>NC_135620.1:22310000-25144166 GCF_053574225.1 Canis aureus | reverse complement strand
CCCATTTCTGTGATCACAGAGCAGACAGCAAGGATGAGTTTGGAACTGAAAAGGCAATAAATTGATAAATGGCATGGGGTGGAGGGGTGCTATGCTAGGAGAAGGGGTCAGAGAGAATGGCAGGAAGCAGACCAACACACGGCAGTGCATTACTCTGTGTACAAGCTGAGCATATAAAACTCTTCAGCAGCATATATAACTCTTCAAAGGCTGCCCATAGGAGGCAGTATGTGAGCTTCTGCCCCGCCCCCCATAAGATGATCAGCTCAACCCAAGGGTAGGAGCAGGCTGAGTGTTCTCAGTTCCGTTCACATCTAAGCAAACTACCCTTACAAAGCAACTTCTGTAACTCTGATATTGAACTAAGCATCTTCTCTCATTTCCCCAGAACCTGGCCAGGGGCCAGGCTAACAGGAGGTGCTTAATAACAGTCAATGACTTTGAGAGAGTTTTCCTGTTCCACTCCATCAGCATATGACACAACTTACCCCCAGGGTCATCATTTGCCTTGGAATCATCCATCCCAGGAATGGCAGCCTCCCTAGGACCCCAACTGGTTCCTGAGAAGTCACTTTGCATCTGGAGGCTTCTTCCTCCTTGGGTGAAGGAAGCATCACCCTCTATTGCTCTTACCATGGCTCTGACCTCCTGGGTGCTGGCACAGTCCCTCTATCTTCATGACTGAGAGAGCTTGGAATACAGTGATGGGAAGAGGAGGGGAGGGAAGAGCAGCCCTTGACATATCTTGGTGATGGACATAATTTTGGTCTTCCCAACCTTTGCCTTTTGAAAGTCAGGATTTTAGAAAGAGAAATGGGGAAGCAAAGAGCCCTCTGGGATCTCTGGGACTTTCTGTTAAGGAAGAGTGGTCATCTTGCTCTCGATCTTGCAATGTCTCCAAGCTGTGGCCTTGATTTCATAAACATCTCTGTTCAGGGCTCCCTAAGTGAAAAACGTCTTGGACTATGAACATTCCCAGAGAGATACACAGCCTTCTCCAAGGTTCTTGAGATCTTGGATGAACCACTCATAAATGCTCTCTTTTCCCCTCCTTTGCTGCTGTTTGGTTCACCCCTCACCTCCTCTAAAGAAGACAGATCCAAAATGTATCTCTACCTAGATGGCCATTATCCTTCTCAGCTTGGCTTCAAGAGGGATGCTAGGACTCTGTCCTTAGGAGCTCACCATCCCACCCAGGAGAGCTGAGTCCCACTCCTGTATGAGGCAGAGTGGGTAGGGCAGCAGCTACTGATGATCTATGGCCCTGCTTCTCAAAGTCTAATGAACAAAGGAATCACCTTGGGATCTTCTTAAAATGAGATCCTGATTCAGAAGGTTTAGGGAAGGCCCAGGCAACCTGCATTTCCAACAACTTCCAGTGATGCCAAAGCTGCCAACCTATGGGCCACACTTTGAGTAGCAAGGGTCTCCAGTGTGTGGGTTACAGAACCATGGTGACACAGGAACTCATGAATACAGAGGCTACAGCCCCAACAAGGTCCAGGAAGTCAGGCAAAGCTTCACAGTTGCCGACACTGGAACTGGGTCTCAAAGACGAGGAGGTTTTGCAGGGAGGGAGGTGTCCAAGCAGTGGGGACCCAACAGTCCACAGAGGAGGCAGCACCCTTACTTCTGCCTGCCACAACTAGCAGTCTCTCCTGTCCTGCCTCTGACCTACACACACGCCTTTCCTGCTCAGCATGCCCTACTTCTTGGAGGTGGATCAAGTACACATGCTGTGTGTCATGGTCAAGTTCCTCTTCCCACTCTGGTTCCTTCTCTGAAACCCTGAGCCAGGAGGAGGACACTTCAGGAGTAAGTCCTGCCTACTCTCTCCTCAAGCAATTATGGGCCAGCAAGAACAATGGGACTACAGGAAATATAAATGGGCATATGTTGGGGGAAATGTGAGTAATAGCAAGAACAAAAGATGAGAATGGCCCCTGACAATGACTGGCAGGGGAAGTGGGTGGAGGTGGAAAAGTCTCCATTAATTCACTCTGTTTGAATCAGTCCCCAGGGAACCATGATTTTCAGCCTCTTAGTCAAGAGTCTGGATTTAAGCTGCATACATATCCACTTAGTCCAGCGGGCAAAGCTTGTCCGTTCCTGAGACACTGATGGGTACACAGTCCTCTTTTCATCCTGCCCTGCTTTCTCATCCTGTTCCAAAGCCACCCTCTCGAGACAGAACATAAAGACTCCTAATTCTGGGAAACGAACTAGGGGTGGTGGAAGGGGAGGAGGGTGGGGGGTGGGGGTGAATGGGTGACAGGCACTGAGGGGGACACTTGACGGGATGAGCACTGGGTGTTATTCTGTATGTTGGTAAATTGAACACAATAAAAAATTAATTTATATTAAAAAAAAAAAGCCACCCTCCCTCAGGACCACAGCCAAGCAAATCCTACACATGCCTCTTTGAGTCCCCCCACCTCTCTCATTCAAACCCTGTTCAGCCCAGCCCTTTCTAGCTTGAGAGCCTTAGCCTGTGCTGTCATGTCTGCCGGGGATGCTCTGCCCACTACCCCGGGCACACTGGCTCCTCCTAACCCTTCAAGTCTCAGAGTAAAGTCATCCCCACAGACAGGGTGCCCTGTCTGCCACTTGTCACCACTTCCTCATCTGTGGTTCGCTTGCTCTTTCTGTCCTGCCAGGACTCAGCTTCCATCAAGTCATGCGCCAGCACAGTATCTGGTACCTCACGTTCAGGAGACATTCACAATGGGGAAAATGAAGCCCATAGACTCATGTCCCTTTCCTGAGGGGTTCCCAAGCTAATTGACACCATGCTCATCATTTACAGCACTTTCTTTCTGATTCATGTTGTTAGCCAGAGAACTGCTCCTCTGTCCCAAAGCAATCTCACCCCAGAAACACAAAGGCCCCCAACCTAGTGGCTCCTGCAGATGCTATGACTATCAGACACGCCTGAATGAAGGCTAGTCACAGGCTAGGGTTTGTCTCTCACTGCCTCTGCTCCACTTTCCCATAAATTAGTTAGCTGGGGTCCTTATTTCCAGTTGTTTGGCTCCAATCAGAATTCAAAGCTGGGAGTGTACAACTGGGAGTCCGCAGGATCCCCTCGGGGAGAGCTAGGAGGGCAGGACTGGAGACTTCAAGCCTTTATTTCTGGGAGAGACCCGAAAACTGTTACCATAAAGCAGCAGAGAAGGAAGTGTCCCAGGCTGCTGGTGTGCACCAGCTCTGGACGGCTATGAGCAAGTCCACTTGTGCAATGGCCCCGGAAGGCCAGCTTGCCTCTCCATGGCCCTTTCTGGCTCCCCTGTGCTTCTTGCAGTTCTCATCCACATGCACCAGCAGAAAGGATCTAAGGACTGTTTACATTCTTGCCATTTTGCTTGTGTTTAGACTTACTAAAAAAAATACATCTTAAATATTTATAAGCAATCATAGGCCCTCACGGATTTCAAATAAACTTTCCTATAAACCAGTCGACTTCAGAGTATCCATCTCCCCAAGAATCATAAACCCGCAGAGCTGTAGGCCCTTAAATATCCCAGTGTCCTTGTTTTCTGAGAAACCGAGGCCCATGAGGAGCAGGGACCTGCCCAAGCTCATAGGGCGCTTGGTGGCATATGCAGGGCTGGAGAGCAGGGCTCCTGCTTCTATAGCCCAGCGTTCCCATTTCATGTGTGAAAAATCTGAGCCCATCAGCACACTGCCTCTGCAGGCATGTGGTTCTAGTTTTTAAGAGAACAAACTGATTTGAGGTTTCAAAATATTAAGCACTTAGAGTTTGGAGAAGGAATGTGTGTTAAGTGCACATTCTTGGTCATCAGCCATCCCCCAGCGCCGGGCAGGCTGGCTGCCTGATGTGAGGGCACTGAGACTCAGTGCGTCTGGGCGTCTGCACAGCTCCATGTTACAGGTCCCGAAACTGCTCACATTGCAGCAGGGTGCCACAGAAAAGTGCCAGGCCTGAGAGCAAGTCTTGAAAAAATATGACAAGGGCCTGTCCTCTCCAGGCAGGACAAAGCCTAAGGATCTTCATGTCAGACTCTCCACCAGGTTCTGTACTAATAGGCAGCTACAGATCCAGGAACGGAGATCTCTGCTGGGGTGGTTCATCTCAAGCCGGTTAACATCTCTTAGAGCCCTCAGAAGCCTCTTAAAAGCCTAAAGACAAAAAGGAAGGGTCTAGCTTGAGGCCAGAAGATGCCATGGAGGCCCTAAGACCTCTGGGTCATCACTTTCTTCTACCACCATAGGCCCTGACAGGAAATTGAACAAAGCTCTTTCTAAATCTCTCCATGGTACTTCCAGTAGGGCTCTGAGAGCCAAGGCCATGCTCCAAGGAGTCGGTTTCAGTGAAAGCTTTGGCCCCAGGGGATCCCACCACAGGGCCCATTCTGCAGAGTACACTGGACCCTGTGCTGACTTGGGATGGGACAGAAGGTCAAGGCTGGCTGGGAAGCCCCAGCTGGCTTGGAAAGCCAGAAGGTGACCCCTTTCCAGCCATGGGCTCAATGCAAAGACTCCCTGTCCCTGTGCCTAAAGCCCAGAAGACTCCCTTTGCAAATGTCCTAGGCTCCATCCTTCATAAGGCAGGGAGGCTGAGACTCGGTGGCATGATGAGAACTGCCACCTTGGGCCCTAATGGTCTCCCCCAAACCCACAGATTTGGGGCAAAATGTTTTTAGAGCAAAGTAACTGACACCCAGACTTCAGGTGTGCCTGGCCATGTGCATGACTGTTCTGTATTTGAGAGGAGAGAGGATGCTGCTAATCTCAGGGGCCTACAGACCAATGGGAGAAGCCTAATCCAAGTAAGTCTAAATGCAATGTAGTTCCCTGGATTGGATCACGGAACAAAAAAAGGACATTGGTAGAAAAACTAGTAAAATCCAAAAGAAAATCTTGAGTTTAGTTAATAGCGATATATCTTTTTTTTTGTATATATTTTTTATTGGAGTTCGATATGCCAACATATAGCATAACACCCAGTGCTCATCCTGTCAAGTGCACCTCTCAGTGCCTGTCACCCAGTCACCCCATCCCCCCACCCACCTCCCTTTCCACTACCCCTTGTTCGTTACCCAGAGTTAGGTGTCTCTCATGTTCTGTCACCCTCACTGATATTTTCACTCATTTTCTCTCCTTTCCCTTTATTCCCTTTCACTAACTTTTATATTCCCCAAATGAATGAGACCATATAATGTTTGTCCTTCTCCGATTGACTTACTTCACTCAGCATAATACCCTCCAGTTCCATCCATGTCAAAGCAAATGGTGGGTATTTGTCATTTCTAATGGCTGAGTAATATTCCATTGTATACATAGATCACATCTTCTTTATCCACTTATCTTTCGATGGGCACCGAGGCTCCTTCCACAGTTTGGCTATAAAGAACTGTGGAAAGAAACAAACAATCCAATCATGAAATGGGCAAAAGACATGAACAGAAATTTCACAGAGGAAGACATAGACACGGCCAACAAGCACATGAGAAAATGCTCCACATCACTTGCCATCAGGGAAATCCAAATCAAAATCACAATGAGATACCACCTCACACTAGTGAGAATGGGGAAAATTAACAAGACCGGAAACAACAAATGTTGGAGAGGATGTGGAGAAAGGGGAACCCTCTTGCACTGTTGGTGGGAATGTGAACTGGTGCAGCCACTCTGGAAAACTGTGTGGAGGTTCCTCAAAGAGTTAAAAATAGAACTGCCCTACGACCCAGCAATTGCACTGCTGGGGCTTTGTCCCAAAGATACACATGCAGTGAAATGGCAGAACACCTGCACCCCAATGTTTATAGCAGCAATGTCCATAATAGCGATATATCAAAGTTGGTTTCTTACTCTTGATAAATGTACCAACATTATGCAAGATATTAATGGAGAAAGCTGTTACAGATGAGGGGCAACAGGATATAAAAGGGTAAGCTGTACATGGGAACCCTCTACTATTATTGCAACTTCCCTGTAAATTTAACATTATTCCAAAATGAAACATTTATATATAAAAAAGTAACCACTGATCATGTGTCAGTCACTGAGCTGACTATGCATTATCTCAATCAATCCTCCCAAAACTTTATGGAGGCTGCAATTATGATCTTCATTTACAGCCAAGGAGATTGAGGCCAGAGCTGCAGACATCCTGGCTTGGTGGGCAGCAGGTGGTAGCTCAGAGGTCACCACCACTTGGAGGAGTAGAGATTGTATAGGCAGCCACCTGTACGAGCCCATATATAGAAGGACACTTCAATTAACACACTACATGGAACTCCACGTCCCAGTAAAAATGAGTGATTTGCCATAAGGCCTCTGAAACACTCGCCGGGACCTCTGAACTCCCCCCAAGCCCCACCTGGGAGTACCCTTCCTCCCCCTGCAGTGTCAACGGTGAGAGCCGCCATCCCTCCCCGCCTCATGCAACTCCTTCCAGCGGGAAATTAAATTCCTTCCTACTCCCTCCTCAAGAGCCTTGGAACATAGTCCTCAGAAGCTTTTTATCAAGGGAAAATTCTTTCTTCCTTCTATTTATAAGAATTTTTTTTAAGACTCAAAATGCTTCCTAGGGCTCTTTTTCACACAGACAGAAATTGTGCAGCTATCCCCAAGTTTCTGGCTAAGCATGAGGCCCTCCTTCCATCCTGCAGTCTGACTGTGCCCAGTAGTGTATCTGATGGCCCTTCAAACTCTCTCACCCCTCCTTGGCTCCACACTTCAACACCAAGAACCACTAAGTTATGAGATGAAGGGCAGGGAGGAGTTCTAGCTCTCTCCCCAACTAGCTGGTAGGAGACAGGGCAGGGAGCAGGCCCTAGTCTCTAGGTTGTCTCTTTTTAGTATGTATGCTCTACTAAGTGCTAGAAATATGAATTCTTAGCAGCTCCTGGTCAAAGAAGACCTGCTGAAGAAGAGACAAACCCACAGAGAGCATTTACAGGTGGGGCTCAATGGTCTCTGCTCTGCTCTCAACTTCAATCATGAGCAAGGGAGACAGGGTCAGCCTGTCTGTCCCAAAAACACTTCTCTAAGAAGAGTTATGATCACAGGCAGACCTGACATTGCTCAGGGAACTTGGGGCAGCCGTGTCACAGCAACTCAGGGTGAGCTGGAGCTCAACGTCTGTCAGGCTTTGCTCTTAGTGGTTGAATCAACCTCATTAGGAAAAGTTCCCCATTTTGTCCTCAAGGTTTTAACCACTTTCTAGTGGTAACTCCAGTGAGCAAGGCCACAGCTGAGATGCTGATGGTTGTTTGGGGGGTATTTCAGGCCCAGCGAATAATTACGTGAACAAAATAACACAAAGTAGTTGCCAACAGCTATTAGCCCTGTGAAAAATAACAATGGAAAACTCAGTTGACTGGCTATCAAAGGGCCCTTATGGAAAGGAGGAAACCAGCTGTGGTTTAACATCTGTAAACTCAAAACACAATGCTAAAAAAGCGAACAGCCAAAGGAAAAACTGTCCACAAGTCTTTGCCTTTGGAATTATATTGAAGCTCCCGTACATCACTTAATTGGCCAAGAGCTGGTTTCATTCAAAACTGGAGTGCACCTGAGCAGTACAGAGGAGGCCTTGCCGAGACTTTGCCTGTTTCTGGATGGTGACAGAGTAGGAGACAGGAAACTTATTCCCATAGCCCCCAAATACACTCCCCCTGCAGAAACTGCACTCTGGTGAGGGAATATCTTCCCCTGTGGGTATTCCAGCCCTTTCTGTTAACAGTGATGGCAAGGGAAGACCCTGGTGAAAGCCACCTCCCCGAAGGTGAAATCAGCACTGGGTGACGGCCTCATCATTGACTCACACCTGCAAAGGTGGCCTCCCAGGAGTGAGGATGAGCAGGAAAATGGTCTTCATTTCACCCTCTGGTCTCCTGGGAAATGCCTCATGTGTTGTGCAAAGAGCATGGCTTTCAAATCACACAGACCTGAGTCTGACTCAGAGTTCCATCATCCATTAGCTGGGTGGCCTTGAGGAGGTGACTTAACCTCTCTGAGCCTTAGTTTCCTCATCTGCATTGCAGGGCAAGGTAAATTCTAGAGATAATGAATAAAAAGCCTCCAGTATTGTGGCAGCTATGTAGAACAAATGCTGGCTTTTTCAAGAATAGTAGCAGGTGACACTGCCTCTGGAAGACTAGCCACCTGTATACCCGACATTCATGAGATATCACTATCAACTCCAAATCTGCACTTGGGTCAGATACAGCACTGTCCCTAATGCCCACAGCTCAAATTATCTGCTTTGCAAAGTGAGACTTAGAATCTTAGCTGCCTGTGTCATCTTCTACCACCTTCTACCACAAATGCCAGGTTCCTACCACATCAGACTTCTCCTGAGCACGCCCTGCTTAGCTGGGACACCGTGAAACCCTTTACTAAGACTGGTCCTCTGCTTGGGATTTTTTTTTTCACCATCTGCCCTTGTTGAAATTCCATGTGTCTTCCAAAATCTGTGTCATGAATGGTCTTCCCTGAAAAGCCTTCCTTAGTCTCTTTGTTAGAACAACCACCTTGGCCTTCCACAGCACTGTCTTATGTGTACTATCAATTGCTTATCCTAAAGGCTCTCTGATATCAGTCCTCTGGCTCTAGTAGAGTATGGGCTCTTCCATTTATTATGAGTGGCTTTAGTCAAATTACTTAATGCTCAAAACCTCAGTCTTCTCATCTGTAAAATGAGAGGTTAGTCATGACGCCAAACACATTGTTGCTGGAAGCATTAAACATTTTTATGCAGGTGAAGGTACCTGGCACATATATTAGTCCAGAAATGTTGCTCGCTACTCTGAAAACCTGTGAGTAAATCAGTTCACTGGCTCACCAGCCTGGAAGCTCTCCAAGGCCAAGAACTAGATCACCTCCACAGAAAAAAAGAAAACATGGTTCCTGGAATGAGCAGATGCTCCATGAATGTTGGCTGAATAGGATTTCCCTTGGGAGAGCTAACCCTTTGAAGGCTGAGACCACATCTGTCCCGACCCTACATAGTGCTAAAATGGGGACAGAAGGCAAGTCAGCCCTTCATCAGCAGTGCAGCAGAATGATGCCCATAGGAGGCAGGTTGTAATGGGAGGTGCCCTCCTCTATAGAGAAGCACCCTTTGCCCCATCAGCATCCTGAAAGTTCTCTCCAGTATCACCCTCTGCCTTCCACAGCCAGGAAGGATCCACTATTGTTCCAGTCCCACTTCTAGCTTGAAGGTTCTTCACGTAGGAGCAGGTGAGAGACATTCTGAAGTGGTCATTGTAAAAGAGGCTAGAAATTCAGCTTGGTCACATCCTCAAGGGCCTCTGTGTTTAGCCCCACATGGGGCAGGGCCATAAATGACCAAGGAACTGGGTTTCATTCTCATGGAGGCTGCAGCTGTTCTTGGCTTTTCCCCACTGCCCGTCGGGAAACAACACAGAAATATAATTGAGCAGCTGTGGCTGTAAAAAGAACCTGCTTCAGAACAATACATTGCGTCCAGCAAGTATGTGTTACAAGCCTGTGATGGAACAGCTAATTCATGTGATAGATGAGTTCATGCTGTGTACCCCCACACTGCTCTCTGTCCACTTCCTTGCCTGTTGTGTCATGGGTTCAGGACTTGATATGCCATTCCCTCTAGCTCCCATGGCCCTGGATCCCTCCAGTGGAGTCTGTATATGAGGCAGTCTCTCAATGCCATCGTAGAGGTCATAAAAGATGTGGATGCCATCTGTGCTCCCTGCTCTTTTCTCTCTACTCTTGAGCAAGTGCACATCAGATGCTATATCTGCATCATCAGGACTTGCCAATAGAGTTTCATCCCATCCTCAGCCCTTCTTATGTCCAGATCCACTTGCTATGGATATAGCCAGGTTTGGCCAAACCATGCTTGCACACGTGTTGTTTTGAAAGATTAGCACAGAATCCAAAACAATATTTCTCTTGGGTTCCTCTTCCAAGCCAACAGAGAAAGAAAAGTTTCCAAAAAAATAACACATTATTAACCAATGAATAAGAGCCAAGAAAACAATGTGGCCAGTATATTTATTCCAAACAGCTTGTTTAGAATGCAAATTGCAAATATATTTAATTCTACCAGGCACTCTGGAGAACCATGCTGAAGACCTTTTATAGCCAGCAGAGCCAAGAAAGTCACCTTAAGTGGTTTGGTCCTGCTTGCTGGTCAGGGACTGCCTAACACTAGCTACTTTTGGGTTCTCCTGCATCAGGAGAACTTGATCGGTGCCAAAGGCTCACTCTGAGAGTCCTGCTACCTCTCACACCTCCTGCTTGAGAGCAACTTCCTTCATCTCATGCCTTGGTCTTGAAAATGGCCATCTGGCCAGAGTCCGCAGCACCATCAAGAAGTTTCCCTCTAAACAAAGGTGACTGGCTGGTGAGAAGAAAAAATAAAAGCCACGATGACAGCCTCTATTAATGGATGTCAAAACTAACCCCCAAGTGTGTGAAAGTCCAAATCAATTTGATTTATGAACACTAAGCAAACTTTCCAGTAGGTTTGGCATATCCACAGCACTAGAGAAAGGCCTTAATTATACTGCCTCCGCTCATTAAATAGATAAGATCTTAGCAGAGACAAGCTATGTTTTGTTTTCAAAAAAAAAATGTAAATCCATCTGGCTCCATATTTATAGTCGTCAATAGCCTGAAGCCATGTGAAATGCCCAAAGTTTTCATCTTCCCAGATCTGGGGGTGGAACAGAAGTGAGACATCAACATGAGAGCTCTGAGGCTGGCAGGATGGTGATGACGGTGATGTACTGGAGCATTCCTGTCTCTACAGAGCCCCAGAGCCAAACACTGCACATGAACTAGATGAGATGCCAAAGCATAAAAAGCCAAAGGAAGAAACAGCCCTGGAGTTTATCACAGAAATGTGTCTCTTGGGCAATCAATGGAAACAAGATTTATACTCTTAATGGTTCAGCTGACCCCTCTTCCATCCCAGAAAGGACCAATGCTCTCTGGGCACAAGCATCTGGGTGTCCTAGGGCTTCTCAGTGAGGTCATCCCAAATACCAACTAAAGAGTCAGTTGGTACTGATGGAAAACTACTGTGTGGGCAAGAGTTCCAGCACCCATGGGGAGCCTATTATTGTTCAAGTGAAAGTGACTTGGAGGAAATATTGCTCTCTATTGACTCTCACCCAGCAGAACCCCCACACCTTAAATCAGGACTTAGAGCAAGAGCAAGCATATGAAACTCAGGGAAGTTCCCTTACAAAGGACCCTCAGTCCTTGGACTTCTTTGCTTCCCTCTTTTTTTCCTCTATCATTCATCCAAATGTTTTAAATATCTTATAAAACATTTCTAAATTTATATCTCCATGACAGGCCTCTTCCTTGAATCCTAGATTTTAAATTCAACTGTCAACTTGACATCTCAAATTTAATATGTCTCAAAGTAAGCTTCTGATCAACTGATTTTATATATGGACCTTGTGCTCCATTATGTTGAAAAAATCATTTCTTAATTCTAATATTTTTCCCCATAGGTTTTTAAGGGTTTTCTACATACAATATCATGTTATTTGTAAACAAAGATAGTTCTAGTTCTTTTTAAAAAAAAATTTTATGCCTTTCATTTTTTTTCTTGCATTATCTCACTGGCTAGAAGCTCCAGTACGATGTTGAACAGAAGTGATGAGAATGGACATCCCTGTCTTGTTCTGATTTTAAGAGAAAAGTATTCAGCCTTTAATGAGAGAATATGATGTTACCTATAGGTTTTTCACAGATGCTATTTATCAGGTTGAAAAAGTTCCTTTCTATGCCTAGTTTTCTGAGAATTTTGATTAAAAATGGGTGTTAAATTTTTGTCAAATTCTCTTGCTATATTTATTGAAATGATCATATGGTTTTTGTCCTTAGTTCTTTTAATATACTAAGTTACAACAATCAATTTCTAAATGCTAAACAAAGCTTAAATTCCTGAAATAAATCTCAATTGGTCATAATATATAATTACTTTGTATTTATTTCTGGATTCAATTTCCTTATTTTTGTTAAGGTTTTTTTCTGTTTGGCTATGTCAGAAAAATATTAATCTTTAGTTTCTTCTTTCATGATATTTTGTCATGTTTTAGTATCAAAGTTATGTTGGCTCTATAAAACAAGTTGGGAACATTTCCTCCCCTATTTGCTGAAATAGTGTTACATCAGTATTACATCTTTGCTGAATGTTTGATTGAATTCACCTGTGAAGCTACCTGACCAGCAGTTTTGTTAGTAGAATGGTTTTTTTTATTATGAATTTAATTTCTTTAATGGATATAAAACTGTTTAGATTTTTGATTTCTTTTTTAGTTCATTTAATAAGTTGTGTTTTGCAAGAAACCAGTACATTGTATCTACACTGTCTTTGGCATAAAGTTGTTATGTTCCCTTGTTATCCTTTCAATAAATGTAGGATTTATAGTGGGCTTGTTCTTTCATTCCTGATAGTGGTAATTTGTGTCTTTTCTTTTTTTTCTTATTCAATCTTTCCAGAAGTTTATCAAATTTAAAAATCTTTCTATGGTGCCAACTTTGAGCTTTGTTAATTTTCTGTTGTTATGCTACTGTTTTCTATTGCATTGATTTCTTTTCTTACCTTTATTGTGTCTTTCCTTGTATTTACTTTGTGTTTAAATTGCTCACCTTTTCCCAGCTTCTTGAGGTGGAAGTTTTTGTCAATGATTTTAAACTTTTCTTATAAACATTTAAAGGTATAATTTTTCCACTACTGCATTAACTGTATCCCAAAAAATTTAATATGCTGTTTTCATTATAATTTCATTTTAGGTATTTCAAATTTCCAAAAAAAAAAAAGAGAGAGAGAAATATCTCTAATTTCCCAAGGAGTTTCACCCTGGAAATGGGTTCAAAACTATCTCTTAGAACATACTTCAATTGTTTGGGGGTTTCCTAGATATTTTACTACTATTGATTTCTAATGTTTTTTTAGAGAACATACTCTATAATTTTAGTCCTTTGAAATTCAGTATTTTAAAATCATTATATGGGTCTGCAAATGGTCTAACTTTTCAACATTCCTTGTGCATTTGAAAAGAATGTTAATTCTTCAACTCTTGAGTGTAGTTTTCTGTGTCAATTTAGTTGGTTGACCCTGTCCAAGTCTTCCATATCCCTACTGATTGTGAATTTCTCTATTTTTCTTTTTAGTTCTGTCAGTTTTGCCTCAAATATTTTGAAATTTGATTATAAGAAGCATATTCATTTATAACTGTATGTCTCCCTTGTGAATTAATATTTCTATGATTTTTGAAACATCCCTACCATGCCTGATAATACTCCTTTACCATGAAGTCCATTTTGCCTAAAGTTGGTAGAACCACACCAGCTTTCTTCTACTTATTGTTTTCATGGTATCTTTTCTATCCTTTACTTTCAATTTATCTGTGCCTTTATATTTAAAATGCATCTGCTATACACAGCATATAGTTTGGTCTTGCTTTTCTATTCAGTCTGATCATCTCTGCCTTTTAGTCTACGTTCATGAAGTACAATTCTTTATATGTATAGGTGTAAGCCTACCACTTTGCAACTTGTTTTCAATTTGTCTCTTCTGTTTATTCTCATTGTTTTATTATGCCTCTGCTTCTCCACTTCTGGCTTATTTTGAGCTAATCAAATATCTTTTTAGCTTTCAGTTTTATATCCTTAATTAAATTTTTATCTTTTGTTTTATGTTTTAATGATTGCTGTAGAGATTACAATATGCATCATATCTATATGAGATGTTGGATGTTAATTAAATCTACTGGCAGTCATTTAGAATCATTTCAAATATGGTAATCATTTCATATATGTAAACTGAATCATCAGTACCTTAAACAGTGATGTCAATTATTTCTCAAGAAAGCTGGGGGGAAATGCATCTTCACTCATTAGAGTCTACTTAAAATTAACATTTTACTATATTACAAAACATAAGAGCCCCATAAAAATATCATCTTACTTCCCGTTCTTTGGGCTACTTTTGTCATGTATTTTCCTTCTACATATATTATAAAATCTTACAACTAAATGTTATCATTTTTCTTTTAACTAGTCAAGTATAGTTTAAATATTTTAAAAGAAAAAAGGAAAGAAAGTCTTTTATACTTACCTGCATATTAACCTTTTCTCTCAGCTTTTGTTTATCCGGAAGTTTCTTTATTCCACCCTTATTTTTTAAGGATAATTTTGCTAGATACCAGATATTGAACACACCAAACAGAAGAACACAATCTTAAACATAAATGACTTCAATTTCTTTCAAATTTCTGCTCATTCTCTCTCTCTCTCTCTCTCTCTCTCCCTCCCTCCCTCCTTCCCTCAAATAAATAAATAAGTAAATAACCTTTTTTAAAAAAAGTTAATTGTGCTTGGAGAATGCTGAACTTCTTGGATCTGAAGTTGATGACTTCCAATAAACCTAGGATATTTCTGGTCATTATTTCTTAAAGTATTTTTCTGTCCCATTCTCTCTATCATACCTTTATAGGTCTCCAATTACCCTTACATTAAACTGCTTACTTTTATTCCATAGGTAAGCAAGTTTGTCAGTTTGCATAGTCTTTCTTCTCTCTATTCTTCAGATTGAATCATTTTTGTTCTCTCTTCCAGTTCACTGACCCTTTCTTCTGGAGTCTCTGATCTAATATTAATCCAATTCAGGGAATTTTTCACTGACATGGGGAGCCCAGGTGGCTCAACGGTTTAGTGCTGCCTTCAGCCCAGGGCCTGACCCTGGAGACCAGGGATCAAGTCCCACATCAGGCTCCCTGCATGGAACCTGCTTCTCCCTCTGCCTGTATCTCTGCCTCTCTCTCTCTCTCTATGTCTCTCATGCATAAATAAATAAAATCTTTAAAAAAAATATCTTTCGTCCTATTCCTAGGGATTTAGTATTTATGCCTCCAGTAGCATGACTCAGCACATGATACACAATCCATTGTATACAATCCAGTAACAAAATGAGCACAGCTACATTTATTTGTAATTAAATTCCTTTATAGCTTTGGTTAAAGCCTTGTTACTCAGTGTATGGTCTGGACCTGTAATAACACACCACCTGAGTACTAGTTACAAAAGAAGACCCTCAAGCTCCACCCTAGATCTAGCAACTAATCTTAAGATTCTCACATGATTTGTTTGCACATTAAAAGTTAAGAAGTATTTTCATAAAGTACTTGGTTATTCTGCAAGAAATATGGAATTTTGGTCATTTCTCCAATGACTGGTATTTGCTTCACTTAGAGCAAATTTACATACCTCTGCTCTTTTGGGTTTGTTTGTTTTGATACCAAAGTATAATGCAATCTTTAAAAAAAAAAGCATTCTAAATGTCAATGAAACTTCATATGTAGCACCAAAATGTATAAAACTTCATAACTCAATGAAGTGAAAATATGAACAGCTAAGACTAAGTTTTCACATGTATAGATGATGACATGTCATGACTGCTCTCTGGCTGACAGAAACTACACCATGCCATTAATTTCAGAGAAGTTAAAATATGAAAAAATTAAAATATGAAAAACAGAAAATGTGCACCTTAAAATTGATGAAATGGAGCAAGTTATGAAAAATATATTCATTCTTTATGTAGATTTAGGCTTTTCTGGAACTAGAAATCAAGGTACTTGGTTACAACACCAAATACAATCAAAATATCCTTTGCAGTACCTGTCATTGTGACCTACCTATTCAGTAGACAGTCTACAAGTGGTTTCTCTAAAATTGAGAGGAGGTTGAGGATGCTGCTTTAACTAAGGACAGGGAGTTGAGACCTCTCACCCACTTCATAATCACAGTTTCTATTGCTTGTGAAAGGAATTCTCTTTGCTTTGCTGCATACCAGACTTGTCAGCACTCACATTTCTCTCCTGATGGAGAAACATGTGATGAAAAAACACTTTTGCCAAAAGAGACTCCTCCTGGATTAAATCAAATTGCTGTACTCCTTACCCTGATCTTTGGCATGAAAAAATTAATGAGTTAGGAACCATGAGTAAGAGAACTCCCCCCAAATTTTTCACCCAACTATCCCTAAATGGTTGCAGAGGCTTGAGGTCCTTAAGTTCTTCTTTGGGTCCCCATGTGCTTGGTAAGTTTTCCTTTTCAAAAAGTGGCAGGAGAAGGCAATAAGGGAAGGAAAGGGGAAGAGTGGGGGAGAGGGAGGGAGGGAGAGGGAATGAATTTATCTGGAGCCCTGGGAATCCTGTAGCATTTGCTTCTTCACATAGCTTTCTTTGCTGTTTCAACTCCAACAGGAGGATATGGTTTCATATGGGCAGAACTAAGCCAAACATTTGGGTTGTATTGGTTACTTTGCCAGCTCATAACCAGCATGTGATAGAAAGTTTACTTCTTGGTTATTTGGGTTGACCACACTGATGATAAATTACAAATTCTGAAGGTCAGAGATGAGATCAGTTCAACTCACCCTGTATCAACTCCAAATCCACGTGGCTGATCTTTGGCATGAAAACATCGCCAGTCAATAAAGATACATGAGTAACTATGTCTGTTAAGAGGAGATGGCTCTTAAAAGTTGTCTTTCCTATTTTTCGCTCCTAGTCCCAATGGATGCTCACTCTTCCTCACTCTCTTTCTCTCTACACTGAGGCAGTACAGAACTTGGAAAATTCTTCCTCCATCCCATGGGAAGCAGACCACACTTCAAAAGAGATGTACAACATGGTCTGGCTTGACTAGTAACAGCCCACATGTTTCCTGGTATGTGAATATGGTATTGCTCAACCTCAAGGGTAATGGAAGTTGAAACTTGGCACCAGAGTCCAACATCTAGACTATTGGCTACTGTGCGTGCAGTTGCTACAGAGGATGTTTCTAATACGAGAACTATGGGTTTGTTCCATTCCACATGCTGAGCTATTGATCAGATTAACAATGGCACTGTTAAATTTCCTGTCACTGAAACATGGAAAGATTCCTACAGACATGTGTGTGACAGAAGTTGCCCAAAGCTTCCCATGGAAAGTGCTCTCTGCCCTAAAGAAGTCAGCCATACTAATTGATCCCTTTCCATAACATGGAAACCAAACAGCAAACATGCTGTTTCCACCAGAAACAGCAAACCACAAGCCCTACAGCAATTCACAGATGACTGCCATTGAGACTTAAAATTTAATGTCATCTTCTTTGACCATCGAGTCAAAAGTGACCTTTCTATAACCGGAAAGCCCCAGAGCACATTCCTGCCCCTCATCAGAACAAAGCACTTGAGAGTACTGACTGACCTGTTTCTCTCTCTCATTGAACACTCAGCACCTCAAAGAAGAGGCTGTCTCATTCATTACTTCCCTACAGTGCCCAGCACAAGGCGTGGCACCAAAGAGATTCTCTATTGTGTTTGTTGAATGAAATAAATTAGAAACATAATGTGCTAGATATGAGGTAACCTGTAGGGGGACAATCAGCAAGTCAGCAGAAGGTCGTTATCCAAGACCAGTGAGTAACAATTATTCTTTACTAGAACCATTCACCTCTAGTCCTAAAATCCAGCTTGCTTCTTAAATATCTGTAGAAATAGGAACCAGAAATTAGAGTTGGTGGGGTAGGGAGGGTATACTGGTTAATATGAAAGAATAACAGATTTGGGTTTGACATAATTTTCTAATATTTGCTTAAGGATGGATTTGTTTTGGCCTCACAAAAGGATGATATCTGTAAGACCCAAGACAGAAGGAAAGATGAATGGAATAAGCAACATCAAGAGGTAATGAGTTTCCTGTCACAAGAGGTATTTCATTAAAGGCAATGATGTGCAGGGTCTGGCTTGTACTTCCTTGAGAAAGCTGACTGTAAGTATCTTCCCAGCTTTGGGTTCAAAGATGTTGTTCTTGATAGCTTGAAATCAGCCATGGTGGGAATATTTACACTAAGTACAAACCAAGACTTTTAAATTTTCCCCAGAGAGCCAGTTGTTAAACATTTATCAGCATACCACCGATTAAAGGTCCAATGACTGATATTGAGGATATTTATATATGAAATCCTGCACAGAAACATAGTTGGCAAGATAACCTTTCAGGCCTCCACCAGCACCAAGTTATTTGAAGCATCTCTTGTCCCATCTGAAGAGACCTCACACTTAGGATGCTTGTCATCATTGTTGGCCCCATCACCAAGGTTCCCAGGCCTGGTTACCTCACCCGTTTACCTGTTTAAACTTTTATGGACTTAGCAAGAGGTCTGCTTCCCCAACACTAACACCACTAGATCCCAGCTCAATTTACACAGATTCATCACTTGACAGGAAGCCTGCTCAGAGTCCTGCTTGGAATAATGTCCTGCTTTACAGCATGAGAGTTTTTCCCAAGCTCCACCATAGATGTGGAGCAGCCCTGGACTCCATGAACAGGCAGAGGCTGAAGAGCAGGGTCACAGCCACTAGCATTTTCCTGCAGACAGTGTGTGCTTTCTGAGGTCTGCCCCAGGGATCCCATCCTCATGAGCTACAGAGTCACATGGAGCCACCAGGAGGGAAGGACAGCTACTGGAGTCATAGGAGATACAGATGAAGGTAGTTAGCAGTTGTCACAAAACAAAAGCTGCAGCAATGGCAGCACTTAGTGCATGGGATGCTTGGCTTCCTCCCATGAATAAGAAATTCATCTGCCTTCAGCTCTCTTGGTCCTCAAAGCCCCAACAGACAGAGAAATCCCTCAGGCACATGTGGCCATTAGCTTTCTCCTTTCCATGACACACAACATAGGCCTGACTTGCAGTTGTGACTTAAAAAGTATTCTCTTGAATGAGCAACCACTCTCAGCCTTGAGTCTTTCAGACTACATCTCTTTCAGAGGACTGAAACAGGACCATCTCCTCTAGAAGGCCTTCTCTGACCCAGATATTAAGCATGCTACCAATCCTGGACTGAACCCTAAATCACTCCTTTCTCTTCTCAAAAACTCCCCCAGTGCAAGTTAGCCCATGAAGATCCCTATGTGGACTTGTCTTGGCTTCCTATGGGTCTTGTTTCTTCAAGGAGATCATGAACTCCTTAATGGCAGAACCCAAGCTTCCGCTTTCTTTAGTGTCCTTCTGTGGTATCTAGCTCAATCAGGAGTCTCACGGTCCCATGATCATTGGTCATTGGCTAGGATCACCAATAACTGGATCATAGATCAGCTCTAGAAGATATTCCATCTCTCTCTCTCTTTTTATTGCTTCTCTTGTTCTTTGCCTTTGCAGGTACACTGGGTTGCAGACTGGACTCTATGCCAGCAATGTCTCTCCAGAGGGTAACAGAAATGGTAGCCACATCCCTAATGAGGGGGCAGCAGAGCCCACAGGCTAAGCACATCCAGCACTCCCTCATGATGCAGGTGTCACAGAGTTGGCCCTGCCTTCCTACTTTGTTCTTGAAGAGAAAATTGAACTGAGTAAAAGACAGTCATGGGCAAAGTACCTCCGCAGAACAGAAACAAAAATAGCATGAAGCACTTGGCCTTCCCCAATTCTAACTTGGTCTCAGAAAAGAACTCAAACTTGGAGAGAAATGGGTGTACTTTCCCTGAGAGAATTCAGAAGTCATATGGGGAATATGTCAGCCATTTGCCAACTTCAGACTTAAATTAAGTTTAAAATTTTTTTTAGATCTCACAATGTTAATGCAGATTCCAAAACTGAACAAGATACTCACTACTTCATTGTACAAAAATCTAAATCCAGGAGAATCAGTTTTTATTGCCGATTCCAATCTTAGCACCGTGAGAGCTGATTCGTTTTGTTCAAATAAATACTATGATTGAATCATCCTCACATCTACATGTCTGTCTCAGTCTGCTTGGGCTGCCATTAAAAAAACACCACAGATTGGGTGGCTTAAGCAACAGCAATTTATTTTTTCACAGTTCTGGAGGTTGGAAGCTAGAGATCAGGGTAGCAGCATGGTTGGGTTCTGGTGAGAGCCCTCTTCCTGGCTTGCAGATGGCCACCTTCTTGCTGTGTCCTCACATGGCCTTTCCTCAGTGTGTGTGCATGGAGGGAACTCTCTTTGCCACTCTTCCTCTTCTTTTAAGGCCACCAACTGTATAAGAATAGGACCTCTCCCTTATGACCTGATTTAACCTTAATTACCTCCTAAAAGCCCTATCTCCAAGTGCAGTCACATTGGGGGATTATGAATGTGAGGGCTGCACAATCCAGTCTATACCCATGGCTGTGACAAGTTTTGCCACATCTCCAAGTTCTTCCAGACCACTCATCTTTCTCATAGGCATGTCTCTGATTAATACAACCCACTGTCTTACAAGAAACCTAAAGAAACCCTGCCCCAAACAAAACAAAACAAAAAAGAAAAAACCTAACTTCATCTAGTCTGTCATGTTCCCATTACTCGGATCAGTTCCCCCACCCCTCACAATCACCATTAAACCACAGAGATAATTACCCATCTGAGGGTTGCGATCCTCCCACATAACCTGAAGCCATTGCCGTTTGTCACAACAGATCATTTCCAGAACTCTGACAGCCAGCCCTGGAAGCAGGAAGAATGCTCATTTTTCTCACCCTGCCAGAGCTTCAGAAAGAACTTGGCTCAAAATAGATGCTATTGAAGCAGGAGACACATGAGGAGGTACACAGCCTATCAATACCTCAATGCAGGCCTCTCCTTGCCCTCCATTCTATTGACCACATGAGAGCCACTGCTGGAAGCTTTGTAATCCAAAACCATCAAGTATTCATGGAGCTGGCAACCACAAATAGAAAATGAATTGAATCGCTCTCTTTCAAATTAGGATAATGACATTGTCTGAGAAATGATGATTAAAAAAAAGTTCAAAATATTGGTTTGAATTTCCTTACCACTATTCTTTCTGCTCAGACTCTTCTCTGTTTTTTCACAAGATTCCCCTCCCAGTGGCTTAGAGACCCTTGTGTTCGGTAACATGCTCCCAAGAATGAGAGGCCGAAGTTAACCCTGACTTTGTACATCATTATTTCCAGGACAGGAACTAGACTTTTCCTCCTTGTACCTCACAGTCCACCCTATGGACTTCAAAGTCTATCTTCTAGATATTCTTGAATGTGCCTCTCTTCTACACTCCCTCTACCCCTGCTTAAGTCCAAGCCACAATGTCTTCTCTCACCTGGGTACACACCTGCCTCCCATGAAGTCTCGATGCCCCTTGGTTCTCTTCTGTCATCCATCCACCACACGGAAACCTGAGCCATCCTTCTATGACACTAAGCTTCTTTGCCACTTTCCTGCATGAAACCTTTTAGTAGCTCCCCATGGCCTTCAGGGAAAAGCCTACACATTACAGTATGACATATGAGGCCTTCTGTGACCTGGTCACCCTGATAACTCATGATGTCCCCATGGACCAGGTCTCCAGAGGACACTGGAAAAGACTATCCAACCACAAGACATGTCACACTCAGGTTAGTCTTTCATCATAACCCTTGAGGGACAAGAACCACACAGGTAGAGAGCATCTTAAGAAATACAACATGTAGGCCCTTGTTTCTAGGCAGAAGGCATCTAAATCATAGCAGGGAGAAGGTTGGCATCATTTCAAAGACCTCTCCCTTCCCTGGGTCTGACTTCAAAGTCAGACTGTGGTTTAGATAAAGAGCAAAAATACCGTATGAGAGGTAATGCCCATTTATTTTTTTTTCTGATTTTCATTGTTTGCCTTTAATATTTTGCTACTGTTTTTGCTTAACAACCAAGAGAAGGACAGACAGACAACACATTAAAAAAATGCATAGAACTGGGGTGCCTGAGTGGTTCAGTTGGTTAAATGCCTGCCTTCCACTCTGGTGATGATCTGGGAGTCCAGGGATTGAGCCCCACATCTGGCTTCCTGCTCAGCAGGGAGTCTGTGTCTCCCTCTCCCTCTGCCCCCACTCATGCTCTCTCTCATTCTCTCAAATAAATAAAAAATCTTAAAAGTATAGAACTATAATTGTGAGTTAAGTTACTCTGCTATCTTATTTAATAAAAGTGGCCGATTTTCTTACGTTTACCTTTTAAGAAGAGCTGACAAACCTATGGCAGAAAAATTGCCTTATGACAAAATCATGTTTATGACTATTAATTATTTAAAGTTTTGTTTAAAAGATATGTTATAAAATTGTAAAAATGGGTGGTACAGGAGATCATGATATTTCAAAAGTCATATTTATTATTATTAGTAGTAATGCCCATTTAAAATCAATACTAATGATTGGATTGAGAAGCTCTTTAAATCATATGGCTGTTCTTCGCATGGGAGATAAAGCTCAAAGCAACCTCACAAGATGTTTTAAATGACTCATCCTCCAAGCAGATTTTCCTCTCTAGAGTGATCCATATCATTCATCTGTGATTACAGCTGTCATTTTACACAACATGAGAATGAGTTTGATGGCTGTGCTGATCTGAGGAGAGGTGAGGAGACAAGTCAAGGAGGACAAATTAGTCTGGAAAATCAGGCATTTTGGGGGTCACCCTTGAGTTTTTGCCTTTGAATTTGGTCTCCTGGAGCATTAAGTCAGCCTGAAATCTTTCTAAAATGAGAACCATTTAAGTGCCAGTCATACAGATCCATTCTTGAGCTGCCAAACAGATGGGAACCATGTAGAGATGAAAGGTTGTACGCATCTCAAAGGCACAAGGCACGGCTCCATCTCCATACCTTGGACACAGAAGTCACAGCATAACCTGAGCCCGCTTCCCCTGAAATTCGTCAGCTCATGAATGGAAATCCCACTACAAGGGAGCTGAGACTCTTCTGTCTATTTTCCTCTCTCAATTTCCATGAGGAAACTCTTTCAACCAAATCATGTCCCAAATTCCACCTGGAAAACCCTACAGTCCACATGGCAGGCCTCTGATCATCCTGCCTCAAAACTGTTTTCATTTCTCCAAATGAAAAACGCACATGCTTCTACCTAGAGGCTTCATGCTGAGCTCCAGAGTCAGTGAGGAAGGGAAGGGTTCAGGATCCTCCCACAAGCCCTATCTTCTATCTTGGCCTTCTTCTGGGGCAAGCAGGGCAGCAGGGCAGAGATGGTACCGCCCCCTTTGGGCCAGTCCTACCTCCAAGCATTGTTGCATAAGAATGGTGCTCAGCCATCCCCTTCCACCCTCAGCCCCAGGAGGGGGAGAGATGTTTAATGTCTAAAACTTCATCAACTGGCTCCACCCTGAGGCCCTTTGGCCCCCTGAGATCTTCACTAGAGCCTTGGTCTCATTATGCCAGGATGAGGAACGTGGCTGTGACAATATTCTCCAAACTTTCCTATGGGGTCAGAAGCTCAGTTCTCAGGGCCATGGAAGAGATTTTACATTAGAAAGAGCCACAGAAGAAATCTTGGAGACCTCATGGGACTACAGCAGAGACGGGAGGAAGCTACATGCCCATGTGTCCAAAAGCTGCCTAAACATAAGAGCACCACCTGATCCAGACAGCTCTTCAATGGCAGGAAGATCACTGCAGAAAGGGGACTGTGGGATGCCAGCCCCAAACTCTCACCACCTGCCATATTCTACCCTAGTCATTCATTTCCTGGCATGAGAATGATCTTTTTCAAGTCCTGGGGAAGAATAAATACCCCAGCAGGTTCCCAGCAGGTTCATGAGGATGAAATGATCAGATCATGAATCTCTGGGGTCTGGGTACCTGCCACAGTCACTGCTGGTGCCTTGCAGCTACCACCTCCACCATTAGCATGTTAACTGCATGGCTTCCAACCACAAAGTCCTAAAAGTCTTGGTGCTGGGGGCTTTCTCCAGACAGTGGAGGCTGCTCAGCCCATGTACAGAGCAAACCTGAGTACTAGGAAGTCAACACCTCTCACTACCGACAGCAGCCCTCAACCCCTGATAGATGGAAGTTGTAGGACCAGTACCCCAGCCCTCTCACTCTTTGGCTGTGATAACTCTGAGCACATTATGCACTGTCTCCCAGAGTTCCTGAGTCTGATGCACCTTCAGTCACTCACAGAGTAACTGAATCCACTCACTGGATCCTCTGTTGGCTTCTTTTCCTTCTTGATCTTACTTCCTCTCTCCCTACTCTGCACTGTCCAGTGTCCCTTGGGATTAGAAGCCAGATCTATGCAACTGACTCCAAAAACCCAGATCTTTCCATAACACCAAGCTGACAATCACCCCCATCCCCTCCATAGGCAGCTGTCCCCCAGAGGCAGATAGCAGAGAGAGGCACTGGAGAGTTCCTCTTCAGAGACCACACTAGCCTCTGAGTCAACAGCTTATCCACAGGTGCTGCATTCCTGCATTCTATGCCTGTTTTATGCAGTTGGATTCCAACCCAGGTGTTTGGCTGTATATCCAAAGGCAGGGAAGTTTTTTTCTTTAAGCTAAGGCTCCTTTAAAGAGGCTATAACACCAGGGATTCTGGCACTGAATGCCCCTTTAGGTTCACTCCAATGCTGAATTTCTGTGCAATAGTCCACAAGGCAGAACTGGAAACATAATGATATCCCCACCCCCCTTAGGAAAGTCATAGTTTAACAGTTGTTATAATTATTGGGGATTTTATGAAAACAGACCACAGCCTAATTTTGGAAATTAACCTAGCACCAGCTGCAGCCTCCTGGCCTCAGCCTGCAGACATATATCCTTGTCTTCACACATATGCTCATCTGGACATGGGGTGGCCTCAGGGGGCTGAGGCATGCAAGATGAAATCCCACAAATCTCCATTATTAAATCCATGATATATTTTAGACCCTACCCTCTATCTCATAATGATGCCTCTGACAACCCTCCAAAGTAGGAGAGAGGGATGGTGGGAGGGAGTGAAAGAGGGAGAGAGGTTATGTTTTTCTCTGTCTACATGTACCCACCTCTCCTCTGCCACATCCCTGGGAACAGTAAGGGGATATCCATCCTCTGAGACAGGTCTCATGCAAGACTCACAGCCCAAAGGACTGTCAACCAATGACTGATTTAAATCTGTCCAATCTTACCTCCCTTTGGTCCTAGTACCCTCAGATTGTCTTAAGCTAGTCCACACCCATTGCGATGTCCTTCCCAGGTTACCCCTGGGGCCCAAACCTTACTTTACTACTCTTTCATTCTCCTCCCCTCCAACAATTTACCTTGCGCTCTCTCTCCAAGCAGATATATGGAAAGCAAACTAAATACCAAGTGGACTTCTCCAACAGAGGATAACCTAACCCTAAAGAGGCACTTTGGAAATTCTACACTTGTCTAAAACATGTTAGGGATTGTCCTCAAGCTCCTCTGGGTGTGCATCAATCCCTCTGTGGCTGCAGTATCTCCATGGAAAGAACGAGGAGTCTTCACTAAGGCACAGATTGGCTATTGAGGGCTTTTCAGTTCTTCAGAGGAATTAGAAGATTTACACTTTACCTTTAACCTCTGGATGTCTCCCTCTAATCATCTCCATACATCTTACCCATCCTTCAAAACCCAGCCAAATGCCACCTCCTTTTGAAAGCCCTCCCTGATTCCTTGTGCCATAGGAGGTCTCCCATGCTCCAGACCTCCTTGCACTTCCCTCTTTGAGTGGTGTTCCATGTTACCCTCTCTTGTATGTAAGCCCCACATTCTCAGTGTGCAGCAGGCTTCTGGCAGGTAGGCCTGCCTCTTCATTTCAGGCCCTAATTCCCACCCCCAGCATCAGCATAGAGTCTTCTTCCTGCAAAAAGGTGCTTAATAAATGTTAGAGGAAGAACATGGGCAAAGGAATAACTTTTCAGGTCTCTCTGACAAGAGTGACAAAAAGAAAGTATGGGGCAGATGACATTCCCCTTCCCCATATGATATCACTTCTTTGGATGATGACTCCTCAGCAAAATGGAGACGGCCAGAAAAAGGAAGAAAGAGTAAGTAACAAGGAAGAGGGACAGAGAGTCCTTAATCATCCAGGGACTAGTTAAAAAAACAGGAAGTACTTTCATAGAGGGTTTTAGTACAAGAAAGTTAGAGTGGTCAAGGACAGGGAACAATGAGGCAATCTAAACATCATCCATAGCTAGACTCTGCTGGAGGGTCATAAGACAGAGACAGCATTACCAGAGCCCAGGAGCCAAGGCCGCCAGTCAGACTGAGACCACAGAGGGCCAGGCTGTCTATGGCTAATGTAACCACAGAGGAGATGAGCCACTTCCCTAGGCACTGCCCTAAACAGACAGCAAGAGACATACCCTGGCTTCTGCCTCTTTCTTGCCCTCCAGCCTTCCACTGGTGCCTCCCATTGGCCAAACACAGCCTGAAGCCAGAAGGTAAGGGAGCCTGGAAATGCCACCTGAGCACCTGGCTGCTCCTGTGATGCCAGCTGGAGCAGCGGGTGAAATGGATCTGAGAGCAATGGTCCAAGAGCTTTCTTCTTTTGCTTTATCCCTAACAAGCATCTGTCCCCTCCTCTGCCATGGTTCTGAGTTCTCCTTTCTGCCTATGTTCCTTTCATGGCCATGCCAAACCAGGCCATCAATGGGGGCTACTTCTCTGAGTCTGCTCCAAGAGGACAACAAACCAAGCCAGGGAGAGAGGTTGGCTGGACCTTGATCAATCCCTGATCAAAGAGCCCTGGCAAGCAGGTCTGGCCTGGCCAGTCAGGATTAGGGGCAGTACAGACAAAGGGAATCACCCAAGCTTGGTAATGGGCCCAGGGGAACTCAGAACTGCCCAGCTCCCTCACCCAATTTGCAAGGAGTCCCCATCCCAGTGGGCCCATAAAGTCAACTCTCTCAGGACCATATGGTTGACCTGGCCTCTCAGGGCTTTAGGATGCCTCTACAGCATGATTTGGCCACCACCCTCTAACTCATTCTGATAAGAACCACCAGAGGTTTGACCCACAAGAGGTTAGGAATTAGGAAGCCTGCTCTGCAGAAACACACACACATACACATGCATACACGCATACTCACACATATATTCTTGCACATGCTGGAACTCTCTGGGCATTTTCCCAAAGTTCTTCTTAAAATTGACCTTAGCTTTCCCCTTGATAAGGCAATGCTTGGCTTAAGGGCCCAATATTCTAACATTGAAAAGCCACTGTTCACTGCAAACACATGTCAAAATCTAGAAGCCAGGGACCAGTAATGCCAAGAAGAACCAACTCTGACATTTAAGCAGAGCTCATGTGCTCATGAATGTTTACAGGAAAATATGGAAGAAATCCCACTTTGCAGAGAAACAGCTGGGGATTTAAAAGCTTTGTTTATACTCAAGTATATGTCTCAGGAATCTGACATGTTAAATAAACTCAGTACCACCCATCTTGTCCAAACTTTCATCAGAGAAATGGAGAAGGACTGACAAGGGCAGGTAAACCCTGGATCCTGAAGTTCAGCCTTACAATTCCAAGTAGTCTTATTCCCATCCCATTTCAACTTTCTTGAAGTTTTCTACATCAAGGTTTACCCTTGTTTTTAGGGTCTACCATTGACCTTGGGGGACCCTGAGGTTGTGTCTAAGCCCAAAAGAGATGAGGAGTTAGAAACTCGAAGGTCAGGGGTGGCAGCTCAGCTCAAATAGACAAAGCCATTGTTGGGGCCAGGGAAGATCCACCCTCTTGATGGTCAGGGGAGTGTTACTGAACCAGACACATGTTCAGAGTCTGGCAGCCCCTGCCCCTCACCAGGATGTAAAGGCTGACCCATGAGACTTTGATGGTTACCTGCCAGGCAGTTGTTACAGTCAGCTCAGGAAAGACAGGGAGTCTGGAGAGATCTGTCTCTCATATTCTTGCCTTCCCCTCAATGACACTTTTCCCCTAGTCTACCTGGGGGCACCCCAAAAGGCCTTCAAATGCCCATCTGCCATCAGACATCTTGGGATCAGATGCACACTGACAGGGAACTAAACCTGAGCAGAATGTCCCAGTTGAGATGGAAGGGATGGGCAGTACCTGTCAGGGCCCCCATTCTGGAGGGCCTCATAATGTCCTACCAAGTCTTAGGGTAAGCAGCCACCTAAGCTGGGTAAGAAGGACCCTGATCAACCAGAACCCAGGTAATGCCCTAGAAACAAGTTTCTCTCTCAGGAGGGAATTGTGGTCTCCTGGGTCCAGTTGACACAGCCCCATAAGCCTTATCTCCTACTGTCCCTACCACACTCCCCTCACCTGGCTCTCATGGCTCTTTAATCTTCCTGACTATAGCCTGGGTCGTTTTAGGTTGACAGTCTCTGTACCTTTGCCCATGACTCTCCTCCTCCCATAAGGCTCCTCCCCATCTTCCCTTCAAGGACCAGGTCAACCACCACTTCCTGTCTCACCCTCACCTACCCAGGTTCTTCACCCTCAATGGACAGGGAACTCAGCAGGGACAGGGCTCAGGAACGTGTCATCAGCCATACTTCCCCACCTGATTTGGGTGGATAATTCTGTTCCACATATCTGACCTGTTAGCCACAGACATAAAAGGAACAGAAATCTCCTCTATTATCTGATCCAGCCAAGAAAATTCTAAGCCAACCATAGCAGCCAAAAATGCATTCTGTGTTTTCCATGTATCTACAGACTCAAACAAGCTTCAAACAAGCACCAAGTTGGTAACTTCTGATAAAGCCTCCCTTAGGTTTGGCCAAATTTAAAGGATCCTCTTCCTTGCCGCTATTCATTTAAGATAACCCACAAAAAATGAATGAATCAATAGGGCCTACTCACTTGACAAAAGATAGTATGGAATTTCAGTTTCCCTGGAATAGCATTTCTCAAAAGTTTATCCCCACCATGTTCACAATTTTTGCCATCATCCATTTACCATCTGTGTTATTAATTTTATCTTTTTCTTCATAACATTAAAATGACTCTTTTATTCCAACTTAGCTTTTCTCATTCAATGCATTTATTTTTCCTAATATCTACTAAACCAAACACAAAATGACTAACATTTCCAAAAACCTGCTTAAAACCTTTTTGTTTCCCACTCAGGTCATGAGCATGGCCACCTTGGGGGTGGCCTCTGTCTGCTATGCCTGTCTTTTGACGCTGCAGACCAAAATGTCAACACTTCTGCTCCACCTGATCAGGGACCTGGCACAGCGGTTACAGTGCCCGGCTCCCAGGCTTCTGGGGTGACTCACTGACCCTGCTCCCAAGGGCCCAGTTAAGGAGGTTACTGTGAGCAGAGTTTGCAAACACTGGAAAGCGGAAGACAGAGGGCAAAGCCAGGCTTTGTACTCATTTCAGGGAATAACCACACCCACTCAGGCTCCCACCCACTTGCTTTCCATCCCCTGAGCAGCTGGGCAGACAAGAGACCCAGCAGGAAGCCTGTTCTCACAAAGACCTAAGAGCTGCAGGCCCTGTTGTAGGTGAGGGCCTGGAGTGAACCTCCTCACAAAGTGCCCAGGGGCAGAGGCCAGAGCAACAACTGCAGCAGCAACAGTAATAATGATAGCCTGCAGCCCCTGAAGTCTTATTGCACAGATTCCAGGGGCATTTTATCAGCACCTGGCACATGCACCGCATGCTGCCTAGCTGAGGGGACACAGAAAGGCCAAAGTCATTATGACTGTGATTTACGGAGCACCTCTGCATTGTGCACCGAGAGAAATGCTTTGCATACATTTGCCTACTTAAGGCTCACATGGCCCCTCAAGGTACTTATTACCGATAAGGAACTTACTTATAAAGAGGGAGCCTGAGGCTGACCACTGAAGTGAAGGGACATGGTTACACCCAGGGTCATGCAGCTTCTCTGAGTTCCCATAGCAGGAGTTCACAGCCAGTGTAAAGGGCTTCCATACCTATGCTGCTCCTCCAAACCTACCTGAGACTGACCTTCCCAACCATACTGGTGCCCTCAGGTGTCACTATGCTCTCTCAGGCCTTGAGTACCATGCCCGTGGGGAAACACTTGTCTCCAGAATGTCCCATCCACTGTTCAAGGCCAGCAAGCAGCCAAGGTCCTGAGGCTAGGCTGGATGCAAGATGGGAGTAAGAGGAGAGAAAGCTCAGCCCGAGAACTGTATTGGCAACCTCGGGGCTTCCCAAGAGTAAACTCTTTATACCAGAGATCTTTTCCTTCCAAAGTAGCAGAGTCAAAAGGAGAATTGGGGAGTGCCTGGGTGGCTCAGTTCGTTAAGTGTCCGACTCTTGGTGTTGGCTCAGGTCCTGACCGAGCCCCACATCAGGCTTTGTACTCAGTCTGGAGTCTGCTTGAGAGTCTCTCTCTTTCTCTCTCCCTCTGTCCCTCCCCCTGCATGTACACACACTCTCTCTCTTTTTAAAATAAATAAAATCTTTTTTAAAATTAAATAAAATGAGAGTACTGGACACACATGCCCAAGCAGCCTCTTTGGATGCACCAACTATACTGCAGTGAATCCTCTAGGATGCCAACTTCATTTGCACCTGGTGAGGGTAGTTGACAGGATGGGGGGTTACTCCAAGGGAGTTCAGTCTCTCTGAGAAGCTGTGGCACCCTGCAGGGCCCCATACACTCTGCCCGCAGCCTGCCTGTCTACCCTCATGCTATGCTGCCTCTCCAAAGCATTCAGATTCTGATGTATCCATCCTGCTTCATCGATTTATTCTATTAAATCCAGGACCACCATCGTTTCATTACCATCTTTAAGATACAACTCATTTTCAAAATCTCTCATCCAGTCTCACCTGTTTGATTATATTTCAACTAACATTTTTTCTCATTACAAATACGTGTGCACTGCACAAAACTGGAAAATCTGAAAAGTACAAAGAACATAAAAATTGCTCAAATCCAACCACCCAGATGTAAGCACCATTAACATGTTGGCATAGTTTCTTTCCTTATTCCCATCTTTTATCTAGGTCTGTGATTATTTTAAATTAAAAAAAAAGAATCATTCTATATATAGCCTATATCCTGATGTTTTCATTTAATACATTATAAGCATTTTCTCAAGTAATTTAATGACAGGATCCTTCAAAAAATGACTTCTAATGACCACAGAGTATTCGTCTCATGGATGGGCCATGATTGAGTTAACTGTTACCATATTGTTTGGATATTTCAGCTGTTTCCAATTTTTTCTATTAAAATAATACTATGTCAGATACCTGCATACATAAGTCTGTATATGAATCTCTGATTCTCCTCCAAGATAAATTCATGGAAAATGAATAGGTTGGCCCCTAGGTATAGATATTTTTCAGGCTTTCCACACAAAGCATTTCAGAAAGCTGCTTTAGCATCCCCACCCTCACCTGAATATCAAAATGCCCATTTCACTGCATCCTTAAACATCACTGGATCTTATAATTTTTAATGTACTCTCTCTCCTGAAATATGAAAAATGATAGGTTGTTTTAATGTGCATTTTTTGAGTGTTAGTGAAGTTTGGCGTTTTTCCATATGCTTATTGGCCTTTTCCCTTTTGCTATTATGGTTTGGTTATTCATGTACTTTGCCCTTTTAACTCTTGTGCATTTCTATTTTTCTTACTGAACTGTAAAAGATCTTATATTGAAAATATGGAAGATAATGTAAATATCTCTTCATCCTGTCTTCTGGCTTTAGATGGCAATGTTGACATTTATCCCAGTAGTTTATCTGGAATGTATTTTGATGTGTGGTATATGATAGTGGTCCCCACATTTAATGTGAAGCTCAGTGTAAAGCTTAAAAATCTGCATTTTAAGGGACGCCTGGATGGCTCATTAGTTAAGCATGTGACCTTTGATTTGGGTTCAGGTCATGATCTCAGTCAAGCCCCATGTCAGGCTCCGTACTGGGCATAGAGCCTGCATGAGATTTTTTTCTCTCACCCTCTCCCTCTGCCCCTCCCCAACCCTCTAAAAACAATCTGCATTTTAAGAGTGCTCTGAGGAATTCTGATGGCTGCTGCCATACTCAGAAAACATTGATACAGAGTAAGAGGTTAACATTTTTGGTAATGGGTGATTGCCCCAGCTTATTTATTGAATGAATAACTCTTCCTTACCAATTGTTGTGAAATACTGAATAATAAATGAAATTCCTATATCCACTTGGGTCTAACATCTTTTAGATTTTTGTTTGATATTCTCATAAATTGAAAACTTAATTTAGAGGGATTAGTATAAAATAATAGCTCATATTTATTGAACCATTCCTATGTACCAGGCACCGCTCTACACGCTTGCAATGTAACAACTCACAACAATCTTATGAGGAAATTGTTATTATTGTCACCATTTTAGAGATGAGAAAACTTAGGCCCAGAAATATTTAGTAATTTGGCTAGGACTACATATTCAGTAAGTAGTAAAGCAGGTGCTTGAATCAGGGCAATTTAACTATAAGCTGTTTCACATAGTCTTCATGAAGCAGTGTCTCACATACCTACAAAGTACCAAGTCTTCCAATTCATGAACATGGTATACTTCTCCATTGATTCAATCCATCTTTAATTATTACTCTGAGTGATGTACTAAGGTTCAATATATTGCTTGCTCATTCCTAGATACTTTATATGCTTAAAAAATTAAAATAAGATATTTTGCACTAAAAACTTTTTCTGCTAGTTATTGTTAATACTTGGGAAAACTACAGCATACAAAGTATCTATGCAGCCTGGACATCTTACTGAATTCTTATTAATGCTAATAATACATCTCTTAATGCTCTTAAGTTTTCTAGGAAGGTAATTATACAATTTTAAAATAATGATCACTTTGTTTCTTCTCTTCAATAACTATACCTTTTGTTTTCTGGTTCCATATCTTATTGAATGAGCAATATTAAATGTCAGGTAGGAGAGGCCATTCTTATCATATTGCTGGTTTTAATGAGTATGTCTCTACTGTTTCCTTATTTTCTACAAAGTTGGATTTTAGTTTAGACAAATATTCTTCATCCTGTTAAACATTCTTCACATCATAGCATTTTTAAATGTTAATTATTTCTGATAAAAATCTTTCTAAAATTTATTGACTTGTCTTCTTTATTTATTTATTTTATTTTGACTTGTCTTCTTTAAATGAAAGATTCAGAGCATAATTTGTCTTGAAGATTCAGAATCACTGATTGCATATCCATTACTTTAATGTTTTGGGGCACACAAAGGTTCTTGCCTCTATAAGAATATTTCACCTGATGCTATGTTTCTTAAAATCAGGGCTCTGCTTTTTATGTTTCTTTTCTGTGCTATGAAGTTGTCATTTTCCGCTGATGTCAAGGCATGCATCTCTAACTATTCCCCTTTACCATAAATTTTTGAAGATGTCTAAATTAGAAAACTCTACTTCTTAAAGCTATATATAAAATGAGAATAAGCTCTGAGAAAGCAATTTCTTTATGAGTTAGAGTATTATTACAAATAAACCTTGGGCCATTTTGTCTGTTATTAAACTTCTCCCTGTATTCAGTGTTTGTCAGCTCAGCTCCAGAGCAGAGTGGATTTCAAGTAGGAAGCATTATTACCTTTATAGGCAAGAAAGTAAACATAAACATGCTTTAAGAACTTCAATAATAAAATGGGAGTAAAGCAAACAGTAAAACAGAAATTTTTTTTTAATTTTTTAAAAATGTTTATTTATTTATGATAGTCACACACAGAGAGAGAGAGAGAGGCAGAGACACAGGCAGAGGGAGAAGCAGGCTCCATGCACCAGGAGCCCGACGTGGGATTTGATCCCGGGTCTCCAGGATCGCGCCCTGGGCCAAAGGCAGGTGCCAAATTGCTGCGCCACCCAGGGATCCCAGTAAAACAGAAAATTAACTTAAACATCTCATTCTACAATCAATCAAGAGGCTTTCTATAAAATGATTGTAAGATTTCATCCTATGATGAAAGTTACATGATGAAAGTTATTGTTATCAGTGGTCTTCCTACCATGGAAAGAGCATGGAGCAGGAATGATTAAAAAAAAAATCTATTGGGGCAACTGAATCTTGTTATGTATATATCTTCTATGCTTACTAAAGTACTGACACTGTATGAAGCTCTATGTATGCTAGCAACTCTCAGGGGACATAATCCTGAAAGAGAACCGAATATGCACACGAATGATAACAGTAAGAGTCAGTAAATGCATGAGGGTTGGGGCTGCAATTTTCAGGCTCAAAGAAACAGTCCCTTCAGGTAGGAATGTCAGAGAAAGGAAACAGGCACCCCTGCCACATGCAGTGACATCCACAGAGAATGGTCTGAGCCTGTGGGAATGGATGCCTGGGGCTGGTCACCTCCCTCTCCTGGGCCCTCCAGGCTGGAGCCGGCCCAGGCCCATCATCAGTCCCAAACCTGGCTTGTTTTTCTGGCACCGGAAGATTCCACATCTCTCTCTCCTCATATACCATTCTTACTTTTATTGCCAAATGGTCTACAAACATTTCCTTTAAGTAAGCATAGATATTTTTAAACAACTGGGTTTTTGCATTGAAAACTAATATATGCATGTGCCTAAAACAAAAATTAAACAGTACAAGTAGATACAAGTCTCTCTTTTACCCCCAATCTCCCATCTCAGGCACAACCACCAATTTTTAGCGTACTCTTCTAGAGATTTCTGCAAATGTACAAGCATACATGAATAAATACACACCCTATTAAACAGATGATAGTAAGTTAGATACCTTGTTCTGCATCTTGCTTTTTCCATCAAATCGTCTATCTTGGAGATGGAGTTAATTCTTAACCCAATATTGGCTCAGACTCCCTCCCCCAATCCTTGCAAGGAAAGGTAATTTATAAACCATGTACAGGAGGGGCAAAGGGACTCTCTGTATGTCCCTCTGCCTAGAACAGATTTCTGCAACTTTACACAGCAGTTTCCCCACAGGCTGAGGTCTCACCTAAAAGGTCACCCTCAGCAACATGCCCTCTTGGGTCACCTTATCTAAGATATACCTTCCAGCCCCACCCAGATATAGTCTTCTCTCAGAACCTTGTATGTTTTCTTCATACCATTTAACGGGGTATTTAACTACTTTATTTGCCCATTCATTCACTGGTTCACCATGTGTCTCTTCCCATGAAATGGCACCTCCATGAGGTGCCAAGACTACAACCGCTCCAACACTGTCACTCTCCTGGTGCCCACCACACACTGCCCATGACAGGTGCTCTGTGTATACTGGGTAAGAAAATAAAGTAACATTGTGACTTTACAGAGCTCCTTTGTTTCCTGTGTGAGGGATAGATGAGGCAGTATGAGATCATGGAGATAAGAATTAACCCCAATTTACTGATGAGAAAACAGGAAGTTTGGAGAGGTTTGGAGAGGAAGTACAACTCGTCTGAGGCCACAGAATGGGTGAGTGACAGAACAAAATTACAACTCACGGTGATTCAAGAACCATGCCTTTTCTACCTGTAGAAAATGCCAATTTGTACTGATCAAATCTCAGCTTCCAAATGCCAGTCCTTGTTTTTTTTTTTTTTTTTTTTAAAGATTTTATTTATTTATTCATGAGAGACACAGAGAAAAAGAGGGAAGCAGAGACATAGGCAGAGGGAGAAGCTCCATGCAGGAAGCCCGATGTGGGACTCCATCCCAGTACTCCAGGATCACGCCCTGAGCCAAAGGCAGACACTCAACCACTGAGCCACCCAGGCATCCCCAGTCCTTGTTTTCAAGTAGGATCCTAACTCTACAAATATCCACAGATAAGGGGACGAAATCCTTCAAACTCCTAGTGCCTGAAAGGACACAAACTATCTTCTTTACATATGAAAGCTGCCAGGGATTTGGGGTACCAGGAAAACCCAGGAATTTCCTCTCATACTTGTGTAGCCAGCCTGGGGAGAAGAGAGCACCCTCCACCTCTGACCTAGCCCACCCACTTCCATTGATCAGTTTGCTATCCACCATGGAGCAGTCCCCTCACATGCTGCACCTCCTGTCATCACAGACCTGCATGCTTCAGCATGTGCCCTGTAGCTGCATAGCCAAGATCAGAGAGGGGAGAAGGGGTACATGCACCCAAGTGGAAATCTGCTCTTCCTCAAATGGGCCAGGTTTTCTGGGAACTGCCTCACTAGGTGGCCCATTTGCAGATATTCCAGGCCAACTGCAGAGTTCTCCCTCCTGGTGAGAAAAGAGCCATTGCCCTAGACAGCAGCTGGCTCCCTTCTGACTTGAATCAAGCACTGATTTTCATGGTTGGTCTTAGACAGAGTCTGACCACCACCATTAGATGAGCCTAAAAGATAATAGCAGAACTTTGTCATTTAGACAGACGTCAGTGCTCCACTTGGTTTACATCCTCTATGGATAAAGAAGCCTTAAGACTTCGCTTCCAAACCAAGATAGTCATAAAAATAAAAGGGTACCCTTAATACCTATGCCAGGATTTCAGGTACAAACCAGGACTGTTCCAAGCAAACCTGGCATATTTCACCCTAACTATGGCAACAAGTCTGCTGTTTCTAACGGCCCTGAACACATCTCTGAGCTTGGCTCATCTTCCAAAGGACTCCCCCAGCTCCACATCCTCCACTGCCTGGTATTTATAAAACTATTCCCAAGCATTTCACATCCACATAGTACTTTTGTGAACTTGTTTTATAAAAACAAGTATAATCCCCCATTAAAAGCAAAGACAGAGACATGGTAAGTAAAGGAATGGCCAAGATCCCACAGAAGTTAGAGACAGAGATGGGAGTTGGACTCGAATTCCCTGACTACAGTCCAGTGAATAAACCAATTCCACATCCTTTCTCCACTGTCTGCTATCACTGACTTACATAATGATCAAAGTAGAAAAGGGCCCTTTTTGAAGTCACAAGATGAGCATCCACTAGAAACTAACAAGTCACTATTCAGTAAGAAATCCTGAGCTAAAGAAATTGTTCTTTTGATCTAATACAATTTCCAATGGGTTTAACTTATTTCATTATATAAGCAGGGAAACATATACACTCAGAGATGCTTGTATATTCCTCTTCCAAAGGTAACAGAATATGTAATGTAACCTGTATTTCTGCGATCATAGCATATCTCATTCTGTGGTGTGGCAGGGGGTGGGTCTTTCCTCCTAGAAGTGAGAATCAGGGCTGTCTTCATCACTATTATGCTCTACCTCTTGACATGAGACCTGGCATGAGCAGGGACTCAAAGTCCGTGAATGGGTGGATGATGGACGGAAGGATGGCTGGGTCCATGGATGAGGGAGCACACGTACAGACAGGTACATGCATGGACATATGCATGCCTGCTTGGAAATGAGTTGGTCTCCTTTGACGGGAGATTAGCTATATTTACAGATTTATCAGAATGTAATTAAGTAGGTTACAGTTAAGTTTGACCTTTGAAGTTCACTTCTTCCCCATGGATAATTCAAGCGCTATTGTGCAAGAAAACAAGGGAAGGAAAGGCATTGGAGAACATCCTAACCCAAACCATTGAAAATAGTGAACACAGGAACCTGAGCTTCTGATAAGTAGCAGCTTTGAAGGCAGCCAGAGGGTAAAAGAGAAACAGACTAGCTGACTCGGTGGACACTTAGAGGTCCTGGGGTCTAGGCCAAGTATGGGAGTGGTCAAGGCAGGACACATTGTCAGGGCAGGAGACCAGGAAACATGGGAGAACTGAAAAGAATTTTGGACTTCACCAGCAAGGAATTCTAATTCACTCTCTCACGAGCCACAGTGGTAATTTCATCTATTTTATTGTTCCTCTGAACTATAAAAGCAAACCAAATACACATTAAGGCAGCTTCTCCAGGCCTGGAAAATCTCTCCTTTATGTCTGGGGAAGTTTGTTCAGAGACCACATAAACAAAGCCACCCTGGATGGTGATGTTATTCTTCCAAGGAACTCCCTTAACCATCCTGTGTTGAGTATACACCTCAGTGAAGTTTCACTTGCCCTGAGAGAGAACATGACCTATATAGCAGGGAAGACAGTGGAACCCTGGGTGTTTGGGAGTCAAAAAGAGCTGACCTACAGTTCAGGGTCTGCCACTCATTAGATAGGACCCTCAGCCAAGCCATTTAACTTCTCCAAGGCTTGGCTTCTAACCTGTTAAACCACTCTGACACTGCTGCTGGGTCACAGGCATGGTGAGGATGCAAAGAACCTGCCATAGAACACAGGTGGCCACCTGGTGACCCTGAAGTGCTAAGTGCTCTGCACATGGGGCAGTGGTGTCATTTGTCTATTTAGAGGATTAAAAAAATCACATAGTTTGTCTGCAGATAAATGTTTCTCAAATACCTTAAAGATTTTATTTTGGGGGGGGGGGTGTAGCACTAGAGGAGAGGAGGGAGAGAATCCCAAGCAGACTCCATGCTGGGTGCAGAGCCCAACACAGAGCTCAATCCCATAACTCTGAGATCATGACCTGAGCCAAAACCAAGAGTCAGATACCTAAACAACTGAGTCACCCAGGTGTCCCTTAAATATTTTAAACGAAGAATTGAATAACAAAGTCAGATCTTAGCAACTTATCATTTCTAGGGTCTCACATTAACTTTGAGTGTAACCCAAATTAACATATTCCCCAGATTTGTCAAGATGGATCTATAGCTCAGACAATCACCCTCAGAACTGAAAACGTGGGCATTTTATGTGGAATAAAAATGTAATGCTGGTAGAGTGGGAGCCAGCACAAACAACAGGTCTCAGTCCAGACACAGGTCTGGGCCTTAACTTAACAACATGTGAGGCTGAACCAACCTACACTTGCTAAAAGGCCAGATTTTTTTCTCTCCCCTAGGGCTGAAATTATTCTCACAGCTCTCTGCAATGACATTACTTAGGAGACAACCTAGCTCATTTTAGGTATTCAATACATGTTTCTTAAACTTAATCTGAAATCCCAAAATAATATGCTAATTTGTGAAACGCTGGCTTCAAATGGCCAACTTCTCTTTGACAATACTGTTCCAGGCCAGGTGTCCACCTCCCAAAACTTGCACCTTCTGTCACAACACAGATTTTTCTCTGTTCACTTCTGGTGCTATGGTAAAATCAGCATTCCCAAGGAGCAGTCAAGACCATGCAGAAGAGTCTCAATCCGAGACTTTCCATTGGCGCCAAACTTAGGACAAATTTTCAAGTGCAAATTCATTGCCACTTCCAAAGGTATGTCTTTCAGGCAAGGAAGTCAGGCAATGGCAGTGAAGATGTTAAATGTTAAATGTTCATGTTTCTGGAAAGCGAGTACCCAAGGTAAATTCAACCAAGAGTATCTACCATCTCCATGGATACAGCATTTCTGTAGGAGACAGGTCTTTCAGGAAGATGAGATCCTGGAGAAGGCAGGCCCCACCTAGTGTTTCTCGCTAGACACACTAACCTGAAGAAGACCAACTGCCCAATTCCCAAACCCTCCTAACCATTAGGACCTTTACACTCAGATCTAGATACGAAGCCTCTGATGTTTCCAATCAAGAACCCCCAACCTTTCAGAGGCATACACTTCTCATCATTTAGAACCCACCCTTTAAGGAGAGTGAGGGATGGGAGGGCTGGATCCTGGCATGAAAGAGCAGTCTTTGTTTTACATTCTTCAATAGGATTTATTTAATTATAAAGTAATTCATACTCATTGTTCAAAATAGAGGGAATACAGAATATAAAGAAGACAATAGAAACCATCTAAATTTTCATAGCATAATCATTATTAACATTTCTTTAAATGCATATATGTATGCATGTGTATATATCTATATATATAATTAGAAGCATAACATACATAATTTTTACATCCCACAGTTCTCACCTAAAATTACTTAAAAGCATTTTCCAATGGCATTCAATGTTTATATTTATTTATATTATATTATTATATTATTTATATTTCATGAACACCCACATAGCCTTTACTCTGCACCAGAAACTGTTCTAAGTGCCTCACAAGCAAGCATTAATCCTCACAGCAGGCCTAGGAGGTGAGTATTATTATTATCCTTATTTGCAGCTGGGGATCCTGAAGGATCACAGAGCAGGCAAGTAGCAGAACTGGAGTTCCCACCCGGCTGTCTAACTCCAAAGCCCTGCCCTTTACCACCATGCTGCACTGTGTCTGCAGCCTTTAGAAACATAACTTTTTATGCCTTAATAATATTCCAATCTGTTCTCCTGTGATTGGAGCAGTGCCACAGTTAAACCTCAAAGTCCCTTCTAGCCAAGGTCCTTTCGGTTCTTTGAGTTTTTTGATTGTAGGAAAAGGATCGCGAGTATCAGCTGCCTCAACTGTTGACTACAAGCTGTGTATAGCAAAGAGGGACAACACAGCCAAAGAAATGCCTGTTATCAGAGCATTATCTGTTTGGCCCTTGGCCCCCCACGCCCCGGCTGTTTCTCCACTTGTTCATGCTCCAGCAGGTTGCCTAATCTTGCTGAGCTTCACTTTCTATCGCTAACACCGGCACTGTCAGGCACTTTCACCGCCTGATGGGATGCTGATGAGACTTAAGGAGACAGCTCGAGGAACCTGAAGTACCGGGCCCAAGCTGGCCCCAGGGCTGGGTAAAGTGCAGTGCTCTTTTTTTGTTGTTGTTGGTTTGTTTTGGTTTTGGTTTTTGTTTTTAATTTACCTATTGATTTGCATGGATATCCACTTATCCACTGGTATGGGAAGGACAGACTCTGCAGTTAGGCAAGCTAGGTCCAACTCCCAGCCCTGCCATTTCCTAGCTGTGGGATTTGGGGCAAGTTTCTTACCCTCTCTGAACTTTGTTGGCTCATTTGTGTAACAGGCATAATAATGGTATCCACCATGCAGGTCACCAAGAGGATCAGATGAGATAATGTATGTCAAGGAATTTAGCATCTAGTAGGGACTCCCTAATGGCCCTTCTTACTACTTCTTCCCTCATTTTCCACATTCTCTGCTTTCCCCCCATATTCATTTCATTTGTTTCCCTGTCAAGATGAAGCCCAGGAAAGAGGCAGGGGAACTACCAACCAGGCCTGAGTCTGTGACATGAGAACCCTCAAGCAACCAGAATTGAGGTAGCGTGGGGAGTGGGGGGTGGGGGGTAGGGGGGTTAGAGACCTGGTTGCCCTCCACTTCCCTTTTCCATTTCACAGTTCAGGGGACCTGACCAGTGTACCTGGCCACCCTCTGAAAGTACTACTGGAGCTGCGAAGGCTTCCAGCACCCCAGAGGGCCATTAGCATCTTACTTTTAAAGGAATCACCTTCTCCTTGAAAGGAAAGCACTTCTGAGGAGCTTGGTCCTGCCCCTGGGGCTGGAATGCCTGTTGTGAAAGCCGTCCTTGGTTCCTAAGTGATTTATGCAGGAAACTGCCTGTCACCATCCAGTAATAAGGCTCCCCAGGACTCTGAGCTGATGTGCCCCTCAAAGACAGTACCCCCATTCCCCAGCTCCAGGGAGGGGCAATCTGGAGGCAGAGCCAGGCCTGCTGGGAGGCAGGCCTGCTTCTTCAGTATTTCCACTCAGCCCTCGGGCTGAAAGGGAGGAATGGGACACTCCTCAAAGCCAGCATGGTAATTGCAGGAGGCATTAAGCTTAATTAGGCTAATCATCTGCTTGAAGTCATTCACCCTCAACCTCCCAAAAGTGTCTTCAGAAGAAAATCCCAAAGCAGCTGTGGGGCTGGAGAGTACAGGTGGAGGCTTAGGGTGCTGGTATCCACAATTCCTAAGAGGCCTACAGCATGGTCTCAGGAATCTTGGGGGCAGAGCTAACCAGCTAAATCTATACCCAAGAAGGGCAAAAAGGGGGACTTCTCAACCTAGTCCCAAGTCAAGATCTGGGTCTGAACTGGAGGCCTGGAAGGTCTTTTCTGGTTTCCCTCTGAGCCTATCTGACTTGGTCAGTGCAGATCTGACCCAGGAAACAGGTATGCCCAGGAACATTCCCACAGATCCCACAGGTTCAGTTTCTACAGCTGTTTGCTCCCCACAGCAGTAGCCTCCTGTCTGCCAGGGTGATTCTGTGTAACCGGCCAACTGAGAGACAGAAAGACTTATCCATCTGAGTGGAATGGTTCTTTACTCAGAAAACTTCATGCAAGGCTACAAAGCCCAGATGAGAATGAGCAATCTTTTGCAACAAGAAAAAAAAAAATCTATGTATCAGCTAAAATTGAATCCTAAACTCATAATTCAAAAGCCCCGGAGAGTAGAGATGCCAGTGGCCAAACCCTTTTATATAAATACCCTTCTGGAACTGGGGCATGGGGAGAGAATCTGGAAGCTGGATCCACCCCCAGGTCTGCAAAAGCCCACACGCCTACAAAAAAAATCTCACTAAGTCAAAACATGCTCATCCAGAATTCAGGGTAGCTGAGATCAAGGAATGCTTGGCTCCTTCCTTTGTAATGGTTTACGGAAGGCATGTTAGTGAACACAATTGTGGGGGAAACACTTAGTCTCATTGAGCCTTCCTGATCCTCTTAGTTGCACATTTTAGCACACAAGGAGCTAGATAGACATCAATAACCCCACTCTGTCCAACAGCGATGATTCTTGCCATGTGAGGCTCACTTTGTTGGCAGTGAGCCCTAGCTTTGTATACAGTCTCTACAAAAAGTAAGAGGCCGTTTATGGATTGGTGCCTGCCATGTGCTCTGAGACGAGCCCTAATCCTCTGCTCTCTGCTAAGTGGCAGGCACAGGGCAAGGTGATTGACACTGAAGTCACTCCTCACAAGAAACCCGGCGAGTAGACGTTGTTAACCCAGATTTACAAAAAGAAGAAACCAAGGCCCAGAAACATTACATAACTCCCCAGGGTCATTGACCAAGCACACTGCTGGATTCAAACTCAGGTCAAAGCCTGCACACATGGCATTCCCAGGAATTCAATAATGGAGCTTCCCTTTGGTCCAGCTAAGTCTTCATGTGGCAGCCATGTGAGGGATAGATAGATAGGAGAGGGCGGAAGCCGGGGCAGGTCTGGCTGGGCAGCCCACTGCCCTCACCATCGAGTGGGAGATGGCAAGGGCCCAATAGGGGCAGCAAAGGGGTGGGAGCCCACTGGAGGGAGCTGTGAGGAAGCAAAGAGCTTAGGGAGAGAGGCCAGCTTCTTCAAACACTGTAGACCTTTGGGTTCAGGTCAAGAAGGGAAGAAGAACTACACTTTCTCATAAGAGTGTAGACAAGGTAGAGACAAACACTTCAAACACACATGACCAGCTCAAGGATAGAAGAACTCTTCCATGGAAGCTTCCTAGGCATGCCCAGGAAGGTGGAGATTGAGGAAGAGCCAGACTCCCCCAGCATAGCAGCAGGAGGTGGCTGTGGGAGGAGGCAGCCCTCACCTGTGACAGCCTCTCACAGGTCCAAAAAACAGCCAGCAGAGTTCTGATGAGGTCCCCACCAGATCCCTGCAAGGACAGTAAGCGGCCAAAGTTGTAACTGGAGACCATGGTAACCAAAGCCATAAATGACTTAGCCACTTCAGGATGGGTGGCCCTAGCCAGTGGTCAGAACTTCTCCAGGCCACTCCCTCCCTGCTCCTCCAAGCCAGCCCTTTGCTCTCCAGTCTCTTCTTCTGTAGTTGGGTTTGTGACTTCCCACTTCTGTGACCAACTCTGTGAGGCCAGGGGAGGGGTATTTTGTTCATTCATCCAGTCAGCCAGCCAGTCAACAGACACTTGAGTGCCTACTATATGCCAGGCACCATGTTTGGTGCTGGGATATGACACTGAACACACAGTCCCTTCAGGAAAAGACATCTCAGACAAAGATTCCAGGTAAGGAGCACAGAAGTAGGGGCTACAAAGGTGTAGGAGTGAGTGGAAGGTTAGTCAGGGAGATGACCTATGGACATGACTTTGTGCAGAACTTTGAGAAGAGAAGAGGTGTGCCTTCCCATCTGGCCACTGGAGCTGGGTGCCAGGTGCACCTCCTCAAAGGGCCAGTGCACCACCGTCCCTAAGCTGAAGGGTTGTCAAATCAACAAACTAACATCTGTAGGGCTTAGATACTCGATAGCAGTGAAGGCAAGGGCAACCGTGCCCATATAGAGTAGGAAGCCACGTTACTCAATTCCCCAAGCTGTTCCACTTGGAATGTCCTGGCCATCAACAACCAGGCACCAGAGCATAAAGGCCCTGAAATGCCTCATCTACCTTATTATTTTAGCCTGCTTTTAATCAACCAAAGACCACACCCAAAGATACAGTTCCTAGCATGAGAAGCTATAATATAATGAGGTCAACAGATGTAGCCTTGACAACTCTAATACAGCACAAGTGCTGACTGTTATATTGAGTCCCAAGAGGAGTATGTAGAAATACAAATGGATTCCTTCTTCGATATGCTATGGCATGGACAAACAGGAACAGACTCCTCTTCCCAAAGTCACTGCCATGTACGGACTTCCCCAAAGTTGCCTGGAGAGGCAGCCCCATCCTGGGCAAGTCTGTGAATGCTGGAAGCCAGAACTGAGGCTGTGCCTACTGACTTCTAGCTCCTTGCACAGAGTTAGCCCAAAAGTGGCAAGAAGGAATATTATCTGGGTAAAATTAATGAGAGTATGAATGCCAGGAGGAAGGGATGACAAGCAACTTATCGGGCTGGTCTGTGCTCTTTACAACTAGAATGGCAAGAGCACAATTAATACCAGCAATATTGACTGTGTCTTCCCAGCCTCAGTTTCCCCAGCAGCCTAACCTGCCTCCAGCTGCTCTGGACCTTCAGGGGTGATAAATGGCAAAGGTACCTGCGACCCGGACCCAGCACAATAGCAACCCTATCTGTGCATGGTGAAGAAGAAGAAAGGAGAGCAATAAGTGGCTTAATTATAGCAAATCCCCAGAAACTCCCCACCAGAAGGGGGACACCCTTACTAACCATCAGGTCTAGGAGTCCCTTCAGTCAGGTAGCCCAGGAAGGATGTGTACAGACATATAATCATAATGGTCCCCAAAATGAGAAGTAAGCATGATCGTCCAGGTGGAAGCCCTCCTGGCCATCACTGTCCAAGAAGGATCTTCCCAAGTTCACCGTCCCTTTGGAACCATGGCTCTAGGAGCTAAATTAATAGTAATGGTTATAACATCTCCACCACATCTTCTCCTTCTCTCTGCCCAAGGCCTCATGAGAAGATAGCTTTGCCTTGAGGGCACTGCTGCTCCATGGCACTCGTAGGGAAGCTACTCCTTCCTTTTGCATTGGCAAGTGGCTCCAAGCTGTCCTCACTCCCTGGAGCTGCTTCCAGCTCACACTCCTCTGCCAGCACCCGAAGCTCCTATCTGAAGCTTTGTGGTCTGGTCCTCCTCTCCCTGCAGTGGTCATCTACCATCCACTTCCTTCACACCCCCTCACTCACTGCAGACCTGTGCGTGGGCCAACTGTCCTCCCCCTAGCCCATCCGGGTGACCTCAGGCTCTGGGGAATGCCGTCAGTGCTTGACCTCCTTGTTGCCAGTGGACCTTGCCCACACCCTAGCCTAGGTACTCACATCCAGAGTCATACCCTGCACCCTGTCATCCCCCAGACTCACTCCATCTTCCAGATGACCAACTCAGACACCCCACCTATTGACCACAGCCTCCAGGCCCCCAGCCTTCAGGACACTTCATCTTCCTGGGAAGCCCTGACCCTGGAGCCACCCCTGAGCTGGACTCTACCACAGAGCCCCGCTGCTGAGTCTCCACAGCCTCACATGAGGTGCCTGTGATCCTGACACAGTCCTCTATGTCAAAACTCCATACAGTAGCTCTTTTCATTCTCTCAGACCTCCTCACATCACTACCCCCTTCTTCCCAGCTGCAGATTCATCCTCGCATCATAAAGAATCCCATATTTCATTCAGCAGTTACTGATTCAATATCCCAAATGTGTGTGGCTTACTATAGGCATTGGTGCTATAGCAGTGAACACCACAGATACAAATCCTTATCCTAGCAGCTTACAGCCAACTGGGGGGAATCAAACAACTAAAAAGATGAACAAAGCAAATAGTATGTGACAAGTGCTAAGGGAAAGTATTAAAAGTGAGGACAGAAACTTACAGACAGGTGTGCCCCTCATGTCTGCCACCAGGGAAGGCGCCACATGGTACCGTGGCCTCCTCAGGGCCATCTTGCCCCCAATCTCTGTGGCCCTTCCTAGCTCAAGGCTAGTTCTACCCCTGGGCTCTGGGTCCCTCTCTCCCCACTGCTGGGGGGTATGGGTCTCTTCCATCCGCCCTGCCTCTTGCCAGTCTCCCAATCTCCCTTTCCCTCTGTCTCCTTCCCTCAAACATGCTTAGTTCCTGCTCACTCATCAGGAAACCAAAGAAGACACAACTCTCCTTCCATCTATTTCTCCATCTTCTCCCAACCTAGTGCCGTCTCTCCTCCCACCAAAGCGAAAGCAACACTGGAATGAACACTTACTTGTCTTTGAGGTCTGCATGTCAAAGGAACAGCTCTTTCATTAATAACTCAGGGAAACCAGAAGCACATGGCCGGCTCAGTCGGTTAAGTGTCTGACACTTAGTTTCAACTCAGGTCATGATCTCAGGATCATGAGATTGAGAGCTGTGTCAGGCTCTGTATGAGGCATGGAGGCTGCTTGGGATTTTCTCTCCCTCTCACCCTACTCTCTCTCCCCCTCCCCATACTTGCACATGCTCTCTCTCTCAAATAAATAAATCTTCAAAAAAAAAAAAAAAACACAACAAAAAACTCAGGAAAGCTCAAATACTGCTGACAAGACAATCACTGAGAAAAGGCTAGACCAGGAGGTAGAAGTGTTCAGAAGGGTGGGACCACACTCAGTGCAGGTCACTAGCCAGCAGGAAGAACACAGTGGGCATCCCCCACTGAGAAGGACCAGCTCTGTGGAGGGCCCACTAAGTCCCCTATTCCACATGCCTTCCCCACTCACCCACCTACAGTGGGCCCTGTGGCACCTCCCAGTCTTTTCCTTTGGCACTGAATTTGCCGCTTTATCTCTTATTGTCACTGGGACTTGTCCTCCCCCCTACGCAGGCTGTACATCCCCAGAGGACAGACCTTGACTTTGACTTCACCTAGAGGTACATGACTGGCAGCCCTACCAGAGCCCAGGGAGAATGGTGCCTGAGGCCATTGCTGAACTGCTCAAAAGATGACTGGAGAAGCCACCCAGATGGAGCAAAGGTCAGGGAAGAGGTTTCTTAATTGACCTTGAGTCAGTGAAAGACTGGGGAGATGATGATGGTAGATGAAGATGAGAAAGTTCTTGGAGATCCCTGGTTGGCTCAGTGGTTTAGCGCCTGCCTTCAGCCCAGGGTGCCATCCTGGAGTCCTGGGGTTGGGTCCCACGTCGGGCTCCCTACATGGAGCCTGCTTCTCCCTCTGCCTGTGTCTCTGCCTCTCTTTCTCTCTCTCTCTTTCTCTCTCATGAATAAATAAAATCTTTAAAAAGAACAAAAAATAGATGAGAAAGTTCTTGTCTTGTAACTGATCAACCCTCTTTCATGGTGGAGGACCTAATATGTTTGATGTTAAAAGAGCAGAGGAGCTCTGCAGAGGGGAAGGAATGGGGAACACATATTGAATACCAGAGAGGATGTCACTAGGAGGCAGCCTTGAGAGAGTCCTGAGGGGTGATCCAGAAATCCCAGGGGCAGAGGCAGGAAAAGCATTCCAGACAAGGGAACAAAGAGTACAGAAGCTTGCATAAGTGAGAGTACATGGTGTATTTGCACAGCCACAGGGGCTGGAAGGCTGAGCCAAGTGTGGTAGGGGCAAAGGAATCCAGGAGGCCCTAAGATTAGATGTCCCAGGGCCAGGCCCTGAGCATGGCCACCTGGAAGGCCAGGAGCCACTCAGAAGCTCAAAATAGGTGAGAGGGTGGAAAGATTTATGTTTAAGAAAGCTGTGCAAGGCTGTCAGGCAGACAATGGCCTGGAAGGCAAGTCTGGAATCCAGGAGGCCACAGAGAAGGCAGTCACATTGTCCAGCTCAGAGACTGTGATGAAGACTTGGCAAAGGACTGTGGCAATGGGTGAAGGGACATGTATGACACGTAGGTGCCTTACAAGGCTTGGTGGCTGGTTGGGGCAAGAAGGTCAGCAGTGAGGGGGAAGAATAAGCCAGAGTGGTCCAAGTTCTTGGCATAGACAAATATGGCGGAAGATGGCGTGATGACACCATGAAATGAGACGCTACGTCACAGAAAACCTCTCTGTAAGGGAGGCCCCAAAAGAGGAAGGTGAACCTTAGCACTGTTTATTAGGCACCAATCCAGGCTGCCTAAGAAGGCCAGGAAAATAATGATAATGATATCAACAGTAATAATAATAATATCAAATATTTTGAGCACTTGCATTAATACTAATGAGCACTTTGTACTGGATTCTGGGGATTGGTTCTCTCAACCTCCATTCCATTCTCCTAGCTGGGAGGTTGGAAAGCTAAACACATTTCTCAGACTCCTGTGGCTAAGGTCTAGGATGTGAACTAGATTCCATCAGACAGATACACTCACACCAGATCTGGAAAGCAGAAGTAAGGTGAAGGCCATCCTCCCATGTCCTTCAGCTATTACTAGTGGCAAGCAGCGTCCTGGAGATGTGGGGTTTCTTGGAGGCAGGTTCCAGGGTTCCTTCTGCAGCTTCCCAGGTACTAAGAGCTGAGTGTGGTGACACCTGAAGCAGCAGTGGCTTCCTGGTACCTGGATCCCAGCAGCAAGCATAAGTCCTGAGCTCTGAACTCCAGTGTCAGGGGCAGTGCAGAGGCAGGCAGCCCCACCCTGGAAGATCAGTTCTGAACTATCCTGGGAATCCTTCTAGGGGCTCATCAGTGACCTGCTCTTCCAGTCCTCCCAATAGAGTTGCAGGACCTCATTCCCTATATTCAATCTCCCCTTGCTCCAGGTCAGCCCTGATAGGTTACACAAGGCAGTGTGCTGGGCTTTGACATGCATTAGCCTCTCATGACAGACCTACTATTAGCTTTTTTTTCAAAAGAGGACTGAGTCATAGAGATATAAGCAATTCACAATAGGTCACACAGCTAGTAAGGGCCAGAGCCAGATTTCAGCCCACTGCCATGTGCATCTCCAACCCCTACACTACAGGGATTATAGGGGAGCAGACTGTTACACTACCTCCCAGAAGCTGCCCTGTGAACATGTCTTTTCCAGCCTCCATTATGCTGGGGGAGGGGCAGAACAGCAGGAGAGAGAAGGGGAAGCTCACTGGATGGGCACTCTTTAAAAATGATGGCGGGATAAGGGAGGACACTCTGGTGGGTCAACCTGATTAAAAGTGGGGCATAAAGCTCTGCTTGCTTAGCAACTGACACCAGCAAGAAAATCCTGACAACCACTCACTCCCCAGCAATTTCACAAGTTAGCTTGTTGGGTCATTTCATTCCCCACATCTGCAAAGTCTGGCCTAGTAGGGCCAAAAAAGAGACCACTTGGATAGTGAAGTGAGGGAAAGAGAATCAAAGTATTTGATTTTGAGGGCTACAGAGGCTGACCTGTTAGGCCAAAACTAAGGCTCGTCATATGCTTTCCCTCTGGACAGGGACAAAGGACACAGCTTTGCAGATGAGCTCTTGCTAATCCTTTTCTTCCCCTGAGAGATTTTTCCTTGGCTGCTTAGCCCATCAGTGAAGTCATGTGTCTCTGTGCATAAGTCTAACAACTATAATTTGCAGAGAGTTAATTACCTTCATACTTTGATCTGGTGAAGTTTCATCTCTATGGTTACCGGCTGAGTATAAACAGTTATCACTTGTCTCTTTTACATAAAATATTCTTGGAAAATACCCCTAGGGCTCCAATCATGGAAATCAAGTATACAGAATGTTCAGAGAACCTTTTAAGATTTTTTTTTATACAAAATGTCTCTACACACAAAAATAGATAAAATTGGGTAACCATATGGCTATAAATAATAATTCAAGAATTGTTGCAGTTTGCTTTTTCAGCCCTAACCTGCAATGAGCACATCAGATCTCCTAAGGGAGGCAGGTCTGGTGAGGGTAAGGGCTTGGCTGAGTGACAGGTGGGGGTTGCCCAGGAAACAGTGTCCAGCGCCTGACAATGTTCACTCTTGGGGGATCAAGGTTGGAGGTGACTGATGTTCAGAGGATCATTCATGTAAGTGATCATTCAGTCCTTGTGCTTAGTGATTTTGCCTGTCTGGGCCTTATGTTGAACAGCCCATGTAAATAGATGCGACTGTGTTGAATGAAAGAATAAATGAATGATGAAAGCTAACATTTATGCAGAGTGTACTCTGTGCCAATCATTGTTATGTACTTTACCAGTATTTCATGTAGTCCTCACCACAGCACTAGGAGCTAGATATAATTGTCATTATGCCAAATTTATAGATGAGGAAACAGAGGCTAAGAGAGGTCATGTAGCTAAAAAGAGGTAGAAGCAGGATATATGCCCCAGTCTGTCTCAGTCTAAAGACCCTGTCCTTTCTACCCTCTCCTCTGCTGCCAACATATAACAGGCCCACAAATGTCATGACTACCCAACAAAACTGAAATTTTCAAGGTGAAGAGCACAACAGCTTTCCTAATTTTCTAGGAGGGAGCTCCCTAGATGGGTGACCCTGATGGGAAGATGCTCCTGACCACCAGAAGCATTCAACCATTGGAATCCATGGTCAACCATGTCTATCTATTGGTATCTCTAGGTCCCTAATCAGTGGTATCTGTGTCCCTGGTCAATAGTGTCCATCCACTGGTAGCTCCATGTTTCTGGTCAGCACTGTCCATCCAGTGGTAGCCTTCCCATTCAGTGTAGAACTGCTAGTGATTCTGATCTCCAGGATCCATGTGGTTGAGCAGGGTTTCCATGTCACACAACTCCAGATGGCATAGAATGGAAATAGAGCCCAGAAGATATAGGCAATACCCAGCCCTGCCCATCCAATCATCTCCAAATGAAAGAGGTGACAGGGACTATACAGGGTGGACCTGAGTGAGGGAATGAGAGGATCCACCAGAATGGCACTGCCTAAAGATGGAGGACTCCATTTGTCTCACCAGAGACTGTTTGAAAGTGGGGCCTGAGTCACTGCAGCTATGATCAGACTTCAAAGTCATGTGTATAACATCTCTCAGCCCCAAAATCTGGGTACAAGATCAGACCAATATATAAAACAGGGACAGAATATTTGGAGTGAGGACTACCTATCAAAGCCCTGGGTGCCATATTCCCACAGAAATGGGCCATTGTGATGACTTTAGCTCATCAGTAAGTCCCTCAAGATGCTATCCTCCATCTGTTTCTTGGAAGAAACCCTTGGAACTTTGTCTATTGTGCCAGAAATTGCAGATGCTGCTTAATTAAGTACAAATGCTTCCCTAGACCCATCAAAGCCCCTTTTCATTTTCTGTTCTGGATGGGATTAGAAATAACATACATACCTGTTGTGTGTTGACTTGAGGTTAGCACACATAGGTTGTGATGGAGGTTGATACTTAGTCACAGCACAGGAAGCCAGCTGATGTTCCACCACAGGAACAAAGCAATCAGGCTCACTGGTTGACAAGGCTCTCACTAAGGGCCCACTGTGTGCTTGACCCTGTGTATTCCAAGATGGAGACATCCTGGCTTCTGCCCCAGGAATGGAGGACAGTGAGAACTACATCAGCTGTGACCAGAAAAAGAGGGAACTAGAGGATAAGAGGAGGAAGAAAAAGAGACCATCAGAACTGGGTGAAGTGTCTCTTCCTGTAGAGCAGAGTTGAGAGCCTAGTTGGCAGCACTCTGAGCCCTTGGAGCTGAGCACTCACCTGGAGACCTACTAAGTTCTGTGGGGGGATGGTCCCTGGCTGGTCCTGGAGTTTCAGGACCTTGGGCAATGGACCAAGTGATGGTCCATTGCCTCTATCTCTTTCAGGAGGAGAATGTTTACACCAGGTCTCTCCCTCCCACCCTAACCCCACTGTGCTCTCTCGGAGTATTCTGCTACAGGTACTGGCGGTTTTGGTACTTTCAGAATTTCTAGAAACCCAAAACATCTACCCTTAACTCTCCAGTACCTGTGTGGGAACCAACTCCTCCCCAAACTCCCAGTGCCCTCATTCTACCTTCCTGCTTCCCAGGCCCATGGCTAGACCATTTCAGGGCACATTATGTGTTGTCTCTCTCACACACATACACTCAAATCCTCACACACTCACTCACATACAGTCACAACAACCCAGATACTCACACTCATACACACTCACAACCCACATACACTCATGCACTCACTCTCATACACAAAGATCCTCTCACTTGTACACACTTACAATCCACACACTCTCTCACACTCATATATGCTCACACACTCAAGGCACACCCATAAACACTTGCATACGCTCACTCACATATGCTCACCCTCATACACGCTCACTCACTCCATCATTCCCTGCTTGCCTTTCTCTTCCTCTCACAGCATATCACACCCTGCAGCTTCCCTCTCCACGGCCCATCCCTTTCCCATTACTGTTTCTCAAGTTCCACTTCCATGTCCGTTTCTTCCCATGTCTCATTCCTCTGGCCTTTCTGGCTGAGCCCCTAACACACCCCTGTCTAGGATGTGGTGTGGACATCCATGACAGATCCATTCTGGAGTCACCATGCCTCAGCATGGATTTGATGAGACTTACTTACTACATACCAGGACAGGACAAAGTCAAAGGTATTTAGGAGTGAAAGAGTATTCCTAGAGCCACAGACAATGTCTGTTCCTGGTCGCCTAGGCTTAGCTACATAACCCTTAATGAGACCCCACCACAGGTCTAAAGGGCTGGGCCTTAGTTTCTGCTGTAACACAAGCAGGCCTGGGTGGTTTCCAGGCACTCTACATTTTGTAAGTCCCTCATCCCAGAAGATTCCCCTGGCCCTAAAAAGTAGGGCAGGGTTGACCAGGGGTGGGGAAGCATCTTGGTTTAGGTTTAACCATCACAGAGCCTGACATGGGGATATGAGTGTGAGTGGCTTCTTTAGAAATAGTCCCAGGAAGCAAGAAAAAGGGAGCAGGAGTGAGACAGGAGGAGAAAAGTCACTGTAAGGTGTGCTATCAAGGTCACAAATACAGGTAATAGGGGCTCCATTCTGCCAGGGTCTCTGAAAATGTAGGCAATGCCCCGCAGAACTATCCCCTTGAAAGGCAGAACCAAGTATTGGTCCACCAGCTCCCACTTCCCATTGGCTGGGATTTGCCCTCAGAGGCATTAAGTGGCCACTTACTCCTCCATGTTTCTAGGATGTCGTGGTATAAAGGCAACAAGAGCTCCTATATAGGCTTGGAGAAGGCTCTGGGGAAGAAAGCAATAGGATGTGTGGAACACTTGAGACAGGGCAGGGACAGGTGAGTTGGAACTGCCCAACACAGCTGCCACTGAAATAAGAGGCAGGCCGAGGGAGGCAGCTACGACAGGCATGTGGGCCTTAGTCACCTGCCATTCCACAGAAGGACCACCTCAAGAATACTGACATGCCAGGTAGTATGCTAGGCATCAGGCAAACATCTGAGAACAACCCCACTCCTGAGCAGAAGCAGTCCTGTCTCTGCTCTGGGCCTCAGTTTCTCTATCCCCCAAAGGGGGATCAGAATACTTGCCTTACAGTAGGCACAAAAATGGATGCAGGGCAGTGTATGAGTCTCCAATGCTCTGCACTTATATCATTGCCAGGTGAGGCCATGCCTTTGTCCAGAAAAGTACAGTCTAACAGCAAAATTACAGGTACCTTATAGGCAGGGAACAACTCTGAAGACAAGGCAGTCCTTGTCTCCCAGACATTGTGGAGGCTCCCCTCCTCGAGTTGGGGGAGGGGTGCAGGATAAAACCTGTGGAGGGGGCCAGGGCCTTGGAATTGAGATGTAAGCTCATTGCCCAGGTCTGCCCAAAAGCTGGGTGACTTCATTCATTTTGACAATGGGGAGTGGGCAGCATATTGGGCTTGGGTGATAATGTGAAGAGACAGTATCTGTGAAGAACCAGTACACAAGAACTAGCACATAGCAGGCCTGCAACAAATGCCCTCTGCTGGCTGCCCCAACCTGAGGGCCAGAGAATGTCTGAATCTGCAGAGTTCCCCCCCAAACCAGGCTAATGTCTTTCCTGCAAAGCTTCCCACCCTCCTTCACAGGATGGAAGAGTGTGGGGGCCCCAGCGCAGGTGCTGGGGTGGGGGTGGGGTGGGCCAGCAGCAGCCCTGGAAGTGCTCAAGCTTTACAGTCCCACGGCAGGGGCTGTGTTCCCCTCCACTAGCTCAGACCCTGGGCCCTCCGAGAAGCCCTGAGCTTAAGGGAACCAGGTGCCTTCATTAAAAAAAAAAAAAAAAAAAAAAAATTCTACAAATAAAGGGTGACTTTGTAAGGGGAGTGTGGTACATTCTTGGGGGCTCCCAGCAGTTTTACAGACCCAGACACAGAGCAAAGGCATTCAGGGACAGAGAACAGTTCCTACACCCACTAGGCTGGCAGGGGCCCAGGCCATAGGCAGGGATGGAACAGAGCAGGAAAGGCCCCTCCTCCAGCTCTTCACTGGTCTCCAATGGCAGACTTCCAGGCTGGCCCTACTGCAGATGTGAGGGAAGAAAGGAGGGTGAGAGGTCCAGCTCAATGAAAGTCAGGTTCATGCAGCTCTTCTGTGTTAGGGGCCTTGAATCTCAGGGATAGCCTTTCCTTAAACGCACTTTATCTTGCTTGTGGATATGGAATGGGTACATACAAGCCCTGGGTGAGAACACCCTTAAATCCCTCCTCTCCAGGCACTCCCAAAAAAAATGCAGTCCCTCTCAGGTCTCACTAAACATATTTGGGCAAGAACCAAATGCCCATGGGGACCTGGGTGGTTCAGTTGGTTAAGTGTCTGCCTTCAGCTCAGCCCATGATCTCAGGATTCTAGGATCCAGCCTTGCGTCAAGCTCTCTGCTCAACAGGGACTCTGCCTCTCCCTCTCCTTCTCTACTCTCTCTCTCTCAAATGAATAAAATCTTAATTAAAAAAACAAACAAATGTCACTAGTAGTGAACAGAAACCAAATTTTGATAAACTAACATTTCAGTACCTTGGTCCTTCAGCATATTGACTTTTAGAGGATTGACCTGGGGCCCCTAACAGACCAAACCCATTGCCTGGCAGATGGAAGAGGTCATCCCAAAGCTCTACCATAAATTCCTGTCCTGCTGTATGGCATTTGTCACCCCAGTGGCCTGCCAGGAACGTGGGCACAGTAACACGAGCTCACTTTTTCTGGTACTATAGGAGCATGTGGCTGAGTGAAATGGGGGAGCCAGCCCAAAGGGCTCTCCAACCTCCAACAGGTATGAACTAGAGAAACTTCTGGAGAACCCAAAATCAAACCATAAGCTGGAAATTTGTTCATATATCAGAAAGTCTGTATTTTACCCCAGGGTCCTTTTAAGCCTCCCTAGACCATTTAACATAGGGATTAAATGGAGCAACGAGAGGAGTCATAAAATAATGTGTACCAAAGAAAGACAAGTATACACGGATCATACAGTATAACTGTAATTTTGCGAAAGTCGAGAAGTTGTAATCAACTTACTGGAAAATTCAATTTGCTTAGGTCTGTTTGATGCCATTGCAACACTCATTTCTTTTTAAAAAAAATATATATATGCAACCACCTCCCCCCACAACAATATAATACAGCTTTCTTATCCTAAAATAGTACAGGAGCAACTGAAAAGAAGAAAATTTACCATGGAACCATCCACCCTGCCAAGAGCCAGTCCTGCTGTCCCATGCAGACTTCCACACAGCCCCCATCTACCTCTTCATGGAACCAGCGACTCCCTGACTCACCACAGGCTTTCTGCTCTTCAGTACCTATAGCTCTCCCTTCCCTCCCCCTTTTCTACCTGAGGGAATACTTCTCATCCTTCAAGGTTCGCTTCAAGCCTACCTGCTCCACAAGACCTCCCCTGGCCCCCTCGTTGGAGGGGCTGCCAGTAGCCACTCTCTGAAATCCCGGAATTCATGTCTGGAACCCATTTAAAGAAATCTTCCCAGACTGCTGGCCTTTGGTCCCCTCTACCACAGACACATCACAAAGCTGCCCGCATCTTTGCAGCCTGTGCTCCCTGGCAAAGATGCGGTGCTCAGCAAGGGTTCACCTTGATGTTTTCAAAGGACTACGCACATCAGAATAAAATGAATCTTCCATCTTAAGCCAAGGAGGGCCACTTAGGCAAACATACTTTTCACCCCAATCCAAGGGGATTTCCACATGTGTTACTCTTTTCCTCCACAGGATAAACAAAGTTAGTCTTTTCGTGGTATTTCAAATATACTATTAAAGAACTACTTCAAATGTTGTCTTCAAAGACAAAAATTCAGGGAAAGCTTATAAATACTTTTGTTAGTACAGCTGAAGAAGCAGCAACAAGAAAGGTAACTCTTCAGTCTAGGCCTCTCCCCTCTGAAGCTGAACCTCCCAGCCACCAACAGGGGCAAGCCTGCCCTCTTTCCGTGGCCTGAACCACCTCGCCCTCTAGCCCACCTCCTCCCTCCATCCCCTCTCCCTGCCTGCCCCCCACTACTGCCTGTCCCTCACCTGCTTCCTTTTAACCCCTTCCCTCCTGTCTGCCCCCACAACAGCTCACCCTCCCTCCTGCCTGCCCCCATCTGCACATCCTTCCTCCCACCTACCCCCCACCTTCCCTCCACCTGGCCCTCCTACCTGCACACCCTCCCTCCCACCGGCCCCTCACCCCTCCCTCCGCTCCTGTCTGCCCCCCCTGCATACCCCCTCTCCTGCCTGCCCCCTCCCGCCTGCTCCTCTCCAGCATCCACATCTGGTTTCCCTTCCTCACAAGTTTCACAATGGACAGATTCTGCACTTCAAGGATTTATGGGTCCTGCTGCCCCTCCTTGCTTTTGATATGATTCCATTATGTGCTTAAAATCTAGGCTGTGCTCTTGGCTCCAGGGAGCTGTTTATGACAATTCTTTTACAGCCCTAAATCATTCACCGTTAGGAACCTGGTCGTGTTCAGAAGCAATGACTAGTTGCTAAGACAGAAACGTACAATGTATCTCAAACAGTTGGTTGAAAAGTTTTCTTCATACAAGATTAATTAAGGCTAATGTTCACCTGGCAGGTAAATCCTCTGAGCAATGCCTTTGACCTGGTCGTCTTACACATGGCTGAGACACTGATTTAGAAGCAAATTAGAAACATCCCCACTCCAAACCCAATCATTTCCTCCTTCTGCTGTGCTCCTTTCTCTGGGTGCTAGAGACTCTTTGATAGAAAGCTTGGTAGAAAGAAATACCAGCACTGCAAATGCCTACCTCTCCTTAACAAAGGGGACTGAACCATCTTTCATTTTCCATCTCTCCATTACATTTTTTCAGGAGAAGACAAAGAATTTGGGGAATAAGAAGACAAAGTGTTTATTCCCTGCCCTTGGCCAATGCTTCTCTTGCCTCCCAACTCCCTCTTTGTCACTCCTCCTTCACCAACACCCAGAAGGGTCTTCCCAACAAGTAAAACCTGATCACTGGATCCTAACACTTTTGGGCCTCAAGGGGTCCTTATCACTTAGGTGGTGAAGCCCAAGGCCATGGGCAGTATGGCCCTCATTCACAGATCCAGCCTTCCCGGCCAACCCCACCCCCCTACCCCCACCAGATCCCTGCCCTACCTTCACAGTGGTCTACTGACTAGTTCCCCCCAGACCTCCCCCTTTCCTGAGCACTTACTTAAGCTGTTGCCTCCACCAGGAATGTCCTGCTTGATGCCTGCCTTTTCAGACTGCCTCCTCCTCCCCCGCAGGAGCCTAATGCCCAGAGCTCACAAGTGTGCCTATCCTTCTCCTCCCCAGCCCTGCACAAGGCAGATCTGAGGGGGCTCCCATGTCTGTGTCTGAGACCACCATTTGAAGGAGGCTGGCAGAAACCACATTACAGCCTCTGATGCTAAATGTAGGGTGGCCATTTAAAATACAGGAACTTCAGTTAACTTTTATTATTTTTTTAACTTTGTTTTTTATTTAAATTCAATTAATTAACATATAGTGTATTATTAGTTTCAGAGGTAGAGGTCAGTGATTCATCACTTGCATAGAACACTCAGTGGCTGGTTACATCCCTTGCCCTCCTTAATGCCTGTCACCCATCCTCCCACTACCCTCCCCTCCAGCAACTCTCCATTTGTTTCCTATGGCTAAGAGGCTCTTATGGTTTGTCCCCCTGTCTGATTTTGTCTTATTTTATTTTTCCCTCCCTTTCCCTAAGGCTCCTCTGTCTTGTTTCTTACACTCCACATATAAATTCCACACAAACAAAGAATAAAATTTTAGTGTGTGTCCCCACACATTGCCTGGGCATCGTGTATTTGTGTGTGCCAAATCTGGCAACCCTAACTGAATGGGAGCTCTGGGACACCCTCCAGGGGCAGGAGCTGAAGATCACATGCCAGCAGCACCGGGCAAGGGAAGCAGTGGGGAGACCTGGGCAAAAAGATAGGCTATGTTGCCCTGCTCTTTCCTCCTGGGGGGCTGGCATATGGCTGTTCTGAGCACAGTTCTGTAGCCACACTGCTTGGAGGTAAAGATCAGCTCTGCCACCAGCTAGTTATGTTGGGCGAGTTACTTACCTTATCTTTGTCCTTGTGCCATTTTACAGATGGGGGTCACCCATCCTAGGTGTTTATGATGACTGAATAAATAAATATTTGTATAGCACTCAGAACAATCCTTGACACAAAGTAAGTGTTATATAAGTCTTTCACAAATACAAAGCAAAAGGAATTAGTCAAGCAAACCCAGAGATAAGGGGGTGGGTAGCTGAGGAGATTTTAAAAATAATAGTAAAATAAAACAAGAACAGACATCTGTGGAGCACTTGCTATGTGATAAGACATTGCGTTGTGGGCATGCTTGTCCTGTATTAGCTTATTTAATCCCCACCATAGCCCTACTGTTATTTTTACTATCTTCTTTTTACAGATGAGGAAGCAGAGGCACAGAGAGGCAGCCTATGATAGACAACGATTCTAAACCAAGAAGTCTGACTCTAACTCACTAGACTGTATGGTAGGTAAACTGTGATCCATATTAATTCATTCATCACTCATTCATTCATTCATTCACTCATTAAGCACTTGCTGTATGCTAGGCCCTGGGTTCCTGCCAGGACACTGGAGTCAACAAGAACATCCTCTGAAGCTCCTGGACTGATGGGGAAGATCTTGAAGGAGTCTTTGCAGGTATGAGTGGTACTAAAGAGAAAATGGGTCTATAGACCACACAGACTGAGACAGAAAGAGGAAGAGGAAGGGAAAGGGGCAGATGTGCATGATCACAGAAGGCCTCCCTGTTAAATGATATCTTTGCAGAGTAAGAAGGTAAAGTAGCAACCAGCCTGGCCAAGGGGCAGGGGAGAAGCCTTCAGATGAACAGGTAGCCATCAAAGGAACTTGAGCTGGCAGTTTTCAAGGAACTGAAAAATAGAGAGTGTGGCTGGAGAAGGTGGGGACACCCCTGCAGTACAGGCCAGTGAGGGACAGAGGCCAGGACCCTGCTGTGAGTGTGAACCAGGACTGGCAGCAGAAGGAGGCAGAGCAACGCTAGGCAGGTAGGGCCTACATGAGCTGTGCTGCGGAAAGTATAGACAGCTATGATGACAAGGTCCAGGTCCTCATCAGAGGGCTCACCTTCAGCACCAAGAACTCTCTGTGCTGCTTCTGTGGTGCCAACTGCAGGATAGGAGTGTCTACCACCCTACAAAGAAAGTGGGATTAAGGTGACCCAGGCCTCACTGTTTCAACTGAATGGTCTTGAGTTCCTTTTATAATAAGAACATCCTAATAAACCAGAAAGCAAGGAGAAAACCTTTTACAAATGCCCAAAGCCCTGCTACTCAAAGAGAATGATGTTTGTATCTCTTACTTTGCCATGCTTTATATAGCGGTTGCTGTCTTACATACTTGCAATCATGGTGTTTACACGACCTTGTGTTGTCTCTCCTCACTGCATAAGTATTTCCTCCATGAAATTCCACAGATTCTGTAATCAGGAGTCTTCATACCAGTATAATATTTCATTCAGGGCCTTCACTGTTTACTTAACCAACATCCCATTGTTGGACATTTAGTTAACTCCTTATTTGCACATGGGATTTCTCCCTTATCAACTGTTTAAATAGATCTGAAGTGTATTAATAGGGTGAAGCAGCTTATTTCAAACAGTCTGGATAGATACTATAAATATAACTTCCCCAAATCTTGTACCAATTTATAAGTCCACCAGTGATACCTAAGTGATGTTTCTGCCCTTTCCCATTGTCCGCTTCAGATATTACTCTTTAAAATAAATATTCATCATCAGGTAAGATCCAAACCAAGATGCCATGATACTACAGCATTAATGTGGGTTTCCTTGATTGCTAATGAAGACGCACATTCTTTCATGAGTTGGTTAATAATTGCTTTTCTTTCTGTTTTCCCCCTGAATTGCCCTTCGATGTCCTTTGCTCATTTGTTTGTTAGGGCCTCCTTTGAAAATATCTTTGCTTGGGTTCTTGATATAGTAAAGATGCTTGTCTGCAGTGAGGTGGTGTTGAATAAATAAGTGGCAAGATAAATACTAACAGTGAGTCTGTTATCTTTACTGCAAGCATCCTGTTGCATGTTTGGGGGAACACACAAGCATCCTCAGTTACCCTCCTGAGTGGCAGAGCCACTCTACTCCTCAAGGCTGCCTGAAGCCTAATTAGACACTGTTTGGCTACCCCCTTGCACTACTTCTTCTAGGCTTAATTGCTCAGGCTCCCTAAACATTCTAAGAATAAAGAATGAAACCCAACATTGTCCTGAGGAAACCTCAGCCTACATCCTTCTCTCCTCCAGAGTAAGGTCCTGGGGAGAGGGTCAGTATGCAGAACTGTGCTGAAGGAAAGCCAGCAAAGAGGAGGCCATTGGCTGCCCAGGGTCCCACAGATTGTGGGTGACAGAGAAAGGCACACAGACCTCCACCATGGGGAAGTGCTGTTTCTTGGCTCCCTGGGCAGGAAACCAGCCTTGACCAGTCAAGATCCACCGGCTCAGCAGACCTATGAGGTGGTAGCCAGATACCTGCAGGGTTTCCTTGAAAACCACACTCCTACTCATTCACCTTCTCCTCCTCCTCCTAGCAAACACTTTTCTGAAACAAATGCACTGGGAAGAACTGGCTTTCCTGGGAACATGGTCTTGCCAGTGGCCACATTCACCCACCCCCAACACACTCTCTCTGTCTCTCTCTCTCTCTCTCCCCCTCTCTCCCCTCCCCTATTCCCTTCTCTTTCTCACATGCCCTTTCCCTCTCTCACCTAATCTTGTAGTCTACATAGACTGGTTTCAGCACTGCTCTATCAAAGACACCTGGTCTTTTGCCTGAAACACACTTTTATTTATCAAAAATGTGGTAAATCACTGCAATTGGCACTGAGGATGAGCAAGAAAGACACAGACCCTACCTTCACAGAACCAGCAGATCAGAAGATGACCCACAATATACTCCCAAAGAAACATGCACATTGTACAGTGTGAGGTCATTGCACATACAATGTAAAAAGTAAAATAGGATAGGTTAAGGGCACAGAGAGTGACTGCAGGCACAGGGAGGAGGAGGGTGACAATGGGACTGACTACACGGAAGAAGAGGGCCACCTGCCAACACGTGGGCAGCAGCAGTTTGGGCAGAGGGGCCAGCAAGGACAAAGATCCCAAGATAGGGTCAGGCTCTGCATATCTGAGGAAGAAGACAAGGCACTCTGATGGAGCATGCCCATGGGGAGAGAGGTGGATGCTGGTCACCAGGGGACCGGCTTTGCCTCTGGGTGAGATCAGAAGCCAGTAGGCACTGAGCAGGGGTTTACCCCCAGGAGATCACCATGTGAAGAGCAAAGACTATAAGGGGGTAGGAGTGCTCTCCTCTCACTGTCACCTGGTTAACTCCTTCTCATCCTTCACACTGCAATCCAGTGGGTATTTCCTTGTGGGAAGCCACCCCCACCTCCCTACCTGGTCGGATCCCCTGGTGAGCCCCACAGCATCAGCTTCCCTTCAATACATCTAGCTCTGTAGTAATTTGATGTGCATCTCTGGTTGTCTGAGTAATGTCTGTCTTCCCCCACTAGACTCCTTGGGAACAGGTACACCCCTCCTCTGTTCACCTTATATCCCCAGCACCTTGCACAGAGTCTGGCACACAATGGGTGCTCAATCACTGTAAACAGAATGAATATGCAAATTTGTAGCATCTCTGCCAATTTTTCCACTCCCTCAAGGAGCGATTTTCTGCTTCTATTTCCTTCCATCTTTGTACCCCCCACAACTTGCTTGTACCCCTTCCACAGAAGCCAGCATGACCATAAATACCTTTAGGTACCTACACACACACACACACACACACATACAGAGTGAGAGAGAGAGAGAGAGACAGAGAGACTGTGCTCCAGAGAGCAGGATCATGTGTTTGGTCTTTCACTGCACCCCAGGGATCCCCTTCAATTAGGCAGTGCTGCTGTGCACAAAACTCCCTTACTTATATCCACCTCACCCTGCCTCATCCACCTGCCCAAAGACCCCTCCCCCCCAACATGAGCTCAGTAGAGAATCTACACCCTAAAGGCAAGTCAAAGGTCAAGACATCCTCTCTCTCCCAGTTGAGCAGCATCATCCACAGACAGGCTGGCAGCAGGAAGCCCTCATCCTCTTCTATACCAGTGACCCTGGAAGAGCTCACACAAATAGGAGTGAGCTCTGCTTACAAAAACACACGGTTGTATTTGGGGGCACCTGGGTGACACATTTGTTTTTTTGTTTTTTTGTTTTTAAGATTTTATTTATTTATTCATGAGAGACACAGAGAGAGAGAAGCAGAGACACAAGCAGAGAGAGAAGCAGGCTTCATGCAGGGAGCCTGATGTGGGACTCCATCTCCGGTCTCTGGGATCACGCCCTGAGTTGAAGGCAGACGCTCAACCACTAAACCACCCAAGCGTCCCACTGGCACATTTGGCTAAGCATCTGACTCTTGGTTTTAGCTCACAACATGATCTCAGGGTCTTGAGATCCAGCCCTGCATTGGGCCCCATACTCAGTGCAGAGTCTGCTTAAGACTCTCCCTCTCCCCTTCCCCACAGCATGCATCGTGTGTATGCTCTCTTGTTCTCTCAAATAAATAAATCTTTAAAAAAAAAACACACATTGCTATATTTCGGTTTCAAAGATGAGCATACATAGACTAAAGAATACAACTAGGGATGATACTTTGGACTGTATGACTTCTGGTCTGGCCCTGGAAGTTGGGAAATTGGCCCATATTTTTAGGGCCAACCACTTTTTCCTACAAAAGCTCAGTGCCTGTGATCCCTGATGCTCTTAGATCCCACTTAACTAATCAGCACTGTTAATTAAAAAAAAAAAATCTATTCCATATGCTCTGAGAAAGCTTTGTAAGGTAAGAAATTTTTTGCAGAATAAAATGCATTTTAGTTTTTGAAGAGCAACTTGTATTAAAAGCCTTAAAATAGGCATGACCCATGGCCCAGTGATTCTGAGACATGATCAATTTTTAAAGGGCTACCCCAAAATTAAGTTACAAGAATATCTGCCTCGCAGCATTGCTTCTGAGATAATATGGTGGAAAACAATTGACATGTCTAGCAGAGAGTAATTACTTAAAAGTAATTATGTCACATCTGTACAATGAAATATGCTGCATCCAAAATATGAACAATACACAGAACTTATTGAGCACTTACTCTGTGACAGGACCATATTAAAAGCTTTAAAGGTACCACCTCATTTAATTCACCCTAAGCTGTAGCTATCATTATTATTGCCATCTCACAGATTAGAAAATCAGTATCAAAAACAGTTAAGTCATTTGCCCCAGATCACACAGCTAGTAGTAGGATTCACATCCAGGCAGTCTGACATAGAGACACCAAGCTCTCAGGCACAATGCTCTATGACCTCATATGATGCTATTTTTAAAAAAATATTTTATTTGTTTATTTGACAGAGAGAGAGAGCACACAAGCAGGAGAAGAGGGGCAGAAGGAGAAGCAGGCTCCCACAAAGCAGAGAGCTCAACACGGGGCTCGATCCCAGGATCCCAGGATCATGACCTAAGCTGAAGGCAGACGCTTAACCAACTGAGCCACCCAGGCACCCCTCATATAACACTATTAAAAGAGAGACTGGAGAAGCAAAACCAGTCACATGGGAGAATGCTGATGATACAATGATAGGTAAAACAAGTGGGTTATTAAACAGGACACACACACACTGGTCACATTTGTGCAAATGCATGCAAGCAAAGACAAAAGGGTTTAAAAAGATAACACTGTTAGCATCTTGGTGTAGACCTCTGAGTGGATGGAGGTGTGTTTTTTTATGTTTTCTTCTGCTTATGTTTTCTGATAGTTCTGTAACAAATGTTTTGGTTTTGTACTAAGAAAAAAACTTCAAAAGATTAAAAAGTTTTGTAATTAATGTTAATGTCAAAAATCACTTCATTGCACTCATCTGCATAAACCCAAATGTCCAGCTGTTGACATTAGTTTACATATTGATACGACTACATGCATAGGACTCAGGAAATGGCCTGAAGCCAGATCAAGTTCTACAGGCTCTTCGTGGCCAAGCACCCTCTCAAGGCAGCCAAGGTCTCAAACTAGGAAGAGACAATACACATTTTCCTACTCTGCCCCTAGCAGCCTGCCCTCCCCATCCACCCAGGACCCTCTCTGGGTATCTGTACCCCCAGAGAGTTATCAGGCTGACAGCACAGAGCTTTGCTAGCTAGAATAACCTGGCAGCTTCTGCCCTGGCTTCAGCTCTGGCCTGGGAGCCAAGCCCAGGGACCCTTGGAGCCCGAGACACACCATCCCCTGTCGCTGGGTCTAAGAAGGAAGCACCTCACCAAGTGCCTGAGGGAGGCAGGACAGCCCAGAGACTGGAGCCCCAGTTCTGCACCCATAGACACCAGGGCCCCTCCTGGCCTAACCACCGGCTTCCTGGCCACATGATCTCAAGCAAGTTATTTCTTCTGAGTCTGTTTCCACGATCATCAAATAAAGAATTAAAACACCAACTTGGGGGATCCCTGGGTGGTGCAGTGGTTTAGCGCCTGCCTTTGGCCCAGGGCGCGATCCTGGAGACCCGGGATCGAATCCCACGTCGGGCTCCCGGTGCATGGAGCCTGATTCTCCCTCTGCCTGTGTCTCCGCCTCTCTCTCTCTCTCTCTTTCTCTGTGTGACTATCATAAATAATAAATAAATAAATAAATAAATAAACACCAACTTGAAAGACGATTTATAAAAATCAAAATAATATATATCAAAATACATACTATAACGATACCAATGAGTAATATTTCCTGGGCACCAATTATGGGTCAGGCAGCCTGCTGAACACTTTACATGTCTGATCTTACATATAGTTCTCACAGCCGCCCTATGACGGGCGGGCACTGTGACACTCCTGCCTTACAGAAAACAAAATGAAGGCTCAGAGTAGTAATGGAGCAGGAATTTCTATTGCCATGCCTTGGCCCACACCACTATACCACAGAGCTTGGCATATGTGTGGAATACGGACTTTGTCCAGATGGTTACCATTGCCACCTTTCCCTACTGGGCAGAGGCTTTAGAGAACGGTATGACAGCGAGGAACCCCTGGCTGTTCTCCCCATTCAGCAGACAGCTCCCACAGCCACAAACCACTTTAAGAAGCCTTCCTCTCAGAGTGACCAAATCTCCCTCACACACCTTTTGAGGCAGCCCCGGGGACCACAGGCAATAGCTTTGCTGCCATACAGCAGAGGCAACCTCCCTGCAGACCTGGCCTTGTGCTGCGGCCACCAAGGCCGCTGGCCCAGCAAGGGCAACTCACGCCCTCCGAGTCAGGCCTGCTGGCAACCACACCTGGCACCTGCTCCAAAACCCTTTCTGTTCTCAGGAGATCTGGGCCACGGGCCTGGGTCCCTCCGCGGCTCGGGACAGCAAGCCCGTCTGGCCAGAAGGAACCACGCGAAGACGAAAAGCAGTGCCCTTAAGCAGCCTCCCAAGTGTTCGGGTTCAGCCCGGGCACCAGCGGTGTGCGCGGGCTGGAGTCTGGGTGTGCAAGTGTGTGTGGAAGTGAGAGGGCAGCGGGTGTGAGCTTGCGTGTGCGCGCGTGGCTCCGGCCGAGCGCCGCTGCGACCACGGTCCCGGGGCGGGGAAGGTCTCCTCCCCCCACCTCGTTGAGAAATCTCAGTGAGTCACCGAGTGGTTCTGCATATTAATGAGCTCGCCGCGGCGAGGGCAGGCGCGGATTTAAAAGAGGCCCGGCGGGCGGAGGGAGGCTGCGGAGAGCGCGGAGCGGAGCGCAGAGCGCGGCGCGGCAGCCCCGGCACCACCGACGGCGCAGCGGGAGCGAGCGGAGCCGGGAGGCGCGCTCCGGGCACACAGAGCCGAGCCGAGCCGAGCCGAGCGGCCGGCGCCCTCCCCAGTCCCTGCTCCGCGCCGCGCCCCTCCGGCCAGCATGAGGCTCCTGCCAGCCGCGCTGCTCCTGCTGCTCCTGGCGCTCTGCGCCGCACGCGTGGACGGTGAGTGCCCGGGAGGTCCCTCGTTGCCGTGCCGTGCCGTGCCGTCCGGTCCCGGGGCACCCAGGCGCCAACGGCTGGGCTTCCTGGGACCCTGGAGGGTCTGGGTGAGGTCGGGGACAGGAGACCCCGCCCGCAGTTGAACGGCACCCTGCGCTCTCTCTCGCAGGATCCAAGTGCAAGTGCTCCCGAAAGGGGCCCAAGATTCGCTACAGCGACGTGAAGAAGCTGGAAATGAAGCCAAAGTACCCGCACTGCGAGGAGAAGATGGTTATGTGAGTTCTGGCTCCTCACCGTGAGCGTGTGCGCGCTGCTCTTAACCCGGTGCTGGGGCGCAGCATGGGGCTGGATCGGGCGGGCTAACAAACATTCCTCTGTGCCTCTGGCAAGGCCTTGGACCAGCCTTTGTAATTGCCCAGCGAGTCCTTGGGACGCTGGCGCGACAGTCTGAAAGAGTTTGGAAGGAGGGTCACTGTCCCGTGCTCTGGAAACAGCCTCTTGGGGTTCACCCTTGCTAAGATTCAAATGGGCAGCCTAGCTGCTTGCACTGCCCACCTTTCTGGGGTGGTCAAGGGGTAAATGGCTTCCGTTGTGCCAACTTTAGAACTTCCAAACCGAAGGCACTCAAAACACACCCAGAACTAGAATCTGTACCCAAACCGGGAGGCACACGTGCTGCCTTCCTGTTATTGGAGAGAGAATTAGAACAAATGTCTAAGTCCTCAGACCCTCCTTTCAGAGCCTTTTTTGGATCAGGGGACCACAGAGGGCCCATTTTTGGCTCCTAGAGATTTCATTTTGAGACTGATCCTCCATCTTCCACCACTGGTTTGTGGGTCCTTGAGCCGAGCAGTGCTGTGCAAAGTGTTCTGCTGGGGTTAACGTGCCATGCAGCTGGAGCCCTGCTTGGTGGGGATGCGAGGAATATTTTAAAAACTGGGGCAGAGTGAGAGAACACTGAGTTTCCTTGCTCCTCTGCCTTCCCAATTAACCACTTGAGTCCAGCACCACTGTTTCCCCATCAATACGCACTTGGCCAGGAAAGAAGCCCTTGGCAAAGCAGCTACCAAATATCTGCCATGGACCATTGGCCCCTCTTCCCCTCCCCCAGCAACAGGACACACTTTATTCTCAGTCTGGGCAAGTACTTTCTGTCTGCTGGACCGGCTGGCCCAAAGGCCTCCACAAGAGTGCATGCAAAGGCAGTTCCCACCCCCCACTGCCACCTGGGGGCTACAGAGTCAGGATGAAGTTAAGGGAATTTGCAAAGCCATGAGGCTTGAGCTGAACCCCACTGTCTTCCTGCCCAGGCACCTAAATTAACCTCCTGTCCTTGCCCCCCTGCCTTGCAAACTCAAGCCCAGAAGACCTGCTGGAAACTCCTTTTTGGTGAGGGCCAGAGTTCCCACAAGCTGAGGGAGGAGCTACAAGACCCCTTGGTTCCCAGCGTGGGGGCTGAAGATGGCAGGGGCACCGCAAATTAAGTCTGCACTCCTCTAAGTGCTGAAAACCACCCCAAGACGAGGTGCCAAGACCTTGCAGGGAAAGAGAAGCAGGGTATGGGATGCAGAGCCATCTCAAAAGACAGAACCCTCAATAAACAAGCTTACTTTTTCCTGGCTAAACTTGTCAGAATTGAGAAGAAACTGACAGCAGTGGGCAGGTGCAAGAGTTACGCAGCCCTGTGAAAACTTGCAGGGGCCTCTGGAGGTCCAAACACAGTAAGCATCTCCTAAACGTTCATCCACACCCAGGTCCCCCATCCCTGAAAGTCTAAACGTCCTCTCCTGTCTCAAGCTAAGAGTCTCTAGACAAGGGGCCAGCACTTTTTGCCAAAGCAGGTTTTCAGCCACAAAAGCTGAACAAAAGCAAGTTTTCCAGCTCACCCTGAGTCACCCAGAAATCTCTGATGAGGCTGGGGGTGGGGTGGGGTGGGGAGGGCAGTCTGCTTTGCAAGTGGGAGTTCTTGCACCAGAAGACTCCAAATTTTATAAAGGGCAATTTGTATCCTGTGTCCACTGAGCTCTTGCCAAAACCCTCGGCACCCAGAACCGCTGAGGAGAGGGGACGCAGGACCCAGAATTTCTGAGTAATTGCTGGGAACAGAAACCCTAATGTCTTCACCCTATAACCAATTTTCACAGTCCTAGTTTTGTGACAAGCATGTGAGGACTGTGGTGGGCCGGTTGAGTGTCCTCCCGTGTTGTCCCTCCCTTCAGGACTGTGGATCCTCAGCCTATACAGTGATCTAACTGAGGAATGGATTTTCATCAGGCTTCACCAAATCCTTCCATTCCATGTGCAAAACCGGCAGTGTAGGCAGAGAGAGCAGAGGGGTAAATTCCCACAGAGCAACCAGGTACCACAGGAAGGAGTTTGAGCACACTCCCCCCTGAAGCCTGGCCCATGCTTGAGACTGAGAAGAAGGGACAGGACCACGGGAGCAACTGGTCTCAGGGAGGACCACTGAAGGCAGAGCCCAGTCCATAGGCATTAGCAGAACTACTCCTGCTCTAGGAAGCTGAGGCTGTGGTGGGGGCCTTGAAATTTAGAGCACAGAGAAGGAAGAGAACAAGTTGCCCCCAAATTTCCTATCTCCATACTGGTGGCAAGATTTGATTTTTTTCTTCCCTGTCAACTGGTAGACTCAGTTCATAGAGGCCCTACTCCCATCTAGAATATGGCTCATGTGCCCTGTGACACTTTATCTTTAGGAACCTACAGGGCCCTAGCTAACCTCTCTCCTTCCCTTCTTGCTCTTCCCATCCTAGCCTCCAGCTACCCCTCTTTGGCCCTCAGCTCATTCCCCAGCGCCTAGTCCACCATCATCCCTTGCTTGTGCTATGACCTCTCATGGAGGGGCCCCCTCTCACCTTCCAGTTTTTCAGGTCCCCTAGGTGGTCTCTCATTCTAAAACACCACCCTTCCTCCCCCATCCAGAAGCTTCCTCCTAAATCCTGCTGCCTTGACCCAGCCCTGGCTGAGAGGGGCCTAGCAGTTTTGAGCAGCAGTCCTGCACCCCCGGCCAGGTTGTAGCTCTTACACTAAGGCTTCTCTTTCTCCTCAGCCACCCCATCTTCCATGACAAATACTAATGACAGTATTGTCATTACAGTGACACTCTTCACTGTGCATCTACCAGGTGCTAAGCATTCTGCATAGATTAAATCCTCTAATCACCCAATAACCCTAAGAGGTAGGTCCTATTATTAGACCCATTTTACAAATGGGCAAAATCATTAAGAGAGATTAACCAAGGTCCACAGACAGGTCTGGGATTCACACCCAGGCCTTATACTCTATACAGTGAATGCCACCTGCTTCTCTGCCACATGGCTAAGGCCTCCACTGGATTGGGACACTGGCTGACAAGAGGCCTGAAGGGAGGCCTTATTTTCTTGCTGGAGGCTGAGACAAACTGGGACTTCATGCTCAGGAATAAAAATGGGTTTCAAGGCCAGCAAGACTTAACTTCAAGATCCACAATGCCTAACCATGGGACAGTCTTCAGAAGATAAAGTGGAACTGGGGTTTGAAAGGTCAGAGACCACCACATGCGCAAAGCATGTCTGTCCTGTCTTGAGCTCCTTGCATCCAAGGAAAGAGGTCTCAGCATGTGCACCTTGCTGTCATTAGCCCTCTCCACCTCTCAGAGCAGCTGGAAGAATCCCCTGAGCTTTGTTCTCCCTGTTAACAGTAGCCTCATGGGGGTAGGGACAAGGGTAGGGAGAGTATCCCAGACTCTAAGGTACCAGGGGAAAAGTGAAAGCCAATAACTCCATACAGGGTTAGCCCCTAATGTGAAATCAGAGATTAAGGGGACACCCAGAAAATTCCAAAGAGCCAGCCAGGCAGTGAGGACATGGACACACTCCCTTGAAAGGAAGGAGGAGGCCACAGTCTTTCCATGTCCTGATTGGAACAGACCAGGACCACCCACAGGCCACACCAAGCCTGTCATTCAAGTTTCTCAATCCTCCACCTCATGCTGCTTCATTTCAGCATCACCACCAAGAGCGTGTCCAGGTACCGGGGTCAGGAGCACTGCCTACACCCCAAGCTGCAGAGCACCAAGCGGTTCATCAAGTGGTACAACGCCTGGAACGAGAAGCGCAGGTATGCCCCACCTCCTCACACCTTCCTTCCCACCTTCCCACCAGCTCCAGATCCTAGACTCCCATCTAGCTCATTGAACCCCTATCTGATAGGTGAACACCCCCACAGTAGCCATAGCAAGCAGATACCTAACCCGGCTTGCAGAACCCCATTCACAATTTCACAAAGGCTATTGCTCTCTTGGACAATTCTAAGCATCAAAAATGTATCCCTTTGTGAACTAAAGTTTGCACCATGTTAACTTTTTAAGTTGTAGTCTTAATTCCTCTTCTTTTTAAAGTAACTTAAATTCTCAGATCCCCAGTTTCCCTCTGTCAAATGAATGAGCAAGCACCTGGTATGGCTCTCTGTGATTCCTGTGTAAGTAAAACATGGCAAGTAATGGTATTAGTTAACTGTAACACTGGGTACAACACAAGATGGTGAGAACAGTGCCCTGCCAACAATACTCCCTCCCCTCCAGGTGCTCATGACAAAGCTGATAGACTCCTTCCTATGCAGATGCAGGGAGGGACCTTGGGCTTGACCCTTTAAAATCAGAGCCATAAAAATACATACATACATACATACTAAATAAATAAATAAATAAAATCAGAGCCATGCTTAATCTGGGAGGGCAGTAGTGATGAGATGACCAGAGCTGTGAACCAGATCCCTGTCTTCTCTGGGTTCTGTGTCCCCATAATAAGAAGGTGACTTTCCATTTCTAATCTCCTGGGGTCCTGTGTCTGGTGAGTTTCTGGTTTCCTCATATGGCATGCAGGTGAACCTGTCCCAGAACACAGCTACTCCTCATACACTCAGGGCCTGTCTACACCTGTACCTACATAGCATGTCTGGGGAACTGCGTGCATGTACACACGCAGAGGGGACTTCCTCAGGTGCTGGTGCCAGCACCTCATCCTGCAGAGGGGGGAACCAAGGCTAAGTGGAGGTGGGAAGTGACTTCCCAGGGAGCACAGGGCAGGAAGCCAGGCCTCCCAGGGTCACCTTCACCCTGTACAGAGCAGGTGCCTGAACCACCCTCCCATGGTCCCATGCAGTTCTTCCACTCTAAGCTCAGCCCATGACCAGCTCTCCCACAGCTGACACTTGGGTCCAACCCCAGTACCTGCGCCTTTTGTCCTGCCTCCAAAACTGCCTCGTCTGCAGCTGCTTGAAATAGAAACTGTTGAGAGCGAGAGATTATTTTCTATAAATCTGATGGGAATGAAGCCCTCTTTCTGGTCAGCACAGGTGGCTCATGTGACAAAAGCAGGACCTGCCCTATCCACTGTCAGTCTCCAGGCCCTGCGTCATCAAAGTGGAATGAGGCTAACTTCAGGGCCAGTCCATGGAAGCGGTTGAGAACATCTCCACCAGACTGCTGGCACTCAGGCATTTTGCATACTTTGTCCCCCAGCTCTCCACCTGGGCCATAGCTCTGATAAAGTGGAGGCAGGCCTGGGACAATGAACTCTCCTCTTTTTATTTCTGCAAATTCCAATGATGAGAGCATCTCTGTTACCAGGCCTCCCATCACTTCATTTTAAAATGAGCTTGCCTTCTTTCCAGGGAAGCTGAGCCATCCTGGGAGAGGAAGGGGGCAATCCCTTGCCCTCCCCCTCCATGCCCCCTATAAGAGGTTGAAAATGTCTCCATGAATGTACAATGGAAAGAAATGAACTATCTGGAAATCCTCTTTGTAGAGACAGCAAGAGAATCATAAACATAGCGTAGAGGGAGGAGAAGCCAGCCAGGCAGCCCAGGCCTTGAAGCCAGACTAGCAGCTCCATATCTCAGAGCTGTGAGCTTCCAGCTGCCATGGGAAGCAGCAGCAGCATCAGAGCACAATTAGGTGGTCTTACTCAAATCAGGAATGAGGCAGAGGAATCAGTTGGCTGTCTGAGCATGAAGCATGGCTTTGGAACAGCCATGGGGCAGAAGAGAAGGGATTTAAGTTAACTAAAGAGAGACAGCCTGGAAGATGAGGGGGAAAGGTCAGCTTGGGCATGCACACAGGCCCCACAACCACTAGAGGAGGTGACCTTGAGCCACAGGCCTACGAGATAGCCCCAGGCCAGCCTAACTACTACCATCCTTCATCTTTGGTCAGGAGCTTCTAGAACTAGCATTTTTCTGGAGGACATGCATTCTCTGGGCAAAATAGACAGAAAGATACCATCCTAAATTGAAGGAGGGAGTGCCTATCCTCCCCTGTTGCATCCCTGCTTGTGCTAGAGACAGACCTCATTACCACCACTGACATTCAGTGTTCATTGGGCAAATCTGAAGTCCCTTGTGCCTCAGTTTTCTCACATATAGAGAGGGTCTGCTCCATAGGGCTTTGAGGGTTGCAGAGGTGGAAGCTGTTGAGAATGTACAAAGCCAGATTTGGGTAAGCTTTGTGGTCCATGCGATGACCTCCTCTGAGACGTTCCCCACTCCCACCCCTGCTTCTCCCAAGCTCTGGCGTTCCTGGAAGGGGCACTCCTAAAGACAAGGATGAAGCAGTTTAGCCACTGTCCTGTGGATCACCTGCATCATATCCTGAGCCACTTACACGGGTATTTTCTCTTCCTAGGGTCTACGAAGAGTAGGGTGAAATATCCCACATGGGAAAACTTCACACCAGCTGGGAGACAAGCAAAGGACTCTGCAGATAAAAAAACAAACCTTTTCTTTCTCACAGGCATAAGACACAAATTATATATTGTTACAAAGCACTTTTTACCAAGGGTCAGTTTTTACATTTTATAGCTGTGTGTGGAAGGAAGGCTTCCAGATGTGAGACCCTTCTCTCTTGTGCTCCAGACTTTATCACACACTGCTTTTTACCGAAAAGGGGGAAACTCATGCCTTTCCTTTGTAAAAAAAAAAAAAAAAAAAAAAAAAAAAAAGGCTTTTTTTGTATTTGTCCAGACATCACTACATCTGAGCTTTATAAGCGCCTGGGAGGAACACAGAGCTTGGTTGAAACATTTCATAGCAGCATTGCTCCGTTGCTAATGCAGGAAGCTTCCGCTCAGAGGTCCTGGCGCCTCAGCACAGCTGCCACGGGCTCTCCTGGGCTCATGGTTGGTCACAGCCTCAGGGGGACTCCACAGTGGCCCCTGTCATGGGGCAAGCAGAAGCCAATCTCTCGGCATCTGTTCTTTGAGGAACCTGAGGTTGGCTGCCAGAGAAATGTGCTTCATTCCCACCCCCATCTCCTGGTTTATTTTTGCATACTCTAGGAAACATTTCCAAGATTCTGGGATGGCAAAGCATAAGGTCCTTAAGGAAGGGGTTGGGTCTTCTTCTTGTGAAAGGTTCACTGCTTCAGTATTTAATGCTCTGGAAGCACGTGAAGTTCCCAACACTGTTAGCAAAACCTTACAAGAAAACCTAATACAAGAAATACAAGAAAACCGATACATGCACAATCCCACAGCTACAGACACACCTTCTATTGATGATGGAGAACCTTCAAAGCATGTCTCTTTCTCTCCTTGCAACAGAATAGGCAGTACAGAAGAAGCATTCTATCTGCGATTCCCCCGTGTAATTCAATGTTAAATAGCGCAGTCCTCTTTGAAAGCTGAGATGACCACATGCCCTTTCCTTTGTAAATATACTCTGAAGAAAGCCCCCTCCACACACTGCCCCTTCAGTATATGCCTCGTTGTACTGCTGTGTCATATGCTACGCACATGTCAGAAACCATTAGCGTTGCATGCAGGTTTCATATTCTTTCTAAGACAAAAAGAAAAGTAATAAAATATATTTGAAATGTACCAAATTCTAGACTACTGACTTTTTTCTATTCAGTGAGGCCAGAATAACAATCAAATGTTTACCGCATTGTAAATAAACAGGGACCAATGCAGTGGAAAGGAAGGAAAACTGGTGTTTCCCAAATACCTGTTAATATCGTCACCTTTGTGGAATGCCATTACAGTCCTACAGCCAGAACGCGAGGTCTTAAAGTCCCAGGGCTGGTTCATCAGAATAACCAGGTCCATACATATGGAACTAAAGGGTTACACTAGGGTCCCCATTTAGGGAAGATAGTAGATGGGGGACCAGGCAAGATCTATACAGTCCAGGGCAGCCATGATACCAGTGGGGTTCAGGGAGAGGTGGAAAGTACCCGCTGTGGGGCTGAGGGGCTCTGGAGCCAGGCTGTCAGGGAGTTACAGTCACAGAAATACTGAGGCTCTCTTTCAGCTTCTGCAAGATGAGGGTGATGAACACATACCTCATGCACTTCTGGGGACTGCAGGAGGCAATACACATAAGGCACTCAGGATAATAGGGCATGATGAACACTTGGTAAATGTCAGTACCCTTAGTATTCACAAGACCAGGCCACTCCGTACTTTGCGCAAACCACCCACAGCCCCACAGCCCACTGTATTCAAGTCAGCCAGGCCTTAAAATAGGCCTCTATGTGCCCACCTGTGTCCCCCACACTCCACAGGACTGACTAAAGGGACAGCCTCTACCTGTCCACACTTCTTATGCACTACACCAGGGACCAGAAGTCAGGTGCCCACATGCACTTCACTTCTGAGGATGGTTTCCTGATGTGCACTTACCTCTGTTGCCTCTGCCAACACTTACAGGGACACATAGCAAGTACCCTGCCCTAGGATGTCCTCAGCAGAATGCTGCAATAGACCCTTTACATCATGGCCTCCTCTCCTAGCAATGCCAAGTTATACCAAATTTATTCCTGAGGAAACTGAGGACCAGAGAGGTTAAGAAAGTTGCCCAAGGTCACTCATCACACTGCTCCAGTAGCAGAGCCTGCCAGCCTTTCTGCTGAGAGGAGCAGGACAGAGTGGGCCAGGGCCACTGTGAATGCCGGGGCTTGGTCCCACCTTTCCCTTCATTATGGAGAAAGAAGGAAGACTGGATACGGAAGCCTAGACACTAAACGACAGAACAGAGCAGGAGGGCCCCAGTAGGAGGGCACATACCAAGGCGGGGGAGACCAGAGGCCAGGCCTCTCTCCCTGGGAGCCCTGAACCCTACCTGGCCCCAGATCAGCACACCATGGGACCTCACAAGGGAGGGTCACTATAAGGAGGTCGGCTGAAGGACCCCCATACACACACCTCCAGCCTGACAACTCTAAGGCATGAGAGCATGGGGCCATGGGGCACTGGGTTCTCTGTGTTGCTCCCTGAGTTTCAGCCTTCACCTTCTGCTCATTCTAAGCTCACCACACACATGTCCTCCCCTTGCTCTCTCATTCTCATCTGTGGTTCCAGGACCAGCACCTCCTCTCCAGCCCTGCTTGCCCATGTGTCCCCCCAGGGTTCTCTGACCTCCCAAGGCACAGAAGGGATTCTTAGGAACAGTAACAACGCCCCCTTACAGTGTGCCAGGCACTGACCTGGGCACTTGCCCTGCATGCTCAACCTCCACCCTACCAACCATGCTGTACTGCAGGTGCCCAGACAAGTTAAGAAATTCATTTAGGAGACACAGTCAGTAGGGGGAGAAGTGGACTTCTCGACCCCGTCTGTCAGGGAGCAGAAGGAGGAGAGAGTGTGTGTAAATGTTTCATCTCCTACAGAGACTGTGTATCCCTGGAGAACGAAGACTGGGCTATGCTTCCTGTATGACTTAGGCCCTGTCCTCCAATAGGCAAGTATTAGGTGGACCACTAAGGATAGGCTCTTAGCCCCAACAATTCACTAAACACCAAACGAGGACCCTCTGGCGCCAGAAACCATGCTCAGCTACAGGGAAGATACCCTCTTTCCCACTTACAGAGCTGCTGCTCGTCATTTTTCTCCTCGGGGCTTCCCAGCAGCCGGATGAGGGGTATATCCGCCACAATCCAGAAGGGACAGTAATTCTACTGCAGCAAAGCAAGGCCAGGCCATCTTTCCAAGTGGCTGTCCCAGGCCTGTCTGGGGAGGCATGCAGGGGCACACAGGCAGCCCAAGCCCCCATGTAGGCTTCATCTTCAGAGTCACCACTTCCTCACAGATGGGTATGCTTTAGGATGCAAATGCCACACCTCTGACCCTTCCCTGCCCCACTATTCCAAAAGGCACGTCCTGAGAGGACCACAGCACTGCACCAGGCTTGATGCAGGCTTGATGCCCGGATGGCCATGTCCTAGAAGAGCTCTGGCCTAGCTCTGCTGCTCATCTTCTCTGCCCAGCCAAACCCTCTATCACTGAGCCCGGTCAGCTTGGATCTTGGCCCAGGACCAGCTACATAACTACAAGGCCTGGGGCAAAATAAAGATGCAGGGCCCTCATTCAAAAACTAACCATGTCAAAATGGCAAGAGCAAAGCATCAAACCTCAGTACAGGGGTCTGTGCAACTCACATGCCTCAAGACTATGAAGCCAGCCCTCTACCTCGGGTAGCAACTCTAACACCCACCCGGACCTCACATCTCAGCCTTGAGTTATTTAACTGGTACTACAATGTAATAGTTTTATTTTGACTAAGACATCTAACAAGATTATGCTCTTAGAAGCCAGGGACAATCTCTTACACTTGTTTGTAAAAATCTGCCAAAACCTATGACAGTATTTGTGAGGTACTCAAACACTGTGAATTAACCTTAGTGCCAAGAAGCACCTGAGAACACACTCTCTGCACCCACTTACTGAGCCATCACTACGTACAGAGGCCTGTGCCAAGCATGGAGCACCATGGGGAACAAAGGCTTGGTGTAGTACTGTCTTGTCCTCAAGGGCAGAGTCCACTGTTCATCTGCCCAGCCACTGTCTTATCAGGAAGCTTTCGCTATGTGTAGCATACTGTGCCAATTGCTAGGAATGATGTCTCCAGAAACTCCCAGTCTACGAGGGAGATACAGACTCAGCAGTAATTGGCCACCGGTCTAAGCACACGATGCTAGGGAGCTGTGCTGCAGGCTCCAGGGCCACTCCAAAGAGGTACCTCACCTAGGCTCGGAGGAAGCAACCCCTGACCAAGACCTTTCTCAGCTTGGAGAGGACTCATGGCAAATAGCAAGTTGTTGTCAGGCAACAATAGGAAGTGCTGATACCATCCTTGCTCTCATGTGGCCTGTGGTTCCTGCGTCCACTGGCAATGAGACAGACCTGCAAAGACAGGGAGCACCACTGCTGGAAAAGTGGGGAAGGCTCAGGGAATTCAGAGGGGCATCCGGAAGACCAGCCATGCCCTAGATGAACAAACGTCCAGGGAAACCAGCCATAGCTCCAACCTCTACCCCCCGTTTCATGCATGTCTCTTCCTCTCCTTTATCTTTGCCTGCCATCTGGCTGGGGCTAGCCTCCCCAACCTCATGGGCAAGGAAGCTGACCACAGCTTTCCTGAGCAACTTTCTATAAAGGAAGACATCATCCTGTTTTTAGGAATCTCAGGGTACTTTCCTCTCCTCCTCTTTTTGAAAAGTTGAATAGATATTCTCAGGGGTCATCGAGAAAGCAATAAAACCCAAATTTTCTTACTTTTAAGGTAACCTCTCCCAGCCTCCTCCCAGCCAGACCACTCTGACATGTGCCACCAGAGGGCAGCAAAGAGTGAGTGCGCCCAGCCCAGGGCTCTCCCCAAGTTGCCTGAGGCTGCGTGAGAACAGTGACAGCAGTGAACTGGTCCAGTCAGAGTGGCCTGTGAGCCAGACCCCATGCTGACGACCTAACGCACCTTATCCCACTGAATCCTGCTAACAACCATAGCAGGGGGTTCTGTCGTCAGCTGCACTTTATGGATAAGAAAACCGGGGCTCAGTGAGGTGAATACACTGCCCACATTCACGAAGCTACTAGGCGGCAGACACAGGATTCAAACTCAGCTGTGTGTGGCAGAGATGCTGTTTCACAGTTGCTGTTGACCCTGGCCCACAGGAGACTCTGCTGTGCCCTCACCAGGGGCTTAACTCCTGTTCACTGAATAGAGATTAATCATCCAGTTAACACGGGCCACACAGAGAGCCAGCCTTGGCCAGGGTTGTCTTGAGTGTACCTCATTTGTCTTTTGGAGGCAGAAGACTGCAACCCCCAAGTGTTCCTTCGGGGCTTCCCCCGCTGACCCACCGAAGCGAGCCCAACAACTGTGCAATCGCTACTCGCACCCACGTGTGGTACACACAAATTCTGCTTGAGAAGCAGCAGCCAGAGACTTCTCCCACAACCACCAAACATCTTGAAGAAGCAAGAGGACTGTGGCAGCATCCAATTCAACACAACGTCTTAAGCTAGAAACAAGGTGAAACCATTTTGGGTTTTAAAAAATTAATTCAAAGCTGGATTTGAAAAAATCAGCCCCACTTCATAATGAGAGCTGACATTGTGGGATGAGTAGTAGGCATGTCTAATTGGATGCAAATGAGACTCTCATCTCATATTCAAAGTTATTCCCCAGAGCAAAAGGGAAGGTGAAGCAACAGGCTCTTTCTTTCAGCCCATTGTTTTGTTAAAGGCAGCCCTCAAACAAGAATCATTTCTAAATTACAAAGGCTTTTGTCCTCTTGAAATAATGGTCTGCAAAGACAGATTGGAGTTAAGTACTTCCATTAGTACAGTCAAAAAAAATTATAAACCGAGAGACTGATGAGAGAAAGAATAACAATCAATTCCTTGATAGCTGCTAAGATATCAACCCTTCTGATTCCCCACACTTTGAGGGGCAACAAAGTTTAATAAAAACTGTAGGGATCCCTGGGTGGCACAGCGGTTTGGCGCCTGCCTTTGGCCCAGGGCGCGATCCTGGAGACCTGGGATCGAATCCCACGTCAGGCTCCCGGTGCATGGAGCCTGCTTCTCCCTCTGCCTATGTCTCTGCCTCTCTCTCTCTGTATGACTATCATAAATAAATTTAAAAACTGTAAACACCATCATAATATTTATTGACTGCTTTCTCAACAAATTCTGTTAATAGTCCCATTTTATAGATGGTCTTGGGCAGTGTTAAATCTTTGGACACTTCCAGGTAGGGTGACCATATATCCCAGTTTTCCTGGGACAAGCCCAGTGTATAATGGCTGTCCCAGTGTAATTATGAAGAGTGTTTCCTTTCTCTCTCTTAAAAGAGAGACTGGTGTGACTGATAAATTGTGATTGCTCTACTTACAGGGCTTGGCAGGAGAGCACGTAGGGTAGGGAATTATGTGGTTATCTGAGAAATGTTTAGTCAGTTTACCCCTTGAGAAACCTACTCCTAAGCAAGTGTGGGCCCTTTGGAAGTAATGGTGCCTCTTTAACCCTAAAGAGCACCCTATAGGATCTTCCTGGACAATCTCCCATTTCCTCCTGTTCCACCCTGGCCTGCTTTCTGTGCTAAATAAAAATTGGAGCCTGTGTCCACAGACTGTTCAGTGGGAAGCAGGCACACAGTACTCTGGAGACCCATCTGTTCAATGAAGACACAAATCAAAACCCCTATCCTCCTCTCTGTGTCTATTCACATGAGACTCCCAGACAATTGGGAGGATCAGATTCTGGTTTCAGAGAGGCAAATCAGCCAAGCAGCTGTACTTCCCAGAGGACTGAGGAAAATCACTCCTTGACAATTTGGTTGGCATACACTAAGTGGGGGATTAGCTACTCCAGAGGAGTAGGTAATGGGATATAGGCCTTGGACATCTTATTCCGATCCTTCTGATTCAGGGATCCTGGGGAGGGCTGAAGCCCATCAGGAAGATTGAGGAAACCCTGCAGACCTGAAGGTGCAGTCCCTCCCACCACATCAGTTCAGAACACATCTCCCCTCCAACTGCCCTCTGGAGTGCTTTCCTGCCATGAGGCTGCTGACCTGCTTCCTTCTCTGAGCCTGGAAGGAGCTGCGGTGAGAGAGAGGGCACAGCCCCAAGACACAGGGTATGCTGAACCTCACTTTGCTGAGCCACCTGGAGCTATGGCAGCTGAGGGGGAGGGGCACGTGAGTCCTTCAGGCTCACTGACTCAGCTGTCCTCTCCACATTTAGCCCTTGGGGTGGCATCCCGCTCCTGAGGCTTCAGGGTATGTCCAGCTGCTGCTCTGCCTCCCATGCCCGCCACAGATCCTTAGGGGGTTTTCTGTACCTCTCCCCCATCTATTCAAACAGTCCCTTGCGGGATAAATACACAGAAGGGGCCTGAACCCCCACTCTGTGTCCCAGCCCAAAGTGTCTGCAGAGCTGAGAATGCAGGCTGTGAGCCAGATGGGCCCATTCAAATCCTGGCTCCTCTCCTTAAAAGCTGAGTGACCATGAGCAAGTGACTTAATTCCTCCCCAAGCCCAACTTTATAGGGCTATAGTGAGCATTAAATGAGATGTCTCAACACAGAAAGTAAAAAGCCAATACACGGTTACTACCATCCTACCTTTAAAATTTCCAACATAACATGACATTTACTTGGCATAAAAAGGTCAGATGTGGGGGCACATATCTACCAAGAAAAGAAGTTGGAAAAAAAAAAAAAAAAGAAAAGAAGTTGGAACTTGGTGTGAATTTCCACACCTCAGTTCATCACTTATAAAATAGGAATAATAATAATGCTTAATCTCAAAGAATTTTCTTAAAACAGATGAAATAATTCAAGTAAATATGTAGAACTCTCTTTGGTAATAATAGGCATACAGTAAGTTGACAGCTAATAATAAATAACAATAATTTCATGATACAAGAATATATTTAACAATTCAGCAAAGACTTACATCTGGGGGGGAAAACACCTTAAAATCTAGTCCCACCTTGCACGCAGTAGCTAAATTTCTTTTATTATTTTATTTTTATTATTTTATTATTATGTTATGTATTTTTAAACTGCTTTTCAATGCTGCCCCCCACCTCCTGCCCCAGAAACATTAATTAATGCTATGCCTCCTTCTCCCTGAAAAAAATGCACAATTTTACAAATGATTTCAGGAGATTCTGGGATTCCCGAAAGGCATCCTTATGATTCCTTATATTCTATGTGGGTAATCCCTGCCTTAGACCATCCCAGATGATGCATCCAGCAGCTGCCTGAGTGCTTCTGCTACCAGGACCCCACAACTGATAAAGCAGCTCACTCTGTGGTTGGAACAGTGCTAAAAGGTTGTACAATCCTTTCTTGAACCAGGATACTAAAGGATGCTTCCTGAGTTTTATCTTTGGAGCAAAACAGTGGTAGCATGATACCTTTTTCAGGTGCCAAACCTTAACATTTGCAGAAGGCAGACCCATGCTGTGACGTGCCTGACCCTCTCCGGGCTAAACCTGTGCATCCTCTAAGCTATTCCAGGTGATGGCTTCCAGGCCATTTGCCATCCAGGTCGCCCTGCCCAAACCACCTCCTGGCACGGCTGCAGCTCCTTTCCTTTATCTGGTACATTGTGCTTTTAATAATGCCTCCTAAGTCCAAGCTACAGTTCTTAGCCACCTCATCACATCCATTAGGCAGGCATTTAACCACTCCCCAAGGTGTCATCATGCAAGAGCAGAGTTTTGTGCCCCACACACTCCCACTCCAATCTAGTGTTTGACCAACTGATCTTTTAAACCTAAGCTCGCCACCGTACATCTATCCCAATTATATTTAGTCTCGCTGATTTCTTCCCTAAAACTCTAAACCTTTCGGGAATCTTTGGAGTTCACATCCTGTCACCTAGTTGTATTAATTCTGTCTCTCAGCCTTGAGACACTTGCAAATCCCATCCAAGGTAAGGCGATCAATAAGACTTACACATCTCCCTGTGTGAAGCTCGGGGCAAAGTGCCTCACACGTGTTCTCATTAAATGTTCACATCCACTCTATGAACTAGGCACTGACATCTCTACTATCATCCCTGTTCTATAAAACAAAACTGAGGGATGCCTGGGTGGCTCAGCGGTTGAGCATCTATCTGCCTTTGTCTCAGGGTGTGATCCTGGGATCCGGGATTGAGTCCCACGTGGAGCTCCCTGCATGGAGCCTGGTTCTCCCTCTGCCTGTGTCTCTGCTTCTCTGTGTGTGTCTCTCATGAATAAATAAAATCTTTAAAAACAAAACACAACTGAGCCTGATGAAGAAAGAGTCAGTCACTTGTAGAAGGTCATCCAGGTACCGAAGAGCCCAGTCAGGGTTTTGACCCAGGCCTTGTCAGAGCCCCACTATTTTCCACACTGAGTGGCATCTTTTCCTAGACATGTCTGTCCCTCCACCTGAGCTGTGGGATCTCTGATCATCGTGAACAGGTTTCATCTCTGAATTCCCAGCCCCCACTGGGCGAGTGCCTGGCGCAGAGCACATGTTTTATGACTAAAAGGACAGCAAGGAAAGGGGTCACGTAGCCGAGCCCTGAAGTTCAAGTTTTTTGGAGCACTTATTCTACCCTATGGAACATGAGGACCGCCCCCTTCGTCCACTCATGACCAGAAGGTGCCGTGTCCCCAGCCGTCAGGATCGTGCGGGCGCGAACACCGTGACACCCATTCACCCACGTCGTTGGAAACTGACCCCGAAGGGTGGCGTTTGTATCCCTCCCACACCACCGTCCACCTGAGCCCACTGCGGTGTGTGTGTGGGGGAGGGGGACTCTCCCAGGTGCCCCCCTCCCGCCCCTCAGCGCCCTCCTCAGCACGGGCCCCCTCAGGGGTGGCACAGAGAAGGTTCGAGAAGCCTCTGGCTTGGATTTTCCTCAAACATTCCTGACCACACTCAGACACTCCTTTTTCAAGAAACGGGGTCCGGACCGAACTCACAGAGCTTTCAGACCGAGGAATCCGGCCGAGGGGAAGACGCTTAAGACCGTGAGGGAACAGCACCGTCCGTGCGCGGAACCAGTTCCGTCCACGCAGCGCCGCGTTTCCATGCACGCCCCCCTCGTGGCACCCACGCCCCACCGTGACCTGCTCCTCTGACTCCGGGCTGCGAGGTCTTAATGCTTCTGGGAACCATCAGGCAGGAGCGCCCCTAAAGTCCCCGTCGTGGGTTAACAGGCGGGAAGAAAAGACCCAGGGAAGACCCGGCGCTCACGTGAAGGAGAAAGGGCGGGCGCGCCATCTGGTGGTGACTTCGCAGCTTGCAGGCCTAACCCACCGCGTCCGCGGTAACACCTCCCGGCCTGTCTCTCTCTTTTCCCTCTGGAGGCCCCTTCCTCAGCGGGTGAAGCCTGGGGGCGCTGTGGACCACGACGTCCGCGAGCACGTGACCCACCGCAGCAGCGTCGGCCCCCCGATCCAGGGTGACCAATCAGAGCCCAGCGTCGCCCACCCGCAGCACGCTGATTGGCCAAGACGCGGACACCTGACCCAAGAAAGCCAATCAGGGACTTGACGAGATGTACCAGGAGAAGCCGGAGAAAGAGGCTTCTCACTTCTCGCGTCAGGAGCTATGAGGATGCGGCCTCAGGGCGCCGCGGGTCATGTTTGGCGTCGTTCAAAGAAAACCTGCCCGAGCACAAAGCAGACAGACACAGAAGGAACCAGAGCAGAGAAATGCAGTGCCGGGACTACAAGCTACATGGTTAGCCCCTGGATCAAACTCTGCCTGAACTTGCAACCACTCTCTCCTCCCACACGGGAGCCAACTCGTTCTGTTTTCCTGAAGCAAGAGTCAGGTCTCTGTCACTTGTCATCAAGAGACATTACACATCAATAAAAGTAAAAGAGAAAAAAAAGAATTAAGCCCAGTTGCACAAAACAAATGATGCTTACGTTAACTTCATAATAAGGCTTTTGAAAGCAAAACTACTAATGCCAGCTCATTAAATTCGAATGAAATAATTACATGACATAATAAATCTTAAAGCCATGGATCGCTAATAGATTAAAATGCAAGGTGAGCGGGGAAGATCTCCACCAAAGTGTCAAAAAGAAGTGGTTGCTGAGTATAATAGAACTTTTACTGAGTATTTTTTACTGTCAAAGCTCTCTTTGCAGCCTGCGTGGCAATACAGAAATATCCTCAGGAACTGCTGGATAAACCCTTTCGGCCAGCAAAACCATTTCTAGGAGTCCATCCCAAGAAAAGAATTCCAATCAAGGAAAATAATGCTCACATGGAGATGTTCACTGCAGCATTATTTACAACAGGCATAAATAAATCAATAAACAAACTCAAAAGGTTAGGATACAATTGAATGTTATTACACATGCATAACCAGGCAACCTATTCATACACCAACTGCAGAAATATCTATTCAGGTGCACCTGGGTGGCCCAGTCAGTTAGGCATCAGACTCTTGATTTTGGCTCAGGTCATGATATCATGATCTTGAGATTGAGCCCCACGTCTGAGCATGGAGCCTACTTAGGATTCTCTCTCTCAACAACAACAACAACAACAACAAAAAAAAGATTCTCTCTCTCTACCCCCTGACCCTCCCCCACTCACCTGCTCTCTCACTCTCTAAAAATAGAAAGAAAGAAAGAAAGAAAGAAAGAAAGAAAGAAAGAAAGAGAGAAAGAAAAGGAATATTTACTCAAACACTTGCTGAATACCAGCAATAATTTACCGAATCCTTATTGTGCGTTATACATTTTACATCCTTTACATCATTTCACCCTGGAACAATTTAAATGTTATGGACATCTTTATAAATCCTTCCATAAACGTGTAATCCAAGGTTTGGAGAAATTTATACCTTTTGGTGGAAGTGACAAAGGATTTGAATCCAGGAGTCCTGACACAAAGTCCACACACATGCTCACTATGCTACTTTCCATGAACCAGGTAAGGCAACGAGAAAGTCACCTGAGTTATGTGTATGGTCAGCACATGGCCTCTGTGGGAAGGACTCTGTCCTTTCCAGCCCAGGTTCCAGGTGGAGGCCAAGGAAAGGGCCTTTATCAGCATCTGCCAGAGGTCAGGCACTGAGCCAGGTCCTTTGTTTCCACTGTCTACATTAACTCTCGTAGTAATCCCTGGGGAGAGAGCTCACTACACCTTCATTTCTGCAAAAGCTGAGTTCAGAGAGATGCAGACGTTTGTTCCTGGTCAGAGGCATGGCCTCTTATCCACATGTGTAACAAGAAGACGAATAGGAAAAATCATGGAGACCTGCTTGGGTACAGCAGACGATAAGGAGCTGGGAATGGTCTGGAGGGCTCTGAAAGTCAGGCAGAAGGACAGGTGTGCCTTAGCGCCTGGAATGGGGAGAATGACAATACTAAATAAATGACTACCATTATAGGGCCCTTACTCCAAGCCAACACTATCCACCATCTCTCACCTCATTCTCAGAGCAGGCCTTCAATCCAGGATTATCCCATTTTACAGATTAGGACTTGCAGCAAGTGACACAACAAGGCTACAGATAAAGACCCATTCTCTCAACACCACAGCCTTTCTGGAGCCCAGCAATCTCCATACCTGGACGGTTGAGTCTGTGGCACATTTCCAAACACTAGAGGCAGAGAGGGGCTGGGTGGCGTACTTCACGTGGCTCCTGGAGGGGTTCCGGACGGCAGCAGCATAGCTGGTGGGAGACAGCAGCCCAGCTCCCTGCTAATTGTCCTTCTTTGTGGTGTTCAGTTAAGGACTCAGAAGAAACCAATCTTTGTGTCTTTTCATGGTTAAAATTCTACATAGAACAGAAACCTCAAAGCAACCACCAAGCCAGTCTTTGTTGGGTTTCTAGGCAGTAAGGACGCTGCATCTCAACACTTAGCGCTCAGAGAGAAAGGGGCTCGGTTATTCAAAGGGTTGCTCAACAAGAGCCTTTTTCTCCCGAGTCCTTGCAATTCTGGACTCACTTTTAATCCCCGGAAGAAATGTTGGATCCCTTTTCTCCTCCACATCTCAACACCATTCTTGCAAGTTCACAAACTGTCAGTGGAAGATTTTCAGGAGTTGCGCAGTCCACACTTTCTACCCCACTCTGTTAGAACCAGTTTGGTTTTCAGAACCTTGAAACCTTCATTTCTGAAAAACATTAATACATTCAAGTATATATATATATATATATATATATATATATATATATATATGTATCAAGTTTCTAAATACAAAAAAATACATATGTTATAGTTTCACAAACAAGCCTCAACTGCATTCCTTCAATATAAGGTGCCAGGCAGGTTTCTGAAGAAGCCACTCGGTGGAAGCTGGCTGAATGTGCTTGTCCTAAAAGAGCATACACATCCTGAGTGGAGGGGAATAAAAGCCAAAGACAGATTTAGGTGCCTGGGTTCTCCAAACACACCCTTCCAGGTAGAAGGGCTAAACCAGCTCTGTGAAGAATAAACAACTTCTAAAGGCAAGACCTCTTGCCTTCTCTGGGCCCCAAACTCTACTATGGGCCAATCATCATCATCACCACCACCACAAAAACTCTCACTTGTAGAGCAGCTGAAACGTGCGGGGCCCTCCCTGAGACATGTGACATGCTTTCTTCTATGGAATAGTCAAACTTTCTGGAGAAGAGGAATGGTCACCCCCATTGGGCAAATGTGACACCGAAAACTCAGGAACTCTAAAGAATGACACAGCCAGCAAGTGGCAAAGCCACAGTGAAGCCAAATTCGTTGGACTCTGGTCCAGGTTCTTCCAAACTCAACCCCCCACAACCCTACTCCTCTCCAAACCCTGTGCCCCACTGAAGAGAAGATCTACAGACTCGGAGCTTAGACAGTGATGCCAAGGTGGGAGACTTTCCTCCTTCTCTTTGATGTACCCACACACCCACACACACTGTTTCCAAACAAATGTTCTCTGCCCTCCTTCCCCAGGAAAAAAAAAAAAAAAAAAAAAACAGTACTCCAGACTATCTCTTCTTTATAACCCTAATCAACCAACTATATGCAAAAACCATGCTCAAGGATCCTGGGATCAAAAGGTGGCAATGGTTCAGCCGTTTTGGAGAGAAGTTTGATAGAATATTATTACCAAACCATCCATTCTGGGCACCCTACAAAATATCTGACCCATACTCCTTAGATAGATGCCACACTCAAACGGGGCAATTAAAGATAACAATAAAGGAAAGGCAGTGATGTGCATGGGAGCCAATGGCGACTTTTTCAGAATGTTTATGAGCCAGTAACTACATTGTCAGTGAGCCTGGAACCAGCCGTGGTGGGAGAATTTACACCACAGAAATCAGGAAATGTTACAAATCAGGGTTTGGTTTTTCCGAGAAAGAGAGAGAGAGTGTGTGTATGTGTGTGTGTGTGTGTGTGTGTGTGTGTGTGTTATTAAACCTTTGTCAGCACACCCCTGGAAGAAAATTTGTAAAAATGTGGGCAAAGTTAAGGGAAGTCGGGTAGGATAATGCAGTCCTCTGGGGTTAGCAGCAGTGGGGAGCCATCAGCAGCCCAGCCCTGAAGGAGCAATCCAGACTGTAGCTGAAGGTGAGGATCATGGGACAGAACCTTTGAGACAGGAAATCCAGTAGGGCACAAGATAGGGGGAAAAAAATACTCCAATCCCACCCCCTTCCCACCAACCACCTCCAGCTGCTGCCTGCCACTGATAGAGCCCAGCTGAAAGAAGGCGGCGTGGGAGCCTCCTCCATCCCCATGAAGCCCAGAATGATTAGCTTCTGGGGCAGCCGGTAGAGGAATGAAAGGTAGCAAGTGGATTTGGGGCGCTCTGTATCCAAAACAATACACCACCAACTATTAAACACACATACACACGTTCTCTCTCTCTCTCTCCCTCCCCACACAAGTACATATATGTATTTCTGGAAGAACCCCCAAGTAACTGGTAGCAGAGGCCGCCTCCAGGGAAGGAGGCTCGCAACTGGGTCAGCAGAGGGAGATTTTCTTTTCATCAGACTCTCCTCCATACTGTTTGACTTTTATTTCTGTGCATATATTACCTCTTTCAAAAGAAGAGAGGGTTTTTTTTTTGTTTTTTTGTTTTTTTTAACAGCAATACTTTTCTTTCCCTCTTTACACATCTGGTGGGACAGTGACGGGGCCGCCACAGTGCATGATCTCAGGGAGCACCTTTTGCTGACACCTGCTGGAATGAGGCAACGCCACAACTAACAGGGAAAGCACAGACGGCCCCATGATACAAGGAGGACCTGCACCCGGGAAAACGTGAACTGGGAGCTGGACTCTGCCCCAGATTGCCTCTGGGAACTGGACACCCCCCCCTCCCCGAGCTTCCGTCCCCTGGCCTGTGGTGGAAGGAAACAGCCCCTAACACGGTGGGGCCAAATGGGCTGGTTCGGATGCCAAGGAGAGAGGATTTCCTTCAAGGCAGAGATTTTGTCATCCCCATCAGGGGACTCGGGTGGGGCTGGGGGGATGCTTCTCAGCACTTTTCTTTCCAAGTCCTTTGCACCACCTCCCAGGCCTGGAGTCTGGAAAGGGCTTCCCAGAGCCAGCAGATGCCTCTGGGAGACGGGAGCCGAGCTCCACCTTGTGGCTGCTCACACAGCACCCGGGAGGTGACGCGGGAGTCCCAGAGTGAGCCCAACAGCTGGGAAATGCTCCAAATACAGGCTTCACCCACAAGTTCACGGACACCTTCTCCTCCTCTGCCTCACCCTTTCAGCACTGTGCCTTCGGAGGAAAAGTCGCCCCTGTGAAGGCTAGCCCAGGTCCCACCAGGGACCATGGCTACAAGTCAGCTCCTAAAAGCCAAACCGAGGCCTTCAACAGGACAAAATACCAAAACAGAATGCTATGGCACCTCTGATCTACGTTTAATAAGTGAATGCTTTGAGGGGCACCTGGGTGGCTCAGCAGTTGAGCGTCTGCCTTCGGCTCAGGTCGTGATCCTGGGGGTCCTGGGATCGAGTCCCGTATCGGGCTCCCCGCAGGGTGCCCACTTCTCCCTCTGCCTGTGTCTCTGCTTCTCTATGTCTCTCATGAATAAATAAACAAAATCTTTTAAAAAAATAAGCGAATGCTTTGAATCTCTGTTAAACATGACATGAAATTTAGTTATGGGACCTCTAAGATTTTGGCAGGGTTTTTTTTAAAGATATATATATATATAATATATATATATATATTATATATATATACATATATACAGCTTCAATTCATTCCCACGAGATGTTCAGAAAAGCATATCAGGATTCTGGGGTAGGGGAGACAGATCTAAAGGACCCAGTCTCTACACCTGCCACTGGGCCAGGGATGCTTCTGATAAAGCTGGACCTAGAAAGGGCCTCATCCATCGGCCTTTTGGTGACCCAAGAGAAGAGACTGAGGCCTGAAAGGGGAAAGGCCTCAACCTAGACCCAGATCTGTCTCCAGCTTCCTCTCAAATGTTCTTTCAAGGAGCCACACTGCCCCTGACTGAGCTCAGTAAAGATGAAAGATTGTCTTTATTGTGGCAGAAAGATGGAGGGAGGCCACGCACACTGAGTATACTGGACCCCCTTACCTGGGATATGTCATGAGTTTTCCCATGTGTTCAGCATCATGGTTCTAGAGGGTAAGATCTAGAAGGCCTCAGCAAGTCCCCTTGTCCAACCCTCATATTTCAGAAACAGGTAAACTGAGATCACAAAGGGAACACAGCCTAGTTATGAGGCCTTGGCAGGGGATCAATACCCTAGTACCCTAGGAGTCTCCCCTACTACACACTGCATAACAATAAGAAGCTGAGTCCCCAGTGACCAAGGCGCTGGCACTAGTCATGGTGCAGTGTGTCTTAGCTGCTGTGGTGGACAGAGCCAGGCCTAGGATGCAGGCAGGGAGCCGCAGGGCAGGGCAGGGCAGGGCGGAAAGATCAGAGGCTTTGCCAGCTGCATTATGACCTGTAAACTGGAAGCAACAACCACCTATTTGCAACCAGAGTATAGAGAAAGTAGTTCTTACAGTAATTTTAATGGAAGCTAAGAAAAAAGAAGCAGAAGCCATGTGTTTCTTTTTTGAAATGAACATAGAGCGCTTGAAAAATAAAACACACTTGCTCTGACAATAAAAAACCAACTCAGCCATTTCTCATTGGCGCTCTATGTTGGATCAAAACATATGTTGGAGGAACGTTTGCTTACCACCACTCATGCTTTGAGTCTCCATGTAAGGACTCCCCCCTCCCTGAAGCCTTCCTAGTTCTGTCAGGCAGGCTTCAGTGTCTCCTTAACTGGGGGCCACCCAACAGCTCCCTGCTCTCCGTCTAGATGGTGAGCCCCCAAGGGTGGAACCTAAGACCAAGGCTTCTCTGGGAATAAGCACAGTCCCGGGAATAAGCACAGTATCCAAACCTATTAGGTGCTCAGTAAATATTTGACACCAGTTAAACAAATAACTACCTGGTCTCATCACTAATTACAACAAAGTACAAAAAGCTTATGAATGCAACTTGGTGAATCTTGATATCAAAACATCAAAAAATATGGAGTAACAAAGTCTAACAAGAATCCTTTGAGAAACAAGTTATCTTACACATACAAGGTTTACAGTGCTTCCAATTCAGTGGGTAATCTTCCCATAAAAGTTCTCAGATTCTAGAACTCTGGACCCCACATGACCCACCAAGGTTTATCAGCTCTAAACCCAAGGCTGCAAAGGCCCAGGGGAGGAGAAGCAATGCTGAGCTGCAGTGGAATCAGAATTCCAACTTATTTTTGCTTATTTCTAACTTTCCTTTTTTAAAACCACTAAGTTGAATATGTAATAATATACTTAACTTGAAAATTAAAAAATATTCCAAAGGTACATTTTAAGACAGATGGTCTCCCTCCCATTCCTATCTCCACACGCTCACTCAGGCAACCACTATGTTAACAGTTTTCCAAGCATGCCTCAGAGTCTTCTTAGGCTTAGCCAAGCAAGATGAATATTTATTTATTTTATATATATTATAAAATATACTTATATACATTTTATACATATATATACATGTAATTGCATACTATATAAAATGTTAGTCTCTGCCCTTGTTTTTTCTCTTTTTTAAAAAAAGATTTTATTTATTTGTTTGACAGAGAAAGAGAGAGAGCATGAGCACAAGCAGAGGGAGCAGCAGGCAGAGGGAGAGGGAGAAGCAGGCTCCCTGAGCAGCAGGGAGCCCAATGTGGGCCTTGATCCTAGGACCCCAGGATCATGACCTGCACCAAAGGAAGCCACTTAACTGACTATGCCATCCAGGCGCCCCTTGTTTTCCTCTCTTAATATACCTTGGATACTTTTCTACATGGGTACCTAGAAAGTTTTTTTTAATTATTTTCTTACAGCTACACAGTATTCTTTTATATGGATGCAACATACTTCATTTCCGGCTCCTCTAACATGGGTCATTTCCACCTTTTGTATTTCAAACAATACTGCAGTGAACAGCTTATGCAAAAACATGTGCTTGCTCAGGTTTGCCGCTTTGCCAGAGCCTCTCCACGTTCCTCAAGCCTATCCAGATCCTTCACCTCTGACACATGCTGCTTCCATTTATTTTCTGAGATCCACCGGTACCCGTGAGGAGAGGCGGAGCAGGCAGCTGGACCTCTCAACTGGGCACTCTCTGTGCTGGAGGCAGAGCTTGGACTCCAGGTTCTCCTGCACACCCTTAACCACCCTACCCTATCCAGGGCAGGCCTGCACCCAGGGGCTGACAAACACTACCATGGATCCATGGGTCCTCTTGGGTCGGAAGACCGTCACCCTCTTTCACCAACAGGTGGAGCTGCTTCCTGCCTCTGGACAGCTCAGGCACTCCATAGGAAGCCAACTCCTACAAAAGCAATCGTCTCTGAGAGTAAATGAGGACTTTTCAGCCCTGCGATTACCCACAAACCTCTCCACGTGATCTTCCAACAGCCTCAGGCCATGACTACAGTTTCCTCTGGTTTCTCCCTTCTCCGTCCCTTTCCAGGTTGCAGGTACGTGCAGTTGGTGTGCTCTCCCGCACACTGCGAGACGAAATCACCTGGTTGGTACAAACTTGGGCTTTAGAATCACACTCATGTTCAGAATCCGACTCCACCATGTGCCCTGTCGCGTGGCCTTTGGCAACTGGCTTCACCTGTCCAAGCTTCCACCACCTCCTCTGCAGGACAAGAGGACAGCAGTACACACCTCACCGAGCTGGTGGGAGGATTAAACCAGGTGTAACATACAAGGTTTACAGTGTATGTGCGAGGTACATGCTAAATGTTACACAGACATGCCCTGCCTGTCCAAATGTTGCACCTCGCTTGGGAACACTTCTCAGCATACGCCGGTCTCCATCAGTTCTTCACACACCACAAGCTTGTTCCTGCCCCAAAGTCCACACTTGCTAGGGCCTCTGCCTGCAATACTCTCCCCCTCGATCCCCCCTTGGCTGGTTCCTTCTCATCCTTTAGATCTCAGCTGCTGAGTCATCTCCCCAGAGATCTCCCTGGCATCTCAGCTAGAGTAGCTATCTCCTATTTATTTAGCACATGTTACCACCTGCTATCCTAGGTGTGGATTCATTTTTGTGACTGTGGTCTCTCTTTCTGTTGGAATGTAGATTCCAGAAGGGCAGCTTCATCTTCCTCGAGTTTTCCAGCACTGCAGCCAGGAGGTATCCTGCACCCAGGAGGTATCCCATAAATGACAGGTGGATGACTGGCTGAGTGGATGAGAGCACATAGGCAGAGTTATGTTTGAATTTTGAACTCTGTTCACTGGCTGCACACCCATGTTCTGATTCCCAGGCAGACTGCCCAGTCTTTGAGGGCAGGAATGGTGTCTTCTCCCACACGTAGCCCTCAGTTAGATGCCAGTACTCAGTGGACAGAGCCAGGACTTGGGGGAAGGAAGGGAGCAACAGGAGAGGGCTGCTGAGGGCTTGTTGGAGGGTAGGGCCCCTGACATTCCCACCCTAAACATACCAGCATGTGTGGATTCCTGGAAGCGACAGAGATGCTTTCCTTAGAACCAGTCCCAGCTGTCTTCCTGCTGATGGTCATCAAGCCAGGTGTACCTTGCCCCCAGCAACCACGTAGTCCCTACTCGGCGCTGAGGGGGATCCTCCTCTTCCCTGCAACTCATGAGCATTCCAGGGTTGGTCGTCCATTCTCCATTTTCGACAGGAAAGCCTGCCCACATCCAATCCCACACTGCTTAGAGAGGCATGCCCACATATCTCTTTTATAAAGAGAAGAGACATCTCTTACCCTAGCAAATACAGCAATCTCCTCTGGCCATAAAGAGTGTGATTCAGGGAGTCCCATGGATCATGGATTCAAACAAGATGCAAAATTATTGTATGGGGAGTCAGGCCCAAGGAAAAAATGTGCTATGTCCAGCCAAGTCAGAAAATGTCCCCATGCTGAGAGAAACACCCATCTTGGACACACTCCAGTCAGAAGCACCCAGCTTCCCACTCTGTAAAAGCTAAATCACTCATACATGACATACTTTTTCTTTAGCCCAGATTTTCCTGGAGCTGAGGAGGTAGAGACATCTACAAAAGGAAGGCACACGCACTTCACCAAGGTTACTGCCCCACATGGAACTTTCAGTTTAGTGACAGACAGAGACAAGGAATAGCAAGCAAATACATATGCAGACTAACCACACATTAACAGGCTAGTAGAGTCAGTGCTGTGATGAAGAGTGACCTCTGGGGTCATGGAAGGTGGCTTTGGTCAGGATCAGCAGGAGGTCCTCCTCTGAGAAGTCCTCCTCCATCCTCCAGGATGGGGAGAGCACTCCAGGCAGAACAGGTACAAAGCCCTGAAGAGCATTCAAAGGTCCCGAATATAGACCCGTGTGCAGAGGGCAAAGGAACTGGCCCTCCCCCATGAGGCTGAGATACCCCACAAGAGATCCCCAAGTCTGCAGGGGGCAGATCTCACACAGCCTTGTTAACTGGAGTTAAAATTAAAAGACATGGCACAGCCTGGGTGGCTCAGTGGTTTAGCGCCGCCTTCAGCCCAGGGCCTGATCCTGGAGACCCAGGATCGAGTCCCATGCAGGGCTCCCTGCATGGAGCCTGCTTCTCCCTCTGCCTGTGTCTCTGCCTCTCTCTCTCTGCTTGTGTGTTTCTCATTAATAAATAAACAAAATCTTTAAAAAAATTAAAAGACATGGGTATTTTACACTAAGTGCCATGGGAAATCTCTGAAGGGTTTTAAGCAGGATAATTAAATGATCTTCTCTACTCAGAAGTTGACTTAACATCTTAGCGATGAATGAATGAGTGAACAAATGAATTGAATGAACAACTATAGAATCAATGAATGTGAGTCACTTACAGTCTCTCAGTGATGAGATCATGCTGAGTTCTTCAGGGACATGAGGACAAGAAGCCCAGGACAGCCCACAAACTCTAGAACATGAACTCCACACCAGACAGAGAACAGAGAGCATCCCCTTCACCACTCAGAGAGTTTACTGGCTTCAGCTCCCCAGGTCTCTGGCACCTCCTAAGCTCTGCTCACCAAGAAGACAGGGAGACCAGAGAGAAGAGGGAAACATTTAATGTCCCATATCCAGGTGACTCCCCAAGATCTCAGATGAGGGCACTACTGGAGCCTGGAAGTCTCCCCCCAGACTGCAAGCCTTTGAGGACACCTAACACCCCTCCATCTCCTACCCCCCCCCCATCATTCTTTTTTGAGATTCAGAAAGTGAGAGAAGGATTTTCTCAAGGTAGCAAAGGGAACTCAGACCTCTCAATTCCTTCCAAGAAAACAAGGACAGAAGCAGACTTCAAACCCAAACAATGTCTCCTGTATGCCCTCTTCCACAAGAGCAACCTGCCAACACACAAGAATAGACCTTCTCTGCCACCTGCATCTGCCACAGCTGCCCTCCCCCACAAAGTAGAGCTGTGGTTTCCATCCCATGTCTCCAGCCTCTCTGTGGAGCTGGCCACAGAGTGGTGTTCACATAAACTGAGAAAAGGAGAAGGTGAGTGGTCAATGTCTTGGGTGCTGAAGCCAGACAGCCCTGGGCTCCAATTCTGGCTCTACTGTCTGACAGCCCCATGACCTTGGTCATGTACATTAACTTCTTTGGGCCACAGTCTCCTCATATTTGAAAGGCAGATTAAAATGTACAATGCACACGCTTACAAGTTTAATAAAATTATTCATATTGAGGATGAAGTTCAAAGTCGCTCCATAAAAATACTGTTCAGAAACAGTATTTATGTCAGTGCAAATGTTGATGATGATGGTGGCATCACGCAGTAAAGAGGACTTCTACTGAGCATCTCTACCCTGGGTATTCCCAGGGCTCATGCTGAAACGTATTTGTTAAAGCAGGAAAGGAAATAGGGATGCTTTGGAAAGATTTCTGCAGAGCCCGCAAAAGAGCAGAAAGTCTAGTCCGGCTGCCTTCCCAGCACCCCACCCCCAACCCACCCGACTCCAGGAGAGCCACCTCCCAGCCCCCACTCTGGGACACACCCCTCAGTGGTAACAGGTGTCCAGGTGCTGCGGTGAGCAGCTTGTGGCCAGGGCTTTGAGTGCTGGTGTTGTCACCACAGTAACTCCCCTACGCTCTCTCCTACAGTGTCCAGACAGGAGGCAGGGGGCATCTGAGGGAGCAGAAAGAGTATCATGTGGCCTGGGCTTTGGCAGACCTTGGTTACAACTTCCCTGTGGCCATGGGTATGATTGGCAGTAAAGGCGTGCCCAGGGTTTCACTTTGCCCTTGCCTGACCCCTACAGACAGCAGGGGTAATTAGGGACCTCTCCTCAGATCCTAGGTAGTCCTCCATTTCGCACCCCATCCCATTTTAACTCCTAAAGTTACACCACCACAGAATGAGTGAACAGATACCCACCCAGCAAGCCCTCTGCCAGCCAGGCACCGAGCACCCAGCAGAGCCTGGGGCTGTGGTGCCTAGTTGTGGGCCAACTCTCAGGTTACAGAGGTGGGGTAATTCCCGAGAGGAGATGCAACCCAACTCCTTGCTGTAAAGGTGAGGAAGGGCTGTGTATGCGCACACATGTGTACATGCAAGTCAACCACACCTGGGCAGACACATATACATGAACACCCAGTGCCCACACATAAAACCCTTCTCTCCACAAATACCCTCTGAGCACCCTGTAAGCTGAGCCAGGCACTTTGCCTGGGGGCACAAAGAGGATAGGGCAGAAAGGAAAGGCCTCACCTACCGGCAGGCGGATGTGACTATGTCATCTCTGCTTCTCCTGCTCCCTTTCTAGGGCAGACTCCATCCCACAGATCCCCCTCCCCCCATTGTTACTGCTATTACTGAGGTCATACTGGGCACTGGTGCTTCTCTACTGCATCCAGCAAACAAGGGGCATTAGATCAATGCCTTCCACACAGTCTGCTTTACTTTGATTGATAAGGAGTAATATATTTCTGTGCCCAGACTTTGCCGGCACCCACAGTGCCTGAGCTGCAGAGGCAATGAGAAGCTGCCTCCCTTCTGGCAAAGAGCAATCACTACCTTCTCCTTCAGAGCACACACACACACAGCGGGGAGCTGATTTTCACACTCTTCCTGCTTATCTTTCTCACTCTGGTTTGTGCCTCCCTTCCCATCTGCCCCAGGCTCAGGATGCCTATCACCTGGTGCCTGCTTCTCTTTTACTATTTCTGCTTCAGAAATACTGAAGGGTCCACCCTGGCTGCAAATAACATCAGCCCGGGGCACTCAACACAGCAAAATCTAGGCATTACATGAGCATTTCATCCAGAACTGCCCCTTGCCTGTCTTCGTCATCCCAGAGCATGGGAAAAAGGAATGAGGGACACAGGGACCACTATACTCGGAATATCCAGATCCTCTGCATCGTTTTTCCAACACACACTGCTGATCTGTCATTAGACACTAGGGCGCTGCACCCACTCATGAGCCCCTTGGGGTCAGGCAGGCTCTGAGAAGTCAGAGTGGGCTCTGTCCTCCCTCCTGCTGCCCCCACCCCCACTTCAGATGCAAAGTGCACATATGGCTCATCTCCATCTTTGGGGGAGGTTCCGTCTAAAGTCCTCCCAAAGATTCAGATTGTATGACAAATCACGTTCTAGACTATCGTGGCGAGAAAGGGCCGGGGCATTTGCATCATTACCCCCAGACAACAGCTTCATTAGGCTGAAAGAGAGGTTTGCAGCCGCGCGAGCTCTGCCACTGACCTGGGCCTCTCACTTCCCCCATTGTCTGTGGGCTCCGAGGCTCTCACTCCAAACCATATGGTCCGTTTGGGCATCTCACACTGCCTTCCAGGAAAAGCAGGCATGTTGGGAAGTGCTTGGGGCAAGCCAAAGGCCTGCCTGCAAGATCCCAGGTGTGATCCTGCCCCAAAGTGAGATCAGTCGGGACCAGGAGAGAGAAACTTGCCAGAGATCAGAGGCTGAACTCTACAAAGCAGTGTGTGGCCCTGAGAGGGCAGAAGAAAAGCAAAGGAGAGAAGAACCTTGACATTTGTCCCTCACATAGAAGGCAGCCTGCTGTCCCAGACCTAGGATAGCATGTCTGGCTGAATCCTGGTGTGGAGAGTCCTGGGGTGGCAGTGCTCATGCTTGATCTACCCATTCTTCACTGTGACCCCTACTCAGTCCCCCAAGTATGTGGAGATCCCACTAGGGTCCCAGACCCCAGGCATTTCCCCCACAAATATGATAAGCAGACCCACAATCTGGCAGGATAGAGTGTGAGGCAGCCACAACTGTTCTCTAGTCCCCAACAACCTGAAAACCAGCCATCCATTTGAAGAGGACACCCCAGGGTCTGACTTACAGGAGGCTAGGAGACCAGGCTGGGTGGATGAGCTGTCCCAACCCTATTCCTTCAAAATCCCATCTCTTCAAAAATCCACTTTGCTCTAAGCCTTTGCAAGAGTCCAAGCAGATGGATGGAATGAGCCACAGGAGCCAGCACAGCCACATGGGGCTGGTTCCTAGGGGGAAAGGGAAGCCCAGCACCCCTGGCCAGAGATGGTGGGGGCTGTGGCCTTGGGCAAATCGGTGTGCCCTCTTTGTCATCAAGAAATAGGCCAACGTGGGCCTCACCTGATGGTCCTTTAAGAGTAGAGGAAGAAAACACACGCTCCAGGGCACAGCACTCTACTCCGCCAACAGGGAGGATTAGGGTCAGGATTAACATTTTCAACTCAAGCGGACTTTCTGACTCAAAGATCTTCGATCGCTAATCGTATTACTGTCCCTGGGATTATTGCTTTACTGGTTGCAGAACAGATTCTAAAATCAAATTGCTTCAAGTTGCCTCCTGTTTTCTCTTGGCTCTTTGGTGGTGGTGGTGGTGGGAGGGGGTGTTGGACTGTAGCTTGTTAAGGAGACGAACTTCTGAAGTCGAATCTCACTTAATATTTCTCTGCTCCCCCGCGCCAGGCGGCGGTAAGACGGGCGACACGGTCCCTTTATTCCCGCCCACGCCTGCTCCTAATTCCTGGTAATTTATCCCATATTAAAACTTCTTTAAGTAAGAATGGACAAGCATCAGCACCTGCTATGCAAATGCGGCCAAATCCAGCCGGGGCCGCGGGGCGTGCGCGCCCGCCCGACCGCGAGCGGCCTTTCAGCGCTCCCAAGGCGCCCGGCGCGCCCTTCATATGGAAACGGGCCGAGGGCCTGACAGATTGCGCCGCGCGGCCGCTCGGGCGGCGGGGGGCGCGGGGCGCGGGGCGCGGGGCGGGGCGGGGCGGGGCGGGGCGCGGGGCGCGGGGCGGGGCCCGCGGGGCCGGGCGCGCGCCGGCCTCAGATACGCCCCCGGGAGGCGCGGGCTGCGGGGGCGCCCCCGGGCCTGCTGTGCCCTCCAGCTACTTGTTCCCGAGAGCGCCCCGTGCGCGCCGCCACCCGCGCGCGCCCGAGCCCTCCCCCCCGCCTCCCCCGCCACGGCACCCTGGCCCGGGGGGTGCCGGGGGCGCGAGGCGCTCGAGGCCCTCGAGGCCCCCGCCCCGCCCCGCCGTGCAACCCCGCCGGCTGGCCCCGGGCTGCCCCACCGGCCGGCGGGCTCCGGGGGCGCGCGGGGGAGCCCAACCCGAGCAGCAGGCCGGAGCTCGGGCGCGCCGCCGGATAACAAGGATTAGCTGGGGGGCACCTTTGAAGCCCCGTCCGTCCTCACGTGGCTGGAGGCCGCGGCGCAGTCTCCTCTCGTGCGGCCCTAATCCCCGCACGCGGCCCGCCCCGCTGCGCCCCGGCCCGGCCCCGGCCCCGGCCCCGCCGCTCCCCTCGGCCGCGCCGCCCGGACGGAGACCCCGGCCCCGGCCTGGGAGCCTGTATCCGAGGCTCGGCGAAGAGAGCGGCGGCGGCGGCGGCAGCGCGGGAGGGGGCGCGCGGGCGCGGCCCACAGACGGGCGATGTGATAAATACATTGTTTCGCGGCCGCCGGCTCGCTCAGACCCGGGGGGGTGGGGGGTGGGGGGGCATTGAAAATGAAGCACCCTCTACCCCCACCCTTTAACTCAAGGGGAGTACCAATAATTCATGTATGTTATAATTCTTCATTGCCCCTAGGTAGTCTGGGAAAACTAGAAGAAAAGAAAATGCCAGAAAGTTACGGTAAAACTTAAGATGCGGCTGAAGTCTCATTCTGTGCCCCTGCTGCGAGTGTTTGAATAAGAAGAATGCTCCCGGACTGTAACAAGCAAAAAGAATGAAGAAGACAAAAGATTTGCAGAAAAAGGTTTAGCCAGAAGACAAGGCAAGTGAAACTGAAAGGAGAAAAAAAGCATTTACAATGGAACAATAAGTGTACTAATCGCTTTGATATATTATACAAGCCCAAAGACCCAAAACATTGTGTAATTATTTATAAATGACTTCTCCACTCCTGTGTATAATGCAGAGGAAAGAATAAAACTGCAGGCTACTCTCTAAACTATTTCTAAATAGACCTGGTTCAAAAGAAGGCAGGAGTGTTTGAAATAAAATAATTAATGGTGGATTTTATGGTTGTCTCATTAAAACATTTTAATTACTACAAACAAAATGCATTTGTGTTCCAACCCAACATGAATATATGTAGCCCGCAGCATTAAGGAAGAGAAAAAGCAAAAGGGAAACCCTTCAGCTATTTCTCTATTCTGTTTATTTCAGAATTCTCTCCCCTAAAACGATAGTGAAATTCCATTAGGATAAATTTCACTGTGGCTTCTTTTGTAGGCACAGAAGAAAACATCCTCACACATTTTTCCCCACACTTGACCCACAAGCACCTTAGAGTGAGGCGGGTGTTTTTGATCTCCCCTGAAGATGTTCTTAAGGATTTAAAAACATGAAACAGACAAAAATGAACCTTGGCTTTAGCAATATCCCATGGCAGGTGGGGCCTGGATTTGGGGAGCTGAATCTGGTGACAGCAACATCAGGGCCTCTGTTCCGTTTTGTGTCTAAATCCGAGCCCAGAAGAGTTCAAGAAATCTATGAAGGCAAAACTCAGAGACTTTGAAGGAGGTTCTGGATTGATTCTAGCCTCATGCAGGTGATGTGAATATGATTCCAGGCCTCACGCCTGACGGGGGCTGAGCACCTAATGCCTAAACCCTCTTGAGTCCAGGGCCCCGCACCCCTATGGGACAACCCTGCACAAGTGTGCACACCCCATTTGCCTCCCCCGACTGTACTTTGGGCACAAAAAGGACATTGTTTCACCCAAGACTGGCCCAAACCACAAACGCCCTTCAAACCTTAGGCGAGCCCAAGCACAGATTGTCCCCCACCACCAGGCTTGGGAACGCCAATCGAATTTGAAAATTTCTCATGGAAAGAATTTATCTGGCTGCATAACTGACCAATGTGTTTTTTTTGAAGGCATGTCTTATACAGCACTAGAATGAAGTTGATCTGCACCAGGACTTCCCCTGGAGGCCAACATTTATTCCCCAAGTAGGCAGATTGTACACAACCAAACACGTCAGTATACAATGCCACAGAATATTCAAGCAGACATCTCTGAGGTGGGAAATGCATACAGCCGGCACTGTATTTAGCAGGGCAGGGGCCGAGGGGGCCTCCACGGATTTCTGGAAAGCATGGATAATTTCCCATTTTCCTTGCTCTGTCACTGAAAGACGCCTCTGTTCCCCCCTCCTGCCTCGTTTCCCCCCTCCCTCCTGCCCCCCCTTCCACAACTGTCATGGGTCATCAGTAAAGAAAACAGGGAATTGTTTCTCCTTTCCACTCCCCACCCCGACCCTGCTTCTATTAGATGGAAACGCATATCTGCGGGTGTATTTAACAGAGTGAAAGGATTTACTGTGTGCCTCTCTGTCCAACATCATCCTTCGTTGCTTCCTCGGGAGTAACTGCACCCTTTTCTTCCTTTTTTCTAAAAAAAAAAAAAAAAAAGAGAGAGAGAGAGAGATTACAGTGTTTTCTTTCTAAAATGCCACCCAGCAAACCAATGCCATCCCTCCCCACAGGTAGCTCCAGAAAGAACTAGATGATGATAGTTGGGATGGTTTGGAAAGGGTGGCCCTCGAACAGCTTTGCTTTGTGCAAAAAATCTGCCTTATAAACTCGGTGCACTGCACAGCCTGGTGTCCAAGACCCGGATGGATGAGTGGCTGAGTAAGGCACCAACACCCTTCACCTCTCTTACCCTAAATGGCATCTGACAGTTCATGTATACTGTGAAGAAGGAGAAGGAGAAGAAGAAGAAGAAGAAAAAGAAGACGATCACCTGTAACAAAATCCAGATCCACATGTAGATGCCACAGCACTCTTGAAATTAATATTCTGTCTAACAATTGGTCTAACAATTGGTATGGATGGATGGGGAATGATAAATCTCAACTGAAACTGTTTAGGAGAAAAGTGTGGAATGTGATGATGTCCTTCCTCCTGCCCCATCCAACACATTCAGATGATCATACCAGCACTTGGAATTACAGGACACTAACCCCTCAGCCTCGTTCCTGAAGCAGCTTCTCTAAAAGATAGTTTGTTCAATGTCAGGCATCTGTGTTTCTGAAAACTGAAAGGGAGGGTGGCAAGAAAGCCATCTGGCTCAGATTCATGTCCACAAAAGGGCCAAAGGCTGTGGGTACTAACTCCAAATGAAGTCACATGCATGGTCACTGAATCACTGACAAAGCTACAGGAAGAAGATGTCCCCCCACAAATTTAAATCTGCTCCTATCCCTGCATTTCCATGTCTACACACGTGATTACTTGATGGTCTTTTTAAAATTCTGAAATTGTCTGGGGGCCTGGCTGGCTCAGTTACTAGATCATGTAACTCTTGATCTCGGGGTCATGAGTTTGACCTTCCATGATGGGTGTAGAGATTGCTTAAAAAATAAATAAAAATGTTTTAAAATTCTGAAATTGTCTTGGTGAACAGCACAGACAGCTTTGTATTTGTGTATGCTGACCACATTAATTTATTGCAGATAAACCTTTATAACTGGCCACTATTTTCTCCTATTTTGGCCTTTCTTTGCTTAAAACAAGCAAAAAAACCCCACCAAGAATCTCAAAAGATCCTGGAAACATCAGATGCCTTGCTCAACCCTGAAAGCCTCTCCTCCCATGTCTTTAGCAGGCTGGTTCCTTCATTGGGTGTTGACATCAGAAAGGTCCTCTCAGTAAGGGACTGAAGTCACCTCCCTATTGGTTCCACAGTGGCCTCGAGGTAGACCTCCAGAGCTGCCTGGAAGAGGCATGTCCTTTCAGCCTTTCAGCCCCAGCATCCCTCCCAGAGATCCTCGTCTCCCCTCTACACCCCCAGTGGTCACACAGCCAAGCAAAACCAGAGAAGCCCCAGTCTTGGCATCACTTGGAGCTGTCACAAATGCATGTTGCTCAGCCTCATGGGCTTAGGTCAGCACAGGATAGGAGGGTGGATGCTAAAGCAAGGCATTTATTCCAATATGAGGGTCAAACAGAGGCTCTAAGTATCAATCACCACTTCAGCATCTGATCCATATTTCCAGATTCTGATGAGAACATCTGGGCGAGGGTCCACCATCATCCTTACCAACTCAGGGATCACATCCAGTCCCTTGGAACATCTATCTCCCCACCCAGACTGGCAGCTGGATGGGTTACACATCAGGCAGCCAGAACACCTGGTGCAGCCCTTGCCACCTCGGTGCCTGCTGGGGCCAGATTTATTGCCTGCCCAGATAGCATCCTAGTGTGCTCTGGGAAGGAGGGCTTCCACAGATGTGCTCTGTACATCCCTTTAGCCTCCAAGGGAGTTGGTGGGCAGGAGAAGCTTCTCAGACTTTCTTTGGAAGGGAGAGCTCTGAGCCTCAAAGGGAACACATGGGAGCCTAAGCCAACATCTCATTCTCATTCTCCCAGGGCTCAGTGCCATCCTCAGTGGGTCACCTGCAGGACAGCCCCACTCATCCACCCAAACCTCAGATGCACTTATGAAAAGCAAAGTGGGCAAGCACTAATGTCCAGGGAGGAGGTGTACTGCCCAAGAGCCAGAAGCAGGCAGGGGAAGGCTCAGATGCCTGCCCAGTCAGGTAACTACGGCTTAGGCAGAGGAGTGGGACACATGCAGAAGAGAGCACAGAGCCACTGCTAGCTCACAAGGTACCTTTGGGCACATTTAAATAGGACACCTCTCTGGGAAGATGCAATCCCACATCACGGTACATGGCTTGGCACATGGTAGAGAGGTTGGAATTTAGCCTCCACTTGCACTGGATGCTCTTGTGCAGTGAACCACTGGACCAACTGTGATAGCCCTGCTCAGAAAAAGCAAGAGGAGAATGAGACAAAGAGGAAGAAAAAAGGCTACCATGGCCATTTGAAGTCCATCACAACTGTTTCCTACCTTCTTCCCACTGGGACCCCATAGAAGTCCCATCCAGACTGGCCGCCACAGTCATCCCCATAATCCCCTTCTATTTAAACTGTCTGTTCATATCCCATCCATCCTTCAAGGTCTTCTCAAGTCCTCCTCTGCCAGGAAACCTTTCTTGATGACCCCCTTCCCTTTGGGAGATGCATAATGCTCTGCCGCCTCTATAGACCCTCAGTACTTCTCACAGCCACTGGCAGGTCACCTTCTGTGACCACTTCTCCCCGGCTGGCCACGTCTCCCCTGCTCCATGACTACAAGTCTGCCTGACTCAACACAGAGCATCTGGCACCGGGCAGCATGCAAGAAGTGCTCACTGTGTACTTACTGATTAACTGTGATGGAAAAATCTGGAATTGGGGCTAAAAGGACTCCTAAGTCTGGCTCTAGTTTGACCACCAGCGATCCCTGGGGTAACCAGGAGAAAAGACCCCTCAATCATCCACCTGCTTCCTAGGCTTGAGGTGCAGTACGCAGATGGGTACTGCCAGCGGTGAACCCTAAGCTTATGAGGCTCCATGCCCATCACCCCCATCAGCCGGGTTTTCACCCCTGATAACCCAGTATCTAGCACAGTGCTTGGTCCAGAATAGGCAAGCAATATGGTATATGGGTTGCCTCAATCTCCATGCTTTGGCAATGGAGCATTTAACTTGGGGTTTTATGTAGCAAACCACAGACATCAAACCTAGCCAACCCAAGCAAAAGGGCCCTACTAAGAAAAGTCTTACTATGGGGTTTCTTGTGCAGTCAACGAAAAGACTAGAGAACCAGGCTTGGAATATAGGGGGGAATGGGGGACGGGTAGCAGAATCACAACTAAAGACAGGCCCACCAGAAGGCTAGGGCAGGATACCCACTGGCTTCTGGCCATACCTTTTACCACTGGCCATTAGCCCATCCAGGTTGTTTCCACAAAACATGTATACTCTGAACTGTCACTAGCTCAGAGCCTAAGTTCCAAGTGGGGCAAGAAACTGACCCCATTTAAGTCACACGGCCATACCCCAATTGCCAAGAATGCGGAGGGAGGAGCCCATACATTCAAATTCCTCCACAGGAAAGCTCTTCAGGTGTAAGGCAGCCAAGAAATGACACTCCAGTGACCCTGTTCCCCTAAACAGACAGATCCTCTCTCCCAAGAATTTAGAAAAGGAGCTAGTATGTTGGAGTAGTATGTTGAATAGTGGCTCCCCAAATGATGTGTCCACCAGAACCTCAGAATGTGAACTTATTTGGAATAATAAGTTTGTGGCTGGAATTAAGGATTTCAAGGCAAAATCGTCCTGGATTAGGGTGGGCCCTGAATCCAATGACGAGTGTCTTTATAAGCCCTAAATCCAGTGTCCCTTTAAGACAGAGAAGGAGCCGGCAGAGACTAAAGTGGTGCAGCTACAAATCAAGGAGGCCAAGGATTACCAGGAGCCCCCAGAAGCTAGGAGAGGCACAGAACACAATCTCCCTCAGAACCTCCAAAGAGCCAACCCTGCTGATGCCTTGATTTCAGACACCCAGCCTCCTGAAGAATAAACGTCTGCTGTTTTAAGGCCCCTACTTTGTGGTGATTGAGTACCCCAGGCTCAGGAATATCATACAGGCACCGAGCAATGTCAAATCAAGGCTGGTGGGAGTGCCCTGGAGCCTCATGGAAGCAGAGTGAGGACACCTCAGCTCCAGCAGACTCACAAATACCAGCACCTTTGTGTCCCTTGAAATGCCTATTACCAGCCAACAATTTCCCTTTCTTGCTTCACCAGATTAAATCCATTTTTTGTGACTTCTAACAAATCTAAAGCTATCTAAAGCTCTTCTATATGAGCATGTACAGCCTTCTCTCCAGGTGGGGAGTAAAATGTAAGGCAGGGCAGAGGGGAAGGAGGAGCTGAGCAGAGTCCATGAAGCCAGAAGACCAGCACTGGACCACCAGCCAAGGCAGGCCCTGCCTCTAGACAACAGCACAGCAGAAAGGGGACAGTGTATCCGGCAAGAACAGCTCTGAGGACAACAGGCCAGGGACCACACCTGAGGCCATCACCCAGATATCATGGAGAGGAGACTGAAACTTTGCTAAAAGGTGTTCATTTTGTTTTTTTAAGATTTTATTTATTTATTCATAGAGACACAGAGAGAGAGAAGGAGAGAGAGAGACAGGCAGAGGGAGAAGCAGGCTCCACGCAGGGAGCCCGACGTGGGACTCGATCCTGGGTCTCCAGGATCACACCCCTGGCTGCAGGCGGCGCCAAACCGCTGCGCCACTGGGGCTGCCCTGTTCATTTTGTTTTTAACCTCCCAGCTCCCATAATCTGGTGTGTTCCTTAGTGACTATTTCTCCCTAAGTACAAAGTTGGGGGTGTCTGGGTTCTACTGCTCCAAAGTGGGCCCTGGTGACCAGAGAAAAGTGACTGCTGACAGGCAGAGTGTAAACCTTCTGCTATAACAGGTGCATTCATATCACTAAGGGAGAGAAAGGAATAGGGGGGTGTGGCAGTGGCTCCATTGGGTGCTTGCTACCGTCTCTCCTGGGCCAGGAAAGCCAGGTCTACTTGGAGGGGGGGTGGGCGGTGGTGCTCACACGCCAGGGAGTCTCAGAGGCCGCTTGCCGGTCCAGAGAGGCAGAGTCAGGGGGCGGGCTCTGGGAGTTGTGGGGGGGGGGGATTCGCATGGTTCTGTTATTTTATTTTATTTTATTTTTATGATAGTCACAGAGAGAGAGAGGCAGAGACATAGGCAGAGGGAGAAGCAGGCTCCATGCACTGGGAGCCTGACGTGGGATTCGATCCCGGGTCTCCAGGATCGCGCCCTGGGCCAAAGGCAGGCGCCAAACCGCTGCGCCACCCAGGGATCCCGGTTCTGTTATTTTAAAAGTCACTGCAAAGTGTTGGGGTAGGAAGGCTGAGGGACTAGTGACATGCTAGGAGTGTTCGGCCAAAATTGAACTCAACTTGAAAAACCATCTATTCCTTTACTTTCCAAACTTCTCTTCCACCTCCTCCATCCTCCGCCCCTAGGTGAGGAGTCGAAGAGGCATTGCCCTGTTTCTTCAATCCGGAAGGAACAGAAGCACGTATCTCTGCCCTCTGCTCCATGACCCTCACTCGGCCCCCCTCCGCCGTTGGGTGGGGGTTTTCCCGCAGTTCTGAGGGCGCTGCCTCTCCCCACCATTCGTGGGGCGCTGCCGTACAAAAGCGCCGTGCCAACTGTCCCTCGAACATCATTTCACATCATCCTCAACAGGACAGACTTGTGCCCCATCTTACAGATGGGGAAAGTGAGGTCAAATCACTGGCCCGAAGTCACAGGGCCAGTGAGCAGCGGGAGAGAGGAAGCGACCCCAGGCTTCCAGCCGGCTCCAGGCTTCCGCAACTTGCTGCGCGGGCCACACTCTCCAGCCCGCGCCCCGCCTCCTCATCCCACCCCGGCGAGGGGCGCCGGGCCCGCCCCCAGAGGAGCGTGCCTCGGCCGCTAATCGCCGGACGCCCCCGCCTCCGCTGCACCGCCCGGAGACGCCCCCGCCGGCTTAGCCCGGAGCCGGCTCCCGGGGCCCCGCGCCGCCGCCGCCGATTGGCCCGCGGTAATTACGGGCACGCTCCGGGAGGGGGGAGGGGCCGGGCGGCCCCCCGCGAGCATAAATTATGCAAATACCCGGGCGCCGCACGGGGCCGACCTGCCGCCTCGCTGCATTCACGGGGGCTGCCGCGGGGGCGGGGGTGGCAAGGGAGGGGGGCGCCCATTGTTGGGGCGGGTACTTAAGGGGTCCTGAGGCCGGTCGTGTGCCACACTCGGTACTCACACGAGCTGATCTGCTCGCCGGCGAGATCACTCGGGAGACCGGCCAGGAGCGTGGCCCCTGCAGACGAGGCGAGGAGGTGAAGCCAAGCTCCAGGTGCGCCCCCGCGCCTTTCCAGGCCTTCGCGCCCGCAGCAGCCACAGGGCAGGCCCGGGCCATTTGTAACGTAAGTGCGCCCCGGCGACCCTGCCCTCAACCCCGGGCTCCAGTCCTCCAGGCGCGCTCTTACCTGCCCGTCGGTCCTGCGCCGCGCAACGATGCCAGCCCCCCTGGAGACCTGCCTCTCGGACCTCGACTGCGCCAGCAGCAGCAGCAGCAGCAGCAGCAGCGACCTATCCGGCTTCCTCACCGACGAGGAGGACTGTGCCCGGCTCCCAACACCAGCTCCTGCCTCGGGGACGCCGGTGCCAGTCCGCAGGGCCGTGCCCGGGGTTCCTGCAGCGCCCGATACTCCCCGGGCGCAGGACGACGAGCAGGAGCGGCGGCGGCGCCGGGGCCGAGCGCGTGTGCGCTCCGAGGCGCTGCTGCATTCGCTGCGCAGGAGCCGGCGCGTCAAGGCCAATGACCGCGAGCGCAACCGCATGCACAACTTGAACGCGGCGCTGGATGCGCTGCGCAGCGTGCTGCCCTCCTTCCCCGACGACACCAAGCTCACCAAGATCGAGACGCTGCGCTTCGCCTATAACTACATCTGGGCTCTGGCGGAGACTCTGCGCCTCGCCGACCAGGGACTGCCCGGGGGCGGTGCCCGGGAGCGCCTCCTGCCGCCGCAGTGCGCCCCCTGCCTGCCGGGGCCCCCGAGCCCTTCCAGCGACGCCGAGTCCTGGGGCTCCGGTGCCGCCGCCTCCCCTTGCGCCACCGCCGCCTCGCCCCTGTCTGACCCCAGTAGCCCCGCCGCCTCGGAAGATTTCGCCTACGGCCCCGGCGACCCCCTTTTCTCCTTCCCCGGCCTGCCCAAAGACTTGCTCCACACGACGCCCTGTTTCATCCCGTACCACTAGGCCCCTTAGGGACACCGTTATCTTCCCCCGCCCTCAGGCAACAGGCAGTAGAAGGAGCCCCAGCCCGGCGGAGGGAGGGAGCAGGAGCTTTCAAGGGGTGGGAGATACCTGAGCCGCTTGTTAGGTCGCTGCACCCTGGTCTGTTTCTCCAGCCCTCAGCCCACGGCCCCTCCTGCCCGCCCTTAGACGGCCTTTCCTTTTGCACTTTCTGAACTTCACAAAACCTCCTTTGTGGCTGGCTCAGAGCTGACCCCAGCCACCACTTCAGTGTGATTTAGAAAAGGGACAGATCAGCCCCTGAAGACGAGGTGAAAAGTCAATTTTACAATTTGTAGAACTCTAATGAAGAAAAACGAGCATGAAAATTCGGTTTGAGCCGGCTGACAATACAATGAAAAGGCTTAAAAAGGAGAGACAAGGAGTGGGCTTCATGCATTATGGATCCCGACCCCCACCACTGCAGGCTTGCTCTAGGAAGAACCCAGAGACTTGAGACTTGCGTAGCTATTCAGGCACCGACTGGGCTGGAAAGTACTTTAATTTATTCAAGATACTTCTTTCATATGAAAATGTATTTTTGTATATAAAGATTTTATTCTATTATTATGAGCTATCAAAGTTTACATTTTTGTACTGCAGATGTTTCGTGTAAATAAAAACTAAGTAAAAAAAAAATAAGTCACCAAGTTTCTCGCCTAATGTTGATGTCTCACTGAGGCTTTTCTCCCTTCCCCTGGCGGCTCAACCACCAAAGTGAAACACTATCCTTACCCACCTCCAAACCTTCCAGTCCCTTTTCAAAAACAATTAAAAAAAAATAAAACGCACCCGATTTCCACCAAGGAACGGGATAGACAGACCAGGGCATTTGGGATTCATCATTTCCTTTCACCTTATAAACACAAGGGAGATCTTTCAAGCTCCCCATAAGCCAATTAAGACTTTTTAGTGGGGAATTAGCCCGGATACGCAGCTACCTGTAGAGGTAGGGGCGGTAGGAGACTCTTTCTTTTGAGGAACTCCACATCAGCTGGCTCTGTGTTTCAAAGAGAGGGGATTAAAAAGATCAATACAGTGTGACCAGTGGCTAGGAAGTCCCAGTGACAGGTGGGCCCAGCCTGGGCAAGCAGAAGGGTCCACTCTTCTAACAGCCTATTTAGAGGGAGAAATTGATTTGTAAACAATGCCTCCAAATTGTTGTCCATTGAGGTTAAGATCACCCTGGCTGTGAGGTGTGGAATGAATTAGGCTGGTGTGGCATCCCTGGATGGGATGTGCACCTGCCTAAAATTGTGAGTTAGGGTGCCTGCGCGCGCGCGCACACACACACACACCCTATATACACCCCCCCACACACATGCTGTGCCCACAGTGAGGCGGGGGGCAGGGGCGGTGGGTGGTGAATAGGGAGACATTCGGTGGGCTCTGTCCTGGCTTGCTCAGCCAGTCTTCAAGGGCAACAGCCAAAGCTTTCATTTGCTGCCAGAGAAATCAGCCGCCCAAACTCAGTAGGGATTTTTCTGACTGCAGTGTGTTTGTTGTCTGACAAGTAGCTAACAGCATTGGCCACTAGCAGCTTTTGTTTTAAATTTCAGAATGCGGATGATTAAAAAGATGCTTCCTAAAATGCTTTGCTGTTTCCCCAGCTCACAAGTTACCACACATGAAGACCGATTTTTTACCCCCACTGGGTTACCCCTTTCCATGAACTTAATCATTTAGAAGCAGGAGTTCAGGAAAATAGTATACTCTCATGTCAAAGAAATCATATCTGTTTGGGAGGTACATAGAAACAGAGGGTCAAAAGTAAAGCCAGTAATAGCATTTTCCCCCGTGCAAGAGTTTTTCCTCCTCAAGACGTATGTCCTGATGACTTGGATCCACAGACTCATAAGCCACATCTCCAGCAGGCGTCACTAAGCCCAGCCACCAGCCAGGAGCCCTCTTTCAGATAAAAAGGCTCCTTTACAGAAGGTTCTGGAAAGTTGGATGCCTTCTCTAACTGCCCTCAGAGCAGACAAAGGATCCTCCAAGAAAAGCTTCAGAAGTTGTGAGGGCTGAGAATGGAGTTGTTTCTGCTAAAAGCTCTAAGGAAGAAGTTGTGTCTCTTGAATGACCCTGCCTGGGGCCCCACTCTATTGTCTGTTTCAGAATTAATTCACTCTACTAGCTTTGCATTTTCCTATAGCAAAAGACACAAATGGTCTGCATCAGATTTTCTGCTTTCCTGTGCATAGGATGTTTGGAAGTAACTCCTTTCAGATCTGGACTGCAAGAAGGGCAGGTCCCCTATGGAGACTCTGCTCCGCCAGGGTGTTGGTACACATATCTGGACCAGAGGAAGAGAACAGCTAATTATGTTTATCATTGTCCAAAATCCTTGGGAAAACGAGCAGCCAGCAAACACCCCGAAATCCCCCAGGCAACCTGGAGCTCACAGCTGCAATAGAACCTTTGTGTCCTAAAATGGTACACAGCCAGCACCAAAATCAGAAAACATCACTACCCCCAATACTGCAGAAGAGCAAACCATATTCCCAACTTGGTTGCCAAAATAGGCTCATAACTTATGGTGCAGGTCCCAGAACACCTTCCATCTAAAGAAACATCTTTTGCAACATCAGTTGCCCCGGGGGGGGGGGGGGGTGCATCTCCACCCCTACCAGTTAATACGAAAAAAGACCGTTCTTCCAAGGAAGAAAGTGTATATGTATATGTACAGTCCTCGGAGCTCTCCAATAAGAGAAAAGGAGGTGGCTTAAAATGCTTATTCCTAGCTCAGGGGCCTCTTTCTTCCTGCAGCAAGCTCTCATTCATCCACTGGCATCTGTGAAGGCAGGCTGGAGGTTACTAAAATATTGTACTCAATTATGGAGCATAGAACTCCCTGCTGACAGCCATGATTCACTTCTTCAACAGAATCTTCCACCACCGAGGAATCAGCAGGCACCTAGAAAGGCATATTTGTTCTCTACCTTGATCTCTCTATTTGTTTCTGTCCTGGTGTAATGTGTATTTGTACACACACTGCTTCCAAGCCTTTGGGAAACCAGGCCAGGAAAGACTGGGATGCACAGGAAATGAAGGATTTCCCTCTTAGCTTTAATCACTCTTTGTCAAGCCCCTGCTGCGTGCTGAGCACCATTCTAGGCACTGTGGGGGCCAAGACACCTCAAAAAGAGGCTCACCGGAAGGAGCTTAGAGTCTCACAGGGAAAGACAAATCAAATTCCTGAGAGATGGTGGTAAATGCTGAAGAGAAGAATATACAATCAAGTAAAATAAGGGGAATATGGAATGCCAGGGTCCAAGGGAGTTTGCTCTTTTTAAAAAAATGGTTAGGAGGGCGCCACCCAGGCACCAGTTAAGCATCCAATTCTTGATCTCAGCTCCAGTCTCAATCTCAGGGTCATGAGTTCAAGCCCCACATCGGGCTCCATGCTGGGCATAGAGACTGCTTAAAAATTAAAAGAAAATAAAAAACAAAGAAAAGATGGTCAGGGAAGGGCTTTTAATGAGATGACATCTGTGCAAGGCTCAGGTGAGAGAGGAAAGGAGCAAACCATAGCATTAATCAGAGGGAAATGTCTCCAGGAGAAGACACCATGAGGAGAAAGCCCTGGCCATGCACAGTGCAGAGAGGGACAATGAAGAAGCTGATGCGACAGGCACAGAAGGCATAATGGGGGCGGGGGGTGGGGCGGGGGCAAGGATGGAGACAGACAGGAGGCAGTGCAAATCATGATTTTTGTTCCCCCAAGGTAATTGAAAGGTTGAAAGCAGAGGAGTGATGTAAGTTGACTTACATTTTTTAAAGCCACACTGGTTGTTACAGGGATTGCAGGCTTCAGGGACCAGGACAGAAACAGGGAACCCAACTAAGCCTCTGTACATTCATCCTGAAAAGGGGCTTGCAGCGGTAGAAGGGGTGAAGGGTGGCCAGAACCAGGACAACTTCTGGAGTAGCCAACAACAGGATTTGTTTTAGGTTATGAAAGGAAGAAATCAAGGAGGTCTTCATGGACTTGGGTCAGGAGCCATGAACACACAGAACCTATCCCTAAAAGCCCTTTACAAGTGGTTAATTTTGTGGAAACTACTCATTTAGCACCCAAAGCAAAGATGGAAACATGAGTTGCAGTGTCCATAAGGTTATAGACAGATGGCTGCTCAGAAGAACCATAACATTTTCTGGGTTCAGAGCCTAAAAATAATGCCTCAGAGAAAACTCACAATGGGGTAAGGGAGAGGGACTCCTGATGACATGGACAACGTCCTCAATGTCATCATCATCCTACACATCACCATCCCAGCTAACACTCACACAGCGCTTATTCTGTGTTTCAGGTACTTTCTAAACACATGACACATGTTCCATTTAATTCTCACAACTCGGGAGGTCAGTAATAGCATGATCTCCATTATACAGATAAGGGAACTCTAGGCACAGAGAAGTCAAATAACTTTCCTGGGACCATGGAGCTAGTAAGTAGTTGTGAAGCTAGGGTTTGAACCCTGGCAATCTGGCTCCAGGGAGTCTGCTGCTTTGTTAGGTTGTCTCTGAAGGAATGCAAATGAAAACATCATGGGCCACAAGTTTAGCTATCTGAGGCCCAGAATGATCCAGAGGTAAGCTTAACCAAGCTACAGATGGGGCTGCACCTGCCATATAAGCCTTTGACTGAATGAGGAAAAGTGCTGCTCCTCCCACCCCTCCTGGTGCCAGGCCTGTGCCAGGGTGCAGAGTGAGGTACAGAGTCTCCTTTGCCCCTCTTGTGGGGGATGTGCACAAGGCACAATCCACACAAGCTTATCTAGTAGCCATAGAGCCAAGGATGGACACCTGAATGCACCTTTTCCTGACTTAAGTAGAGACTGTGTGTGTGTGGGAGGTGTTTTCTGGCAAGGACCTGGGGTATCACTGCGTCAGTTTCCAAAACCAGCAGAGCATATAACCTCCTGTGAAGAATCAGTTTTTTCCTCATTTATATCTGGCTAGAAAGTCCCTTTACATCTCACCAAGGCCTAGCCTTCCTTTAGAAAATATTTCTAGGATTGCTCCAACGTAGGCCAAACAGGGAATCCGGGCTTCAGAGTTCTACACCAAAGAGCATAATGGTGAAGACTGGAGCCTGGAAGGTGCTCCTGCCAACTTGTACCAATTGCCTGTATGATCCATAAGCCAAAGTCCACGGTATTCATAACATTAGGAGCTGTCACTTCCTGGGGACAGCTCAGAACAAACAGCTCTAGCCCTGAGCTTACCTACTGCCTACAGGCTGGTGTCTGGGAGCCAGGCAACCCTCGAGGCAGGATGCAAAAATTGGATGTTGGGGTTTCACATGGCTGAGCTTATGCCTTCCTTTCTGGAAGCAATTAGACACCAGTCCTGGTTGAAGTCATTCTCTTGTTCAGGCAAAGACCACTGTGCCATTGACCAACACATCTTTTTCCAGCCTTGAGAATGATGGACAATGTGTACCCAGCTTATGCCAAGGTGGTATCAAGTCACTGAGATACAAGCAAAAGGGCACCACTTCTTTGTCACCTCAGATTTGATCTTTGTTCTACCTAAAGAATGCCACTTAGCCCTTGATAATATACTATTTGGTTCTATTAGGATAAACTCATGGGGAGCCTGGGTGGCTCAGTCAGTTAAGCGGCCATCTCTTGATTTCAGCTCAGGTCATGATCTCACAGTCCTGGGGCCCAGCCCAGCATTGAGCTTGGTGCTCAATGGGGAGTATGCTTGAGGATTCTCTCTCTCCCTCTCCTGCTTTTCTCTCCACTTTTGTTCTCATTCTCTCTCTCTCTCTCTAATGAATAAATAAATCATTTACTATATGACTCAGCAAACCCACACCTAGATATTGACCTAAGAGAAATGAAACCACATGCTTACACAAACACCTTTATGCAAATGTTTATATTAACTTTATATTCTTCAAAAACTAAAAAGAGCCCAGGTGGCCATCAACAGGAAAATGGATAAAGAAACTATTGCTTATCCAACTGAAAGTAGTTAATGGATATATGCTAGAGAATATAAATGAATCTCAAAACTGTAATGCTGGGTAGGGGGAAAAAAAGCCAGACTTAAAGGCTTATATTGGGATGTCTAGGTGGCTCAGTTGGCTGAGCATCTGACTCTTGGTTTCTGCTCAGGTCATGACCTTGGACTGTGAGATCCAGCCTGATGTCAGGCTCTGTTCTCAGTGGGAAAGCTGCTTTATATTCTCTCTCTCCCTCTCCCTCTGCCCCTCCCCCTGCTCTCTCACCCTCCCAAATAAACAAATCTTTTTTTAAAAAATAAAGGCTGCAAAAAAGATTTTTTTAAATAATAAAGGCTACATATTGTATTATTCCATTTATATGCATTCAGAAAAAAAGAAAAAGGGTAGGAGTAAAAATTAGATTAGGATTTCCAGGGGCAAGTGGGGAAGAAGATTAATTAGAAATAGAGCAAGAGAGTTCTTTGAAGAGTGTTGGAAACATTCTGTATCATGATTCTGATGACAGTTGCACAGTTTGTCAATACTCATACAACTGTACAACTTCAAAAGGAAAATTTTATATTATGCAAATTATATCTCAATAAGACTGACTTAAAATACAAAAAATGATCAGGGAATGTAGTGGAGTTCCCAAAACTGTCACCTGGATATGATGCAACCCAGTTTCAGCTACGAGGCCAATGACAATACCCCTTAAAGTCCTTTAAGGGTTTCCAGCACCAGTCCCTGGTGAGATATGTACAGAAATGGAAAAGGGGATATTTAGTAACATTTATATAAACTTAAGCCTATTATATCTAATAGTAAAATACTTCAGGCTTCTGTTTTGTATGTCTTTGGGAAGTTGCTCCCTTCATTGTTCTAGTAATTCCTTTTAATTTTTTTTTTCACAAAAACTCTGATCTGAAATGGATCGAAAATGTTTTTTTTAAAAAAAAAAAAAAAAAAGAGGAAGGAAAGAAAGAAAAGAAAATGGGCCCTTTACCACTTATAGTTTGAGAAGCTCTGCCCTAAGAAAGCGTAAAGTAACTTGGAGGACTCTGCGTGCCAGAATGATTGCATGAAGCAGAGCCACCTGGCCACCTAGAATGCTCCTCTTGGACCATTAAGTGAATGAGAAATAAACTTTGTTCTTTAAGGGGTCCCCGGGTGGCTCAGTCAGTTAAGCATCTGCCTTCAGCTCAGGCCATGATCCCGGCATCCTGGGATGGAGCCCCACATCGGGCTTCCTGCTCAATGGGAAGTTTGCTTCTCCCTTGCCCTCTGCCTGCTGCTCCCCCTGCTTGTGCTCTAGCTCTCTCTTTGTCAAATAAATAAATAAAATCTTTAACAAACAAACAAACAAACAAACAAACAAAAAACCTGTGTTCTTTAAGCCGCGATATCACTGTGTGTCTCTGGGATCACCACAAGGGTATATTCTACCTGCGGACTCCCAGCTAATGCCTTAGTCCCACAAAAAGCTAGAAACAAAATATACAGGAAAGCACAGGCTCAAAATATATGGGAAAGCACACGATGAGTTTTCCCACCACAGAAAGTCCCCACAGAAGTGAGGAGGTAAGAGCTGAAGTCCTCACATCTTCGGCAGGGTATAGGCGGGCTGACAGCAAAGATGTGGAACCATTCTAACACCCTGCAAGTGCGCAGCAGGACTTGGCTTTCCCAGGCTCGGTGGTGGGAGGGGCAGGGCTCCTAGGACCACAGAAGCACCTGAACAACCACAGCTGCCCCAGAGGGATGGCTCTCGGGCCTCCCCCTTACCGGGCCAACGTACTGGGAATGGGTACTTCTGACCATTATTGAGGGTGTTCGGGCAATGTAACTTGTCAACTCCTAATTCCAGTACTGCCAAATCCTAATTGTTCTCCTCATGTTCCCTCAGTCTTCTCATCTGTAAAATGGAGACTAAGCACATTATTACCCATCTCTGTCATAGAATTTTTCAAGGTTTCAGTGAGAAGTCATTCACATAAAGAGCTAAAACTGTGCCTGGCTCATTAAAGGAGCTTGATAAATGTTAGCTATTGACTGATTTAGCTGCAAGCCAATTATCCTTTGTAATGAGATGATCTCTTTCTTTGGTCACCAGATGGTCCCTGTGGTGCTTGAAGGCTGTAGGCCTTAGATACAAACCTGACTAGTGTAACTTGATTCTAATGCAGCAATTTGAGTCTAGGGGCCAATGCTATACTTCAAATGTAAAACTGTGATTAGAGTACTTAGGAGGGATATTAAATTATACCTAGTGATGGTCTGGTTGAAGCCAGACGCAAATCTCACAGCCTTTAAGACCTCTTCATATTGAGCATGAGTACAGTGCCTTCCAGTTTACAAAGCAATTTCACATCCATCATCTGATATTAGCCTCACGATGTCCAGTGAGGTAGAAGGGATTATTGTATCTATTGCACAGATGAGACAAGGGGCTCAGAGGTTAAGTGGTTCACCCAAGGTCACAGGGTTAATGAGAGGAGAAGGTGGGGCTCAGAGCCGCATCTGGTTCTGGGCCCATTTCTTTTTCCCAGATACTTTTCTGCCTCTGTAGGCCTGCTTCACCTGACCCAGGGCACACCTCCACTTCACAGTCATTTCTACACCATGAATTGTAACCAAGCAAAAGACGAATAATAAAGGTGACGTGATTAGGTTGAACTACATAAAATTGCCGATATTTGAACTACAGAAATGACAATTGCATATGGTTCAACCTAATAACTAACACTTGGATATTTGCCACTAAGGCAAGCACTTTACAATTGCATTGCGGCTTATCTACTCACAAAAGTTCTATGACCTCCACTTTAGAGATGAGGATTCTGAGACCAAGGTTGCAAAACTAATGAGTGGTGGGGGCAGGATTTAAATGCAGGCATCTGGGCCCAGAGCACAAGGACCTAACCACTGTATTGCTCTACCATTTATTTCCCTAGCAGGAGGACATAAGCCACTAATGAAAGAAACCAGGGTTATTTGACTATGCAGTGTTGCATGCAACACTTGCTATTCACTCATTCATTGGTTCAATAAATTTGAGGACCTACTATGGTTCTTGTTGTAAGACAGTTCTCCATGAGTCTCAAAGCATTTTGAAACATCTGGTGAGAAGAGGCAGTGGCTACTCTTTTTTCCAGGTTATCTTTTCAAAAATATTTGTATATCAAACAGCCTTGGAAGATAGAGTTTATGTCTCCCTCTGGGGCAAAGGGCAGACAGACTGTCCAGGATAAGAGAATCAGGTTCCCAAAGCTCAGGGTTCCTTTTCTGTAATCCATCGTGTGTGCAGGTGTGAGCTGACCTTCTTTGTTCTTTGCATCACCGATTGGATATCAGGGTTTGGGGAGCCATCATAAAGATGCTAATACTCCGGTTACTGCTACTGCTGTGAGTGAGAAACTATCCTTTGTTTCTGACCCACGAGTTTCGTATCTTCTACCAGCATGAAACTGGGGCAGGCTAACTTGTTAGCTTGCATAGGACATAATCAAACTCAGAGCTCTTGATGGTACTATGCAAGTGCTGGCCAAATGAATGAATGCATGTAATGAGCCCTCCTTTTGTATGGGAACTGTGTCTTACATATTCTAATAACAGGGACGTCTGGGTGGCTCAGCGGTTGAGCATCTGCCTTTGGCTCGGGGCATGATCCTGGAGTCCCGGGATTGAGTCCCATATCGGGCTCCTTGCATGCAGCCTGCTTCTCTTGTCTCTGCCTCTCACTGTGTCTCTCATGAATAAGTAAATAAAATCTTTAAAAAATATTTTCTAATAACATTTATCAGGAGCCATGACTGCCACTCCCAGAGAGAAAATGCTGCAAGCAAATAGCCAGGAGTGTGGGTCCATTCTCCCTGGGTTCACCACTGGTCTCCAAAAGAGCCACATCGACACCAGTATTCACTAAGAGTTCATTGTGTATCTGGCTCCAATTTTTTGAATGCCACAGTGTCTCCCTAGAAACTCTTTGTGTTTGAAGAGGGAAGGTTTACTCAGCTATTCAACAAATACTTATTGAGTACCTACTATGTGCCTGGCTCTATTCTAGGATCTGGGAATATGAGTCAGACAGGATTTCTGCTCTCATGAGGTTCACTGACTGATGGGAGAGACAGTCAACACACAAAGCACCAGATAGTGACAAAAAGTTCTGCAAAGACTTAAAGAGGAAAATGTGCTAATTGAGTGAGTGGAAACCACTTTAACAGTGGTGGTCTGGGGAGGCTGTTTAGAAGAAGGAACCTCTCAGCTGATTGCTGAGTGATGAGAATCAGCCCCTTCAGATCAGGGGGATGAGCCCTCCAAGCAAGGGCAATAAGATTGATGTGCTCCCAGGCCAGTGACGGGACCAGTATGGATGGAGTTCTGCCAAACAGGGAGGTAGTAGAGACTACATCAGAAAGAGAGACCAGATCCTGTGGGTCCTAATGAAGCTCCGAGGATGTTTCCTGTCAAAATGCCAGTGGTCATGACTGAACATTTTCAACCAGAACCCATCAGCCACAATGGCCAGGATTGTCACACTGAAGAAGATGCTTGATCCTGGACCATGAAGTACTTTTGCCTCAGCATCTCTGTCTATAAGGTGAACACTTGCTGGAGAAAAACAAAAACAAAAAATAAAACCAAAAAACCCAAATAACTTAGGTAGCACAAATCTCCAGAAAATGGGTATTTTTAAAAAGATCTTGTTTATTCATGAGAGACACACACAGAGAGAGAGGCAGAGACACAGGAAGAGAGAGAAGCAGGCTCCATGCAAGGAACCCAATGTGGGACTCAATCCCAGGACCCCGGGATCACGAGCTGAGCCAAAGGCAGATGCTCAACCACTGAGCTACCTCAGTGTCCCAAGCCTGGAGTTTTTAAAGGAAGGGTAAGGGTTGGGTTAGAAGATTTGGGGGACCCTTGCAAATGTCAAAGCACCTCCCAGAGCCACCTTTTCTAATGCAGTTAAAGGAAATTTTTATTTATCGAGTTACTTGTTTTTTCTTATTCATCACACACACACACACACACACACACACACACACAGAGGCGGAGACACAGGCAGAGGGAAAAGCAGGCTCCATGCAGGGAGCTGGACGTGGTACTCGATCCTGGGTCTCCAGGATCACGCCCTGGGCTGAAGGCGGCGCTAAACCACTGAGCCACCCAGGCTGCCCCAAGGAAATATTTTTTAAAAGTCAACACTCAGTGGTCAAAGGTGCAAATAATCCATCGATAACAACCACCACCATAACAAACTTCTAAATACTCAAACCCAGGGCAACTCAGTAAACAGAGCAGGATGGTGCCATAGAAATGGCTGTTAATACTGTGTAGAAACATAAAGCTTAAATATGATGTTAATGGGAAATAGACCACAAACTTCACACATCCATTGACCAAAATGGTGCAAAAACTAGCTATGGGTAAAAAAATCAAGATGGGAGGAATTAGAACTGTCGAAAGAAGTTCACAAGTGGTGAGAAGGTAAAGTTACAAATTTTATAAGGTTGCTTACTCAATTAAAAATTATGAATGAAAACTGATTTCCAAACTGGAAGGCAAGTTTTGAGGAAAACAGGTTTTCCAGAACTATCAAGACTTAAAATTATTTCTAGAAGCCCGTTACTTTGGCCAAGTGATTCACTTGCATGGATACTACAAGATTTAATAGTAATAAAAATGCACACCATTAGCTTTTAAATGTCCTTAGGCATTTATGGCTCTCAGCTACAGGCAGCAGTTTTAATAAGTCGCTCTGTCCAGATTCCCCTAATGATATGCTTTCTACATAAAAAAGGGCTTGTGAAACCTAATTCCTCTGACAGAAGTGAGCTCCAGGCTCTGAAGCAGTGAAGATTTCAGATTTCCGCTGGGTCTCCTTGCACCTGCCATTGCGAGGCACGAGGTTTTGTGTGCAGAAGCCTCCAGGGGTTGAAATTTAGTCCTGTCCATGTAGCAGGAAGGTCAGCCGAAGTCACTGGGTCCCAAGACACTGGACTTCAATCTCCGACCAAAAACAAAACATCAAAACACTTCTATTCACCGGGACGTGCTTAGCAGCGCGCTGGCATTCACAAATGTAACGCAGCACCGCGCAGCTCAGGGAAGGGGCTCTGCTTAGAAATTCGATTGTTCTTTGGAGATCTGACAACCTCTATCAGATCTGTGTCAGCCCGGCTCCAGCAAACACTCCAGAGAAAGCCAGCCTCCTCCAGGCTGGGCCTTGGTTGCCACCTGATACCTGAATGAAGAGCAGAGCCAGCAAAATCCAAACTCCTTTCGGGACGTCTGCTTCTGTGGGAAATGGTTTTGATTTTCTCAAAAAAAAAAAAACCATCAAAGTGGAAGAAAATTAATTTTTGATTGGCTTTTAAAGACTGATGTTACATACCACTAATCAAAGCAGAAGCCTTTCACCAGGAGGAAAATCCTTACCCCATTTACCTGTATATTTCTTAGTACTTTCCCATCTGGGCAGTCCCCTTACGTTATATTATCACTATTATTTGTTATAAAGACAGTAATGACAATAGCAGCCAGCGCTAATGGAGCATTTACTGTGTGCCAAGCATTGTGTTACTTAGGCCTCACAACAAACAGGGAGATGTCATTGTCCACTTTGCAGAAAGGACACTAAGGCTCAAGGGGTTTGTCAAAGGAGGTTAGCCAGCTAGCAACTGGTTAACCTTAAAGTCAAGTTCTCAACTGAGCTGGGTTCTGCTTTAGTTTCACCGCCCTTTACACTGAGTGCATATGGAGTGTGATAACAGCTCTGAACTCGCCCCAGAAACTTCTCCCCAGTCTCACAAATCCCAGTGTAATTTGGCCAGCCACATGTGAGGCTCTGTACTAGCACAAGCCTCCTACCTCTGGGCATCCACAGGGCAAGGAAGTGAGTATACACGCAGGCACACTAGCCCAGGATAGAATGCAAATGCTTGGCAAGTAGAACCAACGTGTCAGTGGGGATTGAGGAGAGGGGATAGTTAATTCTGACAGAGGCACTAGGTAAAGATTCCTGGAGGGGAGAGCTGACATTTAGTCATCTGAGCTGAAGCTTCAGAGATGGAGAGAACGTTTTTTACAGTGACAGTATATTTTTGAAAAGGAAAGTGATGAGACTATTACTGTAGAAAATTTAGAAACACAGAGACCTATTAAGATGAAAATTTTTTTTAAATCTTTACTTCCATCACCCCAAAGTAAACACATTTCTCTTCTCATCAAAATAACTTTGAGGTATAATATACAGGTAATGCAACATGCACATGTGTACAAGTCATGAACATGTGTACAGTTTTTTGAGTATTGACACATGGATACATCTGTTTAACTACCATCTCAGTCAAGATACAGAACATTTCTAGTGCCTCACAAAATTCCCTCATGTCCCCTTCCAGTAATCAATTGTCTTCCTTCTCTGACCCCCAGACAATCACCAATTTGCTTTCCAACACTTCAGGTAAGTTTTGCCAGTTCTAGAATTCCATCTAAATAGAACCATATAATATAAACTGTTTTGTGTTTTTGACATTTAGTCATGTTATTATGTATATCAGTGATTCAAACTATTCTACCAGCTGAATGATATTCCACTGCATATGTGTTTATATGTTCACCTGTTGAAGGACATCTGGGTTGTTTCTGGTTTTGGCCTATGGCGAAAATGGCTGCTATAACCATTCATGCAAAAGTCTTTGAGGGGACATATATTTTCATTTCTCTTGGGGAGATCCCTAAGAGTGGAGTAGCTGTTCCATATAATAAGGGCATATTTAACTTTATAAGAAAGTACCAAACCATTTTCCAAAATCATCGTACCATTTTTAAAAAGATTTTATTTATTTATTTGAGACAGAGAGAGACCACGAGCAGGGGGGAGAGACAGAAGTAGAAGCAGACTCCCCACTGAGCAGGAATCTCAACTTGGGGTTCAATCCTGGGACCTGAGCTGAAGGCAGATGCTTAACCAATGGAGCCACCCAGATGCCCCCATTGTACTGTGTTTGACGCCCTTTGGCACCTGAACCCACACCTTGGCCTAACTTCTTCCTCTGGTCTGTCGCATGTCCTTCATCCCTGTGCACCCTGGGAACGCTCATTCAATAAATCATTGGTTTGAGAATCCCTGATTCAGACTCGGCTTTCAGGGAAGGCAACCTAGGGCAGTTAATTAGGCTTTCCAGAAAAGAAGCAGGTACCTCCAAGGCCTCCACAGAAAGCAGCAGCTGGTCATGTCTTTTCCCTGGGCTTCAGTCCCACATGCAGTGTAAAAGGCACTGAGGAGCCTTTGCCATACTCATATGCCATCACCTCTACTAGAGACTCTGTGATCTAACTGGGACAAACGATGCTTTGTCCCCCTCCATCTACAGAAAAAGGATCCCAGAATACACCGTTATGCACGCGTTCTCATGGGTCAGCAGTGTGCCTTCCATTCCACCAGTTTTAATATATATTAAACCAGCTGCATATTAGCTGAACTATCTATTAATTAAACTATGCTAAATTACTAAACAACATTAATTAAATTAATTCATATTAAACTGGGCAACCTAGTTCACTCACCTTGGAGTAAGTGGTCCCTTGAGCTAAAGGTGAGCATCTCTTTTTATTCATTAGTCACAATGTCATATGCAAACTTTCTGAGAGGCATCATTCCACAGTAGACTTGATTCAGGCGTCTAGAAAACACAGCCTGCAATTGCAAACCCATGAAACGCTATACCATAATTACAGTCTCCAGGCACCTCTAATGACCCATTAAGGTGGATTTGTAGAGAGCGCAGACCGCGCAGCCAGCAGCAGGTGGGACTGCAGGTCTGGCGCTTTCTCTCTGAGGGCAGAGACCCACCAGAAACCATCTTTTGTGGAGGAAAATCGGGGGGGGGGGAAGATGAGATTTCATCATTTACTTTTTTCCACCCCAGAAAAGATAAATCCTGAGATTTTTACATTTCCTACACTAAAAAATCACATTGAGAATGGAGAACATCATGTACTTGGCCTATGAGAATACAAACTGGGACATTCGCTTTGGAAAACAATTGACTTTATTTTGTAAAATGCTATCTGCCCATCACCTGGGGCTCAGCAATTCAACCCCTAGTCACATATTCTAGGAAAACTTTTGCACTTGCACACCAGGAGATGGGTTTTTAAAAAGCACCATTTAATTGCCCCAAAGTGGAAACAATAAATTGGATATCCATTTTCAGAAGAACAGGTAAATATCCTATGGTACAAGTGCACAATAGAGTATTAAGCACGAATGAATGACAACTACATACACCAACCTGAGTGGGTCTTAGAAATATAATATTGAAGGAAAAAAGACAATATAAACTATGTAATACCCTTTTTATAAAGCAAAAGAAAATACTAACTTCAGGATGGTGGTCAAGGGCAGAGGGATGAGACACAGAGGGACACATGAATAGATGTGCTGATAAGGTGATCCCCTCTTCGCCCCCCCAAAAAAATTATGTCCAAGTCCTAATCCCTAGTTCCTGTGAATATGACCTTATTTGGAAATAGGGTCAGGGGCACCTAGGTACCTCAGTGGTTGAGCATCCGCCTTTGGCTCAGGTTGTGATCCTGGGGTCTGGGATCCAGTCCTGCATCGGGTTCCCTACTGGGAGCCTGCTCCTCCTTCTGCCTATGTCTCTGCCTCTCTGTGTCTCTCATGAATAAATAAAAATCTTTTTTTTTTTTTTTTAAAGAAATAGGGACTTTGCAGGTGTAATTAAGTTAAGGATTTTGGGCTGAGATCACTCCAGGTTTAGGTTGGGCCTTAAATCTGATGACTTGTGTCTTTCTTAGAGAAATGATAGGCAGATCTGAGGCACAGACACGGGAAATAAGGCCATGGGAAGACAGAGGGGAGACTGGAATTATGCTAGCATAAGCCAAGGAACATTAGCAGCCACAAGAAGCTGGAAGAGGCAAGGACAGAGCTCCCTGCTAGAGCCTTCAGAAGGGATGTGGCCCTGCTCACACCTTGCATTTGAACTTCTAGCCTCCAAAACTATGTGAGAATAAATTTCTGTTGTTTTAAGCTACCTCACCAGTGCTAATTTGTTGCAGCAAGCCTAGGAAACAAATACAGAGATGCTCTAGACCTTCAGTTGAAGGATGAGTTTCTGAGTACTCTTCTTTTAAATTCTTTTAAATTTTGTGTCATAATTTATATATGCCTTACATGTGTTCTATTGCATGAAGTAAACATTACAAAACATGGTGAGGAAAAAAGGAACTTTCAAAAGCATATGTAAGCAAAGCAAACATTCCCCAAGCCCCTTAAGATCACTGAGAGGTTAGAGGAATTTCACAGGTATTGAATACCTACTATGTGCCAGGGATCATGCTAAGCACTTTCTAGACGATGTGACATATGACCCTCAAAGCAACCCTATGATATAAGTTACTCATTTTGTGGACAAGAACACAGAGGCTAGGGGGTGGCTGGGTGGCTCAGTCAGTTTAGTGTCTGACTTCAGCTCAGGTCATGCATGATCAAGGGTCCAGGGATCAAGCCCCACGTGGGGCTCCTTGCTCAGTGAGGAGTCTGCTTGTCTCTCTGTCTCTCCCTTGGCTTGTGCTGTCTCAAAAACAAAACAAAACAACAACAAGAAAAAAACAGTGAGGCTGGGAGCAGTCAAATGCTTGCCTGAGGTAACAGCAAATAAGAGACAGGGCAAGGACCCAGGTGAGGGTCAATTTGCAAAGTTTATACCTTTCCCACCCTAATACCTCAGGTCACCTCTGCTTACTTCAAGCTTGTTAACCTCTAAATACCTGATGTTACCACTTACAGCTCTAGACAAAAAAGGTAAACATATACCTGCTTTATCTCCTATTTTAGATTTCTCTTTAGACAAAGCTAGATGAATGTTGTTTGATCTCGCCATCCTCACATGAATTATGCATTTCACGATCCTCTTGTCTTCCAACCCTCTCACCACGACCTGTGTAGATAACCTTAAATTAATCAGAAAGTCACTCATCTAAAGACTGTGACGGGGAAGCCCTGGTGGTGCAGCGGTTTAGCGTCGCCTATGGCCCAGGGCGTGATCCTGGAGACCCTGGATCGAGTCCCACGTCGGGCTCTCTGTATGATGCCTGCTTCTCCCTCTGCCTGTGTCTCTGCCTCTATCTCTCCGTCTCTATGAATAAATAAATAAAATATTAAAAAAAAATAAAGACTGTGACCCATTCCTTGTCCAGTTTACACCAACCACAGTGCTAGCAATGCAGAAGTCTATGATAAAATCAAGTTTCCTCCCTCTCCTCCTTCCTGGGGGCAGGGTGGGGGTGATGTTGCCACTCCTATAGTCATGGGGGATGGATTCAAGAGGAATAAACTCTCAGGAGACACTTATTCTGGTTTGCCTGGGACTATCCCCATGTGAGCACTGGAAGTCCCACACCCTGGGAAGCTACTCAGTCTGGGACAAACCAGGACAGCAGATCAACCTTCCTGGGGGGAAATCCTCTCTTCTGGGATCTGATACTTACAAAGGGGCAGGAAAGAGAAGCCTAGGTCATTTGATTCAACCATGAACTTCCTTCTAGGGGCCCAGCTTCAGGCCATGCCCCCTTCCTACCTCTTCCTATGAGAAAAGCCATTTTTCAGAGCCTGAGGCCAAGCCAGGATGCTGGAGTTGAGGAAGGGGAGCATGCTCACTCCATTGGAGCAGATGCTGCCTTCACTCCTTGTCTTCCCCATGCTCTCCAGCAGTCAGTGGGTTTTAATTAATTGATAACTACAGGTCAGCTTCCCATGCAGTATCCCAGCTCCCCTGCCATGAAAACTAGACAGGGAAAGCTGCCATGACACCTTGGACCAAAGTCCCTAGGCAGCAGAGCACCCACCCTCATCGAATGCCTGCTCCTCAACAGCATGGAAGAATGGCGGGATCTATAGTTCATAAAACTTTTCACATACAGTGGCTCATTGGGTCCTCAGGTAAGCAGCAGAGTGCATCTGTTTGTCTCCATTTCACAGAAGGGAACAAACAAAAGGGCAAGCAAGGGTCAAGCAAGTGCAGAGCCAGACCTGATGCTGGGTCTGATGCCCAGCCTCCCAGGGCTCTGAGAAGAGCAGGGGAGACGTCAAGAAGGAATTACCATTTCCTCTCCCTTACCCCTCCCTCACCCCCTCAAAAAATGTATCATAATCCTGGAAAATACTCTCAGCAGATGGTTGATTCAGGAATAAATTCAGGGAAGCCAGATTTTCTCCTCCACAAGAACCTGACACTTCTCCTCCCCCGCTGCCTCACACACAAGGGTGGGTGGCAAGGATCCCAAAGGGGAGAGCCCAGAGCCAGGCATGGGGCCACATGGGGGTCAAGGGTGAAGGGAAAAGGGGCAGGAGACCACAAGGACCTTCCATGGTCGGCTGGAGGGTTGCCTACCACCCTCAAATGGAGAGAGCTGGTTCAAGACACTTTAGGCTGCCCCCAGAGACCTGCCTCAGAGTCCCCAGGGCTGGGCATGACAGATGTGGCTCCTTTTAATTGAGATCACAGTCTTTTAGCTCAAAAGAAAAAGCACCGGGCTCATCTTTCGCGTCCCTGACTGTGAACCTGGGGTGGGGAGGGAATGGAGTGGATTCGGATCTGATAAATCTCATTCTGGAAGATGGCTCTGTGAGGTGGGGGCACGCACATGTGAGTAGACGTGTGTGTTTGCGTGCGGGCACATGCACACGAAAGGACTCTGCAGAAAGGGCTTTAAAACAATGCTTGGTGGGCAGCCCTGGTTTAGCTCAGCGGTTTAGCGCCACCTTCGGCCCAGGGCCTGATCCTGGAGACCTGGGACCGAGTCCCACATCAAGCTCCCTGCATGGAACCTGCTTCTCCCTCTGCCTGTGCCTCTCTCTCTCTCTCTCTCTCTGTATCTTTCATAACTAAATAAATAAAATCTTTAAAAAAAATGCTTGGAAATAAATAAAATAAAATAAAATAAAATAAAATAAAATAAAATAAAATAAAATAAAATAAAATAAATAAAACAATGCTTGAGGGAGTGCCTGGGTGGCTCAGTCAGTTAAGCATCTGTCTTCAGCCCGGGTCACGATCCTGGGGTCCTGGGATCAAGCCCCACATTGGGCTCCCTGCTCAGCAGAGGTCTGCTTCTCCCTCCCCCTCTGTGCTCCCTCTCTCAAGTAAATAAATAAAATCTTTAAAACAACAACAAACAATGCTTGAATCTATTTGCCAACATCATGTACTTACTGGGGCCCCACTAACAGGGCCAGACCCTGTACTACAAGTTGTTGAGGAAGCAAAGATGGCAGGCAGGCTCTGATCTTTAGAGGAAATAAAACCATGCTACCACTGTCTTTGTCCCAAGTGTCCACTGAGCTAGGCATAGCAGAAGCGCTGGGAGCACATGGAGGGTCACTGAAAGGCCTGCAGGTCATTTCCAATGGGAGAAAAGGAGAAAGAGAGGTAGTGGAGCTCTGGAGCTCTTTTTTTTTTTTTTTTTTCTTTTGGTGGAGCTCTTTTGAAACAAGGCACCTCTCTTTCAGGAGAAGAAAGCAGGTACAGAGTAAAAAGAGCAGCAGATCAAATCCCCCACCTCTTCTTCTCTGCTACCATGTAGTGGTGTGGTTCCCTGAAGCCTCCCCCCTAAGCAGACCCCAGGGAGGGGACTTGAGACTCTCCTTCCAGATAAGACTGGAGGTCCCTAGGTCAGCCCTGTGGAGTCCTGGCCACTGTGATTCCTACCCTTGGCTTCAGGGTCCCTGCACAGTGTCCTCTCCCATCTCCCTGCCTCAGGTCTTACTCATTCTCTCCTCCAGAAGACCACCACGGGGTCTTAAAACAAGTCTGAGGCGTCCCTGGTTGGGCCAGTCCATTAATCTTCCAAGTCTTGCTTTCGGCTCAGGTCATGAGATCGAGCCCCATATTGGGCTCTGTGCTTAGCAGAGTCTCCTTAAGACTCTCTCCCTCTGTTCCTCCCCCCTCAAAATAAATAAATAAATCTTAAAAAAAGAAAAAAAGAACCACAGTTTTGACAACCTCGTTCTTTAAGTCTTTCTAGGGCCACAAACATGAAATTCCTGTAGGATAAAATTCCAGACTATTCACATCTTCTGCTTCTCCAGCCTCACCCCTCTTTATGCCTCCACATGGCTCCCCAAATCATGCTTTCTGTGACTTCAGGCTTTTGTTTGTTTCCTCCACTGGAAACATTCTCTTGCCTCACCTCACGTCCTTCACACCCCCAACTGCCAGTCAGCCCCCAAAGCTCTGGGTATATTACCTCCTCTATAAGGCTGTCTCTGAACTCCCCCTTGTCCCCCCAGCAGCTAGGACTTGTCTCTACACCGCATTGTCGCACTACCAGGATGACTAGCCCACCAATCTGCCTCTCCCCCAGACTGTGAGTCCCCTGAGGTCAAGGACTGCACTATACCATCTATCTCTGTACCCCCAGGGCCAGCGCCTAGGAGGGTCTGACTAAAGGTGCTCTTGAGTCAGCATATGGACACCATGACTGCCTTACCTTACCCAGCGACATTCCTGGGTAATTCCTGGTGCCTGAGTTGCTCATAGGCAGGGACCTCAACATGGGTGTCCATAGATCCTTCTAGGAAGGATGCTCACCTGAAGCATTACCTAGGCAGCCCCTAGGCTGCCAAGAGAGGCAGCCCCTCTCTTGGGGGTAGAGAAACCCCAGAGAGGGTTTCTCTACCTCTCTCACATGCCATTTTAGGAGTCAACCACCTCCAAAGGTCAAAGAATACGCACATGGTTTTTGAGAGCTCACTGCTTAAGATGTACTTCATATTCACTGTCTCACTGAATCCTTAAAAATACTCAGCAATATTCCTTTTTTTTTCAGATGAGGGAAAGCTATGGCATAGGGAGATTAAGAAGCTTCCTTTTATTTTGGTTCCTGTGGAATTTGGAAGAACAGACTCATGTTCCTATAACTTTTCCTCACTAGCTCCCTTGAAATACAGGTCGGCCTTACTTAAAACGAAAACACCCACAGAGCCAATATTCAGCTTATTTAACAAGTGACTGTGAGTGGCAGTGGATTTTCTGTTTTACAAACATAAGTCAGGGCACTATCTACCACCTCTCTCACCCCTGTCAGGCCCTGGGAAAATAATTCAATTCAAATGAACTACAATTTAATAGATATCTATTGAGTGCCTTGTATGTGGCAGGCATGTGGACACATGGACGTGTGAGAAACTGGAGGGACAAAGAGCCCTGCTCTCCAAGAGCTAATGGAGAGAGAAGGATGATGATTGCATGTGATTAACAAGAAGGTATATGCCATATTAGAAGGTACGAGAGTCACCCTCCAAGAGGACACCCAATCACCCTCACCTCCTGTCACTCATGCCCTGAGGAGTACCCCCAGTGTTATGGAAATGGTGGTATATGGCTTGAGGCGAGGGCGGGAAAGACACTGAAGCTTTTCCTTGGTCTCTCTTGAAACACTTGCTTTGGGGGAAGCCAGCTGCCACGTCTTGAGGACACCCAAGCAGCCCAATGAGGAGGTCAATACAGAGAAGAAATGAGGCCCTTGTTAGCACCCTGCACTGACCTGCCAGACTCGGGAGGGAGCCATCCTGAGAGCACACCATCCAACTCCAGTCATCCCTTCAAATGACATCCGGCCTGCACGTTTGTCATAGTCAGCTCTGGGGGCTATACGGAAATACTACTATTGGTCAGAAACCTCCAGAGCTCTGTGGTGTGAAACTTGAGACTGGTGCAAGGAGGGCAAGGAGACCCAGAAGAAAGAGGCGGGTGGCTTGAGATTGGTAGATGGTGGGCGATTTTAGTAAGCAAGGGAATTTACATAGGAGGCTTGTCTTGGGGGCTGAAGAACAGTAAATGTAGGCACCCTCCTGCCAGAATCCTGAGAGTTCATCTACAGGCCTTAATGGGGTTTAGTCCAAGCTGGTCTCAATACTACATTACTCTCTCAAGCCTGTGTCCTTAAAGTAGCCCCTAGAATGGAATGGTGGGTGAGGAGAATGTACATTCCAAGGCCAGGGTAGGAGATAAGGAGCCTCTGATTGCCCAGGTCCAGCTCCAGGGTCACCTGACAGTCACATCCTCTTTATGACCTCCTCCAAAAACCATTGGCTGGGTGGATAATAAACAACAGATATTTATCCCTCACGGCTCTGGAGGCTAGAAGTCTGAGACTGGGGTGCCAGCACGGTCTGGCTCTGGTGAGGGCACTCTTTCTGAGTTGCAACTTCTTACTGTGTCCTCACATGGTGGAGGGATTGAGGGAGCTCTCTGGGGTCTCTTTTACAAGGGCACTAATCCCATTCATGAGGGCTCCACCCTTATGGCCTAATTACCTCCCAGAGGCCACTCAGATAAGGACCTTCCCACCCCTTACCCAGTTTCTAGGAATCTAGGATAACTCCAAGGTTTCAATTTACAACAATCTGGTTTGTGCAAAGTTTTCCAGAAAATGTCTTCTACAGACACAAAAAGCTACAACCTACCCAGGACATGTCAGAGACCCAGGTAATAAAACTCTGTAAAGTGGTCTCTCTCTTCTCTGATTCCTCATTCCTATAGCTGCTCCATAATTCTTCTGGTTGTTTCTCAGCATTTTCTATGTGTCAGGCTGAGCCTAGGTTCTGAGGACCCTGAAAGAAAAGCCAGGCCCAGCACATATGATGTACTCTGAGATGCTTAGAGAACTTTCACCTCAAACTTCAATGACCCCTTGACCACATAAGAAAAAAATAATAAGGCTTCACTGTTGAGGACACTTCTTGAGCTCTTCCAGCCAGTGGCCTGCCCAGGCTCTCAGCAGAGAGACCTCCCCAGTATCTCAAGTCAACCAATGCAAATGGCCTGCTGCTTCCCCCAGGCCGCCATTCCCAGGTCTGAGGCAGGCCTCTGGGGTCTCTGTGTGGGACTGAGGGGCTGCTCCAGCCCTGTGTCCTAAAGGGCCAGGCAGGGAGGCCTCAACCACAGGCCATGTCAAGCACAGTGAGATGGGGGAGTGGATTGTGCCTGTGGAGTGGCGGGGCGGGGTGGGGTGGGGTAAGGGGGGAGGCACACCAAAAGATCTGAATGATTCATCAGGGCAGCAGAGTAAGTAGTTAGAAAAGAGAAGCCCCTTCCTTAAAGTTAGAAAGGAGAAACTTTGTCTCTTTGTTCCTACTGGAAGGACCCTGTCAGATGAAGAGTCTGTTACAATGGGGGCAGCGTGGGGAGGAGGACAGGGAGCAGAGGCAGCCAGACCAATGCTGTGGCCTAAATGATCGAGGTGACCCAGAGGTGTGGGGTGAGCTGAACCAGCAACCAGAATGAGGGAAGCTCTGCCCAGATTCTCCAAGACACCCAAAAGGAGGCTTTACACATGCCACCATAAGTCCTGCCTTCAGCTCTCCATAGGTCTAGGCTGGTGCCCAGGACAATTTCCAAACATCTTCCTCTAGAAGCAAATATTCTCAAGGCTCCAGAGTGCAGAGAGGGCTCTGTGCCCACTCTTCAGTCATTTCCCAATACCCTCTTTCCAGCCACTCAGCTGCTCTCCTTTCTTCAGCTAAGCCACCCATAGAGTCTGTCCAAACAAGGCTCCAGGACCCTCCCCATCAGCAACTCAGGATGGCTAAATTCCTCCCATTCCTGACTCTTCACCTCAAGATGTTCATGACCTGGCTCTTAAAGGGAAAACCTTTTAAGCCTCCTCGTGATAAGAGGCCATTAGGGTCTCTTCGGGGCATAACAATTTGTTTCAAAAAGAATGGATTAAGTTCCACCTGTCCCAGGTAATTGGGAGGATGAGGCACCCCTCTCCCTCTGCCTGTCTTGGCCTCTGTCATGGTGGATGTCAACTTTAAGGGTAACCATTCACAGGGGCCACGCTAACTCACAAAAGGAACACAAAATCCCTATCTGGAAGCCTGAATCAGCCACAGCTAGCCATGTCTCAAAACAGGCTTTGTTTTATAATAGCCTGAACCTGACTCCATGACCAGAAAGAGAGCACAGGTGAGGCCTTCCTTGCTCTTCAGATCTCCCAGCAGAGCTCCTGGCTATAGAGAACCCGGTCTGAGTCTCAGCTGGCTTATAGAAAAGAGAGGCTAACACTCAATAGGAATGCACTCATAGTCTTGGGTCATCTCATCCCTCACTGTATGAGCCCTGGTTTTCTGTTCCTGGTAGCTCTCCTGGAAGTTGTGGTTTCTGATTCAGTAAGTGTTCAGAAGAACTATGGTCTGCTTCCACAGAACCAGCATAAAGAGTGAGGAAACCAATATGACAGCATTTGAAGACCACTCCCACCCTACATGCCATTAGACAGCTATTCCAGTGCAGGGCTAGAAGGGCAATTGAAGTTGCTAACAACAGTCATATCTCTATTTATTGGTATTCTAACAATGCATTGGCCCTCTAGCCTAGAGAGTCAGTCCCTGTTCTGCCAGAGGAAGTGGACATTTGTCCCACATGGAGCCACCCAGTAGCCATTTCCCCATCAAAACAACACTTCAATTTATTTTGGGGTTATTGCCACTAGCCAGCTCAATGTAGTGTGGGTGAAATGATAAATCCAGGTCCTTGCATGTCATCACCAAAGATACAAGGGCCACCCACAAAGCCAGTAAGACCAACCGATGCTCTCTCTGTAGACTTGTAGCCCTTAGCAAGTGGACTGAGTGGAGCATGCGCTGCCCACACTGAGTGTCCTATCTCCTGTTGCTCAAGGTCCCCAGACGGCCACTGTAAGGGATGGGTATGGGCTGTGATAAATGCACTAATCTGTCCCTAACATCAGGAACACAGAGGGTGCCCAGTATCTCTCTCTAAAGGAGACTGGAAAGTGAAAATGGGGAGCTTGGAGGTGGGTGCAGTGAGGGAATTGGCATGAAAGCTTTAGAGGAACCAATCACATCTATTAGGCAGTCACTGGGACAGGGGGACTGAAGCCCATATACTGACACTGTAATAAGCCAGGGTGCCTCAGCACTGACCCAGCCCCTGCCCTCATCAGTCACATCACCACACCGTGAGTACATACATAAGCATAAGCTGCAGTGACAAAAGGCCAAGAGAGGTGACCTGAATGGGTGAGGGAATGGCCAGGAAAGGTAGTTAAACTATCAAATTTTAGTTTCCCTGATCTTTGCAGCCTCCTGAAGTGACCCCACTTGGAAATACTTATGGCCTCACAGTCTCCTCTCTTCACTCCAGGCAACCTTGGGAGCAGAGGACACTTTCGAGGACCTTCCCTCAGTTCCCTGACACTACATACCTGACAGGTCAGGAATGGACTCATTAGGATTTCATCCATCTATTCGCTGCCCACTGCCCTTCAAACCCAACTGTGGTCCCCATCTGCATCGCTAAATCAACATTGTCTCTCTGGCTGGGCTGGGTGGTCCTCAACGAGGGAGAGGCCTAGCGTGTGCGCCGACAAACTGGGGGACCCGGAGGCACCTGGCTGCGGGCACGCTCACCTGCAGCGCTCTTGCGGATCTGGGCGAGCAGTGGGCAGAGGAGCAGCCGGCACCCACACCCCACACCCGGTAGGGGCGGGAGGCCCGGCTCCCAACCTGTCAATCACGGTGGGATTCGCAGCTGCGCGCTCCGGGCCCCAGCGCACTGCTCCTCCGAGGGAGATAAACATCGAGAAATCCAATCCAGCGCCGCTTCAGGGATAAACAGATGTGCAGGCCTCCATCGGTCAGGAGATAACGCCCCCGCCCCGCCCTACGCGCCCGCCTTGGCCCTGCACCTGCCCGGGGCGACCGGGACGCGCCTCTTGGGAGGCAGGCTGCGTCCCCCCAGCCTGCAGAAATGGTCTCCAGTACCGCGGCGGGGGTGGAGTTAGAGAAGAAAGAAGCTCGGCTGCTGACAAACACGGAACAGAACCTGGGCTCTGGAACCAACCGCCAAGGTCCCGATGGGGACCCTGCCTCTGTTTGCCAAGTGATACCAACTCTGCGCCTGGATGTTCTCACCTGTACCACGGGGATACACACCGCTTCGGTGGGTTGGCACCGTTGACATTTGCACAAAAAAGCTTCTGTAAATAATGATGGCCAATCAGAAAGGGCGAATACCCATCATTTGCTTCCACGTGGATGGAACTGGAGGGTACTATGCTGAGTGAGATAAGTCATCGGACAATCGTCATATGGTTTCACTCATGTGTGGAATATAAGAAATAGTGAAAGGGATTATAAGGGAAAGGAGGGAAATTGAGTAGGGGGAAATGAGAAAAGGAGACAAAACATGAGACTCCTAACTCTGAGAAACAAAAGGTTGCAGAAGGGAAGGTGGTGGGGGATGGGGTGACTGGGTGATGGGCACTAAGGAGGGCACGTGATGGGATGAGCACTGGGTGTTATACTATATGTTGGCAAATTGAATTTGAATAAAAAAAATCAAAAAGTAATGATGGCCAACATTAGCCAGGCTAGGATCTAGTTAGCAGACGCTGCCAACCATGCTTTTGGGGCAGTAAAGGTGTCCCAAGGCATTTGAGGTGGAGGAAAGTGCTGTTGGGCACACACACAACTCCAGCTTTAAGAAAAGACTGGATTGCATCTGGAGCTGGGATCTACCACTTCCAGAAAATGACAGACTGGGGCTCTGACATAACAGATGGTAACAAGTGAAAGTGACATGATGGCAGGGGGAAAAGAGCCCTGGGAGCAGAGAAGGCTAGTTTGTGAGAGGGTTCTGGGATGCCATCAAGGGAAGGCGACTTCCCTGGCACTCGAGATTCGGAGTGAGCCACCACTGGGCGATTGGGAGACTTCTCTGTCCAGAACAGCTCCACTCAGCAACTCATTCATTTGTTTCACAGACTGCCCGGGAACACCTCATGGTCCACATCCTTGCCCTCAAGGTAAAGTTTAGGGACTGAGCCATATCAGAGACAAGTGCATACCTGGTGGTGGGGGTGGAGAGGGAATCATTTCTTCCTACCCCCAGCAATCGGATTAAACCCACTCCCGCTGGGGTGTGAAGAGTTGGTGGCTCCCTGGGGGGCTACACCTAATGTATAATTTGATTTTCATCCCTGAGACCACCAGGGCAGAAGGTCGGTGATAATAGGACCACACTTCCTCCACCCCCACCCCCACCCCCAGCCCCTGGCCTCAATAGATGGATGATGTGTTAGGTCACACAGGCAAGGAAGAGGGTGAAGGGGTCAGGGACCAGTCCTGGCGTGTTGTGCTGGGGTTCCACCGCCCAGGGCACCCTGGGCACATTTCGCCAGCGGTGTACAGAGGGAAGGCCTCGGGCTGGAGACGGTGGCAGCTTGGCCTCCTGCTGGGGACTAGCAGCCGAGTCAGCACCCACGCTGGCATCTTCTGCTGGAGCTACTTCCTCCTCTGGTCTAGGATCTCAGAGTCTCCACAGGGTCTTCCGAGGGGGTGGGGAGGGTGCAGAAGTCCCCGAGCCTCTGGGGTCGCGAGGCAACGCCGCCCGCAGTCAGGCAGGACTTTGGGGCGCGCTCAGAACCGCCCCCGGAGCCCCTGCTCGAGAAATGAGAAGCAAATGCCTGGTCCTAGGCCCACCGGCTGCTCCTGGATCTCCGAGGGACGCGGAAAGACAGAGTCTCTGTACCCCCAGGGGCCGAGAGGGGACACACCCGGTGTCACTGCGGTGCGGCACGCACAAAGGGCGCGGCGACGCCGTCGTGCCTACTAGTTAAAAGCTTATTAGTCCCCTCGGAGCAGTGTGATCCCACTTTGTTCCTGAACGGCCTGAGCGCGCTCTTTCAAGCTATTGTGCGCGCTGCGATTTAGCGCGGCCTTTGTGGGCCTGAAAGGACCGACGGCCTCGCCGGGCGCTCCTTCCCGCGGCACCAGCTTCGGTGGCATCTCGGTCCCCGTCCGGCCTGAGGCGCTGCGTCCCCAGAGCCACCGCACCTTCAGCCCGTCTTCTGTGCGCCGCAGCTGGGGTAGATGGCGCAAACCATTGCGCCGAGGGAGCCCGCAGCCCCCGCTCCCGCAAGCCCTCGCCTCTCAAGCACCCCTTCCAGCCAAAGTGAAAAAATGCGTGCAGACCCTTTACCTCTACTTAGGGGCAATTGGACTGGAGTTAAAGGGCTATTGAGGCCGGGAGCCGCCGCCTCTCTCTTTATAGCTTTGTGCAATGTTTGCAGAGACATTTGCATCTGTTTGCGCTTGGGGAAAAGGCCCTGAGGCTCGGCGGCAAGAAAGCCCGAGGATTGTTCTGCGTCGCCCTCCCCCTCCCCGCTCGGATCTCCGCTGGCCGATTCGGGCGCCGAGCAGAGGCATGCAAAGCCCGCCCGGTTCAAAGATTGGGCGCCCGGGCCCTCGGTCCACTTTTAAACAATTGCTGTTAACAATGCAATTTTAAGCAGAAAATCGTCTAACTAGATTAAATCCACATGACATAAAAACCAGAGGGGAAAAAGTCCGCATAGGCATAGGGGTGCGGACGCCTAACAGGATAGAAAGTGTGAAATGCATGCAGAGGTGGAGCGACCGGCAGGTGCCCTGGCCTCCCTCTGGCCGGACAGGGGCTGAACTGCTTGCTTCCTTCCAGCCCCAACGCCCCTGGAGAGGAAGGGGCTCCCGGGGGCGGGGGCGGGGCGCAGGCCGGCTTGGCCGTCCTCCCACCTTGGGCGACCCGAGAGAAGGGTGCCGTGTGCCCAAAATCAAGTCCTCGGCTCCTCCCCGCCCCCTCCGGTCCGGCGGCCCAGCCGGGTCTGCGCGCGCCCCTCCCCAAGGGCGAGGGGCACAGGGCGAGGCTGGGGAAGCCGGAACGCCCTCTCCAACTCGCGAGACCCAGCACACAGGCTTTTTAATGGAATCGAATGAAAGTCAGGCCTTAGAAAGGCCCATTGCTATGGCAGCGGATACCCTGAAAGCGACAAAGCGCGGAGGGCCCCCCCCCCCTCCCGGGCCTGCCCTCCGCTCCCCTCCCCGGCGCTGCCCGCGGCCACGCTCGCAGCGCGCCCCGACGGGTTAATCACTGTAAAAACAAAGAGATGAAAGGCTGTCCAATTGGAGAGCTTTCGGCGGCCCCCTCCTCGGCCTGGGGGAGGGGACCGGGCCGCTCGGGCCGGGCTTCCCGGCGAGCCGGTGAGACTCCCCTGCCCTCGGCCGGGTGGGAGCCACATCCCACCATCCCCAGGCGACGCCGCCCACACAATCTGGCGCCTCCCGAAGGGCCCGCGGAGGCTGGCGGAGGGGGACGGGCCGTCTCCCCCACCCCCACCTCCTTGCAGCCACAACCCCACAAAACAGAAGCACAAAGCCTCCGGCTTGATCACGGGCCCTAAGGAAATGTTTGAAACTTGAAAAAAAATTTTTTTCTAGCTCTAAACGACAAAACTGCAGCAAAATTAAAATTAATACTCATTTAATTAAATGTCTGTAATATAGCATCCTTAATGAGTCAAGTGTAAATCAACTCAACTTATGTAGTTGCAGAAAAAAATTTAAATTTAATAATGGGATCTGGAGACATTCTCATATCGTGATATGATATGGGGTCGGACTTGGAAAGTTTTTAAAGGCTTAAAATTTTCTTGGTAAACCTCAAATGGGAGCCAGGAACATGGAATCCAAAGCTGGCAGGTAGGTAGATAGGTAGGTCCTCAGTTATTCTGTGACTGGTTCATCGGTGTCCTGGCCCTCCCTGCCTTGCACCCACCTCACCCCTACCCCCACCCTCTCAGGCAAACTGACACAGCCCCCTTTAGTGAGCCGGAGACCCTGAGATGGGAAGCAGAGCAAGGATTTTCTGGTCACTCAGCCTGTCAAAGACCATGCAGTGATGGGCTTGCGGTTTCTGCCTGGCGAAGTCTGTCTGTCTTTCCCAGTTCGGAGTTTCTGGCCCCTGAGAGGATGGGCAATGGGAAGGAGAGGGGCCCAGAGAGGCTAGTTCTCAGGGGTATCAGGATCCAGGGTTTCAGGACGAGGGGGCCTTCCCAGAGACTCTCTGAAGTATGAAGAGAAGACCAGTGGGCTCTTAGAGGGGTAGGAGAGACTGGTGTGGACCCTGGAGCACTGCCACTAGGGAGACAGCTTGCAGTAACTCGCTAATTTCAGAGCCAATCGGAGAGGTTTTTCTTCTGCTGTAGGTCTAGGACTACCCCAGCACCTACCTCACCTAAGCCACGCGTCATCCAGTCTCAGTCATCCAGTCTCATCCCTGTGTTATCAAACTCTCCAAGGGAAAGAGAGCACCTCCCACCCACCCCCTGACACACAGATCAGCCATCCTGATTCACGTCCTTCAAGTTCCTTTTTTTTTTTTTTTCAAGTTCCTGATATGAGGTCTACAGCGACTAGATATTTCCATGGTCAAAAATCACAGTAAGAAAACTCTCTTCAGGGATCCCTGGGTGGCGCAGCGGTTTGGCGCCTGCCTTTGGCCCAGGGCGCGATCCTGGAGAGCCGGGATCGAATCCCACATCCGGCTCCCTGCATGGAGCCTGCTTTTCCCTCTGCCTGGGTCTCTGCCTCTCTCTCTCTCTCTCTCTGTGTGACTATCATAAATAAATAAAATCTTTAAAAAAAAAAAAAAAAAGAAAACTCTCTTCAGGAAAAAAAAATTCTCTTCCCTTTTCTGGGCCCTAGCATCCCCATGATAATAGTAAGAGATTTCTGAAAAGCTCTGTGGGCAGCGAATGGGCAGAGAAGTGGACAAAAAAGGCCCAGCCCTGGCCTGACTGAGGCCCTTTGGATGTCTGTGGGCCTAAGTAGGCCTGGCAGTGGCATTAGCTTCATTTCAGAGGCACGGACAGAGGGCTTACCTGGGGTTAGCCAGGGTGAGACAGTTCTGCCCCCCACCCCCTGCCTGCCCACCCGCCCCATCTGGTACACACCATTTTTCCTGTCTCTCTTGGCAGAGCAACCTTCCTGGGGCCACCAGACTGTTCTAGGAGAGCTCTGGGGCAAGGTCCCCAATGAAAGAAATGCCACAGAGGGAACTCTGTGTTGCTAAGCTTTGCTCAAACCCTGACCTACCTCCTTCCACGAAGCAAAGGTTTTCCTCTTCCCATTTGCCTCTCTGGGGACTGCCATCTGTCCCTCACTGCCATATTCATCTCTGCTGGGAGGGGGTTGGTGAGCGCTTTTCCACTGGGAAAGCAAAGATTGTAGGGCCTGCTCCCGCCACCCCCATACTCATTCTTAAAACCCCATCAGAGAAGCTGCTCAATATGGCCATTCAATCCACTTTCTCTGGTCCATGTCTGGGCCTTGCTGACTTGCTGAGTCTTAGGGATCCACTCTCTGTTCTGGCCAAATGCAACCAGGAACCAGGCTGTCAGAACAACATCTTCTTTGACTTTAAAATCTTCTATTTTCACAGGAATCACCTGGGTGGTTTAGTGGTTTGAGCTTTGGACTCTTCCAGAGCCCAGAGCCTGGGGCTTGGCACTCAGTGTGGAGTCTGCTTGTCCCTCTCCCCTCCCCCTTCTCTCTCTCTCTAAAATAAATAAATAAATTGAATCTTTAAAAAATCTTCTATTTTCACATCTCCTATTTTCTATCCTGAGGATACAGGTTTTCCTCACCCCTCCCCTACTCTTCTTCACAGAAGAATGTAATAAGGAGGTGAGGCCACAGCCTTTTGACTCGTGTGGAGCATCATGGCCAGGGCAAGCCGAGGCTGCTGCCCCAGGACCAGAGATTGGAGAAGTCTCAGTGCCCCTTCTCTGGGAGAAGGGTGGGCTGCCCTCTCTATACTCTCCCCATAGAACCAGGGTGTTGGTGGGACTGCTGTTTCCCTCTTCTCTGCCCAACCCCATATCACTTTCTGAAACAGCTCAAGAGAGATTATAGGGGGCCCAGCTCACAGTCATGGGAGCTTTTGTTTAAAAACTCAGGCTCTGAATCCAATATGTGGCTTAAACCCAGCCCCCGTCAGAGCCTTATTGGGCTCATTTGTAAAATGGGGATCAGAACTCCTCCACAGGGATTTGATAGGAATAAATGCCATAAACAGTAGAAACAGTTGGTACCTGCACTGGAGTAACCACTCCACAGATGTCAGCAACGATTATTATCCACTGGCAGGACTCGCATCTCCTCTCCACCTGGGGCTGGAAAGAGCCTTCTCTGAGAGCTTGGAGCACCAAGCACAATATCTGATCCTTTCTTCTTGTTAACTTCACTGTGCTTGTCATTTACTGGGCACCCATCATGGCACAAACACCCTCTCAGGGTGTTCACACGCTTCCCTCATCAGCAGTGCATAACTGCCCCAGTATATGGTTGGAGAGCCCGTCCAGAAGCATAGAAAGGTGCTATGATGACCTGCCCAAATTTCACAGCCAGTAATGGAGTTTGGATAGCTCCTCATACCTCCTGGTCCCAGACCCACGCTCTGAAGCCCCAGTAGGCCTCTGGGCAGTCCTGTGTCCACATCTGGTGTCCTTTCCTCAGACCAGCTGCCTCTCTCTTACCCACCAAGATGGGAAATTCTGGGAAGTCCCAGAGGAGCCTGTGGCCTTGACTCCAACTCCCTGCAGAGGAGGTTGGAGCACTCTCCTGAATGAGAACAGAAAGCCCCCTGTGGGGGAAAGAAAAGCTGAGCACTTAGTCCCCCTCACCCTTTCTTTCTTCACTGTGAGCTCCATCAAGCTCATCAAAGGAGCAGCCTCTGATATGCTTCCCACAGCCATCCACAACACTCACTATGGCCCTTCCATGTGAGGCCTGAGCTCCCAGGCTGCATAGCTGGCAGGGATGCCACCAACGTGAGAGTTAGGCCTTGGCACCATACCTAATTGGTCAGAGGCAGAAGGTGGAAGACTACCCCAATCCCTCTAACTGAGGGGACCCTGCTGGGTTGTCAGGTTTGATATCACCCCACTGGTGGGGCCTGCTGGGCACCAGGCCCTCTGAATTAGAGCCATTCAGATGGGCAAATGGGAGGAGCTGTGGCAAAGCTTAAGGCTCATCCCCACTCACTGCTCCATCAGAGACTGGCAGGATCTGCTCTGATCCCCAGCATTCCCACGGGAAAAACACCTTACAGCCCCTGCAGGGAGGCTTGCCGACCATCTTCCATGTTAACCACCTTGTCCAGACTAAATTCCTCTCACTACCCAAGAACAGAAATATGGTTATGGGCTCAGTTAGGCCAAGACAACCAGCCATCTGCCATTGACTGTTAAGTCCAAGCTCCTTGCTGGAAAGATGGGGAAACAGAGGCCCAAAGAGGCAGTGACTTGCTCCCAAATCAGAGCCAGTTTAGTAATAAGAAACTGTGGTGAAGGAGTGTCCAAACCAGGAAGATGGTGTTTCCTTAGTAAATGAATGGACATTCCCTGCAAGCCTACCTCTGCTCTAGGGCTTAGGAAAATACCTGTGAGGTACTTGTCTCAGGGCTGATGAGTGACCTTCTGGGGTGAAAGCTTAACCCCTCTTAACCTTTGCTCTCTGGCCATCAGTACCCTCTTGGCCCCAACTCCATCTCCCAGGCTAAGTGAGTGCAAATCCAGCATCAGTCTGTGCAGAGGCCACCTGAGGGGACAGAGAGGCCAAAGGCCCAGCAAGGACAGAGCCCCCTTAAGCCGATCAGCCTTGCCCCAGTGAAGGGAATCCCAGAGGGAGTGAGGTTGCTGCTTGGCAGGATAATTGCTGCAAGAGGGAAGAGATGGGGTAGGCCCAGCTCCTGGCTCCCACGAGGGCCCTCTGTCCACATTCCCTGGCCCAAAGCCCATGCCTGGGATGTGCAAATGCTCCCAGGACTCAAGGTGGTGGTGGGGTTGGGGGGGAGCCCTATCTAGAGCAGACTTCTGCAGGAGAGCTTGGAGCTAGAGGGGACTTCAGCCTGCTTGAAAGAACAAACAGCTTTCAAGTGCTCTCTGAAGTACCTATTTCATTGCAAACTCTTGTTATGCTAATGAAAGACCCCTCTTCTCTGCTCATTAGAGCACATCTCCAAAAGACCTCCTTGTAGCCTTTCTGTGTGAGTGTCCAAGAGTCAAAGAGGCGCTCCAGAAAAGGCCTGGGGCTCACTGTCCACCCTGCCAGCATGCGATGTGATGGGAGAGGACATGTCGCCAACATCTCACCTATTTAGAAATCACATCAAAGAAACCTGCCCTTTCCCAGAGCATCACGGCGCATCAGGCAGCCAGCCAGGGAAAAAACATCCACGCTGCCCAGAAGATGTCACTTAGCTCTGCCTGGGGCCCCAGTGGATCACAGCGTGAGCCCCGGATTCCTGTCTTGGCTCTGTACTCACAAGGCAGAGGACCTAACTGCTCTGAGACTGAGAGTGTCTATCACATGGTGAGAATTCAGGTTGAGGCCAGATTCTCTGAAAAACGTTTTAGCACAGGGTCTGCACACAGCAAGCCAGCAAGCCAGCAACCCCTCAAGGAGGAGTGTCCACTGTGGTGAATCTTGCTTTGGTCCCTGGCTCAGTACTGAACACTCGGGAAGAACCCAGGATGGGCAGGTTTGGTTGAAGACTCCGGAAAGGAGGCCCCTGGGTACACGTATAGGACATGTGGCTGGCACCTGGTGATCATTTGGATAGAAGCTCAGACATGCACCATAGATTTCCTTTTCAGAAAAGCTGATCTGTGATTTTTCATCTTCACAGAAGGCTCAAGAGTGGCAACTTCCCAGAACATCTGAGGGTATACAGGGTAGATTCCTCATTTCCCTCAGAATCAGCCAGGCCTCTACAACTCACCAGGTTTGTCCCTGGGTCAGTGATTTGGTGCTGAGGACCAGAGGACCCCACCCCTCCCCCTTTCATATGTTAAAGCTCTAACCTCTAGGGTGACTGTGATTGGAGGTAGGGATTTTGGAAGCAGGTAAGGTTCAATGAGGATGTAAGGATGGGAGGCTAAACCAACTGGATTGGCGGCCTTATAAAAAAAGGAGCAGAGAGGAACCTCTATCTCCCTCTCTGCCACAGGATGACATGGCAAGAAGGTAACCATCTGCAAGCCAGGAAAAGAGAGCTCTCACCAGAACCCGGCCATGGCAGCATCCTGATCTTGGGTGGGCCTCCAGCCTCCAGCACTATGAGAAAATGCACTTCTGTTGTTTGAGCTCTCCAGTCTCTGGTGTTTTGTTACAGCAGCCTTAGTTGACTAGTATATTTGGCCTCTCCATGCCTTAGTCTCCTCATCTGTAAAATGGGGTAATAATGTTGTCGTTAGATCCATTAAGGGAGTTTAGCCCAGTGCCGAGCTCAATAAATGTCTTCTATCAGCATCATGATCATTTTTCCATGATGATATGCATCTCACCCACTATAATGCTAATAGGAGATAACCACCCAGATGCAAACCCCAAATGATGGGACAAGACCTCTAGATAAGCAAGCCCTCTCAGGGCTCAAAAAAAAGGCTTCCTGGAAGAGGAGACCATTGAAAAACACTTTCTTACTGGCTTCGTTGGCCTACCCCCTTCCTTGCTCCTTAGGCGCAGGGAAGGATCAGATGAGAATAAGGGATAAGTAGTCAGCAGGAGGAAACAGCTGTAATGTGGGGCTCACCTGTGCCCCAGCGCCCCCCTGACCCCCAACCCCTTCCTTCAGCCCATTCTGGGGCCACGCAGGGGCAGGATGCTCACACAGAGCGAGGAGAGGGCTGTTGCCTTGGGGAAGAGAAAGCCCTCAAGAGCAGGCCACTGATCTCAAAGGGAAATAATGGGATTTTCTGGGATTCACATTGATCCCCAAAGGAGAAAAGCTTCTGTTTGCCTTTTTTAAGCCGCCAAACAAGGAACTAAAGCCTCTTTCAGCCCTGACTCAGGGCTGTCCTTTCTGAAGTCCTTATTATCCCTGGGGCACTGGGAGAACAGGCCCCGGTGCTGGGCCCTCCATACAGGGAGCTTTCCGCTGGGCAGAGGCCTGCCTGGTTTCCTAGCGACCCAAACCCCACCGAACTGCAAGCGCGCTGGCACCTTGACCCACAGTTCTTGACTATGGCCTGGCTCAGGCCTGCCTCCTCTTCTTGATTTGCCCAGGGATGAGTTTCCATACCCAGGAGCAAACACATGAAGCAACAGCTCTCCACACCCCCCGATATCACACATCCCTCACCCCAGCTGACCAAAAAGGACATCAATGATGATAATAGTCACACTAAGAGAGTGACTAGTTCTTGAGCAACGTTTAGCTCCAGGCTCCATCTTCTTTTCCACTAGGCCTTACCTCAAGATTTGCATGCTTGGTGGGACAACCAGCCCTCACCCCAAAGAGATATTCTCACCTCCAGGCCCCCCAGTGACCCTCACCTCTTGCCACTTGAGCTACTCCTCTCATAACCACACTCTAGATGTGGTCATCATTCACCACTGCTCCCTCCATCTCTGAAACCTCACATATACCTTCGCACTCACACTTACACCCCTACAACCCTCTCAACTCTGTCTCTGGCCTTCTCTCTGTCCAGTTCTTAGACCCTCTGATCCTCGGTCTTTCCTCCACCCCAAGTGCTCTCCTCACCCCTGGCCAACTTCCTCAATCTCAAGAAAGGGAACCTCAAAAAAAAATGAAAGGGAACCTCTCCTCTCCTTCCCTCCTGGTCCTCCTCCATCCACAAATCACCCAGCTTAAGGACCAAAGAGGCCCTCCCCTCACTTCCCTGCTTCATGTTCTCTTGCAGATTTGACTTTCTGAATATTTCAGTTTAGAAACTGAACTACTCTTTAGTGCAGTTTAGACTATACAGTACACTTGGGGATAAAACCAAATTCCTTTGTCAGGTGCACAGGGCACAAAACTTGAGATTTGCCTGACTTTCTAGCATCAGCTCTTGACACTGCTGCCTGGCAACATGGGTGCATGTATGTACACACACGTGCACACACATACATGCATGTACATGCATACACATGGCACCTGCCATATTTCAAGGGAGTGATATGATATGATATGATATGAGGCTGGTAAAGTCAGCTGGTGCTGGGTGAGGCAACCAGGAATGATTGATTGCCAGGCCAGGAGTCTGCTGCTTCTGGCAGCCACCTGGGCACTATGAGGACTGTGAGAGCCATCATTGGATAGTTGCCTTGTTGTCCCTGCCACAAACTGGCCAGAGTTTCCCTTACCTCCTCCTCTTCCATGAAGTCAAGGGCTTCTGTGATGCCCAGGTATTGGCAGAGAAGATTTAATATGTGGCAAACGACCCTTCCCTTTGGCCCATCATTGCACTTTTAATAAAATATGTTCTAGGTCTACTGTCATGTGTGTACAAAGTTGAAAGTATAAGTGACTCAAGCCAGGACAATCAGACTCTATTCCTGGACTTTTGTTGGAATTAACAAGAAAATTGTTAATTTCTTGTTAACAATAAATTAACATCATCCTTTGGCTTAGTTCATAGGTTTAGCTGGTGGGGTGTGAGCTTGGAATAGATCTTGCCTTCTGTAGGGAGAGCCTGAAAACAAAGCCAGACAGGAGCAAAGCCAAGAAATGAAGGAGACAGAGAGGGAGGGAGAGATAGAGATAGATAGAGATAGATAGAGATAGAGATAGAGATAGAGATGATAGAGATAGAGATAGCTGAAGCCATCACAGGAGCATCAGAATTGTGTTGATCTTGTTGAAGCCATACGTATGCCACATGAACTAATAAATTCTCCTTTTCAGTGAAGCCAGTTTGCATTTGGTTTCTATCATTTGCAGATGAAAATGCACTCATCACTATGATAAACAAGGAGGTTCACGGCAGTGTTGATTTAATAGCAAAAACATGGCACTATCTAAGTACCCATGGCAGCACTTCCTTATATAAATGGAAGTCTTTGTACATAATGGGCCGATGCTGCCATCACAGAGGGCTCTGTCTTTGCCCACATGGAAAGACACTCAGGCTATATTATTAAGTGAAAAAGGTGAGGTGTAGAATAGTGTGCATGTTTCCCAATAAGTGTATTATTTTTAAGGATGGATACACACATTTACATGCACATTTGCTTGGATTTACATGAAATTTTCTGGAAGTCACACGCACAAACACTTGTTACTAAACATAGCATTTATGTACATGCTTTTGGAGTGCAATAAATGCACTATTCTGAGAGCTCCACGTGTTTTATCTCATTTTACTCTCACAACATTCCAATGGGATTGGTACTATTATTATTATTAGTCCCTTTTTATAGCTGAGGAAACTGAGGCACATAGAGCTTTCAGTGTAGACTAAAATTATAGAGATAGTAAGTGGTCCTTAACTGGCTCAGGGTGCTGGTTACCTGTTGGCAGTGGGCATACACCTGTTTACAATCTTCCCTTCCTACTGCTGGTTCAATCTCACAAGACACACATATGCAGGGAAAAATAGCAGAAGAAGAGGTTGGAGAGGACTTTGGGTAGTCCCTCTGTGTGGCACACCAGTCCCAGCAGCTAGAACAAGCTGCCTTGGCTGAGGGAATAGCTCTGTGGTTCAGAAGGGAACCTGAGGGTAGCACTAGGGGTCCCAAGTCTCCTTGGACCTCGAATCTGTCTATGCTGGGCCTGAGCTGATGGGCTGCACACTCTCCCTCTCATTCAAGCCCGCTGACCATCATCCAGCCTCCAAGAGATGAGCCTCCAGTCCGCATATCCCAGGGGTCAGAGGGCATCTGAAGCCCCCAGAGCAAGGTTGGCCTGGTTGGCAGTAAGGCAGCGTCACCCATCCTATGAGTGACATGGCCTCAGATGTCCAGCAAGGGATCCACCATACTGGGGCCTCCGCAATGGGGTCATAACCCCAGCTCTTAACCCCAGGGCTACGCCCTTTGTTGGGGGATGAGAGGCTCTCTGGAGGCCACTACATTGCTGCCGTGACCTCACTGCTCAAGAAGAAAGACCTGGCCTTGCCAGGAGTGGCTCGCTCTGCTCATGCTGCTCAGGCTGCCTGCTGGGCATTGGGAGCCAGGCTGGTGTTGGGATTGGCTCTGAGCGCAGGGCTTTCCTGTGTGCAGGGTGGGCAGGCAGCCCTGTGAGGGCACGGGGCTGGTAGGGGCTGGTGGGAACTCCTCCACAGACTTCCATTAGCCTTTTTCATGCAGGATCAGCCTGAGGTGGCCCTTCCCCACCCCTAGATGCTTTCATCCCACTGGGTCAGTGGCAGCGTCTACTGCCCCCACCCCCAGGCCACCTGCAGCTCCAACATGATGATGACCCCTGAATGCCCGGAAGCCTCAAACTGCTGATCCCATAACATGCCTTCCTGGGAAGCCCAGCGTGACCAGGTGGAGAGCCCCATTTTGGGTTCAATTCCTACATCCTTTATTCTGCATGCAATAACTGGCTATCTACTCTGTGCCAGGCACTATGATAAGACCTGAAGTTATAAAGCAGTGAGAAAAAACAATAAAGGCCATGCCCTCATTTTGCTTAGAATATGGCAGGGAGAGAGCTCTTGTACAAAATGTTCATGTAGATTTTGGAGGTTGGGGGTTATGCCTCCATTGGGGAGGCTCAGTGTGGTGGATCCCTTGCTGGACATCTGAGGGTTTTGGAGGGGTAATGTCTTATTAGTACAAGGGCCACAGAGGAAAGGTACAAGGGCTGAGACTGCTATGGGTGGGGGAACTCTGACCCAGTCGAGGGGGAACGGGCTACTTGGAGGAAGGATGTATGGGAGCTCATTTTGGCAGAGAGTCCAAAAGATGTTCTACTCAGTAGGAATGGTATGAGCTAAGGCCCTGTGGTTATGGGAAGAGTGTTACATACTAGGGGCTAAAAAGAAGGGCAATGTGTCCTTAGTGCAGAAAATATGAGGCAGTGTAAAGTGAGAGGGTAGGCAGGAGAGGTCAGCGGGGACCAGAGCCATGGAGAGCCACTGAGGGAAGGAAGGTGAGACGGGGGCTCCCAAGATCCATTCGTATTTTCAAAAGATCATTCTGGCTTCAGACAATGTAGGTATGCAGCCTGACCAAGTCACACACCCTAAACCTTGGGTTTCTGCTCTTTTAACTAGTAATGGCTCTCTTCCTGGCCACGAGCTCTGTAAAGTACTTAGCACAGTGGAGGGCTCAGGATAAGAGTCCAATCCATGAGCGCTGCTCTCGCTGGGGACTGAGGCTGTCCTGGGGTGTTGGTGTGGGCGGGTGGCAAGGCCGAGCTGTGGGGCTTGTTTGCAGGGTCTCTGATTCCTCATTTTATTGGGTGGGCTGTAAAGTCCCCAGAGGGCAGATGTTGATGTTGCTTCAGCGGCTTCTCCAGGGAAGAAACTGGAGACGTTCACCAAAAAAAAGAACAAGTCTAAGAGATGAGAACCTGGGCCAGAACCTGTGACCCACAGGAAGATCAGGAAGGAGGGGAAGGCAAGAAAGACTAGGAGGTGAAGTCTGGGAAGGTGAAATCACTCACCCAGAGTCACTTAGCTGGTGAGTAGCCAGGGCAGGCTTTGAGCCCAGACTACCTCCTTCTAGAGCCAACAACCGCAGACCCAGATTCACTCCAGCAACAAGAGGCAGATATCCAAGGATGGACAGAGAGGCCAAGAGGGAAAGGACTCAGGGATAGAAGGACCAGGCCCAAGCCAGAGCTGCCCATCCTGTCCTTCCCCAGGCGTGATTCTCCAGCATTCCCGTGTGCCCAGGTCAGTATATCCTTCCCATTCCTTCTCTCCCTGGCCCATCTGATTCTGCAGTAAGTCCTGCTCCTGACAGCCCATCGGAACAGAAGGTTTGGGCAGCCCGGGTGGCTCAGCGGTTTAGCGCCGCCTTCAGCCTGGGGCGTGATCCTGGAGACCCAGGATCGAGTCCCACATTGGGCTCCCTGCATGGAGCCTGTGTCTCTACCTCTCTGCTCTGTGTCTCTCATAAGTAAATAAAATCTTAAAAAAAAAAAAAAAAAAAAAGAACAGAAGGCTTCCTGGAGGAGGTACCAGTGATGCTGAGCTTTGAGGAACCGGCAAGAGTCAGCAAGGGCATTCTGGGTGGAGGCACCTCGGATCAAAGGGCTAAAGATCAAAATGGAAGTGCACAGCCTGAGTGGCGATTGAGAGCAGCCTGGCTCAACTAGGGTGAAGGGAGGGCATGAGAGGGGGACACTGGGAGATGCTCTGGGGGCCGGTTTCTGGGAGGCCTTGAGCATCAAGCTAAAGAGCTGTTTATCCTATAGACAATGGTGTGCGACTTACAGGACAAAGGTGCCTCTTTGTCATCGAGATGGACTTGGGGGGTGTGGGGGAGGGGAGCAGAAACTAGGTCGATGCCTTGGAGGCCCATTGGGGCAGGTGCTTGCCTGGCGGCTGGTGGGCAGGATGAGGCAGGTGCAGAAGGCTTTGGCCTTGGCCTGCCCCCTCTCCGCAAAGGCAGCTCCAAGGCCTGATTCCGGCCCAGCTAGCTCCCCTGCTGATGGCTTGTGCCCCTCTCTCCCCCCCAGCACAGCTAATCAGCTTAGGATGGCAGTAAATGAAGGCTCAGGGACTGCAGGGCCCTCACTCTGCAGCAACAAATTAACACTTCAATTAAAAGCCAGCCAAGCCAGACCTGACGTCCACACTCTCACTGGGTGAGGATTTAATTAAGACGTGGTGGGGAGGTGGCGACCTCAGAAGGCCTCACCTTGAGCTGCCCATCTTGGTCAACCTATTGTTTCCAGCTCAGACCATGGGATTGAGACCACAGAGCCCACTGGAAGCAGCTGAGTTTGTCAAGGTACAGCGGAACTCCCTTTCAAGGGGAGAGAGCCTTGCCAAAAATATCTATTCATGGGCCCCACACCAGCACCAGATGCACCCAGCATCTCTCAGAGATGGGCCCAGGGGCCTGGAATTTTATAGAGGTTGGGGGCTGCAGGGGGATCCGAATGGCTGTGAGTATTTGAGAACTACTACTCTGGTAGGTTGTAAAAGCAGTGTAGGGAATCAACACGACTCGCATCTTATTTTATTTTTTAAAGATTCCACTTATTTATTCATGAGAGACACAGAAAGGCAGAGACACAGGCAGAGGGAGAAGCAGGCTCCACGCAGGAAGGCCAATGCGGGACTCGGTCTGTGGATCCCGGGATCACACCCCGAGCTGAAGGCAGATGCTCAACTGCTGAGCCACCCAGGCGTCCCACGACTGGCATTTTAAACAATGGAATGGAATATTAGAATAGGAAATATCAGAGGGCATCTCATAGACTTGGAGGAAGTATTATTTTGTGAAACTTTTGCTTTATTTACCTGTGTGTATATTAGATCGCTATGAAAAAGTGTGTATATATATGTATTTTACTATGGGTTTCATCAGAAATAACTGTTTGGGACCCCCATGCCCACTCTTCAACAACAAAGAGCTGTGCATGCCCTCTACAAAGCTCTAGGCACACAGTTCACAGATGTGCCTGCCAGCGAAACCTTACCATAGCCGTTTCTTCAGGTCTACCGATCCAAAAACATCATGCCCCCTGGCAGCCTGCCTTCCCCCAGAAGTCGTCAGCAGACAGGTGGGAGGGTGTAGCCGCCAGCTGCTCTGCAAGGAAATGGCCCCATTTCTGGACCAGGATAAGCAGGTAGTGGGAAAAGGACCTCAAAAGAGACCCGAGCTGGGGCTTATACTGACATCCAGCACAGAGCCCCCAGGCCAGCCTACCCGCCGACCTCGAAGCTTTGGGCAACGTGAAAGGGTCAGCAGTTGCATCCACACCTTCCCGAGCTCACTGCCTGCTTGGGAGAAGGAGAAGCAGGTGCAGGAAAGAGCCTAAGTGCATCCCAAGGAGGCAGAGCTGAGGGAGGAAGGGACGAAGGGGAGCCTGGGCCGTGCAGGCGGTGGGGGCTGGCGGGCAGGCTGCCTTCCCCATGCCACATTCCCCAGCCCTTGTGAGGCCACGCCGGCCCTGCCCTCTCTGCCTTGGAAATCCCTTTGAGCTCGAGAGGGCAGATGGGGGTCAGAGAGTGATGAGCCCTGGCCCCAGCCCCGTTTGAAATCGAAGCATCCTCGGCCAGGGGTGAGGCCTGCGAGGTGGGGTCGCCACCTCTGGGGCAGCAGCATCCTCCCGCCTGGGCCTACCCGTTGCTAGGGCCCCTGTTCCGAGGCATCGGGTTATAGGGCCGCGTGGAGCAGCCCATCTGCCGGCTAACTTCTCACTTTCCCCCCTAAGGCTGCCTGTGACCCGGCTCCCCAGGCTCTGGCCCGTGTGTAAAGTGGCGGGGGGCCTTTATTCCCACTGAGCCCCTTCTCGGCCGCCCGGCAGCCAAACTGCTCTTGGATTACATTTTGATGAGTTTTCAATTTAGGCCCAGCAGACAAGGGAAGGGAGGGGGTGGGGGCGAGGGGTGGGGGCGGGCTGGGTGGGGGGAGCCAGCGGAATAAATGCAACAGATGGGTTCAATTGTGCTGCCGAGGCCAATGAAGGAAGACATCTGTAGCTCCCGAATACTGGTGGTCTGAAACGCAATTAGCCCTCTGTGAAAGGGGCCCCTCGCAGCCCCCTCGGCCAATCCCCTCCGAGGCACTGCTCACGTTACAATGGCCTTGACCACAATCCATTGAGCAGAAAAAGGAAAAAAGAAAAGAAAAGAAGAAAGAAAAGAAAAGAAAAGAAAAAAGAAAAGAAAAGAAAAGAAAAAAAAAGAAAAGAAAAGAAAAAAAGAAAGATTAATCCAAGAGTTGCTGCGCGGTGGGGCTGCAAGGAGAGCTGGTATGCAGGGAAGGTTACTTAGGGCCCTGCTTCTCCCTTTTTTTCTTCCGTCTTGAGTCTTGACGGAAGGCTGGAAGGTTCCAGGGAAAGAGAAGGGGCGAGGGGAGTGTCTTCGTTCTGGGCTTGGTGAGGCTCTGCGGACGCACATCTTGAGTAGTTACTCATCTGCAAACCTCAATTTTTCTACCGCCCTGTTTGGAACATAAGGGAGGGAGACACGTCCCTGTGGTTGTAAGCGCCACCCCCCCACCCCCCCGAATCCCCTCCGCCTCGCATCCCTCCTGCCCTCCTAGGGGTGAGAAATTTGTTACGTGGTAAGACCCCTTCTGCACGCGGTAATGACGCCGCCTGCGGGGAGGTTCTTGCGCAGCTGGAAACGTGAGTTCTGCTTGACGCCTCGGAGGATCTGCCTCTTCCCCGGACCGAGGGGCCCGCTGGAGAACTGGGACAGGACTGGGGCTTCCTTTAACTATGCCTATTTATGATCAGTGGTACCTGGCAGAAAAAAGGGGGGAGAGCCCAGGGCAACAGGACACGCTGCCCCTGGGAGGGCGCAACGGGATCAGGGCACCTTATAGATGCCCTCCCCGCTTTGGTTCCTCTCTGCTCTTTGGTCTCTGATCTGGGAGGTGGCAACTTCACCCAAGGAGGTGAAAGAAAGCCCGAGTTCTGGAGAAACCTGTTGTTGGGTTTCTGCTGACTGTGTCCCTTCAGAATCATCGAACAGCCCAGAAGGCTTCCTTCTAAGCCTGGGTCATGGGGACCCCCCTAGACCAAGCACTCCGAAGCTCAGTCCCACCTTCACCGAGAACCTATACAGATTGAGAACCCTCCTAATGCTCCTCGTGTTCATTTAATCGTGATGGAATACATATAAAACGTACCACTTTAAAGTGTACAGTTGAGTGATATTAAGTACATCACGTTGTTGTGCCACCATCACCACCATCCATCTCCAGAACTTTTTCATCATCCCCAAATGAAGCTCTCTAGGCATTAAACAATGACTCCCCATGTCCCCGCTCCCCAGCCCCTGGCAACCACCATTCTACTTTGTGTCACTATGAATTTGCCTTTTCAGGCACCTCATATAGATGAAATCATAAGTGTTTGTCCTTTCTGATCGGCTTATTTCATTTAATATAATGTCTTCAAGATTCATCCCTATTGTAGCACATGTCAGAACTTCCTTCCTTTTTAAAGGCTGAATAATATTCCATTACCTGTATGTGCCACATTTTGTTTCATTCAGACCATTCATCTGTCAATGGACACTCGGCCCAACCACTCAGAGTGGTTCCACTTTGGGCTACTAGGAATAATGCTGCTATGCATGACTGTACAAATATCTCCTTGAATCCCTGCTTCTTTTTGGAAGCTGAAATGTTGGACCACACAATAATCCTATGTTTAATTTTGTTTGTTTTTCTTTTCACTCCAAGTCTGGAAGCTTCCTAGGAAGATGCAGTTTATTTTTTTTAAGATTTTATTTATTTATTCATGAGAGACCCAGAGAGAGAGGCAGAGAGAGAAGCAGGCTCCATGCAGGGGGCCCAATGCAGGACTCGATCTCGGGACTCCAGGATCATGTCCTGAGCCAAAGGCAGGCGCTTAACCGCTGCGCCACCCAGGCGTCCCAAGGAAGATGCAGTTTAAAGACTATGTTGATGATAATATCTAATAGCGTTAGGCAACCGATGCTTGGATTCATATTGAATTCAGGCTGCAGGTGCTCTAGTTTGCTCTGGATTAAAATTGTGTGTGATCCAAGCCCTGGGGTTAGCTGGTTATTGGAACTGGTCTGGGTATCCCGTTGCATTTGGGTCAGGTCTCCATCAAGTCCTGCTCCCCCAGGCCCTTTCTCTTGCCAGCTAACACTGAAGGTGTGATAGTGATCCAGCTGTTGGGAGTTTTTGGTTGTGTTTATAATTATTCTCATGTGTGTTTAGACAAAGTAGTAGATGCTTGGACTTAATTTTTACAACCCTTACTAACCAAGTGCTCTAAGATTCAGGGATTTCCTAGTTAGTCATCACCTGATGCTATCTGGTTAATTAACGAAGCCAGAACTGAAATGCATTATCTGTACTTCCATGACTGTCTTCTTGAGAACTCCCAATATGTCTCCTGTGGACATACAAGTCTTCCCCTTTCCCAAATCCCTGTAGTGGGCATGGGAATAGTTTGAAAAAGTTGGTGACCACTCATCCCTGAATTCCTACGATGACCCTGGTTTCAAGTACTCTATTCTATATGTCATTTCTTTGAACCTTTTGCATAGTTCAGAAATCCCAGTGTCTCATCATCTGGACTCTCTCTCTCCAGTCCTGGAAATGGGCAAAATCATCTATCTGTGCATCTCTTCCTAACAGAGGTTTGACTACATATTTACAAGCCACTGTCTGAGGGTCTGCTTTCTAACCAGCCTGCAACCATGGGCTGATGTGATACTCCCCTTTGGGACACTGATTGGTCTTGGCACACCCTTAACTACTGGGATCCACAAAAGAATAAAGTAGGCATCTTGCACAACCTCAAAGACCCCCTTATAGTCAAAGCAATCTTGAAATAGAAGAACAAAGCTGGAAGCACCAATGTTCTGACTTCAAACTATATTTTAAATCTATAGTAATCAAGCCAGTATAGTGGCATAAAAGCAAACACATAGATCAAGAGGACCAAAAATAAAGCCCAGAAACCATCCCATGCATAGGTGGTCACTTAATTTTCAACAGAGGAGGGACGCCTGGGTGGCTAGTGGTTGAGCGTTTGCCTTCAGCCCAGGGTATGATCCTGGGGTCCTGGGATCGAGTCCCACGTTGGGCTCCCTGCATGGAGCCTGCTTCTCCCTCTGCCTGTGTCTCTGCCTCTCTGTGTGTGTGTGTCTCTCATGAATAAATAAATAAAATATTTTAAAAAGAATTTTCAACAGAGGAATCAAGAATATACAACAGAGGGATCCCTGGATGGCGCAGCGGTTTAGTGCCTGCCTTTGGCCCAGGATGCGATCCTGGAGTCCCGGGATCGAGTCCCACGTCAGGCTCCCGGCATGGAGCCTGCTTCTCCCTCCTCCTGTGTCTCTGCCTCTCTCTGTCTCTCTCTCTCTCTATCTATCATAAATAAATAAATCTTAAAAAAAAAAGAATATACAACAGAGAAAGGTTAGTCTCTTCAATCAGTGGTGTTGGGAAAACTGGACAGCCACACACAAAAGAATGAAACTAGACCACTAACCGACACCATACATAAAAACTCAAACTGGATTAAACATTATGGTCTTGAACAAATGACCTTGAACATGAGACCTGAAACCATAAAACTCTTAGAAGAAAATATAGGGAGCAAGCTCCTCAATATCAGTCCTGGCAATGATTTTTTGGATTTGACACTGAGAGCAAAGAGGACAAAAGCAAAAATAAACAAGGGAGACTACATCAAACAAAAAAGCTTCTGCCCAGCAAAAGGAATCATTAACAAATGAAAAGGCAACTTATGAAAAAAAAAGAAAAGGCAACTTATGGAATGGAAGCAAACCACACATCTGATGAGGGTTAACACCCAAAACATACAAGGTACTCCTACAACTCAACAGCAAAAAGCCAAATAACACAACTTTAAAAATGGGCAAAGGACCCAAATAGATATTTTTCCAGGGAAGACATACACATGGCCAATAGGTACATGAAAAGACTGTCAATATCACTAATCAGGGAGATGCAAATCAAAACCACAGAAATGTCACTTCATATCCGCTAGGTTATATATTATCAAAAAGATAAGAGAAATGCTGGCAAGAATGTGGAGAAAATGGAACACTTATGCACTGTAGGTAGGAATGTACACTGGTGCAGCCACTATGAAAAACAGTGTAGAGGTTTCTCAAGAAATTAAAAATAGAACTACCATATGATCTAGCAATCCCACTTCGGGGTATATATGCAAAGGAAAATAAATCACTATCTGGAAGAGATACCTTTACTCCCATGTTCACTGCAACATTATTAATAATAGCCAAGGTAAGAAAACAACCTAGGTGCTCTTCAACAAATGAATGAATAAAGAAAATGTCACACACACACACACACACACACACGCTGGAATATTATTCAGCCTCAAAAAAGAAAGGAGGCAGAGAGGATTATGCTGAGTGAAATAAGCCAGACAAAGACAAATACTGCATGATATCACTCATCTGTGAAATCTAAAAAAAAAAAAAAGAGAGAGAGAGAGAGAAAGTTGAACTCATAGAAACAGAGGAGAATGGTAGAATGGTGGTTGCCAGGGGCTGAGGGGTGGGAGAAATAAAAGAGGTTGTTAAAAGGGTACAAGCTTGGGCAGCCCGTGTGGCTCAACGGTTTAGCGCCGCCTTCAGCCCAGGGCATGATCCTGGAGACCCAGGATCGAGTCCCATGTCAGGCTCCCTGCATGGAGCCTGCTTCTCCCTCTGCTTGTGTCTCTGTCTCTGTCTCTCATGAATAAATAAATAAAATCTTTTAAAAAAGGGGGTACAAGCTTTCATTTATAAGATGACTAATGTCAAGGGATCCAAAGTATAACTTATACAGTAGTAGAAGTATACGATAGAGCTGATAATTCCATATTATATAATTAAAATTCACCAGAGAGTAGAATGCAATTGTTCTTACCAAAAAAGAATATAAAGGGGAAAAAAAAGTAAATATGTGAAGTGAAGGATGTGTTAGTAAACTGGAGGGTGGGAAGTCTTTCACAATGTATATGTTTATCTAGTCATCACATTGTACACCTTAAATATATTACAATTTGATTTTTCAGTTATACTTCAGTAAAGCTGAAATTAAATAAATGAATGAAATAATAATCTCACTTCATGTTAATGTATAACATTTTTAATGAAAAAGAGCTTTGTTTTTTGGAACATTAATTAGTGAGAAAGGTGATGTTGCTTTACATGTTTGCAAATCTCTTTAATATCTGGCTTAATAGAAGACAACTTAGACTTACATATCTGCTCCTGCATTCTCAAGTTGGCCAGCCATGTTTTTGAACTATATGAAAATGCAATCTCACATAATTATGTGGCTTGAAAACAAAAACTTTGCAGACTCCATGTGAGGATCTCAGGGACCTCCCACCCCAGGGTTCTTTGAATACACTTTGAGAACCACAGACTAGAGATGCTCTTTACCCTAACTACTTCAGCGTGTGTTTCCTAAGAAAAATAACATTTAAAAATTTAATCTCAGGTTAATTATCAAAATTGGGAAATTTAACATTGACATATACTAATACCTAATGTTCAGTCTGTATTCAAGTTCCTCCAATTGTCCCAATAATGTCCTCTTTACTTATTTCCCTGCAGATCAAGATCCAATCTAGAATCACATACTGCTTCTGGTTGTATATCTCCTTATTCTCTTTTAATCTGGAATGGATTTTCAGCCTTTATTTTTCATGACCTTGATATTTTGGCGGAGTATAGGCCAATTATTTTGTATGATGTCCCTCAATATGGACTTTTCTGACATTTCCTCATCATCAGATTCAGGTTGAACATTTTGACAGGAATACCATAGAAGTGATGTGAAAAGCGAGAGGTGATTCTTCTCAATGCCTCAGATGAGGAGGCACTTGGTATTGAATTATCCCAATGTTGGTGATGTTAACTTCAAGCAGGGGTTAAAGGTTAGGACTCTCCACTGTATAGTTACTATTTTTATGATTCGTAAGTGATTTGTGGGAAGATTCCTTGAGATTCTCAATATCCTGATTTGCCTCAAACTTTCACGGACAGCTTTAGCATCCATTGTTGATGTTTGCCTTTATCAATTATTACCTAATGTTTTCTAACTCAATTCATTCCTTCTCCATTCATAAATTGGCATTGTACTATAAAGAAATGTTTTTCTTCCCCCTCATTTACCCATTCACCTACTGATTCATTCATTCATGCATTCATTTATACTATTTTGGACTCGTGGATTCTTATTTTATTCAGTGGGGTTTTTTTATAATAAATTTATTTTTTATTGGTGTTCAATTTGTATTCAATGGATTATATAATTTTTTACTACCATTTTTTGTTTTGACTTCCAAATTGTCAAATTTCCAGCTGGCTTCTAGACATTTGGATTTATCCCCATTGTTCTTTCTGGCATAAACAGATGTCTCATGTTCATCATGTACTTTTCCTGCCCCAGCCATCCTCCAATGAGCCCTGGTTCTTTTTTTAGTAAGGAATGGTATTTAGAAACCAGAACTTAGATATTAAGTGTGCTCATTGGAACTGAGGTTCAGACTTTGCTTCTAGAAGTTTTCACTGTACAAAGCTGACAAATGTATGTATGTGTGTATATATGTATATTTGTTCATATATGTATATATTATATATATTGTATGTTCTGATACCTCTGATCGTATGGTTCTAATCCAACTCATGGAATTCTTTCCAGCCTTCCTCTATTTCATATTTTTTATTCCCTTCCCCAACAGTGAGATCTGACTCTCAACATCATGTATATATTTACTCGTTTACTTATTCCTACAATACACAGAAAATTGCTGTACTCATATAACTGTGAAAAACACATTCTAAGTAGAGTTTAAGTTTTGCATTTTTGCCTTAAACTGAGGGTATATGGTCAAAGTACTGTGTTCAAGTTACATGGGTTAGTTTTCTTTTTCTTCCTTCAGTATGGTTATGTCATTCACTGGAAATATTGATTAGTTTCATTCGTTTCTCTTTTTAGGATTTGCTTCATTGTTGTTGATTTCCTAGTGTCTGGACCCTTAACTAAGTATTGTTGCAACTCTCATTCAGTGCAGGCCCAGGTAGCGTGGGGCTTCTGGACACAGTTCTATGTTTTTATCCTAATCCCATAATAATATATATTTTCATCCTGATTTACACTTCTGGGACACTTCCCAACTACCTTTTGAACACTTAGCAGCTGCAAATGTTCTTCCTTCCTTCCAAACTTGTCCTGCTCCTGGCCTTTGTGGTGCTGTTCCTCCACGTAGACCACCCCTCATCTGCTCTCTCAAACATTGGGCCATTTCAGGCCCAGGTGAAGGCCCACTCCTCCAAGCTGTCAGGATGGTAGGCTGGGCCAAAGGAGGTCATCTCCAGATTGCCAAGTATCACCCAGAAGGGTTCTCGTTGTAGCGGGTGCCCTTCTGCTCCTGCCTCAGCTTCCTTGAGGGAAGACCTGGAGTCAGTTCCTGTGTCCACTGAACCAAGTCTTCCTACTCAGTGGAGCCTGTGGGGAGCAGGTCCCTCTCCCAAGGGGAGAGCCCTGGGATCACAATGTACAGCAAAGCACCTTAGTTTCTCTGTGAAGAGTCCCTCCTAGAGGGCCATAGGCAGTGGGCTTTGGCACATGAGGAATGAGGGCTTAGATCTGGGGCCAAACTCCCTCTCCTACAAGTCTAGATACTTCAGTTGTCTCTGGCTCTTGGCAGCCCCCTTCCCTACCCAGGGACTCATTTTCTCTTGCTTCTCTCCGCTGGGCCTTAACATGGAGAGTTCAATCCAGAAGAGGGAAATTTAAAATTGAATGTCAAATATCATTATCTCATGGCTCAACAGAATAGCCCCATTACCAGGGTCCCATGGTAAGAACAAGCCCTCTTGTTTCTTCGCCACTACCTTCAACTCTAGGACTTTGGTCAAGGTCTCAAGGATTCAAGGCCTCACTCTGCCTGGGCTGTGAGGCATGCAGACCTCCACGCTGCCAGCTGCCACCTGGGGCCCATGAGGTTTGGGAAGTCCAGTTTGGGCATTGAGCGTCTTGCCACTGAAAGATCCTGCCCGGTGAATGGGCAGTGCCTCTGGTCCCTGCCAACACACACTCTCCTTAGATCTCTAGCCCCGGGATGGACGCTCTGACCTTCCTGTCGGGCGGCCCTGGCCTGAAACTGTTGCAGAGAGTGGCAGATGCTGCTGAGTCCTAGCGTTCCGGGCAGTCTGTTTCCACTTGGGGACAGTGAGTGCAAATTTAGCTCTTGTTACCAGGACACACCTCACTCTGTGTGCACTTCTAATGAGGCAGCACATACACGCACGCACACACACAAGCTGTTAAACTGTGGACACGCTGCAGCTTTCCAGTGAGAGAGGATTTCAAGGGTGTATTTTTATAAGGAAAAAATGACATAAGCATCCCTCTTTGTTATTTAAATTTCATGAAAATCAACTATAGATGGTGTGTAATTGAGCACAAAATAGGTCCTAGAATATATTCTGGAATAACGGGAGCTCTTTTATCGGGTTATATATGAAGAAAAAAAAGTCAAAGAAAAGCAAAATCTCCGTGCAAAATAATGAACTATTTGAAGAAAAAAGCGAGAGACTGGGGATCAGGCACGGCTGGGAGGGTATTCAAGGGGCTGGTTTTGAGAAGTCGCTTGGGAGTGGGGGTTAGAGACGGTGTGGGTTGTGGTCATTATTGGTTGACTCCGGCACAGAAGCAGGCTGTAAACAGACTTCGACCAGACACCAGAGCCGGGCAAGTGAAAGGCTGAGAGCTGCTCAAGGTGGGCCAGGTGACCCAGGTCCCAGATGGGGAAAGAAGGGTTTGCAAAAGACGCATCTGCTGGACCTTCCCCCGCCACCCCCCAACTACTCTCTGGACTCTGTGTCCGGTGGCCCCTAGACACAGTGTGCTGCTGGGGCCAAGCAGCCAGGGGACAAACAGAGCTGGCCTGGGGTATGTGGTCAGGAGCTAGCCTGACTCAGGAAGAGGCACTGGCCAGCTCTGCATGGATATGCTCAATAACAAGCCCCATCGCCATCACTGACAAAGAGGGACCAGGCCTAGTGGCCCCCAGATACCCCACTCCCCATCACAGTGGCACATCTTCTCATCTGCCACTCAGCCTGAGTACATCTGGACCTGAGACTGTCCTTCCCTGAACCTCCGGAGTCCTATGTGCCTAGCAGAAAAGATAGTGTCTCCAGAAAGGCTTGCTGTGAGGATAATACAGGATAGAGGGCCTAGTACAGTGCCGGTCACAGGAGATGTGCTGAATGTAGGATACTATGTCCTCTTCTATTGACCAAGGCCCTCCACTCTCTCCCTTCTGTTCTGCTTCCCTCTGCAGGCTGCTGCCCCAACTGCCCGGCAGCTCATACTCTTTTCCTTTTTTTTTTTTTTTAATTTTTTTTTATTGGAGTTCAATTTGCCAACATATAGCATAACACCCAGTGCTCATCCTGCCAAGTGACCCCCTCAGTACCCATCATCCAGTCACCCCAATCACCTGCCCACCTTCCCTTCCACTACCCTTGTTCATTTCCCAGAGTTAGGTGTCTCTCATGTTTTGCTCAGACTCTTTTCAAGGCCAGGAGCAGCTCAAAGCCCTAGGGGCACAGCAGCTTCAGAGAAGGTGCCCAGAACGCCACAGTGAAACTCTAAGGAGCCAAAAAGCTCCCAGGAAATGATCACACTGCTGTTATTGGCATTGCTGGTGCTACTGCCATGCCACACAGCCTCCAGAACGTCCTCATCTACGCCGACTGTGCAGATGAGCACCGACTGTGTGCCTGGTGGTACCTGGTCCCAAATAGTCCCTCAGGCACAGCCCATGAGAACACTAACTCCAGCCTTCTCCCCCAGATGGTGCAAGGCCACTTAGCCCAGGAATTCAATGTTCCCTGGACTCTCAAGTTCCTGCCCAGGACTCTACTCTCCTGGTCGTGGTCACCCTGAGGTAATATGGCCTTTTCTGTCCTCCTCATTGGACCATGAACGCTGAACACTGAGCACACAGCACAGGCCCTGATACTCAGCAGGTGTCACATAAGTGTCAGTTAAAAGAATAGGGGCACTTGGGTGGTTCAGCGGTTGAGCGCCTGCCTTTGGCCCAGGGCATGATCCTAGGGTCCCCGGATTGAGTCCCTCGTTGGGCTCCCTGCATGGAGCCTGCTTCTCCCTCTGCCTGTGTCTCTGCCTCTCTCTGTGTGTGTGTATCTCATGAATAAATAAAATCTTAGAAGAAGCAGAAGAAGCAGAAGAAGGAGGGGGAGGGGGAGGGGGAGGAGAAGAGTGAAGAGGCAGCTCGTCCTCCTAAGGCTGGCGACCCTGGTTGACTCTGGGACCCGCAGGGGGGACCTGGGACCTGCAGCCTGGGGCGCGGCCTAGCTGACCACAGAGCGGGGAGCGGGGTCCGAGCGCCATCTACAGGCAGCTTCTCAGCCTGGCAGGAAGCCCCTGACCCGGCGGGGGACCCCGGCACCTGCAGGGCCGCCCCAAGGCTGTGATATCAAGCGCGATTCTGGGCGCTCCTCCCGAGCCCACCTACAAACACGCCACCTCACCGTCACTAGCTGGTGTGGTCGCCTCATTGAGTAAAGACAAGCAAGGCCCGGGAGTGAGTAGGAAGTCCTAGATTGCATTGAGAATATCCCGAAGGGCTTCTCTTCCACCAGCCTCTCCAGGCCAGGAGTTGCCAAGAAGCCCTCCTCCGTGGAAGGCCGACTACTGGCGCTGCAGCACTGAGGCAAGGGCCTGCTCCCTGGGAGACCAGCAGGCTTTGGGGTCAGACCCACCCAGCTCTGCTAACTTACTAGCTGTGGGACCAGGGGATGGGACTTACTTTCTCTGTGCCTCGCTCTCCCCACCTTAAAAAAGAAGCTCCATGATCATAGGGTTACTGCGAAGAAGAAAATCAAATCTGTAACCCAGATGCCCAGATACCCATTGTTCCCAAGGGTCAGGCTTCTCTTTCTTGCCCAAATAGCACAAGAGACCCAGCTTTTGCCCTCCTTGGTCGTAGGATGGTCAGCTTTTTATCGGGTTCCCGGCCCCAGTGTTTCTGGGGGGTCTGCAGGTTGAATTTGCCTTTCCCTTGAATCCTGGCTGCTGCTGTTTCTTTGTTCCCCTTCCTGACTCACACTCCTCCCTCTCCTTTCTCTGGTGACTTCTTGCCACCTTGTAACAAATTTGCCCAGGTCCTGCCACTGCCCGGACCTCATTACTCCAAATGTGGCCAGGGGTGCTCCCCCAAGGCTCCCCCAAACCCAAAAGGACTAGACTTGCCTGAAAGAATATTAACCACAGAGCATGCTGGAAACTCCCTAACTACCTCCTAGGAGTGATCAGGCTCAAAGTCCTAAAGCCAGCCTGGCCTCAGGCTCCTCTTGACCCACTCTCTCTGGAACCCCTGGCTAGCACCTCCTCCATGAGGGAGAGCCCGGTCATGCTGTGCTCTCCCAGTGCCAGAAACATCTGGCTTTCTGAGTCCCTGAGAGGAGAATTGCTTCCTTTTTATTCCTGCAAGCAAAACGGCCAGAGACACAGCTCTATCCTGAACGAAGACTACCTTTCACATGATTATACAAAACTCTCAAGATTTTTATTTTGTTGCCTGGAAGCTCTCCATCCCAAAAAAGCATCTTGGCCTTTCTATATAAAACCAAATGTCCCATTGGTTATTTTTCCCCCTTTTCAGAAAACAAAGCAATAGCTTGCTCTCAAAGTTGTCTCCTGTAGAAACTGAAAATCAAACAACAGTTAACATTTATTTATTTCGTGTTTCCTAGTCTGAGACTCTGCTGTAAGCCCTTTGCCTGTTTTAGCTCTTTAAATCTTCACAAGAATGCTGGAAGGTGATCATCATTTTGGCTCCATTTTGTAGAGGAGGGAAAGGAGAGAATACAGCTCTGCTGACACTTTTCAACCCAGTAATACTGATTTCAGACTTCTGGCTTCCAGAACAGCATGGGCTCAGAGTCGGTGCTCTGTTGTAAAAGCCCTAATAAGTGAGTGTCCCCACCCACCTGTTGATGGTTGAATCCTCAGGGCCAAACCCAGTGCCCAACATATAGCAGGTCCTCAATCACTATGTGTTAAATCACTGAATGAAAGAAACTTCACCTAAACCAAACTCTCAGAAAAATTAATGAGATAGAAAAAAAAAAAATGAAGGAGGCAAGCATTGACCAAAGGACAGACATTATGAGCAGAGTAGATAGTGAGGCAGAGGAACACCACTGGGGATTGTGTAGGCACCCAATAGCATGATCTCGAAATTGATAAAGCAAAATTTGACTAAATTAAAAGGATCAAGAAGGGAAAGGTATGAGAATATAAGCATGGTAGGAGATTATATTGTTCCTCTCAAAAATGGATGGGTCAAATGGCAAATGAAAAAGATGGTAGACTTGAATGTCACTATTAGAAGCTGGGTCTGATAAATGAATGAATGGAGATGAAAGGCTGAAATCAGGCCAAGGTTTAGAGAGGGGAGGAGAGGCTGCAGGGCTGCTTGGGAGCTGAGGATGACACCGGGCCAGGAATCAAAACAAAGCGGGGAGGGGAGCAGAATGCAAGAGGCAAGGAGCACACTTTGGAGAGAGAAGTGGTGGGGGTCTGAGCATCTCAGTCGTTGACTGTGTTCACAGCCTGCTCTACGGATGATGAGCTCTGTGACTTTAGGCAATGAGGGAGCCTCTCCAAACCTCAATTTCTTCCTCCATAAAATGGGGATGACAGATTGACATAATATAGTCATCAAGAGGGTTAAATGAGACAATGAATATAGAGGACTTAGCATGTAGTAAACCCTCAGTAAGTGGCAGCACTTCATAGCATTTGAGACTGGGATGAAGTACATAGGCAGGTGGAAAGGTGGCTTTGCCTGCTCTGAGGGCAAAACAGGGGATGGGGGCTTGAAGGCCTGCACCCAGCCAGCAGTCAGTTTCTCTCCACGGTTTTCCCTGAGAGCATCCCCCCATTTCCTGCCTGGACTCCTGGGGAGACCCAGTGAAGCTCCCCTCCACTCCCAAGGGCTGGTCTTGCTTTCCTGAGGGGTCTCATCTAGCCCCCAGAGCATCTTTATCAGGAGGCAGGGTGTGGGGTAGTTAAGGTCACAGACTTTTTTTTTTTTATGATAGTCACACACAGAGAGAGAGAGAGAGAGAGAGAGAGAGACACAGGCAGAGGGAGAAGCAGGCTCCATGCACCGGGAGCCCAACGTGGGATTTGATCCCGGGTCTCCAGGATCGTGCCCTGGGCCACAGGCAGGCGCTAAACCGCTGCGCCACCCAGGGATCCCAGGTCACAGACTTTAAAGACATCATATGGACTATTGGTATGACATCAGGTGAGTGACTTAACTCCTGTTCTTAAGTCTTCTCCATTGGTAAAATGAGGACAATTGTGGCCCCTGCTTTATAGGCCTATTGAAGAAATCAAATTAATCAGTGTGTGTCAAGTGCTCCCAGCATTTCTGCCACATAGCATCACAGGTGTCTGAAAGTTAGGACAGCCCTCCTAGGGCTCCACGAGGGAATTCAATCAACCCCCCCCTCCCCAGCCCAGTAAATCACCATAACCATTTTGCTGATACAGCTGCGTGTTTGCAAAATTTAAATAAGAGCCCTGACAGTCATTCCAGTGATGACAGAAAATACCAGAAATGAATGAAACATTGTGTTCTTGATTTTTAAAAATGCTGGCATTGGGGGAAAAAATTCAGTTCATACCAAAACATCCTACAGGCCCTTGAACTTGTGGAGTACAAGATGAAAGGGAGGGGAGGGGAGGTGGGCAAGATGCAGCTCTGCTCACTCACATCTCTCAGGCACCTCTCCAACCACATGAAGACAGACTGAGTTAATGCCACCAAGAGGGACAGGAAGTGGACTCTGAAGAGATGAGGTAGGGGGAGTTCTGGCCCTGACAGAGTCTGGGTCTGCTAAGGTCCCAGTGAGCCTTCCCCACTGAACAACCTGCCCTCCAGACATAACGGCAGGAATCCAGTGATCTTGCTTCTTGCTATTTACTCTAAGTTGAAAACATGTCCGCACAAAAACCTGCTCATGGAGGTCCCTAGCAGCTTTACTCATAATTGCCAAAACTGGAAGCAACCAAGATGCTTGAGTGGATGAGTGGATAAATAAGCTGTGGTCCATTTGGGTAATGGAATGTTGCTCAGCAGTGATAGGACCTGAGCTATCAAGCCATGAGAAAACATAGAGGAACCTTAAATGCATATTACTAAGTGAAAGAAGCCAATCAGAAAAGCTGCCTACCATGTGATTCCAACCATATGACATTCTGGAAAAGGCAAAACTAGACAGTAAGAAGATGCTTGGTTGCCAGGGTTTGCAGGGGACAGAGACATAAACTGGCAGAGCACAGAGAAGTCTTAGGGCAGTGAAACTATTCTATATACTATAATGGTGATACCTGCCGTCATACATTTGTCCAAAACCATAGGATGTGCAACACCAAGAGTGGACCCTATGTGAACTGTGGGCTTTGAGTGATAATATGTCAGTGCACGTTTAGAGATGATAATCCGTTTACCACTCCGGTGCAGGATGTTGATAGTGGAGGAAGCTGTGTGTCGGGGTAAGGCAGGCGGTATGTGGGAACTCTGAACTTTCTGCTTAATTTTGCTGTGAACCTAAAACTATTCTAAAAGTTTAAGTCCAGGGCACCTGGGTGGCTCAGTGGTTGAGCATCTGCCTTTGCCTCAGTGCATGATCCTGGGGTCTCGGGCTCCCCACAGGGAGTCTACTTCTCCCTCTGCTTATGTCTCTGCCTCTCTTTGTGTGTCTCTCATGAATAAATGAATAAATAAATCTTAAAAAAAAATTCAAGTCCATGAAACAAATACACACAGGCAAGAGGCCTTTGGAAAACACAAAAGTTGCCCAACAGTGCCCCCTAGCACCCACAAACTATAAACTTTCTTAGAGTTGGGCGTGTAGGTTAAGTATCCAAGAGGAAAAGGCTGGGGGAAGTCTTGCTTCTGTGAGCCATGCTCACCCATAATCTGTGCATAAGGGGGTTAGAGGAATGGGGGAGGGAGGGACGGAAAGGCAGGTTGGGGCTGGCATTTGCCAAGCCAGGGCCCCGGTATGTTAGCCAGGTTCCCAGGTTTCCAGGCAGGTCAGATCCTGGCTCGTACTAAACACTCACAAAGGCCTGCCAAGGTGGAACGGACAGCCCCTGGGCTTTATTTAAAGGTGTTGGAGGCATCCCATGGTCTACAGCAAGCCCGTCAGCACTGAGGTTTGCCTCTGAATGGCTGAACCACAGTGGTCCTGGGCCTCAAGTGGAAACCCGGGTCTTTGTGCTGAGGGGCCCAGAGGGGAGTATGTGCCCCTCCCAGGGATGGGTCTGCCGGTAGCCGGCAGAGGCCAACACCGATGGCGTGGATGCTCTGAGTCAATGGCCACCAAACAGAAAGAGCCGTGTACTAGGCCACTGGGTGACAACTTCACCAGGCCTCGTTGGTGATTTACGCTTCATGAGGTGACACGGTCCCAGGGAGCCTCTGGAAAACCACTTGGAGAGAGAGCTCTGTTGGCAGGATTTCTCATTTTCTCATCACTTTTCCATTTTCATGATATAGTGCCCCCCTGGGGCCAAGGGAAAGGGAACATGCTTTTTATATTATATTAGTGGCCATGTGGAAAAGACATATTTCCCACAACATTCGGTTCAGAACGAAGACGCACATTTGCAAAGCATATGTGAAAAATGTCATGCGTGAAGGGTATGAAATATCTGTTGTCATGGCTGGGGCTAGTTTTGTGAAATATCATAGGACAGGGAGAATAATTTTAAGAGTGAGAAGCCCCTGGGGAGAACGTGAGCTGCTGGTCTTAAGGACACCTTCACAAAGCAAGGCACCAGACAGTGCTTAGGAAGGAGGAGGGCATGGCGAGGCTGTATATTCCTGTTTGCTTGTACCTGCATAAAGAATATCTGGAGGTGTGTACAGGCCACTCATTACAGCAGTTACCTGACGGGAGTCTGAGACAGACTTTTCAACTCAGCCTCCATTTATCTTTTCAAAAACTGTGTGAACTCTGCGAATCCACTGCTTTTTCAAAACATTACATGAAAACAAGACAAACAAAAAGCCTTTCACTTTGTGAGCCTGCATCTCAGAACAGAACTAGAACATTTGGAGAAATATTGCATATTTCGTCTGGAAAAAAAATGTCTCAGAACCTAAACCTCCTCCCTCTCACCGTGAACCTGAGCAAGACCTCTGGGTTTGGAACTATCCAGATTTTACAGCTGGATGCTGCAGCCCCTTTCTCTGATGGTCCCAGGGGCACTGACTGCATGTGCTTTATGAGAGGCCGTGGTTGGACCCTCATAAATAGGACATTCAACAGGACAGCAGAGACAGGAAAACAAGCTAAGTGACAAAGGCCAACATGTCACATCAACCAGCCTTGAGGGCTTTGACAGGGTCAAGGGAGAGAATTGGAGGGGCAGAGCCGGGAGGAGCTGTGAGCCATGATGAGAGCAGTACCCCAAGAGCTTATGCGGAGGGCTGAGGAAGTAGCAGCCTTCTCCTTCTCTTGCAGTTCTCCTGACATCCGGCTCTTTCAAACTTCTAAGTGAGCTTTTGCTTGTGCGCAGCACCCTCTTGGGACATCTGATCCTCCTTATTAACTTCGCCAACTCCTGCTGTTTCTCCAAGACCCATTCTTGGCATCATCCGCTTAAGGAAGCCCTCCTTATACCCTCCAGGCTGGTCTTGGACCTTGTTGGAACTCCAACAAGGGAAGGTCTTCATGCTTCCCTTCTGGGTCTCCCTGGCTGGAACTTGTCTGAGGGTCTGTCTCCTGCGCTAACCTGGGTCTCCATGAGGTGGGGGTTGTCTCCTGTGCTTGGCTAGTGCGAAGCCCACCCAAGGCTGGGTGCAGAGGAGGCCGGTTCACCCTGGGCCCAGCCTCTTCCTTGGGAAGAGGTCCAGAATCCCCACTTGGAAACACAAACAATCTGGAACTTGGCTCTGGAGCCATGCCATGGTCAGGGTCCTAAAGCGAGCAAGTCTGCTAAGCTTCTGTTCTGTTCTGTTCTGTTTGTAGAGACAGCTTTTAGTCCCTATGGGCAAAGAGCACATGTACACATGGGGGTGGTCCAGGAGCTCCAAAGTCTGGGGAGACTACTGCCAAGGCCCCCACTCTTTGGAAGTTTCCATGGTCTCATTTTTTTTTTGGTCCCAGATTGAAATGCAGGTCATGTGGGATCTATCACCTACTCCGGGGTGGGTTTTCTGAATGTCACTGGTTTTGAAATTCCAATAGGTATTAAACTGGTAAAGGAGAATTAAAAGCAGACAATTTAATTTTGCAAAACAAATCCGCAGAAATTGCTAGAGGCCCTTTCCTTTGTTTTGACAAAATCAAGCCAGATTGCACTACCCATGGTGATGGCAGCTTCCTGAGGTGGCATCTGAGGCTCACAGCTTCAGAGCTGGGCCGGGTTATTTTTCTTGGTCCCAGAAGCCTCCATGATATAGCATTCTTCCCAGGAAATCTGAGTCCTCCTCCAGCTCACGATGACTATTCCAAAAGTGGGAGGTGACTTGAGGTGTTAGAGGTGGTAGGGGCAAGTGGACACCCAGTGTGGGCAGCACAGGGCCCTTGAATTCCCACTTCTGGTGGCAGTCCACACAGTAGGGATCAATTTTTCTTGTGGGTATTGGCCGACAGTTGAAAGAATCAACCTTCTAGGAAGAGTTTTAAATTATGACCAAATGGAAAAGTTTTGCAATGCTTTGAACCTCTAGGCTTAGTGTGTCTACTGTACTGAGGGCTCAGAATTTGGCTCATGGGCTCTGAATCTGGGGCCCAAACCCATAAAAACTAGTGCACAGTGGAGGCTGTCTGGCTACAGCTTTGTTTAGAAACTCATGGTAACAAAATCATAGCACTAACACTAACCCTTGCCCTTAAAATCTGTGACGCCAGGAAAATCAGGAAAGAACAGAGAGCAAGGGCATAGGATCCAGTTTACAGGCAGGAAATGATGGACTCGGGTGCCTGGCAACTCACAGCCTGGATGATTCATCGATCTTCCCACTAACACCTCCATGAGATTCATATTGTCAGGAAAAATCCTGTACTGCTGACAGTGTGCTGTGTTATTTCAAAGGAGGAGTATTTCTACTCAATGATATAAAGATGAGAACACAGAACTAACAAAAACTCCAAGGTCAGTTTGAGTGCTTTTTGTTTTGTGTTATCAAGGTATATAAACGTTGTGGTATTTTATTCCACCTGATATGGTCAAATATGGTACATTGTCCCCATTAATCAGAAATCTTATCTTTAAATAACTCTTTGTAGGAAAACCAAATTCACAAGAATTTGGACCCTGACCTTAGATGGTATACGAAAACTATCTCAAAATGGATTAAAGACCTAAATGTAAGACCTAAAACTCCACGACTCTTAGAGGAAAAGCATTCTGATACTGGATTTTGCAATAATGATTTAGGCATGACACTAAAAACACAGGCAAGAGGTAAGAATAGGTACACTGGATTACATCAAAATTTAAAACCCTGCATCAAAGGATCAGTCAACAGAGAGAAAAGGCAACCTCATGGAATGGGAGAGAGTATTTGTAAATCCTCTAGCTAATGAGGGGTTAGTATCCAGAATATGTAAAGAATGCCTACAACTGGACACCTGGGCAGCTCAGGGGTTGAGCATCTGCCTTCAGCTCAGGGCATGACCCCAGGGTCCTGGGATCAAATCCCAATCCCATATCAGGCACCTTGCATGGAGCCTGCTTCTCCCTCTGCCTCTGTCTCTGCCTCTCTCTCTGTGTCTCTCACAATTAAATAAATAAAATATTTTTAAAAAGAATACCTACAGCTTAATAACAGGAAAACAACTCAACTTAAAAATGGGCAAAAGACTTAATAGACATTTTTTTTAGAGAAGATATACAAATGGTCAACAGCACATGAAAAGATATTCAACTTCACTCATTATCAGGGAAATGCAAATCAAAACCACAAGGATATTATCACCTCACATTCATTAGGATGGCTACTGTTAAAAAAATCAGAAAATGACAAATGTTGGCAACCAACGATATGGAGAAATCGGAATCTTGTGTGTTGTTGGGGAAGGGTGTACAATGGTACAGCCACTATGGCCACTATAGTGGTTGCTCAAAATATTAAACAAAAACTTACCATACAACCCAGCAAGTCCACTTCTGAGAATATATCCAAAGAAACTGAAAACGAGGGATCAAATAGATATTTCTCCAGCATATTCACAGTAGCATTATTCACAATAGCCAGAAGGTGGAAGGAAGAAACGCAAGTGTCCATTGACAGAATGAATAAACAAAATGTGGTATATACAATGGAGTATTGTTCAGCCTTTAAAAGGAATGACATTCGGATACCTACTACAACATGGATGAACTCTGTTAAGGGAAATAAACCAGTGACCAAAGGACAAATACTGTCTGACTCCACTTAACGAGGCATCTAGAATAGTCATAGAAACAAGTAGAATGGTGGTTGCCAGGGGCTGAAAAGAAGGGGATGTGGGGGAGGCTTTTCATTGGTTTAGAGAATTTCAGTTCTGCAAGATGAAAAGGTTCTGAGATTACTTGCACAACAATGTGAATATACTTAACACGATGAACTGTGCATTTAACATGATTAAAATGGTAAATTTTATATATTGTACGTTTTACCACAATTTAAAGACAGATAACTATTTGCAGAGGGAGAGCTGTTTTCTTCTCCCTCCTGTTGCTATCAGATCTGAACAGAGTATTTCTAGGCACCAGGAACCACCTAAATTCCCACACAGAGGTTTTTTTCATGGCATGTTAAAAGTCTGCCTTTGAAGACACGCTAATTTCAAAATACACTTTATTCCTTAACGTTAGTTAAAAGTATTTATGCTAGGCTTTTACCTCACTTAATTAAAAACAAAAAGCCCATGTTTGATGTGTGTTATGCTGTGTTTGAGGCTGTCTTTGCTAGCCAGATGCATCCTCTAAATAAGAGCAAGCTGTGTTTCTTCCATTCGGGTTCTTTTTTTTTTTTTTTTTTTAGATTTTTATAATTTATTTATTCATGAGAGACAGAGAGAGAGAGAGAGGCAGAGACACAGGCAGAGGGAGAAGCAGGCTCCCTACAGGGAGCCCGACCCAGGAGTCCATCTCAGGATCCCAGGATCACAACCTGAGCCAAAGGCGAATGCTCAACCACTGAGCCACCCAGGTGCCCCCATACAGTTCTTGACTGAAACAGAAAGCAGCCACAGGCAAATCTTTCTGATCAAACATAAGTTGCCCCCTCTTAAAGTTTAAATGAAGATGATGGCTAGAGGGCACACATGATAATCTCCATTCTCTAGATGAGGACACTGAGTCCCAGAAAGGAAGGGAAAAGAAAGGAAGGGAAGGGGAAGGGGAAGGAGAAGGGAGAAGGGGGGAAGGGAGGGGAGGGGGGGGGAAGGGAAGGTGACTTGCCCCTGAGTGTGTCCACAGCAAAGCCAAGGCTGGCTCCCAATCAGGGCTCCCTTCCTGCCCTTTGGCCCTCTGCTGCTCTGGATGCTGTGAGGTGAAGGTGGAGGGAGCGAAGGCTGGCCAAGACCCAGGCCACCGCCTCCTTCCCCTAGTGACCCAAGGGATGGCCGTTTAGCTCAATGGAGAAAAAGGTCAAAAGTACAAGATAACTTCTGGGCTTACTAGTGCCAGCTCTGTGTGGCCTGACCATCTTATCCAACGGTAAGATCCAAGAAAGACTCAGAATACCCAGGCACTCGACCCCAGGCCTGCCTCAGGCATTGGTCAGGGCTCCAGGACTTAGCCCCTAAGTAAATCCTTATTATCGGGTTTAGCAATAAGTAAAATCAACATATATTAAGCATTTAGCACAATTATGAAATTAGGCTTAGCAGTGACCCCTGGAGTAGAGAGGGAGTGTGGGCCGGAATGGCTGCAGCTCCTGAGCTGCTGCTTCTCACCATTTCCCTCTCCTCTGAAGATGGAGGCCTCCCTGCCTCGAGTGGCCAGCCCAGCCTCCATGTGGAGGCCCAGGCAGCACTCTGGGTGGAGAGCAAGTGGCCAGGGCACCCCTGAGAGCTACTTGCTTCCCACTGGGGCTCGGGCCAGGAGACTAGTAGAGCTGGCCAAACCCTGCAAGATCACTCGGAGAGGACTCCCTAAATGGTTAACCTGTCAGACCCACCATTACCTTGCAGTTATCATTTTATTAGCCCAGAGCTTGGGGGAGGGGGGGGCAAAGTCATTTGCAGAAACTGGGTACTGACTCCCACCTTCCTCCACAGGCATCGTCTCAGATCCCCCAGTGCAGGGTCAGCAGAAGCTCCCCTCCTCCAGGAGGCCTTCCCTGGAGTCCCCTTCCCTGGCAGGTTAGACTCCCCTCCTGGCATACATGGTTCTGTGAGTCCCTCCTCGCAGCACCCACCTCGATGAGTTACAGGTGTTCTTTTTCCTACCTGAGAGCTCAGTCAGCAGCAGTCATGACGGTGGGAATGACCTACCACGTGTACGCTATGTGCAGAGTACCAGTCACTACACACACAGTACTCTATCCGCATTTCCCCTGCCATGTGCACACGGGGTCCTGGGCTGTGCCCGCGGCCTGCCTTTCCTCTGTCGGATTCCCACTCCCCGGGCGGGCGGCAGTGTCACTCCAGTTTCCGGTCAGGAAGCCTGGCTCCTCATCCCTGCTGTGCTGGGCGCCAAGTCCGTGCTCTCGAGCAGGCCCCAACCCTTAGGAGCCCGTCTGCCCCGCAGCCGTCCTGCAAGCGCTGCTCCGCAGGCCTCGGGCTGGGCTTCCTGCTCTATCTCCGCCCTCAGGGAGTTGTCCTCTGGCGCCCTTTGCTGCGGATTCACCTTGGGCCACTGCAGGGCGTTTCGAGTGGGAGAAGCAAGGGCTGTCTCCCCTTGCCACCGGGCCTCCCTCATGCCCTCCTCCCCAGCGGCCCCATGAATGACGCCTCCACCCTCTCACCACCCTCCCGCTCCCCCTGGGGAGCAGGCCGCTGGTTCCACGGGTGCCGCCACCTGGTGGTCACGGGCCACCACGACCCAGGGGGTGGCTGCACACAGGCTTGGCTGGCTGGAAGCTGGCCCGCCTCTCCGCAGAGCGCACTGCCAGCCGGCCAGCTGGAGCACACCTGCAGAAGGCAGGCCATCTGGACTCCAGAGAATGACGCCTACGAGGCTCTGCAGCTCCGCGATTAGGCCCCAGGGCGCCGCCGAGGGGGTGCGAGTCCTAGTTCTGCTGCGTGTCACATTCGAGACCTTGGGCTGGCCGACTGATCCCTGTGAGCCTCAGCTTCCTTGTCTGTCTGTGAAGAGGCAGCCTTGTCCTCCTGTGTTGGGGCCCTAACCTGCAGGGTCTTCCTAGAGCACCCCTTTAACTTCATTATCATCAAAAAAGGAATTTATGTTAAATTCATGCAAATGAGGCATTCAACTCCACATTCTGTTCCTGTTAAGCGAGAGGTGGTGCCTTCTGAGAATTCGAGAATTCGGAAGCCCCTCTCACCAGAGCTGTCTCAGGCTCCTCTGCTGTTAGGGGTGCTACCCCAAGCGGCTCTCGTGCACCAGTTTCCTACCCCGTTTTTGGCACTTGGTGCGCATCACATTTAGCCATCACACAACAACCAACTATCCCGATTTCACAGGTAGGAATCAGGTTCAGAGAGGCTGAGTTACTGGTTTGTGGTCATGCACTTGCTGTAAGAAGGAACCAAGCCTCACGCCAGACTCTGTCTGACACCAGAATCCTCACCTGCCCACCATCATAGAAAGCTCTGGAAGCTGTTCTGGCCCTGCATTCTCCAAGCAGCACATGACAGGGACATTTGTTTACTGATGGACACTCCTCAGGGTCCCAACACCAACTAGGGAAGGCCCTTCCAGCTCAGGGGGCCAGGAAGAGTGAAACTGGCACCCCAACTCCTGCTGCTCTCGTTCTCCCCTCAGGGGACTGCCAGCCAGGGACTGGCAGGACTTTGGCAGGACTTCCAGGTCACTTTCAGAAGCTGCAGATGGAGCAGGACTTCCTCGTCCTGGACCCTGGCTGTTTCAGTTCTCTTTTCCTGGGAACTGATCTGAACCAGTTTACTGAGGGCACTGAAATCATGAACGTATCTCTTCTGCCCACCTCCTCTCCCATGCCAGGGCTGGGAGCATGGACATGGCCCAGCTCTCAATGAAACATGATTGCAGGGTGCAGTGGTGACGCAGTGTCCCATCTCCAAGGGAGGAAAACTAAGGTCCAAAGAGGGGCTGGGACTCACCCAAGGTCACATGCCAGGCTTCTGCCTGTGGCCCACTATCTTGGGTTCCCAACAGGGATGCTGAAATCTTGTGTGGATCCCGATGGGAACAGGCCTCCCCCACATACCTGGCCCAGCCCTGTGCATGCTGGGGCTTAGACACACAGTGGAGAAGACGGACTACGGGGAGGCAGCCTGAGGCTGACGCTTGGTTCCCTCCAGGGGCACACACACGTCTCGGCTCTGGGGAGCTGGTTTCCTGGGGGGAACCCCAGATGTGGTGTCACACTGGCTGGGACACATAGGGATACTTGACTGTTTCCAGATTTTCCTGTTGTCCTTCTTAGTTACTAAGCAGCCAACTAGAGTCTGAATGCTCAGAAGAGAGAAAGCGGGCTAGGCGCTGAGGAGTGCCTAGAGGGGCTGAGCCCCCAGGGTGTGGCCTGCTGAGATCTCTGTGGCTACAAGGGTCACCCATGAGGAGTGGGTAGGCAGCGGGTCTGGGACAGTGAGGGAGATTGGGGTACCTACATGCTGTGCCACCTATATATCCTCCAAGAGTCCCCAGGATAGTCTGGGTTTGATGGAAAAGAGAGAAAGGATTGTAAGCTAATTTGTTCTGGCGCCTTGGGCCTGGCACTGCCCCTCTTAGGGCCTCGACTGCCCCCTCTATAAGATGGGCACATGTCTCTTGCCAGCTCTGTGAATGCAGTGAGGACAGTATGAACACTGATGGACGATGCAGACTTGTGCCACATGAAGGGTTAGCACCATGGTGACCCTGGGTCACTTTCAGGGTGGTGAGGGCCCACAGTTCTGGGCAAGCATCCATCTTGGTCTCTCCAAGGCTGCCCTGGAAGGCCAGCAGAGCCCAGGAAGGGTGGATAGAAAAGATGGCCTTTCTGCTGTCTTGGAAGAGAGGCTGCCCACTGTGAGCAGCCATTACTCCCATCCCCTGAGGCCCTGCCCTTTCTGACACACTCAATGGCCTGCTCTGTTGCCCACTCACAGCTCCCTTGGTCACTCCTGGTCCAGCCAGAATGCTGTCCTCACAGTCTCCCATGTATGTGGGTTGCCCTCATTGGCTCTCTATTCAAAAAGCTTCTAGTTTCTAATAGGCCTGGGATTCCTTCACCCCACCCTGTGGGCAGGGGAGAAGAGGAACTCTAGATCAGCTGGCAGCTACCAGCTACCAGCCACCAGACACTGCTCTCAAGGACCCTGGGGACCGGCTACAGACATGGGCAGCACTGAAACCCAGCAGGGAACCTCCCTCCTCCAACCAGGGGCCTCTGCTAGTAAGGATCCCAGGCTGAGGTTTCTCAACCTCTCAGCTTTGGGGTTGCACTTCTGCAATGGGAAATTGTACTTCCATTTTCTTTCCTAAAGGGAAAAAGAGAACAAGAAAACCAATGAATGGTGTGACACATCACATCCCTGCACCGCAGCCGTGACTGCCAACCCCAGACGCACCCCGGCCCAGACCCACTTGCCCCTGAGAGCTCACAGCTGGAGTAGCAGATGCAGGTGTGCCCCTGGCACACCCCTGGCAAGGTAGGTGAAGGTTGGGGGGACCTCTACCCTGCCACAGCCAGGGTAGAGGGCCTGGTGGGACGAGGAGAAGGAACCCTGCAGGCTCTCCACCAGGCACCCGTCTCAGTATCTTCCTATCGTCTCACCTCAGAAACATCCCTGGGAGGGCTGCTTTCTGCTTCCCAGAAAAACTGGGGGGGGGGGGCGTCCTCCAGACATGAGAGGGCCTTGTCAGGGGCTCTGCCCTGGTGGGGGATTTCTGTCAGCGCTGGGATGCTCAGTGGAGCAGAGAGTGACAGCTCATGAGCAGCAGAGAACATTTATTTCTGGAGGATTCTCTCAAGGTCCCTGTGGCATGGGGTCAGGCCCTAGAAGTGAACTCTGAGTTTCTGGCCAGGCTTGAGGACCTGGATACCCGCTCAGCTGTCCCAGGCCCAGTTCACCTTTCGTACCTCGGGAGGAGATGGGATGTGGGATGGAGACACATGTATGTCTGTGCTTTAGGGAAGTGGGGGGTCCTGAGGGGTCTGCCCCTCACTGTCAGAGTGGAAGGTCCTCACCATGAGCCTACTTAACCCAAAAGGTAGAAGGGGCAGAGGGCCTAGGACTCAGACTGCCTGTGACAAGACAAGGCTCTTATTTGCAGCATCCCAACACCTGATTTCACAGGATTTTCATGTGTGTGAGCATCTCCTCATTTAGCCATTTGGCAAATATGCCCCCAGACAGATATTGTGGCCAGGCCTCATTTGCACAGGGCAGTGGGACACAGGGCAGCTCAGACCACAGCCTGCCCCAGGGGCCTCAGAGATAGCAAGAGGAGCAGAGCTCAGGGAAGACAAGACAAGGACCCACATAACTCTGATGTGTAATGAGAAGATGAGCTGAATGGGGGGTGTCCAGAGGAGATTGGAGGCCAGAGAGAAGAAGAGAGCTTCATAGAAGAGGCCACATTTGAACTAGTTCTTTAAAGATGAGCTGTATTTGGGCAGAGTTTGGATGGAAGATGCATTCTTAGCAGAGACAATACTGCAGGCCAAAGCCTGGTGCTGGGAAAGTACACAATTAGTTATTCAAATCCATGCATCTCTTGGTTCCCACTGAAGGAGATGGCAGGTTCTGGACCATATGGGGTTGGGGGATGTGCCAGAGAGTTTATATTCCTCAAATCCATGCAGGAGCAAAGCCAGCTATTGTAAGTAGCCTTACTGCACATGCCCATGAGATTTCTAAAAGACAAATTACCAGAGGTGAAATTACTGGGACAAAGGATGTGTGCTTTTCACACTGTGGCAGCCTTGTTACGAGGCCCTGCAGAGCCTCTGTCAGTTCTTGAGGCTCTCCACCTTCTTCAGCAGGATCTGTCTCCTGCCCATCTAGTGAGACATCCATGTCCAAAATGTACTTGGTATAGTGCCAGGCCCATAGAAGCACTCAGAACATGCTAGCTGGTTTTGTTCTTTCTCTGGTCCCCCAGGAGCCAGCTGGGCTTCCCCAGTCTGTCTGTCCATAACCCCTGCTGCTAGAAGCACCTCTCTCCTCTACCAGCTGGGTGTTTTAGAGACCAAGGGCTTGTTCTCCTGTTGCTTGGGCTCATTCCCAGCAGTTGATCAGGGCCTGGCCCAGAGGAGGGCCTAGCAGGGGTTTTTGTGTGTGACTGTTGGATACGAGGAAGGTGTATCCTGTCTGCCTGCCCTTCCCTTCCCACGAAGCAGGGCCAGATTGTCTCCAAATGACAGTAGGCCACCAAAACCACACCATGCAGGCTGGAATGCCTTATACCTTGCAAAGACAAGGACGGGCATACTTATATTACAGAAAAGAAAGCTAAAGCTCAGAGCGGATGAGTGTTAAGTCCTACTCACAGAGCATCTAGAGATGAAGCTGAGGCTACACCCAGTGGGGCTGACCTTCCACACCAACTCTGGCCTTGGCGCCATCCCAACTTGGACAGAATGACCATCCCCACCCTCCGTGCTCTGCTGGACGTGGTTTAGAGCCCCTGAGCTGGGCAAGCATGTCTAGCTCAGGGAGTCACAGCGGTGTCCGGCTCCAACCACGTGTCTCTTGTTCCAGCGTTCCCAGGCTCCCGGCCATGGAGAGGGCCCTCACAGTCCTGCATGTGAGCCTGCATCACCCCACACGGGACCTGGACGCCTTTGCCAAAGTCCCGGCGCAGCTGCAGCATGACACCAGCCCTCTGCTGGTGGGGCGGGGCCCGGATGCCCACCTCCGGCTGCTGCTCCCCCACCTCTCCCGCCGGCACCTGTCGCTGGAGCCCTACCGGGAGGAGGGCAGCGCCCTGCTGACCTTCTGCCTAAAGGCCCTAAGCCGCAAGGGCTGCGTGTGGGTCAATGGGCTGACTCTGAGGTTCCTGGAGCAGGTTCCCCTGAGCGTGGTCAACAGGGTCGCCTTCTCCGGCATCCAGATGGTGGTCCGTGTAGAGGGAGGCACCTCCCTGGAGGCTTTTGCCTGCTGCTTCCATCTCAGCCCTTCGCCCCTGATTCACAGGCCCCAGGCTGAGGAGACTGATGAATGGGAAAGCACCTCCCAGGAGCAGCCTCCTCCACGCCCACGGCTGCAGGCTCCAGAGCACCCGGGGCTCCACCGCCCTTCCCTGGCAAGCCCCGAAGGAGGAACAGAAACACAGCTCCAGAAGGAGCCCTCGGACAGGGTACCCTGCTAGTCCCCTCAGCTGCCCAGAGCAAGCCTTGCCTGTCATAGGACTTCAACCCTTGAAGCGACACTGGGCGAGGTTGACAAGCAAGACCTGACCGGTCATGATGAACTGATTTTGCAAACATGAACAGCCTGGGGTGGGGGAGCAGCGTCCCCAGTTACAGCTATGCAAGGTAATGGGAACTTCATATACTTTTAGAGGCCCTGAGGGGTCTGAGAGCCTCCTCAAGCCTCTCCCCACATTTCCCTCCTCTCGTCTGCCTAGGAGTTACTTTATGTTGCTAATTTCGTGAGCTGCTTAAGAGCTGGAGTTTGAGGTTGCGAGAGGAATGTATGGACACATGTAACAATTACGTTTGTGGTAGCTCGGGGTTACCTTGGGCTTTCAAATACCCACAGGCACTTGGGGCTTAGGGAAGCCTGTGTTTAATAAACTGCAAGTATTTCATTAAGCTGGCATACCCAATAGGATTCCCCGATCCCCAGATGGGCTGCATGCACGCCACGTTGTCACGCAGAGGCGGGGGCGGGAAACACAGAAGAGGTGTAAGAGGAAATTGGAAAGGTGGGGGCTCACATTTCTGGAAAGGATCCGGGCAGAGCTCAGGGTCTCCTGGCGGTGGGGAGCTGGGGGCTGGGCCTGCCTGGAAATTCATCATCAGGGTCATCCTAACGTTCCCTCACTGTGTCATTTCTGGATCAAAGTCTTGGCTGATAAGAGGGCAAAGTCTTCCGGGAAAGGTGGCTTCCCAGAGCAGTGGGCTCATTCAGGGCTCATTCAGGGCTCATGAGAGGGTGGGGAGGGAGGTTGTGATAGAATTCAGCTCAGCAGTTATTTTACTCAAAGTGGGTCATGTACCTATGAGGGTGGGCTTTCAAAAATAAGGGACAAGTAGTGAGCCAGGCAGGCCAAGGGTGGGACAATTTTATCAATGAACAGGGGAGCTGGGCATAGGCAGCCCCTGTCTATGTCATCCTAGGAGCAGTGGGGGTTTGGAAGTGCCATTTAGAAACAATGTTCACTGTGTAAAGAAGGAAGGGACCCACAAATTCAGGTTGTCGTCATCATCCCAGACTGTGCTATAGAATATCTGAGACACTGAGGCCATGATGCCGCCTACTGGCTGGCTCACATCTTCAGGCCTAGAACAACGTCCAACAAGGCTTTCAACACTACTTCCCACCCAAGAAGAAAAGCCCCTTTGCACCCAAGGCGGGCTGCAAGGAGATTCAGCTGCACTGCAAGGTCCTCCCTGAGCATCCCCCTCCTTGGGGGAAGATAGCAGTGGGGAGGACCCAGGCCTCTTCTAGCCTGGGAGGCTTCCTTTCTAATAGGGAATAATGCAAGTGCACTCATATCACAGCCACAAGGCACAGGAGGGCAAGGGCTGTGAGGAAAGGGGGCCATCCAATATTGTGAATGGCCCTGGGGGAGGTCCCCAAGTGGTCCTTCACTCAGTCATTCAACAAACTTTCACCAGATGCAATGCAAAGCCCTGAGAATCTGCAGTGAATGAGGCTGACAAAGTCTCTGCCCTCAGAGAGCGTGTGCAGGCTCATGAAGACACCTGTTGAGGAGCAAATCACTTCATCATTTGATCACCACTGTTATTGCTGCTAAAAATATTGTGTTTTCTCTCTCTTCAAGCTGGGGTTAACATTAGCTGTACCATTAAGTGGCCATGTCTGATGAGCGCTTACTGTGTGCTCAGGACTCTGCTAGGTGCTATGTGCCCTGCCCAGCTGAATCCTAAAAACACTAAGATAGATGATGGTATTAATACATTGCACAGATGAGGAAATTGAGACTTAGAAAGGGTATCTTGCCCAAAATTCATGCCACTCACTAGCCCTGTGATCTTGGGCAAGTGACTTAGCCTGCTCTTGTCTCCATTTATCCCTCAGAAAAGGCATAAGATAATAGTACCCATCCATGGTGGTGTTATTATGGTCATAGGAGGTGGCATATGTAAAGCTCGGAGAGAAGCATCTATCACACAGTTAGATACCTACCACTGTAAGACCTGAGAGAGGGAACATAACAAGTCCATATCCACGGGCTCACCTAGGATGCATATATGGAGCTAGAGAAGGTTGGAAGCCTGGTAAACTGGCTACAGAGCCCAAGAGCTCATCTGCACTCTGTGACCACCTGATAAAGGATTTTGTCTTTGCTGTAGACCTGGCAGGCAGTCAGGGGGAGGCTTTGCTTGCCTCCAGAAGGCTCAATATTCAGAGTTTGTAGGATATGAGACACCTTGATGTCAAGACTGGCAAGCAGAAGAAGCCATGTGCTAGGTGGTTTCATGAAGCCCACCATTTTGAAAGCACCTTTAAATTTCATACACAGATTCTAAATGCAGCGATGATCCCTCCAGAGACCAAAATGTTCCCAAGACTATGCTAGGGAGCAGCAGTGTACCTGTAGAAAGGGGAACACACAGGGGAGACTGCATCTGACCTTCAAAGGCAGAAGAGAGGAAGTTGGCTGGGGACATGCACCCCAGAGTTCCAGCGGGACAACTGCCCCACTCCTCCAGGGAACCTCTGCCACTGAGAGGGGTCCTCTCCCTTCCAGAAAGAAGCAAACCCTCCCAGATGCAAGGTCTATTAGAGGAAACAAGCTGCTTCCCCCATGAGGAGTCTGAGACTCAGAGTCAAGTGTTGGGGAGTCCCTCTGGGACCACAGGATGAAGTGCAGGGCAGGCCGAAGGGAGCCAGGACACGTCCCACTTGTTTCAGACTCTGTTGATTCCCAAACTCTCCTTGCAGAATCCCCTGCTCGCCTCATACCAGGTTTCAGGGCAGCAAAGCTCTGCTCCATGCTAGATTCCATTTTTCTGGAGAAGAGAACAATTTAAGTCACCAAGTCCCTGCAGCCACTCCCATTTTCACACCTGATACCACGTTCCTTGGCCTGCATAGACAGCTTGAGCAGATTGGAGAGACCCTCACAGCTGCATTCTCTCAGCCCCACGCACAGGGCAGTGCACGCAGGTGGGGGGGGGGTGCGGGTGCACACACACACTGTCACGAGGCATGCATGCCTGCTGTGGCGGCTCCCAGGTGGGACTCTGCAAGCGGCGGGGGGGGGGGGGGGGCTGCCTGGGTTGGAATTCATGCTCCACCACATACTGGTTCTGTGATCCTGGACAAGTGACTGAATTTCCCTGTTCCTCAAGTTTCTTCTTTTGGAAAACACAAAGGGTAAAGGCTGGCTGTGGTGGTCAAATGAAGTACAGTATTTAAAGCATCTAGTGTAGTCCCTAGCACATAGTAAGTGCTCACTAGTTAGCTTTTCTTGTCCAATTCAACCAGTTCAAGGGAATAAGTCAAATGCAAGTAGATACATAGAGGGCTTACGCACACCTACACATCTGCTACAAAGAGCTATGTTAGTTCCATTCAGACACACCCTAGAGCACTACAGCTCTCTGAGACCACAGTCTAGAGATCTAGAAATCATCCCCTGTGCCCTCTAAGGCATTTTAACTCTCCCACTCCTCTGCTTTACTAAGAGGAGTCTTCCAACCTGTTTGTAAGTGAGACACCGCATCCCCTTGAGCCCCATCTCGAGGGAGACCTGAAAACTCCCCATAACTGCACGGGGCTCTGAGGCATGAACAAGCACCATGAGGATGTGATGGCAGACACATCAGATGGCACAGCTCTGGCTGGGGCCTAGAGCAAGGAAGGCCACAGCTGGACAGCAGCAGGCCCACACAGGACATCAGGATGCTGTAGCTGTAGTTGCTGTGTCTGTTGCCCTGTGAGACCTTGAGCTCCACACAGAGGAGGACCATGGGTTGTTTGCTGTTGTGTTTCTGGTGGCCTTCAGGGAGCTGGCTGGAGAATGGATGGACAGGTGGATGGGCAAGGAAGCAGTCACCTGGGCTGTGTGAAGCCATGAGCCAGGCAGGTGAGGGCACGGCCAAGCCTGGCAGTGGTGGACAAGAGAGATGGGGTGGCCCGCTGGGGCAACAAGGCCTGGAAGCCGTGGGCAGGTGGTAAGTCTTTGCCCGCTCCAGGCCCTGGTGAAGGGACCCCAGATCCACTAGCTGGGATGGAATAGGGCTGCTGCTTTTGTTGGTGTTTTCGCCTCTGCAGTCCAACCAGAAATCTGGGTTTTTGAAATTCTGTGGGACAACTGCTGGGGAAGGTTGACAGGTCTGACAGGTCCTCAAGTCACTGAGGATAGGGCTCAGGCAACACTTCCTGCCCTAAGCAGAGGCACAGAGATGGCCCCAGGAGATCCTGGGAGGGCTCCAAGCCCTAGCAGTCATGAGGTGGGCTGGCAGGATTGAGACTGGGCCTAAGGCTCACCACATCTCCCTAGGATCTGGTTTGACCCCTCTGCTCCACCCTGTGCAATGGGGGCCACCTCCATAGAACCTCCTCCCCCAAACACACACTAGGAACACACTGCCTCCTAAGCCAATGCCCCACCTGCACAGATCGGAGCCGTCCTGTAAAGCGATTGCCCCTGGTAGGGCAGCTAAGATGCCACACTGCTGGAGGCATCTGCATTTTCACAGAAAGGATTAGAGTGGGTGATGTCTTCTCTGAAGGAGTGTGTTTCTTTGTAGAAGGAGTAGCATTAAAGGTCTCACAGTAGGCCAACAAAGGAAACATTTCCCTTTCCCCTCAAAATCGACAGTCATTTCGGGATGCCAGGGTGACTCAGCAGTTGAGCGTCTGCCTTTGGCTCAGGTCGCAATCCAGGAGCCTGCTTCTCCTTCTGCCTATGTCTCTGCCCCTCTGTGTGTGTCTCACAAATAAATAAAATCTTTTTAAAAATCGACAGTCATTTCATAAATGTATAAAGCAGGACATAGTCAAAGGGCTGGCTCAAGGTTTCCCTGTGACTAAACAAAGCTAAGGCAGGATTCTAACAGAGCTAAGAACGGATTTTCTGCCTAACAGCCCACTGAAGGGCCAGGCTGCTGTCAGCAAAGACATGTGCAGAAGCAAGTAAGTCCCATGCGGTGTGGATGGTTCATCACCACCTCCAGGACGCCCACCTGCACCCCCAAACTGAGCTGTGGAGGGGAGACCTGCCTCCGACTTAATCTACTGTGTGAGCTTGGGTCTTCTCCGTCAGCTTCCACCCTGTGACCCCTGGTAAATGTTGCCATCGGGCTAGCTGGTCCCCAAGCCGGACCCCCCAGCATTCTGTTGCCGCAGCAGCCCTGCCCGCCTCTTGGTGCTCCGGCCGCTGGCCAGCTCTTGAGGCCTGAGCCCTGTACCAGTCTTCGGGAGAAGAGCAAATGGACCCAGCTCCTCCGCCTCCCAGACGAGATGCCAAGTAAATGAACTCTATTCACATGGCAGGGCTGTGATCCCTTTTACCTTGAACATGAACTCACAGGCGGATTAAAGTGAACTAAAGCCTACCATTTGAGTTACATTCTCAGCTGATTGGAAACATGCATTACCTCCCCATGACCGGGCCGCGAGAAGGGAAGTTATTATTTTTCTTTAGAGTTTGTAAACTCTTTATGGCTGAGGCAGCTTTAATCCTGCTGGGGGAAAAAATGATCCGGGAAGAAATTGCTCTCATTTACCTTTGTTTTCCAATCACACGCTCCAGTGGGAACAAAACATCCTAAGATCCTAAGTGAAGGGATGTGGGAAGCGAGGTGATCCCCGACAGAAGAGTTTAATTATTTTCTTCTTTAAGCGCGTGCGTTGAAAAGGCTTTATAGTGCCGTCTGCTAGGGGGCTCGCTCCACAAAAATGTGCACCCCTCCAATGAGCCCGGCACTGCCCAAGCTCTTACTATTGTCTGCCTCCTCTTTCCGGGGCCACGCGGTCTCCCTCTCTTCACCATGCCTACCTTTACAAGGGCTGCTGGCGGCCACGTCCCCGGCTCCAGGCCTTTGGGAACCAGGAAGGAGTCTGAGAAAGGGCAGATTGGAATAGAGATCAAATCACCGTCCTGGGAGGAGGGAGAGACTTGTGGAGTCTGGAGTTCTAAAGGGGGTTTTCTGTCCTCCTCTGTTATTTCTCTGATCCTCTGCATTACCTAACAGAGAAATGACACAGAGCAGGTACCGAGCAAAACCATCACGACGCCCAGGCGCTGAGCCAAGCATCCTAACTGCTGGAAGGGGCCCCAGCTGAGACATCTGCCCTGCTTGCCTTTAAAGCTGCAGAGGCAGGGGGTAGGGGGTGGGGAATCTTCACAGTAAAGCAGAGGCAGGGCCCTTCCAAGGGAGGGCTCGGTCAGGCAGCCAGCCATGGGCTTCCAATAATTGCTTCTTTGAGGGCTCGGGGCGCTGTGATATCATTCTTCCATTCGTCTGCGGCTCGCTGTGCACAGGCCGAGAAGATGGATCCTATTAGGTCACCTTGCTTGGGGGAAGGGAGGGTGCGGGGTGGAAGAGGGTGTGTATCAGGGTCCGGTCAAGAAAACAAAAACCACTTGAAGTATTTTAAAAATGTAGCTCAGGGAATGGAGTACAGAGGCGATGTACCTCAGAAATGGGACACCTGGGTGGCTCAGCAGTTGAGCGCCTGTCTTTGGCTTGGGTCGTGACCCCGGAGTCCTAGGATCGAGTTCCGCATCAGGCTCCCTGCATGGAGCCTCCTTCTCCCTCTGTGTCTCTTCCTCTCTCTCTATCTCTCATGAGTAAATAAAATAAATATCTTAAAAAAAATAAAGAAAAGAAGGAAAGAAAGAAAGAAAGAAAGAAAGAGAAAGAAAGAGAGAAAGAAAGAAAGAGAGAAAGAAAGAAAAGAAACCAGCCAAAGCAGGTGTTCCCTACCCGGCTCGCTCCCACTCCTGGAGCTACGAGGAAACGGAGAGAGGTGGTTGTTGCCAGAGCCAGAGCGGGCACTGCCCAGCACGGAGCTAGAACTACTGTGAATTTTCCCTGCGGAGGCCGTCCGGAGGGAGCTGGAGCTGAAGAGGAGATGCACCTGCTGTTTGACTCCCCCCCTGCCAAGGCCAGGTGCTGAGGGAAAGGGTGAAATACCCTGGCTTCTCCCCGAGCCCAGCCCTGAAGGCAGCAGAAGGCAGCTGATGAGCAAGCCTGGGGAATGCACCCCATGGGGTGGACCCCTGTAGTACAAAGCGGAGGAGAGAAGGGAGAATGATGGGTCTGAGGGTCAACGGCTAAGGCCAGCACAGGGACTATGGCCATTGCAGTTTGCCTCAGCCCCTGCCTAGGGCCCTGGGCCACCAGAAACGGAGAGGAAAGAAAGAGAGAGGAAAGAAAGGGAGAGGAAAGGGGGCCCAGCATAGGGGGCCCAGCATAGAGGGCCACCTGGAGGCAAAAGGCAAACACAGATGCCCCTCCTACTGGTCACCCCAACTACATAACCTTTGGCATCTATATAAGAAAGACAAGAGGAGGGCACGGGAGGACAGGAACCATAAAACGAGGTCCAGAGAATTGCTAGGCGTGGCCGTCCTTGCCTGGCCCATGCAATCTGGCCGGGGTGCCTGCCTTGACACCCCATCTCTTCCCACCCCAGAGGCAGGGCAACAGAGCAGAGTCCAAACCCCCACTGCTCTCCACTTACTGACTCTAAAACTTCCTTCATCCCCCAAGCCGCTGATCCTCATGTATAAAATGGAGATTCTATCAGTCCTTGCCTCCCCTCTGTGGAGGCTGAAACACATGTACATGGATAAGGGGACTTAGCACGCACACCATGGACGTGCTCAACGAATGCCAGCAGTTAATGTTCACTACCAGCTCTCCCAGAAAGTTTCTTCCTCCAGAAAGTCCTCCTGCTTTTTTCCACAAGGGAATCCTCTCCTCCAAGCTCCAAGCCCATGTGGGGACGCTCAGAGGGGTTTTCAGGCAGCGATCCACGGTATCAACCGCCAGAGGTGTTTCCTCAGCTGGGAATACGTGTACTTGCCGTGAACTCTGCACCATGCCGGAGCATCTCCCCAGGCAAGGCTCAGAGTGTGGATGGAACAGCCCCCTGGCACGCAGTGCATCCTTAGTAAGGGCCCTGCTGACTGAAAGACAAAGCCAGTTGGGAGAAAGAATGTGGGTGGGGTAAAGGCAGACCTATAAGGAATGAGGCTTTGAGAAGAACCTCAGCTCACACCAAACCTGCTGGTTGAACAGGTTAAAATGCACGTAAAACAACTAATTACTCAGGAGGGGACAAGGCCAGGGCGAGTGGTTTGCTGAGTGAACAGACTTGCTGTATCTCTAGGACCCTGAGCCCTGAAGCAAGGACAAATCCCAGCCAGGCCATGCAGGGCATACCCCTGATTCTTCTGCTCTCCGCCAGTGGGTTTTCCTGTTTCCAGATGAGTCCTATCTCCATGGTTCGACACAGGTGCCCAGCCTACCACCATCCAGAAACACACATGTTAGGTGCAAAGCTCCCAGACTTGAACCTCTGCCCCGGGGAGCCCTGGAAACAAGCAGGCTGGATGCTTGATGTCGGAGGCTTCCAGAATCAGCCCTGGGCCTCATTACGGAGGCATACATGGTCTCTTGTGGACACACGTTGGAGACCAACGAGGGAAGCTAATCATCAGGGGGCTCCATCTTTCACTTTTACGTTCCTCTTCCCCTGGGCCTGCGGTTGCTGTGCAGATTTCAAGTTGAAACGTCAGGAAAGCCTCATGTGGTTTGACTTCTTCCCCATTCCACCCTCCACCCCTCCCAGCACACACACAGACTCACGCACATGCCTGCCTCTGGTCTCTGTCAAGCACCCTGGGGAAAGTGTTGGTTAGAAATCCGCGGGGCAATTATCAGCGGTGAGCTTTGCTTCTCCGTTAAAGAAAGAGAAAATACCTCCAGTTGAGACTCTCAGCAGGCTTTACAAAACCAGGGAGAGGGGGGCGATGTTTTGGCTCAGCTCAGGGGGGTGGAAACAGAAGCCGAGGAGAGACCTCATTATAAGAAGGATAGGGGCATTCGGAGGAGCCCAGATTGTTCTGAACAAAGAAATGCCCTCCACCCTGGCCACGAGGTCCCAGGAGTACTGGCACAGCTTAGTCTGATGGAGAAAGCGGGGGGTCGAGAGCTTCCATTCAGCGTGGCCGAAAGTTACTGAGAAAGTCACCGAAGGCTCTGCAGCCCTCACTTTGCCAATCTCTACGGTCAGGTGTGTGCTGGTAGATGGTTGACCACAGGCCCTCTGGGTGATGGGGGAGCTCTGATTATAGTGTGGGACGTTTCCTCATTTCCATAATGGAAATTCTCGCACTGCGGTCAGTTTCAAGGTATCAGGATGACATCACTGAACCTGGAGCTGGAAAGAGACGTACAGTGAGCTCCCAGATACAATATGTGTAAATACCTCAAGAGCATAGAAATAGCAAAATGTGGCAAATGATTACAAAACAATGATTATTATTTATTAGCTGTATTTAATATAATTTATGGAACTGTAAGTTCATGTGATTTAATTTTTAATAATAGCTTCTTTTTTATTTAATTTCAATTAATTAACATATAGTGTATTATTGGTTTCAGAGGTAGAGGTCAGTGGTTCATCAGTCTTATACAACACCCAGGGCTCATTACATCCCATGACCCCCTTAATGCCCGTCACCCAGTTTCCCCATTCCCTCCACCTCTTTCCCCTCCAGCAACCCTGTTTGTTTCCTATGGTTAAGAGTCTCTCATGGTTTGCCTCCTTCTCTGGTTGATCTTATTTTATTTTTTTTCCCTTCCCCTATGTTCCTCCATTTTGTTTCTTAAATTCCACATAAAAGTGAGATCATATGATAATTGTCTTTCTCTGATTGACTTATTTCACTTAGCATAATACCCTCTAGTTCCATCCACATCATCGCACATGGTAAGATTTCATTCTTTTTGATGGCTGAGTAATATCCATTGTGTATACATCCCTCATCTTCTTTATCCATTCATCTGCCGATGGACATCTGGGCTCTTTCCGTAGTTTGGCTATTGCGGACTTTGCTGCTATAAACATTGGGGTGCAGATGCCCTTTCGGATCACTATGTTTGTGTCCTTTGGATAAACAACCAGTAGGCGATTGCTAGGTCACAGGGTAGCTCTATTTTCAACTTTTTGAGGAGGCTCCATACTGTCCTCCAGAGTGGCTATTTAACAGTCACCTCTTATAAGACAGTTTGAGGCAGCTCCCGCACAGTCATACAGAGAAAATTGCAGCCCCTGAGAAGGGTGGGCCAGAGGAATGAAAAATCAATGTGAAAATGCCTTGAAATGGTGACTACACAGAAGTGTTGGAGAAATCAGAGTGAGCCTCCTAAGAAAACCGTACAATGTTTTGCCATTTAAAAGTGAACACGTTTATATTTACAACGTTATCCAAAATACATAAAATAGGGCAGCCCCGGTGGCGCAGCGGTTTAGCGCCGCCTGCAGCTCAGGGCGTGATCCTGGAGACCCCGGATCGAGTCCCACATCAGGCTCCCTGCGTGGAGCCTGCTCCTCCCTCTGCCTGTGTCTCTCTGCCTCTATCTTTCTAGCTGTGTCTCTATGAATAAATAAATAAAATCTTAAAAAAAAAAAGAACTCTCTGAACTATCTTTAAAAAAAAAACAAAATACATAAAATATTTAACGTTATTTAAAATACTCTTAAGGGGATTCCTTGATACAGACGAGGAAACTAAGATTCACTGAGGGGAATGGTGCCCGAATCCACAGAGCTGGTGGATTGTCGCTCTTCTCCTCACCCCTCCACCCACGCACACCTAGTGAGGGGTGGCCCACAGGCTCTGCTGACACTGGGTTGTAGAGCCCCACTGTCAATGCCTGCCTAGCAGATGTCACCAGACATCTGTGCCAGGACCCGAAATCCATCCCCTGTCTTCAAAATGTGCCATCAAAAAAAAAAAAAAAAAAAAAAAACAAAATGTGCCATCAGGTATTAGCAAAGAGGCTGTGCTCACTTCTTTCCTGGGATCTCTCTCTTAGAGCTCAGGGCAATATAGGTCGCCTGGCATTTTGAGGCCACCTTCTTTTTCTGAAGGAAAAACATCTCTCTGGGCCCCACCTCATCTCCCTACCCCCTTAGACACCGGATGTTGAAGTCTCTGGTAAATTGAACAGCTGGGAGCAGAGAGACTTTCAGCTCAGTCTCTGAGCTATAGCCAAACCCAGAGGCCTCCAGGACATGGAGAGCAGGGTGGTACCTGATTGGCCACCCAGACTGTGTGCAAGCATTTACCTGGCAGCCCTTTGGGGGGTCCAGAGAGGCCACCCTCCCAACCCAGAGCAACTGGCATTGGATTCCAGATGAGATCAGGACCCTTGTTTGAGGCTTGGATCCCAGGACCCTTGTTTGAGGCTTGGATCCCAGACCCAAACGCACATGTGGTGGGGAACCAGTCCCCTACAAAATCTTCTGGTGCAAAGTTAGCCCTTCTCCCACCTCCCACCTCTTCCCGGCTTTTGTACTATAGCTCTGGCTTCTGGGTAGGAAACACCTCATTGTCCAGGCCACATCCCTTCAATTCTTTGTCATTTCAAATTTTCTGGCATGGAGGTTTGGTATGCTTGGCGCTTTACGGCCATTTGCAGTGTAATTCTGTTCCTGTCCTGCCATTCAATTTGAATTAAATATCAAACAGATGTGAGTCATTTTTTTGCTCTTTTTAAAGAAAAAGTTTAATATTAGGGAGCATGCCCTCCTATATGATCAGGAAAGCCGTTCAGAGAAATAAGCCCCTTCAAATTAAAAAAGAATCACATTGGTTAACGTTAAGATGCTTTCAAGTGATACATTTCGAAGTGCTAAGGGAAGGTGTTTCCAGCCAGCTATAAAGCAGCCAGGAGAAAAGAAGAGAAGATATACGGCCCCAGGCTGATGGGGAAATTGGAGCTCAGAGAGAGGGCAACCCCACCTGGGGAGGAAGCTCTAAACTTGGAGATGAGGCTCACAGATGGCCGGGGAGGCCATCCTCCCTAAAGGCCTGGGGGTGGGGGTGGGGCTTGCTCTCTGCAGCCCGTGTGGTCAGAGTTGAGAAGGGAGTCAGAAGGAGCTCCATTCCACTCAGAGGGTCAGCCTGACCTGGATACCCATTCCCCATCCTCACATACTTACACCAGTCTGGCACGTCTCCCCCCAGCAGTAGTTCCGGGGGTGATGGTGGAGTTGAACGTGCTGAATGGCTTAATCCGTTGGTCTCCACTGCAGTCTCTTGGATAGTAGGGTCTTTGGCTTTTTGTGGGTCTTGTATACCCCCTGGAAATGGCCAAGAAAGCTATGGCTACTTGTTGGACACAGAAACATGCATAAACTTGCATACAACTTCAGAAGCCCATGGTCCCCTGATTTAGACCGCCCTCCACCCACTCCAGCCATGGCATGGAAGATTTCATCACCAAGGCACTCAGCCCACAGGACCATGGCCCCTCTGTCACACAACAGGGACCTACATCTCAAGCACCCATACGCCCGGCATCATGCACAGCCTTTTCGCGTGCCGGAGGAACTGGTCAGTCTCCAAAACCCCTCTGGTTTCTTGGCAACACGCATGCATGGAGCTCAACATTATTGGACCTGCCGCCATTCGTGGCTATGAGCCAGGGCTTCTCCAGGGCTGGCTCAGGCATTGAGTGTTTCCATGTGGTCCTTTTACTCACTGTACCTAAAAGGCAGCTCTCCAACTACAGCCGGCTGATTGCAAATGACATTTCCATGTGGCAAGGAAAAGGGCCAGAATGCCTCTGATTCCAGCTGGTTCTGGACATCCTGGACCTGGAGATGAGGCTCTGCACACCCAACATTTGCCTGTAGGGATGATGTGCAAATGCCCAGAGACCCTGCTCCACAGGGAGCATGGGGCCCTGCTGATGAGAAACAGAACCAACACTTCCTAGAATTCTGCAGACAAAAGAGGAGGTTGAGTGGAGGGATTTAGAGCAAAGAAAAGCCTAGACTTTGGAATCAGACAGCTGAAGTCTGGATCCTGGCTCTACTCCTTATAACTCCATGACCTTGGGCAAGAGACCAACCCCTCCCAGCCTCAGTGTCTCCCATCTGTAAGGAGGAGTACTGCCTATCTCGTGGGGAGTTTGGGAGAATGAAACTGGATGATGCATGCAGGGTGCTGAGCACAGTGTTTGACTTAAATGAGTGCTCAGTGTTTGAAAGTTATCTTTCTTTGGTGTTCTCTCCAAGATGACCAGCCCTCTCCCTGCGTGATGGTTCTTGCGGGGACTAGGGTGCCGGAAGGTGGGCCAAATCAGGCTTATCTCTGAAGTAGCCATAGTGATAACCATGGTGTGGGGGGGAGCAGGAGATGCGAAGGGAGGGGGGTGTGAATTGCAGTTTCATGACTCCTCTTTTGGGAGGGGAAGGAAGAAGCAGGACGGCTGAGTGGGGGAAAGTGTCAGAAATATCTGCAAGTGGTTTGAGAAGAGGAATCGAAATTCACAGGTCATTGCTGCTATTCCAACTATTAGTTTGCATCTGTGGCAACTCCATAAGAAGGAACGGAGGGCCATTCAGGAAGTCTTGGGGGGAGAGGGCGGTGCTTCTGGGAAAGGGTGAGGCCTGGCCTCTGCCCTCCAGTGACTCAGGACCATATCCATATTCTAGAACCACTCTGAGCCTCAACTGACAAGGGCTGAGGAGGCTCCTGGGAGGAGAAGGATGGAGCTATGCCTTGAATGATGGGAATTATGTTGAGCAAGGGCATCTGGGTGGCTCAGTCTATTTAGCATCTGCCTTTAGCTCAGATCATGTTCTCAGGATCCTGGGATCGAGCCTGGTGCTGGGCTCCCTGCTCAGTGGGGAGTCTGCTTCTCCCTCCCTCTCTTTCAAATAAAATAAAATCTTTTAAAAAAAGAGAGAGAGAGAGAGAGAGAGAGAGAGAGAGAAGGCCACCCTCCGTGCCTTGTAGTACACTGGGCTGGAATCCCCAGACAAGGTGGCTGGCTCTCAGTGGTCTCAGGTTAGCCCTCAAGGCCACACAGCCACTGGTGAGACTCATTCATTTGTGCTTCACTAAGAACAAGAGGTCTCATCTATAGGGCTGCTCAGGTGCCTAACCTTAGAGGTCCTATCTGCCGTGAAAACACATTCCTCTCACCTTTACAGCGAGGGGCGGCCGTGTGCGATCAGACCCTGGAGGACAACCTTGAAGATCCTCCCCACGCTCTTCAGGGGCCCACAGCAGTATGTGGGGTCCTCATAGAGACTTTGCCCCATTTCACCAGTATGCCTAGGACACCCTACTCAACATAGGAACCTGATAACTGACACGCAGTCATATCTATCTCTGTTCTTATTTCATTTTCATTTAAAATTTTGCATTTAAATATTGAATGACTTAAATATATTTCCATAAACCATTACTTGCATCACCCTCCAGTCTCCCTCAAGGCACACATTTTCTGACTGTTGCAATTGGCACAGACTTGTTTCCTTTAGTTGTTTCCTTGGCATTTCACATGTCTTCATGCTTGTCATAGTGATGTCATTGGCTGTTTGTTATTACATCAATGACACACCTCAGTCTACAACAAATCGATGGGCATTTTCATTCATTATGATTTTTTTTCTGTGTCTAAATTATACTCTAAACTGTACAAAAGACAATTTGCCTTTGGAGTGACTCCCTTGGGGATATTCCTAAGGAGCAAAGGAGCTGGATACTCAGGTGAGAGCTGTAGGAAGATTCTGTGTGTGCTCATCACACACGGTGAGTATCTCTTGAACCTTCATGCCAACACAGCGGAGTTCGTTCCTCTGATGCCCACTAGAAAATTGAGGTGGGTGGGATGGAGGGTGAGCATTTGCCCAGAGCCACCCCGTGTGTCTCCCTGTGCCATTTCTCAGAGCGCCCCTCCCTCCAGGTACACTGTGGGTAGAGCAGGAGCCCCAAGTGCCTTTACTCTTGCAGTGAGTGACCGACGCTGGATATGCCCCAAAGGTCTCCCAAATGGAGACATTATGGGATGGGGAAAGCTGCTGCTTCAGCCTCGGCACAAGCCCTGCCGATGGCTTGTCTCAGACCAAGCCCAAGGCTGCCTCCCCAGCCCCTCCAGAGACCCTGTAAGTGAGGGAGGGCGTGCTTTGTGGATCTCTAAGCCCTTTGGAAGATGTGCAAATGGGGCCAGGTCAGCCACATGAAGTGCTGGCTACAACGTGCAAACACCACCTCGGGGTGCTGCTAATCTTTCAGGTCAGGCCCTGGTGCCACCAGGCGCCCACTGTAGGCACAGAGGCCGGGGCGCCCCCCGCCAGGCCGCCCGTGTGATCCTGTGACAGCGGCAGGCAGTCCTGGGGCCCCTGGGACCAGCCACGGGGCCATCGGCTCGTGCCCGTGTCGGCCTCGTAGTGGCCTGGGCGCCCTGGCCAGCCGTCCCTGCAGGCAGAGCCGCCGCGGCTGCCGGGCCGCAGGAGCCCCCGGGCCCACAGGCCTCCCTGGCCCCCAGTGGTGCCCCCGGGCGAGGTGCACGGGGCTAACCAGAAACACCTGTGTACATGGAATTTCCTGCCCCAGTTCAGCCTTCATTTCCTCCGCCAGTAAAAACCCAAGGCGTGCAAAGGTGAAAGAAACCAGCCAGTCAATCACCTAGACGACGGCCACCAGGGCCGCAGAGACAGGACTCGCTAAATTAAATTTTAATTCCCACCCGATGGCCTGGCCAGGACGGCCGGGATTCAAACGGTGCAACGGGCCGCCTGGCCGGGCAGATGCCCGCTCTCGGTCCCTGCAGGAATCTCCTCCCCCCGGGCCGGGACGGTGGCGTGGGCCTTGGCCCTCACGGTGTGGAATGAGACCCTACGGATGAACGGGACCCCCTGGCCCCCCTCAACCTCACTCTGCAGCTGCAGAGGCTGCCCAGCTGATTAGCGGCTCAGTGCCCCGGGCTGTTTGAATTATTAGGTGCCGGGGAGATCAGAGCCCGCCGGTGACTCGGGGACATTTACCAAGACGACATCAAAGCCAGAGGCGCCCGGGTCCAAAGTGTAGGATAACGGTCAGAGCCCGAGGGTCTGCGCTCTGTCCTGGCCCAGCAGGTTTAGGTGAGGAGAGAGTCGTAAAAATGCCTCCGTTTTTCCAGAATATTTTTCCAGCAGTTCCTGCCGGCGAGAGCAGGGGGCTCGGGGCAAGAAGAGAGGTATCGAGCCCATGTTATGGTCAAACCAATTGACGCGGTGTCTGAGATAATGACTTGCCTGACCACACGGATGGAGTCCCGTCCCCCGTCCCCCTGATCTCAGCCAGTGATGGGAGGAGCCGGAGGATGACCTTGAGAGGCAACCCTGAGGTCACACAGGCCTGGGCTCATAGCTCAGCGTGCACCCTCTTAACAGTTCCTTCCCCCAGCATGGGTCCCCTGGTGCCTCCACTGGCAAATCGTGACAGCCCCTCCTCTCTAAGACTGTGAGGAGCCAAGGAGTGTCCAGGAGGTGCTTTACTCTGAGGAATGTGACAAGCCAGGGGACCAGATGAGGCAACTTCTGTGATTCTCTCCCAGTGCATATCAGTGACAGTCACCAGAGGAATAGAAATCAAGACCTTTTCTTCAAGGGCACCTGGCCACATTCTGGACACCCCAGGCCCCACTTCCTGCTCAGCTTTGTGCAAGACACACAGGCCCCCCTCCCCATCTTATCTGCTTGGTCTCCTTGGAGGGGTCAAATACCAGTATGCATCACTGGTGGGGGCAGGTGAGCCAGGGGATGGGGGAGATTAGCACAAATCCTTCCTAGACCTTGAGAAACAACCTCTAGGGCAACCAGCCAGGGGCTGGAGGCCATGACTGGCTCCCTAGCAGATGACTGCAGAACGTTCCCTGTGAAGTGGAAAGCATCCCAGCTTTTTAATGGCCGCCATCTGCCATCTTTAAAAATAGCTTTATGATTTTAAAAATAATACATGCTCATTATAATATACTACAACTACACACACTCATAACATAAGTGAATCTCACCAACAATGTAGAGCCAAAGGAGTTCACACTGCATGTGTGATTCCATCTACACAAAGCTTTAAAATAGGCAAATGGAATCTGTGGTGTTTAAATCAGGAAATGGGTCACCCCAGGGGTGGGAGTGACTGGAAGGGGACACAGGGAGACTTCTAGGAGGCCTATTGATGTTCTGCTTCCTTGATCTGAGTGCTGGGTTACACAAGTACATTCACTTAGTGAAACTCCACGGAGCTATATGTGCCTATAAACTTTTCTGCATGTACATTATATCAATAATAAATTCCCTTAAGATAAATTAGTGGGTCTGTGGCAACACTGTGTTTACAAGTAAATAGGTGTAAGAGACTCGTAATCAATGTAGAAAATGTGGTGGAGTTTTTTTTTTTTCTCTAAAAAATGGAAGCTTGGAAACAGATCACTTACCATCCAGAGTTAATTCCTTTAATATTTCAGTATTTTTCCTCCTCACCTTTTCCCAGGTATGATGCTTGCTTACTTATACATTTAGCATTATTCTTCTATAAAAAAACTATATGTACAACTTTTTTCCTTAATATTATATCATAAGGATTCTTGCGTGCATTCTTAATCACTCCCCAAAGCCATCTTTAGGACCCTGCAATATGTCACTATATGGGCACATCCTGCCTTAACCTAGGGGTTCCCAAACTCAGTTGGATTTGCCACTCCCTCAGGGGGGTATTTTGCAATGTCTGGAGACATTTTTGGTTGTCACAACTTGGCGGTGGGGTGGTGGCTCCTGGCATCTAGTGGGTAGACTTCAGAGATGCTACTAGACATCCCATAGCTTCCACAACAAAGAATTGTCTGACCTTAAGTGTCAACGCTGAGGCTGACAATCCCTGTGTAACCATAGTCTTACCTATTATACCTACAAGCTACTCTCAGCTTTTCCTATCACGAATAAAGCAACAACACGCCTCCTAGATTAATCATTGTGTGCATCTCTACCTCCTCAGCATCAGTTTCTATGGGCAAGCTCAATGCTATGGCCACTGGAAAGAGCTTGATATGTGCTTCTGGGCTATCCTCCCAAAAGTGGCCTCAGTTTACACTCACCACTCACCCTTCCTCTATGTGTCTAGTGACAAACTAGAGACGTTTAGTCTTTTAGAAGCTCACAGACCTACCATACCTAAAGATGCCCCTCTTTGGGCAGCCCGGGTGGCTCAGCGGTTTAGCACTGCCTTCAGCCCAGGGCCTGATCCTGGAGACCCAGGACCAAGTCCCACATCGGGCTCCCTGCATGGAGCCTGCTTCTCCCTCTGCCTGTATCTCTGTCTCTGTCTCTCTCTCTCTCTCTCCCTGTGTCTCTCATGAATAAATAAATAAAATCTTTAAAAAAATGCCCCTCTTTGCCTGGCCACCCTCTCTTACTGTGGCTCATCCACTTTCTCTTAAAGCTTCCTGAGGAAGCAGTCCATGTCCCTCTCCCCACCTTCGCCCTTGTGCCTGTCCACCACTCAGGGCATCACAGAAGCCTCTGACCCTCACCACTGCACTGAGACTTTCCTCAGAGGGCTACAGGTCCCCTTGAACCAAACGTCAAGGTGGCCTTTCTTTTTCTTCTTTCTTTCTTTCTTTCTTTCTTTCTTTCTTTCTTTCTTTCTTTCTTTCTTTCTTTCTTTTTCTTTCTTTCTCTTTTTACTTTTCTTTTTTTTTTAAGATTTTATTTATTTATTCATGAGAGACACAGAGACACAGGCATAGGGAGAAGCAGGCTCCCTGCGAGGAGCCCGATGTGGGACTCGATCCCAGGACCCCGGGATTACGACCTGAGCCAAAGGCAGATGCTCAACCACTGAGCCACCAAGGTGTCCCTCAAGGTGGATTTTCAATGCCCAGGGCACCCAACTCTCAGCTACATCTGTCACCAGCAAACTCCCAATCTCTCTTAGAAGATTGCCAAAGACTCCTAAGCCCACCACCTCTCAGGACCCAACCTCCCAGGGCTCAGATGCCACCCTTTCTCACCCAGGGGCAGAGGTAATTCCAGCCCCATCTGCTCTCCTAACTCCAGACTCATGTTTTCAGTGGAAGCGATGTAACTTGGCCTCTTTCTGGAACTTGAAATTTCCATATTTCACCTTTCTTGGGTGAGCTTTCTAAAATAAAAATCATAACTGCAACGTGTAGACTGGCTTTGAATACTGATTCATACAAATCAACCTTGAAGCAAACACATTTTGAGGACAATGTGGGCCATTTGGTTATGAACTTGGTAATAGATGTTAAGAAATTCCTGTTAATTATATGAGGGATGATAATGATAGTGTTGTTGTATTTTAAAAAAACATAATTTTTAAAGGTTGCACACTGAAGTTTCTAAATAAGGTGAATTGATTTGTCTTAAAATATTTTAGCAAAGGAGTACCTGGGTGGCTTAGTAGTTGAGCGTCTGCCTTCAGCTCAGGTCCTGATCCTGGGGTCTGGGGATCGAGTCCCACATCGGGCTCCCTGCATGGAACCTGCTTCTCTCTCTGCCTGTGTCTCTGCCTCTCTCTCTGTGTGTCTCTCATGAATACACAAATAAAATCTTTTTAAAAATTTTAGCAAGGAAGAAATAGACTAAGAAAATTTGTAAAAACATTAATAATTGTTCAGTTTAAGTATGAGCTCATGGAGGTTCGCTATACTCTTCTCTCCACTTTTTATGGAATTGTTCAAACATTCAAAAAACCCCACAAATATGACTACAGCACTCTCCTGCTCAGAATATTCCAGTATTCTTTGTTGCTTAGAGGATCCGGTCCGGACTTGTGAATGTGTCATACCAGCCTGAGGGGTCAAGCTACTTTCCCCTCTACAGCTTCATATCCCCACATCTGTCCCTACATTTACAGATGATCCTCTTCACTGCTTGGAGAGCTCAGAGTCCAACCCCATCCTCTCTGCCTACAAAACCATACCCATTTTCCAAGAGTTTCTTCAACATGTCCCCTCATCTCTGAACCTTCCCAAGTCCTTCGTTTTCTGACGCCTCAGGCCAAGCCTCCAGCCCTCCCTCTGCCCCTCTGTCCCTGCCTTCTCCCTCTGCCCCTGCCTGTCCACCAGTCAACTATTTCATAGTGGCCAGTTGCCATGTGTTCCCCATCCCACACTCCCCCTGCTCCCTGGAGGGGAGAGCTGTGTCTTGCTCACTCCCACCTTTCGAGACTGCTGCAGACCTAGCACTTGGCCGGGATTCATTCGAAGTCAGGGGAGTGAACGAGTGAGCCTCTTTCTTTTTCCCTCCTTAAGATGAACAGTACTCACATTTGAGTTTCCAGGCTAGGTTTCTTTTCTGCTTTTCCCTGGATGGGACATGATTGAAATCGTTTCTGAAAATGAGTCTTAGGAACTCAGAGGAGAAGTATAAACCAATCTCAAAGAATAGTTGAGTTGCCAGGCAACGGGAGGACACAAGCACAAACTCAAATATTAGCCCAGAGATGTTTTATAATTAATTGCTCAGAGTCATTCTCTTTACCAACAACTTGATAAATCCATGCAAGGAAAGACACAGTTAATAAATATAGTTAATCGCACTGGTCACTGGGAGGAGAATGCCAGAACTGACGTCATATACTGCTGATGAAAGAAGAGCAAACCTGACCCTGGTACTGGGAGAATGAGGGAGAAAGAAGACAGCATGCCCATCTCCAGAAGTGGCCTTCTCCCAAGCCATCTCCTGCTTCTGGTCTTGGTCAGAGCCAGCAGAGAAGCTTGACTGGGAAGGTGCAGGACAGGGCTCCAAGGGTTGGCACAGAGATGGGTAGATCCCACCACAAGGCCCTGGATCTCAGAGCTTTGTTGCAGTGTCCTCGTCAGTCCTCTGCTCCCAAGCCTGCCACCCGCAGATGCAGCCTGCAGAGACAGTGTGTGGGTCCTCCCTCAGCAAGTGCCCAGAGGGGCCTACCTTCCCCCGACCCGGTGCCAATGCATAAAGTGTGGGCGTCCTGCTTCAGCAAAGCACTGGCAGGTCCTCCTCTTTCACTTCCCGTGTTTCTCAAGAGGCAGGTGACAGGGCTGAGCACATATCGGCCTTCTAGAGGAGGCCTTTGGATTACCCGCATGGGAGTGCCTCGGCAAGCTGGCTGGAAAAGAGTCCCACCTGGCCTTCCCCCATTCAACAAGTTTGGGAGTGGGTCCTTGGAGCCCTCACTGCAGCAAGCTCTTCCAGTAATTTTGTTTTTGATAGTGGTAAAATATATACAACATTAAGATATGCTGTTTTAGCCATGTTCCCACGTGGTTCAGTTCAGTAGTAGGCCTGAACACTGTTGTGTAATCCTCCCCACTGCTTCCCACACTTTCCATCACCCCAAACAGAAGCTCTGCACCCAATAACCAGTAACTCTCTCCCAAGTCTCTGGTAGCCCCTATCCACTTTCTGCCTCTATGACTATGCCTATTTTAGATACGACGTGTAAGTGGGATCACACTTTTGTGTCTGACTTGCATCACTTCGCATAAATATTCTCAAACTTTACCCGTGTTGTGGTGTGTATCAGAATTCCATTCCTTCTTATGGCTGAAAACTATTCCATTGCATGGATGTACCCCGTTTTGTGTACCCATTCGTCTGTCGATAGACACTCGGGGTTTTTCCACCTCTTGGCTGTTGTGAATGATGCTGCCATGCACATTGCTTTACTGATATCAGCTCCAGTCCCTGCTTTCCATTTTTTTGGTGAAGGTACTTAGGAGTGGAAATGCTGGGCCACATGATAATTCTATGGTTAACTTTTCAAGGGACCCCTAACTATTTCCCCCAGAAGCTGTACCATCTTACAACTCCATCAACTGCACACAAGAGGATTCCATCCTCATTCTCACTAATGCTTGCTATTTTTTAAAAAAAGATTTTATTTATTTATTAATGAGAGACAGAGGGAGAGAGAGAGAGAGAGAGAGAAAGAGAGGCAGAGACACAGGCAGAGAGAGAAGCAGGCTCCATGAAGGAAGCCTGATGCGGGACTCCATCCCAGGTCTCCAGGATCACGCCCTGGGCCAAAGGCAGGTGCTAAGCTGCTGAGCCATCCAGACACCCCTAAATTTATTTCTTTATTTGAGAGAGAAAGAGAGAGAGTGCTAGTAGGGAGAGGGGCAGATGAAGAGGGAGAATAATCCTCAAGCAGATTCCCTGCTGAGCACAGAGCCTGATGCAGGGCTTGATCCCAGGACTGATTTCATGACCTGAGCTGAAATCACGAGTTGGATGCTGAACCAACTGAGCCAGCCATGTGCCCCACTCATGCTTGTTATTTCCCATGTTTTTTATTATAACCATCCTCGTAGGTATGACACAGTGCCTCACTGTGGTTTCCCTTCAGGTGATTCTGCTATACACAAAGAAGACAGAGCATTCAATAGAGAAAGCCAGGGACTCACAATAAAAAAAGGGGCTTTGGGTCACTTTTCAAAGGATGAGTTTTCTTCTTTTGTAAACAAACACTGTTTCCTAGTGCAGAGTTCGGTTCAGTGGCCCAATCAAGAGCACCTCATAGTCCTGAAGAGAATTTGAAGGGTTTGGGGGTTTCCAGGGTGGTGGCTAATCCTGGAAAGACCGACCAGGCGAGTGTGACAGAGCCACGGGGTTGGTGACAGTGGAGCTGTGGAAGCTTACTACTGGGGATCCACTCTCATTAAGCTTTTGTCAGGGGAAAGGGATTGAATCTGAACCTCTCTCCAGGGTCCAGTGATTTTATTTGTTGGCTTTGTAGGATCACTCTGCCTTTTAGGAAGAGATGCAATGAGAAGGCACAGAGGGAAAAGTGCCATGCAGCTTTTAATAAAAAGCCACGTGCGTCAGGGGTGGGGAGACTAACTTCCCCACCTTCTCCCCAACAGTGTGGACTGAGGTGGGTGAGGTACCGGGCTTTGGGTCAAACAATCAGAGGGGTTTTCTTGCATTCCAAGATTTAAGTCCGGGCTGAGTGAAAATCTCTCCGGAGGCAGGGAGTGCCCCTTATGACCCTTGGTCACCCTGATCAACAAACGGCTGCCCATTAGCTGAGTGTCTGGGAAGGGTTGGGTGGGACCCAGGGTTGACCCCTGGGCCCCTGTAGAGGCTGCCTTCTCCCAAATGTCAAATCCTGCCAGAAGAAACACTCACTGCTTTAGGTGGAATTTTGCTTCTTCGGCAACCCCGGGCCAATTAGCATAGCAGAGCTCTGTGGGTAAGCACACTCTCAATGGGACTTGTAAGAGCCACAGTCAAGAGATCAAATAACCCTCTTGCTCTCTGTGCAACAGGCCTGGACTCCATCAGAAGGACACGCCCAGCCAGCCAAGACATAACTTTGGTGCAGACAGCAGGGCAATGAGGCAAGCAATAAAAAGGCCTAATCTCTTAAGGCAACATGAATTGTTGGCGAGAACATAAGGGGAAAGCAACATTAGCCAAGGATCATTTTCCTCTTGTTATAGATGCCTGCTGACTGCTTGGAAAAACCAAAGTGGGAAAAAAAAAATCCTGCTAGCCCCGGTGGGCGGCAAGATGCAATTTACAGGACTGGTTTTCCCGAGTTTCAAACAGTTAAACAGTCTTATTGCGCTCATTAGTGACTATCGTTGACTGCATGCTGCTTCCGTGACAAGTATTTTATATTTAATAGCTTGCCTAATCCCGTGATTCTAACAATTAGCGGTATCATCATCCTGTGTCAGTGTGGTTCCGTGCAAGGAACAGAAGTTGTTCTAGGTGTTTCTAGCAAAAGGAGCTTCTTGTACCAGGAAGCAAATGCTTACAAGACTCTGGTAAGGGCTGGAGGGTATATGCAAGAAGGGGGTGACAACCAGCTGTCCCATACAATGAGCCATCACGTAGCTGAGATTGCAGGAAGTTGCTACAGCTTCTGCCACAACTACCTCTCCCAGCCCGAGGCTGGTGACCATGCGTCATCCTTGTCCACTCCTGTACTCAGCACTGCCAAGCTGGCCAGCAACCCTGGCAGGAGGAGAAAGGCCTTGGTCAGCTCCACCTTCCAAACATCCCGTGAGCACCATCAACCAGTAGAACTTACTTACCATCCAGAACTCCAGCTGCAAGGGAGTCTGGGGAGTTCTCAGGGCTTCCAGAGGAAGGAGGGTGGAATTGAGAGGAAAAGCGCCTCACGGTCGCATCGTTCAGATGCCCTCCTGACAGGTTAAATCACTCATACGTGGTCACACAGCTAGTGGGTAGCGGAGCTATTACTTGAACTCAAGTTTGCAGGACTGTGAAGTCTATTCTTACCCACTGATTTCTGAGTAATTAGAAAAAAACACATATTCTAAGCATTGGTATTAATTATAATGACACTGAGGGCTAATATTCGATCTCAGATTAAATTGCCAAGAGAGTACTCGAAATTGTACAAAGATAGTGACACTGGCAATTGTGAGAAATGAACTGTCTCAGTTCCAGGGGAGAGGATAAAGAAGGCACATGTGAAAGAAAAATAAATGGGACTAATCTGGCCTTAGCTTAAGGGCAAACCTATTCTCCCCTAGGTCCTTGTTCCAGGCTACAAGTGGTTGGCAGCCATAGGCTACCTGGAGAGCTTCCCAGCACCGTTGAAGGCTTAGCGTGGAAGGGCAATACTCAGGACTACTCACTGACACATAGATGCCCGGCACTAAGGATTAGCACATTTTGTCTGCACAATTATAAGGTAGGTAATTGTCTCCTTTGAATTTCATAGATGTGGAGACTGAGTCAGAGAGATTAAGTGGCTCACCCGAGGTCACACAGCCAGCCTGGGATAAAGTCAGAATTGGCACTCAAGTCTGTCCAAATCCATATTCTACAACCTTAGCCCCCGGCTGCACATATGCCCCGTAGACTCTACAAGTTCTGGGAGCCCCTCCCAGCACACACAGAACTGGAGTAAGCCAAGCCAATGGACCGCCAGTTAGGTAAACACTACTTGTGGTGCAGTATTGGTGAACAACACACAGAACCCCGATATGGAGAACTCAGTAGAGACAGACCTGGGCCTGGGCTAGGACATCTCTCTACACCAGAGACTCTTTCCAGGCCTGTTATGCACTCTTCCCACCACACCCCATCCTGTAGGATTTGGGGCAAGTCCTAAAACCAAGTTGTTCCAAGTTGAGAAACCTTAGAGGCTTGCTGATCCAAACCTCCCCTATACACATGGAGAAACAGAGATTCTAAAAGAGGAGGTAACCTGCCAAAGGTAATTCAGATGGCTGGAATTAAGGAGAGGGCAAATCCCAGGCTGCTTTAGTGTCTCCTCAAGTTTGGAGCTAACATTTAAAGGACAATCCAGGAGCACCTGGGTGGCTCAGTGGTGAGTGTCTACCTTCAGCTGAGGTTGTGATCCTGGGGTCCCAGGATCGAGTCCCACATCAGGCTCCCTGCAAGGACCCTGCTTCTTTCTCTGCCTGGGTCTCTGCCTCTCTCTGCATCTCTCATGAATAAATAAAAAAAATATTTTTTTAAAATAAATAAAAGACAACCCAAATGATGTACTAATAACTCAGTACTCCTAGAATATCCTCTCTCCTCACCAAGAACTCCCCGCCCACCCTTACTTGTTGGTTTCTAAGATAGTGGTAATGATGTGGGTGATAGTCACATGACTATACTGACTATGTGAAAATTCATTGAGCAGTTTACTTATGTTATTTTTTTTGCATTTTTCTATATTATGTCAATCTTCAATAAAAACCTTACTTAAAAATAATATTGGCCAATTAGATCTCCCCCAGAACCAGGAAAATAGTCCATGTTTTAATTGAAAAGCAACTTCTTTCTGGTCTTTAGAGGCTGAAAAAATCTTATCCAGTGTTGCTGTCAACTCAGGATTTGAATAAACTAGGAAGATGAATGATCCAAGAAGATTTGGGGGCTCTTTTCACTTTTCCTCTGGAAGGCAGAAACATACACACAAGTGGGACCCGTCGCAGAGACTTGATAGCTATTCGCAACCACTTACCTATTACTCCCGGACAATCACCAGGCTATGCTTCCCAGCCTCCTTTGCAGGTTGGTAGCCATTTGACTGGATCCTGAGCAATGAAATGCCCAAAGTAGGTATAAGTGATAGTTACAAATTCCAAGTCTGGCCCATAAGCTTTCCCATGGGCAACCCTTGACTACCATTTCCTAGCTAGCTACTGGCTAATTAGAGAGTTCTCTGAGGCCCTAGAAGAGGGTAGAGTCATAAGACAGAAGGAAAATGAGTTCCTGTGACATCAGGTGGAGGAGAGCCATATGGGTGGGGCCCCTGATCAGGAAACCTCTGATGGGACACTGCACAAGTGAGAAATAAACTTCATTGTGTAGCAAAGGTGCAGCTTTATTGTGTAGTGAAATGGGCAGCGTATTTGTTCCAGCACTTAGCCTACCCTGAAAAATACAATAATCATCTTGAAATTCAGCAAATCCTATTCTCCAAATCATGCCTACCTCCTCAACCTTGAGCCAGCCCCAGGGTATTTTTTAAAATCTGAGAGGCCAAAGTGGAGTTTTGCCTCCTACTTATTGATTTTTAATTCAGAAGCAATTGTAACAGGTACAATTCAGCAGTCCAGTGCTCCAATGAGTTAGGGGAAGAGATCAAGGGGAAAAGACTCATTGTAACAAGATGTGACAGTTGGCAGTCCTGTTTTTCATTTAATCGTTCTTTCTCCTCGGTTGCTGACAATGTTCAAAATGGCAGCATTCTAGACCCATTCTATACAGGGGCTAACAGCTCTGTACCACCAGAGGGCAATACTATATAATAGCTGGTGCACATGATGATAACTGAATCATTATGAAAGGGAGGATCAGAGTCCACATTTTAAAAAATAAGTTTATTTATTTATATTTGAGAGAGAGAGCGAGCTCATGTGATCAGGGGGTGGGAGGGATGGGCAGAGGCAAAGGGAGGAAGAGAGAGAGAATCCTGAACAGACTGCCTGCTGAGTTTGGAGCCCAAGACAGGGTCCCTCCCAGGACCCTGGATCATGACCTGAGCTTAAATCAAGAGTGGGCTGCCCAGCCATTGAGCCACCAAGGTTCCCTGAGCATTTTTTTTTTTTTTTGGAGTCAACATCTATGGAGAGGAGCAGAAGGCAGACACCAGGAATGTGGGAAGGTCCCTGGGTGATGGAATGGGGACAGAGAGGAAAGCATCTTTGAGATGCACACCCCCCACTTCTCTCTCCCTTGCTGCTGTTCCAAGGACTAGCTCTCTATTTTTCCTGCATCTATTAAAATTCTCCAGACTGCCAAATTATTTCACTCATATATGGAATTTAAGAAACAAAACAAACAAGCAGTGAGAGAGAGGGAGAAAGAGAGAGAGAGAGAGAGAAAGAGAGAGAATACAAGAAACAGACTCTTAATTCTAGAGAACAAACAGATGGTTACCAGAGGAGGGGGTGGTGGGGATGGGTGAGATAGGTGATAGCGATTAAGGAGGGCCCTTGTAAAAAGCACTGGGTGATGTATGGAAGGATTGAATTACTATATTGTTCACCTGAAACTAATACAGCATTGTATGTTAACTATACTGGAATTAAAATGTAAAACTTAGTAAAAAAATAAAATTATAAGTAAATATTATGTATGATCTTAATTTAGAATTTTTCAAAACCTTGACAATTTTCTAGGAAGATACACAATAGCAAAAAAAAAAAAAAAAAAAAAAAAAAAATCTCCAGCTGAAAGATCCTACTGCATGTGGCAAGAAAAATTGTACTAAAGCTACCTTCCACCAACAGACTCAGATGTGGAAAGCAGTTAGAAAATAAAGGCACTGAGGAAAAACAGAAATAAAAAGAGAAGCATGTGAGGGGGAGAGCCCATTCTGTTCTCCCCCGGGCCTGGGGCCTGCCAGACTCTGTAAGGAAACAGCAGTTTTTCTAGCGGTATCCTGTGGTTTCCTATGAAAACCCAGGGTTGTGAGTTCTGCTTCCTGGAATGGAGAACTAGCTTTTGTCTAGATCAAGCTTCTAGCTGAAAATAACTAAGAGGGGGGAAAAAAAAGACAGAAATATATATCTTTTAAACGGTTTGACAGCAGAAAAGAGGAATGCAGGATTTCTAGAAGCAAGGTGTTAGAGAGAAGAGGAGCCCAGGAATCTGAGCCTGATATTTGGTGTTCTTCTCCTTGAGATATTAGCCAACTCAAACTTTTGGATGAAAAGCTATCAGAAAGTGGCAGCTGAGAAGCTGAGGAGAATTTCTGCCAGCCTCTCATCAGTTTGCAGGAGTAAGAGCTAGAGTTTGAGACCTGCCAATCAGGAAAGGGTGTGATGAGCCACTCAGGTTTTCAGTTGGGATCCCAAAGATTGATAACCTAGGATAAGATTCTCACCATGGATTTCCTAGAAGACAGAGCCAGAGCAAAAAGCTTGCATGCTGACACTTTACTAAGAAATGCACTTGCAGGGAGGCTGGAGTGAGGAACAAAGGGAAGTGAGGCAGAGCAGAAGGAGGAACATGTGCAAGGGAGGGCACTCTGAAAGCCACAGAAATACCAGTACTCCTCAGCACGCTCATCAGAATCAGAGGAAATCCGATCCCATAACAGACTGGAGCAGGAGGAGACGTGATGCCCAAATACGAAGTGGGATCCTGGAACAGAAAAAGTATGTTAGGGAAAAACTAATGAAATCCAAATAAAGGACAGAGTTTAGGCAATAGTCATGTACCAACGTTGGCTCTTTAATTGTGAATGCCCCACGGTAATATAAACCATTAGTAATAGGGGAAAGTGGGTGCAAGGTATGTGGAACTTTCTTCACTATCTCTGCAACTTTTCTGTCAACCTAAAACTAACAACAAAATTTATTCAAAAAAGAGGGTAAACAAGCAGTTTAAACCGAATGATTTTTCACTTTCAAAACACCCATAATAATGTCTTATGGTGGGAAGCCTGGGTGGCTCAGCGGTTGAGCATCTGCCTTCAGCTCAGGGCATGATCCTGGGGTCCTGGGATCAAGTCCTGGATCAGGGTCCCTGGGCGGGCCTGTTTCTCTTCCCTCTGCCTATGTCTCAGTCTCTCTCTGTGTCTCTCATGAATAAATAAATAAAATCTTTAAAAAACAAAACAAAAAGAGGTGGGACAAATAGAAAATAAATAGTAAGATGCAGGGCAGCCCCGGTGGCGCAGCGGTTTGGCGCCGCCTGTAGCCCGGGGTGTGATCCTGGAGACCCGGGATTGAGTCCCACATCAGGCTCCCTGCATGGTGCCTGCTTCTCCCTCTGCCTGTGTCTCTGCCTCTCTCTCTCTAGCTGTGTATCTATGAATAAATAAATAAAATCTTTAAAAAAAATAGTAAGATGCAATGCTTAATCCCAAATATCAGCAGTAACATTAAATATAAATGATAAAAATCTTCCAATTAAAAGTCTAAGAGTATATTTAGAAACAACAATATTAACCAAATGCTACTTTAAACATACTTTAACTATAAGGATACAGAATTATTAAAATTAATGGGAAGGGGGAGTATCTACCTGCCTCAATTGGTAGAGTGTGTGACTCTTGGTCTTGGCATCATGAGTTCAAGCCCCATGTTGGGTGTGGAGCCTACTGAAAATTTAAAAAATAAAATAAAATAAAAATCTGGGGAAAAAAAGTAATGGGATGGAAGAGACATTCAATTTACACAGCAACCAAAAGGAAGCTGGTGTAGATCAATGGACTTTGAAACAAGGCATTATTAGAGATAAAGGGAGATAATATATATTAAAAGGGTCAATCTACCAGAAATATGTAACAATTCCAAATTTGTAGGTACTTCATAGTAGAGGCTCAAAATATAAAAGGCAAAATTTGAAAGGACTAAGAGGGAAGAAGACAAACATATGAGTACAGTGGGAGGCATTGATACATTTCTCTCGGTAACAGAAGAAGCAGAAAAAAATCAGTAAGGAATGAAAAGAATTAAACTATACAATAAAAAATGTTGACCTAACTAACACACATAGACTACTACCTCCCAACAGTGAGAGAATGCATATACATTCTTTTCAAGTGCACATGACCATTGGCCCAAATTGAATACACGTGGAGCCATAAGGCAAATTCCAACAAATTTCAAAGAACTGAAATCATACAGAAGATATTCTCTAACCACAGTGGGATTAAGCTTGAAATCAGTAACAGTAAAATTACTAGGAAAAATTACAAGTGAAATTACTTGAATGTTCAGAGATTAAGTGATATATTTCTAAATAAGTCATGGATCAATGAAGAAATCTCAATAGAGAGGAGAAACCTACTGAATAACAATGAAGACATAGCACACTAAATCTTGTGCTCTGAAACGGAGGTCTTGCGTCTCCCCAAAATTCCTATGTGGAAACATAATCTCCAATGTGATGGCATTTGGAAGCGGGGAACCTTTCGAATGTCATTAGGTTTAGTGAGGGTAACACTGGTGGGATCCCCACGGTGAAAATAGAGCCTTTAGGAAAAGAGGAAGGGACCAGATTCCTCCCTCCCTCTCTCTCCACCATGGGAGGATCCAGCAAGAAGGTGGCTGCGTGCAGACTAGGAAAAGGGTCCTCACCTAGCACCTTGATCTTGGAATTCCCAGCTTCCAGAACTCTGAGAAGTGTTTGTTGTTTAAGCCACCCACATCTATGGAATTTTTTTATAGCTGCCCGAGCTGGCTGAGATATTGTGGGATACGTATGGTCAGCCTGGGCTTAGAGGGAAATTTATACCCCGGAATTCATGTAAGAGAAAAAAGAAAAGGGAATCTCTCTCCAGGAAGTCAGAATAACAACAGCAAATTCAACTCAAAGAGTCCCTCTTCCAGGTAAACGAAGTAATTTGTGGCAAGACAGAGCCCCCACTGAGGAAACCCAGAAACATCAGAAAACTTACAAAAATCATACATTCAAGGGAGCACCTAGGTGTCTCTGTGGTTAAGCATCTGCCTTTGGCTCAGGTTGTGATTCCGGGATCCCGGGATCGAGTCCCGAATCAGGCTCCCAGTAGGGAGTCTGCTTCTCCCTCTGCCTGTGTCTCTCCTCTCTCTCTGTACCTCTCATGAATAAATAAATTAAATCTTTTAAAAAAATCATACATTCCAAAGCATCAGAGGACTACGGAGACAATGGAAATTATAGGACGTAAATTTCACTGAGGAGAGACTTTTCCTCAGACGACTGCAGAATACACATTCCTTTCAAAAGATGTGTATATGGTCAATTCATTTTCAATAAAGATGCCAAAGTGAACCAAATGAACTTTTTTCTGATGCTGGAACAATTGAAGGTTCAAATGAGGGAAAACAAAGCTTGACTTCCCTGCTTCACACTATACACAAAATTTAATTTGCCATGGATCATAGACTTAAATGTAAAAGCTAAAACTATAAAGATATTCAGGAAAATATCCTCATGATCTGAGGCCAAAGAGATCTTAGATAAAACTGCAAAGACGAAACTATAAAAGAAATCATTGATAAAATGGTATTTATTGAAAGTAAAACCATCTGTTCATCAAAAGCCTGTAAAGAAAATAAACAGGCAAGCCACAGGTTGAAAGAAAATATTTGCAAGATGTATAAGAAATACTTAGTGTCCAGAATATATAAAAACACTTACAATTTAATAGTTAAAAGAACAAACAATCCCATAAAAATAAGCAGAAGACTTGACAGACATTTCACAAAGGAAAATATTTGAATGGAAAGTGGCAAGGATGTAGAGCAATCAACATTCTTCTGTTGCTGGTAGGAACATAAAAGGGTATGACTATTTTGGAGAAACTCTGCCAATTTCTTCATGAGTTAAATGTACGCTTACACTTTGACCCAACAATCCAATCTGAGGTGTTTATTCAAGAAACAAACATATGTTTGTGAACCAACTTATTAAAGAATGTTCATCACACCTTTACTCACAAAAATCCCCCCTCAAACCAAATATCCATCAATAGCAGAATGAATAAGTCATGATATTTTTATACAATGTAATGCTATTCAATAATAAAAATTCATGAGCTATTAGCCCACACAGCAAAATGTATTGATTCCCTGAACAAAAACAATGGAAGATGAAAGAGATATGTACTACATAATTCCATAATTCCATTTTTATGAAGTTCTAAAACTTCGTGAAACATGCAAAACCAATCTGAGGTGAAAAACACCAAACGTTAGTTCCCTCTGAGGGTAGAGATTCACAGGGAAGGGACTCGAGGATACTTTCTTTTTTTTTAAATAATAAATTTATTTTTTATTGGTGTTCAATTTGCCAACGTACAGAATAACACCCAGTGCTCATCCCGTCAAGTGCCCACCTCAGTGCCCACCACCCAGTCACTCCCACCCCCCGCCCTCCTCCCCTTCCACCACTCCTAGTTCATTTCCCAGAGTTAGGAGTCTTCCATGTTCTGTTTCTGATATTTCCCACTTATTTTTTCTCCTTTCAAGGGTACTTTCTAAGGTGATAAAAATGTTACGATTGTGATAAAGAGACGATCAAGTGGGTACCCATTTGTCACAGTGACACAGCTAAAATGTTGCACCTCCATGTATGTACATTTTACCTTAAAAGAACTGTTAAAGGGACGCCTGGGTGGCTCAGTGGTTGAGCATCTGCTTTCAGCTCAGGGCATGATCCTGGAGACCCGGGATCAAGTCCTGCGTCCGGCTCCCTGCATGGAGCCTGCTTCTCCCTCTGCCTGTGTCTCTGCCTCTCTCCCTGTGTCTCTCATGAATAATAATAATAATAAAACCTGTTGAAATTATCATCATCATCGTTTCTATTGGTCAGGCCACACCCCACTTCCCATCTTTTAAAAATCGGTATAAACTGGGCATCCACACTGACCAAAACTTCAATCCAAAAGCTATGAGTTACTAGATTACATCAGAGCACAGTAGAGAATTTTTCAGAACAGTTGAAATTGTACCCTCCTAACTTCCTTCCTCAGGAAACAATTTAGTCTACACCAAAAAGAAGTAGCTTAGAAAAAATAACTAATTTCACTGACATAAAACCCTTTATACTTGTCAAAGCACTTGCCTTTCTACATACTCAGATACTTCATTTTAGAGGTCTTGATTCTTCTGTGTTTGATTTTGTGCGCTAGATACTGAAGCATCAGATGGCCTTCGCCTGATTTTCCAACCAATCTAGACAAAACAGTCATTCTGGTTTATAGTCCATCTTCTGAGAAACACTGACAAATCAAACTGTCAAGCTGGTGCTTTCCATGATTTATGAAAATTTTCTCTCCTTTACATTTCCTTTAATACTGTTTTCTCTATAGCCACAAAATCTTTTCTTTCATTAATCTTTTGGTTTATATACATAAAATAGACTTTATAATGTAGTTGATAACACTGAAATGGCTTGCATATCCTTCTCTTTTCTCACCTTTTTTAAAGATTTATTTTGAATATTTATTTATTTATTTATTTGGTGCAGGGAGAGGGACAAGCAGAATCTGGGCTGAGTGCAAGTCTCACATGGGCTCCATCACACAACCCTGAGATCATGACCTGAGCTGAAATCAAGAGTCAGGCACTTAGGAGCGGCCTGAGTGGCTCAGTGGTTGAGCATCTGCCTTTGGCTTAACCAACTGAGCCACCCAGGAGCCTCTCTTTTCTCATTTTTTAAAGAAAAAACATTAAAGACCATTGTGCAAAATTCATTAAAAAAAATCATTATCATCGGGACCATCAAGTTGAGGTGTGATAGGGAGAAGATGTGAGAATGGCCAAATTTGATAATTGTCGCTAGGTGATGAGTTCACGGCAATTTGTTACACTGTCCTCTTTACTTTGTAAATGTTTGAATTTTTCCATAATAGAATTTCTTGTTAATGAAGGTGAAATAAAGAAGTTTTGAGACTTCTTTAAAGAAGAAAAAACAGAAAATAGTTGCAAGCATTAATGGTAGTGTTTTCAGGAAAAATGAAAATGATCCGCATGGCAACATAGATATGCAGGGGAGAATGAAGAGCACCAGGAAAGGTAAATATGCGGGTATATGTAGACAAATGGAACTGGACAAAATAACCCTAGGAATGTAGTGGGGTTTAAAATATATGTAGAAGATTCACGAGAATAATGAAAAGTTGAAAGAGTTATCTCTCTCTGGAGAGTTATACTCCAGGTGAAAATATTCTAGGGTCGTGTTATTATTGGGAAGATAGAAAAAACAATTTCTTGGTAAAATGTCAAAGGCACATCTTGTAATATGTGTGGCAATTTGTTGTAACAGCAATCAGAAACAAATATAGTATCCACTCAGGATGTTTGCCAAAGCTAATCTTTATTATCATGGTTGCGAAACGCTGATTTTCCAACTCGAGCCTTCCCTCAACATTTTCTAGTTGTTTTAATATTCTACTAAAGAGAACTCCTTCCTCTCACCTTTATAAATACATATTAAAATATATATTATATATAAATACATATATATTATGAGATCTTTTTATTCTCAGTATGAACTGAAGAGCCCTTCACATTGTCCTAGATTTGGTTCATGGGACTTTCCAAACTGGCTGCTTTACTCTTGTGACTTTCCCCCATTGTGTGTGTGTGCCTGTGTGCACATATGCATGTGCTTTTGGGTGTGTGTGTGTGTGTGTGTGTGTGTGTACTTCCTTACTTTCTGGCATAATAAGATCTGCACTGAGCAAGGAGCCTGACACGCTCAATCTCAGGACCCTGAGATCATGACCTGAGCTGAAACCAAGAGTCAGATCCTTAAGCAATTGAGCCACCCACGTGCCCCATACTTATGTATATTTTAGAAGTGAGTTCACACCGATACCTCCAATCTCAATTCATTCTCACAGGGCTCCTTGCCTTATTTTTTTTTAAGATTTATTTATTTATTTTAGAGAGAGAGAGGGAGATAGAGGGAGAGGGAGAGAATCCCAGGCAGATTTCCAGTTGAGCATGGAGCCCAACAGGAGGCTTGATCCATGACCCCAAGACCATGATCCTAGCCAAAACCGTGTTGGTTGCTCAACTATTGAGCCACTCAGGGGCTCAATTCCTCCATTCCATATTTATATGTGTCCCCCACCCCGTGAGAACCCTGCCCCCAAAAACAACACATTTACCCATTTGCTAAAACCTGTAATAGATCCAAAGTTGTCTTAGAATTGATTTTCCCATGCTGGTACAAAAAACAAAGTCAGGAAAAGTGGTTCAGGATTTGTTTGTGATTCTTCCCTGTTGCCCTTTCTCACCACACATTGAAAGTATCACATACTATGTTCATAAATAAAGTGGATTATTTCTTTCTCCTCGCCTTCAGTAGGATTATAACATTCACTTGAGATATGCTTGGGTTCATTGGTTTCAGTTTGATTTCAGTTTTAGAAATTTTCTCCCTGTCCATTATTATAGATGCAAGGCTAGGTTTTGAATATGTAGAGTACTTAGGATGCTTCCAAAACCCAAAATTATATAAAACAATATACTCAGAGAAATATCACTGTGTCCTTTTCTTTTGGTCCCTCACTCTTTATAGGTAACTATCGTCAGTGTTTTCTGGTTTATCCCCATTGCTTGCCTTCTATAGAGATAATATGTATGTTTTCCTTATTTTCCCTACATCCTTACACAAAACAGAGCATCCTGCACGTGCTCACCTGCCCTCTGCGTTTTTCACATAATGCTATCTCCCGGAAATCACTCCATAGTCAGTTCACAGAGCTCTTCATCACTCATTTTTACAGTGTATAGTACTTACTGTGTGTACATATCCAAATTTATTCAACCAATCTTCTACACTTGGATATTTAAGTGTCTGTAATATTTTGCAATTACAAATAATGAAGCAATGAAAAATCTTGTGGGTTTATATTTTCCTGTCATTGAGGTGCATTTTCAGGGAAAAACCTATAAGCAGAATTGCTTGGTTAGGGGTAAGTGCACAGATAGCTTTATCAAATACTGTGAAAGCCCTCTCAGTAGGGCTATAGCAGTTTGCATTCCCACCAGTAATGTATGAGAGTCTGTTTCCTATAGCTCTGCTAATACAGCACAGTTTCCAGTTTTTGAACTTTTGCCAGTCTGATTAAGTAGATAGGATATCTATGTATAGTTTTATTACCACTTTCCTTGTGAGTAAAGTTGAACGTATTTTCATATTTTAAGCACTAGTTTTTGAAACATTTATATATTTGAGAGAGGGGGAGAGGCCCTAGAGGGAGAGGGCCCCAGAAAGATGGGGCCCTAATCCAATAGGACACTGAGAGTATTCCCAACCCCCATCCACATACCCAGGCCCATACACAGACACACAGAGGAAAGGTCATGTGAGAGTAAGTGGCTTGGCTTTGGAAGAGAAACTGAACTGAACCAGAACCTTGATCTTGGATTTGACAGCCTCTAGAGCTCAGAGAAAATTCTGTTTTTTAAGCCACCCAGTCTATGGTATTTTGTTATGGCAGCCCAAGCAGACTAAGACAGGGACAATACTTTTTACCTGTGTTAAATTTTTCCAATATTTTTTTCCAATCTGTCATTTGTCTTTGCCTTTTTTTATGTCGGATTTTTTTCATGCAAAAGTTTTATTTTATTTTTTATTCAGTCAAGGGAGAAATATTATAATAACCTTTTCAAATAATTGTTGATATTGTTCTCTGATTCCTTATTTTAAAAATATTTATTTATTTATTTTTACGATTTTATTTATTTGAAAGAGTGAGAGAAAAATCACAAGCAGGGGGAGGGGCAGAGGGAGAAGCAGACTCCCTGCTGAGCAGGGAGTCCCATGTAATACCCTATCCCAGGACTCCAGGATTATGACCTGAGCCAAAGGCAGATGCTTAACTGATTGAGTCACCCACGTGCCCTGTTTTCTGGTTCTTTTTTTTTTTTTTTTATTCATAAGAGACACTGAAAGAGAGAGGCAGAGACAGAGAGAGAGAGAAGCAGACTCCTCTCAGGGAGCCCAATGTGGGACTCGATCCCCGGACCCAGGATCATACCCTGAGTTGAAGGCAGACGCTCAACTATTGAGATACCCAGGCATTCCTGTTTTCTGGTTCTATACTGAAATTAGACAAGTGGTAGATTCTTAAAGTTACATAGATTATCACAACATATCGGTGAACTTTTCAAACTCTGTGACATTAAATTCATTGGTTTCTCTTGCACTTTGAGTGGATTTTTTTAAACCTACTTATAGTGCTGTAGAATCATACATTAGTTACTTGGAAAATACTAGTTCACGAAGTTGTACTCTCATATATCACTAAGATATGTAAGACTTTTCCAAATGTTGGCGGGTTTTATTATACAAAATCAAAAACTCATATGTGTTAATATCATCGCCAATCTTATCAGAAAGTTTTTAGGTTTGGGGAAGCTGTCAAATCATGGTGGCACATACAAAAATGCTTAAATCTGCTTCATTCAGGACATTTTTAATTAAGTGAAATTAGCTGTGTGTGTGTGTGTGTGTGTGTGTGTGTGTGTGTTGAAGAATCCCATGACTGCTAGCAGTTTGGAGTCACTGTGTTAATGCATCCTGAGGTGCCAACAGTTTACCTACCAGTGCTTTTGTATCATCAGTGCAAATATCAACATGGTGGAAAAGGCAAGTAAGGCCTTAGCATTATTATGAAAGTATTTTTTTTATTTAAATTCAATTATCCAACATTTGGTACATCATTAGTTTCAGATGTAGTTTTCAATAATTCATCAGTTGCGTATAACACCCAGTGCTCATCCCATCAAGTGCCTTCCTCAGTACTCATCACCCAACCATCCCATCCCCTCACCCACCTCCCCTCCAGCAACTCTCTGTTTCCCAGAGTTATGAGTCTCTCGTGGTTTGTCTTCCTCTCTGATTTTTTCCTGTTCAGTTTCCCCCCCTTCCCTTATAGTCCTCTGCACTATTTCTTATATTCCGCATATTAATGAAACCATAATTGTCTTTCTCTGTTTGACTTACTTCACTCAGCATAATACCTCCAGTTCCATCCACATCAATGTAAATGGCGGGTATTCGTCCTTTCTGATGGCTGAGTAATATTCCATTGTATATATAGACCACATCTTCTTTATCCATTCATCTGTCAGTGGACATCTTGGCTCCTTCCAGTTTGGCTACTGTGGATGTTGCTGCTGTGAACATTGCTGCCTCTTCATTTCACTACATCTGTATCTTTGAGGTAAATACCCAGGAGCACAATTGCTGGGTTGTAGGGTAGCTCTATTTTTAACTTCTTGAGGAATCTCCACACTGTTTTCCAGATTGGCTGCACCAGTATGAAAGTACCTTCGATGCACAGACCCTGTTAAAGTGTCTCAGGTACCCCACAGTGGTCTGTGAGCCACACTTTGAAGAGCACTGCTCTACAGGTTGTCTAAATCCTTCACGGCGCATTTTCAATCCAGCACTAACTTCAGTGAAAAGATATTAAATCTAGAGATGCCCAGAAAGAGGGCATACAGCCCTTCTTCCTTCTGACATGCACCCTAGGATGGTTTTCCTCTGACCCTTTGTTATACCTCACTGAGGGTAAATAAATATTCACCTGTACTCCCCTCGGAGAAGGCATTAAATGCTTAATAAAGATGAGATGGGGTGTAGGTGGTTGAAAACTAGGGAAAGTATCAGATGTTGCCGCCAATTGCAGATCAAAGAGAGAACTTATCTGTGAAGTAATCAAGCAAGGAAGAAAGGCTCTGGCCAGCACAGATGACAAATACACCTGTTCAGTGGATAAGAGCACATCTGTCCGTTTGTAGGGGCAGACAATGGTGAGGGAGAGGTTTACCAGAAATTTTCTTTCCTGGGACCCTCCCCCCCCCCACACTCCCTCGAGTGTACACACTCTTAGTGTGATATGTGTGGATCAAAAGCTTTGGAATTAACCAGAGACCCACAAACAAGATCAAGGTAAACCAAGGGAAGGAGTGACACCCCACTGTTTGACTCTTGAGATCATCAGAGGTCTTAGAGAACATTTCAGGGCAGGGTACAGAGGTGCTGGGGAATGCAGGAATGTTCAGGCTTGCCAACTGGTGCATCCTGTCCTGCCTTCTCTGGAGGGCCATTTGGCTACCTGTGTTAAAGCTTCAAGCTGTGGCTCTTTGATGCAGCAGTCCCACCTGTAAGACTTATCCTCAATAGTCAGATGTGCACAAAGATGCATCTCTAGGGGGATTCACTGTGTCTTTATAGTAGAGTTGGAAACAGCCTGAAAGAACAGTATGGAAATGGTTAAACCAATGATGGGACAGCTCCAGGATGTTTGGAACAGTGGTTCAGAAAATGGGGTCTGCAGAGCCCCAAAGGTCACGGAGACCCTTTCCAGGAGCCCCCCCGAGGTCAAAGCTTCTCATGATAATACTAAGACATTGTTTAGACATTTCATTATCTTGATCTTTGCACCAATGATGCAAACACAATAGTGGGTAGAACTGTGGTGACTTAGCACAGACCAGCAAAGGCACCCAACTGCACTGATTATCATTTTGATCTTTATTGCCAAGCACTTGCAGGAAAAATAAATGTTCTACTTAAGATGAAGCAATAAAAATTATTAATTGAATCTCGATCCTTTAGGACACACTTCTAAACATTCTAGGTGACCAAATGAGAAGCATGGATAGAGCACTTCCACCATATTACAAACTAAGACGATTGCCTTGAGGAAAAGCATTTGTGTGATTGAGCTGTAAGCTAACCTAAGTGTTTTTTGCACCAAACACCACTTGTACTTGAAACAATGGCTGACCGCAGGGCCTCATTAATACTTTCATGGGCCTGGAGCACTTTTGCCTTTGTGAATCCTTTTCTCTGTAAAAATTACATTTTTATGACTGCATTGGTATGAAGATAGATATATGAATATTACATATCAAAATATTTTCTTCTATCTAAAAGAATTAACTTGCATTTTTTTCTGATTTTAAAAGAAAACGTTTCTGTGGACCCATAAAATCTTGTGAGCCTCAGAAATGTTCTTGATGGAGTCGTTGGGTCTGAATGACTGACAAACTTTGGTTGTTCAGACCTGGTTATGTGCAAGCCTGAATTCTCCATAAGGTACAATTTTTAATATCTAATGTTAATATATTTGTCCTTATATCAATGCAGATTGGGGTTTTTTTGTTTTGTTTTGTTTTTTAAATTTTTAATAAAGATTTTATTTATTTATTTAAAGATTTTATTTATTTATTCATGAGAGACACAGAGAGACAGAGAGGCAGAGACACAGGCAGAGGGAGAGCAGGCTCCATGCGCGGGACTCTATCCCAGGTCTGTAGGATCAGGCCCTGGACTGAAGGCAGCTAAACCGCTGAGCCACCCAGGCTACCCTGGTTTTGTTTTAATGGAGGAAGAGACCAATGAATGCAAAATGCCTAAGGCCCACAGAGGTGATAATGCAGTTTTGTGCATGTGGTAGGCATTTTCTTGTGTAAGTGACAGGCATGAAATGAACCTGTCATGTCAAGGAAAGTATCTAACATTATGTGGCCAATGATAAATTTGAACTTTCAAGCAAAAATTATAGTTTTGGGATACTTATAATTTTGCTGCCATAAACTTTACAAATTAACAATACTTAATAGTTTTTTGATGATCTCAGTGCCGATATTAAGGAATGTGATTTTCCAATATTGTACAATGAAAGGTGCTCATATTTGGAAGATTAGAAGAGCTATATAACTCTGTTGAAACAATTATTTTCCAAATGTCCAATGTATGATTTTACCAATTCATGCATGGCTAAAATATCCATTCAAGGTATAAGATAAATGAATGGACTTTTATGTTACCAAGTTCAAAAAGTTTATTGATCAGTTTCAAATTCTACATTGCAATTAACCTTTAAGAAACTACTATTTATTGAATTTTGGCATATATCAAAGATGAACATGCACAAGAAACTGAGGGGGTTATTAAAATCCTCTATTTTCTCCCCAAATATGTATCTGTGTGTGGCTGGATTTTTTTTTTGTGTGTGTGTGTGTGTGTAGACTTCAAGACATGTAGCAGCTGATTGGATACAGGGGCTATCAGAATCTAGCTATCTATTGTCTATTAAATCAGACATTAAAGAAATGTGCAAAATTGCAAAACATTGCCACTCTTATTCTTCTTTTTTTGTTTAGAGGATATAATTGTTTTTCATACAAATACATTATTTCTCTGTTTTATATAATTTAAAAATGAATACTTTAATAAATATTTAAATTTATTGTTTTAATTTCTAATAAAGCAAATTTTGATAGATGTAACCTATATAAAGAAAAGCTCTTCGAAGTCCTCATTAATTTTTAAGAGGACATGGGGCACCTGGGTAGCTCAGTGGTTGAGCATCTGCCTTCAGCTCAGGTTGTGACCCTGGGGTCCTGCATTGGGTTCCCTGCAGGGAGTCTGCTTCTCCCTCTGTCTGTGTCTCTACCTCTCTATATGTGTCTCTCATGAATAAATAAATAAAATCTTTAAAAAAATTTAAGAGGATAAAAGTGTTTTGAATCCAAATAATTTGAGAACTGCTATCGTAGAATAACTACCTGGTAAAATGTTCATAAAAGACCATTAAAGCTTGAAAAGCAGGTACAAGCAGTAAATGCAGTAAAAACCTAAATATATTTAATATTAAGTAGGTATGGATACTAAAGCTGGAAGAGAAGTGGTGGTTCTCTCCTAGTGGTGTACTAAAGGTGATTTTTAACATATTATGCATTTTTATTTTCCAAGTTCCACACAGCAGACATGCAATTTTGCAATTGCAATTGCAATTTTGCAATTGGAGGGGAAAAAGCTGGTGAACTCCCTGAGCCAGATTAAGTGAGGGGACAGGTCACCAAGGAGGTGAAAGAACAGGGCATACAAAATAAGGAGGAGAAAGGAGAGAGAAAAGGTGGAGCTTTCTGGAGAGAGGAAGAGAGAGGGCCTCTGCCTGAAAAGCGGTGGGGACAATATTGCTAGTGAACTCTCCCAGAACAGCACACTGTAGAGCAGTATTGGCAGTGGGGTGGCACTGAGATCACCTCTTGCGGGGTATAGACTCTAATCCACGGATGGTGGGATGGGACAGATTGGGGAAAAAAGACCTACTCTGCACTGGGGGACAGGGAAGGCTGGATGGGCACATAGAGGAAACCCAAACCCCAGAAGAGGTCCTTCAGGCGTGAGTCATAAAAGCTCGGGTCTTGGGTGAACCTGGGTTTGAACCCCAGTGCCAGCTCTGTCTGTGATCTCAGGCAAATTTCTTGGCTTCTTGAGTCTATAGTGTCCTTGGGAATAGAAATCTATGAGAAACAGCCTGCCTGTGATGAGGGTGAAATTATGGGGTATACGTGATCTTCACTAAGACAGACAAATGCTGGGGTGGACATGAATGAGTTTCTTCTTGGCTTCTAGGGTTGCAGATTGGGATTTGTTTGACAGTCATCCTCTGCGTCTAGCCTTGGCCACCACTGAGGATGTGGTCTCAGTGAAGTCTCAGGTCTCTCTGCTGCCAGGACACCAGCAGGCTGCAGGAGCCTCCCCCTCTCCACACAGACCTGGCCTTTTCTTCAGCCCCAGATGTTGTCTTTTGTTAAGGTTTCCAAGAGTACCTCCTACATTTTGGACCAGGGCCTGGATAGCGTGGCAACACACTTAGAAGGCTTCTTTCTCTGGGAAGGAGCCTTGCACCGGCCTGGCACAAAGCAGTTGCTCTGTAAGTGTTTGTTGATTGAATAAATAAAGTCTGACATTCCTCTGGCTTGCTGTGGTCCATGGAAACTTTACTTGGTGGCTGACCCCTGCAAAACTAAGGGAACTGCCCAAGGACCCAGGGAAGGACAAAGCAACAAGGCAGGTAGTCTCTGCACCTTTCCTGACACCCCTCTGTAGCATCCTTAATGCTTTCACCGGGGACCCAAAGAATCACCATTTCTCCAGTTTCATCTATTGCTTTCCTCTTCACTCATTTCACTCTAACCTTACACTCACTGTTCCTTTTTTTTTTTTTTAATTGAGATATGGGGCGCCTAGGGGGCTCAGTCGATTAGGTGTCTGGCTCCTGATTTCAGCTCAAGTCATGATCTCAGGATTGAAAAATAAAGAATGGGGAAAAAAAGTTTGCTAAGCACTGTCCAATACAGGCCATTCATGTATTCATTATTCCAATTAAGTACTGAGGTCATAGTTTGTGTCATACACTAATGTGGGTGATAAAGATTAAGCAGTGAACAAAAGGGGCAAAAATACTTGCCCTCTAGGAGTTTGAAGTCCAGTAGAGAAATAAAGAGCCTAAGAGTTGACACGTCTTATCTGACGTATAGAAGTATAATACTGTGGAGAAGAATAAGGCAGGGGAGGGGGACAGTGTAAGACGGGGTGAGGTTTCAAATTTTAGGGAAGGCCTCCCTGAGAAGGTGAGATTTAAATAAAGACATGAAGGAATTGAAGGAGCAAGTCATGTGGATGAGGCCAGGGGGGAGGAGGGGAGTGTTCCAAGATGAGGAACAGCAAATGCAAAGTCCCTTAGACAGAAGTGTCTCTGAGGTGGTCAAGGAATAGTCAAAGTGTTCTTACTACAAAAAGAAGTAATTAGGGACACCTGGGTGGCTCAGCGGTTGAGGGTCTGCCTCCGGCTCAGGGCGTGATCCTGGGGTCTTAGGATCTAGTCCTCCATCTGGCTCCAAAGGGAGCCTGCTTCTCCCTCTGCCCATGTCTCTGCCTCTTTCTCTGTGTCTCTCATGAATAAGTAAGTAAAATCTTAAAAGTCAACCCATTCCTTAAATTTACCCATTGTTATATGTCAGTTTATATCTCAATTTTTGTTTTAAGATAAAGAGAGAGAGTCTGAGTGCAAGAGCCGGAGTGGGTGGCAGAGGTAGAGGGAGAGACTCCTAAACAGGCTCCATGCCCAGCGCAGAGACCAGGAAGCCCCGCTGGATCTCACCATCCTGAAATTATGACCTGAGCCCAAATCAGGAGTTGGAGGCTTCATTGACTTAGCTGCCCAGGGATCCCTGCTTTGCAAACTTTTGAAGTGTTAAAGTAGCGTGGGGAGGGGAGGAGGTTACCTACCCCCGCTGCTGAGGGGCAGCCTGAGAGCTGGGAGCGGGTTTGATTACTTCCATAATCTCGCCGCACCGCCTCCAGCAAGGCACAGGAAGCTTCACAATTCTTCCGGGGTGGGTGGGGGGTGGGGGGCGTGTATCTTTATTTAAATCTGGTCCACACCTGGGTGCTGAGATAGCCTCCCTGTTGGCAATTTGGCCAGGAAAGGGAAGGCCGTTGAGAGAAGGCCCCTATCTAGGTACCCTGGATGGGGCACTAACGCTTTGGGGCAAAAAGATCAATTTAGGAATATAGAGACGGGCTTTGTAGTGGCTCCTTCTCTTTCTGCTTGTCTGCGGTTTAAAAACAACACAAAAAGAAAGAAAAAAACTGTGTGTGATAATCACTTTTGATGTTCGCAAATCGCAACTTGGGTCCAACCGTGAACGTTGGCGAAGTCAAAGTAGGTGACGGCTTCCACGGACAAAGCAGGTCCGGGCGTACGCGGGCCACTAAGGGAGCCGGGGGGGGGGGGGGGGGTCAGGGAGCAGGAGCGCGGCGGCCCGGGTGTCTGAGAAAGGCGACGCGCAGCTGGGCGCGCTCGGCTCGCAGGTAGGGGCGCTCGGGGCTCTCGCCTCGAGGGCGGCGTCCGGCTCTGCAGCCCCGCGCTCCGTGCCAGGCACCCCGCAGGCGCTCACGAAGGGTCGCCGGGGACGCAGGCGGGGAGGCGCGCGAGCAGAGCCGCGGCCCCGGGACCTGAGCCCCCCGGAGCGCCAGGGCGGGGGGCTCGGGCCCGACGGCGCGCGTGCGGCGTCCAGCCGGGAGGCGGGGGTGCCCGCGGGCAGGGCAGGGCAGGGCAGGGCCGGGCGCGGAGGGGCGCGCGCAGCCGCGCGGCTGGGGTCAAGGCCGGGACGCCCGGGCGGCGCGGGGGGGCGGCGCGGGGGGGCGGGGGGGGCGGGGCGGGGGCGGCCGGACGCGCGGGGCCGGCATGGGATGTGACGAGCGGCGCGCTGTGCATTGTGGGAATCCCGGGGCCGCGGCGACTGGTTCCAGTTCACTCGGCGGCGGAGCCGGGCGGAGGGGGCAGGCGCGCGGCGCGCGGGCGGGAAGCGAGGAGGCGGGCGGGCGGGCCAGCGACGAGCGCGGAGAGAAAAGGCGCGAGCGGCCGAGAGGGCACCGGGCCGGACACCTAGCTGCCGCCGCCGCCGCCGAGCCGCCCCGTAAGTGCCGCGCGGGCGCCCTCGCGGCGCGCCGGGTCCCCGCCGTCCGGGTCCGGGGGCCGCGCTCTTCCGGCCGCGGGGCTCCCCGGGGGCGGCCGGGGCCTGGCGCGCGCGGGCGGCGCTCGGCGGGGCTCGGGGGGGCCGCGCTCGGCGTGTGGCCCACGCGGGGCCTCCCGCGCGCGCTCGGCGCCCTCCCAGGCCCCGGGCCGGCCGCGCGGGATTCTCTCTGGTTTTGTTCAAACAGCAAACCCGGAAGCCAACTTCTCTCCAAACCGCGTCCTCCGGCCGGCGCCTGGGCGCTTTTGTGGGAAGGCGGCCTTCCCGGGGCGCGGGCCGAGCCGGAGGCCCCCCGGGCAGGCCCGGGGCCGCGGGGCGCGCGGTGTGGCGGCTGGTGAGGCCCCCGCACAATGAGTCGGCCCGAGAGCCAGGTGGCGGCGGCGGCGGCGGCGGCGGCGTCTGGCTCCGCGGAGAGGGGAGGGTCGGCGGCTGGGGGCACTCGTGGGCTTGGAGCCCGGCGGGCCCGGGAGGGGGCACGCGGGAACCCCCGTTGCCCTCGTTCATCTTCTGCTCGGCCTTTTGTTTGCTTTGTGGCTGGGAGTTTTTTTTTTTTTTTTTTTAAGGTAACTCGGGAAGGCTGTAGGCGCCCTGGGTGGAGAAGGCCTGCAGAGAAGGGCCTCGCGGGGGGTGGGGTGGAGCGGAGCGAGGAGGTGAGCGCGCTGGATGCTGCCGGCGGTGTCACCTGACAACAGGTGTGTGGGGTGGCGCGCCCCGCCTCCGCTCCTGCGGGAACCGCGGATCCCTCCAGGATCCGGTCAGTTGATCGGAAGGTTGTTTCAGACGAGAGGTTAGGCGGAGTATTGTTTGAGTTCGAAAGCGAGAAACGTCTGTACAAACAGCTGAGACAAACTTTGAATCCAACAACTGCAATCGCCGTGAAATCCTTGTGAGGTTTTAATGATCCAATAAACAGCATATAAAAGTAGACAATTAGAGGGGCATTCCTGCTAACTTCTCCTTTTCTTCCACCTTTGCGGTTTGAGGTTTTGCCTTAAAGAAGGGCAGAAGTACTTTGTCCCAGGCTCCCTTCTCGTTGGACTGGGGGAATTTCAGGCAGGTTTAGGTTTGAATGGGAGACTCTAGTTGTAAGTCAGGTGGGCTCTACCTACTGCGGGCCACCTTTAGTGTATCATTCTGCCTTCAGAGGAGTTACTGGCTCTGAAATGGCCACCTCACGCTTGCAGCTGGAATTTATACCTCTTGTACACACACAACTGAACAAAGTTGGGCAGTGTCATTCCAGTCTTGCACAAGAGCCTCTCCAGTGGGGATAAATACGTTTTCAAACCTTATTTTTTTTTTTCTTAAGAAAGAAAAAAAACACCCTAACCAAAAACCCTCAATCTTAAAAATTCTTCCGCTGTTCAAATTTTAGGAGAGTGGGAAATCTCTTCATTCTGTAATTTTGTTTTAACCTGTCACCGTTGTTAATGCTTGATCACTAGATAAAGGCATTAGGAAGGACGGAAGAATTTAAGTGAAAATTATTTGAGGTAGGGCCTTTAGAATGAGGAGTGGTCTGGGACATCACTTGTAAGACTATAACACACAGCCCTAAGTCACTGCTGTGGTCTGTACCAAAGGGGCCAGGCACAGGAAGTGTCCATCTCATTCTGCCATTTCTTCTAGTTCTTCTAGTTCTGCGACAGCAGAACTCCAACAGCCCTTTTCCTTTTTCCAATAGAAAGTCTTGGAATACGTGTATTCTGGGACCTGCCTCTAATACCTTCAGAGCTAATGCTGCCCCCAGTCATCTAAGGGTGATTTATTTAAATAAAAGTTCAAACCCCAAGCTAGCAAAACACAGTAAGAACCTATTATATGTACTGTTGATCAGAATTACAGCAGCTTCTACTTTTTGTTGGATTATGCCTTTGGATTTGTGTTAGGTTTTTCAGAGCCCCATTCTTGGCATATAGGCTGGGAAGGAGCAGGGGCAAGGGGGACCCCACACCTGCCCTGTAGGTAGGTCCTCCCCACATTCTACAGTTTTAGAAGTACATTGGGGGCCATCCCAGCTCTTTTGAGTGAGCCCAAGTGGGTCCCAAAGAATTGTATAGCTTGTTTGCTTGGATCAAGCCTGCCAGATTGGTGTCTTCTAGTCATTCAATAAATAATTCCTGAGAATCAGTTCTGAGTCAGGCACTGGGGACAGAAGCATGATCAAGAAATGCCCAGTCCTCCTCCTTGGGAAAGTGATGCAAGGAGAAGACAGGCAAGTGGCTGTTGTGAGGTTGGTGCAAAAGGTCACAGTAGCTCCCAGGGTACCCCTAGAACAGTGACATGAGCAGGAGCAAGCTCTTTCTGGGTACAGAAAGGCCAAGTAGGAGTTTGGCTGGGCAAAGGAGGGCAGGTGGGGACAAGTGTTTGAGACCTAGGGAGTCCCACACATTGAATCTTAGAACAGTGAGAATAGAGGTCATATGGGGTAACTGCCAGAGACTCAGGATGGCTGAATCCTGGAGGGAGTCAGGTGAAGCTACAAGAAGCCTTTTGTAGGCTTCTGAAGGCTCTGAGCAGGAGAGAGACATGGCCGGATGTTTTTTACTCTTACTGGGACTGCTTCATCTCTTCAACAAATACTGAATGGCTTCTAGATGCCAAGCCCAACCAACCAGGGTCCTCCGCTATTGAAGTTCACATTTAAACTTTTCCTTTGATAGCCTTCCATCGAAATGGCTATCTTAGAGTTTGGCACAACCTTTAAAAGAGAGAGGAGGTATGAAGGAAAGTTTCCTCTTGAAGCAGGAAGACCGTGCCTTGCTATTGAAATGTAGCGCTGATTCCTGTAGTGTAGCTCACAAGCTTGTGGGTTTACAGAGGTGAAGTTTTAATCCCAGACTAGCCTCCTGTAAACTCTTTCCTGAATAACACTTGTGTTTGGCTTCTGTTTTCTCCCCACCACTAAAAACCTAACACGTGAGGAAGAAATGTGCGCTGGGACAAAATTTGCGGTCTAGGATTTATTTATTATCTTAATTTGTCCTCCTCTCCTTGTTTGTAATCCCCTGGTTCGCAGAAGGTAGACTGTAAGTTCTTTAATCATCTGGCTCGCTTCATGATGTAGTGTTTTATGAATGGAGAGAGATGTTTTTCCTGATTGGCTGGAGTACACAGAACAAGTCTCTGTTCTCAGCCAATCAGAGTGCTGTTTCTGAACCCCAGCTCTGTGAGTGATAGTTGTGTAGTAGATCATCATGCCTCTGGGGACGTGACAGCAGTGACACCGTTAATCATCTGGTATGATAGCAGTGAATGGGAGAGAATGCTGTAAACAGGATTAGTGTCCCATGGTTCAGAATTAAGTGTCTCAGGTTTGCTGTCATGATTGGAGTTGAGGGGAAGGTGACAAATGCATGTGGACACGTGGGCATTTATCCAGCTGCAGGGAGTGGATGGTGCAGTCCTCCCTCGTCAGCAGTGACTTAAACATCGCTCAGATCCCTGCCCACCCCCCTGCCATCCTCGGGTGATGGAGATAGGGCTGTCCAACTAGCAGCTCCCTGGCAGTTCTAGTCAATATTTCATTTGGGATCGATATGCATGAATTCATTGCTTAGATAATAAAAGACCTCACAATCGCCAGTTGCAGTGGTTTCATAAGCGACCTGATTAAGAGTTTTCTATGCTGTAGCCTTAGCAGAGGCCAGTGGCTTACAGATGTGAGGAAGGTAAGCATTTCTCCCTGTTCTCTTTTATCGTTTACTGAGCTAGCCTCACGGCAAAAGAGAGGTGGCTGGAGCCATAGAATTATCAGGGAGCAGGAAGGCCTCCTCTTCGTGGCTCCCATCTCAGTTGCCAGGGCATTTGTGGTATTCCCTTCCTGGGAATCCCGAAGGTGGTTCCACAAGCTCCTTGAAGTTTGAGGGTCTGGGTTCCCACAGGGATTGGTGAGGAATGTGTCCACAGATGGTCTCACTGAGGGTCCCTGACTTGTGTCTCACTTGCCACATCTCTGAATCCTGTGGCCTCTGGCCTTTGGAAATGCTTCTCTCATCTTTGTCAGGAGAACCCCATCCACTGTAAATACCAACTAATCAGTCACCAGTCAGCCAGCATTTGAGAGCCTACCAGGTAACAGGCAGGGTAGTGGGATCCCAGAGATACAGTGGTGAACAGTGCCAACTGGTGTATCCCATCATCAAGACAGACAAGGAAATTGGCAGTGATGATACAACATAGCATCTGCTAAGGTTGGGGAGGTTGGCTTCAGGATATTTATATAAATTGGATCTAGAGTAGCAATCAGTTTAAAAGAAAGAACTGGAAATTGCATTTGCAGAGCACTTTGTTTTTATTTATTTGAGAACAAGTGAGCATGAATGGAGGAGAGAGGCAGAGGGAGAGGGAGAAGCAGACTCCCCACTGAGCAGCGAGTCCGATGAGGGGCTGGGTCCCAGGACCTTGGGACCGTGACCTGAGCAGAAGGCAGATGCTTAACTGATCAGGCCACCCAGGTGCCCCAGTGGTTGAACATGTTAAAGAGTGGTGGCAGGCTAAGGAACATTATGAGGGATTTATAGCTGGGCTCGGGGGCCAGAGCAGGAGTGTTGACTGAGGAAACAGGGAGCAGTCCAGCCTGGTCAAGCCCTTGTTGCTGGAAATAGGGGGAGACAAGCTGGAGGTCAGTGGGGCCTTGTATGCAAGGTTGGAATCTGGGCACCAGGCTTCCCCCAATTAGCCTGTGACCAGGGAGGGCACAAGGCATGGCCACAGCAGAAACACAGAGGAGGGGGCCACGTGATAGATCTGAATCAGCAGACCACTAGGTAGGATCTCCAGACAGAGGGCTGGAGAGAGCATCGTAGACTGAGTTTGGGGCATGTGCCCAAGAGTCAAGGTAGGAGTGAAGGCGATTGGCAATGCAGCGAGGAGCCTGTTAGGGTGCCCTGTTGAGGAGGAGTGGAACAGTGTGGTCGTAGGTAGGACAGCCTTCTGCCCCTCTTACCTTTGTTGCCCTTCCTGGTAGTAGAGGGCTTGTCATTCTCAGGTCTGTCTTATTCATGGGATCCTCATAGCCAGGCTTCTTGCTAGTCTTGTGCCCTGAGGACAGACCATGTGCCTTGGTCACATCTCGGTTGTTGAGAGGCCTGTGGTCAGAGACTTACCTCTCACTCAAGCCTGCTCACTTCTCCATACAGCCCCTCTCAGTGTGTCTCTGGGTAAGCTTTGGGTTTCTGCAGGCAAGGTTCATGTCTATTGTGATTGATTTATAGCTGGAGGAGTTGCAGAAGTAAAGACCACAGAGATCCCTTCAGGATCAACCACAGAATCTCTATTTCCTGGCCTGATAACAGTCAAAAACCCAGCTAAGCTAAGGTACAATGATGAATGGATGCCAAGTTAGCCTAAAGTCATGTCACTGTCTTCAAACTCGTGGGGCCCGCTCTAGGGATGAGGACTTGTGGTTTATTGAACGCAGTGCTCTCCTGGATGGTTAGTCCAGGAAGGAAGGACACTGCTTTGTCAGTTTGACGAGACAGTATAGCTATTTCTCTTCTGAGCAACGTCAGTGCCTTGAAGAGAAGCCGAGTGTGTTAGAAGCCACTTTTTCTGTGAGGTAGGACTGTCCATTTCTCAGAAGAGGCTGGATGCGGGGCATGGGTCAAACAAGGCCCAACAAGCTTTGGCTGGTTGCTCACACCCTGGCTTCATGGTCCGTTTTCAACCTGGTTTGTTATGTGACAGAAACTGGCTGTTTTCTTCTCTGCTCAAATAGGTAAAGGACATTTCTCAACGCCTCTTGCAATTAGGCGTGGCCATGTGACGAAGTTCTAGTCGGTGAATCACGGTCAGTAGTGGTAGGCCCCACCTCTAGGCCTGGCCCCTGAAGGCCTCCATGTGTTTTCCTCCACTGAGGGATGGGAGGGGGGTCTGGATCCTAGAATCATGTGAAGAAGCACCAGCCCATCACGGAAACACACTTGGGACTTTCCACGAGGGAGAAATCAGCCATAGGGGCCTGTTTGTTAAAGCAGCCAGGGATGTCCTTGCCAGTACAAACATCCAATGGCAGTTTTCAAGGAGGTGGCCTCTTTTCGAATTGTACATGCTGTTGTTATTTTTATCGACTTTTTTGAGTGCATACTCAGTGAGTGCTGGTCAGGCCTTGTAATGCATGTTTTCATTCAGTCCTCCCACCAACTGTTCGGGTTCCATTCTGGCTTCATCCCTACTTGACAGAGCATAAAATCAGCTCTGAGGGTAATATTCTATCACATGCCCAAGGACATAGGCCATGCTAGTGGCAGAGCCACAACCTGAAGGAGGCCAGTCTGACTTTGGCATTTGAGTCATGAACCCTGGTGTTCCACAGCCACATTCATCACACCCGCTCTCTCCCCATGTGGGTGCCTAGCCATGGCTGTCCATGGCTCCAGAGACCCCTGATGAGGGGAATGGACCTGGCACATTCTTGGGTTTACCTGGAGACTGCCCAGCTACAAGATGGTTTTCTGAAAGATATTTTAAAAGTCAGCACACATTCCTGGATGTCATGAGGCTGCATGGCTTCGTCAGAAGGCTCTCAAAGCTGCAGCCGCCGCTTGGGCACCTCTAGTTAGAAGTGCAGGAAGAACATGCGAAGGGGTGAGGAACAGGAGCTGCAGGACAAACCCTAGGAGAGGGGCTGCTTTTTTGGGAGTCTGACTGAAAATTAAGTTCTCCTTTCAGCAGAATGGCACTTGAGGATCCATGAAAGTTAAGGTCCTGCCAGGGACCCAGGGACTTAGGAATGAGCTGATCACAGGGCCTGGCATCAAGTAGCTTGCAGTTCAGATAAGCTAGAGAGGCAGGCACACATGTATGTGCCATGATATGTGCTTGGGAACATGGAGCAGTGAGTGACTCCAGTCCATGGTCCGTCTGAGGACAGGCATCTCAAGAGTGTCAGTTCAGCAGATTGGCCAGAGGACGAAGGGTGTCAGTGGCAGGAGAGACAGCATGTGTAAAGCCATGCTCCTCGCAGTGCAGGGAGTCAGGGGTGACCTAGAGAGGGGCATCGGCCCCAGGCAGGGGTGACAGGAGACAGTGCCGTGGAAGTAGCTGTTTGTGGCTGGCTCAGGGTCATGGGGAATCAGCAAGGGGACCTAGATCCTCTGGCCTCCATGGAGAGGGTCTGGAGCTGAGGACAGTGGGTGCGGAGAGAGCTGAACTAGGGCAGGGTGGGTAAAGGGAAGGGAAAAGGCTCGAGATGTTACGAGGTGGGTTCAACAGAGAGCTAGGCTCATGGCTGGGCCCTATGAAGGTGGGCAGAGAAGTAGGGCTCAGGTTGACTGCTGCTTGGTGGCTTGATGCATGAGGTTGTCACTGCTGAGAAACCCAGAGGAGGGAGTTCCAGGTGCCCGTGGGACTTTCAAGTGGGTCCTTGCCACAGGCAGGCAGAACAGAGCTATGGGGCCCCACAGCCAGGTATGCACCTGAGAGTCACCAGCACGTCCATGCAAAGACCAGGAGCATCACTTTTAAGGAATGAGCATTTCTAGGGCCTCTTGGGTCCCTGAATGCTAATGGCTCCTCTCTGGGGCCAGACATTGCCTGATTCCCACAGAGACAGCCCCAAACATACTCAGAAAGGTCTGCCTGGAGATGGGAGCTGAAGCCTGGGCTCCAGGAAGAACAAGGCTGAGCTGCATGAATCATCACTGACCGTAGGCCTCTCCCGCTGAAGGAGGGGAAGTGTTCACTGCCTTTCATGATGATCATTTAAATGACGAGGGTTATTTCTTCTCTCTCTTCTCCACCAGCTCTGGAAGAACAGGGGCCACATCTGCCTTGGGCCCTTCTCTCTCTGTTCCCCAGCAGACTTCTTGAAGTAGATGTGTAAATGACCTGAATGCTTTTAGCAAACATTTGAGACCTAGAATGCTCTTAGCCAACATGTAGACCTTAGTGGTGCTTGCTAGGAGTACAGGTAGGGGCAGCGCTCTGAGAGCCTGCACTATGATGGGAGAGATGGGCGTATGTGGACATCATTGTGGCGTGAAGTGCAAGGGAGCCCAGAGGATGGAGTGGCTGTATCTGAGCACTCAGGGAAGAGTTGGCAGAGGGCAGAGAACAAGTGTGAGAGATAGTGGAAGTCCTGGCCAAAGGGCATAGCCACTGCAGGGGCTGGCATTTGCAGGGAACAGTGTGTGAACCGCCCCCCCCTCATGTCCCAAGTTTGGACTGCCGGAGGTATGGGGTGAAGCTGGATGGATGTGCCAGGCCTAGATTTCTAGAACATTGCGTGACAGGCCATGGGTCTGGATTGTACCTTGAGAACTATGGCAGCTACAGAAAGCTTACAGACTAGGGCCATTGAGTATTCAGATCCGTATGTACTACCCTCGGAGGGCAGGTGGATTGGAGAGTAGGGCCTGTGGTGGGAAGACCTCTTCACATATTTGTGATCACTTGATTAGTGATGATCTGGATTCAGTCATGGTCAGGGTGGAGAGGAGAGGCCTTCCAAGAGTTGTTGAAGGTGGAGCATCCTCTGGCCTGAGTGGCATTTTGGATGGGGATGGGGAGGAAGAGCAGGGAAAGATGAGCACTTTTCCATCCTCTCCAGACAGGCCCTGCTAGTAGACTGAAAGTGTGCTGAGGGCCGATGAGGGCAACCTGGCTATCTGCTGGGCTCCTGTGAGTCATTCTTGCCCCTTACAGGTACAGGATCCTAGAGGTAGAGCCGCTGCTTTCACCAGAGGGCCTAGGTGTCAGGTGTTACATGTTCATTCTAGAGGTGGGTGACATCATTTTCTCTTCTTTCACGAAGGCTTCCACATATTATTTGTCCACTCTGGTCTCCAGGGTCTACAAATTCAATTATTAAACAAGTGTGTAGGACATAGCCAAGAAATCCCATTTCTTTCACATCATGTGGCATAAAGGCAAGAGACTTGAGAGCACTTGTTGTCAGAGTAACCTTTAAATGTAAGTGACCAATTAAATCGATGTTAGGGTATAAGATGTGAAAAGCATCGCTGTTGTCTTTTTTTAGGGGCCAGAGTGCTCCAGTGGAGTGCCTAACGGCTCGAGGGGCTCAGTGGCCGCAGGCAGTGGCGTGTCTCCCTGGTGCCCGAGCGCATGGGGAAGGGGAAGCGGGGATGCATCGTGTCCATGACCTCACACCTGTGCCTCTTGCCTCCACAGTGTGCTTACTGACTGATCCACGTCAGGGCCACCGCCATGTCGAGCCGGGGCGGAAAGAAGAAGTCCACCAAGACCTCGCGGTCCGCCAAGGCAGGAGTCATCTTCCCTGTGGGGCGGATGCTGCGCTACATCAAGAAGGGCCACCCCAAGTACAGGATTGGCGTGGGGGCGCCTGTGTACATGGCCGCTGTCCTGGAGTACCTGACGGGTGAGTGTGTCCGCCCCCCGCCGCGTGCCCATGGCAGCGCTTCTGACACGTGTCATGGGACCAGTTCAGTTTATTTTATTTAGAAATTTTTCAAACCTACAGAGAAGTTACGAGAGTTGGATGGTGAACGTTTTCATCTGGGTGCCCCAGTTATTCACATTCTGCCCCCTTTGCTCTCTCTCCTCACACCGTGCGTGTGTGTGTGCATGCATATGCATACTTGTGCACATCTATACATTCATTTTTGGCTTTTTTTTAAAAGAGTTTATTTATTTATCCATGAGAGAGAGAGAGAGAGAGAGAGAGGGCAGAGACACAGGCAGAGGGAGAAGCAGGCTCCATGCCGGGAGCCTGATGTGGGACTCGATCCCAGGACTCCAGGATCACACCCTGGGCCAAAGGCAGGCGCTGAACCGCTGAGCCACCCAGGGATCCCCCATTTTTGGCTTTTATACAGTCCACTTGGACATTTCTTTAATGGCCCCAGTAGTGGCCTTTATAGTTTTGTTTGGTTTTCTTTCCTGATCCAGGATCCATTTTAGGATCATACATTTCTTTTAGTCTTTTTTTTTTTTTTTTAAGATTTTAAAACATTTATTCATAAGAAACAGAGAGAGGCAGAGACACAGGCAGAGGGAGAAGCAGGCTCCCTGTGGGGAGCCCAATGCAGGACTCAATCCCAGGATCCCAAGATCACAACCTGAGCTGAAGGCAGACGCTCAACACTATACACTATCGTATCATTACTCAGTATGGTGCTCAGATTGCTTCACATTTGACATTCAAGCTGGTTCTGGTGTCCTTTGTGATGGCCTCTTCCATTCTTAGACATTTTCTTACTTTCTCACACGAGATGTTCTAGTCACACCTTGAATTTTCCAGTCCCAATCTTGGAATCAGCTAATTCTCGGGGCGGGGGGGTGGGTGGTCCTTTTCCCAGAAATAATCTTTGTCTCACTGGTGGCTTCATGGCAATTGTGGGAAGCCAGCTGGGCAAGGATAGCACCCCCACTTTTAGTGATGATAAAGCCAGCATCAAAGCTTAAGAGAACCTGCCTGGGGCTGCATATAGCCAATATGGAGTTGGGAAGGGACCCAGATCCTGTTGGCCTGTTGTAACACTTTTACCACTTACTGCTCCATGCACAATTAGGTTATATGGCAGAAAGGGCACCCTTGATTCTTGCAGCCACCTGTCCTACAGCCAGACAAGGAGACTTAGCGAAACAAGGTGCCCTTCCAAAGTGGTAATAGGCAGCAGGAGAGCTGGATAACTTCTTGCTCTTCTAAGTCTCTCAGTAAGGGAGGACCAAGGGTTCCACCATGAAGAACATGCTCATGAGGTATATAACGTTTTTGTGTTCTTTCAAAAGCACCTAGGCACAAAATGTCTTTGGTGTGTTATAGTTGGGAGGCATTTGTACTTCTGGGACATTTAAAACTGTTTCTCAGAGACCCTTAGAGGTGGCATGCCTGGTAGCACGAGCTAGGTATGATTCTTCTCATTCTGTAGATGAGGAACCAGAGGCCCAGAGCTTGTGATACACCAGGAAAGCCGTGTAGAACATTGGCAGTTACATTGGGAGAAGTTACTAGATAGGAAGCAGAAGACATTTTTTAGTTCTGGCTTGGCAGTTTACATGCTATGTCACCTAGAGTGATTCACTTAAACTCTCTGGACCCCAATTTCCATACAACTCAAATGTTGACAACAGCCTATGCTCCACCAACTCCAGGCTGCTTGACAGCCAAAGGGCTTTGTTTGAGCATAATGGGGAAGGGCTGTGCATACAGGCCACGACTCCTGGTTCCCGAATGTCATGATGTCCCTGTCATTGGGATGTCCACAGACCACTATCATTAGGTCAAGTATCACATCAGTTTCATTTCTTCCATCAGGTTTCTATTTTTTAGTTTGTAGGGTGAGGGTGGGGGATACCATTGTTCCAACATATCTGAGGTAGTTATTATATGTGCTACACAGAAAATCTGGATGTTTTCCTTGTCTGTGCCTGGCAGGCTCTGGAACTGAGCACAGCGCTCATGAGTTTGAGGTCAGCAGGTCCATTCTCATGGGACCAGAGACCCTGAGTCTTTTTTGTACCCATGCCTACTGTACCCATCCCCAACTCTCACGGTTGGGTGGTAGTGGTCACAAAAGGCAGTGGGAATGGTCAGGGTAGCTTGTCACTCATACTAGATGGTAGGTCAAGGTGAATTTTTACTCAGGTGTCAGCCATGTTAACCCCTGTATGTTAAGAATACATATTTTTAAGTTTCACCAAGTCCTTCCAGGAGAGCTATAGTTAGCTGAATCTGAGCCATGTTTTCTGTCTGCCTGCAGTGCTGAGTCACTGGCTTGCCATTGCCCTACTCCTGCCCCCACCATGGTGCCTGGCCTACAGGACAGACACTTTGGGAGACATCCTGAGACATGAGTGCCGTGCTCAGGCACTGTGTGGTCACGTGTGCCCCGTTGCCAGTTGGGGAAGTAGCCGAGCTCTGCAGCCACATCCAGTGAAAACACTGCCCTGTTGCACCCCTCAGAACAGTGCCGCATGCCTTCTCTGAGTGTGTTGGCCTGGGATGTGGCCACGTGTGAGGATTTGGAAGTTCTGAGTGTTTGCCTGCTCAGAACTTTGGTTTTATTCCAGGAGTGAGAAGAGAAGGTGGACAAGCCCTCTTTCTGCTCTGCTCTTTGATTTGGTTTTCCCTGAAGACACTTTCTCATTCATTACACACACTTATTGAGCACCTGCTGTGTATCAAGGCACCAGACTAGGCTCTGTCTGCGAACACAGGAATGACTGGGGCAGAAGTGATCTCTGTTCTGTGCCGCTCATGGTCTAGTCCGGGAGAAAGAACCAACCAGCCCAGATGGTTACTGCCTGTGAGAGATGCCGTGGAGAGTGTAAGCAGGCCAAAGCAGGGCCTGGGTGCCTGGGCACCTGGAGAGGAATGGGCTCAGGAAGGCTTCTGTGAGGAGGAGATCTCAGCTGAGGCCTGGAGAAGGAGGTGGGGCCCAGTCAGCCCTGTGAGAGCTGGGAGTGGGGCTGTGCCACCCCCTCCCTTGCATTCCATGTGCCTGCTGGGTGCCAGCTGCATCTTATCCCCAAGCTGGAAGAGAAAGAAGCCCCAGTGCCAGCCCTTGAGCAGCTTAGGAGCCTCGACAGGGATGTGGCCCAGACATCGTGCTCTGACTTGAGTCTGTGAGGGAAGGACCACCCTTTCAGCAGGTCCTCACTGAACATGCATCCAGTCCTGGGATAGAAGCCAGAGCAAGACCTTTCCTCACCCCAGAGAGCCTTCTGTTCAGAGGCAGGTACAGGCAAGAAAAGGGTGGTGTGTAGGTTTGTTTGTAGTTTGTTAACCAAAGCTATCCCACTTGGGAGCTATCAGGTGAGCTATCTGGTCATCACCTGAAGGGCCCTGTAGAAAGATTGTGTTCTCTGCATGGCCCAGACTCTTGCAGACTGTGGTATACACAGTTGCAGGCATGGTGATGGAGGTGTGCCATATGACACCCTTCGACATGGCTGGGCCAGGCCTCCTGCCTTCAGCAGCCCCCAGTAGAGAGTTGAGGGGTCTGGATGAGATGGTTAATAGGACTGCTGAGCTACCAGGGTCCTGCTGGGACCAGGTAGCTGTGGAGCAGGGAGCTGAGGTCTCCACGGTGGCCAGCCCTGGGGACCAGATGGGATGCCACTGTGTTCAGCGGATGTCAGGTAGAGGCAGGAGAGCTGGACGGTTAAGATATGGACTTGGGTGTCTTAGGTGCCATTTCCTAATTGTGGCCTCAGGCAGGTCACTCACATTTCTAGGCTGTGAGTTGATTATCTGTACAATGGGGCTACGGTGACTGTTTCGTATGGTTATAGAGGCTGCAGTGAGGGGATCCAGGGGACATGCTCCTCCTATGCCCACACAGTGTAAGTGCCCAAAGCTAACCCTTAGCACTGGGGGTAGGCAGAGAGAGGAGGAAGTCCCTGTACCCCTGCTCTGGCTGATCACATTCCTTAGGGATGGTGATGGGACTGTCCTGTGCGTGTTGTCCTCCCATTGCCTGGAACCCATTGAGCCTCTAAGCCTTACCAGGTGTGTGCAGAATGCCTAGGCAGCTTCAGTGCCTCCTCTCCCTGGTTTGTTTTAAGCGGTACCTAAGTCTTCTTCTTAAAGCCTATACCAGCCTCAGCACCAAGATGTCTGTCTCATGTTGGAAGCCCCTTCTGTCCTGAGCACCTGGCATGTGCACAGACATCTTCCTGAAGGATTTTTCAGTTAGCCAGGAGCTGAGCATGCCAGAGCTGAGGCCACGCCAGCAGAGTGTCTGAACCAGCAGTGGCCATTCTGGGCAGAGACCATCAGAGCCCAGTGACACACCCTGTGTAAAGCATGTTTTCAGGGGTGAGGGACCACACGAGTTCTCCTCCTTATGGTCTGCTCTGGGCTCAGGTAGATATGGGGAGGAGGTCATAGCCTTGGGTCTTGCTCTGAAATGTGAAGTTGGCCTCCAGTTCTCCGCTTGGGTCCAGAGCCCAATCATCTGTCTTACTTAAAAGGAAAAGGCAACATCTGGAACAAGCTGAGGCCTGGAAGCCAGACAGCTTCTTCCCCAAATCTGTGTGCTCCTGTCTCTGCTTCCCTCCTGGACTCTCCCCGGAGCTCTTCTCAAGGAATGTGATGCTGTCTGTCTTCTCAGTGCCCTGGACGATGTAGGTCTTGCTTCATTCTGCAGATGAGCAGCACAGCAGCCCAAGCTGTCGGGGCTGCTGTGAGGATTGACACTGTATCTAAAGCATTTAGCCAGCTCTCATCCTAACCACTCGATAAATGGTGGAAGGAAGTGTTATCGCATGGAAACTGAGGCAGTCAGGGCAGCCCCTGCCCAGCTGTCATCTTTGCCCCCATGGGACTGTGGTACTTACCCCTTCCATGATTTAAATATCATTTAAGGGAAAAGGAAACTTGACTTGAGTCAGTTCGAAAGTCTTTGGAATCTCTCCCTTGTGCCCAGCACACCATGCTGGAAGGTAAAGAAGATGTAAGATGAGAAATAAGAAACATGTGGCATGGCTTTTGCCCCAGTGAAATTTCCATTGATGTTGGGGACACACAAAGCCCAGAGACCAGTAAAGGAATAGGGCAAACAAAGGGGTAAGTGAAAGGGGTACTTGAGTCTTGCAGTTGGCGGGGAGGGGTTGTAACTGAAAAGTGTGTGGAAGAGCAAAGAGCAAGCACCCTTGTGATTTGCTGGTCTTTTATTTTTTTTTTAAGATTTCATTTATTTATTTTAGAGAGCAAGAGAGCACAAGTGTGAGGGAGGAGCAGAAGGTGAGGGAGAGAGAGGGAGAAAGAATCTTAAGTAGACTCCATGCTGAACATGGAGCCTAATAATGCAGGACTTGATCTCAGGACCCTGAGATCATGACCCGAGCCAGGAGCATGATCTGAGTCAAAATCAAGAGAAGAATGCTTAACCAACTGAGCCTCCCAGGTGCCATGATTTGTTGGTCTGAAGTCATGGGTCAAGGAACTGTGGGTCAGTGTTGCTCAAACTGTGTTTAGCAGAACCTAAGTGTTTGATGAAATTTAAGAGGTATTCCACCAAAAAAAACATGGCTCCGTGGCTGAGCTCAGAAGATGGCTAGATTCACATCCCCTCTTTTGAGATGGATATATGAATAACCTCAGACGAGTTTCTCAGTGAAGGAATTTGTTTTAGTTTGAGAACCACCAAGAGAGAGCTTTGTTTACTGCGAGACTCTTCAGAGCCTTTTACATATTGGTGTCATTGTGAATCCCCATGGGAGGGAACTATGCTAGGTAGTGGTTCCCAAAACTTTGATCACAAAAGTCTTTCAAGGAACACCTTAAAAAACCCTGCACAGCACAGTGTAGAGGACACTGGTGTGGCTTAAACCCATGAGAAACAGCACTCTGAGGAAGGCTAAGTGAAGACACAAGATTAAAAGCTACCACAAAGAGCAAACTTTGGTTTGTTGTTGCATCGAGGCACAAAGCTTGTCTTCAGAGGGGCCCCGTGCAGAGAAGGTGCCTCAACGTTTGCTAGGTGAGTGGTGTCTTAGGAAGCCCTTAGCACTTATTTTACTAAGCTGAGTTGCTCAGGTATTAACTTGGGGACAGCCTACCATACCCCTGAGAGAACAGGCCTGGCTCCTGTTCATCAAATCCAAAAAGATGTGCAGTAACATCTTCTTTCTTCCTTTTTTAAATTTTAGTCCAGAAATCCTGTCGTGTAGCCTGATCACAAATCTTATTCTGCCAAGTTACCTCCTATACTTAAACTTTTTTGCAAAAATCCAATCCACTCTCAGAGGGTTTCTCAACATTAAGGAGTATGGAAAACTCTCAAAGCTGAATTGTTATATTTATCACAAGGTATCTCTTGATCCCCCACTCCTTCCATGTTGCCAAGTCCTGCCCCTCCCACTGCCCCTGGATGAGACCTGGATATCCTTCTCCTGTCTTTTGTCTGGGAGCAGAGCCTCCCCCTCTGCTAACCAGCACCTGGCACCCTCTTGCGGTGGATGCTCTAATGGGAAGCTGCCGTGGTGAACTTTACGGGGCAGGCTCCTGACCAGGGAAATAAGCAGGGTTCCCTGGGTGGACTTTCTGGCCACTTTGTAGACTAAGTGATGCCTGGCCCTTATGCCTGACTGAGTCCGACAATAAAAGGCCAAGGAAAAGGGATTACTCTTAGGAATAGACCTTGCTGTCTGGTTTGGCTGACAAAATGATCATCCTCATCCTGAGGTTCAGCTTGCTTGGTTTCTGATCCCTAACTGTGTCAGACTTTGCACATCCCTTTGGTATCGGGTGGGGCTGCACTGTGATGTTGCCCTAAGTGCAGTAGGGGGAGCCCTCTGTGTCGGCCCCGCATCCTGTTACACAGATACACTCATTTCAGCAAGCAGCCATCATTGTGTGACTTTTCTGGGCTGAGAAAAAAAGGACCCGACAGGCTTGGCAGATGGGTAAGGCGGAGCCTGCATTTGGCACTGTCACTTACCTGGCCTCTTTACCACTTTCCTATCCAGGACACCTGAGTGTGTCCTGTACTCACCCAGCTAAAAATAGGGCAGGAAGAAGAGGACAGTCAGACTGACTCCTTGATGCTCCGAGGCTCCCTGAGGTCCTCCTGAGTCTCTTGCTTATTTGCCTGACCACCCCTACCTTAGACGAACACTTCAGACCAGGACCCGCCTGACTCTCACTGGCACCTTCTTGGGCATTCACGCTGTCCTGGAGCTCACAGTACCCCACAGTGCTCACTTCTGTAAAGCCCTCTACTGTCTTCATATTCCTGAGCAAACCACACACACACACACACACACACACACACACACACACACGAAAAGGAGGACTAGGGATTTTAATGAGACAGAGGGCTGCAACTAGGAAAAAGTTGGAAACACTGAAGTTGAAACTAGCATGCTGGATACCTAGTATGTGCCGACAGAATTTAAATGCGTAATCTCGTTTCAGGTTATACAAGCAGTTTGTGTTTAAAAACACAAGAAGCTAAAAGTCATTCATAATTCCACCACCTGGAGGTAGCTGCTGGCACTGAATGCCTTTTGTGTGCCCGTGCATGAAAGGGAGTTAGATTTTAGCCTAATTATTTGTTTTTATTAATATCTGTTGTTGATGATCTTCACTGATACCCAGTTGCAGAAACTCACCACTATACACAATCTTGCAAAGCAAGTTGCGAGGTATTTCGGGAGGTGCTCCCCGCTATGCTGCACTGGCAGGCCTCCCTCTACTTCCTGGGGAATAGATGATTTTGTTGCAGGGAGACCTTGGAGGAGTGCTTGAAGAAGCAGTTTATCACAATGCACCTTTGACACTTCCCTTATTATGTGGTATTGTCATGTGGTGTCGGATGGCCAGCCAGTTAGCACACCCAGGCGGGGCAGGCCTCAGGGCTCGAGAGGTGGCACTCCCAGAGCTTTGCTACCTGACCCATGATGTGAAGGTGGCAGCACGGCTTGATAGCACACTTCTCCCAGAGGCACAGGAATCTGCCGAAGAGCTCAAACACTGACTTTGGCCTATCCACCACCCAGTCCTTCCAGAGAGTCCACAAAGTGGTCCACAAGAGTGTCAGTGTGACCTGGGCCCACTTCATGAAACAGTGGCTCCACTTCTGCTTTCTCGGGGCCGGGGCTTGGACTGTATCACTGGGATCAGAGAAGGGAAAGTCCTCATTGCTTTCTTTTGCAGTCATTTTTCTCCTAGTCTGTGACTGGTCTTCTTTTTCTCTTCACAGTGTCTTTCACAGAGCTGAAGTTTGTGATTTTAAGCAAGTCTAGTGTATTGTTTCCTTTTTCATGTTTTGCACTTTTGGGGTTGTAGCTAAAAAATCGTCACAAACCCGAGGTTGTGCAGATTTTCTCCTATGTTATCTTCTAGGAGTTTTATAGTTTAGTGTTTTCCGTTTAGGTGTGTGATCCATTTTAAGTTAATTTTTGTAAAATGTGAGGTCTGTGTCTAGATTGACTTCTTTACATGTGGATGTCCAGTTGTTCCAATCTCTCTGTTTTCTTGAGGATGAGCTGCATTGCCTGGGAAACTCAGTAGTCAAGGAGGCTCACTGGTGCTTCATAATTTCCCAGTGAAGGGTAACATGCCACTTTCATTTCTGTCATTGGGGCCTGCAGATGCAGAGACAAGTTCCATAGCAAGGGTTCTGTTTTCCCAGAGGCAATGGAAAAGCCCACAGAAAGACCAAACTTGTTTCTGGATTCAGGCAAGGAAAATGGTGTGCCCAAAACTAAGTGTGCCTCTCTCATCCCAGGCCTTCCTCGGATCACTTTACTTGTGATAGAGTACATCGTTTAGGATTTCATTTCGTGAGGTTTTTTGGTGATAAACTTTCTCGGGCTATAGTTTTGAACATGCTTTCTTTTTTTTTTTTTTAAGATTTTATTTATCTTTTATTTATCAGAGAGAGAGAGCACAAGCAGGGGAGGGGCAGAGGGAGAGGGAGAAGCAGGCACCCTACTGAGCAGGGAGCTGGAGGTAGGGCTCAATTCCAGGACTCCAGGACATGACCTGAGCCGAAGGCAAATGCTTAATGGACCGAGCCACCCAGGTGCCTCTGAACATGCTTCTATCACATGTATAAAGTTTTTAGCTGTTGTTTCTTCAGTGTCTCAACAGAAATCAAATATATGTTATTGTCTCATTCTTTCTCCGTGTCTGTTTATTTTATTCATAGTTTTCATTTCTGTCTTGCAGAACTTGTTTGTGGATATTTTTGCAGTCTCCTAGAACTATCTCCCTGTTTATTAATTCTCTCTTCAGCTGTGTCTTTTTTTTTTTTAATTTTTTATTTATTTATGATAGTCACAGAGAGAGAGAGAGAGAGGCAGAGACACAGGCAGAGGGAGAAGCAGGCTCCATGCACCGGGAGCCCGACGTGGGATTCGATCCCTGGTCTCCAGGATCACACCCCGGGCTGCAGGCGGCGCCAAACTGCTGCGCCACCGGGGCTGCCCAGCTGTGTCTTATCTACTATTTAATTCAGTCACTTTTTTTTTTTTTTTTTTTTTTTAGAGCTTTGCACATGCACCTGAGTGAGGGCAGGGAGGGACAGAGGGAAAGCGGGAGAGTGGGTCATGAGCAGTTTCCACTCCCAGAATGGAGCCCAATGTGGGGCTCAATCTCAACAACCCTGAGATCATGACCTGGGCCAAAAATCAAAAGTCAGACACTTAACCGACTGAGTCACCCAGGTGCCCCCAGTCCATGAATTTTTTATTTCAGCTTTGAAACTTAGATTTCTAAAAGTCCCATTGGCTTTTTTTTTTTTTTTTAAATCTGCTTGGTCATTCTTTATAATATCTTGTTTCCTCTTCATTTTTAAAGTTTTTAAAACTATATTATACATAATAATGTATTTATTCAAATAACTTGTTCTTTCCAGTTTAAGGAAAAAGTGATACATATAATTGTATAAAGTGTACAACTTGATGATTTGATATCCATACACATTGTGGAATAATTACCAAGTTTATCTGAAAAATCCTAGTGATGGTAGTCTTTATACATCTATTTCTGCTAGATTTTGAGTCATCATTCAGAAAACCTGTTCTACAAGATTACAAAGGAATTCCCTCATGCTTTTGCTTAGTATTTTTATGGTTTAATTTTTTACATTTTTACTTTGATCCATTTAAGATTTATTCTGATACATTGTGTGAGATAGGGATTGACATAATTTTATTCCAGATGGTTACCCAGTTAGTTACCTCAACACAACTGGTTGAATATCCCATCTTTTTCTTGGTGTTCTGAGATGCTTCCTTTACCGTACTTGATATTTCTAGATTACTTAGGGCAATTTTTGGACTTTGTTTCTTTCCTTGGACTGTCTAGTTACATACTTTGTTTCTCATAGTGGGTCTTTCACTGTCTTCAATTTTTTTTTTAGTAGGTTATGTATACCAGTGATAAAATTCACATGTTCCTACGGGACGTACAGTGAGACATGCATTTCTCTTCCTGCTTTTTTCCCTACCCAGTTTTCCTCCCAAAAGATAGTGTTATTACTTTATTATGTATATTTTGTATCTTTTTTTTGTTCTGTATCTTTCTAAAGATACTTTTCCTTTTTCATTTCAAAATCTAAAAAATGAAATGCCAAGAAATAATCAGGATAATGGGTACATGTGATATGCAGAGACTGACATTTATATTTGAGCCAGAATCTTGGTTGGGAGAATCTGAGAGTTGCTGATCTGCCCCGAACATCTCCCCAAGCACTCCCAGACCCCTCAGCCAACCCTAAGACCTGCCTTGAGACTGTGAGGTGAGGCCTCCCTGGACCCTGGGCCATCATGGGGCTGCTTTCCCCTGGGATCACTGCTTTATAGTTCACACTGCCTGCCATGGATCCTGAGTGTTGGCTCTAATACATGAAACCGGGCCAGCGCCTTGGAGAGCATCCCTGCACTTCCATCCTGAATCATGGTCTGAATGCTGCAGTGTTTGGTTTACTCGTTTAGTAATCCATCTGTAATGACCTATTTGTGAAAGGGTTACCAAGCTCTGAGCAGGTGCAAGTGCCAAGCTGGGTGCTGAGGGTCAAAAAAATCAGTGTTCATTTCAATAGTTTGTAGTGAGTGTGCTGGGTCAGACCTATCAGAGGCCACATTCGTGACCCCAGGGCTGGGAACGCACCTTCCCTACCTGTCCCTCATCACTGTGTGCTCAGCTACGGATGCTGGGGATCACGTTCTGCAGCTGCTTCCTAAATAGCTTTTTACTCAAGGATGAGAAGACCAGTTAGAGGATGATGAATTTCAGGAGGACGGAATATTGCTAATGTCAGGTGCTGCCCGGAAATTGATGAGATGGGAGCTGAATTAGGCCCCTGGATTTTTAAATGAAGCATAATTAGGGTTATGCTAACAACACCAGGGTATGGTGGGCCAGACCAGCTGGAGGAGAGGCAAGCAGCACGGCACCTGTGAGTGGCACACGGGAGGGTGTGGACAGTTTATCAACGGCTGATCTCTCACTTCTGTTACAAAATCCACTGAGGGTATCTCAGCTATACCTTGAAAAGCAGAGGAAGGCAGGAGCTGCCTACCTGATTTAAATAGCATCCCAGGAGGGGTGCTAGAAGTACCCCAGCGTCTCTCTATAGAGGACCATTGAGAATAGCTTTAAAGAACTACTTACTGGGAGGAGAAGGAAGTGGTAAGAATTCTAGAAATAGCTTCTCTCCTGATACCTTTCTGTTAAAATATCAGCCACTAATGAAACATATTTATAGTCCCCTTTCTTTGCTTGCCTGAAGGCTTCTATGTCTAGTCAACCCAGAATAAAACACTGAGAGCAAAAAGACACTCCTCAGAGCTATAAATACATTGTAGCAGGAAGACAGACCCAAAGGGTATTAGCCACAGTCAGCCTCCCTCCATGTCTCTGTCTCTCCCCACCGCCCCCTCCAGTTCTCGTTGCCAAGAAGATAACATAAACTCACATTGGACTTGCCAGGCTGCTCAGCCATCCTGCAGTTCTGACCCTGGCTCCCACCTTCCCTTCCTTTATGTCTTTACTCCTTCATTTTACCCCTCACCTTCCTTTTCAGGCAGGTGCCTTCCATCTAATGGCCAGGAAGCAGGTGCTCCCTGGTACTTCAGAGGGCTGTGGTGGTGCCTGATGCAGAGGTGTCCTCTCAAGGGATAGCCTGTTATCCCCATGTACACGGGAGACCTGTGCAGAGTGGCCTCTACAGAAGACATTTATCAATGTTGTCCGCATCAGAAGGAGGCTCTTTCTCTGCCATAGCTCACATCTCTTACCTGCAGGACTGTGGGAACCATGTGGGAATCCAAGGTCTCTGGAAAAGGCCTAATCATAGGCTTCCTTGCCATGGCTATCCTGATTGATGCTCATTGTGGTAACTGGTAACCGACGTTGTCACTGGTAAACATGGATCTGCTGCCTCTGTAAATCTGGGGATTGGCTGCTGAAAGTCAGCATCAGAAAATGAGGGTACTTAGGTTGAGGAGCATCAGTTTCCCTGCCCTCCCACCTCCACCCCAGGCCCTGGCAGCCCCCTATTCCAGATTGAGATTGTGGTTTGTGGCAATGTTCGTGCTTTGAGTGCTAGGCAGAGGCAGAGCCATATAAGTAATGAAACATCAGCCTTATAGTGAACACTACGTGCCAGACACTGGCTCAGTGCTTTACATTTGGTAGTTCACAGGATCCTTAAACTGCCCCTTGTGCTTAGAGTCCAAGTAACCTCTGTGAGGCCACTGGAAGAGTAACCCATCTTTGAAGAGTGTCTCTTGCAGGCTCTTCTCAAGAGTATGGACCTTAGCAGTTATCAGGAGAGCTGGGTGGGGCTCTCTAGCATCTTCTGTGTCTCTAGTGGACTTTGATTGCAGGAGGATGGTATATGCCCAGTCCTCTAAGGCTGACTTAGGTACTCAGTGGATCCACAGGGGCAGGCTCTGAGCAGTTGCAGGTAATGTGCAAGGGCTGGAGATGATCTTATGGTCTGGCATGGGCAGAGGGGACACAGGTCCTGCAGGGATGAGCCTGGAGGGACAAAGAGTCACTGGCAGGAAGGAGATGGATTTAACATAGGAGGGCTGGTGGTTGTTGGCAGGACACATGCTGGGTTATGGAGAAGGGGCAGTCTGGTCAGTATGGGAGGTGCTGGCTGTGGCAGCAGCAGCAACACAAGTGAGGTTCTGGGGAGAAAGGAACCACAGAGTCCTTGGAGAGGGGAGGGTCATGCCCTGCCCTTGGTGAGGGGATCGTATAGCCCAGTGGCACTGAGGGCAGACTGGAGGGCCAGGAGCTTTTTGCCCAATGTCCCTTCAGGGAAGAGGGGGTACAATCCTGGGTGAAACAGCTTAAATTGGACTAGTGGCCCTCCGTACCAGGAATCTGCTTGGGCAGACAAGCCCAGAGCCTCCCTGAACTATGGCACACTCATAGTGCTTTAAAAACCAGGAGAAGAACCTGAAAAGTCCAAATGCTCAGAAATCTTGTGAGGAGTGGGATTAATTAAGTAGGCTGGGACAGATGTCAGGCCAGAATGTTATCAGATAACATTCTTTGCAGGATTTCAGTCTTCTAATATTTGTTTAGAAACTACAGAATGCTTGTAAAGAAAGTTTGTCCTGAAGTTGTTGGGGGGCAGTGTTCTATATGGATGTTCATTAAGAGAGGTTTCTTATAGGAAAATACCTTGTGACACGTCCCGAAGGTGGAGGTGGGGGGGGGGCAGGTGTATACCATAGTTGCCTCTTATTTACACTGCATTTTCATTTCTTACATTTTGAAAAGATAAATTGTGCACAAGCTATACAGCACAAAAGAAGGTAAAGTGTCTCCCTCTGATGGTGTCCCCAGTTCCACTCAGAGGAGGCAGCAGCAGGGCTCCACATGCTGGTGAATGCGCCTATGAGGGTGGAGGACAGGCGTCGCCTCAGCCTCGGCCCAGGCACCAGGGCAGCCCACCATGCCCACACCATCCTCCGCATTTCCCTATTTCACCGGGGAAATAGCACCCTGTCAGGGCTCTTTAAATGAAGCTTCTCTTTATGTGATACTCTTCACATCATCTCATTTCGGCAGACTTCTCCGAGTGTTCATCCCTTCCTGAGATAAATTTAAGAGCCAATGTCTGTGATTTTCCATATCCAAACACACATATCAACCATTTCCTTGTAAATTAACTCAGAGTCCTTGATGGGGAGTGAGGGGGAGTGAGCAGCAGGCAGAGGGCCCTGCCTGTCTGCCAGACCCTGGGTGGGAACAGGTTTCTCTGGGCCTGCCCCAGGCTCCGCGCCCTTCCATCTTCCTCCCTGGGCGTTGACTTGTGCTGTGTCAGCAGCTGGCTAAGGCTCTGCCTCTGCCCTGGCCCACACCCTGTGGGGTCAGACACCAGCCCCAGGCCCCATCCTGAGGCAGAGACCTCCCGTGGGGCTGCCGTGGGTGCTGCGTTCTATCAGGGTAAGTCTGGCAGCCCCAAGGTTAATCGGGTTCAAGTGCATTTTTCAAACATATGTAAACTGTTAAGTGTAACAGCGAAGAATAAACTGTCGGGCGAGGAAACACCAGGTTTTCTGTATTGCTCTTCTCCTTCTCCTCCCAGTTCTCACACACGTGACAGCCTCTGTCCACGTAGCCAGCCCGTTGTTTTGATAGAGGAACCCAAGGAGAAGAAAGAATGGTTTTCTTCCCCTAGAAATCAAGCTTACTCTGTAAAAGACGAAGTGTGTGGTTGTAGCCTCAGAAGCAGTAGCTGATACCTACCAACTGTTGTAGCATATAACTTGATTCATGAATCCTCACCGAATTCATTAGGCCTGAAGGTGACCTAATGATTGTCCCCATTCTCTAGAAAGGGAAAGCAAGCCTCAGGTGTGTGTTGGCACTGCTACAACCAAGTGCGGGAGCTGGGATTCACGCCTGCACTGACAGCAGGCCCCAGCCCCAGCACGGTGCAGCCGCTGCACCCTGCTAAACACAGACCACTGAGGTGAGCTAACACAGAAGCACTGGAGGTATTCATTCCTTGGGCTGGGTTGGTGGGGCAGAGGAAGGTAGTGTCTGTCAAGAATCCTGTCTCTGTTTGTTAATGGGCGTAATGCAGAATTACTTAGTTTTTAACTTTGAAATATGAAAAGCAGGTTACTAGAGAAACTTCCAAATTAGGCTGTGTTTCTATTCTTACTGCGAGACTTGGGGAAGGTGGGAAACTGGACCAGATGCTCATGGGCTCTTAGGGGGGTGTCTATAACGTGGGCTTAACAGCAAGGGACAAGTGTGTGTTGGACTCCGAACATCTGCAGAGAAGCCACAGAATGGCTGATTGTTACAAAATACTTTGTATCCTGTACACACACACACACAAATGCTACTTTCTGTTACTGCTGTAGGTTTTATTTTCTCTGTGGAATTCCTGGTTCCTTTGAGGCCCCAGGACAGGCAGACTGGAGAGCTTTTCTGTGGCCCATGAATGAGGTCCCAGGAGCCTTGGGTTGACAGCTCAGCAGGCTTCAGACTCTGCCACTCATCTCCTGAAAAGGTGAGATGCAGGCCGGTGGATTCTGGACCCCCGGGAGAATTGGAGGAAAGTGTGGTGCAGTCAGGATGCAGGAAACTCATAGCAATCACTCCCCGATTGGGGTTGATTGGGTTAAGGCTTTCCAGAATGGTGTAAAACAGTTCTGAACTCAGTGAACTGCTGATGGAAGCCCGATGAATTGAAAGAAATACAATAAACAGATTGCTCGTCATGTTGTTGGCTTTGTAGCAAATATCTGTTTTCTCCTCGGGATTACGTGAACATTTGCTTTCCTTTGATTTCTGGTGGTTGTTTTCAATATTTCTTTTGTTAGCAGAGATGCTTCAAAAAGCTCTGTAGAGCCCCTGACTCTTGCTTTTGCAAGGTTTGTGTTTAGAGTTTGGCGCAGCCTCCACACATCACCTGTTAGCTGTTAGGGGTCTAATTCTGTAAGCCATGACTTCATCTCCCTAAAGGAAGAGAGACAGAATGCTTCAATACAGCAGATACAGTTTAGTTCAAGATGTTTGGGGGGTGGGGTAGGGGGAAGACTCTAAGCCTTTGGTCTCTGGATGAACTTGGAAAGTAGACCTGTCAAAGGTATTCATGTTCAGACAGCTGGTCGTAGCTGAAAAGGCTGCCAAATAATGCCATTATTCACGGCTGTGGGAATTGTGTCAAGTGGCCTTAAAGCAGTCATGCTCAGTGGGGCTGGGCAATGGTGGGCCCAGGGGGCCTCCCCAGCACTTGCTGCTCTGAGAAGAGACTAAGGTCACATTGCTGGTCCTGGCACTACAAATGATGGCTCTGGTGGCTCACAACTTGCCAGACTGGCCCTGGCTAGGAGTGGGAACCAGAGATATTTGGGTGTTTTGCAAGTTTGATCTTAAAACGAACAGATCTTTAAAAAAACTCATAAGCTGGCCAGTGTTGCTCCTCATTCAACTTGTCCTCATGCAACGTTTATCATTGGGAACCTGACCACACTTAAAGTCTTCTCCAGAACTGGCCCCAAACCTGCCCATTGCTGGTCATTCGCTGGCCAGAAAGATGTGGCTTAAGCAGGTGGAGAACCCGGTTCAGGGTCTGTTTCTTCTCTTCCTAAGTGTTCTTGCCCGCTTTCCTTCTGTGGTTTCTTGTAGATTCAATTTGTTTCAGTTATAGCCACGATGGCTGTGGCTCCTGAAAACTCCCTCCAATGGGGGATCCAAGCATTGAGCTCTGGAAACCATGAAAAGGACCTGGGTCTGTAGATGTGGTGCTTTCCCTGATTCTCTTTCCCAGAATCCTTTTCCTTTAATCCAGGTAGGCAAATTTAGAGATGCACAAGACACAAAATGAATCAGGTGCAGGAAATCCTCCCTTGCAGGAAGGCATGGGTTTCATGCAAGTTGAGGTGGAGCTGAAGCTGGCTCTGGCTGCCCCAGGAGGCTGCCCTCTACTTGTGGGCCCTACTCACTGGGTAGGGGCAGTGCTCATTTGCAAAGGTGATGGTCAGTTACTAGGAAGGAAAGTGAACGAGAGACTCTCCTTTGGTGGCACATGCCTTGCCACAATCCCTCACAGCAAGCACCCTCTCCCCCCCTGCAGCAGGCAGCCCTCTCCTACCCAGGCAAGGCCCTTGTGATGGCTGATGCTGAAACTGGCCTGAGGACCAGAGGGTGGGCATTGATGAAGACCTGGCGAGGCCTGAGCTCATTCATGCTCTAGGTTCCCACCTTTGTTAGCTGTCAGATGCGGCCTTTGTCTTTTTCCTTGGCTGCTTATACTGCACCAGCTCTCTGCCAGCAGCAGCGGACTGGGCAGATGGGCATGGAACGTGCTTCTCATAAAAGGTGTGCCTCCAAGGTGCTGTGTGTGTGTGTGTGTGTGTCCCTTGACAAAGGAGTTGCTATGGTAACTACCCTCTGGAAAACATGCAGGAGTAAACAGAAGATAAAGCTCTTGCTCAACTAACTGGAGTGTGAATCTGTGCCCCTCTGTATTATCCTCACTTGACACACCTCCTCTCTCTCCTCCCAGGCTGAGCCAAAGGCCTTCCCTGTGGCAGTAGAGCGTGGGAGGGCCAGTCATCTTGGCACTCGCAGATCGCAGATTGAAGGCGAGCTCAGGTTTGCAGCAAGAAAGGAGTGGTAGATATTCCTGCTCCTTGGTGAAGGCAGAGGAATGAGACCCCTGCCCTCTCTTTGCAAGGAGCTGCAGTTCTCCTCATCCCTTGAGACACCTATCTTTAGTATCACTCCCCGGTGGCTTGGGGCTGAGTCAGCAGTAGGTGAGCACAGTCCTTGAGTTTTCCCAAGTGGAGAAACACAGGCCATTGAAATTTCAGCCACAGAATAAGAGTGGGGTGGGGAAGGAAAGCCCATGGAAGTGAGGGGAATTCCTGGAGGATTGAGCTCCAGATTTCTGAGCCATGGGTGTTCCTTCCAGGCCAGGCCACCCTTGTATTACGTGCTGCCTGCCTCCCACCCAAATTAGTGGCCCAAGGCCACTTAGTTGTGGTGACCCACCTCTCCCCCTCCCCCTCGGTTTTTGCATCCTTATCACCACCACATTGGCTTTGGTGCACACAGGACAAGCTAAATGAGCAGTGCCTGAAGTAAGACCACAGACCTTCCCCACAGTGGCCACTGTACCCTCTCTGGGCATGAGCCCTTCAAGTAACACTGTGTCTGCGTCCCTGAGAAGCTGTTATTTCACACGATCTTGCCAGAGAGGGGGCTGAGGGCACTACTGTGGGTCTAATGAAGGCCAGGTGAAGCTTACTTAGCACATAATGGGGAAAAGGCTGTAATCCACCCACCTTCCTCTGTATGTTCCAGCTCTGCAGATACTGTTGGCTCCTTGTTTCCCTGTAGTCTCAGAAAACCAGGGACAGTGAGGGGATGGTGGAGGCCAGGAAGAATGCTAGGTAGGCTACAACTCTGTGGGACCAGTTGCTCCTCTCTGCCTTGTTGCCACTTGGGACCCAGCACGGAGCCCAAGGAGAGCCCACAGCTAGCTCTTTCTTCTCTGCCTTTACTCCTAGAGTCTGCTCACCAGCCATGGGCAGGACAGTAGTGTCGCAGTATGGTGCCTCCTCCATGAATGAAGGATGGAGTAGCCCAAGCTGGGCCCATTTCTGTATCGTGGCACCTGGACCCTAGGGTCACTCCAGCATCCCAAACACCCTTTTCTGCTTGGCTGAGATAGGTCCATCTCTGCTGGGCATTGGAACACCTTGCCATTGTCACTTACAGGGAAGCTTCAGTGAAATTGGTAGGTGGGCTTTCTGTCCCTCCGGCTGCACTCAGGCTGCATGGGGAGCAGTCCCCTTGGGACTAACTGTTAAGGGTGGGAAATGGGCTGGCTCTCATCCTGTCCTCATGGGGCCTCACTCTAGCCATTCTCAAATGGGAAATTCAAGGTCAGGGTCTCTGGCCTGGGAGCATCAAGGTGGCACAGATCTCAGAGTGCCCCAGTGGTAGCGCATCATCAATGATGTGATTATTGAGTAAATGAATTCCTGCCTCTGATTCATCGTAGAAACCTGCCCCAGGTGTGACTGGTTTTCCACCACTGTCAATAGGAGAGTTTGCATGAGCAGCCACCCATTCATTCTTCAGCGTCCTATGCCATAGTTACTGCGTTGGATTCAGCAGCTAGAACTCCATCATGTATACGATGTAATATTGTAAATTCTAAATACAGGATTTTCAGGTAGCTATGATCTTTTCTCTGCTTATTTTATAGTGATTCTGAGTTTGGACTTTGCTGGAGACCTCTAATATTGACAACATAACCCAGAATACTAGAAATTCCTTAGTTCAGGGGGAGGTCACACTTGAGCTGGGCCCATGGGAGTGGTCATAGGCAAGACCGTGACATGGGCAGAATTGCAGGCATGGGGAGGGGGGCTATAAGATGTATTTTTGGGTCCATCTGGGTTAAGAAAATGAGGAAGTGATGTTATTTATCAATAGAACTATGTTGCTGGGGAGAAAAAAACTCTTGCCAAAGGATACCTACTATTTTGCCCCATCTTTGGTGCTGTGGAAGAGCCATTGTCTTGTCCAGTGAGGGCCTGCCCTGAAGGATGGGTAAACGAACCCTAGCACCACCTGTGGGCCGGGCTCCTAGCTGTCTAGTTTTTAAACTGTTTTACAGTATCCAACATACAGAATGCTAAAATACCACACACCTAGATTTTTTTTTTTTTTAAGATTTTATTTATTCGTGAGAGAGAGGAAAGAGACAGAGGCAGAAGGAGAAGGCGGCTCCCCGTAGGGAGCCCGATGCAGGACTCGATCCGAGGATCTGGGTATCACGACCTGAGCAGAAGTCAGACACTCAACCACTGAGCTACGCAGGTACCCCTGCATACCTAGATTTAATAGCACTTAGCATATCACCACATTGGCTTTACTCCATGGAATTTGTCAGAATTATTTGAGAGTAAACTTCAGATGTCAAGATCCTTTACCCCTAAGTACTTGGGCATGTATCTCTTGTGAACAGTGTTCTCTGCAGGATAGTGACACTACGGTCACACCCAAGAAAATTAATAATCCTTTAGGACCCAATACCCAATCTATGACTAGATCTGTTTTCTCCAGAAAAACTTATAACTTTATTTTTGGTAATCAGTATTCCATCAAGCATTAATAGGCTTGGTATGTTGTGTTTTATTGTTTTGTGTCATTAACCTGTTCTACATCCTACCTCTTCTGGTTTATGTTTTTAGGATGTTGACATGGTGGTGTCCCTTCATATCCTTCTAGTTTTGAGTCTGAATGTGTAGGTGCTCCGTGTTGCTCTTGTCAACAGAGATGGGCCCCACCCCTGCCGGCCCACAGCACAGGCATGACCCGCTGCTCACGATGCCCCGCTCGCTCCCAGGGCCACACTGATGGCTCTGCACAGGGCTGTGTGGAGGGCCGATTACAGGCAACCCATTCTGGGAAACAGGTTCACGAGTCTGCTCCACCACTTCCTACTGAGGGACCTTTAGATGGTGGTCCCTTCTCTCTGAGTCTCTGGCTTTTTGTCTCCAAAACAAAGGGGATGGACTGGGGGCCTCCTGATCCCACTCAGCACCTCTGCAACTTGGCTTGAAGTTGGCAGGGCAGAGCGCCTGCAGCTTCATGCCTTGAGGTAGCTGCTTCCTGAGGCTGCTGCCCGTGCCCATTCCCAGCACCATGAACAGGGAGATTGGGAGGATGCCTGAGATCCTCTGACACTAACATTACCGGCTGCTCTTTCCCTCTGCTCCCCACAGCGGAGATTCTGGAACTGGCTGGCAATGCAGCAAGAGACAACAAGAAGGGACGGGTCACGCCCCGGCACATCCTGCTGGCTGTGGCCAATGACGAAGAGCTCAATCAGGTATGGGGCTCTCCTTTGCCTCCTGCCCCAAAAACTTGGGTCCACAGTCCTACTACCCAAGGGGCACAGGGAGGTTGATGTTTGGCTGGCTGTCAGAGGTGCACGCTGCATTTTGGACATCTCTGACACCCATGCCAGTTTTTCCTCGAGGCTTTATTTGGGGACAGGAGAAAATGAAATGAGGCATTTGGCTCTCCCTGGAGGGAAGACAGTGGAGTCCCACTGCAGTGAGGGACTCTGAGGACTTGCTTTCTGTAAATTTAGCCTGGGTCCCGTCAGCATCCTTGGAGGTGCCATGGAGGAAGGAGCTCTAACAACTAAGCAAGAATGAATGGGCAGGGCAGACTTCTTCTAGGTCAGAAGCAGGGTGGACAGGCTAACCATCTGCTACTTTGATTTTCCTGCAAGCTGCTAAAAGGAGTCACCATAGCCAGTGGGGGAGTGTTACCAAACATCCACCCGGAGTTGCTAGCAAAGAAACGAGGATCCAAAGGGAAGTTGGAAGCCATCATCACGCCACCCCCGGCCAAAAAGGCCAAGTCTCCATCCCAGAAGAAGCCCGTGTCTAAGAAAGCAGGAGGCAAGAAAGGGGCCCGGAAATCCAAGGTATGTGATTTGGTAGGGGTATGGGGGTTGGGGCAGGGCAGATGTGCATAGGTGAGGTCCTGAGTGGCTCCCCCCATGCTGAGGGCTTATCCAAGGACTGAGGAGGAACATGTGGGAGCTGCTTGTTCAAGTGGCCAGAATCTGAGCAAAAAACCTGCATTCTTGCAGGCATGGGGTTGGTGGTGGGGAGGTTGGGAGACCCAGGCTGGAAGGACCCCATTCCTGGCCTGCCAGGGAGATGCTCACACCTCGGGGAAGGGATCTGTGTGTGCAGGAGCTTTCCTGTGCTAGGGGTGGCTGCCATTGGGTCCTGCCTAAAGGTGCTGGCTGCCAGCTGCCCCTGACACCCTCAGAACTATCAGTGTGTTGCCATGCCCACATGTCCTCCTCTGAGCATCTTCGAGGAAGGATGGTTCAGACAGTTTGCTCTTTAGAATAGTTGCCTTGTTAAGGGAGAAAACAGATGTGTTATTCAGATGCTCTTACCAGACCGAGCTTGGACGGAGATGAGGTTCTAGGTGCTGATTGTTTTGTGGTCGAGTGAAGCCTTGTCATTAGTATGATCTGATGTCTTCTTGAGTGGGGCAGGCCGGCTAATCCCCTGCCCTGATCCTCACAATGGAGGTGCAGCTGCTCATTCTCAGGAGGTCTGGGCCTGTGGGTGGTTGTGTTCACTTGTCTGAGCATCGGTGGGAGGCTCCGAAGCAACTGGAACACATGCTCTGTGTTCCTTCCTCACTGGACCCTGCCTGTGAGCTATTGTCACAGCCTCAAGGGCCAACAAATTAGGGACAGTGCAGTGAAAGGTCATCATTAATAAAATAGAATCTTCAGCTGTCCTTCTTTGCCTTGCCCTGGGGCACCTCCTTAGGTGTGATCCTTGTGGTCTCTGGCCAGACCTAGGAGAAAGTTTCACCTGGCAGGGACCTGCCTATTCTTTGAGACTCTCAGTAGTAGCTTCTGGAAAAAGCCTTGTGGGTCAGATGCAGTGTCAGCATATTCTTCCCACCAGAACCCAAAGCCTTTGACTACATGGGATGGTGAAGACCTCTTCCCAAGGCGAGGCTGCAGGAGCACTGCCCCTCAGCCACGCTGCTGCCCGCGCTCCCAGCACGTCCCCTCCTCTGACCCAGTCCCCTGGCCTCTGACTCCACACCTATACAATTTGCCTACTTTTGGTAGTTGAGGTGGAAGAAGCTGCACCGTCTGGGTGCAGACAAATGCTGCCCTGAATACAACAAAATCTGGATTGGTCTTGCCAACAGACCACCACCCTGGCCACCACCAGGCCGCCACCTGGCTGAGATTCCCTCCCAGGTCTCTGAGAGAGAAACCCGTTACTGAAGAATCTCCTACATGTTCTTTCCAGGCACTTGTACTCCACCTTGCTCACAAGTTCTACACGAGTTCGCAGAATGCTGCCTTACTCATTCCTGCCAACTGTGAAATTAGCAGATTGAACTGTGTCTTCCTCCCCTTTCAAGATTTGCGTTTGTGGGGAGGAGCAGGGGAAGAGGCCTGTGCAAGCCTTCCTAAATGTTAGAAGAGCAAAATGTCAAGTCCCTCATGTCTAGATCATGGGTCCTAGGGAACTGGCTGCCCCCAGGGCAGGGCCCTTGGGCTTTGGCTTAGCCATCCTTGAGCTGTGGCCCGAGTATGGCCCTTGTTTATGTAGACTCCTTGCTTATTGACATCTGAGCAGCCCCTCAAGCTGTGTGCCTCGGGCAACCCTGGGCTGAACCCTGCTTGTGTCACCCCTTATGTCCTCCTGGTACTTTTTTGCCTGACATCTTTCTGGCCTTCCCACTTTACTAAACACTAGGAACTCTGTTTCTTTCTTTTTGGACTTAAAATGAAGGGTTGTGTGTGTGTGTGTGTGTGTGTATGTGTCTTTAGCTCCTGGTAGCTATATTTGGAACTTACTGTTTCTAATAACCATATGCCAATAATCACTCAAACACTCAGCTTTCCCCTTGATTACAAAAGCAGGAAGTCTGTTATGGTGGTCTGTTTTTCTTCCACACAATAAAACACATTGTCTGCTTACTGTACCAGTATTTGGCTAACATTAAACCCTGGGGGAAGCTGAAATTGGAACCGTGAACAGCTAATTTTCAAAACATTTGTTTAATGTAAATTGTGGTGTCAGCTCCCAGAAACAGCAGAGAACCTGCATCTCCAGGTTTAAGTGGAATGTTCTGAAAATAACCTTTCCAGAGACACGCAGAAAAAGCCTTAGGAACATGCTAAAGCACTTGGAGTAAAAGGGAGTTGGTATTTTTCAAGTGTCAACACTTGAATTCCAAATCATAATTTTCCCCCCAATTCTATATAATTGGGAGGTTTTGAAAATCTCCAGTTGTGACAGCTGAGTCAGCTATCATGGAACCAGTTAGAGGAGGCAGCAGAACCCACTGGGGCTGGGAGTCCAGAGCCCGGATGGTGCCTTAGGGCTCCTCCTTCCTACTTGGGTGGCCTTGGGAAAGTCTATGCCTCAGTTTACCGCCCTCCCATAAAATGATGAGGTCCATTCCAGCCTTATATTTCAATGACTGAATATTTACACCATTGTTTCTTATTAGGTAATATGTGTGAGAGTGGGGATAGTGCAAGGAAGGATGCTGTAAGATCTCACTGTCCCCACAGCCCCCCCAAGCCTCCCCAGAGCAGTCTCTGTAATGAGAGTTTATGTACCTTGCAGAGAGTCTATGCATATAAAAGCATGGAGACCTGTAAAGCTCTCCTTGTCATCCCTGTCTTTATTTTTAAAGATTTTATTTATTTGAGAGACAAACTATGTGCGAGCATGAGTGGGGAGGGGCAGAAGGAGAAGGAGAGAGACTCTGAAGCAGACACCATGCCGAAGGTGGAGCCTGATGCAGGGCTTGATTCCACGATGCTGAGATCACAACCTGAGTTGAAATTGAGTCAGGGGATCCCTGGGTGGTGCAGTGGTTTGTCGCCTGCCTTTGGCCCAGGGCGGGATCCTGGAGACCCGGGATCGAATCCCACATCGGGCTCCCGGTGCAGGGAGCCTGCTTCTCCCTCTGCCTATGTCTCTGCCTCTCTCTCTCTCTCTCTCTCTCTGTGACTATCATAAATAACAAAAAAAAAAAAAAAAAGAAATTGAGAGTCAGACGCTTAACTGACTGAGCTACCCAGGCGCCCCCCCCCCCCATACCTGTCTTTAAATATTTATAAAAATGCTGTTATCCACTGTTTTGGCAGGGTGGCACAGTGGTTAAGGGGGCCAGCTCACTTGGTTTTGTGTTCTAATTCTGCCATTTCCTGGCTGTGTGACTTTAGGAAGTGACTGAATTTCTCTGGTATCTCTGTTTCCTCACCTGTGAAATGGAGCTGGAACACGACGGGGTGGTTGGAAGGCTCAGGAGAGCACGGTGTCAGATCCTTTTCACAATGCCTGGTGCACACGTTTGCTGCTGCTCTTACTCCCTTGTTCTTCCACCACTCTGAACATAGAGCTGGCTCTGGAATATTTCGTGGTGTGGTTCTAGTGACCTAGACTGTAGGCAAAACCCCTCTAACCTGTTCTCTGTGAGTGAACTTGCAGTTGTTCTGAGCATTCTGCCCAGCAGTGCCACAGTGGCCCTGATGGTATGTGGGTGTCCATGCTCACGCATCTGTAGGACAGAGTCCCTGATGTGCGGTTGCTGAGGCAGACACTTCTGATGGCTGTTGCTTACACACACAGCATCTTACTCTGTTCAGAAATTTGAAACGCTGCCTCCTCCTTTTAACATTTAACACCAAAGTTGTTGCAAGAAGATGCATTCCTTTGGTCAGTAGTCATTGGATGTGCACGTGCTCATTCTCATTCCTGCTGCTGAGGGTCTAGCAGTGAACAAAGGCCCTTGGCCTCTGGGGGGACTCACTAAGCGTTGGTCTGGTGAGGGCAGCAGAGTCGTTATATAAGAGGTGTAGGGGGCAGTGGGCACTGTGACAGGAGTACAACCGAGTGACAGCAGAGGGGTTGTTGCTTTACAGAGACAGTCAGGTCAGGCCTCTCTGGTAAGGTGACGTTGGAGCAGAGACGCGAGACATAAGGTGTCTAGATGTTCAAATGACGGGCGGGAGAGCACTTGTGGCAGAGGACCAGCAAGCATGCCTGTCCCCTCCCAGAGGGAGCTCGGCAGGGCTGGTTCTCCATGTTTCCAAGACTTGCACACTTCTGGCAGTTGCACACTTGCACACTTCTGGCACTTCAAGCCTAGGAGTGCTTCTTTATGATAACGGTTTTCAAATGCAGAAAATACTAAAGATTCAAAGGAAGCTGTTTATGCTGAAAGCAGTCTAAGACTGCTTGTTAGAATGTTTACTGAGAACCATAGGATAACCTTTAGGGGATCTCCAAGAAGATTGTTTTTGCCAAAATTCTGGATTAAAAAATCTCTCACCTAGGGTTTTTCTTATTTCTTTTTAGTTTTTATTTTAATTCGAGTTAGTTACCATGCAGCATCCTATTAGTCTCAACTGTACATTGTAGTGATTCAACCTCACCTGGGACTTTTCAAAGATAAACCGGACTACCACCCCCAACTAAACTATACCCCTCATGTGGAAATCACCCCCTGGACCATGAAGGTACGCCTGGTCCTCACTGCTTGGCAGAAAGGCCATGATGAATTTGATAGAGCACCTTTTTGTTTTCTGAGAAATATTTAAACTGGAAATCGAGTGATCCGTGTCTGGGTAGGGGATGCCAAAGAAAGAGACTGGTTCTTGTGAGAAGCTGCCATCCTTGCAAAATATTGCTGACCTTTTAATGAGCTTTCTTTTTTTATTTTATTTTTATTTATTTTTAATTTTTAATTTTTTAATTTTTTATTATTATTATTTTTTTAATGAGCTTTCTAGCCGATCAGACATGAGGGCGAAAGAGACCGGGCATAGGTAATCTTGGGTTGATGATTTCACATAAGGCTCTTTGGACACTCAACCCTACGTGTTCTTAAATAGGTCTCACCCTGACTCTGACTGAATAGGTTTGCACTGTTGAAAACAGTGAAAACAGTGCAGCGTGCAGGTCCCATACATGAGATGTTTGGATTTGTAGAACAATATTAAATTCTCCAACGTCAATTATGTTGGAGGTTGACAAAGAGTATTGCTTGCTAGCTTTTTCCCCTCCTCCTTTTTCTCCTCCTCCTGGGAAAAAAAACATCTACCACCAACTATCACCATTTCATAAAAGAAAATGGCATTTTCATCTGAAAAGGCTGGGAAGGGAAGTAATCCCTTACAGTTACTATGATTTGAATGCAGTGACATCTCATGAGGCACCTGAGTGCACCTAACTACCCTGTCATCCTGTCGTGGGCTGGGAATCTGGCACGGAAGAGACATGGGCTATCTGCCAAGTAGCCAGACTACAGAGAACTGGGATGGAACGGCCCGTCCTACACAGACAGGGTTTGGCAGCTTTCTCTCAAGGCCACTGGTTTATCAGTTCTCCCACCTTAGACTCATTTTTCCCATGAGGAATCAAAGGCAGAGGAAAGTTAAGCAATTTGCTCTAGGTTACATCACTAGTAGAACCAGATATCAGATGCAGAATTTCAGAGCCCAAACTTCATGTCACCCGTGTGTCCTGTGACCATGGACCACTTGGTTCCCTTGGGAGAAGCCCCTCTGTTCTGTAGGTGGAGGGCTGACATCCATTGTAGGGCAAGTGGGGCAACTACTTAAATATTTTTTTTTCAATACCACACTCTGGACTCTAGCTGAATATATTTGCACATTCATGATGTATATATTCTGCTTAAAATTTCCACCACTTGTCCTCTATAGCACTGTTTTCCAGTTTTATGAAGATATGCTTGACATACAGCACCTCATACATGTAAGGACTTGACTTATGTATATTGTGAAATGCTCACCACATAAGTTTAAATGATAGCCGCTGTCTCCTGTAGATTCAAAAAAAGCAAAAGTGTTCGTTTTTGTGATGACAACTCTTAGGATTTACTGTCTTAATAACTTTCAAAAACACCATGCAGCACGATTAACTATAGTTGTCATGCTGTGCATTACACCCCCTGTACTTCTTTACCTCATAACTAGAAGTTTGTACCTTTTTGGGTAATATTTAAGAAAAAAAATATAGTTGAACTACAATGTTAAATTAGTTTCGGGCATATAGTGTAGTGATCTGTCTTCTCTGTATGTTTTACTGTGCTCACTGCGAGTGTAGCTACCATCTGTCACCCTGTAACATTATTATAATTTCATTGACTTAATTCTCTATGCTACACCTTCTATCCTTGTGACTTATTCTGTAACTAGAAGCTTGTACCTCCTACGCCCTTTATCACCCATTTGCCCATCACCCTACCCACTTCTCCCCTGGCAGCCATTACTTCTCTGTATTTATGATTCTGTTTCCGCTTTTTGTTTTATTCGTCTTTCTTTTTTTTTATTCATCTCTTTTGATTTTTAGATTGCATATGTAAGTAATATCCTATGTTACTTACCTTTCTCTGATTTATGTAGCATAACATTCTCTAGGTCCACCCTTGTTCAAATAGCAAGATAAGACAGAGTAATATTCTATTGTGTGTGTATGTGTATGATATATGTATATACCACTTCTTTGTGCATTCACCTGTTGATGGACATTTGAGTTGCTTTTCTATCTTGGGTATTGTAAATAATATTGCAATAAACATAGGAGTGCATATATCTTTCCAAAATAGTGTTTTCTGTTTCTTTGGGTAAATAACAAGTGATGGAATTACTGGATCATATAGTAACTGTATTTCTTATTTTTTTTTGAGGAACCTCCATATAGTTTTCCACAGTGGCTACACCAATATATATTCCCACCAACGGTGCACAGGGGTTCTTTTTCTTCACATCCTCGCCAACACTTGTTTTTTCTTGTCCTTTTGATATTAGCCATTTTGGTAGGTGTGAGGTGATAACTCATTGTGTTTTTTTTTTTTTTCATTGTGGTTTTGATTGGCATTTCCCTGATGATCGGTGATGTTTTGCATCTTTTCACATGTCTGTTGGCCAAATATGTCATCCTTGGAAAACTGTCTACTCATGTTCTCTGCCCATTTTTAATTGCTTTTTATTTTGATATTGAGTTGTAGAAGTTCTTTATATACTTTAGATATTAACCCCATATTGGATATATCATGGCAAATCTTTTCCTATTCAGTAAGTTGCCTTTTTATTTTCTTGATGGTTTCCTTAGCTGTGCAGAAGTTTTTTAGTTTGATGTAGTCCCAGTAGTTTGTTTTTGTTTTTGTTTCCCTTGCTTAGGGAGATATATCTAGAAGAATGTTGCTAAGGTCAATATCGGAGAAATTACTGCCATGTTTTCTTCTGGTTTTATGGTTTCATGTCTCACATTTAGGTCTTCAATGCATTTTGAGTTTATTTTTGTGGAGGGTATAAGGAAGCGGTCTAGTTTCATTCATTTGCTTATAGCTGCCCGTTTCCCAGCATCATTTACTGAAGAGACTGTCTTTTCCCCATTATGTATTTTTGCCTTTCTTGTTGAACCATATAAGCATGGGCTCATTTCTGGGTTATCTATTCTCTTCATTGATCTGTGTGTCTCTTTTTGTGCCAGTACCATACTGTTTTGATGACTACAGCTTTTGTAGTATATCTTGAAACCTGGGACTGTGATACCTCTAGCTTTGTTCTTCTTTCTCAAGGTTGCTTCGGCTATTTGGGGTCTTTTATGATTCTATATGAGTTTTAGTTTTCTTGTTCTAGTTCTATGAAAAGTGCTATGGGTATTTCGGAAGAGTTTATGTTGAATCTGTACATTGCTTTTGGTGGAATGGATATTTTAACAATATTCCAATCTGTGTGCATGTAATATCTTTTCATTTCTTTCATCATTGTCTTAGACTGTTCAGAGTACAGGTCTTTCTCCTCCTTGGTTAAATGTATTTCTAGGTGTTTTATTCTTTTTTTGTGCAATTATAAATGGGATTGTCTTAATTTCTCTTTTTGCTAGTTCATCATTACTGTATAGAAACACAACCAATTTCTGTGTATTAATTTTGTATCCTGCAACTTTACTGAATTTGTTAATTCTAGGGGGTTTTTGATGGAATCTTTAGGGTTTTCCTGTATAGTATCATATCATCTGCAAACAATGACAGTTTAATATCTTCCTTAACAATTTGGATCCCTTATATATATTTTTTTCTTTTTTGATGGCTGCAGCTAGGACTTCCATTACTTTGAATACAAGTGGTGAGAGTGGACATCCTCGTGTTGTTCCTGATAGGGGAAAAGCTATCAGTTTTTCCCCATAGAATATGATGTTAGCTGTTTTTCACACATGGCCTTTATTACATTGAAGTATATTTCCTCTAAACCCACTTTATTGATAGAGTTTTCATCATGAATGGATGTTGAATATTCTCATGCTTTTGGGGGGTGCATCTATTGATGATCATGTGATTTTTATCCTTCATTGTGTTGATGTGGTGCATCACATTGAGTCATTAGCAAATATTGAACCATCCCTACATCCCCAGAATAAATCCCACTCGATCATGGTGAATGATCTTTTTAATGTATTCTTGAATGCAGTTGCCTAATATTTTGTTAAGGATTTTTTAAAATCTGTGTTTATTAAGGATATTGGATCTAGGACACCAGGACCCTGCTCCCCATCCACCCATGCTCCCAACATGTAGGGGGAATGTAAACCATGGCATTAACCAGTCTTCCTGACCTGGAGAGAATTCTAGCAGCTCCTCTGCCATTTGGGAGTTCTAGGGCTGGATCTTTTACGTAGTAGCCTCTCTCTTAAGCAAAGGCTGTTTTTTTCAGTGCCCCAGAGTAGATAGATCTGCTTCCAGTGCTTCATTACTATTCCTCCCTACTGCAGTTCATTGCAGCAATGGTGGGGGTTGCCTTCGTTATCATGCTTCCATCTCTTTTGCTGTTTTTCTCTATGTGGTCTCTTTATCTTTTGTTATGTAGAAGCTGTTCAGTCAGCCCTCAGCTCTTCAGAAGGAATTGCTATATCAGTTGGAGTAGATTTAGTGTGTCTGTGGTGGAGGTGAGTTCAGGGTCTGCTCACATCACCATCTTAGACTGGAACTCTAGGTGAAAGCTGGTGTCTTTTGACCACTGACATCCAAGTCCCCCACAAATACACAATGGTAAGTCAAAAATGAGGTACAGGGCCTTAGATGGAATTTGAGCAAGTTAAGGGACCTTTCTTTATCTTCGTAGTACATTTAACTTCATTGGAGAATTTATTTTTTTTCTCGATTTTTGTCAAGATTGTGTTGGATTCATTTGGGTTATTGTATGTAGCAGTTAGCACTGAGTCTGTGCATTTCAGGATTGGAATTTACCACCAAGGGATGATACATTCTGCTCTGGAGATATTTAAGTTGTTTCCAATTTGAGGCTCCTACCAAGATTCCTGCTACAAAGTACATGCCTTTTGGTGCACACATGTTATGTTGTCTTGGGAGAATACCTTTAAGAATTGTGATATCATAGGGTATTCATATGTTCAGCTTTAGTAGAGAGTGCCAAATAGTTTTCCCAAGTGGTATAAAAGTATGGAGTCCCAATGCAGCAAATGAGGCAGGCTTGCCGAGGCAGGCTTGCCAAGGCAGGCTAATTTGAGAGATAAATGTTAGCCATCCTGGTGGGTGGTGCATAGTCTTGATGACCAGTTAGCTTTAACATATGCTCAAACAAATTTTGGCCCTTTGTTTGTTTGTTTTTTATTTATTTATTTATTTATTTATTTATTTATTTATTTATTTATTTTTATTTTTTTATTTTTTTTATTTTTTTTTATGATAGGCACACAGTGAGAGAGAGAGAGGCAGAGACACAGGCAGAGGGAGAAGCAGGCTCCATGTACCAGGAGCCCGATGTGGGATTCGATCCCGGGTCTCCAGGATCGCGCCCTGGGCCAAAGGCAGGCGCCAAACTGCTGTGCCACCCAGGGATCCCAATTTTGGCCCTTTGGATAATTCCTTTTGTGCTAGTGTTTTGTGCTGTTTTAAAAATTAGGATTAGCTATCGATTTTAAATGACTTACTTCCTTTTATATTATGGATATGGATTCTTTTTTTATTGAGATGTAATTGGCATTTAATATGACAGTAATTTCAGGTGTACAACATGACGATTTGATATTTGTGTACATATTGTGAATGATCACCATAGTATGTCCAGGTAACCTCTACCAGCATACATAATCACCAAGCTAGTTTTCTTAGGATGAGAACTTTTAGGTCTACTTTATTAATAGCTTTCAAATATGCAATACAGTTTTACTAACTATAGTCACCATTCTGTATATTACCTCCCCATGACTTCTTTCTTTTATAACTGCAACTTTGTACCTTTTTAAAAAAATTTGTTTATTCATGAGAGACAGAGAGAGGCAGAGACACAGGCAGAGGGAGAACCAGGCTCCATACAGGGAGCCCCATGTGGGACTGGATCCCAGGTCTCCAGGATCACACCCTGGGCTGAAGGCAGCGCTGAACCGCTAAGCCACCCGGGGTGCCCAACTTTGTACCTTTTGACCTGCTTCACCAGTTACACACACATACACATACCCCACTGCCTGTGTCAACCATCAGTCTGTTCTCTGTATCTAGGAACTTGGGTTTTTTTTGTTTTGTTTTTTTTCTTTCGGTAATTCTACCTATAAGTGAGAACATACAGTTATTTGTCTTTCTCTGTGGTTTATTTCACTTAGTATAATGCCCTCAAGGTCACATCTGTCTTTTTATGGCTTAATAGCATTGTGTTCTATATGTGTGTGTGTGTGTGTGTGTAGATGTATATATAAAATGATTTAGAAGATATGTATTATAAGACATATAATAAAAATAATATGACATTAAATATGTAAGGACATATATATTAGAATATAAAACATGTTAGTGTATATAATAGGTAAACACCTTTATCAAATTTTCACATATTCTTTATCCATGTTTCCATTGATGGATACTTAGGTTCTTTTCATTACTGGGCTATAAATACATAAATAATGCTGTAGTCAACATGGGGGTGCACATATCTTTTGAGGTAGTGTTTTTGTCTTCTTCAGAAGTAAAAATTGCTGCATCATATGGTAGTTCTATTTTTAATTTTCTGGGGAACTTCTGTGCTGTTTTCCATGGTGGCTGCACCAATTTACATTTCCACCAACAGTGCACAGGGAATTCCCCTTCTCCATGTCTCCATGTCATTTTGATAGCAGCGTAATAGGTGTGAGGTGATATCTTACTGGGGTTTGGATTTGCATTTACCTGATGATTTGTGATGTGGAGCACCTTTTCAGGTATTTGTTTGCCATCTGTATGTCGTCTTTGGAAAAAATGTCTACTCAGATTCTGACCACTTTAAGTTTTTATTTAAATTCCAGTTAGTTAACATGCAGTATAATATTCCTTTCAGGTGTGCACTGTAGTGACCTAACACTTTGATACAACACCCAGTGCTCATCACAAGTGCCCTCCTTAGGGAACCCTGGGTGGCGCAGCGGTTTAGCGCCTGCCTTTGGCCCAGGGCACGATCCTGGAGACCCGGGATCGAATCCCATGTCGGGCTCCCGGTGCATGGAGCCTGCTTCTCCCTCTGCCTATGTCTCTGCCTCTCTCTCTCTCTCTGTGTGACTATCATAAATAAATTTAAAAAAAAAAAAAAAAAAAGTGCCCTCCTTAATCTCTATCACCAATTTCACCCATCCCCCCCCAGCGACCTCCCCTCTGGTAACGGTCAGTTCTGTAGAGTTAAGAGACTGTTTCTTGGTTTACCTCCCTCTCTTTTGTTCCATTTGCTCATTTATTTTTTAAATTCCACGTATGTGTGAAATCATGTTCTTTTTCTTTCTCTGATTTATTTCACTAAACATAATTTTCCTAGCCCCATCCAAGTCATTGCAAATGGCAAGATTTCATTCTTTTTTTATGGTCAAGTAATATTCCATTGTGTACATATACATCTTCTTTATCATTTCGTCAGTCAGTGGATACTGGGGCTATTTCCATAATTTAGCTATTGTAGATAATGCTGCTATAAACATTGGGATGCATGTATTCCTTTGAATTAGTATTTTTGTATTCTTTGGGTAAATACCTAGCAGTGCCATTGCTGGATCATAGAGTAGTTCCATTTTTAACTTTCTGAGGAACCTCCATACTGTTTTCCAGAGTGGTTGCACCAGTTTGCATTCCCACCAGCAGTACAAGAGGGTTCCCCTGCGTCCCTATCCTTGCCAACGCCTGTTGTTTCTTGTGTTGTTGATTTCAAGAAAGGTGTTGTTGATTTCAAGAGAGTTTTGACTGTTGTGAAGTGATAACTCATTGTAGTTTTGATTTGCATTTCTTTGATGATCAGTAAAGATAAGCATCTTTTCATGTGTCTGTTACGATCTGTATGTCTTCTTTAGAAAAATATTCGTGTCTTCTGCCAATTTTTAAATTAGATTATTTGTTTTTTGGATGTTAAGTTTGGTTAAGTTCTTTATATATTTGGGAAACTCTTTATCAGCTATGCCATTTGCAAATATCTTCTCCCATTCTGTAGGTTGCATTTTAGTTTTGTGGACTGTTTCCTTCCCTGTGCAGAGACTTTTTTGGTGTAGTCCCAATAGTTTATATTTGATTTTATCTCCCTTGCCTCAGGATACATATCTAGAAAGAAGTTACTATGACTGATGTCAAAGAAGTTACTGCCTGTGTTCTCTTCTAGGACTTTTATGGTTTGAGGTCTCACATTTAGATCTCTGACCACTTTTTAAACATTTATTTCCTTTTGCTATTGAGTAGTAGGAGTTCTTCATATATTTTGGATATTAAGCCCTTATCAGATACAGATCTTCCTTGACTTCTGATGGAGTTGTGTCTTGTAAACCCATTGTAAGTTGAAAATAATGTTAAGTTGAAAATGCATTTAATACACCTAACCTACCAAACATCATAGCTTAGCCTCGCCTATGTAAATGTACTCAGAACACTTAGATTCACTTACAGTTGGACAAAATCATCTCACACAAAGCCTGTTTTATAAGAAAGTGTGAGATATGTCATGTAATTTATTGAATACTATACTGAAAGTGAAAATATAATAGTTCTGTGGGTACAGAATGATTTTGTAAGTGTATTAGTCATTTACCCTCATGATTGTGTGGCTGACTGGGCCCTGTGGCTAGCTCTTGTTGCCTAGCATCACTAGAGCGTATAGTACTGCATGTTGCTATCCTAGGAAAAAATCAAAATTTAAATTCAAAGTATAGTTTCTATTGAATGTGTATTGCTTTTGTACCATTGTAAAGCTGAAAAATTCAAAGTCAAACCATTGGATGTCAGGGACTGTCTGTATATGATTTGTAAATTTCTCTAAAGGTTTACTTTTTATTTTGATGGTTGCTTTGCAGAATCTTTTCAGTTTGGTGTAGTCCCACTGTTTTGCTTTCACTGCTTTTGCTTGGGATACCATATCCAAAAAAATCATCACCAAGACCAATATCAAGGAGCTTACCATCTGTTTCCTACGAGTTTCTTAATTAAGTATTTAATCCATTTTGAGTTAATTTTTGTGTATGATGTAAAATGTTGGTACAGTTTCATTCTTTTGCACGTGGCTGTCTCATTTTCCCAATACAGTTTAATTGAAGAGACTGTTCTTTCTTCATTGTATACTCTTAGCTCTTTTGTCATGAATACATATGAGTTTATTTCTGGGTTCTCTATTCTGTTCCATTGGTGTATGTATCTGTTTTCATATTGGTAACATATTGTTTTGATTATTATATCTTTGTAATATAATTTGAAATCAGGGAGCATGATGATACCTTTTGTTTTATTCTTTGTCAAGATTGCTTTGGCTTTCAGAGTCTTTGTGATTTCATATAAATCTTTTTTTTTTTTTTTCTAAATATTTTTTTCTTTATTTATTTATGATAGTCACACACAGAGAGAGAGAGAGAGAGGCAGAGACATAGGCAGAGGGAGAAGCAGGCTCCGTGCACCGGGAGCCCGACGTGGGATTCAATCCCAGGTCTCCAGGATCGCGCCCTGGGCCAAAGGCAGGCGCCAAACCGCTGCGCCACCCAGGGATCCCAATTTCATATAAATCTTAAGATTGCTCTGTTCCTGTGAGAAATGCCATTGGAATTTTGATAGAGATTGCACTGAATCTGTAGATTGATTTGATTAGTATGGACATTTTAACCATATTAATCCTTTCAGTCCATGAGCACCAAATCTCTCTCCATTTATTTGTGTCTTCTTCAATTTCTTTCATTAATGTATTATAGTTTTCAGTGTACAATATGTAGTTTTCAGTGTATACTTTTTTGCATTTTGGGTTAAATTGCTAAGTATTTTATTTCTTTGATGCAGTTGTAAATGGGATTGTTTTGTTTTTCTTTCTGATAATTTGTTATTAGCATATACAAATCCAACGGATTCCTGTATTCTGGTATCCTGTTACTTTACTGAATTCATTTATTGTAACCTTTTTTTTGTGGAGTCTTTAGGGTTTTGTGTATCATGTATCATTTGTGTATCATGCTGTTTGCAAATAGTGACAGCTTTACTTCCCTTCTGATTTTGATGCCTCTTATTTCTTTTTCTTACCTAATTGCTCTCGCTAGGACTTCTAATACTAATATTGAATAAAAGTGGCAAGAATGGATATTATTGTCTTGTTACTGATCTTAGAGGAAAAGCTTTGAGCTTTTCACTAATGAGTATGATGCCAGCTCTCAGCTTGGCATTTATGGCCTTTAGTATGTTGAGGTATGTTTCTTCTGTACCCGTTTTGAGAGCTTTGTATCATAAATGGATGTTGAATTTTGTCAAATGCCTTTTCTGAATTTGTTGAGGTGATCATATATATGCTTTTTATATTTCATTTGTTAATATAGTATATCACTTTGCTGGATTTGTGGGCTATTAAACCACCCTTACATCCTTGGAATAAATCCCACTTGATCATGGTATATGATCCATTTAATATATTGTTGATTTCAGTTTGTTAGTATTTTGCTGAGGGTCTTGCATCTGTGTTCATCCGGGATATTGGCCTGTAATTTACTTTTCGTAAGGCATCCTGGTCCGGTTTGGGTATCAAGGTAATGCTGGCCTTAAAAAGTGAGTTTGGAAATGTCCTCCTCTTTTATATTTTCAAAGACTCATATTTAATTCTTTAAATGTTTGGTAGAATTAACCTGTGAAACCTTCTTGTCCTGGACTTTTGTTTATTGAGAAGTTTTTCATGACTGATTCTATGCCTTTACTAGTAATCCATCTGTTGAGATTTTTATTTTTCTTTGATTCAGTCCTAGTATGTTATCTATTGCTATGATTTGGTTCATTTCTTCTCGGTTGTCCAATTTTTTTTGGTATATAATTTTTCATAGTAGTCTCTTAGGATCCTTTATATTTCTGTGGTGTCATTTGTAACATCTCTTTCATTTCTGATGTTACTTATTTGAAACCTCTTTTTTTTTTCCTGGTGAGTCTAACCAAAGATTTGTTGATTTTTGTTATCTTTTCAAAGAGCTATTAGGTTTATTGATCCTTTCTGTTTTTAGTCTGTTTCCACTCTGATCTGTATTATTTCCTTCTTTCAGCTAACTTTGGGCTTCATTTGTTCTTTTTTTTGCCCCCTCTGGTTTCTTTTGGTGTTGGGTGTTAGAGATTTCTCTTGTTTTTTGAAGTAGGCCTATATTGCTATAAACTTGCCTCTTACAACTACTTTTGCTGCATAAGTTTTAGTATGTTTATTTCCATTTATATTAGAGTATTTCTTAATTTCTCTTTTGATTTCTTCTTTGATCTATTGGTTGTTGAATAGTGTGTAATCTAATCTCCACATATTTGAATTTTCCAGGTTTTTTTCTCCTCATAACTGTGATCAGAAAAGATGATTGATATGATTTCAGCCTTCTTAAATTTATTAAGACATGTTTTGTGGTCTAAAATATTATCTGTCTTGCAGAATGTTCCATGTACATATGAAAGGAATGTGTATTCTTTTACTTTTGGGTGGAAAGTTCTGAATATATGTTAAGTCCACCTGGTCTCATGTATCATTTAAGGCCAGTGTTTATTGATTTTCTGCTTGCTTGATCTATCTACTGATGAAAGTGGGAGATAATGTCCCCTGTTATTATTGTATTGCTATCTGTTTCTCCCTTTAGGTCTGTTACTGTAGGCTTTATACATTTATGTGCTCCTAGATTAAGAGCATAAATGTTTACAATATTTATAAAATATATACAGATATTCTCTTGTTGGCTTGGCACATTTACCATTATGTAATACCCTTCATTATCTGTTACTGTAATCTTTGTTTTAAAGAATATTTTGTCTGACCTAAGTATAGCTATCCCTGCTTTCTCTTGGTTTCCATTTGCATGAAAAATCTTTCTCTGTCACTTCACTTTCATTGTGTCTTGCCCTTCTTGTAAAATGTGTCTCTTGTAGGCAGCATATTGTGAATCTTCTGTTTTTATCCATTCAGTCACTGTATGTCTTTTGTTTGGAGAAATATTTAAAGTAATTATTGACAGGTATATACTTGTCATTTTGTTAATAGTTTTCTGGCTGTTTTGTAATTCTTCTCTTCTTCTCTTGCTCTCTGCCTTTGTGATTTGATGTTTGCCTTCAGTGGTTTCTTTATCTTTTGTGTATCTACTGTAGGCTTTTGCTTTGTGTTCAGCATGAGGTTGATGTATAACAACCTCTTGACAGTCTGTTTTAACTTGCTAATGTAAGTTTGAACACATTGTAAAACTCTGAATTTTTCCCTCCCTACATTTTATGTTATTGGTGTCATACTTTCTTTTAATCTCATGTGTCCCTTAATTATTGTACTATTTTTACTACCTTTTAATTTTAACCTTCAGATTAGCTTTATAAGGGATTAAGTCACTACCTTTAGTACTTACCTTTACTAGTGAAAGTTAAACTTGGATATGTTTTCCTGTTACTAAATAGCACCATTTCTTTTCAGCTTAAACAAGTCCCTATAACATTTCTAGTATGGCCAGTTTAGTAGTAGTGAACTCCTTTTGCTTTTTGCTTGTCTAGAAAATCATTTCTCTCTCAATTTCAAAGGACACTTTTGCCAGGTATTCTTGGTTGGAAGTTTTTTACTTTCAGCACTTTGAATATATTGTGCCACTCTCTTGTGGCCTGCAAATTTCTGCTGACAAATCTGAGAGTCCCACGGGGGTTCCCTTGTATATTGTAAGTTGTTTTTCTCTTGCCACTTCTAAGAGTCTCTCTTTGTCTTTAACTTTTACATTTTAATTATGGTGTGTTGTGCTGTGGGTCTCTCTGGGGTCATCTTTTTTGGAACTCTCTTGGTTTCCTGTCAGGATTTCCTTCTTTTTTTATAGCTGAATGTTCCATTATATATACTACAGTTTTTTCTCCATTCATCTGTGGACCCTTAGATTGTTTCTTTGTGTGAGCTGTCATAAGTAATGCTGCTGTGATCATAAGGTGCAGTTACCTCTTTGACATAGTGTTTTTGTTTCCTTTGGTTATATTCCCAGAAACAGAATTGCTGGATCATTTGGTAGTTCTACTTTTAAATCTTTGAGGAAGTTTCATACTGTTTTCCATAGTGGTCATGCCAGTTTACAGTGTGGGCAACAGCTTTAAAATGGAAGAGGCCATGAGCAAATAAATCATTTTTGAGAATCACTAGTATTAATTATCATAGGCTAATAAGCCTTATAACTTAGCTTCATATTTAGCTGCTAACTCATACCAGGGGCACAGGGAAGCTGTCACGGCCCCCTCTTCCCAATACAACCAGCTCTGTTTCTTGAATGCCTGAAATTCTGTCAGTTAAGGCTTTCTCACCTCTAAAAAAAGTGAAGTATTTTTGGGCAGAAGCACCCTATCTTTACCTACTTATTAACTGTATCCTGTTCCCAAGCATTTACTGAGTACTTCCTGTATGCATGGTGTTCACTGGGTAGAGTAGTGGTTCTCAAACTTTTTTGCTTGCCTACCTCCCAAAACAATTTTGAAAATCTTTGAATCACACAGATTTAAAATTTGACAGCTAAGCTTTTGATAATAAATATACACATGTAGGGTATAATTTCTGATATACAAAAACTATTTCATTATTTAAATGTATACAAAGAAATCTAAATAATGTGTTGATTTGGAATATCATCATCTTTTAAAAATATATGGACAGCTCTTTTTTAACAAATGGAACATTTACATTACTTTTCTCCTTGAGCTATTATGTCCCTTTCACTTGTCCCACAGATTTTTTTCTTAATGTCCATATTTTATTGCTGGTGGTAGTACTTTACTGATCTTCACAACAAAAATAATGTATATAAATTTAAATTTACTTGAAAATTTCCTGTGATCATAAAGGCACTAAATGTTATGGATTTTACAGGATTGGCTGGTTATTACACTTAAAAACACACAGTTGATCAAACCAGTAAATATTTTACAATTTAATAACTACTAAGGAAAACAATAGTCTTGGAACTGTATTCTTACAATAGGATATATTGAGATACAGTTTTTGCAATAACTGGTAAAGTAGTTACTTATTTCTGAAATGAAACCGGGTTCAGCATCCTGTTTTTGTATATTTACAGGTAAAAGTACCTGGAATGTCTTGGTCACAAAAAATAAGTGGGAATGGAAAGGATTTTGTTAAAGCAACATCATTCAATCCTCTGAACTCTTAAGTTCCAATAGTCACTTAGTAATCTGTCATCAGTTTGTTTTAATACATGCTTTATTTTACAATTGTTTTAGATTGACAAAGTTAGAGATAGTAAGAGAGTTCCTGAATACTCCTCACCAGTTTCCCCATTGTAACATCTTCCATCACCCTGGTACATTTGTCACAACTAAGAAACTGGCATTGGTACATTACTATTAAGTCCATCAATCTGTTTTTATAATGATCTCTCAGGTGTTAAGTAAATTTGATATTTCTCCCATTTTGTTGAAAGCACAGAATTAGAAACATCTGAGTAGTGAAAGGATTTGTCACCCAGCCTTTCCCTTTCTTGTTTCCTGGAAAGTATATAAAAAAAGGCTTACTAAGACTTGCCATGTAACTGTAGGTTATACCTTTCACTTTTGGGGTTCTCTTTCACTTGGCATATCTGGTATACTGAAAGAATTAGGAAAACCATAATAGTGACCATTTTAACCTATCTTTGCTAATGCCCTGTTTCTTGATAAAATGCTTTTTGTCTTAGCACTTATATCAAAACCTTGAAGCTTCAGATTTGGCTCATTTAATTTACAGAAAATGTTCCAGGTTTGCCATTGAACTTAATTGTAAAAGTAGTCCTGCTTGTTAAAGCACTCAGTAAAACTAGAATTTTTTTTTTCAATGTAAGCAAAAATGTTAATGTTAATGAATTTGAATCCCTAAACAGACATGTAGACCTTGCCTTGAGTGGTGGTCCAGAGCCTTCCTTTAGAAGACGTGGCCATCTGGAATACCTCTCACCCCTGCTTTCTTGGTTTGCTCCCACTGGAACATCCCTCAAGAGTGATGTACTTTTTGATAAAAACTGGAGGGAAGAGAAAAGGGGAAGTGGGGAAGTGTCTAAACACAAACTACCATTGTTTCCACTATCTTTAGTCTATGATATATGTGAATACAGAACATCCCCACATGAGCCAAAATACCCATTTCTCATACCGTCCTTATACTTAACAGAAATGCATGAAAGACTGAGAAAGCCCTGTATCCCTATTCCCGGGGTGGGAGAGGGGGAGTGACATCCCAGTAATGAGAAGTGGGACACGAGTGGTAGTTCAAGGATATGTGGCATGAGACCATCACTCAGGGTAGATCAGTTTCAGGAAAAGTATATTAAAAGTTGGGGATTGGAAATTAAAACTCTCTGGACAACATACCTTGCAGGACTCTTGGGAACCCCAGGGTATACATACTTGAATCTGGTTGGTACCGGGAAGAGGCCAATGAGCACGCTGATAACCATCCCACCAGGAGGGTGGGGAGTCCCCAGGGGCAGCAGGGCTTGCCAACAGCCACCATAGGGATCCTTCTTTCTCCAAGCCTGGTTTTCTTGAAGAACAGCTGGGTACCGTCTAACTCCTGGGCTGGGGGAAGGTTAGAGGGTTATGGAGTTTCATCTGATTTTTGGCTCTTTGAGAACTTGTGATCAGGAAGTTTGCTTTTCCTCCTCAAACTTGAATAGTGAACAGACATCTAGAAAGCAAAGACCCTAATTAAGAGATATTTAGTTGGTCTAAATTTATGAAAATGTTGTAGATTGTCACTCTGCAGTAAAATTTTGCCTTCAGGTATATTTTTAATACACAAAAATTTTATTTTGTAAAAATATTATATATTTTTTATGTATTACAAAGTGATAAAAATACAACTAATGCTCTTCATCGAACTCCCGGACTTCACAGAGCTTGCGGCTCCCACTTTGAAAAAGGCCAAAAACTGGTTGTGCTTTAGTTTCCTATTTCCTCCAGGACCATGGGCAGGGCCTAGGAGCCACCTCCCTGTTAGAAAAGCCCAGATCCCTTTGGTCTCTGCTTGTGTAGCCTCATGATGATTCTTATCTTTGTGCAAGAAGAAGCAGGGGGAAGTCAGCAAGGCAGCCAGCGCGGATAGCACCACTGAGGGAACACCGGCCGACGGCTTCACAGTCCTCTCCACCAAGAGCCTCTTCCTTGGCCAGAAGGTAGGCAGACGTGCGGCCTCAGTCTGCTCGCGGCCCTGGGACAGACGGGTGGAGGCCACCTCTGCTGCAGGAAGGCCTGGGGATTCCCGGAGACTACTCCTGGCCTCTTAGGTGTGGGTGGAGGATTGGGTGGCCTCAGGGAGGGCCGCGGCAGGAATGCTGGGGGAGACTGCCTGGGCAGGTGGGAAGAGGAGATAGTGGTGAAAAGAGAGAAGGCTATTCCTGTGGTGGTGTGGGGTGGGTTGGGCGGGGCGGGGGTGGGCATTCAGGACAGCCTGGGCTTAGTCTGAAGTAGCTGCTAATGTGGGATAAACTGGCTATTACATAGCCCTGGCCAGAGAAAAAGCCCAAAGTCAAAGCTGGGTTTGGCAAAGGAAAGGTCTAGCAGACAGCCCACTCACTCCGGTGGGCACTGCAGGCAGAGCCTCTGATCTGGGGGCAGGATTATTTTAGACTTCCTTAGGTAACGGGTACACTGAGCCACCTCTCGACTCCTCAAACCAATCTTTTGTTTGTTTTAACCGTGGGCACTGTATTTTCAGCCATCCCAGTGATGCAGCTTTGCCAGGACGCCATGGTTTTGTAAAAGATGATTCACTTTTGCTGAAAATAAAAATGATGCAAAGGCTTTTAAGACCTGAGAGTGAGAGTTAATTGATATTTCTCTATTAACACCAAAAAAGGAGGGGAGGGGCTGGAGAGAGAGGGAATTCCGCTTCTTTTATTTTTTAAATCCTACATGAAAGAAAATTAAAGGCATGAATTTGACCTTCCATGTAAATTGCGCTGTGGCCAACAACTTGGTTCTGAAGCTGCATCATTTTTACAACCTCACTGTCAATTTTCTTTCGCATCTCAAGTGACACAGCCCTCCTGCTCCTGCCTTGCAAGTGCTCTTCCTCCTCCCCCACCCCCCTTCCTGTCCTGGTTGCACTCAGGCTCTCATGATGCAATTCCTGTGGTGGACCCTGTGTTCCAGCAAATAACCATTGCAGCTGACATTTTATAACCATTATCTGTATTTTTGTATGCATTTTTCAAAGGAAAAAAATAAGCAGCACTTGTCATCTTAAGGTCTGGGGCTTTGAAAGTTTTCGTTTAAGGTATTTTTGATTTACTTAAAAAATTTCAACTCAGCAGTGGAGGCCACCACCTGGGTCTACTTTCACACCCTTTAACATGTCCTTTGGGGAATATATTGGACGCTAATGTGAACCGTCATCCCAGTTGCCGTGGTTTGAACTCAAGTGTGAACACTCTCTGCGGTTTAGGAGCAGCTCCCGTGTGCTTTAGAACCTTGGTGCAGACCATTAGCTGGGCTTGCAAGCCTGTGAAGCAGGTAGAACAGTTCTGTCCCTCCCCCTCCCGCTGTCCCCACGGTCCCTCACTCTTTGCTCCATCCTACCTTTGAGTACCCTGACGCTGGCCTCTCCCTTCCCTGTGTTCTTCTTGCTACCTCCTGCCGTCTACCCCAAAGCCAGCCTCCCATCAGAACTCCTTACCTCTTCTTCCTGGACAAAGTCATGTATTTGCACAGTAGTGGCACTCACACACACAAATGTCCACGTATGGATGGATGCCCTTTTTGATCTTGGGATTGGGGTCTTGAGCCCTAGAAAGGAGGTGGCTCAGGCTGCAGACAGCCTGCTAGTTCCGCTGCCACCAAGCAGCGCTGTCCTCTCCACCATTCAGGGCACACCTTGGTCTTCAGCCTCAGGGCTGGGTGCCACAGGCATAATAGTCCTAGAAGGTACAAAGCAAATACGGACTGTTCAGGGCTGGGGAGACCAAAACACTGTAGAGAAGTATCGATACTTCATAGTAACCTACAGGGGTGTCATTTAATGTCATTTAAGAAACAGGAAAAGGGAAGGAGTAGACTTGACAGAGAAACTTATGTGCTGTTGGATGTCCTGACTTTGGAAGGGAGATTCTGAAAGGATTGATTGAGCCCAACCCAGTGTAAAACAGTCAGCTGTCAGAGAGGGAGTTGAGTGCAGAACCAGGTGGACTGCCCACCTTCTTTCGCACCTTCACTACCGCGAGGCTGTGCCTCCAGGTTAATGACCTGAGATTCCCACATCCAGGATGAGGGACCCCCCAATTCAGTACTGCACGTGCCCTTGAGCAGTGTGAGCTATGTCTCCCCACATGTGGTGGCGGGATAAGGCAGCATTTCAAGCCAGCCTGGACCTCAGTGTCAGAAAGTGTGTTAGCAACCTTTTCTGGAACCCTGGGCCCCTGAGGTGTGACATGGAGCAAGTGTTTGTCATCAGGAGCATCATTTGCAGACAGTACTTCCTGGCCCTTTATTGGTTATGGCCATGAAAGTCATAGCATGTAATGCAAAAGGAGCAAGAATCCTAAAACTGATGTGAATTTTCACACAAAGCACATTTTAAAATGGCATTATCACAGATGACAGTTTAGGCTCAGAGTTCTGGAAATGTCCTAAAGGGAGTACTTGAGAATGAAGAGTGTGTAGTACCCTGTACTCTCTGCATATTTTTTTTCCCATCTGTACAGTGAAACCTATGCTTGAATCTTGCAAGCTAGTGATGGTAGAGAAAGGTGACACTGTGCCCTGCACAGCCCTACCAGGCCCAGTTGCTAAGCTACTCACAGGAGAAGCCAGCCCAGGGCTTAGGAGTCTGGGATCTCATTACTGTGGCTGCTGGCGTGTTTCACATACTCAAGTCTCAGGAGTCGTCATCCTTGTTACTCCACTGTTACCCAGCGTTCACACACATTGTTGAGTTATTTTCCAAAAGAAGACAGCGCTGTGAACATGCCTTCATCAAATGTTTTTGCTTGGTGGTTCAACAGAGATTCGCAGCTTCCTTTCAGAGATTGAAAAACCTGACAGTTTTATTTCCCCCCCAAATTCTTCCAATGTGAACTCTACAAATCTGGGTCAGTGGCAGTAAATGATTTAAGGCTTTGTAGGGACAGGATTTATTTGAGGCGGTAGAGGAGGCTGCATGACGAGGCTATGAGTGAGTCCCAGGCTATCTGCATTGTAGCCACAGTTCTGTAGGCTGCTGAAGGCAGGGGCAGGGTATGTGGGTTTTCTGCCTTGCATACACACACCCAATTCCAAAGGGCTAGAAAACTGCAAGGAGAGAGGGAGTGAGTAAGGCAGTAGTAAAGAGGGAAGGGTCGATGTCTCTTTCTACCCTCCAGTTGACGATTGGTATCTGAGACACCATGAACAGTGCTGCCTCAGCTCCCGGGCCTCTGGCAATGCCCACATCTGTCCTTGTCTTTGTGTGACAGGCTCTAGGCTGAAACCCACCAGATGCCACCACCAGACCTGAGGCCTTGGTGAGAACTGAAGCTGGGGATATGTGCAGGGTGGGTGCCAGAGCTCAGATAAAGGAGCCCCTTCATCCCAGAGGCAGGGCAGGAGGGGGCTACAGAGCAAATGTGGTTCTCCATCAGAGGCTACAAACAGTTTTGTTTTGTTTTAAGATTTATTCTTTATTTATTTATTTATTTATTTATTATTTATTTATCTATTTATTTATGAATGATACACATAGAAAGAGAGAGGCAGAGACACAGGAGGAGGGAGAAGCGGGCTCCATGCCAGGAGCCTGACGTGGGACTTGATCCCGGGACTCCAGGATTGCGCCCTGGGCCAAAGGCAGGCGCTAAACCACTGAGCCACCCAGGGATCCCCTACAAACAGTTTTATGGAAAACCTCACCCTTTCCATCTACTTTGGTTGAAGTGGACTTAAGACAGGAAGAGAGTTGCATTTTCTAGGGTAGCACAAGGAAATAGGACTGGTCCATCTTCTCCCTTCCTTGTCCATTATTAGGGCATGAAAGATACCAAAATTACAGGCTAGATCCAGCATGTCACTTGGATACCATTCATCAGTTAGTTTCATTTCCTAAAATTGAATTTTTAACAGTATGTAAGATAATAAGAGATTCCTGTAGCCAAGTAGGTCATGTCAAGGCACAGCCCACATGTCTGTCTAGTAGTTCCAAGCCACGGCTCCTTTCCTACCATTGGCCGGCTGCCTCCCGACCTGCTGTAAGTGGTGGGGGCCAGCCTTCCTTCCAGCACAACCAGGTTGGCTCTGAGCTTTCTCAGGTCCAAGCGAGGCCAAGGGCCCTATTCCTGAGCTCTGGCATTTCTATTAGCCCTACTTTAAGAGAAGGGAGATGTTCATCTCACCGCAGAGTTGTCAGGACGTTTGAGATTCACTTCCAACTCTGCCTGTAGCAACCCGAGCACTGTCTTAGGCGTTGGGTGGCACTCAGTGTCAAGAGACAACCCACTATACCTTCCAGGAGCTTCTGCTAATGAGTTCACTCACACGGAGAGAACAAGGACTAGTGCAGACATAATAACCACTAGAGGGAAGATGCGGGTATAGTAGAGAGATGGGCTCCAGTAGAGCCAGTAAGGTTAATCAGGCCCAGAAGTGGGAGACGCTTGCAGGACCCTTGCTTGGCTAAATCCCCTTCTCCCGCCTGCAGCCAGGTAGGACCCCTTCTGCTCTGTAACTGGCAGCACCCCTGGTCAAGACTACAGTGGCTAACCATTGGTAGAGACTTTTAGTTCCCCGTACTGTGGTTTAATACGTCTTTCTCCATCGTTCCCAGTGAGAAGACAAAGAAGTGGTCACCTTGATCAGATTCTGAAATCATTAATGACCCTCCCGCCTCCCAGAGAATTAGACTAAATACGAGAATATTCACAGTTGCCCAGAAATCTTACTTGCCCCCACCCCCCAGACCCCTGCTCTGCCATGTGCTGCAAATGGGCCGCGGGGCCCTTGGGGAGAGGAAGGGCTGGGATTTCTAGGACTGGCCATCTTCCCTCATCCCACTAGGCCTGTTTGCATGTGTCCACCGGACAGCAGGCAGGATCCTGGTCAGACACCTGCACACATGGCCTGTTTGTACCTCGGGCTCACGGGTTCTCTTCTCCTATCCAGGGGAGCTACGCCCTTTGTCCTTGATCATTTCACTGTTGGCTTCTGTCCACTCACCTGCCTGCCCCAGCTGAGCTGGTGCCCTTTTCTCTTTCCGAAGTGCCTGCAGCAGTTGTCCTCTGCCCTCCCCACACATTCTCTCCCAGATATGCACACACGGACTCCCGCCACCCCAGACACATGCTTTATAGTCCAGAGGTGGTTTTTAAAAAATACTTCCAGGTATTTAACAGTGGCAAAACTGTTCCACGGCTCAGGCCCTCACTCTAGTGAGCACACAGTCAGAAAAGCAAGGCTCAGACATGGGGTGAGGGAGACGTTAGCTGGGAGTTCTCTTTGCTGGTGGTAGTGGCTCCCTATGGTGCAACATTCTGTGCTTCCAAGAGTGGGGCATCTCTTGTCAGGAAGGTGAGGAGTCCAGAGCAAACTCAGAGTTCTCCAAGGAATTTGTTCTATTGGCAACCACTCTCTAGCTTCAGTACAGCCCTGAAGCTCCCCACCTGCCCCACTGCCCACCCCCACCCACCCGGTTTCTCCAGAGAGCCCATTCCCCAGGCAGAGGCAGTCTCCTGGGGTCTTCTCTGCTAGCTGAATCAAAGCCCAGGGAAATAGCTGATTTTCCATTGTGCTCGCAAATAGGAATTCAGAAGCATCTATACCATTGGAAAAAAATAGTGTGAATTTGAGAGATTTGAACATGGATATTTTTAAATAGGAAAGTCAGAGATACCTTAAAAGTATACTGACTCATACCACACTAAGTGAAGTGTTGCTTTCTCTTTTTTTTCTCCTTTCCCATCCTCCCTCAACAATCTCCTACTACTTCATAGGGTAGGGTTTTGAGGTGTGGGTTTTTTTTTTTTTGGTTGGGGGAGGGGAGAGGCAGGGAGTATTAGCTTAATCTGAATTTTTATAAACAGCACTTGCTTATAGATGCAAAGATGGGATACTTACATGATACCATAATCAAACTCTTCACCTTGTCCTGAATCCTGACCTTCACTTGCCTTCCTGAGTACCCCCCCCCCGCCCCACCCACACCCACACCTCTTCTCCCTGACCACAGCCCTGAGCACCCTAGCCCTGATGCTGGTCCCTTCTCTGCCTCTGTCCGGCCACAGAGCCTGCACTGCTAAGAGCTCCACTGTGTGAGGTCACCTCCAGGGGGCTTCCTAGGGATGTTTGGTGGCTCCCAGCAGTGCTGGGAACCATTCCCCAGGGAGTCCCCATGGAGAAAACTTGTTCCTCTTCCACCTTACTACCTGGAAAGGGAGCGCACTGCCCTGTGCCAGGGGCCTAGCCCAGTCTTTCCCCAGCCATGTGACCAGGCTGATTTCCACAAGTGCTTTCTCACAAGGGATGAGTTTGGGTTGAAGCAGGTCCTTTTTTTTTTTTTTTTTTTTGAGAATCTGTGTGTTTCTGGGAATGAGATATGTGGGTTTATGTTTTTGGTGCTTATAGAGTGTCAGGTTTTCTGTTGGTTTGGTTTTTCAACAAAACATTTAGCCCCAGAAACTCAGTGCCTTGGCCAGGTTGCCACAAGCCTCCCTGCCAAGGGTCTACACACGGCCCCCTCACCAGAGTGCGAGTGCAGACAAAGGCTCCGGCCCTGCTGGGCCCTGTGGCTGCAGGCGGCTCTTCCAGCCTGGCTCATAGTTGGTCCCGGGCGCCAGCTCCTCTGGAGACTGCTGAGGCATTGCTCTTTGCTGCAGCCGTTAGGAATCCATGTCACTGAATACTAGGCATCTAAGAGCACACTTTGCTTCCTAAGAACAGGAAGGGAAAGGGTAGGGCCTGGGATAGTAGTCCTGGGTCAGCTAATTCCTCTTGCCCCTTTGACAGCTGAATCTAGAATTCAGGGCTCCTTTCAGCCGGAAGGTTGCTACAACAACAAGATAACTGTGGGGAGGGAGGACATCCAGTGGCTCTTCAAAAAGAGCCAGTTGGTTTCATGCTCATGAAACTGGGGGGAATCCTCAACCCAGCAGGCCTCAGTAGAGTGAAACACTCGAAGATACACCCTGTCTCGTAGAGAGCTGCTGTTTCTCTTCCTGGCTTTCACCAGAACTTGAGCATTCCCTGACTAATAGGCATGTAAAATTAGATGTTACTAAGCAACAGACCATCTCGCTCTTTACCACCTCTGAGCAGGGCAGGGAGCCAGCCAGCCAGTAGTCAGGGTGATAGGGAGAGCTTTAAAGACCCACAGCCACTTGGAGAAAGGCAGAGCTACTGGGACTTTCCCAAACCATCGAGGACTTGTGTACCATCCTGGGGCTCAAAGAAAGGGTCACACATATTGTCCCCACTCCGGCAGTGAGTCCTTGGATGCTGGGGCCTGACAGCTGCTATACTTGGTTGTCTTCAAAGGGAAGTGGATCCACCAGTCCACATGGCTTATGCCTCCTTTTTGCCCTGCCCCAGGTATCCCCCAGCAAGTCCTGGACCCTCAGCCTAGCTTCCTTCCAGCATCCTGAACAGCACTCAAGTCTTGTTTGAAATGGATTTGTTTTAGCCAATGACGCCCCCTTCCCCTATGCGCCCAGTGCACCTGGAGTGTCCACTGCCCTTCATCTGTATCCCAAGGCTCACTTCTCTGTGACTTCCCGGCTGTCCTGTTATTTCCCACCTCATGCTTTTCTTTTCAGCTGAACCTTATTCACAGTGAAATCAGTAATTTAGCCGGCTTTGAGGTGGAGGCCATAATCAATCCTACCAATGCTGACATTGACCTTAAAGATGACCTAGGTAATTGGGGATGGGGTTTGGCACCGCCAGCTGTCAGATGAAAAGTTATGGAACCCAGAATTTAGGCTCTTCATCTTCTCAAATATCAGGTGGACAAGGCAAATTCCCAAATCCAAGATGATCACATGAGGGTAAATCCTGAATGTTTACTTGCTCCAAGCCATTTCAAATGGAAATGATCTGATGACGTCTTACTAAGTGCAATTGGCTACTTTCCCCTTGATTGTCAATACATCGCCATCTAAATTCTCTTCCATAATGATCATACTGACTGCTGGTTACTTGGGAGGGATTTTTTAAAAAATGTGTTTGGTTTTTTTTTAGAACTGAAAAATCTCAGGTTGCTACAAAATGATAGTTTCTCCATTTAAGCCTTAATCAAAAATGACAAAGCGTGAGCGCACTTGAAAAGGAAGACAATTAAACTGCATCAGCATATCGTCTTTAATCCACCAGCAAATTGGTTTCCCCCAAATTGACCATCTACTGTCATTTCCTCAGTTTTCCCTACAAACTGAAAACAGTATATGACTGCATGCCAACTTCATGAATTGTTTGATTAGAGGATGATGATAAACAGGACAGCCTCTCTTTCTGAGTGAGTTCCTATGGGGGAAAACTCTGCCCCAGAGCCATGGTGTCTCCACGGCTCAGGGCAAGCTCGGGGTGTACTCATCAGGTGTCCCGTTCTGTGGCTTGATCTTGGTACAGATGAACTAGCAGCTCAGGGAAGGCTCCTGTCCTCTTAGTTGTGAGCCTCGCTGGGGGCAGCAGACTAACAGATGCCCACGGATGGAGCCTCCTGCCCAATGCTGCCCTATGTATGTTTTTTTAAAGCCTTTTGATCCCCTTTTGCTACCTTTGTCAGGTGGCAGATCTTTTACCAGCAGAGATGCTCCTTCTAGAGTCCAGGCCCGACCCATACAGACTGGGTATGATAGTGGGCTGGAAACATGGGAACCAGGTCTCAAGAATGCAATTGCGTGAACTCATTTTTCAACCATATACTTTCTTTATACAGATGTTTTTTTTAAAAAAGAAAAAAAAAGCCACAAGCTAGATAAAGCAGGGATCCTATCCAAAGTATATTTGTACATAAAATACATGAAAATAAGATTGACGAGAATAAATGGTAGACCTGGAAAAACTGTGACACGCTGAGGGGGAATATAAAGGCAATTCTCTATGCACACATACTGTTTTCTTCGTTTTTAAGAGATGTCCCTTGAAGGCAGACAAAACGGTGAATGTTCTGAGAATAAAAGTCCAGCTCTGAAAGTTGCTGCCGACAAAATGGAGAAACTTGTTGTTGTGGTTGGCCTGATGGTCCACATTTTTTTTAAAACTGATGCCATGTTTTAGTAGTCTTCTCAGTGGGGTGCCAGTTTTATAGGTTTTTGCGAAGTGAAATGGGGCATTCGTTGTTTTGTTATTTCTTTTAATCTTTGGAAATGATCTCATGTGTGTGTTTCTCTTTTTTTGGACATGTCATTCGAATGTTTGATTTAAACATGTCACATTTGATATTCCTCCTCCTCCTCCTCCTCCTCCTCCTCCTCACCCCCATCCACATGTGCGCACACTTCGTGGACTGATTGCCCCTTGGGCTCATATGTTGGAATCGACCAGGTAGGCCAGCCCTGCCATTGGGGCATTAGTAAATGTGCCTGTGCGTGGGTCTCGGTCCAACACAGTTGATATACATTTGTTTACCTGTTATAGTTGCAAGTTGTACAGGCTGACATTGCCTCGATCGACAGTGATGCTGTCGTTCACCCGACAAACACTGACTTCTACACCGGTGGTGAAGTAGGTAATGCCTAGCCGGGTGCTGCCGAGAGTGTGTGTGTGCATGGTCAGTCGGCCGCCGCAGACAGCTTGATCCTTTGACAGCTATGCAGGGCTGCATTCATTTCACACTTCCAGCTGTCCTGACCTCCCCACGGTCTCCCATCCCTGGGCTGTGACCACGAGAAACTACAGCTAGCTGTCAGCCAGGGTGCATCATGCAGCTCCCAGATGGGCACACTTCTGGTTTGGAAACTGGTTCAGCAACATCATTTCAGCATTTGCTTCACGAGGCACAGCTTTGTTGGAGACTGGGTTCACCCATGATTTCCGCTGCACGAGGGATGCAGCCAGATGGGCTGAGTGGCTTCCCAGACCACTTTGGTGCTGTCTGCATGGGTCTCTGCCCTGCCCCCACCCCCACCCCCACCCACACTTTGGTGTCAGAGGCATGCTTTCTTCAAGATGGTCTTAAAGCCTCTGGGAACACACGGGTTCTCAGACCTTAACTGCATGAATCACCTCATGCTGATGTGGGGCCCCCAGACTTCTCGAGACACACTCTCCTAGACCCAGAAAGCCCCTTCCTGTTCCCTGCAGCTGACATGCATCCTCATTTGGCTTGTGGCACTCACCAGCTGAGGGTGCAGCGAGGGAGAGATAGGGCCAGGCTGGGGGCTGAGCAGTGCAGCTGCAGACTTGCTGCAGAGTGTCAGAGAGTGCCCTGCTTTACAAAGATGTTGTGGTGCTTACATGAGGAGGGGGCATCCTGATGTTTTGGCGAAAAGGCACAAGGTTGGAGCTAGTTGGAAGGAGCTTAAATCCCAGCCTTGCCGTTACTGGTTATGGGGGCTGGGCAAGTTACTTAACTCCTCAGGGCCTCAGTTTTCCTACCTATGAAAGAGTGATCACAATGAGCATGATGTTCAAGTAGACAAAGCACCTTGTCTTGTGCCTGCCCCATGGTCAGTCCTTCCTGTCTGGCATCTATGATTTGTCTGGCATCTACGGTAGATGAGCTGGTCCCAAGAACAGCACGCTGGCTGTAGATTTGAATGCCACTTTCTCAAGTGGTGCCCTTTCTTAGGGGCAAAAGTGAAGTCATCCTGAAGGCTGAGGCTACCAGGATTTTCCTGAGCGTCCCAGACACTGGAAGTACAAAAAGTTTAGCAATCTCCGAGGCTGTCCAGTCCTGTTTAGTGTCACTAGCAAAGTCTGCTGTTCGCAGTCTGCTCTAGCCACTGCTATTTGGGCTGATTGCTCTCCTGGGCATTTTGGATCTCAGACGGGGATGAGAAAGACAAACTGGACGGGAAGTCCGGATTCGCTAAGTCTCCCAGGCCAAAATGAGAACGGGCTGTAGGCAATTAAAATAAACTCCACTTTCACAAGATTTTGGAGGAGTTTAAGAGCTCCTAAGTCAGGCAGCTTAAGAGAAAGATCCTCCCTTTCTTAACCAAATGAAAGCTTGATGGGAGGGAAGTACTTATTTGGAGGAAAATAAACAGAACAGCTAAGGGCTTATCTTCCTGCCAGGAGTGACTAAGGCCTGGGGTCATCCTGCCATCCAGGATTTGGGGTGAAATGGAAACTAGCAAACTTCCAGTGCAAAAGTATCTCCCCCATGCCCAAGGAGAAGAGAAAGCCCACCTTTCTTTGCTGGGGAAGGCATGTGTTCAGCAGGATTAGCAACACCAGGAGGTAGAGCTGGAGGCTTTGAGATGGGAGCAGGAGCCAGTTTTGGGGTAACAGGCAAAGAACCTGCCCTTCCCAGGAGTCTCCCTGGAATCGTGACAGTGCTAATACTTGCCCCTGAGATGGGCCTGCCCTCCCCGCACTGAGATGTACGGGGCAGGCACAAGTAGCCTCGGTGACATGTCAGTAATCTGGCTCTGAGAGTTTGCCTGAGGTCACGTCGCCGTTGCTCACAGACACTGTCACAGATGGACAAGAAGCTCAGCAGGGTCCAGATGGCTTGAGTGGCCTAGGAGGACCCTAAATGACTGTGTCAGAACCCAGGTCTTCCAAAGCCCACCTCCGTGCTTTTTCTCCGTGAACCAGTCCAGACTAGTACTGAACCCACATATCTTTTATGATACCAAAACAATGACAAACCAGACTCAGACGTGGTCTCAATTGGTTCCAGCTCCCACTCTGGTGTGTGAGAGGGGAAAAGAGGAAGCTAGGACATGACCACTCCATCTCCCCCATTGGGTGTGAATTCCTGAGCCCCGAGACTGCTGGAAGAAGGAATGCCAGTGCAGGAATGCTTAGCCCCATGATTAACTCTTACCCATCACAGTTCTTTCTAACAGTGAAATAGACCACAGGCTTAGCCTGACGTTTGTCCAAGCCTAAATTCTCGCTCAGGCTGTTTTGAACACTGATACTTATGCCTGCTTTCTAAGCATGAAATAATGTTCTTGTTCTCATGGGAGTAACACATGTTTATGCTTGGGGGCAAAGAAGCCAATTGCTTTATGATTAACCCTGAAGTGAAGCCTAAAACGCCAGAGTCTTACCTTATGAGTGTTGACAATACGGTTGAAATGGGCCTGTTTCTTGTTACAAAGTACACGTGTGTCTACATGAACATGTGCATACATATGTGTGTGTAGGGGTCCAGTCCTGATGGGGGTGATTGCCTGCAACCTAGGGTTCAGTTTTTAAGTTTGGGAAATGCATTGAGTGTATTTTAACGTGCAAATTTTCACTTCTAATTAAAGCAAGATTTAATTATAAGTAAGAATTTTAAAGTAAACACTCTTCCTAAGATAAAACACCTTTAATTATAAATCAGCCCATTTTCTTAATACTGTAGACTTGAGAGAGGAGTTGGTAGTACCAGTACAATACTGATTTTCTTTTATCTTCTAAATTTCTTAGTGCCCCCTCCCCTGCACCCCAAGCGTATGTACAATAGAGAACTCAGCCCTAAGATAGCTCTGAGTAGAGCAGCTATGCTTCCCTGCCTCAGGCCTGAGAACAGGTCAGGAGGCAAGGCGTGGTGGGCGGTAGTGTTTGGGACCCTGCAGGTTCAGACTTAAGATCCATTTTTCTCAGTTGCATGCTATTTTGAGTGAGCCTGTAATTGGGGCTCACTCCTCCGGGTTGTATCCTCCAAGTGTGCACTCCCTGCAAGATGGAGGTGCCCATGAGGCCCGACCCTGCTCCCTGATGCCCACTCCAGCCACCTCCCTGATGCTGGTCTTTGTCAGAAATGTACTACAGCTGTCCCAGTGGTTAGAAGTCTCTGGAGTGGAGGTCTTTTCTCTCCTGACTCCTCTGCCATGTAAAGCACCTGTGGCTGCTTTCTGAGACAGGTAAAGGCATGAAGGTGGTCTTGGCTAATGAGGGATGCTGGACCCCACCCCTAGCATCCCACGCTAATCTCTCCCCAAAAGCCCGGCCTTCACTTAGAGCTCTGCAGGGGGTGACAGCCTGCTGGTGAGGTTTGTTCACGCACCCCAGACTCCCTGCAGCGGGCTGGCACACAGGTCAGGGCCTGCCGTTACCAAGGTGCTGATTTGTGACTGTGCCCCCACCATGCGCTCCTCTTCCTCCTCCTCGATACTTCCTGGGGTTAGTGCACACCTCCTCAGACCTCGTCCCGGAAGGGTGACTCCAAAGAGAATTTGGGCTGGCGCACTCTGATGTGCCCTGACATATACTACCAGGTGCTAAGTGCAATGTAGAATATTCCAAGATAAATGGTGGATCTTAAGGGGAGTATTTTATCCTCTTGTGAGGAAAAGTACTTTAAAATGTGCAAAACTGATGAATCAGAGCTTAAGGAAGACTGAGACCCCACATTCTGGCCAAACCTAAGAGGATGATGTTTTCACTCGGTTTGAGCGCTGCTTGCTGTGCCACATGAGGCACTGAACCAGCAGATGTCAGAGGGCTTGGTAAGGTCGTGTGGGCCCTCGGCTTTCATAGCAGGAACGGAATACTGAGTGAGATTGTTAATTCCAAAAACGGTGCTGCCTACCTCACTGGATTTAATCTTGAAGATCTGGCCCTGAACAGTTCGATTACCTTCCTTTCACATGTACAAGGTCGCCTTTAAGCTCTGCTTCTGAGGTTGCCTTCCTTTACCTAAAGTGATTCTCAGTCATTAGTGTGATGAAGGAAATACTGTCTGAAGCCATTTTTTTTGTTTTTGTTTTTTTTTATTTTTTTGTATTCACATATGATGGCAAAGCTGCAAAATAGGAACGAAGCACACTAATAGTGCTGGTCCAGAGGTGGCCAAATGTGAATGCTTTCTTCTGGGCCTGCTGTCAGGGGGAGACCTGGCTTCCTGATGGGAGCATGGTATGCTTCCCCCAAAGCCTCCTTATTTGGGGGTTCTCCCCAGAGACAGAGAAGAACATTTAGGGGAAGCATGAGCTCAGAAGCCAACACCATCTGGTTTCTCGGGGCAACAAATAACATGCAGAAAGGTGTGCTTGCAATGAATAGGCATGTCCCATGTCCCTCACATCTCTGGCATACCCAGGATTACCCCAAGCCACCCCCAAAAGTGAGACAGAAGAGACGGCTCAGTGGTAATTGGCCACTGATGGGTCCTTTGTAAATGCCACTTTTTACAATTTAACCAAAGCTTGGTTCCTGTTTTGCAGCCGTATGGAAATTTAGTTGGTCAGATCATTTGAAGTATGTAATCACCTGACATGCTAAGTGTCTGTGTGTGCCCTGAGACACAAGAAGGGCAATCTGACCTCACCCTGTCCTTGTCTAGGAAACACGCTGGAGAAGAAAGGTGGCAAGGAGTTTGTGGAGGCTGTTCTGGAACTCCGAAAAAAGAACGGGCCCTTGGAAGTAGCTGGAGGTGAGCTGGGGAAGCACCCTGCTTTTCTGGGTGTGGTTTGTGCAGCATGAGGAGAACCAGGTTCTGAGACCTCTTGGGATTCAGAGGTGCAGGTCATGCAAACCTGTCTCCCTAGCTGGAGCCCCAGGGACTCCTGTCAGCTTTACAACTTGGACTTGCCACATGCAAGTTGTCGGCGGGGAGCCTAAGTGTTGTGAAAACCGCCTTTCCAATTTTTTTCTTTATTGCTCAAAATAGCTTTTAAATGTTTGATGTCTAGACCTCTAATTTTAAGGAATTACAGCAGCCCACTTTGGCAAAGCTAAGAGCCGAGAATTGTAGATAGTGATACTGAGCCATCTGTGGAAGTGCTGGGGAGAAATGCAAATTAATCATTTTCATTTAGCCATCTGTGTTTTCCATGGGAAAAATAAAAATAGACATTTTTCATTTGCCCATCACACCTTTCCTGATACCAGGGGTAAGAAAACGACTTGGAACCTGGTATAGGGAGAAGGATTGCAAAGAGCTGGAGGTAGATCCTTCTTTCTGCTGCTGGCCTGGATTTTGAAATCTGAGGTGGTCAGTAGGATGTGCAGGACAGATGGCCTCCTCCAGGGCCTGGATGTCCAAATAGTGGGGTGAGGCCCGGTTAATTCCACCAGCTGTGTGAGGACAAGCCAACCTTGTCCTTGCTTGGGGCCCCAGCTTCTCTTCATGCTTGATGGTCCCCACTGCCCATTCTTTTTTCTTTTTTTAATATTTTATTTATTCATGAGAGAGGCAGAGACATAGGCAGAGGGAGAAGTGGGCTCCACACAAGGAACCTGATGTGGGACTCAATCCCAGGATCCCAGGATCATGCCCTGAGCCGAAGGCAAACGCTCAACCACTGAGCCACCTGGGTGCCCCCGCCCCCAATGCCCATTCTCTCTTGTAGATCCTATTTTTAAAATGAATATTAACTACAGGTGTCAACAGTTACTATGTGACTGCTACACAATCCCTCTCAGAGGGCACATCAGTGACCCTCTTTCCCCAGTCATCCTGGGCTAGGCACAGAGCCTGGGGTGGAGAGTAGGGTAGCATTCCCTCTGCTGATCTGTGCCTTTGATCTCTGCCCTGCCCAACCCCGTAGCCAAGCTTGGCTACAAAGGGGTATCAGGACAAGTTATGTTTCCAAGCCCTTCTAGGCATTTCCACCAAAGTCCCATATGGAACAAGGTAGGACCCTTGTGTCATTAACTACCCAGCCAGGGGCTCCTGGCCTTTCCTCAGTTCCTTCCTGGCACCTCTCTGTGCCAGCCCAGAGGTCCTTCCTTTGGGGTGACCCCCAGATGGAGATGTGACAAGAGGCACCCTGGTGCTGCCATGTTCCAAACTCAGCTGGTGACACTGAGCAATGGCTGAGGCAGACTCATGACAGCATGGCTCAAGACCTGTGCACCTGTTTTCATAATTTATTTCATTCTTGATATTAAGATCTGTTTCACAAGATTGTTTTAAAATATTTTTAAACATGCAAAGGTAGTAACATAGCCCTGCTGCACTGTGCGCAGGTGTATGATCCCTGTTGGGGTGGTTCTTTCCCGTCCTTTCCCACGCATCGTTGAGCAGTGACTTCTCCTGAGGACAGACCAGTGTGTAAACCCTGCAATCTCCCATTGCCTGTGGGTCAGCCCTTCTGCCCAATCAGTATCTGCTATGGTCAAAACATACTTTGAAGCCCTCCCCCTGAGGGCCGTTCTTCACCAAAAAGGCTCAGGAAACAAACCACAGTGGTGGTATGGAGACCTTAGTGCGGTCATTATAGAAATAGAGCACGCAGCCCTCCCCAGACCCAGTGACCCGGAACCGCCAGCTTTGCGGTGCATCTTTGGGGAAGGGAGTTGCAGAACATGTTCTGGAAGACCCTGAGTTGACCTATTACCCTTGCCCCGGGGGATGGAGGGATGGTGGTAGGAAGGTAGCACACCTGAGGCGGCGTGGGCATGTGTAGCTGGACCAAGCAGCTCTTCAAGACCAGATAAGCATATTGTGGAAGAACGGTTTATTTCTGTCGCTGCTAAGGGGGATCAGTGAGGGAGAAGAGGAGCTGCCAGCCTTGTTGCTTCAAGGTTCATTAAATGGAGATAATTAGGAACTATCTGTACAGGAGTCCACTGGAGAAATGGGGCTTGGAGACCCCAAAAGGTAAATCTGAGGCTGCAAAGGGTCTGCCTCCAGGAGGATACAGAGGGGGATCCCTATAATCGTGGCTAAAGTTCCTGTCAGTGACGTGTCCTCATGCCAGCTCTCCAAGCGGTGGGTCTTGGCCCGGTGTTTCCCCTGAGAAGACTAGCCATGGAGCAACAATTTGCACTTGGAGCTGACCTCAGAAGCACAACCAGCAGGCAGGTGCAAGATACAGGGGAGCCCAGGAGATGTGCTACAGCTGGAGGGGTCTGCATTGGGCATCTGGGGCCCTGTGCCTTGCAGAGGGACAGAACTCACTATTCCTGTCTCGTCCCCTCCAGCTGCTGTCAGCGCAGGCCATGGCCTGCCTGCCAAGTTTGTGATCCACTGTAACAGTCCGGTGTGGGGTGCAGACAAGTGTGAGGAACTTCTGGAAAAGACGGTGAAGAACTGCTTGGCCCTGGCAGATGACAAGAAGCTCAAGTCCATCGCGTTTCCATCCATTGGCAGTGGAAGGTAAGTGCACACGGCCTGTGCTCAGTGGCATATTGAGCCCATCATCGTGGAGGTCTGGAGGTTGCTTCCAACCCCCTTGCTTTAGTCGAGAAGACCCAAAGCCAGAGATAAGGAATAATACAAACACGAATGTCTGAAAGTGACCTCGGGGTGTACTAGGGCCATCAGAGATGCTGGCTTAGATAGTGAAGTTTCAGGACACAGAGACACAGGTGGGGAGGATAGGGGAGGTATGAATGCGGGGATGCTTGTCACAAGAGGTGCTCCCCCCCCTCCAGAACCCCAGCATTCTCTGAGCAAAGCCCTCTGCCTCTTACCTTTGTTTTCCCAGGCATCCTTCACTTTCCCCACCCCTGTGCTCTCTGCCTCTCTGTCCTGCTGTTTCACTGTGAGGGATGGGCCTGAGCAGGCACTTAAGTACCAAACAGGGCTGGGCCCAGCCCCCTCTGGGTGTATGCTCAGAGAGAGGAGAGGGCCTTGGGAGCTCCATGGCATGTGGAAGAGGCTGTGACCCACTGCCTCTCCCATCACAGGGTCCTCTCTGCTGTAGTCTATGTTGCATACCTCCAGAAAGCTCGCAGTCTGGACTGGGCCCCAAGATGATGGAAAACTGGCTGCAGTGGGGATATCTTGGGCTTGAGAACAGCCACAACCTGGGGCTCTCTGTACTGGCCGTGGCTGTACCTGGGGCATCCCATCCAGAGCGCACGGCTCCTTGGGTCAATCCCTCAGGATTAGGCCGGGCTTTAGGTGACAGCACAGTGACTTTCCTTGACACCACAGGCTGTACCCAGTGAGCCTGAGGATCAGTCCTCAAACCCCTTCCTTGCATTTATAGCAAGCTCCTCTTTTCAAAGCACTTCCCTTCTGAACCCATGGGGAAGATAGAGAGTGGAGCTTGCTCTTACCGTCTTGGCCAAGCTTTGTAACTGCCTTCCTGAACGCTGCTGTCACTGAGTTTCCACACCTGCAGTCACAGAGCTGGCCCTGGGCAGGCTTCCTGTCCTATGACCCAGGGAGGGTCTGCTCAAGCAGAGCTTTGACACTGCACCCAGGAGGCCCTTCCCATGGGCAGACAGGCATGGCCACTGGGCCCCAGGGCTTTCTGTGGCCTGCAGACATTGTGTAGTGCTGCCAGGACTTACTTACCAGAGGACTGAAAGGGGGAAGAGCTGTGGCTAGAGCCTCTGTCACTGGCCACCTCTATCAGCGGCAGATGCTCCCAGGCGCTGGGTGTCTCCCCTCCCCACTCCTGTAGTTCTGAGCAGCCAAGCCATCCAGTACCGGGTCCTACTTTTGTGGTCCTCGGTGCCAGTACAGTGAGCTCTGTCCTCTGCCTTACTAGCAAAAGGCAGCTGCCACATTCCCACATATGTGTGGGAGGAGAGGAACCCTCGAGGAAAGCTCATGCCAGCACCCCTCCCTCACGCGTGCCTACACTCTCCCTGCCCTGTATGCCGAGTGCCACTTTACTGCCAAAGTGAGGGATGCCCACCCATCGGTTTGTCATCCGTGCTTCCAGTCACTACGGTTTCATATTCTGTTCTTTTGCCAAAGGCCGATGTGGAATGTAACTTTAAAACACTATTTAAATGCCTCTTAAAAGTGAAAGGAGATAGAGCATTGGAAGCTCCTTGGTTGGCTCCTTGTCCTGTCAGGACACGTGGCAAAGAAGCAACCCAGCAAGCACCGCCCGGCTTACACTTTCCCCCAGAACTATTGAGATTTGTAATAGGTGCCAGAGTCCATTCAAAACCATTTTGGACAAAGTGCTTGTGAACCAGAGCGCAAGTAGCCAGCTTCCTGCTTCCCCCATCTCCCCTTTGGCACTGTGCTGCTGTGTGACCCCAGCTAACCAGGTTAGCCTCTCTGTCCTGCCTTATCAGTGAGTGAGGCTCTGGGGACTGCCCTTCCTCACAGATGGCTCCGAGGCTCAATTAGTGCTTCGGATGCACTTTGATCTGCTCTGATGAAAGGTGCTTCCGAAGAAAGAAGCAATAGGAGCCTTTATTGGAGGTAATAATTTCATATTCTTTCATATGGCTATTGGGAAACTTTTAATTGAAGCATAAAAGTAATTCTCTACGTTTTTCATGGAGTAAAAAGTTTTTAAAAACAATCAATTGAAAGCTTTTAAGAGGGCAGAGTGCCAAAGGCAAGCACATGTGCACCAGCCACCATCCCCACATCTGTCAGGCAGACCTTGCCCCACAGAGCCATGTAAACAGCTGCCCTGTCTTTCATGAGTAAAGATTGGGATTACACCAGAGCCGGCCTGTAAATCACAGTGGGTTTTAGGAGGGGAAATAAAACAGCTTGTTTGTGGCATCCAGTGTCTCCGGCATAAAAGTCATGTTGGAATTAAAACAATATAAATGCAAACATGTTGGTAAAGAGCAGTGGGAACACTTTCTCTCAGCCAAGGCCCAGCATGTGGAAAATGACTGCAGCCTCATGCCCCCTCCCGCTGGCCCATTGGCCCCAGGGCCAACCATCAAGCCCCCTAAAGGTGAAACCCTGGCCTCGGGGAAACCACCTCTAGCCTCTGGATATCCTGTCCTTGGTCACTGCGGTCACGGTATTTATGGATACCTACACTCTCTCAGCTCAGTTTGACATTCAGGGACGGCCTGTCTCTGGAGGGGTGGTATAAAGGGAATAGGAAGTTTGGGGTTTTGATTAAACTCTCCTTAGATTTATGAGCTTAAAAGACCAGCCAGTTTGTGTTTTTCAAGCTACCATATATGGGTATTGCTTCAGTCCCATGTACTGTGCTAAACCTCAATCTGCATTATCTCTCAACACCACCACCAGGTGAGCACTGTCATTAATTCCACTCAAAGCAAAAACAGCCCAAAAGATGAAAAGGGTTACCTTACCTGATGTGACACAGCTTGGACTGGGTAGAGCCAGAATTTGACTGGAAGTCCTTGGCATCAGTGTTGGGGAGATGAGGGCACATGGAACCTCTTCCTCCTGTCTCAATTGGTCAACAGACCCCTTTTGCCCTCCACTGGACGATCACCTCACTACCTGAGTGTACTCTATAGGAGTGGATTCTAGGGAACCTTGGAAAGGAAACTGCACCCTGGAATGCTCTGACCTGCCTCGGCCTAGCCCTCAGCCTCCCTCCACCCTGAGAATGGGCCATTGAAGAGAAATAGGATGGAACCAACCTGAAGGGGGAGGATTTGTTATTAGCCTAAAAACACCCTGGAGCGAGAGAAGAAGTCACAGTGGGCTGTGCCTATACCCTCCAGAACTGTAGCCCACTGCTCCCAGCTGACAGCCTGGTCTTTACCTCCGAAAGGAGTGGCCTTCAGGTGGGGCAACTTGACCAAGGCAGTTTCTCCAAGCTACACAGAACATGGGAAAGTGCAATGCCCCAGGAGCACAGTGTGAGAGAGACCCTTATCCTAGCAGAAACGTGACTCCCAGGGGCATGGACACTTTTCCAGTGTCACGCAGCCTTCCAAGCCATTCAGCTCTACACTCTCCTAGACTGCCAGGACCCTTAGATGGGTGGACCAGTCCACCTCAGACACCAGCATCCATCTAGAGTCCGCCTTTAATCCTACCCTGACTTCACAGGCAAGCTCCTGGACCGGCTCCTCCAGAAAATCTGCCTGGCCTCCCTCCCAGGACATAGCTTCTCCCCACAGGATTCTCCAGTGTCCCCAGTCAGCCTTTTTCAACACTGCTCTGGGCCCATAGTCCTACGTCCCTGCCAGAGCCAGCCCTACAGGGGAGCTCACCGGTAATGGGGATGCCTGGTGATGCCCCATCCATTATGTGGGGGCTCAGGAGCACTGGGGGAACTTCAGTGTCGTCTGTGATGTGGCTCTTGTGAACCAAGAATCCCTGTCATCCAGGTGGAATGGAAAGAAACAACCAAGATGTAGCTCCCAGCTATCACTGACCAGGCTGACCCAAAAACACCAGATAAAGAAAGCCTGTGTGGTCCCCTTGTACCAGTCTAGGGAAGCTGAGGCCTAGGACACTGAAGAAGGGCTGTTCAAGACAACTGGACTGACATCAGGGGAAGCTTAGACATCCCCTTAGTCTGCTCAAAGTCGAAGACAGTGGCTGCAGGGTAACTTAAGGCACATGCTGTTCTCACAGTCCCTGTAGGCCCTGTGGGGGCCCAAGTGGGAAGAGGAGGGAGACGCACCTCTTGGGGACATCAGCATCCCTGGTATCAGCCTGTGTATCCATAAGGTGCCATTTTCCAGGCATGGACACTAACACTTGGAGAGGTTAATGCCCCAGCCCCAGGGCGGCTGGGATTCAACCCCAAATCCCCACTAGAACAGAAGCCTGTATCCCCTTTTGCTTTACTGTGTCTTGGGAACAGTGGGTATGTGGTCTTCTCCAGAAGATGGACAAAATGCTATCAGGGGGCAATGGGCCCAAAGACTTGGCCAAGCAGGGATGGCCATTCAGGGTGGCCAAGGGAACCCAAGCAGCCAGGAAGCCAGGAGCGGAGCAAGTTATCACCCCACTGAGCTCCTGAAGCTGGCTCATGCTGCACCAGGGCCCCTGTGTCACCCGGCCACGTGATGCGTGCCAGCAGTTGTGGCCGACAGCTAGGCATCACTGACCTGCCAACAGCTTTCTGGGGGCCTGAGGCCAACACAGCATAGGGAAGGTGCAGTGGCAAATGCTGTCATGGGGCCTGGGAGGAAGGCGGTTTTGCACCACATGAGCCTTTACGAAGACCCTGCAAGACTGCCTGCTGTAGGAAATCCTACAGTTTATCTTGTTCACCACTCACGGCCTCCTGAGATAGCAGGTGCGTGAACTACCCACCCGCTCCCCTGGATGGGCAGCGAGCCACAGAGGCAGGGCCTAGACTCAACTGTGTGGCTCTGTGGCCTGAGCCCCTGGAGAGTGGGAGGACTGCCCAGGCCACTACGTGTGCCACAGCTGCCCCTGACTTGAGTGTACTGGGCCTGCTGTATAAAGCAGTCCTGGGACACCATCTACTTGTACGTTCCATTTTGCCGCAAACCCTTCTAACTGTGGCTCCGAGATACACTTTGCAGCCTTGACAATCTAAGGAAAGCCCTTACCTTCCCTAGTCCTTCCTGGCGGCCTGTGTGGTCTGCAGCAGCCAGTCCCATAGCTGGACTTCCTGAGCCTGTGGGGGCCTAGGACAGAGGGAGGCATCAGTGTTTGTCAACAGGAGATGTTTGGAGAAACAAATGAAACTCACATGTACCCGGCCACGATCCTAAAAGATCCTTTTTCATGCTCTGTGAGCAGTAGGGCCTGCAAGGTACGGATACTGCAGGTGTAAAACCTTCGATTCCCACCTTGCTCTCCCACTGACAGGTTCCTACCCATGGGGCCCACACTATGAGCACAGATTACAAAGTCCATGTGGCTGCGTGCAGAACAGTGGTTCTCATGGGTATTCCCTACACCTGGTGGAGCCCAGGACTCTGCACTTGGACAAGCCCTCTCTGATCCTGGGAGAGGCAACAACTGAGAACCACCAACACACAGGAGCAGGACAGAACATTCCCTCACTGACGGTGACTTTTCCAGAGTCCGAAGAGGGGGGCAGAAATGGAAAGCTACCGGAGACAGTCTGAGTCAGCAAGTGCTGAAGTCTGGCAGGAGCACCAGGCATGCCTTTGGTCTGCAGGGCACTACGTCTCCCCCAGCTCAGGCACCCCAGCCGTAGCATGGGTGAGGGCAGCAGGCTGGTGAAACAAACCACCAGAGGAGGGGGGCTGCGGCCATCAGGCAGGCACCTCGACGGATGGCAGGGAGAGTCTACAGGCCCTCACCTGAGCCCAGTACCCCCTGTGGGCATGATGCAGAGGTCAGAAAGGCACCCTTACTGTGGGAGCTGGGGGCATGGTCTTGGGCTTCCAGGGCCGAGATCAATTCCTCACAGCCCTGCTCAGCCCCAGCGGCAAGGCCATGTCCATGCACGATGCTCTGCCTGGACTGGAAGCTCTGAGTTCCCTTGGCAGGAGCCCCAGCTACTCCCATGGTCCAGGCTTCCCGTCCTGCTGCAGCTCCCAGGAGCTCCCCACTCCTGCAGGTCAGGCCACTGGCTGCCACCTCCTTGGGGCTTACTCACCAGGAATGAAATGAGGGGCTGTAATCTGGCAAGTCCTTTGGGCAGCAGCTGAATTTACAGCAGGAAAGTAAATATTTGCTCTTTGGGAGATACTTAAAAGGGGGCCTTATTCCAGTGACCCCATGATCCTGTATCTGCACAGCCCTCCCCAAACGCTGGCCTTCATCCCACTCTCAGGAGCAGGACTGAGTGAAGGGCAGCCCCTCTGCACCCACGGACTCCCCACAACACTCACGTACACACATGCCCCTGGGAACATGCTCACTAGAGATGCACCCCTAAAATGGAAGGTCGAGTTCATGTCCTCAAGCACTTGCCAACACGTGCCTTGTTCTGGACAACCTATGCTGTGAAAATTGTCAGGGCAGGAGATGACGGCCAGGCGTGGGGAGAACAGTTGCTTCCCACAGCTCCTTCCCAAGTCTGCTAGGGAAAGGGGGGAGGGGAATGACTTGCCTCGTGTGTCCCACTTCTCCCCCTCCCCCACACAGCAAAACCCTTTGTTCCACATGGTGTCCACCACCCTCCATCCTGCCTGCCTCCTGGTCACCCTTCCTATTCTGGTGGTAGACGTAGCGCCCAGGATCTGCTCCAGAGGAATGTGGGCCTCGTGGTACCTTGCTAGCTGGCACAGCTCTGCAGCTCTTCATGGACAGTCCTGCATGTGCTGGCTGCTTTGGGGGTGTGCCATGTGGCTGACGAGGATCCGCCTGAGCGAAGGATCGTTTGCACCCCACTATTGACCATGGGCCACTCTGCATGGAAGCGTGCCCTTGGTGACGTCCCTTGTCTGCTAAGGATTAGCTTCACTTCTGTAGCATCCAGAAGTTTGATGGAAAGCAAGTCCTCAGACTGTTTTCACCTGTAACTCTAAGGTGCTCTGAGTCCTGACAACAGAGTAAGTGTGGCTCTCCAGGGGAGCCAGCCAAGGTACTTCACAACTTACAGGCACTTAGTGAGCAAGGCTCAGAGTGTTCGAAGACATTTGAAAACCTCTCACCTTGTGGCAGGTACCCCATCTGGAGGAGAGGTGGAGTCAGAACTGGCAGGTTGGCTCAGCACTTTGGCTACCAATAGTCCCCAGGCTCAGGGCAGTTCAAAGACCGTAGACCTGCCAATGAAGAAAGAGATCCCCATGAAAATTGGCCCCAGCCTCACACCCGAGTATCCTTAACTGTACACGGGGCCAGTAGGATCTGAACCCAGGGCCACTGGCTCCAAAGCTCACGTCATTCCTGCTGGACTAGGCAAGCTGCTATGTTCCTGCCACTGTCCTGGGTCACCTGGGTCCTGTACCTGTGGGGTTGACCAGGGTCGGTCTCAGGCACTGAGGAGCAAGTGGTGTCAATTGTTCTAGGCCTCATTTGAGATTCTTAAGAATTCTGTGCACCTACCCTTGAAATTGCCACCTGACATTTAAGTGGAAGTACACATGCATTCACAGCCATTTGGCCTGGAGTCTTGGATGTTGTCTCTTGAGATGAAGGGGTCCCCGGGCCAAGAGTTGTTGCCCATACCCCCCAGCTCTCCTATCCTGGCCTTTGGGTGGTGCAAGCTAGGGTGCTCTGGGATGCATCCCGGGCCCGCAGCTCCAGCACCTACGAAGTGAAGGGTGTAACCATCCTACCTGTGTGCATGCAGAACAGCTCCCTCCCGGGGAAGCTCCTGCCTCCAGTCGTCCCATGGAGTGAGCCCTAGAGCTGAGGGTCAAGCCCAGTGCGAGTCACAGTAATGCTGGGAGAGGAAACACAGGAGCTGGAGCTACCCTGGGGAGACTTAACGCCCAAAACGCAGATCCTGCGTGTCTGCTGGTTGCTTTCTGAAAACCCGCCGTGTCCCCTTCCTCCGAGGGCACAGAGGACCTTGTCCTGCAGGTCCCAGCTCTCCGCCCACTTGTCCGTCCCATGTGGCAGGCGTTGGTCTCTCTCATGCCTGTGCATGGGCGGCCACAGGACCCCACGCCCGCTCCCCCCCCCCCCCCCCCCCCCGTGGGCACTGAGGCAATACAGACAAAGCACAACACTCGCCTCAGAGCCTCGGGGAGGGAGACGGGCAGGGCCACGGCCCAGCCGTCTCTCTGGCAGCTGAGCACTTTTCTCTCCCACAGGAATGGTTTTCCAAAGCAGACGGCAGCGCAGCTGATTCTGAAGGCCATCTCCAGTTACTTCGTGTCAACAATGTCCTCTTCCATCAAAACGGTGTATTTCGTGCTCTTTGACAGCGAGAGTATAGGCATCTACGTACAGGAAATGGCCAAGCTGGACGCCAACTAGGCTGAGGAACTACAGAGCCAGCCTGCACCGTGCCCCTGCCTCCACCTTGCAAGAAAGAAAGAAAAGTCCCCTTCACTCCTGTTGGGAGGCAGGACCCTTTCATTTCCAATTTTGCTCATCTAGGGAAAATAAGGTTTTGGTTTCCAGTTTAATTGTTTTTGACCTTCTAAAATGTTTTTACGTTAGCACTGATAGTTGGCATTACTGTTGTTAAGCACTGTGTTCCAGACCGTGTCTGACTTTAGTGTAACCTAGGAGATTTTATAGTTTTATTTTAATGAAATCCTGCTTGACGCAGAACAGCGGGGAGAGCAGTGTCTTCTACGTGTGGCCGAATCCAGGAAGCCTGTTTTGTAACCGTGTGTTGTGGTGCTTTATTGTACACCCAGTGGCGTTCTTTTTACTATAATGTTCCTTTTTTTTCCTCAAGAAGAAAAATCATGAATTTGCAGCAGACTTAATTTTTTGTTTACTTTTTGTCTTAATGATGGATTTGAAAATGAAAGATTTAAAAAGGCAGAACAGAATCTGTTGTCCTTAATTATATTTGCAATTTGGAATTTGTGTGAATTGATTTAGTAAAATGTTAAACTGCTGTTGTGACTGGTGTGTTTCAAGTTACTGTGCCATGAGCCCTGGGTGGGCTTCTCTCCTCACAGGGTGGGGGACTAGGTGTGGCTGCTGCACCCCGTCCTGCCCCCTCCCCCCGCACCTCCCTGGAAGCACCCCAGGGCCACTGCTGCCTGGACACAGGGGCATCTTCAGTCCCTAACAGCTGGTAGGGGGAGTTCATGTGAAGTCCCTCTTTCCATCCTTGTGACACTTGGGCAAAGTCATTCTCCCCATTGCATGGATGAGGAAGCAGACATGCTGAAAGTCGTGCGGGTGGCAAGTGGCAGACTGGTATTCCAGTCTGGGTCTTTAGACGCTGAGCCCAGCTCTCTCTTGCCATTTGCCCTCTCCTGATGGATGCTCTCTCCAGCTCCTGGATGGACCCAGTGTCCCTGGGCCACTTGCCAAATGGAGCTGCAGAAGCCTAGAACCCTCTGCGAGGGCTATGTTGGGCCCTTTGTTCCTACAGGACAGGGTTCCTGCTGCTAAGAACTTTCCATGGGCAAGGCACCACTAATAAGGTCCTCAAGGTGTGCTGCTAGCTCTTGCACGCTTTCTGGAGGCTGCGGGTGGGGTTTAGTGATGCACGTTAGAGCTGATCCTTGAACAACATGGGGGTTAGGGGTGCCAACCCCCACACAGTTGAAAATCCACATACTTACAAGTTCCCTAAAACTTAACTCCCAGTAGCCTACTGTTGACAGGGAGCCTTGCTGGTAACACAGCCGGTGAACATAATCTGTACGTTACCTATACGATATACTGGATTACTACAATAAAGCAAGCTCCAGAAAAAATGTTACTAAGAAAAGCAGAGAGAAGAGAAACTACACTTACAGTACTGCACTGTATTTATTGAAAAAAATCCTCACCTAAGTGGACCCGCAGAGTTCAAACCCATCTTGTTCAAGGGTCAGCTGTAGTTAGAAAGGGCTCAGCTGGACCAGAGTGGCTACACTTTTCGTTACCTGAATTCAGTTCACAAAACACAGACACTGCTTGCTTTAAAAGGTACTTTACCTTTATCCAAATGTGCCTACAACGCACGGAAGACTTTCTCTGTCTTTAAAAAGAAACGTGCCTGCTTCTAAAACACACTTCAGCCAGGAGAAAATATGCAGTGCACTGCATATCGTAGATGACTGTAAAGGATCATTTTTCCTCCCCAAGCTGTGCCTAATGAAATCAAAATAGACGTCCAAAGCCATCACAAACACGCTTTTAAATGAAAAGGCAACTACTTCTCACCAAATCCTGAAAGATGATTTTCCCCAAGTTTCTCCTAAAAGTAGGGTGTTATTAAAGCTTTTAGCTTTCTTCCCCCAAGATTTCTACAGAGTCTACATTTCCTACTTCTTGATGAGAATTTAGCAACAATAATAGTAATGTCTATAATTTATCATGGTGTATTCAAGAAGATGCATCTTAAAAAGTCATCACTTCATAAGTAAGACCTTCACATTGTTTGCGTGGGCAGACAAAGCCATTCACCCAAGAACGTTGTTTCTACAGGTAGAATCCGCAGCGTGCAGGGTGATGAGCAGCGCTACTGGTAGCTGGAAAGAGCGGCCTTTACTATGAGCCACGCACTGTCTTGAGCCCCTACAGAGACATCCTTCCATTCTGTCCTAGGGATGGTTCTAGGGGTAGTCCCTGTTATCAGAGCCATTTTACAGCTGAGAACACTGAGGCTGGGAGAAACTATGCGACTTGCCAGTGATCTCACAGCTAGGAAGCACAACCAGATTCAAGTGCAGAGATGCTGACCACTGAGATGCAGGGCTCACTCTAATCAGCAGCAAAAGAGAATCCAGGTCGCCATGGTGGTTATTTCTAACTTGGAGACCAAAACACAGAACGAAACCAGGGTTAAAAGGCTTCTAGCCATCAGCAAGGATGAATTCCCACCATTTGCTTTGACCTGGATGGAACTGGAGGGTATTATGCTGAGTGAAGTAAGTCAGTCGAGAAGGACAATATTATATGGTTTCATTCATTCAGGGAATAGAAGAAATAGTGAAAGGGATTATAGGGGGAAGGAGGGAAAATGAATGGGAAAAAATTAGAGAGGGAGAGAGAACATGAAGACTCCTAACTCTGGGAAACGAACAAGGAGTGGTGGGAGGGGAGGTGGGCGGAAGGATGGGGTGACTGGGTGACGGGCACTTGATGGGATGAGCACTGGGTTATGTTGGCAAATTGAACTTCAATAATAAAAAAAGGGCTTCTAGGGATCCCTGGGTGGCGCAGCGGTTTGGCGCCTGCCTTTGGCCCAGGGCGCAATCCTGGAGACCCGGGATCGAATCCCACGTCGGGCTCCCGGTGCATGGAACCTGCTTCTCCCTCTGCCTATGTCTCTGCCTCTCTCTCTCTCTGTGTGTGTGTGTGACTATCATAAATAAATAAAGAAAAAAATATTTTTAAAAAAAGGGCTTCTAGGTGAATTGCGTTTGCTCAACCATGAGAAGGTACCACAGAAGCAAATCCCGCGTTTAACAGGGGTCCTCCACTAGATGGTGCTAAAGGGACTGGGAAGCAGATAGAGGAAGGGGGGCTGATTTCTGCTCTTCCCTCTGCACAAAAGAGTAAGTTGCATTTGTCAGGATTTGTGTGAATTATTTACCATAATCACCTAAATGTTTCTAAACTTTCACTAATCCAAAGTGCATCTCGCCCCTGAGATGTGGGCTCATTGAAGAAATTCTTTTCAGTGGAACGGAGGAAAGCGAGCCAGCCAACTGCCTGGGATTCCCATCATGTCTAAACCACCCAGTTAGCTTTTAAAACCAGGATCAAAATTTGTTCTCTGATGTCAGCCTCATGTTTACAGGGGAAAAAGAAAACAGCTTATTACTTTAAAGAAAAGTTGGTGCAACTGCGAGGGAAACTAGGAATGTACACGTGCCTCTATTCCAAAGACTGGCTGGCAGGCCGTGAGGTTCGCCAAAAGTGAACCGATTCCATACCCTGGGGGCCGTGCAGCCCTGTGGGCTGGTGGTGGCACCAGGCAGACGTCAGCCTCCAACTTGCCCTCGGCGGCTGGCCTCCGCCCTGCGTCCTGCAGCCGGCTCCCTCTGCCTCCTCCATCTGAGATCGCACGTGGCGCCAAAGTGGCTGCAGTCACTGCCGCGCGTGCCCGCACGCCACACGCACTGGTCCTCCACACCAGCTACTTCCCGCCACAACCTTGTGATGCTGATGCTTGTCCTATCTTACAGATGACAAAAGTACAACTCTCCTCTCTAGGTGAGACGTAGCCCCCAAAGTCTTTGGTTGGCTCCCCTGTTCTGTTATCCGAGCCCCCAGAGGTAGCCTCTCCTTTGGTACGCACCCCTAATTTTTGCTCGTTAGCCAGGCCGTCTTGCCTGTTCGCTGATAGGCCCCGTGTGGCCAGCCCTGGCAGCAGAACGTGTTGGAGGACAGCTATTCACAGCAACCCAGGGGCCGGTGAGATTTCCTGGGAACTTACTAGGCCTCTTGCAAAGGCAGATGGGACAGTGCCCCCGTCCAGCAGGCCGGGAGACCCGGAGCCCTGCTTGCTAGCCGGGCAGGGATTCAGGACAGAGCTGTGCTCACGGCTCGTGTGCAGGGAGGGGCGTGTGCAGGTGACACAGACCTGGACTTCAGAGGACAGGCTGCCATCTTCCAGGCGATAGGTGGCAGTGGCCAGATGGCACACAGGCACGGCAGCCCCAACGAGGGGAGCTACGGCGTCTGCTGGGGTCTGCAAGCCCAGGCCTGGACCCCACCAGCCACCAGGCCAGCACCTCAGCCCTGGCCTCTGCTGGGCCCATCCCTGGGCTGCGGAGCCGTCTGTCAGGGCCTGGGTTTAGCTGTCAGAACTCCTCCTTGCCGCTCGGGGTCCGGAGGCCGGGTTTGGTCACAGAAGAGGCGAGAAGCGAAGACAAGAAAACGAGAGATGTGCAGCCATTTGCGCCTCTTGTCCAGGTGCGCCCTCCTCGTCCCGCTCCCCTCCCAAGGCCGGAGGGTGACGACTCAGGGGGGCCAGTCGGCGCCGGGACAGGCGGTCATCAGGCAGTTTCCTGGCTGTCACTCAGGCCGCGCCGGCAGTCCCCGAGTAGGCCGGCTCTCCCTCCGTGGGAGGCAGCGGTGGCAGGGGGACAGCGGGGCTGCCTCCTTCACTAGCAACCCGATGTTTGATCTTCCTGGCCCGGCGCCACCACCAGCCAACGTTATCTTGGCAGCTGGCTTTGGTGCGGCCCTCAGAGGGATCCCCTGAAAGCGCTGGGGTGGGAGGAGGGTGCTGGGCCCAGCCCCGGCCGAGAAGAAAGGGAAACGCTCAATGGCCAGGGGTGAGGCCCCCTTTCCTCTGGCATGTCTTCTATTTGGAACCCAACCTGTTGTGTTTGCTTCTGGGGCCCCCCTGATATCAAAATAATATCCCATGACCCTCCTGACAGGGAGGTAATAAAACTGTTCATTAATCCCGGCCCTCATCACTGCCCTGCCAGGCTCCTTAGCAAAGGTGTGTAAATAGATTGGCCTTTCCCTGACCCCTAAAAATCAACTTTGCTTTGTCAAACTCGAGAAAGAGAAAGAGAAAGAGAGTGCTTCACGAATGCTCTCTCCACGGACGGCGCTATCCTCCTCACGGCCCGCGCCCCCCACTCCTGACACCCACACTCTCTCACACACACAGTCGCCCACACACATCCATGAGACTCTGGAGCCCCGTCAGCGGAGTGCAGAATGCGGGGCGTGCAGGTAAACACCCATCGTGAAGCATCCCGGACTCTGTCTCCCACAAAGCTGCTGAAATTTCTCCTCCAAGAAGCCGGTTTTGCTGTGTAAACGCAGACCTTTGCTAACAGCCCCATTGAGCGCGCTTACAGGGGCAGCCCCGAGGTCTGCTGGGGCCCTGCACCCAAAGAGGACGGGGGGCTGTGACGGGCCCCAGAGCACGTGCCACAGGGAGTGTAACCCCAGGGGAAGAGGCCTCACATTACCCCGGAAACTGTGCCAACGTCACAAGGCCAAGGTCACTGCCGTGGCTTCACTGAGCGCGGAGAGATCAGAGGCCCACAGCGACACCCTCCAAATCTTGTCCAACGCCTGGGAGCCAGACCCAGGGCCACAGCACCGGGTGGCCCAGCCCGAGAGGGAGCCTCCCGGCCACCAGCCCTGGCAGGCGACTCGGGTCCAGCCCCACACGCGACTGGGCCAGCTGCCGGCTCGGCGCCCCCTGCGCCCCACCCCTCCTGCGCCCCAGGCAGGCCCCAACTCTCCGCTCCCCACGTGGCAGCGGCGTAACGAGCTGTCAGTCACCGGCGCCGGCCCGCCTAATTGGACCCAGCAGCCCTCAATAGGGCCCCCGGAGGCCCTGCCCGCAGCGCCCACCTCGGGGCGCCCCCGGAGCCCAGGAGGGAGAGCACCCGGCCGCCGCATGTCCGGCCAGGGCGCAGCTGACAGTGAGGAACCCCTCCCGGCTGTCAGCGGCCGCCGATGCGGGTGGACACCAGCGGGGCGATGCCACGACTGCCCTTGGGGTGATGGACACCCCAGGGACCCCGCTTGGCAGGGGGCCCTGGCCTGAAGCCTCCTTGGCCTCAAGCGGCCCCAGCTGGCAGCCCAGGGCTGTGAGGAGGGCAGCACCCCAAACCATCACCCCCTCGGCCCCTCCACAGCCTGCAAGACACGGCCCAGGCCCGGCCCCCTCAGCCCTTGCTGTGCCCCAGGGTGACAGCACAGCGCCTCCAGCTGCAGAACGGATAGGAAAAGAGGGACCCTTGGAAGTTTAGATGCTGCCCCGTGAAGGTGACGTGGGCCTGGGCTCCGAGGGAGGCTGCTCAGCCTCCACCGCCTCACCTTCCCACCTCCGCCCCTTTCCACTGGTACAGATTCTGTTTATGCCACTCTTATCTCGCTCTCAGGACTTCGTGCACGCCACCTCCACAGCCTGGAACACGCCACTGCTACCTTTCACCTGTAATCCTGCTCAACCCTTCAGGTCTCAGCTCTTCGACCTCCGTGCTGCCTCCTCCAGGAAGCTTTCCTGGACTCCATCACTGTCTGGGCAAGGTGCCCTCTCTCGGTGCACTCTGCACACCCACCAGCCACAGCCCTATGCCGAGTAGACGCTGTCCTGCACTGACAGAGCTGTCTCCCCATCACACAAGGAGTATCACTCATTTGCACAGAACCCCTGCGCGCTCTGGGCCCAGCACTATCCATGGCCCTGGGCATGCAGCAGTGAGTGAGCGAAGGAAATCCTGCCCTCCGTGAGGCCAGGAGGCAGATGCTCAACCAAATGCCTTTGCATTTCACGGCACCCTCAGGCCTCACCCTGAGGGCTGATGGCAGGAAGGGGCACCTCCTCAGTGGTTACGTGGATCACCGCTCCAGCTGAGTCCACCAGGACCACAAAGGCTACTCACCAGGCAGAGTGCTCGACTCAGAGAAGGCAGTGGGAAGACTGGGGAGGGTGTGATTGCTGCAGACCCTCCAGCCCAACACACATCAGCCAGGGGCACCACCGCGCTGGATCTCTCGCTTCATGTGGGCACGCGGTGGCTTCAGAGTGAAGCCTGACGTTGGCACCAGGCCCCAGCTCAGCACCCTCTTGCTGCACTGCTAACCACAGCCTGGATCTCATGGTATCTGGTGTTTCTGCTTTCTTTGGCTCTTGATTTGAAAAGGGAAAGGAACAAGAAAAGGAAAAAGAAAGGAACTTTCTGGCTAGATGCTAAATCCACGATATCAATAAACAGGGAAAATGGTAGAAAATGCTTCCAGGAGAGACCTCTGAGGTATTGCAGTGGAGAGCTCCTTGCCTGCATGCCAGGGAGCCTGGACGCACAAAGGTTCCAGGCAAGGGCACTGGCCACAGGGCAGGTGTCATTTCCTGATGGCCCAGCACACAAGCCTGAGTCAGGAATCCTCTTCTCACAGACCCAGCCCCAGGACAGGAAGGCCAAGTCCTGCCACTCGTTCAGTCCCAGGCCCGGCTTCTGGTACTGTCAGCCTCTTCTACCAGCACAAAGATGACAAGGGACACGTGGACCCCCGTGTGTCTTCAACGTGCCCCCGACACGGTGTGTGTCTGGCCCTCAGCTGCCCGCACAGCACAGGTGCAGAATCATAATGACACGGGGCCTTCAAGAACCCGCCTGCCACTTCCATGCTTGGGTAGGAAGACAACAGGAGCCACACAGCCAGGCGGGACTGTGCACTGAGGGGTGGCAATGGTGTGAGTACATGGCACACGAGGGGGTTGATGTGCATTCTCCTGTCAAATCCTTCTCAAGACCCTGCAAAATGAACATTATCACCCCACTTTCGAAGGTGAGGGAGGCGGTGAGGCTCAGAGAGGTGGAGTTACTTGGCCAGGCCACTCAGCAGAACCTGTCAGAACCAGGATGCAGAGGCGCCTGGGTGGCTCAGTGGTTGAGCATCTGCCTTCGGCCCAGGGTGTGATCCCGGGGTCCCGGGATCGAGTCCCACATCCAGCTCCCTGCATGGAGCCTGCAACTCCCTCTGCCTGTGTCTCTCATGAATAAATAAACAAAACATTTAAAGAAAAAAAAAAAAAAAAAGAACCAGGAGACAGAAGCAGGAGCAGGTACCTGTGACATCAGCTCCTGTTGGTCGTGGCCCAGAGGGTGCCCTGCCCCCGTTTCACAGATGGGGAGCAGCGAGGAGGCGGCCTCGGGCCTCCCGCTGGGCCTCTGCGCCTCCGCAGACCAGGCCGGGGACCTGGCCGGGCCTTCCCGTAATTAGTGGGCTCTTGCTAAGACCCAGTCGCGCCGGGCCTGGGCCAGGGCTTGTTTTTGTTCTCACGCGGAGGCCCTCGCAGGAAGGCAGGCGCACGTGCGCAGCCCCATAAATCCAGCCGGCGTCGCTCATTACAAGGTTCTGCTTCAGGCCCCAGGCCCCAGGCCCCAGGCCCCAGGCCCCAGCCCGCGCTCCGCCGCCTCCCGCCGCCCGCCCGGCCGCCCCGCGCCGCCCGCAGCCGCAGACATGAGCTCATCCAGCGCCGCGGCTGAGGAAGTGGCCGGGGGCGCTCTCGGCCCTGGGGGGACAATGTGCCCATTAAGGCCACCGGCCGCACCCCCGGCCGCCGGCGGGACCACCCCCTCGGGCGCCCGAGCTCCAGGTCGGTGGGCGAGGCCCTCGGGGTGGCCCGTCCGCTCGGACGGACAGGCAGGCCCAGGGCCCCGCGCCCCGAGCCCCGTCCTGCTCTGCCCCCAACCCCGAAAGACTGACCAGCTCGCCGTGGGACCTGGGCAGCTTCCCCGGCCCCCCCGAGCCTCCATTCTCCCAGCTATCAAATGGGCAGGCGTTCCCGGCCCGGCGGGGAAACACTGCTCTGGAGCCCGTGACCTTGAGCTGTACCTTGGCATCTTGTCCGCTCGAAACCTGGCAGGTTCTCTGGCTCTGTGGTCTGAGGAATGCGGAGGGGATGAGGGGCTAGGCAAGTCACCCCATCTCTTGAGGGTGTGGTCTCCTTGTCTGTAAAACAGAGTTGCCAGTACAGTGTCAGGAACAAATATTTTAAGAAATGTGAACCCTTTCTTTCTAGCGCTCCGATTCCCATAAAGGTGAGAAGCTGCGTACCTGCCACGGCTCAAATCCAGATTCTGACCGTGGTCATCGTTTGAGAGTCGGCCAGCTCATCTCTACGCAGGCCAAGTTTCAAGGGGACCCGGCCAGGTGCATATCAATACCACGTGCAATTCTAACCCAACCTTTACGGTATATAGCTGAAGATGCTGGAATTATTGACAAACCCTTCTCCATCTGGAGCTAACATAGCTCAGAGAGGAGTCAGGCAATGTCTGGTTTGCAGGGAACCTTCTAGAACTGTGCTGTCCAATAGGATAGCTATTAACCACATAGCACCATTTAAATTAAGTAACATTGAAAATTCAGTTCCTCGTTTTCACTCGTCACATTTTAAGTGTTCTGTAGGCACATGTGGTTAGTGGCTACTGTTTCGATTAACACTGTTCTTTAGTATCTCCGTGGAGCTCTCCAGAGCGACACTCCAAGCTTTTCATATCATTTAATTTAGCATATGGAGCAAACACCATGGCGGGGACATCTCCACCAGCAAGTGGTTCCAGGCTACCGACTGTGATACAGTGACTGATAATCATGGTGGTAGAAACAGTACTATTCATGCACTGAATATTTCTGTGTTCCAGGCACTGCACTGGCTGCCTCATGTTAATTGAATTCCCCCCAAATACTCTACAGTTGGTGGCATGTCCCTACCTTACTCATGACAAAATGGAGTCAGGGAGACTAAAGAATTAAAGCAAGGTAGAGGCCGGCCCAGCTCGGCTTCAAAGCCAGCCTGCCCCTCAGGTGCAGAACCCATGTGAACCTTGTCCTGTGCTTCAACTAGATTTGCATCCAGAGGGTTGACTGTTCTTTCCAGAATCTGTCCCCCTTCTGCCTTTACCTTAGCTTTGAACACTTCCTGCTCTCAGGAAAGCTCAGATCTTTCAAGGCTGGGCTGAGGCTCACTCTCGTCCTTGGTTGCTATGTGGAACTGCTTATGCAGGACAGGCCTGTGAAGGCTCCTGCTGGACACGGGGGTTGCCCTCACCCCAACTACTACCCCCAGTGCCCAGAGGGACCTGCTCACTGGGCCTAGGAACCATGTGGGAGATAATGGATGGCGATCCCAGCTGTGCTGCCAAACTCCCTTCAGAGAGCACAGTCCTATGCAGGTGTCAGGTCAGTGGAGCCAAAAGGGACAGTATCAGTGGGACGCCCCAGGGAGTGTGCTTGTGAGCAAGCAGGACCAGCTCACGTGTTCCTGCCTGAAGCCACAGCTATGGGTTACACTTAGACGCAGTGAGCGGGACAGAGTGATGGGCCGGGCCCTTGGAATGAGCACCAGCATAGCATGTTCATTCATTAACCTGTTAGTCACTCACTGAACAAAGGAATGCCAGGTGCTGAACTCGGTGCCAGGGTCACCTTCTACAGGTCAGGCCCCCCTGGGCCACAAAGCAGCTCTTCCACCATTCCCCAGTGCCTCTCTTACCCTGCAGCTTCGTGACAACCCCGAGAGGCAAGCAGGTGGGGTAGGGACCAGCCTCTAACTTGACAGATGGAGAAACTAAGGGCTGAGCAGCAAAAGCAATTTCCCAAAGCCAGCGAGCTGCCTCCCAAGGCTTGCCCCCTGGGCTCATCACCTCATTACCTAGTCACTCTTTAAAGGGAGCATTTTAGGGGATCCCTGAGTGGCTCAGTAGTTTAGCGCCTGCCTACGACCCAGGGTGTGATCCTGAAGGCCCGGGATCGAGTCCCACATTGGGCTCCCTGCATAGACCTGCTTCTCCCTCTGCCTGTGTCTCTAACTCTCTGTCTCTCATGAAAAAAATGAATCTTAAAAATAAATAAATAAAAGGAGCATTTTACACGGACGGGGGGTGCTGTGGGCTCTGCGGCCCCAAAGGCCACACAAGGGCACCAGAGGTCTGACTCCTCCACCCTCTCCCTCTCCCCCGCAGGCCATCCCCGGGTCTAAGCCACGGGGACGCCTATCACAAAGCTCAGTTAGCCAGACCCTGGGGACAAGGGACATCTCCTCTCCCGTGCTTGCTTAGAGACCCCAGGATCTCAGGCGCCCCCACAAGCCCTGCGCAGGGCCGAGTCCCTTGCTCTCACACCGCAGAGGGCCACGCAGGCCAGCCGGCTTCACCAGGGACTCACCGAAGCAGAAGGCACGGGCAGCTCCCACATCCGGAGCCCTCTGCCTCTGGCGCGACGCACCGCGGGGGCCCAGCCAAGCCGGGGCTCCCAGACTTCAGGCTGAAGCAACATCCGCAACAGGCTCACACCTCTGGGCTCAAGGCAGGGGGATGGACTGCGCCCTCCCAAGGCCCGGTCCCACACTTGTCTCGCTCAAGCCCTAGGACTCCCGTTTAAGAGCCTTTTTATAGACTCCTATAAAGGAGAAAGTGAACTTTTAACATGTTTGCACTCCACTAAGTCAATACGCATAAAAAGGACAAGAGCGGAGCTTCCCCTGCCCAGATGCAGGCGGCGGCCTGCGGGCAGCGTCGGGGCACCCCCCCCTCACCCCGCGGGCAAGGCCGCTCCTCCGCCGCAGCCTGGCCCCCTCGCAGGCCGCAGGGGCACTAATGACTCCGGAAAGCACGGCCCGGCCGGGCTACTGGTGGCTCCTGCCCTCGCTCCCCTGAGACGGCCCCCCAGATGCACGCTTTTCATGGGAAGACTTAGAGGAGCAGAAACGCGGAAGCTGTAAAGTTTTACTGGGAATTCTCAACCGTCCTCCTTTGGCCCCGACACTCACGCTGCCCTTCATTCTGGAGAGAGCGTCCTTTCTGCTTTGAACGGGCTCCTTAAAATCTATAGCGACTCTGCGCCCGCCCCCAGGATCCAGGATCTGGGCTCAAACTCCAGAGATGCCTGCCCGCCCAGGAGGAGGAGGAAGAGACCGCTCGGGCACCCCGAGGGCCTTCTCCTGCCCAGCCTCGCCCCGGGACAGTCCCCAGGGAGGCCGCCTGCCTGCCCGCCGCCCGCCCAGTTCACATGAATCCAGGGTTCGTGCCTGAGGCCCGACACGCTCCTCGGAGCCTGCTGCACAGTCAACACACGCAGCTCTCTTCTCTTTGTTCCTTCATTTGGACTGACTGAGTACCTACGGGGTGCAAGCCCTACTAAGGGCAGGCGTTACCTCAGGGGTTAGGAGAGAGGACATTCGAGTCAACTTCTGAATTCGAGTCCCAGCTGTGCCGCTTATCAACTGCGGTCCCAGGTGTGTCACTTGGCTTCTCTGAGCCTACAACTTATCTATAAAATAGGGACAACACAACCCCTTACACATCTCCTCCCACCACGAGGTTACCAAAAATATTAAATGACCCAGTCCATGTGCCCTACATATAGCAAGTACTCAATAAAGGTACCTTAGTGACCTAACAGCTCTACGGGGAAGATCCCATTCTCTCCTTTCTGAGAACAAGGGAAATGAGAAAGTTAAATGACATACTCAAGGTCACATGGGAGACAGAGACTCAGAGAGACAGAGACTCAGAGCTAGGGTTCACTCCTGGCTCTTTTAGACTCCAGGCCATAAACCTCAACATTGGAATGCAAAGCACTGCAGGCCCAGTGAGAAAACCTTAAGAGTCAAGAAGTCTACCTAGAATTTTGTACTTAGCCCATTTACAAAGGAATTACTTTAATTCCAGCACCATGGTTGAGTGTTGTTTCTTCCTCCAAGTTAGTGATGGCAGAGAGGCGGTAGGTAGTATTACAATGCTTGCAGTGCTTCGGGGAATTGGTTCAGTGCATGGCGCCAATTTATTATCTGCTGCAGGAGACCAAGCCCTCAGTGCAGGGGCGGTTATTAATTGTGGTTTCTGAGGAGCCAGTCCCTGTAGCACGCCAGCCCGTGGAGGCCAGGTGGATGGGAGCCCTCTGGCTGTGCGCTCAGGGAGGGCTGGGGCGGGGAGGGACCGCGGGGAGCCAAGGCTGCCTGGCGTCTGCTTCAAAGGGTTCTCATCCTCTGCCACATCCTGGTATGGAATTATCTGGACAGGTGGTATCTCCCTGCAAATTCTGAGGACTCTCTGCTCACCACCTTTGTGGAATCCTTAACTTTCTAAGAGAATTTCTCTCAATTATTCACATTATACTTTCTCTTTGTTTCTGAATGGATCGAGGACTCCTCAGTGTAAAGTCATGCAAAGCTTGGGCCTGGAGCAATGTTCAAGCCTGGAATCCAACAATGGTATGAATCAGAAGTGGATGGACCCACGGGGAATGTGTAGGTAGCAGATAGGGAAACAGGCCTAGGTGTAGAGGGTCTGCTCCAGAGAATTAAGCAGCATTGTCTTGGTCTGTCTGCCGCCTTATCTTTACCTCAACCTCCTTTATAACAGCCGTGAAGTGCCTAAATCCCAGGATAACTGTGCCAAATTTCTCTTCGGATAAAGAGCTCATTTGTTTTCCTAAGTTGTTAGAAAGTCCAGGGATGTGCAGATCATCAGGTCCCAGGAGGAGGCCCTCTATGGGCAAAGGCTGGCCTGTCCATGGAAGACTCCCGAGGCCTTACAGAAAGCAAAACCCCAAAGCCATCTACTTCCACCCTCATCCATCCCCAGAACCTGACAGTTCCTCTCAACAAAGCCCAAGGCCAGTTGTAGGTTCACCTCCGTAAGCTGCAGTGAAGATGGTGGTTTAGTGCTTACCCTGAGCACACCAAAGCCAAAGGAATTTCTGAAAAAAGCTCACAGATCCCACGACCATTTGGGGCTTTCTATACAGTCATGAATGTGGAATGAGGTCTCCACATTCCCTAACAGCATTCAAAACTCCTCTCTTGGCTGGCATTCACCTTTCTGGGAGCTTCTGCTCTCTGGAACACAGACATGGAACCAGAGAGGATTGAAGAAAGCAACAGAGGGAAAAAAAAGTGTCGTCACAAAGCTCAGTCATGACTCTGGAGGAAAGAAGGAGACCATTCCATGCCAGTCATGATTACCCTCCATTCTCTTTGCTCCTTATGTGCTGTCAGATATAACCCCGAAAGAAGTGCATGCTCGTGAAGACAATCCTTCCCAAAGCACCAGATGGTAGCAAGGGAAGAGGCAGGAAGCCCATGGAGAAAATCTGCTGCAGGGGCACCTGGGTGGCTCAGTGGTTAAGCATCTAGATGCCTTTGGCTCAGGGTGTGATCCCAGGGTCCTGGGATCTATCTAGTCCTGCATCGGGCTGTCTGTGGGGAGAAATCTTCAGAAATCTGCTGAAGAGCGAGGGACTGCAAACCCAAGTGACGTTGAGGCACGGGTACCTGACCACAGCCTCCCTGGCTGAGTCTCTGAGGATGGGGTCAGGACAGAGTATACTCCGTCTGAGTGGGGAGCACTGAGTTTCACTTGCTAGGTTTCCAGAGGGAGCTGCAGGGAGGCACCATTCTCATTTAACCCCCAGGTCAGCCTCCCCAGCTTAGACGGCCTCCTGCCAGGGCTAGAGGGCCACAATCACACCAAAACTGGCCACTCAGCTCCTACACCAAAACTCTCAATTATTGGGCTCTTTCACCTGGTCTCTCCTCTCATCACTCAGACCAGAGCCAACACAACCCCGTGCCATGGACTCCAAGGTCCCTTCAACATGGATGGCAGTGAAGAGCACAGGTAGCATTTCCTGACTGCTCACCACGCATCAGGCCCCGTGTGGAAGGCCCTCGGCAGCAACGCAGAGGCACACACTGTTGTTACTTACATTCTCACAGGTGGGTAAACTGAGGCTTTGAGAAGTTAAGGAACTTTCCTGAGGTCACAAGCAAGTGACAGAGCCAGGACTTGAATCCAGATCTATCTCACTCCTGTGTCCACTTGCCTAATCACTCTGCTCCCCGCCCTGCTCTGGGGTTTCCCTCTCATTCCAGAACACCCACCCCCACCCACCACAGAGGTTCCAGCTTGCAGGCAGCTTGGCCAGGAAGCCTTCAGGAGCCCATGGTCACTGCAGGATCTGCACAGGGCAGCTGAGCTGTCCCGGAGCACCCTCCTGCACAATAGCCCCCTGCCCCCACTGACAGGGACAGTGGCGGGGACACAGCACAGGGCTGCCATGTGCCCTGAGGAGTGGCTTTTTTCTGCTCTGCCCCCAGCATTGGCTAGAGCCTTACCGCTCAGTAACTGCACGGGAGCTGGGGGCTGGGGGCTGTGGGCTGGGGGCAGTGCCAGGGTGAAGACCCAGAGGGGGATGGATCTTCTCAATGGGAAAGGTATAAACAAACACCACTGGGTTGGGAGAGAAGACTTAAGTTTAGACCTGTATGCTGAAGCTGTTGCCATCCTTGGGAACGAATCTTCATTAAAAACACAAACAACCAGGAGTCCTGGGTCCAGTGGGTCCTGGCAGGTGAGTATTTGGAGGAGACCCAACACCATAGCAGCTAGATCTGTGAGGAGTCTGGAGCACAGCCCCATGGCCAAATGCCCATCCACACACACCCTCCTGTATCTCAACCCAAAGCATCCATGCTTGGATCCCCAGTGGCTCCAGAAAAGACTGTGCCTCGACAGCCCCTCCGGCCCCAAACACAACACAGCCCCCTCCTCTCACATACAGTACAGCCTCCCCACACACCATTTAAGAGGTTTACTTGTCTATTCATTTGGAATTTCTAATGCCATCATGAAAATGGAAGGGGAAATCCACTCTAAGCCCCTACTCACTGGCGCCCACCATCGGGTTCGACGCACATGCTCCGAGACATAGGCATGCAGAGTGGTTTGTGAAGGATCACACAGCTTCTCAGGCACCTGCCCAGACAGTCAGGCCCACTTGTGCCTTGTCTTCTAAAGCAGCACAGGACAGGGAGAAGAGGGCAGACTTGGCTTTTCAGCCCAGTCTACCAGCTTGATGTAAGATCTTGGTACATCGCTAGACCCTTCTGAGCCTTTCAAAATGTTGCCGTGAGGATCAAATAAGATGATAAATATAGAGACATGGCACTGACACAGGATCTTGCACACAGTAGGTGCTCAATAAGTGCATGGTGGTCATTTCCTCTTTACCTCCTTGTATCTGTGTGCCCTGTCCTCCCTCTGACAAGAACCTCATACAGAGAAATTGGGTCTTTTCCTTCCCCTGGAAGGAAGGAGTTCAGGGCCAAGTCCAGGGCTGAGCCCCTAGGCTCTAAAGAAACGGGGCCTGCTGTACATCCAGGGAGGACTGAGATAAGCGTACTGCAGAGGGAGGCCTCCAGCCCCTGGTAACACACCAGGCCACCCTCCCACCATAAACATCCAGAATGCTGGGTAAGACACAATAAATAGAAATTTAAATGCGGGCAGCCCAGGGGGCTCAGCGGTTTAGCGCCGCCTTAAGCCCAGGGCCTGATCCTGGAGACCCGGGATCGAGTCCCACATCAGGCTTCCTGCATGGACCCTGCTTCTCCCTCTGCCTGTGTCTCTGCCTCTCTCTCTCTCTCTCTCTCTCTGTCTCTCATGAATAAATAAATAAAATCTTTAAAAAAATAAATTTAAATGCAAAGGCTATTCAGGGATGGAAGGAAGAGGAGGAGGAACAGGTGTGAGAAATCTACAGTGCTAAAAACTCAAGCTGAAGATGCTCCCTGTGAGTACTGAAACCACAGCTGCCCTGGGAGAAGAGAGAAAAGAGAAAAAAGAAAGAAAGAAAAGAAAAAGAAAAATAAAAAGAAAAAGAAAAAGAAAAAGAAAAAGAAAAAGAAAAAAAAAGAAAAAGAAAATCTTTGGCTCACAAAACAGGGGGGAGATCTAAGGAGGTACCTCTATCTGGGCCTAGGACTCTGGAAGTTACACCTCCTCCAGTGCACTCACTGGAAAAGGAGACCACCAGGAAACATGGCCATCTCCAGCCTTGGCTCTGAGGGAGAAATACCCAGGGAGTGTCCCATGGGAGTACATGGCCCAAGCCTGCCTTCACTCGGATGAACTTACACCACTGCTCAGTCTGGGGAGCTCCAAGTAGACAGGTAGACTTCAAAAGATTTCAGGTAGGGGGCATCACTGGACACCAACAGAAATCATTCATGAAATGTCTCTGAAAGAATGCCTGCTCAGCCCAGGCCCCCAGGAATCTTGCAGATTACAATCAGTTAAGTATGAGCTCACCACGGAAAATTACCAAATATCCAAGGAAAGAAGCCACTATGAGTGAGAGTCAGCAGGAAGGGCAGCATAATTGATCCCCAAGGGCCAGATTATGCATATGAAATAGGGCCTATCAGCTTAAACACAATGGACAAAGAAAATTTCAAAACTGACCAGGCATACTCGAAAAGGGATCAACTAGAATTTCTAGAAACAAAAAGTGAAATCAGAAGCCCAGTGAATAAAGACAGCTGGCCTGAGAATTAATTAACTGGCAAGAACGTAAAGGAAGACCGCACCAAGTGGCCCAGAGACAGGATGGGGCAGGGGGGCAGGACCATGAGAGAAACACTTCCAGAATTACAAGCTGGAGCACACGCTCTGGGACAGGCCACCAGAGAAGCGTGCCTGAGACAGCAGATGCTCTTCAACCCAGAGCCCCGCAAGGACAGTCACCTGAACCTGACCCGCAGGTTGAGCACACAGAAGACTTGCAGATCCTTGAGTACAAAATGTTCGTGACATCAGCCCCTGGAGTTATCAGCCCCCAGAGCTGGCGGCTATTTTTGCTGCGGATGTGGGTGATGCATCGAGAGAGCAGAACCAGCACCCAACCCCACCACAGGGGGGTCTCACAGTGTTCTCCCAGGACGAAGACTACCCCAGACCACTGCTATATGCCTCTGCCTCTCATTCCTTGTCTTTTCAGTGATAATTGAATGATGATTTTCCCTGCGTTTCAACTGCATATTGTGTAGAGGATTTTTGAGGGGTGGGGAGTGCAAATATTTGTCTCTTTACTTCAGAGGCCTCTGGACCAAGAGAAATGTGGTGGATTACAAGATCCTGAGCCTGTTGTGAGAGCCAGATGAAACTTTTGCATCATCTTGGGGAAGGAGGCAGTTATTTTGCTTGAGTCTTAAAGTGAATATTTGTGACTAAGGACAGAATACGGGGGCACCTGGGTGGCTCAGTTGGCTGAGGGTCTGCCTTTGGCTCAGGTCATGATCCCAGAGTCCTGGGATCGAGTCCCGCATTGGGTTCCCTGCTCAGCGGGGAGTCTGGTTCTCCTTATCCTTCTGTCTCTGCCCACCCCCTTCACTTGTGCTCTCTCCCTCCCTTTCTCTCAAATAATAAATCTGAGAGAGAGAGAGAGAGAGAGAAGAGAGGAGAGTTTGTAGTAGAGTGCATGAGAGAGAGAGAGAGAGAGAGAGGAGAGTTTGTAGTAGAGTGCATGAGAGAGAGAGAGAGAGAGAGAGGAGAGTTTGTAGTAGAGTGCATGAGAGAGAGAGAGAGAGAAGAGAGGAGAGTTTGTAGTAGAGTGCATGAGAGAGAGAGAGAGAGAGAGAGGAGAGTTTGTAGTAGAGTGCATTAGCATTCGGCAAATAATCATCTCTTCTCAACCTCATCCTCGAGTAAAGTAGACTTTCCACCCACTCTTTTAGGCTGGGTGGAATGTGAGTAGACATGACATAGGTTAAAGAGGCTGATGTGGTATGTCTTGGCCTCTTGCATGCCTGAGAATCCACCCAGCTACTTGCTGCCCCTTCTGCTTGGGTCCTGAGACAAATGCCGTGTGAATCAGATCTGAAACTGATCCTTAGCATGGAGCAGAGCCACCAGCACCAAGACACTAATCTATGAGCCGAAAGAACATATACCTGATATATCTCATCAGATTTCCTAAACAGGAGAGAAGAAATAACAACAGACGCTTTTCCAAAATTGGTAAAAATGTGTTAAGCCTCAGCTTTACAAAGCCCAGGATATCCCAAGTAGGATAAAAAGAAATTCACATGTAGACATATTACCGTGAAACTGCACAACACCAAAAACAAGGGAAAGATCTTCCACGTTGCCCAGCATGGATGCAATCTATCCCTTGCCCTGCATGAGCTCCATGTCTAGGGCTCTTCATACAGCATCAAATACTTCTACCATTTACTGAGGAGAATCGCCAGGTAGGTGGCTGTTCAGGTATTGTCATCTGGAAGGGAACCTCAAGGGCCCCCAGTCTGACCCCCTTGATGACAGATAAGGACACTGGGTTCTAAGAGTGAAAAGCAAAACAGCTGCATACACTGCCTCATTCTCTTGGCAGACCCGAGATTCGTGGCCAAAGCGCTACCTCCCAGCCTCGTTTTCTATCACAGAGGGCTGAATGTGCCTGGGCCTGGTACAGGAGTGTACACAGAGAGCACGTGCTTCTCAAATCCACATGACAGGGCCTAGAAGATGCAAAGAGAGCTGCCCAAAGGCTTTGATGCACAGGCCACATAGGCAGACCTCCTTGGTTCATTATGGTTGTGCCTTGGGGAAAAAAAATGCCTTCCACAGGATGCAAGTAGGCTCCTAGGGCCTCTCCTGGCAAGGAATACTCCTGCTACCATTCCCAAGAGAGTACTCAGCCCAAATCAAAACCAAGCCCTGTCAAGCAGGGGCATGCCAGACTCTATCAGAAAAGTCCCTGGCCAGCCACTCCAACTCTTTTTGAATGACCCTCTCCAAGTGGACAAGGCATCATTTCCCTCAACCCTCAGCTGGCCAAGGTTGTTCCAAGGACAGTGGCCAACATAAACAGCACATAAAAATGAGTCCAGAAACCAAATTTTCAGCTCCAGGATGATGAACATCTATTTGTGTGTGGTAAACCAAACTTCCTGGGATAGCTTCCCAGAGCCCAGGGCCATCTGTCCCGCTGCCCATAACCCCAAGCCCAAAGGTGCCACCAGCAGTGCGGTCCCCAGAGATGACAGCTGTCTTGGGGATCTGCTTCCACAACTACTTCCCTCCCAGGATCCAAGAAGAAAAGAGACATACTTCTCGGCCTCAAAGTGGCCCAGCCAATGTGCAAATGAAGAGTCTTGTGGAATGTGCAGACTGGCAAGTGAAGAAATGGCAAAAACAGTCTGAGCCTGGAGGTGTGACAGGCCATTACTAAGCTCATAAAAACAGAGTCATTGGCTGGTGTTTCCCTGGATGGCACCCCTGAAGTCACCGTCACAAGCAGCAGTCAATGGATACTTCACTCTTCAGGTGGCGTTGGCCAGTCTACTAATATCCGGCAACCTCTGGGGGCCGCAGTGATGACCAGAGCATGCTCATTCTCATGCTGACCTGTCAGCTAACCCTGCTGGAAGCAAAGAAACCAGATATCTCCCCAACCCAAAGTGGCCACAATGTACAGTCAACCCTCAGGCAATCTCCCCTCTTCAGAATATTTTCAGAGCCCAGAAATAGGCCACAGCTTGGAAAAAAAGGTAGCCTGTGACCATTCAGGGCAGAAACAAACAGTACCTTACATTTGGGTAAGTTCTGAATTATAGCCAAGAACAAGACCTGACATGTCACCACGTGCAGATGTGCTTTTTAAATTTTTAATTTGCCTGAATTATTATGATGATGATGACTGCTGAATGGACATTTTCCTAACTCTGTTATTCCTTTGATATTAGTCAGTTGGCATTCCACTGTGATGTGGAGCTTTCTCTCCTTCTACACTTCATCCTTTATACCAGTTTGGGCTCACAGATTACCATTTCATAGGTTTTAAACTATTACTTTCATGATATATTTTGATGCTCCAATATCCAAGATTGCACCAGGGGGAGTCCCTTCAAGATGGCTTCATGTTCTGTGAACATGCCTGCATCATTCTGTAACCATGTCCTGACTTTCTGTTTTTTTTTTTTTTTTTTTAAGATTTTATTCATTTATCCATCAGAGACAGAAGACAGAGAAAGAGACAGAGAGAGAGGGGCAGAGACACAGGCAGAGGGAGAAGCAGGCTCCATGCAAGGAGCCCGACGTAGGCCTTAATCCTGGGTCTCTAGGATCAGGCCCTGGGCTAAAGGCGGCACTAAACCACTGAGCCACCCAGGCTGCCCTATGTCCTGACTTTCTGGCAGAAAATATTTCTAGCATGCACATCGTGTATTTTTTCTGCCCCGGGCCCTGGTATCAGTCATTTCTCCAAGGATTCCTAGTCCCTGTTAGTGGAATGGGATTGGAGAATATTACCTGAGCAACCAGGTGTCCTCTTAGTCCTGGTTGGTAAGCCCTCTTAGTGGAAAGAGCTCATCAATATTTGTATATGCAAGGATATATATGTAATATTCACATATGTGTTAATTTCTACATTTACTTATTTTGGAAACCACAAGTTTACACAAATACCTCCAATTACAGTCCAATATAATTGTGTTCATTCTCACCCCTTTCCTGATCTGTAACTCCCTCCTCTAACAGCAGGGAAACCAGCCAGCCTCCTTTACTCTCAATGTATTCACTTATCCACCCAATCCCAGTGTGTATAATCAAATTCTTGAATCCAGTAGGCGGCCACCACACTGAGCCACCTTACTCATGAGGCCTTCAACCTTTCCCAGGTTGCATTCCCTATCAGGTCTGCATAAATGCTTCCTTTTTTTCAAAGAGCTTTAGTGAATTATAAATTACCATAAAAATTAACCCATCTTAAGTATACAAATCAATGATGTTTTTAGTAAATTCACACGACTGTGTAACCATCGCCACAATTTGGTTTTAGCACACTTCCGTCATTCCAATGGCCATTTCAGCCAGGCCTCTTTCCTCAGCGCTAGACACCCACCAACCTGTTTTCTCTCTTTGTAAATTTGCCTCTTCTAGAATTTCCATGTACAAAGAATTATGTAGTTTTTGCATCTGGTTTGTCTTACTTAGCATCATGTTTTCGAAGTACATCTGTGATGTAACATGTATCGTTACTTCCTTTTTACTGGTGCATCATATTCCATTTTATAGATATTTCATACTTTGTTATCCATTGACTAGTTGTTGGACATTTAGACTGCTACCAGTTTGGGGCTATTATGCATAATGCTGCTGTGAATAACTATGTGCAAGTCTTTGTGTGGACACATATTTTCTATTACTGTTAGTAGTGTGGTAGGCAGATTAATGGCTTCCAAAAGTGTCTGATTTACTAATCAGCCAACTTTCAGAAAGCAAGATTATCCAGGATTATTTTATATTAAGTCCATGTCCCAATCCCCAGAATCTGTGAATCTGTTAAGTTACATAGCAAAGCGGAATTAAGGTTGCAGATGAACCTAAGGGTGATAATCAGCTGGTGTTAAGAAAGCAAGATGACCCTGGATACCCTGGGTAGGCCCAGTGTACTCACAAGGGTCCTTCCAAAGAAGAAGAGGCAAAAGAAGTCAGAGTGATACTCTGAGAAGTACACAGCCCACCGTTGCTACCTTTGAAGATGCAAGAAGGAGACCATGAGCCAAGGGATAGTGGGTAGCCTCTAGAAGCTGGGAAGTTTCTCCTTGAGAGGCTGCCAGAAGGAATGTAACCCTGCCGACACCCTGGTTTTAGCCCAGTGAGACTCCTGTTGGACTTCTAACCTCCAAAGCCATCAGAGAATGCATTTGTGTTGTTTTCAGCCACTGTTTGTAGTGATTTGTTACAGCAATAACAGAAAACCAATACAGATGGTTCCCGATGTAAGATGGTTCACGTTACAATTTTTCAATTTTGTGATGGTGCAAAAGCAATATGCCGTCACTAGAAACTGCATTTCAGATTCTGTATTCTACTCTTCCTGGGCTAGCAACATGTAGTAGAATACTCTCTCTCTCTCTCTCTCACTCAACGCTAGCCGGGAGAGAAGCTGCAGCTTCCTGTCAGCCGTGCAATCTTGAGGATAAACCACCAATAACTTATAATCATCCCATCCCCAAGAACCATTGTGTTTTTCACTTTCAGTACAGTATCCATATGTAACATGAGATGTTCAACACTTTGTGTTATATGATTTTGCTCAACCGAAAGCTTATATTAGTGTTCTGAGCACATTTATGGTCGGCTTGGCTACACTACAATGATTGGTAGGTTAGGCATATTAAATGCACTTGCCACTTACGTTACTGTCAATTTATGATGGGATTATGCAATGTAAGTTGAAGAAGATTTATACAGGCAGATACCTAAAAGTGGATACTGGATTGGATAGTACGTTTATGTTTAACTTTTTAAAAACTGGGATATTTTAGTGTAAAGAACTGAAAATCTATGTTGGTTTTCAAGCTGGCTATACCATTTTACATTCTTGTCAGAAAAGTATGATTTTGGTAAATTTCTTGGATTCTTAAATGGTTGCTTTTGACATTTTTGTCTACTTTTATCACTGTCTTGGGGAGAGAGGAATTTCTCACTCCACCAGACCAACAACACCCAATGACTTTTTCACTGAGTTATTAAAGAAGGGAGGAAAAAAAGGAAGAAAAGAGGGAGGGAGGGAAGATCAACTATTTTTAGTGACTTACTAGTGGTATTAGAGGCCCAGATATTTCAGGGGCTCATACACTATGCTTCTTCTTAACTATGTGATGTGAGGTACACTGTCTCACTCGCCTAAGCCTCAGTATTCTGACTATAAACATAAAAATAATAAGATATGTGTCCTGGGTTTATGATGAGAACAAAATAAGGTGACACAGATAAGGCGCATATGCAGGGCTTGGCCTCTAGGAGCTACCATTTTGTCTGTGTTGCTCTATTTGAGAAAATGGACAAATGTGTAATTAATCATAAAAAATACATAGTGTGGGTATCTAGAAACATAAACAACTTGCCTAGTTGGCCTATTTTCCAAGTCACTCATAGATCTTAGAAACCAAAAATGGAACTGCAAAACCTGTCAATTCATCTGTTGCCAGCAGTTATCCACACACCATGTGCTTCCATCCGTAACAATGCTACCCTGGACAAGATTCTATGCTTTCAGACATCTTTTCAGCACATACTTTCATGTGGTCAAAAGGCCAGTGGGGGGGATCCCTGGGTGGTGCAGCGGTTTGGCGCCTGCCTTTGGCCCAGGGCGCGATCCTGGAGACCCGGGATCGAATCCCACGTCGGGCTCCCGGTGCATGGAGCCTGCTTCTCCCTCTGCCTGTGTCTCTGCCTCTCTCTCTCTCTCTCTGTGACTATCATAAAATAAAAAAAAAATAAAATAAAATAAAAATTAAAAAAAAAAAAAAAAAAGGCCAGTGGGTAGACAGAACAGAGATGATCCCATCTGATCGATTAAGGAAACTTTTAGGAAAAGGCCCAGAGCTGCCAAGTGATTCAACTCAAGACTCTACAGAGAGAAGGTGACAGAAATGCCACCATTTTCCCATTTCTGTAGGGCATAGCTTTGGTTTCCACCCAGGAGCACCTTTCCCACCTCTCTTTCACTGACATTAATCACTCAAGGACTGCAGAGAAGACGAGGGTTCATCAAATCCAGAAACGCTAATAACACAGTCAACATCCATGAACACATGCTGATTTCATTGTAATTCTGCTCATCTTGCTGGGAGCAGCCATGCATGGCTCAGTGCAAGCTTAAGACTCCATTACATAGTTAAATTGGCATTTGTTCTGAGCCCAGTGGCATTTGTAATGCATCTGTGAAAACGGAAATGAGTCGAGGCACCCAAGGTCCATTACACAGGGCAAGTTAAACACCCCCAGAGCCCACCACAAAGGCTCAACCACTGGATTCACAGCTGTGCCAACGGCTCTCCACGCTCATCCTCCCAAGGTCAAGGCCTTCTGAAGGACCATTCTCCTGTTCACACAGCCGTTTCATGTCTATCCATTTCAGACCCAACTTCACGACGGCCTGACAACCTAAGTCCCATCATTCTTGTTTCACAGATGAGAAAGTAGAGGCTTAGAGAAGTTAAGCGACCTGCCTAAGTCACACAGCTGGTAAAATGATGGATCCAGGCCTCAAACTCAGGTCACTGAGACTCGAAATTCCATGAGCTCATCATGCTTCTCTCCAGTGTCTCTTGCGCACAAGCCTTCTCTTCCCTCTTCACTATGCCTCCTTGATCATATACACACAGTGTACATGTTGGATAACTGTACAGTACTGGGGAAGGGTGTACACATCAGCCCACCCAAGGATACCTCTGCCCTCCCAGGTTCACATACAAGGTCAATATATGGTTTAAAGCCTTTCAAGTTTTTTTTTTTTAAAGATTTTTTTAAATTGGAGTTTGATTTCCCAACATATATCACCCAGTGCTCATCCCATCAAGTGCTCCCCTCAGTGCCCGTCACCCAGTCACCCCATCCCCCCGCCCGCCTCCTCTTCCACTACCTCTTGTTCGTGTCCCAGAGTTAGGAGTCTCTCATGTTCTGTCTCCCTCTCTGATATTTTCACTCATTATTTTTTAAAAGATTTTATTTATTTATTTGAAAGAGTGAGCGAGCAAGAGAGCATGAGCAGGAGAAGAGGGAGAGGCAGATGGGGAGGAAGAAGCAGGCTCCCCATTGAGCAGGGAGTCCAATGTGGGACTCAATCCCAGGACCCTGGGACCATGACCTGAGCTGAAGGCAGATGCTTACCTTACTGAGCCACCCAGGCACCCCTGATTTGAGGCCTTTAAAAAAAAAAAAAAACGCTTGGACATAGAAGCCATTTGTATAGAAGAGCAATGCCTGAGGGTCTCATTGAACTTATAAATTTTGCTCCTCTTAATTCTTTATGATGTTTTGATTTTTGGTTTTGCTACTCCGAGAAAAGCTAATCCATTAAATAAGTGACACATTATTCTCTTGAGTCAGGTCTTTAATTTTGTGGGAGGGCATGGGGGAAAGATACAGAGAACCAGAAAGCAATGTAGAACCTTTTTTTTTTTTAAAGATTTTAATTTTTTTATTTATTTGAAGAGAGAGGGAGAGAGACAGAGCACAAGCAGGGGGAGCGGCAGAGGGAGAGGGAGAAGCAGGCTCCCTGCTGAGTGAGGAGCAGGACATGGGGCTCAATCCCAGACTCCAGGATCATGACCCGAGCCAAAGGCAGGCGCTTAACCAACGGAGCTTTCAAATGCAAGGTAGATGAGTCATAAAATGTAGAGCTATACCTGCCTACTGCTGGGCTGTCGCCCTCACCCTGGATCATACAGACATGAGCAAAGTTTATATTCCAGCCCCCAAAGGACATTTCCTTAAGTTCCCTTTTTAGGCTCTGTTCTAAAAGCTTGAAAAGGGCATGCACCCACCCCCATCTGGACACAGCAATACCTGAGTGGGAGAGGGCACAGGTGCATGTCCCCAGGAGGGTGGGGACCCTCCTGGGGACATGCCTCCGGCTCATCTTCCAGGAAAAGCAGAGAGGAGTATCATGCCTGCAGCACCCTGTCTCTGTGGCCTTTGAGCTGTCCCCCATATTTCCACTGACAGCACCTGGCCTCCAGAGCTCTCCCCACATTTCTGAGGATAGGTAGGTGGGAGTTAGGGAGGTAGAAAAGGGGAGCAAACAAGATTCATTGAGTCTACCTTACAAGGAAGGTTATTTAGATTCATCCACTCATTCGTTCAGGGCTGAACAGCAAGCCAGGAACCAGTGACTGGCAGCAGCAGGGTACTTTGCCATTCCCAAAACCGCTTCGCACAACTTCTCTGGGCAGTCCCTGTCTGCCATGGTATCGTGCCCATTTTATAGGTGAGCAAACTGATATCTAAAAGCGACCTACCCAGGTCCCAGAACAAACAGCAAAAGCAGGTTGAAAACCCAGAAGCGAGGCAGGCGGGCTGACTTCGCTGCCCATCCCGTGAGCACCGGGCAGCCTTCTCTCACCAACCAATCCCTGCCCCGAATTCCCAGAGAAACCCCAACTGCAGGCCTATGTTCACAGCCCAGCTTCACCACTGTCTGGCTGGGGCTTTCCCTTCCTTGCCTGCGCGGCCTCATCCATAAAATGGGCACAAGAGTGACCAGGTCATAAGATCACTGAAGAAGGTAGAGGTGACTACGCCACAGACATCAGCCCCTCGTATCACTCCGTGCCGTGGGGGCCCAGCTGGGCACACCGCAGGGGCTCAGGACCTTTACTTCCAGTAACCAGGTCAGTGAGCTGGTTTCTCCCCTGCCCTGGCCCCCCAGGAAGGCAGCAGGGGCTGGGAGGGAGGGACAGGCCCACGGCAGGGCTCCGGGCAGCCTTAGGCCGGGCACTCCGGGCCTCGCCTTTGTCTGTGCGCCTGTAACTGAGAGGCCCGTCTAGACTGAGCGGCTACTAGAAGTAATCCCAGGAAAATCTCCCTGAAACCTGATCCCTGCCCTTATCGAGGGCCGCGCAGATTAGCCTGATTGATTGAACAATGGACGCCAGGGCCTTAACAGGATCTCCATGTGTCTCCTGTGCAGAAGGGGCTCTGGGCAGGCGCAGGGCCCACCTTGCAGAGGAACCTGTCCTGCGGGGTCAGCAGGCCAGGCGTCCTCCTCCCAGGGGGCTGGAGGGGGCTGGGAGGACTCCGTTCTAGCAGGCCCATCACAGCACCCCACAACCACCTGCAGCACTTAGGGGCTGCTCTGTGTGACCCACAGGCCCCGTGAGGGCATCACCACCCCTGCTTCGCAGCCCAGGGCATGGAGCCTGAGCAGCCTGCTCAGGCTCACATACCAAAGAGTAGCAAAATCCAGAGTCAACTTGGGCCTGGTGACACAGAGGCATGAACTCTTAGCTACGCTCCAGTCCTGCCCCCTTGGCACTCCCGCGGCAGTGGCCCGCAAACCACAGGCTCTGGTCACTGGCTGACCTTCCGGCGTCCTTCAGTGAAGAAGTCAGCCTGTGGGCCCCTCTAGCATAACCATGGGCGTGGCAGTGTCCTGTCAGCAGCAAAAGACACCTGCAAGCCAGTGTCGTCATCAAAACCATCATTCTCTTTTGTTTTCCTCTGACCCACCAAGCTTGGGAACTAACTATAAACAAAGCCGTGCTGCTGTAAGCTGCCTCCACCAGGAGCCTTCCAGAGTGCGGGTGCCAAACAGAGGGCAGGGCCACCAGTTGCACATAGGCCGTCAGTTCAGGACGAAAGGGGCCTGTCCCAGCCACAATCTACCAGCCCTCACCGAGGGGTAGATGTCGAAACACCTGGGTGGTTCGTCTTGTGATCAGCGTGCTTTGGAAGAGCCAGGGAAACAGGACAGGCAGCTGAGCTGGTCAGGACATGGATGGTAGAACAGCCCAGAATGAGGCTCACACAAGCCAGGCCTTACTTGTCCCCGACCTCTGCCACTCACCTATGTGACCTGCCCTGCCTGAGCCACATCAGCTCCATTTCACAAATGAGAATGTCAACCTCCTATCCCTGTCCAGCTCTAAAGGTTGTCAGGAACAAGATGGATCAACCAGCCTCCTACATGCTAGGTTAGGTATGGCAAGAGAATTGCCCCCCAACTCAGAAACTCTTATTAAGACTCAGAAGGGGGACGCCTGGGTGGCTCAGGGATTGAGCATCTGCCTTCGGCCCAGGATGTGATCCTAGAGTCCCAGGATTCAGTCTGCACCGGGCTCCCTGCATGGAGCCTTCTTCTCCCTCTGCCTGTGTCTCTGCCTCTCTCTCTGTGTCTCTAATGAATAAATAAAATCTTTTAAAAAAGAAAAGACTCAGAATTGATGCAACCTGTAATGAACTGTTACCATGTGAAAGCAACGAGGCAGGACGGTCAAGTTCTATCCCACCCTGCAGAGTGAGCGCAGATGCTGAGGGCTCGGGAATGCCATGTACTGGGGCAGCGTCTCCATCACCGTCGGCAGCACAGGCTGGAAGAGTCTGTCTCTCGGACACCACCACCAGTGTGGCAGGAGGGCTGCTGTGGGGGGGCCTCATGCCACAGAAGAGGAAACCAAAGTCCAGGAGACTTGCCCTTAGGACTCAGTGAAAATGTTCCCAGGAAGCATTATTAGCTCATTAACTAGAGTGGGTAATGCTGATCCCCCACTAATACCTCTTTGAGGGCTTGTTTCTTTTTTTTTCTTTTCTTTCTTTCTTTCTTTTTTTTCTTTTTTCTTTTTTTTTTTTTGCAACTCAAATACCCAGCTGGGGTCCTAATTCATTTCAGCAAATGGCATCTGTCTCTATGAGGTTCTGTCTCTGTGATCTTAAATTGGATAATCCCTTGCCCCTCTGGTTTCCTGTTCACCAGGTAACACCTGCGCTTCCAGAGGCCCCTTATCTGCCCTCTCATTGGGCCCCTGTGTGAGACTGAGGTCCACCCCTGGCCATCCCCATATTTTATCCCAGCACCTCCCATGTCTGTCCAGAGCCAGCCAGACCCTCAGCATGTGGGTCCAGCCCCATTCTACCTTCTGGATGGTCGGCCCTTGGATCATCATCTTTTTCTGCCTGCCTCAGACAACTTGCCCATCCGGAGGCAGCAACTTCATCTCCTATTACTGGTCAATTTCTTCTTGTACCTTTATAACTAGGCAGGGATGGGGCCCATGCCCGCTGGGGAAGGGATCTGAAAGAGCCCTGAGACCATGAACTACTGTGGGTGCTGAGGACAGAGAGACAAAAATTAAGTCCTCCCACACAAGTTCACGTGAGAAGCATGAGCAGGACACTCACTACATGCCAGTCCCTGTGCAGGGAGTAGGGCAGAAAGACATACACCTTCTACCCTCCGGAACCCCATCTCACCCCAGGCCACACATACCAGGGACCCAAAGGGGCTGACAGAGGAGCTGCAGTCGGTGGGGAGGAAGTGCCCGTAGAGGAGGGGCTTCTGAGAGCCAGGCGGGAGGGCTGGACTCAGGTGTTCTTGGATGGCTAGGTACAAGGGACAGAAGCCTAGGATGGGAAGGACCCATCTCATGCTGGACTCCTGGTGGGAGGGTAAGTGGAGCTCACATCACAGTGTGAATTTGCACCTACATAAAGTCAAACCACTGATGATTGCAGAGTGGGGTTGAGTCCCAGAAAGACCACTCTGGTGACACAGTAGCAGGTCGACTGGTGAGGGGAGAGCAGAAAGGAGACCACTGTAATAGTCCAGGTGACAGAGGGCTCCAGGGCCCACACTGGTCTCCCATTTATAAGCTGTGTGACCTTGGGCCAGGTACTTAAACTTTCTGAGCTGCAGTCTCCACCTCAGTCAAAAGAAGACTCCAGCAGCAGGATGTCATGTGTGTTCAAACTGATAACGCATGAAAAGCATTTAGCATGATGCCCGGCACACAGTAAATGCTCAATAAATGTTTGCTTAGAAAAACAAAAGGGCAAAGGCTGACTTCTAGGGCCTCCTCCCTCCCCCAGTCTCCCCAATCAATAAAAGCAGCCCTTTTATCTAAATCCCTGGGACCAAAGGGAAACCAAACACAGCAGCTGTAGCTTTGCTTCCCAAGACCCGTGCCCCCCTGCCCAGGCTTCTCCCGTTGGGGCCCATCGTGGCTGCTGTGGCCGAGAAAAGAATGCTGGCGCACTGACCTGGCCATGAACCTTCCCCCCAGTCTCCAAACACGCACAAAAGCATTTCTCCTGCCTCGGCAATGCAAGTGCCACCCAGTCCAGCATGCCCTGCCCACGAAGGCCACAGAACTGATGTGATCCATGCAGAATCACACACCTACCCGGTTCTGCTGCCTGGACCATGGCTGGGGCAGCAGGAGAAAAAAAAAATGAAAGAAAAATTTGTTCTTAATATTTATGACTCTGGTGGTATTCTTGTGCACAGGGCTGAATTCCTGCATAAAGAGGAGAAATTCAATCCAGTGTAAAATGGGCTTGGTAGAGGAGGGGGTAACACAAGCTCTCGAAATCCTGAGAACTTTCGGTTGGTCTTTTCACAAGAAAATTGAGGGATCTTCCAGGTGGGCTGAGAGGTTGGGAGGCACACATTCTACAAAAATGGGAGTGGGCAGGGACCAGACTGGGCCAGACTCTCCAGGACTTCAGAGACAGATCATGCTGGCTGCTGCAGGATGGCAATGTGGCAGGGGCCTGTCCCTTGCCATGATCCTCAGCCACAGACACGTGTAGCATGCTACACGTGGAGGTGGGGGGTGGGGAGGGGGGGTGGCAAATGAAGCAAGATGGCATTTTAGATAGAATAAAAGGGGGACTATTTCTTTGGCCGGCTTTGGATCATCGTTGTTTCTTTTCCATAGCGAGGTATTGCAGAAGGATCAAGGTCTTGGGCATCAGTAAGTTCCCAAGCTTGAATCCTGTTTCCCAATTTATAAGCACTGCTCACCCACAGGGACCTTGAGCCACAGGTGAAGGTGAAGGGTGGAGGTGACGGCGGCCACCCGAGGCGCCCCTGGCGGGGGTGAAATTAAACAGGATGCTCAAGAAGCATTGAGCTGTGCAGATCTACGCCTCCCCTAAAGTGGGCCAGTGGATCAATTATCTAGATAAAATAAATATTTTAAATGACTGTCACTAGGTAGTTGAAATAACAAGGTTTTTTCCCCATGGAAATTATCTAAATAGCCTCAAGTTTCTTGTGTGTGCAATAGATATGAACAGATAAACAAGGGACTTAGCAGCCCTCTTGGAAAAGCCAGCCCCTGGTCATATTTCCAGAAATCGAAAGGACAACCTTGTCTTAGCAAAAAGCATGATGTGGACTTAAATGGTAGCAAGGAAAGTCCTAAAGAGCGTGACTTTACCTTCCCAATTACCCTTTCCTTAAAAAACAAAACAAAACAAAAAAAACTTTTAGTTTTTTCTTCTGTTTTTAACTAAGAATATCTTAGATCAGGCTGCCGGATCGTAATCAGAATATCCAAATTAGGCTACAATTTGAGGAACCCAGTGAGACTTCCCATGGGCTATAGGTCTTGTCAGCATCTTTTTTTTCTAACTTTGGTGAAACACAATTCATATGAAGTAAATGCATCCATTTTGTGTACTTTGCTGAATTTTCACACACGCACACGTGTTCAGCACAAGTCAATATCTCAAATATCGCCATGACCCCCTAAAATCTCCTTATACTTTCTTCACTCAATTCTCTTCACCTCCAGCCAATGATGCATGTGGCTTCTATCACCACAGTTTTGCTTGTTGTAAAATTTCATGGGGATGGAATCATGGAAGATGTGCTTCTCTGTGGGCTCAGCATACTGTGTTTGAGACTCCTCCAGGACAGCCTGTATATCAGCAACTTGTTTCTTATTGTGGAGCAGTATTTCACTATATCATTGTATGAATGTACCACAATTTGTTTATCTATTCATGGCTGATGAGCATTTGAGTTCTTTCTAGTGTGGGGGGCTTTTATGAATGAAACTGCCTTTAATATTCATATAAAAGGCTTGTGATGGACATATGTTTTCATTTCCCTGGAATAAATACCTAGGAATGGAAGACAGTTAAATGGCAATGTGAGTTTAAAAGAAACTGCCAACCTGTTTCCCAGAGAAGCCATTCAATTCTACACTTCAGCAATATGTGAGAGTTAAAGTTAACTTCATCCTTGCTAGCACTTGGAAATGTCAGCTTTCTGCAGATTTACTGAGGTATAAATCACAGTCCATAATGCTCATCTATGTTAAGGATACAGTTTGATTAACTCTGGTGATTACATATAGTCCTATAATCGCAACCACAATCAAGAAACAAAACGTGTCCATCACCAAAATTCTATCCCCCACTGAGTCACTGTGCTGTAGGGGCCTCTCCCCTGAACATGAATACTCAGCCACCACTGATTTGCATTCCTTCCTCTTCTATTATTTGCAATAGTTTGAGAAAGATCGGTATTAGCTTTTCTCTAAATGTTTGGTAGAATTCACCCGTGAAGCCATCTGGTCCTGGACTTTCGTTTGCTGAGTGGTTTTTTTTTTTTTTGTTGTTGTTGTTGTTATTTTTTTTATCTGTGATTCAATTTCATCACTAGTGATTGGTCTGCTGAGATCTTCTCTTTCTTCCCGATTCAGTCTTGGCAGATTGTATGCTTCCAGAAATTTATCCATTTCTTCCATGTTGTCCAATTTGTTGGCATATACTCTTTTGTAGCACTTACAATCCTTTGTATTTCTGTAGCGTTGGTTGTAATATGTTTTCCTTCATTTATGATTTTATTTATTCCAGTCCACTTTTTTCTAGTGGTCTAGTCTGGCTAAAGGTTTATCAATTTTGTTTCTACTTGTAAAGAACCAGCTCTTTGTTTTAGGACCACTCATGGTTCATCTGATGTCTCCTCAGAAGATTAATGCAATGCTTCAGACATTTTAGTGGGAATGACAGCAAAATCTATGATAATCTTTACTGGATGGATATTACACACTGACTTGAATACAAGAACATGCCACTGGATTCCTCAGGGACAAGAAAATGCTATTTCAGAAATTCTTAAACTACAGTATCTTCTCTTTTTTTAATTGAACTGTAGTTGACATACAATGTTATATTAGTTTCAGGCATACAACATAGTGATTCAACAATCCCATATATTACTCAGTGCTCACCAGGATGAGCGTAGGACCAGCTCTCAGTTTCATCAATCTTTTAAGTCTCTAATTTATTTCCTCCCATCTACTAACTCTGAATTCTGTTCTTTTTCTAGATCTAAAAGGGATAAGGTTAGATGTCTGAGATTTTTCTTGTTTCTTGAGGCAGGTCTATATTGCTATAAGCTTCCCTCCTAGAATTACTTTTGCTGCGTCCCCAAGATTTTGAACCATTCTGTTTCCATTTTCATTTGTCTCTAGGTATTTTTTTCCTTGATAACCCAATTAGTTGTTGGGTGGCATGCTGTTTAGCTTCCATGCATTTTTGTCTTTTTTTTCCCCCTCAATTTTTTCCTTGTAAGTGAATTGTAGTTTCACACTGCTGTGCTTGGAAAAGATACCTGATATGATTTCAATCTTCTTATATTTATTGAGACTTCTTTTGTCTCCTATCATGTGATTCATCCTAGAGATGTTGCATGTGTCTTTAGAAAGAATGCTTATTCTGCTGTACTTGGATGGAATGTTCTGTATGTTTGTTAAGTCCATCTGGTCTAATGTGTCATTCAAAGACAATGTTTCCTTTTTGGTTTTCTGCCCAGATTATCCATCCACTGATGTAAGTGGGGGGTTAAAGTCCCCTACTATTATTGCATTACTGTCCATTTTCCCTTTACGTCTGTTAATACCGGCATTATGTATTTAGGTGCTCCGATGTTGGGCACACAGATATTTACAATTATTGTATCCTCTTATTGGATTGATCCCTTTATCATTATGTAATGTCCTTCCTTTTCTCTTGATCCAGTCTTTGTTTTAAAGTCTATTTTTTCTAGGGGATCCCTGGGTGGCCCAGTGGTTTGGCATCTGCCTTTGGCCCGGGGCGTGATCCTGGAGTCCTGGGATCGGGTCCCGCATCGGGCTCCCTGCATGGAGCCTGTTTCTCCCTCTGCCTGTGTCTCTGCCTCTCTCTCTCTCTGTCTCTCATGAATAATAATAATAATAAAGGTCTATTTTTTCTAGGAGTGCCCGGGTGGCTCAGTCAGTTAGGTATCCAGCTCTTGATCTCTGCTCATGTCTTAAGGACATGAGTTCAAGTCCCTCACTGCCCAGCATGGAGAACACGTAAATGAATAAAATAGGACACCTAGGTGGCTCAGTGATTGATCCCTGAGGGTGCTAGGATCGAGTCCTGCATCCGGCTCCCTATAGGGAGCCTGCTTCTCCCTCTGCCTTTGTTTCTGCCTGTCTCTCATGAATAAGTAAATAAAATCTTTTTTTTAAAGAATAAAATAAAGTATAATAAATAAATTCTACTTTTTTTCTGATGTAAGTACTGCTCTCCCAGCTTTTCTAGTGCTTCCATTTGTCTGGAATATCTTTTTCCATCCCTTCTCAGCCCCTTCTCAGCCTATATGTGCCTTTAGGTCTGAAATGAGTCTCTTATAGGTAGCACAAAGATGGATTTTGCTTTGGTTTTCATTCATTCAGTCACCCTGTCTTCCAGTTGGAACATTTAGTCCATTTACATTTAACATAGCTATTGATAAGTATTTACTTATTGCCATCTGTTCCTTGTTTTCTGGTTGTTTTGTAGTTTGTCTCTGTTCCTTTCTTTTTCTCTTGCTCTCTTCCCTTGTGATTTGATAACTTTCTCTACTGTTAAGTGTGGGTTCCTTTCTCTTTATTTTTTGTGTATGTAAGTTTTTTTGTTTGAGGTTACCATGAGATTCATATATAACACCCTACATAAATAGCTGTCTTTATAAAGCTAATGGTTAAGTTCTAACATATTCTAAAAGCACTACATTTTTACTTCACCCTCCATATTTTAGGTATGTAACACCATATTTTACATTTTTAAATTTCGTGTATTGCTTCACTTTTTATAGATATAATTGATTTTACTACTTGTCTTTTAATCTTCATACCAGAAATTGTGGTATTTTTAGAGTAAGTTTTGAAATCAGGTAGTTTAAATTCTCCAAATCTGTTTTTCTTGTTCACGATTACTTTGGATATTCTAGGGACTTTGCGTTTCCATAGGAATTTTAGAATCAAGTTGTTAATTTCTACAAAAAAAATTCACCATGACAGATTTGAATTGCACTAATTGGGGGAGGACTGACATCTTAACTATATTGAGTGTTCCAATCCATGAACATGGCACCTCTCTCAATTTATTTAAGTCTCTTTTAATATCCTCAGTAATGTTTTGTGGTTTTCAGTGTAGAGGTCTTGCAAACATTCCATTAAATTTCCCCTTACATTTTTTATGGGTTTTTATAACTAATACAAGTAGAATTCTCTCTTGAAGTTCATTTTCTAATTGTTTGCTCCTAGTATATAGAAAAATATGGATTACAATCCATTTGCAAAAAAAAGACACTGTATCCTCTGAATTTGCTAAATTTATGTTTCAATTCTAAATGCTTTTTCAATAGGTTCCTTAGGATTTTTCTAAATATATGATCATATTACCCAAAAGTGAAAATGATTTTAATTATTGCATCCCTATCTGTATGCCTCATTTCTTTTACTTCACTTTCGGCCCTGGTTAGGATTTCCAGTGCTTTCCAATGCTGATGGGAAGTGACCAGAGTGGAAAAGGCTATCTTATTTTTAATCTTAGGAAGAAAGTATGTAATGTTTCAGCAGTAGACCTGAAATAAATTGTAGGTTTTTGGTAAATGTCTTTTATTGGATTGAAGGTTTCCTTCTCTTCCTAATTCACTGCACTTTTATTATTATTATGGCTATTGAATTTTCTCAAATGCTTTTCCTATGTCTTTAAGATAATCACATGGTTTTCTTCCTTTACTCTGATAATGTGGGTTATAATGACTGATTTTCAAATATTAAATCAACTTTGCATTCCTAGAATAAACACTGTTTAGTCAGGATGTACTTTTTTGTATTGCTAGATTTGTTTTGATACAGTTACATGAAGGATTTTTGTCTCTATAATATATCTCATGTGTCCTCCTGTTCAAGAAAGGTATTGATCTGCAAACCATGAGAGACTCCTAACTCTGGGAAACAAAGGGCTGTAGAAGGGGAGATGGGTGTGGTGATAGGGTAACTGGGTGACAGGCACTGAGGAGGGCACATGATGAGATGAGCTATATTTTGTTATACTATATTTTGGCAAATTGAATTTAAAATTAGAAAAAAAAAAGAAAGATATCGATTGATAGTTTACTTCTTTATCATGTTTTGTTATCAAGGTCATGTTGTCCTCAGAAACAAATTGTCAAGTATTTCTGCTTCTTGTATTTTCTGAAGGAGTTAGTATCAAATTCCTATTATTTATTCTTTAAGGCTTTGATAGAAATCACCAGTGAAACCACCTGGGCCTGGAGTTTTCCTTGTGTTGTAGGTTTTTAAAAACAAATTCAATTACTTTTACTGGTATAGAGCAATGAGTCTTTAGATGCAATACCAAAAGCATATCCATGAAAGGAAAATTTGACAGGTTAAACTTTAATAAAATTTAAAAGTTCTGCTCTGCCAAAGACATAGAAAAATAAAAAGAAAGCCCACAGACTGGGATAATTCTTAAAACTCAACAATAAGAAAACAACCTAATAAAAACGTGTAAAAGACCAGGACACCTCACCAAAGAAGATATACAGATGGCAAATAAGCACATGAAAAATGCTCAACATCCCGGATACAAATCCATGAAACAAATTCATAAAACCATACCCTTACCAGTGTTACACACTATGAGGTACTCTCTTTATGATACTGTTTAAGAAGGCAGGAAAGTATGCAATATACATGGTTTATTACAGAAATACATTTGGTTTAGAATTTGTCACCTAAGAAATAAACCTGTGTTAATTCTGATAATTCATTTCAGTGGAACATCTCATTTCCTAAAATGAAATTATTGTTATTTATAATTATCATGATGATGATTGTAATGATATTAATGAAGGAAATGCCTGGTAATATGAGGATTACTAGTCAGTGATATAAAATCAGTACAAATTCTTTAAAGCCTGTAAAGTCAGTATCATAACCTGTGTTTTATAGGAGAGGAAAGCAAGCATCTTAGTCTGCTCAGGATGCCATAAAATGCAGTAGCCTCGTGGAATTAAACAAACAGTTGAATTTCTCACAGGTCTAGAGTTCAGAAAGTCCAAGATTGGGTCTTGGCACTGTCATGCCCTGGCTTGCAAACTGCCTTTTCATCATGTCCTCACACGGCAGGGTGGAGGACAGGGGTGGTGGGTGAGTACATGATCAAGCTCTCTGGTGTCTTTTCATAGAAGGCACTGATCCCATCATGAGGACCCCACCCTCAGGACCACATTGAAACCTAATTACTTCTTTAAGGCCCTACCTTCAAGAACAATTACACTGGGGGTTAGGGCCCAAATGTATGAATTTGGGGACATGATTCAGTCCATAGCACCAAGATTCAGAGACGTTCACCTCTCAATTAAGTGGTAGGAGGTAGGCTAAACCCCTGTTGGCCTGACGTGAAAGCTCATGTTTTCCATAGATAACATCTTCTGCTAATAAAGCTGGGATTTAAGACAGCCTTCCGATCTGAGCTTCTGATTTTACCAATGCAGCAAATGCCCCAAGAAAAGCCAAAAATGAGCAATCAAAACCTTGAGACACCAAAAAAGTAATTTTAAGAAAAAGCACAGTGTCTGTGACCACATACCACACCATGCCATGAGTTCTCTCATGGGCAAGCCCACAAGGTGAGAGGCAGCAGAGATTGTGGCACAAGGAGGGATGGGGCAAGAGGGGTCAAGCAAGTTCTGTGAGGATCTGGAGCCCTCCATTCTGGTGGGTCAGGGACTACTCTGGTCTTGCTTCCCACTCATGCCTGGACTCCCAGGCCTGCCCTTTGGATGCCCAGTGAACAGTGATCATTCATAAAGCTATGGGGTATTTTCATGTGTTATCCAAAAAGAATTTGGCCAAGTCTTAATGTCTGCCTTATCACCAAGTAATAAAAAGTTTTAAAAGATGCAATCACACTTTTCTCAACCCCACCTCAACCCAGAGTCTCCTCCATTTCACACGCTCATACTCTGGCAATGGGGGGTAAAGTCAAGGACATCTATTGTTCACCTCATTAGGTTATAAACACTCTAAGCTCTAATTTTATTTTAAAATGTTTTTCTTTAGACCATATCAAAGTGTTTCTGTGTCCAAACAGCCAAGTGAGCATGTCATGCTTCTGAATGACACCACTGAATTAGCCTGTCAAAATGCCCAGCATAACAGTTCCTGGGTGTAAACCAGCTACTATGATGGACACTCTTATCCACAGCCCATACTCAAGGACACAGAGATAGAGGAAAACCAGTGCCTGGAGCAGTTAGAACACACACATTTATCAATTAAACTAACTGTCTAATATGGGCTCAGTTTGGGGCACCCCCACACAATTACAATAGTGACATCAAAGATCAATGATCACAGATCACCATTACAAATATAATAGTGAAAAAGTCTATTGTGAAACATTGTGAACATTACCAAAATGTGACTCAGAGACCCAAAGTGAGCAAACGCTGTTGCAAAAATGGTACCAACAGACTTGCTCAGGGCAGGGTTGCCACAAACTTTCAATCCGTAAAAATTGTGCAGTGTCTGCAAAATGTAATACAGGACAGCACGATAAAATAAGGTACACCTGTAATCCTAACCATTGTAAAAGAACAGCATACCCAAAACACATCAAAATCAACCTGCAAAGACCCCAAAGATAAAGCAAAAATCTTGAAAGCAGCTAGAGAAAACAACACATTATGTGTATAGGGGAACAATCATTTGAAATACTACAGATTTATATCAGAACAATGGGGGCCAGAGGACAGTGAAACAACATCATTCAAGCGCTGAAAGAAAAGGAAGACCAACCATATCTAGTGAAAATCTCCTTCCGAAATGAAAGCAAAATAATGACATTCTCAAATGAAGGAATCTAAGAGAATGCGTCGCCAGTAGACTGGTGCCAAAATAAATGCTAAAGGAGGTTTCCCGGACTGAAGGACAATGATCCCAGAAGGAAACCTGGATATTCAGGAATGAAGGAAGAGAAGCAGGAAGGGTAAATATATGAGATTATTTTTTTTCCTTTTAAGTTTTTAAAAACACACATGACTGTTGAAAGAAAAAAATGCTAATTGGCAGAACCTTGAAAGAGGGACCCAATGTACCTTTATATAATACCTATAATAGCTATAACATAAAGTGTTTATGTTATAATAACTAAAACATAAAATACCTATAATAACTATAACATAAACATAATGGGTATCTTTATGGTTTTAAGGCTTTTCCATTTTTCTTGAAACAGTAAAACAAGAACTCTAAATAGATTAAAAATTTAGGTTTGTATTGTATAAACGCTAGAGTGATCACTAAAAAAATACACCTGAAAATATGTAGTCAAAAAGCCAACAGATGAATGAAACTAGGATATTAAAATATATTCAGTTAATCCCAAAAAGGCAGGAAACAAGATATAAAGGAACCAAGAGGGGACACAAATCGAAAAACAATAAAATGGTTGACCTGTGTGTAAATATTTATAATTACATTGACTGTAATGACCTAAATACATCAATTAAAATACAGATTATGAGATTGGATTTTTAGAAATAGTCCACTATATGCTATAGTCAAGAAATCTACTTCAAATGTGAAAACATGCACAGGTTAAAAGTAAAAGGATGAAAAAAGACTTAATATAAACACCAATCAAAAGAAAACCAGAGCGGCTATATTAATATCAGATAAAGTAGACTCGAGAACTCTAGTCCTGGGATCAAGTCCCACAAGCCTGCTTCTTCTCCCTCTGAGTCTCTGCCTCTCTCTGTCTTTCATGAATAAATAAAATATTTTTTAAAAACCCAAAATTTCCTTTAAGAGATATTTAACTATCTAATGCAAAAATATACACATGCATATATATATATATAATATATATATATATTATATATATATATATGGTATTATGACCTATGTAGAAATAAGTTTAAATTTTAAAATTGCACAAGGGATAAGAGGGGATAAATAGAACTGTAGTTTTTAAAATATATTGAGACAGTTACAAAAGCAAAAATAAATGAATGCATGCATGGATTAGTGTATATATATATATATTATATACACACTCATATATATCTCCAAGTTGATGCACCAGTAGAACCTAGAAACAATGACATTCCAGTAACAATGGGTATATTTACTACCTAGATCTCAGCTTCTAAGTAGCATCCCTCAATTAGAAAACAAAAGCAAAACAAAAGCCACCACCACTACAACCAGGATTCCTTAGATACACTGCTTAAGGCCAAAGCTGGGACAGAAAAATGCAAGAGGATCTGAGAGCACCATGGGTACCAGAAGGTACAGAAGTGCTCAAAAAAAGATGAGGACATATGAAAAGTTCAGGAACCAATTTCAAGGAACTCCCAATACCCAAAGCTGGAGTAATATGAGCAACAGGATGCATGAGAGAGTAAGCTATAGCATAAAATAAGTATGCCTGGGTCAATATTGAGAGGAAAAAAAGAAAGAGGGTGGGGAGAGGGAGTGGGAAGGGGCTGCTCTTCCTTACAGAAGAATTCCAATTAATACAGACAGAATGGATAAGGGAAATAGAAAATCACCATTAGAACATCACAGAAAAAAAAAAAAAACACATCACAGCAATTGTTGCAAACAAGATCCACTGTTGGCTGCTAAAATTAGTAATAGAAAGTTTGAGGAGAAATAGGATATTTGTGTAGTATCAAAGTATTTCTTCCAATATATTTATAAATAGAAAATAGTAACTTTTCAGGTCTTTCCACATGAGCACTGGGTGCTATATGCAACTGATAAATTACTGAACATTACATCTAAAGCTAATGTTATACTCTATGCTAGCTAATTGAATTTAAATTAAGAGAAAAGAAAAACAGTAACTTTCAGTAGATACTTCTGGAAAACATTGCCCGATCAATGGTAATCCCATCAGTAACATTTTTTTTAATTTTAATGTTTTTATTTATTTGACAGAGATAGAGAGTACTAGCAGGGGGAATGGCAGGGAGAAGGAAAGAGAGAAGCAGATTCCCCACTGAGTAGGGAGCCTGATGTGGGGCTTGATGCCAGGACCCTGAGTTCATGGCCTGAGCCAAAGGCAGACAACCAATTGAGTCACCCAGGTGCTTCTAACCCCACCAGTAATAACAAGATATATCATACGCCCCCTGTTAAGATCATGGAGAAGGGCACTCCACTTCTGGGTATCTTTGCCAAAAATGCCACCACCTCAACCTAATCAGTAGAAAACATTAGACTGAGGGATATTCCATAAAAGTTGCTTCAAAATTATCAAGAATATCGAAGATAAATAAAGATGAGGAATTGTCACAGGTTGATGGAGATTAAGAAGAGGGTGACAATCAACTGCAAGGAAGGAACTTGGACAGGCTCCTAGGACAGAAAAATGACATCTGTATAAACGTGGTGAAATCTGAATAATGTCTAGTTAACACTTTGTATCAATATTAGTTTCTTACTTTTAATAAGTGTACTACAGTTATGCAACATGCTAGTTCACATTAGGGGAAGCCAGGTGAAGAATATATAGGAACTCTAGGGATTTTACAACTTTTCTGTACATTTCAAATTATTACAAAATAGAACGTTTCAAAATTTCCTTTAAGAGATATTTAACTATCTAATGCAAACATAGATAGATAGATAGATAGATAGATAGATAGATAGATATGGTATTATGACCTACGTAGAAGTAAAATTAAACTTTAAAATCACACAAGGGATAAGGAGGAGTAAATAGAACTGTACTATAGTAAAGTTCTCATGTTATAAATGAAGTGGCATAAAATTATTTAAAGATAGAATGTGACACCAGAATAAAATATTGAAAATATTGAATAAAAGATGCACATTTTATTTATTTTTTTAATTTTTATTTATTTATGATAGTCACACACAGAGAGAGAGAGAGAGAGAGGCAGAGACACAGGCAGAGGGAGGAGCAGGCTCCATGCACCAGGAGCCCGATGTGGGATTCGATCCCGGGTCTCCAGGATCGCGCCCTGGGCCAAAGGCAGGCGCTAAACTGCTGTGCCACCCAGGGATCCCCACATTTTATTTTTTTAAGATGCACATTTTAAAACTTAAAGCAACCACTAAAAATAAAAATGAAAAACAAAACACAGTAAAATGAAGGTGAATCTAAGAAGCCATGAGTGGAATTAACATGCAATCATTAAAAAACTCACTTACTCTAGAAAGGCAGGAGAAAATACTTTTAAAAATATATAAAAACAGAAACAAAGAGAAAAACAGCAGGATGGTACACTTCAATCATATCCATGATTACATTTAATTACAAAATAAAATTTTAATTCTAAAAAGTACAACAAAGGGCGAGTCTCAACCTAGATAAAATAACAAAGCACAATTATATATTCTGTACAAGCCACTTTGAAATAAGACACAAATATTAAAAGTAAAATACATATAAAGATATATCACACAGACTGTAATCTTGAGGAAATTCAAGTGACTTTATTAATAAGAAACAAAGTAAAATCTAGGTTGAGGAATAATGTCACATAAAAAGAGATATTTCATAATGATAAGGGGGGTATATTTATTATTTTTTAAGACTTTATTTATTTGAGAGAGAGAGAGATAGTGAGTGGAGAGCAGGAAGGAGGAGCAAAAGGAGAGGGACACTGCGCTCATTCCCAAGAACCTGAGAAAACGACCTGAGCCTAAATCAAGAGTCAGACACTTAACTGACTGAGCTACCCAGGTGCTCCTAAAGGGATCAATTTATTGAAAGACATAATCCTAAATATGGATGCACCAAATAACATAAGTTAAAATACATGAAGCTAGAAAATATTTTGAATTTAATCAAAATAAAATCACATCATATCTAAATTTGTGTAATGCTGCATGCTTTAAAGGGAAATTTATCGCTTTAAATGCTAATATTAGAAAAGAAGAATGGTCTAAAATAAAGACGGAGGTTTCTTCCTTTGGGAGCTTAAAAAAAAAAGGAGCAAAGTAAACCCAAATAATTAAAAAGAACAAGATAATAAATGTAAGAACAAAGATTAGTGAAATAGAAAACAAAAAGCAGAAAATCAATGAAACCATAAATAGACAATCTAAAAATACCAAAATTAACTTAGTTAGATTTTTTTTAAAGATTTTTTTTTTTAATTTATGATAGTCACAGAGAGAGAGAGAGAGGCAGAGACACAGGCAGAGGGAGAAGCAGGCTCCATGCACCGGGAGCCCGATGTGGGATTCGATCCCGGGTCTCCAGGATCGCGCCCTGGGCCAAAGGCAGGCGCTAAACCGCTGCGCCACCCAGGGATCCCAACTTAGTTAGATTTTTAAAGAAAAGGAGAAAAGATACAAATTACTCCAGGAATAAAAACAAAGACATCACTATAGATCCTGGAAACATTAAAATGGTAAAAAGAGAATTCTATAAATAACTCTCGGCCAATAAATTTGGCAATTAAAAGGAAATGGAGAAGTTTCTTGAAAGATGCTAACTGCCAGAAATGACTCAAAAAGAAACAAAAAATCTGAAAAGCTCTGTATTATTTTATTTCCTAACTTAACCCACTGTAAACCTGACTATTTTCATACACAGTTCTTTTTATCCTTTAAATATACTGAATTCAAAATTTAAAATATCCCCCAAACCTCAGGACTGGATGGCTTTAAAGGTGATTTAAAACAAGCACATAAGGAAAAGAATACCAATCCTATACTAGTATTTCAGAACTTAGAAAAGGAGGGAACAGTTTCCAACTAATACTATGAAGCCAGCATTACCCTCTCACACACACACAAAAAACAAAGTCTATGCAAGAAAACCAGAAACTCAAAACATTGTTGAATGAAATTAAAGAACAGCTAAATAAATTGAAAGTCATCCCACGTTTATGAGTCAGCAGACTTGATATTGTTAAAACAGCAACACTCTAAGTTAATCTACAGATTGAAGACATCCCTATAAAAATTCCAGGTGCCTTTTTGCAGAAATTGACAAGCTAATCTTAAAATTCATATAAAAATTCAAGAAATTGAAAAGAGCCAAAACAATCCTGAACAGGGATAATAAAGTTGGAAGACTCCCGCTTTCCAATTTTAAAACTTACTACAAAGCTACAGTAATTAAGAAACTGTGGTGCTAGCAGAAGGATAGACCTATACACTAATTAAATAGAACTGAGATTCCATAAAAACAAAACTCATCTCTCTATGGCCAATTGATTTTTTAAAAAAATGTATTTGAGAGAGAGTCTGTGTGAGCAGGGGGTTGGGGGGGAGGAGAAGAGGGAGAGGGGGGAGAGAGAGAGAGAATCTGAAGCAGACTCTCTGCTGAGCACAGAGCCCTAAACAGGGCTCCATCTCACAACTGTGAGATCATGACCTAAGCTGAAATCAAGAGTTGGACCCTCAACCAACTGAGCCACCCAGAGGCCCCAGCCAACTGAATTTTGACAAGAGGTGTTAAGTCAATGCAAGAAAGAGTAGTCTTTTCAACAAATGATGCTAGGAAAATAGGGTATCTACAGGCATAAGATGACTTTGGATTCTTTACACTCTATTTATTTTTTTATTTTTTTAATATTTTTTTCTTTATTTATTTATGATAGTCACACACAGAGAGAGAGAGGCAGAGACACAGGCAGAGGGAGAAGCAGGCTCCATGCACCGGGAGCCCCACGTGGGATTTGATCCCAGGTCTCCAGGATCGCGCCCTGGGCCAAAGGCAGGCGCCAAACCGCTGTGCCACCCAGGGATCCCTTTACACTCTATTTAAAAATTAACTTGAAATACATTAAAGGGGACACATGGGTGGCTCACCTGGTTAAGCATCTTTGGCTTAGATCATAATGCCAGGGTCCTAGGATCAAGCCCCATCAGGCTCCCTGCTTCCCTGCTTGATGGGGAATCTGCTTCTCCTTCTGCCTCTGCTCCTCCCCCCACTCATGCTCTCTCTCTCTCACTCTCTCTCAAATAAATAAAAAGGAAAAAAAGAAATGCATCAAAGACCTAAATGTAAGAGCAAAACCTATAAAGTCCTTAGGAAAAAAACTTTGGATAAGGTACTGGTCTCTTAGCTATGACTGAACAGAAACAAAATTTTAAAAATAAGCTAGGCATCATCAAAATTAAATACATCTATCCCTCAAAGAAAATCAACAAGTGAAAATAAAATGCACACAATGTGAGGAAATTTTTACAAATAATGTATCTGATAAAAGACGTATCTAGAATCTATAAAGAACTATTATACCACAATAATGAAAAGATAACCCAAACTTTTAAAAAATGGACAATGGAGCTGAGTAGACAGTTCTCCAAAGAAGATATTCAAATGGCAATAAGTACATGAAAGGATGCTCAACATCATTATCCATTGGAAAAATGCAAATCAGGGCAGCCTGGGCGGCTCAGCGGTTTAGCACCTGCCTTTGGCCCAGAGCCTGATCCTGGAGTCCCAGGATCAAATCCCACGTCGGGCTCCCTGCATGGATCCTGCTTCTCCCTCTCCCTGTGTCTCTGCCTCTCTCTGACAAGAATAAATAAATAAAATCTTTAAAGAAAGAAAGAAAAATGCAAATCAAAACCACAATGAGGGGACACCTGGTTGGCTCAGGTAAGCATCTGACTCTGTTTTGGGTTCAAGTCATGATCTTAGAGTGGTGAGATTGAGCCCTGCATCAGGCCCTCCCCCTCACTCTCTCAAATAAATACACACACACACACACACACACACACACACACACACAATAAGGCAACACTATATGCCCATGAGGATGGCTATAATCAAGACGATGGTAATAGCCAGTGTTAGTGAGGATATGGAAAAATTGGAACCCTTATACATTGCTGATGGGAATTAAAATGTTGGGAAACTGTGGAAAGTGTTTGGTAGTTCTTTAAAAACTTAAACATAGACCTACCCAGTTGACCCAGAAATTTTCCTCTCAGATATCTCTCCAGGAGCATTGAAAATATATGTCCACATCAAAACTCGTTCACATGTTCACAGCAATTTTCCTAACAGCCAAACAGTGACGACAATCCAAATGTCGACAAATGACCAAGGATAAACAAAATGTGGTGGATACATACCATGGAATGTTATTCAGCCGTAGGAATGAAGTACTGACATATGGTGCAACATGAATGAATCTCAAGAATGGCATGCTAAATAAAAGAAGCCAGACACAAAAGGCCACAGACTATATGATTTCATTTATATGAAGTGTCCAGAAGAAGAAAGTCCACAGAGACAGAAGTTGATTAATGGTTACCAGGGGCTTGGATAAGAGCTGAATGGGGAGTTCAGGATTTCTTTTTGGGCTTATAAAAATATTGTGGAATTAGATGTATTGATGTTTGCACACCTTGTGAATATACGAAAATCCACTGAATTGTACATCAATGTTGAAATAGTGAATTTAATGGTATGTGAATTAGACTTCAATAGTAAAAAGAATAGTGCAGACCAACATCTCCCACAAACATAGATAGAAAAATCCTAAAGGAAATATTAACCAATTGAATCCAATAAGATGTAATTAGGATAATATATTACAAGCATGTGGGGCTTATTTGAAAAGCAATGTAATGCACCATATTAACAGAATAAAGAATAAAAACCATCCAATCATCCCAACTGGTTCCAAAAAAGCATTTAACAATATTCAGTGCCAATTCACAATGAAAATTCTTTTTTTTTTTTTTTTTTTTTTTTTTTACGGTGAAAATTCTTGGTAAACCAGGAGTGAGAGGGGACAACAAACATTTGTCATCTCGCAGTTCCTGGGGTCAGGAATCTGGGTGTGGCTTTACTGAGCACCTATGGCTCAAGAGCTCTCATAAGAGTACTCTTAAGACGGTCAGCTGGGGCTTCAGTCTGTTCTGAAGATGCCACTGGAAGAGCAGACACTTTCAAGGTCGCTCATGTAGCTATTGACAGGGTTCAGTTCATCATGGGCTTTTGGAAAGAGGACTTCAGGTCTTCACTGTTGGCTGGAAGCCACCCTTATGCCATATGGGCCTCTCCATGGGACAGCTCCCGGCATGGCATGTGGCTTCCCTCAGGGCAAACCAGCAAGAAAGAGTGAACCCAGAGATGAAAAGCAGTCTTTTTAGGACCTAAACTTTAAAGTGACATCTCATCCCTTCTGCATGGTCTGTGCATTAGAAGCAAGTCAATAAGCCCACTCAAGGAGGTTGCACAAGGGTGTTATTAAAAGTAAGGATCTTTGGAAACCATCATAGAGACTGCCTATTACAAAGGTACCTATAGAAAAAATGACAGCTAACAGCATTAATATTATATTTAATAGTGAGATATTGAAAGCTTTCTTCCCTAAGAGAACAAGCAGAGGATAGATACTGTCATTAGTACCACTCAGCCCTGCACTGGGGATCTTTTTTAGCACATAAAGCTAAATAAAAAGTCCATGAAGATCAGTCAGAAAGAAATAGGACAGTCTCTCTTCTGATGACAGGATTGTTTATGTGGTGAATTATAAGGAATATAAACCCCCAAGACTACACTACTAGAACTAATGGGAATTCTGAAAGATCACAGGATAAAAGTCAAAACACAAATATTACTTGCATTGCATATCCTGGTTCCAAACAATGAAAAATGGTATTTAAAACACAACATCATTTACAGTTGCATCATAAAACACAATATATTTAGGAATAAATTGAACAAAAGATGTGTAAGACCAGCAATACATTTTGTAAAAAGATCTAGAAGAACCCTACCCTGAAGACTACAGGATAGGAGAGAAATTAAAGGTGGCTTTAAAAAAATTAAGTCAGGCAAAGAAAGACAAATATCATATGATCTCACTTATATGAAGAATCTAAAAAAAAAGAAAGAAAAAAAGAAAAGTCTGGTCTCATGGATATAGAGAACAGAATATTGGTTGCCTGAGGTTGCAGCATGGGAAGGGTGAAATGGGTCAAGGTGAAATGGTCAAATGCCAGGAGATACAAATTTCTAGCTATAAAATACTAAGTCCTGGAGATACAATGTACAGCATGGTAACTATAGTTCAGAATACTGTATTGCATATTTGAAAGTAACTAGGAGAGCAGATCTTGAAAGCTCCCACCCTGAGAAAAAATTGTAATTATAGATTGTGATAAATTAACATAACTGGATTTATTATGATCATTTTGCAATATACACAGATGTCAAATCATTAGGTTGTATGCCTGAAACTAATATAATGTTATATCAATTATACCGCAAAAAATTTTTAATTAAGATAGCATAGCAATGGCATAATGATCATCAAATCAATGGAATAGAATGGATAACCCAGAAATAGATAATCACATATACAATTTTTGACAAAAGACCCAAGGCAGTTCAAATGAAAAAGGAAAGTCTTCTCTCAAATCAGTACCAGATGATGATGATAATGATGCTAGAACTGAATAATGATAGAATGGAAATTAACTTTGACTCTTACATCATCTCCTATTTTCAAATATTCATTTGAAATAGATAATAGGGTCAAGCTTTATAATCCCTTTATCGGTATTCAATTATTCCAGCTCCTCTGTCTCCCCAATGCTGGGTGTCATCAGTCTTTTTCATTTTTACCTATTTTAGTGTCTAGTGGGGAGAGAAACAAGCAGAGCCCATATATGTTGCTGGTGGCAGTATAAAATAGCAAAATGACTTTGAAATTTTTTTTACTTTTCCTTAAACTGCTAAACATAGATTTATTTATAACCAGTAGCTCTATTCTTCCTCTTCCAAAGGACTAAAAATGTACATCCACAAAAATCTCTCATGCAAGAATGTTTGTAACACATTCATTTATAAAAAGCCCCAAACTTTAAGAACCCAACAGCTTCTTCAACAAGAAAATTAATAAACTGTGGTATTTTTATACAATGGAAATGCTATTCAACAATTTAAAAAGTGAACTAGTAGTAACTCACACAGCAGCTCGGGTAAATCGTAAAACATTATGCCGAGTGAAAGAAACCAGACACAAATGAGTATACACTGTGTGATTTCATTTGTATGAAACTCAAGAACATGCAACCCTAATCTATGGTTGTAGTAATAAGAATAGTTGCCTATCAGAGGTAGGAATGACCCCAAGGGGACATGAGGGAACTTTCTGGGGTGATGAAAATATTCTATGTTTTGACTGTGGCGTTGGTTACACAAGAGTATACATTTGTCAAAATTTCATCAGTTTACACACTTGAGTTATGTGCATTTCACTGTAGGTATCTTCTACCTGGAACTTAAAAAAGATCATTCTGGCTGCTGTGTGGTGAATGGACAGTTAAGAGAGCAGGAAGGTGAGGGCGAGGGCAGCTGGCAGTCTCTAGGGGTATCCCAGGAACAGATGTGAGTGACGTGGATGAACGTGGCTGCAGCCAGCCCGAGACAGATATGGAACAACAGTCACCCCGAGCACATCTTCCCTCATGGTGGCAGCCTTCATCTGTCTCCTCACAATCTCATATGCTGGCTCCGTTACGTCAATTCCACATTGTTATTGAAAACTCACTCCATGCCACGTACCTAATCATTTCCCTGCTTTCCATGGGTTGGAGTTCTGCCTGCATTGTAAACCAGCCTCTCTGCCACTTACTAGTTGTGCAATCTTGGGCAAGTTAAGGAACCTTTTGAGTCTCAGTACCCTTTTTCTGTAAATGAGGAACAACTGTACCTATGCTGAAGGCTTACTATGGGTATTAATTTTAGATGAAATACATGCTTATCCTTAGGTTTAAATTGGGCAAGAATGGCAAAGTGCCAACTCCATCACCTGGCACATAGTATGTAGTGAAGAAATGACACAACTTCTCCTTTCCTAAACTTTCTAACTAGATGTGAGCTCCCCAAGGCAGGACCATACCTCCTACTCTGGTCTCTGCAAAGATGCAGTAGATGACCATAACAAGAGATATGCTGCAGATATGTGCTTTCTTTCTGGCCCAAAGTACCAGGGAATAAGGTGCTTTGTGGAATGGGTTCTGGTGCAGATTTGCTCACCTGGGCAACACAGACGAAACCCACAAGATTTTAGAGAACATTAGTTTGCCCTAATTAGAACACAACAAAAGTCAAAATTTCAAATGAAACTCAGATCTTTGGAAGTTTAGTTGTGGTTGGGAAGTTTTTGGGGAAAAAAATGGTTCTAAATAAAAATTAATGAAAAAGGCTTACTTAAAAAAAGTTAATAAAGAATGTGGACTTAACTAGTGCTTTATGAAGAAATATAATGATGTACTGAAAGCAAAACCAAACAACAACAACAAAAAAAGAAAAACACAAAGCCTCAAAACAAAACAAAAAAGCCAACCACATATGGATTAGATTCTCCTGAAAATACATCAGTTTTAAAATGTAAGGTATTGGTGCTCAGAAAAATGTGGAGGCTTTGTTCAACTCAAAACACAAATCATTTTCTGAGTTTATTAAAAAGATTCGTGTATTTGTGATGAGCCAGGGGCATTCCCTATGTGTTGGTCAAGTGATGTCAGACTATCAGTCCTCAAAAATCAATCAATGCTACAAAATCAAGCACATCTGGCTGGATACAACGTAGACATTTTATGGAAACACTAGATTTGAGGGAGAGATGGAATGGGAATCTAAGCTAACTCATCAGATGGGCTTCCATTGGCTTTTGAGGGAAGGAGAGATATGGCATCCAGTAAAAGACCTACACTTTACTCTCTATGGAAACACAACTAGTTGATAACACAAAGATGTTTTATGGTATAATAAAGAAAACAGGGGTTCCCCGGGTGGGGCCCAGTCAGTTAAGAATCTGACTCCAGCTCAGATCATGATCCCAGCGTCCTTGGGCTTCCTGCTCAGTGGGGAGCCTGCTTCTCCCCCCCCCCCATACTCTCTCTCAAATAAATAAAATCTTTAAAAAAAAAAAAAGAAAACAGGAGAGAACATTTTGGAAGTTAGATAAGCAGTAACCAAGTTAGTGGATCTGAAAAACAGAGTTGTAAGTCAACAGTAATGAAAACCAAAAGTCAAGCACTCAGGAATTGGCAGCAACATTACCTCTGGAAGTGGGGGTGAGTGTCCATTTTTTGAAAGGAGGATTGATTCATAATCTGTGTAAGAAACCCCCAAGACTTCAGATGTCCATCTCCACTGTAGGTAGCCAGGTGACATCCTTGTCACCATTCTAGCAGAAGACTTAAAAACAAAAGAATTGTTCAGGACAGGATGAAACAGTCTTGAGATCACCAAGCATAGCTAAAGGCAACAGTATCAGAATGAAACAGAAATATTAAGTGAAATTCCACAAAGTGCTGTGAAGTGAATTGTGTCCCCCTCAAATTCACACGTTGAAGCCCCAACCCCCAATGTGACTGTATTTGGAGACAAGGAACTGTGAGGACATAATTAAGGCTAAATGAGGTCATGAGGTGGGAGTTCTAGTCCAATAGGACTGGCATCCACAGGAGAGGAAAAGAAAAATAGCAGAGCGTTTGCTTTCTCCATATATATGGAAGGAAGACCATGTGAAGACATAGGAAGAAGGCAGTCTTCTGAAAGCCTCCCCATAAACTAACTCTGCTCATACCTTGATCCTGGACCTCCAGCCTCCACAATTGTGAGCAAATTAATTCCTGCTGCTTAACCCACCCAGTCTGTGGTGTTTCACCGTAACAGCCTGAGCATCCTAGAGATACTTATACCTAGTAAGGAGACTGTTAGCCTTCTTCACCTCTTAAGCTCCCAGAATGCTGGTAGCTAAACATACACCCTCCAGGCAAGAGACTGAAGACAATTTCTCTAAGCAATCAGATTAGTCTAAGAGAAAAGTCCAAAAGATACCAACATTGAGAATTCCCTATAAAAATAGCACAGCTAGGTTTATGCAACGTGAAATTCATAGTTGTTTTTTTTTAAGATTTTGTTTATTTATTTATGAGAGACAGAGGGAGGGAGGAGACAGACAGACAGACAGACACAGGCAGAGGGAGAAGCAGGCTCCATGCAGGGAGCCTGACATGGGACTCGATCCCAGGTCTCCAGGATCAAACCCTGAGCCAAAGGCAACGCTAAAACGCTAAGCCACCTGCACTGCTTGAAATTCATAGTTTAAATAGCCCCACCTAAGCATCTAGAGTTTTCAAATCAGCTTTTTAATTACCTCTATCCATAAATGTAAGCAGATAATCAAGAACCACCAGGAATGTGTAGTGATTATGTAGTATGAAATAGAGACCAAAACACATAGGGAAGGAGGAGAATAACTGCCTGTAACTAATAATATTCTCAGAGAAGATATTACATCTATGAAGCAGGAACAAGATGCTTCCCTAAGATGGAATGTTCAGAAAAGAACAACAAATGAGCCTTCGGAAATTTCTTTAAAATGATGGCAGATATAAAATGCATAAAAACTTCAAAATCCAAGTTACAGAAATGACAGAGGAGACAAAAAGGTAGGAAAAGGGAATAAAAATAAGAATACTGAGGAAACAGTTTAGGGGGTCCACTATCTAAGCAACAGGAGTTCTAAAGAGGGGATGGGAATTACACAGGAAATAGTGAAGGAAATAACTTTCACAAGTAATAACTAGAATTGAAGGATATGAGCTTCAAGATAGAGGAAATTCCCCTCAGTGACCTCCATAATGAGTAAAAATACATCTACACCAAGGAACTGGATCATAATATTTCTAAACGACAGGAACAAAGAAAAGTGCCCATTATGGAGGAGGGAGGGAGGCTGACTGATTCATATCATGGTCTTCTTAGTAGAAATGGGAGCTTACAGGCAGTGGTGCAAGACCATAATAGTTCTGAGAGATAATTGCTTCCAACCAGAATTCTATACCTAGCCAAACTATCAACTAAACATGAGGCTAGAATAAAGGCATTTTCAGGCACTTAAGGTCACACAAATATAACCGATCACTTCCTTGTAAATTCGTGGGGGGGGGGGGGGGGAATGTACTCTGCCAAAATGAGGAATTAACCCAAGAAAGAAGAGGATCCAGGAAATAGAAGATCCATCAGAAAAGAACACCAAAAGGATCACCAAGATATGAGTGAACAAACCCCAAACAGATGCTGTAGAGCAGATCTGGAAGGCACCCAACCCAGTTCAGAAGGTTGGATGAGTTTTCTCCTCAAGAAGATGACATTAATAGGATAGGGATTGTGAAAACAGCTTTGAGACTAATCTTATTCAACTGGAGGATTGGTGCTGATTTAGTGACATAAAACAAAACATTGGGCAGAGAAAAAAAAAAAGATAATTCACTCCAGAGAGGAAATGTTGATAAGAGAGGAAAAAATGCAAGTCATTGCAGCTCAGGAATTGTATTTTCAGGGTAAAAATCATTTAATCACTGAATACTGAATAATAAAATTATGCTATAACTATTTTGGAAAGATGGGAGATGGGACATGTGGGTAGTGATGAAAAAGAGTTGAATCCTCATCTTCCATAGCAAGAAGCCAAAGGACAATGCCAAAAATGAAAAATTCAAGTAACATAAATATAAGCGCATTATTTATAGATACAGAGGTAATTATCATAAGAACCAGCTAAATTACTAAAAGTAGTTGCCCCTGGAAAGCAGAAAATGCAGGGGAAGGACAAATTCAGGATAGATGTGTGTGGGTGTGTGTATGTCTGTGTGTGTGGGTATGTTTGCAACTAGAACTATTTGACTCCCTCAACTATGGGCAAATCTAACTTTTATTTTAAAATAAAATTTAAAGCAAAAAATGAACAACAACAACAAAAAACTCTAAATGGAAAAAAACAAGGAGGAGGAAAAAGTAAGAGAAAGAAGAAAAAGACAGGGGTGTTTTGATTTCCGAGGGGTCATTACAGGGCCACAGGTCATCTGTGCTACTGCTTCTTCCCAAGGCCCCCACTTCTCTGACTCCTTCCTGGCAGGAACCCCTTCTAGCTACCAAGGATCTAAGAACAGAGCATAGCGTGCACCCCAAATTCCACACACACAAAAGCTGTCCTCATGGCCCATCCAGGACATACACAGATTCACTAAGACTCATTTTCTTACATACACAGATTCACTAAGACTCCACCCAGGAGCACCTGCCTGTGTACTCTGTCTCTGGGAGAACACTTGCTAACCAGCACAGGAGTGAGGTTGGTTCTAAGGGTGCATTAAGAACCCCAGGCCTTGCCCCATGGGCTTTTGTCTCCCTATTTCTATAGGGAGACTAGGACACAAGACCAGACTACCAACTCTTTAAGCACCTGGACAGGACAGGGCTCCCCAGCCCACCAGCTAACTCTGACCCCACCCCTGAAAGCTCAGGGGTGAGCTTTTGCTTCACTTCAATCAAAGCAAAACAGGACCCTGGTTTAGCCTTGAACCATTCACACAGTGACCATGCTGGAAAGCCACTTCTTGGACAGTTAGTAGGATTTCAGGAGAAACACATTTTAATAATCCAAACACACACACCCCCACACACAACTTAGAAACAAGATTTCATCTCTTAGCTACAAATGTTTTAACTACAAAGAAGTAGCTTCAATTGCTTTTTCTCCCCCTTTAAAATGATAAAAGTATTCATGCAAATAATTTAAAACTTCTGACCGTCCGAAAAGGGAGGATCAAGAGTCAGTCTCCCACCCTTTTCCAGCTCCTAGGAGCTTTAACGAAAATCAAATCACTGTGAAAAGTTTCTGATGTATTCCTTGGGATATACTTCTATACACATAAGCATGTGCATTGGCATATACCTTGTATTTTAACCAAATAAGAATACTCTGTGCCTACTGCTCTGCACTCTCCTCATTCTGTACTCACTTAACGGGTCTGGGGTGATATATGAAGGTCTCCAAAATATGGTAGAGAAACACCGTGCTCTAACAGCTGCAGGGGATTCCATTACACAGCTGTACCTTAACCAGTCCTCTATTGGGGGATGTATAGTTGTTTTTTCTCTATAATAAAAGGGGATGTAAACAATGTGTTCAAATGCAGATGACTGCATTCATTTATACACATACCAGTAAGATAAATCCCTGTATGTGGGATTGCTAAGGCAAAAGGCTGGTGCGTTTGTAACACATTTCCCAAACTGTCATCCATGGGTCTTACACCAGTCCCCACTCAGCCCACCATGTGGGACTGTGCCTCTTCCCCACACCCTGTCCAACAAAAGGTATCAGCAAATGCATAAGCCTTCACCAGCCTGTAGGGTGAATATTATATCTTGCTGTGTTAATGGACATTTTAAAAAATCTAAGTAAGATGGGGCTTCTATTTGCTTTCTGTATCTCCTGTCCTGTGGACAGCTTGCCTGGGTCTTTGTCTTTCCATCAGGTTTTCTGCTTTCTTTCTGATCAACTGTTCAAGGTCAGTTATATGGAAAAGAAATCAGTTAACTTTGAACCAGAATTATGCGCCTGGTTTCTCTAATGGTACCTGATGTTAAATCCTATCATCAACTAGAAAGAGAGGTGAATCCTTCCAGGATGTCTTGTGAGCACCTAACAAGCAGGAAGAGAGATAAGAACAGCAGTGGTCCTAACAGGTAGGCACTCTGAGAGCTGCCAAGTGCCACCGCTGAGCACTCTTCATACACCATCTCATTTTGTCCTTCCCATAATCTTTTGAGGAAACTCCATTAGTATCCCCATTTTACAGACAAAGAACAAGTGCAGAGAGGTCAAGTCCCTTGCCTAGGCTCTCAGAGCCAGGAAACAGGAGAGATGGGATATGTACCCTGGTTGTCTGACCCAGAGACCCAGTTACTAACCACTCTGCCACACCATCTACTATTTGATTCCCAGGACCTGGCACAGAGTGGGGACCAAGGATCAGGTTGGTCACCCCAGACCATATGCATCTTGATGCCATTGTGGAAATATAAACCACCAGTGTAGCACGTTGGCAGGAGCTGACTGTCCTGTTCTTTCTTCATTGGGTTCTCTGTGTCTAGAAAGGCCCCTGGCACAAAGTAGGACTTAGGAAATGGTGGCTGAGTAAATAAATGAATGAACAAACATCTTCTCACTTGATTATGAGCTCCTTGGGGGCAAAAACCATGGCTGGCTTGTCTTCCCAGGGCCTGGCTCAATGCCTTTCATGGGAAGAATGAAGAACACTCAAAAAAATGTGTGCAAGCCTCACTACTATTTGGGATGGTGCTCCCCCTATAAATTCAACTCCTAGTCAGGTTGGAGCAACACTATCAATCCTGGGAAATCTTCTTGGACAGTATTTGACTGTCATTTGGGAAGACCCATGTAAGATAGGAGAAGGCCAGGGAGGCAGGCCAGGAAGACAAGGGTGGCCTACCCACTCCTGGGCCAAGAAGCTGGCCCCCTTCTTCCACCCTTGCTTTAATGCTCTGGCTATTGGTGTTTCTCAGTCAGGAGCTAATAGCAGCCCACAGCTCCAGCAGTTACTCCGCAAACGAGTATAAACCTAGCTTTCTATCTTCATTAATTTATCTGGTCTTTGAAACAACCACACATCACGTGTAGTAGTATCCCCAGAGATAAGGGAAGGCACAGAGATGTTAAGATGCTCAAGGCCACAGAGCAGAGCCAGGATTTTAACTCCCAAAGACCATCAGACCCTTCTGCCTAGGAGTAATACTATTCCTATCTGGGGCTACCTTCCAACTCATGCTCATTTTCCCAGACCCAGCTTCCTGCTTTCCACCCCAGGCAAGAGCTCCCAGCTCCCAGACTTCCCTCCCTTACCTCTCATCCCTTATCTGGCTCTGCCTTTGCTCTTGCTCCATTAGCCATAGCAACAAGTGCTTGTCTTGTTTTTCAGCTCCTTAGGGTATGAGCATGGATTCCCCACACAGTCCTGCCTTCCAAGGCTTCCTCCATTCTGTTCCCAGCACTGAGCAGCAGGCAATGGGCCCCTGGAGCCCTCCAGACTAGGGAAGAACTGTCCCCGGGGGCCCAGCAGGCGTCCTTTGAGTCCACCTGTCACAAGCCGGGCTGACAGACACAGCTTGTACGCAGGCAACCTCTTAAGGTGAGGGAAGGAAAGTCAGGCCACAGGTGAGCTGGACCTGATTCCCATCCATCTAAGGGCAGAGGGCCAAGACAGGTACTTTCGCCAGCTCTATAACCAGCACTTACGAGGCTCTAGAGTCAGACATGGGTTCAAATACACTCTGTGTGGACACTAGACAAATTTGTCAAACTCTCTGAAGCTAGATTTCCTCAGCTGTAAAACAGGGATGATGGTAATACCCATTTCACAATACACAGGCTTGGGGGAGGATTAAACTGGTTGGCAAGACCCCTCCTATTTTCTGAACCAGTGCTGTACTCAGAACTGGGCAAGTACTCTCATTAGCACCTGCATTATAGATCCAGCACCTGGAAAGCCCTGAGAAACCCTTTCTCCAGGAGCTGCCCCCCTGCTGCCCCCAGCCGTGCTCAGACTCCTCCCTTCATTCTAATCCTATGATCCCTCACAAGACATGTCCCAAGTTCTAGTCTCCAGCCAAGCTTATCTATAGGGGCAAGATGATGACCCTGAATCCAAGGATGCCCAAGCACCCCCAGGCTTGAGGTCCCCACTGCTCCCAGCCCCAAGTGGGTTCCTTGGCCCGGCAGGGAAGGGGAATCCTTGGAAGAGGAGCTGCGAAAGGTAAAATGGGCCCTCACCCCAGGATTTTTCTCACCATCTGTCTTGCTTGGCGTGGATGGGGCCTCACCCATCAGGAGTGAGACCAGCTCCTTCCTTCCCAGCCAGCCAGCCATCCCTCACCCACCCTTTCTCTCCCTCTTTCTCAGCTAGCCAGTCACACCACAGGGCTTGCTCTTAATTAGCCTAACAAAACTCAGTCACCAGGGGAAGTCCTTGAAGTTGAGGATTTCAACAAAACTAAACCACTAAATCCCGTGGCCGCCAGCCTGTCTTCACAGCTTCTCTGGCTCTGGCAGAAATCACACTCCCATGCAGAAACCACAGCCCCAGCAGCTTCAGTGTCCAACTCCCCCCACCCCAATCCCATCTTGGGCCACCTTATCAAGGCAGGCCCGGCCCATCCTTTATCTGCCTGCCATCTCTAAGTGCTTCCATCCCCCTGACAGGCCCCATAAAAGCTGGTAAAAGATGTGGCTGCCCCGCTCCTGACATGGCTGACTTCAAAGGCAGCGAATTAGGTGGGGCTGCTCTGGATGCCTTACTGAGTGAAGGGCAAAGCTCAGTGCTCCTGGGATGACCCTGTTGGTCTGGGGAATCATTCCGAGAGCCCAGACCCTGTCAATAAATACACAAGAGTGGTGAGGGCACAGGGTGTGGGGGCAAGTGTCCCCAGTTCAAGTCCCAGCTTGGTCACTTGGTAACTGGGCAGGTGGCTTGCCTTGTTCTCAGCATCTTCTGTGACAAAAGGGGATCATGAGATTTGCCTGCCTGTCTAGTCCTACAGTGTTTCTGGGACAGGCTTGACATGTGAAAAGGACTCCCTTCTGTATGGAGATGGTTGCTCCTTGGGGCCCCGGTGAGCCATCCTCACAGGGCCCTGGGGAGCAGTGACAACTGAATTTGGCAGATGACCCTGAAGAAAAAGCAGTACAGCAAGGACCCAGGCCATGTGGCACATGTAGGCTCAATTCACAGCTCTACCTACCCCAGACCCTTGAGAGCTCAGGGACTCCAAACACCCTCATGCGATATACAGTAGCTAAAGTCTACCCCCCCAGTAGTGGAGAGTTAGTGTTCAATGAGAACCAAGTGTCAGTTGGGGCAGAAGCAGAGCTCTGGAGATGGACGATAGTTATGGTTACACAATAGTGTCAATTTATTTAAACGCCACTGAACTGTGTATCTCAAAATGGTTAAATTTTATGTTATGAATAGTTTACCACAATTTTTTTTTTGAAGTTTGGCCCTCAGATAAAGGAGACAATTGAGGGATGCCTGGGTGGCTCAGCAGCTGAGCATCTGCCTTTGGCTCAGGGCATGATCTGGAGTTCCTGGGATCAAGTCCCACATCAGGCTCCTTATGAGGAGTCTGCTTCTCCCTCTGCCTGTGTCTCTGCCTCTCTGTGTCTCTCATGAATAAACAAATCTTTAAAAAAGAAAAAAAAAAAAGAGACAATTGAGAAATAGAAACAAAGTACTTTCTAGCTCTCCCAAGGGTTCAAACTTAAAACCCAAGATTCTTATCTACTGATAGTGGAAATGAAGACCAGCCCAAGAACTGGCCCTCCTGCCAGTCCCAAATCCACCCCATGGTCCCATCGGCCCCATTGGTCCCATCTGGAGGCTGCATAGACTGGGCACAGGCCAGAGGTGTCCCGGAGGGCTCCGCCACACACACTGCCTCGCTCCCTTAGAAGCCCCAGAGTCCAGCTCCACTGGCTCCTGTCCACAAACAGTGGCTGCTCAGGACCTCCTGCTCCAAACCCTCAAAACAAAGAAGAAGTGCCGCAAGGGAAAGAGGAAAGAGGAATTAAGTCATCTTCAGCTTCTCCCCCAAGTTGAGCTGAGAAGAATCAAGACGCTTTTTAGGCCCAATGCCCAGAGACAAAATAGGAGATGAAAATATTTATTTGTTTCTAAGGCTCTTACAATCCCGGGATGAAAAGCCCACCTTGGTTGTAACTTACTGCAGCTCGAGCTGCTTCCCAGGCAGGTCTCCCCATGGGCAGCCACCCGTTGCTCAGGTCTCGGGGCAAGAAGTTCCACCATCCCCCTGGGGAGAAAAAGTGGGATCCCTGTCCCAACAGAAACTGATTCTATTAAATGAGAATTATCCCCGATTGGCATCAGGGAACCATAAATAGCCCAGCCGCCCCAGTTGAATCACCAGAACTAGCACTGTGTCAGCATTTCTATATAAACCAGGGTTTGCTAGGGGATTAGCTCACAGCCATAAAAAATTTGCTCCAGGCTGAAACTTGGCCTAAAGAAAATCTCAGCCCAGGAGTAGATACTGAAAAGAAAGCCAGACAGACACCGCCCCCAAACCTCTCGAGGACAAGGGTGCCTCTGACCAGGACCTCTTACACCGGGGCTCTGTTGTCACCAGCATGTAAGAAGCCTGGTGATTTAGGGCACTGCTTGGGGTTGCCATAATTCAAAATTTGGTGGTTTTTTTTTTTTTTCTTTTTCAAGCCAAAAGAAGGGATATTTGCTGCTTTGAGAGCTTTGCATAGGCCTGAGTTTGAGAGTGTGTAATCTAAATCCTCCCTTTTCTCTGATGACAGCTAAATGTCAAGCAAAGAGATTTCCCTGGGCAGGGAACCGGGGCTCATGTGGATTCTTTGTACACTGTGGGCACAAATGGGTGCTGTCTTCTACCCGAAAGGTAAAAGGGAAGATTCTGAAAGTAAGGCCTGGGAACCTACTTTATCATAAGGAACCTACTCTATCATACGTAACTCCATGTATGACACAGGTGTAGTCAGTGCTAAAAGGAAGTTGTTTTGGTTTGTTCCCCTGGTAGATAGTCCAATATCAACTACTAAATAAAGTTAGATGCTTCTACATATCATATACATATCTTCCTGGCAGATTCATGATCTAATTTTTTTAATCTATAAAAATATCAGAAGAAAAATTAAGAGAATATATATGTAAATTTAGAGTGGGGTGGTCTTCTTAAATAGGTCCTAAAAATCAGATGCCCTTAGGGCACCTGGGTGGCTCAGTCAGTTAAGGGTCTATCTTCAGCTCAGGTCATGATCCCAGGGTCCTGGGATTGAGCCCTGCATCATTGGGCTCCCTGCTCAGCAAGGAGATTGCTTTTCCTTCTCCCTTTACCCTTCCCCGCCACTCTTGCTCTCTCTCCTTCTCAAATAAATAAAATCTTTAAACACACACACACACACACACACACACACAAACACACACAAACCCAAAAAACCAGAAGCCCTAAGAAAGAGAAAGTTTTGATATATGGTAACACAGTTTTGAATTTTAGGTAGCCAGTTTTGTCACATATGGCAAAGGGTTTAAATGTTGTCTTAATAAAAGACTCTTATAAATTAACAAGAAAAAGAAAACATGGCAGAAGAAGAGGCAAAGCTTATGAAAATTCAATGTAAAGAAGAAATGAAGTTGCCAGCAAACAATGAAAAGATAGGCCACTTCACTGTAGCTGAGGAAATACAAATTAAAATAACAAATGTGACCCATCAAATTGACAAAATGAAAGCCAATGAGTCAGGGCCAGTGCTGGTGAGGATGTGGGGCGGGCAGGCACTATGAACTGTTCCTACTCTTAGCAAAGTTCTCTGTAGCATCTCTGAACACTTAAAAGGCCCCAAGCCTCACTTTCAAGAGTACGTCCTACAGGCCATACCTGCGGGAATGTTTATTGCAGCACAGTTCATTAGGGTTAAAAATTAAAATCAAAACAAATGTCTATCCATTGAAGTATTCAATAAGTTGATGTTATGCATATATCACTGAGTATAAATTATGCAGGTATTAGGGGAAAAGGAATAAATAACAACTTACCTTTACTGGCAGAAGAAAAACCATGACAAATTTTTTTATTTTTAATTATTCACATATTATAATGCATCCTCCTTTAACACTGCTTGTCTTGTTAATGAGTCTCTTTTTATTTTTCTTTTATATGAGTTAATATTTTTTAAAGGGTATTTATACATGTCAGAAGGTTCATTTTGCCTATACCCTTACTGATAGGGGAGGCTTTTTTTTTCCTTTTCTCTTTCTTTTCTTTTTCTTTCTTTCTTTCTTTTCTTTCTTTTTTTCTTTCTTTCACAAATTTACTACCTAATGTAATACCATGATGTGATACTTAATTGTAAAACAATGTGAAGATATAGAGTGTGAGCCACATTTCATTTTATAAATAAGTGGGAAAAAGCAAAATCCCAATATATGTGTATACTTTTTAATTTAAGGTGGTTTGTGTGTAGAACGAGATGTACATGAAATTACCCTGTATTGTGAATACTGGTATCCTCAGGGGGAACAAGCCTGGAAGGGAGACCCACAAACTATTTTACTTTTTCTTTATATCCCTCTATATTGTTTGGCTTTTTAGAACAAATATATTAGTATTATAAAATTTTTTAAACAGGAAAGTTTTAATCATTCCAAAAAACAAAATTCACTGGTAGTGGGGAGGTGGTAGCTGAACTTTCACACGCTTCATAAACACTATGGAGAGCACTAACTAACACTACAGGGTGGCAGAGAAGTGGCACTGCCCCTGCACCCCGGGAGCTCTCGGACAGGTGGGGAAGACCAAATACACAAAGCCCTGAGAAAATGATTTAAAAATCCACAGGGATTCAGAGGCAGGCAGGATCTGGGTGTTCAGCAGAGGCTTCACGGTGGAGGCTCCCCGGGCTTTGCGAACTGAGAACGGAAGGACTTGGATGAAGGGAGGATTAGGGGAACCAAGCGAGCAGCAGCATGAACAATAGGGCCCTGGCCGGGACGGAGCCTGGTCCCGACAGGCCGGGCCGGGAGAGGGCCCGCCACACCGTGGTGCCCAGCAAGCCCCCCGAGGCCCCGGCGGCTGCACCTCTCATGCCTCACACGGTGGCGCCCCTAAACGAGAGTCTGCACATCGGTCTCACACCGCCTGTGCGATGGACGGTTTCGGTTTCCCTTCACGCCACCACTTCTCTGGGGAATGATTCACAGCCAGACTGCTCTCTGCCCCAGTGCTGAGCCAAAGGCAGGCACCCAGAAGTCTGGGAGCCCCCCTCCCAGGGATCACAGGTCTGTGAGGCTGGCTTCTGGGGTCACTGAGTTGTGTTCACGCCCAGCCCAACCCAGGTTGCTCCACAGCCCCCCACCTCATGCCAGCACCCCCCCACACACACACCCACAGAAGCCCCCAGACAGCCACCATCTTCCCAGCTGGGACCTAAGCTGCTGAAGGCAGCGACCAGACCTGACGGGTTCACGCTTCTCTGGCGGGTACAGGGCCAGAGGGGTGCTCAGCGAGTCAGTGACGACCAGTGTCGGTTCACAGAGCTGGTCTTTGCCCAGAAGCCCTGCCTCCCCGCCGTGCTGTCTGGCAGAGCGATAATACCACCAGGTCTGGGAGCTAAGAGTTGGGATCTGGGGCTTATGAGACCAGTCGACAATGTGAAGTTCTGAGAGACCAAAAGAACATAGCGGCCCACATCGACATTCTTAAGGGAGTATTTGATCAGAAGAGGACAGTGTGTGGATTGTTTTCTACGGGGGAAGGAGGAAACGGGATAGTCTGCAAATTATTTTCGTTAGACGCACAAGGAGTTGGTCTATTTCCCATGATTTGTAAAGGAGGAGAGTAAGGAAGGAGGGTGGTTTTCCCACACGTACATCCTTAGTCAAAAAGGGTGACACTTTATTTATTTCAAACCCAGGAATGTCTTGGTGAGACTTCTCCTAAATTGGTCAGGAATAGCAAGGCCAGCTCTGAGGACAGACATGTCCCTTCCTGCCAGTCCCTTCTGTCAAGCCCTCAGTGGTCTATCCCCAGCCAGCACGCCAGGGACCCACTTGGTGCAGCTCCTGTCAATGCTCAGGAGAATCACGCCCCCCACCCATTTCCAGTCAGCCCCTGGAGGTGTTCACTTGGTCAGCCTCAGCCTATACTGAGCTGTGGTCCTGAGAGGGTGGGCGGAAGATACACAGTAGCTTCTGGGTTCTTCCAACACAACTCCTCATTAAATCTGTCTACCTTGATACCTAGTTATTGAGCATCCACAGATAGGTGCAAGATCTTGAGCCCCAGGGCAGGTATGGCTCCTGACCTCATGAACCAAGCTGGTGGCCCCCCAATCTGGGACTTACCTTCCAGAACCCACAGGAATGATGACACCTTCCTCCTTCCAGGGCAATCACTGCTACTCCTAAAATCCAAAGGGTCTGGTCCCCTACCTTAGTTTCAAAATCTTTGACTTTAAAAATCTTTGCTTTCTGCTCGAAGGAACTGGGGTGTCTTCATACTCATTCAATCAACAAGTATGTAGGGAGTGCTTCTTAGGAGGCACGCTGTGATCCGCATGGTGAGTACAGAGCAGTGAACAAAAGAGGCAGAAGTCTCTACCCTTGGGGGACTTAAAGGTTAGTAGGGGGGCACAGAAGAAAAGTGGAGTCATTTAGGGACGTGCTGTAAGCTAAAGCGAGGGCAGGGCGTGCCGGGAGGGGAAGGGGCTACGTTCAACAGGGTGGTCAGCAAGGTTCCCTCTCAGCCCTGCCCGCTCGGCCTTTATCTTCTTGCTGAGATGGTGTTATTACGGTTCCCAAATGGCTGAGCTTCGAGTGAAGAGTTCATCTGTAATGGGATTATCTCTGGCCCTGTTTGCTTTCATTACAGTCCGACTCTCCGAGCATGAGAATCTAACCTTACCGAAAGCATATTTTGGTAATCTGATATAAACTAAATTTAAACTTTGACCTCCAACAATAAAAACGCTACTTTTCTCCCTCTGAAGACCTGAAATTCAGATTAAGGGCCTGCCAGCTTCACTTTCCGGATTTCTCACTGACTTCTAATTAGATTCTAAGCATTCCTCAGAAGGGGCTGAGCACAGGCCCCCAGCCCACGGCGGACACCGGCCCACAGGCCTGGCTTCTCCTCATTCCCATCAGAGGTCAGATGTCTCTGCTAGCTTTCCTGCACCCTTCCCTCCAGCTTCTATATCATGGTATCATTGCAGAATGCCAAGCTAGTGCTAAACACTCACCATGAAATTGCAGCCTTAAGCCACATCACAAATTTGTTCTGATTCCCGTTTTGCACGAACTGCTGTAATCCTGCTATAGGTCAAGGTTAAGTATGAGCTTACTCAAATCTGCCCCCACGTCGTGTTCTAATTCCTATAGGTTATCTTATTTAGAAATTAAGGCAAGCAAAATCCACGGCGGGGGAGGGGGGCATCTGCCGCCAGGGTGGCTCCTTGCCACCAGTCTGTCAACCAGTTTCTGCCTCTCAGAGCTTGGTATTCATAGGCTGTGCAGGTTTGCAAGACACAAAATTGAAATCTTGCTTTTTCCTTTTTTTTTTTCTTTCTTCTTCTTCTTCTTTTTTTTTTCCCCCCCAAAAGAGACCTGAAGTAAGTTTCACGATCTAGAGCAGAAAAAACAACTAAACATTCAAATTCAGGGATGTCCCACATTAATAACTGTTCACCGAGGAAGCATTTCCTGTTTATACATTGAGCTAATGAGAATCCATCACCCCTGTCAAATATACTGAACACCAAATTCAAATGTCAAACCAAATGTAAGAGGTCACACATTTCCTTTGCTAACTAAAAGTGTAATTCATAAATATTATTGCTACCAAACTCTCCATCTACAACATTTGTTTAGAAATATGCACATGTAATATAAATTGTGATTAAGTTAAATGGGTATATTATTTCCTGTTTTAAGGGCTAACAGCAGCATGAATTATGCTTTACTGCAAAGAAGGCTCAAGTCACAAGCAGTTCTGTCTAACTACAGCCCCACATTTTACACCCCAGACTGATTTTTGCACGCTCATTCATAAATACTTTACATTACCCAACCTTGCTGATAACTTTCACTTCTGCTGCCTTATAAAACAGCTCTTACTATTGAAAAGGTCAGCTAAATGGACATAAACTTTGGGTCTAAATACATTTAAAAATAAAAGTGGAAAAAAAAATAAAAATAAATAAAAATAAATAAAAATAAAAGTGGAAAAACAAAACAAAACAAAACAAACAAAAAAAAGATTTACGAATCCAGGGTCTTCATTTACCTATGGAAGCATAATATCAGAAACCAAATTAAACTGAAACTTTGCATCTGTGGCATGATTTAGTGAGATAGGAAATGTTACCACAGGAAGCAACAACCCAGATTTTTAACTTCCACAATTAATATTAGGGAGGAGAGAAACCAGTAGGGAAACAAGCTTTCGTTTCATCTGTATCCACAAATAAATTCAACGAATGTCCTTTGTTTAAAAAAAAAAAGTGTATACAATATTTATGTTATTTTAGAAAAACAAAATTTATTTTAGCAAGGGAAGCAGAACAAACTGAAAAAGACTCTCACCTAAGAGCCAGAGAGGGCTGTCAGTCATGTCTTCCTCATACTCAAATCAGAGGATGAAAATAGGAAAACACCAGACTCCAAGCTGACCTGTAACAGTCATGCTCTGTCAGTTTGGGAGAGGAGTACAGTTTGACTCTACTCATGAAAACTATGACTGACAACAACACCAGGGAAAGGAAAAAAAAGGTCAGGGGGACGAGCATGCAAAAAAAATCCCTCCCTTCCCCAGCCTAGGTTGAGAGGTTTTTTTCCCACAGCCAGGCTGGAGGACTTAGCCCCATATCTTGGCAGAGCCCCACTTCCCTATCAGCAAGCCTGCTGGTCCTCATTCCCATGGGAACCAGGTCTCCCTGGCCACCCTGGTCTGAGGCATGTAGAGGAAAGAGGTGGGTAAGAGGCTCCTTCCAGGAGCTCTGAGTCATCACTGTTTTCAAAACTCTTCCCAAGGAGAGCCAGCCTGACGCCATTGTGCCAGACAATTTTGCAATGAAACCAAGTCTTTGATGTCATGGGCTGGGAAGGAGGGATAAACAGGGCCCCTCAAAGAGATAACCAAGATGACTGTCCGGCTTTTGAGATCTGGTGAAGAGCATTTCATAAACTCCAGAATCAGAAATGGATAATTAACAGATCCCACTGAAGATCCTATCTGAGGACCCTCTGCATCTAACCACAAGGCAGGCAGGGACATATTCTATCTGCCCCCTTGCCTTCCCTGAAGTTTGGGCTGAATGGGCAGATTTGGGATTTGAGAATCAAAGTATGTAGCTCTTATTAAATATTGTAAATTAGGTTTCCAGTAATTCAATCATGTCATTTTTTCCATCATAATATAATAGTTATATCAATGGATTGTTTTAAATACAGTACCTTCAAATCTGTTAACTGCAATTTTGGCATAAAAATGATTTTTTTATTTCACATTCTAAAAATTGGGGGATAATTTACATAGAGCAAAATGCTTAGATCTTAAGTATTCTGTTCTAATAGTTTTGGTGAATATACATAAAGACAGACCTTTTCTCTCACCCAAAAGTTCCCCACACCTCTTCTCAATTTTCCACCCTCAGAATCAACCACTAATTTGACTTCTATCTGTAAGTTAGCTTTTCCTATTCTAGAATGTCTCATAAATGGACCAAATATCATGCACATTTTTATATCTTCATTCACTCCCCACATTTCTGACATTCATCCATGATACTGTATGAGTTAATAGTTCAGTCCTTTCTGTGGCTCAGTATCTATTGTGTGACTACACCTCTGTGTATTTATCCATTCATTCTTCACTGATGGACACGTGGGCTATTTTACAGTTTCAGAATTTTATGAATAAGGCTGTTATGAGCATTCTTACATATGAACTTTTATAAAAATACATTTTCATTTCTCCAAAGAAAATACCCAAGAATGATCTTTGTAGGGTCAGAGGGTTAATGTACTTTTAAGCTTTTTAAATAAGTACCAGTTTTTCAAAGTGGTTATACCATTTCACACTCCCACCAGCAATGTATGAGAATTCTAGTTCCTTCACAACCCCTCTCACAATTCCCTTTGTCAATCATTTTCACTTCAAACCTTCTGGTGGATAACTTCCGGTGGTTAACTCTGGCAAATGACTCATCATAATTTTAATTTGTATTTCCTGGATGCCTAATGATGTGGAACATTTTTTCACGTGTTACTGGCCATTTGTGTGTCTTCTTAAGGAAATTTCTACCGAAATAATTTTTGCTCGTTTTTTATTAGATTGTTTGTTTTTTATTAATGAACTGTAGGAGTTTTATATATTCTGGATCCAACACTTCTGTCAAAGTCATGGCTTAGCAATAGGTTAGCGTATGTGTTAACCTACTCATTTTCTCAACAGTGTCTTCTGACAGAGATTTTTAATTTTGATATAATCCAGTTTATCAAGTTTTATTTTTATGGCCCATGGTTTCTGGGATCCCTCCAAGGAATCTTTCCCAATGTGGCCCAAGGTTGCAAAGATATTCTCCTATGTTTTTTCTAGTAATTCTATTGCTTTAACTTTTATGCTTAGGTCAATGACCTATATTGAATCAATTTTTATATATACTTAGAGGTAGAAGCCAAGATTCTTTTTTTTTCCTAATGAATATCCAAGTGTTTCCATACCATTTGTTGAAGAGATTTTCTTTCCCGATTGAATTTCCTTGACATTCTTGGACCAAAATTCATTGGACCATGTATCTGTGGATCTATATATACCCTCCCTCTATTCTGTTCCATTTATCCATTTATCCATCTTTTCATCAATACCACACTGTCTTGATTACTGCAACTATGGAGTCAGTCTTGTTATAAGGTAGGGTAAGTATTCCAAATTTGTTCTATTTTTTTCAATATTCCTTTGGTTATTTCAAGCCCTTTGTCTTCCCATATAAATTTTAAAATCATTTTGTTAAAGAAAAGAAGCTTGTTAGGCTTTCAATGGAGATCAATCATTTTGGGGAAATTGACACTATAACAATATTGAGCTTTCCAATCCATAAACATGGTATACTCTTCATTATTTAGATATTCTTAAATTTCTGTCAGCAACATTTTATAATTTCAGTCTTAAGCATCTTTCATTAAATTTATCCCTATGTATTTGATTTTTTATACTATAAGAAATATTTTTTTAAGAAATATTATTTTTAAAACTTCATTGTTAATTGTTCATTGCTAGAATATGGAATGTAAACTTGGTCATAACTTCTAGTATTACACAATAAATTATTAGTTCTAGTAATTTTTAAAATAGGTCTTAGGAGTTTTTTTGTACAAAATCATGTCACACATAAGCAAAGACAGTTATACTTCTCCCTTTCCAATTTGTATGTTCTTCATTTCTTTTTCTTATATTATTGCCTTATCTAAGACTTCTAATAAAATGTTCAATGAAAATTTTGAGTGACATCTTCACTTGGTCTTCAATCTCTGGAGGAAAGCATTCAGTCAGCAATAAGTATGTTAGCTGTAGGTTTTTTGTAGAAGCTATCTGTGAGGTTGAGAAAGCTCCCTTTCTAGTCCCAGTTTGCTGAGTTTTTACCATGAAAAGATGTTGAAATATGTCCACTGCTTTTTCTTCATCTATAGAAATCTAATTTTTCCCTTAATCACATTGATGAATATATATTGGCAAATGATATAGATTGGTTTTTAAATATTATACCAACTTTTTTCATCCCTAGAATAAACTCTACTTTACCATCTCCTATATATCATTGATTTTTCTTTTTTGCTAATATTCTTTTAAGGATTTTTTTACTTATATTAAGCAGGAATTTTGATCTGTAATTTATTTTTCTTACAGTATCCTCATCTGGTTTTGGTATCAAAGTAATGCTTGACTCATAAAAAGTGGGGAAGTGTTCCTTAATACTCTTTCTGAAAAAGTTTGTGTAGAATTGGTATTATATTTTTTCCTTAAATACATTAAAGAATTCATGAGAAAAATCCTCTGGACCTGGACTTTTGTTTGTGTGTGTGAAGCTATTTAATAACAAACTCAATTTCTTTCATGAATGTGAAAGAAAGGTTTAAATTTTTCTATTTCTTCTTGTTGGTTTTTAAGTTATGTTTTTCAAATCATTTGTCCCTTTCATACAGGTCACTGAAATTTACTGGTGTAAAGTTGTTCGTAATATCACTTCACTATCCTTAAAATAACTTTAGTGCTGTCCTCTTTTTTATTCCTCATATTAGTAATTTGTGTCTTCTTTTTACTTTTTTATAATTATTATTATTATGGTTAGGAAATATATAAAATTTATCCTTGTAACTACTTCTAAGTCTACAGTTCAATTAAATATATTTACATTGTTGTATAACCCATCTCCAGAGCTTTTTACCTTGGAAAGCTGAGACTCTCTATTAAACAGTAAATTTCTCTAAGCATTTATCAATTCTATTGATCTTTTTTAACAAATTATCTTCAGTTTTTGCTGATATGCTCTATTAATTTTCTATTTCACTGGTTTCCACTCTTTTTATGGTTTAATTAGCTCAACCCTTTGAGCTTAAGATGGAAACAAATATCACTGATTTTGTGCTTTTATTTTCTAATATAAGCATGTAAAATTTTACATTTCCCTTTAAAATTTGTGCACTCAAAAATATCAGTGTCACATTTTCACTATCTTTAAAGTATTTTCTAATTTCCCTTGTGATTTCTTCTTTGACTCATGGGTTAATTTCCAAAGATTTGAGGAATTTTGCAGATAACCTGTCATTGATTTCTACTTTAATTCCATTTTGTTTAAAGAACATACTTAGAAATTCAACCTTTAGGGCAGCCCGGGTGGCTCAGTGGTTTAGTGCCACCTTCAGCCTGGGCAGTGTGATCCTGGAGACCCGGGATCGAGTCCTATATCAGGCTCCCTGGATGGATCCTGCTTTTCCCTCTGCCTGTGTCTCTGCCTCTCTCTTTCTCTCTCTCTCTCTCTCATGAATAAATAAAATCTTAAAAAAAAAAACAAAGAAAGAAATTCAACCTTTAGAAATCTTCAGAAATTTATTTAGACTTCTTTTATGGTCTAGTTTGTGATCTATGTTGGGGGATGCTCCAGGCCCACTTGAGAAGCATGTGCACTTGAGCTTCTGTTGTTGGGTAGGTGTTCTACAAATGTCAAGTACATCAGGTCACTGGCAGTGTTCAGATCTTTTGTATACTAATAATCTATCAGTCTATTACTGAAAGACGGGTCTTAAATTCTTCAGCTTTGATTCTGTCAATTTTTGCTTTATGTATATTGAAGTTTTGTTATTAGGTACAAATATAGTTTATATTTTTAGGTCCTTTTGATTAATTAACCCTTAATGGGTTTGTAAAATGCTCCTTTTATCTTTTTATCATCTTCAAGTCTACTCATTCTGAAATTAGTATAGTATAGCCTGTTTTCCTATGCATAGCATTTGCACGGTACCTTTTCCAAAGCTGTTACTTTCAACATGTTTGTGACTTTATGTTTATGTTATACTTTCTGTAAAAGTCTTCCACTTTTATCCAGTATGACAATCTCTGAACATTTTATTTGGGAAGGTTAATCCATTTAGATTTAATTCCATTATTTATATATTTTGATTTTGAACACACCAAATTTGGGCCTGTTATTTGTCCTTTATGATCTTTGCTTTTCTATTACTCCCATCCTGGATTTCTGGGATGAAATAAGTATTTTTGCATTTCATTTCATCTCTTATTAACACTTTAGGCATGCCTACTTGTATTTTATTTTCCAAGAGCTTTCTAGGAATTACATGTTTATCTTTAATTCATCACAGTTAACTTTCAAAAAAATTACTTTGTGAACAATGTAAGAACTCAATGACAATATATTTCCAATCACAACCCTCTCACTGTTTGTGTTCTTGTTGCCAAAAGTTTTAGTCTAAAAAACTATAAACCCCCATGTTCCTCTGTTATTACTTTTACTTTAAATGACCAATTACCTTTAGGGTCTTAAAAGTACTTTTTATTTTTTTTTTAATTTTTTACTTATTTATGATAGTCATACAGTGAGAGAGAGAGAGAGGCAGAGACACAGGCAGAGGGAGAACCAGGCTCCATGCACCGGGAGCCCGACGTGGGATTTGATCCTGGGTCTCCAGGATCGCGCCCTGGGCCAAAGGCAGGCGCCAAACCGCTGCTCCACCCAGGGATCCCTTAAAAGTACTTTTTAAAGAGCTGTTCACTCTTTCTGGTATTCTTCATTCATACAAATCCTTCCTGTAGGACCAGGTTTCCATCTGAAATCATTTTCTCTTAAATCAGAGAACTCCATTTAGCATATTCTGCTCTCCAGGAGATTGGTTTTTTTCAATAATGAAAATGTCCATACTTCATTTGTGAAGCATATTTTTAAAAGATTTATCTATCTATCTATCTATCTATCTATCTATCTATTTATTTATTTGAGAGTGAGGGAGAGAGAGAAAGAATGAGCAGAGTGAGGGGCAGACATAGAGGGAGAGGCAGACACCACACTGAGCAGGGAAGAAGATACGAGGCTTGATCCCAGGACCCTCAGATCATGACCTAAGCAAAAGTAGATGCTTAACGGACTGAGCCATGCCAGCATCCCAAAATATATTGTCACTGGATATAGAATTCTAGGTTGGCTGGAGTTTTAATCTGTTGCTCCTTGCAGCACTGTGACAATGACATTACTGTCTTCGGATCTCTATGCTACCAGATGATAGTCAATGGTCATTTTTTTTAAAATAATAAATTTATTTTTTATTGGTGTTCAATTTGCCAACATACAGAATAACACCCAGTGCTCATCCCGTCAAGTGCCCCCCTCAGGGCCCGTCACCCATTCACCCCCCGCCGCCCTCCTCCCCTTCCACCACCTCTAGTTCGTTTCCCAGTGTTAAGAGTCTTTATGTTCTGTCTCCCTTTCTGATATTTCCCACACATTTCTTCTCCCTTCCCTTCTATTCCCTTTCACTATTATTTATATTCCCCAAATGAATGAGAACATATAATGTTTGTCCTTCTCCAATTGACTTATTTCACTCAGCATAATACCCTCCAGTTCTATCCACGTTGAAGCAAATGGTGGGTATTTGTCGTTTCTAAAGGCTGAGTAATATTCCATTGTATACATAAACCACATCTTCTTTATCCATTCATCTTTCGTTGCACACCGAGGCTCCTTCCACAGTTTGGCTATTGTGGACATTGCTGCTAGAAACATCGGGGTGCAGGTGTTCCGGCGTTTCATTGCATCTGCATCTTTGGGGTAAATACCCAGCAATGCAATTGCTGGGCCGTAGGGCAGGTCTATTTTTAACTCTTGGAGGAACCTCCACACAGTTTTCCAGAGTGGCTGCACCAGTTCACATTCCCACCAACAGTGCAAGAGGGTTCCCTTTTCTCCGCATCCTCTCCAACATTTGTGGTTTCCTGCCTTGTTAATTTTCCCCATTCTCACTGGTGTGAGGTGGTATCTCATTGTGGTTTTGATTTGTATTTCCCTGATGGCAAGTGATGCAGAGCATTTTCTCATGTGCGTGTTGGCCATGTCTATGTCTTCCTCTGTGAGATTTCTCTTCATGTCTTTTGCCCATTTCATGATTGGATTATTTCTTTGGTGTTGAGTTTAATAAGTTCTTCATAGATCTTGGAAACCAGCCCTTTATCTGATACGTCATTTGCAAATATCTTCTCCCATTCTGTAGGTTGTCTTTTAGTTTTGTTGAATGTATCCTTTGCTGTGCAAAAGCTTCTTATCTTGATGAAGTCCCAATAGTTCATTTTTGCTTTTGTTTCTTTTGCCTTCGTGGATGTATCTTGCAAGAAGTTATTGTGGCCAAGTTCAAAAAGGGTGTTGCCTGTGTTCTCCTCTAGGATTTTGATGGAATCTTGTCTCACATTTAGATCTTTCATCCATTTTGAGTTTATCTTTGTGTATGGTGAAAGAGAGTGGTCTAGTTTCATTCTTCTGCATGTGGATGTCCAATTTTCCCAGCACTATTTATTGAAGAGACTGTCTTTCTTCCAGTGGATAGTCTTTCCTCCTTTATCGAATATTAGTTGACCATAAAGTTGAGGGTCCACTTCTGGATTCTCTAATCTGTTCCATTGATCTATGTGTCTGTTTTTGTGCCAGTACCACACTGTCTTGATGACCACAGCTTTGTGGTACAACCTGAAATCTGGCATTGTGATGCCCCCAGCCATGGTTTTCTTTTTTAAAATTCCCTGGGCTATTTGGGGTCTTTTCTGATTCCACACAAACCTTAAAATAATTTGTTCTAACTCTCTGAAGAAAGTCCATGGTATTTTGATAGGGATTGCACTAAACATGTAAATTGCCCTGGGTAACATTGACATCTTCACAACATTAATTCTGCCAATCCATGAGCATGGAATATTTTTCCATCTCTTTGTGTCTGTCAGTGGTCATTCTTAACATTGTTCTTCTATGTGGGATTTCTCTTTTCTCTTGAATTGCTTTCAAGATTTTTTCTTTGTTCTTTGCTTTTAGCAATTTGACTATGATCCTGCTTGGGGTTCTCTGTACTTCTTGGAGCTATGATTTTTTTTTCTCAATGCTTTTTTTTGAAAAGCATTTGATTCTTCTCTCTTCAAATATTTTTTCTGCCCCATCTGCTTCTAGGCCTTCAATTCCACATAGGTTAGACTTTTCAGCATAGCCCTATAGACCTCAGGTGCTCTGTTTCATGTTTTTACTCTTTTTCCCCTTTGTTTCATGGTAGATCATTGCTATTGACATGCCTTCAAGTTTGTTGAGTCTTCTCTCTGTCGTATCCCATCTCCTAAAAAGCCCATCAACAGAATTTTTCATGCCTAACAGCCTATTTTTCATGTGTAACATTTCCATGTATATCTTTCTTTATAGTATCCTTTCCTCTGCTGAAATTCTCCATGTGTTGGGCAGCCTGGGTGGCTCGGTGGTTTAGTGCCTGACTTCGGCCTGGGTCATGATCCTAGAGACCCGGGATTGAGTCCTATGTCGGGCTCCCTGCATGGGGCCTGCTTCTCCCTCTGCTTGTGTCTCTGTCTCTTTCTCTGCATCTCTCTGTGTCTCTCATGGATAAATAAATAAAATCTTTAAAAAAAAAAAGAAATTCTCCATGTGTTCATACTTGTTGCCCATCTCTTCCACTAGATCCTTTAGCATACTTCTCATAGTTATTTTACAAGAACTATCTGATAATTCCAACATTTGGGCCAGCTCTAATCTTGTTCTATTGATTATTTTGTCTCTTGACAAGCAGTTTATCATTGTTTGGGTTGTGTGTGTGTGTGTATCATAACTTTAAAATGAATGCCACAACTTGTGTATAGTATATAGTACAGACTGAAGGAAATATTCCCCCAAATGGAGAATTCTCTTCTTCTATCAGGCTGTTATTGTGGGAAATTGAGTTAGTATCTGGTCTGTAGCTGAGCTGGATTTAGAAGTTGTTATGTTTTCAGTAATATTTTGTGTATATACGCTTCAAAGTTTCTTAGTGGTGCGCTATTATACCCTATACTGAGGCTGTCCATAGTTAGTGGAACCCCATACTTAGGTATAGCTAAGATAATAGAGTTATTCTAAATGCCCCTATACTCCCTAGGCTTTCAGCAGGCTTTGCACTGCAGAAGCAGTCCTGCTCCTCTCCTAGTGGTACACCGCTGCCAGGGGCTCAGCGCAAGGGCCGGTGATCAGGAAAACTTATTCAGGCAGCCGTACATACCTGTGCTCAGACAATCACTCTCAGCTCCCCTGCCTTTTCCTAGGACTGCGATGACCACTATCTCATACTCAGTGCAGAATCCAGAGCTTGGGCAGGTTTCTGGCCCTTCCCCAGGAGCCCAGAACCAATGACTCCTTCCCATTCAGGGTTCAAGAGGGCTTCTCAACACAAAAAGGTTTCTCTTGGTTCTCCTACTCCAGTCTCAGCTCTAGACAGGCCTTGTGCACCTCTGCCCGTCATGTGTGGGGCAGGGAGGGTGTCAGTGTTCCTTTCCTTCCCCAGCAGATAACCTCTACCTCTTACTCTTGAAAGGTCAGGAGCAATTAAGGGTTTCTATTGTTTCTCTTGCTTTAACTACAGACTCAGGCAGGTCCTTCATACCTGTACCAAAGAGAGTTCTCTCTCTGTTCTTCTGTCCTACCCCTAATCCTTTTTGTCAGCTCTCAGTGGAGGCCCATGGACAAAAGTGAGTAAGCAGCCCATACTGGGCTCTTAAAAATTCATTACAATCTCAGCTATTTCCTCATTACTTGCTTCTGTGATGTCTACCTTCTCTTTGCGCTGCTCCACCCAAGGTGGAACAATCATGTGATCCATCTCCTTGGAGGGGCTGCCATCCTTTGGATTTTTATTTATTATGTTACCTTGTGTCCTCAGCTCTCGGACAGACTTAAAAATATATGGTCTTATAAAATGTCTGGTTTGGTCTTATTGTTAGGGTGAGAGCAATTTTTTTCTTGCAACTATTCACATCCTAGATGGAAGCTCTCATTACATCTCAGTATTAACAACTACTAAACTCTCTCTTTTGGTATGTATTTCTATGATTTTAGACACAATTTTACTTTTTGTACATTTATTCTTTTGTAATGAAATTAAAATGAAATCTGAATTTCCTCCTTAGTCTCATAGCTCCTTGTACATACACCTAATGAAGGGTAATAAGGTAAAGAATTTGTGCACAATCAGTGAAAGAATGAATAATAGAATAATCATAGCCACCACATGTATTGAGTACACAACAGGTAAAGCAGGCAGGAGTTGTTTTATTTATTTATTTATTTATTTATTTTTTTAAAGATCCCTTATCTCCTACACCTTCACCTTCTTCTTCTTTTTTTTTTTTTTTAAAGATTTTACTTATTTATTCATGAAAGACACACAGAGAGAGAGAGGCAGAGACACAGGCAGAGGGAGAAGCAGGCTCCATGCAGGGAGCCCGACGCGGAACTCAATCCCAGGTCTCCAGGACCACACCCTGGGCCGAAGGCGGCGCCAAACTGCTGAGCCTCCTGGGCTGCCCGGCAGTAGCTTTTATATGTGTTACTTCACTTGTCATGACTCAGTGAACTAGATATTGTTTGGCAGTTGAGGAAATTCATGTTCAGGGAAACATAATGACTCAACCAAGGCCACAGAGCTAACTAGAGAACCAGAACTTGAACCCAAGCTCTCTAGATTCTATAGTCTACACTTGCTATCTCCATTTCATAAAGAAGTGAGTAAGGGACTAAATGTTAACTTAAACTTGTTTACATTGATGGTCTGATGTCTGAGTTCTAATTCTTATAGCTCTCCATACATCCAGGGCCGGAGCAACACACACACACTTTTTTTCACACCAATCTTCCACAAGGAAGTGCTACTCCCACACTTCATCTCATCAGGATCCCTTATATCACCTTACCACCTTCAAGAGTGCCTTCCTCTCATCTACCCACCCAACATAACTGGATGAGGACTAAGGCTAGTTTCAGACTGTGGCAGCAGAGCAGAGTCCCTAGCAGGACCAGCCTGTGGATGAGTTCTGGGACAAATGCAGAGAGAAGAATCTGACTGTTCTAAGACTGTTCCAAGGCCCCTAATGTCCTGGGGGCCTCCACACACAGTCTGACTTGGGCAGAGGAGTGAGGAGTCTCAGGACACTGTGAGTTGTCAGCTGGTGGATCTACAGGCCACATCCTTGATCTTAAACAAACGGAAGGAAAAATTCGTATAACCACATTTATAGTTCAGCAGCCTCGCTCCCCAGACAAGCTGTTTAGAACAGGGCTTGCTCTTCCTGAAGCAATCTCCTGGCTGTTCAAAGGAAGACTTTCCCAAGTCACTTTAAAAACTAGAGATATTGCCATTAGGGGCCAAGAGATCAAAAGCACTTTAATCTCCTCTATCAGGAGGCCAGCCACTTACCAAGTCTGAGAATGTTACCCACGTGCTGCCCCCTGATCCCGACTGACAAGCCCTGGGATTGGTAGCTTGGATATCTTGGAAAACAGAAGTATGGTTTTACTTATGCAGGTCTCTGTCTCAAGAAGATGCATGGAATGATAGCAATCATCCCTCACCCCGATGGCGGCAAAAGGGTATTTCAGAATTCATAAGTGGAATAGCTGTGGTTTCTTTCTTGAAAGAGGGATCAAAAGGTTGAAATCTACATTCAGAGCACTGCTGTGTACACTGAGAGTGAGCCACAGTTAATAATGGGGTACACACAAGGAACTGGCCCTCTCACCCATAGGAAAGATTCCCTTGCCATATCTTAGGAAGAAGTGGCCCCATAACTCCAAATACTTGGTACTGTTTGTACAAGATGCTGGTATCACAGGCTTACTCATAGGCTCTATCTTATAACACTATGTTGCTACAAAGGTTGCATTAATAGAAATATTACTTCCAAGAACAAGGGAGGTGAGGCTCTTCTTGCTTCTATATGGCTAACTTCTAGAAAGTGTGTTGCATTCTGAACCCTTGCACATTACAGTGAACTCTGCCCAGATAGAGCCACATGGAAGGTGCACAGGATGAGGGGAGCTCTGGGACCACAACATATGACCTCATTGTACAGTCAGGACAAATTTAGCCTGATGATTAGCATTTATCCTAAGCTATACTTCTGCCTTTCTCACCCTGCCCCTAATTGCACCCATACTGATGCTTCTCCCTCAAATGAACTTTGACCCCCTTGGAGGCAGGGATGATGGGTAGTTAACAGTATCTGCCTAGCATGCTTAAGAAATATTGAATGAATGAATGAATGAATGAATGAAGACAAACAAAGCGACTGCCTTGGGAGGACAGATTCCCAGATGCCAATACTGTCCAACACGTCCCTCCATGGGATGAAGGGAGATGCTGTCCCGCCAATGGAAGGGGGTGATAAAGTGCTGCCTGCCTCCCAAAGAGATCCCAGGGGCTGGCAGATTAGGCTCCTCCAGGGTCTAGGAGCAAGCCAGCTCCTACTACGGAAATCATGAGGATGAATAACAAATCAGAGCCAACCAAGGATAGGGTTCAGAGTCAGGAAGCTGTGGGACCTCAAACTGTCTATGCCTCTGTGTTTCTGCTTCCTTTGGTCGTACGCGGACTAAAACCACAGCTGGCTCCCAGGGGTTGCTGCGAGCAGCAAATGACATGCTGCCAGTAGGGAGGACACTAAAACCTAGGGAGAGCCCTCAACAGGTGAGTCATGATAACAGAGAAGAAGCTGTTCCAGGGAGAGGGGACAGTCTAGCCTAAGACACGACAGGGGAAGATGTGGGGAGAGCTCTAGAACCCTGAGCACCAAGTAGCCCAGTCCTTCACTGTGGGCAGCTGACCAGGACACATGGGCTGACTCTGAACCCAGCCAGGAGGCTGTACCTACAATAAGGCAGCGTATGGGGGGCCAGGGGGTCTCCACAAAGGGGTGGGGGGGCCTGTGCTGTGGGGTGCATGCCCACAACAGCAGGATGAAGCTCAGTACTGCTGCTCTACTGTAACCAAAGCAACACTGAGCATATGCCCAGACCCTCATCATTTCCACCCGCATCCCCACTTGTTGTGGACACTAAGGAGGCTCAGAGTCTAATCTGTAGTCTACAGCTAAGAAGAGCCACTGGACCTGTGGGTTTTAAAAAACAAAAACAAAAACAAACACATCTCCTGCAACACCGCTTGCTCCAGGAAAGCAGGAACCCCAGGGCTGATGGCAGTTGGGCTCCTGCTATATCCACAGAGCCAGACGCGTGGCCAATACTAAGGAATTGCTTGCTGCCTGACCAGTCACACCCCTGTCCTCACCCTTCTTCTCCCTTTACCTAGCTTCTACCCTGATTTCATGTTTATCCTGCTGCTGCATCTGTGTTTCTGAAAGCACCTCAGATCCTTTTTTGTGTAAGGCAAGGTACACATCAATTTAAGAAAAAGAGCATAGAAAAAATACAGAATCTATGAATGCATCTGGCATCCAAGCAGCTCCTACAACAATGTGGCTCTGCGGACCTCCCGCCCCCTCCTAGACACAGGCCAGCGGAGACAGGAGCAGAAGTTCAGCTCTGTCCCGAGGAGGCCCTCCGACCAGGCTGCTCCCAGAGATTATGTTACCTCCAGACCCAGAGGAAAGGTTGCCTAGCAACACTCATCAGCCTCCTCGCATCTAAATCCCTCATTTGTGTCTGACACATACACAGCGCCGTGTGAGTGTGACCCTGAGCCCTCTCCTCCACCCCACCTGAAACAGGCTCATCTGCCTGCATTACCGAACCTTCGGCTGTGCCGGTCTGCGACTTCCAGCCTCAAGTCCCGGGCTCCCATTGAGCATGAGCACAGAGGCAGGCCAATGCACTGAGCTTCATGCCCCAGAGCCACCACATCGGATTAGCACATACCAGGAAGAAGCAAGGAGAAAGGGGAAAGATGAGCTGAGAGCCCACATATGTCCAGCTGATGCAGACACCATCACCGACTCCTTTGAGATTTTCTGCTTGCAGGAAAACACTTGATTTTTCATCCAGAAGAGTCAAAAACATGCAAATGTGTAAATAAATGAAGTGTTGCTTAAGATCATGACTAAACAGTGTGCAAAAATAAATATCTTTACTCTAAAGCAAGACAGTATACAGCATCCATCTGGGGGAAGCAGGAGAACAAGGAGTAGCTTGGGGTAAAGAGCTCTATGAGATCTAAACTGTATCTGTGGCTCTCTAGAAGCCACAGGAAAAAAGCAAAGAACCTCCAAACTCACAGACCCCCAAAACGGGCCAGAGGAGTGGACATGGGCTATGGGCTCTTACCACTTCCTTCTGGCTCTGAGAAACCTTGCCAGACAACCTCCTCACCGCCAGTAGGGACGGATTTCACTGTGGCCTCTCTCACTACTCTTCCAGCTTAACTACCAGGCAACTGTCAGCCACAAAGTGTCAATAGGAAAACACTCCTCCTTTCCATTTTCTTCCAAGAGTAAGCCACACTTTCTTGTATTAGGTCTAAAACAAGTCAACTCCATCTGGCCTCTGTCTCTCAGCCAAAAGTTAAAACTTTAAGCATTACACACATAAAAAAAAAGCAAAAAAGCAATTTAAGCTCTTTATGATGAAATTTATTTTTGATAGTGAAATGAAGAACAGACCAGGGGAAAGGGTCAGATTGAGACATTTCAGAGCTGTTCTGGCAAATGCAGTGGCCACCAGCCACAGAGGCTTACTTAAGTTTAAATTAATTAAAATTAAATAGAATTAAGTAGAAGTAAAAATGGAGGTGTTCAGTTGCATGAGCTCTTTTCAAAACCTCAACAGATACAAATAGGTACCATGCCCGACAGCTTCAATACTAAAGAATATTTCTATCATCACAGTAAATGCTACCGGACAGCACTGCTCTGGACCATTCCAGGGGCAGGTGGTGGTCACAGTGGTCCATCGCCAACATGGTGGGCTCTGTTTCTAGGCCCAGATGAATGCCCATATGCCCCTGATCATCACTTCAAAGCTGGGCCCTGAGTCTATAGTCTCAGGGGTAAAAAAATCTAAATCCAAGGCCCAAACACTTCTGGAAAATTTCCTACTGCCCCCCAGTGCAGTATCCCAACCAGATTTATCTCCTTGTGCCCTCACAAGTTACCTTGGAACCTCTCTCTTGAGCCATAGACTCATACTGCTCTAAGGCCCCACTGGATGGAACAGTGGCCCTCCTCAGCATGTCCACCTGAAATCTGTGAACATGAACTGAGTTGGAAAAAGGATCTTTGCTGATGTAATTAAGAAAAAATGCTGTATTAATTCATGGGCCCTAAATCCAACGACAGGGGTCTTTATAAGAAAAGGAGATACAGACAGAAGAGGAGAGGGCATCATGGAGGTGGAAGCAGAAATGGGACTCATAGAGCTTCAAGTTGGGCAGAGCCCAGGGTGGCCAGCAGCCACCAGAAACCACAAGGGAGGTGTGGAACAGATATCCCCTCAGAGGCTCTGGAAAGAAACAATGCTGCCAACACCTGGATTTTGAACTTCTGGCCTCCCCGACTGTGAAAGAATATGTTTCTGTTGTTTTAAGCCACTAGGGTTGTGGTTATTTGTTATAGCAGCCCTAGGAAACAAATGTAAGGGGTTAATAGCAAATTATGAATGAAAGGGTTCCTCTCCCCAAGGAGATGCATTAACATCCACTCCCGGCCTGTGGCATCGAGGGGTCCCTGTGGAGCAGGCACAGAGAGGCCAGCAGACCAAGCCTTGAGCACTAGAGCCACTGTATCTGATTTGCATATACCAGAAAGAAGCATCTGCTGGTAGGGACACAGAGAATGAGCTGGGGACCATGAAGCCTCCTCAGGACTCCTCAGATGAGGCTACAGAGTTGGCTGTGGTCCCCCTCCCCCTTCCCAGGCCCTTCTCCGCTGGTAGCACCCTCCTCTACACCATGCACTTACCCCACTTCCTGCTGGTCTCATTCCAAGGTTTACCTCAAACCCACCTGTTCTAGGAAGTGTTCTTAGACCACTCAACCCAGCGTGGCAGCCACATGCCACGGCAGGGGGAGCCCTGGGTCCTAGGTTTGGCTAAGGCATGTGCTTGCTGTAAGACCCTCCCCTCTTAATCTGTCTCGTATCTCTCTAGGTCTCCGTATGCCCATCTGCAGCAAGGGGTAAGGCTAGGCTGGTCGATGACCAGCTCTCACGTTAGATGTTGACCAGTTTGTACCATTTCTCACCTTCTCTGCCTAGCTAAAACTAATATTTATTGAGCCACACATGATGCTAAATGTTTTACATCCATTATCACATTCAGTCAATACTTAGTGGATGGATAAGTGGATGGATGGATACAAAGAGGGAGGACAGGAAGGGAGGAGAGGCTGCACTCTAATGAAACACCGGAGTCAGGAGGACAGAATCCTTGCTTCTCCTGTTGGACTCGGCCCTGAGCTTAACTAACCACTAGGGGCTCAGTAATCTGGGGAGGGAATACTAAAGAACTTTTGGAAAGGAGACAAGATCTAGGAAGTCTCTTCCATCAGAATGGGGTCCCCATTCCATGGCCTACCAACCCCATGCCCTCCCTTGGACTGCAGGAGCTTCAGGAAGGATCCAGCGCTCCCTAATGACAGGCTGCCAAAGGTAACGGGACCCTCACCAAGATGCTGACCTGCCACATCTCAGGGGGTTCTCCCCAGCCTGCGTGCCCGAGCACTCTACAGCAGAGGTACACAGACAGCCAGCATCAGGATGAACCTTGCAGTTACAATCTCCTAGATGTCAGGGATCCTCACAGTCAACCTGACCACCACACACCCCGCCACCTTGGCCTGCTCCTCTGGGCCACCACACTTCTCCTTCACTCATTTATCACACATAACCTGAGATCAGCGGGCCTGACCAAGGTATGTTAGTCCTGACATGGTCCAGAGAGGCCAGGATGACCACTGCCAGCCTTGTTCTCATTACTCTGTGGAGAAGGAGTCTTACTCATATTACTCCATCACTTAGGTGCTGGGCCACGGGGCTGGCTCCCCAGGAGGCTGAGCTGGCTGGTTCCAAGGGCATGAGCTAAGCTCTGGGAGGTCTAGCACCTCTTATCACCATCGAACCTTCAGGAACTTGCTGAACGTAAAGCATTTGCTTCCCTTCTCCACGGGCCCCCTGGTGTACCTCGCAGTGCCAGAAGAAAGGCGCCTCACGCTATTAGCTCAAATAAGGAAAATAATGCTGGGAAGATTGAATTTTCTGCAGACTTGTTTAACTTGCTGATTTCTGAGCACTTGGTGCTGGCAGCCACGGGGGAGTGGGCTGCCAGCCGGCGATGTATCAGCCGCTTCTTGAAAATATTCATGGGTTTATTAAATCAGCATGAGTCACTCTCTTGCCTGCCTCACAAACATGAATCACGAATCATCAAAACCCAAGGAAAACCTGTGACTCAAAAGCTTCTTCAGGACCTCATGGGGTCTAAAGCACTGGGGGGAAAGTGCTGTCAACCCGAGGTCACCTCGCCAGCATGTGGAACTCCCCAGGCTAGGCAGGAGGGCTGCCATGAGGCAGAGGGAGCCTCCAGGCAGAGCCCCAGGGCCACCGCACAACCACGCAGGCCTGGCCCCGCCTGCTCACTGGCTGGCTCCCTCAGTCCTGCTGTGGGCCACACACTGCTGTACGCCGGGCCACCGGCAGGGAGCAGGCTCGAGGTCCAGGGCAGGTTTCTGAAGTGACCGGAACCCTGTTTCTACTCCTCTCCTAGCTGGGAAGATATGGGTAACCTCAGTTTCGCTATTCTAATGCCTCCTCACAGAGCTGCTGGAAGGATGGCAGAAAGAGCTCGTGTACACCGGGTCCCTCACACCGTGCCTGGCACGTCTCACCAGCCCAGCAGGCATCTGCCATGTCTCTGGAAGGAGAGGAGTGATCTGTAACATCCTACCGAAACCACAGGGCCCTCTCCCTATCCCTACTGACCCCTCTGGCTGCATCCAGACAACCTAGTATCTGGCCACCAGGCTTGTCCCCTGGGAATGTGTGTCAGCAGCCTTGCAATAGCTCTGGCTGGAGAGTAGCCCTGTCCTGGGTCTCCCCAACCCTGGGGCTCCTGCCCTCCCAGCCCACCCACCCTACCCCCAGCTTCAGCCTCAGGTCATCCTTCCCAGCATCCTTCCACTGTAGCCTCTCTTCTCAGGTCTTTCAGCCAGCGACTCTGACCACATTCTCTGCCTACATCCCTCGCCTCCCTCCAAAGGGACAAAGGCTACAAAAAGTAGCTTCCTCCACATGACCTGGGTCATCACAAACCTGGTTCACTCTCCCCCAGAACAAGGTCCAAGGACTGGAGGCTTCCACTTGATGCTTATGCTGCCCCTTCACCTCCTGCCCTGCTTTTCAACAAACTTCTCTCTCAGACTCTCCGGTTTCAGTCTCAGGCTGGAAACATCACCTTTCCAAGCTGTCACCTCCAGGGCACAGGCTGCACAGTGAATGCCCAGCTGGGGCAGGGACAGGAGGGGTTCACACACACTGGAACGAGGGATGGAGGAACCCAAAGCAGGCGCGGCATCCGCACTATTGGTCAGCATTTGCTGAAACCTGTGTACCGGGGATCCTTTCCTTAATCCCCAATGACAACCCCCACCTCAGGGCAAACTCAGCCTCAGAGAGACAAATGGCCCAAGGCCATCATGCCATGCAGTGCATGAGGGCCATTAGGTGTAACTTGGGTCGGAAGGAGATAAAAGAGTAGGCCCATTAGTAGAAGGGCTGTGGTCTAGACAACAAAACCAGCAAGGCCTTGGTGGCCAACCTCAGGGTAACGCCATTCCTGAGGCCCGGCCACACCGCCTTCCTACACCTCCACAACTCACCTCCCAGACTGGCCTCTGACTTTGGGAAGCAGCTTTACCAACAGCAAACTATCCTTTCTCGGGCCCTTCCCGTATGCCCCCACCCAAAACGAGACAAAGGACCCCGTGATCATTCAGAGTGTCTGCAGGTGGCAGCAGAGCTGCCCTGACGGAAGGACACTGTTCCTTTCAGGGCCACCAAGGCCAGCATGGAAGTCTCGGCCCAAAGGAAATACAGCAAAACAGTCACCATGTAGGAAAGAGCTACCCAGACATCCTTAAACTCATTCTAATTCTGTCCTTGACCTTCTAGTCCAAGCAGCCACCTTCACAATGAGAAGTGGGTGACACAACACCCTCAAAGACTTTCTGGGGAGGCTGAAGGAAGCTCCCACCAGCACCCACCCGCCCACCACCCTGACTATTGGCCACTAACTTCCCAGGACAAAAGCCTTGCCCCTGCCCCAGGCACACCGAGGGAGGGGTCGCGGGGGCTTTCCATCCCTCTGGTCTCCTTTAACGCCAGACCAGACAGGGGCCCAGGAAGTGACAAATGTGTCATGGTAGGGGCCAATTACACATGCTAATAACAAGTCCGTGCCGGGGCCCAGAGTCACCCAGATGGTAGAGGGGATTTATGGTCCAAACCTGATTTCCCAGAATCCAATGAAGGCAGGAACAGAGAGAGACAGAATCTGACCGAACTCTCTTCCAGGTCTCACTGGGAGCCAGTGTATTTTTGGAGGGCTTTGGCTTCGCCTGCTCGCTGTACTTTATTGCTGGCAGAGAGACGGGAAATTTATTACTTTACAAATCATACCATTCGCAGCATAAATGAAATGTCTGGCTGCAGCACGCTCGAGCCCAGATGATTTGCGGAACGTCTAATGGTAAGCGGAGTTATGCTATCTGCTTACGGCCTCTGAGACAAAAGCCAACCGTAACGCAGAGCATCTGCACAATGTAACTCCAGGCCGGCAAATTGGCTGCGACTCATAAATGTTGGCTCAGCAGCATTACATAACGCGGTGTGCGCGGCTGGGGACTCCGAGGAACGCGGGGCAGCCCCTGGGCGCGACGAGCCAGCCCCGACCAGGCTGTGGATGACAAGCAGGGCGCCACGGGGGGCTCGGGGCTCCAAGGTCAGGGCTGGGCAGGGGGCCACAGCCCAGCCAGTCCAGAGGCCTGCTAGCAATCAAGAGGCAGGGTGAGCTCCTGGGCCTGCCCAGGATCAGGGAAAGCTTGCTATGGTCCTTCTGCTTCAAATTCCCCAAATCCAGACTGGGAGGATGATCATGAAGTCACTATAGCCTCACCATGCAGACAGGAGCCAGGCAGCACCCACAGCCCATGGGACAGTCTACTCAACTGGCAGGTGGAGAGGACTGATCACAAGACCATCACCACTGACAGGCTCAGCCCAGTGAGTGGGACATGGGACATCACTAGGAGGGAGGTGACAGCACACTGTTTATGGAGGAAACCTGCAAGTCACTTGGTCTCTCTGAGCTTCAGGCTGAGAGTGAGTGGTGGTATCAGGATTCAAATCCAGCTGTTCTAAGTTTGCTCTCACATATCTACATTAAACACAACAACATAATGACCATTATTTTTACAAAGCCCTCAAAACAACCCATGAGATAGGGCTATCATCATCCCTATCTTATAGGTAAGCAAATTGGCACTCAGAAAAATCAGGTCCCTTGTGGTTAGTGAGTGGAAGAGCCAGGATTCAAGCTCAGGATCCTCGAGTTCTGAAGTTTGTTTTTTTCTGTGGCATCTGCCTCCCAGGATCAAAGGTGTCATTTTATGGCTTCCCACCACCTCACATTTGTGCTGTTTGGGACAATGCCGTTAGATACTCAATCAGTGTGCCTATCCAGCAATAAGTTGGAAAAAGGCCCCCAGAAAGAGAGGTCTATGCCTGGCTTCTGGGAATTCACAGTTTGATTATTCTCAGGTATGAGTTCCAAGAAGTACAAGGTAGACACTCTCCGGGGGGTCTGAAACCATGGGAGCAGAAGCTCAGGGAAAGCTTTTTGGACCACACGTTCTTTGAGTCACCCTAGTTTTGCCACGGCCCAGAAAGAGCAGCAGAGGCCCTGCTCCAAATAAACCTGGTGCCTATCTCTGGCTCAGGGACTTGGGTGACCTCTGCATGGCAGGAGAGGGACCCAGCAGAGCCAAAGGGCCCTTGCCTGACTGCAGAGACAAGCATAAGCTCAGGCTTAGAATGTAGCACCAGGAAAAGTTCAGCTCCTACTGATCCTCAACCTGGTGAAGTCTTTAGCCAAAGAGCAAAAACAAAAATGCTGTCTGAGCAGTTGATTTAAAAATAGGGAATGGTATTTTAAAAACACTTTGATCTTCAAAAATAACAAAGTTGCCTTGTTATCAGAGAGAATTTTGACTGTGCCACTTGGCAGTCAAAACAAAAGGCTGCTTACTGAAGACTCATCTAAAAATAGCCTAACTGTAGTTCACAAGCCTTACGAGACAAATGCTTGGCCCAACGATAGCATGCTCTCGCTCTCACACACCTCGTGCATTCATTTACCCACCTTTTCATTGAGTCTCCAAAGGTCCCTTGGATTTCTAGCTCATTCCATGACACCTGCCGATTAGGTCCCATGATTTCTAGAGAAGCTTAGTTAACGGACTTTCTCTAGCATGGAAACACCACCCTCAATAAGGAAGCCTATGAGCTTCATAAATAGTGCACACGTCTATGTGAAACACAGCTGCGGGAGGGTGACAACACCCACACTCTCACCAGATGAATGTTTCCCGGCATTTCTACCAGGGGCATTGGTGTGTCTCTCTCAGAACCTTTCTGGCACATGAGTAATACCCTGTGCTCAGGAGAGGCTGCCGCAGCATTCCATGCTGGCTCTGACCTTCTAAGAAAACCCCCTAAAGCCAGGAGATTTGGGGCTGACCTAGACAGGAAGCCAAGCAGGGAACACTCTAGTCTTGGACCTAAGCTGCCTTGAGCCATGATGACCCCCAAAGCAGCATAGAACTGAAGGAGTTTCTTTATCCCTATGAGCATGCACTCCAAGAGTCACCCATGGCCTCCTGGTTCCTGGGGAGCTCTTTTGGAAAAATGAGGGAAGAAGGTAAAATAAAACAATGTTCCTGGACCCAAATCTAAGTGCTCTACCAACCCAGATGCCAACCCCAGCAGAAGGAAACACACAACACAGCCCCTGTGCACTCAGCCTGCATACCCTCTCCTGGGTGACAACCTCCCAGGAGCATGCCTATGGTAGTAGCAGCCACCAGGAAAGTAACCAGGGAAGACAAAGATGCTGAGGACAAGTCTGAGTTCCTCTAGTGAAACAAAGTAAGGTCATTTGCTTTACAGCTCCCACTAAAGTGGAAGACATAAGCAACTGGTTTAACTACAAAGTTCGTGGAAGCTCTGATTTTTCACATGGCTGAGTCCAGGGATCCCTGGGACAATCTAAGAGAGGTATGGAGCCTCTCCCCAGAGAAGTTCACACAACACTTTTCATCCCACATCACAGGAGAGCTCAGATAAAAAAATTCTGTCATGAGTTTCCCAACACAAGAAGATGACCAAGGCAGCCAAGTGACCCCAGCCAACCATTGCGCTCCAACACCCTATGCTTTGGAAAGCACACAGGAGGAGCCATATCTGTGGCCATGAGAAGACCCAGGACCCTCACCACACCCCTCTGGAGACTCTGATTTCTTCACACTGAAAATAAAGGAGACAATTCCGGCTTGTCAGTGTTCCAGTGGGTTACCCTTTCTAGCTGTCTTGCCTGGAAAGGAAGACCAGGGCTATCTGCCCAGCTCTCCCTGGTGGAGATGCTTCTGTCAAACTTCTCTTTCCCAGAAGACTTGCCCTCAACAAACAGAGACCCGCTGTGCTGGTAAGGGCTGGTACCTACCTGCCTGCCCTACCCTTGGCCCAACGACAGCCACATTTTGTACTCTCTGCCCTCCCACCTGGTCCCGAGGCAACAATCCATAGAAGCTACTTCTGACCTAGGAGTCAGGCCAATCTGATTCCCTGCCCTGGAACTCAAGAGCAGCAGCAGATACAGCTGAAAAATCTTAACATTTTCCCAAACTGGAAGCCTGTGGCTCTCCCTAGGCTGGAGAGGGAGAAAGCAAGGGGTCAGAGGAGAGTGTGAGAGCCCTTCCCCATCAGGTGGAGAGAGGCCGGCAGTGGGGAGATACTGAGCCACCATCCCCTACCCCTGGGGCCCAGAGCCTGATCCAGAGTGATCCAGAGCCTGCCTCCTACAGCCTGAGATGAGTTGGGAGTTTGCTTTTGGGCCACAGATACAGTGAAACTCATGGAGATTCCATCAAAAGTCTCTCCACTGATTGTCCTTGAACCCCAAAGAGCCACCAGCAGGGAAGGAAACAGGAGCCCCAGCACTGAACCCCCTGGGATGCTTTGGAAATGCAGATGTCTAGACCTCATCTGTGGCCACCACCTGGGTTTGTCTGGGGCTAGAGCTAAAGTGTTAGTTGCAGCTAAAGTGTTACAAAGTTCTTGGGTGTCAGGATGTGGGCCAGATTTAGGGACCACTAGTTTGGGTCACACACTCTTTGCCTCAAGAAAACCAAAATCCTGGTATTCAGATGGCAAAGGATAACATTTGGGGAGCAATGTTGTTTCAGGGAAGTTCCTCATCAGTCTGGCAAAACCTGTTCTCAGGCCTTCAAATTCCACCCCATCTCCTCCAGGAAGCCCATCCTTCTTATAGGAACTATTCCTTGAGCTCCATCTTCTCCACACCCTGACATCCAATGTTCTGTGTGGTTTTCAGCCTGCACCACACAGGAAATCTTTGTCCCTGGGGAGCTCCTGGCCTAGTGGACACACCTGTGTCCTCCAAGACTCAGAGCCATCTCTGGACCTCCACTGAGCTCCTGCTGGAAGCTCAGGCTCAGGCCCAGACATGGCTGTGTGGGTAGGGCTGGTAGGGGTAGAGAGACCAACTCCTCTTGACCTTTTGGGTCTGTGGTGACCCCTGGGCCAGACATTCTGGTGGAGGAAGGCAGGCCCAGCAGGTCTTCACAGGCAGCAATAAGACACATGAGAGAACTCAGCTTGAGCCCATGAGTCAGCCCAGAGCCCAGGATCATTCTGGCAAAACCTTTATACCTCTTCTTAGTAATGGTACTCAGAAGGGCAGGTGTGGGAGAGGCAGGAATTTCAGGGAGAAGAAAAGAAAAGAGAAGAACCATCCCAAAGCGCCTTCCAACCCAGGCAGGAGACCGGCTCCCCCGAAGCCTGGTCCCAGTGCCAGCTACTACCCTGGTCTGCCACGGTTCTGAGCAATCGGGTGCAGCTGGAAGTGTGCAGGCGTGGAGAAGGCCCCACCACGCAAAATGTGCATTTGATCAAGGTTGAAAACATGGTGTAACATGAGTTCTCATGATCTATTGGATTTCTGGAAAAAGCCCTGAACTCCTCACTCAAGTTCAACCTCAGGTCTCGGGAAAAACGAGTTTGTTAATTCAAGCAATTCCCCAGTGGTTAGTAGTTTATACCACATGCTTTGAAACAATGGGGCCTGAGTCAGGGGAGAAGTTGAATGGCTTCCTAAGGGAGGGCCAAGGCCTATCCGTTAACCTTGACAGGTTCGGCAGCCTCCTGCGCTGGATGGCCCCCGCTCTCTGCCAGCAGCCCCGTCAGGCTCGGGGGAGAGCTCCGGCTCCAGAGCTCACACACCCACACAGAGCAGCCCCCTCTCTTCAGAGAACAGCCAGCCTCCCTGATCCGCAACCCTGCAGGCTAGAGAGCTGGTGTCTGCTCTCACCTGCCTCCCAACAGGCCTGTGCCTTGGGCAGGGACTAGGGTCCATGAGGACCATGACCATCCCACCAAGCCAACCTAGGGGACTTGTGCTGGCCAATGTGGATGAGAGGCAAGTCCAGCCCCATTTGTGGGTTGGGCTCAGGCAAGGGGAGGCAATGGGGAGGATCCTTTTATGAGAAGATTCATTACTGCAGGAGACCTCCAAGCCACTGGGTAAGTTCCATTCCTTCATGCAGTGAATATTTCACACCCACTTCACGCACCTGCCAGTCTCACTGCTCGAAGCCATGGATCACATCACAAGTGTGGACCTGGGAGACTGTGCAAGGGTGACAGTGACGGGGCAACAGTCAGCACATAGTAACAGCATCCATCTAGGACCCTGTTTGAAACTCCTAACAACCCCTGAGGTAGGTACAGATGAGGAAACTGAGACACAGGATCCCCCCTCCAGCTGGCAGGCAATTGGATGGGAATTCAGACTCAGGGGGTCCAGCTCCAGAGCTCTCCTTTGCTCACTACCTGGATCATTCCACCATTATAGCGCATTCACACTCCCACTTATCTGCCATGTACTGACACAACCGAACCCCCGGCAAGTGGTATCCTTGGGGTAAACCCAGGGTCTGAGTTCCAGCCCCAAGTTGCTGGCTCCCCTGCTCTGCTGCAGTGCATCTTAGATAAGATATTCAACCTCTCAGCTTCTTTTTCCCCAACTTAGACACGGAAATAATTATTACCCATAGGGTTCTTGATGTAATTACATGAAATAACACATAAAGTGTTCAGCACTTTGCAGTATCTGTAAATGAAAGTCTGGTAATAATTAGCTACTCTGTAAGAATTCTGATTATTGGGGCACCTGGGAGGCTCAGTGATTGAGTGCTTGCCTTCAACTCAAGGTGTGACCCCAGGGTCCCAGGATCAAGTCCCATGTTGGGCTCCCCTCAGGGAGCCTGCTTCTCCCTCTGCCTGTGTCTCTGCCTCTTTCTCTCTCATGAATGAATAAATAAAATATTTTATTTTAAAAAGAATTCTGATTTACCTATTATGTTATTAAAGGTTATATACATAAAATGCTGTGCATATAAGTCCTGAACAGGCCAAAGTTGGAGGAAAATAATGATCTTCATTACATTGTCACATGCCATATCATTATTTTCAATGGGGCTCCCATTTTACTTTTTACCTAAAGGAAATATATTTGTTTTCTATCTTGATAAACTGCCCAAACTCCCCTTCCCTTGCCTCCTCCTCCACACCCATGTCCCTACCACAACCCCAAGCTCCAGCACCAGGGCCGCCAGGTGTGGGCATCTGACACATGCCACTACAAATAAGAAACAAGAACACAGAAATGCTTGCCACTTTTCAGGAGTTTTAGCATCAACACTCCCTGAGGAACTTGATATTTTTTGGCAGTGCGTTCACTTACAGCTCCTTCCAACAAGTCTAGAAAGAGGGAAACGTGCAAGAGATGTGAGCCACTGCTGCTCAGGAAGAAAGGCACTGATAAGCCACACCAGCAGAGACTGCCAGGGAAGATGATCCATTTCTAGATCCCAACCCTCGGCAACAGCAACCAGAGACCTCAACAGAGGGCTGGACTCCTTCTGTACCTGATTTTATGCCTCTACACCTGGGCAAAGGGTGGGCATTTGAGTTGCAGTCCAGTCTCAGTGGATATTCCCAACAGCCCAGCGAGGCAGGGGTGAGTCCCTCCCGAGAGCTGAGAAGCAGGCTGAGGGCCAGAGAGACACAGAGATGTGCCCAGGGAGGCTATTGCTTGGGGGCAGAGCTGGGCCAGAGCCGAGTCCTCCATGTCCCGGACTCTGGGTCAGGGGACAGATGTAGTAGACCACACTGCATGTCTCTAGAAGGCTGAGCCATTCCTTGGGCTTGCTTGGGCAAGGGGCCATAGCTGTGCCTCACAATGCCCTAGCCAAGTTTTCCATAAAATCATCCAAAGCCAACAGGAGCTCTGGGAGCCATTAAGCTATAGCTGCAGCTCCCTTCCTGGCTGTGGGAATCTCCAGCTCCCTCGGGCCTGGGCTCAGTGCATGCTGCACACATGCAGAGGAAGTGCACCAAAATCTGATCCTTCTCTCCAGACAAGGCCTGCCCCCAGCCAGCCTGCCTGGTGCCCACAATGATGGCCAAATCAGACCCCAGCAGCCAAAAGCAGCACTCACTGAGGGACAAAACAGAGAGAGCCTGAGCTCCCCGAGGAACCCACTGCTGCACCATGCCCAGATACCGAAGACCCACAGCTGCACCCGTGTACAAATGCCTTAATCCCAGCTCAGCTGCATGAACACACGCACCTTTCACGTTTATGGCAGCAGGCCCACAAGGCAAGCAGCAGGCATAAAACAGCTGGACGCCAAGGGCAAGCTGAGGGAGATGGGCCCTCTGCCCCTTCCCATATGCACAGGGTGGTACAAGGTACAGAATGGGTGATGGTGGCTGACCCAGGCCTCTCTGCCTCCAAGAAAAGCCTGTCCAACACCTGTGCCGGCAGCACAGATCACTGAGATGAGAAATGGGCCTAGTTTCCACCCACCAAATCCTTCAGGATGACCACTGAAGCTGCGAAAAATCAATTTTCTGCAGCTTCTTCGGAAGCCAGGATTTATTTTCTGAGTGCACAGAGCCACTGGCTCAGATGTTTCCCATCAGCTCCCTCCAGGCTTCTAGGCCACCAAGCAGAGCCGGCTGCCTCCCTTCTCCCCAGAGGCTAAACCCCACAGCCGGAGCTCTACCTGTGAGAACAGAAAGCCTCGCTCAGGAAAACCAAGCCAGGTGCCCAGGGTCCAACTCCAACAGCACCAGCTCATGTTTCTGGAACACCAAACCACCTGCAGAAAGCCCTCACACATCTGCATGTGGGGAGGGGAAGAGGACAGAAGAGCTGCCGGACCCTGGAATCACAGGGCAGAAATGAGAACCCTCTAAATGGGGACCACAGTGCTACTGCCTCTCAGAGTCAGCTCCTGCTTCCTGAGGGTGTGCTGCCCAGGGCCTTGGGCCAGGGATGTGTATCCCCTCACTCATCTCAGCTGTAGGCCCCGACCTGTGAGGCTCCCATCCTTGGTGACCAGACCAGCCAAAACGGACTCGCAGAGGCACTGGCCACGTCTGTCACACATACCCCCACATTCAGCAAGGGACCCCCCCCGCTTCCCTTACCTGACACCGGCCAGGCTGCTGGAGGCACCAGAATGATGGCTGGTACCCTCTAGGAGAGACTACTGGGCCAGACAACCATCCCGTGTGACCAGGCCAGGTCCTTTTCTCAAGCTTTGATTCTTGTTCTCTCTCCACAGTTACTCTGGACAGAGGCCAGCATGGTTTTCTATCTGATCTAGAGGGAGGCTCTCAAGGTGAGGTCCCTGGACCAGCTGCAGTGGCAGCACCTGGGACTTGGATGAAACAGGTTGCCAGGCCCCAGGCCAGACTTCCTCGATCAAAAATCTGAGCTGGGGCCCAGCAGCCTAAGTTTTCACAAGTCCCCTAGGTGATTCTGATGCAGCTGAGGTTGCAGAACCAGCACTCTGGATAGCCACGCTGTTGGGGGACAGGATTGGGGGCAGAGTGCCATCAGCGCCTCTGCTCTCCTTGGGCCCCATGTACTGTACCACCTCTCAGCAAGCAAACCCCAGGGAACCCTCCTGACCCCACAAGATGCTCCTGTGCCTGGGCCTGGTGTCTTCCTGGGCCCCCATACCCTCAGGGGGCTGAGAGGCTACTCTACTTCTTGCTGCGGGACCTCAAGGCCCAAGTACCCATTCTCACTGTGCTGATGAATATCAAATTTTTATTCATATCATAATTAAAATAATATTCTCCACACACACTGACCACATCCCCATCTCAGGGGTCTTTGCCCCTGCTACCTCCTAAGCTGAAACTCCCTTCTCCCAATTGGTGGCCTGCACTCAGGTGTCTGAGCAGCGTTACCTGTCCAGAGAGGTCTGTCCTCACTGTCGGGTCTAAGGGCCACTCCTCATGGGCTCTATCCTTCTACATTCTTGGCTTTTTCTTCATCCTCACTTAATAATATTAGATTGTAAATTCATTTATTGTGAATGGTTTCTGGGTTTGGTTTTGTGGAATTTTTATTGGTTTGGCTTTTCTTGTTGTTTGTTTGCTTTGTCTCTCTCCCTCTCTAGATTATCAGCTCCATGAGAACAGGAATTTCATCTGCTTTGTTCACTGCTGTACTCTCAGTGCCTAGAACATCCCTTGAACACAGTCAACATAGAAGCTCAAGGGTATACTTCTTGTGAATGAATGCATACATAGAAACAAACATCAGGACTATCCACCATTCCTCTTATTTATCACTCCTAAGTATGTAAAAAGTCAAAGCAAATTTGGAAACTAAATGCAAACAAAACTTAAAAAGAAAAAATCAGGTGATGTGTTTTGATAAAGTCAAATTGCCAAGAACAGGTTTAATGAAAGAGGTTACCTTGGGCCAGTTCTGTCTCTGTCTTTTGATTCAATTAATACCAACGCAGAGAGTGAACATCTGCAAACAGATGTGTGCGAAGTGGCACTTCAAGGTTTGTTTGCAAGGATGACCAGCTTCCTACGAGCCATAAGTCTGCAGCCCCAATGTTAACGAGGGATCGAGTGATAACTCTGCAGAGCTGTCCTGTTTACTTGAAGCCACGTTAGCCTGACGGTGGTGCTAATCTCTGCCCTAAGTAAACTCTTAACCCCCCTCATCCTCATTCTAGAGATTTCTTCCTCATTTATTTTCCCAGTACAGTTACTGTCAATGAACTAGATCCTGCAAGTTGCCACGCGCTAAGCTGGGATCCATTTGCCACGTGACTTTGACACAGGCCAGCGAGTGCCGCAAACTCTGGCACGGCCTGCTGACACATGCTGTGTTCCACCCTCCGCGTCTATCTGAACAAATGCAACCAAACTAAACTTCCTTTGTATGGTGGGCCATGGTGGTATTTGGCCCTCCCCTGGAGCAAAGAGAAGCAATCAAACATACCAACACCATCATGAAGACTGGCAAAGCATTCTTTTGATTACCTGGCAGTACCGGGTTACAAGGTGGATACTCAGATGATAGAGATAAGATCGTCTGAATTCTAAAGGATCTTCATCCAAATAGAAAGGCGCATGTTTGAGAATTAAGATACAGGGTCTCCAGCCACTGATCTCTTGGCCTATTCAAGGACCTGGGCACATGTCACCAAGTCCCCATCAGGGAGGGGGACTAGCAGAGCACAGACACACTGAATTCCAGCCCACAGATCGGGCATGATCTTACCCGCTGAAAATGCAGCTATGGAGTCACCAGGGAACTGTTAAGGGTCCCATCTCAACAGTGCCCATGTGGAACTTCGCATCAGCTCCCTGGATTCACGTGTTCTGAAGTGGTTCCATAACTTTGGCATCTGCAAGGGCTTTCCAGGGATGAAGATATCACGGGTACCAAACATTTAATCAAAAGTTTATCAGAGGTCATCCTGGGTGGCTCAGCAGTTTAGTGCCGCCTTCAGCCCAGGGGGTGATCCTGGAGACCCGGGATCAAGTCCCATGTCGGGCCTGCTTTTCCCTCTGTGTCTCTGCCTCTCTCTCTAAATAAATTCTTAAAAAAAAATTATGAGAGAAAAACTTATACCTGAGAACATTATATCCACTCTTTCCAGTTTGGGTTTTGTTTCCCCTGCCAATGTGGACAAAAGCACCATGACTGTTTTATGGGCCATCTCGATGTCCCAGGCTGCACAGCTGGGTGGCTACCTGCAGGGGGAGGCTTTCTGCAATGGGGCCAGACTCTGGCACCCTGCCCTAATGCCCCTCCTGAACTGACACTCATCTTTGGGGTGGGTGCCAAGACCAGCACCCGCTTGAGGTCAGACCCCAGGATCAGCCGGCCAGTGGGTTAGTTTGTCTTGATCTGCCGGCATGCAGGCCCCCAACGCTACCATGGGCCATGGGAGGATTCTAAGACAGAGCTTCCCTGGGGGCATCAGTCTCACGCAAAAACAAGCCATCTCCTCATTCAGGCCTTCCATCACTTGCGGTGTCTCCAAATGTTGAAGATGTTTTTCAGTGCAGACACTGTCCAGGGAGGAAGATCTCTCCTCAGCCTGTACCCCTGTCACTCATGCTGGAAGAAGCAGCTCTCACAGAATCTCTCCAAGGCACCAGCTAGAAAAGCGCAGCTCAGGCTGCTGTCCATGGGACCCGACGGCCAGCCCTGTGGCCCTCCTAAAGGCCTCCCTCTCACACACTACCCCCCATACACACGGCCTCTGCCCTGGTGAATGTAGCCTCCTGCCCGGATGGTCTCCAAAAGGAGGAGGGAGTGTCCTGTTTGCCAAGAAAGCATTGCTCTGTGTTAGTCACCTCTGCTCACAGCCCAGGGGTGAGGGTGAAGCCAGGAACCAATGGAGACAAAGGCCAGGCAGCCTCCAAGCTAGGGGCAGCACCCAGGTCAGCCCCGCACATGGCATCTGTGGGGAGGCACAGGCGCCCTCCAGGGAGGCAGCACCCCTTCCAGGGACCCCCAAGACTTGGCTCCCTAACCACCTACACCTCATCTGACTTCAAGAAGGCTTCTTTCCTCTTCCATGTTTCCAAGGCCCCCAGCAGGCCTATAAGCAGGCCCTAATATTCAGCTCAGTACCCTAGAAAGGAGGCAGGAGTCCCTAGAGGAAGTGGCGCTGGTCCCTGTCCCCTACCAGCCTAGCCCCATTCTTGATGGAGGAGAACCCGAGGCCAGAAACACATTCCAGTTAATGGGTACATTCTTTTTTTCCCCACATCTCTACTGAAAAGGCTTTCTCTGAGAAAACTGCTTGACAATGACAGCTGTTACAAGAAGGGGTACTTAGAAGTGACAAGTGTAAGCAGCCTGGCCAGGCAGCCCACCCCATGGCAAATCTCCACCAGCTCCCAGGCAGAAGGCCCAGGGTTGCCGCCCGGGGGCCCAGCCACATGAGCCTGAGGGCAAGGGCGAGGCATTGCCAGCTGTGACCCCCCCACACCCCTGACCTCAGCAGGTAGAAAGGGCAGGCTGGTCCCTGCCTCATCCAAGCCATAGCCACAGTGACAGGCAGTGATGCACTCCGGAGGGGTGGAGCTTCGGCATCACCCACCTGACCCCCCTCACACACCTCAGAGAGGGGCCTTGGATGGGAGCGCGTTGGGGAACATCTGTGAGGTGGGGTATTGAATTGGACTTTAGAGGAATCACCAACTGGTATATGGACTGGTTACCTCCTGTCTGCCTGGTACCAAGCACCTTCCATGGGGTACCCTGCTGAGCCTTCCTCATACCTCGAGTCCTCACAAGGCGAGGAGGGATAGATCACCCTCAATTAGCAGATAAGCTAAATGAGGCCCAGAGCTGGGTCTCAGTGTACTTAATAATTTAGCGACTTAATGGCTTATTAAGCCACTTGCTCAAGGAGCCAGTTAGCACGTGGCAGGGTGCTCTGAAGCCACTCCATGCTCCTGAGCCCAGCCCTTCCTGCCGTGAGGCGAGCAGCTCCTCCTCAGACCTTGGGCAGCTGAGGGAGACACACTGAGCCTGGCTCCCTCCTTGTGGTCACCGCCCCGAACCAGCCCTCCCCCGAAGCCTGTTAGAAACTTTCACCATACACCAAGATAAACTCAAAATGGATGAAAGATCTAAATGTGAGACAAGATTCCATCAAAATCCTAGAGAAGAACACAGGCAACACCCTTTTTTGAACTCGGCCATAGTAACTTCTTGCAAGATACATCCACGAAGGCAAAAGAAACAAAAGCAAAAATGAACTATTGGGACTTCATCAAGATAAGAAGCTTTTGCACAGCAAAGGATACAGTCAACAAAACTCAAAGACAACCTACAGAATGGGAGAAGATATTTGCAAATGACATATCAGATAAAGGGCTAGTTTCCAAGATCTATAAAGAACTTATTAAACTCAACACCAAAGAAACAAACAATCCAATCATGAAATGGGCAAAAGACATGAACAGAAACCTCACAGAGGAAGACATAGACATGGCCAACACGCACATGAGAAAATGTTCTGCATCACTTGCCATCAGGGAAATACAAATCAAAACTACAATGAGATACCACCTCACACCAGTGAGAATGGGGAAAATTAACAAGGCAGGAAACAACAAATGTTGGAGAGGATGCGGAGAAAAGGGAACCCTCTTACACTGTTGGTGGGAATGTGAACTGGTGCAGCCACCCTGGAAAACTGTGTGGAGGTTCCTCAAACAGTTAAAAATATACCTGCCCTACGACCCAGCAATTGCACTGTTGGGGATTTACCCCAAAGATACAGATGCAATGAAATGCCGGGACACCTGCACCCCGATGTTTCTAGCAGCAATGGCCACGATAGCCAAACTGTGGAAGGAGCCTCGGTGTCCAACGAAAGATGAATGGATAAAGAAGATGTGGTTTATGTATACAATGGAATATTACTCAGCTATTAGAAATGACAAATACCCACCATTTGCTTCAACGTGGATGGAACTGGAGGGTATTATGCTGAGTGAAGTAAGTCAGTCGGAGTAGGACAAACATTATATGTTCTCATTCATTTGGGGAATATAAATAATAGTGAAAGGGAATATAAGGGAAGGGAGAAGAAATGTGTGGGAAATATCAGAAAGGGAGACAGAACGTAAAGACTGCTAACTCTGGGAAACGAACTAGGGGTGGTAGAAGGGGAGGAGGGCGGGGGGTGGGAGTGAATGGGTGACGGGCACTGGGTGTTATTCTGTATGTTAGTAAATTGAACACCAATAAAAAATAAATTAAAAAAAAAAAAAAAGAAACTGTTCAGCTCCACCCTGGCCTGCCCCACCCTGGTGGAGGTTTTCTTGCACACTTTCCATCCGTTCCTGCCCCACCTTCCTAAAGCACATCTCTAGCATCATCACCTACCTGCTCCAGTACCTTCCATGGTTCCCTATTTTCACAGACTAGAGTCTAGGCAGGCCAGTCATTAAAGGCCTTCTGTGATTAGGAGGCAACCTCCCTAGACATCTTTTGGGGACTCTTTTCTACACACACCCTATCTCCCAATCCGATGAGACTAGCCACTGAACTCCTTGCTTGGTCTGTCTCTAGGTCCCCATGAGTTTGAGTCTGCTGCCCAGAGTGGCTGAGTGTGTTGAAGATTTCAGGGAGCTCTCCAGCCTGGGGAGGCCTGTGCCTGGGTCAGGCAGCCTTAAAGCCAGGGGTGGGGATGGGAGGGGACTGGGTATGTGCAGAGGAAGTCACCGACCTAGGCAGAGGGCACTCCCAAGAGGCTGTCACAGACTGCCTGTGCCCCAGTGTGGCATCCCCACCATGTTGGCCTCCCCTGGCAGCTCCCCCAGGGAGCCTGGCGCTGCTGAGTCATCAGTGCCGGCTCCTTTCCCAGGACCACACTGCCCTCTCCATCCCGTATGAAGCCTTTCCAGTACCATGGCTGCCACACAGTCCTTGCGCAACTTGGCTTTTTGGTGTGTACTTGGGGATTTCTCCAAGGCCACACCCGGGGCAGGCGTCCATACAAGCGTGGCACCTGCAGGATGGTGGCCTGGCAGCCCTGGGCTCTGGAGGGGCCTCTACTGACTTCCTGGGATTTGGGGGAACAAGCACCCTGGGCTAGCTGAGGCATCTTCTGGCATCAGAGTGGCCTCCCAACAGGGCTGCCTTCCCCACCACACCCTCATCCAGCCCTTCCCACCCATGGTGCTTCCAGAAGCCACCAAGGACATGGAGGCAGGCCTGCCAGGTGCTGGGAAGGGATACCACTGCCTGAGCAACCGCATTACCACTGGCTCACAGTGACTCTAGGAAAGTCCTTGTTCCTCTCAGGCCACTGTATCTTCACCTGACATTCAACTAGTCTGGGATTTCCCAGCTTTGCTCCTGGAAGCCCTGTGGCCAGCCACACTGTGGCCTAGAAGTACCACAGCTGAGCTTCCTGTCCCTGGTGCATAACCCTGGGCAGGTGGCTCCCCTTCATGAGCAGAATCCCAGCCTCACCCTTTCTTCCCACTAAGATAAGGGCTTTTAAGGAGCAATGGAATGGGAGGTCTGGACCAGAAGTCTGTGGCCCCTCCTACCTGAGCAGGTGAGGGCAGGGTGAGCAAGGGGAGCCAGGCAACAGTGAAAGTCAGCAGTGAGTGTACGGTGCCTGGGGGGCCAGCTCTGACCTCGTGAATGAGGGAACCCCCTGATAACAGGCCTCTATGTCTGCCCACTACCAGGCCTCCAGCAGATAGCTCCAGCGGGGTGACAGACAGGGGCCTTGGAATCAGGTTTAGGAAGTCACTGAAATATTGGGAGTCTGGGGCCCAGGCAGGCAGGGGCTACGCTGGAAGGTTGCTAGGCATCAGATCTGGCTGTCTGGCCCAAGAGCAAGATAAGGGGGAAGAGACACCACCCACCCGCCAGGAAACTTCTCCTACCCCTCGCCCCTTCCCACAGATGAGTCGGAATCCAGTCAAGAAAGCAAAGCCCATAGCCAAGGCCCCATAAGCCATCATGGTGACCTAGTCACGAGCTGGAAAATAAGCAGGGGACGGTGAGGTGATGAGATCAGCATTAGCAAGAGAAAGCCAGCACCAACCCTCAGCCCTTGGGCTAGAAGAAAAGCAGGAGGAGGTTCTTCCAGAGCCCAGAAGCCAGGACCATCTAGGAGGAGCTAAAAATCATACCAGAGCCTCCTCAGGCTGAGGGAGCCCAGGCATTGAGGAGACAGGCTGATGAGTGACATCAGAGCCACAGAGGAGACACTGTTGCCAGAGACCCAAGCCAGAGACCCGAGAAGAAATGCCCCTTCCTGTCCCCTCCTCCTGTGCTCCAACCTCCTGTCACTGCTTCCCATGGACCAAACCCGCTGTGCTGGTGAGGAGGTCTAGGAATTGTAATGTGTGGGGCCAGCTCCTGTGCTACCGACCCAGGCTGGGAAGGGATCTGAGAGCTAAGAGGCAGACAACTGCCACATACACACCCTCAGACACCGCTGAGGGACCCCTTCACTTCCAGATGCTGTCCACACTTCCAAGTTCAGCTAGAACAACCCTCCCTCAGGAAGCCTTGACTGTGGGTTCTGGGCCAGCCCTGCTCTGTGCATCTGGCCACACTCCCCCGGCCTCAGTCCTCTTGCCCACACTGGGTCAGGGCAGGAGGCCCCGGAGGAACTCTCGCCAGTCCCAAGGATGTCCTGGCAGCTCGGCAGGCCTCTGTCACAGCTGAGCACACACTCTGATGTGTCCTTCTGCCCTCAGCTCCCCGACTAGTTCTAGTTCCAAGACGATCTTTTTTTCCCAAATGAAAATTCCCAGGTCATTTTTTGGGAGGGAATGTATGTTGCTGTTGCTGCTACTGCTGTCAAATCCCTGGACTGAATTGTGCAGAAGGCGGCCCCTCCCATGTGAAACTGCTCGAAGCCCAGAATGACCTTGGAGGGGAAAGGGGAGACCGTGCGCTGAAGTCCCACTATATCCAGAAGCCTCCCATGGAGACGTACATTTTTAGAGCAAGAGACCCAAGAGGTTTCTGACAGAGGGAGAGACCTTGGCTGCACCAGATACCTGGGATACGGCCCTTCCCTTCCAAGGATCCCGCCCACCCTGTCTGCCCCAGGCCCCCACCCCTCTGGCTCCAAGGGTCACCCTGGCCTCCCAGGTGGCCACCTTCTCCAGCTCTTTTCCCACCGCCAGACAACCCAAGTGTTGCACTGTGATGAATACCCCTGACAGAGTCATCTCCCCTCTGACTGTCTCCTGGATAAACCCCAAACACCAGAACCAGAGAGACCCTGGAGTGCAGCCCACAATGGCTCAGGACAACTTATTGTTCACTGCCATCACACTGGTAATGTCAAGCTGGCCAAGGCAGAAACATTTACACCATGGACATCGTCAACACCTCACGTCAGGACCTTTTTGTTTTTCCTTTATCTTTTTTTAATTTTCCCCCTGGGAGAGCAGGTTGTTAAGTGCTTACTGGTATACCACGGAGGTTTTGACATTCTGGGCAGACAGAGCCATCACCAACAGCAACTCCAGCCTCATACCCTGCCACCCCCTCTCATCTTCCCCTCCAGCTGTTTCCCGAACCCCCCCAGGTCCTTCCAAGCCTCCTTGCCATCGCTTGCACTTTCCTCCAGCTGCCAGGGGAGAGAGAGGGGGCACGCTTCTGTCCAGATTCAGCTGTGTGACCTTAGCAAGTCCTATTCCCTCTCTGTCCCATCACCTATAAAAGGCAGAAAGCAGCACTGGACTGTCACAAGCATGAACTAAGAGCATGGGGACTGCAAACTCAGTATCGTCCATGCTCCAGGGATGCTCTCAGAAACAACAGCGCCCCCTTCTCTGCTGAGAGAAATCCACAGGCACCTCAAAGTTCAACCTAAATCCCACTTCCTTGGTGAAGCCAGACTTGCAAACAGTAGAGCTCTTCTGTTGCCTTTCAGCTGCCCCTGGTGACCACAGCTCTCTGACATGAGACCCCTGTAAGGTCAGAGCTGGCAGCTGGGGAGGCACGGGAGTGGGAACTCTTGATCTGCACACAGTTCCAGTGGGAACCAGGATTACGTGACCACTCCAGCTGGGGCTTGTCCGTGTCCTCACCTCCAACTCAGGGAAATTCATGCTCCCTCCCTTTCTGAGAGCCCCTTCCTCGAGATAAGGTAGCTGCCTCCTTCCTGCCTTACAGGCACTTGACCAACAGGAGCAGGAAATAGAAGTGACTTCGGACACATGGCCTCACGCAAACTCAGAGTGAATCAGCTTCACGGAACTCCCCTCCCACTGCCGGCCCATTTGCAAAGGTGAGGAAAACCTCTAAAAGATACATGCCCATTGGCCCAATCTGGATGCTGCCAGTTGGCCAGCTCACAGGAGCTCTGCTCGCTATGGCTAAGGCAACATCACACTCACTACTTGGCCCCTGCCAGGCCTGGCCAAGGTGCTGACCAAGGGGGGAGGCATTAATGTCACTGAGCCTTCTCAAGAGGTCAAGACCCACACCTTGGCTGTGCTCACCTGGCTTCCTACTCAGGGTAGATCAAGGCAGTAGCTCCACTCTCCTATGATGCACTCAGCAGATGCCCAGTAGCTGGTTAATATTCGCTGTCATCCATCACCCCCTAGTTGTGGCCTTGACTAAGTTACTTAACCTCCCTGGGCCTCAGTTTCCTCCTCTATAGAGTGAGCATTAACAGCTCTGCTTAAGTAGATCAGAAACGAGAGCTTCAAACAGTGTGAGGCATACACTAAGCGCTTAATTAGCAATTATTATTACCCCCGTTTTCTAAAGGAAGAAAGTGAGTTTCCAAAGGGAACTTAGGTAGACACAACTTGGAATTTTTGTTCTGAGTCCCTACAGGGGACTTGACAGGATCAAGTCTTTAAAGAAAATCCTATGAGTGAGCATAGGTCTGAAACTTCCAGAGAAGAGAGCACCACCTCCTTGGGCCCAAGCGGAGGACAGCAGAGCAGAGGTCACTAATAGTGATTGTTTAAAGCCCCAGTGCTGCATCTTCTATCAGAGGTATCCCTATAGCTGTAAAGGTCAGCAAGGCCTTGCCCAGACTCCACTTTGTAAAGCATCAATTGCAGAACCTCAGGATTACAAGGGACTTTAACGACCATCCAGGTCTGCTCTATAGCTGGGCACAGATTCCCACAAAACCTAGGCCAGATCACTGCTTGAATACCTCCAGTGATGGGGAACTCAGTACTTGTCGAGCCCACACATTCCCCTGCAGGTGCACCTGAAGGCAGGAGCAGAGTAAATAAAAAAAGAGGCCAGTATAGCCTGGGTGATGTAGACTGCAACTGCCACCTTCTCAGACAATCCTGAGGGAGGGCCAGTCCCCAACCTCCCAGCCACTGCCCCGTGCCTGAGAAGTCCCGTCCTCCAGGGAATTGAAAGCACCTCTGGGAGGCCAGGCTTGGGTGGAAAGACATGGAAACAGGCCCAGCCACACACCAACTGGTTCCACACCACTAGGCAACAGCAAAGAAAATAGGATGGCCCCAGGCCGGGCCCAGCAGCAGTAGCAGCAGCCAGGGAAATCAAAATGCCCGGATAATGAGCCGAATTCTCGCTGAGACACCAGCTAATAAAAGGAGCACAGGAAGCCCCATATCAAGGGCCCAAACTGTTTATACAAGTGTTAAAAATACATCTCAAAAGAAAGCAGGGAAGCCCGAGGAAAACCCTCTGCTGCCCTGAGAAAATGATTTCTGAAAACCACGTTAATTTGTTTTCCGAAAGGTGTTTGAAGTCTCTCGGTGTACCCCTTGGGCGACTTTAATTCCTCCTCATAATCCCTATTAAACCTGATGCTCACTAGCACAGCTTGCTTAGGGGATTATGATTTTTATCCTTAATTATACAGATACATATTTGGGTCCATGTGTGTCCCTATGTTTCTATGTAAATTACAAAGGCACTGTCAGCCACACTTCTCTGAAATGCCTAAGACAGCCCGGGCTGGGCTTCATTAGTGTACTAAGAGGGCTGGATGTGAAGTTTAAAGGGTCAGAAGAGTGCAATTTTTTAAGAGTAATTTTCAAAGCCTTGGAGCCTCACAACCAGAGATGAATGGGTTCATGGGGCAGGGTGAGAAGCCAAGTGTGAAGAGCTGAGCCTGGGGGCAGCAGGAGTGGGGATGGGGGGCACGTTAGCCAGAGCTCAGCAGAGGGGGTGGGATCCCCAGGCGACCCCCCACCAGTGTCAGTGGGGGTTCAGCAGGGGAAACCAAAATGCAGAGACAATGACCACCACCATCGTCATCATCACCAGCAGCGAGCTCCTCTTCTTGAACACCTACTGTGTGCCCGCTTTCAGACTCCACTCCTCACACATTTTGGCTCATTAGAGTCCGCAGCCCCCTACGGAGGACACTGTTACCAGCTGCAGTTTTCCAAAGAGGAACCAGGCATGGAAAGGTCAAGCAACTTCCCTAAGGTCCCACTGAAGAAATGGTAGGTTAAAAAACAAAACAAAAAAAACCTTAATAATTATGATGATGATGATATTTATTGAGCACTAATAATGTAGCAGGTGCAGTTTATGTGCATTAGCTCATTTAAACCACAGCAAATGCTAGTGAGGTAAATCCTATTAACCTGACTTCACAGAGGGGCAAACAAGAGAGGCTTCTAAAAAAGATGCCATGAGGGGATGCCTGGGTGGCTCAATGGTTGAGCATCTGCCTTCGGCTTAGGGCGTGATCCTGGGGTCCTGGGATCGAGTCTTACATTGGGCTCCCTGCAGGGAGCCTGCTTCTCCCTCTGTCTGTGTCTCTGCCTCTCGCTGTGTCTCTCATGAATAAATAAAATCTAAAAAAAAAAAAAAAAAGTTTAAAAATTAAATAAAAAATCAAATTAAATTAAAAGCTGCCAAAGGTCATATAACTAGTAAGGACCTCTGACTTGAACCCAGGTAAGTGAGACCCACAACCCAAGCTCTCTATCTTTTCTCTCTCCACAAACTACCGGCCTGCTACCTTGCTGCAGAGGACTTCACAACACTGGCATACAAGGTATGACAAGACAGCATTGCTCCCACTGGCCCTGAAAGCCTAGCGACCAGGCACCTGTCTGGGTCCTGCATCATCAGGGCCCCAACAGCCCAGTTGGAGAGAGAGCTCTGTGGCCTGAGGAAATCCCAGAAGACTCCTTGAAGAAAGGAGGTAAGAGGCTGGGGAATAATGGGCTGAGACATGGAAGGCCGTAGAAGGGGGAAGAGTGAGGCGCTTAAGTGGGAAAGGACAAGTATACTCAGAAGCACAAGGCTGGAGACATCAGGAGGCAGATGGGGAATCAGAAGGATGGGGACAGAGGTCTGGTCTGGGGACAGACATCTGGGGTCGGAGAACTGTAGGCATCTCTCGGCCAAGTCCACTGTGTCTGCCTCCCCTACAGTGCACAGACCTAAAGAAAGTATCCCCGCTCTTATTCCAGGCCCACTCTTGCCTTGTACACCAAGGCCCACCTCCCTGGCCCCAGCAGAGACGTGCGTCCTGTCGGCATCCCCTCTACCTAGGGACTAGTAACTCCCATCTGCATCATTCACACCAGCAGACAAATTTGCTGTAATATCTCCCATATCCAGAAACCCCTACATTGACACCCCCCCCCATCTCCCTCAAGCTGCCACCCCATGTCTCTGCTTCCTACTTTGGCAAAACACCTGGAGAGTTACATGGGCCCCGTGCGTGGACAGATCTGCACGCCTTCACCCACGGCACCCAGTTGGCCCTGCCCAGGCAGGCTTCACCACTGCCTCCCCGCCAAGCCCTTCCCTCCTCCTGCTTGCAGGATGCTCACGCCCCCAGCCATGCCTTCCCCGCACCCTCACTGGCTGGCTTCCCCATACATAAAGGCCGCACAGCCCAAGAGCTCACTCTACAAGCCCTCCTCTGTCCTCTCCAGGGCCCACCGCCTCTTCCCACTCCGTGGCTGTCAAATGCCACCACCACACCAGTGACATCAAGTGTTGAGACCCAGGTCTACTCTCCTTGCAGCTCTCTGCGCATGACAGCCTCCTTCACGTCGTCACTTATATGCCTGATAGGCCCCTCAAACTTAATAAGTCCCAAGTTGCACCCCTGACTGCCTCTCCCCCAAGTCTGCTCTTCTTCCTCTCCCCATCTCAGCAATGGCTGTGGGGCTGAGGAAAGAAGGGAAGTTGGGTGTGATCGTTGGCTTGGCCAACTGTGTGGGCAGAGTGCCAACTCGTCAGAAAACCCTAGTGACTCTACCTCCAAAACACATGTGGATCCACCCACTTCTCTGCCCCTCTGTGCCCTGTCAGTCTACGCCACCACCATTTTGCACCAACACTCCTTTACTAGCCTAATTGACCTCTTGTCCTCCATCTTTGCTCTCTACAACCAATCCACTGTCCATTCCATGGTCAAAGGGATCATTTTAGAACACAAATCCCATCATGCACCACTATCACCACCCCGGCTTCCCATTATATTCGGAATTATATCCAAACTCCTAGATCTTGGCCTGTATAGCCCCACACAGTCTATACTCTACCTCACCCATATCCTCATTTACCACTCTCTTCTTGATTCCTAAATCCATCTGCACTGTCCATTCTGCATCCTCAACACACCAGAACTATTGAACCCCAGGGCCTTTGCACCTGTGGTTTTATTTGCCTGCAATACATTCCCCTGATTTTCTCACAGCTGACTCCTCGTCACATGGATCTCTTCAGAGACAATGTCCCTGACCACCCAGTTTTGTTTTGTTTTTTTTATAATTTTTATTTATTTATGATAGTCACAGAGAGAGAGAGAGAGAGACAAAGACATAGGCAGAGGGAGCAGCAGGCTCCATACACTGGGAGCCCGACATGGGATTCGATCCCGGGTCTCCAGGATCGCGCCCTGGGCCAAAGGCAGGTGCTAAACCGCTGCGCCACCCAGGGATCCCCACTGACCACCCAGTTTTAAAGAGTTCTCCACATCACCCAATTTTAATGCTCTACAGTGTACTTGTCACAGCTGATAACTCTCATATTTCTTTATATCCGTGCATACTGGATGTGTCCCTCACCAGAATACGAGCTCCAAGAGGCAGGGAGCTCATCTGTCACGCTTCATGTTATATCTTCAGCATTTAACACAGTGCCCAGCACAGACGTGATGCTCAGTCACCATGATGTGAATGACTTCTTCCTCCCATCTCCTCATCCCTCCTCCTACCACCCACCCAACCTCCCCCAAGACCCTGGCCTGTCCCATGAAATCCCATATCCACAGGGTGGCAATCAATGTCCTGATTATGTCAGAGCTTAGGGTTGGTGGCAAAGGGGAGTAGGAATACCAGCCTTGGCTTGCTGGCTGGCCGCCACTCCACCCCACCCCCTACCCCACCTCCAGTGCCCAAGCTGCCATGGGCCAGGCCTGTGCTGGGCCTGGGGACCACCTACTAAGCCACAGCCTTATGCTCAGGAGTCACCTGGGCAGGGCTCATACCTTATGGCCAAGGGACTTTCACCTCTCTGAGAACATTTCTTCTGAAGACAGTAAAAATATCAGTTGAAGGGAGGATGGGGAGGGTGGGATAAATAGCACAGAGATTTTTTTAGGGTGTTTAAAGTACTCCATGTGACATGATAATGGGGGATACATGTCGCCATACACTCATCCAAACCCATACAATGTACAACACCCAGAGTGAACTTGAATGTAAACTGTGGGCTTTGGGTGATAATGACACATCACAGCAGGTTCACCAACTATAACAAAGGTCCCACTCTGGCCGGGGATGTTGATGACAGGGGAGAGACTATGCCAGGATGGGGCTGGGGTGGTGTGCGGGAACTCTCTGTATCCTCCCCTCAATCTTGATGTGTGTCTAAAACTGCTCAGAAGGGGCGCCTGGGTGGCTCAGTCAGTTAAGCATCTGCCTTCAGCTCAGGTCTGATCCCAAGATCCTGGGGTCGAACCCCACATCGGGGCTCCCTGCTCAGCGGAGAGTCTGCTTCTCCCTTTCGCTCCCTCTGCTTGTACACTCACATGCACTTGCCATCTCTCAAATAGGTAAATAAAATCTCTCAAAATAAATAAGTGAAACTGGTCAGAAAACTAAAGACTATTAAAGCAAAACAGCACCAAGCCTGGCCCCGAGGGTTCCCTTCTGGCAACACATCTGGCAAAACGTGCCTATGCCTCTTTGTGCTTACGGTCTCCCCAAGTAGCTAGTCGCAACCCTGATGCTGTGAACTCATTGCACCATACCGAGAACATTAAGGTCTACTTGATGCCTGCAGAGTATGGGCTGGAATTATGGCCACACTGACAAAGCTCTGGATGACTCAGCCCCTCACTCCACACAAAAAGTTAGGGACTGAGCCCCCTAGCCTGGGAACCTGACAGCGTGCACTTGCCACAGGAGAACATCCAGCTCTGAATAGTCCCCCAGAGGCCACTGGCCCTTGGAGTTGCATCAATTTACGTTGGCCTGAACACCCTTTCCAGCAACCAGTGCCATCAACATCAGCCCAACCCATCTCCATGGTGCTTCTCATTTGCAAAAATGCTGACTCACACCACCCCACCACCTTCTGAGCAGCTGGATGCGGAAAGCAGAGTGGGCACCGCGGTTCTCTTTTTACCGATGGGGACACTAGGACCCAAAAACAGGCCGGACTTACCAAAGGCCACACAGAGAGAGTTAGATACAAGAAACCTGGAAATCCAAAGGCCTGGCTCCTAATTTCATTTTCTTTCAACCCCACTGCCCTGAATGGGTTGGGAAACACCACAGGAAGGATGAACTCACTACTGTCATCACTACTCCTTGGAAATCTCTGTTAGTACCAACAAAATGCAAACTTCCTATACTGGTCCAAGCCTTCACAAAATGCCTTCTTTATAACTGTTTTTAATTTCAATTTATTATCTGGGTTTCCCCATGAGCCTGTCAGGTTGGTTTTGACCTCCACATTTTATAGAGACCCAGCAAGGTCCCTGGTTCACTCAAAGTCACATGGAGCAAGGGCCATATCTCTTGACTCCCAGCCCAGCTGCTCCACTCTCTCCATCCCGCAGCCCTCAGACTAAGTGAAATTCCTACCTTGCATTCCTTACCTCTTGTTGGAGGGGTGACTCTGCCCCTGCCTCCAGACCTCCTTCTTGCTGACTACAGCCCACTATCCTTAAGGTAGCACAATCCATGCCCGTTGACCATGGGGCCTCTGGGAGTTCCCACAAAAGTACCTGAATATACCTGCCAGACAATGCAGCCATCACATCATCCTCCAACCCCGCACAGAGCACAGCCAATGATGCCTCCCAACAGAAGGGCTGGGGTCTGCTGACCACCAAAGTCCCAAGAAGTTAGCCAGATGGCTAACAGATAAAATATACAGACCCAGCCCAGAGTTCTGGACAGGCCTGGGCTCAGCTCAGCATTATCCATCCATCTGCCATCTGTCCACAACAACTAACATCTCAACCTGCTCGTTTCTGCAGAGGCCAGTGGCCTGGAGGCTTCACCAAGCCCAAGCTTCACCCCAGGCATTTCAGCTCAAGCACTGCATGCTTATAACCCCCATTTCCAGGCCTGTCTGTGGTCATTGGTCAAGAGCAAACACTTGGGAAACCTTTGCTGGTCTCTGGGATATCCAGCACCCAAGCCCAAGCCAGGAATGAAACATGCAGACAATGGTTCAGGGGCCCATGGTCCCAGAAGTGGACCCTGGGCTGGCTGAGCCTTCCAAACAGCACTAGGCCTGGCACTGGAGGCCCTCAGCAGATGGGGCTGGCTCTCAGGAGACGGCTGGAGCCGACCTTGGAGGAATGCGACAAGGCAGGGAAGGAAGAGTCCACAGATGTTTGGAAGGTGTAAACACCCAGGAAGGGCAGGATTCACCTTGCCCAGTAGCCAAGTGTTTTCAGACGTGAGGGAGAACTGGGACCATAATTCACTTTCTGTCTGTATATGAGGGGGCATGCTGGACATTAGGTCTACTCTGGCAGCACAGGGTGGACACAGGGATGGCTGTCTGCCAACACTACCCTCGAAGGACTTCCCAGGATGAGGACAGTAAAGACGCACACGGACAGAGTCTCTCTATCACCCTAGATGCTAGGCTTCTAGGAAAGAGAAGAAGAACTATCCTTTTCACCTCCCAGTAGTGGGGGTTCTAACCACAACAGCATCTGCCAGCAGAGAAGCTGCCATGACAAGCCTCCCAGAATCCCTGAGCTGCTCATATGGCTGGAAAATTGAGGCCCAGAGAGAGTCAGGGCCTGCTGCAGTTACACAGCGCATGGCCAGTGTAGGCCCCTGTCCCATTCCCGAGGCCTTTGCACTTGTTAGCTTTCTCTGGGTCCCCTGCTAGACGGCTCAGTCCATTATGTGATAGCTGACAAGTGGCCCCTAAGTGTCTGTGACACGAGCCCTGTGCTTCACCAACAGAGCTTTCCTGTGAAGAGGCCTTGTTCCCCTAAATACAGTCTTCTCCAGGGTTGGCAGCACAGAGCAGTGTGCGCACCCAGGGAAAGGACAGGAAAATGGGTATGAAATTACATAATAACATCTGATTCACACACAAAGGAAAGTTCTCTCAACCGTGGAGACCCACTGGGAAAAGTCAAGGCACGATGACCAAAGGTTTGATGGGTCTTTGAAAGCTTTGTTTGGTCGAAATGTTTGCTCTTATTTTAAAAACTTCTTTGTCGCAGATAAAATTGTTCTCTAATTTGGTCATACATTTGGATTTCATTATTTTCAGAATGTATTCCAGACATCTAAAATTAAACAGATGTCATCAACCCCGTTTAGGCCTAAAACACTTGTAACCAAACAGTGACTTCAACTCCAACGCAATACCGACTTGGAACACTGCGTTTTAGTCATTAAAAGTTTTAAAACTCTGCTCCATTTTTCTCATATCCTATAATGAGATCGCTTCCCCCTCCCCCACCCCCCGCCACCCCTCCTTGAAATACGCCAATTCTTCAAGGGTCAGTGGAAAGTCAAACCGGAGAGGAAAGCAAATTTAAATATGAAAAATGGAAGAGCGGAGTATGAAATCCTTTATCCACTGAAGCCCTCACTCGGCTTCAGCGTGAACAGGGGGGAGACGAAAAGGGAGAGATCTAGAAACAGTGTGAGTGCAGGAAGGGGATTTGGCTTCTAAAGCCTGAATTGTTTTATCGTTCCTTTTCTGACAGGGATTAGATTAGCGAGAATCCTCCAAGCCTGCTCAAGGCGTCCTGGGGACAGTTAAGAAAAGACAATTCTCTCTCTCCTCCGATCCTCATCTCTGAGCTCGCCCCCAAATGAATTTGTTAAATAACCAGGTCAGAGCGAAGTGTCTGTTTGAGATGCCCAGATTCACAAGCAGGGGCATGTGGCTCCGGGGACATGCCTGAGGAGTGGGGGAGGGGAGCCTGGATCTGGGGTGTGGAGGTCACAGGTGGGGTCTGACCATCTTGGCCACATAATGTCTTCATTACATCAATTTCTTAAGTAAACTTGAAAGAATAAACTAGAGAAGTGGATCCGAAGTACAGATACCAGAGAGGACTTTGGCCTCTCCCACAGATGTGCCTCTGACCGTCGGGGTCTGGACAGGGAGGAGGAGCCCCAGCAACCAGGCCTCTACGGACCCTAACCCCTACTCTGCAGAGCCAGGTATCTCAGCTGGGCCTGCTGCCCTGGGAGCCCAAACCCAATGCTACACTGCCCACTTGGCTCCCCACTCGAGATCTCAGCTCAAGCCCCACATGGCAGGCCCTTTCTTCCTGACCACCTAACATTGAAGGAAGGGAAGGAAAGGGAGCTCAGAGCCACATAAGCTTTTGGATGCACACAGGCAGGCAGCATGTTCTCCCCATGTCCTTTCCCACCAAATAACTCTGTCTCCAAGTCTCTGTCTGGAGGACATCAGAGTAGAAAAGTTCCTCCAAAGATGAGAGACGAGCTTTCTTCTAAAGAATGACATCTCATAGGGCACACAGCCCCAAATACTTATTCTAGAGAGAGTACTCAGGATCCAGGCCTCAGAAAGGGACATGGCTATGACCATGGACTTGCTTTGGTGGGGACTGGCAGGATCCTTTTTGAGGTCTGCTGTGTCCACCCCAGGAGGGAAGGCAGGCAGACAGGCAAAGAAATACCAGCACAGTGACCTGCATCAGAGGACAAAGTCAAGTGCCCCCTAGGAGGTGTGCAGCAAAGGTGTGCAGCAGTTTTGCTGCCTTTGAAACACATGAGTGGCCCATTTTGACCTAGAGTTGGAAAGGCTCAGTGCGTTCCTGACATAAGAATCCACCCAAACAACCTTTCCAGAGCCAGCTGTCAGTTCACAGATGCACTTACCTCCCAAGTCTTGGGTGAGTCAGCTTCCCTGGGCCTTGCTTCTCTCGTCCACACCTCCCAGATGATTTGTGAGGATTTAGTCTCCATGACTGGCTGAGACCTGGAGAGCTTAGTGCCGGCTGGGTATCCGATGGCTCTGCTGCAGAGGACCACATTCTTGGAGCTCAGTAGTGACATCTGCCTTTGCTGTGGAGGACAGATAGAGACAGCATTTAGTTCTCCTACGTGCCAATCCAGAATCAACCCATCTTGTTTCACAGATGTGAAAACTGAGGCCCTGGGGAAATAAGGTGGACCTATACAAGAAGATTACACATTAGGACAGAAGATCAGGCATTTAAAAATCATCATACTAGATTAGAATTTGCTGAGTGGTCTATTTCAATCCTCAGGGTTCCCTGGATTTGAATACTACCTTCGAATGAGCCCATATGTCTGTAAGAGATGTATTAGGCAGAAGACGGAGCTCAGGAGCTGAAGTCATATTCCAGCTTACATGGAGACCTAGCGACAGAACCAGGATGAAAACCCAGGCCAAGCTTCCCGTGAAACCACCTGCCCTATCAAGCTGGTATCTTTCCCCATCCATACTGACAGCCCAGAGCTGCAGGGGGCATTTTATGTCTGACATGGAGTCTGGGGGGTAGTGGGAAAAGACACAGAGAATTCATTCTGACAATTTCCTTGTGGGAAGCACTAAATGCCCTTTCTATCAATGCTGAGGCTTGGAAGTAGTGCTAGCTGACTGAGAAGACACCATCACCACCAGGGCCCCTTGATGTTATTCCCACAAGGACCTTCTGGCCAGTTGATGCCACTTGTTTCTCTAATAAGTGATCAAAAAAGTTCTTTCAGTACATAGAATAAACAGAAGTCACAGAAGGGACAAATTAGCTGATAATTATTTGCTATACCAAAGGATTGTGTTTTCTTTACCACAGGGTTCCTATAAACAACAAGAGCCCTTCTACTAGCGTTTGAGTATGATCCCATTCACAAAAACTGTACATGAATGGCACAGCAGCCACACAGAAGCATAAAGCTACTGTAACCCAAGACTTGACAACTGCCCCGCATAAAGCACCAGATGAACGGCTCGAGTCTGGTCTAAACCCCAAACCTACCCCAAAGAGAACCCAGCTTATGAAAGGACCATGACCACAGAAAGGATGCTAAGAAAATTAGGCATGGGGAGTAGGCGGGTTATCAAGACAGCTGTCAATCAAACAGCCATGCTCATGAATGCCTAACTGTAAACTCAGCTAGGAACTCTGAGGGAAAGGAATTCTGGTCTAGGAGAGCTTTTCCTAAAGGCATGGGAGCTAGCCCAACAGCCAGGGAGGGCTTTGCCAGAAGTCACTACTGACGTGACATCTAACATGACAGTTAACCAGGCAGACTCAGGCAGAGCACAAGGTAGTCCAGGAAGAGGGGAGCCCACATGTCAGGGCCCTGGGATAAGAAAGAACATGGCATGATCTAAGGAAATGGGACAAGGTGGCCAAAGTGGCTGGAGAGCAGAGAGCAAGCGGAGCAGCATGGCCACAGGTGAGGGCTCAAAGGTCACACAGAGGAGTTGGTCTTTATACAAAAGACGATGGGATGCCATCAGAAGGCTCACACAGGTGAGTGCAAGGGTTAGTGTATGATTCTCGGAGCTGGCTCTAGGTGCTACGTGGAGAATGGACCAGGAGGGCAAGATCAAAGGGGACAGGCAGCCAGAATGCTGCTGCAGCTGCGCAGGTGAGGGGGGAAGGGCCAAGACAAGTGCCCTCGGCGGCAACTGTGAAGATGAGCAGAAGTGATGGATGGCGGGCATCAAGGGCAGTGAGACAACCAATCAACAAGCCTTAGGGCTGGATCCCCCCAGGGGGCTAGAGACAGGGTGTGCCAAGACACCTCCCAGGGATCCAGCTGTGTGAATGGACAGAGATACGTTCCCTGACATGGACCCTGGAGGAAGTGCAAGGTGGGTGTGCTGGGGTGGCACGATCAGAGTACATCTTGGATCCCTGTGAGCGAGCCTCATGCAGAGAGGGAGCTCGCAGCTGAGTTACACAGGTCCCAAGGGAAGACGTGAGCACTACAGCAGTATGGTCTCCTCCAAGGGCTGGGAAAGGACAAGGCCCGGGATGTTACGCCTCTCTCCTCAGCCCTTTTCGTGGCCTCCTAGATCTCCTCACACATTGATTTCCCAGGGAGATTGCAACCTAGAGCTGCTGGCCACGGAAGTCCGACATCTCGCATGAGCAAAATCTCTGTCTTTTTCCCCTAAGGAAACAGCAAGAGAAAATAAGCTTCGAATCTGGTGAGGGGGATTAAGTGTAGACGCACAGGAGGACTTCCTGGCTCTGAGGGTTTGATGCTGGAATGCATTAGTAAGCAGGAGTCTGGGCTCTCCCTCCCCTGAGGTCCCAGAGATTGGCAGGGGTGGGGGGCAGTGGTATTGGGTGCTGTTTTATGGGGATGCCTGGAAGGCAGGCCAGACAAGAAGCAGGGATTGGACTCAATTGACCACTGAAGCTCCCTGGGCCCAGGTGACTAAGCCCCAGCTACAGGAACCCCACGCCCCCCAGTTACAATTGCTCCAGTCACCAAGAACCCCTCCTGTGCCAGCACAGAGCTGGAGAGCAGTAGCCCCTTGTGAAGGGGAGGCTCAGAGAGGTTAGGTAACCTGAAGAACACAGGTAACACAGGGAGAAGAGTGCTCTGCTGGGATTTCAACCATCGACCAACACCAAAGCCCATACTTTTCTCTCCCTCACCTCTTACCCTATCCCTACTCCTTTTTTGTTTTCCTCAAGTACAGTTGACACACAACACTGTATCTGTTTCAGATGAATCACAACATCCTGATGGGACATTTATATACATTACTCAGGGCTCAGCAGTGATCATCCATCACTACACAAAGTTAACATTACTGACTATACTCCCTCTGCTGTGCTTTACATCCCCATGATTTATTTATCTTATAAGTCTGTACCCCTTGGTCCCCTTCACCTATTTCGCCCATTGCCCCCACCCTCGCCCCTCTCTTATGCCCTTAATTCCATCTGAGAACAGCTGGTGTCAGAGTGTTCTTGGAAACGTTAGTGACACAGGCTCCAGGCAGGGTACAGACCATGCATAACAGCATTTCAGTACCAATTATAGTATATATACACAAATATAAGTTGTAACAAATATATTAGACAACTGTCTAGAGAAGGAAAATTTGTGGCTTTCTCAGAGGAAAAAAAAAATGGGGGAAAAACATTGTAAGAAACAGAGCCGTGTAGAAACAGACAAAGGATAAAGCATTGTACCTCTTTTAAAGAAAACACATTTCAATGTTTGCCCAAGCGCTGCAGTCATTTGCACCCAGCATTATGGGAGGGTTGCTAACACCTCCACCCTCATAAAAAAAGAAATTTATACTGATTTGTAAAAACTTACATATGTTTGTGATCTGGCATATGATACATATGTAACTTCCCTGTTTGTCTTTCTAGACAAAGGAACTTTAGGTTCCTTTCTAGAAATTCAACTTTAGTAACCTAGTTTACAGAGTTGCTTAAACCCACAATTTAAAGCAAAAATCAAAGGATCGAAGATATGCCTTTGCTGGACTTTACATTCTGCATTCCATGGCTGACCATGTTACCCTGTCTGGGGAGCGACAGGAGAGGGGCCCTCCGAAGGGAAGCAGGTCTGCCCTGGGCTCTGGGGCTCACCCAGAGTGGTAGCTGGTGAGGGTGAGCCCTCCCAGAGCGCCAGAGTTCATGGGGCCTTTGCCTCAGCCAGCACCCGCTGCCCTGCGTCCAGGGCCCAAGAGCCAGCTGGCGCCGCTGGACCTGTGCTTCCAGAGCCCCGAGCCTTAGGGGGCAGCCAAAGGAGAGAGCCGCACAGGAACCCAGCAATACCCTTCTTGGGATCACACCCCCTCAAGAGGCAGCTTCCACTCTTATTCCAGGCCTTTCCCTATCACACAGATACACGCAGCCACATGTGCCCACCTCGAGGCTCCAAAACAGCAATTGGCCAAAATGAGCCCATGCCACCCAAAACCCGCTCACAGGCCACATAATGTGGGGCAGGGATCAGAGCAGCCCAGCTTTCCCTGCAAGAGCTGAGCGCCAACGGCATGCCCTTGAAACACATGTTTTTTTCCCTTCACCCTCCACTGTAACAGGCACCAGGAAAACACTGAGCAGTATGTAGCCATGTACCCAAATAGATGCAGAGGGGCCAGCACAGGGGCATCCTTGCACTGCACCCCATCCTTCCCTCCACGTCACACCCAAGACTCCAGGTGGCTGCTGTAGGGAGACAAGATGATCTAAGACAGCAGCAGGGACTGGCTCAGCTGGAGCCCCTGTCTATGCAGGGACTTTGGAGCTTATAGTCAGAGAAGGTCTGTGCCCTGTGAGTCTGGGGCCCCCAGAAAGAGACTCGCTCAGGCCAGGTCCAGGAGACTGGTCATTTCACTTCTCCATGAACAAAACATCTGTTCCTTCCTGGAGACAGGGCCTCCTCAGCCCCCTTTGGACTCTGCAGCTCTGGTATCTCCCCCTCCCCACTCTGCACAGCTATGCAAACAAAGGCATCTTTGCGGGACGAATGGCAAATGGCGCTCATATTTAATAACCCTCAAATCTGACTCCACATGTGGCTATTGTTAGGTAGATTTAGCCAGCAATTATGGAGGTACCTCCTTCCTCCTCAGCAACAATCTAGGCCCTTAATCCAGCTAAGACCCAGAGACTTTAGGGTTGAGCTCACTGAGATGAAGGTACCAGCTCAAGCTGGCCTGCTCTGGGCTGGGGGAGCTGGAATGCAGACAATGGCTCTCCAAAATGTACTCCTTCTTGCCAGCAAGAAAATAAAGGGGTGGGGGGCATGGGGCAGGCAAAGAAGGGACTCTCCGGCTGAAGTCCCCATGATAACTTGACTTTCAGAGAATTCGCATGGAAAGCTGGCACAAACGGTTGGATTAAGAATTGAAGAAGAAAGCCAACAGGCCCCATGGAAGCCCCAAGCATGGCTGAGGCTGGGGAGGGCCCCGGCTCCTCCTGAAACACTGTAGCCCTGGCCCCTTCTCTAACAGGAGCCAATCCTAATGCCTCAGCTCCACAGGTAAGCTGCCTACCATATGACCAGGGGAGAAGATAAGTTTCCATTGGGAAACAATGCTGGGAAGATAGGACGGGATTGTAGGAAGAAGCTTAACACTGTGCCTCAAGCATGCCAAGTGCATCTCCACCCCCAGAACCTTTGCCCCTGCTATACTCCCCCACCCCCGACTGCCCTACTGCCAGGCCTGCCCTGCCTCCTCTCCACTGTCAGGCTCCCTCCCTAGATGGCCCAGCTTTGAGCTTTCCACTGCTTCCCCAGAGCTCAGTCTCCCATGACAGCACCCATGCTGTCTGTACAGGTTTCTGGGGCTCAGAGCAAAGCCCATTTGTCTTCAGGGGCATCAGAAGAGGCAGAGAAATTGGAAGGCTGTGACTTCTCTCTGCTAGCCTGGGCTGCCTTCATCAGGCCAGCCTCCACTTTATAAAGGAAGTTCTTGGGGTTCCAGGGTGACTCAGCTGGTCAAGCATCTGCCTTCAGCTCAGCTCATGATCCCATGGTCCTGGGATGGAGTCCCACATTGGGCTCCCTGCTCAGCGGGGAACCTGCTTCTCTCTCTCCCTCTGCTCCTCCCCCCACCCCCACATCATACCTACCCCCCCTAAAATAAATAAAATCTTTAAAAAGGAAGCCCTTTCTCACTGTGCCAAGGTCAGAGGAGGGAGTGAGCTCAAGGGACCGGGAAGTTGCATGGCCTGGGCTGGGAGGCCCCTTGCTATAGGTCCTGCAGGGCACTAAGTAGAGGCTACTCGAATGAGTCTGCAGCTGCTCTGAGCCCTGCAGGACAACTAGGGTCTAATGGTTCAGCACCTGCGTGGCTCCCCAGCCTTTCGAGCCTGGATTTTCCATCCAAGTTTTCTAAGTAGTATTTGGTTCTGTTTTATCACAAAACAATAACAAAAACCAGTTAGTGTCAACTGTCATCTTGGCTAAAGGTCCCCATTTTGTTCTAAAGAGGTACAGGGCCAGGAGGCAGCACTGACTGGGTGTCTCACCCCTGCCAGGAAGAAACCATGTCAGAGCTCACACACACCTTCACATAGACTCTAAGAACAGTGGCTTTGCAAAGCACGGACCTGGATTCCAATTCCAGCTTCACCACATAGGGCTTGTGTGACCCTGGGCCAGTTACTGCATCCCCTAATCCTTAATTTCCTTATCCACAATGTGACAATTACATTCATACCAAGTTTAGGGGGTCATCATGATGAGTGAACACGACGAGCTCTATGCAGTCATTCTCCAAGTGTAGACCCGGGACCTGCAGCATCGAGCGTCACCTGAGGATGTGGTAGAAATGCAGATTCTCAGGCCCCATCCCAAACCTACCGAATGGGATCCTCCAGAAGCAGAACTCAGCCATCTGTGTTTGCTCCCCTTTCCAAGTGGTTGTGATGCACACACTAGTTTAAGAATCACCCACTGATGCAGGAAAGCTGCTTAAGCATCAGCACCTGGCGAGCAATTTCCTGTCCAGCTCTCTCCCTTCTCCCCTAATGACCCAAGGCCCAGAGAGGTCAAGCCAACTGCCCAAAGTCAAACAGTTAGAAGCCAGGCACCATGGCTCTGGAGGCCACAGCCCTCCCACTGCACCCTACTGTCTCCCACTGAAAGCGCACACCCAGAAATGAAGGTAGGATTGGAGCGATCTCCACGGGGCCAACCAGAGGCTAGGAGCCATAAATGCTTCCCACAAACCTGCAAGGATAGCAAAGAGAATAAGAAATGAAATGATCCCTTCTAAAATATGAGGGTGCAGAGCCTCTCCAGCCAGAGATGCCTCCCTTCCTCAGGAATAAAGGACATGGGATACACATACCCAGGGTTCACCTGGACGTGGCTGCCGGCCGCTCCCTAGGGAACAGCCAGCCACGCTCACGGCACCAACAGCAGCTATCTGAGCTGTGCACATAAAGGCATCAATTTAAGTACTTCTCAAACGTGAAATTGAAAACATAATTACCAGTGAGCCCAGAAGCTTGGTCATGTCCTCTCCGGGACTCCATTTCTCTAGCCACACAGAGGCTGCTCGGTGCCAGGTGCCCAGTGCGTTACAGCTTTGGGAAGGGCTGCTTTGTCTCCTTCACCTGCAGGTTGGGCTGAGGCCCCCATACTTTTCATGCCTTAATGCAGACCTCCTCCCCACCCCCCTGCCCCTGCCAAGGACAGGGTCCTTATGGCTTCCACTCCCCGGAGTCTGGGTGTCCCATGCACCAACCGTATGCAAAGCACTAACCACATCTCCAGCAAGAACCCAAACAAGCCCAAGGCTCAGGCTGACAGGTGGAATGGGGTTTGGTGGAGAGGAGTGGTGCTTTCTGGGAAAGCATCTCACAGAGAATTCACAGAAGGCATGGGCATGACTGCTGCTCCGCTTCCAGGTCGCACCACGTTACCTAAAGGTAAAGAGCCCTGTGGGTTTCTCTTTGCCTCCAGGAGATGGATCCCAACTAAGTTTACTCTGCCTCAACACTCAACGCAATGCCTGGCAAACGCTAGGCTCCCAATAAATGCTTATAACAAAGGTACCAGATATTCATAAAGCAACATTCTCGGTACACCACATCCTCAACTCCTGTTAAATATCCTTGCTTCAATTGAACCCATGAAGCTCCTCTCCTCACCAGCCTGCCTCAGGACTGGCCACCCCACATGAACGGGCTCAGCTTGCCTTTACTCACTACACTGCCAGCCACACTGATGGTTTTCATGCAACAAGAGAGCCAAGCTCTACACTACCTCAGGGCCTTTGCATATGCTGTTCTTTCACTCTCTTGTGTTTTGTCTGACTGTGCTCCCCCTCCAGTGAAATGTCAGGTTCAGTGAATCAGGACCACTGCTGTTCTGCTTACCCCTGTGTTCCTGGGACCCAGCACACTGCAGATACAAATTAAATCTTTTTAGAAGTGGTGGCTGAATGAGTAAATGAGTTCACAGAGAAAAAGACAGAAAAGCAATGTTAATAATAATCCGAAATGAATGAGGAGAGTGACAGCATTCCATGATTGTGAGAGGGGTGGGGTGCAGGCAGGACAGGTCCCTGCCTCCCTCCAGGAGCCTGGCTGAGGGCTGACAAGACTATCATGGGGGCTTTGCACATATGGCAGACAGAGAATGGCCCTGGAGGGTCTGCCAGACTGATGACCACATTATGCCTTGCTCGTCACCAGCTACTCCCCAGTGAGGGCATTCACACAGCCAGTGGGCCAAGGCCATCATGTGCAGCCTGGAGGCTAAGCCCTAAGGAGGGAGACCTTCTCCTTCCCAGACAACCTGTCCCTTCTCAAAGTCTGCTGTAAGTCAAGGTTAGCGGCAGGGGATGCAACGGGCATCAATAAGAAGGAAGGAGCCCTTGGCACTACTAGGTTGGCTCCACCAAACAGGCCCTCAGCAGGAGCCTGGTCTTGTGTGTTCCTACTGAAAAATAACAAACAAAAATACAGCTCAGCTCACAGGGCTGAATTGAGCTCCACAGGTTGAGCTCTATAGGTACAGGGCACTTAGAGAGAACACAAGACCCTCCACCTCACCCGCAAGCATAGATCCCAGCCAGTGCTTCCAGTTTGTGCATTTCTCTAGGCAGATGTGTGCCAGACTGGGCTGGACTATCACAGTAACATTTGCCTTTCATGGGAGTCTGAACTTCTCCTTCCCAGACTTAGAGTTGAAACAAGCCATGATGGATGTTCATGCTAAGAGGAAGACTAACAGCTGGTCATCATTTATTTATGCAAAGAACCTCATGCAGGGAGCGTCTTCCATACACCACGCTGCCAACTAAAACCCATTCTGCTACCACGCAGAGGCCTGCTGCATGCGGCTTCCCATGAAACTAGAACCATTGCCTCCAGAGCTTCGCACGCGGTGAATGCCATACTGAGGAGGGGAGGAGGAGGAGGAGAGGCTCTCCCTGGCCCTCTCTCTGTCCTTACTCCCGCTGGGGCCTTAAGCCAGGGTATTTATAAGCAGCTCTGACTGCTTGCAGCCAGTGAGGTCCATTAGTAGGATGTAAATAGCTCTCTGCTCTTCAAAGGCTGGTTGAGCCATTCTGTGAGGTCTGAGTCAACCCTGCCAGAGTCTCGCTTTTCAAGCCTTATTCATCTTCCTGATAACTTCCATAAAGGGCCAACCCGCCTTTTTGGTATGCTGGGCCTGCCAACAGTGCCCCAGGGAGGTTTTTACAAGAAATTGGATTTGCTGGGCTCCTACTGTGTGCACAGCTCCATCCCAGTCACTCTGGGGAGAGGGAAAAAAAAGAAACACGGTCACTAGTTCCAAGGAACAAGGCACACAGGCATAGGAACTACTATAGGTCAAAGCACAAACAACCCTGAGAAATCAAACTGAGAGTGCCCTCAGGCATGGCAGGGTGTCCACACACGTAGCCCTTGCTGTCGGAGAGACTGGGCTTTGAATCCACTTCTAAGAGCTGTTCAGTCTTCCAAGAGTCCAAAATCCCATAGCAAATTAGCCTCGTGGAGAAGACTACCCAAAAACACAGAGCCAGACAGGCCTTGGTCTAAGGAAGCTCTGTCACTCAGGGAAACTGAGTCTGAGCCACAGCTCAGGACAAGAGGGTCAGGACAAAAGGTGAGGGGTGTAGGGAGACAGCAGCTTATTGGCAGCAATGCCCTGTCCTAACTACAAGGGGGTGCCCGGAGGAGAAAAGCTTAAGCCTTGTACTATGACAGGTGACTGTCCCTGGCTTCTGTCTCAAGCACTTTCCCACCTTTCATTTCAGGACACTCTCACAGCTACCCTGTGGGGCATGTGAAAGGGTAGGAGTGTCATCTGCAGTTTGCAAAGAAAAATATTGAGGATCAGAGAGGCTAAGTGATTATCCAACATCACACAGCAAGGCACAGGCAAACCTAGAACTCAAACCTATCTTCCAATGCCTGATTCTATCCTCATGGCCTTCCTGATTCTGTCCTCATGGACTTCTTTCCCCACATCTGCCAAAAACCAGGACGTTCGGATGGCTAAATATGTTCTTCAACCCAGAAAAACTTTCAACCGAGCATGAGACCCCCGTGGGAGCAAATGACATATTGCATATGGCAACTTCCCAGATGTTGCCAAGATGGCAAGAGAATTTCCAGGATGAAGGCAACATTTTTAAGATGGAAGCAACTTAAGTTTTGTCAAGAGGGAATGGCAAGATAAACTATAATATGCTCACACTGTGGCATACCATTAGCCACAAGAGAAGCATGAGGTTGATCTTGAGGTCCTGGCATGGAAAGAACACCAGGACGCTGATGGGTGAAAACCATGAGCTGCTGAGTGAGGCATGATATATGATCCCATGCATATTTTTAAAAAAGCATTGAAAACAAAACCACATATTGTCTCTGGATTCATAAATACATATGCAAATGTATCAGAAGACATCTGGCAAGATCCACACTCTATCAATTATCTCCCACATACCCATTGCAGATCTACTCTCTACCATGTTCTGTGCCCCGGGAGGCCAGCTGTATGGATGGCATTACTGATTTGCCATGCCTCCCAGCCAATGGCGAGCACCAGCAGGAGATGATAGGAATGGAAGAGGACAACACTAAACCATGAATTCTTCTAGCTCTCACCTATGAAATCTCCAAAAACTGTCCATATCCCTCAACCATAGATCATAGCTTTTTTCAGGGTGTACCACTCTCTTCTCCCAGGTTCCGGGGCCTAAATTTGAGAAACGCCTCTTGCTATAGCGAGCCCTGGGGTGTCGTACTATGTTTTGTGGGTTCCCCATAACCTACATATTGTTCCTCTATTAAAGCCTCCTCAAATTACCCTAGTTAGAATGTTCCATCTGTTTTCTCCTAAGATAAAAGCCAAACTGGTAACAGTGGTCAGTGCGGAGGGGGGCGGGGAATAGGAAGAGAGAGGGAGAGCATCTGAGGCTTAGTGATCTACCGGGACTTTAACCTTTTCAGTAATTACATACGGTGTGCTTAGTTCTTACTGGAGGAAGTTTCAAGCATATTAAAAAATGGAGAAAATACTCTTAACAAGATTGCAGGTATCCATTACTCAGTGTCGACAGCCAGGCCATGACCAATGTGGTTTCATCTATGGCCCCAGACACTCCACACTGTGGAGTGTTTTAAAGCAAATCCAGGACATCATACCATCTGTGAAATTTTAGAAAAACTATATTTCTGTATTGCCTGAATTTTTAAAAATTAATTTAAAACAAAGGAATTCTCAAAGCTAGAATTTTGAGGGTGAGGAGACTGTCCTTGTTTTTAGTTTGGGCCCAGATCAAGGCTTTTCCCCCTGCCATTTGTCCTAGTCACATAGCTTAGAGGCTGGCCAGGTGGCTGCACTGGTCCCTTCACTGGGCTGGGGGCTTGACCAGCCCTGGATGTCCCTGCCAACCTGTCCTACATGTGGAGGATCTCGTGATTACATAGAGCTACAAGAATACTTCCCACTGAGCATGAGCTTTAGGATTTTGCTCAGATTAGTATTCTGAGTTTTTTTTTCTACTTTAACTTTTTACTGAAGTGCGACTTTATGTTTGTGAGCTTCATTCTATGTTATCACAGAGAGTTGTATACTATTCATTTTCATTGCAGCTTAGTATTCCACTGTGTGAAAAATGTATATATAGATACATACACACATACATACATAATACATATATATTGCAATTAATTTATCCATTCTATTCTTTTTAAAAATATTATTTTTAAAATTTATTTACTCATGAGAGACACAGAGAGAGAGGCAGAGACATAGGCAGAGGGAGAGGCAGGTTCCCTGTGGGGAGCCTGATGTGGGACTCGATCCCAGGACTCCAGGATCATGACCTGAGCCTAAGGTAGATGCTCAACCACTGAGCCACCCAGGTACCCCCTATCCATTCTTTTCTTCTTTTTTTTTAAAGACTTTATTTATTTTATTCATAGAGACACACAGAGAGAGAGAGAGGCAGAGACACAGGCAGAGGGAGAAGCAGGCACCATGAAGAGAGCCTGACGTGGGACTTGATCCAGGGTCTCCAGGATCACGCCCTGGGCTGCAGGCGGCGCTAAACCACTGCGCCACTGGGGCTGCCCTCCATTCTATTCTTGATGGAAATTTGGGTCATTTCCAGTTTAGAGCTATTAAAAATGTTGTTATGGGCATTCTAGCACCTTTTTAAATGTTCATATGCATTCATTTCTGTTAAGTATATAGCTAGAAGGGAAACACTGGATCATGAGGAATACATTTAACCTCGGTACATACCAACAGTTGTCCAAAGTATATGTCATTTCTAGTATTCAACATCCTTGCCTACACCTGGTTATCTCTCGAGTTTGTTTTTGTTTTTTTATTCTACTTTTGTCATTCTGGTAGATGCAGTGTATTTCACCATGCTTTTTATTTGCATTTCCCTGATGACTAATTAAGCTGAACACTGTTTCTTATGTTTCTTGCCCATTGGATATCCTCTTTTATGAAACATCTTTTCAAGTCTTTTGTATACTTTTCTGGTGGGCCATCTTCTTTTTCTTAACAATTTGCAAAAATTATTTATATATTCTGGATGCAAGTCATTTGTCAGACATAGGTCTGACATTTGAAAGGTCTTCCATTCTGCAGACTGGCTGTTCACCTTTCTAATAGTGTCTTCTGATGAAGTTTGTAAGTTTAAATGAATTGATTTATCAACTTATTTACTTGAATGGTTAACAGTTTTTATGTCTTATTCAAAAAATATTTGCTTACATTGCTCTCATTTTTTTATGAAGATTCCTTTTTAAAAAATATTTTTTATTTTATTTATTAGAGAGAGCCAGAGTACACAAGCAGGGAGAACAGAAGAGGGCAGAGGGAGAAGCAGGCTCCCCACTGAGCAGAGATCCCAATGCAGGGCTTGATCCCAGGACCCTGGGATCATGACCTGTACCAAAGGCAGCTGCTAACCAATTGAGGCACCCAAGCACCCCTGAAGATTCTTTTTTTAAAGATTTTATTTATTCATGAGAATACACAGAGAGGAGAGAGAGAGAGAGAGAGAGAGGCAGAGACACAGGTGGAGGGAGAAGCAGGCTCCATTCAGGGAGCCCGACGTGGTACTCAATCCCGGGTCTCCAGGATCACGCCCTGGGCTGAAGGCGGTGCTAAACCACTGAGCCACCCAGGCTACCCATTAAGGAAAGAAAACTATCAGAAATTGAGTAAGAAAAACCCTAGGAAACCGCTAACAGAAATACCGAATCAGCAGCTCCAAGAAGCAATTAATATGTGGTTTCCTCACTAGAAACACCACCTCCTGATTTTTGTGATTCCTTTATTAGCAGCCACTTAGAAGAACCCAGGCTCTTCTCACCTGTAAAGGTACAGACAGAAAGCTCAGACTGAATTCATCCCCATCAAGAAAAAAAAATGTAAGAGTTCAGAGTACTTCTTTGTATGCTTAAAAAAAATTACTGAAAACTTAATGTTACACCAATGGCCAGCAAAAAGATGAGAGCAGAGATTCTTGAATCATAGGAATAGTAAGGAAATGCCAGTGCTAAAATTGTAATAACTTCAGGATAAGCGTGCAGCTTTGTTTGGTTGGTTTTTTGTTTTGGAGATTTTTTATGGTTTTCTTTTCAAATTTTTATTTAAATTCTAGTTTGTTAACAGGGTAGGTCTTTTTAAGAAGAGGAATTCTCTTTCTATAGAAAACTCCTCTCACCCAGGACAGGTCTGCATCCCATCTGCATGAAACAATCTCTAAAAACTTCCACCACAGGGCCTTTCTCCTACAGAAAATAATAAATATAAACATGACTAACACATTTAGTGATACATTTATCCATAGTAATACATTAATCCAAGTAATTTTAAAAGCATTTGTTGAAGTGACAAAAGTTCCTTTGAAAATCACTATCTTCAGGCAGCCCGGGTGGCTTAGCAGTTTAGAGCCGCCTTTGGCCCAGGGCATGATCCTGGAGACCCGGGATTGAGTCCCACATCAGGTTCCCTGCATGGAACCTGCTTCTCTCTCTGCCTGTGTCTCTGCCTCTCTCTCTCTCTCTCTCTCTCTCTCTCTCTCTTTCTCTCTGTCTCTAATGAATAAATAAACAAAATCTTAAAAAAAAAAACAGAAAATCATTATTTTCACTGTTAAGTCAGCAATAAGAGTGTAAGGTAATGGTCAGCTCCTTAATCCAAATAACTCCTCATGCCTAAAAACCAAAGGGGGAAAAATGCTGCAATCAAGACAGGGAAAAAACAAGCCACATACACAAAACATCTATACATGTCCTACATGTTCAGCATTATTAGTTGGATAATACTATGAATTTCAAGTAATATGTAAGCAGAAAGAGGAGTACCAAGTTCCAAAAGAGCACCTACCATTGCTGTAGCTCTATGGATACAGACAGCAGAAAAAGGGAGTCTTAAGAACAAAAGGAGAGGGGCTGCCTGGGTGGCTCAGTTGATTAAGTATCTGCCTTTGGCTCAGGTCATGATCCCAGGGTCCTGGGATCAGCCCCACATCAGGCTCCCTGCTCAGCTGGGGCCCTGCTTCTCCCTCTGCCTGCTATTCTCCTTGCTTGTACTCCCTTTCTCTCTCTCTAATAAATAAAATCTTAAAAAAAAAAAAAAAGGAACGGAAGAAAGAAAGAAAAGGAAAAAAGGAGAGGGGAGTAGAGAACATAGTTGAAACACATATTCATCCCAGAAAGGGAAAGTACAACCTAAACACAAAATAATTCTCAATTATATCCCAACAAAGCTAAAAACCACCACCACCCGGTGCAAAATAATGAACTTAAGTCTGCAACTTAACAGGTTACAATCCTGGATGCAGGGAAGATACCTGAAAGTGAGTAGAGTTGGAGGTGGCAGTCAGAGAAGTATGGCTTCTCAGAGGAGAAGGAAATAAATGAACAAGAGGTGTCACTCCTTAGACATGTGGCAGTCAAGAAAAAGAAGGCAAAGGGGAAAACCAAGAATCCTCCAGAAAAAAAAAAAAAAAATACACCAGGCCCTCCCTCTCCCTCCCTACTCCCAGAACTACTCATTCATAACTGCAATTCACTATATCGACAGAAGAGGGCACCCTTGAAACAGAAACCTTCTCCACAATAATGCCTAGGGCTGGGTGAGAGGAAAAAAAAAAAAAATCAGACTAGTTTCATACTAACTTCCTATACGAAGAAAAGGTAAAACATAAAACATTTCAGCTAATGAAAATTCTACCCCAAACAAAATCAACCATGAAGGAGAACAAAACTATAAAGTAACATTTCAAACTGAATTTACTATTATAAAACAAGCATGTGAAGATTAAAAAAACAAACAAAAACCCCTACATTCACATATAAAATCTATGAATAGAAGAGGACCTAGAAAATCAAGAAGAAATTCAGTGAGGGTTTGTCAAGCTCAGGGGAAAATTTTTGAAGAAAAAGTCAAAACTATTTCAGGAATAAAGAATAAATTACAAGGTGCCCAAGAGGGAGTAGAGCCAAATGAAAATCTAATAAAAGACATGGAGGAAAGGTAGTAAAACAAAGATGAAATAAAACAAGATGAAAATGAGTTTAAAAAGGGAAAAGGATCAGCGAGAAAGGAGATGAAATGGAAGGCAGGCAAAGAAGGTCCAACATATGTATAATTGGAGTCCATGAAGCAGAAAAGCAAAACAATGGAACAGAAATAATATTTAGAGATATAATCCAAAAAACTCTCCAGAAATAATATCTTAAATCAACATACTGAAGAGGCCAACTGTGTGCCTTCGAAAAATGATCTGAAATTATCACCTCTCACATGTATCTTAGTAAGACTACTAAATTCTAATGACAAAGAACAAAATCCTCAGGACCTCTAGGCAAAGTCATCAAATACTTATTCAGGTAGGAAATGTAGGCTGGCATAGACTTCCTAAGAACAACACAGAGAACAGGGCAGGAGTGTGGCAGCATTTTCAAGATATAAGGAAACAGAGTTCAAGACAAGGATTGTTCATCCAGTCTTCATCCAACCAAGCTTTATCCTACCAAGAGATAACTGGGGGAGCTTCAGCAAAAGGATGATGGTGATCATTTTATGCAGTTACAGAACAAAAAAAAGCATGGGCCAAAGTAACAGAAAAGTGTGTAAACATTATATATTCTGACAATGAGTAAAAAATATAACCTTAAAAATGCTAAAAAGGGGGAAAGAAAACTATGACCAGTGATGTTGCTTCAGTTACTGGTCGGGGTCAAAGGGTACCACTCAAAATGGACAATCCAGATAGTAGACACTTAAGAAAAGGAGGGATTAAGGGCAACATAAAAGGTATAAATACAAAGGTAACCACTAGATCAAAACTACAAACTTTTCTAAATACCAAAGGAATTTTTAAACAATGATGAAAATACATTAAACTCAGTTGAGAACTCAATCAATAGAATACACACAGTTCTATGCCAGCCCTAAGGAATCCAGCACATTCCTTAATGCGGAAACACCAGAGGCCGTCCCCATGCAGGAAGGAACAAGACCCAGGTACCCACTTTTCCACTACTAACATCGTGCTGCAAACATTAGCTAATGCAATCAGATAGGAGAACAACAGTAAGAGCCTTGAGAATTGGAAAGTAAATAAGGCAAACTTTACTGCGAAGGACATGATAGTATACCTAGAGAATCAGAGATGAAATGATAAAACCAACTCAGAATTTCTCAGAATCAGTGATAAATCAGAACCCCTCTACACTCTTAGAATTTTTAAGGACCTGAAAGAGCTTGTGTTTATGTGGGTTATATCTATTGGTATTTACTGGATTAGAGATTAAAGCTGAGGAAATTTTAGATATTTATCAATTTATGTGTAAGCAACAGTAATGACCATGTTAACACAAATACCATTTTTAAAAACTAAGCATAAACAAAAACTTTCAGTGATAAGAAGGACATTGCTTTACATTTTTACACATCTCTTCATTGTTGAGCCTGCCAGAAACAGCTGGATTTTCATTCTGCTTCTGCATTCAATCTGTTACAAAATCACACATTATGTAGATTCTGGAAAACTCCACTGTACACTCAGGAGAGAAAGTTAAAAGGGAAAATTATGTCTTAGTATTATTATGAAAATGGTTTTGACCTTGTGAATCCATTAAATGGGTCTCAGGAACCCCAAAGGAACTCCTACCACATAGTGAGAGCCATTGAATTAACTCCAATAAGAAAATAACAGTGCAGTCACAGTATGCAAAATTAACAGCAAGGGTCAACAGCCTTCATAGGCACAAATAATAATCAAGTATAAGATACAGCAAAAGAGAAATGCTTCATTTACAATAGCAGCAGCAAAAATAAATTACTTACAAATAATCCTAAAAAGACATGTTGAAAGCCAATATGAAGAAAATCCTAATGTACTCTTGAAAAGCACAAAAGTAGACTTGAACAAATGGAAAAGATACCCCTTGTTCATGGTTGGGATGTCTCAATATCATTAATGTGTCACCTCTCCCTAAGTTCATTTATAAACTTACTATTGTCCTAAAATTTTTTTTTCCAATTTAGCTATTTGAGCAAGAGCAAACGAGCAAGCATGAGCAGGGGGAGGGGCAGAGGAAGAGGGAGAGAGAGAATCCCAAGCAGTCTCCTTGCTGAGCATGAAGCCCAATGCAGGGCTCAATCTCATGATCCTGAGATCAAGACCTGAGTGAAAAGCAGGAGTCAGATGCTCAATCAACTGAGCCACCCAGGAGTCCCTCCTGATAAAAATTTAAAGATTTTTCTCCTGCAGCTTCATAAGTTGATACTAAGGTTCCCACTGATAAACTAATGTGTACAAATAGGTAGGCAAATAGTGAAAAAGGAACTAGCCCTGCCATATATATTCATAAATATTACAAAGTCTCAATCATCAAAACAGTGTGGTAATGGCACATAAAGAGATAGACTAATGGAATCAACTGCAAAGTCCATAAATAAGCCAAACTGTATGTGGAAATTTAGTGTATCATAAAGATGACGTCACAAATCACTCAAAGATGGATGTTATAATAAACGGTATCGGCACACTAGATAGATATTTGTAAGAATATAAAAATTAGATCCATTCCTTACATCACATACAAAAATAAATTCTAAATGGACTAGAGATTTAAGTATGAAAAACTGAATCATACTAGTATGAAAAGAAAATATGAGTGAAAAAAAATATGAGTGAATTCTGTCACTTGATTGTAGCAAAGCCTTCTAATTATGAGTCAAAATTCTGATGAAGTCAAATAAAAAAATCTTAATCTTGACCACAAAATATTTTTTTAAGTTTTGCATGGCAAAAAAAAAAAAAATGCAAGCAAACAAATATACAAACAAACAAAAACACCACAAGCAAAATCAAAAGGCAAATATCAAACCGGCAGAAAATAATTACAACATCGATCACAGATTAAGAGCCACATATCTTTAAAAGATCCCAAAATCCAGTAGTAAAGGGAGTAAAGACATTAACAGTCAATTAACCAAAAAGACATTAAAATGCTTCTGAAACTTAGAAATGTTCCACCTTACACATTATCAGAGAGATGCAAATTAAGACTTCACTGACACACAATTTTTCACTTATCAGATGAAAAATTGGCAAAAATTCAAAAATTTGTGATACACTCTGTTGGCAAAGCTGTAAGGAAACAAGTAGTCTCATATACTACTGGTAGGAATGCACATTACAGGACCCCTATCAAGGAATTTGGCAATACTAACAAAACTGCAGTATTTATTTACCTTGACTCAGCAATCCTACTTCCAAGAAATTACCCTAATGATACACCACCACCAATAAAAATATACACACATAAAACATATTCATTGCTGCATAATACTGGAAACTACCTAAATTCTCAAACAGAGAATACTAGTTGAAAAGAAACTCATACATACATACAATGGAGGATATGCTGCTGTAAAAGTATGGGGAAAATCTCTACGAACAGATATGGAATGATTTCTAGATCTAGAATATATAAGGTATAAAACACAAGATGCCAAAGAATATATATCATATGCTGCCTTCTGCACAAGGAAGAAGGGAATATAGGATAATTTGCACAGGCTTGCTGATTTTTGCAAAGAAGGAACACAGGAAGGCAAAAAAATAAATAAATAAATAAGTTCCCTGTGAAGGATAGGGCAAAAGACAATAAAAGGGGTATGAGAAGGGATGACACTTCTCTGAGTACACTTTTCTATAACTTTGACTTTTGGAAGCATCTTCATATTCTATATAATCAAAACTAGGACTATCAAGGATGAGGGGAAAGAAACTACAATGGAAGAAATGACTAAACTGACTAAACTGTATTTCAAATAAATCTAATTATGAGAAACCATCTAACAAACCCCAACTGAGAACCAGGCTGGAGAAGAAAAGAGTTAATCAAAGTAATTATGGAACACAGTACCTTGACCATATACCTTCAGCTAGAAGAGAAATGAGCTGCAGATTAATCATGAACTATCTTAACCAAGTTTGTTTTCCATAGAGGTATGGGTATAGCAATTTGCAATTACTTCATATATACTGCAGGATATATGTAGATGTGTGATATTGCTGGGAGCTGGGGTTCTCACTATGGAAGAAGAGAGACTCGAATATAGGGAAAAGAGAGGCGATTAGGAATGTATGGGATGGAATGAGTCTGAGGGTAGCAGTATGAAATCATAAAAAAATATATAGATGTACAGATATATATACATACACATACATATATACATACATATAGATAAAATTTCAAATATGTATATGTGTGTATATTTCAAACCTAGGATGGATGAGTGTGTGTATGCATATAATATATAGGTCTTAGACTTGAGGAGGTCTAGAAGCAAGGCCCTCTGGTAGCACTGGGCATACCCAGTGTTAGATTTGGGGCTTTAAATACCCTTCCCCAGTAAAAGCAACCAGGGTTCCCTTGCAACAATGCCTAATTGCAAGACTAGGGCAGGAAAGGTATACAAGGCAAGCCCAGAACATCTAGTTAGCATCAGAAAGGAAACTCAAAAGTCACTATGATGGCATGTCAAAAGGACACAGGAGGAACTAAGCTTGAAGGGTATCTCACTGGCTACATGGAAGACAATTTAAGCATCAAAATAAATACTGGCAGTAATAGATTAGAACCTGCGGGGTACAATAGGAATCTATGAGACCATATGGATGAAGCAACAGAAGCAACAAAGTAGAAGCAGAAAAAGGAGAGAAGGAAGAGGGAAAGGAAAGGAAGGAAGGAGGGAGTAGGGGTGGGGAGGGAGGGCTCACTCTTCATCAAAGGAGAATCCCCTCCAGTAAATGTGGACAAAGTAGTGGAACTGGAAAATCACCATCATCTGACCAACATGAAGACTGGCTGGGGCAAGAATTATCCATGGGTACTGATTTGCAGGGAGGAGAGGTGTGCGTTTTGATGAGGAGGAAGATATTTGCCCATCGAAATGTCCCCACGGATAACTGATTAGTTACAAAGGGGAAGGTAAACTAGACAGGGTAGTAACCAGACATCTTGCCCAAGAAATCCAAGTAAGGATCCCCAGTGAGAGGTAGACACAGAGTGTGTCCTGAAGAAACACAACAGACCAGCCAGGGATGTACAGTCTGAATCTAGTCATGAGAAAGCATCTGACAGGGATCCCTGGGTGGTGCAGAGGTTTGGCGCCTGCCTTTGGCCCAGGACGCGATCCTGGAGACCCGGGATCGAATCCCACGTCGGGCTCCCGGTGCATGGAGCCTGCTTCTCCCCCTGCCTATGTCTCTGCCTCTCTCTCTCTCTCTCTCTGTGACTATCATAAATAAATAAAAATTAAAAATAAAAAAAAATAAAAGAGAAAGCATCGGACAAACCCAATCTGAGGAACAGCCTACATTCTGATCTGTTCCTCAACAAAGCATCAGTGTCCTGAAAGGCAAAGGCTGAAGAACTGTTCCAAATTAAACGTTGATTAAGAAAGAGACCTGACAAAAAATAAATAAATAAAAGAAAAGAAAGGAAAGAAAGAAAGAAACCTGACAGCTAAATGCAGTATGTGATCCTGGACTGGGTCCTGCACTGAAAGGAAAAATCTGGAATAGGCACCGTATGGGAGGGAAGCTTAACTATTCAATGGCAGGAGTTTCCAGTTCTGAAGGGGCCTCTTGAAATCTTGAGCAAATGCCCCAACATGTTCTTCCCGACAGCCATGTCACCTTCACTAATGAATAAGCAGGTGTTCCAGGGAGGGCAGCCATCCAGCGCCTGCAGGGGCCAGCCCTAGACTCGTCAACTTTAATCTGCCCAAAGCGTACATATTACTTAAATGTGCCCAGTCTTCAACATGGGAGGCACTTGGCAAGAACAGCCATAGGACCCCCTGGAGAAGCCCAGGCCATTATGGGACTATGGGTATACTCTTCTTCTTTGGACATGGCCCAAAAGGCAAAAACTCAAAACTCTCTGCAGCTAGAGCTCAATGACCTGTGTAGTTCTGGCCTCAGCAAGTCCCTGTGATCATCCCCCCAAATCGTGACCAGCCAACAGGAGCTGTCAGCAGCCACCCCAGTGACTCACCCAATACACATACAGAGAGAGGGAGGGGAAATGGGAAATGAGTGATCATTCGCAGTTAGTTGCATTTTTCTTCCTGGAGATTTATTCTGGATTATTGCATCTGACACCACTCATATACCAAGAATGGCTTTTGTGCAGAAAACAAAAGAAAAATGTGAGAGTGCTTTTGTTTTATGTTCTTAGAGATTTATTTAGTTGGATTATATCTGGCATCAGCATGCCCACAGCACCATGAGATTGTATTGGCAGAAAACAGGGCCGACCAAGCAAGGAGAGTGCATTTTCCATGTCTTCGAGTTGCTGCAGCAATTCCAGAATTTCACAACATTCTCTCCCACAGCCAGGTGAATACCAAGGGATTCCAATGGGGCATGCAGGGGTGAGGGAGAGAGGGAGAAGAGGGGGCATGGAAATTCAGGGAGAGGAGCCTGAGAAGTATGATGATAGCTGTCATCCCCTTGAATTCTTCCAATGTTCCAAAAGCATTTGTTCCTGTGCTCTTGAACCTCATTTGAGCTCAACATGCAGTGTGGGTTCGGGCTGGTAACAATGACCCCGGTTGAAGAGGTCCACCTACTGGAGTCCAAGCAATGCTCCGTTGCCTATGCCGACATCACACAGAGTAGAAAAGCGAGGCTGAATTTTATCTTGAAGATGCGGGTGACCCAAAGCACAGCCCCTCCCAGGAATTAAGCAGCTAATAGCACTGACACTCGACAGCCAGAACAAATACTAAGTGATGGCTTGACCACAAGCAACCCAACTGTCTCAAAGCCCATTTTCGTCTTCTCCTTCCCTTACAGAAGGATACTATGATGCATTTGCCAACTGATAATCCCAGATATTGCGGTGTTCTACAAAAACCAGTCTTATCAGTCCCAAATCCAAAGTGCCACAACAGCCTCACCACCTCTCTGCCTTTGTGAACCGGGGGAGCATACGTGTCTTCCTGAACAGCTCAGTTTCCCAACCCAAGAATGCTCCCACTTAAAAGACTTTTCCACACACCACATTTTTTTTCACCAGCCTCTGGAACATGTTATCTCAGGAGAGTGCGAGTGAAAACCAATGAACTTGTAGCAGCTGGGGAGGAAGACAGAGTAACTCAGGCGTCATTCTACTTCGCTCCAGACAGGGTCATTTCCTACCCAGTGGCAGCAAAAGTCGGAAGCTAGCTGCACCCTAAGTCTGCCTAGGATGAGGGAGGGCAGCCGCCGTCTCAGCTCAGTAACGGTAGAGAATTCCTGACGATAAACTATTTTCTGTTTGCCACAACTCTGAAGAAAGGCTGAAAATTCCAGATGCCTAAAACTGGGGAAATGGTCCACAGCTCAGTCACCTGCTGCCCCTTCTGACACACCAACGGAGGCTAGAAGAAAGGCATTGGCACAGTTAGCAACTGCCAGCGGGTCAGTGGTAGGGGGCCCCTGGGGGCCCGAAAAAAACCTTTGCTGCCTATGGCTGAGGGTGAGAGTCCAGAATCCCAGAGTCCCCTCCACACTCAGCCCCGAACAATTCTCTTGGCGAAGCAGCTTCAAGCTTTGAGGGTCCAATAAGGCTGCTTACCGGACAGGTTGCCCTAGTTCTCCCAAAGCAGCAAGCTGCATGCCCTGATTTTAGAACACTGTGTGGCCACAGAAAGAAGTCAGTCTGTCAGAATTCCTCTGGAGAGATTGTGAATGGGGGACAGGGCAGCCAGCTGGCTAGCGGCCATTCCAAGCACAAAGGCAGGAGCCAGCGGTGCCAGGTGTGTTTAAAGTTCATCTTACCTTTGGTCCGCCAGTACCTGGGTGATGGACAGTATTGTGGGAAGGTGTATTCAGCCAGTAATGTATTTCTGTCAGAGTGGCTGGAAATGAAAGGGAGGTGGGATGGGAGGGAGGCTGCTTTTGTGCTGGGGGTAAATAACCAGCTGGCTAGGATTTTTTTCCTCTTTTCTTCATGTTCGCAGGGCTGGGAGTACTGGAGGTTTACGTACTTCTCCGGCATTCCTGCTTCTCCATAAAAATGTGAGTCCAGGCTAAGGAGGATTTTTGTCCCTCCCTTAGCTGGCCAATCTGAGCGATTACAGTGAGCCACTCGGCAGTTACCGAAAGCCCAGACCTGGCGTAACGAGAAGATTTCTGACTATAGGGTATCGCTCCATACAGAACTGCTCCAAAGGCAGTCGGCACCCAGGAGGAAACATGCCAAAGAATTTCTTCTACATTAAATTATGAGGTGAGCTGAAAAAACACAACTAAATCACCCCTAGTCCAAGGTTCACATGAGCCCCTTGACTAAGAAAATAACTTTCAGGGCTGGGTTCTCAGCAGCCATTTGGCCAAATACCAGAGTCCCTCTCCATGATTTCAGAGACCCGGAGGTAAGAATGTTTGGGCCTTAGGTGAGCCAAGAGACAATCACCTGAAAATAGACGCCCTTAGCTTTCAAGAACAGAGTGGTGAAAGGGTGTTGGGGTAGACACAAGTCAGCCAGATGGAAACAACCTTGACCTGTGTTGGCAAGACAAGGAGACCAGAGGGGTCCTGCCATGCCTTTGAGCAGAGTCAAGCATGGATGCCCTGCTGGGACTCAGATACTGTGCTTAATGCTCATGGAGGCTGCAGGCAGGTGGGGTTGAGGTTGATGCAGGCTTTGTGTATAAAACTACCACGGAATGAAAAAAGAAAGCATCACATCTCCAACTGGGCCATGGGCCGGTCTAGAGGCCAACAGCAGCTGTGACTCTTGGCCCCCTCCAGCAGGGCCTAGGGGAAAGCCAGGGCTCTAGGTCCCTCCCCAAAATAGGAACAGCCCCGCCACACACGGCCTCAGCCTTTGGTGAGGCTGAACCACACTGACATTTCCAAAGCCAGGCCAGATCGATTCCTAAGACTTGGTCCATTCAGGACCTCGAAAGAGGTTTACTTTTGCCCCCACATGATTCAGAAATGCAATAGTTACACTGCTTTGTACCCAAAATGCCCCCCAAAAGCCACCAAACCAGAGCCTCACTTTGTTAAAGACTGCCTTACAGAACTCTTGGCAAGTGAGAGCCCACTGTTGGTGGTGGGTTTCCAACATGCGAGCCTAAGAATCCACCCTCTAAGAACTGCTCACCTACAGTACTGGGGATGGTCGTCGTGCACTGAAAAGCCCAGGACTTCCAACAAGAAGGTAACTTACTCTAAGCCCTAAAGCTCCCTCACCTTGGCTTCTGACAGTGGGCTGAGGTGTCTTGTGCTGGCCAGCCCATCCACACCCCTATGAGAAAAGAAATGGGAGAGGCCTGAGCAGACCCCTCTGTCCAGGGGCAAGAGAACCAAGTAGGACAGACTGACCTGGAGCCTCTGTTCCATCATCTCATGGCAGAGCAAGGGAACCACATCAGGGCACCTGGTCAAGTCTCCCACCGTGCCTCTTACACAGCACACACCAAGGCTTCCCCAGACACCGCTGCGGTGTGAGGATTCAAGGCACACAGGCTTCTTTTCTCAGCAACACCTTCAACCCTTGATTGGCCCCACAGCTGCCCGAGAGGCAGGGCAAGGTCAGGACAGGAGGCACCCCAGCAGGGCCCAGGGACATCATATTCCTGGGCAGGTGACTTCATTTGTAGCAGCCTGGCCAGACGGGGGCCCAGGGAACATAGGGGACCAGCCTTAGGAAGCTTCAGGAGACAGCTGCACATCTGCCAGCCTGCGGGCCTTGGCCAGGTCAGGGAGGCCATAGCAGGCAAGTTACTCACAATTCTACAGAGTGTGGAAGCCAGGCCTGGTGGGTCCCACTGGCCAGCGGCTTCTCCCAGCGTCACCACCGCCGGCGGCCAACAGGTGGCAGGAGAGCTTTGGGAAGCACTCACCTGAGGGCCTTGGCTGGTCCCAGCACGGCCTGAGAATGAGGTATGAGGTGTAGCTCCAGCACTGGGGGACCCAGAGCGGGAGGGAGCGAACAGAGCGGCTGCGGGGGAGCCATGTGGCCAGGGGTGTCCTGGGGGGCCTGGCGCAGAGAAGGCATTCTAGGACTGGAGCCCTGCATCTCCCCACCGGAGGGCCAACCTCGCTTGGTGCAGACCCCCCCAGGGGCCTGGGCCTAGGGCTTCCTGCCTCGGGGAGAAGGTTCCTCCAAGCACCTGCAGCACCCACTCCACCCCCGGCAGTCCCCCGGGACAGACCAGGGGCCAGGGCCAGTCCAGGCCAAGCTCATCCCCCATCCACACACAGGTTTCGAATCAAGGATCCAGAGGGGGAAGTAGCTGATGGAGAGAGACAGCCCAGAGATAGGGGGGTCGTGGCAGTCATCGGCACCCCATCTTACTTCTTGCTATAAGCGGTGATGATACAATTACATTTTTTGAGAACTGGAATGGCAAGAGAGGAATTCTTCCTCTTTATTAATAACTGTAACATTTCCTACCACCAAATTCCAAAGCTAACAGAGGGAACCCCCCCGCAGCAATGCCACAGCACTTTGTTATGTACGGCCTCACACGTTACAGACAGTGAAAGGAATCCATCAGGTTTAATTGGTTCTGCTCTGGTCAGAGCTGAGGTCTCTAGAAGCCTCCCATATACTTTACAATTTTAAGTTTGAGAACCCTAAACTAATGATGTGAAACTAATGTAGTGTAACACCGAGTGCCCTCTCTGCCAGTAGGAAATAATTTCTGCAGTGCTTCTAAAAAACCAAACCAAACCAAACAAATAAATCAAATGATTTTACAATGTGGAAAAGCCATGAGCGGGCTGGGCTGTGGAGCTCTGTTTGGGGGAAGCAGGCGGTTTGGGCGGCTGGAGGCTGGAGCGTCTCAGCTACCGGCCACGAACAGCTTTGCTGGGCTCGGGGTGCCTGCAGCTGGGAGCTGCATTTGAGCCTCGGGCCCAGCACGCTCGGGAAAACAATCTGGACCGCAAATCCGAAATGACAGATTTAACAAATACGATTTCAGCTTTTATATTTCGGTTTAGAAAGATGATGGCGTCACCTGGGAATCACTATTAAATAATAAGCTTATAACGTTATCTGCCGATGGCAATACAGACCCTGCTTCAAATTAATTTTAAAACGAGCTGCTGATATGGCTTGTCCTTAGAAGGGAAACAAAGCTGGCGACTGGGTAGATTTAGGCAAGGGGCAAACGTAGAGAAAAGCACACAAAGTCGATCGGTCCTTTAGCTACCTGAACGACCAGAGGAGCCTTGTTAACCTTCAAGTTGGTTCTTTAAAGATTTACAAGTAAACTTTTTCCCCCCACACACACTGATTAGACTATATCATATTGGAATATTAAATGTTTAAATAACATTTAAAGCAGGCTCCAACTCTGACAGTTTCAGCTTCTCAGAAGTGCAGACGTTTTTTTAACGCGTTTACTTTATTGTGAAATTGCAATTCGTTAATGAAAGAGAATTGGTTGCATCTGTCTGTTTACAAGTTTTAATATCCACCAGTCATTTGACCAATGTAGAGAGCAAATAAATATTTCCCCCCCATGTCATTTTTTTAATTTCCCAGAAACAAGCGTTCCTTTATTATCTGTGACCTACTCAAATGAGAATTATTGTTAAATAGTTGCAGGTTTTTATACCTGCTCGAGTGTTTAGAGCCCAAAGCGCCATATTTCTCTGGAGCAGTTTTGTGGAGTTTAAGTGCAGCCTTACCTGCCTGCCTATCTTACAGTGCTCAGGGTTGGGGAACACATATCACTTTGGAAAAGATAAACAGGCTACCATAAAAGAGAGGAAATAAAGAACCAGTGAAGACGCCTTCGGTCCCAGCCAGCAGAAAGCGACTATTATCCTCGCGCGAGAAACTCCGCATGTATTTTGGAAAATGCAAACAAATAAAGAGGCAAACCCGTGGGGATTAAGCAAAGACTCAAATCATGCAACCAGCTGTCTGTCGCCCCGCGCCCACGTTGGACTTTAAGGGGGAAAGTTCACATAAAATTGAGTTTGCATTTATTGAAGAAATGAAGGTGATCCGAATCGACACTGACAACGTAGGTCGACACATCAATGATTATTTCCTCCCCCACCAGAGGGAAAGCCATCTATGGGAACTTTTGATATGTGAACCCTTGCGTTTCTGAGAGCAAAGGCACAAAAGAGAAGCCTTCAGCGCTGCTGTTTAGAGATGATTACAATTAGAGCTAATACCTGGCCACGGCTGATTTTTCCTGCCGTTCCTTCACCACTTTAACATCGGAAGCATGTGATCGGCCCTCCAGATGCCCATTATTAATTGCACGCTCTTTGATGTCTGAGCGTTGGTAGAATCGACAAAGGCATTAATGGAAGAAAATAGTGCCTCCTGAAAACTTCCCAAGTCGCTGACTGGTGCACACCGCGTGTCCCCCCCCTTCGTTCGTCTGCTCACCTTCGGCGGTGCCATGAAAACACCCCGAAGCCCAGACCTTCCACCAGGAGGTTCGGCAAAAGATGGATTTCAAAACTCGTCTAAGATTTCCACTTCCAGGGTGGGAGAAAATGACACGTTGGCTCATTCCAGAAGCATCTGTGTGCTCAGAAGTAACAAATTTCCAAAGTGCTTATGGTTCCGAAATTTGCACAAACATAACTTTAGAGAATGGAAGAAGGTCGCAGAGAGGAGGAGACAGGAAACAAAGGTAGAACACTTCCAGCGGACAAGTGAATCCAGGCCACCTTGTTACCAATACCTACGCTTCCTTGATGTTTATTTTCTCCCAAGAGACAACTTTATTTTTTAAAGGCTTATCATGAGTGAAATTGCTGACAAGAGGTACATTGCTTTTCTCAGGCAGGACTCAAATAAAGAGAGATATTGTTATAACACGGTTTCTTGTGTGCTATTTCAAAACAAACAGACTTTTGTTTTTACAAACCATTTATTTGGGGGGATTTATTTGAAGAAAAATTTTCCTTCGCAAAGAAAAATTTATAAAAAGCTACATGTGCAGATTACTTGACCCGCTGCCTATCATAACATCTTTACACATCTCAAGGATTTAGCACAGTGAAAAGGAAAAAAGCAGAGAGGTTTTAAAGGGCAGCCCGGCGCGGCTTGCATGGATGGCTGCCTTCCTATGCAGAGCTCAGGGATACATCCATCCCAGAAATATTTGTTTATCGTGAAAAAAAATCTTTGAGCCACCAAATATTGAATTCTTTCACATTTTTGGGCAAGGTCTTTTTGCCATCTGGAATTAGGTATTTTTCTGTAGCTTGTATTTTTCAATATTAGATTTTCTATCCTTCTCTGAAACCCTCTTCCAGCAGGGAGCTGAACAATCTCACCTTTCCAAAAATAGAGGGGGGAACGAGACAGCTAAAAATGAGAACTTTTAAAGAAAAAGTAATCTCTTCCAAGGAGGGAAGCTGAAAAAAAATTATCACACTGTTGTCTCTTTCTTGGAGCGAAACTAAGTAGCCTCCGACAGATCTCTTAAAAGAAAAAAAAATGATTGGGTTTCGCTATCGAAAATGATGCACAATTAAAAGTAAATATTTAAAAACCATCTTCGTGCTCTGAGGACAAACTGGGAAATTAAACATTCACAGCCAGGAATCTTGAAATCTCAGTTCTCCTCCTCATACTTTGCAGGAGTACAAATCAATGTGGAGATGGGAGTTTCCACATGTTTAAAGATTCCCTCTGCAAACACTATCACAGCTTCTATGCGTACAAGCCCCGCAAACATAACGACGTATTACCTAAACGTAAACCCTCTGAGTTCTCAGTAAATCTAAATATGTATGAAATTAAAATTGAAACAAGGAACAAGTCTAGTGTTAGTCCTTTCAAAATACTAATTTAATAACTCTCCAAGAAATAGAGTGTTTTAGGAAAGGCAACCCAGATGTCAGCATATAAAATCAAGCTATAAAGTGCCCTTCAAATATATTTCAATCATTTTTAAATATTTACATTTAATAAGGACAAGTTTTTATGGCGAGAGAGGTAATTACACTTATCATTAATGGAAAAATGTAGTTTTAATGGCTTGTATATTGATTCGCAAAGGTGAAGTAGTAACCTAAAATATGTCATTGTCCCCCCCCCCCTTTTTTTTTCTGTTCCAGCAATTTGTTGCTTTTTTGCAAAGGCAAAATATGAAATGCTAGATGTGCTGGTGTTAGGGTTGGCAGGGGGAAAAGCCATTGTTAAAAAATACATTCCCTCTCACACATTCTCCCCTCTTTTCTCGATGTCTCCTGTTATACTAAACTGAAACCCCAAGTATTTGTGCTTTGGGGGATAATTAGAAGAATCTTATCAGACTTTTATAGCCCTTCCTAATGAGGCTATTTATTTGGCAAACATTAGCCAGCAGAAGGATTAGTAACACCTTGATATGGTGCTACCCTCCTGCCTGCTATACACAAAAGCCTATCTTATCAACAGAACAGGCTTGGTGCAGGCAAAGCCGTGGCTTCTGAAAATTCACCAGGGGTCAGCCTTCATTAGTTAGAACTTCTGAGACCCAGGGCAGAGGCACATTCAGGTTTGGCCACTTTGAGGCCAGCAACCCTGATGTAACTAAGGGCAGCGGGTTGCTGAGTAGACAGGGAGGGGCAGGAAGCCCCAGGAATCATCTGGGTGGGTCCTGGGGGAAATATCACTAACATGCAGCATGCAGTTGCCCCAGGGAAGGGCCCCTGGCCTCCAAATCCCAGGGGCCTTCCTCTTTACAAGGAAATAGATCGACTTCGGGGATCTCAGAGAACAAAACTAAATAGGCTTTCTCTGCTCGTCCATGCCAGCTGGGAAAGCCAGTCAAAGGGAACTGGTTGGTTACCTGTCCCAAAATCCCTCCCTGCTACCTAATGCCCTCTTTATTTTGATGCTTTGACATAATCTCAGAGAAAGAGTATTAATTAAAAGTGATTTTAGAAGTGACTTAAGATGAATTCATAAATAAAATATTCTCACCTCTGGCAGGGAGGGCAAAGGGCTTTGCATGTCTGGACTGGGAAGTCCTGACACATTCTGGAACTCTCTAAGAAGGGCAGACTAGAGAAATAAACAAACCGTTCAGACCAGCTTTTCAAAATCCGCCAACGTGGAATTCCCAGTCCAAGGCTTCTGACTTCATTTTGGGCAACCTGGCTAGAAGGGACAGCCTTGAGGTGAGATGACAGGGGTTAGGTTTGCAAATGACCTAAGGTGGATAAATATTTGTAAGACACTTGGAGAGTTAACGAGCTACACAAGCACCCCAGCTACAGAAAAGGCCTCCATTCTGTCACTTAGGAAAATTTTCAGGGGAGCTAATGTTTCAAGCTCAAACCAAAATGTGGCCTGAAGAAGCAGACCCCCCAACGGGCCCATGGCCAGACTCCGAGTGGCAGATGATTTCATAAAAAACACTCCACCGTGAATTTGCCCCAGGAGAGGAATTTCTTTCAACTCTAGTTTCTGCCACAACCAAACAGCCCCTCTTCCGTCGCTGGTAAACCCACCTGTGGGTTCTGTCTCGGAATGCTAGGTGATCACTCCTTTCTGGCAAAGCCACTGGACCCTCACCATAATTCGAGGGCAAAAAAGACCGGTCTGGGGGGCTGTCACCCTCTTCCCAAGGCCAGGTCTTGACAATATCCAATCCTTGGAAGGCAGGAAGGACTCAAGGCTGTCGGCTTGGCCTCACTGTCTTTGTCTAAGACAGACACCCTAACCACAAAAACAACTCTTGCGATTGGCACCGCTTTCCATCACTATAGCAACCAGCGCTTCTAGAAAGGCTAATGCACTGGTTTGGGACTCACAGCCAAATTAACATGTCCGCAGCTAGGTTCGCTCCTCGCCCGTCCACTGCCCCTCCTCTGGAACCTTCAAGAGCTCAGGTCCAAGGGCAGCTGGATGGACTACATAGCAACGCAGGCCTACAGCTGCTGGATTTCTCAAAGGACGAGCTAGGCACCAATGCCCCAAATGCCAAGACAGGTGAACCCCTCCGTGGCATCTGCTGGGTTCTGACAGCCACAGAATATCTGTTGGCCTGAGGTCTCCACAGGGTGAGGACAAACAGGAGGATAGTCTTGCATCCCTGTCATGGTTACAGTTTGGTCAGCAAGCATTTATTTAGGCTCACAAGGCCAGAGAAAGCCACCCTAGGCTCTTCTCACAAGGGGCACTGGGCTTGAGGTGCTCTGCTGTGGACACCAGCAGGCTGGGGAGGAAAAAGGCACTCGGGGCCCCTTCTCCCTGAAGTGGCTACACTGACTAGATGGTACTAAAGTGCAGATGTGTCCCAAAACTGTGGTTTCTTCCAACCACACAAGTTGACACCCACAGCTCCTCAAAGGCCTACTCAGCTTGATGGAGTGGACAGGCCAGTCCCTTGACTCCCCCACCCACCCCCAGCAAAAGCAATAAGGAAATAATAGGAAGGCTCAGGCCCAGCCTCTGGACCGTAGATGTGGGGGTTGGCAAGGATGCAAAGAACAACACAGTCTAAACGTTGGCCTCTTGGACACGTCTTTGGCCGCGTCAGTCTCTCGGTCTGGGTCAGGAATTCGTTCCCGACTGTCTGAGTCAGTAACAATTTGCAGTGAGGGCCTATTCCACAAACTGAGAGAGACTGGAGATGGGCTATTAGCTACAGCTCTTTTCATGTGGAATTACTTCTCCTGGCACTAATACGCCATCATTTGAAAGCCTTAACCCAAAGGGACGGGCGGCCGCCCCAAGCCCTGGCCGCCTGGACCAAGGCAGCCGTGTCCATGTGCTAGCTATTACCAGGTTGTTTGGTCCCGTCCCCAGTCGGCGTTTGTTGCTGTGCACGGAGAAACTGCTGTCAGGAAATGTTCTTTTCTAAATTACATAATTAGGGTATTGGGGAGTGCAGTGAAGGCAGATTAGGGGCATCACTTGTTCTTACTGCAAGCTATGATTCAAAGCACATAAGTAAACACTTAAACTACGTGAATGGTTTAATATTGATTAAACAATGACCTCCGAGACTAAACTCTGAGCATGGTAGGTAGAAGGAGCTGGAAGGAGAAAAAACAAAGCGTCAGCTAAATAGTTGCATTGATTTATAGAAAAGTGTGGACTTTGACCTGACAGATCAAAATCAGGATTTGGAATGATTACCTAAAATAAAGTCCTAGGGTTCACGCCACCACCACCCCCCACCCCCCGCCAGCCAGCCCCGGTCCCTGCAAGCCGATGGTGGGGCTGGGGGCTAAATGGTCAGGGTCGGGGGTTGGGGGGTCAAGTTCTTCCCTCAGAAAGACAAGCTTCTCACCCACACCCACTTCCAGAAATGGGGGACTCAGGCAAAGTGCCGGCTCAAGTTGCATTTCATTTATTGTTTCTAACTACGGGCCACGGACTTCAACTTGATTAGAAAATCGTGCTGACGCTTCCTGTGAAGTGTATCCTTAGCCCTCCAGAGAAACTCTGGGGGGAGTTGCCTGCACGCACCCACTTCCTCCAAACGGCACTCACCACTCAGATGCCTGGGCAGGGGGAGGGCCTGCCCACCCACCCCACCCCACCCCACCCACCCCACACCCCCAAGAAACAAAAGCCCGGGGTATGAGGCTCCTGGGAGGAACCACAGCCTACCAGGGCAGGTTCCTCGAGTCCCTGGGAGCAGGGAGAGGGGGCAGGCCAGCCCTGCAGGGTGTGGCTTGGAGAATAGTCAACATCTCCACACTCATTTCTGGGCACCTTGCACCCAGCTGGTCACGGGGTCTTTGCCAACAGGAGGCCCAAAGTCATCCCTGGCTTCATCTGTGTGATCTCAGCAGCCCCCGGCACTTCCCTTTCTCCTGGCCCATCTTTTATGTTTGGTCTTCCTTCCCCTTATCTGCTGGCAGGGTGGACAAATACCACTTGAGTGGGAATGAGGATACCCAGTGATAGGAAAACAATGATAGCTCAGTGGTTGAGCATCTGCCTTTGGCTCAGGGCATGATCCTGAGTCCTGGGATTGAGTCCCACAACAGCTCCCCACAGGGAACCTGCTTCTCCCTCTGCCTATGTCTCTGCCCCCCTCTCTCTGACCCTCCCATGAGTGAATAGACAAAATCAAAAAAAAAAAAAAAAAAGAAAGAAAAAAGAAAGAAAGGAAAAGAAACAACAATAACAGCCCATGAGAGCTCATAAAAACTTACTCCATACCAAGTACCATAAATTCGTTATTCACCACCATGAGTCATCACAACCACCCTCTGTATTATGATCTATCCCTATTTTCCAAATAATAAAACTGAGGCTCAGTAAGGTAAGTGGCCTCAGATCCCAGTGTTTTTAGAATTCTTATATATTTAACAAACACATAACCCTCATCTTGTGCCAGGAGGTGTTTTAAATGTTTTAGAAATATTAACTGATTAATTAAATCCTCAATGCAACCTTGAGTCACAAGTATGACTATCCTTAATCAAAAATGAACACACTGAGGCACAGAGAGTTTCAGTTACTTGCCCCAGGTCACACAGCAAGTGACTAAGACAAGGTTCTAACAATTTTTTTTTTTTTTAAGGTTCTAACATTGACAGTCTAACTCCAAAGCCCAAGTTCCTCACCTCTCCACAGTCCTTCACAAAGCAAACCCACCTGCCATATGGAAAGTGCCTCTGTGAGAAGACACAGCAGTGGCACTGCCCTGATGTGAAGAGAACATTGGTCTGAGAGTCTAGAAGCCTGGGCTCCCACCATACCTCTGCTCTGCGGTGATCAGTGACACACCTCCTCTCTTTGGGCCTCACCACCACTTAGACCTGAAGGTGACGGGAGCCCAGGGACCCTCCATGGTCTCAAGTTCAGCCTGTGGAAGATGAATGGAGTGCACCTAAGTTTGCTGGGAGGACTGGGAGATTGGAGTGTTGCATGAGGTGACCTGTGCTGCTCCTGCCCAGCCGTCCAGCACCTTCCCCCTTAATCCAAACCTGGGGGGATTCTCTACTGTGCAAGCCATACTCACTGCCTTCTTCCCTTCTACCTGCACAGATGCTCAGGCTCCCAACTGAACAAGCAACCACCGCCAGTGATGCTTCCACCTCAGCCAGTTGCTCTATGGGACCAGTGAGTGTGGGGATACAGAAGGGGGAGGGGTACAAGGTGAAAATCCTGCCAAGATAAGTTTCTTCTTATCTATAGGTTCCAAATATGTCCAAAGAGTAAAAATAAATATATCCCTTCTACCCGCTGCTCTAAATAGCTGAAGTGCTACAGGTGGAGAAGCCATCAGGACACCTCGCACCTAGCCCTGCAGTTCGGCCCCGGGGCCTCTCTCTGTTCGGGGCCGGGCCAGCCTCTGGCTCTGCTATCCGTTGAGGACCTCCCTGCTCTCCGTGTTCCACGTGACTTGGGGCTCTGCCACCACCTCCCAAATCCGGAGCACTGTCCGTACTGCTGAGCTGGCCTAGAAGTTTGGGTTATGGCTGACCCTCCTTATTCAAGATTGCATACGTGCCGATTGCTTACTGGCTAAAACGTGTCACCCCAAGTATCAATACCTATAGCATGTTCATCAGCCTGTGTGGACAGGCAGAGCCGTGCAAACGTCAAGCCAGCTAATAGGCAGCTGAGGATAAACAAGACGACCCTCTGCCTCTGGTTTCACCCTTCATGGAGTAAACCTGGGTCCTTCTCGCCATCTCTATAGTGCCATGCTTTCCACTTTATTTGTGCTTTTTGTTGGTTATTTGTGGTTTCAGACAACCCCTAAGTAGAGTGTTCAAGTGTTGTCTAGCTCTCCTAAGTACAAGAAGGCTCACTTTCAGAGACCATACCCATGAGTTTAAGGTTAATTGATCAAATACATACATCGGTCAAATATAGGATACTCGACCACATATACCTTACACACACACGTACCACACACTCCTTTTAAAGAGGGTGTCTTTAAACAAAAACCTACATATAAAGGATTATACACTGATCAGCTGGTGAATTTGTTGGGACTGGAGGCTCACAGGAACCGAGGCCTGTATTTCCCTAGGAGAGCACTCAGCATTTGTTATTTCAGGGTTTTTTTTTTTTTTTTTTTTTAATTTATTTACTTATGATAGTCACAGAGAGAGAGAGAGGCAGAGACACAGGCAGAGGGAGAAGCAGGCTCCATGCACCGGGAGCCCGACGTGGGATTCGATCCTGGGTCTCCAGGATCGCGCCCTGGGCCAAAGGCAGGCGCTAAACCGCTGCGCCACCCAGGGATCCCTGTTATTTCAGGGTTGTGGTGACTTTCTAGAACATAAACTGCCATGAATAATGAGCATCGGCTGGGGTTTTATTCCTACCAAAGGTGGCTTAAGCCTATTGGGTAATGCAAGTTGAAAGGTGGTATGGGGCCAAGAGCTGGTGTCAGCTAGTTACTTCCCAGACCAAGTCAGCTCCCTGTCACCCTATGGAACCCTGTCTTTTTTAACAGCAGTGTTAAGAATAGTAATAATGGGGATCCCTGGGTGGCACAGCAGTTTGGCGCCTGCCTTTGGCCCGGGGCACGATCCTGGAGACCCGGGATCGAATCCCATGTCGGGCTCCCGGTGCATGGAGCCTGCTTCTCCCTCTGCCTGTGTCTCTGCCTCTCTCTCTCTCTCTGTGACTATCATAAATAAATAAAAAAAATTTAAAAAAAAAAAAAAAAAAAAGAATAGTAATAATGGCTACTCACACCAAGTGAATGCTTGCTGGGGGCCAGGCATACACTAGTGACTTCACATGTATCACAGGGCACTTCATCTCATCTTGTGCCCTGTGAAGCCTGGGTGGTTATGAGCCTCACACCTAACAGAACTTGTACTTTTACAGAAAGTTGTCTGTACCTCCTCACTACCCTGGGTTCCTCCAAGGAGAAGGCTGGTGTGCCAGAGAAAGGCCATCACTCCAAGGAATTTTAGACCATTTTTTAACTCTGGGGTGCACAGCAGAGGATGGAAGGACCAGGGACTCAGCCCAGCCTTGAGACAGTGGCCTGAGAGAGCAGTTAACCTGACCCTAAGCTACCAGCACCAAGACCCAGCCCAGCCCACCACAGGGCAGCACTGCCTCTCCATAGCAGACACCATACTGACTTCACTTGCTTTGTGTGCTAGCCACCAGGTAACTTGCCTCCTGCTCCTCAGCCTGGCTTTGTGGAAGAGCCCAGATGCCCACCTGAGGACCACATCTCAGCCTCCACCCCACCCCCTTGCTGAGATGTAAAAGCCTGAGGATGGTGCCACTCAGTACACAGGTGGCCCTGAACCACTACCAGCTTCCCCATGTGGCCCTGCGCAAACCTCTCACTTCTCTAACCTCTGGGTTTTCCCATCTGTAATGCAAAAGGGAAGTAATCACTCTGCTGCATCCAGCTCTTCACCTGTACAATCTCACAATTTTAAGAGATACACAAGGAGGGCCAGTACAAAGAGCACAAAGACAGTGACTGGTATTCATTGCTATTGATGAAATTAAGCGAATAAAGTAGTACTCCCTGGATGTTAAAGAGAAACAAAGGGGTGGCATTAACCATCTCATTTTTTTTAACATTTTTCCACTAAGGCAGGATAGGTTGAACTCCTCAAAAGGAAAATCCAAATTCTCAGAATATTCCTACCACTGAGTTCCCCATGGAAGGAGGCACACAAGACAGTCAGTGACCCATCATGGGTCCTGATCACCTCCAGGATGCTGACAGTGCTACTCACAGGCAAAAACAGTGAGGAAAGCTCAGCAATAGCCACCAGAGAGGTGACAGGAGGGAGCCTTAGACCCCCATCCAGCTGGGCCTTGGAGAAGAGGTACATAAGGCTGAGCAGCAGCAGGAGGGGGGCCAGGACAATTCTATCCTCCCGCTACAAGGTGGGAGCTATGACCTTGGAGTCCCCCACAACCCCACCTGCCTGTTGGCCACCCCTGCCGGAAATAGCCCAGCCCGGCCCGGGACAGCAGGAGCCCAGGTAAGCCGCCCCAGGTGCAGCAGTGACCTTGGCTGCAGGAAGTCCCGTCACCCGCCTGCAGCTAATTGCAGCCGCTGCAGAGGAGCCAACCTAATTACACAAAAGTATGTGGCTCCCACATTCCTGGGCCACCACATATTCTCATACAGCTCCCAGGAGATGCAGCCCCGGACTCGTGCTCTGGCCCCAGCCTCTCGCTGGTTCCCCTGAGCCCCCAGAGAGGGTCCCTGTCCTGCAGTCCTCCAGAAGCTCTCAGAGCCGGGGCCGCCCCAGCAGCAATTCCCTCCTCTCCCTCGCCTGCCTCTAAGCCACTTAACCCTCATCTCTACCAAATGTAAATATTTAGTCCTATGCATTGAGAACCTGCCCATCACCTGCCTGCACCCCGTTCTCTCCTCACCCAGATGGTCTGCCAGCCTCAGGAGCAAGGACGAAGCCGTGGGGGGCTCCCCGGCCAGCCCAGCACCCCACCAACACTCCACCACCATCCTGGGAGTGACAGACGCTCAGACACTTGGGAGCTCTACAAACTGTGGCAGTGCGTGTGCTCTGAGCTTCACCCTTCTCAGCTGACGAGCAGCTACACCACCTACTCAGAGTTGAGATCAAAACCTACCGTGGTGCCTGGACTGTGACACGGAGCCTGTGACCAGTTATTGGATTGATTGTGAGCCTTTGTCTACTGAGCGCTAACGATGGGCCAGAAGCATCCACATCTGTGACAGCTCACCCACCTGCGTGTACGTACCCGTCCCTCCCCACACCCACCCCAAGGGAGATCTACAGCCGCCAGCCTGCCCCTGCCCAGGAGCCGGGTGGGCAGGAGGAAGGAAGGATGAAACCGGAGAGACTCCTTTGGAGGGTGGGCTCATCTGATCATCACGAGCTCGGGGGCGGGGGGGGGTGCACACAGAGGCGAGGCAAAGCTGGAGGTCAGGGAGACCCACCGGGGACAGAGGACAGGGACTCTGTCACCTTCAACTTCCCTTCGAAGGACAATCAAGGGACAGCTTTCTCATGGTCTCGGGCCTCATCATGGCATGGGGACCGCACGTGGGGCCCTGAGAAAATGAGGCCTGCACACCCACTGTCTCTTTCAGCGCTCATAATGCCTCAGGCAGACATTTGTCTCCATGAAAATGATGGGGAGATGGAGGTTCAGCAAGGTTGAATCATCTTCCTGGGGTCACACAGCAAGTGAGAGGGGTGCTAGGCCTTCCAGAACAGCTGTCTGAGCCTAGGCCCTCACGGCAGCTTGCTCCTCAGTCATGATTGCTTTACTCTCTGACTGGAGGCGGTGAGGTGCCCACTGAGCAACTCCTGCCCACTTTTAAGGAAGAAACATGACCTCCAGAACCCACCTTCCTTCCCCCTGCAAACAGGCACCTGAGCCCCCAGAGTGCAAGGGGGCTGGGCCCTGTGAGGACACATGGAGGGGGGGCAGGGTGGCTGGACGAACCCTTTGTCTACTAGTTCTGCAAGGACAGAACCAGTTCGAACACCAGGGCAGCAGCAGGGTAGTAACAACCTCTGGGACCCTAAGCCAGGATGGCCGGTGCACCACCCAAGAGGGCTAGGAAACCTAGGGAGGCTTCTGGGAGGAGGCAATCTTGGTCCACATGGAAGGATGATGAGGGCATCAATAAACAGGATGGGGATCTGGTAGAAAAAGCAGGACAGGCAAAGGTGTTGAGGTGAGAAAGTAGCATTTAAGAAGCACGCAGCTGGCAAAAGGAGACCTCAGAGGGCCTGTGGGTCTGGGTGAGAAGTCAGGCTGCCCCTGCAGAGGCGGTGGGGTGTCGATGTCACCAAGCAGGCTCCAGGAGTGAGCAGCACTGGGCAGGGACCTGCATCCTCCCCCAGCTAAAGACTCCCTCCCTGTGCAGCAAGGGCACCTCTGGCTCCCTGTCACCCAGAGCCCCCAGGTCCTCCTGGGAGGGTGGGGTGCACAGCATGACCTTCTGAGTCCAGGAAATGTTCCTTCCAGCCTTCCAAGGGACTCGTCTCAGAGTAGATCGAGATGGTATATTTCGGAGTGGAGACAGTGGGTGTGAGGTCCTCACCCCCATCTGCCACTCCTGCGGGTGGGGCGACACCTCATTCTCAGTGCTCCCTCACCTGGCTCCACACTGGGGTGCTCCTCCCCCTCAAGAATCCACCAAAGGCCTGAGCCTTACTGGGGAGCCTCCCAGGACTGCAAGTGGCCACCCATCCTGTCTGCCTCAGACATCCCCTGGGGCCCTTACATATGTTCTCCCTTCTGACCCCTGTCTACCCACTACTTCCCTTTCAGGCCTCAACCCAGACGTTCCCCCTTCAGGAGCACTCTCCACAACTCCCACAGCTCCCAGTGCCACCACGGTCAAAGGGGTCAGCAATTCACCACTCCCCGCTTCTGGCTGGCCATTGTCACGGGACCATGACCCCAAGGGCAGAGGCTGGTATAGCCTCTTCACCCAGGCTGTGTCCCCAGCTCTGGCCTGGGCCATAGTCTGTGCTTGATCAACAACAGCTGAAGCAACAACCCCACTGCCCCCACATCCTGACCTCAGGACTGAAAGGGCCCCAACCCATCGCCTAATTAGACCATGAGCCCCCAGGCATGAGGCCCAGCATCTCCTGCTCCCCTGGTGCCCGCCTGCGCCTTGACAGTGCTTTACCCACATGGAAGACTCACTAAAGATTCCAATTCTGAGTCCCCACGCTATGCATGTACCCCACCCTGGACAGCCCCTGTTCATGTCCGTCTGACTGGACGCCCAGGGAGGGGGCCAAGCCCTGAGGAGGAAGCATGGCCAGGGGCCAAGATCCAGGGCTGCTCCTGCCCTGATTTTACAGGATGAGCCTCTGGCTGCATGGCCAGTTGTCACCTGGCTGTTGCCATAGCCCAGAGGCAAGACAGCTGGCTCCCTCACATCCAGGATGACCTCGGCTCTGCTATGTCACACTTCCTAGGCCCCCCTCAGCCTGACACACATGGTCCCTTTGCCTTCTCAGACCTCAATTCATTTCTGTCAACAGGATTCAATGCCTTCGTGGACTTGACGGGAATAGGAAGGGTCTTTGGACTCAGGAGAGCATCCCTGGTAGCTCCTACCATGGTAGGAAAGCTCCTCTAGAGACATCTAGCCAGGCTGCAGCAGGGGGATGTAGGCAGAAGGAGCAAAGGACAATGTTCCTTCTACTTAGAAAACAAAGTCCTACCTGGACCCAGTGGGAAAATGGGAGACCCTCCTCCCCATATCATCACCCGCCCCTCAACAGGGGTGCTATACCCCCAACAGCTAGCCCTGAATAAATACATGTTTGGTCATTTACAACCCCAGCCTATTCATAGGCTATGCTCAGTCCCACCTTCATGTTTCAGATGCTTGCTCACTCGCTCTCTCTCTCTCACCTCCAGTGCCCTCCCCACCCATATCTGCAGACTATACCTTTTCCAAGATCCAATTTCCAATGCCACTTCCAGGGTGCCCTAATGCTCTGACCTGTCCACACCAGCCTTTCCTTACCATTTCCAATCAGGACTGGGTACAACTTCTCCCAGCTCACCTGGTTAGAGTCATACTTCATCATCCCACAAGCTGTAAGCTCCTCTGAAATGGGGGACATCTAAGGGCTAATATTCCAGTACATAACCACTCCTAATAAAATCTGGAATTTTATTTTTTTATTTTTTATTTTTTTTTTGGAATTTTATTTTTTTTAAAGATAGGATTGATTGATGACAGAGAGAGAGAGAGAGAGAGGGGCAGAGACACAGGAGGAGGGAGAAGCAGGCTCCATGTCGGGAGCCCAAAGTGGGACTTGATCCCGGGACTTCAGGGTCGCGCCCTGGGCCAAAGGCAGGCGCTTAACTGCTGAGCCACCCAGGGATCCCCTAAAATCTGGAATTAAAAAAAAATTCTGGGATCCCTGGGTGGCGCAGCGGTTTGGCGCCTGCCTTTGGCCCAGGGCGCGATCCTGGAGACCCGGGATCAAATCCCACGTCAGGCTCCCGGTGCATGGAGCCTGCTTCTCCCTCTGCCTGTGTCTCTGCCTCTCTCTCTCTCTCTCTCTCTCTCTCACTGTGACTATCATAAATAAAATAAAATAAAAAATTAAAAAAAAAAATAAAAATAAAAATAAAAAATAAAAAATAAAAATTCTAAGTAGATGAATGAGGGAGCAGATGTGAGATAAATACTTAACATTCAAATATCCAAGAAATATATGAACCACCTATGATCTTTAATATATAAAGAGCTCATATAAATCATTAATAGGAAAAACATTTAATGAGAAAGGAGAAAATCATGCAGATAGCAAATTCAGACAGTAATAAATATAAGTGGCCAGGAACTATAAAAAAAATATATTTAGCCTCTCAGGTAATAAAAAAATTCAAATTAAAACAATAATAAAAAAAATAATAAAAAAAATAAAATAAAACAACAATAAAATATTCATTTTTTTCTCTCATAAAACAGAAGAGAGATTTAAACTTTAAACATTTGATACCGGGATCCCTGGGTGGCGCAGCGGTTTAGCGCCTGCCTTTGGCCCAGGGCGTGATCCTGGAGACCTGGGATCGAATCCCACGTCAGGCTCCCGGTGCATGGAGCCTGCTTCTCCCTCTGCCTATGTCTCTGCCTCTCTCTCTCACTGTGTGCCTATCATAAATAAATAAAATAAATTTTAAAAAATTGAAAAAAAAAAAACATTTGATACCTAATGTTGGAGAGAGTAAAGGGAAGTAAATACTCTTAAACACTATTGGTAGGAATGACAATTAGGACAAACTTTCTGAAAGGCAACTTAGCAAAAGGTATCAGAAGCTCAAAAAACACAGATACCTTTTTCATAAATTTAACTTCTAAGCAGTTATCTTAAGGAAACAATTGTATGAGTGATGCTTATACAAAGATGCTTACCACCCACAATGTGTTGATGAGGGCAGACATGGAGAAATAACCCACAGAACCAAATGTAAGTGAGCTTCTGAGAACTGGAGCACATTTATACCAGGGCCACCATACAGCCCTCATCAATGATGGACCACAATGTTAAAGGCTACCATGACATACTGAGGGATGCATAGCAATATGTACCACTATAGGTTGCTAAGAGAGAACAAGTTATAAAAATGGGTCATACAGTTTTATAAGAAAAATACATATACATAGAAAACAAAAAGACTAGAAGACTCTGAAACATTAAAAGAGGTTACCTCTATTCTATTTGTTCCTGTTCATATACTACTTACAAAGAATATTACTCTGACATCAAATGTTCCCCAAGAGAGCCACTAACCAGGAGTCAAGGACAGGAAACACCCAATAATATTCCCAGCCCCACCTCTACCCCACTCCCCCATCACACAGTTGGCATCCAGCACAACCTAGCTCTATGCATGCACTTACACTTCCCCGCTCAGCCAGGCTAGGTCACCAGCCACCACCCACCAGCCCAAGGCTTCTTTTGAACCTAACTGTATCTATTAATCGAGCAATATAACCCATTGCATCCCTGAACAGATTCCTTACAGCCACCAACCTATGTCCCTTACAGGGAGTCCTCAGCAAACTCCTATAGGAGGTATTAGCAGACAGCTCTCCCCTGGACAATGGCTGCTGACATCAGGTGTCCAAGAAGCCCCAGAGTCACATGACAATAAAGATGATATTGTGGAAGCAGCCATGAGTGTAACCCAGGCAGTAATGGCACCCATCTATTAATTGTTGCATCAATCCACTTAGGAGCCGATGACTTCATCTATCACAAAGTGGCCGAGTAAGCCCTTCCCTTGGGTCTTCCTCATTCTTGTAGTGTAGGGCAGGGGGGTCATAGAGTGGGTGTTGACCTCGGCTCCTGGCCCAGCCAAGTCCAGCCACAGGCAGGGATCAGAGGGCAATGCAATGGTGATGCCATGCCACACTGGTTACACCTCATACACTAACCACTCTCTGGGCAATGTGGCAAGGAGATATGGGAACCCCCACACTCTGATCTGTGATCTGGAGACATGAAGCAATTATGGGACTTTCTCAAGATCACACAACTAAGACGTTGAGTTGAAATGTGAACTCTGATCTTTCTGCCTCTTCCGTGATACCACTTCCCAGACGACAGGCCTCTGTTCCCCAACCACATGACCTCCATTGCCAGAACTAAAGAAGCCCATGGCACTGGAATCAAAGCTGATTGAAGTATACAAACCCAAGGCCAATCCCTCTCTCCCAGTGCTGCCCTTGCTCACAAGACGGAAGAGCCTGGGGCTGCCCCACCACCATCTTGTGTTCAAGATAGTATCATGGAGCAGGAAAAAAAAATTTCAAGAAAGTGCTCACCTGGTCCAAAAGCTGCCGGCCACCTGGTTTCATCACAGCATAGTAGCCCTGTCCAAGCTATCATGGGGCACTTTGGGTGCTGCTCTCAGAGGCTGGGCCCCTGCTATTAGGGTGGGCCTGGGTGGGTGGTGCTAGGAGAGGGAGAGGAGAGCAAAGGGGGCCCACTGTGCAGGACGTTGTTGCCGAAACCACGAAGCAAAATATTTTCATTCATGAGTTCATCCAGCCTAAACATGCATCTAATCCCCAGGAACTGACAGTTCAAAAACGGCTCCCAGGCGGGAAAGAGCCAGAGCTCTCAGTTCAAAGGAAGAAGGAGCCAGGCTTTACCACTTATCATCCAGTGACCATCAGCAGCGTCAAGGAGCTAGCTGCCCAGGTGTCCATCTCCACACCGGCCCGGGAAGCCAGAGTCTTAAAGGGCCAAGAGCCCAGCATCATCAGCATGCAGTCTGCCTACCCTCCTTCTAACGTGGGCCCTGGGACGGGAGACAGGGCCTTTCTGCTTGGTGGCTTGGTACAGCTTCACTCTCAAGATGGGCCCTAACTTAATGCAGCAACAACCCTGGCCAGAGGAGGAGGAGAGGGCTCATATTGGCTCTGTTATAATCTTCTGCCCAAGTGGACCCCTGGTCTCTTCTAGGAATGGACTTCAGATAGCCAGTGACCAGGGCAAAGTGGGGAAGGACGGGGAGGAGGAGGGAGGCAAAGATCTACAAACAGTGTTCAGCATCAACCAGACACAAGCGATGATCAGCAACCCTGGCTTTCTCTGCAAGGCTGGCTAGGAATTCGGGGGGTGAGGGGAACACAGGCTCAGGCCACTCTGAGCCTCAGGGGCTGGCCCTGGGGCCTTGTCTGGCAGGGTGACCAGGCTCTCTGCCTGGAAGGCAGTATGGCTGGAATAATAGATGCTTCCTGGGCAAAGAGTGTTTATACAACCCATAATTTGTAATCTCTTCTGGGCCATTCGGTTGCCTTCAGGATTTGGGGGGTGGGGTGGGAACCACACCCTTTGGCTTGGCTGATACTTGGCTGATACTTAAAAAAAAAAAAAATTATCTCCTATCACTAGCCAATCCCTTGAGAAAATAATTTTGCATGAAGGTGATGTTAGGCATATACTTTCCCATGGGGATCTCTTCCCCAATTCAGCAGGAGCAATCTCTTGAATATGTGGAACTCCAGCAGCCCTGCTAACCCCTTTGTAGTATCCTGGGAGTGCTACCTGATTTTCTGGTGAGAAAACTCAAGCGCCGGGACCAGAAGGGCAATTTGTACCCAGAGAGAATCCACAGTCTTATTTCCTCCTCTGCAGGCTGGGGACCCCCAGCGGCAGCTTTTTTGCTGATACTCCAGTTGGCCTTGGAGGGACGAGGAGAGTACCCAAAAAATGACTGAGCCCATGTCTACTGTACTACCAGATGCCAGGTGTTTCATCTGGTCTATGCTGATCCCCTCATCCTGCAAGGTAAAGCACCCCTTTACAGATAAGAAAACTGAAGTTTGGAGAGGAGAGGCGGTGTGCCCTAGAACATAGAGGTAGTAAATGGGAGTTTGAAGATATGGCTCAGTTCTCCAAAAGCTACAAGTGAGCTGAGAGATAAGATCCAGGTAAGCCCAGGACCACTTTCTCTTAGGAACTCCTACCTGGGGCTATCTGTTCTCAGGTGTCCAGAGAAACACCAAGAAAAAGGTTTCCTGCCTCAGGGACAATACAGTGAGAGCCAAACATGGGTCTGCTGGTGACTCACTCACCTGCATCCTATCTGGTCCCGAGCAGCCCTATCTCACCCACTCACCAGCCTGCCGTGATCCCTGCCCTGCCACAATGCCACTGCCCGCTGCCCTTCCAGGAAGAGTCTTTCTTAGAACCCACTTGCTGGGAGGCTGACTTAGCCAAGAAAAGTCATATCCTAATAGAAGCACTTCTAGCACCATCATGGACAATGGTTTCAACACCATGAAGGTGATATTCTAGAAATCTCCCCCAAACGACAAATCCTAGCAGAACTTACCTTATCTTTGCTTGGAGCCAGAGTTAGGTAGAGTAAAGAATTCTAAATTTGTAACCACAACCCTGGGTTCTAGTACCAGCTCTGATAGGGATCTCAGGGAAGCCATTCTGCTCATGTAATGCTTGGTTTCCTCATTCGTGAAATGCAGAGGACGATCCTACTGGGGCTGCCAGCTCATGATGTTTGTGAAAACACACTGCCACAAAATGGGACAAGGTCACAGCTGGGATGTAGCCTTCAGTTATGCTGCTGGAACTGGAGACCATGCCCTCAGACCAGGGTGGTGGTACACCCCAGGTACACCCAGGGCTCACTTGCTCGCCAAAGTGTGCCCCAGGGAGACACCCAAGGACATGATCCCCCATGGATTCTTATGGTCCTTATGGTCACTTGCTGACCTAGCTCTGGAATACTGAGTGCCCAGATGGGTACAGAACTCACGGCTGGAATAGGACAATGTGGGATAGTGGTCATGAAGAAGGCTTTAACCCAACCTGTCCAATTCTAGAATCTCACCTCTACTCCATTTTAGCTGTGTGACCTTGAGCAAGTTACTTCCCCACTTGGAGATTCAAACTCCTTATATTTTAAATGGAATAATAAGCATCTACCTCACAGGACTCTTCAGAGAACAGGAAACACATCAAGATCTTAGCACAGAGTGTGGCATGTGTAAGTATCCAATAAAAGACAGCCCCATCAAATTATGTAACCACCTCAGACCTGAAGAAGGCTCACAGAAGGCTCTAGATCAGCACTGTTTGATAGAAATACAACACGAGTCACATGTATTGTTAATTTTCCAGAATCCACTTTTTAAAAAATACAGCCAAAAGGTGAGATTAACCTTAATACATTTTCTTTAACCCAATATACCCCAAATATTATCACTTTAATATGTAACAAATACAAGAAATTATTAATGGGCTATTTTACATTTTTTCATACTATGTCTTTGAACTCGTATTTTATACTGCACATGTCAGTTCAGAGGCTAGATTTTTCTCAGAAATACTTGACGAGTATTCATATCTCCTAAAATTTACAGTTGTACACGTATATTCACATACCTAAGATGCTCCAAACATACATCAAAGTTTAATGATAATTTTTTGAGTCCTTGGGTCTGCTTTTTACACTTTACTTTCTCTTCTCTGCTGGCAAGCTAGACTTTATTATTATTATTATTATTATTATTATTATTATTATTATTATTACATTTAAATTAATTAAAACTTCTAAGTATTGAAAATTTTGCTCCTCAGTCCTTCTAGTCACATAATAAGTGTTCAAAAGCCTCACACAGCCAGTGGCTACTGTCTTGGTAGCCCAGGTTTAGGGATCCCAGGAAAATGAGGCCTTGAGATGACTCTATGCCCATCACAGCAGAAATGGGACACTTCTATAGGGTGTGGACTATAGCAGTTCCCGAGATAGACAATCCCCGGGAGGGCTTGGTGTAGATAATCTATTCCTGCTGGACCTCCTGTTTCCCCAGCTCTGGCCCAGAAAACATCTCCTGAGCCACACACTGTGCCAATTTTACAGCTTCCCTGGCCAGGAGAGGTCCCCCAACTCTCTAAATGGATATGCCTTTCTTCACAGCCGAAGACTTGGCTCACTAATAATTATTGGAACGTCAAAGCAAAAATGATGAAGATGTTTATCAACTTGCCAACTATTCTCTTCTTTGAGACATGAGCCAACATTTGATTATTTCTATGTGCATGCTGGAAGTATGTTTTCTCTGGATAGGCAGAGAGGAGGACCAACCACGAGGTAGGTGGGCCAGACTGCCAGCAGGAAGTGGAGAAGATACTATATTAAAAAAAAAAAAAAAAAAGCAGACTAAGAGGCTCAAAAAGGAAAGCCATAGGACCATTTAGAGCAGGGCAAAGAGCATGCCCCACCCTTCACAGGCACCCCCAAATCACAGCCCAGGATGGCATGACAATGACCTGAGTTACTGTGCAAATTCATCTCATGCACTCTCTGGCCTTCTAAGTCACAATAAAACAATATGAAAGATTTCCATGAAGAACAGTAAAAGGAAGCTGTGAGCTATCTGAATAGCTAGGATTTGCCTGTTTTCCAGAAAACAAAGATATGACCGTCAGGGATGCTGTGACACATATTTTAAAACAAACAGCAAAAATTTAAAAAAAAAAACATAAAAGGATACAGCAATCGTTTAAATTTGGTTGATAACACTTACTCTTGTGTGCAGCCTGAGCTCTGGATACACTATGTATTTGGCTGATATTTGACTTCCTCAGGGGAATAGAAGCTCCATGTAGGCAGGAGTTTATTTTGCTCACTATTAGATTTCAGCACCTGGTGCTCAGCACACTGGATGGATGGATGGATGGATGGATGGATGGATGGATGGATGAATTCCAAGCCTCTCCCTAAATTCAACACCCTTTGAACATTCAAGAAGTATGTTTCCCCATGGATCACGCCAAGATTTGCCCAATCACATTTTCCATACAGAGAACATCTAGGCATTCAGCTCAAAAAAACTACACATTCATATCATTTACCCATATATGGTTCCAAACTGCTCCCAGTATCTTCCCTCTCTCCCCAAGCCACAGGAAGAAGGGGCCAACACAGCAAAGCACTCCCCAGCCAAGACCACAAGGTACGTGGCTGTCAGCAGCAGGCCCCTGCCTGCCCCACACCTGGCCAGTCAGACTCTGGGCTTAGGAGGAGGACAGAAATGGCCCCACCTCTCCCTTGGGTGCCCCTGTCACTGCAAGCTGCAAAGACCTGGTCACAGAACACCCTCTTTCATCTCGGAGGAGTCAAGTCAGCACTTGGTGATTCCACGTGATCTGCATGTGGTAAGTCCAGAAAATGGAGCTATGTGTGCAGCACACATTTATACCTGTGTTTAATTTCTGCTTAGTAAGACACATAAAACACTCTACCTAAAGGCCAGCTGACTGTAGGACACACATTTCCGGATTAAGAGTTCTGTTAGAGATGCTTCCAGCAAGCCAGTGACCTCTCTGTGATGACTATAATTACATTCACATAACATATAAATCTCAATACACTTTCAATAAGCAGTTAATACTCTGATATGAAATATTTACATCTTGACCAAATTCATCCTGCATGGAGTAGCCTTGGTTTATCGAGTTATTAAATCCAAGACCATCAATCAGTGCCCCCTGCCACCTCCCCACCCAGCTACAGAGAGACTAAAACAAGCATCCTTCCCACAGCAGCCAAGGCTGAGCCTTTCTAGCCTGGGAGTTCACTCACTACTGAATGTCTTGCAGGACTTTGTTGTGGCAAAGCCATCCCTTCCAGCACCCAAGCCACAAGGCCCATGAGCCCCACAGATCATCCATCTGCCCTTCAGCTTTGCAGTGATTTATCATGAGGACCCACAATGGGTCCCAGGCAAGCTTCCAGGGCTACAACATGGCCAACCAATCACCTTCTAAGTACAGCTCCGGGGTCCCCCCTCCCCAGGAAACCTTCCTGAGCATGCCTGCCTCATCTCACAGAGCCGTGAGACCCCCACAGCCAGCCATCCTTGAGGCTTCCTTCTCACATCCCACATCCATCCAGCAGCAACTCCCCTTGGCCCTCACTTCAAAATACATCCACATTCACCCCCTTCTCCGCAGCCACTACACTGGTCTGAGCCTTTACCATCTCCCACTCAAACCACTATTAACTGCCTTCACCTTGACCCCTGCCGGTCTTGGGACAACAGCACAGCCTCAAATGCCCTTTTCAATGTAAGTCACATCCCGCATCTGTGCCCCACATCCTGCAATGGCTCCCCACTCCAGAGTCCAAGTTCTCAGGGCGGGTTCCTACACTCCACACGGGGTCTTCTTCACCACCTTGTGCCATAGACCCCCAGCAGCCGGGGAAGCCAAAGGACTTTGTCTTAGAGAAATGTCTTGTCTGCATTAAAATTCTGTAGTATTACAAATGAAACCAGTCACATTGACATAATTTTTAACCCTGTGATACAGTGATATATGTGCATTAAATCCTAAGATCCTATGGCTCCTGTCCTTTCAAACTGGTGATGAGAAGAATATTTCAAGATACCTGATCTAGGTTTAGTATGTAATAAAAATGTAATTTCCATCGTTGATATAGTCCTTGTTGGCTCTTTACTCCTATGGGGGTTTTGTCTACAATCACAACTGAAAGGTACACTGAAATTGAGCTAAAGGTCCGTAAGAACATGGAGGTAACTTTCCCCAAGCTCAGAGTTGCCTCTGGGGATCCAAGGTTGTGGGACAAAACCTCAGCTCCTCATGACAGGCAGCCCCCTTCCCTCTGCCCTGCCCCCTGCCCTCGAATCACCACTTCCCTGCAGGCACACGGGCCTCCTGCTGTTTCCACCACACCGCTTCTGTCCTTGCCCATAGTCCGCTCCTATCTGCGTGGGAACGTCTTCAGATCCTCCACGTCTCTGCTGATAACTTAGCTGCTCAGGGGAGGTAGCCCGGTCACCACTAGCATTTTCCATACCTCTAGTCCTGCTCCATTTCCTCCCTCCCTCCCTCGCCTCCTCCCTTCCCTACCTCTCTTCCTTCCCTCTCTTCCCTTCTCCTTTCCTCTTCCCTCCTCTCTTTCCCCTTCCCTTCCTTCCCCTCTTCCTCTCTCTCCCTCTCTCTCTAGCATTTCCTACCTTCTGACATGTTACATCATTCACTTATTATAGTTCTGTATTCTCATCCCCTCCTCCTCCCCTTTCACCTCTTCCCTAACCTTCCCCTCTCCCCCCTCTATCGCTCTTAGAACACAGGCTCCTGGAGGATAGAGACTTTTGCCTGTTTCATTCAAGGACACATCCCTAGTCTCTGGCACAGGGGCCAGCAAGTAGTGGGACATGAAATATTGGCTGGGTGATGAATGACTGACTGACTGAACAGCCTCCTTGGGGGAAGGGGGTGTCTCACTGTGACACCCATCAGCATCCTCTCATCGGACCTTCCTCACTGCCAGATCCAATCACCCTACCCTCTTCTAACCCTGGTTGGAAGCCCACTTCACTTCTAGCTGGAGGCTGACCTCAGCAGGCTCTCCAAGTCCTTTACATGGCCACCTGTCCAATCCCACCTCAGCCCTTCATCCCAAACATCCCGATTTCTCTGTACCTAGCTCCACTTTGCTGTTGTACATTTGCGCCTGTCTCTGTGAGAGACCCTACCTAGTTTAGTTCACCTGCAAGTCCCTAGGCTCCAGCTCCAGGCCTGCTGCCCAGCTGGCACCCAGGGACTGCCAGATGGACGCATGAGTGAATGAATAATCTAGCACATGAAACAGGAGCAGCAGTCGGTGTGGCTGCCACGCAGGCTACAGGCGCGCTGACACCAGGCACACACCCCAGGTGGAGCCCGTCACCCTGGCTCCCGACTGAGCATTTCACAGGGGACCCACAGAAGCTGGTTCTCAGTTTGAAGAGATAATCCAGCTAATAACAGGATTAGTTCAGGCACATCCCCTAAACCATACGCTTGAAACCTCTACCTGGGCAAATGTTTGGCCAGCCTCCACCAGGATCCCTACCCTTACCAACCACAGATTGTTCCCCATCACACAGAGCTCCTCAGCTCTGCCAAGCCACCACAGGGCTGTCATGGGGCTCAGAGATGAGCAGCCTGCTTCAAGGGGGCCTGGCATCCCCAATGCCACAGGTCCCACTGCACAGCCCTGCCAACCTCCAGCCCCGTGACAACACCTGCTCTTACCTGTGCCAAGAAAAGTGATTATGCAGGCATAGCAGAAAAGAAGACCCCAAGAGGGCAAACGCTGGTGGCACTGAAATGACAAGTGATATTTGGTGGCACCTGGAGAAGAAGGTTCCGGGATCATGCCAAACCCACGTGGGGCAAAGGTGCTACAATAGCAACTCAGGTGGTAGCATCCAGAGGCTGTGTCCAAGAGGAGCCAGCCTGTGCCGTGCAGGCTCCTGCTACCTCATGCACACCCCAGTCTCCTACTGGCTCCCTGAAAATCATGGACTATAGTGGAGCCCAGCTCTGGGTGGTGGTGGTTGGGGGGTTGGCCATGGAGTAGCTACAGAAAAGCCTTATGCAAGTGGTCTTAACCAATAGCCAGACAGCAGAGGGAGCTGAAATGTTCAAGGCTGGGCCAGAGTCAGGGAGCAGCACCCACAAAAGTCAGTCACAGAAAGACTGGTGAAACAGGACTGCCCAACTCCAGACCCCTCCCCCATTCTTGACTAGTTCTGCCATGGTCAGACCTCGGACAACTTACCCTGTTAGAGCTGTCTGTCCCACACAGTAGCTGCTAGTCACATTTAAATGAATATTAATTAAAATTAAATAAAACCAAACGTTTAGTTCCTCAGCCACACTAGCCACATTTCAAATGCTCACAAACCACACAGCTAGTGGCTACCATACTGGACAAATATAGAACATTTCTTTCATCATAGATGAATTAATATAATTGACATAAGGAAAGAGGCCAGCACAGCGCCTAATATATTGCAGGTGTTCAATACCCTTAACCCTTTCCATACCTTCTAGTCACACCTACAACCTGTCACTACTCATGCTACTTCCTGGAAGCTCTCTTGGGGAGCAGCTGCTCCCACAGTCCACACAGCATGCCTCCCTCAGGATTGGGAGATGGATCTACATTCTCTTTGCTTTCCACTGCCACTTCAAAACTGTGATGCTGCTCCCCTGTTTTGTTTTTTTCAGATAGAGAAATGGAAACCCTGAGAGGATAAGAAATTTACTCATAGAATAGTGTTTGCTTACAAAATTACTCAAAAGAGAGGGGGGAGAAATAATCATAGAGGGGTCCCCAGAAAGTCTTCTAGAACTTCACTGAGTCTACTTTCCAATTTAAATGGAGGTGTGGAGAGCAGAATAATGGCCTCCCAAGAATATCCAGGTCTTCAACCATAGAACCTGTGAATGAATACTTCACTTTCTGTGGCAAGGGGGAATTACGGTAACAGATGAACATAAGGTTGCAAATTGGATGACTTTAAAATAGCAAGATAGTCTGGATTATCTGAATGGGCCCAATGAAATCTTAAGGGCCCTTAAATGTGACAGAGGAAGAAGGGTCCATGCCAGAATGATACTATATAAGAAAGACACAACCAGCTACTGTTAGCTTTGAAGATGGAAGTGCCCATGAGCCAAGGGATGTGAGCTTCCAGAAGCTGGAAAAGACAAGAAAATGCATTTTTCCCTAGAGACTCCAGAAAGGAATGAAACCCTGCTGACACCCTGACTTTAGCCCCCTGGGATCTATCCTAGATTTCTAACCTACTGAACTATAAGATAATTAATAATTTCCTAGTTTTCTATGGCTGCTGTAACAAATTTAAAAATACGTTGGTTGGGGAGGGAGGGGCCTTCTAACAAATATCTTAAAGAGTAGAGGTAATGTGGAATCTGGCAATGGTAGAGCCTGGGAGAACTGAGGAATGTGCTAGAAAAAGCCTAGATTGCCTTGAACAGACTATTAGTAGACATGTGGATGTTAATAGCTCAACTAGTAAGGAAGGACTCAGAGCGAGGAACATGGTAGAGAAAACCTAAATCACCTTAGAGAATCCTTGAATTGTTGTGAACAAACTGTTCATATAAATATGGATGTTAAAGGTGCTGCCAATGAAGGCTCAGGAGGAAATGAGGAAATGTTAGTGGAAACTGGAAGAAAGAGGATCCTTGTTATGGAGCAGCAAAAAACTTAGTGGAATTGTGCCCTGCAGTTATGTGGAAAGCAGAACTTGCAAGTGACGATCTTGGATATTTACCTGTGCAGAGCTCCAAGGAGTGTTGAAGGTGTGGCCAGGTTTATTCTTGCTGCTTATGGTAAAATGCAAAAGGAAAGTGACAAACTGAAGAAGAAGTGGTAAACATGAAGGAACTTGGATGATTTGGGAAATTCTCAGCCTATCCAGACTGCCAAAGGCATGACAATTAAAAGCTTCACTGTCAGGAAAGCATGTTTTACGGTAAAAACTGAAGGCATGGCTGGACAATCTTTTTTTAGTACCTCAGAAAGATCAAAAGGTCAGAGCATTCAGTCACACAAGAGGCTCTTTGAAAAGATTAAGTGTGTGACTCATAGGTCCCCTGAGTATCTCAGCAGAAGCCAAGAGATGAGATTATCTCTCATCTTGAGAATTTCATACCAATAGCAATACTGCCAGTTTGTAATGAAAGGAGCAGGGGGAAAAAATGAAAGAAAGCTGTATGGCCTTCACAGTTCTATAGGCAAGAAGCAGGTCGATAAAACCCCTCAGCTGCAAACCATGCTACCCTTAACTAAAAAGGAAGGATGACTCAGAGGGTGGAGCCTTGAACTTGCAGGATAGAGCCAAGAGTCACAGGAGAGGCCTTAAAACCAAATGGAGTTTGCCCTGCTGGATTTCAAAATTGCTTGGGACCAGAAGCTTCTTTCCTTTTTATTTTCTCTCTCTTTGAATAGAAATTTCTTTAACTTGTTATCTTATGCCTGCTCCACCATTGTATTTTTGAAGCAGAAAACTTGTTTATTTAATTCCACAGGTTCATAGGTAAAATGGAATTGTGCTTCAGGATGGATTATGCCCAGAGCCTCACTCACAGTTGATTCAGGGAAAATTAAGAAGCGGCCATTGGAATTGACTTCAAGAATGCTCTGCCATAGGGGTGCCTGGGCAGTTCAGTCAGCTGAGCATCCAACTCTTGATTTTTGGCTCATGTCATGATCTTGGTAGTGAATGCAAGCCCCACACATCAGGCTCCACATCCAGCTTGGGATTGTTTCTCTCCCTTTCCCTCTGTCCCTACCCTTTGCCCCCATGTACCCTGAAGCATTCTTATATTTAAAAAAATGCACTGTTAAAATTGCAATCCAGTGATATAAAAGTGCTGCCACTCACACAATGAGATGAACACTCAGTGTTTTACTAAATGTTGGCAAACTGAATTTAAATAAAATAAAAATAAATAAAAATTTTAAAATGCTGCCACTGCCACAATTGCTTCTTAATACCCACAAAACTTGTGATCAGACACTTGAACTCAACATGAAAAAGATGACAGCATCATGGCCATGCTTGCTGTTACCAGGCTTGTTGTCAAGCCAACAAGAAGATAATCATTTCTGCCTTCCAGATCTTGCAGAAAGACAGCTAACTCATAGGATCTACTTGCATCTACTTACAACTAGTTTAGCTCTAAGGGAATATGATACAAAGTTTTTGCCTTATTAGCATTTGTATACAGCAAGGTACACTAGAAGGAGGTTGGAATGGTTACTTAATGCCAATCCACTTCACTAACCAGTCACCCATTATGCTAAGTATCATTCATTTAATCTTCATGGTAATCCAATTAAAGAGACAAAAATATTATTTCCAATTTACAGATGAGGAAATTGAGGCTCAGAATAGTTAAGAGACTCACAGAGGACCATAGAGTTAGGAAGGAACAGAAATAAAACTCAAGACTTTCTGAATTTAAAGTTCATGGTCTTGGAGCACCTGAGTGGCATGGCTGGTTAAGCATCTAACTCTTGATTTTGGCTCACATCACAATCTCAGGATCATGGGATCAAACACCTCATCGGGCTCTAGGTTAAGCACAAGTCTGCTTGAGATTCTCCCTCTCCCTCTGACCTTCCTGCTCATTCTCTCATAAATAAATAAATAAATAAATCAAGCAAGCAAGCAAGCAAGCAAGCTCGCTCATGTTCTCAATCACTGCATGCATATTAGGGTCACGCTAGTCCTAAAGGAATCCAAAATATAAAGGTATAGGATAACTGATTTGCATGTGAAAAGTAATGTCTAAAAGTTCCACAAAAAACAAATTCGGTGGACCAAGTGAAGCAAGTAGAGGTCATCACAATCCTATCAGATATTACTCTAAGTACTGATGATGTTAGTCAAATAAACTCCTAAGTATAGCCATTATGAGAACTGGTAAGGGAAGAAGCTTATTGTACCATACAGGATATAATGGGGGACTCAGACCTATGCAGAAAATCAGAGAAGGCTACCTTGGGAAAGTTACAACAATACGAGGAGACTTCTGCCTTCCTAAAAGGAGTTAATTTGAATTGACATCTCACAGTTGGCACCTTAAAAACCCTAATGAATTATTTTTTTAATTTTCTTAAAAAAAATCAGAAAGCTAGTAAGATAGTGAAGAATTACCAGGCCAAAATCTATAAAAAGGCAAGGACACAGAAAGACAAGACAAGCATTGAAAGCTACTTTTGCCCTGAGGTCATTTTCTGATCCAGTAGAAACATTATCATAGTTGAACTACAGTTATGATGACCTCCTAGGGTGAAAGGGACCAAAGTCAAAACCTAGGTCACACCCAAGGTGGGTAGTTTAACATCCTGCACATACAGTGAGCTGAGCCTCTAAAGGACTTCACAGTGAGATGGAGGAGGAACCAGAAATAAAGAGGCCTTCTTGAGGACCTGTGTATCATGTTCAAATAACCTGAGAGCTCTAGGAATCTCAGGTTTGAATAACTGGTAGTACCACCACAGCCCAGCAGAAGCCAACAAAAATCTCTGAAAGAATTGTTCCTAAAATAAATTTTCAAAATTAATGCCCAGCACATAGTCAAAAATAACCAGGCACATAAGGAAGTAAGACATCATGAAACAAGCTTACAAACATTTCAGACAATAGAATCCTTTCACAATCTATAAAACAACTGTGTTTACAGTATATAGAAAACAGTAAAAAATAAGATGGAAAATATCTTCAGGGATAAGTGCCCAAAGAACTGAAGGATTGACAGAAGCTAACCAGATGGAAAGGGTGACAGAGATGGGATGTGAGAGGAAAGGCATTCCCAATGAAAGAGCTCAGAAGCTCCACGCTCTAGCCCACCACAAGGCCACTGTATGTTAGACATTATGGTAAGAGGCTGGCATGGCTGGGGGGCAGAGAACAAGGGGCAAGGTATGGGACAACATTAAAGAACCAAGATGAGTAGAAGCTAGATTCTGAGAAGCATTTTGGTCTCTGTCCTGGGAACTACTTAAAGTTACCATAGAAGGATTTTAAATAGAAGTTGAAATGAATAGACTTGGGTTTTGGAGGATCATTCTGGTCTTTGGCTCAGCTCTGAATGACAGACCCTTTCTCTCTTGACCCTCTGGCTGGGAATTCACACCACCATCCTGAAAGCCACACTGAGCTAAAACTATCAGCCTCGCTGAGTACATGAGAGAGGCAGTGGCCTGTGCTGAAAGACCTGTTGAGTAACTTAAGTCTCTCTGGGCTCATTTCATCTGAGAACACAACACAGGAAAAAAAAGTAGATGGGGCAGGCCCTACTAACAGTCAATGAGGGGGTCCCATTGCCTGAGGCCTGCTAGGCCTCCTGTTCACATTTGTAGAGAGAAAACTGATAGCATCATGGCCTCAGGCAGTCTGAGCTCCCAGCTGACTTGAGTCATGAGTCCTCAGAAAGCATGACAGAGTATGTGTGTGTATGCACATGTATGCATGTGTAGAAGGGATGGGGCAAGAAAAAGAAGAGCCAGGATTTTCATCCTCGATGTTGAACTGAGCTCCCAAGTACAGTGTGGCTAAGGTCTCAGGGGAGCATTTGCAACCCCCATCAACTGAGCTACATTTTGTGGGAGGACAAACATACTTGTAGAGCACCTCACCTCAGGCCAGATGGGAGCTGCAGTGGATACATAACCCACCCAGGGCCCAGCCACTCTCACCCATACAGCATTCATCACCCCCAGCCTTCCAGCCCTTTGTTCTCGCATGCCATGGAGCCACCAGCCCACCTCTCACCCCACCACAGGCTCCCAGAGGATCATGGATAAGTCGTGACCCCATCAGCGACCAAGGCCCACCCCTGTTCCCTGCTCTGAGCATGCCAAGGGAGTCCCCAGGGGACAGCACACAGACCCCTGTCAGCCCAGGCACCCCTGGCAATGGTGGCGCCTTTGAGGGGAAAGTTCATTTAATCAATCAGCCCATTGTTGGTCTGCCAAGCGCAGGCTCGTCCTCCCCCGGTGTGTCACTGGGTGCTGTTGACATAGATGTCAACTGTCAAGGGTGCCCTCCACCCTCCACCTCCCTCCTAGGACATCCTGCAGGCCCAGCACATGGGCCTCTGTCGCAATGCTCCCCACTGGCCCCTTGTAAGAACCAAGATTGCCACACCTTCGGAATTGCCAAAACTTGACTAGATACTTCATCATGCAGATTGGCCATGGAGGCTGTAGCTGACACGGGCAGGTATGGCAGATACTTGACCATTTGCCAGATGACAAATCCCAACTGAGTGAAACCTGCAGACTTCACAGAATCTACACTGCATGCTTCCTCCTGCCCTCCTGACAGAAGAGGCTGGCAGTGGCTTTCTGAGGCTCATTTCCAGCACAGAAAGAAAGGGGCCACATCTCCATAATCTGCATGTACATGGCCCCTACTGGCAGGCTAAAATCACATTGGCTGAGCTGTTCCCCCACCACCTCTGGACCCACCCTGATCATCTTCCCAGGAAAGACTGGGAATAATAGGCATGATGTCAATCTATGCAGTGGGTTCCCAATAGCCTCCATCCCTATCCCTTCCTTCACTAGTGCCAGGGGTCCTCAGGACAGAGGACAGCTACACCAGGACAGTCCATGGTGGGGGGGTGTGTGTGACAGGAAGACTGTCCAATTGCCAGAGCACAATAAAGATTCCTGACATTCCCTTCATGCTGGGTCTCAAGGAAACCTGTTAGAACTCAAAGAAAATATATGATCCAAAGGATATTTCACTCCATAGGCCCAGAGATTCTGCTAAACTGTTGGTCATTTTGTGGTCTCCAAAAATGTCCAAAAACCCTGGCCAAGGAAATGGGAAAGATCTAGAGTGAAACAGTTGGGATTTATTTCTAGTGAGCTCTCTGTCTAGATAGGGAAAGCACGCGCACGCACGCGCACACACACACACACACACACACACACAGATTGTAGAACAAGGTAGCGCATATTCCCAGTGAATGGGTCAATGGGAACCTAATGGACAAGGACAAGGCAGGCAGGCTTGGACAAGGAATGGACAAGGCAGGCAGGCTTCGTGGTGAAGCTGGGTTTGCTCCAGTTTAGCTGGGAGGAATCTAGAAAGAGTAATGGCTTAGTGAACCACAAATTAAGAACAAGCACAGTACAGAATGAGGACATTCAGCCTTGAACCACAGGCTGGGGGCAGCATCCTGGTATAAGCCACCAACATCACGGTTGTTCAAGTAGGGATACTGCAGCCTGCAGTGAGAGGGACTTCTCTAAGAGCAGTTAGCCAAGTAGGGACCAGTGCCCAACGCTCGGCTCCAAAACCAGTATCCCAGCCACCACCAAAGGATGCTACACCAATATGCCCTGGGCTCTTTCTCATGACATGCTATTCTGCAGAGCCAGTGATTCCTTCCCAAGATCAGGCAAGATTTCATCCCTGGAGCCCAATCCCACAGAGCTGTAGCAAGACGCTGAGGAGAGGATGAAGAACCAAAGTAGTGTCTTGCCTAGCCAAGGCCAGGAGAGCTTGACAGTAGAGGGTTTTGGGTCTTCTAAATTTTGAAACATCTGTAAGATAAATATTTTGAAATCTTGTTCAATTTTGAAATTTCCATAAGATAAAACCCACATCTGCTTTGGATGAGTTGACACCATGAATACTGGCACAGGGTGTGGTAATCAGTCCCCCCTATCCTCATGACCTTGGGGGCTGGCTCCGTGAACCCTACTCTATGGCCTGTCACAGGATGGGAACTGGCACACTGTGGGGATCTGCCCTGAGAAAACGCTGCCAGCTGGAGGCAGTACTCATGGGGTCACAGACAAGGCAGCTCACGCCCCAGATTTCCATCATCCAGCCAGTGCCTGGCACACAGTAGTGTCTGACAAGTATGTGCTGCTCTTTAAGTCCTGACACTGTAATTCTCAAAGTCATCCAAGTGCCCAGTACCTCAGTTTCCCTCTGAGATGAAATAAGCCCATAATTTCCGCCCTCTGATAAGCTCCACCAGTTAAACAAAACTGTTGTTAGGGAAAACCTGTAAACTCTACAAAGCATGCAGCTTTGGCCCATGACCTGGATCTATACACATAAAACAAGTCAATGAAGGGCCTGGGGATGAGGATCCAAAGAAACTTCGGTGGCTTTCTTTTGTACTATAAGGAGCTGGTACCCTGAAAGCTCCCACAGACCACAGAAGAGCATATTGAAAAATGTATAGAAAGGATAGAGCTGGGGCCACAGACACTTTGATCTGGAAAGTACTTCAGAGGGCACATCCCCACAACCCCATCAAACCTTGAACAGCAGGCTGACACCAACAATGCCCATAGAAGAAAAAAAAAAAGCAGCTGTGTTCTGCTATACAGTTGTAGTGAAGAACATTCTGGAAGGCTTGTTTTCCAGGTGAGGATTTCTTTCCTGGGATAGAGAAATTAAGGATGACAGTGCACCCGGGTGGCTCAGTTGGTTAAACATCTACCTTCAGCTCAGGTCATGATCCCGGGGTCCTAGAATCAAGCCCTGTAGCAGGCTCTCTGCTCAGTAGGAGTCTGCTTCTCCCCCGCCATCTGCCACTCCCCCTGCTTGTGCACCCTGTGTCAAATAAATAAATTAAATCTTTAAAAAAATAAAAAAAGATGATCACGTACAAGGGTGAGATCTTTTAGGACTGGTGTATAATATTTGGATGTAGCACTGGCAATACTTATCTATTTTCTACCTGATAAAAATTTGGCCATTTTTATACTGTGGCAGCTCTACCGGTTGTATGGCACAAGTCATGATTCCGATCCTGTGTACACTGAGCAGGTCCGTCATGTTTCAGAAATACCTTCAAGCGACGTTCACTTGCTCCAGAGCTGCTCTTGAGTGCCCACTAAGCAGCAAGCATGGGATAGAGGCTCTCCCAGTGCACTGGGGATATGTAGAAGCCTTTCCCCTGGAAATGAAACAAATGGAAGCCCTGAGGGTGTAATTCTCAAAAGTCTCTCAGGCTGTGCCCACCTCCAGGGCTCCGGCCCTGCCTTCTATCACAGCCATGACTCCCTGTGAGGCCGACCTAAGGAATACTTGCCAACACCTCTGAGCATGGTCTGGAGACCACAGACTCTGATCCTAAATCAGCCATGTGTGCAGCTTCAATTCTCAGGGCCTCAACTGGCCCATGTGTAGAATGGGGATAAAAAGAGTATCTCCGAGAGCCAGTAAAAGGAGGGCCCCTTGCTCTAATACCAAAAGTGATGCCTTTTATCATAAATTGTTCAGCTTCCTCCTGCAGAGGAAGGGTGGGGAAGCCACGGGCCAGGGTCCTCTCCTTAGGAAAGGTCCTCAAATCTGTCCTCAAGTCCTGCCAGGGCCTAGCTGCTCTAAACAGGTTTCCAGGCTAGGATAGGTTAACAGTGTAGGCCCACTCCTGCTCTCCCCAGAACTGTGAGCTAGTCATCCCTCCTGCTCCAGGCAGAGGCAGGAGAAAGACACCTCAATACCCCAATTAATCCTGCTCAACCTCAATGCAAGCAAAGAGCTGGGGGGAAGAGGCAGGTCTCCACCATGACTCACCTGCAAACAAGGTCACTACCCACGAGACTAGTCCTGGTATGACCTGGAGGTGACCCTAAGAGAGAAGGAAGGCCCTCTCTCCACCCTAAAATCTCTTTCCCAACACTTCTCATGACTTCAGTTCTCATTACTAGAGTGAATTTCTTCAGATGCCAGAGACTTCATGAAGCTCAGGAGTTCCCTTTTAATAACCAACATTTTGAGCACATGCGCTAGTCATGGTTTTAAACACTACACAGATTAACTGATTTAATCTCACCACAATCTATGACTTAGGTATACTTAAGCCCACATTACCAATGAGGAAAGCGGACTTAGATTAAGAAACATGCCCAAAGGTCACAATAGCTAGCAAGTAGCAAATCCAGGAACTGAATCCAGGCAGCCTGATCTTATAGCCCCTAATTTCCATCTCCACACCTTCACACAGAAAGGACCTGGCCTAGGAAAGTGGTTTACAAACCATTTGACAATGAGCCCTAGACCTGTATGGTGGTACCTTGGGAGCTACCAAAGGAGGCAGAAAGAGAAGAGGGATAAGCCTCCAACTCCCTCCTCCATCTTAACCAAAGCAGCTTTCTTACTGCCAACTTTCCACTAGAGAGAGACAGTCCAAAGGATTGGAAGAAGTTGGAGGACCAGAATCCATCTAACTTGGAGCCTTGGAAATCAAGGTTCCCTTCTTTCTTCCCTAATCCTCTTGGGCCTGGAAAAAATATGATCATGGGTGCAGAATGTAAATGGTATTGGCAGATGGCTTGGGAAATACACACACACACACACACACACTCTCTCTCTCTCTCTCTCTCTCTCTCTCTCTCTCTCTCTGTTTGTCCTTAGCAATATACCCAGATGGGATGATCCATGAGTGGTCTTTGGCCCCTAGTCAGCCACACCATCACACTGGACACACTGGGACATCTACCTGGTAGCTATGACCTGGGATCGGGTCTAGACTTTGTGTCAGTGGCTGTGTGGCCTGTGGCAACCTGGCTGTGCCCTATGTTGCAGGTGGCCCATCTGTAAGGGAACTGTTACAGGGGCTGCACAACACCCTCAGTCCACTCAGCCTAAGGAGAGCACGCCAGTACATCTGTCCTCTCCACCCCATGAGCAAATTCCTCAAGAGCAAGGGGGAGTATCACCCATCTCTGAGTCCTTTAGGAGGAGCCCAAGTCTACATGCACAACATCTGCTGGGCAAGCATATGTGCTAGGCTAAAGATAGCCTCCTGTAGAAGCTAACTCACAGAGGGAGCCACACAGGGCTTGGCCCAGGTGGGCCTTGGCCAGGCACTTGAAATCTGCGTCAAAGTGTAACAGACAGGTGACATCCTCAGCCTCTCCTTCCTGTCTATCCTCACCAACAACTCCCCAGGAGGACCCTTGACTGTAAATGAGTGTGGATGGACAGAGGGTCATGGCTACAGTGGAGGCTGACTCCCTCCTCTCTCCCACGGTGACCATGCAGGACAAGGCAGGACTTCTAAAGGCCTTGGGAGAGGTCAAGACCACCTTCTCCCTTCTCAGCCCACTGCTGGGAACACAGAGAATCCTGGAGCAGCGCAGACAAAATCCCTGCTCCCAACTGTTCCCAACTGTTTCATCTCTCTCCCCTCTCTTGCTCCCCCCACACCTCCTGAAGCCTTCACAAACCATTCAGCTTAGGAACTCTTGATACAGAGCTGAGTTCCTCCTCACTTTCCCACATCAAACCACACACCCCAGGCATCAAAACCTGGAGAAAGCCAGTAATATCTAGGGCTAGATGGTGACTGCACAGGGCAAAGGCGGGCACAGCCAGTTCAATGGCCCCAACACACTGTTCACAAAAACACTTCCACATCCACGTGACTCAGTCACTTCCTGGAGGGCTGAGGGTCTCCCACCCTCCACCTCAGGCCCCCCACAAGGAGTAACACTCTGACCTGCAGGGCATCCGTGCACTGTGGCAAGGCAGCTGTGTTGCACAAGATCCAGAGCACCGTTTAATTTGAAATAGAGGAATGCTGCATTGGAAGACCAATGCCACATGGATGGGGAGCCCTGTCACCCTATCTACTGCTCCCATCTCCTGACCAAGATCACCTCAATCTCATAGGAGCAAAGCTGGCATAGGAGGCAGCTCAGAGGGCCAGCCTCCCATATCCAGAGTGAAGCAGAAGCAGCCAGGGAGTAAAAGAACCCAAGATGCCTGTGACACCACTCCTTGCTACCCCCAGAGTCAGCCTTGCCCCCATGCTCACCGACATCTGCAGCACCCTCAGAGCAACCCCACCTTCCCCCTCTGATGATGCTCAGGCAAAGATGCTCAAGACACACCCCTCCTGTCCGCATGAAGGAGCCCACTCCCCCAGCTTAATCTGCTGTCCTGTTACAAGGGTTCAACAAAGCCCCCCCTCCCCCGATGGGCGCCTTTCTCTAACCCCACACCAGCAATTACTCCCAATTACACGATGTGACAAGACAAGGGGGCCGGAGCACTTAACTCAGGTCCTACATTATGCAACGTTTTTAATCCTCTTACTTAAGGTGGAAAACCGATATGGCACTCTGAGTTCATGTGAATGGCTGGAAAAATAATTCTAAGAAATAAAAACATCACCAACATATCACCTTACAGGCTCCCCAAAAGGATTAAAAGGATGCATAGTCTGAATTTTCAAATGCCCTCTGCTGAACTCTTCTGGAGTTTTTTCAAGGCAGAGGCTCCTCAGAGAGTGACCAAGTGGGGATTCCCTGAACAAGACAGCAGTCCCTCCGTCACTCTGGTGACTTCCAACAGCTAGAGTCACAAAGTACTCCAGCTTGTGCCCACGGCCATAGCCAGGACTGCCTGACCCCACTGCTCCCCCAGAGCATGCACAGTGTAAAGGCCTGTGGTCCCCAATCCATTGCAAAACCATCCCGGGCCAAAGCGACAACCCCGCTTCATCCCTAAGATGGCTCCCACCTTACAAAACTGAGAAGGATACTCCACTGCCCTTATGGACAGACCCATAAGCCACAACAAAGACAGATTCCCAGAGCAGCTCAGGCCTTGACAAGGTAGGGCAGACCTTTTGTCCCCCATCAAAAGGTCGTTAGCACACAATGGGCTCCCCGTTTTCTCCATGATGAATTCAGCTACCCATCTTCACCAGGTTGCCATACCACAATGAACTCACCAAAGGCCGCTGGACATTCCAGTTGCCACTCAGCAATAAGGGGGCAGGTGGGAAAGCAGTAGGCCCTGGCTTCTGATACCCATACCCCAGCCCAGGGCCTGGCCTTTGGATGGGAGGGAACAGCCTGACACTAGCAGGTACAATTACAGTGGCTGGGCCCATTAAACCTTGAGAATAAAGAGCTGGCCCGGTAATTACCCCTAATCCCCTTCGAGCCTTTGTCTGCTAGCAGCACTGCCATAAGCCTAATGGTGTGAGATAAGTAGCCAGACTCCCCAGCCCTCCCCAGAACTGCCTCAGGCAATCTAGGGTGGGGGCACTCAGTTCAAGCCCACCAGGATGCCATTCCTAAAAGGTTCCCTTGACAGGACCCTCCACAAAGAGCCAGATCCCCATGGCCCCCACAGGACGATGAGGCCCCTGGAGTTATAAGAAGGTGACAGCCATAGCAGCAGAAGAGGAGGGGAAAGACTGCAGATCTTGAAGAGAACTATCGTTTGGCCAGGAGGTTTGAGCAAGGAAGACCAACCGTTGGCCACCTGGATCCAATATCCATTTCGAGGCAAAGGCTTCTCAGAGACTGAGCAAGTGGGGATTCCCTGAACAAGACAGCAGTTCCTCTATCACTCTGGTGACTTCCAACAGCTAGAATCGCAAGGTCTTCCAGCTTGTGCCCACGGCCACAGCCAGGACTGCCTAAGCCCACTGCTCCCCCAGAGCATGTGTAAAGGCCAGTGCTCCCCAATCCATTGCAAAACCAAGATTCTGGTCATGCTCAAACAAAATTCCTGTATGCAAGGAACTGTGCGCAGGACATAGATAGTGATGCACAGGGATTCACCGGTCAAGTGTCTGGCCTGTCATATAGGACACAGAAGCTTCCATTCATGTTGGCCAGGCCCCTCTGCTCTTTACAACAACCCTAAGAAGCAGAGGGGACACCTATAACCTAGACACAGAGCATGCCCTTTGTCCTCTGGATGCCATGGCCCCAGGCAGCACTGCATCCTGAGGGGCAGGGACGCAGAAAGGGAAGCCCCCAGGGTACACCTCAACAAAAGACAGGTCCTACCTGCACACATTCTCCTTTTCCTGAAAACGCAGTCCCCACCCGCAAGACTACCTGTTGTTCTCTCTTTTATAAAGATATGAGTACTTATACGTGGGGTATTCTTACACTGGAAAATCATTCAGCCGTAAGAAAGGAACCACCTTCTGACACAAGCTGCAACGTGGATGAATCTGGAAAGCATCATGCTAGGAGAGAGTTCAGTTACAAAAGAGTGCATAATGTGTGACTTCATGGAGAGAGGCAAAGCTGTAGACAGCAGCAATCAGAGGCTGCCTAGGGCTGGCAGGGGGATGGATGGCTAAGGGATGTGGGGTTTTCCTCAGAGGTAATGGAAATGTTTTAAAACTGATTGTGGTAATGGGTGCATAATTCTGTGAATATAATAAAAGGCTCTGAATTATTTACAATAAATAAATATATAGATAAGTCTTTGCCCATTTAAAGAGGGGAGTTCCTGGGGACTTGGCCAAATTTCCCTATTTCTCCATACAAGTCAGAATTTCAAAGTTTCAGTCAAATATGCCAACTTTTAAATATCAGCAACTAATTCCAGTAATTTACAACACAGGATGAACCAAACAAACATGTCTGAAGGCACTCACATGACCCATGTGCAAGTTCTGCTGCCCTGGACTCGCCTGATCCTGTGCCCCTCTATCCCACTTCAAATCAAGCTCTGAGAGTAAGAACTGCATCATGTTCATCTCCATAGCCCCGGCACCTAGCACAGGGCCCGGCACACAACACATCCCCATTAAATATTGGATAAATGATTGAAAGAATTAATAGCAAAAAAAAATTTTTTTTAAAGAATTAATAGCAAAGAAACTGAGGGCAAAAAAGTTAAGTCACCTATTCAAGGTGCCCCAAGTAGTAAGGACAAAACAGAGGAGCAGCCAATTCCAGGCTCCTGGCTAATGGTACCTGTCACAGATACATATTGCTTCCCTCAGTCCCAGTCAACAACATTAATTAATAAAAAACCCTTCTTTCCTTCTGGAATTACTATCTACATTTAAAGTTTAAATTCCAGGGCAGCCCCAGTGGCGCAGAGGTTTAGCGCTGCCTGTAGCCCAGGGCGTGATCCTGGAGACCCTGGATCGAGTCCCACATCAGGCTCTCTCTATATATGATGCCTGCTTCTCCCTCTGCCTGTGTCTCTGCCTCTCTATGAATAAATAAAATATTTTTAAAAAATAAAGTTTAAATTCCAGTGTTTCAAGGTAAATTTTGCAAAGCATCCCCCAAATGACCCAATAGATGATAGCTGGCTGCAGACTCCTGCCAAGCATGACAATTGGGGATGCAAAGTCCAAGGGCTGGGTGCAAAGATGTCCAGACCTCAGCAACCCACAAAGCAAGAAGAATGGCTCTTCATAGGGACTCCCTCCAGAACCTATAAGAATTCAGTCCAGTGTTCTGAATTCTGTAACCCCCAGTAGCAAAGGTAAATGGACTCCTGACCTGGAGCTACTGCCCCAGGGGCCAAATATTCAGCTACACGTGGTGATTAGCTCATGAGGCCAAAACACAAGAGCTAGACTTCCAGATGAACATAGCAGCTCGAATACTGCCTAAATTAGTTATCTACTGGCACATGACAACATTCCAAAGCTGCAAAAAAGGTGTTTGTTGGAATTACAACTTCATTTCAAAGCTCTAACGGGAAAAATTGAGCTCTTCCCATCTATGTGGTTGTTGGCATAATTCAGTTACTTGCAGCCTGCCGAAATGGGGGTTTCTTGCTGGCATTCAGCCAGAAGCCATTCTCAGTTCCTAGCTAGTTGACTGGAGACTGCCCTCAGTTTCTTGCCATGTGGGCCTCCCTCATATCTTCATCCAAACCAGCCAGGAAGAGAGCTTCTAGCAAAGCTGACGTTCACAAGCTCATGTAAGGCATCGTGGAAGCGATATCACCTCTGCCACATTCCATTAGTTGGAAGGATGTCACAGGTTCTGATCACACTCAAGACAGGAGGGAATTATAAAAGGGCACAAGTACAAGGAGGAAAGGATCACTGGGGGTCAACTTATAGTGTCCCCAAACACAAAGTAAAGAATTTTTTATTTGCATAAATTAGAATTATTTCCTTCATAAGTCCAAAATGACCAAGAGAGAGGCAAAGAAAACAATAGTAGATGAGAGATGTCAACACTGTTTTGCAAGCCAGCAAGTAAATGGATGAGAGACGCAGACTTAGGCTCCAGCATTTTGCAGTCTGCTAACCCTGCACTGGGCCAGCCTTCAAGAAGCAAGCTGCTGTGTTCCAGAAGCTCAGAAGTTCAAGCGAATTAGAGGCAATGGTGCCTCTGAAAGCAGAGGTACAGCTGGGATGGAAAACAGACCTTCATGAAGAGAGTCTTCAGAAGGAGTGGGTGAGACCTCCACCTCTGGATGTTTTCATCAATCCTCATCATCCTCCCAAACTTGCAGGAGACAGTAGGTCTCTCCTCTGGACTCAAGGACAACAAAGCAAAACTCAGAAGTGGTGGGGTGCCATTCTATGAAAATTGATATATTCAACAGCAAAATCCCCCCCATCCCTTTCCACCTTGTGGCTCCGAGAGTTACAGGTGCCATGCTGGAACATTCCTCCCTGAAACTACCCAGCCCCTGAAAACACTCCTCAAGATACCATTATTTGAGGGTCCCCAGGTGGCTCTTATCCAATCACACTACAGGGAAGCCCATTTGTCAACAAGTCCCACCCATATCCAGAGAACTTCCAACCAGGATGTCAGTGCCCTCCTGTAAGTATAAACCAAGAAGCACCAGACATTGATAAGAGCCTCCAACATACAAAAAACAGAAACAAAAACAGGAATATAACCAAGAGGAAACAAAAATAATCCAGGGAAAAGACACAATACAGAGAAGGAAAAGTCCAGGCAAAACTATAATACCTTCAGTGAGTAAGACAACACAAAGAATGTATAAAATAGGAATTGAAAAGTGCAAAGAAGGGGCACCTACCTGGGTGGCTCAATGGTTGAGCATCTGCCTTCATCTCAGGTCATGATCCCAGGGTCCTGGGATCGAGTCCCACATCAGGCTCCCTGCATGGAGCCTGCTTCTCCCTCTGCCTGTGTCTCTGCCTCTCTCTATATGTCTCTGATGAATAAGTAAAATCTAAAAAAAAAGGGGGGGGGCAGCCCAGGTGGCTCAGCAGTTTAGTGCTGCCTTCAGCCCAGGGCATGATCCTGTAGTCTCGGGATCAAGTCCCACGTCAGGCTCTCTGCATGGAGCCTGCTTCTCCCTCTGCTTGTGTCTGTCTCTCTCTCTCTCTCCCCCCTCTGTGTGTGTGTCTTCATGAATAAATAAATAATATCTTTAAAAAAAAAGGAAAAGTCCAAAGAGATACAAAGAACAGAAAAGAGCCCTAAGAAATAAAAAACTGGAAAGTAAGAGTTGAAAACTTCAATAGAAGTTTGTAGGATAAAGTTGCAAACATAGTCTGGAATAGCAGTTCCAAAAGTATGGTCCGCAGACATCTAAGGGCTCTGGAGACCCTTTTCAGAAGGTCCATGAAGCCAGAATTGTTTTTACAATAACACTAAGCCATTACTTGCCTCCTCCACAGCGTTGACATTTGTGCTGATGGTGCTACGGCAACCGTGGGCACAGGTCTTAATGCCATAACAAAAGGCAAGGCCGTGGCAGCAAAGTGTACCAGGAGTCACTATATTCTTCAGCATGATGTCCCCACAGGTAAAAATAAATGTCGAGAAATTGTTTCTCAAAAATGAAGAAAGTCAGCCTCGCAGTGCAAGGAAAACAACCAGTAACATTCCTTCCTAACAAAATTTGACCTCTCAAGCAAAATTAGAATTTTAGGTAATTTACCCACTGTCCTCAGCCTGAGAACATACTTTTCTATTCATAATGGTAGTGGTATTTACCCATCTAAATGTTTGATATAATATAAAGAAACATATCAATATTGAACAGATTTGTATAACGCAGTGAACCAATATTTGCCAAAGATCAAACAGTGATGTTACAAAATCAGGCAGAGGTAAAATCCACTCAAAGCATAAGACAGACCAATGGCTTTTAATCTAACCAAGAACAAAAAGTTCACTGATCAAGTTTCAGATTCCACACTGAAACTAATCATTAAGAATTTACCATTGTAGAGTTCTGGTATAACATCAAAGCAGAGAACCCATGACTGTATAAAAGGGCAGTAAAAATACTCTTCCTTTTTCCAACTACACATCTGAAGCAAACTAGATTCTCTTCATAGACTTCAATCAAAACAGCGCATCAAAACAGATCATGTGCAGAAAAAGGTGAGAATATAGCCATCCCTATGAATCCATGCATTACAAAGAGTAGCAAAAATATAAAACACTGTCACATTTTTCACTAAATTTTTGCTTTGAAAATATATATACTTTCGTAAATTATGCTCTATATGTTCACATGGAGTGGGTTTGTTATTTTTCATGAGTTATTCTTTAAATCTCTGTTTTTAATTTCTAATATGGTGAATTGCAACAGGTATCATCTACATCAACAAAGGCTCCTTGAAATTCTCAGTGATCTTTAAGGGTGTGAATAGATCCTGAGGCTAGAAAGGGACCTGAGGCCAAAAGGTCTGAGGACTGCTACACCAGAAAGAAAAGCAACAAAAAAGATGGACATTAGGAGAAAAGGTTAGAGGATCCATTCAGGAGGCTCAGCCAAAAAAAAAAAAAAAGCAATTCCAGAAAGGAAAAAATGAATGGAAGGTGGAAATTTTTATCAGATTCATAATGTAAGGCAAATCCCTAGAGTTGAATATAAGTACCCACCAAGTGCCAGAAACAATGCATCTTTTAAAAATTCATATTAAGCAATGGAAATGTGACATTTTGGTACTCCAGGGACAAAGGGACGATCCTCAAATCTTCTGGGCAGTGAAGAGAAGGTGGGCAGAAGCAAGGAGTGTGCGGAAACAGTCACATTCTGAGGACTGGGACACAGAATGGCATCTGACCTGTCAGGTAATGGACAAGTTTCTAAGGGAAAAGCACGTTCTCCAAATTTGCAAGGGAAATCAATTTCAACCTAGACTTCAATATTCAGCCCAAATATCAATAAAGTATGAAAGTCTAACAGAGATATTTTCATCTGTGGTGTATGTCAAAATTTTTGCATCCCATATGCCCTTTCTCAGGAAGGTACGCTCCTGGAAGGTGAGATTCAACATAGAAAGAGTGAGGCGTGGAACTCAGGAAGGAGGTGATCCAGCAGGGCAATGGTGAAGCGGGGACTCAGTGTAGTGGCAGTGCCCAGGGATCAACCATCCAGACTGGGGGAGAAAGAAACAGAATACTACCTGATGCCTTTGAACACATTCAGGAAATATTTCTGGTTTAGTCAGAGTACTGGAGGATAAATAGCAATAGAAAACTGCGCCAATGAAAAGCAAGTTGGTTGCTACGTCCTAATTCCAGGGAAAACAAAAAGTCTATCAGAAAAAAAAGTGATCACAGGATGCTACATGAATGGTGACCTCACTGTGGGTGTTTACACAGTGAGAACCCGGGCGCTGCCGTGCTCTGGCAAGGCTGGCAAAGACTGGGAAAGCCGAGGCTATTCTTATCTCTTTAAATCACAAGAGAAGCGATCTAGGAAACCTGGATCCCCCGTGTCTCGTAACTGAAAGTCAAAAAATAATGACAACTGAAAAATCAAGAAAAAGGTAGTATAATCATATCATCCAGAAATGTGGTTAATACTGAAACAGACAACTGGAAGACTGAGAACCAGTCACCTCCAGGAAGCAGAAAGCATGGGTGGGAGGCATGCGGCAGTAGGCGGCTGCTTTTCATTATAAGCTTATTACCACTTGGCTATGAATATGTATTCCTTTGATAAAAATAAAAGTTAAATTAAAAACTATCCAGGCACCCAAAGAGCCAAATTCCCTCCTCACAGTCTCAGCCTCTAATAAACATTCCTTGAATTTTTATTTGCCTCTACCCCTTAACTATGGGGCCAGTTGTGAGTGGCCAGCCTGGCATCATTGTGGGGGTGGGGGGGTACAAGAATTTCGGGTCCCACCATCCACATGTGTTACCCACCTCTCCTGTGGCAGATACGGAAGCTACCCCAATGAGCCCTGTCATTGTCATCACCAGTCACTGGATACTAGTACAGGGTCTGGCTCCCAGGAGGTGACTCATAAGCCTTAAGCACTGTATCAGCCATGAAAGCCAGGAGCCATCATTCCCCTCCTTGTTCCAGATGAGACAATGCTCAGACAGGCTAAGGCTGGGCCTACTCCCCGGGCTCCTTAGCTGCAGAGCCGGGATGTGAATCCAGATGCTCAGTGCATCTCTCAAACCCACACTGCTCTTCCACACTAGCTGTAGCCCCTTTCCATATGGCTTCCACACCCTCATTCCCCAAACCTCAGGGTCACCTGCTCCCATCAGGAGACTTTTACATGTCTGTCCGTCATCCCAGATACCCTCAATTACTCGCATATGTTTAAGAGAGAAAGCTGACACGTACCACTGGAGCATCACTGCAGCAGAAAAGGAGGCGTGACAAGCATTATCACACTTCACCTGGGAGACGAGGAAGCTTAGACAGGGAGAAGAAGGGGACTGTCTCAAATCACAAAGCAGGCAACCAAGTGGCCTGATTCACCTTAGGGCATCCCTTCGGCTCTACCCCAGGTAGCTCTTTTCCTTGCCCTCATTCATGCTTTGGGGTTGGCCCATTTGTAAGAATGAAGAACCATTCATTGGTCTCCAAAGTCCAGCTGTGAGCTTACTCTTCAGTGGCAACAGTGGCGAGTGGACACCAACAGACACCATAATACATGGTGCTTGGTTCCAGTAGAGAGGAGAGTCCCACCATGGTGGGGTTTAGTTGCAGGGGGGCATGGCTCAGGTCCAGGTGCCAACACACTCAGGCTTGGGAAGTCTGTTCCTGGGAAGCCCAAGAGGACAAAGACATGCCAAGATGCCAAAGTGACCCATAGGCTTTAAGGGAAATACTTGGCTTTCCAGAGAGGCCCAGAGCTATTCCTGAGGACCCAAGTGGAGCCAGGACATGGGGAGCACATAGAGTGTGAACAGCATCCCTGTGGCAATTATTACATCATTTCTCCTCCATGCTCCCATACAAGCCAGCCCAGCTGTACAATGAAGTATCCCTTTAACATCTGTTAGATTGAACTGTCTAATCAAAACTATAATGAGATACCACGTCACACCAGTCAGAATGGCTAAAATGAGTAAATCAGAAAACGACAGATGTTGGCAAAGACGCAGAGAAAGGGGAACCCTCTTGCACTGTTGGTGGGAATGCAGGCTGGTGCAGCCACTCTGGAAAACAGTGTGGAGATTCCTCAAAAAGTTGAAAATAGAGATATCCTATGACCCAGCAATTGCACTCCTGGGTATTTACCCTAAAGAGTGATCCAAATGGGCACCTGCATCCCAATGTTTATAGCAGCAATGTCCACTAGAGACAAACTATGGAAAGAGCCCAGATGTCCATCGACAGATGAATGGATAATGAAGATTCGGTATAAATACATAGTGGAATACTACTTAGCCATCAAAAAAATCTTGCCATTTTCAACAATGTGGATGGAACCAGAGGGTATTATGCTAAGCAAAATGAGTCAATCAGAGAAAGATAATTATCATATGATCTCACTCCTATGTGGAATTAAAGCATCAAAATAGAGGATCATAGGGGAAGGGTGGGAAAAATAAGACGAAATCAGAGAGGGAAACAAATGACGAGACTCTTAATTATAGGAAACAAACTGAGGGTCCCTGGAGGGGAGGGGGTGGGGGGAGGGAGTAACTGGGTGTTGGACATTGAGGGCATGCAATATAATGAGCCCTGGGTGTTATATAAGACTGATGAATCACTGACCTCTGCCTCTGAAACCAATAATACCTTATATGTTAATTAATTGAATTTAAGTAAAATTTTAAAGAATAAAAATAATTTTTAAGAAAGATTGAGGGCAGCCCAGGTGGCTCAGTACCGCCTTCAGCCCAGGGTGTGATCCTGGAGACCCGGGATCAAGTCCCATGTCGGGCTCCCTGGATTGAGCCTCCTTCTCCCTCTGTCTGTGTCTCTGCCTCTCTCTCTCTCTTTCTCTCTTTCTCTGTGTCTCTCATGAATAAATAAAATCTTTTAAAAAAATAGAAAAATAAAAAATAAAAAATAAATTTAAAAGATTGAACTGTGCTAGAAACATCCCAAGAGCCTTTCCTGATGCTGAACACAAGTCACTTACAGGGCTGGGCATGGAGTGGACACTGGTGGATCCCTGCTGAATGAATATGCAAACCTGCAAGGCTCTGTGTGGCAGCAAGCAGGCTCTGTCCACATTGTAAAAGGTTCTAGCTTCTTAAGCAAGGAAGTGGTTCCATGGATGCCCAGACTCACCCCATGAGTCTTCTTTCACTCTACCAAAGGCATGAATGGTCAGTTCTCAGACCCAAGGGAGTTCTATAAAGAATCTCTCATTTGGTGATCTCTCAATCACCAAAGCCCATGTGCTTCTCTCTCTAGACCATCACTTGTCAAGTGTGGTCCCCCAGTCAACAGCTGCAGCATCACCTATGAACTTGTTAAAAATGTGCATTTCCAAGACCCACCCCAGACCTAATAAATCAGAAATTCTGAAGGTGGGTGGGAGCTGGAAATCTGTCTTAACAAGCTCTGCAGGTGATTTGGAAGCACGACGGTTTGAGAATCTGCTCTGGACAAAAACCCGCCCACAAACTCTGTACAAAGCAGGCTTCTTCCTCTGAATCAGAAAAAAAAAAAAAAAAAAAAAAAAAAAACCCACACATAAAACTGATGTCCTAAATGACTCATTATTAGGATATCAAACTGCTCCAAAATCATTTATTCAGTACTTGCTCCATGTACATTTACATATACCTACAGATATGCAAGTGTATATAAGATTCAAGGGGAAATATAAAGAAGCTCATGAACATATGCACATATCATTTTAACAAGCTGTGTTTTTGCCAGCTGGTCCCTGAGCTATTCCCCTGCTTGCCCCCTTCCTGCTCAACACAAGCCTTGCCTCACATGCCATGGAATGGCAGAGTACATTTCTTCTGTTCCACCTCCATCTGCAGCCTCCACATCTGGTTCCTCTCTCCCCTTTTCTGCAACAAACCTTGCCCTGTCACAGCGTCAAGATGCTCCTGGCTCAGGCTCCCTGCTCAGGGTGAGGGACCATGTCTCCCTGTCCCTGTGTCACCAATGAACAACGACTTATGGCCCCATGGGAACTGAAGGACAAGTAGACCCAGCCCAAGTATTCGCAGGGTCCCCCTCGGAGCGTGCCACAGACAAGGCCAGCTGGAGACCTGGGCCTGCAATGTGGACCCCTCTGAAAGCCTCATGAAAGCATTCCAGGGTGTAATAAACCCGTCAGGCCCTGGCTAATTTATATCTAAGCGGATGCTTTCCCATTTTTCAGAATGTAAATGTTTAGATTGCAGCATTCCCCTGCCTCGGCATCCGGGGTCCTGGCACGTAAGCGGCAAAGTCAGCCCACGTTCCCTCAGGGATCCTTAGATGGAAGAGCCACAATGCCAGGCTCCCCAACCGGAAGAGGCTCCTGCCCTCCAGTGGCCCCTGTGCAAACCCCACCTAGAGGCAGCCATCGCCCCGTGTCACTCTCACTTTTACAGGGAAGGGGAGGAGAGATGATGCCTCTGAAGGCAGGACCTCAGAGCAAACAGCCGCTCATATCAGCTAGGTACTCCCAGATAGCGTTCCTCTTCTATTCCTTTCCAAAATGTTCCTCATTTGCTCTGACCTCAGATACATTTTATTGGATCTCTGCAATGTATAAACAGGCAAGAGAAGTAGATTAGTGAGAATAAATATAATGCAACAATCCAACAGTCCAGTACAGCCAAATGAGCCCAAGCATCCCACTGCCCACTCTATCCAGGGATGCGTGCACTAGCCCATGCGACCCCATCAGGCAACACCCCGGGGGGTCCGCCAGCATAAGCAGCCCCCAGGAAAGAGAAGCTCCCTGTCCAGGGAGCCATGAGCCCAGGGGATCACTAATGCCTCCCTGGGTTCCACACACAGATGGCCAGTTCCCCAAGACCAAGGGAGCTCCAGGCAAGAGCCCCTATGATAAATTACTGGCATCAAAGGACCTCACCTACTTCAACTAAAATATAGCCATCATCCCAGCACCATGTTCCACAGACAGGTATAAATTAGTTCATGCGTGAGTCATGCAAGCCACTCAGTCTTTTAGTTTCCTCATGGGCATAGTGCGCTGATAAAGCCTGACCCTCCCTACCCGCAAAGAATGATGTGGGAAGTCCAGAAATGCTACAGAGTAAGGCTTGAGAGTCAAAGGAGGAAAGGTGGTTCATCCACCTAAGAAGGTAGTAGAAGGCTATGCCTCAGAACCCTGAGGCTCTGACATAAGCAACACCCAGTTCCTATCCACCCTCTCCTGGCTATGTGTCTTTGGACAAGTCACCTCACCTCTCTGAGCCCCAGCATCTCACCAGTAAGGATATGGTATCAATCCCCTAGGTTGTGACTAATACTTAACACATACTGAGTATTTACTCTCCTAAACTGAGGTCAGGCAGGTGAGATCACCTGAGCAGACTGTGTACCTGCCTGAATGACCCTTTCTCTTGAGTGCACACTGGATAGATGATGGCAGGTAGTACTCAGGCAACATTTTGAGAATGAGTCCCAACATGAGGCTGGCCAGAAGGCAGACATGAACCAGACCTGCTCCTACACACAAGCAATAGGCTCTGATCCACCCAAAGGGCCAGGACTCAGCCTATGGCTCTCAGCTCAAGCCAACACCACTTTTTTTTTTTTAAACAGAAGTAGTAGCAGAGGATGATTGGTGTAATCACAGATCTGATCCATTCAACCACGGTACCCCCACATGGTCCTCAGGACCCATGGTAAAGAGAGGAATCAAGCCCACTAGGGGCTTCCCCCTCATGTTCAAGGCACCTGAGGCACATGAAGTTACCTGAGGACAATATCTTCATCCAAATGCTCAAAAGCAAGCCCAGGTTCCATACCAGTTTTGCCCTAGGGAAGGGCACAGTTCCACATCACCTCTTCAAGAGACCAAATCCCTAAAGGCTGCCCATAGCACCATGTCTCTCCTGTCTCTCAAGTCTCTGCAAACCAAGCCTTGTCCAGCTTCCTATTCACCCACACTTCCCTTCCTGGTCTTGGCCAAGGGGGCAAAGCTGTGAGGATTAGCAAGGACCCCCTGGCCCCTAGCCTGATCATTTACAGACAGTTTGTGCTTCCTCCCTTGGCTTGCATGTGATCCCCCCAACACTTGCTGGCCAATCATCACCACAAACCCAAAGCTTTCCCTGCTCCACCACTGGGCAGCCTGGCTAGGGGTTTAATTCCATTAATTTCCATCCTGATAATTAGAAGCAGCTCTCTTTCATGCCCCTGTAGGATTTAACAAGCCACATAACGTCACATTTCCCACTGAGGCAGCTTAAACCTGCATTTCAATCCAGGGATGCTGCTGTTCCATCCTGCCCCTAGATATCAAGCTGCCCAGGGTCCCAAGCCCTGCCAACAACCAGAATGTTCCCCGTCCTGGGGTCCAGCCTCAGAGCAGGGCCAAGACCCTGGGCCTCCACAAGGGCCTTCAACACACAAACCCCTTGGTAGTAAGCAGAGTAGAATCCTCTTTGGACCCATGTCTACATTATGGGTAATAAAGGCCTTTATGTGCCTATAAAGCAAAATTCCTGTAAAGCCTTTCCATCTAGACGTGCCACGTGCAATAAAGTGACTGCTGCCTGAACAATGGCCTTTACGCATGCCAGGATCTACCCCCACACACAACTAGGGGATACCCATATCCACCTGACCCATGCATGTGTGTGGGTCCAAATGCCACCCTGGCACCCCACCAGCTGAGTAATATGGGCAGATCACCCCCTCTCACCAAGCCTTATCTGTCTCCCCTGGAATATGGGATGGCAATAACACCCAATTCAACTTGCTAATGTAAAAATCCAACTTGTATTCTATCCATTCATTTAATCATTGAATAAATACCTGTTGAGTCTCTACCCCATGCCAGACCTGTTCTGGGCGCAGAAGGTAAGACACTGAATGACAAAATCCATGCCCTCACAGCTTCCTTTCTAGTAACCAATGAATGAACTTACATTTCCAATAATTCAGGGTGTCATGAAAGCAATGAGACAGGGAGCTAAGGTTGGTGTGGGTTGCAGTGGAGGGGAGGTGCCAATTCAGACCAGGAATTAGAATCAGGAATGCCCAGGTGGCTCAGTGGTTGAGCACTTGCCTTTGGATCAGATCGTGATCCCAGTGTCCTGGGATCGAGTCCTACAACTCCCCTATGGGGAGCCTGCTTCTCCCTCTGCCTATGTCTCTGCCTCTCTCTGTGTCACTCATAAATGAAGTCTTTTTAAAAAAATTAGAATCAGACCAGTTCACATATGTGACCTCCATGGAGCTAGAAAATATGTCTACTATAATATTATACTACATTAATATATTAAGAATTATCCATTGTTATTAGGTGTGGTGTACGATATGGTGTTATCCTCCAGCACAGCTGCACTCACTGAATTATGAGCAAGATCCCAAAGCTCAGGCAGCCTCACAGAATCTGCTGGACTCTCCGGGGCTTTGCTGCTACCACTTCATTATCAGGGGTAATTTCTGCGGACACAACCCAGAGACAGATTATACTCCTCCCACCTAATCCTCCCACCCTTCCTCAGAGTGAATCGTATGACACCCACCCTGAAGGGCCAGGGCCTCATTTGTCCTACCCAGTGACCAGCACACAGCAGGTGCTCTGAATGGCTGAAGGAGCTAAGCAGAACTCAGGAGATGCTCCAAGTGCTGCACGGTCCCTCCCCCAAACACACCCATCCCACATGTGGGGGCACAAGGAAGTATTAACACCCAATGACGACAAGGGACTCATGCCATGCCTCTCCATTTACGTCCATGCTAGTACTGTGCCCCTCATCCTCAATAACCAGCTCAGACTGTCCCTCAGCCCATCACTCCCCAGCAACTGGAGTGACAGGTCAGACCCACTAACCCCATCTAGCAGCTGAGTCAATAGTGGAAGAGCGAGGCTGGCATCAGGTTAACTGGTGTGCAGCCTGTCCTGAAGGAAAAGTCCTGCCCCACCCACCTCTTACCCCCTGCAGGACCAGCTGGGTTTGCCTGGACCAGGGTATGTGCCCAGCCCTGGGCCGAGCAGCTCAACTGGCAGGAGGACAAAGCAGTACCAGCCCTGCCATTAGAGGGCAGATGACGACCCGTCATCACGGGCAAAGAATACCAGTGCCTTCTTTGGGCACATATCCTCCACCTGTGAGAAGTCATACACAGCAAAAGTTTGCTGCAAACATGCGGCGAGAGAGCAAGAGCCACAACAGGTGGAAGAGCAGGCAGTGATAGGGGCAGGGGAGGCCGGACTGCAGGGTTAAGGAGATGGAGATCCTGGAGCCCCCGGCCCAGTAATGCTCCCCTTACATATTGTGAATCTTAAAAATAAAACTGTCAGGTATTTTACCACCAAAAAATGGATTTATCTGGAACTAGGAAAGAACTGGAATCCAGGACAGAGAATATACGGCAGAAGTGTGGGCAAGTCTGGAGAACAGAGGACAGGTGCGCTCCTTTACAGAGGAAAGGGGGAAGTCAGAAACACTAAGTCCATCAGAATAAACCGGGAACTAGAAGTACAGTGGCTCCTCGTTGGCTGAGCTGGATGGTCTCTCATGGGCTGGGCTGTTGTTCCCCACGAGGGAAGCCCTTCTTCCTCCTTCTGGGGCAGTCAAGTAGTATCCACCTGCAGGCTCCATCTCTTCCTGCTGGGTCTGCAATTTACAGTGGGCGGTAGGGCTTGACAGCTCCCCCTGCCCGACCTCCTGGCCCCCTTTTAGGGAGGTTGCCCTTAATTAATATTCACAATAGTGACAACCTGCCATCTGGGGATGCCTCTTCCTCCTCCTGCCTTAGGGCCACCGAGAAACACAGAGCCAGGTATATGATTGCAGGGTGTCATCCATCTGCCAGGGCAAGGGAGGGCGGGCAATGGGGTGGCTGCTTCCTTCAGAAAAGCCAAGCAGGACACAGGAGAGTTGAGACTCTTTTTTTTTTTTTTTTTTTATGATAGTCACAGAGAGAGAGAGAGAGGCAGAGACACAGGCAGAGGGAGAAGCAGGCTCCATGCGCCGGGAGCCCGACGTGGGATTCGATCCCGGGTCTCCAGGATCGCGCCCTGGGCCAAAGGCAGGCACCAAACCGCTGCGCCACCCAGGGATCCCGAGAGTTGAGACTCTAAAGCACGCATGGCACGGCCCGTCCATGCTGCCCAGCTTGTTACAGAGCACATGCGACCAGAGTTTGTACACCCGATGTGGGTCAGGTACCCATCCCCTCCCATCTCCAGTGCTTGGGGCATTTGACAAAGCTGCTCAGCTTCCCCTTTTAGTGAGGTCAGGCATGGACACCCATCAAATGCCTGGCATCTCCAGACTAGATCCTGCCATTACCTGGGTCCCTAACAGTTCAACTCAGCCCCTTGGCAGTTACCTCACATCACAGCTGTTCCAGACCCCAGTCTGCAAGGACCCCCCAGTAAACCTCTGATAGGGGCTGAAAAATCTCAGACTTCCATCTGCTTCCTGGAATGGTAAGTGGGGGGTTCATGCTCCCTCTGCTCACATACCCCCAGAGATAGCAAGTGGCTCAGTCCCTAGAAGGCCACTTTGATAGTGAGCTGACAATGGTCTGTCCATATTTTCCATGGGACAGCCTGGGTCCTGCCCCTTGAAGGCACATGATCAGATGGCCTCCACTTCTGGCTGACAGCCCTCCAGGGACCTGAAGATGCCATATTCCTTATCATCAATAATCATTGACAGGAAAGAGGCCACGTGCTAAGTGGCAAGTGAGGAGGCAGAGAGAAGAGCTCAGCCCTGCCATCTGATGAGGGAGGAAGAGAGCCAGAAGTAACTCAGGTCAGAGAGAAAAGCACTCTACAAGGGTGAGTCAAGAACTATGGGAGCACACAGGACGGTGTCACCAGCTTTCAGAGGTCAAAGAATTCTTCGCATAGGAGGCTGTGCTGGAATGCACCTGACATCACTGGGCTAACTCAGTGCCTGGAGAAGAACAGTCAGGCACAGACAAGACCAGGGATCCAGCAAGGCCCAGTGTTGGTAGATTCTGAGAAAGACAAAGACCAGGTTCAGAACAAGACAAGCTGGTGAGCCTCTTCCCCTATTTACACCCAGACTGAGTCACATGCTGTAAATTCCTCACCCCACCTCCAGGACACGTGGCTTCTCCCAGTGTCCTGATCAGCAAGAGACCCTCTGGTGATAGAGAGCTTGTAAAGCTGGTCCAGGTGGTGTCTAGCATGCCCCCATTCATTCATTCATCCATCCATCCACCCATTATTCTTTCTCATACACACAGACTCTCTCTCAATCCATCTGTATCATTTGCTAGAACGGTTATAGGACTGTACCTTGCAGCCTAGGAGGCTTCTCCAGCCAGTCATGCCTCTGCCCTGGGGCTCTCTACACTCTGGGACCAAGTAAATTGAGATGGCGTGCCAGAGGATGGCCCAAATCACCACCCTAGTAACTTTCCGCCTCCCTACAGAAGCCATGGCACTTTCTCCGCTCCTGGCATGTACAGGCTGGGAGTGGAGAGATGGGACAGCATGGTTCCTGCGTTGGAGATCTCAGTCTTCTCCCAGACTCTTCAATGGTGCTGCCACCACCCCCCTTCCCTCCCAGAACTCACTCACTCAACAAATACTTATTAAGCTCCCACTCCACTGTCAGCACTGAATGAGTATATTTAAAAGGCTCCAGCCTTCAGTCCCCGCAATAAATTCCTGTGCCCTTCACCTTCCTGTCTACATCCTCATCCAGTATGTATACTTGTCCCATATTGGGCCAGCACTGTTGAACGCACTGGCTAAATATGTACCTGATGATCAGGGTCCCAGCCTTCATGAAGCTGACTTTCCCGGGGAGCAGAAAGACAATAAGCAACCAAACAAACAGGTTAACTGCTATAGAGATGAGTATGGTAAGGTAATTAAGTGATAGAGGATGGGGTGTGCGGGAAGGACTCGGGGCAGTGGGGAAGTGCTCTGAGATATAATGTTTAAGCTGAGACCTGAATGAGAAGGAGGTGTCTCAGGGAAAAATCTGGGGAAATAATGCCTTAAGCAGACAAAACAGGAAGCACAAAGGGCCTGAGGTGGTGGAGATAATGGCTTATTCAAATAACAGAAAGCCAGTATAATTGGTGCTTAATGAGCAAGAAAACAACAACAACAAAAAAACATCCTCTGCTTTTATAAGCTCTTAGGTTTTAATTCTAGGCTGGACACATGGTTTTTCTCCCCATTTTCTCCCTTCTTGTGCTATCAGGATGGACTGGATTATGCTGCAGCAACAAACCACCCCAAAATTTCAATGCCTTGAATCCATACAGGGCTCCTCCTCTTTTATACTACACACCCACCACAGGCCAGCTGGGGTCTCTCCGCTGCCTTGACTTCACTCTGGGGACTAAGCAGACAGATCAACTGGAATTCTGTGCCAGACGGAAAGAGAAAGTAAGGCTCTTCACATGCTGGGTTTTTATATGGCCACATGTAACATCAAGGGAACACAGAAGTACAGTCCTACTATATGGCCAGGAGGAGAACCCGAAGGGAGGCAGGACTTGGGACTGCCAGAGCAAATGCATGGGGTCCTGGGATGGGTGGTAAAAGTGGCTTGTGGTCAGGAAGAGCATCGACACTGACTGTCAGGTGCCAATGTCCCCAGTGAAAACAAAGACTCAATTTGGCGATGGGAAAGTAAGTGAGGTCCACAACCATGCATCTCTTTTCGTTCTGCTCCACAGTGAACCCTTCCTCTGACTAAGCCTTTTGCAGTGATGTAGACCCAATCATGAGTACCCCACCTAAGGGGCCCTGCACATGTCAGACCCATGCCCCCTAGCTCTCTCGCTTGCCTAGACAGGCCTCCAAATGCATCATGGAAGTAGAAAGACGTCTTGTTTCTCCCACTCTTCCCTAGAGACTCTGGATTTGCTCCTGTTGCTCTTCTCTCCCTCTACATGGGCCACCAAGGACACGATCTCAACTTCTGATGCAACCATGGCTCCTCTGGGCGAGGCCAAGAAACTTCCAAAACCATAAAGATGTCCAAACATTGGCCCGGCTTCCTCCAAACAGACATAAACTGCCTCGCTTACATCCGGGCCCACCACACCCCTCCTCCGGACCTCAGGCACCATCTGGCACCTCCACCCTTGGGCAGCCCAGTTATGCAGTGATGGAAGTGGGAATGGGGGAGAGGGACTGGCCACACCCAACCCCAACACCTCCATCGCTCCAGGGGTAGGGGTGCCTTTGATGGTGCCTACCTTTTACCCCTCGGCTGAGCAGTGACAGCCTGCACGCTAGATTCAGTGCCAAGCCGCCCCCAATCCAGTTATTTTTAGTCTGTTTGTTTATCCCATTTCAAGCTAACTCTGTGTCACCACTTGTTATCATAACAGAGAGCACCTGGATGTGTCTCGGAAAAGAAACAAATAAGCTTTGGAGAGTGCTGGGGATTGCCAGAAACACCAACTGTGCTTCTAGCCTGATGCCCTAGTTGCGACAAAGCAGATTCCTTTCTTCCCTTCACATGAAAAGCCTAATCCAGATAAGCCAGCTGACAATGGCTGCCCGGCCTCCCAAGACATTCCCGCCCGCTCACCATCCCTGTGTCTGATGACAGGACTCACGCCTGGTGACATCAGCCTGGCATGGGGCTGAGTGCAGATACTGAGATTGTCAATGACTTCCCTTCCTCTGCCCCCACATGCCAGCCTCAGGCCAAACCAGAGCCACCAGGGATCAGGGTGGTCTTGAGAGGCAGGTAAGTCTGTGACATGGTCATCTAGTCAAACAGACCAGCACGACACAAACAATCATCCTGACCACGTCCTCCTAGCTCCATCCCATGACAAGCCGCAAACACTGCAGCATGGCCCATCTTCTGCTACTGTGTTCACACAGCAGGCCCCGAAGGGGCTGGGAAAAGTGGGTGCTCTGGCAGCAAATCCAGAGTATCACCCTCACCACAATCTGACTCCTGTGGAGTTCCAAAACCCAAGCTGGCTTCTGCATGAGTCTCTCACCACCAGCACAGTGTCTCCTATGAGCAGAGCACCTACTGTGCCCTAGGTCCTGGGCTAGGCTCTCTATAGACAGGGCTTGGAGTGATGCTTATGGTAACTCCAATTAACATGATCATATTAACCAGGTCAACAACTTGCCTTGGTCAGCACTTGAGAAGGAGAGCCAGACCACATCATGTACATCATGCTCTCTGTGGCTCTCGTCTCTATTTGAAAAGAACAAAATGTGTCACACAGCCCACTGGGAAGGCCTTTCTACCCAGATTTTATCCAAAGTCAGGGTCCAGGTCCAACCCCAGCCAGCACCTCCCCACTGAGCACCTACTGTATATCAGCCGTGTATACGGGGCCATGCAGGAGACGGTGAAGGGGAAGCAGCCGTCCCAGGCCTGCCCAGCAGAGAGGCCTAGAAGGTACCAGACACAGGAGTCCCTCTTGCTCACCACCTCCACCCCCACCTACCTGACCCAGGCCCTCAATACCTCAGAGGCTCTATCAGCATTGTGAATAGCCTCCTCTTTTCTTGTCTACCCACATGTGATCAGGTGACTCTCCCAGTCATGTCACTCACCCACTCAAAAAACCTTCAGTGGTTCTTGGGGTACCTGGGTGGCTCAGTCAGTTAAGTGATATCAGTTCAGGTCATGATCTCAGGGTCGTGAGATCAATCCGCACACTGGGCTCTGCACTGGGTGTGGAGTCTGCTTCTCTCTTTCTCTCTCTCTCTCTCTCTCTCTCTCTCTGCCCCTTCCACCTCCATGCTTGCTCATGTTCTCTCTTAAAAATTAAGTAATTAATTTAAAAAATAAAGGGCTGTCTGGGTGGCTCAGCGGTTAAGCATCTAACTTCAGCTCAGGTTATGATCCTAGAGTCCCAGGATTGAGTCCCACATCGGGCTCCCTGCATGGAGCCTGCTTCTTCCTCTGCCTATGTCTCTGCCTCACTCTCTGTCTCTCATGAATAAATAAAATAAAATATTTTTAATTAATTAATTATTAAAATAACAAAACCCTCAGTGGTTCTCATCTTCCCCTCACCCATTCATTCACCAGCTAGGGAGCACTCGTCATGTGCTGGAGTCAAGACACCAAAGCTTCTGTCCTAGCTAAGTATTTCTTGCTCCCCAGTGTAAGGTGAGACCTTAAGCATCTAAGGACACTGGCTACATAGATCTCACAAGTCAAGTCTGCCACTTGCTGCATGTGTTGGTTGTGATTTGTACAACTAGCATTGCCACTACTGGTCCCTTGGACCTTGGAAACTGACCCCAGAGGGACCCCTGGGCAAAGAGAAGTCAGTGTGGCAGGCAAATAACTCCTTGATGGAGCCCTTGCCTTTAGTCTCAAGGGGTGTGGGTGTGAAGCAGAGTAAGAGCAATATCCCAGGCCAGCAGAGTGGACTAAATGAAGCCAAAAAGTAGAAAGTAAGTCTGGGGAGGGTGGGCTGGCAGATTCAAATAGAGATGGAGTCTGGAGACAAGAGCAAGACGCAGGGCCCAGTCACAGAGATAGATTTTGCTCTCTGTCCACGAGGCTTCTAGGCATGCAATGCCACAGCCAGAACCACCATTAGGTGAAGGCTTACTAAGGAGCCATGGTGGTCAGGAGGGTGGGAAGAGACTGGAGTCAGGAGGTCAGTGGGAGTAGGGCCAAAGGATACTCTTTGCACTAGGGCCTGGGGAGTGGAGGAGAAGGCGGCGGTACATGGTGAACAGGCCTTAACAACTGATAGTTCATAAGGGCAGGGAAGCTGGGGAGCAGATGTATGCATCCTAAGGACACATGTGGGGGTCCCCTACCACACAGGCACACAGCAGAGCAAGCTCTGGGCAGTGAGGATATGCTGGGTTGGAGCCTGGCAGTGAGGACCAGGGTGTCCCAGAGCAGCTACCTTAGCTCTCTAAGTCCTAAGTGTGAAACAGCTCTGACAGCCAATAGGACACCTATCTTTGTGCCTCCAGGTAGGACGGCCCACCAGACCTAGGAGGGAGAAGGCTGCACTGCATTCTTCCCTTGGTCTAAAGGCTACTCCATTTCTGTACTGAGACACAGCAATGCCCTCCCCAGCACTGCAGACTGGCATCCCCCTCCTCATCCAGCCCTTGGAAGAGTGGCCCCACCAAGCTCAACCCAGCTCTTTGTCCCTTTTCAATCAGCATTTGTAACTGAACAAGCACTGGGTAGAGGCTTCTAGAGATAGCAGACCTGCCTGCAGAGGGAAGGCCACACCGCCACTCAGAGCACTCTGCTTCAACCTGCCTCGGGAGCCACACCTGGCTTTTAACATACGGACAAGAGCTCAACCACACACAACCATGTCAACACCAAACAAAACTGCAGGAAGATACCATTTCTCACCAGTCAGACTGGCAAAGATCAGCACGTTTGATAATGCTCTGAATGGGTGGAGATGTGGCCAAGTACATCCCTTACGCCCCATTGCTCAGAGAGGAAATGGGTATTACCTCCTGACAGGGCAATATAGCAGAATCGACAAAAGTTAAAAATGCATATACACTTTGGGGCACCTGGGTGGCTCAGTCGGTTGAGCGTCTGGCTTCGGCTCAGTTCATGATCCCAGGATCCTGGGATCAAGCCCCACGTCAGACTCCCTGCTCCATGGGGAGCTTGCTTTTCTCCCTCTGTCACTCCTCCAGTTTGGGTGCTTGTGCTCTCTCTAAATAAATAAATAAAATCCTTTTTAAAAATGTATATAAACTTCAATCAGCATTTCTCTTTGCAGAAACAGTTCCTGCAGGCCAGTGTGTTCACTAAGACACTCACAACAGTATGGCTTATTACAGCCAAGACAGAAAGCAACTACAAAGCCCATTAATAGGACTCTAGTAAAAAAAAAAAAAAAAAAATTGTATGGCCCAGCTATATAATGGAGTAATATGCAGCCAGTAAAAACAAGGAGGCAAACTCTGCCTGAGTTGACATGGAATGGGTGCCAAGATCTGCCAAGCACTAAAAGGAAAAAAGCAACGGAGAAGCTTGGCATGAAGAGAAGGTGGCTATTCACGTAAAGAAAAAGGTTGGAGGTATCAAACATATGGACAAGCACTGACGCCTGTCTTCTGGACTGAGCACATCTCTGGGAGGCACACAGGGGACCCCTGGAAATGGTGGCTGCCCCCGGGAGGGAAATGTGGATGCAGTTGTCACCTTGAGTACCATCTACCCAACCAGAGCGTCACCATGTGGCAATCACACCTCCTTAAAGACATCGACAAAGAACTCTCGTGGGACAGTGCTTCCCATGCTGACATCCGTCTGTCCCTACCTCAAGAGGACACTGGCAACCGTACACATGTGCTATTTTTGCCAAATCCTCAGTGCCCAGCCCTATGCCTGGCCCATGGGGTGCTCTGCAAGTGTCTGGAACGGAAGGCACCAGAACTTTCAGGTCCAGGGTCTCCCTTTCCCCCTGGCAAGCTGGCAGAGGCCAGAGCTCATGCTCACAGCCAGAGCACATGGGTGAAGGTCTCCAGCCTCCAGTTCTGTTGTTCTGCAGTGAGCAGCCCCCATGCCCAGAAGCATACTTGTGAAGGCCAGTGCTCTGTGTCCTGGAAAGACCACCAGGGGCCTGCACAGTGCCTGCAGAGAGCTGCCTGTGGTCCTGGCAGTGGCCTCTGTTGACTAACTTCTGTACATAATTCCACCCAGGATGAGTCAACAGCAAGGCAGACAGGACTCCCCAGGGGCTGGCCCTGAAGCTGCCAAGAAGGGTAGAAGGCAGAACACTGGGTGCCCCAGCCACTGAGAGAGGCCCACCCAGCCCCCTCACAACAGGCCTTCGGTGGTGGCTGCTGCAGTAACAATTCCCAGGCCCTGGCACAGGCACCCAGGATGGGGACGTGGGTCCCTGTTTCTCAGCTGCACCCCAGGCTGGCCCTTCACTCTGTCTCAGGCCTCTGCTCCATCACCTGGGCTGGGCCAGCCCATTCTACCAGACTCCACCTAACCACCTTCCAGAGGCGGATGCCGATTACGAAATGCCATCATCTATCAAGCCCTGTCCCCTAGCAAGTCACTGTGACCTGGCGGTGGGCCCGGGACTGACCCTTCTATCCCTCCTGGGCACCCGCCTAAACAGGCAAGCTCTTTCAGAGGCTTAGTAGCCACCCTACCACTTATTGCCTGGATCATATGGGGCCAACCCTTTTGTTTCTGGTGCCTCGGTCTCCTTGCCTGTCAAATGGGCTCATGGCACTGCTCTGAGTTGCCATGAGGGGTGAATGGACTCATGAAGCCAGTGCAGTTAGCACAGACAAGAGCTCAGCAACTGATGGCTGCCATCTGAATTCCCGGGAAATCCATCCCCTGCCACCCCCTTGCAGCACCCAGATCTGAGCAGGGAGTGGGGAGAGAAGGTCTGAGGAGAGCAGGCCACTCCCACCCAGCCTTGGCACTAGCACCGCGGGAAGCCCGGTAGCAGCCCCCCTCCGCACCTTTGTTTGCCCTCTCATCTCCTCTCTCCTGCACCGGCCTTCCCGGCCCCGGCCCCTGCTCCTGGAGCAGCAGCAAATCCTTGTCAGCAAACAGCACATTAATTGCTTCTTGGCCCAGTTTCAAATGATATCACAGAACTGGGCTGCTCAGTTTGAGCGAATGGAAAGGAGGAAGGAGGGGCACCTGGCAACTCACACAAGAGCCCAGGATGATGGGTCGCTCCAATTACTAATTAATTGACTGCTCAGATGGAACAAATCTGAAATCCTCACAGGTTGGGCAGGCGAGCCCTGGGCTTCCCGCCAACGCCTTTCATCACAGGAGAGCAGAGCTCTGGATTTGACCACGTTCAGGAGGGAAGGCCTGCAGCCCGGCCGGCCACTGGCCTGAGATGCTCATGGGGCCAGGAACCGTGGCCCAGACCATTCACGCCGTCATTTGTTCTGCTGCATGCGGAGCTCCCAGTGCACAGTCCTAGACTAGAAGTTCCAGGAGAGGGGGACTCAACCATAGTGTTCACGGCTGCACTCCAGTCCTAGCATCAAACGACAACCCAGGCTGCTCAATAAACGTACATCAAGTCAATGAAAGAATGAATAAAATACTGAATATCAAGTATGATGCTGGGTTTTAGGGAAATTATACTGAGCAAACTCAACACAGGTCCTGGCCTGGTGGTGCTTACATCCTGATGCCAGGAATACTGTTAACCAACTAACCAATTAAAAACTGAATTGCAAACACAGCAAGGGTGACAAAGATGCCCGGAAAGGTAAGACAAGGAGAGTGGAGCATAACCCCCACTGGGAAGCTAGTGACCTAGACACTGCATGAGCTGGAGCTTGCCACCTTCCCCGTGTGCCTCCCAGGGTGGCTTCTCCCAACCCCATACTCCCTGGGTTCTGCTAACACGGATGCCAGCAGGGCTGCCATCCACCAGATGGGCCCGGGCGCTGTCTGGAGAGGATTTCCTGCAGAAGCTGTGCTCCAGGGCCCTGCTCTGTTGCATGAGGGGCAACAGGCATGAAACAACTCATGGGGTCCTTCGATGCCCAGAGCATCTGGAACCCCAAACTCCCCAAGTACTTTTCTATACCCTGGTGACTTTCTGAGACTACCAACTCCCCATTCCCAGCTGCCTTTGGGTCTTGCCATGCCTCAGTGTCAAGATGTAATGCTCCACATTCCACTTTGTGCTTCTAGAAACTGAGAAATACATGTTTTTGGAAAAGCTTATTTGGGGAGGGTGAGGTACAGGCCTGGGTCTGAGCCTCCACTCTGCTCCTTCCTAGCTACGAAATCCAGGATAAATTATACCCCTTTTTCTGTTAGATGGAGTAAAACTCTGTGAGGAGCAGGCGCCAGGAGATGGATGCCAGGATGCAGGCACACAAACCCCTGAGGCGACCCCTGACCTCTTTTCTCTGGGCTTCCTTCTCAGATTATTATAAGAGTGGAGAGTATGAGAAACCAACCTGGGCCCCAATGTCTGCTTCTCTCTCCAGGTCTTTCCACCTGCCCCACGTTTTAGCAGCCCATGTATGTGTAACCAGCTCCCACCTGTATCTTCCCTGAAAGAGGAATCATGCAAATTGGGTCCAGAGTGCTTTCCCCACCCATAACTGCCTATTATTTGGAAAGTGGCAAATCACTTTGAAATTTTTCCTGTACCAATATTAATCAGTGATGGCTCTGGAATTTCTACGAAACAGGGGCATAAAGGTGGCCACCTACTTAGAAAACAGGCTAGCAACTTGTCTAGAAACACGCTGTTTTTGCATGGCTTATGTATTTATTTCAACTATCTTTGGAGGTGGTGTTGAAGACTGGGGTTGGGGAGCACCCTTGGCACCAATCTTGTTAATAGCAACCACCATAAGACCAAGCTCAGTGTCAAAAGGTTTACATGCATCATCTCATTTAATTCTCTTAACAACCAATTAGGTATTATCCCCATTCTATAGGCAAGTAAACGGAGGCTGTGAGACACCAAGGAACTTGCCCAAGATCTTGCAGCTGGCTCAAAACAAGAGGCAACACTTGCACCCAGGTCTGCGGGATGGCAAATGCATTGCTGTTGGGAAAGACGTCTGCTACCCTCCTGCCTTACTCCCCAGCTGCCCCAGGCTCCGCTCTCCTTCCACTCAAGGACACCCGTCCCACCCATTCGACCACCCAGGCCGCCAGTCTGCAGCTGGAGGGCTTCAAACTTCAAACTTCCCGCAAATGGATTTCGAGCGGGAGCTTTTTTTTTCCCCCTTGGTGAGAGGCTGAAAAGTCTATTCCTCTTGGTTACTGCTGTCTAGCGCTTTGAAAACATGAGAGCGGCTTAGTCAAAATCAAGAAGCCAGTGGGTGCTCATTCAGGTCTGCACTCCTGGCTTGGGTTCCTCCCCCCAAGTAAGAGAAGTGTGGGGGCTGCTCGTAATTCCCCTCCGAGGAGTGTGCTCCCTCCCCTAACACACCTGACAGATTCTCTTCCACACATGCCGGCCCAGCCCCTGGGACAGCTCCACACAATGAGGCCCGCACCTGCAAGAATGTCTGTAAATCCCAGGGCTCTGCACAGGGCAGCCAGATTGCAGGCAACAGCAGCAGATCCCGGGATAAAAGCAGAAGCCATCCTGTTGACAGTTCATTCCTGTTTCTCCCCCAAATCTATCCACAACAGAACTGTTAAGCTCATGTTTCCTCTCCTGTTGCAAACAATTGTAAAAATGATTGGTATCTGCCCTCAATATAGAGCCCGTCCGCTTCATCCCCAGGCTAAATCTTTCTGGAAGGGCTGCATGTGTGAAAAACATGCATTCCCAAGACACACAGATAATGGTTACTCTTAGAGACCCTAATCACTCAGCTCAGAGAAATGCAAAGGCTGGCTCACCTAACTGCTGACTTTCTGGAAGTGGAAGCCTGCTGCACCTGGGTGCCTGGGCTGGGCACCCAAGGGCAGGGAAGCTCAGGGTGACATCTGGAGCCTGGGCTGATCTACGGGACATCATTCTGGTGCTTGACCTCCCATAATGAGTCCTTTAGCCTCCTGCAAGGAGTCTCTCCTGCCTTTGTCTGTAGCTCTTAGACCCCTTTGCAAAGTAGAAACTGCACTGGTGTAATGGTGGGAGCCTGGTTCCAGTCATGGCTTTGACCCTGACTAGCTGTGCCATCAGGGAAAAGCCTTTGCCTTTCTGGGCTTTGGTTCTCTCATCTGAGACAAAAGACATCTAGGACTTCACACAGCTGATGTTCCCGACTGAGGTGGGCAGATGGAGAGATGTTTAAGCCAGGAAGCACTGAAGAGCCCAGCACCAACAGATAGTCCCCAGTTAAGCCAGGGAGCTAGCATCTGCAGGGTGATGTGGCCCAGGCTAGATATGCACCCCAGGACTGCTGAAGCTGGTGTTGGTAACTGAAGAGGAAAACACCTTCTGACTTTGAAGGGGCCCAGAAATGATACACAGATTTAAAAAAAAAAAAAAAAAGTAAGGTGCTATCTGGAATGAAAATACCTTGTATTTCCCTAATATTCATGTCTCCCCTTCTCCCAGCAAGAGGGTTAGTTTTATTGGAGGATCCATCCCTCCCATACTCTCATTCCACATGGGGTGGAGCACATGTCCCATATCTAAGCACATGGCCCTCCTGTAAGTAATTGGTTCAGAGGACACAGGACCAAAGCTGTCCAATCAGAGCAAGCCCCAAGATCTCCACTAGATATGTTGGAACAAAGATTCTCCATCTGTCCTGTGGGACCAAACAGAGGAGGATGTGGAAAGAGAGGTACTGTAGCCATCCTTTAAGGCAGATGGGCTTGTGAACAGAACTTTGCTTAAAGGAGTCAAGGAATGGAGAGAAATATGCCCTGTCATGGAGCCAGTCTGGGCGCTGGATCAAGCCATACCTGGTGCTACCCACAGACTACTCAGAGAATCCTGTGTGATCCCTCCCATTTGTAACCTTTCTCTGACAAAGTCTTTTGCTGATTTAGAAATCAGAAGAGACCTTCCTCCAAGCACATCTAGCCTGTTCCCAGGGTTGGAAATTGATTCATTTAATCATCTATGGATTCAACAACTATTTGCTGAGTGTCAATGCTATGCCATCAATGATGGTCAAGGCACAGTCCCTGCCCTCAAGAGCTCTCAGAATGGGAGGAACACAACCTCATAGACTAGCCATTTTGCTACAGTGTGATGACAACTCAGAGGACTCAGGGGGTTGTGGATATATAGCCTCTCACCCAGTGAAAATGAAGACAGGCTTCCCAGAAGGTGGCTAAAGGCAGCCCTTAACCACTTAGGTTTAGAACAGACAAGCCCTTCACTAACTCATCTCAGAAGTCCTCAAAGCAATGCCGTGTCAGTGGCTGGACAGGCATGGCCATCCCCACTTTACAGAGAAAGAAGCAGAGGCCAGGAGATGGATGGTGGCATGTTCAGGCTCACACAGCAGGTTTGGGGCTAAAGAAAAAGGAAAATCAGGTCTTATAAATCCCACTGATCATATCCGTCATGTCCTTTCTGACTTGATGACTGCACAGGATTCAGAGTTGGCCTGAAAAGGACAAAAATCAGCCATCTCCTCCAGAGGATGTCTGGGATCTCTCAGGAAGGTGCCACGGGAGTCAGAGGCAGGCCATACATCTGCTGGCCAGGGAGAGAGCCCTGTGTGCCCACTGCCTCCTCAGCAGCCCTTCTGTAAATATCACAGACCCAGGCCAGGCTCCACATAGGGCTTCATCATCACCGGGTCCTGCCAGCAGACGGAAAGCTTTCTAGAGTCATAAGTACTTCACACAACATCTTCAATGGGGCCCTGATCAGCCAGCTGGCTGCATTTAATATGGTCCATGAGGATGGAAAGGGTTTGTGGCCAATGACCCGAGAGGGAGGGATAAGCCCCAGAATCATCCCAACACACAATCTTTGCTCAGAGAGCAATGAGGTCCAGGATAAAGATGAAATTATACCCTCCCTTGCCCTTGTTTTAGTATGATTTGACCAGACCAAGAGAATATAGAAGCTATTAAGAGATTAAGAGTATGAACTTCAAAATCACAAAGTCATGAGTTACAGATGATAAAGTGTGTACATACACAATGGAATATTATTCAGCCATAAAAAAGGAATGAACTCCTGCCCTTTGCAACAACATGGATGGATCTAGAGACTGTAATGCTAGGTGAAATAAGACAAATACCATATGATTTCACATATACGTGGAATTCAAGGAAAAAAACAAAGAAAAAAGAGACCAAAAAGATTGTTGAACACAGAGAGCACTGGTGGTTGCCAGGGGAAAGTCACGGGGCAGAGGGGTGGATGAAATAGATGAAGGGGATTAAGAGTGCATTTACCATAATGGGCGCCAAGTGATATATAGAATTGTTGGATCATTATATTGTACACCTGAAAATAATACAACATTGTATGCTAATTATACCTGAATTTTTAAAAAAGAAGTCCTGAGTTTGAGTACACTTACTAAGCTATGTATTATGTATGTTCCTTTAAACAATATTAACAACTAGTAATAACAAAAGCCAGTCAGGATTTCTTTTTCTTTTTTTTTTTTTTTTTTTTAATTTTAATCCCAGGGTAGTCAGGATTTCAAAAACTCAGTTTCCTTATCAGTAAGATGGAGCTAACATCTACTTCCTGGGGCTCACAGGCAGCATGTGAAGCACAGAAGGATAGAGAGCCAATGTCAACTTAACAGCAGTAGTGATAGAACTGGCAATGCCATCTTTTGATTATTATGACGATTCCCACACACAGATGGCCCCTCTCTGTCCCCTGAAGATAGACACAGCTACAAGATAAATTCGGAGACCCCTTAATTGAAAACAAAGGATCAAGAACTACAGACTAAAATACCCTCCCTCAGAGACCCCTGGGTGGCTCAGTGGTTGAGCATCTGCCTTCAGCTCAGGGCTTGACCCTGGAGTCCCGGGATCAGGATCGAGTCCCACATCAGGTTCCCCGCAGGGAGCCTGCTTCCCCCTCTGCCTGTGTCTCTGCCTCTCTCTGTGTGTCTCTTATGAATAAATAAAATCTTTAAAAAAAAATAAAAATAAAAAAAAAACCCTCTCTCAAAGCAAAATATGAGATAATTTCACAAAAGCAGCCCATGGCCCCTGCGGAGCTCCAGAGCTCATGACTGGCCCTCTGGGGCCTCACCCCTTGGCTGTGCTTCCCCCCCACACACAACCAACCAAAGACCTCCCCCAACAACAGTGTCAAGGGAAGATATCAGAATCCTAAGTTCCTCTCTCTGGGAGGGGGCTCCAGGCCACTCATAAGGAGCCTCTGCACCCTCCCAGGTCACTAGGGTGTCCAGGCTGCCAGCCCCGGGACACCATACTATAACTGTCCCCTTCAGCACTGCCAATCCCTCAGCCACGTTCCCTCAGGCCAAGTGTCAGGACACCTGTTAGGTTTTCCCACATGAGGCCTGTAGAAGCCTCTCCCCTTCCAGCCTTCTCGAAAGCAGCCCTGCTGGCCACAGTGCCGGCCTCCTGAAGGCTCCTCTTGTGGGCCGTCACAGCCCAGGTGGCTCCAGTGACTGCAGGAAGGAGGCAGAGGTCAGCCGCCCCCCCCACCCCCCGGACCAGAGGGCTCAGCCATGGAGCCCAGAGCACGATGGGGAGGCAGACCCCGTGCATATCAACTCCGATGCCCAGATCAGCCTTCACCAGACCCTGGGAGGGCACGTCACAGCCTTCATGGCCCAGGAGGGCTGAGTAGAGGACTCGGGCTCAAACACCCACCTTGCCTTGGTTCTTCCCACATGTGCCCCAGACAGGCGGTTGGAGACTCCGGGCAGCCTAAAGCCCCAGCGTCGCCGCCTCCCCGCCGGCCTCGGGGGTCGCCCTGCAGCAGCCCTGCCCGCCTGCGCCTCACCGGAAGGCACCGTCCCTCAGCCCAAAACAGTTCCCCTCTGCACGTGCTCTGCATCTCCCCCCACCGGGCGCGTCCAGCCCCCAAGACAACCATAGCACAACCGCCTCCCTCAGGAGCTCGGCTGTGGCAGCACCACCACGGCCAATGCCGCACAGCAGCCGCCACCGGGCCTCCCGCGTGCCAGGCTCCACGCCACGCGGCTCTCATACCTCTGAGCGCACACGTCTGCCAAGTCAGCATGCCGTTCCCCTGCCGCAGAGACGGAAGCTGAGGAGGTTGACAGCTAAGGTGTCTTCCCAGGGACTCACAGAGATCCAGCGCGGGGCTCAAACAGGAACCCGGGATGGTCCGCGTCAGGGCCCGCGGGCACACCACTCTCACAACAGAGCTATTACGTACGCCAGCGCTTTCTAAATGCTTTACTCACATGAACTCACTTCATTCTTACAAGAAGCCGAGAGAGAGCGGCTTTTATAAACCCCGATTAGACAGGAAGAGTAAGCAAGGAGCCCAATGTCTGTCTCCCCGTCCGTCAGTCCACGGCAGGGCCAGGACTGGAAGCAGGCAGTCCAGCCCCAGAGCCCTGCCCTTCCCACCACACTCTGCGGCCACCCACAGACTCAGGGTCTCATCTTGGTCCTAACACCTGAAATCTCACATGCTGATTAACATTGTCTGATACACGTCAAACACAACTTCTAAAAGGGTTTCCCGGGGGGCCTTCTGGAGTCATCATAGGTCCCACCGGTTATGCATGGACCACACTCTGGGAAACCCTGCCCTGAAGAGGAGAGGCCTGAGTAGGACAAGAAGGTTCCGGAGGGTCCCCCACCATGGCAGGATCCCCATCACTCTGGCACTATGTGGATGACAGCCTGATACTCGGGGACCCAGGGCCACCTGGGCAGTGAGAGCAGGGGAAGCACTAAGGAGGCAAAGGCAGCAGGGGCTTGGACTAGCAGCTCAGGAGACAGACCCTCGAAGCACTTTAACTCCACATCCACTGTGTTCTGCACCATGACAGCCTTGCAGGGGATTAGCTGGGTCCAGAAGGAACACAGAGGGGCAGAGGCTATGGGGCCACCCTGAAGCCTCTGCCCTGGCACCCTCCTAGAGCAAATCCCACCACCAGCACCCCTCCCCTCTGGCTGTTTCCATGGCAATGGGGGATGGTTCTCTAGGTAGACAAAGAAGTGGTTTTTTTCTAAAAGCTCACCTAAAATGAGGTACTGCTGCCTATCCTCTGTCCAGGTCTGTCAAGACTTGAAGACCAGTCATATCACCCAAGCAGACCTCTCTACCCCCAATGCTGGGACACGGAGTCACTTCATACCGTGAGAATTCACACCACAAGAGGCACTACCTCCGTCCTTCCCCAGCACCAAAACAAGAACATCAATGGGTCTGCTTCGAGAAAAAGAAGAAATTGGACACTGTGGCAAATATGCCTGCTTTTTCTGCCCCCTTCCACTCTTTCCTGGCTCAGAATCTGCTCTAGGTGGCCCTCAGGTCATCCCTTGGGTAGCACACGGCCCACGGCTAGGCTGCCCTGGAGGACACCTAACCCTGTCAAGAAGATGAGGAACATGCTTTCACTGGAAGGAAAAGTGCTTTCAGAGGCCAGTGGTATTCTGTAACAAGCTTTATAGTTTTTCACCATCCGTGGACACACCGATGGTCCTATGCATCGTTTCATTCTTCAGCTTCGACACCTGTTCCTATCCACATGCTTGGCGAAAGCCTATTCCCCGAGCTCTCCATGAAGCCCTTCTCACAATGAATCAATTTTCCCCAAAAACTATTCCCACAGCCCCCGACCCCCACGCTGAATGCTCCCCCACAACTCACGTAGTGAAGAAACCCCTCCATTTTGGCCAAGTGTCCCCAACTCACATGCCTAAAGATCCAGAAACATCCTTGACGATGCCCTAAGTCAGAAATTGCTCTCACAACTGGCATCACATTCCAACATCAGCACCTCCACTTGCTCCCCACCACATCCCTCTGCAGCCAGCTCCCCTCCTGCTATGCTCCAGCCTGAGGCTGGATGCACATCCTGCCTCTTCCTCACCAGGCTCTCACACCAACATACACCCAGCATGTCCAAAGAGCTTTCAACCAGCTGCTTCTCAGGCATGAGCTAGCCATATCGCTGTCTGCTTTTTAGCTAGGAGCAGATAATAATGGGGGGGGGGGGCAGCAGGTAAGAGCTTGATGCGTGTGAAGGCCTTGACATGTTTGAGGGCACTATGAGTAAGCTGGGGAAGAATATTCTATGGTATCCACTTCCTGGAAACTGCCAGAGGAAAGGTATGGTGTGGCCTCAATTCAGTCACATAACTCTTGCTCCAGCTCTACGTCCCACCTTGGAACGAGCCTCCTAGCTTGGACTGGGCAGAGCTGACACCATGTTCTCCTCCAATAGCAAGCTGGACCCACACCACAGCACCACCTCCAGTCCCTTCCCTGCCAGAAAGAAAAGCCTGCTCGGCCCTGGGTGTGGGCACTGAGCAGCCACATCCTGACCTGTTCTCTCCTCAGAGCACCCAGCACCATCCTGTCCATCCGTGGACACAGAGGGGAAAAGTCCAGGTTGGGGTCTTCAGCAAAACCCCAAGTCCCCAGGGAAAGGGCTGTAGCACAAATAGTATCAGGAGGCAGGTGCTGGGGGCACCTGGGTGGCTCAGTGGTTGAGCATCTGTCTTTGGCTCAGTCGTGATCCCAGGGCCCTGGGATCAAGTCCCACATCGGGCTCCCTGCAGGGATCCTGCTTCTCCCTCTGCCTGTGTCTCTGCCTCTCTGTGTGCGTCTCTCATGAATAAATAAATAAAATCGAAAGAAAGAAAAGAAAGAGAAGAAGAAAGAAAGAAAAGAAAAGAGGCAAGTGCTGGTGTGAACCTACCGTAGTGGCTAAAGGCACATGCCTGGGGACTGCCCGGGATCAGAGGGCAGCTCTAGCACTCTAGCTGTTTGACCCCAACAAAATACTAGTACCCACATCTGTAAAATACATCTGATAACATTCACCTCACCAACCTGTGAGGCTTAAAGGAATTAATTCCCATAAAGTACCTAGAAGAGTTTCTAGCTTATTTATAAACACTGCATTAGCCCCATGATTTTTTTTACTTTTCAATTTATTCTTACTTCTAGTTCCCAGAGCAGAGCTCCTGCAACTGCCACATAAAATTCTAACTTCTGTCCTTCTCACAGGGTACCTAAGAACCACAACTGACCTAACTGCACCTCCTTCCCTGCCTCTCTGTCCCACCACACTTCCCAGCACGTCACACAGCTCAGAGCCACAGCTGTGCTGGACAGTGTTTGCGGAACCAGCCCAGAGAGGCTCCCATTCTCCCCACACCCGTGAACTTCTGGGTGTCCTTGCAAAGTAGGGCATCAGGGTTTATAAGGCTTTGCCATCTCAGGAAGCCCATAAAAACACAAAGCACGGCCAGGGAGGAAATGAAACTTTGGGAAACAAGGCAGTGATCATGAACAGAGCCACGGGGACAAATCTGAAGTGTCCTTGCCTCACTTGGAGAAGTCACGTGGCCATCTCCATGCAGGGAAAACACATTTAGAACTGAAACTAAGGCCCCAGGAACCAGTGTGTGGCAACACAGAGCCCCTCCACTTTTCCAGACCTATCACCCGACAAATCGTCACAGGGGCATGGGGCTGGGGCTATGCAGGTGCCACCTCTCCACAAAGGCTTCCCCAACTCGGCACACAGGCTGGAGAATTCCAGAAGGACCTGCGAGTGCCCACATGTCCACACCCCACAGTAGTAACAGAAACGGAGCCTGCCAGTGTCAAGGCCCCACATTTGTACACACTTGTACATGCAAGCCTTTCTTTGCATGATGCAAGATGCCAGTGGCAGCCACGGTTTCCATTGCTCAAGAATTCCTAGAGCGAGATCATGGGGGCCCATACCTGTCTTTTCCACCCAGGGGATGCCACAGGGAGGATCAGGCTTTGGGTTGAGGGGTACTTTTGCAGAGTGGCCTGATTATAACTGTCCTGAAAAACAGGGCTCTCCCCCCTTCCCTTGTGCCTTTATAGGGGCTCCTGCCACTTGTGAGCATCTGCGTGAAACAAACACGTGGAGACACAGAAGTGGCTGTGAACCTCTCAGAGCCACAACCAGCTTGTAGGTCAGCTAGAGCCCAGCAATGCCAGGAATGTGAAATCGAGGGTCCAGGTTCTGAGAGGCATCCTTGGCAATACGAATTTACCTCAACCCTGCTGAACTCTCAGACCTCATGACAGCTCCTAAGAGGTGCCAGTTAAATATGTGCAACTGAGAAACTGCAATGCGTAGAACCCAAGGCTTTGCCATTTTTATTCAAAAATGTTTACTTCTTGTTTCGCTATTAAATATAAGCAACTTCCCCCTTGTATATATTTGCACCACATTCACACAATGTGTTCCCCATCAACATTTGAGTTATGGGCACAGGCCCTGAAATGTTAGTTTTGTGCTAAGATAAATATTGGAATAATATTCACTCCGCTTTTTTGAAGTGGCGGACAACACAGTTTGTGATGGAAGGCGAAGGAAGGCACCATTTGCTTTGTGAACAAAAAGATAGCAAGCAATCTTCTTGTGGAGAGGAACCACAATGGCCTCCTACAACACTTGCACCGCCTTGGTGATCATTTTATCTTCAGACAGAGGACCAGCACGGTCTCTCTGATGGCGCCGGGCAGATGCCCTGAGCCTCCAAGCTTGGCCCTGTGAGGACAGAAGAATTCCCAGTGTGCCTGGCACATGCCACCACTTGCCCCAACAAGGTAAGGCTGAGGCTCCAGCAACCATGGCCAAACCCAGCCTGGGTTTCCTGATGACTTTACCTGAGGCTCTAGAAAGAAAGAGACAAAGACAGAAACAAAAGGAGGTAGGTCATGGAGGACTCACATAGGGCCCATGTGTGCCATACTGGCTGGAAAAGCCGGTCCTCTGGTCCTCTGTTCACATCGCCGGGTGCCTCCCACAGGTGGTTCACCTGAAGGCCTGCCTCCATGGACCCACAAAGTCAAGAACCACTGAGGGGACAGCTCAGAAACACAGCACCCTTGGCTTGCCACACAAGATCTGCATGAGGGCCACATTTGGAGAAAGCCCAGGACTCAAATCCAGGCCACCCTTAGTCAGCAGCCGACCCCTGCTTCTGGCAATTCTGACCCTGCAGGTCATTTTAAGCTCAAAGGGAGGCCTGGCTTGAGTCAGGAAGCTTCTCCCTGTGCAGGTAATAGCACTCGGGCCGGGGAGGGGTGTGTGTGTGATGATTCAAACAACCTGGCAGCACTTTGCTGAGCCTTCACACCTGGACTCTTTCTCTCATAGGCATCCTAAACCATTTCTATGAGGGACTCATAGAGGTGTTGATATCCCCATTTTACAGACGTGGATATGGAAGCTGAGATCAAGTAGCTCATGGCCCTCTCCGGTCTGTGCCTATGAATTGCATCAAGTCCCTCTGTGCTTTGGGAAGTCCAAAATACCGGCCCAGGGTCTATCACGAGCAGCTCATCTTAAAGCCTCTCAGCACCCCTGGTATCATAATCATCATTAGGACCATTGCTTTTACCAGAAATATTAGCACTTCCTGATCCCTTGCAAACCTAGTTTTCTTTTACCATGACCATCCTTTGAAATGACAGAGAGCTATGCCCAACTGAGAACTATGTATCACCTATAGGGAACACCTGCTACCCAGGCCCCTCCTTCTAGAAGCCCCTCTATGCCCCAGGCCTGCACCCCCAGCAAGTCAACTAACAAGTCAGTGCAGAGCAGAGCCAGGCAAAGAAGGCAGCACACAAGGCTGGCAGCTTCTCCCCGCCCTGCATAACACACTCACTTCCCTGTGGGAAAAATGTGACAAGGCTAGATCTGCATGAAGAGCATTAGGTTATGATAATTTGAGCTCCATGCAATTATTCCTATTAAATGCATGAGCAGAACACTGTAGCTGGTGGGCTGGATTCTTGTTAAGAAAAATAAGTGGCTTTATATTTCAAACTGGAAGACATCTCTACCCAAAGGATCCAAATGAATCGAGTAACTTTAGACCTTTTCTTCTTCAGCCGTGCTTTACTCAGAAGAGAAATGCGCCTCGTTTACCAGGATTCCGGGCCCATCCTGGTCATGTGCTCAGCTAAACCCAGCTAATTAAATTAAGCCACAGCCACCTCATTCCTAACTGGGAGAGAGGGGGGCCCATAAATTATGCTGCCCTGAGCTCCCCACAAATTGCCTCTCCCCAAAGAGGGCTTCACCATTTGAGAAAATGCATCCAAGGCTGTGCGTGGCGGAAGGCCCTGGTAATTGGCCCTCCCTTTGGCTCAGCCTCTCCCACTCACCCGCCAGTGGAGAAATAATGAGCTGCCAAAGCTTGGGGAAGCTCAGCAAACAGGACGAGGTGAAGGGCCTGTGCCCCAGAACCCAGGCTAACCGGACAGCCTTGCTCCAGCCAGCCCAGAGTGGCAGGGAAGCAGTGGAGGCAAGGAGGCATGGAACCTTCTCTGGCGTATGGCCTGCTGCTCTGTCTTGGACATACTTCTAATAGCACATGAGCCATACTAGCAGGTAGTGACCTGGACAGGGGGCACTTGGCAGGTCCTGTGGGTACTACATGTTGCACAACCCCTGGGGGGCCATGAGTGAACAGTTATGTCTGTGAACCCCAGATGGGAGGCCCCAACTCTGATGCGTAAATAAACCAGGCAAGACTTCCTGGAGGAAGAGGAAAGGAATGACCCTTAGAACTCCTACACAGTGACCTTGAGACCTGTCAGGCCACCTTCACTCACGCCTCCTTGAACCTTCCCACAGAGCCTGAGCCGGGGACAAAGCAGTGGGGGAGCTGTTCCAGGCCTTGTCTCTGCCTCTCTGTATTTCCAGCGCAAGTGACTATTTTTTCTGCCCAAAGCAATGAAAAAATTCTCCATCATTTTAGCGATGGGAGTGGCCCCCATTATGTGCCGTGCGGGGGGGGGGGACTCCCCCTGGGTGTGAAGGGGGAGCAAGAGATGTAGAGCAGGTAAAGTAAAAATGCAGGCAGGCCTGGGATGGGAAGTTTGCAGAGCGCTAATCCCCCCGCACCAAGGGACTGATTTTTAACAAGGCAGGCTGTTTGCGAGACGCTCCGGGTTGACTCACATGCGCTGCTGTGGCAGGCTCTTCTGCTTTGTTCTGCATTCAGAATTTTCTTATTTCAGGATTTCTTACCCAAAAAGATGTGCTGTGAAAGCTAACCCCGTTTTTGGACAACTCCTCAATTTAAAGGACACTTTTCTATACATCACTTCTCTGCATGAGGCTGCCACTCAAAGACCCCGGGTGGAGAGGGTGATTTGGGGTTAACTCCCCATCCACATCTGCCTCCACTCCCCTCCGAGCTGGGGCAAGGACCCTGGGGAAGAGACAGCACTCCTGGACGGAGGGAAAGGCCGGGTAATTGGGCTCTACAGCCAGGAAATCCCAGCAGGCCACAGGGGAGCACGGGCAGGTTCCACCCCCCCCCAACCCCCGCCTTCTCCAGCGGCTCTCGCGGATTTGGACAATAGCTCTAACAGCGGGCATTACCAAGCGTCAGGCAGCAGGCCCTGTGCCAGGTACTTTACATGCACCATTTCATCTCCTGCTTGGGGCAGTTCTAAGGAGGGCACCATTACCTCCCTCACAACAAAGAAACAGGCCTGGAGGAGCTGAGGAGGGCGCCCAGGTCCCACAGCCGGCCACTCATGGAGCTGGGTTTCCAACACGGTGCTCACTCCCAAGTGCCTGTCCCTCAGCCGCCCTGCCTTTCGGGCTGTGCATGCATCTGCTCCACCCTGCGGTGGGGCTCTGGGAAGCAGTGGGTGCAGGGAACTGGGCTGGACGGAACTGGTGAGCCCAGAAAAAGAAACCCAAGTCTGCGGACTGTCCCTGCTTGCTGCGTAAGCCGGTCCCGGCATGTGGCTGGGAGGTGGATCCCAGGGGTGCCATGCACAAAGCTGCCACAGTCCTTTAACAGACCCCCGGTCAGGGAGCAGTATGAGGCCTTTCCCGGACCCTGAGGGGCAGAGTCTGGGGTCGTGCCAGAAGCAGCTGGGACATCGTGAAACCACTCCTCTCGGCACCACTCGACCGTATCTGCCAGAGTGCTGGAGCAGGAGGCAGCCGGCTGGGCCACTTTCTGAGTCACGCAGAGAGAGGGGTGTGGGTGACGCCGGGAAGCCGAGCTGAAAATTGACCTTCTCCCTGAGGTCACTGCCGACATGGTGCTAGTCACGTGGCAAGCATTCGCCAATGGCTTAACCCACCTCGAAGGGGGTGAGGGCAATGGGATGGGCACGTGATGTCACCAGCATTGGAAGATCCACAAGTCCCCTCCGCCAGCCAGATGGGCCAGTGCACAATGTCCCCAGCAGAACCAGCACCATGTGACAAAGGCCAACACCAAACACAGGACCTATCTACCTATCTGCCCGCTGTCCCTAGCACACAGGACGGGGCAGCCACACCTTCCCCTGGTGGCATCACTACTCTCTACCCCTCTACGTAAACACAAGCTTGATTGGCATTCGCTTTGAAATCTGAATCTCTGAGATGGAAATCCGGGGTTGTAAGCGATCAGACTTTGTTAATTTTGCCAGGCATCACCCACAGGACTGAGCACGGCTCTCAGGGTGTGGCCACCATCAGCCCCACCAGCCACATCTGCTTGCATTTCATCACCAACGTGGTAAAGTTTGACTTTCAGCTGACCTTGAAATTCACAAACTCCGGCAGGGGAGGGGTGGCAGTGGGGGATAGGAGCCAAGTGAAAGCCGCTAAAAGGAAGCAGAAATAAAACAAGCTGGGGCTGCCCTGTGCCCCCCAAAATTAAAACCAAATGAGCATATCAAAGGGCACTTTTCCCAACTATTTTGGCTCCAACACTCCTCAGCTTTAATCAAGTCCCTGGGAGAGAAAGCCTCAAGTGGCTGTAATTTCCTACCTGCCTTCACCTGCACTGCTTGGACCTGAATCTGGGAGTTATTTGGGGCTGATTTTCCCCTAATGCACAAACCCACGACGTCTTCTCCCTAAGCCAAGCCTGGCTCTGTAGGCCCTGACAGAGCACGTCTGCTGGCCCGGGCTTTCCAGGCCCTGAGAAAGGCAGCAGGATGGGAGGCAGGGGTTTGTTTACCTCTAGAGGGTCTGGAAGGGGAGTACCTCCAGGTAGTCCCAGGCTCCGACACACTAGGTCCCTCGGACAAAGAAGAGGTGGGCTGCCCCGGCCACACAGCTGGCAGGTGGTAGTGCTGGGAGGAGATGCGGCTCCACGATGCCTCCGGGGGCCTTTCTAGCCCTGGCATTCACACATCTATCTACTCAAAGACTCCCAGGAGGTTTGCTCCTGGGAAATCTCCCCTGGAGAAATTACAGCATGTCTCTATTCCACAGTGAGGCCTCCGAATCCCAGAGCAGAGGGAAAGCAGGGGAGAAGAGGAAGGTAGAACAAGTTAGAAGCACCATGTATCCAAGCTCCCCGGCCCCACCTACAGAAAGAAGAGTTACAAGCACCCACTTTAGTGCCTACTGCATACCAGAGGCTTTCATCTCGTTCCATCCCCCACAAGTCTCAGATCAGAACTAGGGTCACTCCCATTTTATCGCCTCAACTATTCTGTGACTGCTCACCATGTACCAGACACTGGATGAGATGGCTGGGGCTCAGGTAAAATGAGTGTGGTGCCCCAAGCTCGCATTTCAAGTTGAAGTATCACTTCAAGCGTACCACTGTCGTTCATGGGTAGAATTCCACAAATACTCCATTTTTTTCTTTCTGGGTTTGTCATCGTTCATCCTAGAGCCTACCTTTTTGACATCGTATTCTAGGAAGCGTGGACTATGTACAAAGAACTCCAGACAGATGCCTGTGGGCTCTCTGGCCTCAGCTGGACTCCGTGGCCAGCTGTAGTGGGCTGGCCGTGAGGTGGCTATCCGGCCACAGAGTGCAGAGGGACCCATGTCAGATCTGTCTTGGGGCCATCTGGACAACACTGGAAGAGCCCTTGCAAGACATCTTATAGCCAGGGCTGGTGGCCTCACGGGCTGGCTCAGGGCTACAGCTCAAGGTCCCATCAGCAGGAAAACCCAGCCCCAGCCCAGCATCCCTACAGGCTGAGGACAAAGCAGCGAGCCCAGCCCTAAAAGATCTGAGCCCTCCGGGCTCTGCTCTGCAGATTCTCCTCCTCCTCTTCCCCATCCACATAGTAGTCTGTCCTACCAGTCAGCCCGGAGCTGAGGGCCCATCTTAGACCCTCCTCACAAAAGAACCAACACCCAGAACAATCACATGATGTGGCCTCTCGAGTTTGTTCTATCCTATGGAGTTCCCACCCCTGAGCCCAAACCTCTGCTACCTGCAACATGCATCCCTGCTGGAAGAAGGACCACAGACTTTGGGGTCAGAATGTCTTGCTTCAAATTCTGCTCTGATCTTAATATCAATGAGATTCTGTTCCCTCGTGTGTAAAGTGGGGATACTGAGGGGCGCCTGGGTGACTCCGTTGGTTAAGTGGCAGATTCTTGATTTTGGCTCAGGTCTTGATGTCACGGTTGTGAAATCGCGCTCAGCAGGCAGTCAGTCCACTGGAGATTCTCTCTCTCCCTCCCCCTCTGACCTCCCCTCCCCCCACCACTCACATTCTCTCTCTCAAATAAATAAATCTTTAAAAACAAATGGGAGGGGCACCTGGGTAGCTCAGCAGTTGAGCATCTGCCTCTGGCTCAGGTGGTGATCCCAGGGTCCCAGGATCAAGTCCCACATCCAGCTCCCCACAGGGAGCCTAGTTCTTCCTCTGCTATGGCTCTCCCTCTCTGTGTCTCTCTCATGAATAAGTAAATAAAATCTTTAAAGAAAAAAAATGGGGATACTGACAGGGCACTGGGGTTGGATAAGCCAAGTAGCCCACCTTGGAGATGAGCTGGGAGTAGGCAGGCTGCAACAAATGTGCAAGAAAGCTAGGACACCTTCCTTGTGAAGGAAGTAGAGGCAAAGCATGTGCAGGGCTAGACCTGCCAGTAAAGATTGCATGCCACACATTTGGTGCACCATTGGTGCTGGCAGAGGACTAAAAGAAAGGGGTGAAACCACCACCAAGGAAGAGAAGGATGTGAGACAGAGTAGCAACGAGCATTGATTGGGCCCCTATCAAAACTGTGTGAGATGACAAGGGAGCAGCCAAATGTGTGCAGAGCAACATCCAGCCCTGTGGTGCCTACAGCTCAGTGGGGCCTCCCTGCCACAGCCATATGGCCAGCCTGCCCCACAGGGCCCCCCCCCCCCCCGGGAGACTACCCTAAGGTTCATTTCCATGACCCCAGGGCACCGTCTGGCTCCCAGTCAAGAAGGGCCCTGCTTTCCTTGGCCATTTCTTGCTTCCAGGCTATCGCACAGGCCTAGAAGGTATCTCTACATACTGGGTTACCTTATGTAGACCTTCAGGTCTAGCCCTGCACACGCTTTGCCCCTACTTCCTTCACAAGGAAGGTGTCCCCTTCCCCAATACAAACCCCTGCCATGCTCACAGAACACTTCTGTTCACTCGAGGCCCTGCCCTGGGTTCTCAGTCCTGAGGCTGCACTGGGGAAGGAATGGAGGTGAGAACATGGTAATGAGCACCTGCTAATCAAGAAAACTCTAAGAGACCCAGAAAGCCTCACATACACACCCAACCAAGCAAGACTACCACTCCCCAGTCAGGAGTCTCTGTCGGCCCCCCAGGGTGGATGCACAGCCTTGAACCCACAAGGACGTGACACTGTGGAATCACCCAGAGGAGGTGCAAGCCAGTTTCTCCCTGCCCTATGAACCCCCTGCAAAGCATGGCCCCTGTGGCCCTAGGCACAGCCACACAAGACATGGAACAGTCCTGTCCCAGGTTCGCATCCAAAGTCTGACACTTGTCGGCTGCCCGTAAGGCCTTGGATCACAGCTTCTTCATCTGTGAAATTGGTGGGAGAGGGGCACACATGGTTCTTAGAAGGAACAGAGGAGCCAAAGGGATCCCCTGGTGGGTGCAGCAGGACCTCTCTCCTGCACTGGAATCCTCCATTGCCCAAAGTCTTCCTAGGAATAGAAAGTCCTTGGATCCAGAGTGTCATGCTGAATGGTCCCAGAGCTTGGATTCTCCTTTACAGGGTGAGCAAGAGTCAAACCAAGGATCCTTATGTAGGGTCTCTAATAGTGGGCACTAAGCATGGGGAGATTTCTGGGCTGAGAGGAAGATGGTGCCTCCCTCTGGAATGAGGGCCAGGAGGAGCATCTTTGCCCAGGGGCCACCAGGACAGTGTTCTTGCTTTGATTAGGTTCCCTCAGAGGAGGAGATGCGCTCTCTCTCCCCGAACCCCGAACAAACAAGGCTGTACCTGCCAGGACCTACATTCTCAGGCTGCAAAGCACAGCCCAAGCCCCACGCGGCAGAGAGCCCGCAGCCCACTGCTCCGCTCCGCGCAAGGGCTTCTTGACAGTTATTGGCAGGACCTCTATTACCCGAGGATGGGCTGGGGGAGGGGAAGAAGGAAGAAAAGCCAATTTTGTTTCCCAGGGAGAAACGAGATGGCTGCTGACAGCTGTCCGTAGGAAAGCGGAGGCTCGTGCCCACGTAATCTAAACTCGAGCGGCCCGGGTCTCCCCTCAACCCAGAAATGAGCTTGTTAGAAGAGCCTGGATCCCGGCCGTTTCCCTTGACAGCTTCCTTCTCCTAATACACGCAGCAAATTGGCAACCTGTCCTCGGGCATTTGCATCCGGAGTCCCTGGAGGGAGATATCTCTATTATTCTGTTTTGGATAAAAGAGGCCGTTTGAGATGACAGGTAGCAAACGCCTCTTTAATAAAGCATGCAAGCAGCCACAGAGAGCCAGGCGGTGGAGAGAGGCTTGACAAATAGGTAGATTTGCAACCCGGGAGCATTAGCGGGGCCAGCCAGAGCGGTGAGCAAGGGAATGTTGGGGCTGCGAGCTAAATCACCCCTTGTTATTCTGATTTAACCATCTCGCCGCTGGAGTCCCTATCCACACCCCTGCGAAAGACAGACTCGGGATGTGGACGCACACATGGCTTTCTGGCCCAGTATGTGCAGCTGCAACATGATTCTGTGAGCTCCTCGCATGCCGTAGTGGGGCACGACTTCCATATGGGTTCGCAGATCTTTGCGGAAAGGTCCCTGCCCTTCTCTCATCTCTAGCTATTTTGTTGTTGTTGCAATTACCCCAATTTTAGGAGAAATCAGCATTTACTCAGCATTAACCATGTCTCTCCCTGAATGTTGCCCTAAGTCATAGAAGCTCAGCCCCCAGCCTTCTCCTTCCATTTCTCTTGATGCAACTATTTACTCCACTGCACAAAACTCCTTAGGCTCTAGCTTCTCCTTCTCCTCTGTCCTTAATCCGAAAGAACCAGGCCTAGGATGTTGGGTTCTGTCCAGCGATGTGCTGGCAAATATTTAACAGCCAGCTCTCTGAGAAAATAAATAAAAGCCTGATTTGTAGTGTTTGCCAATTTCTGTGGTGTAAATACTCACACTGGGGCTGACTCCAAGCTTCCTAGGGGGGGATGTCACTGAAGTCAGTTGTGAAGGAGTATACATAGCTGTGTGAGAGCTGGCTCCAACACCCTGCTGGTTCTGGTCCTCTTCACCCAGCCCCCATGCACACAAGGATCTGCCCAAGTGAACAAGATGGCTTTGCACTAGCACCACACCAAGAATCTTCACCTCAGATGATTCACATCCCTGCTACCTTGCTGGAGAATACCTCTATGACTTGAGAACGTTCCATAACTATGCTGCTCCTGAGCTTCTGCTCCTATACATGGAAATCCTAGGTCTTGGGGAGCCGTGGGTTAATTGAAGCGATGTGTGGCACAGTGTCTGGCACCCAGTAAATACTCGATAATGTTAGCAGTCATCCTCCCCATCACCCACCTGGCAAAGGCACCTCTGAGGTCAACACAGTACGATGAGTCCCCCTTCCTCACCCAAGGAGCATGCCACATCGCCGACGGTGGCCTGCACAGGACTGTGGGCTTACTTGATTCTCAAGGGCAAACAGATGTAGTTGTGGTGAAGCCCTGAGCATAACCACGAACTCCTGCTCCTCCTTCCCACCCCTTTCTTCTCAAGAGACTGTTCTCCACCTCCTCCGTGGCTGCACACTGGCATCACCTGTGGAGCTTGAATGTCTATTCACGACGAGTTTCTCATCCACCTAGATTGTGATTTAACACATCCAGGTTACTGGCTGAGCATCAGGACTATTTCTGAAATCTCTCAAGGTGATTCTAATGAGCAGCCAAGATGGAGAGCCATGGAATGACTGGGGAGGAGGATGATTCAAAGTAACAGCAGAGCAAGAGTGTGAGCACTCAGCTTGTGTTCCAAGCAGAATCTGGCCTCAGAACACACTCTGACACACACTTCCTAATGCCCCAAGTTCCAGGTCAGGCAAATCGCTGGGGCTGGAGTGACCCATGGAGACCATGCTGGAGAAGAAATTCCAGCCAGCAGTGGGGCACAAGACTGTGAGGGCTCCCTGACCAATAGTATTGTGTCTCCATGCAACCCCCACATGCCTACTTCAAATACTCAGATTCTTCCCTGCTCCAAGAACCAGACAAGACTGTGGTCATGTGAAAAGCATTCTTGGGGGCCATGTGTTCATAGCTGACATGACTGCACATACTGGCATTGGCCGAAGTCAGCAAACACAGTGTTTGGGTGGTGGCCAAAACCCAAGGTGTCCCCTGCAAAAAAAAAGGGGGGGGGGGGGAGTGGGATTGTTGTTTCCCAGGTCCTTTCCTATAAAACACCATTTCTGTAGGATATTCATCAGGATTGTGGGGGAGAGATGCTCCAATGCCTCTGATGGAAGCTGGACGAGACAAAGCCAGCTCAGTTTCTCTACTGCATGACTCTGTGGAGTCTTGGTATAGTAATGTCCTTGAGGAATCTCCAAGAGCCAAGATAAGAGGCAGCACTTCCCAAAAACTCATTAGACCATAGAATCTTTCTCCCATATAATATCTGCCACGACCAGCAAGCCATAAAATATGTTTGGCAAAGGCTCAGGAAGATCACATGGCCAACAGGCCCTGCCACAACATCAGGCAGAAGGCAAACCTGCCTGCCCCCATACCCACCAAAGGACAGTCACCAAGAGAAGAAGCTGCTCTGAAGGCATGGGAATAAGATGTTAAAGCCCAGGATCCACTCCAGATCCCACAAATAGGCTTGAACAGGCTTGGGCAAAGCATGGATTATGTAAATACGTATTTGGGGACTTTTTAAACACAGATTATTCACCCAATTAACTCTAATGGCCCCTCCGAGCTGAGAGAGACGATTGTGTAAACATGTGGGGCTGAACATGGCCTCGGCCCCAAGATTTCCTCAAAAGACGGGGTTTACAAGCCCCCCATTAGAGTTCCCTCTGGGCCTCAATTTGGCAGATAAGTTCATTGCCCGGAAGGGAATTCTTACAGAAAATGTGAAAGGGTAAGAGTAAAAAGAAGGATCCGGCTCCCTTTAAGCAAGCAGGGAGTTCTCTGGGTACAGATTTTATATATATTTTCATTTGCCATAAAACATACATTATATGACACAGAACATCTGGTAGCCTCTGGTAGCCTCACTCTTTCCCAATACTAGGAGAAACTGTAGATTTGTCTCCAGCAGCCACTTATATTCACATATTCTAAATGTTTCCCTCTGGATATAGCACAGCCGGGAGGGAGGCAGACCCTAGGCCTAGGTACCTCAGTGAGGTGTGGGAGCCCCTGTCCTAGCTGGCTCTGCCTGAGACCCAGGAGCCTGAGCACACAGGCCCCAGCATGGAGCTCTCAGGAGAAGGTGGGCCTCCTCCAGGAGACAGGGCCAGAGGCCATCTCACCAACACAGACAGCCATGGTGTCCAGTGGGATATGTCCACAGTTGAGTGTGCTGACAAATGACTAGGGGCTAATTTTCCAACCTCAACCAGGAACAAGTCTTCTGGAATCCTCTTGGGCCCTAAGGGGCTGTAGGACAGCCCAGGAATCTGAGGGCCAGGAGCTAACAACGCTGGGGGAGATGGGTTAAGGGCTGGTCTTCTCTTGGCCCCCAACCCGCTCTCCATGCATCCACACAGCATCCTCTCACAGGAGCCAAAAATCTGGAGGAGGCATGGTTTTCCTCCCTCCTCTCTCTAGATGCCCATGTCCCAGCCACAAGCACAAGAATATGGGTTCACGACATCCAGAATGTTTCCATGACTATAACCCCCACACCAACTGGCCAAGGCTCTCCCTTGCTCAACTGGTCTCCCAGCGTCCTCCTGGTCTTTCTCAGTCTGTTGTCTGCTTTTGGGGGTGCAAATGTGACCGTGTCTCATATCCACAGAGAATCCTTCCTACTAACTCTTAGGATGATTATGTTAACACAGCTCATGCCTGATTGGATCCCACTCATCCTCTGCCTAGAACTTTCTTCCTGTCTTTTCCACATCAGGACCTCTGACCTCTGATCTCTCAGCCACCAGAGCTTAGTGTGAGCATCAATCCCTCACAGAACTGAGTATGGACTCTCACAACCTTTGGTAGCAGACACCCAAACAAAAGTCATTCCCAGTGCCCAGCACTTGGCACATAGTAGGTGCTCAGTAAACATTTGTTGAATGAGAGGGCTGCTGAGACAACCAAGGGATAGGGCACCTGTCGGCCTAACACTAAGAATGGCAGCAGGAGAGAAGAGAGGGCAGGCACATCCTCCTTCAGTTTAGCCCTCCCATCAGCCCTGTGAGGTCAATGCTAATGTGTATTTGAAACAGACCCAGAGAAGTAATGTGCAGAGCCCTGAGGTAGTGAAGGCAGGATTGAACCCACGACTAGCTGGCCCCAAAGCCCATGCTATTTCTGCTACCCCCCAGGATTCTACTGGGGTGTCTAATCAGGATGACAGGGGATCGGTATACTGATGGTGGAGGAGGCAGGGATAGTACAAGCAGAGGGACAAGCATGGACAAAAGTATGGCGGCGGGGGCAGCCAGTGCATTTGGGAAAAAGAAGAGGTATGGTAAGGCGGGAGGAAGTTCTGGAGAACACAAAGCTGGAATAGCCTGGAAAGCCTGGGAAGGGAGGTGACTGCATGCCAGCTTTGGGAGCCTGAGTGTTATCCTGGACGGCTGAGAGCAGAACGTAAACCTCCCTCCCCACCCCCGTCCCAGAGACAGTCACCAGCTGCTTCAGCGCGGCACTCAGGTGACCCCAGCTTAGACCACTGAGCAGACCAGCCTCACGGCATCAGGTCAAGCACAGAATGAACAGGCAAGCAAACAAAACAAGAGGCAAGTGCCATATATATATGGCACTTGCCCCACTCTCTCTCTCTCTCAAAAGTGACCCCCAGTTAGCAGGCAGAAGCCCTTTAAAATTAAAGGGAAAACATGTCCCACTTCTGGTATAGTCTTCTGGGAGCTCCCAGGACTGACTAGGGCAAAGATCTGGGCCCAAAGATAATGAAAAGGAACTACATCCCACTGCCTAATTCCAAACTGCTCACCTCTACTTGTCCAGGAGACTTCTAGGAGGAGAGAGCAGTTAAGTTCTGACACAGCCCCTCCTCTGACCCACCAACCAAGCGCCCTCTCCCCCTGCACAGCAGATAAGGCACAGCCAGGCTCTCAGCACCAGGGCCCTAGGGGCTCGCCAACCCCTTTCTCTATTTCCCTCTGGCACATCCCACCATGGCCGTCTCCAATCATAACTTCCTGCAGGGCTGAATGAGCCCACCTTCCTCCTCTGAAGGGCAACCGGCCCCCAATGCCCTCCGAGGCTTGACAGTGTTGGAGTCGGCGTTTACTGGCTTACTCCAGACCCACCAGGCAACCAACCTTTCCCCAGGGCCTACTATGCACCCGCCACTGATGGGGATAGACAATGGTGTGAATACAAGTACACTGCCTCCTTCAATCAACGAGATTTCACCTTATGAAAAATGCTAACAATACAAACTATAAGGAAACGTTTGAGTATGTGCTAAAATACCATGGGACTGACACAGAAGAAGCTATTGGCATTCAAAAGAGGGACGACACCAGGCCTTTGGATTGGGCCAGGGAGAAAAGACTTCTCAGAAGAGCCAGAAGAAGATTCAAGCTGAGCCTTGAGATGAGCCAGAACTGTGATAGGCAAAGGAAAGGGAGATGTCAGCACAGCTGGGCAGAAGGGCCCAGGCAAAAGCCCGAGAGATAGGACCCCCAAGACTCGAATGCAAAATTGGTCCCACAGACCCTGGCCGAGTGACTCTGTGATTTGGCCCAGACAGCACCGTGGGGATATGGCCATCCCAAAGACTAACAGCGCCACATACACATGTGTGTATGTGTGTGCATGCACGAGGACACATACATCACACACACTGCCTTCCTGGCCAGTGATTATTCATATCAGAGGCCGGGCCACTTCTCCTATGGGAATCAGCCAGCAGGCAATACTTGAAAGTGCTACCACGAAGTGCCAATCTCAACAGCAATGCTTATCACATTCTTCTAAAATTCCCAAGGTGTCAACCATGAAGACCATTGAAACAGGAAAGGCCTAGATAAGGAGCTTCAGCACGCCATCCTCCCTACATTTCCTACAGCTATTTAGCAAGGCCTATCCTAAAGGCTATCCCAGGGTTGCAGAAGATTAGGCTGGGGTTTTACCTAATACCTTCCTACCCATTGTCCCTGGAAGCCAGGGGCTGTTTCAGCTTCAGAGCTTACTCAACAGGGCTCATTATGGGGTGTGGATTTCAGAGTGTGCCCAAGATCATCATGGCACAGGGGGCTTTGAGCAAGTTTCATCCCTGCTCTGGGCATCAGTTTCTTGATCTAAATGTGGCAGAAGGGGACTGTGTGACCAATAAGGACCTGTCTCTCCTATAGCTCTAAGACCTAAATGAATCCTATAATTCCCATCTACTCCACACTGGGGCAAGAGTATATCCAGGCACCAGCCTGACCCACTTATTTCTAGGAGGGAGACCGCCAGCCAGCCCTATCCGCAGCAGAATCTTGTGTAACAGCACTGAGACAGGGCACAGATAATCCCATCACCATGCCAACAGGCCAGTTCTCTTATGACACTGGTTTGGGGATACAAGGTCAGTGAGCAGAGAGTCAGTCCTAGACTTGGCTGTCCTCTAAACATACTGTGTTTGGGGCAAGCCTCTACTCCTCATGGCCTCCATTTTCAATGATGGGAAGTAAGGGCCAGTTGCCTTCCAGCTGGCATTCTTTCAGCCCCATCTCCTGTGTGCCATGGAGAGCGTAGAGAGGGGTCACATGGGACAGGTAAGAGCAGTGAGAAGGGCCAGACTCAGAGCCACGTATTCCTGGGTTTGATTCCTGACTGATCCCATTGACTACCTTTCTGACCTTGGCTGGGTCACTTATCCTGCAAGCCTTGTTGACATTGGGAACATTGGGCCTATGCCCTATACAATGTTGGCAAACTTTTGAGATAAACTATATAAAGTACCTGAAACATAGTAGGAACTCAATGTTCAGTAGTTATTATCCAAAGCACTTTTATAACCAGGATACAAGCAAACCAATGGAAGAAGAGAAAAATCCATAAACAGATGCAAATACCTATGGGAATTTAGTATATGATATGGGTAGCATTTCTAATCAGTGGCACTGAAATGAAATTTTTTAACAAATGGTGTCAGGATACCTGATTGCTACTTTTTGTTGGTGGCAAGGGCAAGGGAAGGAATAGCTATATCCAAACCTTTGTCTTTAGATTATAAGAAATTCTAGATAGAGCAGAGATTCAAATATAAACCACAAAAACTTACAAGTTCTAGAGGATAAACACAGGTGAATAGTTTTAAAATCCAACAGGAGAAAGGGATCCTTTTTCAGTGTGTCATTAAAAAAAGATGGAGAAGAAGCCATAAAGAATGAAAATTTAACAACATAAAAACCTAAAACTTCTCACTTAAATTTATGGTTAAATGAAATTTTTGCAAGACATAAAACAAAATTACTCATCAACAAACATTTACGAAGGATCTAGTGAGTACTCGTTACCACATTCCTAACATTCAAAGAGCTCTCACTATTCAGTTCTTAAACTTCCCTCAGTTCTAAAAAAGCCCCCAGTAGAAAAAGGAGCAAAGAATGTCAACAGGCAATTTGTAAAATAAGAAATACGAAAATGGCCCCTAAGAACCAAATCAATGCAAACAGATCCAATATATAATTTTTTCCACTACCATACTAACAAAGAATAAAAACATTAACAAAACCCAGGCTGGCTAGGGTGTGGAAAAATGTGTCTTCATGCTGTGTGAGTGCCCTTTGAGGGTGAGAATTTGGCGTTATGCATCGAAATGGTACATGTGCAGACATTTTGACCCTATAAAGAGATATATCTACAATGATGTTCACTGCAGTTTGTTTATGATAAAGAAAAATTGGAAACAAACTAAATATGCACGAAGGGAAGACCTGCCAAGTAAGTTATGATATTCAGAAAACACCCTGTTACTGCCTAAACCAGCCAGAGAGGTGGGAAGCCCAAGGCTCCATCAGTGGATGTCACAAGAGTGGCAGCAGGATGCAATCTGAGAGGGGAGGGCATGTTTGAGCACGACCCTTGGAAAACAATAGAACCACTCAACTTTGCCCACTGTGTGAGGGATGAGGTGATGGGGGAGGCATCCACTGAGCCCTGGGGATCCAATCCAGAGAAGAGGTTGCACACATGCACAGAGGACAACCTCCACGCTCTGTGATGGAGGGCAAGAGGTTTCTGAATTACACCTTGGCCACCTCGCTCTCCATAGGGTGGGGAGGAGAGAGGGTGGCTGTACTATGGCTTTGCTCCAACATCTCAGACAGGAAGATCCCAGATTAATGGGTAGGCACTGAGGGCCCAGCATCTGGGCACAGATACAGTGACTCAGGAGCCAGGCCAACCCCTGGGCACATCTGGGCACAGATACAGTGACTCAGGAGCCAGGCCAACCCCTGGGCAATGTTCTTCAGCCACTACCTATACTCTGCCCCAGACACACAGAGTCCACCTGCTACATTAGCCTCACCTGAGATCTACAGGCCACCTGGGTCCAAGCTTTGGTTCAGAACCCACCATTGACGGTCAGATGGACTTGGGACACCAGACCTCAACACCGAGGGCCACAATGTAAGGAGAAGGTGGGGCAAGAAAGAAGTCAGGACACAGAAGAATATGGTAAGAGAGTTTAGAAAATCAGTTTCACTACCCAAGGGGTTCTCAGGCCTTCTCTGGAAGAAAGTCTTAGCACAGAAACTTCTGCTCGAACAAAGGTTAAAATGGAACCCCAGGTAGAAAACGCACATGCCACCCCGTGGAGGCACTCACATGGACGGAAGGCGTAGGGGCAGAGGATCTATTGTGCGATAGATAGCTCTGTGCTTGTTCCTCTGTGAGAGGGGGTGAGAATGAGGCAAAGTCCTGTTTTCCAGAAGCATGCAGTCAGGTGGGGAAAAGGGACTTGACAAATGTAGGCCAGAGGAGTGAGTGCTCATGTTGGCCACCTGGAGGTCAGAGTGGCTCCTGGGACAGGAATGCAGACAGTTCAGGAAGATCTGAAGGTCCAATCTGGGAAAGAGGCAAAGTCAACTGCAGAATCCAGTGAAGAAGCACACACAGGACAAACCCAAGAAGAGGTCCCTGGCAGGGGGTAGGCTGAGTCTGCTCTGGCCAGAGCAGGAGGAGTGATGGGAGGGAGCGTCTGAGAGGTAGCAGGGATCCCTGGGGAGCCTCCAAGGCCTTGAGCTAATCACTTAACAGTTCTGCTTTGACTAGAAAAAAAACAGGGCTGGAATACACTCAATCACTCAGGCCCATGCTCCTGTGGCAGACCATGTGCTCGCCAGCCTTCCTTTCCCAACTAGGCAGGACCTCATGGGACTGGGCGCTCAGCAAACAGGAGGAGGAGAAGAAGTCAACACTCACAGGGCAGTGTCTGGGCCAGCCTCAGGCACAGGAGGACAAGGCTGCAGGAGCACAGGGTCCCAACACACAAAAAACCCTGGCAGCAGGTGACAGAGACCCTCTGAGGAGCTATACATGGGTCTGGCCTGACTCTGGCCAAGTGAGAGGGCAGAGGATGAGGAAGAGGAAGTGGAAGAGGTTTTACAGGGAGACCATCTGGGTGGAGAAGCGGTGGTGAGGCCAGACTCAGGCAGCGGCCAAGACCCTAGAGAGGAGACAGAGCATCAAGAAACGCTTCAGCATCAGAATGGGTGGCACCATCCGCCACTCAGGCTGGAAACCTGGACCTTTCTTGCCTCTTTCTCATGCCCTTGGCCTAACTGGTCCCTTAGGGACAGCTGTCCACGGGAGAAGCAGCAGACCCGGGACGGGGATGTGGACAAAGGCCATTAGCTTGAGTGTGACCCGGAGAGCGCCCCCTATCTGGCAGGACACACAGTGCAGTGCTTGGTCACCAACCTCCAACACCTCACACCCAGGACTGGGCCTTCCTCAACACCATTCGCCCTGACTGCATGCCATGCACATTGATGCCACAGCGCAGGAGTTGGCCTGAACTGATTGAATGGAGGATCCCAGCAGGCAGTTGGAGGTCCTTCTCAGGAGGTCAGGGAGGAGAGAGCAGCTAGTGAAAAAAGGAACTGATATCAGCAGACACAAAGCTTTGTGACACAAAGCTGTCTGAGTGCTGTCCTCATTCTAGCAGCTTTACAGAGATTAATTCAGTCAATCCTCATAACCACCAGAGAGGTAGGCACTATTATTATCCCCCATTTACCGATGAGGAAACCATGTCACAGAGAGGTTAAGAAACCTGCCAAAGGTCACACAGCTAGAAGTCGTAGAGCCAGAACCAACCCAGGCAAAGTGGCCCCACTTAATCACTCTGCTATGGAAACCAGGCCAAGAAGAGATGGGATAATGTGCAGAGAGAGAAAAAAAGGCCAACGACAGAGCCTAGGGTGCTAGCCATGAACAAAGAGTAGGAAGAGGAGATGAGGCCACCAGTGAGGAGGGATGAGGAGCAAGAGAAAATCAGGAGCCCTACCTTGCTGGGATAGTGCTCAGGAAGTGGTGGAGTAAGCCAATGAATTAATGAGTCAGTGAAGGCTAAGGACAGGGGGTGATGTGGACACCATGAAGCAGACAGCTGCAGGAAAGAGCAGGTGCGTGGTCAGCAGTGCCCCACTGCAGAGAGAACAGGAGGGCTCCAGATTTGGGGTGTGACCTGTCCTTCCCAGCCCACAGATGTGGTGTTCAGTCTGGGAATGGCTAAGCCACAGCAGGCCTTGGTCTGCTCTGCATGGCTGCAAAACATTTGCTTTCTCTCCATCCAATGGGACTCCTGCTCAATGCCAAGTTCTTTCAAGTGCAGAAAGGATTTGCTCCCCAAACAGTTCACAGCTATTTCTAAAGCTCACATTGCAAGATGTTGCCTATTTATAACCAGAAATTCCTCTATAACCAAACTGGACAAAGAAGAGGCAACCCCATATTGTCTTTGATTTTGTTTTAAATAAGAAGAGCTCAGAATTGTGTCCTTGACCGTATCCAAGTTATTCCTTTTCCCCATATATGGCCGGATCCACTGTTTGCCAGGATGAGCCATGTTTTCCTTATTAAGCAATATACAAAGTTAGCAAACAGAACCCGCTCACTGTCCCACACCCCAATCCCAACTGTCCCTGCTGGAGCAACCCTGACCAGGCTGCAGAGCATCCGAGGGTCCTAGCAGCAGCGAGGCATGGACCAGAAGGCTGGACTGGAGCCCGAGCAGCTTGGCAGCTCTGGTCTACCACTACACAGACCCAAACTCTAGGCATCAACAGTAGTGGGGCCTCCTGAGCACCAGGCTCTGCGCAAAGTCGTGCTGGCGCTCCTAACAACCCTAAGGTCCAGGTATCATCATCCTCATCTCACGGATGAGCAGAGTGAGGCACCCGGAGGCCACATCATCTGTTCAAGGTCCTCCAGCTGGGCTGACAGAGGTGGAGAAGAGCCCATTTCTGTCTGACTGCCCAGCTCATCCTCATCTTCCTTCCCCTTAAATCATCTCTCCTCTCTGAGCCTTGGTTTACCACCCCTGCAAAGTGAGATGGCTAGAAAAGCCATTTCCTAACCCTCAGCAACACTCACACCAGCACTTGCTCTCTGACAAGTATCAGAAACTCCTGACATGCCCCTTGGTCAAGGTCTGGCATGAAAGAAAGCTGGCAGGTGTGTGGACACACAGACCTACCTACTCCCCCCCAGAGTCTAGAGCCCACAGCTGGAGCGGTAGAGCCTCCGCCACCCATCGGGAACTTAGAACAGTCTCTCCGCCTCCCTGCTCAGTACTTCTCGGCTCCCAGAATTTTCCCAACACTTCAAGACCTCCCCCTCTAAGAGCTATTCTGTCCCACAGAGCCCACACCATGTCCATAGCCTGCTGTCTGAGCCCCACCAGCCTGACAACCTTGGAGAGCTAGGCCTCTGGAACTCGATAACTAGGACACACTGGGCAGAGGGGATGGCTGTGGGATTAAATGCTGGGGCCTGGAAGTTCTACCCCCACAAGTGGACGGATCCAATGTGGCCCTGAAACAGTTGCCCCCCAGTAGTCATCTTTGGAAAATGCAAGACTGGGGCTCACATCTCCAGGTGAGGTAGACAACTGGTGAAATCTCTGGGCTGCAGGGGTCCAGACCAGACTTCTAGAGGAATTTCTATATTCCTCAAACCTGCATGCTTAGCTGGCACCCAGAATTTTTTTAATAATAAATTTATTTTTTATTGGTGTTCAATTTGCCAACATACAGAATAACACCCAGTGCTCATCCCGTCAAGTGACCCCCTCAGTGCCCGTCACCCGTTCACTCCCAACCCCCGCCCTCCTCCCCTTCCATCACCCCTAGTTCGTTTCCCAGAGTTAGGAGACTTATGTTCTGTCTCCCTTTCTGATATTTCCTACCCATTTCTTCTCCCTTCCCTTCTATTCCCTTTCACTATTATTTATATTCCCCAAATGAATGAGAACATATAATGTTTGTCCTTCTCCGACTGACTTACTTCACTCAGCATAATACCCTCCAGTTCCATCCATGTTGAAGCAAATGGTGGGTATTTGTCGTTTCTAATAGCTGAGGAATATTCCATTGTATACATAAACCACATCTTCTTTATCCATTCATCTTTCGATGGACACCGAAGCTCCTTCCACAGTTTCGCTATTGTGGCCATTGCTGCTAGAAACATCGGGGTGCAGGTGTCCCGGCGTTTCATTGCATCTGAATCTTTGGGGTAAATCCCCAACAGTGCAACTGCTGGGTCGTAGGGCAGATCTATTTTTAACTCTTTGAGGAACCTCCACACAGTTTTCCAGAGTGGCTGCACCAGTTCACATTCCCACCAACAGTGCAAGAGGGTTCCCTTTTCTCCACATCCTCTCCAACATTTGTGGTTTCCTGCCTTGTTAATTTGCCCCATTCTCACTGGTGTGAGGTGGTATCTCATTGTGGTTTTGATTTGTATTTCCCTGATGGCAAGTGATGCAGAGCATTTTCTCATGTGCGTGTTGGCCATGTCTATGTCTTCCTCTGTGAGATTTCTGTTCATGTCTTTTGCCCATTTCATGATTGGATTGTTTGTTTCTTTGGTGTTGAGTTTAATAAGTTCTTCATAGATCTTAGAAACTAGCCCTTTATCTGATACGTCATTTGCAAATATCTTCTCCCATTCTGTAGGTTGTCTTTTAGTTTTGTTGACTGTATCCTTTGCTGTGCAAAAGCTTCTTATCTTGATGAAGTCCCAATAGTTCATTTTTGCTTTTGTTTCTTTTGCCTCGTGGATGTATCTTGCAAGAAGTTACTGTGGCCGAGTTCAAGAAGGGTGTTGCCTGTGTTCTCCTCTAGGATTTTGATGGAATCTTGTCTCACATTTAGATCTTTCATCCATTTTGAGTATATCTTTGTGTATGGTGAAAGAGAGTGGTCTAGTTTCATTCTTCTGCATGTGGATGTCCAATTTTCCCAGCACCATTTATTGAAGAGACTGTCTTTCTTCCAGTGGATAGTCTTTCCTCCTTTATCGAATATTAGTTGACCATAAAGTTCAGGGTCCACTTCTGGGTTCTCTATTCTGTTCCATTGATCTATGTGTCTGTTTTTGTGCCAGTACCACACTGTCTTGATGACCACAGCTTTGTGGTACAACCTGAAATCTGGCATTGTGATGCCCCCAGATATGGTTTTCTTTTTTAAAATTCCCCTGGCTATTCGGGGTCTTTTCTGATTCCACACAAATCTTAAAATAATTTGTTCTAACCCTTTGAAGAAAGTCCATGGTATTTTGATAGGGATTGCACTAAACGTGTAAATTGCCCTGGGTAACATTGACATTTTCACAATATTAATTCTGGCACCCAGAATTTTACAGTGGCATCAGTGTGACCCACTTCCCTGGGCCAACACCCTGGTTTCCTCCCGGCCCTCCCACTTCTCATCTTTGTTCTCCTTCCATCCCGCCTCCCAAAACATGCAGCCTGTGGGTTCCCCACGAAATACTGCACACCTTCCTTCCCTGGCAGCATTTTTCACTATTTTTCACATTAATCTGACAATAGTAAGTATAATAAACCCACACTTCGATTTGCTTTTCCTACTTCCAGGAACTATAGTACCTTAATGTCCTGAGGGTGAAAAGTGAACACTTTCTCACTCCCATCTTCTTGGGAGCCCACCTTCTTCACCTTGCCTTCTGGTGTATGTCCCGTGAGGTTAGCATCAATGGATCAGTTCAACAAATCACTTAAATATCAGTCACGTGAATACATATATGAAGACCCAACATTTAAGAAGCCAGGCTCAAGCAGTTGATTTGTTTCATGTTTATTTTAAAATTGTAAAAGATGGGATGACTGGGTGGCTCAGCGGTTGAGCACCTGCCTTTGGCCCAGGGCGTGATCCTGGGGTCCTGGGATCGAGCCCCACATCAGGCTCCCTGCAAGGAGCCTGCTTCTCTCTCTGCCTGTATCTCTGCCTCTGTGTGTGTGTGTCTCTCATGAATAAATAAATAAAATCTTTAAAAAAATTTTAAAAGATAAGCAACTGTTCCAAGAAATGACTACCACCCTTGGATCGCAGAAGCATTTTAATCTGCAGTGACAGTTTGTCTTTTTCATATCCTGACATACTCTTCCCAACCAGGTGTTGACTGGTGCCACAGATGTCTCTCTTTTTTTTTTAAGAGAGAGAGAGAGGCAGAGACATAGGCAGAGGGAGAAGCAGGCTCCATGCAGGCAGCCGGATGCAAAACTCAATCCCAGGACCCCGAGATCACGCCCTGAGCCAAAGGCAGACACTCAACCACTGAGCCACTCTGGGGATTTTAAGATGCCTCAACTCGTGCTGCATCCACATACCTCTGACCTGCTATGATTCAGAACCACTTTGTGGAGCTCTGCCCCCAGAGCCCATCAGCACCCAGATTACTTCAGACTTACTTTAGACATACTCTCTTTTGTTTTGCATTTTTTTTTGTTTTGCATTTTTAAAAAAGTTTATCATTTTAAATAGCAGCCTGTATTTTTGTAAGAATTTCAAATGAAACCAAAGTGTATAAAACAGGAAAGCCCGATCCCAACATGGGTACTGTGGGCAGATGGGCAGCATTGTCCCTTCTTCTCAGGAGAATCCATGGCCGGCAGCATTCTACTGACTCACTGAAGTTCCTGAGTACAGCTTGCACAATTCCCTTCCACCTGCCATTACTGAACCTAGTCAGTGGTCACCAGGGGCTAGCTGGCCCTCAGTACCACTTTCCTCAACATGAAAACATGTCTGCCTGGCCCCTCACAACTACCTCATCTCTCTCTACTCCAAATCATCTTATATGGCACCTTATCACATTTCTTTCATTTTTTATGTTGCCTTATCAAAAGTAGCAGTACACATCACTGCTCAATCCAGGCAAGAGTTCTCCATCTCCAGAAGGGAGTCCTTCCATCCCTCTAAGACCCAGGCCCTACCTACTTTTCCAGACATAGTCTCCTGTTTCACCTCCATGCATCATCTGAACAGCCTCCAGCCTCCTTATAAGTCCCCAGTATGCTGTCTTAAATTTGCTCAAGACTGTCCCACCTTTCTTCTCTGTCCCAACTTTGTAGGACCAAATCCCTCCCTCACATGGCAAAACTAAACCCACAGGCTTCCTCTTCCATGATGTCTTGCCTGATGCTCCCAGCTGGAAGCAATGATTGACTGCTCCCTCTCCTGACCTGTATCATAACACCTCATATGAGGAGCCAGTTCTCTTGTGTCTTGACTCCTCAGTAGACCATGAAACTCATGGGGGCAGATGCCATGTCTTATGTGCTTGATTCTTCCATCGACTCCGACAGCAACAAGCACACAGTAGACACACAAGTAAACAAACTGAAGAACATTGTATGGATAGATGATGTTTGAGGTCTCTTGAACAGCAAACTACATGCAGTTGAGGAGGAACACTAAGAAAGATGCAAAATGTACAGGTGCTAACAATCACAGGTGCAGTGAAGGTAGAGAAGCAGGGGCTTCTAGGACATGTCTCCTAAGAAATGGTGTCCTGGGCAAGGACAACAGCCAGAACAAAGTCTCAGGGGTGAGAAGTAATGGAAAATGAAGATGGGTAGCAAGACAAGATCAGATTCAGAGGTACCCGACCCCAGGAAAGAAGTTCACAGACTATTGACAATGCAGAGCCACTAATCTGGCTCCTGGGATGGTGACCAATGGGTTGAGTGGAAGAAAAACACACAGCTCTGGCCTTTCTCTGCCCGAAGAGACGTTCTCTACCTTGTCTTCATTGGACCATTGTCCAAGGTTCACACAAAAGCCACCTTCTCCAGGAAGCCAGAGGCTGGAAACTGAGAGATAAGATCTCATCCATGATTCTCATAGAGTATCAGGAAACGTGTCTGATCAGAAGGCTCTAATAGAGCTTTGGTGACTTTTTTCAGTATGGAAAGATAATACTACATGATTTAATGCAACAGTATTTGCTAAGCCTGATGAACATGTACTTACACTTACAGAGCATAGGCGAAACATGAAATAAGAAGGAGAGCAAGGAAAGACTTTCTTTGTTCCTTCCTTGTTCCTTTCTTATGAAGCAACAATTCATTGACATCAGAAAGACTCACCGTACATTAACTTTACATTTATTCATTTCAAAAATATACAAATACCTACTATGTGCTGGATACTGAACGCCTACAAACTGGCCATGCAATGGGGAAGGTGGGTAATGGGATGAGAACATTCTACGTAAAAGAAACAGAATCTGCAAAGAGGTCAAAGATAAGGACCATAGGATCAAGTTTGACTGCCCAGGAGGAGCAGGTGGATCCCAGAGGCAGGAAGGTTTGTGAGAGACAGGAGACAGGATGAAGGCTTAAACCAGAGCAGGGGCAGGGACTCAGGTGCAGAGAAGACGACACGTTTAGGAGACAGTGCAAAATCAGAGTCTGTCGGGTTGGCTGACGGGCGCACAGACAGGTGCACATACGTCCTAAGCAAACCTGGTTCTGGAGCTGGGCCTCCCAAGACAGCGATGCTCACTGAGCGGGCCCAACCACATAACTGGCCAAGTCAGGAGCCATGAATGGTGGCCCAGAATAAGGCCATAGACCAAGATTACTGATCCCTCTATGGCTCCCCCCCAATAGGCTGGATCCTCGCTGGCACAGTGGATTGTCCCAGCCAGCACTGCTAGAGGTAAGCACAAAATGAACCTGAAATTGTAGCCCAGAGCCCCATCCAAGAGAATCAACAGAACGTGCTATGCAGGCATCACATGGCTTAACATGACAAGTTTTTGTACCTCTGAATGCCAAATGGCTTCACTCCCTACCAAAAGCTGGAGCCAAGTCCATATTGTGACAGACTGGCAAGGAGTAGGGGCTAGCAGTGGGGGAAGGGTATGGAGCAGGGACAGCTAAGCTGGCATGCATCCAGTGAGACCCGAGAACACCACCCATACCTATACAGCCTCAACTGGATTTGGCATGTAGTGGTTTCAGCTTGTACTCCAAAGTCCTAGTCCCTCCAGGTGACACTGGTGTAATTAGGCAATCCATAGGCTGGCGGTCAGATCAAAATCTCAAGAGAAATGAGACTGTCACACAATGCAGATGGGAAGCAGAGGTTAGGGCCCCGCATAGCTCTCCTCCCTCCAGCCAGTGGCCAGAGTCTCCAGGATCAGCTATTGTCCATGAGGTGAGGCTAACCCCACACGGTAAAATCCATCTTTCAGGTCCCACTTTGCCCCATCGTGCTCCTCCCTCCTCTGCCCCCAGTACCACCTCACCCTAACTACAGGCTGGAGATAGACAAAGCTCCACTGCACACATGTGTGCACAGGTAGAGATGGCATAGCCCCGGCCACAGCCTGGTCAGGATACCCTTTCCCCAGGCTCGGCTGCACCTGCACCACTCAAGAGTGACAGCTTAGTGGGAGAATGAGCGACAAGTAGGCCTACGCAGCTGGACCTCCTGCCAGGGACTCCCACACCTCTGTCCCCAGCTCTGACCTCTCCACTCGCAGCAGGCTCCTCCAACCAGATGCTCGAGCATCTCAAATAAAGCTTACCAAACAGAACCTGCCTCTTTCCCTCCAGACCAGCCCCTCCACCAGCATTCCCCACCTCCAGCGTGGCTCCACTGCCACCCCATTTCCCAAGCAGGAAGTGTCGGGTCCCTAGGGAGCCCTGCCTCTCTCCCTCAGCATCTACCCCTCCGATTGTCTCTCCAGTTCTCTCCATCCCAATGCCGCCACCGCTTCAGCTGGTCTCACCTCCCGGACCCTTCTCCTTCCACACAGCACCAGGGCAAATGTCTTAAAATGCAAAGCTGCCCCACATAGGACTGTCCCCAAATACCCATCTGGGTGAATCCACATATGCTCCCAGGTTCTGCGATTCTGACCCCTGCCATCCCAGTTCCCGTGACCCCTCCCTTATTCACTCATCCTCAGCCATGCCACCCTTTCTTCCTCCTGAACATGCACACCCCCTCTCCTCAGCAGGCCTTCGCACATGCTACTCCCCCAATCTTAACCCCTTTGCCTGGCTCCACCTCTCCTTCCTTCAGGACTAGCTCAGGCAAGAGGCCTTCCCTGGCCACCACTGCTTCATGCCAAGTGCTCAGTTCCCAGTTACTTGTCTCTCCATGTCCCTCCCTACACTGTCCAGTATAGATGGAACATTCCATCACCACAGAAAACTCCATCGGACACTCTAGACCATAAGTTCCATGAGGGCAGGGACTGAGTCTGCCTGCCCCTCTACTGTCACCCGGGCCCGGCATACACGGGCAAGCTCCATGTGGGCTGAACAAGTGAAGGGGCAGCTGAGAGGGAAGAAAGTAGAAGTGGGCAAATGGGCTGAGGTCCATCTCCTGTGTGCAGGCACTGCGCCGTAATGGATGTGGGCATTCCATTTGGGGGCTGGTCACTGGGGAAGACATCCCATCTGGAGAAGCACCAAGGGCTGGTACAGCAGAGGGAAATGAGCCACCAGGAACAGGAATGTTTTTCAGCTGTCCCAACCCAGAGTGAAGAGCCACAGTCCTGACCTCCTCGCAGCTGCTCACATCCCAGCCCAACCCATGAAGAAAATCTCCGACACAGAGGATGGCCCTCCTCAAATCCTCTTCAGTGAGAGGGAGGCTGCACCCACATGACATGGCCTCGCTCCCAGACAGGCTAGGACCCAAGCTCTGCTGTGGAGGGTGAATGCTTTGTGGCTAGCCCCAAATCCAAGCCAATCAGACCTGGCCTGCTGGTCTGTCCAGAGTTTCACACTCTAGATTCCTGGACTTCCCCTAGTACCTGGGTTTTCACCCAAATTCCTGGGGTCAGAATGTCCCAAGTCTGTCAGAACACAGGTCAGCAAAAGGGTGAAACGGAAATCACAGACTCAATCCCCCATGCGTGCCACACACCGGACCCCAGCACCCTAACCCACAGCTGCCACACCTGAAATGATCCTTCAATGACTAAGGGGTTGCCCCTCCCTGGCCCAGAGCCCTCGGTGGGCTGCCAGAGAACGACGCAGCCCAAGAGTCAAGGCAAGGTGCCAGCTCCAGTTGCCACAGTATTGTTAAAAGTCAACTGTCTCCCAGGGAGGTGGTTACACGGGTGTTTGCTTTATAATAATTTGTTAAACTGAACATTTCTATATGTGTTGTATTTCACAATTTTTTTAAGATGAAAAAAAAAGGCAACCGTCTCTGTGGAATGTAAACCCCAGTGAATGCCAAAACTCAGGCCAGTGCCAGAGTCATCACCCAGGACTCAGACACCAACAGGGCCAAGTACAGAGCAGCCCCATGAGCCAAGTACCCCAGCAGCCCACTCTGTGCCCAGGGCCTGTCAGCTCCAGGCTCGCACTTACCAGGGAGAAGGCCATGCCAATCCCCAATTAAAGGCCTTTGTGGGAGGAAAGGGAGAAACGGGAGAGCATGTACTGCTCTCTAGATACCACTCACCAGCATGATGCCTCTTCTCAACCACCCACATAGCCTGCCAGCATCTGGACACCGGAGCCCACAATACCCTGGTAGGAAAGCTGGGCATGAACTAGGGTCTGAAAACTCCTTTTGGAAGAGAGAGAAAAACCATACAGAGGACAAGCAGTTCACATGATGGCCAGGACACACAGAAGGGCTCAGCCTTACTACTCATAGATGTGCAAATTAAAGCAGCAATGAGACAACATTTTCATCCAACCTACTAGCAACAATTACCAAGAACGATAAGACAGGGGTAAGCAAAGAGGCAAGGCAAAAAGCCCTCTCACGAACCAAGGAGCAGAGTATAAAGTGAACGCCTATCTTTGGCAATTAGGACTATCTGCCAATATCTGAGCTGTACACACCCATCTGGCAATTCCTTTTTTTTTTAAGATTTTATTTATTTATTCATGACAGACACAGAGAGAGAGAGGCAGAGACACAGGCAGAGGGAGAAGCAGGCTCCATGCAGGGAGCCCGACGTGGGACTTGATCCCAGGTCTCCAGGATCACACCCTGGGCTGAAGTCAGTGCTAAACCGCTGAGCCACCCGGGCTGCCCTCATCTGGCAATTCCACTCCAAGGAGATATATAAGGAGACAAAATGACAGGTGTGCAAAGATGTGGGTACACTGGATTCAGAGTAGCACTCCTTACAGGAACAAAAAATTGGAAACATCCTAAATGTTTGATATATAAATTATAGCATATGAGAACACTGTGCAGCATGTTAAAAAGAAAGCAGTAACTCCTAATTTATGATTGATAGATGCCCATGATCTTTGTCCAAGTGTTGGGGGAATGTGACCAGTTAGAGGATGATATGGTATAGTATATGCTAGGATAGTATGATCTCAGGTATATTCACAAAGTGTAGGGGCAAAGGCTTACAAGTATGACTATTTCAACCTACAGAGACATACAATTCATGAAGGCAAAACTATGTGGAAAGACAAATGGTTGATTAGTTCTGGATGAAGAGGTAGATTCTGAGGGAAGTTTGCTTACCTTGGACAGTTGTAATTTTTATAAGAATCATGTTTTACAAAGAAGTAATGAAGATATCCCATTAAAATAAAGCATTAAGTAAGAAAAAACAGGCCTAAACACACAAAGATAGAAAGAATAGGAAAAGATCAGACATTTCTTCAAAGAAGGCACCCAGATGGCCAACAGACACATGAAAAGATGCTCATCATCACTTATCATCAGGGAAATGCAAATCAAAACTACAATGAGCTATCACTTCACACCTGTCAGAATGGCTAAAATCAACAACACAGGAAACAACAGGTGTTGGCAAGGATATAGAGAAAAAGGAACCCTGGTGTACCACTGGTGGAAATGCAAACTGGTACACCCACTGTGGAAAACAGTATGGAGGTTCCTCAAAAAGTTAAAAATAGAATTACCTTACAATCTAGCAATCTCATGACTGGGTATTTACCCAAAGAACACAAGAACACTAATTCAAAGGGATACACTCACCCCAATGTTTATAGCAGCATAGTCTACAATCACCAAGATACGTAAGCAGCCCAAGTGTCCACTGACTGATAAATGAATAAAGAAGTTGTGACATGCACACACACACACACACACACACTGGGATATTACTCAGCCATAAAAAAAAAGAATGAAATCTTGCCATTTTCAATGACATGGATGGAGCTAGAGAGTATAATGCTAAGCAAAATAAGTCAGTCAGAGAAAGACAAATACCATATGATTTCACTCATATGTAGAATCTAAGAAACAAAACAAAGGAGCAAAGGGGGAGCAAAAGACAGAGGGGAACACTGAGAAACAGACTGTTAACTACAGAGGACAAACTGACAGCTGCCAAGGAGAGGGGGGATGGGGATGGGGGAAATAGGTAATGGGGATGAAGGAGCGCACCTGTGATGAGCATCAGGCAGTGTATGGAAGTGCAGACTCACTATACTGTACACCTAAAACTAATACAACACTATATGTTGACTAACTGGAATTAAAATACAAACTCTAAAAAAAAAGAAAGAAAGAACAGGAGAGGAAACAAGAGCAACAAAATGTGGAGAACTAGGAAGCAGGAGATAAGAGTAGCTGACTTAACAGACCTAAGCAATCTAAATCCAAGTCAGCAGTGAGGAAAGCCAAAAAGCCACCCAATGTTCACCCGAGAATCATATAAAGCCTTAGGAATTAGAGGCACCAGGGACCCAGGAGAGGTGGGGTATGGAGAAGGAGGGCCAGCTGAAAGCCCTTGCGATCAGCTTTTAGGTGTACAGATCCCTCTCCAGCTACCGACAGCAGCCAGGTAGCTACCCCTCACCTTGCTGGCAGAAGACAGGAGGATTATTTTTTCTGAAGGGTTAAGCAGAAGGGCTCTGGTTTGGGAACACCAAGCACAGTTGAAAGCAGGGATACCATGCTGCAAATAGGGGAATTAAGTGTAAGTTTACACTCTGAATGTTAAGACCCCCATGCTTGCTTGCTTCCCCCATCAGATTCTCAGAATACTGGTAGCCCAGTAAATGTCCTCAAAGCTGCAGAATGGAAGAGGCTTCTCTGGATCACCTAGCCAGCCCTAGAAAAAAAGAAGTATTAGTTCTCCAAAAGGACTGCTATTCTGTGCACAACACACACACACACACACACCCCTTCCAACCCACTTTTTTTTTAATTTATTTTTTATTGGTGTTCAATTTACTAACATACAGAATAACCCCCAGTGCCCGTCACCCATTCACTCTCACCCCCCGCCCTCCTCCCCTTCTACCACCCCTAGTTCATTTCCCAGAGTTAGCAGTCTTTACGTTCTGTCTCCCTTTCTGATATTTCCCACACATTTCTTCTCCCTTCCCTTATATTCCCTTTCACTATTATTTATATTCCCCAAATGAGTGAGAACATATAATGTTTGTCCTTCTCCGACTGACTTACTTCACTCAGCATAATACCCTCCAGTTCCATCCACGTTGAAGCAAATGGTGGGTATTTGTCATTTCTAATAGCTGAGGAATATTCCATTGTATACATAAACCACATCTTCTTTATCCATTTATCTTTCGTTGGACACCGAGGCTCCTTCCACAGTTTGGCTATCGTGGACATTGCTGCTATAAACATCGGGGTGCAGGTGTCCCGGCGTTTCATTGCATTTGTATCTTTGGGGTAAATCCCCAACAGTGCAATTGCTGGGTCGTAGGGCAGGTATATTTTTAACTGTTTGAGGAACCTCCACACAGTTTTCCAGAGTGGCTGCACCAGTTCACATTCCCACCAACAGTGTATGAGGGTTCCCTTTTCTCCGCATCCTCTCCAACATTTGTTGTTTCCTGCCTTGTTAATTTGCCCCATTCTCACTGGTGTGAGGTGGTATCTCATTGTGGTTTTGATTTGTATTTCCCTGATGGCAAGTGATGCAGAGCATTTTCTCATATGCATGTTGGCCATGTCTATGTCTTCCTCTGTGAGATTTCTGTTCATGTCTTTTGCCCATTTCATGATTGGATTGTTTGTTTCTTTGGTGTTGAGTTTAATAAGTTCTTTATAGATCTTGGAAACTAGCCCTTTATCTGATACGTCATTTGCAAATATCTTCTCCCATTCTGTAGGTTGTCTTTGAGTTTTGTTGACTGTATCCTTTGCTGTGCAAAAGCTTCTTATCTTGATGAAGTCCCAATATTCATTTTTGCTTTTGTTTCTTTTGCCTTCGTGGATGTATCTTGCAAGAAGTTACTATGGCCGAGTTCAAAAAGGGTGTTGCCTGTGTTCTTCTCTAGGATTTTGATGGAATCTTGTCTCACATTTAGATCTTTCATCCATTTTGAGTTTATCTTTGTGTATGGTGAAAGAGAGTGGTCTAGTTTCATTCTTCTGCATGTGGATGTCCAATTTTCCCAGCATCCATTCCTGATCAAAACTCTTCAGAGTGTAGGGATAGAGGGAACATTCCTCGACATCTTAAAAGCCATCTATGAAAAGCCCACAGCAAATATCATTCTCAATGGGGAAGCACTGGGAGCCTTTCCCCTAAGATCAGGAACAAGACAGGGATGTCCACTCTCACCACTGCTGTTCAACATAGTACTGGAAGTCCTAGCCTCAGCAATCAGACAACAAAAAGACATTAAAGGCATTCAAATTGGCAGAGAAGAAGTCAAACTCTCCCTCTTCGCCGATGACATGATACTCTACATAGAAAACCCAAAAGTCTCCACCCCAAGATTGCTAGAACTCATACAGCAATTCGGTAGCGTGGCAGGTTACAAAATCAATGCCCAGAAGTCAGTGGCATTTCTATACACTAACAATGAGACTGAAGAAAGAGAAATGAAGGAGTCAATCCCATTTACAATTGCACCCAAAAGCATAAGATACCTAGGAATAAACCTAACCAAAGATGTAAAGGATCTATACCCTCAAAACTATAGAACACTTCTGAAAGAAATTGAGGAAGACACAAAGAGATGGAAAAATATTCCATGCTCATGGATTGGCAGAATTAATATTGTGAAAATGTCAATGTTACCCAGGGCAATATACACGTTTAATGCAATCCCTATCAAAATACCATGGACTTTCTTCAGAGAGTTAGAACAAATTATTTTAAGATTTGTGTGGAATCAGAAAAGACCCCGAATAGCCAGGGGAATTTTAAAAAAGAAAACCATAGCTGGGGGCATCACAATGCCAGATTTCAGGTTGTACTACAAAGCTGTGGTCATCAAGACAGTGTGGTACTGGCACAAAAACAGACACATAGATCAGTGGAACAGAATAGAGAATCCAGAAGTGGACCCTGAACTTTATGGTCAACTAATATTCGATAAAGGAGGAAAGACTATCCATTGGAAGAAAGACAGTCTCTTCAATAAATGGTGCACTTTTTAGTGAATATGAATAAACAGGTAGGCATTATCAGACATTAGAAGAAACTTTCTAGTAAGAAAGATAGAGGACAAAATATAAAAGGAAAGAGACAAAGCAAGGAGAGTAAAACTTTAAAGAATAATAGTTAATGTAATCAAATTACATGCTTCCATGAAAGTCCAATAGGATGCTACAGAGCAACAATGACATGTTAAGAACCTAAGAGTTCTTGGAAATTAAAAACATGACAATAGCAATGAAAAATTCAGTAAAAGGGATGAAATAGTATTGAGAGAATCTCCAGAAAGAACAGTAAAAAGAAAGCAAAAGAGCAATGCCACAAGGATCAACATCTAAATAATCAAATATATTAGTTGTTAGCCCAGCAATGCTAAATAATAAACAACTGCAACATCTCAGTGGCATACATCAATAAGCATGTACTGCTTATGCATAGGATGGTTGCTGATCTTGGCTTGGGGAGGGAGCTGGCTCTACTCCACATGTCTCTCATCTTTCTCCTGGAAACAGTAGGCTAACTTGGGCGTGTTCTTCTCGTGGTGATGACAGCAAACAAAAGCAAGCAAACTCCATCACGCAAGTGACTTTCAGACCTTCACCTGTACCATGATTACAACATCCCATAGGCCCAAAGCAAGCCACATGTCTCAGCCCAGAGTCAGAGAAGGAGGGAACCACAGTGTTACAAGGCAAAGAATATGGATACAAAGAAGAGGCTATTTTTGCAATCAAACATGTAAGAGATTTTTTTTAAGACAGAAAATAGGATAGAAAGATATAAAATAAATAATTCCAAAATAAATAAATAAAATAATTCCAATACACTTCCTAAAACTAAAGGACATCATTTTCTAGACTGCATAGCCCACTGAGTGCTTAGCAAACAAAAGTAAATAAAACCATACCAAAAATCATACCAAATATCAATTTTAGATCACTGGGAACATAAAGAAGTTCCTGCAAGGCTCTGGAGAAAAAAATAGCAGGATTCATACAAAATTTGGAGAATCAAAATGGCATCCAAATTTTCAATAGAAACGTCAAAAGCTAAAAGACAATGGACAAAATCTTCAAAATTCTTAAGGAAAATACTTGTAAATTAGAATTCCATACCCAGCCAAACTATCACATTAAGGGTGCCAGGAAAAGTAAGAGTTTGGGCAGCCACAGTGGCTCAGCGGTTTAGCGCCACCTTCAGCCCAGGGCGTGATCCTGGAGACCCGGGAGCCTGGAGACTCCCCGCATGGAGCCTGCTTCTCCCTCTGCCTGTGTCTCTGCCTCTGTGTGTGTGTCTCTCATGAATAAATAAATAAAATCTTTTAAAAAAATGTAGTAGTATTTAAAAAAAAGAAAAGTAAGAGTTTGTAACATAAACAAGGCTTAAAAACTTCACTTCCAGTGCATGCTTTCTTGGGAAGCCATGGAGAATGTGAAGCCAAAAGAGAGGGTAAACCAAAAAGCACAATGGCATGGGACACAGGGAACAGGAAATCCTACTCAGAAGAAAAGGGAAGCCAATTCCCAGGATGATGGTGAAGGAAAAGCTCAAGAATATAGATCTATATCCAGGACAGAGGGCAACCAGTCCAGACCAGGGCAAGTCAGAAGGTTCCAAGAGAGGCTTTCTCAGGAAGATAAACCTAGTAAAATACTCATCTGCTGAATATATTGAGAGGAGATCTGCACAACCAGGGGATAATGTGGAAACAAAATAGTGATAGATGCATTAATTAATAAAATTCATTACTAATAAATCCATATAAATAAAAATAGATGCAAAATAGTGATAGTTGCAACTATTAATAAAATTAAGCAAATAACAATTATGGATTGTGGCTTAACACAAGGTTCTGTAGCCAAAGGAATATATTCACTATTTCATAGGGCATAGGCCAAATAATATAAACATTGAATACTGATCTATCAAAACATGTAATATAACTCCCTCTAGGAGCATGGGGGCATAGTATGACAGCGTGTGTGTGTGTGTGTGTGTGTGTGTGTGTAACAAGTGGACAAGAAGTACAAAAAAGAAGCTGGATGCTCACTTTCCATAGTGAGAAGTCAGTAGATAGTGCTTAGAAATAAAACATTAAAAAGTAGCAATACAGACACGTTTTATAAAACTATGGAAATAGATTCTGAAAAAGACCAGCTAAAAGGGTTGAAAGTGGCTGATTCTGGGACGTGAAGCTGAGGACAAATGAGTATATTAGGCAGAATAGGGGGTTCTTTTCATAATAAGTGTCATGTAAGTATTTAATCTTTCATGCTAATATATAACTTCAGTGACAAGTGAAAATAAATTTAAAATGAAAAATTGCCCCCTGCACTAAAAATGGGGAAAGAAAAGCCAGAGAAAGCTGTGTGCTTGCCACTTGTCAAGAGCTCAAAACCAGCAGGCAAGAAACCCATCCATGCCAGGCTGAGGAGCAAGTGGAGGATAGCAAAGCAGGTCATGGGCAGGAGGACCCAGGGGAAAGTACTGAATTCTGAGCAGCTAGGTTGGCAAAGCCTTCTGAAAAGCAGGTGATCAATAATTTCCAGTATAGAGTTACATGCTCCAGAATTTTTCTACTCATCTCAAAGAGGCCTTTCAAAATATACTATTTACAAACAGTATTTGAAAAAATGAAAAACTGGAAACATCCCAAATGTTCATCAATAAAGGACTTAAATAAATTGCAGACTATCCATACAATGGAACACAAAGCAGATGTCTGAAAGGAGGTAGAGCTTTGTGTGCTGATGATGTGGAAAGATGTCCAAGACATGTTATTAAATGAATGCAATACAATATATATCATATGGGCCCATTTCTGTAAGTAACAAGTGTGTGTGTGTGTGTGTGTGTGAGAGAGAGAGAGAGAGAGAGAGAGAGAATGGTGACGCTTCATTTAGCCAGCTATTATATTTATTTCTGGAAGATAGACCAAGGCATTGACATTTCCTATATTACATTCATTTGTTATTCAAATACTTATTAAGCACCTGAATATGGTATGTACTGTAGTAGTTGGACTCTAATCGTAAGAATCAGCAGAAAATAAACAAGGACTTAGAAACAAGAAAAAAATAAGGGGCTCTTGGGTGGCACAGTTGGTTAAACATCTAACTCTTGGTTTCAGTTCAGGTCATGATCTCAGAGTCATAAGACTGAGCACCCCCTCTGGCTCCATGCTCAGCATACAGTCTACTTAGGACTCTCTCTTCCTTTCCTTCTGTCCCCACCCTGACCTCCCTCTAAAACAAATAAAAATAAACCTTTTTAAAAATGTATTTAAAAGAGGGGATCCCTGGGTGGCTCAGTGGTTTGGCGCCTGCCTTTGGGCCAGGGCATGGTACTGGAATCTGGGATTGAGTCCTGTGTCGGGCTCCTGGCATGGAGCCTGCTTCTCCCTCTGCCTGTGTCTCTGCCTCTGTGTGTGTGTGTGTGTGTGTGTGTGTGTGTGTGTGTCTATCATGAATAAATTTTTAAAAATTTAATGTATTAAAAAGAAATAAGAAAAATAAATAATAAAATGGTTTATTAAAACTTGTTTTCACTTTTAGAAATAAAATGTCACCCAGAGGATATAGAAGGATGTGTGAGACAATCAACCCAGGCTACAAATGGACTGCCCAGGAAGTTGGGAACCTGCAGGTAAATCCTTCTCCCACTTCCTGAGTTGGGAGCCTTAGCCACACTCAATAATAAATAGCACAAGCCCTACAGTCAGCTCTATGGAGGCAGGACTCTCAATCTCCCTGGTACAATGTGACTACACACTAGAGACTCTTTGTGACATTTGGCCAGGACCAGGAGAGGGACCCAGCTGGCCTGAATCTAGTGAGGCCAGTGTGACAGTCACTGCCACATGAAGTGAGGATGTTCTCTGGTGCCTGAAAGCCATCTCTTGCAGCCTGCATGGAGCCCCAAGCACCCTTCCAATCTTCACTAACAGAGCTTCACTTGGAGATAAGGTTCCAAATTCCTAATAGGTATGGGTTAGGGAACCCCCAGTCTTCAGCAGCATGAAATGACAACAAGAACACAGGCCAGTGCGACTCAGCCAACTCTGGGCTCTACTGCTGACACTGTCTGACTTGGGGAAAGGCCTTGAGCCACTCTAACCCTCTTCAAGCCAGGATAATGATGCCCACTGGCAAATTCATTGGAATGAGTCATGCGAAGTAGCCAACACAGTGTCTGGTGCCTGTAGGTGCTCAACCAATCCCTAACCAAGGTTTAGAGAGGGGTCCTAAGATCTGCCTTCTAGCAGGACAGCTCACAGGCCACACCTCCTTCAAAACCAGCCAGAGCTGAAGCTACCCTGTGGCCTCAGGCACAAGAGGAGTAGAATGGTCAGGGAGGGTGTGGGAGTGAGTAGAGGAGCTGACAACTTGAAAGGATGGCAATTTTGGGTAAAAATGCACCAGAAGGTCCCTTACCAGAAAGGCAGAGGGCTCTTACCAGAACAGCCTTCCACAGGCACACACGAGGAAGTGGGGATGCTTCCTTGGCCTGCAAAAGGCAATCTCCCAAGAGAGACAAAGCTGGTCAGAAAGGCTCCACAATTCTGAGAGATAGGTATTATTATCCTCATTTTGCAGATAAGTATTCTAGGGTTCGATCTAACTTGCCCGCCGTTACCCAATTAGGAAATGAATTCAGCCTCTAAAAAAATAAAATAAAAATAAAATAATAATAATAATAATATAATAATAATAATAAATGTCAGCTCCAAAGCACTATCCCAACTAGTGGGAGGACTCCATACTAATAACAGAGGAATGTAAATTAATGTATACATACTGAATCCCTTCTTTTTTATTTTACCAAATAAATAGACACTTTTAAAATTGATAATCCACAAAGTGAGTAGAAGAGGTCAGGAAGCAGACATTCTCAACCACTGCTGTTAAGAGTGTAAACAGAGCCTTTCTGTAAAATAATCAGTAAAACGTGTGACCATTCAAACACCCACACTGACTTAGCAAAAGCTGTAAACATTTTCAATGGGCAAAACTCTCCAACTCAGCGGTTCTATTCCAAGCGTTTCCTACAGTGACACCTGTACAACTGAATCAAGACATAAGGATGTTCACTACAGCATTTTCTGCCACTTTTTTTAAAGCATGATACAGCTCTACCATGAAGTTGTGTCATGCTGATGTAGGAAGCTGCCCAGAACACTCTATTAAGAAGAATAATCACTGTTCACGCTGTTATGAAAGTCATGAATCAGAGGCACTGGGTGGCTCAGTCAGTTAAGCATCTGCCTTCCACTTAGGTCATGATCTCAGGGTCCTGGGATCCAGCCCTGCATCAGGCTCCTAGCTCAGCAGGGAGTCTGCTTCTTCCTCTCCCTCTCCCCTTCCCCTCCACTCATCCACACCCCCTCAAGTAAATACAAAAATAAACAAAATCTTAAAAAAAAGAAAGTTACAAATAAATTCTGTTTAAAAGGCACACATATGCACACACACAACTTCTGGAGGAGTCCCTAAGAACTATTAACAGAGGTTATTTTAGAGCCGAGGTTGATGGTTTTCACATTTTTACTATATTCCTTCCCGCACTCTTTAAACTTTAACCATGAGTGTGGTAACTTGAAAAGCACCCACATGATTCAAGCCAGAAAATCCACTTCTAAGAATTTATCCCAAGAAAAATGTGCCTTGCTCTCTACCAGTATTTGTTGAATAATACGTATGAGCAGAGATCCCCTGATGATGTTCACCCACATGGAGCAAGAAGAAAGGAAGAAGCAGCCTACATATCCATCTACAAAGTACGGTTCCAACCAAGGTGCACAGGAGCTGCAGGCCCTGGGAAGATGTTCAGTTATACCCACCAAGATCCATGCATGTGCACAATACAGTAAGAGGAAAATCTTTGTCACAAAAACATATAGTCAGCATGATCCAGTTATGTGTTTTGTATCAAGATGGTGATATTATTAAACATTTTTCCTTTGTATTACCTTTCTATCATAATCATGTACTGCTTTTTAATAAGGACAAGAACTTTAGTCTTATAAATAAATGCTAAAGCTAGAGCGAAGGTTTACAGGAGATGCTTCCCTCTGTATAAAACTCATAGCCTCCATAATCTCAGTAGTGATGAAATGACTCCATCATGGGAAGCAGTGAGGCTGTAACGCTCCCAGAATGTACCCCCAGCACTGAAAAAAGGAATGGTGCCCCACCTTTGACAAAGTGTAGTGCCCACATTTTGATGCGGTCTTGAAATGCAGGCTCCCCATCTCAAGAGTCCCTGTCTTCCTGTGCCATCAAGCCTGCAGGAGGCCAGAAGGTCAGGGGGCTAACCCCTGCCTGGGAACAGAGCATGGCACCAAAGCCACCGTATCAAGGTTGCAGGCTAGCCTTATTCTGGCATGTGGCGGGGGGGTGGGGTGGGGGGACACCTTGCAAGGGCCACATCCCCTCTCTGATGCTATTATCTTTTTTTAAAAGATTTTATTTATTTATTTGAGAGAGAGAGAGAGAGAGAGCTTATGCATGAGCGGAGGAGAGGGCCAGAGGGGGAGGGAGAGCAGGCTCCTCGCTGAACAGAGAGCTCAATGTGGGGCTCGATCACAGGACCCTGAGATCATGACCTGAGTCAAAGGCAGATGCTTAACCGACTGAGCCGCCCGGGTGCCCCTATCTTTTTTCTTTAAGATTCACTTATGAGAGAGAGAGAGAGAGAGAGAGAGTAGCATGAGCAAGGGGAGGGACAGAGAGAGACAGAGGAGGAAAGCAGCAGACTCCCTGCTGCGGAGATCGATCTCATGACCCAGAGATCATGACCTGAGCCAAAATTAAAAGTCAGAGGCTCAACCAGCTGAGCCACTTAGGCACCCCAATGCTATTATCTTCTATAGAAGATGATAACTCCTGTCCTAGCTACCTCACAATAGGGCCAACAAAAGGAGCAAACTGGTATAGTACGTGTGAGTGTGAGGTCATTCCTCATTGAGTTGGTGCCTGACTCTCACAGAGCTAAGACAAAAATCTGGAGATGCCCCCAGGAATGTGCTGAGGTGGGTTTTCAACCAACCCCACCCCTACCCCTGCACCCACCCCCCTCTCCACCCTCTACTCAGCCATACACACCTGCTGTCCCCTCCCTGATGCATCTTTCAAGGAAGTCAGAGTCCCAAAGAAAAGCAAACCCCTTGGGCGGCTGCGGGAAGCAACAGTAGCCCTACTGTCCCCGTTGTAAGAATCCCTTTGCAAAGAAAGTTTTTACAAAGAGAAAGGCAAAGAGAAAAGTGGGGGAGGGTTAACGACAGCAGAGTAAACCATTTCAAGTCCTGACATAGGCAAACTGGTTCTTAAAGTCACCTGTTTCGGAACAGGAACGCAAAGCTCTGTCCTGTCATGCCACACAGCTGGGGCGCCGTGCATTGCCAACTAACTTATATAAGCTCATGAAAACCCCATTCTTTTGAGTTCCCTGTTTGTGCAAATAGTGTCAGGGGTGCATCCGAGCACCACGGCCATCCATCATCACCCGTGCATTTCCCAGGCTGGCGCTGACTCACCTGGGCCCGAACCCCTGCTGTGTACACACCACCCGAGCTGGGCCTGCTGCAGGCAGCGTCTGTCACTGCAGGGCCTTCCGGCCTGTGGCCACCTCTTTCCCCTAGATCAGACCCACAACAGCCATACTCATGAGGATGCAACCCTGAGCATTTAGAGGGAAAGGAATAGGGCCCCAGTGACCAAGGGGATGTGTTAGGTTTTCTTTTAATCGGATCAACCCAACCAAAGCTGGAAGGTCAGCAGCTACCAACTAGCGACAAGCTGCCCTCCAAGCCAGTTACTTAACCCTCAAACAGGAATTCTTTTCTAGATGTCCACTGAGAAAAAAGAAAAATGCACACATACCCACTTGCAGCCTCAGAGCACTGGTCCCAAGGGACAAGACAGATTCAGCGGCACGCACCCACCATACCCTGGATTCAGGAGTATGATTCAGAGCCTTTGATTTTACACGGCAATAAACACCAGGCAAGCCCCATCTGTGTCCCTGAAAATGAGGTACATTTACTTAGTTACATATTTGACATGAGCTCAGATGAGCAAACAGTAGAATACATCCCACTATGATACTTCTACATTACGCCTTAAATTCTCAGTATATATTGATCTTTGCTATTTAGGCACATAAATAAATACAGACACACACACATGACTAATGTACAAAATCTGGCTAAAGTTAATGCTACCCAAACAGACTGGAAAGTGTTAACAAAAATCTACAACACAGCTCTCAGTAAATCAACACCCTTAAAAATCAACACTTGTTGCTTCCGTGAGTTACTGAGCAACAAGACTAGGTAGGTCTCCTTGAGAGAACAGGTCCATTGATCTTTTCTCTGTCCCCAAAAGGGAAGTATTTTCCAAGAGAGCTTGGACCATAACCATAAAGATACATCCATGTCTCATTCTGACGGGAAAGACTTAAGCAAGTCCAATTATTCTTTTTTTTTTTTTTTTTTTTACTTTTTAAATATTTATTTATTTATTTATTTGAGACAGAGAGAGAGAGAGAGAGAGAGAGAGGCAGAGACACAGGCAGAGCGAGAAGCAGGCTCCCTGCAGGAGCCCAATGTGGGACTCGATCCCAGATCCCAGGATCACACCAAGTCGATGGCAGACGCTCAACCACTGAGCCAACCAGGCATCCTAAGCCCAATTATTCTTGAGGAGATTCATTCTTAGTTAGTAAACATCTACATGATCTAAATGCTGTTTCAGTAGTTAGAGAAGCAGCAAGGAACAAAACAGAACAGGCATATCCTTAACCTCATGGAACTCACATTTTTTTATATATATTTTTTATTTATCTATTTGAGAGAGAGAGCAAGCACACTTATGCAGGTGGGGTGACAGGCAGAGGGAGAAGGAGAGGCAGAGAATTGCAAGCAGACTCCCATTAAGCGTGGAGCCCAAAGCAAGGCCCTATCCCACAACCCTGAGATCATGACCTGAGCAGAAACCAAGAGTCAGACATGCAACTGACTGAGCCATCCAGGTGCATCAATTATGGCTTTTAGTAAGGGATTTTGCTTTTGCTGATCTGTTTCCCAATCAAGGTGGTAAAATCCTTTTAACTGCACACTTTTGTCAAGAGTCTGATTTTTCTCAAAAATGTAAACTGTGGCTCCAATCAATGTATCTATCAAAAGGGCCACATGATCCTAAAGTTAGTTCTAGACTGAGAAAAGTGACCTACAAATTACAACATGGGGTCCTATCTTCTGTCCCTGAGTTACTCCAGAGAGGTCAGATGTCGGCCTATCTTCAACATTTCTGAACTCCTTACCATCCAGCTGTGGGGAAACTTGGAGCATCAGACCACCTACCAAGAATCCAAAGAGGTCTCAAAACATCTAGCAAGTTCTGAGATGTTTCAGTGATGCTCTCAAGAAAGCTGTGCTCAAGAGTTAAAAATTATCTCTTAGAAAAACACATCAGCAGATAAAGATGAGTTCATTTGTGGGATCTAACTGTGGGTTCCAGGGTATGTTCCTATAATAGGGGAGACAAGAAAGGGGTGCTGTGCTCTCCTAGGCATGTATCACCAGCAGAAGCTCTGGTCTGGCAGGTCCCAAAGGAGGCTCCAACTCAGGACAGCTCTAGACACTCGGGGACAGAATTCAGCTTGTTCAAGGGGATAGGGGCTGGCTTCACAACTGCCTCTCTCGTGCGGCACAGGAAGGGTGTCTTTCAGCCTGAGCCCCTCACCTGCCTGACATTTGAAGGAACATCCCTGCTCATCTGCAGAAGAGTCAGCCCCATTCCTCCCTGGGCAAATCAGGTGGAGATAGAGCTTTTCCAAGCTTTTATTCGTTTTCTGATTCAGCTCCCAAGAATCCAGGGACAGGAGGGCTAATACACTTTGCTCAGAACTGAGATAATGTATTTTCTAACCAGAAAACACATCTCAGCCAGTTACCACCTCGTTGACTTCGCCAAAGTGATTATAATTATAGTATTTGTTCCATAATTGCTGCCTACTTGCACATACAAAATCCCTGAATCTTAAAATAAATTATAGCTCCCTTTTTTATTTAACAGCCATTGTGCTGCTAGTTTACAAAGAGGACGAGATACCTCTAATTATTATTGTAGTAACAAGCCTAAGGTGAGCAAAGCTTGAGTTTTCAGCAGGTGACGTGACTTATTAGTACAAAAGAGAATTATCGAAAATAATTTTACCAAACAGCCTAATGATGGATTTCTCAATTCCAGGCTCAAGGACCAGCAAGAACAACCTTTGATCTGCCCTTTTTCTGGCTTGCTGCTGACCTCACCACAAACAATGAGGAAATGCAAGCTAGCCGTGGTCAGTGTCCCCTACCGGGCACTTAGTATAATAACTTAATCCAGGGACACTAATTTCTCAACACCTATTTAAAGAAGCTCTGGACTTCTCTGGAGAAAAGGGTGCATGACATGGGAGGTTATTCTGTGTCTAGGGGCTATCGAGAAACACGTGATGAGCCGGGCCTGGACCCTGGCGCTAAGGCAAGCAGAACAGACTTGCAGCTAGGGCCAGGGCAGGAGAACTCGGACAGGCAGGGAGGCGGCTGGCAACAGGTTTAAACCTCATCTCCGACGTGCCTTTTGCCTCTGAGTGAGGCCAGAAGCTGACACAGCTGTCAGAGCCCAAATGAGAATGTCTGAACCGACTCCGTGCTGCTATGCAGGGGGGAGGGACGGACAGAGTCACTCCCATCTAGGGAGATGTTTGAGCCAGGTGTGCCCAACAAAAGGCAACGCCACTGCTTCTACCTGCAGTGCCCGTGTTTGCTCACCACTGGCAGGAGGGGCCTCCGGGCCCACAAGGAGCTCATGGGAAACAAAACTTTACCTTCCTTTCCCGCACAGGGGGGACTCTGGGAGTCTCCATCCCAGATCTCTGCGGGGAGGCACTCCCAGACAGCCCTGCTCCCAGACAAGAGTGAACTCCGCCAGGCAGAAGGAAAGCCCCCCCACAAGGCCGGAAGCAGGAGCGTAGGCCCTCCCTTGGCCTCCTACCCCCACACCACTGCCCTTGCCTGCCCACTATGCCACAGCCATCCAACAGCCATCACCCCAAATTGCGATTCACAAGGGCTCCTGGTCGAGAGGCCCACATCCCAGTACTGGGATTGCGGGTGTAAATGATAGGTGCAGAAGACTCACAGGATGTCATTCTCAGAGATGAACACCTTCTACACCCCTGGCTCCAAGCTAGAAGCTGGTGACACATGCAAGGACAAAGTGGTCCAAGTCCCCATCCTCAAGGAATACGTGGTGTAGCGTGGGTTGGAGTGGCCCCGCTGCTCACTGCCAACACATAGCCTTAGCCATACCCCTTCCCTCTGTAGCTTCAGTCTATATCTGGAGAGGAGGACAAAACTATTGATGAGTGACTAGATATTGATCCAGCATTGATGCTGCCCATGGGAGAAAGCCTGGCATGGGGCTTAAGAGTGGCCCCCACAGCAGACTGCTGGGTGAGGATCCCAGCTCAGGTCCTTACTAGTTGTATAACCATGGGTCAGGTAGACAGTTGTGCCCATTTGCTTAGGTGCCAACTAGAGAGAAGAGGACCTGCCTCCCAGGGCTGATGTGAGCAGTCAATCAGTAAACACCTGTCAAATGCCAACAACGGCGCCTGGCATGGAAATGGCGTTCCTGAAGTGCTTATTATCAGTATTATTGTTACAGCTGCTCATTATTATGATCCTATGACATGCTGGGGATCCAGCAGGGAAGCAAAGACAGTCCTGTCACCAAGGGAGATGGAACTGCCCAGTCGCTTGCTTTGCACAGTGATCACTGATTCCTGGAAGGCCCTGGGGAGGGCCCCTGCCCAACTTAGTGGGGATCTGGGAACAGCCCTAGAAAAGGAGACATCCCAGGTGAGCCTGGACGACCAAGTAGGTGTCAGCCAGGCCAGGCCCAAGGAGGAGGGGGAAGGGAGGCCAGTCCAGGCACAGGGAACAGCATGTGCAAAGGTAGAGACCAGGCGAGCAGCATGGGCTGGTGAGGGATGTGTGGGTGGGGATATTCTCAGCGGACCACTGTGAGGATGAAGGGGACCTGCCCACCAAAGGACCCTGAGAATGTGACCCCTGTACAGGTGCAGGAATTATCCAGTTTGTTTTTCATTAAACCCCAAAATAAACATCTAGAAACAAGTGTTTATGGAGACCGAAAGCAGCTCTGGGCTGGGTCCAGTGGAGCAGATGGACTGAATAAGACCCTCCGCTTATCTCCAGGATCCCAGGTCCCAACCCAGAGCCTGCCCACCCCAGCTGAGGCATATTTTTATAGGTTCATTCACAGATGTGGGTTCATATTTTTAAGGCAGAGTTAGTTTCTACACTAATGCCTTTCTCAGAATAGATAACTATCCTACTGTGCCTGAATCTACATGAGACACGGAGCCAGGAGTTGATTGGAACAGGAGAGCTGGGCCTGGCCATCAGGCACATCGCAGGGTAAGTTGTAGAGACCAAGCAGGGGTCCACTTGGGCCTTCCACCAAAACCATCCTAGTAGACACTGCCAAAGTCTGGCCCCGAGGCACTCCCTGTGCAGCTCAGATAGCCAGGATAAGCCAGGTGAGGATGTGGTGAGCCCTTGCTTGCAGAGAGTGTCTGACAGCTGACAGCCCACCGCCCAATCCCAGACTGTCACCTGGTCACTGTATGATCTGAAGATGTCACTTACCCACTCCGTGCCTCAGCCTCCTCACCCATAAATAGCTTTCCTAATAGCCCGTAACCCAAGAGGTTGTCTAAGGATTAAAATAGTGAACATTGAGGGTCCAGGAGATTCTAGCACAGTCTGGCTCTCAGTAATGTTAGTCGTTATTTGCTCCAGCGCTTTTCTGGAGGGGCAGTGCCAGTGCAGAGGCTACCCTGGCCTCTCCAAGTAGTATTTCCTATCCTCCACTCCAGGAGCACGTGGGGGCTAACGGAAACAATGCTGGAAACTTCTTGGGGGGTTTTTTTTTGGGGGGGGGGGTAGGAGAGGAAGCTCCTGGAGGAAAAAACAAATTCATTCATCAGGCAAGCCATCCCTCAAATCTATTATAAAATCTAAGGCGAGTCAAACAGTAAGGGGGGTAGAATGTAATACAAGTCACAGTGAATATATTCATCCAAAACCAACTCTGGAAGCAAGAGGAGCTTTCCTTGGTGCACTGTGTGCCCTCAGGGTTGCTGGGCTGCCCGTGGACATGCGTGTGAACACTCCATCCACGCCTGTCTGTCCAGCCAGAGCCCACGTCTGCTCCTGACATTCACCCTGACCAGAGCCAGGTGGGCTCTTCCTCTATGATACACTGTCAAGTGTGATGGTCAAGCCCGTCTGCATCGGCCTCTGGGGAGGAACGGACTCCCCTCCACAAACAAAGGACCAGGACACAAAGCCCCAAACGGAGACAGTCAGATGCACCAGATACCAAGAGCTTCACAGCCACTTCTGGGGACCACACCGCAGGGCCCACATCTCCAGAATGCTCTTCCTCACGTCCTCCAGAGAGCCCTGGCAGGAGCTCTCTCCCAGCTCCATCTTTGCCTCTCCTCCATGCACCAGGCCAACCAGTAGCACGTGGGAGAACCCAGACACCTCCTCCAGCGAGGGGCCCCTCGCGCCGGCTGCCAGGCCCCTCTGCAGGGCAGTCCCCAGGCCTCTGACCTGCCTGTCACAGCAGAGCCATTATGGAGGCCGGAGGCAGGCACAACCCAGCCCAGCCAGGCCCCTGAACCACCCCAGAGCCCACACCTGTAATGAGTCCCTGGGCCTGGGCTGGGGACAACAGCCTAGAACAGCCAACAAATGGGATACACACATTAAAGTCAGGTTTCTGTGCCAAGTGTGCAGCTTAATTACATCACCTAGGTACCCTCCTCTCCCTTGAGCTCTCACCCCAGCCTGTGACGACACAAAGGAGAGATTAAGCGCTGCCTGCCACAGGCCAAGGAGGCCAAATCTGCATCCCAAAAGCGGAGAGGCCAGAGCTGAGTGTGGCCCCAAGAGGAGGAGGAGATGGACAGCTGTTCAACAGCCACAATCCGTGTAAGACTCTGAGTCTACTTCCACAATACCTCATGACCAGGACAGCCTTCTAGCACAGAAGGCACCAGGCTTCTGAGTAGCCCCAGCACCGGCCACTCTTCCTCAGTTCGGGCCTTCTTGCTTGGTGGTCATGACCCCAAAAGATGGCCATATACTTCAGCTGCCATCCTCTCTGCAGCCAAGGCCAAGTCATGTGGGCAGAGTAAGCCACCAGCTGTGATGGGGGAGGCAGAGCCAAAATGGGTTCACGGGGCCCCTGTGGGGGAGACACCGCCCAAGAGGCATGGCTCCTACTGTAAGCCAACCACCCATACCCTCCAACTCCTTGCCATGGGCGGGTGTGGGCCTCCCAAACCACATCTGGAAAACCCTACGGTCAAGTCCCAAAGACAGTGGACAGCAAGCCTCAGGGAACCCAGGGCAGCTCACGTGCTTCCCCTCCTGAGCGTCCCCCTGCCAAGGTGCGTGCCCCCAGGTAGACAAGCCGGCAAAGGCTTCTGTTACTGTGGACAGAGCATCCTGTGTAAGCGATTTCACCCCTGTGCTTGAGAACGGCCCCCAGTCCCAGCCCATGTGCCTAGAGGGAAAGGTGGGGATGCCACCCACCCAGGATCTGGCCCAGGTGGGGAGTTAGGGACTTGAGGCTAAGACTCACAGCAGCCGAAGAAGCACAATCTCTCAAACCGAGATGGGTGGTTCCAATGCATTAGCAGAAGGGAGGAAGCAAAGCAGGTCAGACCAGTAGGAACTGGGACGTGCCAAAGGGAGGGGTCTCCCAGCCTTGCCCCTGCCCCGCCAAGAAGCAGCAGGAGGCAGGAGGACAGGAAGACACAGGGTCAGACATACATCCCTCCCCGCCCACCAGCAAACTCGGTCGGCCTGCCACCCACCAGCCCAAAGGATCGACAGCAGCAGAGCCTGCACCGCAGGTCTGAGCAAGGGGCCCCTGGACCAGCAGCCAGGTCCCTGAAGCAAGGAGAACCCCCACGTTGAGGGGGCTACACCCCTCGGCCCCTAAGCCCTACTTGAGGCCCTTGTCCACGCTGCCTTTGATGTGCTCGCCAACTCAGCAGCCTGGAGACACTGGCTCTCTGCTCCGCATTCCTAGCCCTGCTGAGGTCTCGGCACTGCATCTGTGCTGTCTGTCACTGTGGTCGGGGGCAGGGACCTGCCAGGGCCCAAAACCAGTACTTCTCAGGGGATCCCTGGGTGGCTCAGCAGTTTAGCGCCTGCCCTCAGCCCAAGGTGTGATCCTGGAGTCCTGAGATCGAGTCCCACGTCGGGCTCCCTGCATGAAGCCTGCTTCTCCCTCTGCTTGTGTCTCTGCCTCTCTCTCTGCATCTCTCATAAATAAATAAATAAATAAATAAAATCTTAAAAAAAAAAAAATAGTCATTCCCCCAGAAACCGGTGTCCCCAGAGCTGGCCCTTCTGGCAGACGATACAGCAAGGACAGGAGCTCTGGGCTGGCAGCCACTTGCCTGTGGTCTAGAACCACTGAATTAGCTCCATTCACAGGACAGTGTGGAGGAGCATCGTTCCATCCACCATAACAACAGCAATAAAATAATCTCCTCGGGGCCTCAGGGTCCCCGTCTGTGAAATGGTCCCTTCTGTAAACTCTGCTCAAAGGGAAAAGAGGAGGCGTTACAGTGGAGTGTGCATCACACGGCTCAAAACACACACGTGGCTTTCACCCTGGGGCTCATTAGCAGGCTCTGATTCTCATATCTGCATCTCCAGTCTGTGGCCAAGTCTAAGAATCAAAATTTGGGAACAATTTACCATTTCTATAGATTTGGAGCAGATTTAAGGAAGTTCCTGTAGCAGCATCCCTTTAATCACTGGCTTCCCAATGCGTTTTCCTGTGTGGCAAGGGAAGGCAGGGGCATCAAGGGAGCAGAGACGGCGGGTGGCTGGGTGTGCTGGGGAGGGCAGAGCGCTGGGAAAGCAGCCCCAAAGCTACACGATGAGGCCTGATGCAGCCCCCGGCACCCCAGGAGCAGGCAGAGCACCCAGCACCCAGCACCCCAGGGGCAGGCAGAGCACCCAGCACCCCGGGGGGCAGGCAGAGCACCCCAGGGGCAGGCAGAGCACCCAGCACCCCAGGGGCAGGCAGAGCCACCTGGCACAGGGAGCCTGGTTTGGGCTCAGACCACCCGGGCTTCAAACTGCAGTGGTACTGCTTCCTTGCCACTCCCCTGCCGCAGAGTTCTCATCTCTAAAATGGGAATCACAATAGCACCCACCTCTCGGAGTTTATACCAAGAGCAGCAGTGTGCAAAGGCGGCGGCCCAGAGCCCAGCTCCTGCCCAGCCCCGAGTACTGCTGCCCACCAGCCCCCCAACACCGTCACTGCTGCTGCAAACACCAAAGGGCCTGTGCCGGGCAGCTGGTCTCAGGCGGTGGCCATGGGAAGCCTGGCATCTCCACCCTCTCTCCCCTGCACACTTGGGCCGGGGAGTTGGCCCCACTGTCAGGTAGGGATGAAGATGCCCCCACTGCTCTTCACCACCCCATTCCCGGTTTCCACAAACAGCTCCCACCCAGGGCTCCTTTGAGAGATAGGATGGGCAGAGACAGGGAAAGCAAAGAGGGCAGGCCTGGGAGAGTCCAAAAATTGTCCCCCTCCAAATGGGAACAGGTTCAGGGGTCTGGAGGTCCAAACAGAATGGGCCAAAGCCTATAGGAAGAGGGTCCAGAGTCCCAAGGTGGGGTCATCCTGAATTAGGGAAGCATCCAGGCAAGTCCTGGTTCTCTGCCCAGCCAGGAAGCAGCTGGCCTAAAAGGAAGGGTCCTGAGTTTCCTAATGAAGACTCCTCCCTGAATATACCCTCAGCCTCAGTTTCCTCATTTACAAAATGGGACAACAGGCCCTCTTAATCTCCTCCATCAGGACAGTAGATCATACCAAAGGAGGTGACAAGTGGCAAATGCCTTGAGACACATCTGGCCAGCTCCTGACTGCAGGGCCACTCCTCTGCAGCCATTGTTGGCCTGGGCTCCTATGGAGGCCAGCCCCCTGAGCAGCGCTGGGTGGGGAGGGTGGTCCAGTCCTGACCCCCACCCTCCCTCTTCAAGCAGGACAGAATGAGCACAGGAGCCCAGCAGAGAAACAAGGGAGGGGAAGAGAGTGAGCACCATTTGAGGTATTTAGAGCCAAGGCTCAGTAGGCACCAGGAGACCACAGCCGTACTCAAAAGCAACCCTCAGGCCCCACTGGCCAGCTACCCTAGGGTGACTCTGGACCACGTGGGCCCTCCACCCGATGGGAGAAGAGCAAACACGAGACACACTTCCAAAATGGGTTCAAGGAACATCCTCATCTCTCTTCACTCCGAAGACTACTTTTGAAAAGTGGAGTATGTCCATGCTGGATGGTTCTCACCAAATCGCTAACCTCATCAGCATCATCACCGTGCCATGATCATTTCTTTTCTGAGTGCCCACCATGTGCCAGGAGCACAGCATTTCATGTAACTGGCTCTGGAAGGCATACATTATTATTTTCCTCATTTTACAGAGAAAGAAGACAAGGCTCAGAGAGGTCAAGTGACTTATTACTGTGATTCACTCACACAGCAAAAGCAGTAAAGCCGCTGACTCCAGCGTCTGCACCAAGACGCCAGGACAGCATCCAGTCCAGCCCTGCCCTCACTGCAGCCACAAAGACCAGGGAGAACAAGGGGCCGACAGCAGGGGAGCGTGCGAGGCACACAGCAATGTATCATGAGCTGAATTCCAATCGCAGGCCTTGAAACTAAGCAGACCTGGGTTCAAGTCTCAGGTCTGCCATCTACTAACCACACTGAGGCTCCATTTCCTCACCTCTGAAGTACAGATGCTCTAGTCCCGAGCTCTCTGGGGCCACTGTGAGGTTCAGAGCACGTTGCAAGCGGGGTAATTGTCAGCACACAGTAAATACAAGGTTTTACCGGCGTTCATGAAACTTCTCTGTGACCATCCCACCTCGTGCCCAAGCAGCAATAGGGCCCACAGGGAGGCACAGGTCCCTTCTCACCACATCTCTGAGAGGCAGCACTAGTCTGTGCTCCATCAGGCGATGAGCCACCTGCAATACCCATGCGGAAGCGACGTATCCCTAACACGTCAGGAAATTTACTGAATGCCACAGACTCATTTAACAAGCCTGCAAGCACACAGTGGTCATTAAGTCCCCGGATCCAATCTTCTCCACGACCAAAGGAGGGAAGAAGGAATGCCAAGTGTCACTGTGTCTCTGGGATGCAAAGAGGCAAGGGTGTGCAGGTGTGGTACAGCTTTGCCACCAACAACTGTGAGGTTTCAGGGAGGCCGCTGTCCTCTTGTGCCTGGGTGTCCTTTCCTATAAAACGGTGCTGGCTGGACCGGCCAGGGCAGGAGAGTCCAAGGGCTTCTGGCCTGCCTGTCCTTCTGAGAGGATGGAGGAGCTGTCCAGCTGACATATGACACAGGCCATCAATGCATACCACATACTTAATTTTAAATTTCCTAAAAGCCACATCAAAAAAAAAAAAAAAGTAGGGGAACTGGGTGGCTTAGTGGTTGAGCATCTGCCTTTGACTCCAGTTGTGATCCCAGGGTCCTGGGATCAAGTCCCACATCAGACTCCCTGAATGAAGCCTGCTTCTCCCTCTGCCTGTGTCTCTGCCTCTCTCTCTGCATCTCTCATGAATAAATAAATAAACTCTTAAAAAAAAAGAAACATGAAATTAAAAGTAATGATACATTTTATTTAACCCAAAATAATAGAGAATATCATTTCAACATGCAAGCAATATTAAAAAACTATTAATGAGATATTTTAGAGCATTTTTTTCATACTGAGCTTTTGAAATCCTGGGTATGTCTCATGGCACACCTCAGTTGGGACCAGCTATCCTTCCAGCTCTCAATAGCCATCCTGTGGCTAGTGGCTCCTGCATTGGATAGTCCGGCTCTCACAGAAGTGGCAGGAGTCCTTCTCCCTATACCTTCTCCCTGTACCTAGTTTGACAAGCCTGGAACTGTGACTGTCTTGCTTTTTATTAAAAAACAAAAATAATTATGGAGTATAAGATAATCTCTCAGTCGTTCCTATGGGTCAGGCACGTACTTCACAACCGTCGTGGGGGGTGGGATTTTACAAAGGAGGAAACGAGGCACAGAGAGGTTGTCATCTGTCCAAGGTCACACAGCTACCAGGGGGTAGAGGTGGGATTGGAACCAAGCAGTGTGGACACAGAGCCCAGGCTCCAAGTCCCTGCTCCATGCTGTCTCCTCAGCCCCACCCTCTCTGCCCCCCCACCCAGGACCCCATGTCAAGCTGTCCAGGAGGGCCCGCCTCCCGTGCTCCCCTTGCTTCCACGGCCCAGCCCTCCAGCGGCTGCTCTTGGGCGGCTCTCGCCCACCACCACCTGCGAGAGCCGGCAGGCCTGGCCTGGGAGGAGCGACTTCATTCACGGGCTGGTAAAGGGGCTAATTAAACCCCCAGCCCACGCCCCCCGTGACCCAGGAACCCAGCCACTTCATTGCCCTGCTGCCAGCCACCGGGCTTAGAGCAATGCCACACAGAACTCGGCAGCGGGCAGAGAGGGGCGAAATCCCTCTTTATAGAGTTATTTTTGCTGTGGAATTTTCACTGGCCTGTAAAATATTTTTATATTTATTACACGTTTAACGGGAGCTCCTAGAATCAACAGGGTGTAAATAATGAAAACTAGAGCAGTAAAGGCCCCAATAAACCTCGCACCAGCCCTTTGATGCTCCCCTATGAGCTTTAGTTCCTCTTCCCTGCCCGGACCCCATCCCCTTGCCCCAGAGCAAGCCCAGAAGGCCAGGGGACCCTCAAAAAGCTCATCTTTGGCTCCCACAGATTAGGCTCACCCATCTGCAGCCAGGGCTATGCCATTAGCTGGGCCCAGTGGGTGTGCTGACCGAGGAAGAGCCTACTGTGTGCGTGGCCCATGCCACTGCTCACAGGAGCTAGCCAGGAGAAGACCTGAGGAGGGCTTGCTGCCCCCACCCAGCCCTGCAGCCTCAGGGAGTTTTCACAGTCCCAGATCCCTAGAGCAGCCCCAGGGATACAGACACACACTGGGACGTCACATTCCCAAGGCCAGAGGGTCCCAAAGTCTCATTGGGGAACCTGAAGTCCTATGAGAAAGGGTCTCATCTACCAACACTGATCTCAGGGGCCCTGTGGCACTCTGGCCCAGTATACCTGCACCCTGTGCCCACAGACAGTTCCCAGAGCCCCCATCTGCACCCCAGTCCCCATGTCCCTTTTATACCACCCATGGGACAAAATCAGAAAGGCAGCTGGGCCTCACACCCTGTCCCAGGCAGTAAGGCTAGAGGCACAGTGAAGGAGACAGACCCACCCAGAGGGTAGGTGACAGTTAGTGGTAGAGCCGAGACTAGCCTTGGGGCTAGGGGTGCTGTGTCGAGGCACAGAAACCTGAGCCCCTCCCCAGGTGAAAACTGTTCTCTCCATGTGTCACCAGCACCTGCCCCACCTCTGCCTCCCAGGGACCCTGAGCACTGGGGCCTGAGTCCCTGCAGCCCAGTCCTCTCCATTCTAGGTCGTCTAATTATCAGCAGCTGTGACGATCCATATGCATCCATACAAAACCTGTCACCTGCCGCCTCCTCCTCACACGTGCCCTTCACATACCTGGACAAAGGTGAGCATCCCTTCCCAGGCCATCGCCCGGTCCCCAAGCATCCCCATGGCAGCAGGCTGCCCACGCGTCTCCCAGTGAGGCACCCACCCCCGAGGACATGCTGTCCCCTCACCCAACCAAGATGCTAAATGTCTATTGGTGCATTTGGAGGCGGCCTTCATCCCGTTCATCGAGCCATCACTGCCTGAGACAAGGTGACTCCGGCCGCGAAGCCAGAATCCTGCTGCTGAGTCTGGTCTGTCTCCCCACACACAGGATTCACGGGCAGCTTCACTAACACTGCACTTATCCTGGGAAAAGCCCCACGCACTGGCCGTGGCCCGCCCCGGCCTCCTGGGCACCCCTGCGGTCGCAAGCTGGCGCCTGGGCCGGCCGGCAAGACCCCCCAGGGTGCCCGTCCTGCCCCGGCCCTCCGGCGGCCCCGAGTCCCGGCCGCGGCCGGAAACCCACGCGGGCCAGGGCAGCCCCCGCGGCTCTTCGGCGAGTGGGTGGGACGGAGCAGCTCCTCCCTGGGGACACAGCAGGCGGGGCTCCCGCCCGTGGCCGCGGCAGCACCAGGAGACTCTTGCCTCTCAGCCCCGGTAATTACAGCCCCGGCGCCGCTACCCCCGTGTCATCACAGGGTGTCGGAACAGGCAGAGGCCGGGCGAGGCCAATTAAACAGCAACATTGGACAAGTGGCCCATGCCCGGGGGCACCACGCCGAGCCAGGCCGGGGGACGGCCAGTGGGCCTCACCCACGCGTGCAGCCGGGGAGAGCCCCTCGGCGGGGCCAGCGCGACAGCGGCCCCCGGAGACGCGGGCAGTGGGAGGACAGGAGCCATAAAGGCTCTGGAAACAAGGAGGCGGGGAGACCCTGCCGCGGCCAGGTGCCCTCCCCCAGGGGCCTGGGCTCCCCACGCTCCTGCCCGGGCTCCTCCACTCGCGAGCAGGCAGGCCAGGGCAGGATGGGGCCGTGGGGGCGGCCAGGCGGCAGGTCCCACAGAAGGCGTCACGTGTGGGGGCCGCCGAGGGGACGCCACCCACACTGCTGAGTCCCCAGCGGGCTCCCACCCCGAGTACTACAACCTCCATCCTCTGCACCCCAAGAGCTCCGGGGTCCCACAGTCAGTCGACAAACAGCACCAGGCAGCAGCACACTGAGGGTGAAGTGCCCCCACAGAGGGCTGCCGCGCCCTCCCCAGCCCCAGGGCTAGTGCCAGCCACCCAGGCACCCAGCCCCTTGCACCTCCCCGCGCAGGACCAAACTCAGGCCTCACGCTGAGGACCCAAGACACTGCTGACGGAGCCGGCGCCAGCCCCTCGTCTACCCCGGCCTACGAGCCACCGTAAACTTCCCATCTTAGAGGTGAGGGAAAGGGGAGGCCCTCGGAGGCCAAGTGGCTTGTCTGAAGGGGTAGATTCAGGGTGTAAACCCACACCCAATCATCCCCAAATGCCAGAAGACATCTCAGGGTAGTTTGGGCTTTTTTTTTTTAATGACAGTCCAGGGCAACCCCCGACAACTCTCCCTGAGCCCTCAGTTCCCAGCACAGGCCCCGGCTGCTCGCTCGTCGTCCTCCCACGCCAAGCCGCGGGGGAGCGGGACGGCTCCCCAGACCCCGCCCAGAGAGAGGCGCGGAACAGATTTCAGCCTCCTGGCACCCGCCACGAGACACAACACATGTTTTCTGAGTTGTCTCCTTCCTCTGGCTCCCTTAACATGCCAGAGATATTATTATTATTTATTATTTGCTGGGCGCTGACAGTGTGCTGAGCATCAGGCCCGGGAGCCCAGGCCCTGCCAACACGGCTCGCCGTCAGCGACACAACAGGGTTCCTCTGCCACCAAGAGGCACCCCTGGCTGCGGGGAATGGCTGCTCGGGCCCCAGCCTCCAAGAGCCTCCTCTCCCACGCCCAGCCTTAGAAGCTCACGTGCCTGGGCCTCCTGCACACCCCAAGAGGAAGACGTCTTTGGTCTGGGCTTCGAGGTGTGCCAGGGGCTGGGCCTCCGACCCCAGAAGGAGTGGGAGGACTCGCTTGGTGCTAGACTGGGCCTACCCAAGAGTAACCCTTGCCATTAGGGGCCTCCTCAGCTCAGCCCTCACTCATGCCTGCTGGTGGCCATGGCAGGTCCTAAGAAAGGCCAAGGTGGCCATGTCACCAGCCCCTCCTGTCCTGGGCACCCAAGGAACACTGCCCTTCTCCTTCCTCAGGAGAGAGGACCAGACGCCGGCGGGAGAGCTCCTGTAGGTATGAAGAATCCCAGGGCCCTCTCCTGGAAGCAGGGCCAGGATCAGAGGGAGGGGAGGACGGCACAAAATGTAAGGAAGCACCAAAAAACCTAGTAGTCAAGATAAGAAGTACTTCCGTGCAATATTTTGTAAAATCGAAACCAGGGCAAAGTCCACGATGAATAAAATACCAAAATTTTAAGTAAAGGCCCCATGTTACTGGTTTTTCCAATGCCTCAGGCTCTGTTATGGCCCAACACAGTAGTGCTGCTAGGAAGGCCATTGAGACCAGGGGTGCTCCCCCAGCCCATTGTCTGCATTTGGGGGGACTCCATCACCTGAAAACAATATCTCTCTGCGTGAGGACACAGAGAGAAAGTCATTGCCCGCCCCTGAGGGAAGTATCCAGGGGTCAGCAGCAGGGGTAGGACAGGGGGAAAGATGGACTCTGGAGCAGCTGTGCCTTTTTCCCATCTCAGAAATGGGTTCCCAGCCTAGGTGCTCAGAAGCCACCATCCCCTGTTACTCATGGGCCTGCATCATTTCAGCTCCCTCCCTGACCATGCATCCAGCCCCAAGCTCAGACATGCTGCAGGGAAAGCCTGAAGAAAAACCCACCTCGGGTGTAGAATAAGCCAAGGATGGGCAGCACTCACAGCCAGGATGCCTCTCTTAAGTGTGAGGCCATGTCCGAGTTGCCCAAAGCCCCTCAGCATCCATACCATGTGACTGAGGCCACAGGGACACCGGCCCCCCAGAGACCTCCCAGCCCCATCCCTCCTCCAGCCCCACCTATGCATGCACACCTGAGAACCAGCCAGGTCCCCATCCTGGATAGTGGGGGGGACCCACCTACCTCCCCCCATCATCATTCCTAACACCCGGCCCCATTCCAAGACCTCTACTCCCTCAGCTGATTCATTCTTTTTTTTTTTTTTTATTCATTCTTTTACTCATTGATTTCACAAAGCTCATTGGTTCCACACTCGGGGCTGGGCCCAGACTGGCCCCAGAGAGGGAAAAGTCCTGCTCCACCTTCAGAAACTCACAGGAAGAGGTGAAGACAGGCGTGGGCCTCGACAACTCAGCAAGGAGGCAGGGGAGCTCCCCAATCCAGCCGGAAGCAGAGGCAAGAAGGCAAGGAGGCAGGGCAGCTGTCTGGGGGGTCAGCCAGAGGCAAGCGGTTTTCACCAGTTTGGGTTAAGAGTAAGGTGGAAGGAGGAGGCCGTTCCAGGCACAGCAAACACATGCGAGGTGCAGCAGCAAGAAGGAAGCTGGCACGCTTGGGGAACTGTAGATAATGGGGTGCAGGCATGGAAGAGGAGGCAGGTGAGGGATAGTAAGGTAGCCATCTAAGTAAGGGTCCTCCACATTCACTGTGCTTGGAGGATTTCTATGGTTGTGGATCTTGGAAGGGCTCCCACCCCAGAAGCCAAAGAGAAGTCACAGGCTTCCTTGCTTCCGACTGTGGCTCCCCCTGAGTCTCTGGGGTGGGGACACAAGAGGCCCCATCCAAAATGCCCATGTCCGGGTGGTTGGGTGGCTCAGTGGCTGAGTGTCTGTCTTTGGCTCAGGGCATGATCCTGGGGCCCTGGGATCAAGTCCCGTACTGGGCTCCCCACAGGGAGTCTGCTTCTCCCTCTGCCTGTGTCTCTGCCTCTCTCTGTGTGTCTCTCATGAGTAGATAAATAAAATATTTATTTTTTTAAAAATGCCCATTTCCCAATCCCCAGAACCTGCCACTGTGTGATTTACATAACAAAGCAGGGCTTCTACACATGGTTAATTTAAGGGTCCAGAAATGGGGACATGACCCGGGATTGCCTGGGTGGGCCAATCTAACCTTGTGAGTCCTTAAAAGCGAGAACATTTCCCAGCTGTAGTCAGAGAGAAGCGCCAGGGCAAGGAGAGCCAGAGAAACACAATGCTGCTGGCTTTGAAGACGGAAGAAGGAGCCGCGAGCCAAGAAATGCAGGCGGCCTCGAGTAGCTGGACAAGACAAGAAAAGATTCTCTCCCAGAGCCTCCAGATGGAATGCAGGCCTGCCGACGACACCTTGATGGTAACCCAGTGAGACCTTGTCAACTTCTGACTCACAGAATTGTAAAATGACAAATGTGCACTATTTTAAGCCCCTAAACCTATTGTAATTTGTTCCAGCAGCGACAGAAACCTAACACCACCCCAGAGCCCTTGCCACCGTGGCTCCACCTCCTCAGGCTCCTGACAGAAGGGCCTGGGTGGGGGGGTACTGCTTAAGGGGCTCAGCCTGTGCCCAAGGCAGCCTGCGCTCTGCAGAAGGGCCAGAGTCTATGCTCAGAGGTGTCCAAGCACACGGTAGCCAGGGTCCCCTTGGCAGGACATTGCTCCCGCTCATCAGCCAGTTTGGACCCCTCATAGCTGGCACAGGGCTGCTCCACCTGCAGGGGTCGGCAGGCTCAGACCACCCTGCCCCGTGCATCTTCCTGCTACAGCACTCCCACCATCTGCCTGCCCTGCTGCAAGACTCCAACCAGCACCCCAACCCCCAGGGCAGTGATGTCCAAACTGTTCCCCACAACGCTGCGGCCTCGGCGGGTGGGGGAAGAGACAGTTTGGAAGGCAAGTGAACAGAGATCCAGAACACCCCACATCAGCCGCTCTGCTATCATAGACACAAGAAATCACTTTGACAAAAGGACCTTCAGATAAATAAGAAGTGTGAATATTCTGGCACGAAGTGAAACGTCACAAATCAGCAACCAAACTCAGCAGATCCCCCCCACCCCCCCACCTGGCATCAGAACATCTGTGTCTACCGATGTGACTGCTAGTGTCACATCTGTCCCCCTCTATGGGCTGTGAGTTCCATGTGAGTGGAGACCTTGTCGGTTTTGTTCCCACCTTGGAACCCAGAATCACACATGTGATGGGCACTCATGAATGAATAATTAGAGAATGAGTGAATGAATTACTGAATACTCACTACCTACGTACTTACCTACCAGACACACACACACACACACACACACACACACACAGAATGGCCCCAAATCTCCTGTCCAGCCCTCAGCACACTGTCCATAGCACACACCCAAGAGCCAAGAGCTGCTATCTCGGGGGCTGGGGGCACCCCTCAACACCCACACTACAGGTGTTCCAGGGAAGGAGCTGGGGAAGAGGGCGCTCATTTGTCTCCAGTGCTCAGACCCTGCCTGGCTCAGGGCTGGACCTGTCCGAGGTGCTAGCAACACCGACTATGTGCCTGCCAACAGAGGCAATGGAGAGGGTATAAGGGTGGGGGCCCCTCCTGTCTGTCTGTACCCTCCTACCCCGGCTTCCTCTCTGCCTGCCGTTGCCTGCCTGTCCTTGCAGCCCATGGGTCTGGCTGAGGGTAGGGGATCACAGTGTACTTATACAGGCAGAAGGCTGAGGGCATTTACAATAGAAAGGTCAAGTTGCCCCTGAGTACCCACACCAAGCCAGCATCATCCTGAGCAGTGGGGACTCCGTGGGCTCAGACTTGCTTGCGCCCTCTAAGCCACTGGGGGAGGGATGAGGAAAGCACTGGGGGCCTCACATGGGTTGGGTCTGAGCATTGAGGATCCTACCCTGAGCCTTTCACACTCCCATCAATAGACACCTAACAACCACGCACTGCGACCCGAGTACTCTCTCCCCGACCCTTGCAGGGTGCCTGCACACAGTAGGAACCCACCTCCTGCCTGCTGCAGCAGCTGCTCCCCCAGAAAATTTCCCTGGGCCAGGAAGCTGCATCTGGGCAGCGTGACAACCAGCTCAGCTCAAGCCTTCACACGCGTGTGTGCCTTCGTGCGCCAGCAAGAGGCTCCGAGAGCCCGGGAGATACCATCAGGGAGATACCCCGATCTGTGTAATGCACCATGATTCACAGCCCAAGACATCCCTCCCCAGGCTACCACTGAATTATCAGCCCCACCATCTTCAATTACGAGGCTTTGTCACTCATCTCCAGCCATCAGAAGGAAATGAGTGAGGAGATTAATGTCTTTTTAAAAACTGCTTTCATCCCCTTCCTCCACAGATGCCATTTGCATTTCTAAGAGGAAAGGCTTCCCCACCCGCTCTGTCATCTTTGATCATCTTGTCTCTCCCAAGGCTTTCCCAAGCCTGCAGGGAATCCCTTCCAGCTGAGGCCCCTGGTGGGCTTCAGGGGCTTCAGACCAACCCTGCCTCCTCAGGACCCAAAAAGGCAGGCAGCTGACTCTTTAGAGCACCCCCCCCACCCCCAGGAGACATGGGCAATGGCCCGAGTCTGGGAGTTCCACAAAGCAGTCTTCAAATAGTTCCCTCAGGGGGTCTGGGGTGAATTGAATTGTGTTCCCCAAAAAGACACGCTGAAGCCCTGACTCCCTGGTACCTCAGAACATGACCTCATTTGGAAATAGGGTCATTGCAGACATAATTAGTTAACACGAGGTCATACTGGAATAGGGTATGCCCTTGATGCAACAGGACTGGTGGCCTTAGAAGGAGAGGGATATTCAGATACAGATGCACAAGGAGCATGTCAGGGGAAGACGAACGGCAGAGCAGCACAATGCATCTACAGGCCACAGAAGGCCAAGGACCGCCAGTTGTCACCAGAAGTTAAGACAAAGGCACAGGAAAGAGTTTCCCTCAGAGCCTCCACAATGAGCCAACCCTGGTGAGGCCCTGCTTTCAGACTTCCAGCCTCCTGAAAGGTGAGAGAGTGAATCACTGTTGTTTTATGCCACTCTGTCTGAAGTACATTTTTAGGACAGCCCCAGGACACCAATACCAAGTCTAAGGCCACCTGCAATCCTTCAACCAAGGCACCTCCACTGTGGCTCAAGCAGACAGGTCCCTCCTCTCACCAACGGGCTCCCAAGTACCCACCCTAACTCATTAGAGAATTGCCATCACCACCAGGCCCTCCGCCATGGTATTAAAGTCTGTTCTCCAGAGATGTAAGATTGAGTGTGTCACTCGGCCCGAAGGGCAGCCTCCTGCTCGGTCTGTCCACACACTGAGCAAACAGAGCCCGAACCAGGTGGATGGTGAGGAAAGCATGAAGTCCTCAGGAATGCCCAGGCTACCCCAGGGTTCCAGGAGAGGCGGGCACCACCAGGGATTTGCGCCAGGCCGACGACGTTGGACCACATGTGAGAGCCACGCCAGTTGACTTGACCGTGCTCCATCGGGGCAGGGACTGCTCTACCCCCAAGGCCTGACAAGGGACTGACAGGCAGTAGAAGCTTCATAAACAAGTACAAAATGAAAGCATTTCCTGAATCCATTTCCTGAAGGAGAGGCAAAGGATGAGGTACCGCTGGGCCCCACATGGAAGATAGCAAGGGTGGAGAAAAGAGATGTAAAGACATGTCCATGGGATGCCTGGGTGGCTCAGCAGTTGAGCGTCTGCCTTTGGCTCAGGGTGTGATCCCGGAGTCCCGGGATTGAGTCCCACATCGGGCTCCCTGCATGGAGCCTGCTTCTCCTCCCTCTCCCTATGTCTCTGCTTCTCTCTGTGTGTTTCTCATGAATAAATAAATAAAATCCTTGAAAAAAAAAGACATGTCCAGATTTGGGGAAAATCCTCCATCCTCTGAGGGCATCCTCCACAAGCCATGCATCCGTGCAAGGCTGCCAGCAGACATCAGCACCAGGACTCACCCAGTATGGAACTGCCCTTCACTTCCCAGGGGAAAAGTGTCACCTCAATACCTGGTGAGGAAGAAGCAATAGTGTGTGAGCTTAAGAGTCTGTATAGGTTCAAATCCCACACAGAAAAGTGTGCCTCAGTTTCCTCACCTGTAAAATGAGAAGGTAACGATGGCAATCTCTTGGATTGTGGTTCTATTCAATGGGCTGATACATGGAAAGTACTCAGTACAGTGCCTGGCACATGGTACATGCTTGGTAAGTGTAAGCTAATACTATTTGCTATCATTGCCCCATGTCCTTAGAACTCCAGGGAATAGATCCTCCCACTTGCTTTGTTGGCATTCACTAATGGCTCTTCTCTGTATGACAGCACCCAGCAGCTATTTACAGAGAATTATGCCTTGTGCCAGGAACGCAGAGGAAAGTTACCAAGGCCCGGTGGGAAAAGCAGATACAACACTCTGAGAATACAAGATACAAGATGTCATCAACCATGGAGAAAGAGTGACCTGGAGGGTTATGCTGGTGAAGGCATATCAGACCAGAAGACATCCGGGTTTTGAGGGTTGAATAGGAGCTTATCAGGTGAATCTGACCCAGCCCATAGCAGGTGTTCCATAAATAGGTAGTGACTAAATGAGGCAGAGTAGAAGGGCATTCCAACCCAAGGACTTGGAGTTTTCTGGTGTGTTCAAGAACAGAGAAGGGATAGAACATAGATTCGCTAGAGCAGCAAGTCAGTGGGCATAAAAGCAGGAAACAGGTTGAGGCCAAGTTAGAGAAAGGTTTGAATGCCATACTAAGGGTTCTTGGCTCTATTCATAGGCTCTGCAGGGCCAAGTCAGAAGGAGAGTGACAAGAGCTGGGTTTAGAAAACATGACAGGTGACACAGGACTAAAGGCAGCAGACCTGGTAGGAGGCCATGGCGGCCTGTCTTCCCTCGTCAACTGAGCCCCACTCTCCATTTGCCCTTGACCTCTCTTCCTCCTAGACATGTACTCAACTTCACACCCTGCAAAGACCCCACATTCCCAGCTATTCTAGCCAAGGACATGGTGCCCACAGCTGCCTGCTATCAGACAAAGTCAAGACCTTTTGGGAAATGTTCCCAACTCCGTGCAAGTCCCCAACCAACAGACGGAACTGGGCCAAGGGCCAAGTTCTAGACATATGTTGGAAACCCCTCATGGCAGACTGGCTTCTGGAATTCCAGAGAACTGACTCTCTGGCACTTAGGGCCAGCAGCCCTTTCCTCTCCCTCACCCCTCCAAGGGGGACCCTACCCCTACCCCTTACCTTCCACTCGGTAGATTTCTTACCAAACGCGGTTGTGATGTTCTGTGTTATGGACACCTGAGAATCCCCCTGAGGCTCTGTGATCTAACCAGCCTGGGTCCCGAGCTGTGCTCTGACCTCAGCAGCTGGCAGAGATGCTGGCAATGCTGTGGACACCACCCTGACTGTCTGCCCAGTGGCTGGGGCCACACTTAGGCAGCTGCCCCAGCAGGCACTAAAATTAGGTGACCCATGAGACCCAGGACACGGTGACCATGGGCAGTCTACCAAAGCTGCCTGGAGGGTCATTCGTCCCTGTTCAGGACTTGGGCCAGGGCAGTATGGGAGCAGCCCAGAGCCCCCTTTTATGCCAGAGAAACTGAGACCCAGAGAACAGCAGAGACCACAAGAGGGGTAGGAACTTGTATTTTTGTTTATTCACAGAGTCAGTGTCCCTAGGAATAAAAAGCAATACACGCCCCTATCAGACATTTATATGAAGATATAAGAGAATTTAAAAATCATCATCCCGGGATCCCTGGGTGGTGCAGCGGTTTAGCGCCTGCCTTTGGCCCAGGGCGCGATCCTGGAGACCCGGGATCGAATCCCACGTCGGGCTCCCGGTGCATGGAGCCTGCTTCTCCCTCTGCCTGTGTCTCTGCCTCTCTCTCTCTCTCTGTGACTATCATAAATAAATAAAAATTAAAAAAAAAACCTTAAAAATCATCATCCCCATTCTCTGAACTAATTTCCACTTACATTCTATTGTATTCCTCTCCTTTGTTTTACACAACAGAAAACACACTTCACGGTCTGTCAAGCCGTCCCTTCCTCTACTTAGAATCATCCTGACAAATCATTTGAAATCCTTCATATGAATCCATTTAGATCTACCTACAGCTGCTCTGCCCTTGTGCTATTATAAATAACACTGCAGCGAACACCTAAGTCCACATCTATGACTACCTTCTCAGGCTGGATTCCCAGCAGGGGAATGAATGGGTCACGAGAGAAGCACATGTCAAGGCCCTCAAGACAGACTGCACCCTCTTTTCCAGAAAGCCACCCCACTCGTACCTCCACCGGCTCTGGCTACGGCTCTTTCCATGGGATACTTTCTCTCCAAAGGAATTCTGTGCCTTTACCACATGCCTGGCCCCTGCAGACAAACGCCTTTCTCCAGCACAGCGCTCACGCACCCACCGCTGCTTTCTCCTGAACGAACCAGGGCGGCCAAGAGACACAGGAAGAAATCAAGGCCCCGGGCCCAGACTTCCCACCTCTGTGCATGTGAGCCCTCACTCAGGGGTCCAAGTGAAACACACTGACCAGGTCCTTCCAGGCGGCCCTGAGGACCTCCCCCAACCCCAGCTCACCCCCCGCACACACCCAGGCAGCCATTCCCCATGGTCCATCCCCGACGAGCTCAACCGAGGACCCAAAGTAAGCCAGCAGCCCATAAAGCGACTTGGCCAAGAATAGAATTGCCTTTTCACTTCCCAGCAGAGAAACTCAACTCCAGGCTGAGTGTAAATAGGCTGTCTCTGGACCCACATCAGCCTCGCCGCCGACGAGTTATAGATGGCACTGCCGTAGCGCCGTCATAAATACAGCCCGTCGGCTAAACAAAGCCGACAGTTTTGTGCCAATAACCTTTGAACCACTCAAGCCCAGTGTCAATTGTATTTGTCTTCAAGCTAAGGTTTACTCTAGACTGTCTGCTAAATCAGGGCTCATCTGCAGAGATAATTCAAATATATTACGGACAGTGGGCAGACACGGGGCCTCCCCGCCGCGCCCCCAGGCCTCCCCCGCATGGCTCGCAAGCCTGCAGGCCGCACGCTCCCCTAACCGCTCAGCAGGTTTCACCGGGAAAGCACAAGACACAAGGGGCAAGAAGCAACCCTTGAGGCCAGGATTCTAAACCCAGCTCTGCCACCAGCCCTCTGTGCCCCCCGCCCCAGCAAAGTCGCCTGCCTCCCCCCACACCCCAGGGAAGACTGCATTTCCTCCCGAATGAAGGCAGTGCCTTTTCTCCTGAAACACGGAATACTGATTTCTGGAGGACTGTCCACACAGCACGTCCGGCCGCAGGAAGGAATCAGCTGTGTGACCGCCCAAGAAGTGCAGAAACAGGGGATGAGCTCCTGGCCCCCTGCAAAGGGTGAACTCTGCTCCAGCAGGCAGAGAAAGCCTCCAAGTCTTGGGGGACTGAGGAGCAACCAGTATGGAAACTCTCCCACCTGACTAGGGTGGGTGGGTTCTGGATAGATATAATATAGACATAATATAATACATCCCTTTTAAGAGAAAGGGATATAGCAGAGGCCACTCTGGGGTCAAAGTAGGTGCAATTACTCTGGCCACCCAAGGCTGAACTAATTTGTGCAATTAGCATTTCCTGCTGTATGCCAAGCCCTAGGCTGCCACCAGGGAGATAGAAACTCCAACAAGGTGGAGTGGGAGTGGCCAGGGCCCCTCCGACACCCACTGGGACCATCCCCACCCACCCACCCACCCACCCAACTTGGAAATCTTGGGGCCCTCTCAGCTACAACCCAGAGTGCTCTCTGCCTCTCACCGTTTGTGGGGATTTGCCCAACCACATCCACAAGCCTCCCAGCTGACAGGAATCCAAACACCCCCAGTGGAAGAAGGAGGAAAGGCCCAGGAGACTACTACTCACTCTGCTTCATTGGTAGCTCTGCACCTGAGGGCCTGACAGGCCAGGAAGCTAGAACCAGAGGGCTGGGGTGTTGAGGGCTGTGATTAGGTGACCGCCTATGAACATCTCTTATTGAGAAGAAACTCAACAAGTAAAGCTCTGTGAGGGACTAAATGGGTAAAGAGAGAACACAGCTATGTCTTGGTTAAGAGAGCCCCCAGGCAAGCCAGTCACCTAGCACCTGGGAGCGCCATGCTCCACTATCTGTAAAATGGGAATAATATTCTCTGCCCAAAGAGTCACTGCAAGGAGCGCACAAAATGGGGAACATTGAAGCCCTTCCCATCTTAAGACATGCTCCAGAAGCAGGAGGGATTATTGCCATTAGGGCCAGAAGGCTGTATTTCCTCCATAGTCTGTTCCTGGCTCCACCTCCCACCTGCCCCCTGCCATTCCCCGGCTCCGCAGGATCAGAAGAGAATTGGACAAAGCCGCCTCTAGAGCCCTTTCAGTTCTAATGCCATAGGAGTCACTCTGTGACGTGGGTCAGCCTCAGAGGCCAGCCTAGGGCAGGGTGCCCCCGCTCCGTGCCCAGAGCCCCCACCCTCATGAAGATCACGGCAGTGGGGGGGGGGGGGGAGGATGCTGACAGGGCCAAAGCCAAGGATGTCATCATCACTCACCTTAGGGAGACTCACCCCCCGTCTGGGGAGAGTGGGACCGCTCTGGCTTCCAATTCTCATCTCTGCTGGCACCTAGGAGAAGGGAGTGCCCACACCAGCTCCGTGCCTGGAGGAACAGAGAGAGCAAAGCCACAGGCCCGGTGCTCAGAGGAGAAGGCAGAGACATTTATAAATGACCCTCTTAGCTGTTTACGAGACACCTTCTGAGAGAAAGCAGAGGAGGAGAAATAAACTTGAAGTAGGAGAGCTGACTGGTGTCTGAGATGCGCTTTGATAAGCCAGCTGTGCCAGCATTTCTTCTCTGTTTTTATGGCCACCTTTACAGCCCTATGTTTGCGACTCTTTATCAGGAGCCGGAAGGAGAGAGTGAGCAAGATCCAAGGCAAAGAGTCTTCCCCAGCAACCCCACAAGCAGATACCACCTCATCTGGAGATCAAGATAACCCCAGCTTTCCTCCCAGTCGGGCGGCTGTGCCCCAGACACCCTGATCTGGAGTGGACAGGAATTCCTGAGCACGGCAGTAAATTTGCAGAGCCAGGCCCTCCTGGCAGTCCTGACTGGGCTGCAGGCCCATGAGGATGGGGCTGGGGCTGGGACTGGGACTCACGTTCTCCTGACACCAGTAAGCATGCCGCATCAGGACACTTTGGATCCCTGGTCCCAAAACCCACTGAACTCAGGCAGGGAGTCTCGGGCTCCTCCCCAAGCATAACCCGGTGCTTCCCACTGGGCCTGGGGCATGACAGCCTCTCAACAGTCAGTCCACAAGGCTGGACCTGGGATTCCTCCATCCTCACCTCCCCCCGCCCCCCGAAACATGCCAGGATTATGTAATGCCGAAAAATTGGGGAATGGGGAGCTCCCCCATCAAGCAACCTAGATCTGGATCCCAGCTCCTCCCCTTGCTATCTGGGGCGGGAACTCCCTCTGGGCCTCAGTTTTCTCATCTGTAAAATGGCCCACGTAAGCAGTCCCTGACCTTGCCTGATGGGACCCTCTGAAGGAGCTCAACAGATAGGAGCAGTCTTCATATTGGGTGACCAGGTCTCCCACCAGCAAAAGTAGCCAAGATGCCAGTATTCACTGCTTATTTTCCCAGACTGGTCATGCCCTGGAAGCCTGAAACCTTCACAGCAGCCTTGCCGGAAGGATGGGGGCCCTACTCCCCATCCCACATGTGTGGCATACCTTACTGAGCTCCTAATGTGGGCCAGTGTGCTTGGGGGTAAGGGAAAAGATTACAGAAATAGAGAAAAGCGTAGTCCTGACCCCTAGGGAGCCCAGAGCCTGAAGCCAAAAAGAAACCTACAAATACAGGATATGCTAAAAGCAAAACTCAGGGATTGTGCAAAGGGAGCGGGGTAGTAGATACAAGCATGGCCCAGGGAGGGGGCAGGAGAAGCTACTCGAAAGAGACGTCTCTGGGCGGTTTGTGAGTAGCTGTTTGGGAGTAGCAGTTTGCCAAAAGTAAGAGGAAAAGACGCCCTCGCCTGCAGTCAGTTAGTGGCTGGTGCTGGGGGGCTGCTGAGCCCCTTGGAGGGGAGGCGGAGGCCGGACACAGGCAGCAGGGGTGGAGAGCACATGGTAGACTGGCATCCAATTAGCAAGAGCCTCTCCTGCAGCCTGGGCAGCCCCAGCCTGATGCTGAACACGCTGAACATGGGGTGTAGGCCAGGCAAAGGGTGTGGGCCAAGGTGGCAACATCAGTTTAGAGTGCTTTGAGGGCACCGCTCTTGGATCACAGTGGAAGATGCCAGGTAAGGCAGGGTCAGGGGAGGTCTGACAAAGCAGCAGCTGCAACAAGGGGAATGGCCTGGAATCTGGCTCATTCCAGCTGTCTGGAGTGTCAACTGTATGAGACCAGAGAGCCTGTACATGGCCAGAGGATTGCATTCACCGCCTACACTTTCTCGAATAGCCCTGCTTCTCGAGGGCAATGGGGAGGCTGGAGCTAGGCACCCAGAATTGGGGGGGCTCTGACACCTGTGCCCTCAGGCCTGGACACAGACACCTGCCACTGAGCAACCCAGGCACGTAAAGGTGCAGACACCCCACATGTGCCTCTCCTCCACTGGATGATACCCAGGGCCCCCACTCTTGAGGTGCCTTTGGAGGTACAACTACACAGCCAAGCTGCCCTCCACTCCCCTCGGGTGGTGCTGATGGCCATGCGAGCTCTGTGAGTCCCACCAGCCACAGCCCTGGATGGGCTCAGCCCCAGTAAGACCTCCCTCTTAGCGCCTGGTGCCAGTGACTCTCCATCTCCCCTTCTGTCTCCCTGGCCCTCCATCTCCTTCCTTTCTAACAGCTTCCTACTGTGCTCTCCGTGGGGACATGCCCTCGACCCTCAAGCCAAACCCCAAACTGGCTTTTTAACATTTTATTATTCTTAAGATTTTATTTATTTATTCATGAGAGACACAGAGAGAGAGGCAGAGACATAGTCAGAGGGAGAAGCAGGCTCCCTGCGGGGAGCCTGATGTGGGACTCGATCCCAGGATCCCAGGATCACAACCTGAGCCGAAGGCAAACACTCAACCACTGAGCCCCCCAGGCACCCCTTTAGCATTTTATTTTAAAATGATGTAGATTCCCAGGAAGTTGCCAAGATAGTACAAAAACAGGCCAGTGGACCCTCCCTCAAGTTCCCCGATGGCTACATCTCATATTCCTGTAGCACAACACCAGCCCCTGGAAGCCAACACCGCTATAAAGGATGTGTAGCGTGTTGTCATCTCATCACTTGTGTAGACTCATACGATCACCACCAAACTCAAGATACTGAACCGCTCATCAACCTGATCTTAGAGATGGCCTTTTTTTTTTTTTTAAGTACATAAAATAAAACTACCCCCAAAAAAATCAAATCGGGTTGAGGAATCGAGATGGAACTCAAGACATTTAGCATCCCTCTTCCACCGCATCCCCATTCCACCATCCCTCTTCCATGCTTCCCTCTTCCCACCTTCCTACCACCCAGCCCACCGCCGGCCACCAGAGTGGTGAGTGGGCAGCAGGAGCCCAGCAGACACAGGGACCCAGAACCCAGCCCCACGAAAGTCAGAATCCTACATTTCTCTGTCCCCCCAACAGGGCGAGCCACTAGCCTTCTGGGCGGCCTATGCCCCTTGCCCTGAAGCAGCTTCCACCACACTGTGCTGCCCAAGTCCCTTCCTGCCCCTCCTTGAAGGCCAAAGAGGGCTCCTCCAAGGCCCCACCGTTGCCCTCGATGGACCCCCAGCCGAGCGGGAGTGTGTATGACCTCCCCTCTCAGGCCCTGAGGCCCCCCGGTCCCACCGCCACAGCGAGGTGCACAGCCAGGGAAGCTCGGCCAGTAACTCCAGGTGGACCTGTGACAGGCTCCGGAAGGGAAGAGCCCCTGGACTTTGTCTACCAGGCCTCCAGGCCACCACTCCCCTTCCTAGAGACCTCTGGAGCAGGCTCCTTGGAGAATGTGGGGTACAGAGGAGGCAGAATCAATGCACAAGCGCGGGAAGTCAGTCTGAGGCACTGGAAGTTCCAGCCAGCTCCCTGGTGTGGGGCCCAGGAATCCGGGAGCTCGGGGCTCTGTGCCACCGCTACTCAGGAAGAAGGGAGCCTGGCCCTTGAGTGATGGGCCCCGTCATCTGAGTGAAGGCAGTGAAGGCAGCAATCAGGCTTCCCCCATCCCCACCTGCACTCATTCCAGGACCTTCTTCCCCAGCCCAGAGGGAAAAGCCAGGAGGCCCCTGAAGCCCACCTCTGGCCTCCCATGCAGGCCTGCCTCACCTGTCTCTTACCCTCTCCTCACATCGGAGAGCAGAGCCCCACTCAGACCACTTCCCAGCTATTACCCTCCGTGGCTCCCCATTTCCTCAAGGGATCCTCTGTCCTGTCCCCACCATCCTCTGCACTTGGTGACCCCGAACTACACCAAGCTTACAGATTCCCATACACACCCCACATTCCTCATTTCCCATGTGCTCCCCTATTCCGTGCACTCTCCTACCCAGCCTCCCACTCTGCTCTGGAGGAAATCTTGTCTCTTTCTATCCCCAGGCCTGCTGACCTTCACCTGATGCCCATGGTAAACTGGGGGCTAGGGGCCAGCCAAGGAGATGGATCTCACATTGAGCCGAGCATACTTGAGACCCAAGTAGGGTATCTTGCCCTCCACCCTCCACCCTCCACCTTTTCTGTTCTGCCCTGCTTGAAGAACTGGGTGGCCATATCTGTCTGGACCATGGGTGGAGAGAAGGTCACCTTGTACCCTTCCAGAGTAGTGAGGGGGTTGGGCCCCTTCAGCCTGAGTACATCCAGGCATCACCAGCTCCCAGGGTCTAGTGCCAGACTGACTCTTCTTGGAAAAACTATAGCCAAACTTCCTGGTCCCTAGAGGAAAGGGGCCTTGGGATGTGCAGGTCACTCTCACCTGCCAGCAGGTGACCCAGCACCCAAGGGTTCCCAGGGAGATGCGGCTCAAGGGCGGAAAGGCTGCCACCAGCATGGTCCCAGCTGTAGCCAGCCAGTCCAGAGCTCTGGGAGAGGACGGGGACATCCTGCAGCAGAAGACACCAGCCTAGGACAAGGTCCCACGGAGCCTTCAGGCCCGGCTGCTCCTCCTTCCTCACTATTTATGGCCCTCCGCAGACTCCTCTCCCCTTTGTTCTGCCAAACAAGCTCACTCCTGACTTCCAAGTGAGACAGGGACTTGGCAAACATTTGTCAAGACTCGTCCCCTCACTGTGTGTTTGTCTACTCGGCAGAGATCTGGGCTCTGTGCACAGACAAGCTTTGCCCCTAAGGCTCAGAGGGAGCTCCATCCTCTGGGGCCCCACCTCCAGGTACAGCAGGGTGGGTGTCTCTCCATCCACCAGAAGTCCAGCCTCCCTCCACCCGACATGAAATCCCACCTAGTCCTCAGTATCATGCATTTCCCCTCAAGGCAAAAATCACAAGCAGGCCCTGTCCCAGGGATAGACCCACATAAATGGCAATGAGTTTGAGGTGTCCGGAGAGGGGAGGGAGGGCAGATTGCAAGGACTCAAGCTTTGTGGCTGGGGTACTGAGCATGAGCTAGAACCCAAAAGAAGGACAGGAAGGACAGGGATGGGGAGGCAAGAGCAGCCGCCACTGGCTCTCCCCGCCCCAGCTCTCCCTTTACATGTCCTGAATTCCTCAGAAGGGTGACACCCAGCCAACGAAGGTCAGTGTGCCCTGACCAATCCTGACAGATGGGCAGACTGCCCCCAGAAAGCCAGGTACTCTGCAGAGAAGCCAGACTTGGAATTCATAGTCACTGCCAGGGAGCAGACAGATAGAGGCCCGTGCCAGACGAAGGCCCCAGAGGGCAGAGATGTTCCGAGGGAAGGGAGTCTTTGGGCCTCAGTTTCCCTATATGCACAGTGGTAACAGAAATGGGAGGGAGCTCACCCACCTGAAGACACACATGTAAGCTGCCTCAGACCCCCAAGCGCAGGGCAAGGGGAAAGGCTGGGCGGGCAGAGGCAAGAGGCCCAGGAGGATCTCCTTCCCCAATGTGGGCTTGATCCTTGGAGATGGAAACACCGCCTGCTTTACAGATTTGCTCTGAGAGATGAAGTTACTAATGCACAGGAACAGAGCTGCAAAGGCCTGGCACACACACCAGGTGCTTAATCCACGGGAGCTGGTGCTAATGTCACTGTGATTCGTGATCGTGGGCAAGTCACCGAGCCTCCCCCAGGTCTCTTCTCCCTGAGCTATAAAACAGGCTGACAGCTGGCTGTGATGAGGAAATGACTCGATATGAAGAGCCCCGCATGGACCTGAGCACACAGCCGGTGCTCAGAAACATTAGTCCCTGTGCACACATCCAGTAGGTATTTAATAGATGCTTGCTGACTTGAATCACACATGGCTATCAGGAAACTAAAAAGGAGCAAGGAACAACAGGCCCGTGGGGGGCCTGCCAGCGGGACTGAAGAGGGAGCTTCCTGGCCACCCCCAGGGTCCAGGAGACTAGGACTGGACAGCCCCGTGGGGAGGCTCCTTACCCTGACGCTTACACACTGTGGTCCAGGGAGCCCTGGGGCTCCTCGGGGTGGCCGCAGGGCTAGATGGGGATATGGTGGGGGGACCTGACCCCACACGTATACCCACCTTCAGCCACAGCAGTGCTACATTGATCTAGGGAGCCCCATAAAGGTACATTTGGAAAATGTGCCCTGCGGCTAAAACTAATCCAACCTCCTGTTTTTCAAATGACGAAAATAAAGCCTAGGGGGCGCCTGTCAGTTAAGCATCTGACTTGATTTCAGCTCAGATCAGGATCTCAGGGTCATGAGATCAAGTCCAGCAATGGGCTAGTGTGGGGTGCGGAGCCTGCTTAAGGTTCTCTTTCTCCTTCTCCCTCTCCCTCTGCCCCTGTCCCACCTCTGTCTCTCTCTCTTTCTCTAAAAAACAAAACAAAACAAAACCGGAAAGAAAATGAAGCCCAGAGAGGCCCACAGGCCAAGAACCCAGCACCTTGGAGTTGCGGGGCCCTTCTTGGTGTCTCTCCAGGCTACCACTGTGGCAGCCTGGGCAGGTGGGATGTAACGGCTTTGCCTATCGTCAGACGGATAAGAACATCCAGAGAGTGCCCTTCGCTGGTTTTGTCACTACCCTGCTTCACCCTAGCCCCAGGGCAAACTCCTGCTACCCCCACAGCTCAGTGGGAAGGTCACTTCCTCCAGAGTCTTCCGTGATCCCGGGTTAAGCTTGCTGCCGCTGTTCTGTGTCCCATGGCTCCTGACCTGCACCACTTCTCAAGACAGATTCATCTTTAGATCCAGTCCCTCATGAAGGCTTGCACTGGGGCTGTCCATGACCCCTGTGTCCCTCAGTGCCAGCACATAGGGGAAGCACTTAAGTATAGTCTGTGGAAGGAAGGAAAGAACCATGGCCTCCATTGTCCTCATCTATAAAATGGGTAAATACCACCCCTCAGGATGAGAAAAGTGAACCATGTACCGTGCCTGGCAGATCAACGGCTCAAAAAGGCAAGGGCCCTTATCCGGACGTCCCAGGCAGGTCCCGAGGGCAGGCAGCCAGGCGGCCACTGCCCACTAGGTTCCTCTGCCAGGGCAGAGCCTCATCTCCAGAAGCAAAGGCCTGGGCTGGGCATGTTGGGTCCTTCACCAAGATCCCAGGGCAACTCATCCATGAGAGGTACCTGCCAGGCCAGCACACACCTTCCTAGCACTAGGTATTTATAATGAACAGAGAAGGGAAAACACAAAGGACTTCAAAGCACTCTGCCCAGGAGAAGAGCCGTGAGGCCCTGGGGATCCAGCAAGGACTCCTCTAGCTGGCCCTGGAGCGACCCCAGCACGTACTAAGGGCCAGGAGCTTGGGAGCCTGTGGCTGAGGCCAGGCCTGGCACACCAGGGTCTCCCTATACCTCACAGCCCAGCGAGGTAGGAACTCTTGGTATCCCCCATGGAAAGGCCAAGAAAGTGAAGCTCACAATACCAGGAGGCAGAGCTGGGGTCCCCCTCATTCTGAATCCAGACGAACCTTGAGTGCCAAGGAGAATCTAGGCCAGACACAGACACACAGCTCTCAAGTCCCCAAGTTCTATCCTGCTTGGCACAGGTAGTGAAACTACAGAGTGCTGGGGGCTAAAGCTTGGAGTAAGGCATTAGAGGTACAGGTCCCCAAACCACCCTCACAACTTAGCACAAAAACACACTCATGTCTCCCCTCGGGGCTGTCAGCTGAGGAGTTGGGGGGTGGGGGAGCCGTCGCTCCGCAGCAACCAGTCCTGTGCACTCAAGGTTCCCCTGCCGAGGAACAAGGGGGAGCAGCCCCACAACACTGAGAAACATCAATATTTCATGCACAGCTCCCTCCTGGCCTCCAATCATATTTTCAATTGTCATGAAACAATTCAGAATTTCCAACTCAGAGCTAATAGGCTGCCATCAGCCAGTCAGCCAAAGCAAGCCAGGGTAATTATTTTAAAAGCTTCCGACAGGGCTGTTCCCTGAGCTGGCTCCCCGGATTCTCTGTCTCCAGCAATGGCTATGCCCCCTCGGGCCCTGGCACCCCGTCTCCCCATGCAGCAAGCCACCATCCAGAGGGCTGCTGAAGCCCCAGCACGAAGCCCCTGAGGATGGGACAGACAGCCCAGGCCTGCAGAGGGTGATCTGAGGGCTCCAAGTGACAGCTGCAGGCAGGCAGGGGTCACAACAACTCACAGGCCAGACTGTGGCCTCCCGTGTCCATGGTGAATGGATGGACTGATGGACACATAAAAGGATAGACAGAGCGGGAGAGTGGTAACATCACAATACTCCCCCTTATCCCATCTCAAACCTATCCTCCACTCTCCAGGCATAGTGATCTTTGTAAAGTAGAAATGGGACCAGATCTCCCACTGGTTAAACCTTCCCTCTGCTCCTCTTTGCCTTCAGGATAGCATCCCACACTCCCAACAAGGATTTTGAAGCCCGGGGATCCCTGGGTGACTCAGCGGTTTAGCGCCTGTCTTTGGCCCAGGGCGTGATCCTGGAGACCCAGAATCGAGTCCCGTGTCGGGCTCCCAGCATGGAGCCTGCTTCTGCCTCTCTCTCTCTCTCTCTATCATAAATAAATGAATGAATGAATAAATAAATAAATATTTTTTTTTAAAAAAAAAGGACTTTGAAGCCCGGTGGTATCTGGCTCCTTCTTAATTCTCCAGCTTCCTCTTTCCCCATTCCATGTCTTCCCACCTGTCCCAGTGCTGTTCCCAGGGAGTGGAGAAACTGTTCCAGGCAAACTCAAGACCTGTAAAGCACTCAAAACCCCTCAGCAGCAGGCAATAGATTTCCTCTCCAGCACTGTGCTCCAAATACGGTGATGGGTTGGTGTGTCTGCCTCCAGCCCAAATAAGCAGGAGCCATCCATCCCTGTACCTCTGCAATCGCAGGCACAGAATATGTGCTCTCTAAACTTACTGACCTCATAGAGGCCAGCCCAGGAAGGTCCCAAGATCAAGGCTCTTTTCATTATTCTATGCAGATACTAATAGGTCTGCAATGAAAGAAAATACTTAAAATGTCCAAATGGTTTCTATTTTTGCTTTGTCTGCCAGGAAGCTCAGAGTGCAATATAATTACGCTCAAATAAATTAATATGGTATCTGATCATAGGGGTTCCTCTCTACCCCTAGAGCCTTTAATTCCCTCCTCACAGATGAAGAAGAGTACAAATAGATCCCTCTCTTGCTCTGCAGATCCATCCCTATGTATGAGTCAATAGACACCGAGCTCCACCCCCTCAGACTTTCTGGTAGCCCTCCAACTCTTTCTACAGATGAGTGCACGAACAGTCCTGAGGGACTTCAGACTGTCCCAACAGAGCCAATGTCTCCCGATTCCATTGCAATGGACGCCCTACCAACACCATCAGCAGCCCTCTGAGAACCTTCACCGTGCAGAGACTTCTTTGAAAACCAATCCATTCTCCACCACAAGGAGCTCAGAGAACTCGTTCCTGGACAGCAGCCAGTACTCTTGGGGTAGTGCAGTGAGTATTCCTGAAGATGGAGGGGCTCCCCCCTCTTCTGGGGTGGATCCTGTGACCCTAGCCTAGCCAACCACAGCCCAGAGCCACTCTGCCACACAAAGTATTGGCTCAGCTTTGGGCATGTGAGCTGCACCCAACCAATCAGCACAGCCAAATCCCTTTGCCCACCCTAGGGAGGGTCCTGTGGTTGGCAAAGATAGACTCAGCCCTGTTTTAGGGAGCTTACAAATAGTAGGGGCAAGAGGTTTTAACCAATCGTTACACAGATATTGACATCAATACTACTTAAATAAGCACTAGGAAAAGACTCTCCCTTCTTTTACTGGATATTGAGATAAGAAACTACTTGAAGGGGGATCCCTGGGTGGCTCAGTGGTTTAGCACCTGCCTTCAGCCCAGGGCGTGATCCTGGAGACTCGGGATGGAGTCCCACCTTGGGCTCCCTGCATGGAGCCTGCTTCTCCCTCTGCCTGTGTCTCTGCCTCTCTCTCTCTTTCTCTCTCTCTCTCTGTCTCTCATGAATAAGTAAATAAATAAAGTCTTCTAAAAAAAAACTACTTGAAGAATTTACATGCCTTTCTGCATATATGTGGTTGAAGACATTTGCCGCTAATGTTTAATATGAACTTATGTGACAAATTCATCTCAGAGTTTTGTACTAGGGAGAAAAACTTCTGATTAGAGGAAATATATCAGTTTGGAAGGAAAAACAAAGCAAATGCATCAGCATCTCTGCTGATCTTTTTTGACTAGGTCCCTGGAAGCTCACAGCTCACAGCTAAGGTGATACTTGATACAAGGACTGTGTTACTTCTGTTCCTGGTCGACCCAGCTCCAACCTTCCTCTCTCTGATGGTGCATCCCTCTGCCTTCAAAGAGGAAACGTGTGTGCCCCAAGATGTCAGAACCTAAAGAGAAATTGTGGAAATTTCTTTTTGGAAGAAGTGAAAAGAACATCATAAAAAATATGTTTTGACCCACCCAGTTCACCAAGAGCTTCCAAGCCTTTGGGCCTTGGTTCCACCTCCACCCACCCACCTAGTCTCCCTGGTCTGAACTTCCTAGAAGCTGAGCAGGGCATAAGGGGGCAGGTTCACGAAATCAGAGAAAGGATCTGCTCCTGCCTGACTCAAACAACAAGACCACAAAGAAGGAAACAAAAATGAGAACAAACTATTTTAAAGAGCAAAGCAACCGGGCAGGTTTCACCATTAACATTCGGCCCAGCTGCCCATCTCCCCAAAGGGGGCCACAGCTCTCTCCATCATCCCACAGATATCTCAGTGAAATGAAAACTCTTATCATTCCCATTTCTCAGATAAGAACACTGAAGCTGCAAGAGGATCTGTGATTTGCCCAAGTCCACACGGCTAGTAAAAGATGCAGACAAGATTCCTACTCTCGCCCTCGGGTCTCAGAGGCAGCATTATGGCACCACAGGCTCTGCCTGGAAACAAGGACACACAGAGGATCACATACACATGCCCTGTGGTTGCTGGGAACAAAACCCGGAAAACTGCTAGTATGCAGGGGTAGGAAGGTCTGATTTCCCAGGGCAGATGCCAGAATGGAAGGCAGCCCAGCAAGGCAGCTGTCGCACCCTCCATGCAGAGTAAGGACGCAGCAGTTGCATTTATTCCTAGAGATGCTGGGGGCCACCCTGGGTCTGTGGGAAGGCTGCCCCAAGGTCCGAAGTGTCTCAGCTTAGCAGATCCGCCAGCAGACCAGTTTCACACATAAAAGCCAGTATCATGGCAGCAGAGAAGCAGAAGCTAGAATTCCCAAAGTTGAGGGCCCAAGCTGGAAGGCTGCACATCTGCGAGGCCACCTCCAGCTCCAGGTCTGAAATCCTGCGGGGTGCAGGGGACTCGGCTCTTAACCCTCACGATCCTGTGTGCACCGGAGCCACAGGCACCCACCAGAGAGCCATTTCTGCTGTTGACAGTGGAGGGGAGGCTTGGAGTCCCCCAACAGCCAGAGAGAGGGCAGGGGCCACTTCCGGGGGCCTGAACGTGTGGGATCTGCGGGCCCGGGTCGGGCAGGCTTTGCGAGTTGGAAAGGGGTTCCTGTCTCTGCGTTCCCGGGCCAGGTGGCCCCGGAGACTCGGGCCAGCAGCGCGGCAGAGCGGGCGCGGCCGGCGTCTCCCGCGGCAGCTGTCGGCCGGAACCGGGCAGGGAGGCGCCGCTGGTGACGGCACCTCATGAAACATTGATGCCCGGCCGCCGCACTGCCATCTCCCGGCACCTGGAGCCCAAGCGGCAGCCCGGACCCCGTGGCCAAGGGCGAGCAGCTCAGCTGCCGCCGTCCCCCAGGGCGGCCGCGACCTACTGACTCGCCGACCCCCTGTCCCCCCGGGGCCCCAGCAGCAGCAGTCTCATACTGGCGGCTTGGAGAGCAGGAGCCCCGGCCGCCAACTGGTTTTCCCCTCCAGCCTCCGTGAGGGGTTGTTGGCCATGGGCACCACCGGGTGGAACCCAGCTCCCATTAGTCCTGCCCATCTCCCAGGGAGGGCCAGCGGGGCCACATGGACGCGGTCCTCCCTTAGGCAGGGCCGAGCAGGGCCACCGCTGGAGGGTGCGCGGGCGAGGGACTGGGCGAGTGGCCGCAGAAGCGTCTGTGCTCCGCGGCGGGGATCTTCTCTCGGCTCATCAGCCCAGCCCCAGAGGAGGAGAGGTGGGGAGGGGGGACCCTGCAGGCAGGGCAGGGGTCGGGCTTTGCCCCTCCCCAGTAACTGCGCCCCCCAACACACACACACACACAGAAATTTCTGGGGTGGGTCTTCAAACCTCCTGGGCTGCCAAAACGTGCGCTGCGGACGCTCCCTGCCAAAATGCAGGAGCAGCTTCCTCCCGCAGGCTGAGCAGAAAAGGGGAAAGGTCGAATCTTAAAACCCCCGGCTTGACCGGCCGCAGGCAGGACCTGGGGAAACTCCGACCAGACCCCATCTAAACCGAGGTCGGGCTGGGCCCCCGGCGTGCCAGGTGGGAAACAGCCCAGCGAGGAGCGGGGCGCCGAGGCCGGGACCCCCTTCCGCGCGCGGGCGCAGTCCCGGGGCGCGTTCCCCGGCCTCGGACCCCGGCGGCGACCCGCGCCGACCTCCGCCTGCGCCCCGAGGGAGGCCCGGACCCCCAGCCCGCAGGACCGCGCGCCGCCCCTCCCCGCTGGTCCCGGCGAGCGCCTCGCTTCCCCTCCCCCCTTCCCGCCTCCCCGGCCCGTGTCCCCGCCTTCCCCGCGGGCGACGGGCGGCGGCGGCGGCGGCGGCGGCGGGAGGAGCGGGCCGAGCCGAGGCAGCCCGGACCTTGCGCGGTGCGATGTAGCGAACCAGCGGGGACCGGAGCTGCGCGCACAGCCGGAGACGCCGCTGGATCCGGGGCCCCCGCCGGAGCCGAAGCCCCCGCGGGAGCCCGTGGCGAGCGAGCCCGGAGCCGACGAGCCGCGCAGGCAGCGCAGCGCGCGTGGGTAAGAGTCGTTGGGCTGGGGGCGCTGGGTCGCCGCGGGGTCGGGGCGCACGCGGGGAGGCGGTGGCGGATTCCGCACGGTGCGCTGCGGGCGCTCGTGGGGCGCGGCGGGGGCGCGGCGGGGGCGCGGCGGGGGGCGCACCGCGCGCAAGGCCGGGCGCCATCGAGGCAGCGCGAGGAGCCGGTCCCTGCGCCCCGCGCACCGCCCCAGCCGCCGTCGCCGAGCGAGCGCTGCCTCACCTACTCGGTGTCCCGCCCCGCGCTTCGGCCCCGGGGACCCCGGGGACCCCGGGGGCGCGGGCCCCAGCCCTGCGCGGGGCACGGCCCGGGACGCCCTTCGCAGCCCCCCGGGGAGGCGCAGGCCTCCGGGGACCTCCAGGAGAAGGCGCTGGCGCGAGGGCCGCCCGCCGCTCCCCGCCCCGCCGCGGGACGGGGCCCCCGCACGAGCCCAGGCGCTGGCCCCTCCGCACGCCCGGGGACTTCAGCCGCAGCTTCGCGTCAAGAGGGTATTTTTTTTCTAAACGATACCGCTTCATTCGTTGGTTCGTTGGTTCCTTCGGGCAGCCACGCCGCAGAAAAGCCACGGACGTCGGCCGGAGCCCCGGCTCTCTTCGCCGAGGACCCCGCCGCCCCGCCGCCGTGCTCCGAGGCGCCCCCAGCCCACGGCGGCCTGCCCTCGCCCGCGAGGGTCGGGCTTTGCCTTACCCAGACAGAAACCCCAAATGCTCTTCGCAAACATCCAATAAAGACATTCCCGCGGCTTCTCCGGGGTACGGTTGCTGTCGCGGGGCTCCCGAGCACACAGCCGCTTCTCTAGAACCGGGTCTTGGAAGTCTGAGATTGACCAGCCTCCTAAGCCGGAGCCGCCGCGGCGGTGGTCAAGCGCGGGCCCTGGGGCCAGGATCGCAGAAATGGGAACCCCGGGCTGCAATCCTGGTTCCAAGGTTTTCTGATTTAGGAATCCCTTGAATCTAAAAATATTTGAGCACGCTTTTCCGAGAAACTAAGGCTTGCGTACTCTATTGGCATCCCAGTGGCCTCTGACAGCCATCGGGCGGAGGAAGGCAATCCCAGGTTGCTGTCCACTTGGCCAAAGACCGCAGGTCTAGGGTACTGGCTAAAGCTACAGGCAGCAGAGGCAGCGGGCGAGGGGGACCTGGCGGCTCCCTCCCCTATCCTCATACTGCTTGAGCTCTTCATCTCTGCTCGAAAAGGAAAAGAGGTGGATGGGGGCATGGAGACCAGGCTGCCAGGACTCTAGGGTGCAGAGGCAGCGTTTGTTGCTTATCCAGCCAGGCTCAGAGTGCCCTTCTCTCAGGAAAGCAGCTCCTGGGAAGAGGAGGCTGTGGTAACAGCATAAGCTGTAAGTTCCCCACCAGCCTCTGCCACTTGCCCAGGCTTCTCTGCCCCTCCGCTCAGCCATTCTCAGGAACCAGAGAACGACCAGTGAGCGGACGCGGGTGAGCCATGAGGCCAGCCCTGCCAGCTGCTGACAGAGTTCTAAGTTCCATGCTCCCGCGGGCACCGCATTCAGCCATCCTGCCTGAGTGCATCCCAGGTCTCCACACCAGGAGAGGCTGGGGGAACCCCAGAGAACAGGAAGGCTCCGGCTAGGGACTTTGGAAGCCTAGAGAATCCGGAGAGATGGTTCCTAGCCCCTACCTGAGCACCCCTTTCCCCCCTCACCCAGTAATTGCTTGTATTCAAAGAAACAAGAGCTTTTATTGGAGGGGGGGGGGGTAGACCAGACTGAAGGAGGTAGGTGGTCCCAGATGCACTCCCAAAACTGGGTTTTCTAGTTTGAACTTCTCCACGGCCTAAGAGGCTTAGGGTTGGAATGTCCCAGAGAGTCATGGATGGCCTCGAGGGCAAGCCACAGCACATTCCTTCCTTTTCCTAAAATCCCTTGATTCTAGTGCAAAGATTAGGGCAGGGTACCCCCTGAAAGGTGGGTGGAAGGATGTCTTCCAGGAAGATCCTCCAACCACTCTTCCCAAGTAAAATTGCTAAACCATTCTTGGGTACAGAATCTGTTTTGAGTGAGCCTGGCCTCAGGAAAGGTCCCTATGGTGACTACTTCAAGCCTCACAACAGGCCAGGCTCCTCTGCTCAACCCAGCTAGGACTCTAAGCCTCCAAATTTCCTGAAAGTCATAGAATCATTGCTAGCTCTGCGTGGCCTGGAGGGATGGGGAATAGGGCACCTGGTTCCATCTCCAGTAAGCCCCCTTCCCTACTCTCTTCCTATCCCCATCGCCAAGTGAGCTGGTAGGAACTGCTGAGTCCCAGGTCAGACATGGAAACGGGGGCACATGTAAGGCCAAGCCTTGCCCAAGGTCACACAGCAAAGCTGGGAGAACAATGAACCCCTGCTTTTATTTCTGAAAGGGAGCTGCCTCCTGTCCTGTGTGTGTGACCTATGTCTGTGAGTCTGCATGAAGCCCCTTCCCTGCCTGGGATAGTGCCTAGCAGAGGGTGAGGCTGAGGAAGAGGACAAAGTGCCCAGGGCCCTTCTCCAGCCAGCACTCTAGCAGGCCAGGGCGTCCTCTCCGTCAATCCCTTCCTCACCCCTTGCTCATTCAGCACTGCCGGAGCCCAGCAGAACAGACTGCCCTGGGCTGTCCCTACTAGTCTCAGTCGCTCTGTGGGGCTCCGGGCCCGGGGACGCGGAGCTTCACCCACAGTAGTCTAAGGGCCTTTCCATATCCACACAGCAGGCATCAAGATTTCCAAATAGAGGGACCATTGCAACCGCCTAGAACACTGCCAGAGGCTCGGGTCCAGAGGAGCACACAGCAGGTGCTCAATAACTGCATGAAATGCGTCAACAGTGAGGGAGGCAAACCCCTCAGAGGGAACAGGTAGAGAGCTGCAGAGTCACAGAACAGTCTCCATCTGTGGAAGATCTGACTCTTACACCCCGTGGACAGCGAAAGGCTGGGACTCAGCCTCCAAACGCCCATAGGCACGCCATTGATTCCATGTCCCCACCCAGGAGGGTACTGTGCTTCCCACACTGGCCTGACACTTGGCAGGCTTAGGACGTGCCCTCCTGTACCCTACCAGCCCGATTTTGCACTGAGCAGTGTTCTGGAACCCAGAGGTCAGCTGTGTGTGCACTTATGTGACTACACCCAGCACCCCATGGGTGGGTGTAGTGAATACGGGTGCATCTGTGTATGCAGCACACCTATGTGGGTAGGTACTACATATGTGTCTATGCATGCTCCTGGGTCCTGTCTGTGCCCAGGCAGGCTGGGTCACACACTGTCCTTGAAAAGAGTTACCTGCTGCAGCAAGAGACTCAACCAAGAAATATGGTAAAAGATGAGGTTGAGGGCAAATGCTGGGCAACCCTACTTCCCATGTCCCCCTCCTGCCACCCTCCCCCCAACACACATCTAAGATTATCTTCATGGGGGGGGGAGGTGTCTCCACGCAGAGAAATTCCCCTCTGGGAGGAAAGGAAAGGGCTGGAGTTGCTGAGCCTCCCTAACCCAAACCCCTGAGATACATCCTCTGGCCTCAGACCTGGACCCTGACCCTGCAGTCAGAGGCACCCAGAGAGAGTGTGTCACCCCTAAGGAGCTCTGCTTTCTCCCAGGACCCAGAGCTGGGGGGGGGGGGTGTCTCAGGCTAACGCGGAGGAGTGAGAGGCAGGCCTGTTGCCACCCTGCACACTCTCCCCCACATCCACACCAAGTAACTCAGCCTGAGGCTCTGGGTCTCCTGATGAGCCAGGGTGAGGGCTAGAAGGCAGTACCTGAAGAACACCCCAGATCCTCACCCCCAAGCAGAGACACTCCCTCCGCCCCAGGAAGAGATGGGCCCTGTGGTGAGGCGCTGCACCTGGAGAGTAGAGCAGTGCTTCTCCTCCGGGTTACTGTCCTGCCCAGCGCTACTCCTATCTGGGGGAGTTGGTCAGCAATCGAGGGGCGGAGGGCAGCCTGGGGTCTAGCTGTGGCCAGAGGCACGGGTCAGGGTCGCACCCTACCACCCTAGCTGCCGTCTATTTATTCAAGACTCTGAGGTCTCGGGGCTGGTTAACAATTGTTCGGCAAAATCCTTCAACAAACTTCACTGTCATAGGAGGACTCCAGAAGGGGATCATTCTCAGAGGTGGGGAGGGGCCGGGCGGTGTCTGCCCCCAGGAGGCCTCGGCGGTGCTGCCGCTCAGCTACTGCTGTGTGAGAGAGAGAAGCTCAAAGGCGGTAGGCTTCCTGGACTGCGGACTCCGGGCTGGGAAACTGCAGGCACCTGGCCTGCTCGCGAGGCCAGGTGCCTGCAGCTCTGGAAAGCCCAGAGGAGGCCCCAGATCGCTACAAACCTGCCCTGAAGGGGGCAGAAGCCAACCCCCTGGCTGCCAAGGCCGGGGCCTGGCTGATTCGGCTGGACTGGTGCAAAACAAGGGAAGAGAGCCCTGCAGAAGAGGCTGTGGGGCCTGGCGGGGCTCTCGGGGTCTCCTGCTGCACTCGCCAGAGGCCTGGAGCCAACAGAAACGTTTCGTCTGATTAGAAGCCATCAGTTCAATCCCAATCCCGGAAAATTGACTGCGGTGCAGAGGGGGAGGCCAGAGAAGCAGCCTTGGACGACAGGGTCCAAGCTAATTAGGAGGCAGCATCCGGGGGCCCATTAGAACGCAGGCTGCTGTCACTCAGCCGGGCTCAGGTCCCGGGAGAAGAGGCCGAGGAAGGAGGGGCCAGCGGCCCCTCGACGGGGACGCCGCCGGGAGCTGCCGGAACGGGCCCCGGGCTCTGCCCCCGCCCTGGCGCTGGCTCGGAGGCGCCCGCTCCGTGCGATCCTGCCCCGGGAACATTCTCTCGTCCTGGGCTGTTCTCGCCGGGGGCTGAGGACTTCGAGGCGGCCCAGACAGGAGTTGATTCTGCGCAAAACAAGTCATCTGGGGCTGGAGGTGGGCACGAGCCGCGCGGGACTTGGAGACCAGATGCGTTTCTTTTGTGCGGCCGAGGGAGAAGTCGGTGTGTCAACGGGGAAGGAGGGAGCGGCGCGGCGCGGCGAGGCCGCGGGGGGTGGGGGGAGGGGGCGGGAGGCGGCGGGAAGGTGGCTGCGGCGGGGGAGGGGGACGGGAGGGGACGGGAGGGGGAGGGGGAGGGCACGGCCGGGGGAGGGCGGGCGGCTCGGGGCCGGATTCCGCCCGCGCTCCCTCGCTCGCCGGCTCCCTCCCTCCCTCCCTCCCCCCCTCCTTCCCTCCCTCCCCCCTCCCCCCCTCCCCAGCCCCCTCCCACCCGGGCCCACCCCACCCACCACCCCTGGCGCAGGGACTGCTGGAACCTGGCGGTGCGCGCTGTCGCTTTAAGACAGCCTCTGCCGGCGCCGTACGGAGCCTTAGAAACCGGCCCCGGATCGGGAGCCGGAGCCGGGGCCGGGCGGGCGGCAGAGGCCCGAGCGGCGGGAGCGCAGCGCGGAGCGCGAAGCCGGGGATCCGGTCGCGAGAAACCGCTGCCGCCGCCGCCGCCCGCCCGGCCCCGCAGCCCCGGGCGGTCCATGGGGCGGGCGCGGCGTCGCTGCGGGCCCGGGCAGCCCTGGGGGGCAGCCGCTTAGGCGCTGTGCTCTTGTCCCCGCAGGTCGCAGCCAGGGCGGCCGGGCGCGCCCGGCCCCGGCCCCGGCCCCGGCCCCGGCCCCGGCCCCGGCCCCGGGAGCGCCCGCCGCGGTCCCCGCCTCCATGGACGCCTTCAAGGGGGGCATGAGCCTGGAGCGGCTGCCGGAGGGGCTCCGGCCGCCGCCGCCGCCGCACGACATGGGGCCGGCCTTCCACCTGGCCCGCGCCGCCGACCCCCGCGAGCCGCTCGAGAACTCCGCCAGCGAGTCGTCCGACACGGAGCTGCCAGGTAAGCGCGGCTCGGCCCGGCGCGGGGCGGGGCGGGGAGCGGGGCCTGGCGCCCGCGCCGCACGCTCAGGTTGCCCGAGCCCCGCGAGCTCCGGACCTCTTCTCCCGGCCTCCGTCGGACCGGGAGCGCGGAAATCTGCGCGCTTGATGAGACGGAATTCCGTGCTCTGCTCCCAGCCGGTGCCCACGCGCCCAGACCCCGGCAGATGCAGGCACCGACCACGGGAGGGTCGGCCCGACAGCCCCTCTTGATCGGGAGCAGACGGAGCCGGAAGAAAAAGAATTCGGTTTGCGCAACGAGCGCCCAGGGGGCCGCTCAGACCGCAGGACAGTAGGTGGAGAGAGGAACGGGGCGGCGGGCGAGAGACGCTGCGCAGGGAGACGGGGTCACACACCCCGACAGGCGGTGGGCACGGATGGAGAGGGAGAAATCCAAGAGAAGGGGTGGCGGGAAAAGTCAGAGAAACAGACTGCGGGGAAGGGGGGACCACCTCAAGTAGAAAAAAAGAGGGCAGCGAGGGCGAGCGGGCCAAGAGGTGCGGCTCAGCTGGCGGGCAGGCCCCCCTCGTGGAGGGACCCGGGAGCCGCCAGGCCGCCCGACCAGGGCCCGGCTCGGCTGGGGCGCGTCTCCCTCCGCGCCGCCGTTTTGCCCCCCGAACTCAGGCTTCTCCCCCGCAAGCTGGCCGCGAGCGGGCCCGGCGGGTGGGCGGTGCGGGCGGTGGCGCGGCGGATCCTCGGCCGCTCGCGCCCCCGGGTCTCCCGCTCGGATCCCGCGCTCCCCGTCCCGCCGGGCGCCCTGTTCCCGGGTCGTGGGCGCCTCCGCTGTGCTTTTTTCTTAATCCACCGCTGAGTGTTTCTCTACGCGTTTTTAATCTCTATTTGTTTCTGTTTTGCATCTCTAAGTGACTTTCTCTGAGAGGTTCTGTTTGCTTGGCTAAGAAAAGCAATCCACGCTGGACTGTACTTTTGTTTTCAAAAGTTTGAAGCGTGGCCTTTGGTTGGTTTTTACTTTTTAAAATCTGGAGAAATAGACAGCGAGCGATTGCTTTTTAAAACCAACTCCGTGAGGATATATTAAATTTTTTAACTGTGTTTTTCGATATAGAAAGAATCACTACGCGAGGCATATTTCTCTGGAATTTAAAACATCCACATGCAGCATTATTCTTGGAGATTTTTAAAAGTCAATCCAAAATGGCGCGTTTCTCCGGGATTTTTTTTTTCAAAATCCATTTGCAGCAGTGTTGGTTTGGTAATTTATCTAACTATAGTGTTGTATTTCCCTGCGACTTAAAGACTATCCCTAGAAGGGCATTATTAGGAAGGGGCTAAAAAAAATCTATCTACAACAGTACATTAAGTTGTTTTTTTTTTTATCCCGGAGAAATAAATGCCCGCGTCTGCCTGGAGTTTATACGCGTACAGCACTGTATTTAGTTAGGGGTCTGTTTGCACGGAGGTTTCGTGCTTCTTAATTTGCATTTGCTCTGTGTTCCTACCTGCCTATTTTTAATAGTTTGTGAGCCTTTCCATGGTGTTGGGATAGAATTGAGTTTATCTGGGCCTCTGTATTTTGTTTTTAATTTTTTTTGTTTGTTTCAATGTGTCTATGACTGAATGTGTTTTGTGTACCCTGAGAGAGCGAGAGGCTAGAGCCCCAGGTCACCTAGACAGAGTGTGTGGGTCTGGGCTGCCGCCTGAGGGCTTTTCTGGGCCTCTGGACTTGAGGCCTGGAGCTAAGGCTGAGAACACAGCTGTGTTGTGCCTGCCCAATGTGGCTCCCACACAGCCCTGGGGAGAAGAAAGTAGAGGGGCTGCAGGTTACCGCCTGGCTCCTGCTCCACTGACCCACTGGCTTCAGGCTAGCCAGATTTGATATCAGTTCAGAAGAGCAGAGACACCCCCAGATTTAAATGCCTAAAAGCCCTCAAAATTTCATACATTTGCGGGCGACATAGGCAGTAGGGCTTGAGCCTGAGCCGAGCTGCAAGGGCAGGCCCTGCCCAGTGGGGAACCTAGGCCGGAGCCTCGGGTTCCCTGGCTCTTCGGGGCCGTCCGACCAAAGGTGACTAGTGAGGATCAGGCACCCGACAGGCTCTTTCCAGCGGGAACAAAACTAGGGCTCCTGGCGGGAGGAAGGGCCGCCAGCGCTGATGGCTGGCGCTTCGGTGGAGCCGGGACGGGGTGCGAAAGGGCATAAACCCAAGGTGACTAGGGCCTGTCCTGCCCGATTCAGAGAAGGAGCGCGGCGGGGAAGTCAAGGGGCCGGAGGACAGCGGTGCGGGAGGCGCAGGCTGCGGTGGCGCGGAGGACCCCGCCAAGAAAAAGAAGCAACGGCGGCAACGCACGCACTTCACAAGCCAGCAGTTGCAAGAGCTGGAGGCCACGTTCCAGAGGAACCGCTACCCCGACATGAGCATGCGGGAGGAGATCGCTGTGTGGACCAACCTCACGGAGCCGCGCGTGAGGGTGAGCCCAGCGTGCGCGCCCAAGGGGACCCGTGCGGACCGCTCCTGGCCGGCTCTGCCGCAGCCCTCCAAAAGCTTTAGACCGGCGCTCAGACTTTGTCTCCGTCCCACCACTCTCCACCGGAGAGGAGGATTCAGCTTTAGGCCCGGGTGTTCCGGGTGTTCCGGCGGCTCCTGCTGTGCCCTTTGGTGGTTAGAGCCTTCGGCGGCTGTCGCCTGGCCTATCCTAGTGACCCTCAGGCTCTACTGCAGCCTCACCCCAAGATCTGTGGCCCCAAGGGAATTTCCCCTGCCCTGCAGGGCCCAGACCCCATGCGGATGTTATCACCCTAGACTGCACGGAGGATTCCCCGCCAAGGGGGCCCTCGGAGCTGCGGCCCGCCTTCCCCCAAAAACGAAAGGGAAAGGCAGGTCTTGCCTGGCAACCTGGCAGAGGCCTGAAGGGTACCTAGGCTTGCAGGTCTCAGAACCTCCTGGGGCAGTGGTCCCAATCATAGCCTGCTTCTGCAGAAGCTCAGCACAGTCCCCACCTGACTGGTCTCCAGCCAGTCAGCCAGTGAGTAGCTGGACCCTTTCCCTGTTGCCCTTTCCTATAGGGCTGGGGTCAGGTGAAGGAGGAGCAGCTCTGGTGGAAGAGTGACCCTCAGGTCCAGTCCCTTTGGAGATGTAAGATCTCTGACCCGTGATCAGACTGCACCCTCCCTCTCCTTGCTCTTTTTGGTTTCCAGTAAAAGCAAGAGAATAGAGGTTCTCTTGCCAGAGCCACAAGAGTATCATTTCTTCTCTGAGTGCGCAAATATTTAAACAGATAACTGGGAGGACGTCCCAAGCCAGCCCAAAGTGCTACCTGGCCTACTGACTCCCTGCTATAACCCCAGTTCTTGCCCCCTCCCATCAGGCTGGCCAGCCCAGTGGGACACGAGTGAAGACAGCACTCAGTAATCCTGTACTCACTAATCCTGCCCGGGTTTATGGTGGTAGGGGTGGTGTGGGGGTGGAATCAGGCAATGTCAGTGCGGGGAGGATTGGTAAAGGCTGAGATGCAGGGGTCCTGCAGGCTAGCTCAGGAAACTCAGCCCAGGGCTGGAGGAGGGCCACGGAAGATAGAGGGCACACAGTATGAGAATGGGAGGATGGGCAGGGACCAGGAGTGGGCAAAGAACAGGTTTTTACTAAATTTTGTGGGAGAAAGCGGAGGGGGGATTAGAGAGAAACTACTAAGAACTGAAAGGAAATTAAATATTTGCAGAGAAACGTATTTGGCATATATGGAGGTGGCAGGAAAGAAATTAAATAAGGGAGGGCGAAAGGATCAAATATTTGAGAAAAATAAAGAATTACCTATTTAAGAGAAACGGTGATGGTCAGATATTTGGGAAGACGGGGAAAACTAAATATTTGGGGAAGAATCAAAAGGATCAAAAGTGAGGGATAACGGAGAAAGGGGACTGGAGGGAAAAGAAAGCAGTTCAGATAGCGGGGTGGACCAAAAGAAAATAAACATCTGGGGCAAAAATGAGAATATCAAAGATTCCCAATTAAGATGGATACAGACTATTCGAGGAATGAAAAGGTAGATGAAGAATGAAAGGAGTCAGGAGAGCCTGTGTTTCAGGGAAGAAAAATACCTTTTGTATTAGAGGGAGAAGAAGAAGAATGGAATATTTAGGAGATAGACCGGGATCCCTTTAGGGGAGAAGGCCGGAGCCGGAAGAAAGCAAACGAATATTTGCTAAAATAAAAGAGGATCGATCCGTATTAGGAGAAGACATAAGATTTAACTCTGGGGAGAGGATATAGATCAGAAAAGGGGATAGACGAAAACTTTTCTGGGTACAGGAAAGGAACCCTTAACAGGAGCGCAGCGGCAGGGGCGGAAATCACGAAGAGACGAGACGAAATTCGAAATCCGGAGCGAAGGCGACGGCGGCGGCGGAGGGCTCGGGGTGGAGGGGGTGGAGGGGGTGGGGGTGGGGGGGTGGAGGGACCTTCCCGCCCTCGGCAGCCCTGACCTTCGTCCTGCACCCTCCCCCCAGGTCTGGTTCAAGAACCGGCGAGCCAAGTGGCGGAAGCGGGAGCGCAACCAGCAGCTGGACCTGTGCAAGGGCGGCTACGTGCCGCAGTTCAGCGGCCTGGTGCAGCCCTACGAGGACGTGTACGCCGCCGGCTACTCCTACAACAACTGGGCCGCCAAGAGCTTGGCGCCGGCGCCGCTCTCCACCAAGAGCTTCACCTTCTTCAACTCCATGAGCCCGCTGTCGTCGCAGTCCATGTTCTCGGCGCCCAGCTCCATCTCCTCCATGACCATGCCGTCGAGCATGGGCCCGGGCGCCGTGCCCGGCATGCCCAACTCGGGCCTCAACAACATCAACAACCTCACCGGCTCCTCGCTCAACTCGGCCATGTCGCCGGGCGCCTGCCCCTACGGCACGCCCGCCTCGCCCTACAGCGTCTACCGGGACACGTGCAACTCGAGCCTGGCCAGCCTGCGGCTCAAGTCCAAGCAGCACTCGTCGTTCGGCTACGGCGGCCTGCAGGGCCCGGCCTCGGGCCTCAACGCGTGCCAGTACAACAGCTGACCGCCCCGCCAGGCCCCGCGGGCTCCGCGGCCGGCTCGGCGCCCGGGCGGGGCGGGGCGGGGCGGCGCGGAGGACCTGCAGCCGCGCCCGCGCCCCCCGCGCCCCCCGCGCCCGCGCCCCCCGCGCCCGCGCCGCCCTCTCCTCCCCACCTCCCCACCTCCGGGCTGGTTGTGTGTTTGCTTTTCCGGACCCCACTCTGCCCTCCCAAACGGGACGAAACAAACAAAAAGACGTCGGAGAAAAGTGCTGCGGAAAAAAACAAAAACAAAAAAAACAAAAACAAAAAAAAACAAAAACAAAAAAAACAAAACGGATGAGTTGCAATTTCCCTCGGGATGGCGCGGGTGGTGTGCGTGTTCGCTCCCTCGGGCCCGGCGGGCGGTTGCGCGGAGGGGACGCGGCGCGGGAGGCCGGCGGTCCGGGGAGGACGCCCTGGCAGCCCGCGTTCCCGCCGCGCTGGCCCCGGAGCGCGCGGCCGCGCCTGCGAACTGGACGTGCGGAGCCCGGGCGGGCCGGCCCCCGCCCCGGCGGAACCGGGGCGCCCCCTCCAAGCTGGGCCCGGCCGAGCGTACCTTAGCTCGGTTCGGATCCGAGTTGGAGCGGGCGCTGGGTCGGGGAGGAGGGGCGCAGCCTGGGGTCGGGGACTCGCTGTGGAGGGCACGCGCGGCCGCGGCGCGCCGCCCGGAGCCCTCGGCAGCCCGAGCACCGGGGTCCCGTTGAGGCTTACGGAGCCGCAGCTGGCGGTGCGGAGGAGGAGGTGGCGGGCGAATGGGGTGGGCTCGGCTCCTAGCACCCCCGCCCCCCGCGCCGCCGAGCTTCGCCGCAGGCCCGGACCCGCCGCTCCGCTCTCGGGCTAGGAGGCGGCCCCCTCGGCCGGGCGCAGAGCCCCCTCCTCACCGCCCGCCGTGCAAGAGTCGAGCCGGGAGAGCTCGGGGCGCGGCCGGGACACCCCCCTCCCCACCGCGCCGCGCCCACTTTGCACACCCGCTCTCCGGCCCGCGCCCCTGTTTACAGCGTCCCTGTGTATGTCGGACTGACTGTATAGAATATAAATCTGTCTATATCGACTTGTCCATGTACGTCTATTAAAACCATAGTACAAGCGTGCTAACCGCTGCCGAGCCCCGACTGCTTCATTGAACTGAGGAGGGAGGCGGGTGGAAAGGGAATGCGCCACCGCGGCCCCGTGGGTAGGGGACAGGAGCCCTGCGGCCGCCTCCTGGTGGAGTCCGAGGTGCTCTCTCTAACCACTGCGTCTCCTGCCCTGCTCAGCCAGCCTCCGCCAGGGCCCTGCTCCGAGCTCCCTCTGCGCGCCGGCTCAGGCGATGCACCGCTCAGCCCTAGCCAGCACCCCACGGACACCGCAGACTTTCTTCCCCAGCTGTGTTGGCGGACCCCGGAGCCCTCAGGGTGCTTTGTGGCCCTTGACCGCCCAGACAGTTGCGGTGAGGGCCGCTGAGAGCTCCTTTAAGTCCTGAGGTTGCGTTTTCCCCTGTGGGCCCTGCCCTAACTGTTCCAGGAGGACGGAGTGTCCATGATCCCCCAGTGTCTAGTCAGGGCCTCCCTCAGCCTTTTCTCGTAGAAATCCCACTCTGGGGCCTCCAGCAACGCTGTGCTGGAGAAAGTGATCATTGCACAGAATTAACATCTCACTTCCCTTCCACCCCAACTTAGCGGAAGGAGGCTGATGGTGCTTCCACCCTCCCCAGGCTTTGGAAACTACTGAACAAGACCAGCCTTTAAACTGCCTGTAAAATCCTGCTTCCCTTAAGTAAGTCACTTCCAATGGCAAAACAAAATGTTTGCAGCTGCAGCGGGGGAGGAAGGAGGGGTTGGTATTCGGCTGCAGAATCACCTTGTGACTGGGTTTGGCACTGCCCTGGAGCTGGACCCAGGCTAGCCCTAGTCGGAAGTAGGGCACAACCATAGGCTTAATCATGAGCTAATAGCTGGAGGGGCCCTGTGCCCGCGTTCTCAAACCAGGTCAACACTGCCTCTGAGGTCAGGAGTGTTGTCCCTATTATATAGATGGTGGAACTGAGACTTCACCATGCTTTGCAACAGGGCCAAAGTCACAGGGAGTCAACCATCTTTAGATTCCAAAGCATCTTTCCACGGTCTTCCCACATTTAGATGAGTGAGGAAGCGTCCTTCCTGGAGAACGACCCAACCTAATGCTGTAGGACTGACTTATAGTGTAGGGTCTGAGGCAGGCCAGAGGAGGGAGGAGGGAAGGCTGGGGCAGGGGGCTGGAGCCAGACCACCCCTCCCCCAACAGCTCCAGTCCAGAGCTCCGACCCCTTACTCCCTGGAAACATAAACACAATCACATCTGGACTCAGAGTGCCTCCCCCAGCCTCACACATCTGCTAAGGCCAGGGGGCCCCTGGTCTCAGTGGAGGGCAAAAGGCAGGAGAGACCTAGGAGATGGGACCCGAGGAAAAACAGAGGCAGAGAGACCTCTCCCGTAAGTCAGACCCAGCCTCAGGTGACTTTGGCCAATAAGGGGCTCTGGTGGAGTCTCCAGTGTGGCTTTGGGGCCACAAACCAGACAGCTGCAGATATGGGTGGCAGAGGAACAAGCAGTCCCAGAATGACCCCATCACCCACCAAGGGCAGTGTGAGACCCTATCTTGGGCTCCACCCAGCTCTTCTGACCCAGCTCTTCTAGGGCTGCAGATAGCAGTATCCAGCACTTCCCAGCTGTACCAGCTACAGGATCATCTCCGAAGGAAGCCTGAGGAATATATGGGGCTCTGAAAGCCCAGTCCTCAAAAAAAAAAAAAAAAAAAAAGGGCAAAAAGTCCTGGTCCTCGTCTACCTGAAGAAAATTGGGAAAGGGGTGTCATTCATTCATGCAACATTCATTTACTGTGTTCCTGCCCTTGGTGCTCAGGATCGAGTGCTGGAAAACAGTCCCTGCTCTCATGGACAAGTAAACAAACACGTGTATAATTACAAACTGGGCTGAGTGCTTTTGAAGAAAAAGAACAGGGGAAAGGAGTGGTCTGCCTGGAACAGGGTGCTCAAGCCAGGCTGTTCCGCAGAAGCGGGGCTCTGTCTCTGTCTTGAGCGCTATCATCTCTGGAGCCGGTTCAGGGTCCAGGGCCCAGTGCTGAGTGTATCCTCTTCATGGGTCAACACTTTTACCTGCACAATGACACGAGGAGGAAGAGTTCCACCATCGCCTTTCCCTGATGAGGCCAGGTCACTTGCTGGAGGTCCCTAGCGGGAAGTGATAGAGTGGGTTCCAGCCCGGGCAGTGCCCACTCTGCCTTCTGCACTGGGCTGCCGCCTGCCATGCACCATGGGCAACATGGCAGGAAGGGAGAGGAATGTGACCTTGAAGGGATCATGACTTCCACTGGCCACACATGATGAACCCCAGGAAGGAGAAAAGCAGATCTGGTCCTTGCTTGGTGCTGGACACCCCAAAGGGCTGCCGCAGGTTTAGAGTTGTGAATTAGAAATAGGCGGGTCAGAGGCTGGTGCCCAGCACTTTTCTGCAGGCACAGTGGGGTATCGAGGCAAAGTGCACAACCACCAGAGTGCCCAGTCATTGAGAGGAACCCAGGTACCTCCCCTAGCTTTATGGCCCCAGCCAGGCTGTAGGCCTCCCTTGGTGCCATGGCATCCCTTCGTACAGCTGCCAGAATCATCTAGAAGGGGCAGGGAAGTCACAGCCGGAAGATCCGCCTGGGAGGGGGCACTGCCCAGCACATCTAGGCCCTGGAGGTGGCTTGTGTCATCCTCTAGCTCCACATGCCCGAGCCTGCTGCTGCCCTGGGAGAATGCAGCAGACACCAGCAGGGTACCTGTCCCAGTCCCTGGGAGCCAATGGGGGAGACGACAGTAAGGGTGGCTCATGCCCACCAACCTCCCCATCTCCTGGGCCAGTTACTTGGCCCTGGCATCCCTAGGAAGCTTTGCTGTGGTCTTTGAGAGCAAGGGTCTGAGTCCCGGCTCCCCCTCTGAGTCGCCTTGGACAAGAGACAATATCTCTGAGCCTGTTTCCTCTTCCATAAAAGGGAATAAAAATCACTTCACATAGTTGTTTAAAGGATTGAGGGAGATAACACATAAGACACTCGTTGTGGGGCTGGCATATGGTTATTACTGGTAGTGGTGGCAGTGTTATTAGAGCAACACATCTTGCCTCTCCCCGGAAGGAATGGCCCAGTTCCCCACTTTCCACACTAACAGGGCTTCTCTAAGTGTCTCAACAGAGAAAATGTCATATGGAGCCCCACTCCGTTTTTCCCTCCAGCTTTGCTTGGTGTCGTGGCTGTGAACCACAAATGCCTTTCCCACCACATCCTACCCAGGGACCCATCCTGGCCTTGGACCCTCAGGAACCCAGCCCATTGTCCCCTAGCCAGGGACTGGAAGGCCTGGAGGAACAGGGCCCAATCCCTGCTGTCCACTGGGCCTGAGGAGAGGCACACAGGCAGTCAGGACTCTGAGAGATGAGCCAGGGGAGCAGAGGGGACCTTCAGCCCAGAATTCTCCACTAAGGGGTCCCTGCAACATGGGACAGAGAGGCCTGGACGCTTCATTTGTGCTCTATCGTCTTACTGATAGCTGACATCAGGCCCTGAGTCCAGGCCCCACGAAGCACTAGATAACAATTACAGGCTCACTCCTCAGGGGAGGGAGGGGCTCCTTCTCCTCACAGGGAAAGACACTGAGGCTCAGAGAGAAGCAACAGCTCGCCTGTGATGCCACACTGAATGAGACACAGGTGGGACCCACAATCCAGCCCTCTGATCCAGGTCCATGGTCCCCCTCCACTGCACTGTACACTCTCTTGACATTTGTACTGGGCAGCAGGGGATCAGGGGAAGGGTAAACAGTTATAATCCATTTCAATTCCTAATAAAAAGCTGGGCTCAGGTGTGCTCTGGGAGAGAAAGAAAGGCACCAGGCCCCCAGCATTTGCCTCCACTAAGCTCACTTGGCTCTGGAGGGAGGGCAACAGAGGGCACAGGTGACAGGGAGCCTGAGACAGCCCTGGGATGAGGGCAGCAGAATGGTGTGGGCAGGTGAGGGCACAAGGAAACTCTCTGGCTGGCGAAGGCTGGAGTATCAACCATCAAATCCAAACTCCTGTCTCCTTCAGTACTACAAACCTCTCATTTCCTAGATGCCTGCTTCCAGTTGGCCTTCCTCAGGAAGCCCTCCCAGGCTTCCACCCAGCCCTTGCTGGCCTGCCTCCTTGCCCCCTCACCACAAAACCCCACTCCTCACACTCCTGTGTAGCTGGTGTTGCCCAGAGCAGGTGTCTACCTACTGTGTTGCTATAGGAACTTCAAGAGACTCAGCCAGCCACCAGAGCCCAGCCAGGCTGGTGGGAGGGGAGGGGGTGCTGTGACCTGGGGCAGAGGAACAGGTCAAAAGCGATTGGGGTGGGGGAGCTGGCTCTGGCTGTCTCCATCATGTGGCCACATCTCACTCTGCACTAGCCCCTGCTGTGCACCATACATATTTTCTCTCTCTTTTTTTAAAAAAAGATTTTATTTCTTTGAGAGAGAGAGAGAACGAGAGGGAGGGAGGGGCAGAGGGAGAGAGAGAAGCAAACTCCCCACTGAGCAGAGAGCCCAATGGAGGCGGGGCTCAATCCCAAGACCCTGAGCCGAAAGTAGCTACTTAACTGACTGAGCCACCAGGCGCTCCTATTTCTCTTATGTCTCATTTTATAGATGAGGACGCTGAGGCTCAGGCACGTCATGTAACCTGTCCAAGGGCACACAGCTTTCAGGGACGCAGGTCCCAGCCTGACCACAGAACCAACAGCCCTGTCTAGTGTGGACACAGCCTCCCAGAGGTAGGGCACTGGCAGCTAGGCGGGGAGGCTGCAGTCATGGAGAGTCAGCACGCAGAGGCGGACAGGTGTGCACAGCGGCACCTGGAGAAGTGTCTGCACCCAGTCACACTGGATAAACACCTGCTGAATAAAGGAACTGAGGGCCTGCCTTCCCTTCCCCCTCACTCCACAAAACTATCTCGGCCCTTTCTCCCTCCCCCTGCTCCTTTCTAGCCTCTCTCTTGCTTCTTTCCTTCCTCCACACACACTTACTCCTTGCTCTCAGCACAGGCAGCTCTGGGCACTGCTTTTAAAGGTGAATCAACAGGGGCACCTGGGTGGTGCAGCTGGTTAAGCATCTGAATCCTGGTTGCGGCTCAGGTCCCGATCTTGGTGCCCTCAGATGGAGCCCCACATTGAACCCTGCAAGGGGCTCTGCAAGGGGCTCTGCACTCAGCATGGTGTCTGCTTGGGATTTTCTTTCTCCCTCTCTCTGACCCTCCTCCTGCTTTCTCTCTCTCTCTCTCAAATAAATAAACCTTTTTTAAAAAAAAAAAAAAAAGTGAATCGACAAAAAACAAACCACCCAATTCAAAAATGGGCAAAGGATTTGAATGGACATCTCCCCAGAGAAGACAGACACATGGCCAATAAACACATGAAAAGATGCTCAGCATCACTACTCATTCGGTATATGCAAATCAAAACCACAGTGAGATACTGCCACACATCCATTAGGAATAAAACAAAATATCAAGTGTTGGCAAGAATGTAGAAAAACTGGAACTCTTATGCACCCATGGTAGGAACATAAATGGTACAGGTGCCCTAGAAAACAGTATGGCAGTTCCTCAAAAAATTAGACATAGAATTATCATATGATCTAGCGATTCTACTTCTGGGTATTTACCCAAAAGAAACAAAAGCAAAAACTCAAAAAAAAAATACTTGTACACCCACGCTCATTGCAGCATTATTCACAGTCCCAAAACGTGGGAGCCACCCAACCTGTCCATCAGATGATGAATAAACAAAATGGGGTCTATGCATACAATGGAATACTATTCAGCCTTAAGACAAGATATTCTGACACCTGCTACAACATGGACAAATCCTGAAAAAATTATCCTAAAGTGAAATAAGCCAGACACAAAAGGACAACTACTGTGATTCTGCTTATCTGAGATAACTGGAGAAGGCAAATTTATGCAGACAGAAAATAGGAAAACGGTGACCAGGGAGGTGGAATGGTCATGGCTTAATGGGTACAGAGCTTCATTTTGGGATAATGAAGTGTTCTGCAGATGGATAGTGGTGATGGTTGCACAACAATGTGAATGTAGTTAACGCCACTGAACAATATACTTTTAAAAGGTTAAAACAGAGGGACGCCTAGGTGGCCTCAGTCAGTTAAATGTCTGCCTTCAGCTCAGGTTGTGATCCTAGAGTCCCGGGATCAAGTCCTGCATCAGGCTCCCTGAGTGGAGCCTGCTTCTCCCTCTGACTGTGTCTCTGCCTCTCTCAGTGTGTCTCTCATGAATAAATAAATAAAATCTTAAAACAAAAGAAAGAAAACTAAACAAGACAGGCTATAAAACAGTATATAAGCACCATATCGTTTTTGCTCTTATATATGCAGAGGGAAATTCCTGGATGTGCAGAAAATGTTAACACTAGCCACTTTGAGGTGGTGGGAAATGAGGGATTTTTCTTTCATTTGTCCTTTCCAAGCGTCTTGCACTAAGCATGAGTTACTTTTGTAATGTGACATGAAACAATGAAGATTACTTTAAAAATACAAAGACCTGTGATCTATCAGCAGGACAGGGAGTGACATGCCCATGGGTCCCTGTCCTCACTCCAATGGGGTCAGTCATCACTGGCCTGGAATGACATGTCAACCCTCAGGATTCAGCCTCATTTGGGGGCCAGTGTGACAAGTATCAGGTAAACCTTTACTGTCAGATTCTTAGAGAAATGAAATTTTTGCTTTCAAATACATTCTTCTTTAAATGGAGGCCAAATTAATAGGTGCCAAGAGGAATGTTTGGAGAGAATAATAATTTGTAACTCTCTCTCTCTCTCTCTCTCTCTCTCTTTTTTTTTTTTTTTTTTTTGGCTAAGCAAAAGGGGGGGGTGTCAGGGTTTAAAAATGGCTATTGTAGGCAGGGAGTCCATCCTTGTCCCATGTGTCCCTTGCTGGCCCCCTTGGTCCCCCACCACAGGTCCTCCAACTCAGCAACCTCTGTGCACTCCTACCTTGACTGCACACACACACACACACACACACACACGCACACATATGCACACAGGGTGTGCCTGCCAGCCAGCATGATCATGGAATCTTTATTAAAGAGGTCCAAATTACCAAGGTTTTACTACACTACTAAAAATAGTCATGCTTACTTAGCCTGCTTAATAAGCACACCATTTCTAATTTTTCTGCCTGAGTAAACTAAAACATCATTCCAGAAATACATTTTTACTTAAACAAGAAGGCTTGTTTTTTTCTTCTCCGTTCATACATTTTCCCCCCTTTCCCCTTCTCCCTCCTCTCCACCTCTCTCAGCTCCCTCAGCCCCCTGCCCCCTCCTCATTTTTAAATTTCAAAACAGAAAGGGGGAGAGTAACAGTAATTTGGACTTGGCTTTCACACAAAATGGGCCAATTTTTTTTAAGTGTTGGTAATTTGTCCTGAAAATGGATATAGGGAGTGGGGCGGGGGAAGCTTTGAAGAATGGGGTTTTACGAGAGGAAAATGAGGCCTGAGTGTGCGGGAATGTGTGCTGCACCTTCCCCTCGTGCCTGGGACAGTGCGGGCACGTGTAATAACCACAGCTAATAGCACCATTATTGCTATTATCACATTATATTATTATGATCCATCAGAATCAGACAAAGCATATTAACCCATTTAATTGAACCAAGGGCTTAACGTCCCAGTGACTTCACGGAAAGTGCTTGGCAAACTCTCCAAGACACTGTAGCCACAAAGCAGCCGGCCACTTTGCTGCTTGCCAGGCTGTGGCAGGGCCCAGTGAAGGTTTCCCCAAACTGTTCCCGCCTGTGGCCTATCTGGGAACCTTCCAGGACACACTGGGATGGATGCTTATCCCCACCCTTACTCCAGCCTTTTCATGCACATACCTCTCTGTCCCGGCGGATAAACGCAATCTAATAAAGGATAGATTTACATGAAACACCCCCCACACACACACACACATACACACAGTGTGGCCCAGGACCCCTCCTCCATCCCCAAAGCTGCCACTCCTTTGGAGTCACCAAGGCATACACTATCCATGGTGAATGCCTAGCTTCTCCAGAGCTTCATGCCAACACTTCCAAAGCTCCTTGACTCTCCCACAGTCCGGACCCCAGGGTGGGGCTGCTGAGGTCACCCCTGGCCACCCCCACCCCAAGGCCACAGAGACTGACCCAGCCCAACAAAAGAAGGATACTAGCAGAGCTGCAGCTGGTCCGGGTGCCTGGGGGAGGCCTGGGCCCCCCCGGCTTCCAGCCCTGGACTGGGCTTTCCTCCTCTCTGGGGCCTGGCCTTCCCTTCAATGGACCCTGAGTGTCCCCCTCTGTCAAACAGGCGCTGGGCCTGCCTGCTTGCCTCGTGGGCTTCGATGTCAGGGTTTGAAGAGACCCTGGATGTGACCAGTATGGAAGGTTCTGGGGTAGGCTCTCTCCTCTCACTGACCACCTATGGTTGGAGACTTTCCACCAGCTCGGTCTCCCGCCCCTCTACCCCGTCCTCCACCATGGTGGCCCTGCCAGCCCGCCCTAAGGGAAGCAGCCTGCTTTATTTCACTGGGGATGACAACACCCACGAGGCCTTAGAAGGGCTACTGCAACACCCCAGATCCTCCACTGGGTCAGGAGCTACCACCTGAGTGACATGGCATCGCCTTTCCACCCTGATGTCCATGTCCACTGGGCCTGGGGTGGCCAGGCACAGGATGGTCCTTCCTCTGCCTCAGCTCAGCTGACGTCCAGGGAGTGTGAGGGCCCAACACAAGCACATCACAGAGATTGAGAGTATGGGCTCTGGAGTGAGACAGGTTCAAGTCTCAGCACCGCCACTCTAGTGCCACATCCGCCTCTCCAAGCCCCCTCTCCTCACCTGCAAAATGGGGAGAGTGATGAAAAGGCAGAGTGTTTGCCACCATGCCTGTGACACCAGCTTCAGCTCGCTCCTAGGTCTGTACTGCCCACTCCTCCTCTATCCCCCAGGACTCAAAAGCTGGCATAACTCAGGCAATCCATCACTGGCATCCAGGTGTTAGGACAAGACTCCCAGGCCACCACCCTCACCCACTGGGACTGAGAGAGGAAGTACCTGTGGGTCTGAGTTGAAGGTCAGGTACAAAAGGCCAACGGCGAGAGCAATCTGGGAGGGCTTCCTGTGAGAGAGAGCCTGGCCCTGAGCCTCAAAGGACAAATAGGACTGGAATGAGTGTGCAAGAGTGGAGGAGTACAGACTGAGTCCTGGCAAAGGGAGCATGGGAGGTTTGGGGAGAGGAAGGGGGAAAGAGATTGGGGAAGTCCTACGTGCCAAGCGAGGGGAGTGAGGCCTCTCCTGGGTGGCAGGAATCCAATCTGGCCAGGTTACTGCCCTGCTTCCAGGTTGCCAAGCTGAACACTCAAGTTCCTCAGGATCTGGCTCCAAACTACTTCCCCAGTCCCACAACACCCCCACCCCCACACCCCATACACTGTGGTCACATTTGCTAAGCCCTCTATAGCTCTACCATCATTCCTTTGTGCATGGGGTTCCTTCTGCATGGAATGCCCTTCTACATGTCACAGGTGTGGGTACATGTGCACACCCTCCCCACCCAGCTTAACATTTCGTTCAAGGTGAAAATTGTGTGATTTTCCCTGATTATAGCATACATATTCATTCTTAAGATTCTTAAAGTTCTGGGGCACCTAGGTGGCTCAGTCAGTTGAGCATCTGCCTTCGGCTCAGGTCATGATTTTGGGGTCCTGGGATCGAGCCCCGCGTCATGCTGAGCAGGGAGTCTGCTTTTCCCTCTCCCTCTGCCTCTGCCCCTCCCCTGGCTCACATGCTCTTTTGCTCTCTCTCTCCCAAATAATAAATAAAAAATATTTTTAAAGGATTTTATTTATTTATTCATGAGAGACAAAGAGAGAAAGGCAGAGACACAGGCAGAAGAAGAAGCAGGCTCCATATAGGGAGCCCGATGTGGGACTCGATCCCAGGACCCCAGGATCACACCCTGGGCCAAAGGCAAGCACCAAACTGCTAAGCCACCCAGGGATCCCCTAAATAAAATATTTTTAAATTTTTTTGTAAGTTCAGAAAAGTGTGAGGACAAACTAAACCACCATGAGCGATGTCCTCCCAGATATCCCTCTATCTACATATGTGTGTAGGTACACATACATCATATATGTGCACACACTGTTACATACAGGATATCCTGTCATGCGTTGCTCAAGAAGCCACTTTTTTCACTCAGTATGAGATCAAGAACATCTATTCTTATTAAAAAAATCACTATTTTTAAGAGCCACATATACAGATTCATAAGAACTTAACCAGCATCCTCACCAGTGGGCATTTAAGTAACTTCCTGTTTTCCTTTCTTTTTTTTTTTTTTTTAAGGTTTTATTTATTTATTCACGAGAGACACAGAGAGAGGCAGAGACATAGGCAGAAGGAGAAGCAGGCTCCCCGCAGGGAACTTGATGAGGAACTTGATCCCGGGATCACCCCTGGAGCCAAAGGCAGATGCTCAACCACTGAACCACCCAGGCACTCCAACTTCTTGTTTTCTTCCACTGTCTCTCTATTATAACAGGCCACAGTAACATCCTTATCCATGCATCTCTGTGCACTAGTCATTTGGCACCTTGGGGTAATTTCAAGAGCAGAACTATTGAGCCATGGGAACACGCACATAAAAATCCAACCTGCGTTGCCGTAGGAGAAAGCCACACCTATGGGCACGGCCAGAAGTGGACAAGGGGGCTCATTCTCCATATACTGGCCAATACTAGGTTTTGTGTATTATCTTTGCCACCTGGAAGAGAACAAATATTGCATTGCCACTTTGTATATGTGGTTTTATTTCTCCTTTTCAAAACAAAATACAGATGGTGTCATGTATGTACAGTTCTGTGACTGGCTTTTCCCACCTGCCAACTTTCATTCCTTTTCTGCACACTCATTCAAGGGTCATGGGCAAAGCCACCTACTCGAGCCAAGAGACTCACAGAGTGCCCCCTTTGGGTGCCGACAGCTTCTACCCTTGCTCATGAATTATCTGTGGGTACAGGGGCAGGCAGAGAGCCAGAAAAAAACAGACCTCAAGGTCACCACCCAAGGCCAACCTTCTGGGTACAGAAACGGCTGGGTCTGCTCTACAAAGTACTGACAAGGCTGGCTCATCCCACCTGCCAAGTTCACTCCTGCTTGGCACATCCCCTCTGCTGGCCAAGCCTTCATGTGGGCAGACTTCACTGAAACCCAGGGAAGGGTGACTTCTAAGCCAAACCCTCTGCTGCCCAGGCTGTAATTTCCTGATTAGGCGCAATAGTCACAACCCTTTCATGCACACCGACTGCTTCTTGCCTTCCTCTCCATCTCTGAGGCTCCCAGGGCCAACCCAGGGGACACTGGGCCAGCAGACTTCAGAATCGGGCCCTGCTCTGAAGGCAATCATGGCTTGAATCTTAAAATTCAAAAAATAGCTTTGAAAAGAAAGATCAAGGTCACTGTGAGGCTGTAGAGCAGAGGGTATGTGTGTAGCCTGCATTTTGCCCTTTAATGACAATCCTGGCCAAGTGATGGTCCCTGTGAGTGCCTGCTTACCCACTTATAAAATCTTCCTTAGAAGATTGGTGCACAGCTTCATAGGAGAAGGGCACACGCGCCAGACTTGCACGGCTGTGAATCCTGGTTCTTCCTCCGTAGTTGTACAGACTTGGGGCAGGGAGTGGTTTCCATCACCTTTCTGAACCTCAGTTTTACCAGTTTAATGGGAATAACAAAAATACCTAAGTGTTGCAACAAGTCTCAAATCATGTATATGAAAGTATCTTGTAAACACAAATGCCGAAAAAACAGAATAGAAGGCGTTGTTTCCACTGTCAACAAAGAGAATGGGCTATACCTTCAGAGCCTGGGCCCGAAGCCTGATTGGATGCCTCCTCCTCTGGAGGCCTTTTTATGAAGAGCACTTTTTATCCCAAACCACCAAGTAGGCATCAAGGTCCTGCTGGGGAAGGAGGGAGTCAAGGGCTATGTGTGCTGAACTGTGGGGCAATGGGGTGCCTCTGTTGTGAGAACATCATTGTCCCGTCACTGGTTTACAGAGGCTAGGGTCAGTCCAGTTTCCCAAGAGTTCTAGAATGGACTCTTCATATCTCTTTGGCTTCTTCCACACTTTGTTTTCAGACTTTGGTTTCACTTCGCAAAAATCCAGCCACATGTGGTACCACCACCCCCAGGGCCACTTCACCTAGAGGCTTCTGAGCCCAGCTGGGGATTCAGGCAGTGGTTTGCAAAGCCCTCTTTAACATTTCCCAATTTTAGCTTGAGAGGTCTCTATTAGACAGAATGATCTTTTGGCCAAATATAATCCAGATTCCACATGGTCAAATCTATTCAGGGGGTTCCATTTGTAAAGGGCACAGTTAGCAACCAAAAGTCATCCTAGAATGATCCCAAGCATGACCTGCCTCTCTCAGAGGACATCAGTGAGGATCCAGTTCCCACCCCCTTCAAGGACACCTGTCATGTCCATTTCTCCCCTTTGCAAGCCTCACACTCCAGCTGGGTCAGAACCTCTGCTTAAAAGTCTCTGACTCTTGGTCCTCGGCTTTTGCTTTCTTCTTCCCTCCCTGTCCCAGTTCCTGTTGGTGTAGATCCACCGTAATCTGACTGGTCTCTTCACCTGCTCTCTGTTCACCCTTTACCCTGATTCTCCATCACGGAGAAGAGACCTAGAAAGCACCAATTAAGAAAGCATTCAAGCTCAACAATTCTCTTCCCTTCCCTGTCTAGTCCTGGCTCTCGCCCAACCCCCCAGCACTTTGTCACCTAGAGTCTATAGTAAAGTCACAGACAGAACTCAACAATGGTGAGGGGTGGGGCTGACCAGCAGAGCTCCGGGTAGCAGAACATGGGGAAGAGCGGGGCAGTCACATGTGGATAAATCTGTCTCGGTCACATGGGGTCCCCTTTCTCATCATTTCCCAAGCCCTGGGACTAGAACTAGCAGTCATTGCTCTCCCTTCTGGGTAGTCTACTTAGAAATTCAGAGCCATCCTCTCTCTTGAGAGCCTGTGAACCAAGCAAACAGGCCTAGGCAACCTGGGGCCAGGCACAGAGACCAAAGCAGGGAGAGAGACCACTGAGAGTGGAGTGTGACTGGGTAAAGGGCCTTTTAAATTAGGAGGGGTCCTGTCTCATCCACATTTGAAGAAAACACAAGGTGTGCAGTTTCTAGCATCTCCATAAGATTTCTAAGGGCTGTTGGAATAAATAGAAGAGAGTTTATATTCTCACTCACTGCCCGGATCTCCATAATATAGGGACTGCTTCCTGCTGTGGAATCAACAAGCAGTTTAAAAAAAAAAAAAAATCCGGCCACCTTCCAAACACCTCCAGCCTTGGATTCTAGATCCTTCCCACAGGAGCTAGGGGAGGACCTGAGTGTGACCAAAAGACTCAAGCCCCAGGTCCCCAGCATTCCAAGGCAGCTACCAAACCACCAGGCTGGCAGAATGCAGATGAACGAGCCATCTGGGGACAGCTCTGCTGGATCTGAAGGCTGGGGGTTGGTGAGGAGGGTCCTGCTTTCCACTGCCAGGCCTGGGCAGGCAGAGCACTTCTGCCCCAAGCAAATCAATTGAAAGTCGTGGCCAAGCCTGTTTGAATTGGTGAGGACCCAAGTGGGAATTCCAATCTGCCAGTGTTTGCTCTGCAGACGAATAGAGCCAAACAGAAATGCTGCTTTGGGACTTTGCGCCAAATATCCGCTGGCTTGTTCTGGCAGCGGTGCTGGGCCAGCCCTCCACACGTCACCCTCTCCCGGCTCTCTGCTCTGTGACAGCCTTCTACTTGTGCCCTTAAAGGCGGCTCGCCCCGGCACACCGCAGCCCAGAGTCCTGTGCCTGGGACTCCCCTGCAGGGACACAGGCCTTCCAGGTCCTGCGCCATCTGCCCATTCCATGCCAGCTCCCCGTAGAGACCCCTTCACCGCCCACCCCCAACACAGGTTCCTGACCTCTGCTCCCTGCTCTGGGCACCACCCTGGTGTTGGCCCCGTGCTTCTCTGCCCCTGACCAGCACGGCCCACTGCAGCTGGCCACCCAGCAGAGGCAGAGCTGACAGCAAAGCAGCACAGGCCACAGCTGACCACAGCTTTCCTCACAGCCTCACACATGTTTCATTTGATCCTTAGAAGTGGGTCCATTTTATCAGCCCATTTCTCAGAGGAAATAGCTGAATTTTCAGAAGATCTAGCACCTTGCCTGAGGTCACCCAATTACAGAATCCTGACCTCTACATTCCAGAACCGTAGCACTTTCCGACTTACCTCCCTGAGGCTGATTTTTTAATCTTTTGTTCACATCCAGGGACCTAGGGCGACTCTCAGGATTCCTGGTGAGAGCAGGAGAATGTGTTTTCATATTCTCCTGAGCAATGTAGGCACACAGCATGCCAACAGTGTGCACAGCAGGGCGGGCAGCGGCAATGTCTGCTTTGCCTCAGGCCTGAACCAGAGCCCTCCAATGCACTGGCATAAGCTCTTCTGCGCCTCAGGAAACAGCGAGGCTACAGCCCCTGCCCTCAGAGGGCTCCCCTATAGCATGGTGATGGGTCTCACCCTCCAGAGCAAGCCTTCTTCGCACTTTTACACGATTTTCAATTTGGCCCTGAGAGTGTGAACATTTGCAAATGCCAACAACCTGAGTATCTTAGAAGACATGTGCTCTCTGCATTCAAAAAACCGTCACTTCCTCAGGGAAAATCTCTCCTCCAGTCTGGCTGGATTACTGCCTCCTCCGCATAACCGAGGGCCCCAAGAGAACCAGAATTGGACTGTGGGTTTCTCATTACAGTACCCCCAGGACCCAGCACAGCTCAGTAAGGAGGAGTCGGATGTATGAACAAAACCATGAGGAAAGGTTTCCATGTGCCCTTGTCCCAAGGCCTTGAAGGCGCTGTCACCCATAGTGGGAGACCATGGGTCCACACAGGGATTCTTCGTCCTGCTGCTCTGTCTTACCCCATGTGTTTTCTGCTGACCTGACTCCCCACTATGGGTCTGGGGCTTTGTTCCCCTCAACTATAGATGCCAGTGTCCTACCCCAGCTCCACCCAGAACATACTCCTCCCACTGTCAGACAGGGCACTGCTAAAGTGATGAACCTCCAGAACAGCCCACAGAAATGGGAGCAGAGGGGCAGTGGGGGTGTCATTTCAACCAATCCTGCTCTTCCTATGCCTTCAGAAGATTCCATCATGGCTGGATCGAGGTAGTGCCAGGACAGGGGCAACCCTGCTAGTCACGTGGCCAGGAATGACACAGAAAATGTCACCTTTTAAGTGAAGAGTCCTAATTAACCATAGGAGGGGCAACAGCCCAAAGGGCCTGATACTGCTGCTCCGTGGACACCATATGAGATGCCCCAGCACTGCTGGTGGGCCACTGCCCCAGGCCAGGCTACTGTGAGCTCCATGCCCACACAATACAGTCCTACTGGTCATGACCACACCCATTGCAGCAACATGACCACTGTGAGCCTAGAGAAAAAGCAAAGTCAACTTCAAAAGAGGGGTCCCCAAGGGAGTAGGTACATAGAAATACTGCTTTCCCTGGTGTGAGGCACCCACAAAGAGGAGCCCAGCTTTAAGAGGTTCCAAGATTAGTGTGGTTATACCAGCCCAAAGAAGCCATACACACTTATGGGGTTGCTGGAGGCCTTTCTTTGTCTGGGGTCCTCCAGGAACCCAGTGAGCCCTCGCTGCTGGGGTCAAGGGATGAGACAGCCAGTATGACCCTTGCATGTGGCCTCTAGCCAAGGGCAAGTCTTGAGCATCCCTCTCTCCACTCCCCAGGCCTGAATGCATCATGTGGAATGGGGAGCAATCAGACTTCATGGGTGCCTACTCGGACCCATCCCGCAGTGGCAGGCAAATACCATGATCCCAAGTAACTGCAGAGAGGGCAATTCAGAAAGCCTGTGTTGAACAAGAGACTGGCTCGACCTGCGAGGCACCTCAGTGCCTGGCTGCCCACGCCCCCTCTACTTCTCATCAGCCTTTTCGGAGGACTGGGACTGCTTCTTCTGCGGCAGGTCTTCAAGCATCAGGCTCAACACGTGTACAATCTCGTAGTACAGCTCCTGAAGCCTGGAAGAGGAGCCAGAGGAGAGGGGGCCTGGGCTCGGGGCGGGGACTCCATGCCGCCCCAGCCCCACCCCCCACATGCTTGCACCTGTGGATTCACCACATCTGGTAGGTATGGGTTCAGGGAAGAGCAGGGACTATAGAACTGGATCAGATCAGCTAAAATCTGGGTCTGCTGCTCTGCCTGTGGCCCCCAGAGTAAGTGATTTTAACCCATGTGTGGGGTTGGTGACATTGTGTGAAGGTGACCAGACACTGCCTGGCCCCACTCTTAGGCCGCAAGTGGATGTTCCCTGACCCCCTCCTTGGAGTTCCTCCAGCCTATGAAGCCCTCCAGGGGGCTGTTGTCATGAAGCCACCCTGCTTTCATTCTCCCTCCCTTCATCAAGAGCTCACTGTGACTCATGCCCCTCCCCTTCCTGTTCAGTAATGGCCCAGGTATAACTCCAGCTGATGCACACGTAGCATAGCCTTGAGCCCAGCCAACTCAAAGCTCCACACACTGTTTTTATAGAATCAGCCCCCATGATGGGAAAGGGGCAGATGGGAAAGGGGCAGAGACCTCCCCAGAGTCCCAAAAGAAGGTTGTGTCAGAACCAGGCCAGGAGCCTCAGCTCCTGCCCTGCCAAGCAGCACTCTTTCCTCTGACTTCTCAAAAGGGGGCAGTGAGAAAGGGGCTGGAAGAGTCCAAGGGACCAGCACCTTGATACCAGGGGAGGGGCAGGGGGACAGATGCCTCTGGGTCACAGGCCTGTCCATATTGCAGCGCCACCCCTGTGCACACAGAGTCCTGCACCCCCAAGAAGGACCTCGCTTCACCCACCCTGCACATCGGCCACCGCCCCCTGGCTCTCCCAGACCACCTGACTTGGCCCCACCCTGAAGGAAACCTCAGGACTAGGAAAGGCCTGGTTTCCAAGGGGCCAGGGGCAGCGGGGTGGGTACTGACTTGTAGACTGTGGTGTCCTGGTTGTCCAGAGTGGACAAATAGACATCGATGAAGGGCAGGCTGGTGCCAAAATCATCCAAGACCATGGGGTCTGTGTGTCGCAGGGTCTTCTTGAAGTTCTCCACCAGCTCACTAAAACTTTTGTAGTCAGCGTTTTTCTAGAGAAGGGAGCGTAAAGAGGGCAATGGAAATGAAGAAGCAATAGCCAAGATGCAGAGAGACCTGGGGACCCTTCACAAGGGGCCCAGGCAAAGGCCTGAGCTGACTTTTGGGTTCGCCCTGACTCCTTCCAAGCCTCAATCCCCCTGACCACCATAGCCTCATAAGCCACCATCACTGAAGTGAGTACAGCTGACATGGAAAAGACCCAGGGAGAGCCCAAGTGTGGCTGGGCGTGTTCTCACTGTGCCCTGGACAAATGGGCATGATCCAGACAGATGTCTCTAGCTCAGAGAAGGGTCTGAGGAGTGATGCACTGACTGCACAGGGGAGGAAGGGTGGAGATTCAGGACCCCCCAGCAGAGAACCCAGGGCTCTGCAAGAGGAGCTCAGAGAGCTTAGGCTGAAAAAAGAATGTTCCCTCCCCAAGCTTTCACAGGTGTATCATGCTTGACAGGAGACCTCCAGCCTGGTGTGCTTATCCTCACTCCACTTTAGAAAAACCAGGAGCACCTATCAGGACCTCCATGACCTCACTCAACTCCGTAAATGGGGCCTATGGGCTGCCTGGTGATCAAGGAGCCTCAGTCACAAAAGCATTCCAGGCAGTGGGCCTGGCAGTGGAGTTGTGCCCAGGGAGAAGGGAGAAACCGTAACTATAGTTCTCAACTCTCTAAGAGGTCCAGAGAAATACAAAAATATAGAGAATAAAGCCAAACTGTGGAAAACACAGAGCATTGGAACCTGCCCGGCCTAAGACCAGAGATGCCCAACACCACCTGCTGTCTACACTGGCCCCAAGGGCCTCTCTGTGGTCACTCCTTCAGGTCTGATGGTCCATGTGCCTGGAAATGGCCTACCTGCATCTGCATCAGCTTGCTGACCTCTTCCTGCTGCCGCCTTACAATCACCTGCTTCTCTTCCATGAGTGTCACATGTCTCTCCAGCATCAGCTCCCGCTCAAACTTTTTAATGGAGTCCTAGAGAGTGGAAAGATGGAGGTGAGACACAGGCTTTCACTGCCTCCCCACCCACCTACCCCCATCTTTCTTCTTCCCTAGCCTTGCATTGCTCCTCAGCAGGAGGAGCCCCACCCCATACAGGGCCAGCCTCAACTCAAGCTGCCATCTGCAGTTGCAGTGACTCCCCAAGCCCCTGTCCTGCTGACTACCATCACGAGACAGGAAAATGCACTGGCTCAGGAAGAAGAGCAGGGCTGGGGACAGGAGGGCCCACCTGATCACCTCCCCACCCCGTCCTGGACACTTGGCCTATGGCTCTGCCTGCCACACCTAAGCTGACCCCCTAGCCTCACAAGGGCAGCCTCACCTCAGTGTGAATGATCATTACACCCACAAACATACTGAGGAAGACGAAGGAGGCAAGCAAGATGAAGGTGATGGTGAACGTCCGGCTGAGAGGCAAGTTCCGACTGTCCAACTGCTCCTGCAGGTCTGTCCAGCCATCAACCTGCTTGGGCAAGGCAGGGTGTGCCAAGTGCCAAGGCTCATTGGGGCAGGCCTCCTCCTCACCTGTGCTACAGCAGCCCCAGCCCCACTGAGGAGGCAGCTGGCTTTGCCTTCACATCAGCCCCTCACCCACTGTCCAAGGACTCCAGTCCATACATGATGGCTGGGGATGCAAGGTGCCACTGGATATAGACACTACTGGCCAAGGTGCCCTGGGGGCTCTTCTCCAAAAGGCCTCCCATCCTTCCAAGAACTATATTGTCTCTCTGCAAGGCCCTCCTTTGGAAAGATTTCAGAGTCTACCCTTCCAGACTTGGGCTTTGCAGCTTGATTCTAGGTGGATTTGTGATAGCCTAGTCCCAAAAAGCCTATGTGACACGGGCTTCATTTCTAAAGTAAACTTAATCCAAAAGAGTTCTCTTTTGAGAACTCTTTTAAAGTTTTACAACCCTGTGGGACAAATGGGAATGCTCTAGGGAGTCACAAGATTAGAGAGAGAAATGGACCCCTGGGCAGGACCCTGGCCTCTCCTGAGAGGCTAGCCTTCCATTTCCCCAGCCCAGCTAAGCATCTGAACATGAGGAGGACCCCATGTGAGGCCCAGCCTGTCCACACACCCAGCTGGCTCTCCCTTTGTAAGGCCTCTGCCCCCACCACTGTTCCCAAACACAGTACCGTGGCCAAGCTGAAGAGGGTAAAGAAGGCCACAGCCAGGTTCCCCCAGTTATTCGGGTCACCCTTGTCTGGAACTCCAAACAGGCAGAAGCCCAAGATAGCGAAGATGTACATGAGGAGGAAGAGCAGGATGAGCACGGAGGCCACGATGTAGGCTGTCTGCCCCACGGCAGTGATGAGTGTCTGCAAGGCAGAGGTACTGGGGCTAGGCCAGATAGCCAGACTGGGTGGGGCTCAGCGGACAGGTCCAGTCTGCCCAGACCCCAGCTGTCCCCAGTATCCAGTGCCAGGCCTGGCACACAGTAGATGTTCTATAAAGGGTTGGATGGATGGATGGATGGATGGATGGATGGATGGATGGATGATTGTGAACTGTGTCCAAACTGAAGGCTGGACCAATCCAATAGTGGTTGATTGGTGCCTGGCCTCTATCCTCTGTCACTCATGGGCAGATGGTGCTGGTTGCCTCAGGCCTGGGTGTCTCTCCAGCAGCACCACTGGCCACTCCACTTGAGCCCTGGCCTGCCTTTGTGGTCATCGCAAGGTGTCCTGCTCCTGCCTCTCAGCTGAGGGCCAGCCCTGAATGCTCTGCCAAGCCCAGGAGGAGTAGGGGAGCTACCCTGGGAGTGGGAATGACGAAGGCTGAGAGGAATATGACTTCTCATTCTTTCTGGATCCTGTTTCAGATGCCCTAGAAAGTGGGCATTTGGCTTGCCTCCACACAGCAGATGTCTCCTCATTGTTCACTCTCTACACTCCACACAATAGGTGCTTAAGACATGGTCACCTACCTAGATGCTGCCACAGACATGATTTCAAGGCAGGTGACCATTATCATTTGTCACATTTCAAGATGAGGAAGCAGAGGCTTGGAAAAGCAAAGAGCCTTGGCCAGCATCACATTCCAATAAGTGGCAGAGCTAGAACCAACTCCTGAGCCCTTTGCCTTGTGCCACCAACTTCAACCATTAAAGCCTCATTTTCCAGGTCCAGAAACCATTTATTGGTTTCACACTATGAAAAGAAGCACTCGAGAGAGCTGGGCCCCAGGACAGGGAAGTGATGACAGTTTGGGATAATGTGGGAATCAGAAAGACAAGCTGAGAGCCCCGGCATTACCCTACGTGTGGACTGGCTTGACAGCTGCCCACAGAGGTGAACATTTCCTCTCTTTGGGAGAAGAAAATCAAGAGGTGAGATGTACAAAATTGCCTCCCTCCCTGTGACACAGAGACAGAACTTCTTTCACAAGAACTACTGCAGGTAAAGAAGGAAGTGGCCATGAGAAAATACTACACAGGCATACAGTACGGATGACGTCTGCCCAGGTGGGCCTGGAAGGGGCAGCCCTGAGCCAGAGAACCTAGAGCACCAGGGACAGGAGAGTGGAGGACTGGCCCTGGCTGGGGGCTGCACTTCCAGGCCAGTGTGAGGCCCAGTGCAACCTGAGGCCAAAGCTGAGCAGCCTCGAGAACAACAGTGGAGAAGAGGTCATGCTCACCAGAAGGCCTGACATGTGGGACTCCTGACAGCTGGCCCTGACAATGTCCTTCAAACACAATCCAGGCGGGCTCCATTAGTCTGCAGTCCAGAGGTACAGAAATCCAGTCCCAGTGGATGACTGCCCAGAACCCCACAGGCTGATGACTCCTCCCCATGGAAGTCCTGGGCTTTCAAAGCTATGACCTGGTTCCCATAAGTGCCTGATTCTGAATTCCCAAATTCTCTGGGGAAGCAATTCCTAGCTGCTAGCTCAGCCATCCAAAGCTCTAGGTTAAGCCACAGCTGCCCTCCTGGCCCTGGGGCATTCAGGGTAAGGAGAAGATCTTGAGGCATGGCAGGTGCCCAGGCCTGGCCACTCTCAGAGGGCCCTTCTGTGCTGCTGCTTAGATGTGTGGAAAGTGATGAGCTCCAAGAAGTAGGAGCCCAGCATCTGATGGTTGTTCTTTGGGCCTAAATACAGATGAACAGGGGTAGTGTGGCCTCCTGGTACCCAGCCAACAGAACCTCTTTGTGTGCAAAATAACAAGGAACTATTTCCTCATTGTCCAGGTTTATTGTCATGAGGTGGGGGAGACAGAATGTCATTTTAATTAATCAGAGGACAGGAGCCAAGAATTTGCCAGAGTACCAGCTCTGTGGGCTTGGAGGCTATGACTCTGTTAAAGCATCATTTAGACTTCAAGGAATATAAATTAGTACAGAGGTACAGGTCTCCACCTCCAGCTCCACCTGGCCAGTGTACAGAGGATGTGTAATTTAGAGTCACTTCTGTGCTCCTAGGGATCTGGGGTCCTATGATATCCCAAAGGCCATAGGTGAGCCACAGCCAAGTGGCCTGATGATCCCCAGGGAACAACTTTGGGATACGAGGCTCTGCTTAATGACAGAAACCCCTGAAGTCAAACATGGGCCATATGTCTGTGTGAATATTCTATCTGCATGCCCATGGGTCTCTGTTCATGTCTACAAGAACCAAAGGCTGTGGTCACCAAGCAAGCCAGGCTGAGCTTTGGGATAGATGTTGGCCAGCGGGAAGGGCTGTCTTCTCCTTACTAGATCCCTGCCCTGCAAATAAGGGTTATCCCTGCCACGCTGTAAACCTCAGGCCTTAGCCTCTAACAAGGCTGCCACAACATAGCTAAGATGGTGCACTTGGCAGATAGCTCATGCCCTCAGCTTCACAAGGAGTCAGTCTGGGTCACTGTCCCTGCCCCAGACCTCAGTCCTATATGGTTCCCTCCTCCTCACGCAGCCCTGGGCTTCCTTTCCCTCAGCTCACAGCCATCACCTTCTTCCTCACATGTTTCCCACCAGTTTCTGCCACTTTCATTCTGTGCTGACTTCTCTCCTGGCCTCACCTGAAAACCCTTTCCTTGGCAGGACATCATTCCTTAGCAGCCCTCTCAAGGGAAGCTGCCTATTCTTCCCAGCCTGATTCAGGAGGCCACCCTTGCCTCTCTCTCAGAGACGCTATCTCCATTGGTGAAGCTCCTGCTTCTAGAAAGAGCCAGCCTTCTAGCTAACCATTCCCCTTCATGTCTTGGAATCTCTGCCTGCAGGATCCACAACATGCTGCTGTCATCCTCGAGGCCTTCAGTATCCCTATGGAATATCAACCATCCCCCAGGCCTCTTTGTCCCTCAACTCCTTCATCTCCAGTGACCTTTGCACCAATTTAGGCCTCCACTATCTTGGTGTCTGTCCAACAACTGCACTAAGCAGACTACATTTCCAATCGCCTGATTGTGCCCTCAATCTGAGGTATCTATCACCCAGTATCTGCCTCCCAAGGACCTCCAGTCTTTTTTCCTGTCCACGTGGACTCCAATGCCTGGCACCTCTGACACATCCCTCCCCTGCTTCTAGGACACTTTATAGGGTCCATCTCTGGCCTACAAACAATGGGAGCCACTCTCAGCTTTGAAAGGAAGGCTGCCATGATTTGATGTACCCTTTAGAGATTCTCCCCAGCTGCAGGGGCATTTCTTTTTTTTTTTAATTTATTTTTTATTGGTGTTCAATTTACTAACATACAGAATAACCCCCAGTGCCCGTCACCCATTCACTCCCACCCCCCGCCCTCCTCCCCTTCTACCACCCCTAGTTCGTTTCCCAGAGTTAGCAGTCTTTACGTTCCGTCTCCCTTTCTGATATTTCCCACACATTTCTTCTCCCTTCCCTTATATTCCCTTTCACTATTATTTATATTCTGCAGGGGCATTTCTGCCCCAGGGCTCTCGCAGGAGTATGGGAAGCCAGTGCAGGAATCCTGATGAAGGCGGGTGAGAATGGTGAAAAGATGATGGGCAGGGTGGGGTGGGAGGAGGTAATAAGATGTGGACAGGTCACTAACCACGTAGGAGGCCGTGCAACAGGACTTTGAGACAGAGGCGTCAATGCTGACACTCAAATTTATGACCTGGCAGTTGAATGGGGGTGGGGCACAGCCTTCACAAAAAGATATAATACAGAAGGAGGGGCTGGAGTCTGGGGATATGACTGCGGGAGAGCGATGACTTCCAGCTTAGACAGGATGGGTTTGAGGAGCATGTGAGTTGTCCAGGAGGCTGTGAGTCTGAAGGTCAGAGAGAGCCATGGGCAGGTGAAGATCCCTGAAATGTGGAAAAGATCACCCAAAGAGGATATGCAGAGTTAGGGGAGCGGCGAAAAGAACTTAGGGTATAGTCCTGAGAAAACAGCACATAAAGACCAGGCAAAGCAAGCAGGCACCCAAGAAGTGCTCATGAGGCTGGAGGAACAGCAAAAAGAGGCAGTGAGAGGACAATGGAACTGGCCAGTGGACTTGGCAACAAAGAGATTGCTGACAACCTCAGAGAGGCTAGTTCCTTTGGAGGGAAGAAGCCAGGGCACAAATGACCAGTGAGGAAGCAGGGACTAGGAGTTACAGACACATCTTCCCAGGATGCAAGGGAAGGAGAGGAGAGGAGGGCTGGCCTGAGTTTGGGAGAGGACACACAGCCATGGCACTACATGAGAGCATGAAATGAGTGAATGGGGATCTGTGGTAGGGGAAGCTCTTTAACATTCTCCTCATCTTGTCCCCCAGGCCTGGGACTGCTAAGTGTAGGGCCCAGGTCCTAGCTGGGGGCAATCTCTCAGCAGAATAGGCTGACACACACCCTAGCTGGTCCAATGAGTCCAAAGCAGCCCCTTTCGGGAGAAGCGTGGACACAGGGCACAGTGCCAGGGAAACATACTGTCCCCGAGGTGAATGCTCAATGGCAGGTTGGGTCAGCGATGAAGTTTTTTCTGATACCTTCTGAGCAAAGAAAAACTAGTCACCTCACGACCTCTCAGCGGGAGCACCATCTCTAGAGCTGCCTGAACAAAGTAATGAGATTGTTCTCATCCAGAGAAGCAGCAGATTTTTAGCTGTATGGGGAAAGCATACAACTGAAAGTGTGTGACCAGTGCCACCAAAAAGCAAGAGACCCCTGGGAACATAGTTTAAAGGCCTTGCACCATGTAGCATGGGAGAGAGGAAAAGTTTGTGTGGCCACTGGAGCCAGCCACACCTCTCAAATCTCAGCTGTGTCATCTAACTGCTGAGGGACTGTGAGTCTCAATTTCTCCATCTGTAAAACAGAGATGATGACACTTTTCCTCATTAAGATTAGGTGAGATACCATTGGTAAAGATCAACCTGCCATACAGTAGGATTCAGTAACTGGATGATGGTGGTAGAATGATGACTTCATCAGGGGCTAGTGGGCAGACATGGCACCCCTAGGTCACTCACCCGGATGCCACGGCTATAGGTGATAAGTTTGAGGATGCGCAGGGATTGCATGCCATCAGCAATGTTGAGGTAGGGGTAGTGCTTGCCCTTGAATCTTCGGAGACCATAGGGGATGAAGATTGTGATGATGATGATTACATCCAGCAGGTTGTAGCCATCTTTCCAGTAGTTGATGGGGTCCACGTAGAGCTTCATGCAGAACTCGGAGCTATAGATGGACACAAAGACCAGCTCTGAGACCTGCAGGGATGTCAAGGGTTAGATGGTCAGGCCAAGCTGCAGCACCCCATAGTTCTGTCCTCTCCCTACCTGGGGCACCCAATTGGCTGTGTGCATCTTGGGGAGAGTGTACTCCTAGGTCCCCTGTGTGTGAGGGAAACCCAGGCAGAGCCCCAGGCACACAGTGGAGACATAGTATTGTGCCTGATTCTCTTCCCCTTCTGCGTCTCCCCTCCCTGCAGCCCTCAGCCCTGGGGGTCACAGCCAGGTCACACCCAGGTTGCTCAAGAACGACGGACTGACCAGAAAACAGAATGACCATCTAGACCCCAGTATAAGGCAACTCAACATATCAGGTGACCTGAATGTAAGCTTTCCCAAAGAGAAGATCCCAAGAGTTTTCTGGCCCACCTGAATATTCAGGAATAGAGATGAAATACTCAAATATCTACTAATATATATTAGTAATGTTCATCACAATACTGAAAATCAGTTAACTACTTCTGACGAACATTCTGCTTTTTTCCCACTTTTACACTTGATGAAATAATCTAATCTTATTCAAATTTTCATGCATCTATAACTTCAGGTGAGCAAAGATTGGTTCAAAGAACAGAGAAGTTAGCATACTAGAAGAGAAAGGGGAGAGCAGAGCAGGAAATGCCGTTGGAGGGGCAGGCCACATAGGGAAGCCCTTATAGGCCTGGTGAGAGCTTTGAAGTTTAACCCCCACCTTGGAGGATTCTGAGCAAGGGAGTGATAGGAACTGATTGGCATGCTTAAGAGACCTCCGTGGAAAAGAGACTAGTGGGAAGACTGGCAAGACTGACGACTAGTGGGGTGGGGGGACTTACGGAGGAAGAGGCAGGTGGCAGGCAAATGATTAGACTGGGGGATGGTTGGCATCGAAAGGAAGAGGAGAGAGTGTGTGTTTTGGAGGCTACCATGTCAGGACCTGGCTGCCGGAGTTGTGGTGTTCAGGAAAGGCAAGAGGCCAAGGAAGACTTTAGTGCTTCAGACAGAAGGGTCAGCGGTGATGCTTTCTCGGAGATGAATTTGGGGTGGGCTGAAGTGGGCTAGAGAGAGATTCTGGAGGGAAACAGAAAAGTTTGTGAGGTATGTCACCTTTTCAATACATGTCAGACACTACCACTGGAAAATGTAACTCAAGCCATAGCTACCCACTTAGATAACATGAAGGCAGCTGGTGTTTTTTTTTTTTTTTAATTTTTATTTACTTATGATAGTCACACAGAGAGAGAGAGAGGCAGAGACACAGGCAGAGGGAGAAGCAGGCTTCATGCACTGGGAGCCCGATGTGGGATTCGATCCCGGGTCTCCAGGATCGCGCCCTGGGCCAAAGGCAGGCACCAAACCGCTGCGCCACCCAGGGATCCCCAGCTGGTGTTTTTATTTGTCCTGCATACTTGTGTCTGTGGCCCTCTACTTGGCAACCATTTACATACCTTTCTATTTTTTAATGACTATGTAATATTTAAGATACACAAAAAGGTATAAAGAATAATATAATGAACCATATACTACCACCCAGCTTTAAGAAATAAAATATTAAAAAAAAAAAGAAATACAATATTATTATCATTGTAGGTAGTCTCCACTGACCAAGTCCCTTCCCTCTCACAAAAGTAACCCTACTGTAAGTCGGCAGCAGGTCATGCTCATGTATTTTATACTCTTACCACAAAGGTACCCCGAAAGTACATGGCATTTTTTTTTGCATTTTTTATACATTATGGAAACAGCATAGACCCTGAAGTATTCTTTGGCAATTTGTGTTTTGTTTTTTTGTTTTGTTTTGTTTTGTTTTTCATTTAAAATTACATTCAGGCGCCTGGGTGGCTCAGTCAGTTAAGCATCCAACTCTTGATTTCAGCTCATGTTCTCAGGGTCATGAGATTGAGCCCCATGCCCATTGGGTTCTGTGCTTGGCGGGGAGTCTCCTGGAGGGTCTCCCTCTCCTTCTGTCCCTCCTCCCACCAGCATGCACATGCACACATGTGTGCTCTGTCTCTCCAAAATGGATAAATCTTTTTTAAAATAAATAAAACTACGAGATTCATCTATGTTGGTATGTGTAAATGTAGTTTATAGTTCTACTACTATGTAGCAACACCACTCATGAAAATACTGTAATTTATTTAACCCGTTACCCACTGGGTGATATTTGGCTTGTTGGTAATTTTTACTATTGCAAACAACCTAAGAGTACAAAAAGAGTGAGTAAATTCTTGTATGTTTTATCATATCTGTGTATAAAGCTTCTCTCAGTTATATACCTCGGGGTAGAATTAGCAAGTTGTAGGATATGAGTAACTGCAACTTCACTGGATAGTGAGATGTATTTTCTGAAGCTATTGTACCAATTTAATACCAGCAATGTTCCCACTGTCTTCCCTGCTAACCAACGCTTCCCAGGGCTGAGCTTCTTCATTTTTGTCAGACTGATGAATATTTGTCATTTCTCTAATTAATGACGTTGGATGTCTCTTTATATGTTTAAATTGTAAACCACTTGTTTCTTACCTTTTGCCAAATTGCCTGCTGGACTGTTTTCGGTTTTTTCTTATTGGCCTACCAAATGATCACTTTTTCAGATATTCTGAATCCTGATTCTTTACCCGTCATATGTACTGAAAATATCTTCTCCTACACTGACTTATGTTTTCACCTTTTCAATGATCTTTTGATAAACAAAAATTTAAAATCTTAATGGAATCAAAAGAACCAAACTGTTTTTTCATGACATATATTTTGTATTATATACTATATATATATTATAATACAAGCTTTAAAAAAAGCTTCCTGGGGCACCTGGGGGCTCAGTGATTGAGCGGCTGCCTTTGGCTCAGGGTGTGATTCCAGGGTCCTGGGATTGAGTCCCACATCAGGGGACTCAGCAAGAAGCCTGCTTCTTCCTCTTCCTCTTCCTCTTCCTCTTCTTCTTTCTCTGCCTCTCTCTCTGTCTCTCATGAATAAAAATAATTTTAAAAAATCTGTAAGAAAAAAAAAAAAGGAAAACTTCCCCTCCTGAGATTATTATAAATATTCTATTCTAAACATTCTGAAGTGTCACTTTTCACATTGGGTCTTTAACCCTGTTGTGTACGCTGTGAGGCAGAGATCCAGTTACATGCTTTCCCCACACACACACCCTATGGTCCTAGTACTGTTTCTAGCAGTAGGTACTCTTTTGCCCCTCACCTACAGCGCCCCCTGACAGGTACCAGGTCTCTGTATGGGCCAGGATCTATTTCCCAGCACTCTTACCTATTGCACTGGCTTCTTTGTCTACTACGTCATCACTCTTGCCTTCATTACTAAAGCTCTACACAAAATTTTGTCTGGTTAAGTCTACCCTTTTCTCCCCCTTTTAACTTTCAAAGTCATCTTATTTGCTTTTTCTCTTTAATTCTTTTTTTTAAAGATAGATTTATTTATTTACTTATTTATTTATTTATTTATTTATTTATTTATTTATTTATTTATTTATGATAGAGAGAGAGAGACAGAGGCAGAGACACGGGAGGAGGGAGAAGCAGGCTCCATGCCGGGAGCCTGACGCGGGACTCAATCCCAGGACTCCAGGATCGCGCCCTGGGCCAAAGGCAGGCGCTAAACCACTGAGCCACCCAGGGATCCCCCCGCCGCTTTGTTTTTTTCCCCCGCCTTTTTTAAAGATTTATTTATTTATTTATTTATTTATTTATTTATTTATTTATTATAGACACAGACAGAGAGATTCTCTTTGTTTCTCTAAATTTTAGCATCAGCTTTTGGCAACCCATGAAAAACACACTGCCTTTATTTCTTATTGGAATTGCACTGATTTTACAGATTAATTTGGGGAGATTGCATCTCTAAGAAATTGAGCTTTTCTATCCATGGTCTGATAGATCTTTACATTTCTTTGTCTTCTTTAATGACCTTTATATATTTGAATATTGTTTTCTCCTTAAGGATCACATAAATCTAGGGGCACCTGAGTAGCTCAGCCAGTTCCTGAGCCACTCAGGTGCTCGGGTCATGATCTCAGGGTTCTGGGATAGAGCTCCAGGCTGGCCTCCCTGCTCAGTGGGGAGCCTGCTTCTCCCTCTGCTCTTCCCCCACTACTCATGCTCCTGCTCACTCTCTCTCAAATAAATAAAATCTTTTTTAAAAAATCACAAATCTTTTATTAGATCTATTAGATTTTATTACATCTTTTGTCTAAATACTTTGCATATCTTGCTATTTGAAGTGCTGTTTTACAGTTAATATACTAAATGTAATTAATTTTATTTATTAATCATATATCCAGCAAACTTATTGGACTTAGTATTAACTTTACTAACAATTTTTTTCAGATTCTTTTGAGAGTTCTATGCAAAAATGACAGTATTTTTCTAATCCTTAAAAGAGAATACTGCTAAAGTTTCACCACTGAGTGTGAATTTTGATCCAAGTTTTACAAAGTACCCTTAATTGGGTTAAAAATAAGCCCTTTCTATTCCTAGTTTGCTAAGTTTTTATCTTAAAGGATATTCATGATAAACTTTTTTCTTCATCTTTTGAAATTATCTTTTTTTCTCCTCTAATATTTTAAGCTGGTTAATAAAATATGTAGATTTTTCTAATACTTGCATTCCTGAAAAAAACAAACCTGGCAATAACATATACTCTTTTTCATTCATTTTCTAATTCAGTTTCCTAATGTTCTGTTTGGGATTTTGTATTTTTTTAAATTTTTTTTAAGATTTTCTTTATTTAATCATGAGAGACTGAGAGAGAGAGAAAGAGAGAGAGAGAGAGAGGGTCAGAGACACAGGCAGAGGGAGAAGCAGGCTCCATGTAGGGATCCTGATGTGGGACTTGATCCTGGGACTCCAGGATCACAGCCTGAGCCGAAGGCAGGTACCAAACAGCTGAGCCACCCACAGATCCCCATGGGATTTTTGTGTTAATGTTCATGTAATTGGGTGTGATCTTCTTTCTCATACTGTCCTTGTCTAGTTTTGGCATGAAGATTATGTCAGCCTTACAAGATGAACTATATGTGGGCAGGGCAGGTATACTCATTTATCTGATCACTTGCAAGCATTTTATGTTTGAAATTATATCTTCCACGAATGTAAAACCATCTAGTACAGGTTAGTTTGTAGGTTTTGGGGATAAAGTTTTAGCAACTAATTCAACACTTTATACCCATTAAAAGAAATATAAGGACATATAAAAATTAGCTCAGTTTTTTGCTTTTTTGTTGAAAGTCAGTTTTGTCAATTTTTTTCTAGAAAATTATCTTATCTCAGCTAGGTTTTCAAATTTATTGACAAAATTATTAGATTTCTGACATCTACTGTATCTGTTATTTTAATTTTAAAATGCTAACATACATACATACATACATACATACATACATAAGCAAGCAAGCAAGCAAACAAGCTAGCTAACATGAGGGTACATGGGTGGCTCAGTGGTTGAGCGCCTGCCTTTGGCTCAGATCATGATCCCAGGGTCCTGGAATCAAGCCCTGCATCAGACTCTCCGCAGGAAGCCTGCTTCTCCCTCTGCCTGTCTCTGTGTCTCTCATGAATAAATAAAATATTTTTGAAATAAAATAAATACTTACATGAAGATATGCTGAGTGAAATAAGTCGATCAGAGAAAGACAATTATATGGTTTCACTCATGTGTGGAATATAAGAAATAGTGAAAGGGCTTTTAAGGGAAAGGAGGGGAATTGAGTGGGAAAAATTAGAGAGGAAGACAAATTATGAGACTCCTAACTCTGGGAAACAAATAAGGATTACAGAAGGGGAGGAGGAAAGGGGGCGTGGGGAAACTGGGTGACGAGCACTAAGGAGGGCACGTGATGGGATGAGCACTGGGGGTTATACTATTTGTTGGCAAACTGAACTTAAATAATTTTTTAAATAAATAAATAAATAAATAAATAAATAAATAAATAAATAAATAAATAAATAAATAAAAATAAAAAATAAAACGCAAGCCTAGTGGCGACTGCATGGCTCAGTTGATCAGCCATCTGCCTTCAGGTCAGGTCATGATCCTCGGGGTCCTGGGATCAAGCCCCACATCAGGTTCCCTGCTCAGCAGAGACTGTGCTTCTCCCTCTCCCTCTGACCCTCCCCTCTGCTTATACTCTTGCTCTCTCTCAAACGAATAAAAAATCTAAAAAAAAAAAAAAAAATCCTAACATGATTCAGGGCTGTCATTTGTCTTGATTGTCTCATGAAGAAAGCTATTTTATCATCGTTTTCTAAGATCGAACTTTGGCTTTATTAATACTATTGAATCTTTGCTTTCCTTAAAAAAAGATTTATTACTTATTCACGAGACGCAGAGAGAGAGATAGAGAGGCAGAGACAGGTAGAGGGAGAAGCAGGCTGCATGCGGGCGGAGCCTGATGTGAGACTCACTCCCGGGTCTCCATGATCACACACGCCCTGGGCTGAAGGCGGCACTAAACCGCTGAGCCACCCGGGCTGCCCCTTTGCTTTCTATTTCATTAATTTTTGCTCTTATCTTTATTATTTCCTTTTTTCTACTTTCCTTCTTTTCTTCTATTTTTCCTTCCTTTTTCCTTCTTTTTGATTTTATTCGGTTGCTCTTTTCCAAAAGGTCAGCTCATTAATTTTTTAAATTGAGGTATAATTCTTGTACCATAAAATTCATCATTTTAAAAAGTAAAATTCGTAAGGGGGGTTTAACTTTTGAGTACTCATAACCTTTGTTTTTGATTAGGGTAAAAAAATATATATATATAACATGATAAGTACACATTTACCCATTTGTAGGTGTACAATCAGTTCAGTGGAAGTAGTGCATTCACAATATGGTACAACCATCACTACCATCCATTTCCAGAACTATTTCATTTTCTCAAGCAGAAGCTCTCTACCCAATAAGCAGTACCTTCACATTCCCCTCTTCCCCAGCCCCCAGATAACTCCATTCTTTATGTCTGTGTTAATTTTCCTGTTTTAGGTACTTTAATACTTTCACTTATAGTGAAACCACACAATATTTGCCATTTTATACCTGGTTTATTTCACTTGGCATAATGTGTTCGAGGTTCATCCACATTGTAGCATGCATGTATCACAATTTCATTCTTTATAAAAGCTGAATAATATTCCATTTTACATATAGACCACATTTTCTTTATCTATTCATTTGTCAATCATGTGTCATGTGGCAATTCATGTGTCCACATGACTTGCTTCCACCTTTTGGCTACTGTGAACAATGGTGCTATAAACACTGGTGTACAAGTATCTGAGTTTGTTTCCAATTCTTTTGAATATACACTTAGAAGTGGAATTGTTGGATCATACGGCAATTCTATGTTTAACTTTTTGAGAAGATGTTCTCTAGAGCTTTTACATGATTTAACATTCCCACCAGCAATGCACAAATGTCCTAATTTCTTCTTGTCTACATCACTAACACTTGTTCTTTTCCATTTTGCAGTTTTTGTTTTCATAATAGTTGTAATAATTAGGGTGTGAAGTTGTATCTAATTGTGGTTTTGATTTGCATCTCCCATTCTAAAGGGATGACTAGTGATTCTGAACATCTTTTAATGTGCTTATTGGTCATTTACTATCTTCTTTGAAGAAATGACTATTCAAGTCCTTTGGGCATTTTTTAAAATTTAAATTGAATTTACCAACATATAGCATAACACTCAGTGCTCATCTCCTTTGGGCATTTTGTAATTGGGTTGCTCATATGTTGTTATTGTTATTACTGTCAAGTTGTGGGAGTTATTTATATAGTCTGCATGTTAACCCTTTATCAGATTCAGGATATGCAAATACTTTCTCCCTTTCTGTGGCTTATCTTCTCACTCTCTTGATAGTGCTCTTAGACTCACAAATGTTTTTATTTAATGAAGTCTAATTTATCTACTTTTTCTTTTGTGGCCTATGCTTTTGGTATCATCTCTAAGAATCTATTGTCAGATTCAAGGCCATAAACATTTACCTCTATGTTTTCTTCTAAGAATTCTAGCTTTTATACAGTTAATTTTTTAATACGGTGTGAGGTAGGGGTCCGACTTTATTCTTTGAATGTGGATAGCAGGCTGTCCTAGAACCTGACGAAGAGACTATTTTTTTTAAAGATTTTATTTATTTATTCATGAGAGACACACACAGAGAGAAAGAGAGACAGGGAGGGAGAGACACAGGCAGAGGAAGAAGCAGGCTCCATGCCGGGAGCTCGATGTGGGACTCAATCCAGGGTCTCCAGGATCAGGCCCTGGACTGAAGGCGGCGCTAAATCGCTTGAGCCACCTGGGCTGCCCAAAGGTTCTTGCCCCAACTAAACAGTCTTGGCGTTCTTGTCGAAAATCAATTAGCCTACTTAATTTGGTTTTATCTCCAGAATTTCAATTGTATTCCATAGGTCTATGTTTATCCTTATGCCAATACCACACTGTTTTTTATTATATCTCTGTAGTCTAAAGTTTTGAAGTCAGAAAGTACAAGTCCTCCAACTCCGTACTTCGTATTCAGTAATATTGTTTTGGCTCTTCAGGGCTCTTTGCACATCCATATGAATGTGGGTATTCCTTTGTTAGGAGGTTTTTGATTAGTAATGTAGCCTCTTTACTTAATATAAGTCTGATCCAACATGTCAGTCTTCTATTTTTCTCTTGAGTCAGTTTTGCGGTTAGTATGTTTCTTGTAATTTGTCCATTTCATCTAGGTTGTCTAATTTGTTGGCATCCAATTGTTTATTCTTCTCTAACCCTTTTTTCCTATAAGGTCAGTAGTAAAGTCCCAACTTTCATTTCTATTATTAGTAATTAGAGTCTTCCCTTTTCTTTAGCCAATTTAGCTAATACTGTCAATTTTGTCAATCTTTAAGAAAAAAAAAGGAAATTTTGGTTTTATCTCTTCTCTATATGTTTATCTCACTCTAAAATTTTTTATTTCCTTCTTTCTGCTAGCTTTCAGTTTGGTTTGCCCTTCTTTTTCTAGTTCCTTAAGGTATAAAGTTAGGTTACTAAGGTACAATCTGGGATCCCTGGGTGGCGCAGCGGTTTAGTGGCTGCCTTTGGCCCAGGGCGCGATCCTGGAGACCTGGGATTGAATCCCACCTCAGGCTCCCTGTGCATGGCGCCTGCTTCTCCCTCTGCCTGTGTCTCTGCCTCTCTCTCTCTCTGTGATTATCATAAATAAATAATAATTTTTCTTTCCTAATGCAGGCATCTACAGGTATGTATTTCCCTCTGAGCACTGCTTTTGCTGCATAAGTTTGTTTTTTTTAATTGAAGTATATTGAAATACAATTTTATATTAGTTTCAGGTGTACAACAGTGATTTGACACATACATTATGCAATGCTCACCATAGTAAGGGTAGGTATATGTGTCATCAAAGTTATTACAATATTATTGACTATAATCCTTATGTGCTATGCTGTGTGCTCATTTTCATTTACCTTACTTTCTAACCTCCCTTGTGATTTTTTTCTTTGACCTACTGGTTATTTAAGTTTATTTCCATATATTTGAACATTCTTCCAGTTTTCCTGCTATTACTGATTTCCAGTTTCATTCCATTTTTTTTTAAACTTTTTTTTTAATTTTTATTTATTTATGATAGGCACACAGTGAGAGAGAGAGAGAGGCAGAGACACAGGCAGAGGGAGAAGCAGGCTCCATGCACCGGGAGCCTGACGTGGGATTCGATCCCGGGTCTCCAGGATCGCGCCCCGAGCCAAAGGCAGGCGCTAAACCGCTGCGCCACCCAGGGATCCCTCATTCCATTTTTGTCAGAAAAAATACTTTGTATGATTTCATATTTTTAAATTTATTACACCTTGTCTATGGCCTAACATATGGTCTATCCTGGAGAACGCTCCATCTGCATTTGAGAAAAATCATTTTATTTTCTTAGTGAATTGACCCTTTTGTCAAAATACAATATCCTTGTCTCTTGTAACAATTTTTCCCTTAATGTCTATTTTGGCTGATATTTTAAACCCATCTGAGCTCTCTTTTCATTTCTACTTGCATGGAATAATTTTCTCCATTCTATTTTTTAAGATTTTATTTATTTATGAGAAACACAGAGAGAGACAGACAGACAGACAGACACAGGCAAAGGGAGAAGCAGGCTCCATACAGGGAGCCTGACATGGGACTTGATCCCAGGTCTCCAGGATCATGCCCCGGGCTGAAGACAGCACCAAGCCGCTAAGCCACCGGGACTCCCCTAAAATAATTACTGATAAAGAAGAAATACCTCTGGCATTTTATAATTTTTTATATGTGTCACATCTCTTTTGTACCTCAATTTCTCTATTACAACTCATTTTCATGCTTGATTCTTTTGTAGTGTACCACTTGGATTCCTTTCTCTTTTCTTCTTCTATATATTTTTTAGTTCTTTACTTGGTGGTTACTTTCATGATTACATTTAAGCTCTTAAACTTCTAACAATCCATTTTTAATACAACCTTAGCTTCAATAGTATATAACAATTATTTCCTTAGAATTTCATCTCCCCCTTTCACGTTTTGTTGTCACAAAACACATCTTTATACATTATGCACCCATTAACTATAATTATTGTTTTATGCATTTTTATTTTAAACCATATATACACATAGTGTGTGTATGCACACACATACACATACACACACACATATATAGTTACAAATTAAAAATATAATACTGACCTTTTATATTTACCTATGTAATTACTTCTATAAGTGGCTTCAAGTTACTGTCTAGTTTCTTTTCTTTTTTAACCTTCTTTTTGAAGATTTTATTTATTTATTCATGAGAGACAGAGAGAAAGGCATAGGGAGAGGGAGGCAGAGGGAGAAGCAGGCTCCCTGTGGGAAGCTCAATGTGGGACTCAATCCCGGGACCCTGGGATCACAACCTGAGCCAAAGGCAGACACTCATCCACTGAGCCACCCGGGCAACCCAGTTACTGTCTAACTTCATTTCCACCTAAAAGACTACCTTTAGCATTTTGTGTAGAGCTTCTACCAGCAAACTCTCTCAGCTTTTGCATATCTGGAAATGTCTTATTTTCTCTCTCTCTCTCTCTCTCTCTTAAGTAGGCTTCATGCTGGATGTGAAGCCCAATGCAGGGCTTGAACTCATGACCCTAAGATCAAGATCTGAGCTGAAATCAAAAGTCAGATGCTAACTGAGCCACCCAGGTACCCCTCTCCTTCATTTTTTGAAAGACAGTTTTGCTGGATATAGAATTCTTGGTCAACAATATTTTTCTCCCAGTGCTTGAAATATGTTCTGTCACTTTTTTCTGTCCTCCACAGTTTCTGAGAAACCAGCTGCTAATCTTATAGATAATACCTTATATGTGACAAATTGCTTCTCTCTTGAGAGTTCAAGATCCTAAGATTCTCTTTGTCTTTGGTTTTTGACAGCTCAATTATGTGTCTCAGTGTGGATCTCTTTGTTTGTCCTTGGAGTTTACAGATTCTTGGATGCATATATCCTTTACCAAATTTGGGAAATTTCTAGCTACCATTTTTGTTAAATATTCTTTCTGCCTCTTTCCCTCTCTCACCTCTCTTTCTGGAACTTCCAATATGTATATGTTGATATGCTTGATTGTGTCCCACAGGTCTCTTAAACTCTGTTCATTTATCTTTCTTTTTTTTGTACTTTTTTTGTTGTAATTCATTTATCTTCATTCTTTATTCTTTCTGTTCCTCAGACTAAGCTCAATAGATTTGTCTTCAAGTTCACTGATTATTTCTTCTACCTACTCAAGTCTGCTCTTGAACTCTCCAGTGAATTTTTCTGTTATTGTACTTTTCAGCTCCAGAATTTGTTTGGTTCTGTTTGGTTCTAATTTCTATCTCTTTATTGACATTCTCTTTCTTGAGACACTTTTTCTGGTTACCTTTAGCTCTTTGCCCAAGGTTTCTTTTAGCTCCCAGAGCATATTTTACACAGTGGACTTATTAAAGTCTTTGTCTAGCAATTCCAATGTCTATGCTTTCTCAGGGACAGTTTCTATTCATTTCTCCTGTATAAAAGCCATACCTATTTGTTTATTTGCACACTTAATTTTTTTGAACTAGACATTTTAAATATAAGGTAGTAACTAAGATTTTAATTATTAGAGAGACAGAGAGAGAGAGAGAGAATGAGCAGAAGCAGAGGGAAAGAGAGAAGCAGACTCCTTGCTTAACAGAGATCTCCATCCCAGAATCCTAAGGTCATGAACGGAGCCAGAGGCAGATGCCCAACTGACTGAGCCACCCAGGTGTCCCTACAATGTAGTAACTCTAAAAATCATATTCTTCCCTTTCCTCAGAGTCTGTTACTTTTTCTGAGTAGTAGTTGTTTTTGTAAAATTGTATTCTTTGCAGGGTGCCTGGCTGGCTCAGCCAGTAGAGAATATGACTTGATCTCAGGGTTGTGAATTCAAAGCCCCACATTAAGTACAGAGATTACTTAAAGATAAAATATTTTAAAAACTGTATTCTTTGTCATATGTGGTATTTGAAGTCTCTTCCTTTAGCTAGTGTTTAAAGAGAGATTTTCTTAAATGCTTCAAGTGAAAAGAAGAAAAGGAGGGAGGAAAGAAGGAACAAGAGAAGGAAGGAAGGAAGGAAGGAAGGAAGGAAAGAAGGAAGGAAAGAAGGAAGGGATAAAGTAGACAATACAATTCTTTAAGAACAAAGTCTGCTCTACTGCTTCTGGACCCAAGGAGACCAGAGTCCCTCACTGAGAACTCAAGCTGCCATCTTTAGGACTATCACCATGCTGAAAAAGGGAGTGGGTCAGGGACATATAAAAATGTTGCAAAGTTTTCTTCACTTTTAAAAAAAAATAAAAAATAAAAAAAATAAAGGTTGACTCTTTCTTGGGGCGCCTGGGTGATGTAGTTGGTTAAGTGTCCAACTCTTGGTTTTAGTTGAGCTCATGATCTCAGTCATGAGATTAAGCCCTGCAACAAGCCCTGGGTCATGCTCCAAGCTCAGCAGGGAGTCTGCTTAGGATTCTCTCTCCTTCTCCCTCTGCCTCTTCCCCCAGCACTCATACTTTCTCTCTAAAATAAATATTTTCTTAAAATAAAATTTAAAAGTAAATAAAAGTTGACTCTTTCTTGATTCACAGTTTACTCATTTGCTATAAAACTTTGACGATTTTTCAGAATTCTGACAGTTATTGCCTCTTTTCAGGTATTTTTTTGGGGGTAGATGGACCCCTTAGAGCTACCTACTCTACCATTTTCACCAATATCACTCCTTCATTTTTGAAGGATGGGTTTTCTGGATGTAGAATTCTTGGTTGACAGTCTTTTTATTTCAGTACTTTGAAAACAACACTCCACTGCCTTCTGGCCACTGTAGTTTCTTGGGATAAATAAGCATTAATTTTATTGAGGATACTTTGTATGTGATGAATCACTTCTCCACAGGTACTCTCAAATTCTTTGACTTACAACAGTTTGTTCATGATGTGTCTAGATGAATTTCTGAATCTTAGAGTTTACTAATATTTTTGGATGTGCAGATTGTTTTTTCATCAAATTTGGGGAATTTGGGGCCATTGTTTCTTTGTATTTTTTCTGTCCTTTCCTCTCCTTCTGGGATACCATATTTGATGGTGTTCCACAGGTCTCTGCTCATTTTCATTCCTTCATTTTTTCTTTCTGTTCCTCACACTGGAGAATCTCAATTAATCAATCTTTCTGTTTTTCAATTTCTTCCTCTACTAGCTCAAATCTACTATTAAATTCCTCTAGTGAAATTTTCAATTATTGCACTTCTCAACTAAGGAATTTCTATTTGGCTCTTTTTAATAATTTCTCTATATTCTCTATTTGATGAGACATTCCTCTCATACTTTCTTTTAGTTCTTTAGATATGATTTTTCTTTAGTCCTCTGAACATATTTACAATAGCTAATTTAAAAAATCTTTGCTTAAGTAAGCCCAAGAGATGGGCTTCCTTGGAGACAGCTTCTACTGAGTGTACTTTTATTTACTTGTGTGGAGGCCATACATTCCGGTTTCTTTGCATGTTTCATGATTTTGTTGTTCTTGGAAAGTGGACATTTTAAATTATAGAAAATTGGAACCCTGGAAATTAGATGCTGCCCTCTCCTTAGAATTTTACTGTTGCCATTCCTTTTTTTTTTTAAGATTTTATTTATTTGAGAGAGAGAGAAAAAAAAAAAAAAACATGAGGAAGAGTAGAGGGAAAGAGAAAAGCAGGCTCCCCACCAAGCAGGGAGCCTGATGCAGGGCTCAATCCCATGACCCAGGTCATGATCCCTGAGGTCATGACCCATGCCAAAGGCAGATGTTCAATCAACTAAGCCACCCAGGTGCCCCCCCTTTTAAAGGGACTTTCCAGAAGTACTTCTGTGAAGTCTGTATTCTTTATCATACATGAACAAAGTCTCCATAGCTAACTTAATGGCCTGCTAATAAATGGATAGATGTTTCTATAAATGTCAGGACCCACTAAGTCTCTGAGCCTTTTCTATGAGGCTCTGAGTGTTGGGGCATATATTTAATGTTCTAGCAGTTTACATCTCTGTCTCAGCCTTCATTTTCTGCTTGCAGAGTCTCAAGATTTTCCAAAGGTGAGAGATCGGGGTCTTCTCAGAACTTTCCTGATGCCTTCATTGAGATCTTCCAAAATAGTAATAATTTCTCAGAGTTTCATAGCTAATCAAGGTTTTTCATGCATGTTATTTCCAATGACCTCACAGCCATCCTGTGTGTATTAATAACAGTGCTTTACAAATGTTGATGCTGAACAATTTCGAGATTAAGTAACTTGCCAAAAACCTCAATTCGTATAACACTGAAATCTGTCTGCATCCCTTCCACAGCACAGAACATCCCTGAGGCTTGCAAACCAGGGCCCTACAGGATGTATGTTTTGTGACCCATATGGCCTCTGTAAGGCAATCAAAGATTCAGATTCCTCAACTCAGCTTTTTCCCTGACTCCTATCAAATCCTATACCTAACATGATGTTCTACAGTCCATTACCAAACACTATAGAATACTGGTGTGGATGCACTGCCATACCAACAAGCTCACAACAGTACCAAATGAACATTGATCCTCACATTTCAGGTGTTGATTAGGGTATTCCATCACCTCCATGATTTCTGACCCCACATTATGTTGATGCAGGCCATTTTTACCACCAAGAAAGAAATTTGTTATTTACCATAAATAAAGACAGAGTATATTTTTAACCTTTTTATTTTACAATAAAACATACATATAGAACCAAATAAACAAATATATAGCTTAATAGACTGTTACAAGACCAATACCCCGGTAACTATCACCTAGGTCAAGGAAAGCAACTTTGTTCACCAGCCATCCCAAAAGTCCTTCCATGTGCCCCATTCCAATTACAACTTCCTTCCTTTCCCCCAAAGTGACCACTATCCTGATTTTCATAGTAATCACTCTCTTGCATTTCTCTATAGATAGGTACCCCTGTAGATCCCTGGAACTAATACTTTAGTCTTCTCCTTTAAAATTTTAAAAAATTTGTTAAGTCTTTTAAGTCTTCCATTCCTTTTTTCCTTTCAGTTTACTTGTTGATGAATCCAAGCAGTTTGGTAGAATTTCCAGTCTGGATTTTGCTGACTACACACTCATAGTGCAGCTCAGTATGCTCCTCTGTCCTCTATTTCCCAGAAGTAGGTAGTTGGATCCAAAGGCAAGATCAGATTCATGCTTCATCTCTTTGGCAAAATTTTAGGCTCTGTTCTTTCATAGCAGGCATATGTCTGCTTGTCTCTCCTTTTATGACATATGGTAGCAGCCACTCATACTCATTGCCTAGATTCATTACTTCACCAGGGGTTGAAAATAGTGATATTTTAATTCTACCATTTTTTCATTTATTAATTGGGATACTTCTATAGAGTTTTCCTTACTGATTATATGGTCACTCAGTAATATGGTTCGTGTAAGGTCAGTAATGGTTGATTCTTTATCTTAATTTAATAGTTTTTTAAATAAAGGATTAGTTCTTTTTTTACTCTCCAAAAGCAACATTAGTTTTCTGGTTTCATTATAAACTTATGGATTGTTTGATGAGTTTCAATCCATTGTAATTATTATCCTTTTTGAAGCTCAAAGTGTCCCATCTTTTGCAAGTTGGAGTCTCTTCAAGTAGTCTCCTAAGTCCTTTTGATAGGACTCCCATAATCTTTGATAGCTTCCTTGTTATGTGTATGACAAGATATTCCTGATTCATCTGGTATATATTTTGCCTTGACTGGCAGTCAATCATTTCTCTAAGAATCCCTTAGAGAAACAGCATTTCAACATCACATTATGAGCACTAAAGATGCATAATTACTGAGTGGCAATGTTCTCGGTTTTTCATGGTTAAGGATAAAATACTTTAGTAATTTATCCTGACATTTCCAACTTAAATGTCAAAAGAAAGTTTTTAGTTATCTTTATCTGTTTGTCCTTTCTTCCATGAGTATCCTAGTTCTCAAGAGTACTGAAGATAATAGAACTAAACTGCCACATATTTACCCACCTGCTTTATTCCATATTATAGACTCAACAGTTTCAAAATGGCACTACTACTAGTGTCGCCACTAAATTGACTTCTAAAAATGGTTTAAAATTTGTTTTGCTTTAACTCTCCCCATTCTCCTCCAGTTTTGAGTCACACTATATCTTCACTGTCATGGGATAGATTCATTATATGCTTTCTTCTTGTTAACCCACAATTATGATTAGTTCTACCAATAATTGTAATTAGCATTCACCACCCATCCTAATGTTGATGTGTCTCTAGTCATCTTGGTTGGATGCAACTTATTCTTTGCCAGATTCCGAAGTAAGGGCTTAAGGGAACACTATCACCCAAGTGTTTTCATGATTATTGACAGTTTCTGTGTGTGTGTGTGATCTGAAAGTCAATTATAATGGATCTAGAATTCTTGGTTTACACTTTCTTCCCTTAAGTATCTTAAACACGTTACTATTTTCTTTTACCATACAGCATTATCACGGCAAAGCCTGCCAATACTTTCCCTTTCCTTATCAGCCCCTTTGCCCAGATGCTCACAATTTCCTCCATCCAATTTTTTACTAGAATGTCTTGGTGTTTGTTGTTCTAAATCCATATACTCAGGGGTGCAACACGTGCTCTTTCAATAAAGAATTTCAATTCTTTTATTTCAGGTAGCATTTCTTATAGATTTGTTTGCTCCATCCCTTTACTTTTTGTTTCAAATTCAGCGACTCTTATTATCCTTATGTTGGATCTTTTCTTCCCCCCATTTTCTTTGTCTTTTTAATCTTTTTTTCTTTTTCTTTTTTAACTTTAAAGTAATCTAAACCCAACATGGGGGGTCAAACTCACAACCCCAAGATTAAGAGCTGCATGCTCCACTAACTGGGGAGCCAGCCAGGTGCCCCTTCCCTCATTTTCCATATTCATCATTTTCTCTTGAATCCTTTTTATTTCTTCATTTCTGATTGAGTTTTAAAAATCTCCCCCATTGGGGATCCCTGGGTGGCTCAGTGGTTTAGCGCCAGCCTTTGGCCCAGGGCGCAATCCTAGAGTCCCGGGATCGAGTCCCGCGTTGGGTTCCTGGCATGAAGCCTGCTTCTCCCTCTGCCTGTGTCTCTAACTCTCTCTCTCTCTCTCTCTCTCACATGAATAAATAAATAAATAAATAAATAAATAAATAAATAAATAAATATTTTTTAAAAATCTCCATTAATCCAATACTTCTAAGCTTACCCATTATGTTTACTCACTCTTAGTTTCATCTTCATTTTTGAAGTGACTTTTATTTCTAATTCTTTCCTGAGTTTTGTTACCTCACCTCTGTTCTTTCCTATCTCATATCATTTTCTTTCCTTCTTTTTAAAAAGATTTTATTTATTTATTTGACAGAGAGAGCAAGCACAAGCAGAGGGAGAGGCCAAGGGAGAGGGAGAAACAGACTCCCCACCAAGCAGGGAGCTCAATCCCAGGACTCAGATCATCAACTGACCTGAAAGGCAGACACTTAACTGAGCCAACCAGGCACCCCTTGTCTCATGATCTTGAAAATTTACCTTGTTTTGAAATAACATGCTACAGTTTTTATCTGTTTTTTGGACATGTCTTTGTGGTGGGCTTCTACTATCTACATGGATATTATTCTGTACTTCATTCTCTTTTCTCATTTCATAATTCTGTATGGGATTTTACCTCAATCTCTTTCTAGTATACTTTTTTTATATGACATTAGTTTTCCTGAACTTTTAGATGCTATGGCTCTAACTTCACATAACTCATCTGTTTTGGTGGTGTGTTTTAAGATGTGCTAGCTTGATTTTTAAGGTTTCTTTGTTCCATTCCCCTCCTCCAATTTTATCTGGGCCTTCTCTTCCTTCAGCTCTGGGTCTCTACCCTGCTCAATTTTTATTCCACTCCCACTATTTCTCCTAAGTGGGTGGAGAGCAGGGGGTGTGTCCCTGAAGGGAGCCCTAACTGGTCAGTCTTCAAAGTTCACAAGGTTTAGACTGTTCTAGGCCCTTCAGAAATTACTATGAACCTCTTGTACTAACCCAGTACTGGACTGAACAACACTCTTCCCAATATCAAATGCTGTACATCAATAGATGAATGGATAAGAAGATGAGATGTGTATACACACACACACACACACACACACACACACACTGGAATATTACTCAACCATCAAAAAGAATGAAAGCTTTCCTTTTGCAGCAATGTAGACGGAACTAGAGGGTATCATGGTAAGTGAAATAAGTCAGTGAAAGACAAATACTGTACAATTTCACTCATTTGTGGAATTTAAGAAACAAAACAGATGAACATAGGGCAAGGGAAGGACAAATAAGACAAAAACAGGGAGGGAAATAAACCATAAGAGACTCTTAATCATAGGAAACAAACTGAGGGTGGTTGGAGGGGAGATGGATTGGGGGAAAGGGTAATTGGGAGATGGACATCATTAAGGAGGGCATGATATAAGTAGCACTGAGTGTTATATGCAACTGAGGAATCACTAAATTCTACCTTAAATTAAGTAATTTAAGATTACTTAAGTTCTACATTATATACTAATAATACAGTATAGGGACACCTGGGTGGCTCAGCGGTTGAGCATCTGCCTTTGGCTCAGGGTGTGATCCTGGAGTCCCAAGATCGAGTCCCACATCGGGCTCCCTGCATGGAGCCTGCTTCTCCCTCTGCCTGTGTCTCTGCCTCTCTCTCTCTCTCTCTGTCTCTCATGAATAAGTAAACAAAATCTTTAAAAAAAAAAAACCTAATAATACAGTATATGTTAATAAAAAATGCTGTTCTCATATCAGCCCATATTTTCCAATTACTATTTTTTTTAATGTCCTCTGCTTCCTCTCAGAGACTCATACTGTGCAGCTGTGGCTCAGAGTAAGGATATTTTTTTGACTAGTTTTGATTTCGATGCTGCCCATGGGTTTTTGGTTTTGCTCCCAAGTTGCTCATTTTTTTAAAAGATATATGTATATAATATCTCACACTGACTGCTGAGTGTGGAGCCTGACACAGGGCTCAGTGTCACAACCCTGATATCATGACCTGAGCCAAAACCAAAAATTGGATGCTTAACCCACTGAGCCATCCAGAGACCCTCCAAGTTGCTTTTTTTTTTTTTTTTTTTACTACACTTGATCTTAGCCAAAAGGCCGAGAAGTGATGCTTTTTTTTTTTTTTTTTAAGAGGAAATTCAGAGACTGAAAAACCATGTCATCACTGCTACTATTGCTATCATGTTCCTAGATTTTAGACTATATTTTTCAAGTCCTTGAGAATTTTTTCTATGGAAAATTTTCTTGAACGAAATGTCTTAAAATTTTTTTAATGTTTTCACCAATAAAAAGGATGAAACAGAAGAAAGTTAACCCATTTTGTCTGCTTACCTCAAAAAGTCTGAACAAGTTGTATTTTGTGTTATAATCAGTCCACAAGACTACAAAAAAGGCATTCAGTGAGACGATGCTAATCATCATTATCTTAAAGAGACGACTCATTATGACTCTCTTCACAAATGCCTGACATTGGGTATCTTTCCTCCTGTCAAAAAGTTGAATAAGAGGTGTGATTATCTTACAATAAAACTAGATCCCAAACATTACACACATTTGCAGAGACTAGGGTCTGCTTTATCCCCTCTGTCAATATAAATTTAAATATATTTTTAAATTGCAACACAATGCAGGGCACCTGGCGGGTTCAGTCAGTAGAGCAAGTGACTCTTGATCTCCGGGTCATGAGTTTGAGCCCCACACTGAGTACAGAGATTACTTAAATAAATGCATTTTTAAATTGTAACACAATGCTAATTGAATGACCAATAAAATATGTATGATGACTCCTGAGTTGATCTGTTCCCACTTAGTTACTTAGTTCCTTTTCTTTGGACCTCTGGGGTGGTGCGGGGGAGAGGTTACCAATTCTTCTTAAGCAAAACAAAGCATTATCTTCATTTACTCATTCAACAAATTTTTACTGAGTGATTACAAATGCCAAGCAAGGCAGCAGACAGCAGGCACTGTGGATACAAGGTGAACAAAACTAAATATTGTCAGTCTAGTAGGAAAAACTGGTAATAATCAAATCATCACCCATACAAGTGCTCACAAATCAATGATTAAAAAACTGGACACCCTAAGAAAAAAATGGGCAAACACACAGTCAATTCATGAAATAAATACAAATGGTAATGAACTTCCCCCAAAATGTTTAGTAGCATTACTAACCAGGGAAATGCAAATTAGGTACAATGATTGTTTTTGCTTATGAAATTAGCAAAGACTTGGGGCTCCCTGAGTGGCTCAGCAGTTCAGCGCCACCTTCGGCCCAGGGCGTGATCCTGGAGACCCGGGATGGAGTCCCACTCTGGGCTCCCTGCATGGAGCCTTCTTCTCCCTCTGCCTGTGTCTCTGCCTGCCTCTCTCTCTCTCTCTCTGTCTCTCATGAATAAATAAATAAAATCTTAAAAAAAAAAAAGAAATTAGCAAAGACTTAAACATAATAGTATCTAATGCTGGGAGTAGTTACTGTGATGAGGCAGTCTCATAAACTGCCTGGGGGCATGTAAATTGGCCAACTCTTCTGAAAAGCCTTAGTACTGTTTGTATCCTTTGATCCAAGGAACCTATCCCAAGAGAATGCAATCTGGAATAAAGTGGCTTTGGCCAAACATGTTCATCCCACCATTATTTAAGTAGTGAGAACTTGGAAACACTTTAAAAGTCTAACAAAAAAGACTGGTTAAGTACATTATGGCATATCCATCTCATGGAATATTATATAAATACTAAAATATGCCTATGCACTTTCTATGGTTTAAAAAGATGTTTATGATCCACTGGGTGGCAACGGATAAAAACAAAACAAGATACACAATTCTCTACTCAATATTATCTCAACTGTGCAAAAACAAGTAGAAAAAACTGAGAAGGAAACACACCAAAATGTTGATAGTGCCTGCCTGTGGATGGTGAGCTTACAGGTAATACTTTTTTTTTTTTGGTTATTAATATTTACCTGTGCTTTCCAATTTTTCTCAAAATCATGTATTACTTCCCCACTATATGCAACAAATTAACACACTCTCCTAAAAGTAAATAAATACAGAATGTATATACTTTTATAATCTATAAAAACAGGATGTATAATTTTGTCTGATTTGAGGTCTAATACCTCCAAAAAAACCTTCAAATTTTCTAACCTAGTAGCTAATAAAAGGAAAGTAAGAAGGACAAAAAGATAAAAAGGACTAAACTGAGTCAAATGCAGTATATGGGTCAAATGAGAGAGTGACTGAAGCTGACTTAACTAGCCAGTCATGGCATTAAAGCCAAAGAAGCAAAATGTCTGGCTGAGCCTTCACCAACCTTACCAGTCACAGAAGGCCAGTCCTCAAGGGCACATACCTCGTTTTAGGCAGCGGAAGAGTATGTTTGTGAAGAAGCTAAGAGAACACTGGCAGCCTGCTCCCCTAAGCTGCCATCTGCACATTTCTTAAACAAACAATAGAAATAAAGAATATTTACTGAAATTTCCCGAATCTTGCACAGAACACCAGTGATGGATTATCCAACAGTGAGCTGGAAATGACTCTTGTTGTATCATTCTGGTAATGAAACTGTTGAGACATTTTCCAAATTTCTAATTTTTATTCCTTGATTATCTAACAAAAAAATCTCTGCTTAGGGATTTCCTTGGCATCCAGATTCTAAGAAGCCAGAGAGCAAAGCCCAGGAAGGGAACGCTTTGTTTATGAGGTCATTCTTGAACATTCTAGTACCTTACTAGCCTGGAGGCCCACAGAGTCAAATACTCCCTGGCTGATCTCTACCATCCACATCCTCTTAATGATGTGTTAGAGTAAATTAAGGGTCATATAAAAGGGAAGAGCAAAGTTCTCTGGGGGCTCTAAGAGCTAAGAGCATACATCCAGGGCACAGGACTGGAAACAGCAGGATGGACAGAAAAGATTTCTATGGATCTGGGGCTAGAACACAAGAAGTGGGAGGAAAGGAACAGAGGTTAGTCATGCCCAGCACTAGGTTATGGGGCGGGCGGCATGTAATGTGCACATATGACTCGCCTAGATAGAGCGTAGGAGCTCATGAGCCTGTGGGTCAGATATATTTTAAGTACAGAAGCAATAGTGTTTCTGCTCTGTTCAATTCTTGGGATCAGTATATTCTCCTTGCTTTCCTTCTTTTAATCTCCTGCAAATCTAGACAGAGCAATCTGGGTAACCCTTTGTTGTATTAAATCTTCAGTGGCTAAATTGATCATAGTCGTAAAAACATAACTTCTTGAACCATAGAACAAGCAAATGATCACCACAATATCTCTGTAGTCCCAGGCATTCTGAAACAAGTGTATATAACTATTCTTGGTAGGAAAATACTCTTGTCAACAACCAATATACTGAACTGGGAAATAACATATTTATTCAGCTCTTCCTATACCTCCTACTGCCTCCTTAGGGGGTCATATGCCCCCTAAGGCCTTCTTAGCTAATGCCCAACATCCCCACAACAGCCCTCTGAAGCAGCTGCTGGGAAAAAGCCTGACTCAGTACTCCACCTGAGTCTGTTTCCACCTGCCCCATACATCAATATGCCTATTCAAGTTGGGACACAGAGAAGGCCCTTGGTACATGTATGCTGTATGAATATACAAATGAATGACATCAGGGGTCCTTATGCTCACTCAAGCACCTGAGTGAGCATGGTGGGAGTCCATCTCCAGGAACCCCAATGGTATACTTCCATACCTTCCCTCTTTAAGCATCAAAAGCACACTTTCGGAGAGAAATTGAGAGGAGATTAAGAATATAAAGAATTCTTTCAAGATGCTTGGAGGGGTGAGAAAAGATGGCCAGCTGGAAGCGCAAAGTCCAATTGTTGTTAGTATACATCAGCACAGCTAAGCACAATTGAATGTGGTCTCTGAAGTCACTGAGGAAGATATCTAGTCTGGGAATGGAACTTCAGCTGGTGAGTAGAATCAGAAGTGAAAAGCTTCTCCAGGGCCAAGTGAAATCATCCATATTTTCTCATGAAGAGGTGGGCACAACAGATACCCTGGACAAGAAGCCAAAGGGCCATCTATCTCTTCTGTCCTTCCAGCAGCAACTCACATCGTGCCTGACTTCTGCATCACCACCCCAGCCACACACAGCTAGGGAAGTCAGCAGTCAAGCACGCAGGCATGGCAGCTTGGTGGCTCAAGTCCCGGGGCCAAGTGTCATTCCTTTACTTGTCTCAAGAACTGGCAATGAAACAAAAAGCTCACATTTTATAACCAAACCCTATTCCAGCTCTTGGTGTTTTGCAGGGAATTCCACAAAATTTAAAGTGATAGAGTTTAACCAGTGTCTTTTTGAACACTGGATGAGAAAGCATATAGACTGTTGCATAATTAAACTAGTCCTGCAGGACATTAATGGGAGTCAGGTTTGTGTCCAAACACAATATACACACTGCTTCTTTCTCTAGAGCAAAAACATAAAGAACCATCCTTATTCTGTTTATCCAAAGATTTCCTAACTCCTATCGATGCCAGAAAGTAACCATTATTTTCATAACATTAACTTCAGTTTAGAAAAGGGAACTGTCAAACATCCCGCCACCTGTTTTGTTACCTGTGGAGGTCATACAAGGGGTCATAGTTCATGTCTTTGTAACTCCTCTCTATGCCAGAGATCATTTACAAAGAAAATGGAGGGAAATCGGAAGCTTACTGCATCAGAAAAAACACTGCCATCGCACAAGGATGTGGAATAGAAGGGAACCCAGGAGTCTCCAACTTTGACAAGTGTCTTCTGAGCTGAAATGTCAGTTACTTGAACAGTCTGGAGATTCGTTCTATTGCCATTTACCCTAGTGAGTACTTCCACAGCCTTTTACTATGGGATCGCTGATTCTCTAAAGTCTGTGAGTTCCAAAAGATGCAACAACCCTTAACAAGGACCTTACATCAAACCTTCTTGGAGCTGCTAATTAGTAGATGCACTCTCGGGTCTTCACCACTGCAGTCACAAGCCCTATCCTGCTCTCTCCATCGTGCTAATGTGTGGTATAGGTTAACAGCCAACAAGGTGAGCCTCTCACGCCTACATTCAAGATAAGGGGAAAAGTTTCCATTCAGGGTACAGTGAAACAAGTCAAAGGACACCAAAAGGAGCAAACAAATTCAGAAAGTCAGATACTCCACAGGACAACAACAAATGATCCCATTTTTACAGTAAGTCAATGACATGCGGAAAAGGGAGCAAAGGGGGGAGCTTGCTCATTGTAGATTGAAATGACAGAGACCGAATGTGATAGGTGAATTTCATGATTAGATCAAAATTACTGTCCAAAGGCATTCCTGACCTTCAGGGAAATCTGATTTTGCCTGGGTGTTAAGTGATACCAAAGAATCATGGTTTATTTTATTAGGTGTAATAATGGCATTATGGTTTATACAGGAAAATGACTGTATTATCTAGAGATATTTACTGAAGGATATAAGGGCAAAATGACATGCTATTAGGGATTTTTACATTTTAAAGCTATTTTAAAGCTTTTAAATGCTTTAGCAAAGAAAAATGAAGAATTCTATGAAGTAACTGGTATAAAATCTTGGTAACTGTTAAATCTCAGTGCACAAGGGTTCGATGTACTATTCATTCTATTTTCTTTTAAGATTTTTATTTATTTATTCATGATAGACATAGAGAGAGAGAGAGGCAGAGACACAGGAGGAGGGAGAAGCAGGCTCCATGCCGGGAGCCCGATGCGGGACTCAATCCCAGGACTCCAGGATCATGCCCTGGGCCAAAGGCAGGCGCTAAAGCACTGAGCCACCCAGGGATCCCCTCATTTATTTTTAAATATGCTTAAACTTGTTCATGTTTTAAAAATTCATGTGAAAAAACTAACTGAGCTAAAAATCTTTGGTAATAAAATTTACAAAAGTTCCAAAATCTATAATATAGGAAAGAGTTTATAAAAACACAATACAGGGTGGTACCTGGCTGGCTCAGGTGGAAGAGCATGTGACTTTTGGTCTCAGAGTTGTGAGTTCAAGCTCCAAGTTGAGGATAGAGATTACTTAAAAAATAAGATCTTAAAAAAAAAAAAGTTATGCTTTTTCCTCTAAAGTAAATTTCTAAGAGGCAATAAACCTGGATCTCCCAACAGCTAAAGAACCTGGGTGTCTTTTGTCTCTCTTCTCTCAGGTACTGTCAGTTTACCACTGACAGTACCTGAGAGTGGTACTGTCTCCCCCAAGCCAACAGACTCAATCAAGAACCAGCTTCAGAGAGCTCAGCCTCCTTGTCCTGTTTCCATATGGTTTCTCGGACTAACGCCAAGGTTGGGTAGGGAGGGGAAGGTTTACTTGTTATAACATACAGATTTTTCTGGTCTCTGAAACAAGGTGGGTTACAAAGATGATCCCTATTAAATCCTGCTACCACAATGCTTCAAGGGATTAACACAACCTCCTTGGGCAGATATATATATTATTTTAATCTACATTCTAATCTTATTAATAAGTATATTCCATAGGCGCCTAGGTGGCTCAGTTGGTTAAGCATATGCCTTTGGCTCAGGTCATGAGTCCCGCATCGGGCTCCCTGCTCAGTGGGAGCCTGCTTCTCTTTCTCTCTCTGCCCCTCACTCCATCTCATGCTCTCTCTCTCATTCAAATAAATAAATTTTTAAAAAATTAAAATACATTAAAAAAATAAGTACATTCCTAGGGTGCCTGGGTGACTCAGTTGGCTGAGTGTGTCAGACTCTTGATTCCAGCTCAGGTCATGATCTTGCAGTTGGGAGATCAAACCCCACATCAGGTTCCGCACTCAGTGCGGAGTCTGCTTCAGATTCTCTGTCTCCCTCTTCCTCTTTCTGATAAATAAAATTGTTAAAAAATAATAAGTACATTCATGAGTTCCTTCAAAGAACACTGTAACTGTAATTTTTAAATAGACAACTTTTTTTTTTTATTGGGGTTCTATTTGCCAACAAATAGCATAACACCCAGTGCTCATCCCATCAAGTGCCCCCCTCAGTGCCCATCACCCAGTCACCCCATCCCCCCACCCACCTCCCCTTCCACTACCCCTTGTTCGTTTCCTAGAGTTAGGAGTCTCATGTTCTGTCTCCCTCTCTGATATTTTCCATTCATTTTCTCTCCTTTTCCCTTTAATCCCTTTCACTATTTTTTATATTCCCCGAATGAATAAAACCATATAATGTTTGTCCTCCTCCGACTGACTTACTTCATTCAGCATAATACCCTCCAGTTTCATCCACATTGAAGCAAATGCTGGGTATTCATTAAATAGACAACTTTGCATTCCATTTTTTCTCCTATCTATGACACACAGAATAAACAGAGTTCAATCCTGTATAAAAGCTCAGTAGCTTCTAACTTGGTAGTAACAGACCCTTAGTTCAGGAGTCACAAACTACAGATGATTTTCAAAAATGACCTTTAGTTCCTCTTTAAAAAAAAAAAAGATTTTATTTGTTTATTCACGAGAGACACAGAGAGAGACGCAGAGACATAGGCAGAGAGAGAAGCAGGCTCCATACCAGGAGCCTGATGCAGATGCTCAACTGCTGAGCCACCCTTTGTTCCTCCTTAAAAAAAGAAAAAAAAAAAAAAGATCTGGGGCACCTGGGTGGCTCAGTGGTTGAGTGTCTGCCTTTGGCTCAGGTCGTGATCTGAGGTCCCAGAATTGAGTCCTGCACTGGGATCCCTGCAGGGAGTCTGCTTCTCCCTCTGCCTATGTCTCAGCCTCTCTCTCTGTGTCTCTCATAAATATATAAATAAGACCTTTAAAAAAAATCTTATTTATTTATTTGAGAGAGAGAGCACAAGCATGGGGAGGAATAGGTAGGGGAGAGGGAGAAGCAGGCTCTGGGTTGAGTGGGGAGCCCAATGTGGGCTCTATCCCAGGACCCTGGGATCATGACCTGAGCCACAGGCAGAGGCTTAACCAACTGAGCCACCCACGTGCCCTGACACTTAGTTCCCCCTTAAGGCAGTAAGTCAAATAATGAACTGCCAAGTTGGTCACTGTGATGGTGAATCCTTATAATGCCCCAAGTTGCCAGAGGCCATGGATAAGACACTTAGTCTTCTCCTTCAACTCCCTCTCTGAACAGGATATAACACAAGGTATTGTTACCCAATTTCTGTGGCTTTTGTAATCTAATTATGTAACTAAAATAGCTACAATCCAAATCAACTTCGGCACCATAAGATCGTTATATATGGTTAAAACCCTTTATCTACAGAGTTCACCATTCTTCTACTTCTAATTATTCTCCATCATAATGCCTTGGTAAAGTCACCATAATCACTTAAACTTCTGGGTTATAAAATGTGTGCATACTCTCACATCACAATTTCCAGTCTTTAAGAATGTTACTTCTTGGGCACCTGGGTGGCTCAGTTGGTTAAGTGTCTACCTTCAGCTCAGGTCATGACCCCAGCACCCTGGGATCAAGTCAGGGAGCCTGCTTCTCCCTCTCCCTTTGCCTGCTGCTCCCTGCTTATGCGCTCTCTCCCTCTCTGTCAAATAAATAAATAAAATGTTTTTTAAAAAACTAAATAAATTAAAAATTTTTTAAAAGAATGTTATTTCTCTCTGTGAATATTGTGAAAATAATTACTTGAGTTGGTTTACCTCATGTATATGATTAGAAATAATGAGAAATCCTCAGGCCCAAGTTTAATCATGTTGTAATTAAGCACTGATTGTACAAAAGACTGTTCAAAAGGTGAACTTAAATTGACAACTGAGTTCGTTTATGTCAACTGCCTTTCACATACATGATGGCTAAGAGGCACACAGGGTTTGCATTTTCCAAGAAATCACACAGAAGCAGCTGCTTTGTCAATAAACGTGGCCAATTTCACATCTCTCTTGGTCAGTCCGCCACAGTCATGCGAGGTTAGGGTTATCTGCACCTAAGAAACAGAGAAGCAGTTTTAAAAAGCTAGAGCTACAATTCATGCTACTCATTTTTGGTAGTTCACAAGTCATTTTATTATTCAACATTCACATCTAATACACAGTGCAGAGATTAAATAATTTACAAAACACTACATTATGAATAAGTGCAGCATTTCCAAAACCAAGTCTCCTGCAGGGGCACCGTGGGCTTCAGGCTGGGCCCAGCAGCTGCCCACAGATAAAAAAAAGGTCCTTTCACGTGAAGGGCAATCCAGTTGCCGGAATCTGTAATCTTGTCCCTCAAAAAAAAGAGACAGACTACGGTTCCATTTTGACTCCCATTACTTTAATTACACAACTATTTTAAGGCCACTGAGAAAAACCAAAGTATCAAATGTAGTATCTTAGGAACTACAGTCAGAAAAGCCCATTTCCAAATTAGGGAAATGGGGGGGGGGGGGGGTGGAGGAACAGACTGTGGCTTCTTGAAAAATCAATTAAAAAGCAAAAGTAAAATTATGGGTAGAGAGAGGCAACTAGGTAAGAAAGGTTTATCATGGTACCTGCGTATTCTGAATTATTCCAATAAATCACAAGTACATCAGAAAATGTTCTTTCTTTCAAAGAGAGAGAAAAGAGAATCATGCAGAAGTCTAGATAAGATACTTCAAATGGCATGACCATAAAGGCAAGGACATGGGGGGGGGGGGGGGCATGACTGTTCTTACTTTGAGCCCCCTTCAAAACTACTTAAAATCTTTCTTTTTAGCCTGCTCTTTGTCTAATGAAGGTCAGTTCCCACTTAGAATGTAGAATTTAACAGTTATTTTTAAAGCACAGTTCTTGAGTAGTTATTTCAGTAAGATAATAAGGCCATATCTCTCTTATTTGCTACATTACATTCAAATATTTACCTTAGGAGAGTTTAAAATGTATCTGCATGGCTGATTTTCAACTTTAATTCAGAAGCCTTATTTGGCCGAACTCACTCACATTAGTTTCAGTAGAAGACAAGCATGAAAATAAAAGAGTTTTGTCACTGCTCTCTTGAGTAGATCTGAGAATTTGTTACTAATTTGCAATAATACACAGGGATTCACAGCAAAAGAATAAAAGAACCCTTTCCTAAGCACAATGACACTTGACACATCATTGCACAGGATAACAAGGAAGAATGAAATTTCTTAAACTTCACAGTGAAGGTGATCCCCAAATAAGGCAATTTAGTTACCTTGTTGTACACATTGAACCATTCCGGGTGATGATTCATCTTCTCTGCTTGCAAGGCGACTCGGGACATAAAGCCAAATGCCTGCATAAAATGAAGCTGAAACTGATTAGTGGCACTGCCTTCTACTCTGGACCTGCCCGAGCGAGACCAGAGCAATCCAGCCCGATAAAGACAAGGCTAGGATCCTTAGGGAAGCCTGCAGAAATCAGAAATGAAAGGGATTGCTCTCCACAGAGTTGGGGTAACGGTGTAGCAGGACCATGACCTGCTGGCTCAATGTTGAAAAACAATCAGGCTCAAATAAACAAACCAGGAAATTGGTCTCACCCAGTGACCTGTCTGGACTATTTAATTGTCCTCAGGACAAGACTCGCCAAAATAGCACAGGAGTAATTTCCCTTCAACCAAGTACCCTGGATCTCACTACCTGGCCCTAAAGCTTCGGGGCTACTTTTCTTGGGTCACAACTCCATTGTGTTTGGTGAACAGATTGCTAACTAAGGCATCAATCCCAAAACTATGGAAAAATATCTTCCAAGTTTGTCTTCAGTAAAAGCGCTGGCAGAACTGAACACCTTCCCCATCCTATCTCCCAGACAGGGCAGGATGGGATAAAAGACTTTTTTTGACATGTAAAGTGAGACAGGGAAGTCTGGCTTGCCTGCTCTGGGTCTTCTTGGAATTGCTCAGCAATGCCATGTGGAACAGAACACGCTCTTCCTCAGGGCAGAGGATGGCAGATTTAGGCACATGAGTAACAGTGGCCCTGTAGGGCTCTGTCTTCTTCCATAGGGAAAGTGCAAACCTAATTTTGCTAAGCAGAAGGTAAACTTGTCCTGAAAGGACAAAAAACTTTTCTTTTGCTTGCTTTCCAGTTTTTATGAAGGCAAATGCAAACAATAGGAGAGTCTGTCTCTAATGTGTCCAAAGGCAGAAATACTTGGTAAGACTCTAAGGTAATGGTATATTAACTACAAATTTACAGTGGAATTCACAGGGCAGTACTCATTGTAGCCACATAAATAAATATTTAACTACATTACCCCAATCCAGAAAAACTGATCTGATGCTAGCTGAGCTATGCTTTTTGGATCACCAAATTGACATAGAGCACATTTCCAAGTAAATATGCGAAGTATGGAAGATGCTATTTTAAACCATTCTATGTTATTCAAAATGGTTCCTATGTCAGAACAATTGTATTCCAGATAAAGGCTCCCATTTTGGCCTTTAATTAAAGGCCTGAAGGTTTTCCCTGTCAAGAAGAAAATTCAAGCAAAATCCATCTAATCACTCTTGGAATTATCAGTGGAAAAAAAATATTCACTCTCCTACCTCTTAATCTCATAATGTGATTCTCCAGATTCTGTCAAATGTGCAAAGTCTGTTTTAATTATCCAAATACAGAGTTAACCTGCATTAAATTATGTACAATGAGAATTTTTTAGTCTATTTGCCTATAAAGCATTATTCTTATTTAGCTTTAAAAGACTTTTATACTAGCACAAAAACAGACACATTGATCAATAGAACAGAAAAGAGAACCCAGAAATGGACCCTAAACTCAATGGTCAACTAATCTTCAACAAAGCAGGAAAGAATATCCAATGGCAAAACAAACAAACAAACAACAACAACAAAAAAAACCCAGCTTCTTCAACAAATGGTGTTGGGAAAACTGGACAGCCACACACAGAAAAATGAAACTGGACCATTTCCTCACACCATACATAAAAATAGACTTAAAATGGATGAAAGACAAATGTGAGACAGGAATTCATCAAATTCCTAGAGGATTTTGCACAGGCAGTAACTTTTGTGATCTCAGCCGCAGCAATTTCTTACTAGACACATCTCCAAAGGCAAGGGAAACAAAAGCAAAAATGAACTATTGGGACCTCATCAAGATAAAAGCTTTTGCACAGCAAAGGAAACAGTCAACAAAACCAAAAGACAACCAACAGGATGGGAGAAGATATTTGCAAATGATATATCAGATTAAGGGCTAGTATCCAAATCGATAAAGAACTTATCAAACTCAACACCCAAAGAACAAATAATCAAAAATGAGCCAGAAGATACGAGCCAAAGAAGACATACAAATGGTTAGCAGACACATGAAAAAAATGCTCAACTTCACTCAACATCAGGGGAATAGAAATCAAAAACATAGTGAGATACCACCTCATACCAATCAGAATGGCTAAAATGAACAAGTCAAGAAACAAAAATGTTAGAAAGGACGTAGAGAAAGGGAACCCTCGTATACTGCTGGTGTAAATGCAAGTTGGTACAGCCACTCTAGAAACAGTATAGAGATTCCTCAAAAAGTTAAAAATAGAGCTATTCTATGAACCAGATTGCACCACTAGGATTTACCTAAAGGATACAAACGAGGGATCCAAAGGGGCACCTGCACCCCAACATTTACAGCAGCAAAACAAACTATGGAAAGGCCCAGATGTCCATCAGCAGATGAATGGACAAAGAAGATGCAGTATATATATACAGAGGAATACTATACTCAGCCTTCAAAAAAATGAATTCTTGCCATATGCAATGATGTGGATGGAAGTAGAGGATATCATGCTAAGCAAAATAAGTCAATCAGAGAAAGACAATTATCATATAATCTTACTCATGTGAAATTTAAGAAACACAACAGAGGATCATAGAGGAAGGGAGGGAAAAACAAAACAAGACCAAATCAGAGAGGGAGACAAACCATAAGAAACTCCTAATCGTAGGAAACAAACTGAGGGTCACTGGAAGGAAGGAGAGTAAAGGGGGATCGGGTAACTGGGTGATGGACATTGAAGGCACATGAGCCCTCAGTGTTATATAAGGCTGATGCATCACTGAACTCTACCTCTAAAACCAATAATACATTATATGTTAATTAAATGAATTTAAATAAAATTAAAATATGTCCACATACACACACAAAAAAACTTTCAAAAAAGTTAACCACAATCCCTGAGAAATAGTAACACAGTCATTAAGGGCATAGGCTTTTGGGGATCCCTGGGTGGCTCAGCAGTTTGGCGCCTGCCTTTGGCCCAGGGCGCGATCCTGGAGTCCCGGGATCGAGTCCCGCATCGGGCTCCTGGCATGGAGCCTGCTTCTCCCTCCTCCTGTGTCTCTGCCTCTCTCTCCCTCTCCCTCTCTCTCTCTCTCTCTCTGTCTATCATAAATAATAATTAAATAAATAAATAAATCTTAAAAAAAAAAAAGGCATAGGCTTTTGAGCCAGGGAGGCCTGAATTCAAATTCATCTCTACAACCTGTCATGTGAGCCTCAGTTTCTCTAATCAGTAAATTGAAGATAATAATAAAAAGCTCACATAATCACCCTAATTAAAAATGAGGCTCCCTATGTGGAGCCTGCTTCTTCCTCTGCCTGTGTCTCTGCCTTCTCTCTCTCTCTCTCTCTCTATCATAAATAAATAAAAATTAAAAAAAATAAAATAAAATAAAAAAATAAAAATGAGATATAGGATATAAAAGTACCTAGCACAGCACTTGGCACTGGGCAAGAGATCAATAATGGCAGATACTGCTACCCCAGACTGCTCTGGCCAAACTGCACGTGATAAACTTTATAAAATGTAATGACAGGTGAAAAGCCCTCCCACGGCCTTAAGAATCTAAGATTTCAGTTGTTGTCTCCCAGAAGAATAGCGCTTTCCTTTTCCCACATGCCATAAATAGAGACTGTAACCCACACACAAGGAAATAGATAACACACTATAGGGTAATCCCCTGATGCACACTGACCAGGGAAAACAGCCTAATGACAAGATACTAGTTGGGTAAAGTCAGTCACCATTCAAGTTCTTGGCCCTGTGGCCATCATTTCTTTTAACTATTATCTTAAAGGTCCAAAGTGATGTTTAGCATCCCTAACAACTTCCAAGAACCAAGTGGATCAAGGGATGATTTGAACATAGAAGTGCTCCTCAAATCTTTGATTACTAGCATGCCATCAGCATGGTAGCACAATCTATTTTATTTTATTTTTTTTTTTAAATATCTATTTATTTATTTATTTATGATAGTCACAGAGAGAGAGAGAGAGGAGAGAGAGGCAGAGACACAGGCAGAGGGAGAAGCAGGCTCCATGCACCGGGAGCCCGATGTGGGATTCGATCCCGGGTCTCCAGGGCCACGCCCTGAGCCAAAGGCAGGCGCCAAACCGCTGCGCCACCCAGGGATCCCAGCACAATCTATTTTAGCACAGAAATGACTTCAAAGAAAAAGCTCATTGGGGCACCTGGTGGCTCAGTCAGTTAAGCATTCAACTTCTGATCTCAGCTCAGGTCTCAATTTCTCAGTCCTGACTTTGAGCTTCACAATGAGCTCCACACGAGTGGAGCCTACTTAAAAAAAAAGAGAGAGATATATAAATAGAGAGAGAACACCCAGATTCTAAGAAGTACATTGATCAAAGAAAAACTTTCTACCATATCTACATACAATGTGAAAAGAAAAAAAAAGACTTCCAAAGATCTTCCAAATTTGTGTATTCCTCAGCTTTACATGTTTCCCTTCAACTATCACCTAATATTTGCATTTAATAAAATAACACAAAGCTTGATAAACAGGATCTACTCCTAATTTTTCCCTAGGGAAAGAACACTTGCTCCTGCTCTAGGAGCAAGGAGACAATTTCAAAATCCTTCTTCCATGTAACAGAACCAAATAATCCCCCAAATATTTATATTTTTAAACCCATAAATTAAAAACATTCACAACAATACACACTCAAATTAAAGTAAAAGGATTTCTGCAAGGAAGTGAAATGAGAGGAGAAGAAAAAAAGCAGAACCTCAAAAGGGAATTTTGATTATCTGTTATTAATAAAGAAGGAATATGACTAAACAGCAAAACTGGCAGATGGTGAAAAGCATCTGTCCTTTTTTTTCTACAATTTCTTTTTAAAGCCCTAGCTACTTGTTCCCAGGATGCCAGTTGGAACCTACAGGCCTTGAGCCAGCTAAAAGTCTAGGCTTTCTAAAACCATTCCATCAATAAAAACTGCAAAAAGCCCAAGGCAGAATATATACCACTAACAACCCAATAAGAAGCTTAGATGACAGGACTAAAAGAGTGGAAAAAATGAAACTGAAGTCAGCAAGAGTTTATAAGAATTAGAAAATAAGTACAGAAGACAAAGTAGATCTAACATATAGATAAATTTTGCGAAAAAGGGCCTCCTGGGTGGCTCAGTGGTTGAGCGTTTGCCTTCAGCTCAGGTTGTGATCCTGTGATCAAATCCCACATTGGGCTCCCCACAGGGAGCCTGCTTCTCCCTTTGCCTGTATCTCTGCCTCTGTGTGTCTCTCATGAATAAATAAATATTTTTTAATTGTAAAAAAGAGAACTATAAACACGGAAAGAAATGAGAGATGTAATTCAAAAAAAATTTCCAGAAATAAAAGATTTAAACTTATAGATTGCAAAAATTTAACCATTTCTAGATATCCTAGTTAGGTTAGTGAATTTGAAGAGTCACATCAGCAGTGAGCAACTAACTCACTCAGCTCTAGGAATATATTTAAGACAATTGTGGGGATTGTAGTCATGGAATGGAATGCAAATGTTATAAACTGTTAAAAGATATGGAGAAAAAAGAGAAGAAATAGGGAAGACAGATGAAAGTGTAAAAAGCCTGAAAGCTGAGAGATCACAAGCATATTTCAAGGTATAAAACTAAGCACTAGAACTAAAAATAAAATGTAACAAAACTGCATGGTGAAGGGAAAGTAGGAGAAAGTAGAAGTTTAGTTTTGATACTGCTTAGTGGGGAGAACACTATCTAGAGAAATGCTATATATGGGGAGCCTGGGAGCTAGGTTGGTTAAGCATCTATCTACAGCTCAGGTCATAATCCCAGGGTCCTGGGATCAAGTCCCATCATTGGGCTCCCTGCTCAGTGGGGAGCCTGCTTCTCCCTCTCCATCTGCCTGCTAGTCCCCTTGCTTGTATATGTGCACTCTCCCCACCCTGTGGTTCATGAGAACCACAGAGAGAGAGGCAGAGACATAGGCAGAGGGATAAACAGGCTCCTTGCAGGAGCCCATTGTAGGACTCAATCTCAGAACTCCAGAACTCCAGGATCACGCCTGAGCCGAAGGCAGATGCTCAACCGCTGAGCCACTCAGGCATCCCAAATAAAATCCTTTTAAAAATAAAAATAAATAATAAATAAATGCTATCTAAAGAAGTAGAGGATTATGTCTGCTATTTAAAATTATAGGAAGGGGATCCCTGGGTGGCTCAGCGGTTTAGCGCCTGCCTTTGGCCCAGAGCGCGATCCTGGAGTCCCGGGATGGAGTCCCACATCGGGCTCCCTGCATGGGGCCTGCTTCTCCCTCTACCTGTGTCTCTGCCTCTCTCTCTGTGCATCTGTCATGAATAAATAAATAAAATCTTAAAAATAAAATAAAATTATAGGTATAACAGTATCCACAAGAATAAAAATAGTAATGGAAAAATTCACAATTAAGTGAAAGAAAACACAATTAAAATGAAGCAAAGAAAACACAATCCATATTATGATTTAAATTAAGGGCAAAAGGGATACCTGAGTAGTTCAGTGGTTGAGCAGATGTCTGCCTTTCGCTCAGGGTGTGATTCAGGGACCCCGGAACTGAGACCTGCATCAGGCTCCCTGTAGCAAGCCCTCTACCTATTCTCTGCCTCTCCCTCTGTGTCTCTCATGAATAAATAAAATCTTTAAAAATTAAATAATTAATTAATGGCAAAAAAAAAGGTATATTGGTTGCATCATATTTTATAAGACCAAACATCTTTCCAACCAATAAATGTAAAGAGCCATAATACAACTAATTAAAAAACAGAAAACTTGGGGCACCTGACTGGCTCAGTGGTTTAGTGCCACCTTCAGCCTAGGGCCTGATCCTAGAGACCCAGGATCGAGTCCCACGTCGGGCTCCCTGTGAGGAGCCTGCTTCTCCCTCTGCCTGTGTCTCTGCCTCTCTCTCTCTCTATGTCTCTCATGCATAAATAAATAAAATCTTTTTAAAAATGTAAAAAAAAATACTTAACTTATGATGAAGTATATCCACAATGAAGATTGAATAATTTTTTTCTTTTTTTTAAGATTTTATTTATTTATTCATTTATAGAGATGCAGAGAGAGAGAGAGTAGCAGAGACACAGGCAGAGGGAAAGCAGGCTCCATGCAGAGAGCCTGACGTGGGACTCGATCCAGGGTCTCCAGGATCACGCCCTGGGCTGCAGGCGGCGCTAAACCGCTGCGCCACCGGGGCTGCCCTTGAATAATTTTTTTAAAAGATTTTATTTATTTATGCATGAGACACACTCACACACACAGAGGAGAGAGAGAGAGAGAGAGGCAGAGACACAGGCAGAGGGAGAAGCAGGTTCCATGCAGGGAGCCTGACATGGGACTTGATCCAGGGGAGATCTGGGATCACGCCCTGGGCTGAAAGCGGTGCTAAACCGTTGAGCCACCAGGCTGCCCTAAAGATTGAATAATTGTGATGCTATACTACAAGTAACACAGCATCAAAATCAATGAGGCAGAAATGGCAAGAAATACAAGACAAACAGAAACATCTGTAGTGGAAACTTTACTTACTATTTCCTAACCCACAGCACAATAACCAAACAAAAGGAAGATGAACTACTTAAATATATCATTTAAAAAGTAGATCTAGTCCACAAAAAAATAAAAATAAATAAAAAATAAAGTAGATCTAACCAGTATACTTTCAACTCTAAACAATGAGAATATATCTTTTAAAATATCTACTTAACATTCACAGAAATTGGGATGCTTGGGTGGCTCAATGGTTAAGCATCTGCCTTCAGCTCAGGGCGTGATCCTGGGATCCAGGATCCATCAGGCTCCGTCCAGAAAGCCTGCTTCTCCCTCTGCCTATGTCTCTGCCTCTCTCTCATGAATAAATAAATAGAATCTTAAAAAAATAATTCACAGAAATTGAACATACACTGTTCCACAAAGGAAATCTCAATCAATTCCAAAAAGTAGAAATAGTGCTGACAACATTCTCTGATAAAATTAAAAACAAAATGAGAAGGCAGAAGTAGCAAAAGTACTATCTGGAAATGTTTTTAAATTCTTCTTTTAAAGTCTTGATTCAGGGATCCCTGGGTGGCCCAGCGGTTTGGCGCCTGCCTTTGGCCCAGGGCGCGATCCTGGAGACCCGGGATCGAATCCCATGTCGGGCTCCCGGTGCATGGAGCCTGCTTCTCCCTCTGCCTGTGTCTCTGCCTCTCTCTCTCTCTGTGACTATCATAAATAAATAAAAATTTAAAAAAATAAAAAATAAAAAAAATAAAGTCTTGATTCAGAGAAGAAATCAAAACAGAAACTGAATAGAAATTATTAATGTATGCACTATATATAGGACACATGTAAAACAGTAATCAGAATAAACACCTTTAAATATTTAAACTAAGAACTTATAAGAAAATAAATTTAAAAAATAAACTTGGGGAGGAAAACAAGAATGAATATAAATAAAGAGAGCAGGGGATCCCTGGGTGGCTCAGCGGTTTGGCGCCTGCCTTTGGCCCAGGGAGCGATCCTGGAGTCCCAGGATCGAGTCCCGCGTCGGGCTCTCGGCATGGAGCCTGCTTCTCCCTCTGCCTGTGTCTCTGCCTCTCTCTCTTTCTCTTCCCTCTATGTCCATCATAAATAAATAAATAAATCTTTAAAAAATAAAATAAAATAAAGAGAGCAGCAAATGTAAATGAACAGCAAAGAAAAAAATGGCAGAACTTTTAAATCCAATAGCTGAAACAATTATGTATTAGGAAACTGGCTACTTCATTTAAAGACAAACAAAAAGATATGGAGAAAAAGTATAGATAAATAAAACAGGGGCAGCCGGGTGGCTCAGTGGTTTAGCACTACCCTCAGCCCAGGGCGTGATCCTGAAGTCCCACGTCAGGCTCCCTGCATGCAGCCTGCTTCTCCCTCTGCCTGTGTCTCTGCCTCCCTCTCTCTCTCTCTCTCTCTCTCTCTCTCTGTGTCTCTCATGAATAAATAAATAAAATCTTAAAAAAAAAAAGGAAATGAGAATAGAGAAGTAACTACAGATAAAGGAAATTTCAAAACATACAAAAAAAATAAATTTTAAACAAATTCAAGTATTTATACAAAGAAATTTCAAAACATAGGTAAAACAGTTCTCCAATAAAAATTACCCCCCAAAAAATCAAAACTGACCCCAGAAGAAAAAAAAACATATAAACAAGAATAACACCAAAAAATGACAGTTCTAGCCATTTCACAGAGCCATTCTATAAAACCTTGAAGGCAGAGTTAACTCTAATACTAATTAAACTGTTCCAGAGCACAGAAGGAGGACATTTTCAAATTAGTTTTATAAATACTTACCTGGCAGGGGAGATACCATGATCACAAATTAGTTTTATAAACCACCATAACACTATGCCCAAATTCTCACAAAGATAGCATGTAACAATGAAAGTACAAGTTGATCTGATATTAAGTGAAATCTTAATAAATAAAACCTAGCAATATACTAAAAGAACAAAGAACCATGAGCAAATGGGATTTATTCTAAGAATGCAAGGAATGTTCAATATAAGGAATATACTCATATAATTTACCATATTAATAAATGTAGAGGGAAATCATATGATTTCCATAAATTCTGAAAAGATATTTGATAAATTCAGTATTTCTTATGTATTAAAATTCTTAATGAATTAAAAATATATGGGCCTCTCTTTTTGTGGTTATCAATGGTTTTATTTATAACAAGTAATGAGTACAAAAATTGCTTTATATTTGAAAGGTATATAGGAGCATGTAACCACAGCATCAAAATACATATACCAAAATTGGCTATATGGATAATGTATCACTGTTTGTTCATAATAGCAGCAGTTAGGAAGAACCCAAATTGGATCCTTCTTTAATAGACTATGTTCTTGGTCTAAAGGTTATATTCTTAAATGGAAAACACTAAAAGATTCCCATTAAAGTCAAGAATAAAACAAGCCAAAAAAAAGATCTTTTATACAAACAACTAACTAGAAAATATATTGGAAGAAAAGATCCCATCTAAAGTGGCACCAAAAATCACCTAGGAGTAAACTTAACAAAAAATATATGAATTCTATTGGCAGAAAACTTTAAACCACTCCTAAAAAAAACCAGGTAAATCTTACTACATTAAAAATTTTTTTCTATATAGCAATAAAAACCAACAAATGAAATTAAAAGATAAACAAGCCAGGTTTGCAGTACGTATTTCTTTAGCATATAAAGAACTCCTACAAAAAAAAAAAAAACAACAACAACAAAAAAACTCCTACAAATTAATGAGAAAAAGATTAACCACCAGTTTTTTAAATAAGCAAAGGACATAACAGGTAACAAAGGAAGCAAATGGTTCCTAAACATAAAAACTGTTCAGACTCATACATGTTCAGAGAAGCACAAATTAATACTAACTTTTACATCAACTATATCTCAATAAAGCTGCAGGGGGTGGGAACTAAGTTAAACTTACCAGTTTGATAAAGATCAAAATGTATGATAATATTCTGTTGATGAGGGAGGCCTGGGTGACTCAGTGGTTGAGCGTCTGCCTTTGTCTCAAGGCGTGATCCTGGGGTTCTGGGATTGAGTCCTGCATCAGGCTCCCTGCAGGAAATCTACTTCTCCCTCTGCCTATGTCTCTGCCTCTCATGAATAAATAAATAAAATCTAAAAAAAAAAAAAATTCTGTTGATGAGCATACAGGAGAAAAGGCACTCACATGATGCTGGTGAATATTAACTAATATATCATCACTCTGGAAGAGAATCTGACAATATCCACCCAAATTAAAAATGCCTATGCCTTTCAGCTAAGTAACTGCACTTCTAGGAATTAATCCTGCAGGAACACTTATATATGACTTGGAAGAATGGTAACTGCAGGGCGCCAGGGTGGCACAGTTGGTTCAGCCTCCAACTCTTGGTTTCATCTCAGGTCATGATCTCGGGATCCTGAGATCAAGCTCCATGTGGGGCTCCATGCTCAGCACAGGGTCTGCCTGGGATTCTCTGCCTCTCCCTCTCTCTCTGCCTCTCCTCCCACTCTGTCTCTCTCTAAAATAAATAAATGGCTTAAAAAAGGGGGGGGGGAATGGTCACTGCAGCACAGCCTGTAAGAGTTACAGGTTTTAAAAAGCTAAAGGAAAAAAAATAAAATAAATAAATAAATAAATAAATAAAAAGCTAAAGGTCCATCAGCAAGAAACTGATTAAATATAGGATGGTCCATTTACACACAGGAATACTATGCAGCCATTAAGAGGAATGAAGAAACTCTCTGTTGACATAGAAAAACCTCCAAGAAAAAAAAAAAAAAAAAGAAAAACCTCCAAGATACATTACTACATGAAAACCAAATGCATAACAATAGTCTGTGAATTGTACAAAGGAGAGGAAACTATATGCATGAATACCTCTGCAACCATACATGAGAGATTGGTAACTGTGAATGACAGCGGTGGAGAGGGGAAACTGGGTGGCTGAGAAGAAGGGACCAGAAAAGACTTACTATCTCTTTGGTGCCTCTGAATTTGTGCCATATAGATACCTGGTCTACTTTTAAAAATTAGTTTGGGGAAAAATGAAGACGTCATGCAAATGAAGATCTCACTCTAAAGGGAACTGAGATAGTGCAACATATGTAACCTGGTTCATATTAAAATATTTTGGCTCATGTTAGCTTCTTAACATATGCCTACCTGTTTGGGTGGGTTTTTAGTGCCAATTTACAACATAGTTTATCCATGAGCCATATTCTATTGAGCTATGGCCATTTCAAACAAACATATGGCCAACAAATAACATATAATGGCTGATAATAGTTTCAGTCTTTCCTCTTTTGCAAATTACAAACATTTTATGAACAAGTCAATGAATGCATGATGAAGTATGACTTTTTAAGTCACTCTGCCATATTAAGGAATGTAAGCACAACAATCACGGTAAATTGGGCCCAATGAAGTTTGTCATTTGGAAATCTCCAAACCATCAGCAATTAAAAGATTTTTCCATGAACCCCAAATCAAGTATTCCTAGGGAACTTTAATTTTTCTTAAAGTTCCTTTTGTTCCATTTTATTCCATGAAAATATGAAAGACTATCAGATGCACAAAACCAAAACAAAAACCCTGTATCAATCTGTGAAATGTTTAACAGAAGTACCCTGAATGTAAAATGCAGCTTCAGCCCAAGTAACATGTACAATTTATTAAAGTTCTAAGACTTAACTTCTAGCACATATTTACAATACAAATCTTTCATTACCCAGAGCAATTCTCTTTGATAGATGTTCTTTAAATCTGCTGCCTTTTATATTTTGATTATAGACTATTGTAATTATGCCCTAAAAAAGAACATATCTCCCACTAAGAAAATGAGCACCAGCGACTCCAAAGTAATTTCCCCAGTACAATCTCCATTAAGCCTCTAAATACTTCCTTTACTAATTCAATGAATTAGAACTCTATTGTTTGTGAATCACCTTTATGTTTGTAGGCCTACAACTCTTCTTTTAGAAAACACAATTGCTATGGAAGGAAAGGATATTTACGTCTGATTAGAAATGAAAACACTATTACATAAATCAGTTTGGGCATTTCTTCACGTCTTGAAACATGATCGGCAATTTAGTCTAATTGGTGATCAAGGAAACTATCTTGTGATCAATTAAAGTAATTACCAGATTCCGGCAATACAACCTACCTTAATTTCAGCTAGAGTCTGCACTTCTTCAACTTTAATTAAAAATAATGAAAATTATTAAGCAAAATGCACAGCAAGATCATTGCCAAGCACGCACATGTCACAGGACGGGGCCTTCCCATGGTGTTGTGACTGATCAACCACATAAACACTGCCTGGTGCACCAAGAAAAGGCATTCTTTGCCCCAGAATATTACATGACTCACCATGACTTTCTCATGGAAACACTGTTAACTGTTCTAGCCACTGCAAAGGGAACATCAGATACTAATTTGCCGGCAACAGAAGAATACTCTGGACTAGCAACATGAGAATTGTGAGGAACAGACCCAACCAAAGATGTATTTGATCCATGCTTTTTTTCTCCGAAGTGTCATTCATATTTTGAGCATGTTGGTCTAGTGTAGAAATGTTAGGGTCAGAGACCTAGATTGAAATCCTAGTGCTAAAAAAAAAGAAAAGAGAAAGAAAAGAGAAAGAAAAGAAAGGAAAGGAAAGGAAAGAAAGGAAAGGAAAGGAAAGGAAAGGAAAGGAAAGGAAAGGAAAGGAAAGGAAAGGAAAGGAAAGGAAAGGAAAGGAAAGGAAAGGAAAGGAAAGGAAAGGAAAGGAAAGGAAAGGAAAGGAAAGGAAAGGAAAGGAAAAAAAAGGAAAGAAAAGAAAAGAAAAGAAAAGAAAAGAAAAGAAAAGAAAAGAAAGAAAGAAAGAAAGAAAGAAAGAAATCTTAGTGCTGCTATTCACTAGCTATCTGATTTCAGAGAAACCACTTAACATTTGAAGCGATCCTCAGTTTCCTATTATGTAAAAATGGAGTATGTGCCAGGCATTCTATGAGATGCTCAGTGAATGCTACTGATTATTATCATCACCAACACTTTAACTTTACAATGTCTGGGGCCTAGACAGGAAGATCCTTTCCAAACCTATGAGAAGAACCACTGAAGACCAAAGAAATTCACCCTCACAAGGATGAAAAATCAGAAACCTACTGAAAACTGTTTCTCTAAGTAAGTATCCTCATAGAAAGATTTCCAGTGGAAATGGCAATCTGTCGGTGAGCATATGAGGCAAGCAGGTGATTCCTGTGTCCTTGAAGAGCCAGACTAAAGACCTTACCTGAGGACCAACACCTAAGCAGTTTAGTATGGGTGTCTGGGGACAGACACAACCCCCACCAATCCCAGGCCACTACTCTACCTGCCTTCAAATTGATCCACTGTAGAGAATTATCTCCAATAATTCATGCCAAGACTATCCCACTTTTCTCTTAAAACTGGCTTCTCCGAGGTACCTGAAACAATGCCCACAAGGTACCAAATGAGCAGCTGGCTCTACTGTACTGTAGGCTAAATTAGTGCCCCTTAAGCTGTTGGTAATAAATATACAACCTGTGAGGTAGCATGCTCACTTCTAAACATTACCCTCAAAAGCTGTGCTCACAGAACCGTAACATTCCAGAGCCTTACAGAAAAGTTCTTAAGTCATCATTTTTGGCAATTACCGTAGTATCCCAAACAGCCATGTGGAAAAATAAGATAGCTTTTAGCTAATTATATGATACTATCTTCAAAAATATACTGTTAAATGAAGCAAGGTGCAAAACAGTTTTCTTTTGCAGAACTAGGATTTATAATTACATTAATAAATTCCTCCTGACTTCCTAGGCTAGATGACTACTCTTTGACAGAGGTCTACTAGTATCCACGCTTCTCCAGGCAGCAGAGCTGAACCAACATCAACACCTCTACCCACAATTATACCTAAGAGCCCATCATTTCTGTTTTGTTTTTAAGGAAAGTCCTCTAACTAGACAAATACCACATATCTGATGTGAGCCAAAGAAGCGCTATGGACAAGAGGATCACAAGCTGAGAATCTTTTCCCTAAAAAGACATGATTAATTTCCAAATTCCTCTGCATGTAAGTTTAAATTACATTTCCCCATATCATCATCAGCTACTATGGGGCATATCAACAGCTCTGTGTGATTAGCTTCATCTGAAATTTCTCACAATCCTTCAGTTTTGCTCTCTTGGAATCAGCACACTTCACCAGTTTCCTATCCATCATTTCCCTCTAAAGCAAAGTGAAAATATGGGTTTCAAAATCATCCCAACAGGAATTCACTAGAGAAGCCATTTACTTGGAGTTCCCTAATATCAAGTAACTTCTCATGCCTCCCTGTTCTCTCTACGGCTGCTTATGACCACCAGTTAGGTGCTTGGGAAAAGCCTCATTGGAAGTTGTCTTTCCTAATCAGCTGATAATTCCTGTTTGTTATCCTTCAGGAGTCTCATGAAATAAGAGGTATGGCAAAGACTTCCAAATATTTTTTGCTTTGTTTTAGTCAAATTAGAATTCATGAATTAAATCCTTCAAGAATTAGAATTCAGGCTCCTTGTCATTGTCACCATTATGCAATTTATAAAAATTCAAATTTATATAGAAAAATATCCTTAGGCTTCAACTTTATGCATCCAGATCACTAAGATATATGGAATATCTAGCCAAATACATTTTTAAAAAATCAAATAACAGGCAAAATGGCAGTCTACTCCCGACCTTTTCTTCTTTATAATCAACTGGCTCCTTTTAAAGAGATGCTACTACTACCTGCACTATGTGATTCCAATATATTATCTGACATGATACTGTCCTGCCCTATTATTGTACCTAAGTTTAAATAGAGAGAAGGCAAAAAAGCTTCTGCTCCAATTGGAGTATTTTAAATTAAACTGAAAGTCAAGATCCTCCAACAATAAAACCAAAAGAGTTGAAGGAATAGAACAAGGGTTCAGAGCAGAAAGAACACCTACTCTCACAGCATGGGGTAGGGAGAGATGGTACTCAAAAAATACTTTAAAGAAACAAAGCAATACCTATTTGGCTTACCTGTCCAGAAAATACATTTTCTATGAGCAGTACACATTTTGCAAAACAGAGTCTCATCTCACATCACAAAATCTGTAACTGTATAAAAAGGTCTATCCCACCATCAACAAATTCATACTTAGTCTTTGCTTATTTCTATATTGGATCAATTCTCCTTTTAAGGGTTTTTAAGTACAGTTTTGATGACATTTGCCAATATCTTCTGTGAGAAAAATATACCACTGAAACATTCAAGCCCGATCAGACCTCCAGATAATTCAGCAGAGGACCTCCAGCGATAGACGGCTGCAATGCATCACTGCAAGCAAACAGCCTGCCAGACCCACTTCTCAGAAAACACTGCCAATCCAGAAGAAGCCTGGTGAAGAAGGAGACCATCTCTTAACTCGTCTGTATTTATTTGTTTCAAAGTGCACACATAGGTTGTGAACTTGAAAAGGTCCCTGAACCTGTCAGAGTCTTCAGACACTGAGCTAAAGCAAACCACAAATATATTCAGAATTTATCCTCAACCTGTTATGATGAGGCTTAAGGAGAGACCTTTGGATAGTTAAAAGATTGAAACTAGGGACTTTTTTGTTTCTGTTTTAAACAGTATTACTAAAGAATTGAAGAAAAATCTCCGGGCTGGACACACAGAGAGAGTAAAACAGACTTAGCACTTACCCTGCTTTTGGTATCAAAAGACTCAGAGGGTCTGGTGGATGGTGTCATCTCATCCTGAAAAGTTCTAATCCCAGCTCTGTCTCATTCTCTGGCCTTGAACGAATCCTAAACCTCACTCACCTCCCTCTCCCCGTCCCTGTAAATCAGAAGCTCTACTACTTAGCTTCACTGTGCAAGGTGTTCTCATAAAAACATGCAGAGTGCTTTGCACAGAAAACATGTTACTGGGCAATACTGCAAAGGTTCCAATCTGCTTGAATCCTACACAAAGTAATTTTATGCAATTTTTTTCCTCTAGAAAAGTTGCTCTGTGTGGCCAAGTAAACTTGGTTGCATCCTGGATATGAAGGAAAAAATTAAGTCTCTGTGATAAAAATTCACAAGTAAGGCTAACAATTCAGGAAATAGTAATGGACAGAAGAAATCTTTAAAAGAACAAATGCTTACTTAGGTCAATTCTTTCTACAGTACTCCTATATAAATTACCTTAGCTTCAATTGTTGATCACGTTGGGTTTTTAGGGTTTGGGGTATTTTTTTTAATCATTCATAATATCCTGAGGAGGGGGAAAAACAGTCTGTTTTCCTGGAAGTATATAAATGGGAAAGTTGGCTTTCCCTCTTTCAAGCAGGCTCCCATCCAGTCCCACCACGGAGCAGCTGCCTTCTCTGTGCACGTGAGGGCTGACGGGCCGGCAGCACCCGATGAAGCTCCATCTCCACACCAAGACCTGCACAGCTTGCCTGCAACACCACCGGAGAAGAACACCACCGGCTCTCACACACCGGCACAAAGAAGACACAGAGATGTTGCTGGAGAGGAAGTACTCTGCCACTTGATCCAATTCCTCAAGAGAAATGCTTCCCTTTTGTTTTTCCAAAGTTTATTATTGCATACCTTATGCAAATCCTACTTTCTCCATCGGGCCATAATATTTGAGAAAAACTCAAGTCAAATTAAAGGCTTCAATAGCCTTGCCAAAAGCACTGTGATTTTCCTATAAAAAAAATTATTCCAATTTGTTGATCTTACAGAGGATGAAACATACTGTAACAATCTTCATAATTTATGTCCTGTTGGGACACAAAGATTTAAAGTAACATAATACAGAGCCGCATCATGGCTAATCTAAACCACCTGACCAGATAAACACCAGCTTCCCTTCTCTCCTCAGCAAGGGCATTTCTGTTTATTGTCATATCATTTCCTCATTCTAGGAACATGCAGAATAAATGCAGCCAACCTGCATTTCAGTGGGAGGCTGAGCTGGCCTTTCCCATGTCAGGAGGTTTGTGTGCACACAGGTACCAGTACAATGTCAAGGGCTTACAAGACAGAAAACAACCCAGGAATTCCACCCTCAAAATCATTTACAGCGAAGCAAATATGGATTCGTCCAGTACAATCTGGACCAGGTGTGGTGTTATAAACCACAATCTTTGGGGTCGTTTTTTTTTTTTTTTTTTAACGTCACTGAAGAGGTAATTCTTTCCAACAAATTATGGTGCTTACTATGAGCCAAATTTTTATAAATGTTTCAATCATGCCTCTTGCTATGTTCACAAGCACTCCTGATCTGATTAACTAAACTGAAACACCCAAATTAACCAAGATCTTTTTGGAGGTGAGTAATCTTGGTAGAAGATAAAGACAAAGAGCCCCTGCAGCACTGACCATGGCCATTTCTGGTGCACAACTACACAGGACAGATTTTAAATTGGGAGGTTTCTCCAGGGTCCAAATCCCTTCAGCCCTTCTCACATATGCAAACCTTACTGGGCAGAGCAAGGTTTTTCAGGGGGACTTAAGGGAAGGGTTTAAAGTTTCAATCATGAAAGAAAAAGTGCAGGAACACATGTGCATTCGGCAGATAACAATTCACTGAAAATATTTTAAAACAAAACAAAACGCCTGTCTGACTGAATTTTTATAAACGTGGTTGCGGAAGAGGAAAACAAACAATTGTTTAAGGATGGTTTCAAATGCTGCTCTCTGCTATTACTGAGAATTTTCAAAACTTTTCATGCTCCATTGGAAACGGCTCTGCTTCACAAGCTGTTCTTGTTGGTCCTGCCAAAGAAATGGTCTGATACACTTTATTGCAAGTTTATCGATTTGCTTACCCAAGCAAATATATATAATTACCTCTGCCTATCAAGACGGGTGTACAATAGGATTCCTCCACAGAAAGCAGTGAGATGATTAAAAGACAATGGGATGGGGGCACCTGGGTGGGTCATTCGGTTAAGTGTCTGCCTTCAGTTCAAATCATGAACCCAGGGTCCTGGGATCAAGTCCAGCATTGGGCTCCCTGCTCAGTGAGGAGCCTGCTTCTCCTTCTTCCTCTGCCCCTTCCCCTGCTTGTGTGCTCTCTTGTGCATTTCTATGAAATGAAATGAAATGAAATGAAATGAAATGAAATGAAATGAAATGAAATGAAATGAAATGAAATGAAATTGAAATGAAATGAAATCTAAGGGGATGAGATGGATTAGCAGACACCAGGCATGTGGGTCCCCCACCCCAGCTCCACTGGAGTGGCCACTGCAATGTCCTAATCCAGTTCCACCAGTTCCAGAATGTGCAGAACCTGAGCCAACCCGACCAGCACAGTTTTTCACTAAGATGTGTACAGGAATGAACACAGCAAACAGATACAATTTGTGTCACAACCTGGAGCCCTCTGATTTGTGAAATTAAAGAAAATAAATCTTGTGAAATCAAACAGAAAGTATCTTTTTTCAGACAATAGACATTCCGTAATGGGTTTGAATTTAACATTCTGCATTTTGTAAAAATTTAAGGTGACAGATTATAAACAAGCAATATTACTGGCGACATTACAAATTAGTGCTATCATAATAAGTTCTGGTAAAAGTAGGTCTTTTGCCTTAAAGCACTCACACCTTGGACTGAGACCCCACTAGCTAATTCTTGTTTTCATTATGTTTATATATCTTCCCACACTTCTAGTACCACTTCAAAATCAGCTCACAATGCTCTGAAATCATGAGGACCTAGGTCACTATGCGGTTCTCTGATGATGAAGAGCCTTATCCAATGAGCTACAATGTGACTGTCCTCAAGCCTTGACTTGTCACAATCCTGCATCTTCATTTTTTTCAATCTGTATGCCAAAGAGTTATCCTAGCAATTACATTTTTAGATCTATACCCTAAGGAAACTCTCACATCTGTACATAAGGAGACATAAGGATGCTTGTTACAGAACTGACAGTAATAATGAGCAGTGCCGAGAACCTAAATGTCCATCAATAGGGGCACCTGGGTGGCTCAGTGGTTGAGCATCTGCCTTTGGCTCAGGTTGTGATCGCAGGGTCCTGGAATAGAGTCCTGCATCAGGTTCCCCGCAGGTAGCCTGCTTCTCCCTCTGCCTGTGTCTCTGCCTCTCTCTGTCTCTAATGAATCAATCAATCAATCAAATCTTTAAATAAATAAATAAATGCCCATCAACAGGGGGAATGGATAAACTTGGTTAATTTATTTACAATTGTATTTCATTTTCAGAGGAATAGAACATTTAAAAAACAAAGTACTATGTGAGAAGCAGATGGAAGAGTATTAGTCTAGGAATCCAAAACCTGGGTTCTGTACCCATACCTTGAGCAAGCTACAACACTTGGCTGGGTTAAGACTCCCTACGGACACTACAGGAGGTGATGTGTACCAATCACATAGCACAGTCCCTTCACACACAGAAATGTTCAATTAAAAAGAACAGCAGCTAATAATGATAGCCCATCACCATCTAGCAGGTTGATCATTTTTATTTTACAGAGAAGAGAACTGAGGCTGTAAGAGTCTAAGTCATGTGTCCAGAATCACACATCTCATCAAAGGTGAAGCTAGGATTCGAATCCAAGTATGCCCAACTCCAAAGCCCCCACATGTATATCTAGGACAAATCCCTGATGTCAGGTTATACTTTTTCCATTTATTTCCTTTACCTAAAAGTTAATGATAGCAAAAATAAGTTTCCTATACTTTTTACTTTCAAAGTTTATTTAAAAAAAAAAAAGATTTTATTTATTTATTCATGAGAGACACACAGAGAGAGGCAAGAGACAGAGGCAGAGGGAGAAGCTGGCTCCATGCAGGGAGCCCGATGTGAGACTCGAACCCGGGACTGTGGGATCATGTCCTGAGCCAAAGGCAGATGCTCAACCGCTGAGCCACCCAGGCATCCCTTTCAAAGTTTAATTAAAGAGAAAAATTAAACAGAACAAAAACTTTAGAAAAAGGAAGAACTTTTATAATTTTTTTCCTATGCCTTTCCCCTCAACTGTCATAGTACTATTCATTTACTGTGTACTCTGAACATGAAAACATCTTACTCATTTTTCAGTTAGTTCCATGGTCTTCTTTACTTCTTTTTAGAAGCCACACAATCTCAGAGAGAATGCGTCATCTTCTCTTTGAGAAACTATTTCATGTACACAATTCAAGCACGTAGGAGACATGGATACCAAATATGTCTTTCTAAGTCAAGCCTTCTGAACATTAAGATTCTTTGAATTCTCTATCAATACATTGTGGAGTTTTAGGGGCAAAACTAGAAGACCAACTGTATAATTTGAGGTCTATGGAATAAATGAGACATCTTTCTTTAAATCTTTTTTTTTTTCAACACGCAGTAAAAACATTAGATAATATGGTAAAGTCCTCTTTAGCTGAGCACCTATTAAAGCAACCAATTAGCACAAGTACTGTGCCAAAACCATGACAATTGAACCTGTAAAAACAAACACTCCACCCAACAAACTTCAAACAACAGGGACATTGTCGTCAAATCCTCCAACATGCAGGGAGAGTACGCTGTGGAAAGATCCCCAGAGTAGACTTCTCTGAGACCAAGGTTCTTATTGTCAAATATTTCTTCCAGCCACATGTGTGACTGGGGCTTGCCACTCACCCTTCATGCTCAGCTCTGGTTTCTCCAGGAAAGAACCACTGGCTGAGCAGCTGTGAAAAGGCCAAGCAGTCAGGAAGCAAAACTGCTATTACGTAGCTCTGACTTTAGTGCTTAGAGAAAAGAGTACAACAGACATCAAATGATCTCCATCTTAGGCTTTCAAAATGATGACACTGGTAGACCATAATGAGGTTAAAGTCTCCATTATTGTCTTGCTCCGCCTAATCTTCCTCAGGCACCAAGCGCAAACTTGGGGGCCCTGCCTGCCCTGAGATGTATTCTTCATCAAAACCTTGAGAATTATGAGCAATTACAAATTCAAATACAAAAAATATGCTGAGCTGTGATTGTGGAGAGTGTGATTGTGGAGAGTGGGCAAGGGATGCCTGGGTGGCTCAGAAATAAATTCGGGGGAGGTTCTGAAAGACATGTATGATCCAGAGTGCCATGTTTTATGAGACCAACGGGGTTGGGGCTGGCAGGGACTGCAGCACTTAACTGGCCCAAACCCTCAAGGCTCAGAAAAGCATGTCTTGCAATTTTTAGTTTGAATTAATTTTCTCTACTAAACATCTAAAGAGATGTTCTGCTTTAACTTTAAATCCTTCTGAGCCCACACAGAATGTTATGGAAAAGTGCCTAAATGGTCCTGTGATACATGAAGTCCAGAAACAGAAAAGGGGAACGTGTGCTTGAGGTACAGGCTTAGCACTCCCACCTTGGATACTTATTCCTCCCTGCCAGCCTTGACTTCCCCACCGCAACAGTAAGGGGGAAGACCAATGATGGCAGGGTTCCTCCTGCTGGGTGATGTGATGACCAGAATACAGAGATAAGTTCTGTGTTCGATGATGATGATGATGATGATGATGATGATGATGATGATAAGAAGATTATTAAGATTCTTCTCAGAGCATAGACTTGGAGTCTCCTTCAGCCAGTAATCATACTATTTAGGAAGTAAGGGTTTGTTTTTTTTCATGGTACTTAGGAGACAGTCTAGAGTTCTTTGTCTGGCATAAATAACTTACTTTGGATCTCAGAAGTGTTTTTATATGAGCTAGTAAAACTTTAAGGTAGTTAAGTATCCCATTTATCTTTCAGTTTCATATACTAGGAGAGTGGACACCAAGTCACAATTATCTGTCCCAGCCTTTCCAGAAAGAGCACTTTTGAACCTTCTTAAGTGTTTCATCTGTTGCCTTCCTTAGATGCAGTGAAGGCTTTGGGCCTGGAGATCATGTCCACACATGGTGGGTGCTGCAGAGGATTTCTGCAGTCACTGCTTTTTTAGCATAGACTGAGGTGAGGCACTTTGCATTACTTTCTCCTGACTGCCTCAAATTTCAGTTAAAACCTCCTTCAAAGATGATGAAGCTTCCTTTAACTCAGCAGATGACCCACACACATTATTACATGGGCATAACAGGTTATGGATATAAAGTTCTAAAAATTCCACAATCTCAGACGAAAAAGTTGAAAATAAGAAAATCAATGACCGTTATTAACATAAGCTTGTAATTAAGTTAGAAATCCTGTCTGGCCACTGTCTGTTTGTATACCACATACAGAGTATTACTAAGAAGGCAGAGTATTACTGACCAATGATAACTAAAAGAGAAGATTCTAGGTTGGTGTTTTCCCTCGAAATTCAGTACTATTCAGCACTTTCTTTAAATGTATTTCCTTTAAACAGTAAATATGGTCAGATATATTTCAAATATGGTGTTTTGTTAAAGACTAACACTGTAAGAATGGGTTTAACCTGAGGTACATGCATGTCTCAGTCCTTTGTATACCGAACTCTTGATTGCAGCTCAGGTCATGATCTCAGGGTTGTGAAACCGGGCCCCCACATCAGGCTCTGCACTGGGCATGGAGCCTGGTTAAGAGTCTCTCTTTCTTTCCCTCCTTCCTCCCCCTGGTCCTCTATTAAAAAAAAAAAATGGATTAGCTTAAAAAAAATCCGCTCACCACTGACAATAGAGACGATGATGGTTACATTAATATATCTAATATTTACAGTCCCTTTAAATAAAGTCTTCGGCTTTCACAAGTATATATAGGCCCTACTTCATTGAGAATCTTAAAAAATTAAAGGTAAACAGATTTTTTTGATGCAACACCTTTCTGTTGCCACTTGTAAGTTTATGAGTTAGTAATGAGTAAGTTTGGTCCCACCAAAGCAAATGGGAAATGATTTGGGTTTTAACTCAATAACTTAAAACCTGGTAATAAGTTCCTTTAATAGCATTCTACATATACATTAAAAGTAATTGAACTTTCTAAACCTAATGCTTGAATTTCAGACAGCATTCAAGCATTCCTAACTTCACAACCTGCTAACTCTATCCCTTCCCCTGCACAGCACCACCTCAGCACCAGCTTCCCAGCCTCTATTTGCACAAAATTAAGTCAGAGGTTCATTTCCTTTACCCAAACTCCAATCCAAACTCCAACCCTGTGCTCCTCAAGTGTCCCACCCAACCCACAAAACCACCATGTAACGGTCTCTGCTCCAAAGGGTGATGACACTCAACAGTGAAAATCGGCTCTGAAACTCAGTGTCGCTGAGAGCCACACCATATTACAGAGGCTACGTAGTTAGCCAGTGAAAAAGCGACCTCAGAGTACCTCTGCTGCCACTTCTCAGTGAGAAAATCACTTTTAGAAGCTAGTCAAAGCACCACATGGGGGGCAGCTAACAGAGCCGCAGCCGGTTTCATATCTGGTACCCAAGGCAGTGACCACAGTGACAAAGCCCGAGATGCGCATGACGATAAATACTGCAAGGCAGCAACATGGTAGGTAGAGAGGCTACAGAACTGCAGACCAAGAAGCAAAACCTCGAACCCCCCACTCCCAAAGCTAAAACGTTTCCTTGTGTGAGAAACAGAACGACCACTAACAATTTTCGGAAATAATGTTTGAATCTTGGCTCAATTGGATAATTTTGTTCTGCACCAAAGACAATTCCATTCAAATTCCCAAAGTCTACGGGTAGATCTATACTTATTTCAAGATATAGTTTCCTTCCAAGCCCAAAGAAATGAAAGGCAGAAACTGGCAAAAGAAAAAAAAAAAAAAAACATGTAGAAGATGGTTTGCCATTTTATGAAAAACAAATGAAGAATTACAGTCACATCACACTGATAAACTGAGAGGCTGCCAGTGGTTTTCAGGGCAGATGTAACATTTTACCAAATGTGATTGTTTGTGAACGAAATAATTCTGATCAAAAACTTAATTGCAGCCAAAGTGAGCCCTGGGCTGTGTCACCATAATCCAGTCTGACAGGAAGCAGTGAGTGGAGATTCCTACTGTGAACGGAGCACATGTGAAAGGTCAGCTCTGGCCTGGAACTTCAAAACCGTTAACGTGTAAAACAGTGTGCATTAGAGCCCGGAATGGCTAACCACTGGATTAGCGGATGTCCGCTGTGTGGGTCTGATGTGCTTTTGGCAGGTAATGGTTAATTTGTAAATAGGCAAGGTATTGTAACTTTCTTCTGTGCCTCTTCCCAACACTGGTCAGCAGAGCCCATTCTTAATTACAGACCCAGAGTATTACAATATTAGATGTATATAACATAGACTCATTATAACAAAGTTTTGGATTTTTAAAGGATTCTTATTTTTTAAGAATTTGGTGAAGGAAAAGTTGCATGCAGTTAAAAAAAATGTTTGCTTGTATAATGAATGAAAAAATGTTTCACGTAAAATCTGTTTGTTCATCCAACACCAACTATATAACAACAGTCAAAATTTGCCAAGTGAGGATTTCATTACTAGAAATATAAACTTTACTCATATATACTCATATATACTATCATCTGAAAAAACAATTATACAATGCTGTTTTGCATGGCTTAAAACAAAATTCTAAAATGCAGTTAAGTACCACAGTTTTCATTTCTCAATGTGAGATGTTATTCATGAAAGAACCAAAGTAAACATGTTTTATGAGCCAGTGCATGCAAAAGTGCTTTATACATATTTTGTGCTATAAAAGTTGGCCCATTTGACTCTAAATTAGCCATTTCTACCATATCTAAACCAATTACAGTAACAGAGTATTAATGAGTGATAAAAGCTGGCACTGGGCACTTCAGTGATTCTTTTAGGATTTAACTCATTTCTGAGTTAAGGGTAAATAATACTTCTCTTTGAAAATAAGCAGGTCTTCTAAAATACATTTTATTTTTGTTCTCAAAATCAACCTTCTAAGGCTGTGTCTTTGGTAGCTGGACAGATGCGGCTGCTGGGCCCTCTGTAGGCTAAACCTTGAGATCCTGAAAAAGGCTATGTGGCAAGGCAGACCCATTGCATGGCCAGCACTCTCATGATTCCTATCTCCTCCAGAACATCAACTGACACATTTATTTATTTATTTATTTATTCATTCATTCATTCATTCAGAGAGAGAGAGAGAGAGGCAGAGACACAGGCAGAGGGAGAAGCAGACTCCATGCAGGGAGCCCGACGTGAGACTCGATCCTGGGTCTCCAGGATCACACCCCAGGCTTCAGGCGGCGCTAAACCGCTGTGCCACCGGGACTGTCCTCAACTGATACATTTATTTATTTATTTATTTTTTTTAACTGATACATTTAAAAACAAAACCACACATATGCTTCTAACTGCAATGGAAGATGGAGGAGAAAAACTAATTGTGGCCAGCAAAATCTCTCGTTTCCACTTTCTGTACAGGATCTGAAACATTTAACATAACAGGAATATTTGGCATCTCCTGAACAGTCTGTCCCTGAAAATACAGGATATGCATGTATACCAATCTGCTGCTCTGTACCAAGCACCTTTCCAGACTCTGGGCCCCGTGATACTGTCCCTGTCCCCCTAGGAGCCCACAGTGTGGTAGGAGAGGACAGAAAGGCCAACTGTGAAGACCTGGTAAGAAAGGAGGTAGAAGAGTAAACAACTGAGAAAGTCTGGGTCAGAAACTGGTGCTGGGCACACCCATCTTCCATCTTCACCCCTCTTTTCCACATACCTCTGAGTGGACACTGCACTGGCAATCCAGGGTCACAAGGGCGGGGGGGGGGGATGGGGAGAGGGCAGCTGCCCAAGTTAACCTAGAAGTGGACAATGATGTCATGATTTACCAACAAAATATTTTACAAGGCTCCAAACTGCTCATTACGGAAATTTTTTATACTGTTAAGTGATTAATTACACCAGGTAACACACTCAATGTATGTAATTTTAGCCTCACTCCAAATTATTTCTTCCATGCACTACCACCTTATTCTAGGCTACCATTCCCTTTGGTGAGGCTCAGGCTCAAAGAAGCTTGCAAAGGTCCCTCCAGAAGGATAATCAGCAAGGCAGAGATGCCTCCACACTGAGCTCCAACCTAACATGGGTATGCCCACTCAGGGTTATGAACCCAGTTCTGAGGTCCTGCAGGCTGCCTCACCCACGGGATCAACCCTAAGGACTCTCTCAGGAGCAAGACGACTGCTCAGAGACACTGATTATATCTTAATTAGCTTATATTTGTTTACATGTCAAAATACAGAATGTCCAGAAAGCTGAACTTATGCTTTCATTCAGTTCTGGACTATAAATTAGTTTTCACGAATCCAAAGAAATATGTTACTGGTTTCTTTTTAAGGACTCACGTTCAAATGGGAGGATGCCAAAGAAATTAATCATTCAATTCTTATTTGTAGGAGTAGATTATCTGTAACTTGTAAATTATTTTGATTTACAGTGAATCATTATTGTATCCATAAATGCTGGAAAGTTGGTGAACAACATGATATAACGACACCCCAAAATAATTTTAGAACTGCAGGTGTACAAATCATAACACGTGGGAGATGACTCAAAGGATAATGGGGAATAAAACAGCTTAGAAGGGTCACATAAAGGAGGGAAAGGGGTGAGGGCATGCACCCCAATTTTCCAAGATGTCTGTAAAACCAAACTACTAATTTCTAGGCAGATGCGGTGGAGCAGTCAGGCATGGGCAGCAGAGTCAACAGTTACGTTCAAACAAGGGAAGGCAAAATGCTCCATAATTTACAACAACCCAATCACACTGCTCATTCTTTTGAGGTTAAATGCTACTGACATAAGCTACACCTGAATCCAATCAATGCAGAGACGTTGAGAAGATTCACACGAAAGGGCTAAATTTGTCACAAATGGGTTGGTTTCCGATCTTAATGTAGCCAAGTTGCTTTACTCTGACCTTCATTGAACAAATCAACTTAATGGGCACTAGGAGTGCTATAAAACTTAACAATGGAGTGATTTTTAACTTTTAAAATATAGTTATGAAGCAAAATGTTGGATAGCTCCTACAATACTGGAAATCAAATTAAATCTAGATGTTTTTTAACAGTCTTGACAGATATAATCCTAGTTACCATGTAAATTTATGGTAAGCTGCTGTGATATTAGCCACAGGTGCTACTTTTAATATATGAGCCGCATCTGGCTGGGAATAGAATTTCTCAGAGGACTGAAAATGACCTCACTATCAGACAATGGAAGGGAAAAAAACAAGACCACTGTGGCATATAAAAAGCTGAAGATGTGGTCCACAACTAAATATTTCACATAAAATTCATTTTAACTCTGCAGTTATAGGTTAAAGGATATTATGCTTTCAATATCTAAAAAGCATAGATATATTTCAACCAAATAGCCAAAAGATTAAGAATGTAAGACAGTTATGAATGCCCTGGCTACATACATAATACTGGTTTTCCAAACTTTGATCAATGTCAGAAAAATGATGCACGAAGACTTGAAAAGAAAATTCTTTCATGGTTCCCAAGAACACAACATGATTAGACATTACCAGGCATACCAAACCAAGATGTAACAATTACTGATCTCTACGCAGCAGCAACTCTCCAGCACCTGGCCAACATCACTGGCTGTGTTTTTAAAGTTCTTTGGAGTCATTCATCACACCCAAGAAAACATTCTCATCAGGTGAAATTAAAAAAAAAATCACTACAAGTATTTACCATTCTGAGTTTTAAAACTGCTAATATCACCCATAGACATCCACAGGGAGAAAGCACAAGTTTCTCTTACCTAACCAACTCAAAAATTAAAAAATGAGTATGTACAAAACATGGAATTGTTTCCTTTTAAGAAACTATTCCTGAACCATTTGAAAGCCATCATTTGCTAGAGAACTGGCAAGTGTGGAAATGTGATAAAGGATTTACAAAGATTTAATTTCCTATGAAATAACTCTTCCTGAATTAAACAAGCCTTCTTTATCTGAAAAACATCTCTAAAAGAGAAACATTTCTATGAAAATATTCCCTACATCATTCCACTGAGCTGTGAGAATGGTAGCTACAAAGCCCTGTAACATAACATTTTCCTTCTGACCTTCTCAAGTAACTTGAAAGGGCTTGATTTTTTAGCTTCAGGAGATCAATCTAGGTGATGATTTCTATTTACTTTAAAAAAAAAAAAAGTAATTGGATCTATGCCTGATCTCCAAGGGCATCAAGACCCTGAATATCTTTAACCTAAGAACAACCTGGTAAGACTCCCTGATACTTTTGTAATCAACCGGCAGCATGAATATGGATCATTTAGAAAAGGTAGGGTCACAAAGCCTCAGCTGTGAAATGGTGGGTTACTGCAGAAAAGTACTGGTTAAATTACATATGGCCTTTCCGTCCAATGGAATAGAGAGAGAAAGAGAGACAAAGAAAAAATATGTATAAACATACATCCCACTATATATATATATACACACACACAAACACACACACATATATATATCCCATCAATGAAAGTCATGAAGTAAAATATTTTTTGACAGAGAAAAATGTTCACTATACATGAAGGAAAAAAAGTGAGCAAAATACATCTACACTATGACCCCAAACCTATATAGATACATACATACATAGAAGTTATAGATTCACACATACTGCTTTTTAAGCAAGCAGAAAGATTACAGGTACATTTTTCTTCTTTGTACTTTTTTTGTGCTTTCCAAATTATAAAACATACTATGCCATCAGAAAAAAAAAATGTTGTAGTTTATTAACAAATTAAACATACTACACAGATGTAACAGGGTGCTGTCATTCCCAGAGGAATGAGAAAGGCCTGGCTGAGATCCATGGGGTATGCAAGTAATGCATACATGTTAAACCCTTCAACTGAAACCTTGCAGTTGTAAATAAATAGGAAGACTGAAGAAACTTGTTCTCGAGCTTACATAGCAGAACCACACTTTAAGACATCCAGAATTACAAATGCCCTCTCTTCTACACATCTCTATCCACGGCTGTACGGTCAGTGGCTCAGAAAGCTGGCGTCTCTCGGTGCAGGACAAGTTTAACCTCTTACATAGAGTTCTAATTTGCCAAGTAAAGTTTTTAGCTTTAACTCTATAGACCTTCATTCTGGAAATGACTTCCCCCTTCCAAGCTGTAGTCGACTTAGGGCCAATAACTGAATGATCAAGTATTATAAATGACTGTTATCAGGGCAAGACATGGAGAACCATACAGTAATTTACAGGTCAAAATCCAAACAATACCTGGCTTCTCTTTTCTTCAAAATACACAAAGAACATATAGCCTCCTTTAGGCCCTCCAAAATAGGCATTTTATCCTAAATGAAGAAACAGACTTGATTTTGAACTCAACAGCAGAGTTGGTCATTCAAAAGTCTAAGATATTCCGAAACAGGAAGCCCATCCACATCTTGAATTATTCCACAACCCTTTGAAATACAGATCCGTGTCAGACAAGAGCTTTGGCCTTAGGTCAGGAAGCCTGGCCTGGGAAGGAGACTACTGCCTCCTTCCTCAGTCAAGTCTGAGCAGGTTCCTTAACTTCCCTGTTACCACCATGACCAAACTGGCCTATATTACCTCCCAGGACCCCAAGAGAGACCTACTATCACTTACTGGATGCTCAAACACTCCTTGGTTCACAAAAACTTTTGTGATTCTCCAAACTCACAGAAACAAATGATTTGGCTACATTTCAAGTAAATAACGCAACATTAAGAGTTACCTATATACAGGGGCACCTAGGTGGCTCCAACAGTTAAGCATCTGACCTCTGCCTCAGGTCATGACTTCCGGGTCCTAGGATTGAGCCCCGTGTCGCATCATCCATCATCGCATCATCACATCATTCAATGGGGAGTCTTCTTATCCCCCTCCCTATATCCCTCCCTCTGCTCATGCTCTTTCTCCCTCTCTCAAGTAAATAAAATCTTTTAGAAAAGTTATCTGTATATAGAATGACCTTAAAGTAACATTTTTCACTTAATCAATATTTGTATAAATAATTCCCAAAAAATGTATTCAACGAATTTATAAACTTTTCTACCTAGAACACCAGGAAGTTTTTTTTTTTTTTAAAGTTGGCCAAGAGTGCTAGACCAGTGGTCATAGAAAAAGGAAAAAAAAAAAAAAGGACCTGGGATTAAAACAGAAATGAGCGCCTAATTGATAGCGGTAAACAGGTCTGTGCTAGTCTCCCAGCATTATACTTTCTGGAAGCTTGGAAGAATCTGCCATGGGCTCTCAGGATACTAAAATTCACAAAAGACAAAATTGTGGGTAGCCGGAGCTGTTAAACCAAAATCATAAGTGTTAACTTCAGCCTCTTATTATCGATGCAATTTACTACAGATGCCACAAGTGGCCCATTTCCTTCTCTGATACTTCAAAACTGCAAGCTGAACAAAGACAATCAATGCTGTTCTTTTGGGAAGTGCACCATGGCATCACAGATCATCCCTCATACACAACTACTTAGCGGCCAAAAATACCAGTCACCATTAGGAACCATCTGTGTCCAAGAGCAAGGAAATGAGGGAGGGGGGAAAGTCCCTAGTGAGAAAGGATTTTAGGTAATAACCTGTAGGAGACAAACAGATGAAAAATACAACTCCCTGGGGCTAAGGGCACTGGCTAAGATCATCTATGCTGAACCCAATCAAGGGACCTCATGTATTCAAAATATACCTAGGTCTATCTAAATTTAAAAAGAAAACAAAACAAAACAACCCACCTAGGTAACCCCGGGCTGGGTACTGTGGTAATGTACATAAGCACGACCTGAGTCTCGGGCCTCAAGGTGCTTGTATCTTAGGTGGGAAGAGACAAAGGTGAGTAGCTACCTCCCCCTGTTGCATGATTTAATCTGAACACATCGTAATTCTGTCACTGGTTCATTGTTAATGTGAGCAAACCACTTTGCCCCTAGGCCTTGGTTGCCTCATCCCTTCTCGGTCTAATGTTCATGAACTCATCATCAAAACGATGCTGATAGAACACCACAAACAAGGTAACCCAGGGGCTGAATTCAAAATGCAAGAACAAATAAGACTACTGTCTATATAACACACGGGCTCCCTCCTTTCCAGGCTGGCCTGTACAACCATATCATCCAAGCCATCCTCACCATGGCCTTGATGGCATCTGTGGCACTTAATACAGCGGTCATCCTTTGGTATCTCTTGGAGTCTCAGCAGAAAAAAAATTCCTCTCTGCCTTTTTTTTCCCCCTCTCAGCCTTTTAAAACACCATCCTCTTTGGGATTCTGTGATACAACAGCAACCTGACTTTCTTCCTGTATCATATCACTAAGTCTTTCTCAGTCTTCTGCTCCTCCTCTTCCTTCCAACCCCTAAACGTACTAAGTCCTAAGCCCCCTTCTCTCCTTGCATTACGCTTTCTGCCTGAGTGGTCTCCTCTATTACCTTGGCTTTTTTCCACACATACCTAAGACTCCCCAGTTACCCACAACCCACACCTCTACTCTAAGTCCCGAACTCAGACATAAAACTGGCTTCTTGAAGTTGACATCTGGACATCTCCTGGCAACTCACACATAACAATGTTCAAACCAGAAGTCTTGATCACAGCACCCCCATCATGTTCCCCTCCCATACTTCCCCAGCTTAATAAAGGCCACTTCTGACCACCCAGACCCTCTAGAAGTCATTTTTAACATCCCCTGCTCATCTTCCTCATCACCTATCACCACTCCTCCCTAGTCAGAGAATCTTAGATTTTCCATTTATAAAAATTATGTGTGGCATCACTGGCTCCTGCTCATGTAAGCTCCAAAATACAGCTCCAACCCCTCCAGCTCTCTGCTTGGCCTGTGTCACTGCCACAGTCCCAAATCCCCTGCTGGGCCTACCCTAATGACGAGGTCTCACCTGGATGGACACATAGCCTCCTTCCTATCCCCCCATGTGGCCTTTGTCCCCCGCTCCCTTCCGCTCCATCCTTTAAGTCCTCTAACTGGTCTTGGTAGAAAAAAGCATCAGTCCTTCATCCCCCCCACCTCCTTCAACTACGAAGTCCTTCCCCCCATGCCAAAAGTCTCGAGATACTCCTCCTGTTTCCCATAATACCTCACAATGGCCCCTCTTTGCATCCATCCCGCTATCCTTGTGCCTGTGTGTGTCCTCTGAGACGCTTTCAAGAGCATCAGCAATGCCAAAAGGAGAGGCAAATGCCACTTTCTTACTAGACTGTGCTCCAAAGTCACTGTCAGGTTCCTAACTGAAGATGAAGCATAGTTATATTGATGAATTTGATGTCATGGATAACCACATCAGTCAGAAAACCGTGAACCTTACGGGCAGGTCAAATGGACAAGGGGTGATCAGCCCTAGATCTGATGTGCAACTCAAAGATCTAGAAAAATGGCTGAATAGGGGCTCCTGAGTGGCTCAATTAAACCTCAACTCTTGGGATCCCTGGTGGCGCAGCGGTTTGGCGCCTGCCTTTGGCCCAGGGCGTGATCCTGGAGACCCGGGATCGAATCCCACATCGGGCTCCCGGTGCATGGAGCCTGCTTCTCCCTCTGCCTGTGTCTCTGCCTCTCTCTCTCTCTCTCTGTAACTATCATAAATAAATAAAAATTTAAAAAAAAAATTTAAAAAAAAAACCTCAACTCTTGATCTCAGCTCAGGTCTGGATCTCAGGGTCATGAGCTCAAGCTCAAGCCTGGTGCTGAGATCCATACTTGGTGTGGAGCCTACAAAGGAAGAAAGGGAGGAGGGAGGGAGGGAGGGAGGGAGGGAGGGAGGGAGACAGGCAGACAGACAGACAGACCTGCTCCCATCCCTTTGATTTCATTGTACTGACAACCTAAGCTGGCATCATGGACCACTAAGAATCAATAAGAAAACACAGGAAGGAAAATCCTGGAAGTCTTTTCCCAGGAATGTAATACATATGTGCAAATAAAATGCCTCAAGGGACAAAGGGGGGGCGGTGCATCACCTTCTCAGTTCCTTAGAGAGACCTTCCATGATGGTTCTCCTCAGACTGAATTAGGTCTTAACCATTATTCTTTCTCATAACACTCTTTTCCATTGGAGAGGCAGCATCCATTCGGGCAAATGGTTGGGATCCGCCTGAAGTCAAACCCCAACTCCACTGCTTACTAGCTTAATCTAAACCTCAGTTTCCAATCTGTAAAATGAGGAAAATAGTCTCTACTCCACTTCACACCATTTTGTGAAGATTAAGTGAATAAATACATGCAGCATCCTTACAATATAGTGCTTGGCCCAAGGTTAAGTGTTCATTAAGCATTAGCTAGTAGGATTTTCCTCCATGGCACTTATCATAATTTACAATTATATAGTCATTGCTTTATTTGTTTATGCTCTCCCTCCACTCCTAGATCTAGTGAGCTCCATGAAAATGGGGACAATATCTGTTTTGCTCATCACCGCACCTCCAGTGTCTAGCTTAGTACCTTGCCTACAGTAAGTGCAGTCACAGCTTATTAGTGCTAAGTGCATAAGTGTTAGGAAAAACTTTCTAGAAGTGGGTGAGATGTGGACATATTGGCCTAAGATAGGTGGAATGGAACAAAGAAGGTGAATAATGGCTTAAAGGAAGAAAAGAATTGAACCAAGATGCTGGGGGTCTTGGCTCCAGCTCCAGCATGGCCACTATTTCATGCTCCATCTAAACCTCAGTTTCCCATGGGCAGCCCAGGTGGCTCAGCGGTTTAGCACCGCCTTCTGCCTAGGGCCTGATCCTGGAGACCCAGGATCGAGTCCCGCGTTGGGCTCCCTGCATCGAGCCTGCTTCTCCTGCCTGTGTCTCTGCCAATCTCTCTCTCTCTCTCTCTCTCTCTCTCTCTCTCTCTCGTGTGTCTCATGAATAAATAAAAAAAACTCTAAAAAAAAATTAAAAAATAAACCTCAGTTTCCCCATTGCTTCAGTGAAGGGGATGACTAAATGACTTGTTAATGAGAAATATAATAAAAAAATAAATTTAAAAAAATAAAAATAAATGACCTCTTAGTTTTAATTTTTAAGAGACTTAAGAGGCCTCTGGCAGAGAAATAACAAAAGGTAGGGTTAAGGGCCAGCCTATGGGAAGCTCTGAAAACTTCTGAGAAGGGGTGCCTGGGTGGCACAGACAATTAAGCACCTGACTCTTGGTTTTGGCTCAGGTCAGAATCTCAGGATCATGAGATTGAGCCAGCATCGAGCTCTGCAATCAGTGGGGAGTCTACTTCAGATTCTCTCTCCCTCTCCTTCTGCCCATTCCCCCGCCCCATATTCTCTCCCCCCCCCCAAATAAAGGAATCATAAAAAAAAAATAAAGGAAAGAAAAGAAACCTCTGAAAAGATGGTGTCTTGTAATATAAAATAGGAAGGAAATGGGATTTTCTGAGCAAAGACCAGCTTGGTCACAACAAAGCTACATGGAGCCCACCAAACACAGGGAGGTAAAAGGCTGTGAGAAAGCTTGTACAGGAGCTCAAGGGGGAGATGAGGTGAACCCAGACCCCAGCACAGTCTTGGTGAAAGACACTGGGTTCTTAGGAACTGATAACCAAGATAATTCTTCAGTTTTAGGTCTAGGTGCTCAACAGAATGGTGGTACTGCTGAAAGCAACAAGCAAGTTGGAGGAAAGAAAGCGAAGACTGCTTTCAGATACTCTAAACCTGAGATGCCAAACCCAGGAGAGCCGCACCACAAGGACCTGCCTTTCCAATGTTTAGTCCAGCTCACTGAACCACACCTAGGGCCCACACTTCCCCAACACATTACAAATAAAATGTGCCCCCCTTTCCTATATCCTTCCTTAGCTCCTACCCTCAAAACAACCTATCAGACCTTTTTTTTTTTTTTGTACCTATTATCAACCTTTCTCCAATTCCCTCTTTTCCCACTTTCCACCCCTGGTAACCACAAGTCTGATCTCTCTTTCTGTAAGTCCTTTTGTTTTTCAGATTCCACATATAAGTGAGATCATACAGTATGTGTCTTTCTCTGACTTATTTCACTTAGGATAATGTCCTCAAATGGTAGGACTTCCTCATTTTTTATGATTGAATAATATTCCATTGTAATATTACATCTTTTTAATGTTATTCTAATTCCTGTACATTTAACATATGGTGCTTAGTTTCAGATGTATAATATAGTGATTCAACAATTCTAGGAGTGCCTGAGTTGCTCAGTTAAGTGGCTGACTCTTTGTTTCAGCTCAGGTCATGATCTCAGGGATGTGTGATGGAGGTCAGGCTCCACCCTCAGCAAGGAGTCTGCTTAAGAGTTTCACCCTCTCCTTCTGCCCCTCCCCCTGCTCCAGTGTGCTCTCTAAAATAAATAAAATATATATTTTTTAATTCTATACATCGGGGAATCCCTGGGTGGCGCAGCAGTTTGGCGCCTGCCTTTGGCCCAGGGCACGATCCTGGAGACCCGGGATCGAATCCCACGTCGGGCTCCCGGTGCATGGAGCCTGCTTCTCCCTCCGCCTGTGTCTCTGCCTCTCTCTCTCTCTCTGTGTGACTATCATAAATAAATAAAAATTAAAAAATAAAATAAAATAAAATTCTATACATCACTCACAGTGCTCATCACAGTAAGTATACTCTTAATTCTCTTCACCTATTCTACTCATCTCCTATTCTCCCTCTGGTAACCATCTGTTTTTTCTTTAGAGTTAAGAGTCTGTTTTTTGGTTGGTGTTCCTTTTTTCCTTTTTTCCTTTGTTCATTTAGTTTTTGAAATTCCACATGAGTGAAATCATATGATATTTGTCTTTCTCTGACTGACTTATTTCACTTAATGTCCTAGTGCTACCTATGTTGTTGCAAATGGCAAAATTATGGGTATTCACGACCCCACTGTGTGTGTGTGTGTGCACGCATACATCTTCTTCTTTACCCGTTCATCTATCAATGGAACTTAGGCTGCTTCCATAATTTGGCTATTTTAAATAATGCTGCAATCTGGGTGGCTCAGCGGTTGAGTGCCTGCCTTCGGCTCAAGGCATGATCCTGGAGTCTGGGATCGAGTCCCACATCAGGCTCCTTGCAGAGAGCCTGCTTCTCCTCTGTGTGTCGGCCTCTCATGAATAAATAAATTAAAAATCTTTTAAATAAATAAATATAGAGGTGCAGATATCCTTTCAAATTAGTGTTTTTGTACTCTTGGGGTAAATACTCAGTAATACAATTACTAGACTGTAGAGTAGTTCTATTTTTAATTTTTTGAGGAGAGTGGCTGCACCAGTTTGCATTCCCACCAAATGTAAGAGGATTCCCCTTTCTCCCCATCCTCACCAACACCTGTTGTTTCTTGTGTTGTTGAATTTAGCCATTCTGACAGGTGTGAGGTAATATCTCATTATAGTTTTGATTTGATTTCCCTGATGATGGGTGATGTTGAGCATCTTTTCATATGACTGTTGGCCATCTGAATGTCTGAATATTTCTTTGGAGAAACGTATGTTCATGTCTTCTGCCCATTTTTTAATTGGGCTATTTGTTTTTGGGTGTTGAGTTTTATGAGGTCTTTATGTATTTTGGATACTAACCCTCTGTAGGGTAGTCATTTGCAAATATCTTCTCCCATTCTGTAGGCTTTTAGTTTTGCTATTTCCTTCACTGTGCAGAACCTTTTTATTTTGATGTAGTCCCAATAGTTTATTTTTGCTTTTATATCCTTTGCCTCAGGAGACCCATCTAGAAAAAAGTTGCTTTGGCTGATGTCAGAGAAATTACTGCCTATGCTCTCTTCTAGGATTTTAATGGTTTCCGGTCTCACAGTTAGGTCTTTAATTCATTTTGAGTTAATTTTTGTGTATGGTCTAAGAAAGTGATCCAGTGTCCTTCTTTTGCACATTGCTGTTCAGTTTTCCCAATACTATTTGTTGAAGAGGCTGTCTTTTTTCTTTTTCTTTTTTTTTTTAATTTATTTATTTATTCATGAGAGACAGAGAGAGAGAGAGAGGCAGAGACATAGGCAGAGGGAGAAGCAGGCTCCATGCAGGGAGCCCGATGTGGGACTCGATCCCAGGACTTCAGGATCACGCCCTGAGCCAAAGGCAGGCGCCAAACCACTGAACCACTCAGGCATCCCGAGACTGTCTTTTTTCGATTGCATATTCTTGCTGCTTTTGTCAAAGATGAGTTGACCATATACTCATGTTTGTTTCTGGGCTTTCTATCCTGTTCCATTGATCTATGTGTCTATTTTTGTGCCAATGCATACTGTTTTGATTATGAGAACTTTGTAATATAACTTGAAATCTAGAATTGTGATACCTCTAGCCTTTTATTTTTCCAGATTGTTTTGACTACTCAGGGCCTGTTGTGGTTCCATACAATTTTAGAACTATTTGTTCTAGTTCTCTTTAAAACGATGTTGTTGTTGTTGCTGAAGTAATCTCTACACCCAATGTATGGCTTGAACTCACAATCCTAAGGTCAAGAGTTACATGTTCTAAAAAAAAGAGTTACATGTTCTATCAACTGAGCCAGCCACGCATCCTAATACTGCTGGTCTTTTGATAGACCCCTTCTTGGCTAAGTTTATTCCTAGGGTATTTTATTATTTTGGGTGTAAATGCACACTGGATTGCTTCCTTAATCTCTTTTTATTGCTTCATTATTAATTTTCTTTACACTGATTCTGTATCCTGTGACCGTACTGAATTCATTTGTCCATTCTAGTAGTTTTTTGGTGGAATCTTCAGGATTTTCTATGTATAATATATGCCACAACTTCTGTACCTATTCATTCATCAGTGGACACTTAAGTAGCTTCCATGTCTTAGTTATGTAAATAATGGTGCCATGAACATAGGAGTGCAGATGCCTTCTTGAGTTACTGTTTTCATTTCCTTTGGATATATTCCCAGAATATATAAGTTAATGGAACATATGGTAGCTCTATTTTTAATTTTTTGAGGATCTTCCATATATTTTTAAAGATTTTATTCATTTATCTCTGCTACCCTCTCTGCTGAGCAGGGAGGCTGATGCAGGGCTCAATCCCAGAACCCTGGGATCATGACCTAAGTGAAGGCAGATGCTTAACCAACTGAGCCACCCAGGCACCCCTCCATATTGTTTTCTAGTGTCTATGCCAACCTTTAAGGACCAACTCAAAACTCTCCTTCTCAAGGCAGCCACACTCTAGAGTACACCTCCTTCAGTTTATTACTACCTCACATTTTAGTGTCTGACAACATGGAAATTTTAAAAATCAACTATCCTGTACAATTCGGATGTGCCACCTCCCCAACAAAACTGGAAGGTCCTGGTGCACCTAGGTGGCTTAGTCAGTAGAGCATGGGACTCTTGATCTCGGAGTTTTGAGTTCAACCCCCATATTGTGTAGAAATTACTTAAAAATAAAATCTGAAAAAAAATAAAAAATAAAAAAATAAAATCTGGAGCACTTGGATGGTGCACTCAGTGGAGTGTTCAACTTTTGGTTTCAGCTCAGGGTTATGAGACTCAGCCCTGCATTGGGCTCTGCACCAAGAACAGAGACTGCTTAAGACTCTCTCTCTCCCTTTCTCTCTGCCTCTTCCCTCTGTGCTCTCTCACTCTCTAAATTAAATCTTTAAAAAATAAAATAGGAGCACCTGGGTGGCTCAGTCAGTTAAGATCTGCCTTCAGCTCAGGTCATGATCGATGATCAAGACCCACACTGGACTCCCTGCTCAGCAGGGAATCTGCTTCTCCCTCTGCCCCTTACCCCATTCATGCTCTCTCACGTTCTTTCTCTCTCTCTCTTTCTCTCTCTCTCTCTCAAATAGATAAATAAGATCTTTAAAAAAATTTTTTAATCTAAGAACAAAAATAAAATATATATATTTTTTAATCGGAAGGTCTGGGCAGAAATGGAATCTTGTACTTTTTTTACACTACCCTTCCACACTCAGAGTGCAGCTAGTCCCTCAGTGGTTGCCAGCTCAAAGACCTCACTACATTCACTGATTCCACCAGAGGCAGGCTCTGTGGCTCTCAGCAGGAAGACCATGTGGCTCCCTGCCCAGCCATGACTGGGTCTGTTCCAGATGCCTGGTATGTGTCCACGGCCAGAGTTGCAATGGTGAGGACAGGGCATTTGAAATCAGTTTGATGAACAATACGGTAGAAGGCCACAATCCTATCTTGCTGGCTGAGAGCACAGGAGCAAACAGATTCATTAGTGGCCTTTGCTGTTTTGATAGGATTGATTTTAAGGATACAATTAAATGACCTCTGATTGCTCAACAGTGATACCTGGGTTACTCTTAAACAAGTGGAGCTTTGTTTGTTTTAGCTGGTGAATAGTGCCTTTCTCAGGGAAGTGTTGTCAAACCCATTTAAGGTGGAAAGTAATCCAACAGATAGCCCTTGGAAAAAAGATTATCCTCTGGAAAAAATAAATGTAAAAACAAAACAACTTTCTGCATCATAGTAGGATCTAAAAATCTTGCTGTAGGAATCAGAGATGGGAGTCTGATACCCACTGTGACATGACCCAGTGTGACCACAAGCAATCCCAAGGTTTCGGTCTAGTTTGGTGTCCTGTAAAAGTCCATGAATTAGTCAAAATGGCCCATTCCAGCCTGGATCAGAAGGGTATCAGGAAAAAAAAAAAAAGAAGGGTATCAGGATGGTAAATTATCTGCAAAATGGGGAAGATGACGTGCTATTCTGTTTTGTTGACAAGAATGTAGGGGAAAGAGCAGAACACAAAGAGCTCCAAGATATGGAAAAGCCCCTCACCCATGTATCCACAGTGGTGGGCTGGATCCCTCCCAGGCGCAGAGGGCACCTGGTCATGCCCAGCCCCAGAAATGGTAGCACACCACTGTAGGGAGAGATATCAGCTGTTGAGGTCACATCCCAAGATCCATATTTTGAAAGAGCTGAATTTAAGTTTCTATGCCCTAATGCACCCAAACTGTACTGACAAAACTCTTGCTTTGCAAACCCGAACACTGTTTTTAATGGCTGTACTGAAGCAAAGGGCTGGTACACTCAAGAAATACAGACCAGAAAAGAATAAGACTAAAATACATTGAAGTTATTATTTGAGGTCTCTTTTAAATTATTTTCTGTAATTACTGAGCTGGCAGTCCATTGTTATTAATTCCTATTCAACCTATTTAAGCAGTCCCAGCAATGCAGGCAGAAAACAAATGCCTCTGTAATTTCCTAACTTTTGAGTGTTATTTTCTTGTCAGTTAAATTTAAAGCAACCCAGTTCTGATCACATTATACCAAGTTAATCTCATCTAAAGTGCTCTGCAACCCCTAACAGCTACACTAAAGTTTTGTACTAATGAAAGCAATTTACATAAATGAAATTTATGTCAATGCATTTCATGAAAAATTTTTTATTTTATAATAACTGCAGTACTTATATGATAACATCTGTTGATATTCACAGTCTAAAGCTGGCAAAGATTTAAACCCACAACATTTTCCATGCATCATGTACATTATCTGTGAAAAGCAATAAAAAAAAGCAATGAATGCATTAATCATACCAATATCATCTGCAAAGCATAAATCTGAAATGCCTTTCACGTCAGCTCAAACTGCTTTTTATTTTTTACACACCTGATTTGACGCCATCTGTAAAAGGGCAAGACAAAGACTGCTGAGGAAATTATATTTCTTGGCTGTTTGACTTTCACAAAATACTCAGGCTAAGTTCTGTAAACAGAAGATTTACTACATGACTAAGAAAAAGCGATGCAGTTAAAAGTCCATTTTTATGAAAGGCCCGTGTGATGGCCACAGCATTTTCACACTACACCGTGGTGCCATATTTGCATTTTTGACACCTGTTTTACATTTCCCCTTGTTCATCCATTACATGAGTTTTCACAAATACACATCAGCTCTAAACCTATTTTATGAGATACACAGCAGAAGCAAGACGCCAAATGATACCATTCTAGGCTCTAGTTTCCCTACCCTGTAGGTCACCAACACTGCTGTCCCAGCCACCGCCTGACAACACGAGCAGCATCCTGCCCAGGGCTCCCTGGAGCCCAGGGGAAACTCCAAAGTGAACATCACCACAAATACACCGCACAGATAGTTTAATTAGCCCCTCAAATGTTAGGTCAAGTTTGCTCAAATGTATCTCTCTACTCTCCATTCCAGTGACAGTGGAGGAAGCTTTCTTGGGTTTCAAGTTGGCAGAGGCTACAGAACCCATCAATGGGCACAAGTGGAGCAGAAGCCACCGTGCGTGGTGAGCATACAGGTTTTCACTTGATCTGGCTCCCAGACAGAGACATGAGCCTATATTAACAGCAGAGGACACTTTCTAAGCTACATAATGAATCAGCCTTGGGAACATCCTCCTGGGAGTGTTCCCCTACCTTCAACAGGCAGAATGAGTTTCCACTTTCAGGAGTGCTCAGATGTGACATATCTATTATTGCACTGCTGACTCATAACTTTGACGTGCACCAAGTTTTGGCTTACAACAATGAACAATGAAACCTGAATTAATTCTTTCACAAAGAGAACTGTTGAGAGCCATGTCCCACTGAGGACTGTTAAGATTTTCATTAACAGTTGTCTTCTGGTATCATCAAGGTTTTGACTTCACTAAGTGTTTCAAAATGTTAACCATAAGCCTATTATCAGATTCCTCAATAAAACATTTTTATAAAGTAAGTCAGCAACAGTAACTTTCAACGGCTCTACAACAGGAGCTCCAGGGCACAGGAAGGGAAACATTTTACAAACCTCAACTCACATATGGTGCTACTGCTGCTGGACACACAAAACGGGGTTCCCTGGCACCACCACCCTCATGGCCCCGGCCACTCAGAAGGCCCCTCCCCGCTCCCCACCCTCTCGATGGCAACAGTTATACCAACCACAATATGATAAATAAAAAGTCCAACAAATGAAGCTTGGACCTTGCCTGCAAGCTCTATCCATGACACGCTGTGAAGCTGAAAAGGGCCATTTTTGTAGGGTCAAAATGGGCTGTTAACGAGTTCATGTGATTCACTCTAACAAAATCGAATGCCTTGAGGGCTGGTCCACTGGAGGAAGCACATACAAGGAACGGGAGCTCCTCCAGGAATTCAGGGAATCCCAAGTCTTTCTCAGAAAGTTCAGTCCCTTTCTCCTGAGTCAAAAGTGTTCTCTATTACCAACTGGAAACTCCTTGTATCCTTCTCCTGGAATTCTTCATTCACCCAAAGGATACCAAACCAGGCGAGGTATCCCAGCGCCACTGCTTACCTATTCCCGATACTAATTTCTTGCCATGCTCAACAAGGGTGGCTCTAGCATCCCCAAATAACATAATGGGGGAGCCCTCCCAGGGGGCTATGCTGCCCCGAGGTCAGTTCAGGATCCTGCCCTGGAGGGCTCCACCTGCTGGCATCCGGAAGAGCTGTTTACTGGGTTCCAAAGCCTCACCTGCTGCACCCACTTCCAAAGCTTCAAACTACATCTGATTTTGCAGGCTCCCCACTTGGCCCCACACATGACAATACCTAACAAAACGGACCTTATGAGACACACCCACATTTCTAACTGAATTTTTTTTTTATGCAGTCGCCCTACAGTTGCCAAACACCTAAGAATCAGTTTATCTGTCACTGAGGGACCACTCTCTCCCCAAGTCTACATAAACAGAAGGCAAAACTCCCTTACAAACGTGCAGAGCCCACCATGTGAGTCCCAGCACTCAGAGCGTGGAGACCTGCAGCTCCAAGTCCCGGCAGCGCTGTGCCCAGACACTTCATGGATGCTCACTATGCCGGTCACACTGCCCAGCAGCTCTCAGCTCAGTACTGGTCCCTCCCAGAGAGACACCACAGCTCCGGTGATAAAAACCTATAGCCTGGCCACCCACCAACACTGTAAGGATCCCCTGGGAATCCTGCTTTTACGGTCTCTAAATATTTGCACCCATCTGAGCTATCAAATGAATGTGGACTTTTTGGAACTAACCATACGCTGGAGTAAAACCACTAAGAAAAAAAAGTTCCAATGTATTTTGCTGGCTACTTATTATTAGAGAAAAACCTAGAATAAACCCAAAGTTTTGAGGAGCTTTTACCCAGGGTCACTAAAAATTTTTCTAAAAGGTACGGTTCAGGGCAGCCCAGGTGGCTCAGTGGTTTAGTGCCACCTTCAGCCCAGGACGTGATCCTGGAGACCCGGGATCAAGTCCCATGTCGGGCTCTCTGCATGGAGCCTGCTTCTCCCCCTGCCTGTGTCTCTGCCTCTCTGCCCCCCCACCACCCACCGTGTGTATGTGAATGTGTCTCTAATAAATAAATAAATAAAATCTTTAAAAAATAAAAAATAAAAGGTATGGTTCATTTTTTATAGCAATAAGAGGAATGAATTCTACAGCGAATTGTGACACCACTTCACGCACTGTTAGCAAACCATTTAAAGACTGTAATGCCCAACAAGTGTAACCTTCCTCCTGAAGATTTATTGTAGGTAAAAACACTATGTAGAAAACTGAAAAATGTTCATAACCTATAAAGAGGATAAAGAAGAATGTAATTTTTACCTGTATGTTCAGCTGAGACTATTTAAAGCATATGGTAACATCCAGGGTGGGCTGAACTCTGCCAAGGGAGAGAGGGGATCTGTTCTGACAGTGGCTCCCTCCAGTTTACAGAGTCAAGGCCAGGACAGGTGCTGCCACTGCCAGGAGCACAGGGGCCTCCCAGACTCTTGTTAAGGGCAGGGCTGCAGCCAGGGTAACATCGCCTCAGGGAGGTGTGCCTAGGCACACGGAAGTGCCGGCTCACGACAGAAAATTCAAGGCCAATGTCCTCATATATCCGTTCTGTACACACAGATAGTATCTAGAAGATAAACTTCTAGATTAGGACAAAAGGTATGTGCATTTTAAAAGCTGATACACACTCCTCAACTGCCCTCTAAAAAGGTGATACCCCACTGACACCCCCATCTCCTCCCACATCACAGCTGCAACCCCCCTCCCACCAGCTAGATTCCAAGCCCCAATGTTTTAATTCCTGTCCTGCACATGCCCTTACTTCCCTTGCCCCTCAGTTCCTCCAGTGGACTCGCTTAGCAAAAAAGTACAGCCTTGGGGCACCTGAGTGGCTCAGTTGGTTAAGCATCTGCCTTCAGTTCGGGTCATGATCCCAGAGTCCTGGGATAGAGCCTCGGATTGGGCTCCCTGCTCAGCAGGGGGTCTGCTTCTCCTTCTGCTGTTCCCTCTGCTTGTGCTCTCACTGTTGCTTTCAAATAAATGGATAAAAGCTAAAAAAAAAAAAAAAAAAAAAAAAAGTACAGCTTTTATTAAACCCAACTCTTCAACTACTTGAATCCCAGTGCCCAAACAGCTGAACTTATGACCATAAATCTCCAGTGACACTGAAAACTGCCTAGACAGTAACCACAAACCCCTAATTAGTGGACTGTCCTAGCCTCCAAGATGCCTATTCTACTCTTTTTCCAATTTTCCCAGATGAACATTCCTCCCTCCCATTCTGGCTCATTCTCAATTAATAACCTCCCTTAAAAAATAGAAACCATCAAAGAGAATTATCTCTACTTCCCAGGACAAATGTAGCAACCAACCTTCATCTACATTTATATTTTCTGCCTTCTTTCCAATGACAGTGGATACACCGGGTGCCGTGTGCTGCTACTTGTTCATTCCATCCTGTGCTCTCTTGCCAACCACGTGCTCACAATTATCCCTTCTGACGATTCCCAAACCAGTATCTCCATTCTGACCTCCTACCTCACACATCCAAGAGCTGACCTGCTACCACCACCTGAGTGACTAGTAAGTATCTCACACCTGCCACATCCAAAACAGGATTCTCAACTCTCTACCCTGCCCCCATCTTCCTCAACTCAGTAAATGACACCAACAGTACAGCCTATACCTCAAGCCAAAACCTTGGGATCATCCTTGACTCTGCTCTTCCCTCATATCCAATCTAACGGCAAGTCAGGATCGTTCTGTCTTCAAAATATATGAGGAACCCTACATTTCTCTCCATTCCACTGCTACCTCCATAATCCCCCATCACCTCTTACCTAGCCTGCCAGATGGCATCCTAGATAGTCTGCCTATTTCCCCTCTGACCCTCCTATTGATCAGCCTGGCTGACCAGCGAGGGCAATCTTTTTAGAACATAACTAAATCATGGCACTTCTATGCTTGAAATCCCAACAGCTTTCTTACACAGAATAAAATCTAAACTTTTCACCATACAGGCAAGGTTCCAGGGCTCTGGCCTCTCCCTCTCCTCAGCCCCATCTCCTACCAGTCTCTCCTTTCTGTTCACTCCAGAACACAGGCCTTTTGGCTCTTCCTCAGTCATGCCAAGATCATTCCTGCTTCAGGAAATTTATACCTGCTTTTCTCTCCTTCAAGAATGTTCTTCCTTTGGGTCTTCATGTGCTGAGCTCCTTCACATGATTGAGGCCTCGGATGTCCCCTCCCTGAACAGGGCCTGCCAGACCACCCCATCTTAAGCAGTGTGCACACCCCTCCATCAGCCTCCATTCCAGTATCCTACTTTGGTCTTCTCTGTGGCACTTATCTCTACCTAAAATTATATCATCTACTCATTTGCTTATTTGCATATTGTCTATCTTCTCCATTAGAACAGGAGCTACCTGGGGATCCCTGGGTGGCTCAGCAGTTTGGCACCTGCCTTTGGTCCAGGGTGCGATCCTGGAGTCCCGGGATCAAGTCCCGTGTTGGGTTCCCGGCATGGAGCCTGCTTTTCCCTCTGCCTCTGCCCCCTCTCTCTCTCTCTCTCTCTATGTCTATCATGAATAAATAAATAAAATCTTTAAAAAAAAAAAAAAAAAAGCAGGCGCTACCTGAGCTTAGAATTGTGCCTGCCAGAGAGAAGATCTTAATAAATATGTGTTGAGTTCATAAATACTACATGTACAAAAAAAAAAAAAAAAAAAAAAGCTGATTTTTAAGACTGCAACTGCATGAACAACTGATACATTGTGAATAAACTCTACCGCTGGAGAAAGACTAGAAAAGAAATGAACACTAGATGAAAGAAGTTGCAATAGTAATTGTCCTTAATTTATAACATCCTATTTCAGCATTTCCTCTGTTTTATAATAAAAAACAGTATCTTTTCTGCCCTAAACAAGAGGTTAGTGAGACTCTATCAGTGCGAGAGAATCATGACTCTAAACATAGGTTGTGAAGATCAGGAACAAGACAGGGATGTCCACTCTCACCACTGCTATTCAACATAGTACTGGAAGTCCTAGCCTCAGCAATCAGACAACAAAAAGACATTAAAGGCATTCAAATTGGCAAAGAAGAAGTCAAACTCTCCCTCTTCGCCGATGACATGATACTCTACATAGAAAACCCAAAAGTCTCCACCCCAAGATTGCTAGAACTCATACAGCAATTCGGTAGCGTGGCAGGATACAAAATCAATGCCCAGAAGTCAGTGGCATTTCTATACACTAACAATGAGACTGAAGAAAGAGAAATTAAGGAGTCAATCCCATTTACAATTGCACCCAAAAGCATAAGATACCTAGGAATAAACCTCACCAAAGATGTAAAGGATCTATACCTTAAAAACTATAGAACACTTCTGAAAGAAATTGAGGAAGACACAAAGAGATGGAAAAATATTCCATGCTCATGGATTGGCAGAATTAATATTGTGAAAATGTCAATGTTACCCAGGGCAATATACACGTTTAATGCAATCCCTATCAAAATACCATGGACTTTCTTCAGAGAGTTAGAACAAATTATTTTAAGATTTGTTTGGAATCAGAAAAGACCCCGAATAGCCAGGGGAATTTTAAAAAAGAAAACCCTATCTGGGGGCATCACAATGCCAGATTTCAGGTTGTACTACAAAGCGGTGGTCATCAAGACAGTGTGGTACTGGCACAAAAACAGACACATAGATCAGTGGAACAGAATAGAGAATCCAGAAGTGGACCCTGAACTTTATGGGCAACTAATATTCGATAAAGGAGGAAAGACTATCCATTGGAAGAAAGACAGTCTCTTCAATAAATGGTGCTGGGAAAATTGGACATCCACATGCAGAAGAATGAAACTAGACCACTCTCTTTCACCATACACAAAGATAAACTCAAAATGGATGAAAGATCTAAATGTGAGACAAGATTCCATCAAAATCCTAGAGAAGAACACAGGCAACACCCTTTTTGAACTCGGCCATAGTAACTTCTTGCAAGATACATCCACGAAGACAAAAGAAACAAAAGCAAAAATGAACTATTGGGACTTCATCAAGATAAGAAGCTTTTGCACAGCAAAGGATACAGTCAACAAAACTCAAAGACAACCTACAGAATGGGAGAAGATATTTGCAAATGACATATCAGATAAAGGGCTAGTTTCCAAGATCTATAAAGAACTTATTAAACTCAACACCAAAGAAACAAACAATCCAATCATGAAATGGGCAAAAGACATGAACAGAAATCTCACAGAGGAAGACATAGACATGGCCAACATGCATATGAGAAAATGCTCTGCATCACTTGCCATCAGGGAAATACAAATCAAAACTACAATGAGATACCACCTCACACCAGTGAGAATGGGGAAAATTAACAAGGCAGGAAACAACAAATGTTGGAGAGGATGCGGAGAAAAGGGAACCCTCTTACACTGTTGGTGGGAATGTGAACTGGTGCAGCCACTCTGGAAAACTGTGTGGAGGTTCCTCAAACAGTTAAAAATATACCTGCCCTACGACCCAGCAATTGCACCGTTGGGGATTTACCCCAAAGATACAAATGCAATGAAACGCCGGGACACCTGCACCCCGATGTTTCTAGCAGCAATGGCCACTATAGCCAAACTGTGGAAGGAGCCTCGGTGTCCAACGAAAGATGAATGGATAAAGAAGATGTGGTTTATGTATACAATGGAATATTACTCAGCTATTAGAAATGACAAATACCCACCATTTGCTTCAACGTGGATGGAACTGGAGGGTATTATGCTGAGTGAAGTAAGTCAGTCGGAGAAGGACAAACATTATATGTTCTCATTCATTTGGGGAATATAAATAATAGTGAAAGGGAAAATAAGGGAAGGGAGAAGAAATGTGTGGGAAATATCAGAAACGGAGACAGAACGTAAAGACTGCTAACTCTGGGAAACGAACTAGGGGTGGTAGAAGGGGAGGAGGGCGGGGGGTGGGAGTGAATGGGTGACGGGCACTGGGGGTTATTCTGTATGTTAGTAAATTGAACACCAATAAAAAAAAAAAAAAAGAAAAAAAGAAAGTAAAAAAAATAAATAAATAAATAAACATAGGTTGTGAAACAGAGAAGGGCAACTCCTGACAGCCCGGGGCCAACCTGGCACTCCCATGGAAGTCTGGGATTAAACTTGAACATCAATACCAGATAAGGCCACTCCATGACCAGGATGGATTCAAAGAAAAACACGATCACACTGCAAGGTTACATGAACACAGAGAAAACATGAACATCGTCCACAATACAAAGTACCGAACACTCCCTCTCCCAGCTAGTGAGTACTGCTTCTTTGCCCATTTCAGCTTTAACCCACTGCAGTCTACTCTCCTTACTGGGAAGAGGTATTAAAATACAGAATCAGAGAACTGCCCATTTTCTGACAGCATCCAATCCAGACCAAACTATCCTTCCAGCACCATCTTCCTGAGAGGCCCCACAGCTCCCTGTGGTGTGCATTACCCCTCACAGAAACAATTACCACCGTGCTCAACTAAGCCCAGATGGGTCCCTGGCGGTCCTGGCTGGTGGGCATCGACAGGTGTCATGACATCAGATGCAATTATAGGCCACTGTACATGCAGAAGTCGTAAGAGACCTGGCTGGAAGACTGACCCCAAGATACAATCTCAGTGCTGGTTCTCTGAATACATTCCCTGACATTGGCTGATTTTGTTATCTGCCTCCTTCTCCTAAAAGCTGAGTGAAACAAATTTTTTTTAAAAAGTCAAATTAATAAAATGTCCTGATGAATTAATCAAGGATGCCCTACACAGCTTCCTTACCCTCCCATTTCTGAAAGCCACCCCAAGCACAGGGTTAGGGTGGGCTGGACAACTGACTCTTGGGCAGAGCCTGAGGCAACACCACTCAAGTACTTTAAGCCACATGTTCAAGCCTAATAAATTAGCCCAGGCTTAAAGAAGTCAGGCTGTACGCATGTAAGAATTTTAATAAGCCTGGAAAATGCTACCTAGAGCTTATACACGAGCTTACTGTACCAATGGGATTCCCTGCCACCAGCCACGGAGTGCTAAGCCCCTGACAAGAGCTGTCGAGCACATGGGGCAGCAGGGACATGGAATCGGCTTGGTCCAGGTCTCCTCAGGAGTTGGGAGACTCAAAGCAGAAGGCTGGCAGCCAGATGGATGGAGAGCAGAATAGGGCATGCAGCTCAGTGGAGCCAACGGCATTTACTAGGAAAACATGTTGAAGGTTTCTTTGGTGGAAACCTGGTCCTCACACACCCTTCCAGAAACCAGCAAACACCGTAATCAATGTCTGCATTTATCAAATGCCTGTTTATACCCAGAACTGTGTTAGGTACAATAGAGAGTTATTGAAGCAAACATGGTCTCTGCCTTCTAGATGCTGACACCTAATATAAATAAAAACAATAAATCTGTCCAGAGGATTACCAAACTAACTGAACAAACATGAAATAGTCAAAAGCACCAACTTTATATAAATGCAGTAGAGTAAGTGCTGAAGGGCAAGTTATGGGAGATGACTCTCTAAGCAGGGTGGGGCCCTAATGGAACAGTTACCTTGTGAAGGCTGAGTCCCCAAGGGGAGAGGTCAGCCCTTTAAAAAAGCTGCAAGGGCTGGCTCCCGGCTGTGGGAAACGAGCCAATCAGAGGACAGGGTGAAGCTTGAGGGTGGATTTAGAGACTGAAATACATGTACAGGGAGAAAGAAAACTTGACCAGGGTCCAAGAAAAGTCGGGGAAATTAGTCCAGCAGGTGTATTTTTCTCAACTGCTTTTACTCAGGCCCTCTTCTGATAAACATAAAAAACTCATACTCCCTTTTAATGTTACTTAAAATTTGAAAGGAAACTAAATATCCTAACGAACACCAAACCAGTGGTTTCACAATCTGATTTTCCAAATGACAAAAACCACTCCCTTCCCCTACAGCTGAGAATCATCCTGTTGGATAGTAGCACCTGTCAACGAGGACAGAGCAACTGTCACTGAATTCTTAACAATCCACATGGGATCAGACAACCAGTAGTGTTAAAAAGACCTGCAGCCTACAGTGACACAAACAGATCATGGCACTAGCAAGAATATGTAATAATTACCTGATTAAAATTTTTAAAGGAAAACTCTTTGTAGATGGCATCTCTCTCATTTAATTCTGACCATCCTGCTGCTTTCAGGTCACGGATAACTTGGTTCCTCTCTTCTGTTGTCAAACCACGAGCATCTGCTGCCTATGAAAAGAACACATTTCATATCTGATATGTAGAAGTTTGTTTAAACTCAAACACATAATCCTTTACCTTACAGACAAATGCAAAAAATATCTTAAGGGCAACAATTTGTCACTATTTTTGGTTCCTTGGTTCTCAAAAAATATACAAAAACAAGGCTAACTCTGTACAAAATAAGCTGCCTCCATGGAATGTTGTCTCATGCACCTTACTGTTGCCTCAAACTTCACATTTCTGTGCCTCTGGTTTATTACAAGTACAACCATTAACCATGACCACTGGTCATCTTACCAATGGCCAGCATTCCGGGATGTGGGAAACTTGGTAAGCACACCCATGCAAGGAAACCCTGCAAGTCCACTGTTATGAGAATTAGAATTCAGGGCTCTATATTCATGGTCCACTGCTCTTTGTGGAGGCTCCCACACATCTTGGTAGACTTCACTGCTTATTCATATGGGTCTCAACTCTCTGGGCATACTATCCCCTTTCAGGTCTGATGAAAACTAAGCTCCAGAGAGGGGGGAGAAAAACAAATGTCCACTTAACTCAGGATTTGGGATAATAACTTCTAGGAGTCCACAGATCCTCTGGACCACAAGCAAAAAGCCCTTGCCTTAGTAAAGTGAGGTTTTTTCCAGGACACCAGGAAGACAAATCCCTCCAGTCTGGCCAGAGCACTGTCCACCCTGTTCCTGCACTCACCCTGGTGATGAAATTCACAAACCCAGAGTTCTGTTGGTTAACAGGCCCACATTTCCAAGCTATTTGTTTTTTAGGAAAGAAATCTAAACATCACGGCTAGAGAAAGAAGAGAAGGATACTGTAGGAGAAGTCAAAAGAGCTTAGCTCTCCAGCATAAATGCCAAACAATACTTCCAACCATATCTATTTTCGGAGCTATTGAAGGCTCAGGTGAGAGAGGGACTGTCACCCAGAAACACAAAACGTATTATAAGGCGTCCTCACGAAATGCCAACTGGAGGCTGAGCTGGATCCTCCACTGTGAAAGTACAACTCGTTCCCATTTTAGAAATCCTGAAACCTTTTATCACTGACATTAATGTAATTAAGAGGGCAGAATCAGTGAAATTAAGACAACTTATTTTGGGCACCTGGGTGGCTCAGTGGTTGAGCCTGCCTTTGGCTCAGGGTGTGATCCCGGGGCCCCGGGATCGAGTCCCACAGCGGGCTCCCCATAGGGAGACTGCTTCTCCCTCTGCCTATATCTCTGCCTCTCTCTCTGTCTCTCATGAATAAATAAATAAAATCTTTAAAAAAAAAAAAAAAGACAATTTATTCTAATAAAAGGAAAAAAAGGATGCTCATGAGCCAATTTTCTTGTTTCTGTTCCTTGCCAGGTAGCCACCCTTCCCACAACATAAGAAAAAAAAAAAGAAAAGAAAAAAAAGTCTCTAATAGAAACATTTGAAGACTTCTTATCAAAACCAATTACTATTGGGGCACCTGGGTGGCTCAGTGGGCTAAGCATCTGCCCTCAGCTTAGGTCATGATCCCAGAGGCCTGGGATCAAACCCCGCATCAGGCTCTCTGCTTCTCCCTTTCCCTCTGCCCCTCACCCCACGCATGGTCTCTCTTTCTCTCTAACAAATTTTTTTAAAAAGCCAAACAATTACTGTTAATATTAAGATCCAAAACACTGGGACACCTGAGTGGCTCAGTGGTTGAGTGTCTGCCTTCAGCCCAGGGCAGGATCCTGGTCCTGGGATCAGGTCCCACATCAGGCTCCCTACGAGGAGCCTGCTTTCTCCCTCTGCCTGTGTCTCTGCCTCTCTCTCTCTCTGTGTCTCTCATGAATAAATAAATAAAATCTTAAAAAAAAAAAATCCAAAACACCTATTCATTAGTTTTATAGTGACCCACTATAGGAAATAATCTAAAATTCTTATTAGTCACTTAAATATGTTAATTCAACTCCAAAAATTATGTAAAAGAATTTAAATTATCTGTGTCCACGCTGAGTAGCTGCCAAGAAAACCATTAACCATGCTGTGGGTAATGCAGCAGTCACCTGAAGTGAGCAAAACATGCCCACTGAGCTGATCTCCACATTCTCCACCCTGCACATCCCCAATGAGGGCAATGGTATGTGCTCTGTGCTCGGTACTTGCCACAGGTGTCTGCCCAAGAACAGGGACTGAGTCCAGGACTGTGAAATGGAGCCACTTCACCTACCTAGCACAAATGGTCCCCTTGCAGATACACCTTCTGCAGAACCCTTTATGATGGGCTTAATTTTTTTTCTGCAGGAGATGGGGACAGGGATAGGGAAGAGCATAGGGTCTGGAGAGAATGAACTTGATTCAAGGCCTAGCTTTGTCACTTTCAGGTGCGGTGACACTGAACAAATCACTTAGCTTCTCTCAATACCAGTATCCTCATGTCTCTGTCTATGTCTATGGTGGGGGTATCACAACAACTACCTGTCAAACTTTTTTGAAAGGGTTAAAGAGATCTTGAATGTAGACACCTAGCATAGAGCCACCATGGCTTGGTGCAGCCACTCAAATCATGTCGTTTATTCATTCCTCTGAACCCCGTAATTTTACTGGATTATCATCACCTTGGGTAGAGGTATGCTTTGGGACACGTTTAGGTGTCAGTAAGCACTCAACTCGTGCTCTCACCTTACTGGCCACGAAACAGAGTCCATCATCATCATTAAAATCTTTTTTTTTTTTTTTTTTAGATTTTATTTATTTATTCATGAGAGAGCCAGAGAGAGGCAGAGGGAGAAGCAGGCTCCCTGGGGGAACCTGACGCGGGACTCTATCCCAGGACCCCGGGATCACGACCTGGGCCAGAGGCAGACGCTGAGCCGCCCAGGTGCCCCCGTCGTCAAGCTACCTTAAATGAATCCCCGTTAAACACTTTCCAACTGCCCAGGGGGCTCTAGCAAGCGACGGAGGATGAAATGGGAAGTTTAATGCAACATTTCCCCACTAGGTGGTGCTGCGTGTCCAAACTTTCCCTCAGGTTCATTTATCTCAATACATTAATTTCCACGGCCGGTAAAGTGACGGGACGCTCTGCGGAAGAGGAGAGAACAGATCTGTCCCCTGTAAAATAGGTAAGTGTCCCTAATAATTCGTCCTAAAGCAGCACATCCACAGCAGCGCGCTGACCCCGCGCCGAGCGGCGTGGAGCCGGGCCCCGCTCTCAGCCGGCGCACCAGCGAGCGCAGCGCCCGGGCTCGCTAAAGACAGCTTTACCGCTACTATTCGTGCTCGTCTGTCTTTCTTTTTTGTAAGCCAAAATCGTCCCCGGTTTTGTTCTGGCGGGCAGCTCCGTAGACCGCGACGGGACACGCCAGCCCGGAGGTCCGGCAGGGGCCCCGCGCCCGCGCCCGCCCGCCCCCGCGCCCGCGCCCGCCGCGGGGCCCCTCGCTCTCCTCCCGCCGCGCTCTCCTTCCCCCCGGCTCTCACCCCGGCCGACAAGCTCGCGCCCCGGCCCCGCAGGGTCGCCACCACGAGCCGCGACGTCCCCCGCGCCGCCGCCATGGCCGCCGGCCGAGGGCTGCCCGCCGCGCTGCCTGCCTGCCGCCCGCAGGGCCCACCGGGGGGCCGGGAGCCGCGGGGCCGTGCGAACGGCCTCCAGCCGCGCCGTCCTGCGGGCGCCCGCGCGGCCCGCCCCGGAAGGGCCCGGGCGCCTCGGGGCCGCCGACCGCGCGGGCGGCAGGGGGGCGGCAGGCGGGCGGCAGGCGGGCGGCAGGCGGGCGACCCCGCAGGCCCCGCAGGCCCCCTCCAGCCCGGGCGGGGAGCGGGGCGGGGAGCGGGGCGGGGAGCGGGGCGGGGAGCGGGGCGGGGAGCGGGGCCGGGAGCGGGGCCGGGAGCGGGGCCGGGAGCGGGGCCGGCGGGCTGGCGCCGCTGGCTGCGGGGCGCTGGGGCCTGACCCACGTTCGCCGACGGTGGGCGCAAGGACTCCGCGGGCCGGGGCGCGAGGCGGTGGGCGCCGGGCGCGGGTCGGCCCGTGTCCCCGCCCGCGGAGGGCCAGAGCCACCGTGGACCGGCCCGGGGCGAGCTCCGCCTGCCCGCCGGGGAGTCTGGGAGCCTGGCCCTCCGTGCCCCCCGAAGAGAAGCGCCCGGGGCGCGCTCCGCGGAGGAACGTACGCGGGCTATTTACGGTAGTGTGTCTCTTTCTGGAAAAGGGGAGGGGGGGTCTTTTATGTATTCACTAATATTTTATTCTTACTCCTTTTTTTCTTGCCTTTTTTTTGCGATGGGACGCCACATACCATAAAATTCACCCTTTGAAGTGTACAGTTTACGGCCTTTTAGTATATTCACTTGGATCTTTTACTAGTTTAAGCAAATTAATGATACAGCCAAATTTTTAAAAAGATTATTTATTTATTCATGAGAAACACAGAGAGAAGCAGAGACCCAGGCAGAGGGAGAAGCAGGCTCCTGCAGGAAGCCCAATGTCGCATTCAACGCCAGGGCCCTGGGGTCATGCGCTGAGCCACCCAGGGTTCTATAATATAATCCATTTTGCCTAACATTTAGCCATATACTAGAGGATTTTTTCTATGCGTGCCCATTTAAGTTCAACTTAGCAGGTGCTAGCAGTTAATTTTTTTCACATATCGATTGGGGGATAAGCGTTTTTGCCTTCAAATATCCTAAAATTCAGACTTATGGCTCAATCCATATTCTTACCTTTGCCCACTTCACAAAAACTTAATGGAGGAATCTCTGCAGACCCTGATCGGATGTCACTGATCTCAAAGCATTCATCTAAGACATTCTAGTTTCCTTTGGTGCCTCAAGTGGGCAGAGACTGGAGACAGGATTAAAAGTTTCATTTCCAGTACTTAATTGGGTGTATACAGTTATGAAGAATACTCTGCAAACTTGCTTATTGAAGTGAGAACTGCAAAATGAACTGGTGGGTGTGAGGTAACAAGAGATTCCTGATCGGGAGACCTGGGTGGCTCAACAGTTGGGTGCCTGCCTTTGGCTCCGGTCATGATCCCAGGGTCCTGGGATCGAATCCCACATCCGGCTCCCTGCGAGGAGCCTGCTTTCTCCCTCTGCCTGCGTCTCTGCCTCCCTGTGTCTCTCGTGAATAAATAAATCTTTGGAAAAAACAAAACTCCTGATTGTTTTCTTTCCCTATATCCACTGTAGGAAATTGGCATCTCGGCTCTAGTTATGAAAAGCAGCAGCAGTAGCACACTAGTAGGGCCCCGGGGAAGTGAGGTGCACCAGTAGGGGCTGTGAATACTCTGGCTTCACACCAAAGTCTCTAATTAGTAGGATTTAAGTTCCTTAAGTAAAGATTTACTGAGCAACTTCTTTATAGTGGATACTCTTAGGAAAGGCGGTCTCCTGCTCACAGGAGATCTTTTAAGCCCTGTTCACCCATGTAAGAATGGGCCTTGGGCCTAGAACACTTCCTTACCGATAAAGAGCCCATGCAGCCTGTTCGAGGCTTAGCACCTTGTGTGGGAATATCCTTCCCTGATCCAGACTCAGTATATACTCCTTTATTCGTCTTAAGCATGTAAGTCAGATCGTCCTGGGACATGCCCTCCCCTTTCAGTATTAAGAGACTCTGCTGGGTGGGGGTAAACTTGTGCTAAGGCACTAGGGGCCCTCTGGCCTTTGGCTGCTGGGGAGGATCCACTGGCCATGAGGGACCAACGCACACTCCCGGAACTGATCTTGCTTTGTCTCTTCTGTAGGTATACACACACACACACGTAAAGGTTCAAATCCCTCAAATCCCAGCTTCGTCTATTTACTGTGTGTGACCTGGGCAAGTTACTTAACCTCTCTCCATGCCTCCATTTGCTCATTTGTAAAGGGAAATGAGCCATTCTGAACCACTGTCCCTTCCCGCCAGTAACCACCCCAGCCATAGCTGTCCACAACATAAAGCTGTAAACTCCTGCCCAACATAACATTCTGAGAAGGTGACTCAACTAAAGTTCTATTTCCAGAGAATTTAAGGTGCATTATGAAATGAACTACTCTATCTGGAACACTGGAAACAATCAATCTAAAAGTAACTTAGCAGGGGCCTGGGTGGCTCAGTCAGCTAAGTGTCTGCTTCTGGCTCAGGTCATGATCCCAGTCTCCTGGGATCAAGCTCCACATCCAGCTCCTTGCTCTGTCAGCCCCTGCTCCCCCTACTTGGTGTTCTCTCTCTCTGTCAAATAAAATCTTTTTTAAAAAAAGTTTTTCTGTGGTCAGATGTTGTATCTGAGTTTAAAGGATCTTAGAAACAGCTTTTCAAAAAGCTGGTATAAATTTCATGTTGTCTCTTTTCTACATGTGTCCTAAATTAGACTAGAATCAACTGTGGACAAGAACACAGTGTTACATACTTCTTTTGGCTCTCACTGAAACTCACACAGTGCTAAGAACCTCTTAAGGCTGAATCAGTGCATGCTGGGTAGGTAACTGTGACTAAAATTTGAGTGATGCTTTTGCCTAGATCTGGTAATAAATAAGCTTTAGTTTGATGATAATATTTACTTTCTCCTAACATCTGTCGTATCCAGAAACAACTTAAACCACTTCAAATTCTTTCAATGAAATTAAACATTACAAACACCAAAGTACTTGACTCTTTTATTTTCCCATCAGTTACTCAAGAAGGTCACACTTACCAATTCTAGTTATTCTTCTGCAACAGAACACTCTCCTGCACGGAGAGAAAAACTGCAAATGAACAGAAACCAATCTTCTTACACATATATAAGGAATCAAGAGTTTCCTAAAACTATAATGTGAAACTCCTATTTCTTCCTTCTATGAAGCAAACTGTCACTATCCACTATTCCACCTGAATACAGCTCCACATTTGAAACTGGATTACTCCCTTAAAACATTGGATTAGTCAAAACAAGAATGGTGAGCGCCACTGAATATTTTTGCATTTGCTTATTGCAGTACTAATTAAAACACCAATTTATAATTTTTAACACATTTAACAGTTCAACAAATGCATGATTCTTTTAATCTAACTGAAGTTGTAAATCTACACTTCACTGGAGAAGATGTAAGAAAAGGCAGCACTGATTTCTGAAATTCCTTGTTCCAACTTCTTTCAGCCCGTCACTATTCCACGTGTTCCTGCTCTTGTCCTGGAATTAGCCACCGAATGCTCTCAGTTCGAATGGTAGCATACATAATAAAGCTAATTAAAAAGAACAGGGAAAATACAAGCAGCCAGTCCACACTTTTGATCAGAGTGCTGGGAAGAGGGCCTATTTGATCAGCTTGCGTTACCACCACATTTTTCTTGGCTTCTATGCCTGAAAAAGAAATCAGCTGTTTCAAATCAGACAGAAAACATACACGCTAAAGATCTTTCTCAAGCATTTTGTGTGGTATGCAAAAAAGATATGTAGTCTTAAAATAAATACACTGGTGTATCTGGGACGGATTTCACTTGTCTGTTGGTATAATCTGTGTTTGCCTCTCCCCCACCACACATCAAAGGAGCAGGAACCCATTCAGCTGTTCAAAGCCTAAATGCTAAAATTTTTATGAACTCCCCAGAAGGGTCTTAGTGCAGGGTAAGAGTTGTCTTTTGTTCTCTGTGACACCAAAATTCAACAAGTAACTGCTAAAGCTAGTCTCAGGAATCTACAGAATGTTTTCACAGGTGAATGAATGCTAAATTCAAAATGCCTTTAAATCATTTACTGAAAACATTGTTAGAACTAACCACCACTAAGATACGCCATTACCAAAGATGCTATGACTCCTCGATTTCTTTTGGGTTCTAGGTTTTCCTAGAACGTTGAGCAAAATGGCACCTTCTTTCCATATCTGTCTGATTGATAAGCAGGGGTATGGAACTCTAAGACTTGGAATAGCTAACTACCCACCAACAACCCTTTCACTCATATGAGGTAACTCAGCTCTTTGTTCTTTACTGTGAGATATAAGTAGATTTCATGTATATGTAAGGTATGTTTTAACTTATTTTTATTCCCAGTAAATATACTTCAGGAAAAAGTGGGGTTCATAATTAAGATATTCAAGCTTTTGAAGAGCAAACTTATGCAAAGAAAAAAATTTCTTCAATATTTAGTGTTCAAACTTCTACAGAATAAAAAAATTAGGCTACATGTTTTGGCAAATATTAAGGGACTAAAATAGCATCTGCATATGGGTGAATAAATGGAACAACACACAGCAACAAAAAAGAAGAAAATACAACTGTACCCACCAATGCAGATGAATCTCACAAAAACACAATGGTGACTGAAATAAGCCAGCACAAAGGAATCTATTCTGGATGTCTCCATTAATATAAAGTTCAAAAACAGATAACACTAGCCCATTGTGTTAGGAGTCAAGGTGGTAGTTATCTTTGCGGGCAGGAGTGCTGAGGGTGGACTGGTCACATTCTCTCTGGGTCTGAATCCTGGTTACTCAAGGTGTTCATATTGTGAAAATTTATCACCCAGCACACCAATAATTAATGCATACATTTGGGTAAATATTACACTTTAATGAAAAATGTATGTAAGAAATTATCTACAAGGGGCAGCCCCAGTGGTGCAGCGGTTTGGCACCGCCTGCAGCCTGGGGTGTGATCCTGGAGACCCGGGATTGAGTCCCAAGTCAGGCTCCCTGCATGGAGCCTGCTTCTCCCTCTGCCTGTGTCTCTGCCTCTCTCTCTCTTTGTCTATGAATAAATAAATAAAATCTTAAAAGAAAAGAAATGTAAATGTTTAAAAAAAAAAGAAATTATCTACAGGTGTATGGTATGTGAATTATAGAATAATAAAACTGTTTTTTAAAGGTATTGATAGGGATCCCTGGGTGGCGCAGCAGTTTGGCGCCTGCCTTTGGCCCAGGGCGCGATCCTGGGGACCCGGGATCGAGTCCCACGATGGGCTCCCAGTGCATGGAGCCTGCTTCTCCCTCTGCCTATGTCTCTGCCTCTCTCTCTCTCTATCATAAATAAATAAAAATTTTTTAAAAATAAAAAATAAAAAAATAAAGGTATTGATAATCATTAAAATTACCTATTCATGTGAAGCTTGCCACTGATTGAGAAACTTTTAATAGAACCATAGCAGTTCACCAGAAAAGAAGGTTTGCATCTGAAAACCAATCTTGAATCTTTCACTTAAGAAGAGCAGACAGGAACCCACAGAATTAATATACCTGAGCAAAATAAAATCCCTTGAATGGCATATTATTTCTACATACCCGTCTGGTTAAAAATGAAGACTTTCAGTGTTTCCAATGTTCGGTCCGTATGATTAAATCTAGCCATTGGTTTAGCTCCTTGAAATAACAAGATGTTGGGAACAGCTACGGTTCCAAACCTGGTAGAAAGGCTATCATCACAGAAAGAAGTCAGTCAGAAAACCAGAACCAACAGCAGGTTTTCTCACGCAGTTACCATATCAGAATGGATGGCCATAAATCCATTTTTTATCAGTTTATCAGTATCAGTTTCCTGTGACCTAGAGAGGTTTCTGATAACTCAAACTCTATGCTTATAGCTCTTTCTGACCTTTTTCTTTCTTTCTTTCTTTTTTAAAGATTTTATTTATTCATGAGAGACAGAGAGAGAGGCAGAGACACAGGAGAGGGAGAAGCAGGCTCCCTATGGGGAGCCAGATGTGGGACTCGATCCCAGGATCCAGGATCACGCCCTGGGCCAAAGGCAGACACTCAATCACTAAGCCACCCAGGTGTCCCCCTTTCTGATCTTTTTCCTTATGGGTTAAATTTGGGGGCATTCCTATTCTGCTGAGTTGCTTTCTATTATAATAAGGCACTATTCTTCACACAGTTATTCCACTTTTTTTTTTTTTTAAGTAAACTCTACCCCCAATGTAAGGCTGGAACTCACAACCTCAAGATCAAGAAGTGCACACTCCACTGAGTCAACCAAGCTTCACCTAGTGATTCCACTATTTAAGTTGCTAACTGCCAAAAGTGGTCAGACCAGAAAATTCTAGTTCATGGACAAAGCATACTATGTCAATTTTTTTGACAAAAGAAATTTCAGACTCTCCAGAATGCCCATCTCCATCCTTCATATATGAGATTCAACTTAGGGTGAGCAGTTAGTTTGGTTAAGTCAGGACCCGTGGATCTATGGTCTAGCAGACACACCAGGAAGTTCACCACTGGGGCAGGACATAACATGATCCGAGTGGTACTGCTTCACCTTTACATAATACAGTCGGTCCTATAAGCTCTGGAGTCAAAACACTCGGGTTCAAGCCTCAGGTCTGTCACTGAACCAGTTGTGTGAGCTTCAGGCAGACTATTTAACCTCTTTAAGCCTCAGTTTCCCCCATTAGTAAAATGATAGTATTGGAAAATCAGGATTTATTTATTTTGTAAACATGGTGTACCTTAAATATAACACATGAGGCAAACACATGCCCCGGCCTTATAACAAGTCTCTACTCTCCATGATCAGCAGACACTGAGAGGCATGCACGGAGATGACAGAAGAAAGCAGATGATAAAGGCCAGCAGAAAACGGCAGGGTGAGACCCAAACCTAGAGCTTTAAGCTGGTGCTAGGGGCCAGCCCTGCCAGTGGGGTAGGGGGAGCCCAGTCCAAGTCTGACACTGACCTAGACTGTCCTTCCCACCAGTCTCTTACCTTGGGCCAGGCCACCTAGATATTTCCCTGAAGCCCTTGTGAGAATTACTAATTTGCTGCAATTTCTTTCTCCCTAAACAAGTTTAGGTAAATGTTGGCAGTTATATTACCCACATGGAAGATCAGTGGAGTGCAAATTTTTACTCAAAATTTTTACTTGAAGGGTGCCTGGGTGGCTCAGTTGGTTAAGCATCGACTTGATTTAGGCTCAAGCCATGATCTCAGGCTCATGGGATTGAGCCCCAAGTTGGGCTCTGCACTCAATGGGGAGTCTGCTTCTCCCTCTCTCCGTCTCCCTCTGCTCACTTGGTCTCTCTCTCTCTCTCTCTCTCTCTCAAATAAATAATTAAAATCTTTTAAAAAGTCTGAGGGGACACTTGGGTGACTCTGTGGTTGAGCATCTGCCTTCAGCTCAGGGCATGATCCCGGAGTACAGGGATCAAGTCCCACATCGGGCTCCCTGCATGAAGCCTGCTTCCCCCTCTGCCTGTGTCTCTACCTCACTCTCTCTCTCTCTCTGTCTGTCTCTCATGAAAAAAATAAATAAAATCTTCAAAAAAAAATTTTTTTTTTTTACTCAACTTCATTTTTACCAATTTGACCATGTTCCAGACTTTCCAAAGTGATCCACCCACCACCTCCTGTAACCTGCTAAAGGGCATGTGATGCAGAGGAGGAGGGACACACTTTAAAACCCATGCACAGGGGCGCCTGGGTGGCTCAGTGGGTTAAACATCTGCCTTTGACTCAGGTCATGACCTCGGGATCCTGGGATTGAGCCCCACATCGGAATCCCTGCTTTGTGGAGAGTCTGCTTTTCCCTCTTCCTCTCCCTCAACTCATGTTCATGCTCAAGCTTTTTCTCTCACACACAAAAATAAATAAATATTTTTTAAAAAATAAATAGGGCAGTCCTGGTGGCGCAGCGGTTTGGCGCCGCCTGCAGCCCAGGGTGTGATCCTGGAGACCTGGGATCGAGTCCGACATCCGGCTCCCTGCGTGGAGCCTGCTTCTCCCTCTGCTTGTGTCTGCCTCTGTGTGTGTGTGTGTGTCTCTATGAATAAGTAAATAAAATCTTTTAAAAAAAATTTTTTTAATTAAAAAATAAATAAATAAATAAATAAAACCCTCGCACAGTCACAGCCCTTGGGGGAAATACACATCTGAACAAAGCTCTTTATACCTTATCTCACTGAACATCTAAAAAAGACAAAAGCCCACTGAATAACATAAAACAAAAGTAAACACCATTTTATTTATTTTATTTTTGTAAAGATTTTACTTATTTATTCATGAGAGACAGAGAGAGAGGCAGAGACACAGGCAGAGGGAGAAGCAGGCTCCACACAGGGAGCCCGACGTGGGACTCGATCCTAGGTCTCCAGGATCACACCCTGGGATGAAGGCGGCACTAAACCACAGAGCCACCCAGGCTGCCCAGTAAACACCATTTTAAAGGGCTACATTAATCCATTCAATCAATTTATTGACTGTCCACTAAGGAACATGCATACAATAAATGTAAATAAAAGGAAAGAAAAAAGGGGGAGGGAAAGGAAAGAAAGAAAGAAATCCTGAGCAGACACACAACAGGGTGCTGAATCAGGCTACCAAGGGGAGAAACTTAAACTGCAGATGAGTCTCAGGAGGGTTCCACATGTGACACTAATTTTGCTAATTCAGGCAGACCAAAACCCTGAAGAGTCCTCTGGCCCCTCCACTACCATCAAGCAGACCCACCTTTAAATTCCATCCTTAATGCAAACTGGTGCAGGCACTCTGGAAAACAGTATGGAAGTTCCTCAAAAAGTTAAAAATAGAGCTACCCCACCACCCAGCAATTGCACAACTGGTTGTTTATCCAAAGGATACAAACATAGTGACTCAAAGGGGCACCTGCAGCCCAATGTTTATAGCAGCAATGTCCACAAGAGCCAAACTGTGGGAAGAGCCCAGATATCCAGTGACAGATGAATGGATAAAGATATAGTATATATATAAAATTGAATATTACTCAGCCATTAATAAGAATGAAATCTGGGCAGCCCCGGTGGCTCAGCAGTTTAGCGCTGCCTTCGGTCCAGGGTATGATCCTGGAGACCCGGGATCCAGTCCACGTCGGTCTCCCTGCATGGAGCCTGCTCCTCCCTCTGCCTGTGTCTCTGCCCCTCTCTCTCTCTGCATCTCTCATGAATAAATATATAGAAAAAAATAAGAATGAATCTTGCCATTTACATTGATGTCGATGGAACTAGAGGGTAATATAGTTAAGTGAAATAAGGCAGAGAAAAATACCATACGATTTCACTCATATATGGAATTTAAGAAACAAAATAGAGGAACGTAGGGGAAGGGAAGGAAAAATAAGGTAAAAACAGAGAAGTAGGGCAGCCCGGGCGGCTCAGCGGTTTGGCCGCCGCCTTGCAGCCCAGGGCCTGATCCTGGAGACCCGGGATCGAGTCCCACGTCAGGCTCCCTGCATGGAGCCTGCTTCTCCCTCTGCCTGTGCCTCTGCCTCTCTCTCCCTCTGGGTCTCTCATGAATAAATAAATAAAATATTAAAAAACAAAACAAAACAGAGAAGTAAGCAAACCTTAAGAGACTTAATGCTAGGAAACAAAGTGAGAGTTGCTGAAGGAGAGATGGGGGGGAATGAGTAAATAGGTGATGGGCATTAAGGAGGGTATGTGATGTAATGAGAACTGGGTGTAAAAAGAAAAAAAAAAAAAGAAGAACTGGGTGTTACTTGAAATTGATGAATCACTAAAGCCTACCCCTGAATCTAGTAATACAATATATGTTAACCAAATTGAATTTAAATTTTTAAAAAAATTATTAACTTAGTCATAGTAATTCACTCATTTATATAATACAACCCAGGGCTAGTTACTTACTTCTGTTCAAAATTGGGGGGAAATTATCGTACATATTCACTATACCCATTTTGAGGACAAAATGAGATACAAATGAAAAGTACTTTCCCCAATGTCTAGCACATGGTAGGCCCTCCATAAACAATAGATGTAATTAACATAAAGATAGATAGGGAAGCCTGGGTGGCTCAGTGATTGAGCATCTGCCTTTGGCTCAGGGTGTGGATCCCAGGGGTCCTGGGATCGAGTCCCACATTGAGTTCCTTATGGGGAGCCTGCTTCTCCCTCTGCCTGTGTCTCTGCCTCTCTCTCTGGGTCTCTCATGAATATATAAATTTAAAAAAAAAAAAAAAAAAAGACAAATTCCACCCTGCAGACAACAGTCCCTTCTCTTCAGGGGCCTCCAGAAAGTGAGTCTCAGCTCCCTGAGGAGTCTTTACCACTCACCCTTGCCCATCCCTCCTGCTAGTCCACTTTCCATGCTCACACCTACATTCTCATCTTTGAATTTAAATGACTACCTCCAAATAACTGCAACCATCATCCAGAAGGATGACATGTAAGCTCTATTCAGGGAACATACCTGCTGTGCTGAGAAGCATCGAGTGCCAAAAAATGAAGAGCTGGAAATGCCCGGGGCAGAGAATTAAAATGAGGGGCCAAACTGGCAGAAAATCGGCACCATGGGGTGTAAAACAGGACCAGCGTGCAGTCACTACCATTTGGATTCAGAAAATCCATAAGGTCCTGTAGTAAAAAAAAAAAAAAAACAAGTGTTAAAGTCAGCAGTAAATGTTCATGTACATTCTTCTGGAAGGATGCCCAAGAAAGTGGAAACACTGCTGCCTCCAAGGAGAGGAGGCAGGGACACGATAGGGAGACTACAGGATATCCCCTTAAGAACCTTTTGGGTTTGGGGGCACCTGGGTGGCTCAGTGGTTGAGAGTATGTCTTCCACTCAGGTCGTGATCCAGGGGTCCTGGGATCGAGTCTCCCATCCGGCTCCCTGTGAGAAGCCTGCTTCTCCTTCTGCCTATTTCTCTGCCTCTCTCTGTCTCTCATGAATAAATAAATAAAAATAAAAAATAAAGAACCTTTTGGGTTTTGAACCATAGGAATGCATGAATCAGCAGCAAAGTATTGGCAAATAACGAATCATAAACTTTCCCGTAGGCTTTCTTGATAGTACTGTATAGCAATTTCAGTATCTTTCGGGATTCGTCAATTCAAATACTAAGTACCCACAAGGCACAAGCCATTGTCCCCACCTCTGACCTGTGCCTTTCACACATTCTAATGGCATTATTAAAGCACTGAACAGTAGATCCAGATCTGCAAGCAGTCAAATCAATGTATTTGCCCAAAGGCTAGTTCAATGACAGGGTGCATCATCCCTGCCACCACCCTAACTCAGACTGCTGAAACTGCTCTCTCCTGGTCAAGTGTGTGACACTCAAGAAACAGTCCAGCAGGACTGAGGCACACTGTTCACCAGGCACTAAGGGGAGGGTGTGAGGCCAGCGCGGACCCCTGTACTTCAAGGGGCCACGGACACTCCATATACCATTTACCCTCATTTAAAATAAGCAGTCATAGCGTGCAGAGCTAGGATTTCTTCTCATATTACATAAGCAGCCTAAACTCATCCTGCTACCTGACTCAACAATCCCACAGAAACAGTCAGACATTATCCTAGTGTTCTCTTTGGAATTATTATTTATCCAACGGGCTGGAAAAGCATGGCTGCATTGGGGACAACTCACTCTGGAGAAAACACTGGAATCATAGTCTTTGAAGAAACTTTTCATTAATATAACCTGCTTCCCAGGGGTATCACTAGTCTAAACACTGCTAATCACAATCTTAGTAATTCAGATATTTTTAACTTACCTCTGTAATAAATAGCTCATTTGGAAGAAGAAAAATGCTAGGATTCTGATGCTAAGTGCCTATCTGTCCAATGGGATTTTTTTTTTTTTTTTAAGATTTCTTCATTTATTTGAGACAGAGAGAGCATGAGTGGGGGGTTGGAACGGAGGGAGAGAGAGAATCTCAAGCAGACTCTGGGCTGAGCGCAGAGCCCAACATGGGGCTCTAACTCACGACCCTGAGACCACCACCTGAGCTGAAACCAAGACTCAAACTAAACCAACTGAGCCACCTACATGCCCCTGGGATCTCCATCATGAGGCTTGGTGGAGAGAAGACCCCAAGGATGACTAGGCTTAAGCGGCCTACAAAGCATAATTGATAACTGACACTAGTTCTATTGCCTCCTCTCCTCTCCCTACAAACATGAGAGCAAAGTCAATTTTCACTGATGCAGCCGTCAGAAAATGATAAAGATCCCGACCCTCCGTTTGATAGCTGATAGAATATTAAATAGGAAAATCAGTATGCAGAAAAGGAGGAAGAAACTAAGCCATCCTTTCTTACCTGTGACATATTTAAAACTTTGAGAGTAAAGTTTTCTAAGCCGGTCACATTTCTCTCCTCGCAGTTCACCTTGGGAGATTTCAGACTTTCCGTGTTATTGGAGTCCTCGTGTGGGGCCGGGTCCGATTCGCCCACCTCGGGCTCTGAGTAATACTCCTCCTCTCTGTCCTGGAAGCTGGCCCCCATGCCGTCCAGAGAGAAGAGGTGCTCTCGGAGGCTGCACCGCGAGTCCTCCTCCCCTTGGGCCCCACAGGTGCCGCCACTGGGCTCGGAACTCAGCTTGTCGTCCGTCTCCCCGGGGATCACGGACAGCATCAGCACATGGTCGCCATCCGCGTCAAGCCCCAGGACCGTGCCTGCCTCTCCTGCTGACCTGTCCTGGCCCCCGGGGCCACGTGGGTGCTCTTCCTCACTTGTGGACACGACTCCGGCCAGCAGAGCATGAGCAGGCTGCTCCTCCGACTGCAAGTGACTGCCTTCCTCAGCAACTAAAACATGCCAGCATGTTCCCAGGTGTAAGTCACTTCAAAGTACACGCACCCCCAAAGAATTACAGTTATCCTCAAACAAGAAATTTTCCCCTACCAAGAAAAAAGGGTAATTTTCCCATAAAACTATCAGAGGGCCACCCATCATTCTCCAGATCATGAAGAAAAAGGTACCAGGTCAATGAATGTCAGATACCAAATGGACAACTACATGCCTTCATGTGATACCTGCTATTTGTCCTGTCGATTATAAGCAAAAACATTCCACTGCAAATATCCGATTAGGAAAATATAACGCAAATACTTCAACAATTTCATATGCTTGATGAAAATATCCAACAAAACAATGATGCCTTTATAGAAGATTCTACTATAGCAAGGCAACCTTGCACACATCATAACAGCTCTGAGAGCCCGGCAGGACAAGGATCACCATCCCCACTTAACGGATGACCAAGCCGAGGCACAGAGAAGCAGCATAAGGCCCAACCCAAGCAAGCTAGTAAGCAGCAGAGCCAGGTCTCTGAGTGAAGTCTTCTGACTGCTACTCCAGATCAGGCCTTACCCTGCCCCCATAATACCTCAGGGAGTGCTGTGCCTCGCAACCTGAGAACACTACTCCAGCCATACAGCAGCTCCTGCATGAGGTAGCCTCTCTCCTGCTTGCCACCCTTGGGAGTGCCAGGAGGTACACCCCACAGTGCCAAGGCAACAGCAGAGGTAAGGAGGACTTTCCTCCCACTTTTGGAGCCACTAGACAGGGAGTGGGCAAAATGTTTTGGGTAAGGGAAGACCCTAGGGAAGTCTCATTCACTGAGCAATCTCCACTCACCTTTTTTAACAGTGACTCCTGCCTTCCAACTCCCCTTAACTCAATAAAAGCAGCCAGACTCAGTGCCAACCACGGGGCAGCGGAAACAAATGAGCCCAGCTGTACTCAGACAAGCTCGCCTTGCGGCTAGGTAACCACCAGCCATGTAATGGGCTGTGCCCTGTCAACAGCATGTCACCCAAGTGTGAATAACCAACTGACTTTAAAGTTGGGGAGAGGTCTGGGAGCTTCCTAAGGTATGCACACTTAGTGTAAGAGCTCAAAGAATATCCCCATAGAGATTTGCAGATTCAAAGAACATTCTCTCAGAATCCTGCTTCTGGCTAAGTTGGAGGAAGAGAGACCAGATTTACCCTCCCTAGTGAAACAACCCCCAAAAGGCCAAAAATGTGCAAAAGTTTCAGGAGACTAGTTAGCCCGCAAGGAAGGATAGGGATCCCTGCAGAACAGGAAGAGAAACAGAGGAGAGCCCTACAGGGGCTCTAGCTTACCACCTGAGGGAGTGCCTGCCACAGCTCAGGAAGGGGGGAAGCAGGAGTCCAGCAGACTCCTCCAGTTGAGGAGATGGTACTGAGGGTTCAGAGGGACCAAGAAATCTAGAGTTTGCAGGACAGAATAGTGGAGATGGGCAAGCTGCAGAGAGAGGACCCAGAGACCTGCAGAGAGACCCCCATCAAACACACTCATCAACATTTACATGGGAGTAAGTTCCCAAAGCAAAGCAAAGAACCACCCAAAAGGATCAGAGGCAATAGTAAGTACCCACCACTCACAGAGAGCTGGGAGGAGTACCTGTTCTCACCAGCTAGACTAGAAAACCTCACAATTCACAGAGCACCGGAGAGAGGATGCAAAAGTAGTTGTGCACAATTAACCCTACAGTAAATACAGCTGTGCACCCATCTAGCAAACCTTAAAAGCAAGGCTCAAACCAGGCTCAGCTAACTTAACTGTACCCCAGGACAAAATTCATGAATATTTAGATGAACACTAAAATATCTAGCACTCAATAAGATCAAACTTATGTCCGGCATCCAATCAAAAGTTACCAGGCATTCCAAAAAGCAGGAAAATAAGATCCATAATGAGAACAAGAATTAACCAATTACAACTGACCCAAAGCTTGCAGATGTCAGAATTAGGAGATGAGGATATTAAAACAGTAATTATAACTCTATTACTATGTTCAGAAAGTTAAGCAGGTATAGAGACATAAGATATAAAAGACCCACATCAAAATGCAAATCAAAACCACAGAGATGGGATCCCTGGGTGGCGCAGCGGTTTGGCGCCTGCCTTTGGCCCGGGGCACGATCCTGGAGACCCAGGATCGAATCCCACGTTGGGCTCCCTGCATGGAGCCTGCTTCTCCCTCTACCTGTGTCTCTGCCTCTCTGTCTCTCTCTGTGTAACTATCATGAATAAATAAATAAAATCTTTAAAAAAAAAAAAAAAAAAAACAAAACCACAGAGATCTCACCTCACACCTTTTATCAAAAAGACAAGAAATAACAAGTGCTGGGGATATGGAGAGAAAAGGAAACCTTCATGTGCTCTTGGAAGTAATGTAAATTGGGGCAGCTATTGTGTAAAACAGTATAGAGGTTCCTCAAAAAATTAAAACTATAATTACCATATGATCCAGCAATTCCACTTCCAGGTGGAACAAAAACACTAATTTGAAAAATATATGCATCCCATGTTCATTGCAGCCTTATTTACAAAAGCCACAGAAGCAATTTAGGTGTCTACCAAAGGAAGGATAAAGAACATAGAATCTATACACACGATATCATTATTCAGCCACAAAAAAGGAAACCTTGCCATTTGCAACAACATGCATAGATCATTATGCTAAATTGAGATGAATCCCAGAAAGACAGATTACCCTATGCTCTCACTTACATGTGGAATCTTCATAAATAAATAAATAACTAGCTCAGAGATACAGAGAACAGACTGGTGGCTATGAGAGGTGGTGGTGGAAGGGGGTGAAGATGGGGGCGCCTGGATGACTGGTCAGTGAAGCATCTGCCTTTGGCTCAGGTCATGATCCCAGGGTCCTGGGATGGAGCCACACATTGATCCCTGCATTAGGCTCCCTGCTCAGCAGAGAGCCTGCTTCCTCCTCTCCCTCTGCTCCTCCCCCTGCTTCTGTGCTGTCAAATAAATAAAGTCTCTTTAAAAAAAAGGGGGTGGGTGGGGAGGGAGATCCCTGGGTGGCTCAGCGGTTTAGCGCCTGCCTTCGGCCCAGGGCGTGATCCTGGAGTCCGGGGATCGAGTCAGGGGATCGAGTCCCGCGTCGGGCTCCCTGCATGGAGCCTGCTTCTCCCTCTGCCTCTCTCTCCCTCTCTGTGTGTATCTCATGAATAAATAAATAAAAATCTTTTAAAAAAAGAAAAAAAGAAAGAGAGTATAGATGGTCAGAAAGTACAAACTTTCAGGTACAAAATAAGTCATGAGAATGTAGATTCACAGTATGGTGACTCTAGTTAATAATACTAATACTGCATTGCATATATGAAAGTTACTGAGAGTAAATCTTAAAAGTTCTCGTCACAAGAAAAAAATACTTTAGGGGGGCGCCTGGGTGGCTCAGTCAGTTAAGCATCTATCTGCCTTTGGCTCAGGTCATGATCCCAGGTTCCTGGAACCAATGCCCATGGCAGGTTCCCTGCTCAGCAGGGAGTCTGCTTCTCCTGGCTCTCTGTCCCTCCCCCCACCCTCCCCCCACCCTCCCCCGTTCCTGTCTGTACACCCGCTCTTTCTCAAATAAATAAAATTTTTTCAAAGATTTTATTTATTTATTCATGAGAGACACAGAGAGAGGCAGAGACACGGGCAGAGGGAGAGGCAGGCTCCATGCCGGGAGCCCGACGCGGGACTTGATCCCGGGTCTACAGGATCGCGCCCCCGGCCGAAGGCAGGCGCTAAACAGCTGAGCCACCCGGGCTGCCCGATAAAATATTTTTAAAAAAATATTTTAGGGGATCCCACCCGGGCTGCCCAATAAAATATTTTTTAAAAATATTTTAGGGGATCCCACCCGGGCTGCCCAATAAAATATTTTTTAAAAAAATATTTTAGGGGATCCCACCCGGGCTGCCCAATAAACTATTTTTTTAAAAAATATTTTAGGGGATCCCACCCGGGCTGCCCAATAAAATGTTTTTTTTAAAATATTTTATTGGGGATCCCTGGGTGGCTCAGCGGTTTAGCACCTGCCTTCGGCCCGGGGCGCGATCCTGGAGACCCGGGATCGAGTCCCGCGTCGGGCTCCCGGCGTGGAGCCTGCCTCTCCCTCTGCCTGTGTCTCTACCTCTCTGTGTGTCTATCATAAATAAAATCTTTAAAAATATCTATATTTTTTAGGTGGGCAGCCCGGGTGGCTCAGCGGTTTAGCGCCGCCTTCGGCCCAGGGTATGATCCTGGAGACCCCGGATCGAGTCCCACGTCGGGCTCCCTGCATGGAGCCTGCTTCTCCCTCCGCTGTGTCTCTGCCTCTCCCTCTCTCTCTCTCTCTCTCTCTCTCTCTCATGGATAAATAAAATCTTAAAAAAAAAAAAAAAAATAGCCGGCCAAACGGTCGGGACCTGAACAACGCGCGAGGGGCGGGACGACCCGGCCCTGCAGGGTAAGGCCGCAGCCTCGGCCGCGGGTCGGGCCGGGCTCCGGCGTGGCTCCTCCCCCCGGGAGGCCCGGAGAGCGTGCTGTGGCTAGCAGCGGCTTACGCGGGGAGCCTCCTCTAGGTACGCCCGTCTGTCCTGCCTACAGGCAGCTGACCGAGCGCGGCCTTCTTAAAAAAAAGTGATCCGTCAAAGTGCAAAATAAAGCGTGGGCCCTGCAGGCGGAAAGGCAGGCTGTGACAGGCCCCGGAGAGCAAACCCGGCCCCGCCCGGACACGGAGCTACTCGCAGCCGGTCTCCTAGGTGGGTGCGTCGGGCGCCGGGAAGGTCGGCTCCTCGCTAGGATCCGCGTCGCCCCTAATAACGGGCGCGCCTCCGTAGGCGCCCACACGCTGCCCCTGGCGACTGACGGACGCCTGCGGCGCGGGCCTGCACGGGCTCCCCGCCGCCCCAGCCCACCCCGCGGAAAGGGGTCGGGACGCCGCGGGGCTGGGCGCGCGGGCCGGCGCCACGAGGAGCCGAGGGGCGCGCCGCGGGCCCCCGCGCAGGTGAAAGAGCGCCGCCCGAGCCGACCTCCACGCGCGTCATTTCGCTCGCCGCCGCCGGCCGCCCCACCCCCGCCGGCCACGGCCACGGCCACGGCCCCAGCCCGCACTCACCCTCCAGGCCGCGGGCGGGAGACCCCAGCACCCACAGCAGGACCTGCCACCAGCCGAGGAGCCGCATGGCGCGGGGCTAGGAGCGTTCGGGACCACTGCCCGAGCCGCAGGGCAACGGGCGCTCGGCGGGGCGCGGCGCGGCGCGCTCCTGGCTTCCTGGGGGAGGGGAGCCGCGAGCGCGAGCACGAGCGCGAGCGCGAGCCCGTGCCGCCATCTTGGAAGCTGGCGGCGGCCGCGAGCGCCATCCTGGAGTCGGGCGGCCTGCCTCTGGCTTGTGGCCTAGAGGCCTCTAGTCCTTGGCGTCCGCCGCTGTTCAGGATCCCAGAGCTAGACACCTCCGGTCGTCTCGAGCTCTCCCGACCCGCAAGCCCCGGGCGGGGCTCCAACACAGACCCGCAGCCCGCCTTGTTCGCGCGGAAGGCGCCCTGGCTGCCGGCAGCAGGCGCTGCGTCTGTACGGCGCCGCGTTCCGGGGCGGGAGAGGCTCTGAGGCCTCCGCCGAGTGCCCGGAATCTCCGCCTTCCCCCCCGGCCCTGCCTGCCCGGGCCGCGCGGATCACGGGGCGCCCAGCTAAATTTGAATTTCGCAGAAACAACAAATAGGTTTTTATCTTACTCTAAGAAACATACGGATTTTGTTTCCTTTTTTTTTTTTTAAGATTTTAAAAGATCATAAGCAGGGGGAGGTGATAGAGGAAGAAGCAGGTTCCCTGCTGAGCGAGGAGTGGGCAGTGAGGCTCCATCCCAGGATCCTGAGATCATGACCTCGGCCTAAGGCAGAAGCTTAACCGACTGCCCCGCCCAGGCGCTCCGAAACATACAGATTTTCTTTTTCTTTTTCTTTATTTTTAATTTGTAAGAGTGTACAAGGAGACACCGAGACATAGGCCGAGGGAGAAGCCGACTCCCCGCGGGGCACCGGATGCGGGACTGGATCCCAGAACCCCGGGATCACGCCCTGAGCGGAAGGCAGATGCTCAACCCGGATTTTCAATGTAGCTTTCTTTGTCCTGTAATTGTATTTGAGGAGTCTGATAACCGTAATCCTGCCTCCTGTGAACCCAGGGCAGGCAGTTTTTGTTGGTTGGTTGGTGTAACTAACCCACTCGCAGGGCAGTCTCCGACTCCCGGACCCTCCCCTCAAGCCCCGTCCCCGAGGAGGTTGGGCCACCTCTAAGCACACAGCCGGGATGAGGAGGGGAGCGGAGTAGCAGAGGAACAGGGCTCCGCATTCCAGAGCTAGGGGGGAGGGAGGAGGGACCTGAGAGAGCAAGCTGAGATGAAAACAATGACTCTCCAGGTCAGCAGTTAGGGGGAAGGGCCTCCTAAAGTCAGTAAAGCAAGTTTTGGGCATCCTGCAGTGCTACATCAGTGCAGCTTTCAAACTTGCATTAAGTGAGGTTAAAAACACAGAAATAGATGTTAAAGATCTTACGTCAAATCCTTGGTAGTTACAGTTGGGCTGGCGAGTCTGGGGACCTCAAAATGGCCCACCCGAGGCCAGCAACCCCCCAATAACACCGCCCTACCCCCATCTTCCCGCCAACGCCACCTTGCTGCCCTACCCTAACTTAGCTTAGGAAACCCGTAACCTTTGCCCTAACCAAAAAAAAAAAAAAAAAAAAAGACCCGGAAAAGACCGAAAACCTGAAAAACATCACCAAATAAGGAAACCTCACCCCATATTTCCCTACCTAACCCTCCCGCCAAAAACTCCTTATAAACCCTCCTGCGACCTGCCTGGGCGCGACTTCCCTGCTCTCTCTCTCTCCCCTGGGGGCCGCGGAACCTCGCTGGAGACCGTGTCCCATTAAAAGCTTGTTTCGACCAACTTTTGCCTGGCCTCTCCATTTCACTACCGATCGGATTAAACCTGACATTTGGTGCCGACACCCGAGAGGAGATCGAGGCCCCACGCTGGTTGGGGAGCCTCTCTCTTCTCACCACCAGGCTCAATGGCCCCCCTGTGGGTACTTTTGACTAAACCTGACAGTTACCCCAACTTTGAGAGGGAACTAGGCTATTTTTTGGCCACGTGGCGAATCCCAACTTCCAACATTTTTTTTAAAGATTTTATTTAGTTTTTCATGAGAAACAGAGTCAGGTAGAGACATAAGCAAAGGAAGAAGCAGGCTCCCTGGGGGAGCCCGATGCGGGATTCGTTTCCAGTACCCAGGGATCACAAGCTGAGCCAAAGGCAGATGCTCAACCACTGAACCACCTGGGTGACATACAGGTGTCACCCAACTCCAACATTTGTAAGAGTATATGGTTGGTCAGCAACTTAATAACTGCACCAGCCAGGTGCCCCAAACCTTATTTTCTTTCACTTCTTCTTTCCCATACCCTTCATACCTAATTCAAAGATGCATAAAAGCCAATAGGACAGAGGATTAAGGGAGTTTAGGACTTACAAAAAGGAGAGTGATTTGATTGGTCTAGACACTCCAAAGTGAATGCTCTGTGTTTACTATCTCCTTTTTATTATGTCCTTTCCCTCCCTGTGTTTTTGCTTTAGCTATTGGGACAGATATTCTGCAGATGTTAGAATTGTTGTCTGGTTAAATACTGTGTATTCACTCTTCTAATGACATCGCAGGAAATGCTGTCAACAGGACAGAATCCATATTTGACTGTCTCACCACCAGGGGGCACTTGCATTTATTTTCAGCAAGAAAATTGCCTTCAGGTTTATCTTGAAACTCCCATTTTATTTTCACTTCTGAGGGGTGAAAAAGTTGACATCATCTTCTTCCTTTGGCTGAAATGAACTCCGTGTACCAACACCATTTGGCCTGGGATTGTTCATTCGTGTGAATGATAATAATTTGATAATAATTGGAATTGTTATGCATAAATACACACCCACATACCTAGTGTTTAGTTTGTCCCTCTTCATAGGTTTGCCTAATTTGTTTTGAATCTGATGAGTCATGAGAACTTCTCCTTCTCGGTGTTTTTCTCTCTCATGAACAAATGAGTATTTACTTTCCTTTATTTTTTTATTTATTTTTTTTTTTTACTTTCCTTTAGATCACTATAGCAAAGTACATTTTCCAAAGACTGCCACAATAATACCCCTCCTCCCACATGCTGTTCTTTAAAATAATTATGCCCCTGCCTAGTCAACAGGTAGAATCAAATTCCCCTTTCCTTGAATCTGGGTGGGCCTGTGATTCACAAGGAGCCAGGAGAATGTAACAGTACGTGAAGAGATCCTGTGTAACTTCTGAGGCTACACAGTTTTACCCTCTTCCCTGGAAGATTTGCATGGAGGCACTAAACTGAAACACAAAGTAGTTGAACTGTCTTAAGCTGCCATGTTCTGACGAAGCTCAAACCAGCTTGCCCAGAGAAGCCCAGACACTACTGAGGAATGTCCACCATCACTCCCTGATCCCACTTATACTCTGCTCCGCCTTCGGCTATCCCTGAACTCCTACTGCCTAAGAGACCACAGCCAGAAATGACCTGACCCACAGATGCAGAGATAAAAAAAAACTAGTGTTATTGGGATGCCTGGGTGGCTCAGCAGTTTAGTGCCTGCCTTCGGCTTAGGGTGTGATCCCCATCTGGGGATTGGATCCTGCATCGGGCTCCCTGCATGGAGCCTGCTTCTCCCTCTGCCTGTGTCTCTGCCTCTCTCTCCCTATGTCTCTCATGAATAAATAAAATATTTTTAAAAATTTTTTTCCTTTAATTCCAGTATAGTTAACATAGAGTGTGATGTTAGTTTCGGGTGTATAATACAGTGATTCATGAGCCTAGTTGAATCTTAACATTATCCTGAAAGGGAAATTTCATGAGTTGGCCATTCATTTCTTAGTTATATGAATACTTGATAAAACAATTATTATAACAATTATTTATAATCAGTGCATTAGTTGTCTATTGCTACATAACAAATTACCCAAAACTTGGTGTCTTAAAACAGTAATAATCATTATCTTACACCATTTATACGGGTTAGGAACTCAGGCATTGGCAATATCCCTGGCTTAGCTGGGTGTTCCTGGCTGAGAATCTCTGATGAGATTACATTCAGGATGGTGGGTAGTGCTACAGTTATCTGAATACTTGATTGGGGGGATCCCTGGGTGGCTCGGCAGTTTAGTGCCTGCCTTCGGCCCAGGGCGTGATCCTGGAGTCCTGGGATCGAGTCCCGCATCAGGCTCCATGAGGGACTTCTCCCTCTGCCTGTGTCTCTGCCTCTCTCTCTGTGTCTCTCGTGAATAAATAATAAAATAAAATCTTTAAAATAAATGAATACTTGATTGGGAATGGAAGATACGCTTCCAAGATGACAAGTTGCTGGCAACTGATGGCAGGAGAGCTCAGTGCTTAAACATGTGGATCTCTCTGTAGGACATTTTGTTCTCATGACATGACAGATGGCTTTCCTCCGACCAAGCGACATAAGAGAGCAGCGCTAAAGCTGCAGTACCTTTTATGTCCTAGCCTCAGAAATTACACACCACCGTTCGTGCAGTATCCCATTAGTTACACATGTCACCACATTTAATGTAGGAGGAGGCTATACAAGGACATAAATACCAGAAGATAAGATTTTATTTATTTTTATTTTATTGGGAGCTATATTGGAGGCTGGCTTACCACAGTGAGTAATAATATTTGGATTCCTATAGTATTAACACTTGAAGATGTTGTACATAATATTGTGTTAATAAAAAACTTTTAAAAAGTAGTGATTGGGGCATCCCAGGTGGCTCAGCAGTTTAGCGTCGCCTTCAGCCCAGGGCGTGATCCTGGAGACCCAAGATCAAGTCCCATGTCGGGATCCCTGCATGAAGCCGCTTCTCCCTCTGCCTGTGTCTCTGACTCTCTCTCTCTCTGCTCTGTGTCTCTCATGAATAAATAAATAAAATCTTTAAAAAAAAAAAAGAATAAAAAGTAAAAAGTAGTAACTGAAAAAAATACTGTTATAAATAATATGAAACATAAAAAATACCTATCCAAGCCATCACCTAATGATCAATATAGGCTTCCTTCTCTTTTCAATTCACTGAATCTAATTTTGAGAAGTACTTGAGCTTATAACAGATTTGTGAAGTTCTGTTTAGGAAATACCAAACCCTCAAGCTATAAATCCTTAAACTGTAATTCAGTTTACTGTGTTTGATAATGTATCCAATGTAGTATTTGGAGAAACTGAGTCACTAATCCTGCCTTCACAATATTAAAAGTGACATCATGAGATCGAACCCCATGTCAGGTTCCACACCCTGAGGCAGAGTCTGCTTGAGATTCTCTGCCCTCTCCCTCTGCCCCTCCCCTGGCTTGCCTTCCTTCTCTTTCTCTCACTCTAAAATAAATAAATAAAATCTTTTTTTAAAAATTTGATCTATAGGGCAGCCCCGGTGGCTTAGTGGTTTAGCGCTGCCTTCAGCCCAGGGAGTGATCCTGGAGACCTGGGATCAAGTCCCACGTCGGGCTCCCTGCATGGAGCCTGCTTCTCCCTCTGCCTGTGTCTCTGCCTCTCTCTCTCTCTCTCTCTCTCTCTGTGTGTGTGTGTGTGTCACATGAGTAAATACATAAAATCTTTTTTTTTAAAAATTGATCTATAGTGATCTATAGATATAATACAATCCCTAACAAAATCAAAGGAATTGGTACAAACTGACAAACTTATCCTAAACTCTGTATGGAAACATGAAAGCCAAAATATCCAAAACAATTTTGAGGAAGAAAAACAAAGCAAGAAAAATAACTTGGCTGCCTCAGGAACATGTGACTTTTTATCTCAGGGTCCTGAATTCAAGCCCCATGTTGGATGTAGAGCTTACTTTAAAAAAAAAAAAAAAAAGGAAAGAAAAGTAAAACAAAGTAAGAAGACATTACTACCTGATTTCAAAACTTACTATAACCAGAGATGGGCAGCCCGGGTGGCTCAGCGGTTTAGCGCCGCCTTCAACCCAGGGTGTGATCCTGGAGACCTGGGATCCAGTCCGACATCGGGCTCCCTGCATGGAGCCTGCTCTCCCTCTGCCTGTGTCTCTCTGCCTCTCTCTCTCTCTCTGTCTCTCATGAATGAATAAATAAAATCTTTAAAAATAAAAAAGAAAAGAAAAAAGAAATTTGGGGCACCTGGGTGGCTCAGTTGGTTAAATGTCTTCCCTCGGCTGAGGTCATGATCCTGAGGTCCTGGGATTGAGCCCTGCGTCAGGCTCCCTGCTCCATGGGGAGCCTGCTTCTCCCTCTCCCTGTGTCTGCGCTCCCGCTGCTTGTGTTCGCTCTCTCCTTCTGTCAAATAAATAAATAAAATCTTTTAAAAATAATAAAATAAAAATAAAGAAATCCAAACCAAGGGTTGCCTGGGTGGTGCAGTTGGTTAAGCATCCTACTCTTTGTTTAAGCTCATGTCCTAATCTCAGGGTAGTGGAATCCAGCCCCATGTTGAGCCTCAAGCTCAGTGCGGAGTCTGCTTCGAATTCTCCTCCCTTTGCTTAACGGACTGAGCCACCCAGGCACCCCTATATGTATTCATCTGTTTGGAAAGATGTGCAATCGTAACAATATTTTAATCCAAGGACATGGTATATTTGTCTATATATTTAGGTTTTCCTTGATTTCTCTCAGCATTGTTTTATAGTTTTCAGTGTACAGAACCTAAACTACTTCGGTTGAATTTATTCCTAGTTATGTTATTGGGGTTTTAGTTTATTTGTTAAATATTTTATATATTTATTTGCGAGAGAGAGAGAGAGCATGAGTGGGAGCAGGGGAAGAGGCAGAGGGAGAAGCAGACTCCTTGATGAGTAAGTCCCAAGGCAGGGCTCGATCCCAGGCCCCTAGGATCATTTCCTGAGCCAAAGGCAGAAACTTAACCCACTGAGCCACACAGGTGCCCCTATGTTATTGTTTTTGATGATATTATAGATGGTATTGCTTTCTTTATCTCATTTTAGTATTGTTTCATTGCCAGTATATAGAAACACAGTCCATCAAAATCCATTTTTTAAAAGATTTTATTTATTTATTCATGACAGAAAGAGAGAGAGAGGCAGAGGGAGAAGCAGGCTCCATGCACCGGGAGCCCGATGTGGGACTCGATCCCGGGTCTCCAGGATCACACCCCGGGCCGAAGGCAGTGCTAAACCGCTGGGCCACCAGGGCTGCCCCCAAATCCATTTTGATCTTGTATCTTGCAAGCTTGCTAAACTCACTTATTTTGGGAAGTTTTTTGGGTGGCTTCCGTAAGATTTTCTGCATTTGAGATCATATTATCTGTGAAAAAAGACAGTTGTTCTTTTCTTCCAAACTATATACTTTGAATCTCATTTTATTGCTGACTGCACTGGTAGAACTTTCCATATATTATTCGATAGAAATAGTCTGAATGGACATTATTGCCTTGTTCCTGATGTTGGGGGGGAAAACATTCTGTCAGTCTTCATCATTAAGTATGATGTCAGCTGTATGTTTATGATACATAAACCACATGGCCTTTTACAGATTAAGAAGGTTCTCTTTTCTCACTTTTTTGAGAACTTTAAAAAAAATCATGAATGGGCATTGGATTTTTGTAAAATGCTTTTTCTGTATTTACTGATATGACTTATTTGACATTACTGTATAAATGGTTTATTCTACTTTATTCTATGAATGTGGTATATCACATTAACAGATTTTTTAAAGATTTTATTTATTTACTCATAAGAGACACCGAGAGAGGCAGAGATACAGGCAGAGGGAGGAGAGCAGGCTCCATATAGGAACCCGATGCGGGACTCAATCCCAGAACTCTGGGATCATGTCCCAAGCCCAAGGCAGACGCTCAACCACTGAGCCACCCAGGCGTCCCACATTAATAGGTTTTTAAAAAGATTTATTTACTTATTTGACAGAGAGAGAGAGAGAAAAGGAGGGAAGGAGAACACATGCAGGGACAGTGGGAGAGGGAGAAGCAGACTCCCCGCAGAGCAGGGAGCCCCATGCAGGGCTGGATCCCACCACCTTGGGATCATAACCTGAGCCGCAGGCAGGTGCTTAACCAACTGAGCCACCCAGGAGCCCCACATTAATAGATTTTTATATGCTAAACTAGTCTTGCATTTCTGAAATAAACCCAGGTTTGTCATGGTACAGAATTCCCTTTGTATATTGCTAGATTTGGTTTGCTAATATTTTATGACTTTTTGTCACATAAATGTTGGAATCAACATCAAAATAAGGCCCCCAGTTGCATTCAGTTGATGTGTCTCTTAAGTCTCTCTTGTGGGTTCCACTTCCCTTTCTTACTCCTTGTAATTTATTTGTTGAAACTAGGTCATTTTCCCCTAACTTTTGTTTTTTGTTGATTGTATCCACATGGTGTTATTTTAAATTCTCTAAACTCTGTATTTTCTGTAAACTGGTAATGAGATCTACAGGTGTGAGGAAATTCCAATTTGATGTTTTAGTCAGTTTAGGTGGTATTTTGTATTTCCTACTGCATCATATTAGTTTGCCCATAATAACTAGTTGTCTCTTGCTATGGTATTAAAATTGGTCTGTGGATTCAGGTGTCCTTTGCCTGATTCATCCATTTTAAAATTCCTCTTCAAAAAAAATAAAAAATAAAAAATAAAATAAAATAAAATTCCTCTTCAGCTTTTCACTTAATGAATGATTATGGTAGCTGTATTAGTCAAGGTTCTCCAGAGAAATAGAACCAATAGAAAAGAGATAGAGATCCTTGGGTGGCTCAGCGGTTTAGTGCCTGCCTTTGGCCCAGGGCGCAGTCGTGGAGTCCCGGGATCGAGTCCCACATCGGGCTCCCCGCATGGAGCCTGCTTCTCCCTCCTCCTGTCTCTGCCTCTCTCTCTCTCTCTCTCTCTCTCTCTCTATCACGAATAAATAAATAAAATATTTTAAAAAGAGAAAAGAGGGACAGGGTGACTCAGTGGTTGAGCATCTGCCTTTGGCTCAGGTCATGATCCCAGAGTCCTGGGATCAAGTCCCACAGTGGGCTTCCCACAGGGAACCTGCTGCTCCCTCTGCCTATGTCTCTGCCTCTCTCTGTATGTCCCTCATAAATAAATAAAAACTTAAAAAAAAAAAGAAAAGAGAGAAGACTTATTATAGGAATGGCTCATGAGATTAAGGAGGCCTAGAAATCCCAAGATCTGCCATCTGCAAGCCAGAGAACCAGAAAAGTTGGTGATAGAATTCAGTCTGAGTCCATAAGCCTGAGAACCAGGGGAGCCAATGGTGTAAATCCCAGTTGAAAGACCCAAGAACTGGAGGACAAATGATGCAAGTTCAAGTATCAGAACTAAAAGCACCGAAGTCTGAGGATAAGAGAAGATGGATGCCCCGCCTCAAGCAAAAACAAACAAACAAACAAACAAACAAACAGATTTGCCCTACCTCCACCCTTTTGTTCTAAATTATTTATATCTTTCTTCTCAGGAGTTGCAGGGGTGCTTGGCTGGCTCAGTTGGTAAAGCATGCTACTTTTGATCTCCAGGTTGTGCATTCAAGCCCCACACTGGGTGTAGAGATTATTAAAAAAAAAAAAAAAAAAAAAGGAATAGCCTGTGCTGTTTTTATTTATTTGAGTTTATTTCTTGTTTTTTAATTTTATTTTTTGCATGGGATGCTTTTTAAAAGATTTTATTTATTTTTATTTTAGAGAGAGCATAAGCAGTGGAGGAGCAGAGGAAGATAATCTCCAGCAGACTCCACACTGGGCACAGCACAGAGCCGGACACGGGGCTCAATCTCATGACTCTGAGATCATAACCTGAGCTGAAACCAAGAATTGGACACTGAATCAACTGAGCCATTCAAATGCCCCAGGGGCTTTCATTTTCAATTACTAAAACTTGATGGTGGTCACATTGAGGGGCTGTATATTCACTTTGTTGTTGGTTTTTTGTTTGTTTAGTTTTGGGTTTTTTTAAGATTATTTATTTATTTATTCATGAGATATATATATATAGAGAGAGAGAAAGAGAGACAGAGACACAGGCAGAGGGAGAAGCAGGCTCCATGCAGGGAGCCCGACATGGGACTCGATCCGGGAACTCCGGGATTACGTCCTGAGCCGAAGGCAGATGCTCAACCACTGAGCCACCCAGGTGTCCCTTTGTTGTTGTTTTTAAGATTTTTTTTTTTTAATTTTTATTTATTTATGATAGTCACACACACAGAGAGAGAGAGATTGGCAGAGACATAGGCAGAGGGAGAAGCAGGCTCCATGCACCGGGAGCCCGACGTGGGATTCGATCCCGGGTCTCCAGGATCGCGCCCTGGGCCAAAGGCAGGCGCCAAACCGCTGCGCCACCCAGGGATCCCTGTTTTTAAGATTTTATACAATCATTTGACATAGAACACAAGCAGGGGGAGCAGCAGGGAGGAGAGGGAGAAGCAGGCTCCCCACGGAGCAGGGAGCCCAATGTGAGGCTTGAGCCCAGGACCCTGAGCTCATGACCTGAGCCAAAGGCAGATACTTAACTGACTGAACCACCCAGGCCCCCCTATATACTCTCTTTTTGCTTAATTTTATGTTTGAAATTTCCGAAAAAAAATTTTTTACACAAAATGTTTATAATGACTTTTAGTGTTTTTGTGATGGTAGTTCAGTTGGTTACTCCAAAACACCATAATCAGTTTCAGTCATCAGTTAACTTTGTACCTGGCTTACTGAGGATGCATAACACTTTATAGTTCTTACTTCTTTGTATGACAGAGGGAGCACAATAGTTACATAAGTAACTCCCAACATTATATAAAGCCAACATCATCACAAGCTTATAAGTAGTTTTCTTTTTTCAAAAGATTTTATTTATTCATTTATTATTTTGAGAGATAGAGCATGAGCTGGGGCATGGGCAGATGGAAAGGGAGAATGAGACTCTTAAGCAGGCTCCATGCCAGCACAGAGCCAATGTGGGGCTCGATCTCACGACTCTGGGGCACATGGGTGGCTCAGTGGTTGAGTGTCTGCCTTTGGCTCAGATTATGATCCCAGGATCCTGGGGTCCCACATCAGGCTCCCTGCAGGAAGCCTGCTTCTTCCTCTATGTCTGCCTCTCTCTCTATCTCATGAATAAATAAATAAAATCTTTATAAAGAAAAAAGTAATCTCTACTCCCAATATGAGGCTCGAATGCCCAACCCCAAGATCAAGAGTCACATGCTCTACAGACCAAGTCGGCCAGTCACTCTCAGTTTTCTTTTGTGAAATTCATCTAAAAACTAGCCTAAAGCTTAGGACTAGGCAAATGAGCTGTCATTTCACTGTCTTTGTACTAAAATCAACTAGCTAACATGAGAGATAAAGCATGTTAAAATATCAGTTTGGGATGAATAAAATTGCCATCGCATGGCTTAATTAAGTTCTACATAGTAAGGCATATGTTTTCTACTATGAACTCCTTAAGGGTGGGGATTTGTTCAGTATGTGAGCTGCCACACTACAGAGATGCTCAATAGTTACTAAGATTTACTGAATTTATTAAGCCAGAGAAAACAACTAATAAAATATTTGTCTTAGGATGCCTGGGTGGCTCAGCGGTTGAGCGCCTGCCTTCAGCTCAGGTTGTGATCCCGGGGTCAGAGGTCGAGTCCCGCACTGGGTTCCCTGCAGGGAGCCTGCTTCTCCTTTTTTTTTTTTTTTTTTTTTATTTTTATTTATTATTTATGATAGTCACACAGAGAGAGAGAGAGAGAGAGAGAGAGAGAGAGAGGCAGAGACATAGGCAGAGGGAGAAGCAGGCTCCATGCACCGGGAGCCCGACGTGGGATTCAATCCTGGGTCTCCAGGATCGCGCCCTGGGCCAAAGGCAGGCGCCAAACCGCTGCGCCACCCAGGGATCCCCCTGCTTCTCCTTCTGCCTGTGTCTCTGCCTCTCTCTCAGCCTGTGCCTTTCATTAATAAATAAATCTTTAAAAAAAATTTTTTTATCTTACCTAAAATATTAACAAATTTTCTATGTTCTAGTTCCCACAACTGTCAGAATTATCTAACAATTGGCTATTATCAAAAAGATAAGAAATAACAAGTGTTTGGTGAAGATGTGGAGAAAAGGAAACCCTTGTGCACTCTTGGTGATTATATAAATTGGTGCAGACCCTATGGAAAACAGTGCAGGGATTCCTCAAAAAATTAAACTTAGAACTACTATAGGATTCAACAATTCGGGCAGCCCAGGTGGCTCAGTGGTCTAGTGCCACCTTCAGTCCAGGGCATGATCCTGGAGACCCAGGATCGAGTCCCACGTCAGGCTCCTTGCATGGAGCCTGATTCTCCCTCTGCCTGTGTCTCTGCCTCTCTCTCTCTCTCTGTGTTTGTGTGTCTCATGAATAAATAAATAAAATCTTAAAAAAAAAGTTTCCTTTTTAAAAAAAGGATTCAACAATTCTACTTCTGGGTAATTATCAAAGGAAATGATTAACACTAATACAGAAAGGCATATGCACCCCCGTGCTCATTGCAACATTAATTACAATAATAAGGATATGAAAGCAATCCAAGAGGCCATCAGTGGATGAACAGATAAAGAAAATATAGTTTGCACACACATGTACATGTACACGCGCACATGCACGCAGAGGAATATTTTTAAATCATAAAAAAGTGGGATCCCTGGGTGGCGCAGCGGTTTGGCGCCTGCCTTTGGCCCGGGGCACGATCCTGGAGACCCAGGATCGAATCCCACGTCGGGCTCCCGGTGCATGGAGCCTGCTTCTCCCTCTGCCTGTGTCTCTGCCTCTCTGTCTCTCTCTGTGTGACTATCATGAATAAATAAATAAAATCTAAAAAAAAAAAAATCATAAAAAAGTAAATCTTGCTATTTTTGACAAGATGGATGGAACTGAGGGCATTATGCTATGTGAAACAAGTCAGACAGGAATACAAATACCGTATGATTTAACTTATATACAGAATCTAAAACAAGAAAAAAATAAACTCATAGATACAGAGAATAGATCATTGGTTGCCAGAGGCAGGCGGGAAGTGGGCAAAATGGGTGAAAAGGATGTTACAAAAATCAATCAAACAATCATAGGGATGTAATGTACAACACGGGGACTATAGTTACTACTGTTTTGCATATTTGGGATTTTTTTAAGATTTTATTTATTTATTCACGGGAGACACAGAGACACAGGCAGAGGGAGAAGCAGGCCCCATGCAGGGAGCCTGATGTGGGACTCGATCCCAGGACTCGAGGATTATGCCTTGGGCCCAAGGCAGGCGCTAAACCTCTGAGCCACCCAGGGATCCCTATGTTGCATATTTGAAACTTGCTAAGAGAGATTTTAAAAGTTCTCATCCCAAGAAAAATCATGTAACTATGTATGGTGACAGGTGTTAACTAGACTTATAGAGATCATTTTGCAATATATACAAATATATACAAACAACAACAAATGTTGTTCACCTGAGACTAATATAATGTATGTCAATATGCCTCAATTTAAAAAAAAAAAAAAGTTCCTTTTTGCTTCACACCCTCCATCAGCTATGAAACCAGTATTTACTTTCATCCACAGAGGGGTAGATTTGGGGTTATTCTAGAAATAACAACCCTTTGATGTAGGCAGAGGCCATCTTAATCGTCATACTTGGCTTGGGTAGCTTCCATCTAACAACCTCTCCCCAATGTGCGCACACTCCCATGTTCCTAGTCTAGTTAATACTATCTTTATTTTAAAAATATTTTTAGTTTTAAATCACATCTTTATGCCCAATATAGGGTTTGAATTTGCTAGCCTGAGATTAAGAGTCACATAATCCACTGACTGAGCCAACCAGGTACTCCTCCCCACCATTATCTTTGATTCCTCTTTTTCCCTTAATACTGATACTAGGTTTTATCAACTGTGTCTCAGATCATAATCTGTCCCCTCTCTCTTCCCCACTGCCCAATCCTTATCTTAGCATCTCACCCAAATGAGACTTTACCACTGTGCCTGCCTCTCATCTCTCCTCCAAGCCAACCTAAACCACAAATATAAATCATTCCTTTACTTAAAAACCTTCCAATGGCTCACCACTGTCCTCAAAATAGAAACTCTTTAAAATGATTTTGTAGACCCTTCTATAATCAGGTCCATTCCATTTCCCCTTCTCAACCCTTGTTCACCACCATCACTCACCATATAATTATTTGTTGTTGAAGAATATCACGCTTTCCAGGCTTTTGTGTTTTCTTTCCATCTCCAATGCTCTCCCCTCTTCCACACATCAATCTGCCTCATCTTTCAGTGCTTATTAGCTTAAATGTCATTTTGTTTGGGATATTCTTATAGCCTCCTCCCTCATTTACTCCAGAAATAGCGTTAATTATATTGTGTAATTGTCTGTTTACTTGACTGAACCTTCCATTAGACTGCAAACCAGTCATCTAGTGCACTCATAATAGTGTTTGGCCCAAAGATGACACTCAGAATCTTTAATGAATAACAATTGTTCAAAAATAAATAAATAACACCTAGGCAATGATTTAAATTAGCGTCAGAAACATTCGTATGGTTTCATGTAATCTGTAGGATTTTGCTTCTTCATTCTACTCCAACTGGAGCCCACAACCCTTACCCAGAGGGACATGGTAAAGATTGCCACTAAAACCGTTCTCTCCATCTGTAACTGATTATGGCTGCCCAAAGGTGAACTAGACTTCTCAGTGCCTCTTGCAAGCCACAGGCAGTCATGTGACCAACCTTTAGTCAAAGAACCGTGAGAAGTGACACAACTTACCTAAAGGGCCCTTCCCTTCAGGCCAGCTAAAATAAAGAGTAATCTTGGAAACCATCTTCTGAAAATGGCAAAAGTCACTTGGAGACCAGGTCTTTGAAAGACTGCACAAGACATTTATGTGGTGAGGAGTACGCTACCTTTATCAGAACCACTGCATTTTGGGCTCCCTGTTACAACTATCATTACTGGAGGGGTGCCTGGCTGGCTCAGTCAAAAGAACACATGACTCTTGATCTTGGGGTTGTGAATTCAAGCCCCATAATGGGTATGGAGTTGAGCTTTAAAAAAAATCCTTGGCAGCCCAGGTGGCTCAGTGGTTTAGCACCGCCTTCAGCCCGGGGCGTGATCCTGGAGACCAGGGATTGAGTCCCAGGTCAGGCTCCCTGCGTGGGGCCTGCTTCTCCCTCTGCCTGAGTCTCTGCCTCTTTCTCTCTCTCTCTCTCTCTGTGTCTCTCATGAATAAATAAAATCTTAAAAAAATAATAAAATAAATCCTTAAAAAAGTAAACAGTCTTAAAAAAAACCTATCACTGTGAACCCTGATACATAGGATACATGCAGATAGGCAGATGAAATGGGAAACTTCAGATATTCAGAAAGACATTAACCTAATAAAGATTAAAATTTCCAGTATCAAAAACAGCATTATTATGAACCAAGGGTCATACAAATATAGAAACTAGGATTTTTCAAAACTAATTAAAAATTAGTTGAGGGGCACCTAAAATTCCTTGAGGGGCACCTAAAATTCCTTGAGGGGCACCTGGATGTCTCGGTCAGTTAAGCATCTGCCTTTGGCTCAGGTCATGATCCCATGACCTCCTTGCTCAGCAGGGAGCCTGCTTCTACCTCTTGGCCTGCTTGTGAACTCTGTCAAATAAATAAAATCTTTAAAATATATGTTTTTTCTTTGATGAGAAAGGATTGAAATGTTATTTGAGGCATATTAAAGTCAGCAAATAAAATCAACACAAAAATGACAAGGGAAAAGAAACTGTTGTGACAGATCACAAGGAGCTGAAAGGCAGCAACAGGTATGACTGCTACTCTATAATTTTTTTTTAAGTAGGCTCCATGCCCAACATGGGGCTTGAAATCACGATCCTGAGACTAAGTCACACGCTCAACCAACTGAGCCAGTCAGGCGCCTCTACACACAACTTCTTACCCCAGGAAGAGCTAGCCTAACCGTAAAGGGATAGATAGACAATATATCACATACTAACTTCTTAGCAGTCACTAACCAGTACCAGGAAGCTCAAAAACAAAATGGACAGACTATACTTTCAAAACCATGCCTACCTCATATGGCAATAAACACCTAACAGAAAAGACTAAAGATTTTAAGAGTAATGAAAAAGACAAATTAGAGAAAAAGAAAGTCTAACTTTTTCAGTCACTCTCCTTGCTTAGAAGCTACTTCAGAGTCCCTAGATTCTCAGAAGAGCCACTGGCATGAAGACAAAATGAATATATTAATTTTGCAGTGACATTTGTCTCAGGGCTGGTAACAAAAATACCTACTAAAAGCAGAACCCCATTAAAATTTTTTTTTCCAATGGGGAGTAGAAGATAGTGGTTAAGAGCTGACTACCACTTACTGGGTGTGTAATCCTGGGTAAACTTTTCTTCCATGGGATTTAAGTTTTCCTACCAGGAAAAGGGGTATTTTTTTGATACCATTCTATAAAACTGCAGTGATTTTTTTTTTTTCTTAAGGTTTTAGTTTTTCATGAGAGACACACAGAGATAGACACAGGCAGAGGGAGGAGCAGGCTCCTTGTAGAGAGTCCGATGTGGGACTGGATCCCGGGACTCCAGGATAACACCCTGAGCAGAAGGCAGGCGCTCAACCGCTGAGCCACCCAGGCATCCCAAAACTGCAGTGACTTAATGAAAACATGTAAAGTGTTTATTTATGCCAAGTACTATATTGAAGCCATTACCACTGTACCCTATTATACTTTCATTCCAATGGGGGTTTTGCGTTTTCATTTTCAGAAAGGATTTATGGTTGGCATTAATTTTGAAGCAACAAGTTTCTTTAAGGGTGACTTTTTATAATGGTTATCACCAAAAAGGCCACGTTGTAGTGTATTCTATGTTTGCGAACAGCTTACCCCAAGCATTTGTGTGTTACTTCACCTCTACTACTCTAATGCTCTTGCAAAAATCAGGCACTAAAATTCCCATGTACTTGATGAGATACCCATGATGCACATCTTGAAACTACTGATATTGAGAATAAAATTCTCATAAACTCAGAACAAAGACATCTGGGTGCTGAGAAAGGAAAATGTATGGTAGCAGCAGACCTTTTTTTTGGTAACCTATTATTTATTGATTCATTAAAGACACAGGCAGAGGGAGAGGCAGGCTCCCTGCGGGGAGTCCAGTGCTGAACTTGATCCCAGGACCCAGGGATCACCACCTGAGCCAAAGACAGACACTCAAACACTAAGCCATCCAGGTGCCCTGTGCAGCAGACCTACTTTCATTCTAGTAGGACATTCTCACCGAAAGGTATAACATTCTATGTATTTGTTCTAAAATTCATGCTTTTCTGTTGTCATAAAACTATCAAGTGTCAATTCATTTATATTCCCAAAAGTTGTTCGTGATTCTCACACACCACTGGTGACTAATGGGATCAAAACCACAAGTATGTCAATAATATTCAATGCATGAATTCTAGGTGGTAAATGGAGATTGCCTTCTTTTCAACCTACAAATCTTCAATTGGCTGGCTTTTCACCAAACAGGATACTGATTTGCTCTCTGACAATTGCCAGAGAGTGAGAATTTTGGCAAGTTTAATTATAATGAATACGTTTTTATTATAAAACTCTATGTAAAAACCTGCAGAAAATGTGGTAAAGACATTGTAAATAACTAATCCTTTGAGCCACAGAGAATGGTCTGGTACTATGACAGTATAGATCTCATCCTTAGATTAGGAACAGGAAACCTATAATCAACAGCACATTCTCACATAGAAGTCAAAGTACTTCAATAATTTGAGGAAAAGCACACATAAAAATGCTTTTAGGTATAATCTGAAGAATATTTACAACTATTCAAAAGCATAAAAAAACCCATCTTTTTTCAGGTTTTGATTCTGTTTCCTACTCCAATTTATCCTTCTAAATGAGAGCTCAGCAAACTTTCCCATAAGGGAATCATTATTAAGTATTTTATGCCTTGCTGATTTTTTTTTTTTAAAGATTTTATTTATTTATTCATGATAGTTACACAGAGAGAGACAGAGAGGCAGAGACACAGGTAGAGGGAGAAGCAGGCTCCATGCAGGGAGCCCGACGTGGAATTCGATCCTGGGTCTCCAGGATCGTGCCCCGGGCCAAAGGCAGGCGCCAAACCGCTGCGCCACCCAGGGATCCCTTATAAAAAGGCCTTGCTGATCTTATGTCAGAACTTCTCAGCTCTGCCAAAAAAGCAGCCATAGACAATCTTTAATAAATGAGAATGGCTATTTCCGTAAAACTTTAATTACAAGAATAGACAGTGGGCCTTAGTTTGCAAACCTCTGTCTAGGCGACCTGCACAGGCTTTGGAGAAAATAAAAAAGGTTCAAAAAATGATGTTCAAAAAATTAGGGGAAAGTGTTTTCCTTTTATAGCTCCAATATTTAACAACTACAATTATGCACATGCTGTTCTTCCTGAGGTTAACATTAAAACAGGGGTACCTGGATGGTGGCTCAGTCAGTTAAGTGACTATGGCTCAGGGCATGATCTCAGGGTCATAAGATGAGCCCAACACTGGGCATGCAGCCTGCTGAGATTCTCTTTCTCCCTCTTCCTCTACCCTTACCCACCCCATTCCTCTGCTCCCTGTGCAAGCTTCTCTACCAAAACACAAAAACAAACCCACATTAAAACAACAAATTAGCCATGTTTAATGCCTGAATTTGTTGGGAAATATTTTATTTACTTATTTGAGAGAGTGCACAAGCGAGTGAGTGGGGGCAGGAGAAGGAAGCAGAGGGAGAGGGACAAGCAGACTCTGAGCTGAGGGCAGAGCCCAACAGGGGCCTCAATTCCATGACCCTGAGATCATGACCTGAGTGGAAACCAAGAGTGAGCCACCCAGGGGCCCCAATACCTGAAATTTTTAAACTAAAAAGATCAACCATACTCAAATTTAAATATAAGCCTTTGGCAGAACTAGTAGCCTGCTGCATTTTAATAATGGGAAGAAAAAGCAAACAATGTGAGATTTGTTTATAAGTTAGGATTTTAAATTGCAGTTATGTAAATATTTTAAGAAAAACAAACTACAGGGGAGATTTCAGAAAGCCAAGAAAATACAAGATCCAGTCATGATAAAGGTTTACTACTTGCCATTCCTCTACTTCACAAATATTGTGCTAATAAAGCAGTAAACATTGTTGGTTTTAAAGTAATGACTTTATTAATAAATATACATCCATATGATGATGTAGATACAAATCATGAACACTACTCCATTCCCATACACATAATTGCACACGAGTAGCTCAAGTTCATGGACATAAAAACATACACAGTATCTATTTGGACTTTTTACAGCAGAGGACAGCGTGCTTATATCAGTTACTTGGTAATTATTTTCTCTGTAATTATCTGTGGAAAAAGGAAATTGTGAAACTTAAAGAATCAAAGTGGTCTGATTACTATAAATCACACACTTGATTTACTACAGCATTAAATTTCCCAAAAATTAAATACATTGTGAAAGTACAGATTTACCTACTTGGGAGGAGGTGGAGGGAAAAGCAAAGGAAAGATTTAGATACATCCTAGAGTTTAATAGCATATAGTTAAGCCATAATAAAAACAAAAATATAATAGCATCTAAATATTTTATGTCCAAGGAAAAAAACATTTTGAACTGTTGTGAAGGTTTATGTTATAGAGGGATAAAATTTTACTGCATATAGAGACAATGACTGACAGAGCAGCAGGTATTGCCAACATCCCCTGAATTATTCTTTTAAAGCTTCTTAGAATATAAAGGAGAAGGGGTTTTGTTTTGTTTTGTTTTAGCTCATACACTGGTTTTTCTTACACTGGATGGATCACCTTTAACCTAACAAATGGGTCCAGATAATTGTTTTTTCCTCCTTGACTCAAAGAAACTCTATTACTTCATGAAAATATACATGTAAATTCACACAAACATCAGTCTGGAATGAAGATTACTTTTATTACTTCAACAGATGTTTCCTTTAAAAAGTAAATAAAAAATATAAAGAATATTTCAGTCTAACTGAACACTGATTTTAAAAATGTCCCCAAATATTAAAAATTAATCAGATACTTGTTTTCTTCCAATACATTGTGCCAGTATTTTTTTAATATCCAGTGCAAAACTCCAAAGATAGTATCAAAATCATCCCATACCAAAGATTAGTTATGCAAGGTTTTATCTGTCAAAAAATGAAAATTTCATTTGTATTACTGCTTATTTGTTAACATGATAATAAATAAGGCATGTTAAAATAGTTTTCAAAGAAAAAAAGTAAAGCAAACTTACTTGAATAGCTCATTTTCTGACCAACAGTTTTAATACAGAATAGTGAGACCTATTATGTGAAGAACAGAATTCTACAATATAAAATTAGCAATTTACCTTTTAAGAAACAATCATACAATTGGAGGAAAAGGCCAGTTTTCCCCAACTGATTATATTAAAGTATAGGCAATTTTTTAACATGCTATTTCAGTGTTTATCATGACGAGACAGTGTTACAAAAGATGCACAATGTAGTCTTTATAGAGAAGTAAAAATATTTTATATTTTAAGACTTCATGTTATCACTTAGATGTCTTTCTCTTCAGCATGGCACCAATAAACTGTTCACAAGGAGAAAAGGAAGTGGAATCAGGAGATGCTCACCACCATACAGATCTAATACTCCAGGTAAACACTTACATGAACAGAAAATTCAGCTTTCTAAACATTGTTAACCATTCACAACTGTAGCCATTTGTCCCCCTTTTTTTATCCTGGGACATAGCTCCTGATATTAATAAACACGGTTATGAACAGAATTCCTTTAGCTGATTTCACCATTTCAGTAACATGTATACAAAATTCATTATACAATAATACACCTGTTTTATCTTCTGACACACAGCACAGCACCAGAGTAGATGTGCTGGAGGATGGGGAAAGAGGAGGGGAATAAATGAAGCAAAGGGAAGAGAGAAAGGGAAGGGTATGTACATCAAAATCAAGAATGAAAATAAACTGAAAGGAAATGTCAAATGGACACAGTATAAAAACAACAGGAAACCAAATCCTTGACAGTTATATTACCTTGCAGTATAACATTTAATTAAACAACTGTTTTCAGGAACTCAGAAGAGGACTTCTAAGTATATTTCTAAGTAGCCAACTGCTGAACATCATCTTGAGAAACAACTAAATGACACATAAATATTAAAAGTGGATACACGAATATATGAATAAAGATGTAAGCATTTGTGTGTGTCAGAAGTTATACTGTTCTGAGTAAATTATTCAAAGTTTTGTATTTTGAGCTTCTGCAAGGAGAAACTCTTGTAGCAATTTAGCTGCCAGAATGTTACAACTGATTATATAGTCATCGAATATTGTTCTCTATGGTTTGTGCAAAGCTAAAATTGTTGAGGTCACTGTCTTAGATGCCAGTGCACACACAGTCCCCACATACAATGCAACACCTCTAACTGTAAAGAGCAGCATAAGTCCAGCTCATTGTGTCAGGCATCACTGGAACACCTGAAGGCTTGCTGCTTTTTTCCTAATAAAAAAGGTACGAAACATGACATCCATTTGCAATCAGAGTTTGCATTAACTGAGAGCAAGCCCAACAACACAATGTGTGCCCTTTTAAAATTTTAATTATTTTAAAAGTTTTTGGGTCCTGCAAATCTATACTATAATCTCAAAGGCATTTAAAATTCCACGATTTGAGTGGAATTGTTTTTCAAATCCGAAGTTTGTAATAGTTTATTTTATTTAGAACAAACTCAGAATAAATAAAATGTCTATTAACAAAGACTATTACTTTCAGAAAGGGGAGAAGAGTGATTTTTCTCTGTCCCTACCATCCATATCTACCCAATACCTTTTTTTTCTATATTGCTTCTAAAGCAAACGTTGGAAAAATTTTTTTAGATGAAGTGGTCTCACTGGAGCCACAATTAAATTTCAATGAAACTTATCAACATATTTTTTTTACATGATGCATGCATAGATGGTATTCCTATGTATTCCTTAATATTTGGGTTCTGACAGACAATTGCAGTTTATTTATAACAGTTTTAGACTCTACCACTTGATTTGCGTCCTTTGGCAGATATAAACCTGAAACCACAGTAAGTGCTAAGTAATGGGACAATTTCTCAGGGAAAAAACTAAAAAACATTTTTAATAAATGAACATTAATAAATGTTTTAAGCATAATGCTTTAAAACTAAATATATGAAAGGCAAATTGTAGTGACTACAGCTACATGCAGACCTTAAGAATGTTTCTTTTTCTATTAAGTATGCTATTCTCAGAATGCATATTTCACCAAAAATGTAATGTGCAGTTTTTATTAAAAAGCTGAATTTTTCTGTAAATATGAATTGTTTGTAGTGTTTGGTATATATGCTCTTAGGCAATTAAGAAATACACAACATATCATTGTTGAAAGGCAAACACTAAAGAGTTTTTAGGAATAAGGGTTAAATCAATTAACACCATGTAAATCAATAAAATAAAATAAATAAGATTCTGCTGCTTAAACCTAGAACAATAAAAGTAAGATTTTTAACATCTGAAGTTCTATGTAAATGCCAAAGCATACAAATATCTGAGTCTAGTCTCATGAAAATAAATGTTACAAAAACTCACAGCCATTACCTCAAGTAATCCTGAATCATTAGTTTGCTTTGTTCCATCAGTTAAAAATACCTTGGATATTACCTTTATTATACTGTAGGTTTACTTCACAAACTAACAGGTATAATGGTTTCAGTTGTTTAGTACATAAAGCATCTATTTAGAATGGCCCAAAGGAGTAATGAAATATGAGACACAACCAGAACTCTAAAAGAAAAGCAAAAATGATTTAGTTAGGTATTACACTTGAACCTATATACAAATACAATGCCACTGCTCATGCCCTGAGTGCATCTGTCAGCATATGGCAGTTTCTGAGCAAAAGGAAGAAAACAAATCAAATGGGGAAACAATTTGGAAAGCCCAGGCCATAAAATTATGTATGTCAAAATAAATCCAAGAAGCTTTGGGATTATTCACAATCTTCCTTCTAAACCTGGCCCTCCTTTCCTGCCTCATTCACTCATTGGGTGGTTTGACTTCGCTGCTGGTTTCCTCTACCCCATGAACTGCTCTGCTGTGCATCATAGGGTAAGGAAAAGCAGCGGTGCCACAGCCATAACCAAGATCAGCAAGACGGGACAGAGCTTTAATGCTACCTGGAGGTCTCCCTGGGCTTACTTTGTATCCCGCAGCTTTAGTTGTACCCAAAGGTCTGCCTGGACTTGTCTTAAATCCAGCTGCTTTGGTGGTTCCCAGGGGTCGGCCTGTGCTGGTACGGTACCCTGCAGATTTGGTGGTTCCTGAAGGTCGGCCACGTTTTCCAGATCGGTTGAGATTTTTCTTTTTCTTTAGTTCATCTTTTATCTCTAGACTTCTGCCACTTGTAGTCTGCAAGTGTGTTTCATTTAACGGGTCTTGCCTCTGACAAGCCATTGGTTTGTGGCTGACTGTGTGGCTATATTTGCTTTGCTGGGAGGAATATATGTCAAACTGATCAGCAGCTCTCATGGCATCTTCATTGAGGCAGGAAGGCTTGCCAGGGCCACAGAAAGCCGGATTACTGCTGGCAACAGGATGCATCATTTTCTACCAAAAATAAAAGACGAATATCCATAAACACACATATACAAATATATACCTGTATGACAGCATTCAGTGGGAAAATAGCCCATCTTCCGAAAACTATACAGGCTATCTAAAATTACAGACAGAAAAAAAAAAAATTATGCTGACAGGCAAGACTCTAGACCACTTATAAACAAACACACATCAACAGATTCAGAGATACTTGTTTTCCTCAACTTAATCAAGGATATGGACTTACTTTACACGAGATACCTCAACTGTAATACTACATTAGTAGCCATGTTTTCTGCTTAGGAATTGGAAAAGTGGATAAAGTACAGAATAAATCTGTTACATTTTATAGGCTCTTCTAGATCATGAAACCTTAAAAGGATAACAACAAACACAAGAACTCTTAGTAACAATATTTTTTTTTCATTTGCTTAACATTCTTAGAATGTCTTCTTTTGGCCTTTTATTCTGTTTCTTACATACATACACTTCTGATCTGGCCACAGCTGCCACAAGGTGGACACTTCCTCCTTATTATAACTTATTATTATTTTTTAAAGATTTTATTTATTCATTCATGAGAGACACGGAGAGAGAGAGGTAGAGACACAGGCAGAGGGAGGAGCAGGCTCCATGCAGGGAGCCCGACGTGGGACTCAATCCCCGGTCTCCAGGATCACTCCCTGGGCTGAAGGCGGCGCTAAACCGCTGAACCACCTGGGCTGCCCTTATAATTTATTATTAATATGGAATCTTTAGTAAAGGGACACCTAGGTGACTCAGTCAGTTAAGGATCGTACTCTTAGTTGTGGCTAAAGTCATGATCCCATGGGTTCTATCACTGCACTCAGCAGGGAGTCTGCTTGAAGATTCTTTTCCTCTGCCCTTCCTAAACTCGCACACATGCATGCTTCCTCTAAATTAAATAAATCTTTAAAAAAAAAGAATTCTCAGTGTACTACACTTTATAAAGCACTGAATGTGCCAAGCAAAGAACACAATCTCTCAAGGTACTGACTCCCTTTAAATTAACCAATCAGGGGCACCTGGGGGACTCAGTGGTTGAGCGTCTACCTTTGGCTCAGGTCGTGATCCCATGGTCCTGGGATTGAGTTCTGTATCAGGGTCTCCACAGGGAGCCTGCTTCTCCCTCTGCCTGTGTCTCTGCCTCTACATCTGTCATGAATACAGAAAATCTTTTTTAAAAAATTAACTAATCAGTCAAAACAAAAAACAAAAAACCCCAATCTATCTAAATAGGAGGAAGTACTAATATAAAGGGTGAACAGAGGTTTCCATTAGCTAAAATGAGTTCTTCCACAAGTGAGAATTATACTACAAAAATATGGGTAACAATCATAATAAAATACTTCCTATTTTGAAGGTATGGTTATCAAGACAGAAAGTTGAATGTACAATACTGCTTCCTCCTTGATTATAAACATGTGTGGATGTTCTTCCCTTAAAAGAGCCCTGTGACTAATGAACAGACCAGTCTCTGTTTTGTCTGTGAAGACATCCCTGTGATTTTTTTCTCTTTATAAAGTATGTATTACAATCACCACCAAAACAAGCCAGCCCTAAACAGCCATATTATCTAGACACATAGAGAATGAGTTTGGTGACACTACAGTATTATATTTCAATAAGGTATAAAGATACAGGTTCTAATTCAGTTTTAGAAAAAGTCACAGATGTATATAGTAAGATCTAGCCCCCAAGTTGTTAATGTTTGCCTATACCATATATGTAAAATTGCACCAAAACCTGTTATAAAGGTAAAAGGAAATGAGAATCAAGTCATAGAATTGAATTGTTAAATTACTAAATAATTCCTGAAAATCAACACATACAAAGCTATTTGCCAACTATCTTAAGATCTTAACTATAGGGATGTCCGAGTGGCTCGGTGGCTGAGTGTCTGCCTTCGGCTCAGGGCATGATCCTGGGTCCAGGATCAAGTCCCGGATCAGGCTCCCCAGAGGGAGCCTGCTTCTCCCTCTGCCTGTGTCTCTGCCTCTCTGTGGTCTCTCATGAATAAATAGATAAAATCTTAAAAAAAAAAAAAAGTCTTAACTATAAAGAAAGAATATCTATAATAAAAAGCTACTTGTTTATGGCTGAAGTCTTGTAAAACAAGATTGAGTTAAACACAAATATTAAAAGGAGCAATTCTTCACTCAGTCCCTAAGGATATAATAAGAAATAGGTTATTAATCATCACTTCACCAGCACAAATTCTAATTTCAGCTCAGAAATTAAGAGAGATCATCAAAATGTGTTCCACATGTAGTAATATGAGCTGAAAGTTAAGTCTTTGAACATTTACTATGTGCCAGGTAATAAGCTTGGGACTTTGCATATTATCTGACTTAATCCACACAACTCTATAAGGAACATACTATTATTAGACCTATTTTACAGAAACTGAGAGATTTTTAGCAACCTGACAATGGCACTCATTAGGAAATGGTAAAGCCAAAAAGGAATTCAGGTAACCTGACTTCAGATCAACAATTTCAACGTAATCTACAAATACATCAGAGTTTCTCCATAATAGCATTATCATTTGAGTCAAACAATTCTTGGGGGGAGTGGGTGTCTGGTGTATTTTAAGATGCTTAGGAACATCCCTAGCTTCTACCCACTAGATGTCAGTAGCTACATTCTCTTCTTCTCCCTCCCAATTTGACAATCTAAAGTTTCTCCATATGTTGCTAAATATCTCCTGGAGGGCAAAACTCAACCCCTGCCATGAGAATCACCCAGCTCTACTAAAATGAAAACATAAGACCCACTTTAAAATATTCCTGTTTAGGGATGCTGGGTGGCTCAGTGGTTGAGTTGTCTGCCTTTGGCCCAGGACATGATCCTGTAGTCCCAGGATCGAGTTCCACATAGGGCTCCCTGCATGGAGCCTGCCTCTCTCTGTGTGTCTCTCATGAATAAATAAATAAAATCTTAAAAAAAAAAATTCTGGGCAGCCCAGATGGCTCAGAGGTTTAGTGCCACCTTCAGCCCGGGGCGTGACCCTGGAGACCTGGGATGAGTCCCGCATCGGTATCCCCGCGAGGAGCCTGCTTCTCCCTCTGCCTGTGTCTCTGCCTCTCATTCTTTGTCTCTCATGAATAAATAAATAAAATCTTAAAAAAAAAAAATCCTGTTTAAGTTTTTATTCATGTCTTTAGCTCCTCTCCCCAAAAATCCACAAAACCTTTCTGTTGATAATATCTACAAAGTCAAACAGCTTTGTTTTTCATATTCAAGAAAAGCTAATGTTGGAATTTGTGAAGGAACTAACCACATTCCTTTCCCCCCTCAAGTTATAAACTAATTCAGAAATATAAACAGGAATTAGGCAGGAATCAAAATATTAGTTTATTGCCAATAAGGCTGAACTAGAGACAACATACAAAAAAAAAAAAAAAAGAGAAACAGACCTCTGAGAAGATTTTAAGAGAAAAAGTGATGCCTTTTTCAATTTTATTATTCACAAATTCCTCTGCTGCAAAGAAAGCTCTAGTAAAAAAGAGGTAGAAAGGTACAAGTTCCCTTCCACAAGTAGCACTGACAGTAAAGGAAGAAAACATTTCTTCCCACAGTCTATTTCAGTGCTTTACATTTCATGCTTTTTCAGTTCCTATCATTAATTTACTAAACCTTTCTTCTGGACCTTACTTCCCTTAACTTTACCTTCTTTTAGTGTAGCAGAACATTCACGATACATTAGCACTCAGCTAATACAGAGATACCGAGTCTCAGTTTATATTACATTAGGCTTTTAAAGGCAAGATGCTGCCATGTATCTTCTACTCAGATACGAACAAACACTGAAAAAAAAATACACTACTTAAAAAGTAGACTTGTAGGGCAGTCCGGGTGGCTCAGCGGTTTAGCGTCGCCTTCAGTCCAGGGTGTGATCCCAGAGAGCCAGGATAGAGTCCCGCATCAGGCTCCCCCCAAATGGACCCTGCTTCTCCCTCTGCCTGTGTCTCTGCCTCTCTATGAATAAATAAATAAAGCTTTAAAAAATAAATAAATAAAAAGTAGACCTGTAACTTGGAAAAAAAAAAAAAAAAGCACCTCTCACCAATTCCTTTAATCTTCTCTAGGAATTTAGGCATTTGGTTTGTATTATGTTAATTTACTTCTGACACAGCTCACATTTATCGAGAGCCAACTCCATGCAAAACACTATTCTAAGCTCTAGGACACAAAACAGGAGTAAAGTTGTTTATTCCAATGGAAATACAATGATACACTGACTTAAAGATCATTTCTAAGGGCTAGTCTTCTATCTATATTTTGTGTTTTCCTTCCCTGCTGTCAAAAAAATCAGCATTTTGTTTACTCAATAACTGATTAAGAAGCCAGAAAAGAGGGACATCTGCGTGGCTCCCTGCCTTTGGCTCAGGGCGTGATCCTGGAGTCCGGGGATCGAGTCCTGCATGGAGTCCCACATTGGGCTCCCTACATGAAGCCTGCTTCTCCCTCTGCCTATATCTCTGCCTCTCTCTCTGTGGCTCTCGTGAATAAATAAAATCTTAAAAAAATAAAAAAAAGCTAGAAAAGAGGGGCACCTGGGTGGCTCAGCTGGTTAAAGCGTCCAACTCTTGATTTCACTAGGGTCATGACCACAGGGGCGAGACTGAGCCCCAAGTGGGGCTCCACGCTAGTGTGGAACTTAAGATTCTCTTTCCCTCTGTCCCTCCCTACTCTGCTCACCCATAGGCCTGAGCCAGCTCTCTCTTAAACAAACAAAAAAGAGTTGGAAAAGAAATTCACCATGACAGTCACTTCTGTAGTTAATAAGGAAACAGAGCTAAAACCAATCCCTTCTATATTCAAATTCCAACCTTTTAAGATGGGAATCAACACCATTAGATCCTTGTGTGCATCATCATCTGCACACACACAACACACACACACACACACACACACACACACAGGATATGAATGTTTGTAAGTACTATTTACATACACAGGCATTAATTAATCCTACTCTTAATAATGTCTCCTACTCCTACTTCAGGGCTGGTCAGCCTACTGTTCCTTCTTGTAAGACTCTTCCCACAATACAGTACAGAGTTCAAAGTATGCAGGCCACATTTCTTAAGAGAGTCAGAATGAATACATTTCTATAAAGTTTGGACTGAAAGAAAGCCAAGAGTTACGAAACAAAGCGTAGACTCTCAAAGATTAATTACCTTAAAGATGGTTCACTGAATATAAGGGAGTCAACTAAGAGCTTCGACATATTTTAACTAAGACTAAATCAGGATTTTTAAACCACACACTGCGGCGCCTGCGTGGCTCAGTGGGTTGAGACTGACTCTTGATTTCCGCTTGGGTCGTGGGATTGAGCCCCCGCGTCCGGCTCCAAGCTCAGCGGGGAGTCCGTTTGGGATTCTCTCTTCTCCTGCCCTCGGCTGCTCCCATAGCCTCCCCCATCCGCTAAAATAAATAAATCTTAAAACACACACACACACACACACACACACACACACACACTAAAACTTGCAATGCACAAAGCTCTTTTACTGCGTTTAAACCCAAAAGTCCAAGCTTGGGTGCGCCATTCTTTATGAAGCAATTCCTCTCTTCTCTTGAATGTGGCACGCATTACTGCCAACATAAAGAACTAAAACTATTTTTAGTAACTTCACAAAGCATTCCTGAAGCTTTCTAAACATGCAGAAAAATCTTCCTTTCAAGAAATCCAAGTTTTGCTCTCTTCCAAAGATCCAAACATCACGTAATTCTCAAAGATTTTTTTCAGGTTGGTTTGGGTTGTAACGATTACATAGAATCTTTTTTTTTTTTTTTTAATTTTTTTTAATAATTCTAAACCAAAGTCCATTTGTGACCCACATCACTCAAAGTCTATTCAGCAAAGGCCAAGACGAATGCCAGAAGCTATGCATCCTGTCCCACCACGGAAAGTTTTGATACCAGGACAGATCATAAATAACGGCCTTCTTTGTCTTCTTTCTACCCCTTAACTGTGCCCCACGCGCAGTTTCCCCGGGGCCAGAATCCTTATTTGACAAGAGCCGTTTGGAAATGCATTACCTGTTGTAACCAAAAGAGATTATTAATGTATTAGCAATAAAAACTTTGCAGAAGATACACGCCCACACTAGAGAAAGAGTCGTGTAATCTCCAAGAAGCAAAATTCAGAGCCCGCTATCCGTGCACTCGGGAGTTGTGCAAGCTGCAGAAGTCCACAGGCCACTCAATCTAGACGTCTACCTCGAGGCCGGCAGGCTTTAATTTAACACGGGGAGCACGGAGGACGGCTAATTGAGACCTCTCGAAGAAAAGAAAGGGTGACCCCTCCCCCCCGCCGCAGGAGGCATTTCCCCCCAATAATGGCTCCACGCCGAGGGACGAGCAGGCTACGTCCGGGGCCCCTCCTCCCGCTGCGGGCTGGGCCAGAGCCCCTCCTCAGACGTGGGTCGGAGACCTCTCCGCACCGGCGGGCTGGGCCACTCCCGTCCTGGCCGCCTCCTCGCCTTTCTCCACGAGCTCCCGCCGCCCCGACTCCGCTCGGAGCCAGACTGACAAAACCCCGCGCGCCCACCTACCTCAGCCGCTGGTAGCTCGGCCCCTCAGCGCGCCCAGGGGTTGCCCATCAGCTGGGAAGCTCCCGCCGGCCCAGCTCCCTTCCCACAGCCCGCCGCCTCGGCGCTGCGCGAAGAGCCCACGTCAGACGGGCAGGCAGCGAGGCCGCTGGCGGCGAACCGGACGCTGACTCTCAGCTCTCGCCGCGGCCACCTCTCAGGGTCCTGCCCCAGACGCAGGAGGAAGAGGCCGCCCCGGCCCAGGACTGCGAGGGGAGGCGTGCGCGAGCTCGCGAGGACCGCGCACGCACACGCAGACGCACATCGCGAGACCCAATCTCCCGCCGACGACCAGCACGCAAGCCTTGGGAGGGTGGCTGGCGGAGCGCGACTGCGCTTGCGCGTGGCGGGGCCGGGCAGGGGGCGGGGCCAGGCAGGGGGCGGGGCCGGGGCCGCTCGCGCGGCGGGGCCGACCCGGCGCCGCGGAAGGGCCGGAGACCCACCGGAAGCGGGAGTAACTTCTTTACAGGATTGATTTTTAGCGCGATTCTGTGATGTTGGAACTCCTACTTGACCCCACTTCTCAGATTACAAGACTAATAAATGATGGAGTCAGGATTTGAATCCAGCTGTCTTGTTCCAGAAAGTGTGCCTTTGATCGCTGTTGGTAAATTAATGCCTAATTGTGTCATGTAGTGTCCAAAGCATGTTAGAAGGACTCAGGTTCTGCCTTTTACTGGTTATGGTTAGGTAGGAGGAGACCTCCACCTGCTAACAAGATGGGGAATATTCAAATATAAGGCATTTGGACCCTCGGGCCTAGGATCAGTGTTAATGAAAGGCCGCATTTTGTAGAACATGGTATAACTTTTAAAGTTTTTATACCTATACCTATAAACAGAATTGCCATATTCTTCATGACACCATCACAAGAAGGGATGGGACTAGAAGTAGTTTACTTACAACCCCCCCACCTTTATGTAGTTTATTGTGAAATTTCTAGCATATCAGTCACCCCATACAAGCCATTTAGCAGAAGGGGATCGGTTTCCCCAGGTCTTCCCCCTGTGAATTCGAATATGCTAGAAAGGGTAGGAGCCAGAATTGGGAAGGCAGTCCAGGGAAAAACATTATATTAGTGCGAAGAGGCTAGGGACAGTGTTTCTCCTTTTTGCCTATGCAATGAAGACTGGGGAGGGTAATTCTTAGCACTGATTTCTGCCTTGAGCACAGCATTTGTCCAGGCACTGCTGCCAGTAGGAAAGACATGAGGAGCAACAGGAAAACAAAACCAAATACAGTACAGGCCAGTCCCGGGGCACCTGGTTGGCTCAGTGGTGGAGCGTCTGCCTTTGGCTCAGGTCATGATCGCGAGGTTCTGGGATGGAGTCCCCCATCAGGTTTTGGCAGGGGACCTGTTTGTCTCTCTGCCTCTGTCTCTCATGAATAAATAAATAAAACCTTTCAAAACAAAACAAAAAAACCCTAGCCTGTTCATTTTCTGGCAGGCAGTTTCCTAACAAGATTTTAAATAATCTGATTCATTACCTCCATAAAATACTACAAAATGGGACTGATTATACCATACTGTGATATACAGAAGGAAAATGTAGAAGACAGCTAAAATATATACACGGATGTGAGGACATGTTAAAGAGCCTTCCAAAAAAACATTAAAATTGGTTTTCTCTACTCAAGTCCTCTTTTTTATTCTTGAAGTGGAATTTGAGAATGCACTGTAACACTTCCATACTATGACTATTCCAGATCCGTAACTCTGTATTTTTCTCTGAAATGGGATTTGTACATAAAACCATTTTAGAAACAGAAACTTTTGGGGCACCTGGGTAGCTTTGTGGTTGAGTGTCTGCCTTTGGCTCAGATTGTGATCCTGAGATCCTGGGATAGAGTCCCACATCAGGCTTCCTGCAGGGAGCCTGCTTCTTCCTCTGCCTGTGTCTCTGCCTCTCTGTCTTTCATAGATAAATAAAATCATAAAAAAAAAAAAAAAAAAAACTTTTGTCCTAATAAGGTCAAATGATTTGCTGGCCCAGTGGAGAGGTAGCCAGAATAACAGATGAAGTCAGACATCCTGGGTTTGAATGCCTCTCTGCCATTTGTCTCCTGTGGTTCCTTGGGCAAGTCATTGCTCTTTCCAGAAGTTTCTGTATGTGTGAAATGAAGACAAAGTCCTCCTTGCAGGGATAAGAAATTAAATGAGCTAATGGGTAAAGACAGAGGTGGAATTAAATCCAGTTTTACCACTTAACTAACTATATGACTGGACAAGCAACTAATCAATTCAACATGTATTTACTGAATGCAAAGTCCTGAGGATACAGGACTAACATGGTCCCTGACCTCAGGGAGTTTACATTCTGGTGAGGCAGACAAAAAAATCAAGTTGATAGTTAGAATATAGTGTTAAATACAGTAATCTGTTGTTTTCTGAGAATCATCTCAGGTTGGCTTTAATGAGATACTATAGTACACGCAAAACATAAAGCTAGTCCTGAATGTCGAGTTTTTTTTCAAGAGCAGAGCCGTTTATTATCACTTTATGGGCAACAAGAGCACACTTTTAATATTTTTTTAAAATTTTTATTTATTTATGATAGTCACAGAGAGAGAGAGAGAGAGAGAGAGGCAGAGACACAGGCAGAGGGAGAAGCAGGCTCCATGCACCGGGAGCCCGATGTGGGATTCGATCCCGGGTCTCCAGGATCGCGCCCTGGGCCAAAGGCAGGCGCCAAACCGCTGCGCCACCCAGGGATCCCCAAGAGCACACTTTTAAATGTCACACTCTTTGATTTATCAACCAACATTTCTTCCTCAGAAATGTATACCCAAGAAATATAATTTGGACTTGATCCAACATTCTTCATTTCTTCTCCAACAGCTTCAGCCTGGCTCAGGGCAGGCCAGATCAGATGGACAGACCACCAGCTACTAAGTTTTTGAATGATAAATGGTGATTGTACACATGCAAAAGAAAGGCTATAAAAGGAGTATTTGTCTAGAGCTGGGAGCTGGCTGCCTCTAAAGACCTTTGAACTGAGGCAACAAGTATTCCTAAACACTTTCACTTGAACTGAAAGACATAGAAAAAATGAATCTCACTTTCTAGATTTAGTTTATCAGTAGCCATGGACTGTCCTTGCTAGGTATACAGCTTATAGCAATACTGAAAGTAACAGCAATGCTGAAAGACAGCATAAAGAAACCCAAACCCACTGTAATGATAATAGTACTGACACTTTCTGGATGCTTACCATATGCCAGGCCCTATCTTTACATGCTTTAAAAGCAAACATTTTAAATAAAGCATTTAAGCAACCTGCCTAAGGTTGTTCAAGTATCCCCAATATAGAAAAATTTAAAATTATGTGCATAAACTATTTTACCACTATTGTAACCAATATATTTAAACACAGTATGTCATAAAACAACATATTATAAAAGCTACTGAAAAAAATTTAAAGGATGGGGTGCCTGGGTAGCTCAGTCACGGGGACTGGCTCTTGATCTCAGGATCCCGGGATCAGCTCTGCACTCATTGGGGAGTTGGCTTGAGGATTCTCCTCCCTTTCCCTCTGCCCCTCCCACACCTACCTCACAGGAGCTCTCTCGCCTTCTCAAATAAGTATCTTAAAGGATGAGATTTAAAAAGTAACATAAATAGGGCAGCCCAGGTGGCTTAGTGGTTTAGTGCCGCCTTCAGCCCAGGGCGTGATCCTGGAGACCTGGGATCGAGTCCCACATCAGGCTCCCTGCATGGGGCCTGCTTCTCCCTCTGCCTATGTCTCTGCTTCTCTCTCTCTCTCTCTGTCTCTCATGAATAAATAAATAAAATCTTTTTAAAAAAGTAACATAAATAGCTCTAGTATATTTTTCCTGCTTTCCAAATGGCTTACTACACATGTGCCCCACTTTGGAGACCACTGAGGTAGATCGCAGGCAGTCAAAACCCAGGAACGAAAGAAAGTAATTAGTTTTCAAACTTGAACGTGCATCACAGAATCATAAAGACCCCAGGACACCCTTAAATAAAGGAACCTGTGTTCTCTTTGAAGCTCCTAGGCATTCACTCCTCTGCTCTTTCCATCAAGCTTTCCAAATTGGTAACTTGGGCCCTGGGCCGACTTGGGAAATAGAAAGGACTCTTTTTGCAAAAGTCAACAGTATAGTTCTGGGGGTCTCAGCTTCCAGAAGACTTCCACAGGCAAAAGCACAGAGAGAAAATACTGCCTTCAAAGATCCTTGAACTGCTGGACCCAGGGACCTAATAGATTACTAGGAATTCAGAAATAAAGGCTATGGACACTTTAAATCCAAGGCTGCTGAGTACTAAGAAGAGTTGACAGACTATTAATCTATCTACTACCAAGTGCCAAGTTAAAATGATACGCTTTTTCTATGGACAAAGCCCATTTTTCATACTGAATCTTCACATATTCTTTATTCCATAATAGCTAGAACTGTGAAAAGAGTCTAATATTCAAAACATGGACTATCAGGTATTTCCATATATCAAAAATGGTTAGGAATTTTTTTCATTCTGAAACTCTAGCTTCTACAGTGATTGTAATAATATCTGAAAGGATAACACTGAGCTCCAGATTTCCAAAGGGTTGTTAAAACTTTATTTTTTTATTCCACTTTTTTTCCCTCCCAAGGTAATGCAAAGCTAGAATTTCTTTTTAAAGGCTAGAGCTTCAAAATCATGAACAACTATAAGCCGAAGCCGTATTAGGAAAAGAATAAGGTCAAGAAAAATAATCAAAAGTAAATTCCTTGGGGCGTCTGGCTGGCTCAGTCAGTGGAGCATACAACTCTTGATCTTTGGGTTGTGAATTCAAGCCCCACACTGAGTGAAGAGATTATTTAAAAATAAAATCTTAAAAAGAGAAAAAAAAAATCCTCTCCAGTCATGTAAGATTTGATAGTATGCACTTACAAATACATAAATACCAGCTAAGCCAGAACGTACCATAAAGGTGAGATCACTGATTCTGCAGGGATTTTGCAAAGAAATTGTTTACAGTTTTTCTTCACATTTCTACTTGGATTCCTGCCTCAGGAAAAGTATACGTTGATATAGGAGGGAGGGGAAAAAAAAAAAAAAAGACCTTCAAATACTTGCAATTGAGAACACTAGGGAATCTTTAACTAGGGAGGGAAATGTAGCCATCTTTAGCTCTAGAGAGCTTGCCTAACATTAAACAGTAAGCTGTTGATTATATTCCTAAGCCAAACAGCCCACTCAAGTTGAGATTTTATTAAGGTTTTCTGAAGATTACATCACCTAAACTGAATAAAAAGCTAAGACATCCCCTCTACACATATTCATTTACTCTTTGTCTTTATATTGACACAGCCATCTTAAGCTTTTCATGCCAGAAGCAGAAGGCATAAAAAAATGCCAACCAATTCCAATTCTTAAATAAAACTATGTACCAAACTGTAAAGAACTAGTAGCTCCAGACTCAAATCTTAAGAGGAAGCATCTGATCTCAAGGATCACACTGGGCTAGTTACTTAGAACTCTTGCCTGCTATAAGAGCTTAGCATCCATCATCAATAAAACACCAAAAGAGAACCTTTTACTAAACCAAATGTAGCTTTTTGCCCTAGAATTCAAATGCCATTTTCCCCCTAGTTCCTATCTTAAGCACTATGTTATCTGTCATTAAAGAATCTTAGCTGGTTTAATGAAGAAAAGGAAGGCATCATAGGTTAAGCTAAATTACAATTTTGGAGTCTTTGCTTTCTAGCTTGTGATCCTTAAAGTGCTGATATGCTATTTAGAAGCAGATCTCACAACTGGCTTTATAGGATTTATAAATACCAGGTACTAAAGGGCTGGTTCTGCTCAAACAAACCAAACACTTCACATGTAGGGGCTGCCTGCCTCAGAGGAAGGACTGCAGTCTCTGGTGTACAGTGCTACTAGCTGACCACCATTTGTACACTGACAAAGCTAAGAAGAAATGAAACATATCAAATAATAAAGCATCTACAAGGACTTGGAAGGAACTTAGCCATCTTTGGTAAATTCTATACTTCCATTTTGTAAAATGAGTGCACTGTGGTGAAGTGCCAACTGTCACATGAACTATTATTTTACCTATAGCCTGTATTATGCCAAACACGAACATAATCTAAGACTACAAGCCTTCTTCAGAAAGATATTTTTGGATAGAACTGTAAATTCTCAGTGGTAAGGTTGTTCAAATTTTTAAATAAAGATACGGAGAGTACAGTACTTCTCTCACATGCCTACCAATGTAAACCAAATTAGAGAAAACAGCATAAAACATTTCAGCAGAGATGATTTTAAGAAAGTGTAGGTTGAATTAACTTTATTTTATAAGGAATTTAGAAAACATGAGCAAATATTGATACTGCATTAAAAAAAGAAATTAGTCTGTACATCATTTAAATTTTAAAAATCAAAGAGTCAGTGTGAAACTAAAAAATGTAGTAACAGAGAAATGTGTTTCACTTCAGGACAAAATACTATCAGTGGTTTATTACAACTAGATATACAAACATAAAGATAGTAATGCTAAAATGATGTAAAACTCTGAATCTCAAAGTGATCCAGAGGCTGAAGGGAGCACCAATTGTCACCAATGTGAGACTGCCACATATTCTATCAAAAGAACCAAACTATCCAGACGTAATAAAAATAAGCAAATAAATAAACTGGGGGAAGGGGGAGAAAGGAACCCAAGATGCCTGCACTTTAGAGTAAATGGTTTATTTGGTTCTCTTGTTACTTGTGTTTTGTCTGTTTTCTTCTCCTAAGAAAGAAAGTAGATATGGAAGGGATCCAAAAGTATTTCCCAGTTATATTCATCTTAGTTTTTCAATAAGAATAACTATATTGAAGAAATAATGATTGATACCCCTTGTCATTTTAACCACTTATTGTACAATTAATATTTTGGTAAGCTTTATTTTTTTTTAAATTCTAAGAATATTCAGAAACTTTATCTCTTAATTTAAGAAATATCTATTTAATTCCTAGAAATTTTATTTTTTCAAGAAATGACAACAATACAAAGTTCTAATACACCAGCAGTCTTGAAAAGAATACTGGGTGATCCAATTATAACAATTTAAATTAGAATATTCAGGAAATATATCTGGGGGGGTCAAAGATATAATTTATGACTCCTTGTGAACTAGATTTCACCGAGATATGCTTTAAATCTAAGTCTACAACATAGGTACCATTATGCTTGAAAATTTTTAAGAAAGAAAGTTCATGACCTACTCAATAATCCTGGAGAAAATGTGGATTAAAATTAGCAATGTATTTTTATGTACAGATGTATAAACAAACGCTTCAGAGGAGAGAGGAAACATTAATATTTATAGGCTACAAATCACTTTCTTTTAGGGAAGATTAAAAAAGAGTCAGTAGCTAGACACAGAGCTAGAGGTTGTGAGGGGAACCTAAAAGGAGTAAATACTAAAGCTCTTTGCAGTGTAAAGAAATGCAAAAACTCTTATACTACAAATCTTTAATTTTACAAAACCAAAAAGCAGTCCAACTATTGCCCATTTATGATGATTAAAATTGAAACAAAAACTGAAATATTTTGTAAAAATTCTATTATAACATTCTTATATCCAGTTCATATTGTTCCACTGAGTCAAGTACAATTTAAGCTCAAGGGGAGACACAAATTAGAGAATTTTACCTTTTTTTTGAGAAGATGATCAGAATTTCATTTCAAGAGGATAAGGTGAAGAGCTCCTTAGTGACTTGTGTACTTTATTACTGTCAATAGAAAGTCCAAATATTTCCATTTTTTTTAAACTTCTGAAATATTATCCAGATATTTAAAATATTGATATTTAAAGCTTACATTAAAGGATATCATACTCTGAAAACAGGCCTGTTTTAAATACAGTTTGATAATTCTGGTGGTACTTACTGAAAGAAGATTTCTTTAGCAAATACTGGTTTCATGTATTTAAAAAAATCAGCAAGACAGAATTTTAAAAATGTTAATATACAATACATTGTAAACTGGAGACAACAAATGCCACATGTGTCACAGGCCAGCACAGGTAAAAAGTTTTTTCCAGATGTTTTATAAGACTTTGTATCTTCCTTTATTTGTTGGTTGGTATGAATTTTGCTGCAACAGAAAAAAAAGATACATGGTCAGAAAAAGCAAAGGAAAAAAAAGGAATACATGTCAAATAAACTTCTTTTCCAAATGCCTAGCATTATCAGATATTTAGAACAGAAAATGTTAGTATTATTATACCAAGGAAGAAAAAACTCTTTAATAATCAATCATCTTTGTGTTCATGTGACTACTCTTGTACAATAGCTTTGAATCAATTAATGGTGGTGGCATCAAGGTTCTTTTTCTATCACTCCTTGGTGAGACAGTCTAAAAAGAACTTGATTAAAAGACTGTTTTTCAAAAGAAAAGGGGAAAAAAAAGGTTTTTCTTCTTCCTTTCTGTTTTGTGTATCTTTTATTCTTTAAACTTTTTATCCCCTCAAGGGAAGTTCCGTAAGGGGAATTTCTGAAGAAAAAACAAAAAAACCAAAAAACATTTGTAGAGAAAGGACAAAGCCTCCTTTCAAAGGGTCCTCACCCAAAACACATATTATAGGAAGTTTACAAGCTTCGACTGGCACTAAAGACACAGGGTTGGGGGCAACTGGGAGGCTCAGCTCAGTTGGTTAATCATCTGGATTCTTGATTTTGGCTCAGGTCATGATCTCAGGATTGTGGGATCAAGCCCCTCGGCAGGCTTCACACTCAGCTGGGAGTCTGCTTATCTCCCTCTGCCCCTTCCCTTGCTAGAGTGTACTCTCTCTCTCTAAGGTAAATAAATAAGCCTTTAAAAAAAAAAAAAGACACTGGAATATGTTCACTTTCTTTGGCATGGTGGTCTATAAAACAATGTCTTTTCCAAGTCATAACAACTTTGGAAAATTAGTTAGCAAAATTTATGTAAAGCTAACTATATCCACCTATAATTAGCAATTCTATTCCAAGCATATAACCAAGAAAAAAGCATACTTGTATGTACAAAGGAGACATGAAAGAATTCTCAGAAAAGAGACCCCTGGGTGGCTCAATTGGTTAAGCATCTGACTCTTGATTTTGGCTCATGCCGTGCTCTCAGGGTTGTGAGATCATGCCCCATTTCGTTCCATTCACAGCATGGAGTCAGCTTAAGACTATCTTTCCCTTTCCCTCTGCCCCTGTCACCGGCACCCTCTCTCGCTCTTAAATAAATAAATAAATCTTTTTTTTTTTTTTTTTTTTTTTAAAGAACGCTTATAGAAGTGTTACTCTTAAAAACAAAAAAGCAAAATAGCCCCAAAGTCAATACAAAAATTGTGGGTATATTCACAAATTAAATACTACACAGCTGTGAAAGACAATTAACTACTGCTACAAGCAACAATATGGAGTTCCTCCAAGTAATGCTGAGTCAAAGAAACTAGATACCACTGAGGGGGCACTTGACGGGATGCGCACTGGGTATTATTCTGTAAGTTGGCAAATTGAACACCAATAAAAAATAAATTTATTATAAAAAAAGAAAAAGAAACTAGATACAAAAGAGTATACAGTAATGTAGCTCACTTATATGGAGTTCAAAAATAGGTGCAACTAATCTACCAGGTTAAAAGTCAGAATACCATTACATTTGGGGGAAATGAACAGTGACAGGAAGAGCATGAGACAGGTTTTTGGAATGCTGGTATTGTACCATGTTTCTTGATCTGGGTAGTTATCACATCATGGTGCATCCTTTGTGAAAATTCATCAACCTGTATGTTTTAGAATTGTGTACTTTTTTGAATTTATATTATAGTTCAATAAAATATTTACTAAAACAAATAAATAAGTCCTTGAGGTTTTCACTCACCAGCCGAATCAGTTCTTCTTTTATAAGCCTGGTGATTTCTGCCTTTGCTTTCTGCACAGCCAGTTCATTGGCACCTGGTGAGTAAGAAGAAAACATTATTCGTATTACTAGAATTACACTGGATGTTTATCCATGTCATGGAGATCCAGTAGGAAATACTGTAGATGACTTTTAGAAACACTGTACTACCTGGCAAGATAGCCTTTCAGAACTTGGTAGAATGTCATCCACATTATTATTCCAATTACTTGTAGAGTTTCAAATGTAACCAGTGAGATCACATTACATGTAGTGTTAAGAATTCTTGGTATAGGGCACCTGGGTGGCATAGTCACTTAAGTGATCAACTCTTGTTTCGATTCAGGTCATGGTATCAGGGTCTTGAGATTGAGCCCTGCATCCTGCTCTAAGCTCAGGGTGGAGTCCACTTGAGATTCTCTCTCTCAAATAAATAAATAAATCTTAAAAAAAAAAAAAAAAAAAAAAAAGAGTTCTTGGTATGATTAAAAAGACCAAAGAAGGGATCCCTGGTGGCGCAGTGGTTGAGTGCCTGCCTTTGGCCCAGGGCCTGATCCTGGAGACCCGGGATCAAGTCCCACGTCGGGCTACCTGCACGGAGCCTGCTTCTCCCTCTGCCTGTGTCTCTGCCTCTCCCCCTCTCTCTCTCTATGTGTATCATGAATAAATAAATAAAATCTTTAAAAAAAAAAAAAAAAGACCAAAGAAAAGATGATTAGCACTTTGTCTAAAAGAGACTAAGAAAAAGTTGAAGAGAAATATAAACTCCTTGGGATGCTTGGGTGCCTGAGTGGCTGAGTGTTTGTTTTTGGCTCAGGGCATGATCCCAGGTCCTGGGATTGAGTCCCACATCAGGCTCCCCAGAGGGAGCCTGCTTCTCCCTCTACCTATGTCTCTGCCTCTCTCCTTGTCTCTCATGAATAAATATAATCATAAAAATACATATATAAATTCCTTGGTTCATTTATTTAACAAATATTTATTGGGCATTTATTATATTCCTTAAGATGGAGAACTAGCCACATTGAAGAAGTTATGCCACGGAATATTTTGCAAAGGGAATCCCACGTGCAGCAGTACAAATTAATGAAAGGCATGCTTATGTGTGCCTGAGTGGCTCAGTCAGTTAAGTGTTTGCCTTTGGCTCAAGTCATGATTATCAGGGTCCTGGGATTGAGCCTGCATCAGGTCTCCCACTCAGCGGGAAGTCTGCTTCTCCCTCCCCTTCCCTACTTTCCCTTCTCCCTCTCATGCTCTCTCACTCTCAAATAAATAAATAAACCTTTAAAAGAAAAAAAAAAAAGGCATGCTTAATTCCTGAAGAGAAGTATAGTGCGGTTGGAAAAGAGTGTAAAAGAACATTAGTAAGATAGCCAAGAGGATGAAGCATTCTGGACACATTCATCCATAGTTATTAAATTCAAGAAACATTAAGCACCTATCATATATGATACAGTGTTAGAGATTCATTATACAAAGAACTGATTCATGCTCTTTATGATCTTGCAGACTATGAGAAAAACAAACTTGTAAAGATATTACAACATAATGAGAAGATAGGAAATAGTCTGTTAGAATGACTTTTAAATATCACTCTTATAAAAACCTCTCCCTCACTTCTCTAGGCAGAGTTAAGTGACTAAGAGTTGAGAGATAAATAAAGTAATAAGGAAGATACCAAATCCAAAAACAGGTATTATCAGCAGTAATGCTGGATGAAATTCACTTCTGATATTGCTATAATTGAGGTGCTCATGTGACATCTAGTTGGAAATATCAGTAAGGCCAATGGAAATATGAACCAGAAGTAAAGGAGACATGGACACAAGAGAGAGCTATGAAGGGTGGTCGTGTGAAGGGATCTGAAGCCAAGGGACAAGGCCAGGGAGCAGGTGTAAGTCTAGGTAGGTAGCACACACACAAAATAATAATAAAAACAAAGAAATGAAAGTTTTTTAAAAAGGGAGGGCAGTTGGGTGGCTCAGTCGGTTAATTTTCCAACTTGATTTCGGCATGGATCATGATCTCAGGGTTATAAGACTGAGCCCCGGGATCCCTGGGTGGCGCAGCGGTTTGGCGCCTGCCTTTGGCCCAGGGCGCGATCCTGGAGACCCGGGATCGAATCCCACATCGGGCTCCCGGTGCATGGAGCCTGCTTCTCCCTCTGTCTGTGTCTCTGCACCTCTCTCTCTCTCTCTGTGACTATCATAAATGAATAAAAATTAAAAAAAAAAAAAAATTATAAGACTGAGCCCCATGTCGGGTTCTGCGTTGGCGTGGAGTCTGCTTAAAATTCTCTCTCCCAAAAAAGTGAATAAACAAAATAAAAATAAAAACAATAGGTAGCACTGTGCACACATAAAAATGAAAGAGCTGGACCAATAGATTAGAAATTAAAGGATGAGGAGTGAAATGTTAAAGAATATAAGGAGAACGAGGGATGCAATGTAGAGAACTATATATTTATCATTCTATGTAAGAAAACCAAAAGAGGAAAACAAGCTACAAGCTACAAGAATTCCCCTTATTAGAGGTGAACGACCTTTTCTGACCCTAGAGAGAGGAAAGGGAGAAGGAGAGAAAGGGGAGGAGAAAGAAGAAACAGTTTAACAATAGGAAGGAAAGAGCTGGGAATATGGGTGAAGACATAGCAACATATCTAATCTAAATCCTACACCTCCACCAGCCAGCAACCACACATTCTAAAGCTGTGGGTGCTGGAAGAGAAGAGAGGTGGATGAAAGTAAACAAAAGAGTAGAATCAAGAGCAAAGCCAGACTAAAAATTACAAAGAAAATGAAATTCAGGAGGAAAATATGCTACACTTGGCATGAACTGGTGTGAAGCTTGCTGATATTCTGTGCTGTTTTAAAAAGAAAGAAAATGACACTCTCACCTAAATTCAAGTAGAAAAGTAATTTTCCTACTTAAGTTAGTGCCTGACCATTTGGACCAGTTTAAAGTTTTGACTTATAAAGCTTCTTTAGGTAATAGGTTACATATGTTTATAAGCTGCCATGGAAAAGAGGCATTTCCTTTCATTGGTCCTAAAACAACTCTGGCTGCTTTTAAGGGATTCTCCACTAGTAAAAAGAGAGGGTCACAAAACAGGCCATAAATTATACAGGATGGCTAGGCACATAAGTCCTTCCTGTTCTCCTTCCCGCTGCCTGGTGGGAGGCCTGAAACCGCTGAGCCACACAGAGCCTCCAAGGAGCCAGGCAGTAGGGTCCCTCCAATTACAGAACTAGAAACAGATGACACTAGGCTCCTTCCAACACCTGTTTTCATCCTATTAGAGTTCAGTTGATTTGGCTGGCGTTTCAAAAACTAAGAAAAAAAATCCTTTAAAAAACTAATCATCTATGAAAATCTCCAAGCTTTGGATCATTTTAATTACTAATCTCCACTTTTTAGCATCACTATGGCTCTAGAATTCTAAAGATTCATTTTTGACAAGATTGTCTTGTTACAGAGGGGGAGAAAAAAGCTGGCTTAGATCATAAAAATTTGAGGTTATTTCCTAAGTACAAATTGACAATGGAAAGAAATGACCAGCATTCGAAGTGACTGCAAAAGTTAAGCAGAAGCTATGGGCTTCTCACTTCACTTGGCAGTAGAGGAGATAAGTTCTGATAAAATTATATGTAAGATGAACTCTGATATATTTATACTATACTAAACATAATTACCTTTAAATTCAAAAACTACATAAAGGATCCTTTATTAAAGCAAACAATCATATCTCTCTCTGATTCAGCTCTTTGTAAGGCAGGCATTTAAAAAAGTATTGGCTTTGCTTAAATGACACCCATGATATTCAAGCCGAAAATAAAAGTATGATTGCATGTATACCAAGGGTTCTATCATCAGATTCCATTGGATGACACTGTGTCTCCATCCTGTACGTCCTCCTAAAGAACACTGGAATAGGAAAGACCTGTCCAGTTCCAAGCACAGAAAGATGTCAGCATAATTTTTTCTCCTTAAAGAACTAGGTGCCAGCAATCCCATTGTACTACACAATAAAGAAGAGTATCATATGATTTAGAAACACACAGTCATTGGCAGAATAAAAGTCTTTCAGGACACATAAAAAGATGCATTTAAAAACCTGACTTAAAAAAAAAAAAAAAAACTGACTTAAAGTCACAATCACAAACAAAAATAGACAATTTGCTCAGTTCCAGCTCTACATCTTTTGTATACCATTTAAAAATATACATAAATCTTAAATATGCATGAATTTTTAAATATCCATAAAATAATGGCAGAATGGGAATAAAATGGAACATACAAAGGGTACATCTGAATTTCCCCATTGCTACAATTCATCATTAACCTAAGAAGTTCAATAGTGAGAGGGCATCAGTGAAAATGGCAGCCTAGAACTCCAAAAGCCTGATCTTTGACAAAAAGTGAATAAACTTGCAAAAACCTGAAATCAACTGTATGAGAACTATAAAAGCTAATCAAAAGTTTATAGCAATCAGGCAAAAACTAAAGAAAAAATAAAGAAGGAAAGAAGAAAGAAAAGAAAAAAGAAAAGAAAGGAAAAGAAAAGAAAAGGAAAAGAAAAAAGATTAAAGGAAAAACAAAAACCATCCCAACCAGCAGAATCTTGGCAACAGCACTTTTCAGTGCTTTAACATACTCTGACCCCATCTCGCACTTTGGGGCAGCAAACAATTTCTACCTAGGGGTAGATGGGATACATTGCACATGTGTGTCTCTTCTTGTGTCTTTATGCTAAGATGCCACACAAAAACAACTGAGGTCACCAATTCAAAGGAAAGTGACTAAACAGGCACAGCACTAATCAATTTTTAGTCATGTCTGTGGGATTCCTTGTTTTGGCCTGGAAAGAATCAAATCCTAACACGTAAGTAAATCATCTGTAGATTATATTCAGTAAAGAACTTCCCTAAAATTATAAAGTCTTCACAAAATTAAATAAATGCCAAAATATAACAAGAACAAACTGTGTCACCAAGAGACAAATCTTATTTACAATACACTTTCAATGGATCTAAATACCTTCCAATGATCTTTCCAACCACAAACTTTAGAGGAAAACTATTCATTACAGTAGCCACTAGCCAAGCATGTGGCTACTTAAATTAATAAAAATTGGGGGTCCTGGCTGGCTGAGTCAGTGGAGCATGCAACTCTTGATCTTGCCATCAGGAGTTTGAGCCCCACGATGGATGTAGAAATTACTTTAAAAAAATAAAAAATGAATTCCTTTACAAAAGTTTTAATTAATAAAAAATTAAATTTACAAATTTTAGTCACACTGGCCATATTTTGAGTGCTCCATAGCCATCATAGAGCATTCTCCTGGACAGTACAGCTCTAAATAGATCAAATAGAGGATATGCCTGTCAAATAATACTTTGTATTCTGAAGACAAGTGATTATAGGGCTTAATTAGATGTATTACTCAGAAAATTTATCAAGTGTTTAACCATTTGCTTTGGGAAGAGAACAGATGACAAAGTCACTACATTCCTATAACTCTAGTAGGGGGGACATAGACAAATAAAAATATACTACAATTTCTATGTGATGAGTACTGTGAAGAAAAACAAATAGGTAAAGAACTACAGAGTGGTGAAGAGGGATGAGGTAAGGCTTCTTTGTCAGAAGTGATGTATGCACCTTAAAGTAACTAGGCCAGTGCCTGAGGTAATACATGATATGAGAGCGGCTTCTCAGCAGCCATCAAAGCCATTTAAAGCACCATGTATGCAGACTTTGAATGTACAGAACACACAGAATCAACCTCTCCACAGCTCCAAAAACAGTATCCAAAAAATATTTAGTTCATTAAATAGATGAAGAGGATGTGGCTGGTCTACACTTTTAAGTCTATTACAAAGATATTCAGATTAAATATAAATGAAGGAAAGTCATTGATCTCAAATTGTCCTACTATGCAGGAGAATATTACATTAGGGGGAAAATCAAAAAGGAAACTGTTAAACTCATTCATGAATGTGTGAAATAAAGTTATAAAGCACATCTGATTGGGGTGCCTGGGTGGCTCAGTTATGTGTCTGACTCTTGGTTTAGGTTCAGGTCATAATCTCAGTCAGGGTCATAAAATCAAGCCCCATGTCAGGCTCCACACTCAGCAAGGAGTCTGCTTGAGTCTCTCTCCCTTTTCTGCTCCCTCTGCCACTTTCCCTACTTGTATACACTTTCTCACACACAGTCTCTAAGATAAATCTGGGGGGAAAAAAAGTGCAAATCTGATCAGTCTTAGATAATACATATCTCATACACTTTGTCTTATGGTATTATTTGTCCTCTCATTTTTTTAAAGATATGCAAGAACTTTTATGGGCATAATTTCACAGGGAATACTTGCTTGGATAAATATTCATTAAGTGAACTAATATACTGATTTCCTTTTTTTTTTTTTTTTTTTTTTTTACTGATTTACGTTCTAACCTAAACTCTGGCCAGAATATTCTTATTAGAATAATAAACAGGGATCCCTGGGTGGCGCAGCGGTTTGGCGCCTGCCTTTGGCCCAGGGCGCGATCCTGGAGACCCGGGATCGAATCCCACGTCAGGCTCCCAGTGCATGGAGCCTGCTTCTCCCTCTGCCTATGTCTCTGCCTCTCTCTCTCTCTCTCTCTCTCTCTCTGTGTGTGTGTGACTATCATAAATAAATAAAAAAAAATTAAAAAAAAAAAACCTTTTAGAATAATAAACATATTAGTCCTTAAAATACATGTTTTCTTTTAGAGTGATTTTCTAATGTGACTGAACTGTCAAGACTGAAAGAGTTCTATATAAAGATCATTCACCTTTCTATATATCCTGAATTTCTAAATAAAGACCTTAAATGATATATGGAACTATTTTCTTATACATGTTATTTTTATCCTCTCTAGAAATGACTTTACATTCTCTCCATTTCTATTACATCTGTATCAACTCTGACCTAATTCAAGGCGGCAACAGAACCAATAATACATACTTTCAATTGCCAAGTAAATTTTCCGCTCTCCTTCCTTTGGTTCTTTGCCAGGTGGGAAATACGTTCCTCTGATTGTAATTGCAGCTTCAGAATATTCACTGATTCTTTGCAGAGCTTCCTTAGAAGTAACTTTCCATCTAGCAGTCTATGAAAGAAAGGGTCGGGGGAAAAATCACTTTACAATAGAACAAATCCCTGGTGTACTGACAAAGAATAGGTTGGCTAAATAATATTCCGGTCAATATTAAGAATATAATTGACACCTTCACATAAAATCATTTAGATCCTAATGCACCTAGAATATATTCATAAAAATACAACTTCTATTGTTGTCTTCCTCATCTAGATAAAGAGTAGCTATTAAAATGTTCATGGAGGGACCCCTGGGTGGCTCAGGGGTTAAGTGTGTATGTCTTTGGCTCAGGGCATGATCCTGGAGTACTGTGATTTAGTCCCACATCACGATTGAGTTGAGTCCCACATGAGGCTCCCTGCATGGAGCCTGCTTCTCCCTCTGCCTCTTTCTGTGTGTCTCATGAATAAATAAAATCTTAAAAAAATATATGTTCATGGGTTTTTAAGAAGAAATTTTTGTTCCTAAAGAAGCAAGAGTTTTTACTCCATGATTTTAAAAAGGTTTAAAACTGTTACTTGCCTGTGGGAAGTCATTGATCTCTAATTCTTCCTCATATCTCTTAAAAGACTCATTTTGTCCACCATCCTGTCTCTCCTCTTCTTGTTTCTCCAAAGGCACATAATTGAGCTTGGCATTGATCTTTTCAGCAAGTTGCTCTGCAATGGTTTTGGCAGACACAGTGGGAGCCAGGATGGTGCCACCTCTGAGAATTGCATTGGTAGCCTGTTGCATCACATCCTGCAGTTAAAGAAGACCTACAGTCAAATCTCAAATGAGGACAGAGACAAGATCAACGATCCTACCACAAATTATTCTCTGGAAAGCCACTAACTAGAACCACCTTTCTAATACAGAGTCCTACTCATGTGCAATTTAGCAGTACATATTAATAGTTTAATAATAAATCTATCTTCCTTACTTTGATGGGAAAATAAAGAACACTTAAAGAACACTCAACTCTATCATTAAAAATTCTACTGGATCATAGAAAATTAGGTAACTGTTGATAGCAAATATAGTAAAATATATCTAAAATCGGGCAGCCCGGGTGACTCAGCGGTTTAGTGCCACCTTCAGCCCAGGGCGTGATCCTGGAAAGCTGGGATGGAGCCCCACATCGAGTTCCCTGCGTGCAGCCTGCTTCTCCCTCTGCCTGTGTCTCTGCCTCTGTCTCTCTGTGTCTCTCATGAATAAATAAAATCTTTAAAAAATATATCTAAAATCATTTATATAACTTTGTGGCTCCTAAGAGTTTCCTCTAAATTAGAATCTTTGTCCACTACCACCATTGAGCTCTTCCTTCCCCCATAGCCCAAGCCAATATTCATTAAATTATGGTAAATGACTGACTTTCTAATTTTATTTTACACTCAAACCTTTCTAATTTGGACTTAATTTGACTTTATGCCTAATGTGGACAGAATTTTGTAGGTAATACATGACTCAAACCTCAAGCTTTTTTAACAATGAGAAGGTAGGGCTATTTGATGTCACAAATAAGGAGTTACTAGCAGTAATAATCCCAGGGAATATTATATTAGGCGCATTAATCCCTGTTTCCAGAGAAAGTACAGGCCTGAGTATAGCAGACACATGATTCTCACTGGCTAAACAACACAGAAACCCGAGACTCTAAGCCTTGATTGTGGCTGCCTCACTAAGTCAAGTGTACTAGTATCTAGCTTGGATCTTCCAGCTATTCCCGAAGCTATCCAGCCTACTGGAGAGAGGGCCCTATAAATCCACAAACACTCAAAATCTCCAAAACACTGTTAAAATTAACAAACTATTATTTGGGAATGCTAGAAAGTTTACTCTTAGTTAAAAATTAACTGATAATAATTTGTTAAAAATTAACTTAATAAAAAAGCTCTCAAGAGAAAGATGGCGGGATGCCTGGTGGCTCAGTGGCTGAGCGTCTGCCTTTGGCTCAAGAAGTGATCTCAGGGTCCTGGGATCAAGTCCCATCAGGGAGCTTGCTCCTCCCTCTGCCTATGTCTGTGTCTCTCATGAATAAATAAAATCTTTAAAAAGGGGGGTGGGGGAGCAGCTCTGGTGGCTCAGTGGTTTAGCGCCGCCTTCAGCCCAGGGTCTGATCCTGGAGACCCAGGATCGAGTTCCACATGGGGCTCCCTGCATAGAGCCTGTTTCTCCCTCTGCCCGTGTCTCTGCCTCTCTCTCTCTCTCATGAATAAATAAAATATTTTTTAAAAAATCAAGAAAGAAAAAGGCAGGGGTGCCTGGGTTGGTAAGTCAGTTAAACTTCTGCCTCTAACTCAGGTCATGATCCAAGGGTCCTGGTATTGACCCTGAATCAGGCTCCCTGCTCAGCTGGGAGTCTGTTTCTCCCTCTCCTTCTGTCCTTCCCCACTGTTCATGCTTTAATAAATGAATTAATTAAGTAATAAAGTCTTAAAAAAAAGAGGAAAAGGGAGTTATTTCCTTAAGATTTTGGTAAGTTCAATCAGAATATTATTTTATAAAAGTATCTACAGCTAACATGCTTCAGTTAGGCATTCTAAAATAAGCATTAAGATTTCAGTTAAACAAAAACAACAACAACAACAACAAAAAAGATCTCCGTTAACCATACTAGAAGAATCATCCACATGAAATAATTAAATAATTCTGTATTTAGATTAATGTTAAATTCCTGCTAACTCAACATCTAGAACAACTTGTTCACTTGTGCTGACAAAAATACTGACTAAAACTCGGAACAAATTACTTAATACCTGAGACTCAATGCCCAAATTCTTCTGAGCATTGATTCTAAGAGCCAATCTCTTAGCAATTTCTAATTTCTCAGCATTTCCTGCAGTTGGAGCAGGGACACTAGATGTTCCAGGAGCAGCCATATCTTTAACTCTCTTCTTTGAATTAAACATGCTTTCAATTTGTTCATCAATCTAAACAAGAAAAAAAAAAGGATTAATAAAAATTGGATTAAAAATACCAATTTAGATATATCCACAGAAACTAATAAAGAATATTTCTACCAAATGACTGGATTTAGACAGTTGTATTTATGTTAATTCAAACACACATATCAATAGGAAAATAGACCAGGTAATTATTGAGGATGGCACACTTTAAAAGTCAGGTATCTATGGCAGGATAAAGAAAGAGAAAGAAAAAACAGAGATGCAATGCCACATGAACCTACTGAACACAGTCCTAAGTGGTCCAGAATATACATGCCAGTTCAGCAATTGAGAACCATGTGCTGTCAAGACAGAGTACCCAACATAATGCAGCTGAGATGCTTCAGGGCTCAAGCCTTGAGGCAAAATTAAACTGCAGTGAAAGAGGCTGGAAGAAGGGCAGTAACTCAAGGCCAATGGGCAACTAAAAATATAGTCAACAAGCTCTGAGGGTGAATGGTATATGATCCTAAGGTGGGGCTCCCAAAATCCTTTCCAACTTCTAAAGTGTAAATGGATTTGCCTTAAAAATAGGTAACAGGGCACCCGGGTGGCTTAGTACGTTAAGTGTCTGCCTTCAGCTAAGGTCATGATCCCACAATCCTGGGATCCAGCCCCACATCCAGTTCTCTGATCAATGGGGAGTCGTCTTCTCCCTCTCCCTCTGTGCATCCTCACTCATGCTCTCTCTCAAATAAAAAATTGGGTAACAGAATCAGGAAAGAAGCCTTTTTTTTTTTTTTAAGATTTTATTTATTTATTCATAAGAGATACACACAGAGACATAGGCAGAGGGAGAAGCAGGCTCCACGCAGGGAGCCCAATGCGGGACCCAATCCCGGGACTCCAGAATCACGCCTGGGCCAAAGGCAGGCACCAAACCACTGAGCCACCCAGGGATCCCCCAGAAAAGAAGGCTTTATTGCACTATTCCTTTGAGCCAAAAAAGGAAAACAAGTAAGGTTTGGTTTACCCATCAAAGCAAGAACAAAGCGTGAATACCTCAGCTCTTCCAGGAGCCACTTGAGTCCAAGTGCCACCAGGTCATCTTGAGGCTGGACATATCTATCTATAAGCATCTTTTAAGGATGCCTTTTGCCCAACAATGACTATTGACAATGCCAACTAAAGAGATGCAAATCCCTTTATACACTTAAATTAGGCTAATAAGGACTTATCTACTAAATCTCAAATGCAGAGAAGAGCTTGTTTAGGGTTTTAAAAATTAATTAGATGGGGTGCCTGGGTGGCTTAGTCCAAGCATCTGATTCTTGATTTCAGCTCAGGTCATGATCTCAGGGTCATGAGATTGAGCCCCACATAGGGCTCCATGCCCAGTGCTGATTCTATTTGAGATTCTTTCTCTCCCTCTCCCTCTGCCCTTCTCCCCACTCATGCATATGCTCTAAAATAAATAAATATATATTAAAAAAATTAACCAGAGAAAGAATTGATATATTTCATACAATGAGATTTGAAATAATGTTCAAAGTAACATTAAAAAACTGAGGTGGATTTTTGGGGGTGCTTGGGGGCTCAGTCGGTTAAAGCATCTCTTAATTTCTGTTTGGATCATGCACCTCAGGATTTTGAGATCGAGCTCTGAGTCAGGTTGTGTAGTGGGTGTGCATCATGCTTAAGATTCTCTCTTTCCTCCCTCTGCTCCTCCTCCCCTCAAAAACCTGAGGTGTTTCAAAGCAAGTTCATAAATTCTTTAATACTCTTCCCCTTCAAAACGTGGAGCCTCTCCTTGAATGTAGGCTGGACTTAGTGATATATTTCTAAGAGACAGAATAAAGTAGTAACTCCAGTGTGACTCCAGACATTAGTCATAAAAGGCCTTAAAGGCTTCCTCTTTGCCCCTTCTCTTAGCTGACTCACCTTGGGAGAAGCCAGTTGCCATATTGTGAGGACACACAGGCAGAGGAAAGAACAGAGGTATTCTGCCAACAGCACAGTGAGTGAGCCATCTCAAAAGAAGATGATCCTCTATCAGTCAAGCCCTCAGATGACCACGGCCTGGGACAATAGCTTTACTGCAACCTCAATGAGACCCTAAGCCAGAACTACCAGGCTAAACTGCTCCTGATTTTCTACCCTAAAGGAAATGTAAGAAAATAAATGTTTTTTGTCTTAAACTACTAGGTTTTGGATTGATTTGTTACACCATAACCAATAACTAAAACATTGACCTAATTAAATTTTAAGACAATATGGTATACTAGAAAGAAGTGGCATAGGGTTAGTGAGAGATCTGGGGTCTGCTGCTGTTTGTACCTAACAGCCAATGTGGTTGTAGACCAAATACCTTTTCTGGGCCTCAAATTCTCAAATGACTAGATCAGATTGAATTCCTGATTCTAAAATTGTGTCCTGAGCTAAGGTTTAATAGAATATGTAAAAAACAAAAACAGAAACAAAAAAACAGGGAAGCCTCGGTGGCTCAGCGGCTTAGTGCCACCTTCGGCCCAGGTGTGATCCTGGAGACCCGGAATTGAGTCCCACGTCAGGCTCCCTGCATGGGGCCTGCTTCTCCCTCTGCTTGTGTCTCTGCCTCTCTCTCTCTCTCTCTCTCTCTCTGTCTCTCATGAATAAATAAAGTCTTAAAAAAACAAACAAAAAACAACACAAAACAACTATGATCAATGATCAAATGTGGAGGACTTCTGAGTTTTTTTTTTAATTAATTAATTTATTTATGATAGACAGAGAGAGAGAGAGAGAGAGAGGCGCAGAGACACAAGAGGAGGGAGAAGCAGGCTCCATGCTGGGAGCCCGACGTGGGACTCGATCCCGGGACTACAGGATCGCGCCCTGGGCCAAAGGCAGGCACCAAACCGCTGAACCACCCAGGGATCCCCAGGACTTCCGAGTTAAACAAAGTTAAACAAGTTTCTTGAATTGAGGACTTTACATATACTTTGATATGCTTATATCACTACTAGTGGTATACACTAGGAAGATTTTCCAAAATTATTTTATAATGAAAACATCCTTTGCTAAAGCTCAAGCTTCTTTGGGTTCCAAAGAATACTCTGTGAAACACTGAATTTGCTGAGTCCTCAGGGTCCCTCTTCACTGGGTCACAAATAATGCCATTAGCTAAGAACAAGGGCTCTAAAATAAGAATGGATTAGGTATAGGGCCCAGCTCATCCCATTAATTGCTTTGTACACCTGAAAAGACTAATACTCCTAAGTCTTAGTCTCCTCAATTATAACATGAATACTCTTGAGTATTTACCTTCTATGGATAATGTGCAGAAGTAAATGAAATAATCCCTGTAAAGCATTTGACACAATGCATGGCACTTAGTAACACTCAAAAAGTGCTAACAATTATTGCTCTTTATTTTTTAAGTAAGCTCTATTACACCCAATGTGGGTGGGGCTTGCAATCACAATTCCAAGATCAAGAGTCATATGCTCTACCTACTGAGCCACCCAGGAGCCCCACTGAGTATTACTGTAAGTGAGGATATTCTATAATGATTAAGTTTTTTTTCTTTTTCTTTTTTTTTTAAAGATTTTATTTATTTATTCATAGAGATGCAGAGAGAGAGAGAGGCAGAGACACAGGCAGAGGGAGAAGCAGGCTCCATGCAGAGAGCCTGACGTGGGACTCAATCCCAGGTCTCCAGGATCACGCCCTGGGCTGCAGGCGGCGCTAAACCGCTGCGCCACTGGGGCTGCCCCTAGTTTTAAAAAATAAAAATATTATGGCTCAGTGGTTAAGCATCTGCCTTCGGTTCAGGGCATGATCTCAGAGTATTGGGCTCCATATGGGGAGCCTGTTTCTCTCTCTGCATATGTCCCTGCCTCTCTCTCTGTGTCTCTCATGAATACATAAATAAAATTTTAAAAATATATATTAGTACTAATGTTATTAAAGACACGGGGGAAAAAAAAGACATGGGGAGCCAGGTACTCTTCATACTACTAGAGGGGATGCAGACTGGTATTCACTTTGCTGGAGGACAATCTAACAATGTTTGAGAACCAAATCAGATACACCTTTTAGACTAGCAATTCCATTTACACACTTAACCTCAAAACTTAATCTGAATGAATGTGCAAAATTAAATGTAGGATAAGCACTGAAGTACAGTTTATGATAATAAAGTATATTTATATTCTAAATATGAATATGTAGAAATGACCCACATATTGAAAATTAGGGGTCAGATTCATTAAACTGTGGGACATTCATATAACAAAATATTATATAACCATCAAAGAACAATGTAAGAATTAGGAGTACCTAGGTGGCTCAGTCAGTTCAGATCATGGACGATCTCAGGGTCGTGAGATTAAGCCCTGCACTGGACTCTGTGCTCAACAGGGGGTATGCTGGAGATTCTCTCCTGCCTCTCCTGCCATTCCTATTTGCTTGCTCTCTCAAATACATACATCTTTAAAAAAAATGTATTAAAAAAAAAAAGCAAGAATGAATTTACTAAAATGAGTAGATTTCAACTTAAGACTGTTGTAAAGGTTATAAGGCAAGTATGGCTTCATTTTTATGAAAATACATAAATAGGGTAGAGCATACGTGAATATACAGAGAGACAGAAAAGGGAGAGAGTGAGAGAGAGAAAGAAAAGGTTGGGAAGGGCACACACCAGAAAGGCTTGCAAGAACTGGCTTTCTCAACAAGCAAATGTTAAGACCTCCAGAACGAAAGCAACAAATGCTTCAACTGGGAAGAATGAGGCTTAGATAAACGACACTTACATCAACTGCAGCATCCTCATCATCTGAGTCTTGCAGACCAAGAGCCGCTTTTTGCAACTTCTTCCTCTCGTTAGCCAAAGCTTGTTCTGTTTCATCAAACTTGAATCCCTTACCAGAGAACCCACTACTCTTTTTAATTATTTTCCCTTCCTTTCAAGGAAAAACAAAAAAGTTAATTTCATACTACAAAACCTCAGTGTTCAGGAATTTAGGAGTCATTAAATATTTTTCAAGGTAGTGCACACCAATATAACAAAAAACACTTCATCTAGTGTGTGAACAACAAAAAAAGAACTCTATGTAGATTATACAAACACTGAGTTGAAGAAAAAGAGAGAATTTTGTTTTCATTCCTTTTCCCACCTCTCTAAAGAGATAAAATAATTCTATCAAAGTTTACAAGTATTAAATATTCGAAGTTTAGAACACAATAATGAGCTGCATAAAAATAATGGGAGTTAAAAAAACTTACAGCTTTCTGTTGATCTTTGAAATCACTCCAAAGTTTCTCCAGATCCGGAGGCACTGCAGTTCCTGATAATTCAAGTGCTTTAATGATGTCACCAGCATAGCGAGCTTGATCTTCTGTGATAAAAGTATATGCATAACCCTAACGAAGGATGAAAAGTAGATTAGACACTAACAACATGACCCTAACTTAGATCACAAGACAGAATCTGACCCACCTAATAAATCCTCTTAAGACTGACTTCGTTATTAAATAATTTTAAACAACAGAAGAGTCCTACTAAATTCTTTAACCCCTCAAAGTGAAATGTCCAAGTTTAATATGTAAATATATGTGAAACCAGAAAATTTCTAATTTCTTTATGTCTAAGTAGAAATATATGATTTTACATAAATGCAAAACTGCATTGTCATAGAAATAAATTTTAATATAATACATTATTTTTCCCCTTTTGTTTGCACTCCTTTTCTACACTACCTACAACACCACTCTACCCCAACTAACTTCTACTTATTTTCTGGGATGTATCTTTCCACATAATTTTTCCTCCACACAGTTTTTAAGACCAATAAAAGATATAAAAACATTTGTGTGTGTGTATATATGTATGTATACATACACTCACACACACATATATATACACATATACATATATACACACATACAAAAAAATTTTTTTTTTTTTTTTTACAAAAATTTTTATATACAGAAATGAAGTCAGTTACATCATCTCCCTGGGGTTCTCCAAAGTTAAAGGTTTCACATGTCTCCAGGAGCTTTTTGGTTCAGGCAAGACAAAAGCTAGAGTTGGGAGTAGGGGAATAGCACACCACAATCAAGACAGTCATCTCTACAATATACTCTGCCTCTACCAGAGAAGTGCTACAAATTTTAAAACATGGCTTAATAGAGTATTTCAGGAATATCTAATTATCACATTTGACCCATGGCCTGCTTCTGTACTGTCCATGAGCTAAGACTGGTATCACTTCTTTTTTGAGGTTTGCACACCACCCACACACACCCCCATACACCCACCCATACCCATATGACAAAGACTGTATGTGGACCAAAAAGGCTGTAATTTTTACTGCATGCCCCTTTATACACTTCCTTAAATCTACAAAATAACTCAGGTTAAAAGAATAAAAGCCATCACTACTTATTAGCTATGCAAGCTTGGGCAACTAATTTAATTTCCATGTGCCTTAGCTTTTCTCATCTATTAAATGGGGTAATATCATTTACCTCAAATGGAAATTATGAGGATAAAGTGAGACAATATATGTATATCACAGGGAACAGCATCTAGCATTCAATAAACCATAAGAATATCCTATTATTATTAATATTATTGCTTCAGTTTGAATGTTCAGGGTTGGAATATCAAATATATCATCATCAGTGATTCCAACAACAGAATATTCTGCTATCTTCAAAAAGAATGAGTTAGACTATATATACTCACCAGACCATAAGTGAGTTAAAACAGCAAGTAATATATATAGTGTACAGAGTGGGACAGGGAAGTAATGAAAAAAAGGGTGACAGTTTCAGGGAGGAGTATATTTTATGATCCCACATTTTAAAAATAGTAATGAAAGATCCCAAACCATATACATGTACGTGTGTAGGCAGAAATTTTTAGGTAGTGTAAAATAAAAAATCCTAAGAGAAGACATAACACTATCTGCCAAAACAGAATGGCTAGTTATGATAATTTTAATACTACTATACATAGAAATGATGAACATCAGTTAGTCCCCATATTCTGATGACTGAGCATTTTCAAAATGTTCCTGTAACTCCTATTATTTACTCCTTAAAAATCTTAAAAAATATATATATATATTTTAATGTAATGGAAATCAACTTTAAAAAATTCTTTTTACTTTATTGCCTGCTCTTCCAGTCCGTCCTGCTCTGTGCACATAATCCTCATAATGGTTGGGGCAGCTGTAATTTACTACAAGAATCAGATGTTTCACATCTAGACCTCGGGCAGCAACAGAAGTAGCTACGAGAAGTTTGCACGTCCCATTCTTAAAGTCATTTATGATGCTATCTCTGTCATATTGATCAATGCCTGCAAGAAAATTTTTAAAAAGTTATAAAACCACACAATGAAATTAAATTTTTCATTTCCTCTGACACAGAAATAAGTAAAAATGTACAGTAGAGAATAAATCCAACTTACACTGCCCACAAGTCCACCAACTCAATAGAGAAAATAAAATATTATGGGAATTTAATGGCAAGATCAGAGGCTACTGCTTTTAACTCATTTATGAATCTTCTAAATCTGCCCTTGTTTTGCCCCCTTTCTTGTGTATACGGGTTGTAACTGCAGAAGCCCCATCTCCGATTCATTAACCTATACCTGTTTAAGAGGTAAAAGAAGAAAAGGCAGGTATACTTAGCCTACACTAACAGGATTCACATCCTTCTCCTCCTATGGGTTATTAGAGCCTTGCTATTTCTGTCCGAGGACCAGAAGCAGCATCACATGGCCTGTTGTTAAAATGTAGAACCTGATCCTAACCAAACTACTGAATCCGGTTCTGCACTTTAAGATACTTAGGTGATTATACATTCCTTTTAAATACAGTTTGAAATCCACTGGTTAAAAAACACCCAATTGGATCTCTTTTAAATATGGTACCCATAGAGCCTCCGGATAAGTGATAAAGGAAGGTATAAAATGCTAAAATGTTCTATGATCACAGATCACAAATTGATTTTATGATGGCAAATTTCTAGTAATTACAAAATGGAACGGGGAGGGGCGCCTGGGTGACTCTGGTTGAGCTACTGCCATTGGCTCACATCATGATCCCAGGGTCCTGGGATTAAGTCCCACATCAGGTTCCCTGCAGGTAACCTGCTTCTCTCCCTCTGCCTGTATCTTGCCTCTCGCTCTATGTCTCTCATGAATAAATAAGTAAAATCTTTAAAAAAAAAAAAAAAAACCAGAATGGGGTAAATTCTCAAACCTTGAAATTCTTTTCTGTAGCAGGAGATACTCTAAGGGTTCACATAAGATCTGAGTTTAAAACACAGAGAATAACTTAGCATCTAAATATGCATCAATGTTAATTAATATTATTACCTAAAATTTAAGTACTCTTCAGAGACCGAATTAAAGAAAGTATTTGGATCTAATATCAAAACAAGTGGAATCCAACACTGAACCTAAAAGTCTTGTAAGAAAAATGGAATCAGTATTAATATAAATTAAATGTATGAAGTACAAAAACTTTTACTTTAGACTAATGTATCTTGACTACCTAAGTCAACTGCATATGCTTTATTATGTGAAATGAATATGATATGCTAAATATATGGGATACTTGCCTAGCAGCAATTAACCCTCTTCCTTTTAAACATAACCTCGGGAATCCCTGGGTGGCTCAGCGGTTTAGTGCCTGCTTTCGGCCCAGGGTGTGATCCTGGAGACCCGGATCGAGTCCCACATTGGGCTCCCTGCATGGAGCCTACTTCTCCCTCTGCCTGTGTCTCTGCCTCTCTCTCTATCGTGTATTTCATGAAGAAATAAATAAAATCTTTATTAAAAAAATTAAAAAAAAATAAACATAACCTCAAGTTTGTTCAAAAATTCACCCAACACATGGTCAATGTATATCAAACCAGAGAAGAGCGTCTCCATTTTAGGAGGTGAATGAACCCCTCCCAAACTTTCTGTGCTAAGGATGCCTTTCAAGTCTTAAAATTAATAAGGATTAAACCCTCTACATAAGTATCTCTATCAATATTTAATTTATTAGAAACTAGAACTGGGGCACCTGGGTAGCTCAGTCAGTTAAGCATCTGGCTTTGGCTCAGTTCATGATCTCAGGGTCCTGGGATCAAGCCCTGTGTCAGGCTCCACTCTCAGTGGGGAAGTTTGTTTTTCCCTGTCCCTGTCCCCCTGCTTGTGCTCTCTGTCAAATGAATGAATGAATAAATAAATAAATCCTTTAAAAAAGAAACTAGAATGAAAATAATTTAAGGTATTTTTTAACCTATTTAAAAATAAAAATAAAGCACGTATTATAAATTTTAAAAATTTCGTGCAAAATAACCCTTCCAAAATAGTAATTTATTAAGATGTTTCACATTTTTGTAAATCTCTTTAATGTCTGGCTTAGTAGAGGATAGCTGGCATGTCATATCTCTGCATCCAGTCTAGTGTAAATATAATATGCCATGAAGCTTTTAAAACACTATACATTCCTAACAAAACTAAAGTAGAAAAGGCAAACCACATAGTGAGGTTATTACACAAATACTTGTGATCTCATGAACTCCTGAAGCATGTGATGTAATTCTGACCAAAGAGAAGTACAGACAAGGGATTATTTGCGGGGGGGAAGTCCTTACTTATAAAAACAGCACAACACATTTTTGGGGTGCCTGGGTGGCTCAATCGGTTAAGCATCCACCTTCGGCTCAAGTCATGATCTCAGGGTCCTGGAATCAAGCCCTGGGTTGGGCTTCTCACTCAGCGGGGGAGCCCGCTTCTCCCTCTGCTCCTCCCCCCATTCATGCCCATTCTCTCTCCCAAATCAATGAATAAAATCTTAAAAAAAGGAAAAAAAAAGAAAAAACATACATTTCCCTCAATGTAGGAAAAGCTATTTATTGGACCAACCCACCTACAGATAAAAACTATAAATTCTAACGAAAGTATTAAAACAAAAACAAAAAAACCATTAACTGAAGGCACAAGAGAGTGACTAAAAATAAGCAGAAATTGGAATTTTTGATAATATAGAATAATAATGGCACTCGCTGAGTTTAAAGGATTTGATTTATTTTATTTTATTTTATTATTTTTTTTTTTAATTTTTATTTATTTATGATAGTCACAGAGAGAGAGAGAGGCAGAGACACAGGCAGAGGGAGAAGCAGGCTCCATGCACCGGGAGCCCGACGTGGGATTCGATCCCGGGTCTCCAGGATCGCGCCCTGCGCCAAAGGCAGGCGCCAAACCGCTGCGCCACCCAGGGATCCCTGATTTATTTATTTTAAAGATTTTGCTTGAGGAAAGGCCCTAGAAAGCTAAGGAAGGAAGTCAAACTTAAATAGATGGCCAGGAAATCTAATTAGAGAAACAGGAAAATACAAGAGAGAGTTGGATAGACTTAACAGCAGATGGCAAAAAGAAAACAGTGAACTTGAAGATTGGAGTCAAAGAAACAACCCAACCTTAATTAAGGAGGGGAGAAAAAAGGGCTGAAAAACCAACGTGAAGGGATGCATGGGTGGCTCAGCAGTTTAGCGCCTGCCTTTGGCTCAGGGCATGATCCTGGAGGCCTGAGATCAAGTCCCATATAGGGCTCCCTGCAGGGAGCCTGCTTCTCTTTCTGCCTGTGTCTCTTCCTCTCTCTCTGTGTTTCTCATGAATTAATGAATAAAATCTTTAAAAAAAAAAAAAAAAAAAAAGAAAAACCAAAAGTGAATAAAGGATCAAAGATGTGACAGTATTGGGATCCCTGGGTGGCGCAGCGGTTTGGCGCCTGCCTTTGGCCCAGAGCACGATCCTGGAGACCCGGGATCGAATCCCACGTCAGGCTCCCGGTGCATGGAGCCTGCTTCTCTCTCTGCCTCCCTCTCTCTCTCTCTCTCTCTGTGACTATCATAAATAAATAAAAATTAAAAAAAAAAATGTCACAGTATTCAAGGGCTGAACATACACATAATGGAGTCTCAAAAGGAAAGAAAAATAGCACAGGAAAAAAAAGAAACCTTAAGAAATTATAGTCAAGATTTTCCCAAATATGTCCTAAAAACATAAATTTTACAGAATCTACAAGCTCAGTGAACCATGAGTAGAATAAAAACAAAGAAAACCATACCTAGATAAACACTTTTTTTTTTTTTTGGGATCCCTGGGTGGCGCAGCGGTTTGGCGCCTGCCTTTGGCCCAGGGCGCGATCCTGGAGACCCGGGATCGAATCCCACGTCGGGCTTCCGGTGCATGGAGCCTGCTTCTCCCTCTGCCTATGTCTCTGCCTCTCTCTTTCTCTCTCTGTGACTATCATAAATAAATAAAAATTAAAAAAAAAAAAAAAAAAAAAAACACTTTTTTTTTTAAAGATTTATTTTTTTATTTATTTATATTAGACACAGAGAGAGAGAGAGAGAGAGAGAGGCAGAGACACAGGCAGAGGGAGAAGCAGGCTCCATGCCAGGAGCCCGACGCGGGACTTGCACCCTGGGCCAAAGGCAGGCGCGAAACCGCCGAGCCACCCAGGGATCCCTCCTAGATAAACACTTACCATACTTACCCAGCAATCCCATTCCTGGTTATCTACCCTACAGCGATGAAAACTATGTTCACACAAAAACCTGTAGTTGCACATTCAGTAGCAGCTCTATTCCTATTAGCAAAAATGAGGAATAACCCAGGATGTGCCTAGGTGGCTGTTAGTTGAGTGGCCAATTCTTGTTTTTGGCTAAGGTCATGATGTTGGGGTCCTCAACTTGACCTCGTGTCCAGCTCTGTACTTGGCAGGGAATCTGCTCCAAGATTCTCTCTCACCCCTCCCTCTGTCTCTCTCCCCGCTCGTGCTCTCGCTCAAATAAATAAATAAGATCTTTAAAAATAAATAAAATTTAAAAAAAATTTTAAACTGGGAAAAACCCAAATAAGCCTTCAGCAAACGAAGGGACACAAACACTGGTATATCCACAATAAACAGTGCTGGGCAATAAAAATAAATAAATAGTCCAATAACTTCAGTGGACATCAAAGTCATCATATTGAGTAAAAAAAAAAAAAAAAAAAAAAAAGGTGCATAATGTATGACCTGCATTTACAAATATTCTTATGAGAACATATCAGTGGTTGTCAGGCACTGTTCCACTACAAACTAACTGGAAAAAAAAAGTCTAAGCTAACACATAAATCTTACATGCACAATAAACAGAAGTATTTGCTTTGAGCCACAAGATCTACATAGACATACCTGTGTTAATAAAAACATTTAAATTTAAAAGTACAAAAAAAAACAAAAAACAAAAGCAAACACTAAACATAGGGCAGAGGAGAAATCATCCAGGGAAAGAAAGCGGAGCCCAATGTTCCAAATGAGGACGACAAAGTTCTAGACTAAAAGCTTTGCAGCTAATGGCAACCAAACATTTCCAGGATGATGACATTAACAGGGCTAAAATAAAACATCAATGTATGTCAGTACTGTCTATTTATCCTAATGACTAAATGTAAATGTGGACATTCTAGAAAAGGCAAAAATGTAGAGAAAGTAAAAAGATTAGTGGCAGCCAAGGGATAGGGACAGAGGGATAAACAGGCAGAGCACAGAGGATTTTTATGGTAGTATTTTCTATGTGAGTAATAATACATTATGGTACTATATTCCTAGATATAGGTCATTATAAATTTGCCCAAATCCACAAAATTCATAACACCAAGAATGAATCCTAATGGGGCCCATGGCTAGCTCAGTCAGTAGACTATCCAACTCTTGATCTTGGGGTTATCCATCTGAGTTTGAGCCCCCCATCAGGTGTAGAGATTACTCAAAAATAAAATCTTGTTTTTCCTAAAGATTTTATTTATTTATTTATTTATTTATTTATTTATTTATTTATTTATTTATTAGAGACAGACAGAGGCAGAGACATAGGCAGAGGGAGAAGCAGGCTCTCTAAAGGGGAGCCCAATGTGAGACTTAATCCCAGGATTCCGGGATCACTCTCTGAGCCAAAGGCAGACAGACGCTCAATCACTGAGCCACCCAAGGCGTCCCTCAAAAATAAAATCTTACAAAAGAAAAAAAAAAAAAGTGAATCCTAATGTAAACTATGGACTTTGGGTGACAATTATGTCTGAACGATTTTAAGAAATGTACCTCTGTGGTGTGGGATAGCAATAGAAGAGAAGTTTTGCATGTGTAGGGCAAGGGATATATAGAAACTCTAACTTCTGCTCAATTTTGCTGTGAACCTAAAACAGCTCTAAAAAAAGTTTATTAAAAAAAGAAATGTAGGGGCACCTGGGGCAACTGCCTTTGGCTCAGGTTGTGATCCCAGGGTACTGGGATTGAGTCCCACATTGAGCTTCCTGTGGGGAGCCTGCTTCTCCCTCTACCTATGCCTCTGCCTCTCTCTGTGTCTCTCATGAATAAATAAATAAAAATCTTTAAAAAAAAAAAAAAAAAAAGAAATGTAAACAGGTGCCTGGCTAGCTCCTTCAGTAGAACAGTCAACTTTTTTAAAAAAGATTTTATTTATTTCACAGAGAGAGAGAAAGCACAAGAAGGGGAGCAGGGAAGGGAGAAGCAGGCTCCCCACCGAGTCAACTCTTGATCTCTGGGTCATGAGTTCAAGCCCCACATTGGGAATAAAGTTTATTAAAAAATAAAAAATGAATAAAATAAATGTAAAAAGATCAAAACTAAAATGAAATGATATTGGTGTAAGACAAATATACATGGGATCCCTAGGTGGCTCAGCAGTTTAGCACCTGCCTTCTGCCCAGGGCATGATCCTGGAATCGCGGGATTGAGTCCTGCATCAGGCTCCCTGTGTGGAGCCTGCTTCACCCTCTGCCTGTGTCTCTGCCTCTCTCTCTATCTCTCTCTCTCTCTGGGTCTCTCATGAATAAATAAAATCTTAAAAAAAAAAAAAAAAACATACAGACCAACAAAATTAAATAGAGAGCTTAGAAATAAACCCTCAGATAAATGGTCAGATGATTTTGATGAAGGTGCCAAGATTCTACAATGGGTAAAAAGACAGTCTTTTTACCAAAAGGGGCTGGCATACTGAATACAAACATGAAAAAGAATGCAGCTGGACCTATATGCATCATAAAAATTACCTCAAAATGAATTAACAGCTAAAATGTTAGAACTCACAGAAGAAAACAATGGGGAAAACTTTCATAACCTTGGAATTGGCAATGGTTTCTTGGATATAACACCAAAAGAACATGCAACAGGGGCGCCTGGGTGGCTAAGTTGGTTAAGTATCTGATTCTTGATTTTGGCTCAGGCCATGATCTCAGGGTCATGAGACTGAGCCTTGCAATGGGCTCATCATTCAGCATGCAGTTTGCCTGAGATTCCCTCTCCTTTTGCCTATCCCCTGCTATCTCTTTTTCTCTCTCAAATAAAATCTTAAAAATAAAAAAAAGAGAGGCATAAAAGAAAATATACATAATATATATATATTAAAGATTTTATTTTTTTACTCACGAGAAACACAGAGAAGAGAGAAGACATAGGCAGAGGGAGAAGCAGGCTCCACGCAGAAAGCCCGATGCGGAACTCAATCCCAGGACTCCAGGATCACGCTCTAAGCCAAAGGCAGACGCATAACTGATGAGCCACCCAGGCATCCCCAAGAAAAAATATATAAATTGAACTTCAAAATTTAAACTTTTGTGCATCAAAGGACACTATCCAAAGGTTGAAAGGACAACCCACTGAATATAAGAAAATACAAGCAAATTGTACATCTGATAAGGGACTGCTATCCAGAATAAAGAAATCCTACAACTCAGCAATGAAAAAAAAAAAAAAAACTGATTAAAAATGGGCAAAAGCTTAGGACAGACATTTCTCCAAAGAATATATACAAAAGCCAAATAAGCACATAAAAAGATGTTCAATCTCAGTCATTAGGGAAATGCATATCAAAACCACAATGACAGACTACTTCACATCTACTAGCAAAATAAGAGAAAACAATGAGTGCTAGCCAGGTCGTGAATAAACCGGAATCTTACTGCACTGCTAGTGAAAATGCAAAATGGTACAACTACTGTAAAGAACAGTATGGTGGTTCCTTAAAAAGTTAAAAATAGAGGATCCCTGGGTGGCTCAGTGGTTTAGTGCCTGCCTTTGGCCCAGGCCAGGGCGTGACCCTGGAGTCCCGGGATCGAGTTTCATGTTGGACTCCCTACATGGAGCCTGCTTCTCCCTCTGCCTGTGTCTCTGCCTCTCTCTCTCTCTTTCTGTCTCTCATGAATAAATAGATAAAATCTTAAAAAAAAAAAAAAAAGTTAAAAATAGACTTACCATATGACCCAGCAATACTTGCAAGTATATACCCAAAGAAATTCAACATATACTTATATACCCGTGTTCAAAACAGCATTATTCACAGTAGCGAATAGGCAGGAACAACCCAAGAGTCCATCAAGAGATGAATGAATAAAAGAAATGTGGTATATGCATGCAATGGAGTATTTTTTAATGTTAAAAAAAAAAAAGGAGTATCTTCTTACACCATACTTAAAAATAAACTCAAAATGGATTAAAGACCTACATGTGAGACTTGAAACCAGAAAAATCCTAGAAGAGAGCACAAGTATCCATCAATACATGAACGGATAAAGATGTGGTGTGATTAGAATGGAATATTATTCAGCCACAAAAAAAGAATATCTTGCCGTTTGCAACAACATGGATGAACACAGAAAGCAAAATGCTAAATGAAATAACTCAGAAAAAGAAATACCATATGATTTTACTCCCATGGAATTTGAGAAACAAATCAAATGGACAAAGGAAAAAAAAAGGAGATAAACAAACCAAGAAATAGGCTCTTAACTACAAAGAACAAACAGAGGGTTACCAGAGGAAAGGTGGGTAGAGGGATGGGTGAAATAGGTAATGGGGATTAAGAGTACACTTAGGACCAGCACTGAGTGATGTACAGAATTGCTATGTCACTATATTGTACAACTGAAAGTAATATAGCAATGTATGTTAACTATGCTAGAATTAAAATACTTATTTAAAAAAATGGAAAATTCTGATACATGATAAAACAATGATAAGCCTCAAAGACAATTATGCTAAGTGAAAGAAACAGGCATATAAAGACAAATACTGGATGATTCCATTTGTGTGAAGTACCTACAACAGGGAAATTCATAAATGGAAAAAGTAGAATACAGCTTCCCTGCCTAGGTTAGGGGGTGGGGTTGGAGATGAAGTTATCACTTAATAGGTAGAGTATGTGTTTGGGATGATAAAAACTTCCGGAAGTAGAGAATGGTAGTATTACACAGCATGGTGAATGCTTAATGCCACCAAATTATACACTTTAAAACAGCTAAAATGGTAAATTTTATGTAATGTATATTTTATCCCAATAACAAAAAAAGGGGGGAAAATATGAGGCATTTTCAAACATTAAAAGCTAACCAAATACATATGCTCAAAGCCCTTTTAATTACATCCACAATGACACATGGTAAGGTAGACTATTTCCCAAAGATGACAGCAAAAGCATGGCCTATTCTACATTCTCTTCTATAAAGGGTCTGACCCTCCCAGGATCCCTGGGTGGCGCAGCGGTTTGGCGCCTGCCTTTGGCCCAGGGCGCGATCCTGGAGACCCGGGATCGGATCCCACATCAGGCTCCCGGTGCATGGAGCCTGCTTCTCCCTCTGCCTGTGTCTCTGCCTCTCTCTCCTCTCTCTCTCTCTCTCTCTCTCTCTCTCTGTGACTATCATAAAAAATAAAAATTAAAAAAAAAAAAAAAGAACTGGAGTCTATCCCTCCATTCCCTTGAATCTGGGCCACTCTTGGGACTATTCTGACCTACAGAGTATGGTGAAAATGAAAGTTCTGCCAATTCCCAGTATCATCCTTAACTGGTCTGTCAGCTTTTCATTCTTACCTTCTAGCCAAGCAGTCCACAGAGAGGTTCGCAAAGGAAAGAGCCATGACCCCTGGCCGACAGCCTGACAGAGCTCAGTCAAAAGCCAGTACCAACTTGCCAGCCATATAAGTTAATAAGACAAGTTAGAAACAGATCCCCAGTCTCAATTAAGTCATCCCAGTAGATAAGAGCATGAAACAGCAACTAGACAGTACGTGCTGAGCTCCATCCAAAATACAGATTTATAAATAAGTGACAGTTGCCACTAAATTTTGGGATGGTTCATTACAAAGTCACAGACCGCCAGAACACTTAGTTAATGAAGGTGATTCAAATCGTCTCTATTTCATATGTGTAGTGTTCTATTATAAGTCCCACATACATGTAACAATGGGGATGTTACACCAAAATGAAACGTTACTTTCAATTAAAGATCTAATGCCAATCATGAAAACATCTAAGTAGCATGACACAATGGAAACAATTTAACATAAAACAGAAAATTTTAAGTTCATTTTCTCCCCAACTGATTAATGGCTGTATGATTTAATCAAACCAACGTACCTTTGTCTTATTTTCTTTATCTCTAAGATGGAACAATAATGCTTACCCTTCCCAAAGAGTTGTTGTGAATAAAAACTAAGAAAGATGATACAAAATCTGGTTCTCCATTACAGCACACAGTAAATATTATCATTCAGAACACAATAGTGCTTGGCCAAATTAAGTACTCAACAGGTATTTTACTAAACGTTACCTCCATGAAGAGACATGCAAGGATAAGATGCTCTCATTAAATCTTTCAGAAGACCATCAGCATGTTCTTGCTTATCCACAAATATAATAACAGATCCTGATTCTTGATAATGGCCAAGAAGCTCAAGCAACTTCAAGAATTTCTTTTCTTCTTCAATCACAATCTGAAAATATCAAATTGCACCATGTTAAGGGAGTAAAATGCAAATACATCTCTAAAACAAAAATATTCATTTTATTTGTGGCAAATGGCTGAGAACACCTTGCTATATCCTTAGGGATGGGTAGGAAAATACTGATTTTAGCTGATAGACCAGTTAGACCAAAAGAAATTTCTAACTTTGAGAGAAGGGGCTTGCAAATGTGGGCAAATGATCATCTAGGTCTCTCTTGCCTCTTGACCTTATATCCTATTAACTAAAGAGTAAGATTGGTATATAACATTTCCATCCACTAGCCCCACCTCTTCTGGTGAGAGGAACTAAAAAGAGCATTTTAAACACGCAGTTCCAAGGAACAGCATATTCAAGTTTATCGGATAAAATATTAATGGCTGCAACTGTATCCTATTTAACATTAGAAATTATGTGCCTTCATCACAATGATCCCCAAAGGATTATATATTGCCTAAACAACACACAGGGAACTGAGGATTTCCTAAAGATTGTACCTACCACTTGTTGCTCTACATCTGAGCAAACCACACTCCTGCCTCCAACCTGCACTTCAATGGGTTTACTCAGGATTCTGCGAGCCAAAGCCTCCATAGCTCTGGGAAAAGTAGCTGAAAACATAACTGTCTGTCGATCAGGACGGACATTATCCACAATGCGCATCACCTGAGAACATATTTGCAAATAAATATGGTGAGTATAGTCTCCAAAAACCATACAATGTCAAAACCAAGTAAAAGGAAAATTTGAGAACATCTATTCAGTGACTTTGAAACTTGTTACCTTTCATTGTTCCACTCAGTCTCCCCCTCCTAAGAATGGCATCTAGAGTTACCCACAAATTTAGAGCAAAGATGGAAGAGTCACCTGTCACTAGTCTCTTTCACTCATCTCACCCCTAATTCACAAATTCAATATTCTTAATCTTAAAATTTTATCTGGAATACAACTATTTTCTCTTAGTATCACTGTTCCTTCACTTATTCAACATATTTTTGTTGAGCAACTATTATGTGTCAAGCATCACTCGAAGTGCTTGGAATATTCAATAAAAAGAAATAAAAATTTGTCTTTGGGGAGTTTCTATTCTAAGGAAGAGAGACACATATTATGTGTCAGAGGTTGATATGAGCAACAGAAACAAAGAGAACAATTCAAGCGGACACATTGCTGAGGGAGTAGGATATAGGTACCTCTATAGATCCCTGGAGAAATCCTAGGAGTCTTACTATGACTGGAATAAACAAGAAAAATAGAAATAACGAATAATCATTAATAATGATTTCTTTTTTTTTTTTTAAGATTTTATTTATTCATAAGAACACAGAGAGGGAGAGAGAGAGAGAGAGGCAGAGACACAGGCAGAGGGAGAAGCAGGCTCCACACAGGAAGCCCGATGTGGGATTCAATCCCGGGTCTCCAGAATCAGGCTCTGGGCTGAAGGCAGTGCTAAACCGCCAAGCCACCCAGGCTGCCCCAATAATGATTTCAAGGTAGATAGTGGTGAGTGGCTGGAAAATGGGAAGGGTGAAGGTCTTGCCAGGAATATACAGAATTCTAAGACCAGATCTTCACTCCAATCAATGATGTGAAATCTATGAAACAGACAGTCCTACCGAATGCACTTGGAAATCTGGGTTCTTGGCCTAAACATCAACCATCTCTGAGCTGGCTAATTCCAACTATCTCCCAGCTTTTACTCCTACCCAAGCTATTCTCTATCCAGCAACCAAAATGATGGCTTTTGTGTCAGTACTCTCAGTTAAAGACTATTGGCTGACCACGTACATTTATTTCAATTCCCCTGAGAAACGCTGTAAAAGGTAACAGTACGGGGATTGTTTTTAAAAATTGCACAAACCAGCGAAGACAGTAAGAAAATAAGATAGGAGATGATAACAACATTCTGACTAAATGGTACCCAGACCCAAGAAAACATAATTCTAAAATAAGAATTAACTAGATTTTTAAGAAGCACACTATCCTGTTTCTCTTCCACAGGAGGGTTACTCTTCACTGCTTGGTCTTTACATAACTTTGGAAATCCTCTGTAATGTTTTCCAGTAAATCTTCATAATTTTCTACAAAAGATCTTAGATATCTTTTGTCAGGTTTATTTTTTCATGCTTCTGTAAATTATTTTTAAAGTACATTTTCTAACTTGCTGAAAAAAGAAATGTAAATGACTTTTGTTTACTGAGTTGGTACCCAGAAACTTTACAGTCTTCTTATCTGTAGATTGTTTTAAATCTTCTACAAAAATAGTCCCAGCATCTGTAAATCACACTTGCTACTTCCTTTCTAAACATTATACTCTTTCTGTTCTAGTAAAATGTTGAATGGGGTGTTAACTACTTTACTTTTTTTTTTTTTTAAGATTTTATTTATTTGACAGAGAGAGCAAGAGAGCAAGAGCTGGCGGAGTGGTAGACAGAGGGAAAGGGAGAAGCGGGCTCCCTGCTGAGCATGGAGGCTGATGCTGGACTCAGTCCCAGGACCCTGGAATCGTGACCTGAACGAAAAGCAGATGCTTAATCAACTGAGCCACCCAAGTACTCCCTTACTTTCTTTTTTTATGTTAACAGTTAAAAGTTCTACCGCTAAGTATAACATTTACTACAGAGTTTTTTGTAGATACCTTTTATTAGGGAAGGAGGTTCCTCACTAGTCTATGTTGAATTTTTAAATCATAAAATGTTATCAATGCCTTTTCCACATTTTAGATAATGTATGGCTTTTTCCTCTCTTCTGAGAGGAAGGATTATATTACTTAATTTTTCTTTGTTTAAAGAAAAGATGTACTTATGTATCTTAGACATAGAGAGTGCATACAACTGAGGGTAGGGTCAGAGGGAGAGAATCTTCAAGCAGACTCTCAATGAAACACTCAATCTCAGGGCCCATAAGATCATGCCCTGAGCCAAAACCAAGAGTCGGACGCTTAAATGACGGAGCCACCCAGGCGTCCCTTACTTGATTTTTCTAATCTTAAACTAGCCTTACATCTAAAGAACACCAACTTCAGGGATCCCTGGGTGGCGCAGTGGTTTGGCGCCTGCCTTTGGCCCAGGGCGCAATCCTGGAGACCCGGGATCGAATCCCACGTCGGGCTCCCGGTGCATGGAGCCTGCTTCTCCCTCTGCCTGTGTCTCTGCCTCTCTCTCTCTCTGTGTGACTATCATTAAAAAAAAAAAAAAAAAAAAAAAGAACACCAACTTCAGTATGGTTTATTGTTTATTTTAAGCATTACTCTATTGGGCAATATAATTTTTAGGCTTTTGTATCATTGTAGATGAATTTTGATACCAATATTATACTAGCCTATAAAAGGAAAAGTCTGACAGTTCCTTACAAAGTCAAACAAATTGCCACACAACTCAGAAATCCTAGCCCTTAGGCGGGACCTGGGTGGCTCAGTCAGTTAAGCATCTGCCTTCAGCTCAGGTCATGATCCCAGGGTACTAGGATTGAGCCTCACATCATGTTCTCTGCTCATCAGGGAGTCTGATTTTCTCTCTCTCTCTCTCTCTCTTTCTCTCTCCCCCTGTGCCTCCCTCCCCCCTCACATTCTTTCTACCTCTCAAATAAAGTCTTTTTTTTTTTTTTTTAACGATTTTACTTATTTATTCATGAGAGAGACAGAGAGACAGGCAGACACACAGGCAGAGGGAGAAGCAGGCTCCATGCAGGGAGCCTGATGTGGGGCTCAATCCCGGGACTCTAGGATCCCACCTTGGGCCAAAGGCAGGTGCTAGACTGCTGAGCCACCCAGGGATCCCCTCAAATAAAGTCTTTAAAAAATTTTTTAAAAGAAAATGTTTTTAAAAAGATTACAATGATCTTATAAATTGTTGAATATTTTTTAATTGTTGAATATTAACCCTTCTTCATACTTTGAAATAAAATATAATTAGGAACAAAATTATTCATTCCTGGAATATCTGGTAGAACTTGCTAATGAGAAACAGGAACTGTTCTCCTTCCTCCTGTGTCTCTGCCTCTCTCTCTCTTTCTCTATCATAAATAAATAAATAAATCTTTAAAAAAAAGAAACAGAACTGGTGGTTTCCTTGTGGGAAAATTAAAAATTTATTTCTTATTTTTTAGTCTGTTTAATTTAAAGCTTTCAAATGTACTGGCATACAAAGAAAGATAAAAGCAAGATGGGAGGGGTGCTTGGGTGGCTCAGGTGGTTAAGCGTCCAACTACTGATTTCAGCTCAAGTCATGAGCTCAAGATTGTAAGGTGGAGCGCTGCATCGGGCTCTGCACTCAGCAGGGAGTCTGCTTAAGATTGTCTTCTTCCACCTCTGCCTCTCTCCTAGTTCATAGGCATGCTTTCTAATACACAAAATCTTAAAAAAAACAAAAACAAAAACAAAACAAGCAAAAAGCAACAAAATCCTGAAGACAGTAAAAGATAAATCAAGCTCAAGGAAGCAGAGCCCCACGTTAGCAGTGAAGAAAAGTTGAGAACAAAGCTGTTTTCCCTACATGGAGATGAAAGGTGGGGTCTCAAAATAAGGAGAATTGCTACAAAGCCTGCTTAAGAAGCAATCAAATCACCCAACCTCTATGTAACTGCTACTCAGCCAGGCAATGGGCCCTTCTCTCATCCTAGCCAAAAACCTAAAGGTTTAGCTTCTGGAGAGAATAAAACAAAAAAGCATGACTGGATGAGGCAAGGATAACATCCCAAGAAGAAAAGCATTTAGTAAATACATAATGTTTGATGCTGAGGCTCCCGTCTCTCCCTCAAGTCCTCTTTCTCAACCCATAACGAGAGACAGGCCTTCACATTTCTGGCCGGAGACTAGCCAATATTTCTCCAGGGACAGTCTGCTCAGCCCAAGAAGACAGGAAGAAGACAGTCCCCAACCAAAAGAAAGACTCAGTCAGATCACAATAGTGAAACTTAGGTAGTCAGTAGGTTCTGCTCTGGCAGAGAGAGCTTTGAATTTTAAGCTGCCTTTTCTCCACCTCTTAAAGATAAGTAGATAACTACAGATTCCCAGACATCTACAGAATGCCTCTGATCTGAATACAGAAACCAAAGCAAATAGAAAATCAATTTGGAGGACACAAATCCTATGTCGGTAGAAGGCAATCTTTAGAAATGAGCCATTTAGGGGATGCCTGGGTGGCTCAGCAGTTGAGCGTCTGTCTGCCTTTGGCCCGGGGGCATGATCCTGGAGTCCCGGGATCGAGTCCCATGTTGGGCTCCCTGCGTGGAGCCTGCTTCTCCCTCTGCCTGGCTCTCTGGCTCTCTCTCTCTCTGTATCTCTCATGAATAAATAAATTAAATCTTAAAAAAAAAAAGAAAAAATGAGCCATTTAAATGAAATCTTGCCATATGCAACAACATGGATAAACTGGGACACCTGGGTAGCTCAGTGCTTTAGCTTGTGCTTTTGGCCCAGGGTGTGATCCTGGAGTCCCAGGATTGAGGTCCACATCGGGCTCCCTGCATGGAGCCTGCTTCTCTTTCTGCCTGTGTCTGTGCCTCTTTCTCTGTTGTCTCTCATGAATAGATAAATAAAATCTTAAAAAACAAAACAAACAAACAAAAAAAACACCATGGATGAACCTACAGGGTATAATGCTAAGTGAAAGTCAGTCAGAGAAAGACAAATAACCTAGGATTTCATTTACATGTGGAATTTAAGAAACAAAACAAACGAACAAAGAAAAAAAGTTAAAAAAAAAAAGCAGACTCTTAAATACAGAAAACAAACTGGTGGTTACTAGAGGGTATGTGGGTGTGGGGATGGGTGAAATACGTGAAGAGGATTAAGAATACACTTACCATGATGAGTACTGAGTGATGTATAGAATTGCTGAATATTGTACTGAACAGTGAGTACTGAAACTAATATAACCCTGTATGCTAATTATACTTGAATAAAAATAAATTTAAAAAATAAAAATGAATCACTTAAGTGCTTGCTTCAGTTAATACATATACTAAAAAGAAATTGGAATGATACAGGATGACACAGAAATTCATGAAGCGTTCCATTTAAAAAAAATTAATTAATAAAAGATTTACTCTTGGATTACAGAACTTTGGGGATCCTAACCAAGTGAGAAACAAAGGGGACCCTCAGAATGATGGATTCCAGGATGGCAGATGTATGTCAAGCATAAAGAACAATAAACCATGAATGACTGGAGCAAGTCAAGAGGCTCTGAAGAAATTCCTTGGGCAGTCCCGGTGTCTTAACGGTTTAGCACCACCTTAAGCCCATGGCCTGATCCTGGAGACCCGGAATCGAGTCCCACGTCAGGCTCCCTGCATGGAGCCTGCTTCTCCCTCAGCCTGTGTCTCTGCCTCTCTCTCTCTGTGTCTGTCATGAATAAATTAATAAAATCTTAAAAAAAAAAGAAAGATATTCCTTAAGGAAGATGAAACAGAAAACTTGGGGTGTTTCAACTACTTGATAGATTTATATAACAAACAGAGTTTGGCATTTAATTAATTTTAAGTATATAAGAAATCTAGGCAACAAACATAAAAAGATGATTATCTCTAGAGAAAACAGAAAGTTATAGAGGAAATTAAAAATAATTTGTTTACTACACTGCCCAGCTCTGAATAACATTTAGATTGTCATATACTGATCCAATTAAGACAGCAACAAAAATCTACTGGAAAAATAAGGGAAGAAATGATGCAAGAATGTGACAGGAAGAAGGAAAACAGAAATTATGTTCCCCTGTGGGAAATCAGTAAGTGATATCAAAAACAGAAAAATAAAAAGGAGAAACAGAAGCACACCATTTAGAGAAGTAGAATACCAAAAAAATCAGCTAAGAGATTAAAGAGAAGGGAGCAGAGGGACACCATTTAACCTATGTGCACATGTCATTGTGAAAACTAAAAATGTAAAAAAATTACATGACAGGGATCCCTGGGTGGCGCAGCGGTTTGGCGCCTGCCTTTGGTCCAGGGCGCGATCCTGGAGACCCGGGATCGAATCCCACGTCAGGCTCCTGGTGCATGGAGCCTGCTTCTCCCTCTGCCTGTGTCTCTGCCTCTCTCTCTCTCTCTCTGTATGTGACTTTCATAAATAAATAAAAATTAAAAAAAAAATTACATGACAGATTCCTCTGCTCAAAACCCTCCAATATAGAAAAGCCTGAATAGCTTAGTCAGTTGAGCATTCAACTCTTGATCTCAGCTCAGGTCTTGATCTCAGGGTGGTGTGTTCAAACCAAAAAACAAAAAAACCTTCCAATATAGCAACTCATCACATCAAATTAAAATCCAGGGATCCCTGGGTGGCGCAGCGGTTTGGCGCCTGCCTTTGGCCCAGGGCGTGATCCTGGAGACCCGGGATCGAATCCCACATCAGGTTCCCGGTGCATGGAGCCTGCTTCTCCCTCTGCCTGTGTCTCTGCCTCTCTCTCTCTCTCTCTCTCTCTGTGACTATCATAAAAAATAAAAAATAAAAAATAATCCAAATTCCTAGCCCAGCCATATAGGGTCTTACATGTTCACCACACCATCAGCACATCTCTCTGTACTTATTTTCTACTCTCTTCCTACCAAAATCCCCCTCCTTTACTCTACTGCAGGGACACTGGCCAAGCAAATTCCCAAGTCAGGGCATTTGTACTGGTTCTTTGCCTATAACACTTTTCTCCCAAATACCCACCTGGCTCAACCTCTCACTTTACTGAGGACTTAGTTCTTATGTCATCTTATCAGCAATGCCTTTCTTTAATTTCCTACATAAAATGACATTCCTTTCAGAATGACTAAAGTATATTACTGAAAAAAATAGGAATCATTAACCATGACTGGTCTGATAATATGAATTTGGCAGTAGTATCATTGCAAATTCACATAATAGTATTGAATGTGTCCATCTTTTAAGACATTACAAAGCATCGTGACTTTCAGGTATCTTATCTAAACAAGTCAAAGGACTGCTCATTTAGTCTCAGCCTCTCATTTTTTAAAAGAAGATTTTATTTATTTGAGAGACAGAAAGAGCACAAGCACAAGTGGGGGAAGGAGCAGGGAGAGAAGCAGACTCGAAAGCATGATGTAGTGCTCATTCCCAGAACCCTGAGATCATGACTTGAGCTAAAGGCAGATGCCCAGCCTGACTTAGCCACCTAGGTGTCCCTCAGCTTCTCATTTTATAGATGTAGAAACAAGGACCAGACAGACAATTCATATTAAAGCCCCACTGTGGCCTTGAAAATCTCTTCAAAGAGTAATACACATCCTGCCTTCCTAGAATATTCACAAATAACCTTTAATTTTCACTATATGCAGAAAGACACTATCAAAGGATTAAAGTTTTCTGGAGAAGCAAACCTAACTCTCCTCTTGTCATAGTGCAGAGAAACCTTCCTGAATAAGCTACAAATCCTGTGCTTCCTATAACAATGTACTGCACATGGGAGCTTAGATTTACCTTTTGAGTATCTAGTACTGCTTAGGGTCATGAAGATGTCTGTAGAATGACTCTAATGATTATGCACTTTTTCAGTGATGACTGGTATACATTTTGATTGCCTTGGCTATCAGATTGGGAGCTACTGATTAAAAGCTGTTCCTGAAACTTTTCAATATGTTCCTTCTCTCATACTACAGATACTTCAAGTCAGCTGTGATTTGCCAAGTCCATAAACTTCCCCTTTCACACTTATAAGCTAAAATTAAATTCATTAGTCCAATAAGTCACTATGTTTACCAAGTAGCAGTTTTCTACTTTTTGCTAATTCAATTCGATTGTTGGCATATGCTCCTTTTAGAGATGTTCTAAAAGCTTAACACATTATGTCTTCTATTTCTCCTGATGATCTGCAATGCTTTTCTTTACCATCAAGAAAATAATTTGCTACCAAGTGAATGATTTATTTACTCATCAATGTAAATATCCCAATCTCAGTTTTTATTTTTATTTTTTTTAAGGTGTTATGTATTTATTCATGAGAGACACGGAGAGAGAGAGGCAGAGACATAGGCAAGAGGGAAAAGCAGGTTCCCTGCAGAAAACCTCATGCAGGACTCTATTCCACGACTTCGGGATCACGAACTTAGCCGAACGCAGACGCTCAACCACTGAGCCACCCAGGTGCCCCTCAATCCCAGTTTTAAAATCACGAATAGGGTCCCTGAGATGTTGATATGTAGTTTGGTAAAAATTACCCTGGACTAGAGTATAGTATGAAATAGGAATAAAACTTGGTGTGTGTTGGGGGGAGAGTAGTCAACTGTCATTATGTCCCTGAATGTTTCCTCTAATGTTAAGTATTACATTAGACTCAACAATAAGCTTTCAAAACTCTGTCTTTTTTTAGTGCCTCAATTTCCTTAAGGAGCAGCCATTTTATTCATCAGTAACTGCTTATGCACCGAATCCTTCATCAGTGGCCTGAAGAAAGAGGACTCAGACACTGAAGTGTCTTATCATCTATCTAGTGAGTTATTTTTGATGTTAATTTGAAGAAAGCTTCAAAGTTACAATAATCTCTCATGAGACCGTGAGCTCCTTAAAATGACTTATGCAAACATGGTGCTTTGCAGTGTACAACTGACAAGCACATTTACAGTCTCACTTTACTATGTGATTGGTATTTTTAAGAAAGTGAAAACTCGGTGGGGCGCTTGGGTGGCTTGGTTGGTTGGGCCTCTGACTCTTGGTTTCAGGTCAGGTCATGATCTTAGGGTCGTGGGATAGAGCCCTGAGTCAGGCTCTGTGCTCAGCAGGGAGTTTGCTTGGGATTCTTTCCCTCTGCCCTTCCCGCCCTGTTCCTGCATATACGAGCTCTCTCTCTCAAATAAATACATTTTAAAAAAGAAAAAAGAAAGTAAAAACCTAGAGTAAATATCGTCAGGATCTTTAGCTCCCTTCACTTTGTATTAGGCATAGGCATGAATAAATTTAGGCCAATTAAAACATGCTTGTCTTTCTCAATAAAAATAGAACATGTCAATAATAACATTTTATAACTAAAAGGAATATTATTTACATACTTTCACCAAATCATGTATTTCTAGCTCCCATTATGGCTAACTTGAGCTAACAATTAGCTTCTGTATCTAATCAATTTCTTCTCTTACTCTTTATTTCTACTAAATTAAATGAACAAACCCAGAAACTGTGGGCAATTTCTTATGGAAAACCACTTTTTAAGAATGCCTGGGTGGCTCAATGGTTGAGAGTCTGCCTTTGGCTCAGGTTGTGATCCCAGGGCCCTAGGATCAAGCCTCACATCAGACTCCCCACAGGGAGCCTTCCTCTCCTTCTGTCTATGTCTCTCTCTGCCCTCTCTGTGTCTCTCATGAATACAAATATAAAATCTTAAAAAAAAAAAACCACTTTTTAATATCCTATCAGATGCTAAGTTTTAATAGATTTCAATTTCAGATACAAGACCAAATGGATTCCCAATCTACTCTTCCACTGTCTTTGGTTCCAAAAGAAGGCTTTTTGTTTGTTTGGTTTTTTTACCCGAAAGGAGTTCTTCACATTCTGTTGCTGCCCTTTGGAAGATGTCCACTAGATAGTACAAGTTTTTCTTTAGTAAGTTAAAAAAAATAATAAGGTTTAAAATAGATGTAAACTTGTGTACCACTTGTGGTGTTCTTGAGAAATCCTATCATCTTATCCTTTTAACCTTTATGCTAAAAACTCTTGTTTTGGTGCTTGAAAGTGTTAAATTTAAAACAATACACAAAAAAAATAAAAAATAAATAATAATAAAATAAAACAATACACAAAGATTTCTTCAAGTCTTTTGACCTGCCAGCCTACATACGTCAATACAGAAAAGTAGAGTCTTGTACCTTCTGCCTATATCATTGCACAACATGTACACTTACTGTACATTGACCTCAGAGAGATATACATTCAGCGAATGTATTTAATTTAGTTCCCAAATTTCATTATTTTCTTCAGTACAAAATCATGTCTGAAGACATACTGCCTGCCCACTCTTCTTTAGATAGAGACCATTATGCACATGTGCATTCATTAGAACTAGCTTTGATTCAAACTGGAGTGCCTTTACTTGCTTGCTTTACACTCAAATAGTGGAAATGAACCCAAACCCAGCATTTTTTTAATCTACACTACAAGCTCACAAAATAATCATTAACTTACTCTAAAATTTCTTCTCATGGTTTTTAGTGATCAACAAATAAACTACTAATCAGCATTTCTCCCTTGAGTACTTAAAGAGATGTAAGCACTAATGGCAAAGGATGATTCACTCTGCATATCAATGGGAAATGTTGTTTTGACCTCTCTCTGGCAAAACTTAATTGATCGACCATAAAGGCCCGATCACTACTACACCTACTTTTTTTTTTACACCTACTGTAAATATTACCATAAAGTCTAAGATTTCCTGGGATTGGGAAAGACACTAAAGGGATCTGATCCCATCTACCATCAGATTCATCAAGTCCCTCTACTTTCTTTCCACAAATGGATCACCCTGCCTCTCTATCTGAATTCATGGATGAAAAGCATACTCAGTATCTGCCCTCCTTCTACAGTGTACCCTGCTTCATGTCCAAATGTTTATCCAGCCCACTTTATACTCAGACCCAGCTTCATACAATTTCCCAAACAGGTCCTAGGTCCACTCCTCAATGATTCTTTCATGTGACAGACTTTTTAAAGGATGCTATTAAGTCCTATACTCCAAGCTTAATTATTCCTCATGTCCTTAACTATTTCTCACATGGTTCAGGGGTCATTACACTCCTCTTTACTCTTATGTGCTCTCGAGATCTCTCATTTAGATTATTCCTAAATCTAAACACTATACAGTCACTATGTGACAGGCAATGCATTTCTGGAGACCAAACAAACTGAAAAGACTAAAGATCATTTTAATTGTGTCCCTTTCTAATATCTCATATAATGCAGTTTGTGATTGAAAGTAATTTTTTTAAGACAAATGTTTTTATTTTTTTTATTAATTAATTAATTAATTAATTAATTAATTATTTATTTATTTATTTATTTATTATGATAGTCAAAGAGAGAGAGAGAGAGGCAAAGACACAGGCAGAGGGAGAAGCAGGCTCCATGCACCGGGAGCCCGATGTGGGATTCGATCCCGGGTCTCCAGGATCACGCCCTGGGCCAAAGGCAGGCGCCAAACGGCTGCGCCACCGAGGGATCCCTGAAAGTAAATTTTGAGGGGCATCCATAGCACACTGATAACTCGCATTCCTTATCTCATTAATAAAAATACCACCTCTTAACGTGTCCCTCTAAGTTTATATCACTGAAATTTTGTATCTGAGCAAAGAATGCATGAGGAACATGAAAACCTAAAGAGACAAATGCTCTTGGGTCTTTGTTTTTACATTTGGAGAATGTAAACAGCATGTACTATACTGAAAATTAAAAGAATGAATTGAAGGAATTTATTTAAAAGCATTAACAAAAACTATAAAATATGAAAGCTTAAGCTTCTACTATTGGCACTCCAATTTTAATTTTACCACGGATACCTTTAAAAGACTAATAAGCAAAGCCTGCACAAATACTTTCTGAACCAGTTTTAAGATGAATTCAAAACATAAAAATGTATTTCAATTCAATATGTTCTCAAACACCATATGAACATTTCATTCTCATGGCAGTTACAAGGTTTATTTTACAGTTCAAAACACTAAGACATTTAATGATTACCTGTGGTTCAAAACCCATGTCAAACATTCTGTCTGCTTCATCTAAAACAACATATGTCACTCTTCGAAGATTCGTGACACGACCTAAAATGAGGGAAAAAAATAAAGACAAAAGGAAAACTAAAAATCAGTCACAATTCATTTTATGACTACCAACAACTTTAAAAAACTGTAAAGGGAACTAAAATGCCTGACTTAACCAGAGGGGTAAGTTAGGTATGTTTAAACAGTGAAACGAAACTTTGGTCTACAAGATCTTAATCTAATGGCAAGTACTTTCTGACAATGGGTATATGAGGCCCTTTATTTTGTCAAACTCGTCTCTTGCATACCATCATAGGGCCTGAAGGACCTGTAAAATTCAGAAAACAGCCCTCTCCAAAACACATCATAAAACTAAGACTGAGATGAAGCATCGAGCCACATCAGCCATTATCTGACAGCATCACCTAGGAAAAAACATATTAGAGATTACAGCGTATGTGTGGAAAGCAAGTTCCAGTGCTAACTATTTTAGATGCAGAAAACCTCCTTTTTATATTAATTTATAAACTACTTCCATACAGTTAGAAGCTTCTAACGGGCATGTCAAGATATTAATGAGAAGCTATTCAACATCATTAGGTAACTAAAATACTACACAAAAACTTTAAATATCAAATGTATTGCATACATACATTTTTCTATATAAAGATAACAAATTCAATTTTATTAAATGCTTCCACTGGTTTAAAAAGATGCAAAGTGTTTCTTAGCCAGTGAAAACTACTAAATACATACACAGGAAAGCCTTTCTAAAGGATTAACACAAGCATTTCTATCAAATGATGAATCAATCACCTGGCAAAAACACGTATAAAATAGTTATTTCAATATAAACCAAAAGACAGATAAAGGAAAAAGGTAAAATTAATCAAGATGAATTTCAGGAGACTTAATCAATGCAGCATTGAGAAAAAAACGAGGGATTATTTTATCAGCATTCAACCCAAAACTTTTTGTAGACTGTACAGGCACACTGATTTTATCAAACAACTTCAATGTCACTTCGCCAACTTCACGGAGAATTAGAAGTAAACGTATACAGAAATTCAAGCAGAATGCTATGAAAAACATGCATTACTCACAGTTTTTAATACTCTATTATGTACATACTGAATACTGCAATGGAAACCTTTGAAAGCATTTTCTTCAAAAAAAATAAGAAATGAAGCGAAAATAAATGCTAATACTTAAGTATTCCACACTAACATCTGCAGCCCCCATTAGTTCTGCAAGGTTGGGAACAGCATTAAATGACCTACCTTGGATGGCTTACGTCTCGGAAGCCCAGTTCTATAAATCTTGAAGGGCCTTTCTCCACAGAAGTTAAATAATGTCAACAGTTTAGTAACAGTTTTGATAGGGAATAATTTAACAAAGCACAACATACGAGCTAAAAAAACATGCAATATTTATAAAAGATAAAATTTCTTGAAGCTGCAATACCTTAATTTATCCAGTATTATAAGAAAATACTAGCTCCTGTGGGGGAAAAAGTCTAAAGTTCAGAATTAAAAAAAAAAAAAAAAAAGTCCAAACCCCTCCCCTGTTAAAAGCAAAGCTAGGCCAAAATTTGATTGAGAATCCATGTTAAAGAGCTAAAAAGATCAGATGGAGTTAGTTCCCAAAAGAAGTTGTAAATTAAATTCCAATATGAACGCTCACAACAAATGTGTTGCAATACAAATTTTAAGATATTACAGCTTTAAGAAGAAATATAAAACCACTTTAGTGATTTCTTGTATCTGCTTTGATTTAACAAAAAATGTACAGAATTCAAAAAGGAGAAATGAGAACAAAAAAAACACTCGTGACTTACCACTGTTAGCTGCTAACATGTCAATCATTCGACCAGGTGTGCAAACAATAATTTCAGCACCTCTTTTCAGCTCAGCAATCTAATGAAAAAGATTAAATATTACAGTCTATTTATCACTAATTCTTATTTAAACAGATCTGAAAATACTGCCCAAGATCCTTGTATAGCTCCATAAGGTAAAGACAGTGAGGACTGATTAAAAGACCCCAAAGCTTCCTGCTCAGTTCTTTGGAATGCTGGAGCACTACTGAAGGAAGAGGAAGCGGCAACATGAGCACACAGGGCTGTACCTTTCAACTCCATGTAAACCAGATAATTTTACCAATTTTAATTTAACATGATTCCTCAAAATCAAGAAAGGAACATGAGAGAGCTGTATTTAAAGCAATTATATAGACCAATGATTTTCAAGTAGAGAGCTGGTTCCACTAGTGAATTATTATGTAAGTCGCAACCAGGGTTTTAAAAATGAAATAGAATGGAAAAAAGAGAATGTGTTAGAGATCATAAAACTTTGTTTGGCTTCTATATAAATATAATATTCATGCATGTATCAAGTTATTTTTGTAAATATTATTTCTTACAATAAAATGTCATCAAAACAACCAAGGAAGACGAGCTTAGAAAACATAAAGTGCTTAACAACACCAAATATTCCTCAGAAAGGATTTTGTGTTTAAATAAGTTCAGCAAAATATCACTTAGGGACCCCAAGTGGCGCAGTGGTTGAGTGTCTGCCTCTGGCTCAGGGCGTGATCCCGGGGTCCTGGGATCGAATTATTCATCAGGTTCCTTGCAAGGAGCCTGCTTCTCCCTATGCCTATGTCTCTACCTCTTTCTGTCTCTCTCATGAATAAATAAATAAAATCTTAAAAATATATATATATCACTTAATTTATCCCATTCTTCTAGTATCACAGAACATACTCATTATTAAAGACTAAGAAGTCCTGCAGAATAAAAAGTCTACTTTAACACTGCATAATGTGACATTTCCAAAATTTACTTGATCATAGAACCTGGTTTTTTTCCTCCTTCTAGTTATAGCAAAGTATCTAATGACTATCATTCTTTAGAAAACACTTGGAGGGGCAGCCTGGGTGGTTCAGCGGTTTAGCGCTGCCTTCAGCCCAGGGCATGATCCTGGAGACTCGGGATTGAGTCCCACATCAGGCTCCCTGCATGGAGCCTGCTTCTCCCTCTGCCTGTGTCTCTGCCTCTCTCTCTCTCATGAATAAATAAATAAATAAAATCTTAAAAAAAAAAAAAGAAAAGAAAACACTTGGAGAGGGGAACCTGAGTGGCTCATTCAGTTAAGTGCCTGCCTTGGGCTATGGTCATGATCTCAGGGTCCTGGGACTGAGCTCTCCACCAAGCAGGGAGTCTGCATCTCCCTCTCTTTTTGCCCCTCCTCCACTCCCACTCATACTATCAATCTCTCTCTTAAATGAATAAATAAAAAATTAAAAATAAATTTAAAAAAAACAGAAATGTCAAAGTAAGAGAGTAAACGAATGTCTGATTAAATAATTCTGGCTGAAATTATTTAAGGATACAGATAAAACTAATATAACACAAAGCACTCATCACTACGTTTTTGTTTTGTTTTTTAAGATTTTGTTTATTTATTCATAGAGACACACACACAGAGAGAGAGGCAGAGACACAGGCAGAGGGAGAAGCAGGCCCCATGCAGGAAGCCCGACACAGGACTCGATTCCGGGTCTCCAGGATCACACCCCAGGCTGCAGGCGGCGCTAAACTGCTGCCCTCATCACTACGTTTTGAAGATGTCACATGAATTAGAGAAAATAAATGCTGGTCTAGAATGCAGAAGGCCTAGGGTCTAGAACAAACTAATTTGTTAACCTAAAACCTTTGATCAATGTAGCTAACTTTTCTGGCCTTTTCTTTATCTGTAAAATGAAAAAAAGATCAGCCTTCCTTGAGCAAAGAAAGACAAAGAGGAACAGAAAAAACAAGGTATAAAAATGACTCAAGGAAAAAAAAACATGACACAAGGGACACCTGGGTGGCTCAGTAGTTGAGCATCTGCCTTCAGCCCAGGGCATGATCCCGGGGTCCTGGGATCGAGTACCAACATCAGACTCCCCACAGGGAGCCTGCTTCTCCCTCTATGTCTCTACTTCTCTCTGTGTGTCTCTCATGAATAAAGAAAGAAAATCTTAAAAAAAAAAAAAAAGACTCAAAATCCTGGGCGCCTGGGTGGCACAGTCAGTTAAGTGTCCAACACTTGGTTTCGGCCCAGGTCATGATCTCAGGAAAATGAGATGGAGCCCCACAGTGGGCTCTGAGCTCAGTGCAGAGTCTGTTTAAGATTCTCCCTCTCAGGGATCCCTGGGTGGCTTGGAGGTTTGGCGCCTGCCTTTGACCCAGGGCGCGATCCTGGAGTCTGGGGATCAAGTCCCGCATCGGGCTCCCGGCGTGGAGCCTGCTTCTCCCTCCTCCTGTGTCTCTGCCTCTCTGTCTATCATAAATAAATAAATAAATCTTAAAAAAAAAAAAAAAAAAAGATTCTCCCTCTCTTTCTGCCCCTCCCCACCTGAACTTTCTCTCTCTAAACTAAATATTTTTAAAAAATAAATAAATAGGGGGGGGAATAAATAAATGAATATTTTTAAAGAAAGACTCAAGATCCTAAAATATAACATTAGCATAATTCATCCTATTATTTTCCTACCTCATATTTTTTAAGATTTTAAAAGCAATCAGTATATGGAACACCTGGGTGGCTTAGTGGCTGAGCCTTTGACTCAGGGCATCATCCCAGAGTACCAGGACCGAGTCCCACATCAGGCTCCCTGCATGGAGCCTGCTTTCCCTTCTCCCTGTATCTCTGCTTCTCTCATGAATATATAAAATCCTTTAAAAAATTAATAAACAAAAATAAACAAATAAAAGCAATCACTATACAGAGGGGGTGCCTGCATGGCTTACTCAATTAAGCAACCAACTCATGACTTTGGCTGAGGTCTTGATCTCAGGGTCATGAGATGGAGGCCCACAGAACGCTCCATCCTGAGCATGGAGCCTGCTTAAGATTCTCTCTCTCCCCTTCCCTCTGCCCCTCCCCAATTCTCTCTACTAAATATAAAATGAATGAATGAATAAATAAAAGCAAGGACTAGACAAAACACTAAAACAAATCACATTTACATTATTAAATAATGAAAAAACCAAATATTCCTTTTATAACTACCTGCTCACTGATTCCTGTTCCTCCATAAACACAAACCACTCTAAGTCCCAGGGTCTTCGAAAACTTCTTACATTCTTTAGTAATTTGTAAAGCCAGTTCTCGAGTTGGAGTCATGATGACAGCTGAAAAGATAAATATGTCAAAAGCCTAACCATCAAAATTCTACAAACTATGCTTTAAAGTGTTAAATTTAACCTCTGCAATAACATTCAGATTTCTTAGTCTAATGTTTGTTTTTGTTTTCACTTGTTTTATGGACCTCTGAAAACTATTTCAAAAGCTTTACAATAGTAGAAATTGTGGTGTATGATAATTTTAAGATTTTAAAAACATGCTATAGAAAAGATAAATGAGAGTTAAATGCCTCACTCAGTCATCAGGAAAACATTTGGTTGAAAAGAATGCAAATCATTCTCAACTGCAAATCACAGAGCAAAGATAATCAAGTGACTCACTGTGCTGCAGAGCCATACTGTGGCTTCTGGAAACAACCTTGGTCTGAGGGGCACAGACAGAGTAGGAATATATTGTGCCCTCTTTTTCCAAGAGAGGACCTGAACAAATTTACAAAACCCTACTTGAATTTGCAAAACAGATCTGTACCAAATGAATGAAGAAATGAATCTGAAGACCTACTCCCGGAATGAAATGCTGGCACTATATAGCCTTTTAAGACCAAAAATAAAAAGAAAATATATTTCGCTACAGTCTTCTACGTTGAGTTCATTGATCCATGATACTCGCTAAGCACAAACCTCAATATAAATAAACAGATAGATGCACGAGGAGTCTACCTGCCGAGTCAGAGTTTAAAAATTGAGCTGTGCCAGGAGAGGCTGTTTTTGTACTTCTGAGATGTCACTCCAGAGCTCTGAAGATTCTCACTCCACCTGCTGGTAAGGGGAAATCAGCCCCAAAGTGCCAAATTTATAAAGGAAATGTACATAAAGACATCTTTATTGATATAATAGAACATTATAAAGTATTAGGTCTTTCTGATTAACTGACAACAAAGTTGTTACCTGAAAAAATAGTTTAATGAAAAGAATTTTACCTATTGGCCCCTCTCCTTCTTCTAATGACCTCTGATCCATGATGTGTCTAAACATGGGTAACAGAAAAGCAATGGTCTTTCCACTTCCTGTCTTGGCAATACCAATCAAATCTCGTCCGGACATTATAGCAGGAATCGCCTGGGTCTGAATTGGTGTGGGCTTTTCATAGCCATGCCTTATAAAGCAAACCAAAGGAAGACAAGATAAAAAGTGAGATCTCTGGATCTCCCAAAGTCCCAAAATAAAGTTGTCCAAAATGTGGTATATTCATAACAATGAAAAAAAAGGAAATAAAGTATTTTTTTTGTTTGCCAAAAAGGAATAAAGTATTAAGGCATTCTACATCACAGATAAACACTGAAAATGTTATGCTAAGTTAAAGACGCTGGTGACTAGGCAGCCAAGGTGGCTCAGCAGTTTAGCACCTCCTTCAACCCACGGTGTGATCCTGGAGACCCGGAATCAAGTCCCACATCGGGCTCCCTACATGGAGCCTACTTCTCCCTCTGCCTGTCTCTGCCTCTCTCTCTCTCTGTCTGTATCTTTCATGCATAAGTAAATAAAATCTTAAAAAAAAATAAAATAAAGAAGCTGGTGACAAAAGACTACATTAGTACAATCCCATTTATAGGAAACGTCCAGAATAGACAAATCTAGAGACAGTAGATTAGTGGCTGCCTAGGAAAGAGAAGGGAGAAGTGAATGGATATAGGCCTCTTTTTGGGATAAGGAAATTTTCTAATATTAGATTATGGTGATGACTGTGTAACTCTGTAGGTATACTGAAAATCATTGGACTATACATTGAGAGAGTATATTTCATAACATGGTAAATGCTATCTCAATAAAGGTATTTAAGAAAAAAAATAGTAAGGGATGCCTGGGTGGCTCAGTGGTTGAACATCTGCTTTTGGCTCGAGTCATGATCCCGAGGTCCTGGGATCGAGTCCTGCATTGGGCTCCCCACTGGGAGCCTGCCTCTCTTTCTGTGTCTCTCATGAATAAGTAAATAAAATCTTAAAAAAAAAAAAAAAATAGTAAGTTTTTCCTATAAATATAAATAAAAATGTAATGTAGTTAACTGTATAAAAGAGCCACTATGAATACTAAGACATTGAAAAATGTAGATGAGGGATCCCTGGGTGGCGCAGCGGTTTAGCGCCTGCCTTTGGCCCAGGGCGCGATCCTGGAGACCCAGGATCGAATCCCACATTGGGCTCCCGGTGCATGGAGCCTGCTTCTCCCTCTGCCTGTGTCTCTGCCTCTCTCTCTCTCTCTCTGTGACTATCATAAATATAAATAAATAAATAAATCCTTAAAAAAAAAAAAGAAAAATGTAGATGGGGTGCCTGAGTTGCTTAGTTGGTTAAGTGCCTACCTTCAGCTTGGATCAAGAGTCCTGGGACTGAGCCTCATGTTGGGCTCCCTGCTCAGCTGGAAGTCTACTTCACCCTTTCCCTTAGCCCCTTCCCCCACTCTTGAGCTCCCTCTTGTGATCTCTCAAATAAATAATAAAATCTGGAAGGAAAGAAGGAAGGAAGAAAGGAAAGAAAGACAAATGTGTATATAATTGCTAACCACTTACTTTTTGAGAGAATTTAAGATCTTCATGGAAATTCCACACTGGACCCAAGATTTAATTGGTTTGGGACAACCTTTTCCCTTGACAGTGATGCCCTCCATTTCCAACCGAAATACATTTACCTCTACAAAACAAAATCCAGATTATAAACTGTTAAATATTGTTCCATTAATGCCTTCTACTTTTCAATCAGGCATGGTAAGATTAAGAATCTTCAATTCTTTTTTTTAGTGCTACTGAAGATTAACTCTGCAGAAAGCTACAGGACCAAGTATTGATCAGCTCAGGGAGGGTTAATACAATCAGTGCTACACTAACTGGGAACAAAAAGAAATACTCCAATTTCTATAATATGGCTTTTATTATGTCTTATATTGCAACATCAATAACAAACAATGATTGGCAGGTAATACAGTATTTCTCCAAGCAAGAATTGCCCAGATTATCCTTATCTACCAGTATTATACAGATTCACATTGGTTCCTAATGTTCATACCCTAGAAGGTTAAACACTAACAGTAATTCATTTGGTAACTTCAAATGAAGAGTACTCTGAACCCTAAAAATCTCAACTACATGACCCAAACTAATTACTCTCATTTTTTAAAATAACTTCAAAGCTACACTGATTCCTAACTGGTCTGAATCTTTGGAGATGATGCTCATACTCATTAGAATGACTTCTTGAGATCTAGTTTCCTCTCTCACTTCTTCAGGTAAGCTATGCAAATGACTCTGCTAGTGCATCAACACACACCTATCCATAGTCCTCCTGAGCAAAGCAAAGCATATCCCTCTCTATTCCACAACAGCCAATACATTAATAAAAGAATTTTACCTTCTTGAGACATTTTTGCTAATTCTGGAACTTCAACATAAAAGTTTTTTCTGAATGGTTCATATTCAATTTTTCCATGGTCCACTGGTTCTAGAAGCTTTCTCTGTTTTGTCTGATAGCCTGTAAGAGCCGTCTGAAGATCAACTTCTTCCTCCTCTGAAGAATACTATTTAAAAAAAAAGTAAAAAGCTAAATCCATTACTAATTTCACCTTATGGGAGGCAATATTCCTAGATTTTAAAATCTTCATCTCTTAAAAACAATTTAAATAAATAAATAAAGGAAATTCTCCTGTCCTAGAAAATATTCTTTGGCTTTTACTTATTTACATTCTGAATTCTTCAACTTATTCTTTTTTCTTGGCCCTCACAAAAACTCCTACTAATGACAGCATAAAGCTAAAATGACAAAATATTTCTAATATGGCTTTAAGGAAGTTTTGATATAGTTCTCTCCACACAAATCTTTACAATGCAGGTCAATAGGAAGAAATTCAATTCATTCTGTCACTTTATTTCTTCTCCCACCCTATATGCCTGAGGTGAGCTGATGAGGGGCAGAGAGGAAGCAAAAAGTGGGCATACAGAAAAAGGTCAGATACTAGAATGTTCTATCCACTGGATATTTAGCAACAAAACAGTTGAGAATAGCAAGAATTCCTCTTAACAGAAGTTTCTGTAACTAGAAAGTACATCTCCATCCATGCTTTCTAATAAATAACTTCTAGTATAGTATGAACAAAGTCAAAATTAATGAAGAATTACCTCCATGGCATCCTGGTCATTCTCCATCAGTTCACCTTTCTTCTTATCAGAATCTACCACTGCTTTTTTGGTTGTTACAACAGTGACAACTTTGGTGACTGTAGGCCCAGACTTCTAAAATGAAACAAGAATATATAAAGTATTTGTAAAAATGAAAAACAAATTGTGTGCAAATGAAATACAGTAACAACTGTCACAATTTATAATTTGAATTAACTTAATTACTACTGAAAACTTAAGTGACAAAAAAGACAAAAGGAGGGGAACCCGGGTGGCTCAGCAGTTTAGCACTGCCTTCAGCCCAGGGCATGATTCTGGAGACTCCGGATTGAGTCCCACGTAAGGCTCCCTGCATGGAGCCTGCTTCTCCCTCTGCCTGTGTCTCTACCTCTCTGTCTCTCATAAACAAACAAAATCTTAAAAAAAAAAAAAAAAAAAAAGACAAAAGGAGTCTTTCTTTATGAACTTGTTTAAATTTTAAAATGCAATGTAACTGCATTATATAGCATATAGTTTTTACTTAATACTGTGGATTATAATTTTTTATCATTTTATATCATTTTATATAAAATCTAATTATGTAACATAGTTCATTTAAAAAATACTACTAGGGGGACGCCTGGGTGGCTCAGCAGTTTGGCACCTGCCTTTGGCCCAGGGTGTGATCCCAAAGTCCTAGGATTCAGTCCTAAATCGGGATCCCTGCATGGAGCCTGCTTCTCCCTCTGTCTACGTCTCTGCCTCTCTCTGTGTGTCTCTAATGAATAAATTGAAAAAAAAAAAAAAAAAAAAAAAAAAACTACTACTAGGGACGCCTGGGTGGTTCAGCGGTTAAGCCACTGGTCCTGGAGTCCCAGGATCAAGCCCCACATCGGGCTCCCTGCATGGAGCTTGCTTCTCCCTCTGCCTGTGTCTTTGCCTCCCTCTCTCTCTGTGTGTCTCTCATGAATGAATAAATAAAATCTTAAAAAAAAAAAGAAAAAGAAAAAATGTGGAGAGGACCTACTGAGAAGTCAACAGCAAACATAGATACCAAATAAAGATGATGGTGTTAAGACTGACTTTTCATGGGTGCCTGGGTGGCTCAGTAAGTTAAGCCTTGGCCTTCAGCTCAGGTCATGATCTTGGGGTCCTTGCATTAAGCCTTACATCTGACTCTACTCAGTAGGGAATCTGCCTATCTCTCTCCTTCCGGCCCTCCCCACCAATACACGCTTTCTCTCTCTCTCTCATAAATAAAATCCTTAAAACAAAAAAATTAATTCTCAAAGAATGCTTATAGCTAAAACTCTCAAGTATCTGCAGTACTGAGAAAAAGTACTGGCATTCTTGAGATGGAAGAGGAAATAATTTCCTAAAGTTAGGCAAGCCAGCCCTAGTAGGTCACTACAATAATTCAAGTTACCCAATTAGGAATAAATCTTTAAAAATAAGAGAAAGGCAGCCCTGGTGGCACAGCGGTTTAGCACCGCTTGCAGCCCAGGGTATGATCCTGGAGACCTGGGATCGGGTCCCACGTCGGGCTCCCTGCATGGAGCCTGCTTCTCCCTCTGCCTGTGTCTCTGCCTCTCTCTGTGTGTGTGTCTCTCATGAATAAATAAATAAAATCTTTAAAAAAAAATAAAAAATAAAAAATAAAATAAAAATAAGAGAAAATGACCTACCTTTTCGTTTCCCCCACCACCTTTCACACTTCTCATATTAAACTTCTTTACTTCTTCTTTTACTTCTTCCATGTAAGCATCTAATGGATCTAACTCCTCACCTTCCATTTCATTTCCTTCCTTTTCAGCTTCCGCAGGATCATCTTCATCATCTAAAATGGCAGAATCACTTTTCTGTACACGTTTTCAAAGGAAATACTTCATACTCAGGTTGCATCCCACCACTACCGATTCTCTCACTGCACAAACAACCTCCCTTCCAATCAACCCAGGTACACAGCAGTGCAAATACATTTATGAGTTTCTAAATAAAACATATATCAGTTTTAAGTAGTAATAATAATAAACTATAAGGTAAACTGAAAAAGACTAAAAACTCCTAAATTATAGGTTTCTTTTCTTTCAATTACCTATTTTTAAAATCACAGGAAAAAATAGCACATTTTAATTTCAACTAAGACATCATTGTCCCTTAAGAATACAATTCCTTCATCTATTTAAACCACTCTGAAATTTTCACAAAAATTGAAAAATTCACTGTATTTTGCACAGAAAAATGAAGCAAATTTCCATTTTCCTATAAAATTTCATACTTGCCTACTTCACTAAAACCTAAAAATCAAAATCAGATATGATAGGGAAATACTTCCAAGTTATGAAAAATCAGGAAGGACCTAAAAACATACCCTTAATTTACCTTCATTACTAACATTCTTACTTGTAGTAAAAAATTAAAAAGCTATTTATTGACTATGCCCATAAGAACCCAACTCTCCAGTCTAAAGTAAAATCAGTAATTCCTTATTGAACATTGCCCTAGGGGCAGCCTGGGTAGCTCAGCGGTTTAGCACCTGCCTTCAGCCTAGGGCATGATTCTGGAATCCCAGGATCGAGTCCCATGTCAGGCTCCCTGCATGGAGCTTGTTTCTCCCTCTGCCTGTGTCTCTGCCTCTCTCTTTCTCTCTCTCAATCTCTGTGTCTCTCATGAATAAATAAATAAAATCTTAAAAAAAAAAAATAGAACATTGACCTACAATTTACATATTAATAAATATTACAAGAGATTTAATAGCTCAATATGAATCCAGTAATTCTACTTCTAGGTATATATCCAAAAGAACCAAAAGCAGGTATTCAAAGAGAAATTTGCACTATATTCATAGCAGCATTATTCACAATAGTCAAAAGGTGAAACCACCCACATATCCAACAGAAAAAAAGGTATACATAATGTAGTATTATACACACAATAGACTATGATTCAGCCATAAAGAAGGAATGAGAGGCTGATACATGCTACAACATGGAAGAACTTTGAGGACATAACAGTGAATAAAATAAGCCCACTTGCAAAAGCAGAAATAATGTATGACTACACTTATGTGAGGTACCTGGAATAGGCAAATTCATAGAATAGATATTACCAGAGATAGGAAGTAGAGAGAAGGGCAAGATGGCGAATTGATTTTTATTGGGTACAGGGACACCTGGCTGGCTCAGTCAGTGGAGCATGTGATTCTTGATATCAGGGTTGTAGGTTCAAGTCCCACATCAGGTATAGAGATTACTTAAAAAATTTTTTTAAATCTTGAGGGATCCCTGGATGGCTTGGTGGTTTGGTGCCTACCACTGGCTCAGGGTGTGATCCTGGAGTCCCGGGATCGGGTCCCGCATTAGGCTCCCTGCATGGAGCCTGCTTCTCCCTCTGCCTGTGTCTCTGCCTCTCTCTCTCTCTCTCTCTCTCTCTCTGTGTGTCTCATGAATAAATAAATAAAATCTTTTTTTTTTCTTTTTTAAGTAAAATCTTTAAAAAAGGTAAAGAAAAATCTTTATTGGGTACAGAGTTTCTGTTTGGAATAACGAAAAAGTTCTGGAAATGGACAGTGGTGATGGATGATGAAAAAAAACATGAATGTACTTAATGCCACAATATTATACACTTAACAGCGGTTAAAATCTGGGCACCTGGGTGGCTAAATTGGTTGAGTTTCTGACTCTTGGTTTCAGCTCAAGTCATGATCTCAGGGCCCTAGAATCGAGCCCTACATCGGGATCCTTGCTTAATAGGGAGTTCTGTTGTCCCTCTCCCTCTGCCCCACCCCCTTGCTCATGCTCTTATCTCAAATAAAATCTTTTTAAAAAAATCGTTAGGGAAACCTGCATGGCTCAGTGGTCGGGCGTCTGCCTTCAGCTCGGGGCGTGATCCCAGGATTGAGTCCTGCATCAGGCTCCTTGCCGGAAGCCTGCTTCTCCCTCTGTCTCTGCCTCTCTCTCTGTGTCTCTCATGAATAAATAAACAAAATCTTTAAAAATAAATAAATAAAGTTTAAAAATGGTTAAAATGTTATATTTTTCCACAGTAAAAAATGGCCTAAAAATTCCCAGCATGAAATATGACTCATATTTCTAGAATATTCTACATGAATTGTTATATAGGCTACTAGTCTAACAAATGAATATACCATCATCATCTTCTAAACTCCATTTTTTCCCTTGTTTCATCTCTTCAATTTCCTTTTTCAGTTCTCCTATGTTTTCCATGGCCTTTTTACGTTGCTCTTCTCGCCACTTTTCAACTCTTTCTTTTCGCTTTCTCATTTCTTCCTCCAACTTATTCTGATCAAAATTCTTGGGGGAAAATGAGAGATACAGAGAAAAAAAGATTAACTTTATTCCAGGGACATTCCAAATAAACTGTCCAAATTATAAAAAAGGAAAAGGGAAAACAGACGTTTTTACAAATTCCTCAAATTAGAACAGATTTAGATCACACATCTTTTAAAATATACCAGCAAAATGAAATCACAATAAAAAGCATCTACAACAGGGATGCCTGCCTTCAGCTCAGGGAGTGATCCTGGAGTTCCGGGATCGAGTCCCACATCGAGTCCCACATCAGGCTCCCTGCATGGAGCCTGCTTCTCTCTCTGCCTGTGTCTCTGCCTCTTTCTCTCTGTGTCTCTCATAGATAGATAGATAGATAGATAGATAGATAGATAGATAAAATCTTTTTAAAAAGGCATCTACAACTAAGAAAGCAGACTTCAAAGACAATAAACTAATCACATTTTAATTAAAAGCTAGATACACACATGAATTCACTTTCTCAAACTAGACACTAGATAAATTAACAAGCAAAATTCCAGTTATTAGTTATTCTCAACTTTAAATCCACTAAACTCCAAATTTTCCTCCATGAAAAAGAAATCTTCTATTACAAATAAGTGAGTCAGTGAAAGCGATTTATTAACATGATTAAAAAGTTTTGGTCTTTTAGTCTTTAGGTCTAGGTTTCCTAAAAACAGCCATTCTAAAGACATTATCAAGATGATTAATAATACTCTGGAAAGGTGACAACAAACCATTTTCACAGCCATAAGCAGAAACTTAATGATTAAGCACCACAGAAATTAAAAAAGTTGACATATGCTGGCGCACCTGGGTGGCTAGATCAGTTAAGTGTCTAATTTCAATTCAGGTCATGATCTTGGGGGTACTGGGGTCAAGCCCTGCTTCAGGCTCAGTGCTCAACGGGGAGTCTACTTGTCCCTCTCCCTCTGCCCCTCCCCCAGCTTCTGATCTCTCTCTCTCAAGTAAATAAAATTTTTAAAAAATAATTTACATATGCCATAATTATAGACAGATATGGAAATATATATATCAAAAAACAGGAAAATTTACCACACAATTTTATTTTTTAAAGATTTTATTTATTTATTCATGAGAGACACAGAGAGAGAAAGAGAGAGAGAAGCAGAGACAGAGGTAGAGGGAAAAGAAGCCTCCATGTTGGAAGCCCTATGTGGGACTCAATCCCAGGCCTCCAGGATCACAGCCCGGGCCAAAGGCAGGCACTAAACCACCGATCCACCCAGGCATCCACTACCACACAATTTTTTTTTTTAAAGCTTTTCCCCTGAGTTTTCTTTCTTTTTAAAGATTTTATTTATTTATTCATGATCGACATAAAGAGAAAGAAAGAAAGAAAGAAAGAAAGAAAGAAAGAAAGAAAGAAAGAAAGAAAGAAAGAAAGAAAGAAAGAAAGAGAGAGGCAGAGACACAGGCAGAGGGAGAAGCAGGCTCCATGTCGGAGCCCAACGTGGGACAAGATCCCGGGACTCATCCTGGGCCAAAGGCAGGCACCAAACCGCTGAGCCACCCAGGGATCCCCAATACCACACAATTTTAATGGTGATTTGGAACTAATATAACATTGGATGTTAAGTACCCTGGAATTAAAATTTCCAACTTAATTAAAAAAAAAAAACTTAAGGCACCTGGCTGGCTCAGTCAGAACACATGACTCTTGATCTTGAGGTGGCAAGAGTAGCCTAGCCCCACATTGAATGTTCCCACGTTGCGTGTAGAGATTACTTAAATAAACAAACTTTAAGGGACACGTGGGTGGCTCAGCAGTTGAGCGCCTGCCTTTAGCTCAGGGCATGATCCTGGAGTCCCGGGAGAGAGTTCCACATCAGCCTCCCTATATGGGGCCTGCTGTTCCCTCTGCCTGTGTCTCTGCCTCTCTCTCTCTGTGTCTCTCATTAATAAATAAAATTTAATAAAATAAATAAATAAATAAATAAATAAATAAATAAATAAATAAATAAAATTTAAAATAAATAAATAAACTCTTAAAAAGTATACAAATCTTTTAGAGGGTAATTGATGCTATTTTTTAAAACATTAAATGCAACACACTGATAAAGCCATTTCACTGATACCAATTTACCTATACTATATTCACAAAAGACATGCGTAAAAGGATTCACATACCACTATTCATAACGAAGCCTGGAAACAACCTAAATATCCATCCCATCAAAGGTGATTTCTCTACATTGTTTCAACAGAACACTATGCAGACATTAAAAACATTGAGCTATATCATTTATGCAGTTACAGAGGACAGACCTCCAATATATAATAAATAAAACAGTGTGGCAATCTATTTAAGTTGGATAGTGGGTCTACTGCTGTTTATTCTTCTTCAGACCTTATGTGTTGATAAAATAATGCATAACTTAAAAATAAACAAAAGGAGGGCACCTGGCTGGGTTAGTGGAGCCTCAACTCTTAATCTGGGGGTTGAGTTTGAGCCCTACATCAGGAGTAGAGATTTTTTAATTAAAAAAAAAAAAAAAAAACAGAACAAAAGCAAGGTATAGCATAGTATATATGTTACGGTCACATTTTCTTAAGTAAAAACAGATAATGTACATAGACATGAAAGATTTTTGAGAAAAAAATTTTCTAATGGGAACAGCTTTCACTGTTCTTTCCTTAACCTGTTTCTTTCTTTATAAGTTATCGTTTATTTAAAAATAAAAATAGGGGCACCTAGATGGCTCAGTCAGTTAAACATCTGTCTTTGGCTCAGGTCATTATCTTGAGGTCCTGGGATGGAGCCCCCGTTGTGCTCCCTGTTCAGCAGGGAGTCTGCCTCTCCCTCCTCCTCTGCTGCTCCCCTTGCTGTGTTCTCTCATTCTCTCTCAAATAAAAGAATAAAATCTTTTAAGAAAAAATAAATTAAATAAAAATAAAAATATATAGGGGCACCTAACTGGCTCAGGTGGCTCTTGATCTCAGGGTTGTGAGCTCTTGATCTCAGGGTTGTGAGCTCAAGCCCTATGTTGGATGCAGGGCCTACTTAAAAAAAAGAAACAAGGGATCCCTGGGTGGCGCAGCGGTTTGGCGCCTGCCTTTGGCCCAGGGCGCAATCCTGGAGACCCGGGATCGAATCCCACATCAGGCTCCCGGTGCATGGAGCCTGCTTCTCCCTCTGCCTGTGTCTCTGCCTCTCTCTCTCTCTGTGACTATCATAAATAAATAGAAATTTATTAAAAAAATAAATAAAATAAAATAAAATAAAATAAAATCAATAGCAATAATAAAACCCCAACAGTTTGTGATCACAGAAACAAATTTGATACTATACAATTATTCATGTTAGTAAACATACGCCAGCATCTTTTTCTTTTTCATCCTCTTTGTCATCTTTGTCCTTTTTCTTCTCTTTAGAGCTTTCCCCACTATCTGTTTTCTCTTTGGATCTAGACCTACCAAAAAAGAGAGAAAGAAACATTATCTATTTGTGCTTTAAATTCACATTTAAAATACATTTAAAGAGGGCGCCTGGGTGGCTCAGTCAGTTAAGTGTCCAATTCTTGATTTCAGCTCAGGTTATGATCTCAGAATAGTGGGATCAAGCTCCACGACGGGCTCTATGTTGAGCATGGAGCCTGCTTAAGAGTCTCTTTCCCTCTGCCCCTTCCCATACCCTGCTCACATACACACACGCTCTCTCAAAAAAAAATAATAATAATAAAATACATTTAAAGACTTGCATTTTACTTTTGAGGTAAGAAACTTCCAAGAGTCAACTTAACTTTTATATTAATAATCACCTTGGAAATAAGTTGAAAATTTAATCCTATAACATTAATTGCAAATATTATTAAGTATTTGGCAATTTGGCCAAGAAAAATTAGACATATCATAAAAATGACAAAATTTGAGAGGTAAAATTTAACACAAGAAGAAATTTATGAAAACAGTATCATTCTGGGGATCCCTGGGTGGCTCAGCGGTTTAATGCCTGCCTCTGGCTCAAGGCATAATCCTGGAGTGCCGGGATTGAGTCCCACATTGGGCTCCTTGCATGGAGCCTGCTTCTGCCTCTGCCTCTCTCTCTGTCTGTCATGAATAAATAAATAAAATCTTAAAAAAAAAAAAACATTAACATTCTGTACGATAATTTAATATATAATGCTTAAAACCCCAGCATGGGGGACGCCTGGGTGGCTCAGTGGTTGGGTGCCTGCCTTCAGCTCAGGTCGTGATCCTGGGATCCAAGATCGAGTCCTGCATCGGCTCCCTATGGGGAGCCTACTTCTACCTCTGCCTGTGTCTCTGTCTCTTTATCTCAGTCTGTGTCTCTCACGAATAAATAGATAAATCTTTAAAAATAAAAAAATTAAAAATAAAACCCCCAAAGGCTTGCATTTCACCCCTATGTGTGGTATCTTGTAAGAAAAAAAAACATTGGGGATCCGTGGGCGGCTCAGCGGTTTAGCGCCTGCCTTTGGCCCAGGGCGAGATCCTGGAGTCCCAGGATCGAGTCCCATGTCGGGCTCCCGGCATGGAGCTTCTCTGCCTCTCTCTCTATATATATATCTATCATAAATAAATAAATAAATCTTTAAAGAAAAAAAAATTCTGGGCAGCCCCTGTGGCACAGCGGTTTAGTGCCACCTGCGGCCTGGGGTGTGATCCTGGAGGCCCAGGATCGAGTCCCACATCGGGCTGCCTGCATGGAGCCTGCTTCTCCCTCTGCCTATGTCTCTGCCTCTCGCTCTGTGTCTCTATGAATAAATAAATAAAAATCTTAAAAAAAAAAAAATTTGAAAGCAATCAATTCAGTCTTTTTTTCCTCTCCCTTTAAATTTGGTACATTTTACACTTTCCAGATTTGATGAAGCCATCCAGAAGAAAAGAAGACAATTTTCTAGTACAGACTTCTAAATAGTTTACAATTATGCCATCGAGTTTGGTCTTTATTTTTTTAAAGATTTTATTTATTTATTCATGAGAGACAGAAAGAGAGCAGGGCAGAGACAGAGGGAGAAGCAGACTCCATGCAGGAAGCCCAATGTGGGACTCCATCCTGGGACTCCGGGATCACACCCTGAGCAGAAGGCAGACACTAAACCACTGAGCCACCCACGCATCCCTGAATTTGGTCTTTAATCTGCTTTTTTGTACAGAATGAGGTAGGTGATCCTACTTCATTATATGGTAGCAAATGTCCCCAGTACCACTTTTTTTTTTAAAGTAGGCTCCACACTGAGGTTGAACTCAGAACCCTGAGATCAAGACCTGAACTGATATCAAGTATGACTTTTAATCGACTGAGCCACCCAGGTGCCCCCCCCACCAAGTACTTCTTATTGAAAGAACTTTTTCCCACTAATTACGCTGTCTTTGCTGTCTTTTATTAAATGACCATGTATGTGGGGATCTGTTTCTGGGCTCTTTATATGGTTCCACTGATCTATTTGTCTATCCTTACTAAAACCACACTTAATTCCTACAATTGTATGACAAGTTTTAATATCTAGTAGCCCTCCTCTCTTGTTCTTTAAGATTCTTTATGCCCTTGCATTTCTAATTTTATAATCAGTTTGTGAAACACTTTTATATTCATGTACACTAAGAACTTTAAACATGAATATATTTTGAAGTTAATAAAAAAAGCTCTTTCTAAATCTACTTAGATAACCATGACTTTTCTCCTTGAATCTTATTCCAATTTTAGTATATGTGCTCCTGAGGCAAGCACACTTTGAATCCTATTAATAAAGAATTACACTGATTTTTTTTTTAAGGTTTTATTTCTTCATTTGAAAGAGAGCACAAGCAAGAGGAGGGGCAGGACAGAGAAGCAGACAGACACACACCACCCTGCAAAGCAGGAACCCAGATGCGGAATTCGATCCCAGGACCCTAGGATCACGATCAGAGCCGAAGGCAGGCGCTTAACCAACTTGAGCCACAGAGGCACCCCTAAACAGATTTATTTTCTAATGTTAAATCAACCATCCATTCCTGGAATAAATATAACTAGTTCATAGTTATTTTCTTTATATATTTTTGGATTTGGTATAATAACTTTTATGTTTAGATTAATTATAGACTTTAATTTTCTTCTATCATACTGCCCTTGTCAGGCTTTAATACCTACTTTCTTCTAAATACATAACATGAATTGAGAAATATTTCTTCTTTCATAAGTCTTTGTTCACCAGAAGTATTATTACAGAGTGACAAGACAAGCCACAGAGTAAGAGAATATACGTGCCATTCATACAAATGACAACCAGAGTATTTTAAAACAACAAAAACCTCCTACAACAGGAAAAGAAGCAAAAGATTTTTAACATATTTCAGAAAAGAAGAAATCCGAATGACCAATAAACATATGAAGAGATGTTCAACCTCACTAGTCATCAGAGAAATACAGATTAAAAGCACAACAATACTGGTATAACATGTATAACCAATTAACTGGTATAACATGTATAACCAATTAACAAAATTAAAAGGACTGGCAATACCAAATATTGGGAAGGGTATGGAGCAACACAAGTCTCACACTATTCACTGGAGTACAATTAGTATTCCCTCTTTGGAAAGCATTTGGGATTACACAGTAAAAATGAAGGTATGTTGGGGTGCTTGGGTGGCTCAGTTGGTTGAGTGAATGACTCCTGATTTCAGCTCAGGCCAAGATCTCAGGGCTCAAAAAGAGCCCCATTTTGAGCTCTGCACTCAACAGGGAGCCTACTAGAGTCTCTATTCTTCTCCCTCTGCCCCTCCCCCTGCTCATGTGGTCACACTCACTCTCTCCCTCAAATAAATAAATTTAAAAAGGGGGGGGGGCGCACCTGGGTGGCTCAATCAGTTAAGTGTCTCCCTTCGGTTTGGGTCATGATCCCAGGAGATCAAGCTCTCCACCCGGCTCCCTGCTCAGCAGGAATCTGCTTCTCCCTCTCCCTTTACCCTTCCCACTCATTCTCTCTCTCATACAAACAAATAAAATCTTAAAAAAAAAAAAATGAAGCTATGTTTATTCTACGACCATATAATTTCACTCCTAGATATACACCTTAGGGAAACTCATGCACATGTATACTATGACACATATATAAAAATGTTCACAATAGCCAAAAAGTTAACCCAAACACCTACCTCAGTAGAATGGATAAACAGTGGTATATTTATGCCACAGAATAGCATTCAGCAATGAAAATAAACTGTTGTAAGCAACACAGATGAGTCTCAAACAATAATCAACAGAGACACAAAAGAATATGTGACTTATTCAGGTAATATTAAAAAAGATATAAATCTAAGCAATTCTTTTTCCAGATGTGAACACAGGTGTAAAACTATTAAAAAAAATACAAAGAAATTATGAGTATAAAAGTCAGGAGTGGTTTTATCTGGGGTAGTAGAGAGCTGAGTTAGAGAAGGGACATGGAGGGCTTCTGGAGATACATGTTCTATTTCTTAACCTTGGTAATGGTTATGTGGATATTGGTTTATAATTATTTAATAGATTGCACATTTATTTCATTCACTTTTCTGAATTATATTTTTAATTCAAAATAATCTCAGTGAGTATTATTATACCAATCTTGGTCAAATAAAAAAAATTCATAAAATAAAATTAATGACATGAGAAAAACTCATGATTAATAAGAGGAATATAGAGAAAACAGAAACAAACTCCTATATCAACTATCGTATGTCGCCACTTTAGAAATAGGCAAAGAACAAACCACTAAAAAGAGAAACATAAAGGATAAACATACTATGTCTAACAGATATATATCTCTCAAAATTGAATGGTACTAGCATCCTAAGGAAACATGTACATTTAACTTAACACAAGCAAAGTTCACACCTATCCTGAAGAGCAATTCAGCAATGCACATCATGAGTTAAAAAGTTGTCAACCAATGTCAGAAATGCTAAGATCATCATTTTAAAGCAAAAAGAGGGACAATTGGGTGGCTCAGTGATTAAGCATCTGCCTTCGGCCCAGGGCGTGATCGAGTCCTGGGATCAAGTCCCACATCGGACTCCCTGCGTGGAGCCTGCTTCTCCCTCTGCTTGTGTCTCTGCCTCTCTCTCTCTCTGTGTCTCTCATGAATAAACAAATAAAATATTTAAAAAATAAAAATTTTTAAAAAAAGGAAAAAAGAGTTCCTACAAAGATATTTATACAAGACATTCCTGACCATTAACAGTAGGTATTAAATAAGAGAATATATTATGAATGTTAAAACTAATTGAACCTAGTACTTTTCAATAGAATTATAAGCTTTATAATTAAAATTCAACCAACAGTTCATAAGAGACAAAATAAGTAATTATTTATAAAGACAAAAAAAAAAAAAAAAAAAGGAGGGACGCCTGGGTGGCTCAGCAGTTGAGCGTCTGCCTTCGACCCAGGGCGTGATTCTGGAGACCCAGGATCGAGTCCCACCTCGGGCTCCCCGCATGGAGCCTGCTTCTCCCTCTGCCTATGTCTCTGCCTGCCTCTGTCTCTCATAAATAATAAAATTTTTAAAAAAAGGAAAGAGCTTTGCGCAGTGGCAGTATCGTAGCCAATGAGGTTTATCCGAAGCGCGATTATTGCTAATTGAAAAAAAATAAAAAATAAAAAAAGGAAAGAATAAGGAAGAGTCAGTTCCCAAACTGTAGGAGAGATATGGTCCAACAATAACATTACCTATTCTCAGCTTTCTTGCTTTTATTGCCAGGACTGGAGGATCTGGATCGCCGGCCTCGGCTTCTACTCCTTGAGCGTCTCCTGTCTCGACTTCGAGATCTTCTTCGCTCTCGACTTCTGTCTCTCTCTCTACTTCTGGAACGCCTAAAAGGAGGACACTTTTCATTCATTCTATGAACCAAGTAAAATTTCTTTCAGATAATGGTTCTGTCCCGTATTGAAAGAACCCTTTTAACTATTACCATTATTAAAGGCTGAGATTTCAATTAACCATCAAGTCAGATAAACAAGGAACAAGTAAAGCCAATTCTTACAAGTGGTTAAAGAAAAAAATGACAATACTAATGCCAAAATGGTATTTGTTGAAAAACAGCAAATCTGTGATAATAAATCTTTTTAAAATCTATGGTCTAGAGTAGAAAATCCAAATTTCAGTCAGCCAAAACCTAAGTATAAGGATGGGCACAATGGGGCTATGGAAAGATCACAGAAGGGGCGCCTGGGTGAATGTCTGCCTTTGGCTCACGGTGTGAGGTCCTGGGATGGAGTCCCACATCAAGCTTCCTGCATGAATCCTGCTTCTCCCTCTATGTCTCTGCCTCTATGTGTCTCTCATGAATAAATAAAATCTTAAAAAAAAAAAAGGAAAGATCACAGAAATTAAGACTAGGAGACAGGGATGCCTGAGTGCCTCAGCAGTTCGTTGCCTCCTTCAGCTCAGGTGTAATCCTAGAGTTTACACTAGGATTATCATGTGGGTTCGAGTCCCACATCAGGCTCCCTGCATGGAGCCTGCTTCTCTCTCTGCCTGTATCTCTGCCTCTCTCTGTGTCTCTCATGAATAAATAAATAAAATCTTAAAAAAAAAAAAAAAAAAGACTAGGAAACAATTTCTATTCTAGAGCTGACTGTGAGATGACACAGGGCAGATCAACTCTCTGGGTCACAGTTTCCTCATCTATATAATATGGAGAATTCACTTAGATAATCTCAAAATCCTTCTTGCTCTTCTTGTGATTCTACTTTCACTCCTGAAAGTCAAAGACCAAATCCCAAAAAATCAATTTCACTTAACAAGTACATGAATGAATTTTATGAAACTGTTCCTGGCACCACATGATACAAAACTGAGTAAGTTAGCACTATGCACATTTTCATAAATGAGTATTTTCCCTGAGTACCCTGTAATACCTTTTCAATTTCTTCTTCCGCTGTTTGAAAAAGACAGTTTTTTTCTGTGATCAGTTCATAGCACATGTATAACTTTGTCTAATTTCCTATTATAATAATAAGAAACTTATCAAACGATTTTTTGGTGTAAGGAAGATTATTTTTATTTACAATGTTTTCAACAGCTAGAAAGGTTACAGCTGCTTGACTGATGCAGAGGAATATGTAAGCAAGTGAAAGTAAAATAAAAATTAGGAGGTTCTTTTGTTTAAATCTAAAATAGTTTTTTGGGATCCCTGGGTGGCGCAGCGGTTTGGCGCCTGCCTTTGGCCCAGGGCGCGATCCTGGAGACCCGGGATCAAATTCCACATCGGGCTCCCGGTGCATGGAGCCTGCTTCTCCCTCTGCCTGTGTCTCTGCCTCTCTCTCTCTCTCTCTCTGTGACTATCATAAATAAATAAAAATTAAAAAAAAAAAATAGTTTTTTAAACTACCAAGGGCAGCCCCGGTGGCTTAGTGGTTTAGCGCCACCTTCAGCCCAGGGTGTGATCCTGGAGACCCGGGATCGAGTCCCACGTCAGGCTCCCAGCATGGAGCCTGCTTCTTTTCTTTTCTTTTCTTTTCTTTTCTTTTCTTTTCTTTCCTTTTCTTTTCTCTTTCTTTCTTTCTTTCTTTCTTTCTTTCTTTTTTCTTTCTCTCTCTCTCTCTCTCTCTCTCTAATAAATAAACTTTTTTAAAAAATCTTAAAAAATAAATAAAACAGTGTCAAACAGGGTTGCCTGATTGGCTCAGTTGGTAGAGTATGCAACTCTTCATTTTGAGGTTGCAAGCTCAAGCACCACATTGTGTGCAGACATTACTTAAAAATAAAATATTTTAAATAAATAAATAGAATTTTTTTTAGAAATTAAAAAGTGGGAGGTGGGTGGGCCGGGTGGGCCAGGTGTGCTTAGCTGGCTCAGTCTGTAGAGAATGCAATTCTTGATCTCAGAGTTATAAGTTTGAGCCCATGTTGGGTAAAGAAATTACTTAAAAATAAAAAGCTTTTAAAAAGCCATTTTTCTTTTTTTTTTTTCTTTTCTTTTTTTTTTTTTTTTTAAGATTTTTTCATTCATGAGAAACAGAGAGACAGGCAGAGACACAGGCAGAGGGAGAAGCAGGCCCCATGCAGGGAGCCCGATGCGGGACTTAACCCCGGGACTCCAGGATCAGGACCTGGGCTGAAGGCAGGCACTAAACTGGTGAGCCACCCAGGGATCCCCCATTTTTCTTTAAAGTGTTAAACAGCAAACAGGGATTGCAGATGGCTCTGCCCTTTTCCTTCTCCTGTTGCCTTTAGTGGCTGTTCTGAACACAGTGGTCAGCTCTCTTGGGACAGAATTAGAACAGAACAGCCCTGATGACATATTACCTTACCTTTCACTTGTTTTTAAAACCTTTCTCAGGGCAGCCCCAGTGGCGCAGCGGTTTAGCGCCGCCTGCAGCCCATGGTGTGATCCTGGAGACCAGGGATCGAGTCCCACATCAGGCTCCTTGCATGGAGCCTGCTTCTCCCTCTGCCTGTGTCTCTGCCTCTGTGTGTGTGTGTGTGTGTGTGTGTGTGTGTGTGTGTGTTTCTCATGAATAAATAAATCTTTAAAAAATAATAATAATAATAAAATAATAAAATAAAATAAAACCACCTTTCTCAGGGGACTCTGGGGATTCTCTCTGGATTACAAGAAATATAGCCTAACGTTTCCAAACTTAAAACACCGTTTAATAGTCTTTGCTTCAGGCAAATCACCTCTGGACCTCATCAAATGAACTGGGTTTAAGGAGAATGCCCACAAAGGGGCCACTAAATTCCACTTTTGAAGAAGCCTGATTTACCTGAGAAGGCCCACTTTATCATTTTTAGGAAACTAGTCTTACCTCAGGCGCTTCCGGTCTCTTGACCGAGATCTTCTTTTATCTCTGCTACGAGACCTCTCTCTCCTTCTATCTCTATCTCTGCTTCTAGACCGTCTGTCATCTCCACGTTTACTTCTTTTGTCTGAGGGTGAGCGACTTCTAGAACGACTTCCAGAGCGCCCCCTTGATGCTGATCGCTTTCGATAGTGGCTAGAATGTTAAGTTCAAGATTAGGTTTAGCAAACACAGGTAGCTTCTATATTTAATTACTCAGATTTTCCCCGAAAGATCTTAACAGACAAACACTGAAATGACTTTTTATTCATCAACTCTTAAAATCTGGGGAAAGGAATGATGCCTGTAGCTATCTACAGTCTGTGTAGACAGGAAAAAACTATACTGAAAAGGAAGCAAGGACAGCAAAAATTTTAGAATAGACCAAACTCCTGCCTTGGGGCCCTAAGCAACTTGCATTCTGGTAAATGAAGAGATGAGAGACAACTAAAGCAATAAATACACAATACATCATGTGGTGCTATGGAGAAAAACACATCAGAGTAAATGAAGAGAGAGACGACGGGGCACAGGTTTGCTATTTTATACCAGGTGGTAAGAGAAAAACTTGCCAATCAACAGATATTTCAGAGGTTTGAAGAAAATAAAAGGAACCTTGAAGATACAGGGGGGAGAAACTTTTCAGGCAAAAGGTACTGCAAATGCAAAGTCCCTGAGGAGGAAGCTTGACTGGTGTGCTCAAGAAACAGCAAGGAAGGCAGATGTGGCTAAGGCTCAACAACCAAGAGAGAGTGCCATGTGATGAGGTGAGAGATACAGTAGGGCAGCCAAACATGGAAGGCCCTGTAGAGCCTTAGAGGCGATTCTAAGGATTTTTTCTTTCACTCTCTGTAAGTTGAGAAGTTACTGGAAGATTCTAAGTGCAGAAGTAATGTTACCTCACTAATATTTTTAAAGCACTGGTCTGGCTGCTGAGGGGAGAACAAATTGAAGCCAAGGGCAGAAGCAGGGAAAACAGGCAGAATGCTAACACAATCATCCAAGTAAGAAAGTGGTGCATTGGATGAGAATGTTAGGTGGAGAGTTTCTAGGATGTGTCAAAATCTAGAGATTTTCAAACTAGAACTGCCTGATTTAAGGATTAATTCAATGCCAAGCGTGACAGCAAGGGAGAATTCATGGGTGTTTCTGAGCTACGTGGCTGGACTGGGCAGAAAGATAAAATTGCTATTTATTAAGATGGGAAGCCTGAAGGAACACATGTTGGGGGGTGGGTGGGAATCAGGATATTAGGCATTCCCATGGATATGTAAGTAGGTAGTTGCAACACGAGTCTAGAGTTGAAGGGAATCATCAGTATACAAAGGTTACTTAAAGCAATAAACATGGATAAGATGGCTAGGGAATAAGCGCACCACATCATCCCTCAAGCACCTGAAATTCAATGTTTAAAACCCAAACTTACTACCTTTGCCTCCCCAAGCCATTTATCATCCCAACTTGCAGTCAGTAGGCTCAAAATACCAGTTACTTTCAGTATTTTTCTCATTCTACACAACTAATAGAACATGAAGTATCACTAATTTCACTTCTGTAAATTCTCTGCACACTATTATCACCTCCTCAGAGTTCTCACTCACTATTCCACATCAGAGCTTTCTAGTTAGGACATTTTAGAAGATCTCTGTCTTCTTACTTCTATGCCCTTTTCCCTGAAATGTTTTACTCGTTGCTGCTACAGTAATCTTTGTAAAACAGAGTTCTGACCACATTATATTAACATAGGTACACATTTCTTACTCAAAACCTTCAAAGACTCTCAAATTCTAACCTTCAAAACTAAATCTACAATCCACTCACATTCTGGACCCAATTCCCTTCCAGAACCTATCTCCTACCACTTTTCTTCATGACACCTATATATGTAGGCAAACTAGGCTCTTATTTCTCAAACACCTTGCTCCATCCCACCTCTGAGCCTTTCATAACTTCTCGAATTAACCTAGAGCACAAGGGGGGGGGGGGGGGGCTATAAGAGGCTTCCTTGAGATGGGCCCTGAAGGCTGTGCTGAAGAGTCTGACTTCATCCTGGAGGCAATGAGAATCAATGCAGATGAAAAGAGAGGAATGGCATAATCTTTATTCTAGAAGTATCACTCTGGCGGCAGTGTGAGGAATTTTTAGAAGAGCAAGATCACAGGAAGATAATTTGAGGCAAGTGTAGCATTCTGAGTACTAAATGATCAGGGCTGGAATTAGGTTAGGGAGAGCAAGAATGAAAACAGAGTGTAGAATCTTACTGGGTTTAGACAGTTAAGAGAGAAAAATGAATCAAATAAATAATCACTTCCAGGTTCCTGGTCTGCATAGCCAGATAAATAGCCTTCAAGGAAATTTTAGAAGATCTTCACGGGGATTCTCTGTAAACAAAGAAATTCTCTTTATCCAGGTGATGGTTACACAGATTATGGATTTGTTAAATTTTCATCCAGCTCTCTATCCTTAAGCTTTGTCCATTTCCCTGAACGTTCACTGTACTTCAATAAACTACTATTACTTTACTCATTACTTATATCTCAGATAAAAAGGACCTTTCACTCACTGCTAAATACACAGCAAACATTCATCTCTAAGATAAAAGCCTCAAGGTCCCAAACCACGTAACAATCTAAAGTTTTGAAGAGATACCATAATTCTAGTAAGACCTCCCCCCCAATCCACAATTTTAATAGGATAGAAAACACCTAATAAAGAAATATGATATATATCTGCGACATAATCTCCATGCCACAAGCATGTATTGTAACCTGCTAAAAGGCTAGTCATGTTCAATGTTGTAGGTGATGTAAAAATACGTAGTCTTCGGCTCCTTTCGACTGACTTGGGAAAATACGAGACACGCACAAAGAACTAAAATAGCAACAGGCGCCCAGAAAACGTGGCAAACGCGAACTGCTAAGAACTTCAACGGGGATCACTAGTGACTGCGGGATTACGGTGGGCCCCGCGGAAATGGCGGGACGTGGTGCCCATCACTGACCCCCGGGAGGGGCGGCTCCGCTCCAGGCGCTGCAACGGGCCATGGCAGTGCTGGGAACCCAGTGACCGTCACCGGCCCAAGGACAGCCACTCTCTCGGCCGAGGCCCCCCTGCCGCTCCGCGGGCCGCGGGCCGCGCTGGCCGCACGTGGGGCTGCACCGGCTCAGGCCTGGTCCCGCCGCCACCTCAACTCCCGCCTCTTCCCCCACCCCGGGGACGCCGCCCGCCGCTCGGCCGCTAGGCGCGCCGTCTCACCGCGACTCCCGGCCCATGGTGCCGCCCGCGCCGACAGCGGCTCCCCTCGGGACGATGCACGGAAGAACCGAACAAAGAAGGAGGCCCCGCCGCCCTCGGCCAGCCCGGCGAGTAGCGGCACTAAGAGGGAGCAGCAAATACAGCTGCAGCGGCCATCCGAGAGCGGCCAACGAAAACAGGACGTGCGGGCGCCGCGGCAGAGAGACGGGACAAGCGGGCCGGAAGCTGCTGGCTTTCCACAGCGCCCCCTCTGGGCTGGAGGCCGCACTGCGCCGGCCGCGCCTTGAGGCGCGCGACCTTGGCTGGGTTTTCCCTGCCAAGTGCCTAGAAGGTCTGTCTGTGCGCTTTGGTGCGGTGGAGGAAGATGCCTTGGCTTTGCAGGCCCTGGGAAGATCTTTCCTCCAAGGGCTACCGAGGCGCCGTATGCATTCCCGACCTATAATACTGTCCCCCTTAATCTGCGCTGAGTGATGCTACCAACATCTCCATTCACTTTCATTCATTTATATTACATTCATTGATATGTATTGTTTTTGTTTTAAACGTTTTATTTATTTATTTATTTATGAGAGAAACGGGGGGGGGGGGGCGGGCAGAGACACAAGCAGAAGGAGAAGCAGGCTCCATGCGGGGAGCTCAACGTGGGACTCGATCCCAAGACCCCAGGAACATACCCTGGGCCTAAGGCAGGCGCCAAACAGCTGAGCCACCCAGGCGTCCCATTGGTATGTATTGTTGTGTGTGTGGGTTACGTCCGTCCTACATCCAGGGAGTACAAGTTAGTGGGGGATATAGACATAAAAACACAAGCAAATGTAATACAAAAAAAGAGAGAGAGAGAGAGAGATTACAGCATAAGGGAGAGGTTTAGAAAGAGTTCCCTGAGGATGTGACCTTTAAGGTGAGATGTGAAGATTGAGTAGGAGTTAAGTTGGTGGAGAAGAGGAAGAAGAGCTAAGAATATATTCCTAAAATTATAGTGATTCTCAACATTCCCTGAGCTTGGAAGCTTTAAAAAAAAATACATGATGGGGCATCTGGGTGGCTGTCTATAGAGCATGTGACTCTTGATCTCAGAGAGACGAGTTCAAGCCTCAGGCCAGGTATGGAGATTACCTAAAAATAACATCTTAAAAAATTATATATATATATATATATACACACACACACGTATGCATGTGTTCCATACCAATATTCTGATATACTCGGTCTGGAGTGCCTCCTATGCACTGGGATGTTTAAGCTTCTTAGGTGATTCTGAAGTACACTTAAGATTGAGAATGACTCACCTAGCAGAACATACAGAAATGTTAAGTGCTGCTTTGATGCAAAGCTGTAATGCAGTTAAGAGAGAGGCTGTCATAGTTTACATGCCTCTACGATTTTACTTTTTTATACTTAAGGAAGAAGAGTTGTAGACTGCTTTTTTAAAATATTTATTTACTTATTTACTTATGAGAGATAGAGAGAGAGAGGCAGCGACATAGGCAGAGGGAGAAGCAGGCTCCATGAAGGGAGCCTGATTCAGGACTTCATTCAGGACCCTGGAATCACAACCTAAGCTAAAGACAGAAACTCAACCACTGAGCCCTGAGGCATCCCCGAAAAGTTCTAGGTTGTAATTGTGGCAGCTGATGCATGAATGTACACATTTGTCAAAACTCATTGAATTGTAAACTTAAAATTGGCACATTTTACTGTATGTAAATTTCATCTCAATAAATTTGATTTTAAAAAAAGAAACTGAAGAGCTTCTGTTCTTCTTCTGTGCCTTCCTGCCCATCTGTAGCAGCAGTACAATCCATGCCCAGGGCAAAAGAGGCACGGGGCTGATGCCTGACATAATGGAGAGCACATATCAGAACCATTCTACCTTGCTTGTCAGTAGGCTAAAGGTAACAAGTGTGGGTTTCAGTCTCAGAGAAATAGGAAACCACTAATGACTTAAACATGGAGATACTAGGGACACCTGGGTGGCTCAGCGGTTGAGCGTCTGCCTTTGGCTCAGGGTGTGATCCTGGGTCTGAGGATCGAGTCCCACATCAGGCTCCCTGCATGGAGCCTGCTCCTCCCTCTGCTGGCGTCTCTGCCTCTCTCTCTCTCTCTCATGAATAAATAAATAAAAATCTTTAAAAATCAAACAAACATGGAGACACTGAAAAGTGGTCAGATTCTGGTTGCATTCCAGAGGCAGCTCTCCAAATACTGATAAATTGGCTGTGAACTGTGAGGGAAAGAGAAGCATAAAGAGGACTCTCAAGCTTTCAAGAGAGCTGTGGATTGTGGTTATCTTGTAGAGAAAGGGGTCGAAGCAGCAAATTTGGCAGGGGATGGAGAGAAAATCAATGGATTTGATATAATGATGTGATGTTTGAAATGCCTACTAGAGGGCAACCCCGGTGGCACAGCAGTTTAGCGCCGCCTGCAGCCTGGGGTGTGATCCTGGAGACCCGGGATCAGGTCCCGCGTCGGGCTCCCTGCATGGAGCCCGCTTCTCCCTCCGCCTGTGTCTCTGCCTCTCTCTTCGCTCTTTCTGAATGAATGAATGAATAAATCTTTAAAAAAAAATGCCTACTATATATCCAGGAGGTAATGCCACACTGGGGATACGTGAGTCTGGAGTTCAAGGGAGAAATAGAAGTAGTCTATTTGTATTTTTTTTTTTTTTATGATAGTCACAGAGAGAGAGAGAGAGAGAGAGGCAGAGACACAGGCAGAGGGAGAAGCAGGCTCCATGCACCGGGAGCCTGACGTGGGACTCGATCCTGGGTCTCCAGGATCGCGCCCTGGGCCAAAGGCAGGCGCTAAACCGCTGCGCCACCCAGGGATCCCCTATTTGTATTTTATAGGATGTATAAGAATGCGGTATTTGAAGCCATGAAACTAGATGAAGCCATATAAAACTCAATGTTACAACTGGAACAGATTTTTTTTAAGATTTTATTTATTTATTTATTTGACAGAGCGTGAGAGAACACAAGCAGGGGGATGAAGAGGGAGAAAGAGAAGCAGGCTCCCTGCTGAGCAGACAGACCAATATGGGGCTCGATGCCAGAACCCTGGGATCATGACCCAAGCTGCAGGCAGATACCTAACTGACTGAGTCACCCAGGCACCCCGGAACAGATCTTTTAAGTCACACACTTAAATTTCTTGATTTTAATTGAGAAAACTGAGACTCCGGAAACAAACTTAATCCTAGGTCACTAATCTTTTTGGAAACTAAACTGGAACCAGAACCCAAGTATCTGATACCCAGGCCAGAGCTGTTTTCAAGATACTTCATTTCTAACTCCACTTAAAAAAAAAAAAAATTTTTTTTTATTTGGGAGAGAGGGAGACAGTGTGAGCCAGGGGAGGGACAGAGGAAAAAGGAGAGAATCTCAAGCCAACTCCCCGCTCAGCATGGAATCCTACATAGGGCTGGATCTCACAACCCTGTGATCATGATCTGAGTCAAAATCAAGAGATGGACATGTTGCCAACTGAGCAACCCCGGCATCCCTATAAATCTCCTTTAAGAGAACACATTCATGTGACAATTTTGAGAGGCTTTTTATGTTCATGAGATGTTTATGTTAGATTCACAGCAATTCTATGTCCCAGAAAAAGCTGTTTTAACTATTAGGGCAGGTAAAAGAAGTAATTATATTCGAGTATGTCTCCAATACATCACTTTTAACAAAATGCCCCAACTTCTTTTTTTTTAATGCCCCAACTTCTAAATCAGATTTTGATTCTCATTAACCCAGTTCTAGCTGTCTCAGAACCTTCTTGCTGTTTTTATTTTATTTTATTTTTTTTTAATTTTTGTTTTAATTTTTATTTATTTATGATAGTCACACAGATCGAGAGAGAGAGAGAGAGAGAGAGAGAGAGAGGGGCAGAGACACAGGCAGAGGGAGAAGCAGGCTCCATGCACCGGGAGCCGGACGTGGGATTCGATCCCGGGTCTCCAGGATCGCGCCCTGGGCCAAAGGCAGGCGCCAAACCGCTGCGCCACCCAGGGATCCCCCTTCTTGCTGTTTTTAGTACAAATGGTGGTGCACACACATCTGTTTATACACTAGTTTTAACCCATATACATTTCAAGCCCTTGATATTTTTAAGTAAAAACTTAATTACTTCCGACACTAAGAAACTACCATTTCTGTGTGATATTATTAAACATACTTAATTAGGAAGATGCCAATTGGCTAAATATTTTTTTTAAGTGGCAACAAAAGACAGATACCTTACAGCTAAGCTCTTCTCCGAAAAAAAAATCAATAATGATCTACAAGTAGTAAAGCTTTGCAAGTGTCAACTGCAGGGTTTTGTTTTGTTTTGTTTTTAAGAAACAAAAGAATATGCAAAAGAAGTAAACATGTACAATTGAAGATCACTAGTATTTTCCCAGGGGTTGGAGGGGGGGGGGCAATGACAAACCCCAGGGTGCTTTCTAATCCTCTAGATACTAGATGCATTAGGGAGTCAGGAAGGATGTATACTCAAAAAAAATTTTTTTTAAGATTTATTTATTTATTTATGATAGACAGAGAGAGAGGCAGAGACACAGGAGGAGGGAGAAGCAGGCTCCATGCCTGGAGCCCAACGTGGGACTCGATCCCGAGACTCCAGGATCGCGCCCCAGGCCAAAGGCAGGCGCTAAACCACTGAGCCACCCAGGGATCCCTTATACTCAAAATCTTATACTATGTCAGAGGAATACACTTAAACTATAGTTATTCTCTATTATTGTGGTTCAAAGTAAAATGCCAATGACATCAGGAGTGATAAAAAAAAGGCATATATGTTTATAATTTCACAAGGATTAATCAATATGCCATACAAAAATCTTTAAGGAAATGTAATACCAAGCAATATAACTTAATTAACTTAATCTTATAACTTTCCAAATTATGGTAGCATTACCAAGTTATTTAAACGGGTATTTATGATACTAGGTTACATACCTCAGTTAATTTTCAAATCCCATTTTTATATGTACTAAACATGATGTTCTAGTTTACTTAAAAATCTTACTTCTAGGAGCACCTGGCTGGCTCAGTAGGAGGAGCATGCAACTCTCAATCTTGGGATTGTGAGTTTGAGCCCTGCATTGGGTGTAGAGATTACTTAAAAAAAATTTAAATCTTTAAAAAGTAAAAAATAAAAATAAGGGGCATCTGGGTGGCTCAGTGGTTGAGTGTCTGCCTTCAGCTCAGGGTGTGATCCGGGGTCCTGGATCGAGTCCCACATAGGGCTCCCTGCAAGGAGCCTGCTTCCCCCTCTCGCTATGTCTCTGCCTCTCTCTGTGTCTCTCATGAATAAATAAATAAAACCTTTAAAAAAAGTTTTTTTCATAAGTAAAAATTAAAATACATACCTTCATAAATACCTTCTAATTTCACATGTACGAATGTTAATCATTTCTTCCACTACTCCATATTTGCACCAGAGTAAAAATTAAGATATTCAACAAAAGAAGACAAAATTAGCTACCTTATTTAGCCCTTATAAGTTAACATGTGCAGACTTCACATTAGACAATTCAGTTTCATTCATTTTATTTTTAACATGGCTCCATTTCTCAAGACAGAACAACACAAATAGAAGTTGCAGCCCTTGGTGCTGGCTGTGACCGTGTTCATCTGCTCTCCCTAAAAGAACAGCTCAGCTCCCAAAAGAGGAATTACAAATCTTAGAAGTTAGTGAAAGGTAGAGACTAGGGATTCTAATTAAACAAGAAAAGTCAATTAATGACAATGGTAGTCTATTCTTCCCATTAGTGTTAATACAAACTCAATGCTTTTAAATCAGGGAACCTGCCATTCCATTCCTAATCAAATTATTTTAAAACTCCTATAAAGTAAAAGAATTACATAAAGGTGTAAACCCATTTGCCTCCTTTAGAGACACTGCACTATAGAAGAGAAGGTGCTTTTTGGAAAGCTTCTCTGAGTGATGCAAGCTTCATGGTACTTCAGAGCCCCAGTAATTAAAGAGTTCATGACAAAAGATAAAAGTGAAAAAGTAGACACAGAGATCTGTGAAAACTTCGCCCATTTTGCTATAGGTATCCATTGACCGATTTATCACTTCAGCAGGGATTCCAGACAATAGAAGAGCAGCTGTTAGTACGGTTGTCTTTATCTTCTTTTCACCCTGTATACAGAAAGAGTTCAATAAATCTTACAGCTTTCAGAAGACTACTTAAGCTCTATACAAACATTATCAGTGCTGCAATTTTTGCCTGATTCAGAGCTGTTAACAAAGTTTCAAAACATCAATCAGTAATATATCAACAACTATTTATTCAACATTAATATGTAAAGCAGAGAACTGCTAGGCAGTAGGAAAAAGACATCATTCATGCCATCAAAAGTGAAAAAAAAAAGTCTTATCTTGGAAGGCAAGACATAAATAACAATTTAAGATATATACAACAGCACAAGAGAAAAACAGGAAAAACATTACTACACGAGACATATATAACTGCTAAATGAAACACATGAATAATGTATGGCATACTGGCTCAAAGAAGAGAGAAATTACTTCAGGGTTATATGTATAAAGAAAGCCCAGGGAAGGATTTCAGGAGGAAGTAAAATTAAAAACAGGCCTTCAAGAATGAGCAAGATTTAGATGGAGAAAAATGAGAGGAGAAATCTCATCGGAGCTAAGTCTTATGACAGCAAAAGTCAGAAGAAGTCAGAAGAGTGAAAGCCATACTAAAGGAGTTATTTGTGACAGAATGATAGAAACTTTCTGTAGAGCCCTAAGGGTCATGCAAAGGAATTCACACTTGTTACACATGCAGTAGGATATTACTGAATATCTATTTCCTGATGAAATTTTCTTGTCTAATTTTTAAAGACATTCAAGGCTGAATTTTCATTTACTTAATCAATTTGGCATCACCAAATTCAGTCACTTGATTAAAAAACTTTTTAAATACAGAAGGCTCTTGTTACCCAGGAGAAATCAAAGCCTAGTCCACAAAAATAGTCATACAAATTCTCAGCTGCTTTAGTTCTTTTTTAAGACTTTATTTATCTGAGAGATAATTATTTATTTGAGAGAGACAGAAATAGCAACAGAGATAAAGAACAAGCAGAGAGGAGAGGGAGAAGCAGATCCTCCCAGGACCCTGGGATCATGACCTGAGCCAAAGGCAGACATTTAACCAACTGAGCCACCCAGATGCCCCTTTAGCTGCTTTTAAACATAATAACCAAAAATTCGAAATACCAAGATATCCACGGACAGGAGATCAGATAAACAATGGATAGTCACAAAATGGAATACTACTCAGAAAAAACAAAAGGGGAGGGGATGGCCCAATAAACTCAACAACATGAATGACTTTCAAAATTATTTTTTTAAGATTTTATTTATTTATTCATGAGAGACACATAAAGAGAGGCAGAGACTTAGGCTGAGGGAGAAGCAGGCTCCCCCTGGGGAGCCTGATGCAGGACTCGATCCCAGGATCCCACCCTGAGCCAAAGGCAGATGCTCAACCACTGAACCACCCAGGCATCCTGAATGAATCTCAAAATTATGCAGAATAAAAGAAGCTTTGTTCAAAAAAGTACAGACAGAAATTATCCCTTATATCTGAAGTACTAAAACAGGGGCCCCTGGGGGGCTCCGTCAGTGAAGCATGTAACTCTTGATCTCACGGTTGAGTTCAAGCTCCATAATGGGTATAGAGGTGGTGAAGAAGAAGGAAGAGGAGGAGGGGAAGGAGGAAGAGGAGGAGGAGGAGGAGGAAGAAGAAGAAGGAAAAGAAGAAGAGAAGAAGGAGGAGGAGGAGAGGAGGAGGGAGGACGGGGAGGAGGAAGAAGGAGGAGGAGGAGGAGGAAGAAGAAGAAGAAAGAAGAAGAAGAAGAAAAAGAAGAAGAAGAGGAGGAGGAGGAGGAGGAGGAAGAGGAGAAGTAGCAGCAGCAGCAGCAGCAGCAGTAGTAGTACTAAAACAGGCAAAAACTAATCTACAGTGGGAAAAACTCAGTCAGACGCTGAGGTTGTACGGGCTAAAGATGACGAAAGGGGCATGGTGGAATGCCCTGACAATCACGTTTTAAATGTTGAAAGGATTTGAGTTTCACAAGCTGTCAAAATTCACTAAATCATATACTAAACACTTGAACGTTTCACTGTAAGAAAATTTTACCTTAAAGTTAAGAAGCACCACAAACCACCACTGAATTGTAGTTAATGATATTAGGCTGATACGTGTAGGGGTAAAGTACACGGATATCTATACCTACAACATACTTTGAAATGCATCAAGAGAAAAAAAAAAAAGATGCGTTGAAAATGGATAAATTGGATAGATACAGGATAACGTAACAAAATGTTAAAGAATTTATGTAATAAGTATAAATAAATGGGTGTTCACTGCACAGTTCTTCAAACATTTGATTTTCTTTTTTTAAGATTTTATTTATTTATTCATGAGAGGCACAGAGAGATAGGCAGAGACATAGGCAGAGGGAGAAGCAGGCTCTCCACCGAGCAGGAAGCCTGATGCAGGACTCAATACCAGGACCCCAGGATCACACTCTGAGCCAAAGGCAGATGCTCAACCGCTGAGCCACCCAGGAGTCCCAATTTCTCTGTATTTAAAAACTGTCAAGGGGATCCCTGGGTGGCTCAGCGGTTTGGCACCTGCCTTTGGCCCAGGGCATGATCCTGGAGTCCCGGGATCCAGTCCCGTGTCGGGATCCCAGAATGGAGCCTGCTTCTCCCTCTGCCTGTGTCTCTGCCTCTCCCTCCCTCTCTCTCTGTCTCTCTCTATGTCTATCATAAATAGATAAGTAAATAAATCTTTTTTTTAATTTTTTATTTGTTTATGATAGTCACACAGAGAGAGAGAGAGAGTCAGAGACATAGGCAGAGGGAGAAGCAGGCTCCATGCACCGGGAGCCTGATGTGGGATTCGATCCCGGGTCTCCAGGATCGCGCCCTGGGCCAAAGGCAGGCACCAAACCGCTGCGCCACCCAGGGATCCCAAATCTTTAAAAAAATAATAAAATAAAAACTGTCACAAGGGGTTCCTGGCTGGCTCCATTGGTGGAGTGTGCAACTCTTGATCTCAGGGCTCTAAGTTCTAGCTCCATGTTGCTTGTGAAGATTACTTTAAAAAAAAATCTTGGGATGCCTGCATGGCTCAGCGGTTGGGCGCCTGCCTTTGGCTCAGGGTGTCATCCTGGAGTTCAGGATCGAGTCCCACATCAGGCTTCCTGCATGGAGCCTGCTTCTCCCTCTGCCTGTGTCTGTGTCTCTCTCTCTCTGTCTCTCATGAATAAATAAATAAATTCTTAAAAAAAAAAAAAAAAATCTTGGGTACCTGAGTGGCTCAGTCAGTTGAGTACCTGACTCTTGATTTTAGCTTAGGGTGTGATCTCATAGTCTTGGGATCAAGTTCTGCATCCAACTTGGTGCTCACTGGGAAATCTACTTGGGATTCTTTCTCTCTCTCTTTCTCTCTCTCTCTGCCTCCCTCAGTCCTCCCCCGCCCCACCCTATGCTTGCGCATGTGCGTGCGCTCTCTCTCTCTCACTCTCTCTCAAATAATAATAAAATAAATAAAATAAAATAAAAATAAAAATAAAATAAAATAAAATAAAATAAAATAAAATAAAATAGGTGCCTGGGTGGCTCAGTTAAGTGCCTGCCTTTGGCTCAGATCATGATCCCAGAGTCCCAGACTGAGCCCTGGAAGTAGGATTCCCTGTGCAGCGGGGAGCCTGCTTCTCCCTCTCTCTGTCCCTCCCTCTGCTTATACTCTCTCTATCTCTCTCAAATAAAATATTTTAAAATAAATAAATCTTAAAAAAGAGTTACAAGAAAATGTTTTGTTTAGAGAAAAGTATATATACTATAGTCTCCCTTCCTTTTCTCTCTCCCATTTCCCTAACAACACATACACTCCTAGCACAAATAACCACTGTTAATAGTTTCATGTAACATTCCTCCAGAGTGTTTGGGGCACCTGGCTGGCTTAGTCAGTGGAGTGTGTGAATCTTGATCTCAGGGTTGTAGGGTTTTGTTTTTGTTTTTTGTTTTTTAAGTAGGCTCCTTGCCCAGTGTGGAGCCCAATGCACGGATCAAACTCAGGACCCTGAGATCAAGACCTGAGGTGAGAGGCACCTGGGTGGCTCAGTCAGTTAAGCACCTGCTTTCAGCTCAGGTCATGATCCCAGGGTCCTGGGATACAGTCCCATGCTGGACTCCCTGCTCAGTGGGAGCCTGCTTCTCCCTCTCTGTCTGCCCCTCTCCCCCCTGCTCATGCTCTTGCTCTCCTTCTCTCTCAAATAAATAAATAAAATCTTAAAAAAAAAAAAGGGGGACCTAAGCTGAGATAAAGAGTCAGACACCTAACTAACTGAGCCCCAAGGCGTCCCTCAGGGTTGTATGTTTGGGCCCCACATTGGCTGTAGAGATTACTTAAAAATAAAATCTTAAAAAAAAAAAAAAAAGATTCTTCCAGTTTTACATATACACAAGCAATTATTTTCCACCTTTCGATGAAAAAAGTAGCATACTATAGATCCTATCCTGCATTTTTTCTTCTCTTAATATTTCTTGGCAGGCTTACCATTATCTATATATCAGAGCTTCATCATTCTAAACAGGCCAGAATTTAATGAGTCATTTATTAATAGACATCTTTGTTGTTTCCAAAATTTGCTATTGAAAAACTGTAACTTGGGACGCCTGGGTGGCTCAGTAGTTGAGCGTCTGCCTTTGGCTCAGGGTATGATCCTGGAGTCGCAGGATCAAGTCCCACATCAGGCTCCCTGCAGGGAGCTTCTCCCTCTGCCCATGTCTCCGCCTCTCTCTCTGGATCTCTCATGAATAAATAAATTAAATCTTAAAGAAGAAAGAAAGAAAAACTATAACCAATCTTTCAATAAATACATATTACCCCTCAAAATTAATTTACATATAAAATAAAATCACATTACTTTATTCTTTTACTTTATATATAAAACCTATTTGACTCTTCATAAATATAAATGTTTCAAACCCATTAAAAACACATATGAGGTCTATCAGTTCATTACAAATGACTAAGCAAATGACCATGAACCTGTTTTTCAGTTAAAAATTCACACAACACTCAATGACATAAGTGAGGTTACCCTCTATGCCAGCCAAGTCCCATAAAACTGTGTATACATTTGTAGTTAAGCAGACTAGGTAAACATGACACTCTCCAGGATTCTGTTCTGCAATTTTGGACAAGTATTTCTTGCAAATACCAGGCCCCTGACATTAAAGATAAAGTGTGTTGTTACTAGGTGTCCAAAAAGGAGCACAGTAAGGTAATTTAACCCGTTTTAAAATTAATTTCTGGGATGCCTGGGTGGCTCAGAGGTTAAGCATCTGCCTCTGGAGTGATCCCAGGACTCCGGGATCACATCTCGCATCCGGCTCCCCACAGTGAGCCTGCTTCTCCCTCTGCCTCTCTGTTTCTCATGAATAAATAAATAAAATATTTTTATTTTTATTTTTTTAATTTTTTATTTATTTATGATAGTCACACACAGAGAGAGAGAGAGAGAGAGGCAGAGACACAGGCAGAAGGAGAAGCAGGCTCCATGCACTGGGAGACCAACGTGGGATTCGATCCCGGGTCTCCAGGATCGCGCCCTGGGCCAAAGGCAGGTGCCAAACTGCTGTGCCACCCAGGGATCCCTAAATAAAATATTTTTTAAAAATTAATTTCCTTTATTACAGATAAAATGTATTACTAAATTCACTAAGTAATTAAACTGAACACTTTTTCAGACAAGTATTATTCAAACTCCATGGTTAAGTTTTCCCTCCAATCCACGGTGGACCAAAATTTTGTTAAATGTTAAGGCAACGTGGAATTGCTAAGAAGTTTCTAATCACTTGCTTTCTGAACTTGTTACAAACAAATAAATAGCTTTAAGATCAGCACTGGTGGGCCAAGGATACTTCTAGTAGCACTGATTCAGACCATGAGTATGACTAATTTTTTTTTTAAGTTCTTAAAATTGTCAAATCATTAATCAGTCTAAATACATCACCATAATTTAGAAAAAGCTTAATTTACCTTGGGAAAATATTTGTATAGTCCCATGTACGCAAGTTGTAAAGTAAGAAACGGAGCAAATATGGACTGTGAAGATAGAAGATAAAATTATGTATTTCCAACATCATCATTTAAACCACAACAAATTAAACTAACAGCAACAATAAAATTCCAAGCAAAATAATATATATATATATATATATATATATATATATATATATATATTTTAGAAGCTGAAAATAGTCTTGTTTCTGCTCAAGGGTGAAAAAAATAAAGGGAATGGATTTCCTTATCATAAAATATGTTTCTCGTCAAGTTACATTCTTTTGATGTCCCCCCAAAGTCTACTCTCGCAAAAATTTATTCTTTCAATGATTTAAAGTATTCAGAGGTGATATAGATGTATAATACATCATGCAGCAACATCTCTCTTGTCTAGAGGTAATTAACTGACAATTTCAAAGCACACATAAAAGACCCAGTATTCAATAGATGCCATACATTCCCAGACACTGTGGCAAGTAATGATCTCACTAGCTACATTGTTAAGCATCCAAATGGCAAGCTATTCTTACTATAGATAAAATGGAGTGGTTGTCTTGCTTCTCACACAATAAAATCGGAAAGGTCAAAACAATAATTAATTTACATTTATTCCTAAAACTAAAAATATTATGAAGGGAGTGAAGGAGTAAACATTAACAGATGAATGTATAATATAAGCAGTGAGAAGTAACAGCTGAAAATCTGATAGCAAAAAACCCCAGAAAACCAAAAAAACCTCACACAAAAATGAGGCACAAATATAGGACATAACTTTAAAATCCTAAAAACACATGGCCCTTTAGATAAGAAAAAGGAAAAAGGAAGCAGCCATACATCTCATTTTTAAATACTGAAAGCTATAATGACAATTTAACGTCAGAAAAAAAGTCTGTATGACAGATTCACTTTTTAAAAAATGTCCATTAAGTATATTTTTAAAACCTTTCTTGCTGTTTACTATAAACTTTAATTATCTGAAAAATTTGCTATGTGCAAATTGGGTACTGGGTAGATATTCTTAAAAAGTCTAGTGAATGAAAGTTCTTCCAAAAGCAAGACACAGGGATCCCTGGGTGGCGCAGCTGTTTGGCGCCTGCCTTTGGCCCAGGGCGTGATCCTGGAGACCCGGGATCAAATCCCACGTCGGGCTCCCGGTGCATGGAGCCTGCTTCTCCCTCTGCCTGTGTCTCTGCCTCTCTCTCTCTCTGTGTGACTATCATAAATAAAAAAAAATTAAAAAAATTTAAAAAAGCAAGACACAGAAATATGAGCTATGATTTTCTTCATTTCTCCTGGCGAGTGAAGTGAAGGCGTGGTGAAGACGGACTGCCATCACGATGATACTACAACATTATAAAATGCTGAAGTGCTTGGTGAATCACAGGAAATTTACATCATGTTCAGGACCACAGGGACTGCATTTTAAGGTTTCAAATTATTTAAATAGTAGTAATTAATATATGATACATGTAGATACTTTACCCTTTGGTTTTGGAAAGAAATTGCCTGCATTAAAGCCCAGCTGTCATTTAGTAGCTATGTGACCTTGGGCAAATGACTTAACCTCTGAGTCTTCATTTCCTCATCTATAAAACACAGTCAGAAGGATGAGGTTCAAGGAGTTTATATATGGAAAGCACTCAGAATGCTGCCTAGAATACAGAGTTAAGTAATTATTATTGGGCTCTGTATTCAACCAGAACATTTCATCTATATCTAGGGGGAAGAGCAGTGTAATAATATATCTCAAAACAGCCATATTAATCTGGTAAATATTAATACCGGCAATCAACTCCATGGATCAAAAGCACTCATTATATAGCCAATCTGCATTTTCCATGTTTCTTACCAAGTATTTGCAAACAAAAGCTCGGACTCCAAAGGCAAGAAGAGCACATCCCACCAATCTAAAGATTCGAAAAGAGTCAAATTCTTCTGTTGTATTTCCATCTTCTTGATTGGGTTTTTCACTAATCAGCTGTTTCCGTAACTTCATTGCTTCTTCAAATCTGGACAGGTACTGTTCAAGGCCATGGCGTGAACCCCGCTGAACAGTGTCTGCTGTCAGGTCCCCTCTGTTCCGCTGCCGGAGCTCAAGATTTACATCATTACTGCACTCAGGTGGTTTAATGAAAGAGTCCAACTTGTCTCCCAGCTGAGTCCCCTTTACCTCGGCCACACCACTTTGCTGGTCAGTTGTTCCTATACTGACCGAATCGCCCAGCACTACTCTCTTTGAAACTGAAGGAATGCTGAGGGAGTTCAGTTTGTCACTGTCCTGCTGCTTTGATTTTGTCTGACTTTCTTCTTCTGAGAAAAGAAATTTAGAAGCCTTATGGAGTGTATACTGGCAAACAGCTCTTATATTAATATTAAAAAATATGCCGCTGCTAGAACTCTGCAGTCTCTGAATCTAAACACTGATTCTGCGTAAAACATAAACTAGTTTCTTCCTCTACACCCCCAGAAGAGTATTCTGGCAGAGGATACAACCCAAATTCTGGGAGTAGAAGATAAGACTAGCAGACAAATTGGGCAAGATGGTCATGGAGATGGAGCAAGCTATACAGACCAGGTTTTCATGGATAATATATCCCAGAAGAATGACTGCATTGCCTGCTATAGCTTATTTGATTAAAATCATTAAAGCTTTTACAAATCTGTACTTTAATATCACATTTCTGAACCCAGAATCTGGTCAGCATAGGGTGTGGCATACCCTACAGCTACTGTTTACGTAATCCTTCTACTGTAGTGAGGGAGCCATTAGTAGGTAATTAAGCAATTTGAGGATGCTGTTCTGCTTCCAAAGCAAAACAAAAGCTTTAGTGATAGAATTATCATAATTAAAGAACAAAATATAGAATATAACTTGAGAAGGACAATAAATGTCTTGGGAAATAATAAATACCTGCTGTCTGTTATTAAAGGGAGAAATGCGTCTAACTATTGTTCTAGGATAATCTGAAATAGTGCTCCTTACCTTCCCTGGTAGTTTTGGCTGTGAACCTGCAAACTATCTAAGTGTTCAGGACTGACTATCAGAAGCCCACAGAAATCACAAAGCGTTCAGTAGCTTGAAAATACTGAGTAAAGGTCAATTACTAAAGAAGCTCCATGGAAACTTAAGAGAACACTAGCACATACTACATGTTCAATAAATATTCACATGAATATTCATTGAATTGTACACGCACTGGGGGAGAAATGAGGAACTCTCTTTCGGGTTAAACGCGGTTCCTGACTTCAATCACATCAATCTCAGCAAATTGGGAGAAAAGACCTGGGGGTGGGGGTGGGGGTGGGGCACGTCCCACTTGTTGGGGTAAAGAATGGTCACTCAGTTTTATCTGTTGTAGAAAGCCTGAAGAGGACAGTGTTGAGAGCACTGGACACAGGCACCAGGATAGATGACCACGTAGGAAGGACTGGGGGAGCAGGTAAATAAACACAGGCTCCGGGGGGCGGACAGAGCAACAGCGAAAGGCAAAAGAAGGTAGACAGACGCTATGGCAAAGGCACTGGAAGGAAAAGCATTTCGAAGGGAAACAACCGAAGAGCAATTTTACCGAGGGACATAACAGGCAGAGCGGTGCAACCGGGGACAGAAGGGAGAGCGTGGGGAATGAAGCTGGGGGTGTCTGGCATAACGGGCCAGAAGGCGCCAAGGCGGAGGGGCCAAGGCTTCGCAGCCTGGGGCGGAGATGGGGACAAGCAGAGCTTAGCCCGCAGAAAACGGGGGAAACGTGTGTGTGTGTGTGTGGGGGGGGGTGACAAGTGAGAACTTGGGACATCACCTAAAAAGAGGGGCCAGACGGGCACCTGGGTGGCTCAGGGCGTGACCCCAAGGAGCCTGCTTCTCCCTCTGCATCGGTCTCTGCCTTTCTCTCTGGGATTCTCATGAATAAATAAAATCTTAAAAAAAAAAAAAAAAAAGTCCGGGACAGAGGGAAGGTCAGAGAGCAAGGCTCTGTCAAAAAGGCCAGCGGGGCGCTGGAGGGAAAGAGAGCAGGAATGGCCCTGGAGACTCAAAGCGGCGGGCGGGAGAGTAAGGGGAGACGGGAGGCTCTCACCCGCGCCACTCCCGGGCCTGTGAAAGCCCATGATGCGGTTGATGCGCTGCTCCGAGTTCATGAGCAGCTTCCTCCGCCGCAGCTCCGCACGACGCTGGGAAGCCGACAGGCCAGAGGTCGCTGGAGCTCCCGGCCGGTCGCCGCTGTCAGACGCGACAGTCAACGGCTCCATCTTCCCCACCAACACCAGGGAACGCTGAAGGTGTTGGGGCAGCGGCAGCCGAGCCGCAGATGACTTCAGGCCAGGCCGCAGGGTACGAGCCCACCACCGCCCCCCCCACCCCGCCGTAGACCCGCCCCCGAGCGCCAAGCCAGACAGGCGTGCTAGGCATGCGTGCCATCCGACCGGACAAAGCGCGAGGCTTGCGCCGCCATCTTGAATGAGGGCAGTCGGGCGGGGGGCGAAGCGTGGGGGAGGTACGAAGCGTGGGGGGAGGTCCTCCTCCCTGGGCTAGCCCTCGTGGCCACTCTCCCAGGCCACCGGGCTTCTCTACTGTTACCTCGAAAGTGAAGAAAATTAGCCCCCAAGCTGAAAAGAAGGAAAGGAAGGAGGGCAAGGCCCCAACCCACCAACGGCTGGTGCCCAAAAGCAAAATGGAGGCTATTGCGCCAGGCACTTGTTTCTAGTGACCGTCTGCGACCTCGCTTGTAAACGACGGAAATACGTCAGTAGGGAGCGACGCTTTAGAGAGAGTTGCGTTTAGGATGTGTTCTTGGCGCAGGTTTATTCTTTCTCCTCAGTCGCTCTTCTCCCAAATATTTATCTTACGTGTTTCTGGCCTTCTTCACGTCTTTGTTCAGGGTTGTCCCAGTGGAGATTTCCCTGTCCATTCTGTTTAAATTGCCACCCTTCTCAAGACTCCATATTCCCCTTACCTGCCTTATTTTTCTTAACAGTTACAACTGACTTGCATGCTAAATGTACTTATTTTGAATGTTTCTCATTAGATAGAATGTAGGCTCCATGAAGACAAGCATTTTTTTTTTAATTTTTATTTTTTACAATCCTGAGGTCTTTTATTTTCTTTACAGTTATCATGCCATGAATTCATAGGGAATGGGTTCCAGCAGTTCAGGTTCCTTTCCATTGGTTCTCACAAAGTGTGCTTCTCTGGGTGGGGCAGGCTGGCGCTTCAGTAGGACCCAAGTACCTTTCTCTTTGGCTTCCTTCTTTTTCTGATCATTTTCCTTCACACGCTTCAGGAAGCTACCTCGGCTCTTTGAGTGTTTAATATGCTCAATGCAGACATTAATTCTCTTGGCAAGAATCTTGCCCTTAACTTGTTTGTTTACAACAATGCCAACAGCATGCTGAGTAACATTGTAGACTCTTCCAGTTTTGCCATGGTAACATTTGTGGGGCATTCCTTTTTGAACAGTGCCCATTCCCTTGATGTCCACAATATCCCCTTTCTTATAGATTCGCATGTTATGTGGCCAAAGGAACAACTCTATGTTTTCTAAAAGGCCTAGAGAACATATAGCGGGTACCTCTCCTCTTTCCCTTTGTGTTGGTCATTTTGGCAAATTACTGGAAGATGGAGGTTCCGGCCGAAAGGCACAAGCATTGCATTTTGTTGGGAACTGCAACTCCTGGAATAGCATGAGCACTCAGCAGGGCCACGTTATTCAAGGCAGCATTGAGGACCACGATAGCGGGAGGGACCCGAGAAAGTGTGTTTTATTAAAGTCAGAAGAAAGGTGTAATGACAATTAATATATAATAATAAATCTAGGGGGGATCCCTGGGTGGCGCAGCGGTTTAGCGCCGCCTTCAGCCCAGGGCGCGATCCTGGAGACCCGGGATCGAATCCCCACGTCGGGCTCCCGGTGCATGGAGCCTGCTTCTCCCTCTGCCTGTGTCTCTGCCTCTCTCTGTGTCTCTCTTGCATAAATAAATCTAAAAAAAAAAAAAAAAGAAAGAAAGAAAGAAAAGAGGAGCCAAGATATAAACACGGACTTTCTCCCTTGATTGGATAAAAGCTAAATCGCAAGGACACACCCTATTTAATAATTATGAAGCACTAGAAAAGGTTGCCCTGCCTGTATGTACAGAACTATATCTCTAAGCCAGTTTTTTTTAAACTTCTAAAACTGAAGTAATTGTTAAGCATAATATACGTACAGAACAAAAAAACAAATGTACAGAACATAATGACATAAAAAATTGATGAACCAAAACTAAATATAATTCCAGGATAAACTATTTTTTTCATTTAATAGACCCTATAGAAGCAAAATTTAAATTTTGTCTGTGTCGATGCATGATAGTGCCCTTAGTTTGCTAAGGATTCAAAGTGTGAGGATTTTATGTTACATGCTCACTTATCTCTTGGGAACCACTTCCCTGTGGGGTTTCTGTAGTTTGATTAAACTGCCTAGTACTTCTCCATGGTATAAAGGATTCTTTGATAAATGGTGTGAATACTTAAGATTCTTATATTAATTTCTATTACCCTCATTATGGACTTTACAAGGGCATACCCACTCATTTTTTTTAAAATTTACCACTTTCCTGAGTGCCTGGATGGCTCAGTTGATTAAGCGGCTGTCTTAAGTGGCTCAGTTCATGATCTCTGGGATTGAGTCTGGTATGGGGCTTACTGATCAGCCAGAGTCTGCTTCTCCCTCTGCCCTCTTCCATGCTCCTGTTCTCTCTCAAATAAATAAAATGTTTTTTTAAAAAATTTACCACTTTGCCCCAAACCTATAGCAAAGCACTGATAGCACTAGGTCAAACTTTTATGAATAGTTGCAAAAATCTTTAAAATTTTACTATTTATTATTTTTTTAGAGATTTCATTTATTAGAGAGAGAAAGAGAGAGAGAGAGAGAATGAATGAGTGGGGGGAGGAACGGAGGGAGAGAGACAAGCAGACCCCATGCTAAGTGCAGAGCCAAATGCCAGGCTTATCCCATGACCTGAGATCATTACCTGAGCTGAAATTAAGAGTTGGACACTTAACCAATTGAGCCACCCAGGCATCCCTCTTTTAGTTTCAATTTTTGTTTTAGGGATCCCTGGGTGGTGCAGCGGTTTGGCGCCTGCCTTTGGCCCAGGGCATGATCCTGGAGACCCAGGATCGAATCCCACATCGGGCTCCCAGTGCATGGAGCCTGCTTCTCCCTCTGCCTGTGTCTCTGCCTCTCTCTCTCTGTGTGTGACTATCATAAATAAATAAAAATTAAAAAAATTTTTTTTGTTTTATTAAGCAGGCTCCAAGCTGGCATGACCCTGAGATCAAGACCTGAGCTGAAAGAGTCAGATACTTAACTCACTAAGCCACTCAGGCACCCCAAAGAAATCTTTCTTTTAGAGGAAGTGTCAAAATAAGGCATTTTCAATTAGTTTCATGTATCATTTTTAAAATTTTTATGTAGCATTGTTTAGGCAGGTTAGCAATAATACTTTATTGATAACATGTAATACGAAGTTGAAGAGATTGAGTCAGAAAGTGATGAAACTAGAATTCAATTTCTGGGGTGAAATTTAGGTAGGAAGTTCACGCTCAGATCCCTCTTTACACAGAAATAACAGCTAGAAATATGAAGGGAGAAAAAGAAATAGCAAGACTCAAAAACAGGGGGTACCTGGATGGCTCAGTGGTTTAGCATCTGCTTTCAGCTCAGGTCATGATCCCAGGGTCCTGGGATGGAGTTCCGCATTGAGCTCCCCACAGGGAGCCTGCTTCTCCCTCTGCCTATGTCTCTGTCTCTCTCTGTGTCTCTCATGAATAAATAATTTTTTAAAAACCTCAAAAACAAGAGAAACATCTTAGCAGATAAAAAGTATCAGAAACAGCATCGCAGAGCTAAACAAGTCAGGTGCCTATGGGGCTGCAGGTCCAGAGGCAGGCAACAGTAGCACGTTCTAGGGGCTAAAAGCCACTGAAAGTCCTCCACACAACACACAGAGACAAACAGGTTGAACTCACTTCTTGAGGCCTTCCCTCCCTCCAAAAATATTCAAAGTATCATTCACTATTGACCCACAAAGTTTTGGACTTCAACTTTTAATCTGGGAGGCAGAAGAAGGCAACAACTAGTCTTCCCACTGCTGGTGACTGAAATGGTGATTTCAGTCAAATCACTGCAGCACAGAAGCCCTAAAACACCACTATGAGCCCTCGTTTTGGGGAAAGGGCTAGAAAATATGACTAAAAACACCCATAGATAGGTGAAGGGGCTTGGATAGAGACAAGCTAAAACAAAAACAAAAATTCTCCCACTCAGGGCAGCCCGGGTGGCTCAGCGCTTTAGCGCCACCTTCCGTCCAGGGCATGATCCTGGAGACCAGGGATTGAGTCCCATGTTGGGCTCCCTGCATGGAGCCTGCTTCTCCCTCTGCCTGTGTCTCTGCCTCTCCCTCCCTCTCTCTCTCTCTCTCTCTCTCTCTCTGTCTCTCTCTCTCGGTGTCTCCATTAATAAAATACATCTTTTTAAGAAAAAATTCTTAAAAAAAATTCTGATTCTCTCACTCCAATGAGTCTACAAACTCAAATTTTGAAAAACATGGATATTTAAATTGCCAGCCGAATTAAAAATTGGAATTCGTGGGGGGTGAGGGTATAGATCAAATAGGGGATTAAAGAATGGGGAATGGGGATTAAAGAATGCAGTTGTTGAGGGGTGCCTGGCTGGGTCAGTTGAAAGAGCATGCAATTCTTGATCTTAGAGTCCTGAGTTCAAACCCCACAGGGTGGGGTAGAGTTGAAATTAAAAAAAAAAAAAAAAAAGAGGAAGAAGTGTACTTATGATGAGCACCAGGTGATGTATGTAAGTGCTGAATTATAGTATTGTACACCTGAAACTAATATAACACTGTTAACTAAATAGAATTAAAATAAAAACTTAAAAAATTACAATTTGCTCCAGAAAGAAATAATTTTATGAAAAGGCCTTTATAATTTTTTAATTATAAGCCTCTCTCTCTTTTTATTAATCCCTTTACAAAATCGGGGATTAATCAATCAAAACTACACGGATATTTTTTAAAAAATCAATCTTGAAAATGAAAAATAGTTATATAAATATAAAACTCATTAGATGAAATTAAAACTGCAACCTGGACACAGTTACAAGATGAATTAGTGGAAATATTCATCTAATAGGAACTCTGAGAGTAAAAAAGAAAATTACAACTTTTTTAAACGACACATTTTTAAAAGAAAATAGCTTTATGTCAATCATCTCTCACTTAAAAAAATAAACAGCTGAGAATTTTCCAGATATCAAGATACATGAGGATTTTCAGATTAAAATGTGCTCTGAAAAACAAGCACTATAAACTATAAACTCAAAGTAGCCAAACTATAGAATATTAAGGAAAAAAGAAAAATCTTGAAAGCTAACAGATTATCTTCAAAATAACAATCAGGTTGACAGTAGGCATCTTATCAATAACCAAAGGGTCCAGAAGACAACGGAGTAGTATCTTAAACATGTCAAGAATTTTAAAAAACAAAAACAACCCCTTTCAATCTAGAATTTTAAACCCAGCAATCCTTGAGGAGTGAGCATCCAAGAATTTGGTTTATGACATCCCAGACACCAGCTTAGATTCAAAGTGCTTTCCGCAATAGCCTCCGTTGACTTGAATGTAAAACATGGCACAATTCAGTGACTAGCAGGTATTCATATCCCTTTAAAAAATTAGTCACTTGGGGATCCCTGGGTGGCGCAGCGGTTTGGCGCCTGCCTTTGGCCCAGGGCACGATCCTGGAGACCTGGGATCGAATCCTACATCAGGCTCCCGGTGCATGGAGCCTGCTTCTCCCTCTGCCTGTGTCTCTGCCTCCTCTCTCTCTCTCTCTCTCTGTGACTATCATTAATAAATAAAAATTTAAAAAAAATTAGTCACTATATGTAAGCTCTTTCAATAACTTTATTGAATAGCCAAATTGATAAGTTAGCACAGTTCAAACGATTATTTGCATGGGTTACAAATGACTGTTTCTTTTTACAGGAATAAAACAGTGAAAATTACAAACTGTAAAAAGGAAGACAAATCTTGTCTCTAATAGTTAAGAGAAGCAAGATTTAACACAGCACATTGAAGATCAATACATATTTGAATCTGAGAACAAGAATTTAATGTTACAATATTATACACTACTTTACAAAATTAAAATTTCTATATAAGGATTATATTTGAAATAGTTAACAAAATCTTGAAATCACATTTGATGGTCCCCTAGATAATAGCTGTTACGCATCTTTGATTAGAAGAAATAAATCTTTTGTTCTAATTATTGTGAAACAGTCTGTTAGACTCAATACATTAAATAAAACAATGAAATATATGCAAACTAAAAGGTACACAGCTTGAGCGAATATTACTATGTCAGACACACAGAAATGTTATTTTAAAAATCCTAGAAATTAGAAAAATAGAGTACTTTTTATGGTAGAATTGCCATGCTCAGATTTAAATACCAAGATTGCCCTTGTCTGTACTTTAGTAGTTGTAGATCTGTAGAAAATTCAAGGATCTTTCATAATTTACAACTACAATAAAAAAAAATATGGCATAGTGTAAATATTAGTTGCTTTACATTAAAAAGTAATACAAGATGAGATAGCAGGTAGTGCCCTACTGCAAAAAAAAAAAAAAAAACTAAAAAAACATTCAATATTACAAAAAATAATTACTTACTATCAATATCTCCAAAAGGTTCATTCATTCCCTCATTATCCGGAGAACAAATATTACGAATCTTAACTAAAATTGTGTTTATGACCTATTATAAAATTATTCTAGGTTGCACATGTTATACACTATTGAAAATCATTTTTAAAGTGAAATTTTAAAAGTAAATTTGTGAACTATACTAAAAAAGCATGCTGTGGCAATAACAAGAGTCCTACCCACTCGGGGATGAAGTGAGGCACAAGGAAGGTTATTGTCCCTAGAAGCACAAACTTTTCCCTCTGGAAGATTCTTCACTACTGTTAAGAAAGGACCTACAAATAATAACATTTACAATTCACATTAAGAAGAGAATTTTAGTTATTTTAAGAAACATCAATCAGTGCACAAGGATGACTGTTTCTGTAAAAGAGGGGAAAATAGAAATTTATTTTAATTTGCTACGATGTGAAAATTGCTTCCTAATCAATGAAGCAGCTTTCAAGAAAATTTCCAGTTCAATGCACCACTCACATACTGAAGAGAAATCTTAACACTGCTTAAGGGAGATGATATTCCTAAAAAACCCCGTTAGTCTGATCCAGCAGGCAGGTAGTAGTGTATACTCCAATGGGACCTGCTTCTTCCATATCCCCCAACAACTCAGTTAAAGTCAGCTCATACTGATGTAAACTTGAAAGTTACTATTTCATTGGTGATCCTATGAGACCAAGATTGTAAACACATTTTTCTAACTCATTGAAACAAAGAAACAAAAATCTTTTCATCAAGTATTACACACTGAACAACTTTTACTTTAAGAAGTTTATACAAGACAAGGTGAATCTGTGAAAAATGAGCCAAACTCTTTTAAAGATATCCTACCACAGCACTTTAAATATACAAATGTTTAATTTATCTATTTGTAAACAAAATCCACTCAATGGTTTTGACTATAATATTTCTCTGGCTCAATCAAAAAAGCAGTCTCTTGAGCATGTTCAGAAATCAAGTTTCTACCATAACTTCAATATTTTGGATTTGTGTAATCTTAATATCCACCAAATCAAAAGCAGCATTCATGCTTTAATAAGTTTTAATATCCAAGAATAAATAGCTTATGAGTGGCTTCCAATTATTAAATTCCTTAGAAAAATGTTACTGATGCATGAGACAGAATTTTAAAAACCTTTAATTCATCAATTCACCAATAATATAACACTTTTATTGTACATCACAGAGCAGAAATGAACCAAAGCCCATTTCAAGAATCAAGATAATCAGTTTCTCATCTCCCTATTATCATTGCCAGTCCCAATATATTTATGAAGACAGCTGATTCTTTTCACTGCAGAACATGATAGTGTGTCCAAACAAGTCTTCTGCAGTCACATCACATCAGAAAACCACTTAGTTTTCACTTCAAATCAAAGTGACTTTGTTCTTCAAGTATAGAGAATACTGATAGATTTTAAAGCTTGACTGTATTATTTCATATTTTTCTTCTCAAACTAGAGTGAGTTTACTCTAGCTTTAGTTAACATGATCCTTTTTCTTCCTTATATAAAAAAAACAACACAGGTATGGGGGATGGGTTCTAGTTTTCTACATAATATTTACTTCTGAAACTTTTTGATTTTAAAAAGATCATTATCAATGAATTGGTAACATCCCTGCAACACTAAGTCTTGTGAGGTTTTAAATGTAGCAGCCAAAATTTCAGGAAAAAATGAGAAATATACATTTGAAACACAGAAGTCTTTATTTTACAAAATTTACTTTGCCTCTGCAATATTGTCTCATCCTATTTCAATCCATAACAACTCAAACATTATTGGCAGCAAAGGAAAAAAAAGTATCCAATCAAATGTATGTAGATCTATTTTGATTTGAAAAATACAGTATTTCAGAGTTGCATGTTTGATTCTCTGTTGTGGTCCTTTATTTGCTATAGTTTGTTGAAATCACAGTGAGAACATATAATCATCACATTAGTCCACAAACCTAATAGAAAAGGAAGGTATTACACATTCTCAGGTGTTCTGCATTATCATGACTTTAAGTCAAATATCTTCATTTATTCATTTGTTCACTTGTTGTTGTATATGCAAAAGGAATTCATAATATGATAATGCAGATTCTGTTCTGTCTTCTACCATGTTTTGAAGGAAGTTTGCTTTCATTGGACTCTCATCCCTGTGGAATAAGAAAAATATATACATTACATAAAATGCAATAGTAAAATAAACAGTGGATTTGTCCATTGTCATGATGCTTTTAACATACTCTTTGCTAGTAACTGAATAGAAAGCATAATTGAGTAATATTTATTGAACATTCTTTCTTTTTTTCTTTTCTAAAGGGTTTCCTTAAGCAATATGTCATGGGTAACTATAACTCAAAATAGGTCCTTGTAAAGCTAAATAAATTATTTCCCAATTAGCAAACAAAAAATGCAACTTACCTTATTACATAAAGTATGGGGAAAAATGGTCTCTGCTCTCTAAGCCAAGAGATGAATGCTATTATTCTGGCAGATTCTGGTGTATCAAGTTCTGGAAGATCTGTCTATTAAACAAAAATCAGCAATATCCAACTTACTTGAATCACACAGTTAATGCATCATTTACAGTGCTTCTCAAACTTTATCATGTATATTATTCACCTGGAGATCTTGCTGAACTGCAAGATTGACTTAGGAGGTCTTAGGGAAAGGGGCCTGGGAGTATGTATATCACAGTTTTCTAGTAAGGGGTAGGCAAACTTCTGAAAAGGCCAAACAATAGAAATACTTTAGGCTTGCACGTCATTTGGTCTCTGCTGCAATACACAACTCTGCCAATGTTCCACTACAGAGCCATAGACAATACATAAGTGAATGGACACAGCTATGTTCCAATAAAACTTTATTGACAAAAACTTTGGCACACTTTACTGAGCCCTGATCCAGAAGAAATCCAACCTCTTCATTTTATTATGACATCTAAAATTAACTGATTCAGGCAGTTATTACAAATATGACAATTATTTACCTCATTACCTAAAATGCCTTGTCAACCAAGCCAATAGTTTTATTTACAGCTTTAAAGATAGTGCTTATTCCAGCTATACTCCTGACACAAACGTCTTTTAAATACATGATTTCCTAATGACTTCTGTGAATGGAGTTAAACCCATAAATATGAAAAAGCACTAACATAAAATACATATTCCAATGTTGGGGACAAATTGATAGTAGGGTCTAAAATATATGATACTAAATAATACCATGTTATAATCAATTCTAATTTTAATATTATACCTTTTTATTTATTTTTTAAAAGATTTTATTTATTTATTTATGAGGGACAGAGAGAGAGAGAGAGGCAGAGACAAAGGCAGAAGGAGAAGCAGGCTCCATGCAAGGAGCCTGACGTGGGATTTGATCCCCGGTCCCCAGGATCAGGCCCTGGGCTGAAGGCGGCGCTAAACCACTGAGCCACCTGAGCTGCCCATATTATACCTTTAAAAAAAAAGATAGATAGATAGATAGATAGATAGATAGATAGATAGATAATGAGAGAGGGAAGAGAGAAGCAGATTATCCACTGAGCACACAGACTGACCCTGAAATCATGACCTGAGTTGAAACCAAGAGTCAGATGCTTAACCAAATGAGCTACCTAGGCACCCCTAATTCTAACTTTAAAAGTGAAAATTAGGGGTATCTTGGTGGTTCAGTGGTTGAGCATCTGCCTTTGGCTCAGGTCATGATCCTGGGGTTCTGGGATCAAGTCCCGAATCGGGCTCCCCGCAGGGAGCCTGCTTCTCCCTCTGCCTATGTTTCTGCCTCTGTCTCTGTGTCTCTCATGAATAAGTAAATAAAATCTTTAAAAAAAAAAAAAAAAGTCTACCACAATCACTATAATAAAAAAGTCTTACCATAGTCTGTGGAATTAATGCATAGTTTTGAACTCCTAGAACTTGGCTGAGAAAATTTTGTCCACAATTTTTTCCAACCCAAAGCATCAGCACCTGGGAACAGGAAGAAAATTATTTTGAGACACACACAACAGTGAGCTGCTGATTCACCTTTACCACTGAGTATGTTTTAAAAGATCAAAACGAAGAGTATGTTTAGTAAGATTATACAGATTTCAGCTGAACTAATAATTACTTTTTACCATGATGAGACTTTTATGCTTGGCATGAAAAGAGGTTATAGAGGGAGAAGGTAGCTCATACAAAAATAGATTAAGTAGCAAATAATCTGTTCAGGAAAAGAGATACTAAAGTGAATGAAGGTATAATAGTATGTAGAGGGAAGGATCCCGATCAATCAGACTACTCACAGAGCCTGCATCCATGAGGAAAGCTCCATCTCTGCTCAGCTTCTCCACGGAAAGCTGAAGAATAGGTGGCTGAGGTATGGTGCGATCATTGATGTTGAGTGCCCCCTGAGGATTTAAGCAAAAAAATTAAAGCTTTTGGACTTTATTAATTTGAGAGAGAGAGAGAGAGAGAGAGAGAGAGAGAGAGAGAAAGGGGGGAGGAAAAGAGGGAAAGGGAGCAAAAAAAAAAAAATCTCAAGCAGACTCCCCACTGAGTGTGGAGCCCAATGCAGGACTTGATCTCACAATTGTGAGATCATGACCTGAGGTGAAATCAAGTTAGATGCTTAACTGACAGAGCCACCCAGGTGCCCCCCAAAAAGTTAAAGCTTTTAGATACAACTGAAGAACAAAATACCCCAATAATTAGACAACAAGAGCTGACAAGATGCATTCCCCCATGTCAAGGGAGAAAAAATAAACTTTTAATCAGGCCAAATGACCATGGAGAACAAAACCAGTCAACAACATAGCCTGAGGTAACAAGCCCACACAAAATTCAGCACAATTTGCTGCCACACATCTTATCAGCTGGAGCTGCTACCATATCTTGAAGCTGCTACCAGAAATACTGAATTATATACAGCTTATCATTCTGCTCCTGAAGCTATAGTTTGGGACCTCAGTCAGAGGTCCCAAAGGACACAGAACTTGCAGTTTTTGCCTATTTAACCCTGTGGTGACTTTCTCCTTCAGAGCGGACTTCCAGTTTGCAAACTCTACAGCACTAGAGCTTTCCCGGCCTCTGACCTTTGCATTCCAAGAATTTTTTGTTGACATAGTTAAAAGCAGTCATAATTGTTTTTTAAGATTTTATTTATTTATTTATTTATTTATTTATTTATTTATTTATTTATTTATTCATGAGAGACAGAGAGAGAGAGAAGCAGAGACACAGGTACAGGGAGAAGCAGGCTCCATGCAGGGAGCCCAATGCAGGACTCGATCTCGGGACTCCAGGATCACACCCTGGGCTGAAGGCAGGCGCCCAACCTCTGAGCCACCCAGGCGTCCCAAATGCAGTCATAATTTTTTTTAAAGATTTTATTTATTTATTCATGAGAGACACAGAGAGAGAGAGGCAGAGACACAGGCAGAGGGAGAAACAGGCTCCATCCAGGGAGCCTGATGGGACTCGATCCCCGGTCTCCAAGATCACGCCCTGGGCTGAAGGCGGCACTAAACCACTGAGCCACCCAGGGTGCCCGAAACCTCATATTTCATAGGTAATTTGTCCTTGATATATGTAAGACATCTTAAATTCTTTAAATTTTGTAAGGTTTTTAACCAAAATATTACTTCTAATATGTATATCTTAACTTGATCACAATTTTAGAAAAAAGATTATGATTTAACATTTTATGCATGTGACTTTAACTCAGGTTAAATTTCCTAATAAGGGCAAATAATATCTCGGTGGGACCTTCCAAAAAAAAGAAAAGAAAAGAAAGGAAAAAAGGGGGCAAATAATGTTACAACTTAAATATTTTTTTCTTTAATTCAATAATACTATTAAACTCAATATTGACTTAGGGCTTTCAGATGTAATTTCACTCTCAGGACACTCCAGATCAATTTGTTTAAATAAATAAATCAGATGTCAATTTGATTATTCATTTACTTAGATCTGCTATAGAGATCTGTCTTAACAAAGTTTATTACTTTTATATCTTAAATAATATTTTAGTAAGAAAGGAGGCTCTATTCTCAGAGCTTCCTCAAACCAAGATTTCCTTACACAGATCTACCAAAGGAATAGAATTAATAGCTTTAAGAAACAAAACTTTACTGGGACGCTTGAGTGGTGCAGTCGGTTGACTGTCCACCTCTTGGTTTCAGTTTAGGTTGTGATCTGCCCTGATATGGGCTCCACGCTCAGTATGGACTCCGTTTGAGACTCTCTCTCACTCTGGCCACCATCCCACCCACACTCACATGCACACGTGCTGTGCTCTCTCTCTGTAAAATGAATAAATAAATCTTTATTTATTTATTTTTTTTTTAAGATTTACTTATTCATGAGAGACACACAGAGAGAGGCGGAGATACAGGCAGAGGGAGAAGCAGGGTCCCCGCAGGCAGCCCGGTGCGGGACTCAATCCTAGATCCTGGGATCAGGCCCTGAACCAAAGGCAGACACTCAACCGCTGAGCCACCCAGGTGTCCCTAGATAAATCTTTAAAAGCAAAACAAAACTTTCCTCATTTCTACAAGGGACTTAGTATAATTAAGCTTGTGAACCTCTAAGAAAAAGTCACTAAAAAAGTAATCTTACCTCATCTGAGAGATTGTCAACTCTATACAAAGTGGGATGAGTTGTGAGCATAAGGTAAACCAAAGGCTGATTTTTCACTTGACACATGGCAAAAATGCGTTCATCCAGACGTGCATTTGTCCCAGTCTGAAACGATTTCTGTAACAGAAAACCACTGCTCATCAAAAAAAAAAAAGGGTATTTAATAACAATTACAAAGCTTTGCAAATATCAGATGTTAAAACAAAATTTTCAGGCAGAATTAGCAAATTTACTGTTATTTTTTTAATTCGTTCTGTTAGGTATCTTTTAAGAAGTTGCCCATCTATTAAAATGTGACTATATCCCCACCTGAAAGAAATTAACCACCTGACTATGGCAAAGTCATTAGATCTCTCTAGTGTTTTCTAATCAGTGAAATATATCTAAATACTCTATCTACCATAGAGGTATAGTGATATAAAAATCTAAATAATAGGGACGCCTGGGTGGCTCAGCAGTTTAGTGCCTGCCTTCGGCTCAGGGTGTGATCGCGGTCTGGGGATTGGGTCCTGCATCGGGCTCCCTGTGAGAAGCCTACTAAGTTATAAATAAGGAAAATACTCATAGGTCAGTGTTAAATGCTATGGAGAAAAATAAGGGCAGGAAGAGAAGTAAGAATGTAGGTTAGGTTGGCTAAAGAACATTGCTCAGTAAATGGGGAGATCAGGAAAAATAAGCCTCAGTGACAAGACAGCATTTAAGAAAAGACCTAAGGAGGGAAAAGCAGAGATTTTTAAATGTTAACATTTAAGTATATATGTAATTTCTGTACATTAACATCATATTCAGAAGTAGAAATATATATATATATAAAAAAGAAGTAGAAATATATAATTTGGGTTAAAGAAACTACAAGTTGATCCTAATAGGATGAGTAGGGTTGCCCTTCTCACCTAGAAGAGATGACATACACAAGACAGGTCAATCCTGGAGTTCAGAAGATTATACAAATTGACAAGATCAGAGTAGTTTTCATCAATTTTGGAATCCAGGATCCTCTCCCAGGTGATTTATTAACATGAACTTTTTAATAAAATTTATAAGGGAAGGTTATCCTAAGTATACAAGCTTGGAAAAATAAGCCTCCTCTACTTGCCTAGTTGCCTTTCTTTTTTGGGCGGTGGGGAGAAGGGAGAGCCAGCAGAAGGGGCAAACAGCAGGCAACGGAGATAAGTAATAAATATCAAATGAAAAACTCTATAAGATCATAGAAGGAAAGGCAACTGCCAGAGAGGAACATTTGAGCTCAAACACAGGAATAGGAAAGTACAATGCAAGTATGGAAATAAGTACACAGATATGAGAAGGCATATCTACGATTAAGAAGTAGTATGTGGCTGAAATACTGTAGAAAGCAGGAAAAAGCTAAAAGAAGAGTTTTATCTGTGACTTTTTGCATAAGCAATAAAATATACAGCTCTTTTGTTTGGAAAACTGGGAAACTGATCATCATTGGCATCTTTGATTTCTTTCAAGATTTGAATAAAGTCAAAGTCACTGACTTCAGAAAATTTAACTGGCTTACAGTTAAACATACAGTGTTTAGTCATTCACAGGATAAAAATTTGAGCTATTTACATTTTTACTGTCTTAGTTTCTGATTTTGATTCTCTTACCTGTTTAAGGAGAGCCAACACAAAGAGTGGGAAAAGCCGCAAAGAAAAGGGAACCATGAGTCCAGGCTGCTGGCTACTTAAGACTGAAGAATGATAAGCTGAAAGAGAGTCTATGACGGCATTCACTAGGGCATCCCGAGCATCACTCAGACTGGCAGTCACAGATCTGTCAACAGCTAACAGAGTTGGAGGTAGGGACAAACAAGAGAAAAGAGAGTTTAGCTATCCACTGTTAAGGATAGAAGATATATAATTTTTTTTAATTATACAAAATCTCTCACCAATTTATTACATATATAAGGACACAAGTATAGCAGCAGTTAAAAGCCCATAATTTGAAGAATCAAAATGCATCTCTATTTCCTACCTGTATGACAATATGGCAAGGGATCTAACCTTTATGAGTTTGTTTTCCTATCTGTAAAATGGGAAAACTGTATCTTGTTGGATTTAAGATGTTATTAATTATAATCCATTATAACGTTTATAATTATAGATCTTTTATACACCACAGAGAAAGAAAAAATTGCAACTAAAAACACATGCTTTCACAGAGAATTTTATGTTTATTGAAAGACCTCTTAGAGAGATACTTAGATGATTCTTATCACCTGTTATGCTTCTGTTTCTATGCATTTCTGCAAACTTGAAAAAAAATTTTCTAAAAAAACCCCTTTTTTAAATACTAAGAGCACTATTATTGTTTTGAAGACTTCTCCAACTACAACTAAACTCAATTCATGTGCTCTCAAAAATACAATCAATAAAGTGAGGTTATTAACTCCTATAACCAAATTTGTACATAGTAAAGAAAAAAGACCACTGTTACCTGGTCAACAGTAGCACTTTTTTTTTTTTAAGTAGGCTCCACACTGTATGTGGAGCCCATCACAGGGCTTGAACTCATCATGACTCTGAGATCAAGACCTGTGCTGAGAACAAGAGATGGATGCTTAACAGACTGACCCCACCCAGGTGCCCCAATAGTAACTCTTAAGACTTTAATTGAAGACTTCCTGATTTTCAAGATTTTGATAAAATGTGAAAAAATGTGCATGTTGGGATAAGCCAAATTTAGTAACATAACTAACACCTGTTAAGCCAATTGTGAAAAAATTTTTAATCTACAAATATTACCTGAAACAGTTCTTATTGATGATAATAATGATCATACAATTACTAAAAAGCATTAGCTCAACAAAATATAAAGGCAGTGACTCTCAAATTCTTAGGTCACATCTTTAAACAGTGTATAAGACTTATATGGAGTTGGATTCCTTTTTTTTTATTTCAAGATTTTATTTATTTATTCATGAGAGACACACACAGAGAGAGAGAGGCAGAGACACAGGCAGAGGGAGAAGCAGGCTCCACGCAGGGAGCCTGATGCGGGACTTGATCCCAGGACTGCAGGATCATGCCTTGGGCCGAAGGCAGGTGCTAAACCGCTGAGCCACCCAGGGATCCCCTGGGGTTGGATTCTCTATCAGGCTTCAATAAAGAAAGAATTTCCCAATAGGAAATTCAAGAAAATGGGTGGTTATTCCTACTACAGGCAGGCAGATTTGAGTTTGAAGCAAATGGACCCCAATGGCATCTTTCCTGAAGGAGAAAAAAAATAAGAACCAAAATGATGTTGGACACCTGGATGGCTCATTAGTTGAGCATCTGCCTTTGGCTTAGGGCATGATCCCGGAGTCCTGGGATCAAGTCCCACATCAGGCTTCCTGCATGGAGCCTGCTTCTCCCTCTGCCATGTCTCTGCCTCTTTCTTTCTCTGTCTCTGAATGAATGAATGAATGAATGAATGAATGAATGAATAAAATCTTTAAAAACAAAACAAAAAAAACAAAATGATGATAAGTTCTATGTATGTAAAAAGGGGCCAAAAAAGAAAAAGAGGGATGCCTGAATGCCCCAGTGGTTAAGCATCTGCCTTTGGCTCAGGGCATGATCCTGGAATCCCAGGAGCAGGTCCCACATAGGGCTTCCTGCATAGAGCCTGCTTCTTCCTCTTCCTACATCTCCGCCTCTCTCACTCTGTGTCTCTCACGAATAAATAAAATAAAATATTTAAAAAAAGAAACTTTCCCTTTAGGGTTAAAACGAAAAAAAGGAAAATTTAAGGAGGCAACTCTATCTGATATGGAAATAAAGAGGTGAAGTTTGAAGTTATCAGTAAATTTTCTCCTAGCTCATGTGATCTGACCAAGGCTGCACATTTATGTGTGAGAGTAAACTGATCTTCTATCCTGAATTGCAAGTCTAAAGATCTTTTACAGTTCAAACTCTCTTGTAAATCCAAGTTACAGAGCTCATAAAATAGCTATTCACTACTAGCATTGAACATTAAGTAAAATATGGTTATTTAAGTCCATCATAGGCAGATTATGAGACAGAAAGTAGTTTAGTAGCTCCCTGAGGTCAGTGAGGGATGGAGGAGGAAGGAGGCCAGTAACTGCTGAGGTGCATGAGGTTCTTTTGGGATAATAAAAATGTTCTAAAATCAGATTGAGGTGATAGCCACACAATTCTATAAATATACTATAAATAGTAGGGTCATATACTTAAAATGGGTTATATGATATGGTAAACTATTTTTCAATAGTTGTTAAAAATTTTTTTTAAATGAGGTTACCGGGCAGCCCGGGTGGCTCAGCGGTTTAGCACACCGCCTTCAGCCCAGGGCCTGATCTTGGAGACCTGGGATCCAGTCCCACGTCAGGCTCCCTGCATGGAGCCTGCTTCTCCCTCTGTCTTGTGTGTCTCTCGTGAACAAATAAATAAAATATTAAAATAAATATATAAATAAATAAGGTTACCTACAACAGATCCTTTCATTCAAGTAGTTAGTTACTTAAGAGGTATACAGAAGATCCAAAACATTGAAATCTTTAAAGCTACATATTTATTTACTTATTTTTAAGATTTATTTATTTATTCAAGAGAGACACAGATTGAGAGGAGAGACAGAGACATAGGCAGAGGGAGAAGCAGGCTCCTTGCAAGGAGCCCGATGCGGGACTTGATCTCGGATCCAGGGATCATGACCTGAGCCAAAGGCAGGCACCCAACCAGGGAGCCATCCAGGCCCCCGTAAAGCTACGTATTCTAAGGAAAATAACACTATATGAGTTTTTCTAATGTTATTACTTGTGAAATATTTATAATAGCTGATAACAATTCTTACCCATATTGGCCAATAACCCTGAAATTGCTTGAACATCAGCTCCCAGAAAGACTTCATTCAGAGTTGAAACTACAGGCAAACACAAAGTATGAACTCGAATTCTTCTTTCACCTTTGGGGAAAACACATAAATGATAGTAAGGCACAACTCCATTAAAAAAACTCTTTTTTAAAAAATTTTATTTATTTATTCATGAGAGAGAGAGAGAGAGAGAAGCAGAGACACAGGCAGAGGGAGAAGCAGGCTCCATGCAGGGAGCCCGACATGGGACTTGATCCCCAGATCCCTAGACTCCAGGATCATGCCCTGGGCCGAAGGCAGGCACTAAACTGCTGAGCTACCCAGGCGTTCCATTAAAAAACTTATATTAAAGTCCCTTGGAAAAATCACTTCTTTTCAATTTAGAACCAAAAAGGGTTATTCAGTATGCAGAAATAATATCAAATATTTAATGAATAAAACTTTTAAGTTTCATCCCTTTTATTATTTGGCTACAAAATTATTTCTGTTTGGTGCACCTCAGATCAAGCCCCGCATAGGCATCCACACCTTCTTGCTCAGCAGGGAATCTGCCTCTTCCTCTCCAACTCTGCTCTTACCCACCCCCCACCCCACCCCACCCCACCCCCAACTTGAGCACACATGCCCGCTCTTTCTCTCAAAAATTCTTGTTGTTCAAGTTATTACTGAAAAGGGATAATTAAATGATGGTAACATACTACCTTCTTAATAATCTCTTTTCTGAACCTTTTGGTTACTTTATCTTTTTTCCTTTTTTTTTTAATTTATTTTTTATTTTTTATTTTTTTTATCTTTTTTCCTAATAAAAACTTTGAATATACATGCTACAACAACACTACTTCCACATGTGTTTTCGAGTCTGATTTGATATTTAAAGCCCAGAGAAATCTTACACTTTCTTCCTTAAACACAGAAAACAATTTTTTTTTTTTTAATTTATGATAGTCACACAGAGAGAGAGAGAGAGAGAGGCAGAGACATAGGCAGAGGGAGAAGCAGGCTCCATGCACTGGGAGCCCGACATGGGATTAGATCCTGGGTCTCCAGGATCGCGCCCTGGGCCAAAGGCAGGCGCCAAACCGCTGAGCCACCCAGGGATCCCCCAGAAAACAATTTTTAAAAGAGATCACTTAATATAGTATTTTCTTTTTGGTAATTACCAACAATAACAAAAACCAATATAGAAACAAAAATGAAAACTTTCTGGCAATCATCAAATATCAAATATTATGTCAATCTTTTAAAAATTTCTAAGCAGCAAGACCTTGAAAACTACTAAAAAAGAACAAGTAAAAAAACCTAGAAATGATACGCAATATACTCACAACCTACCTGTCTTGAGACATGAAGACTGATGAAAATGTACATATAAGGAGCTCATACATACTTTTTTTTTATTTTTTATTTTTTTTAAATTTTTATTTCTTTATGATAGTCACAGAGAGAGAGAGAGAGAGAGGCAGAGACACAGGCAGAGGGAGAAGCAGGCTCCATGCACTGGGAGCGCGACGTGGGATTCAATCCCGGGTCTCCAGGATCGCGCCCTGGGCCAAAGGCAGGCGCCAAACCGCTGCGCCACCCAGGGATCCCTCATACGTACTTTTTAAAAAATTTTTATTTATTTATTGAGAAAGAAGAGAGAGAGTGTGTACTCAAGCATGAGCAGTAGGAGGGACAGAGATAGAAGCAGACTTCACCCTGAGCAGGAAGCCAGACATAAGGTTCAACCCCAGGACCCCAGAATTATGACCTGAGTGGAAGGCAGAGGCTTAACCAAGTGAGCTACCCAGGCACCCCCAAATTACTTTTAAAAAGACTAAACAGTATCTGCAAAAAAGAGTAACATTGTTTAGAGTTTCTATTTGAGACAAGAACAGTGAGACCTGAAAGAAAACAGATACAATGTTTAGCCTAAGGGACGCCTGGGTGGCTTAGTTGGTTAAAAGTCAGCCTTCAGCTCAGGTCATAATCCCAGCATCCTGAGATGAGTCCCACATTGAGCTCCTTGCTCAGCGGGGTGCCTGCTTCTCTCTCTGAGTGCTATTCCTCCTGCTTGTGTGTACTCTCTGACAAATAAATACAATCTTAAAAAATAAAAGTTTAGCTTATCATAACAGCAACTAAACATAGAGACAGAGAGAGACACAAAGACACACAAAATCAGAGACTGAAATAAAAAGGGCCCTTGATAGGACCACAAAGTGGTACCTTTCTGAAAAACAATCTGGCAATACCAAGGTTTTTCTAAACAATCAGTCTGACACTAAGAAGACTCTCAGTAAATATCTGTTAAATAAAATGGTTAAGGAAAATAAATATGACACGTTTTAGCTTTACCAGGGATAGCAACAAAGATTTTAAGATTAGAAATACTCTTTTGGTTTAATAGACATGAGTATCTCCAAAAGAGGGGGTATTTATTATAAGCCAAAGAATACATGACCGAATCAAAAAACTTACCTTTGTTGCCACACACTGTATTTATAGTTAACAATACTGGATTGTAAACTTAGAAATCTGTTAAAAGTGTAGACCTCATGTTATCTGTCTTTGCCACGATAAAAACGAAATGATACAAAAAACACACTCACCTTTGCTGGATGTATACAAGAGTGCAGACTGAAAGGAAACCAACTGGGTGTCAGTAAGACTCTCTTCTACAGACATCTGTACTGCATACCCAGCATCTGGGTTTACATTAGGCAAAGACAGTAAGTCTGTTGACCGAACAAAGAAGTTCCCATGGAAAGTATGAATGGAAAGACCTAGAAGAGAAAACTTTATCAGAATGACTTATATAAACCTATATACAGATATGTATATTATATACTTATCCGATTGGCTGAGAGTAAATTTAAAATTTTAGATGTGAGGGACACCTTGGTGGCTTAGTTAAGCATCCGACTCAATTTCAGCTCAGCTCTTAATGTGAGACTTGTGAGTTCAAGACCCTCACAGGGCTCCACACTAGGTGTGGAGCCTACTTAAAAAAAAGTTTAGGTGTGATATTGTGACTTATAATAAGAAATATGTACTTTATTTTCACTCATTTCTGGCACAGAGCTCCTAAACTCTTAAAATTTCCTAAGTAACAAAAATCACCACAGTGTCTTTTGCTATGTTAATGGAGTGACTTTGGAAAGCACCTACATAACTAAAGGATAGGGGCTGGTTGGTTACCAGAGGACACAACCATATGAGTAGAAGGTTGGAAATTCCAGTCCAACCTCTTCCCCAACAATATCCTTCAGGGAGGAGAGATAAACTGGAGGTTCAATCAGTCATTAATGACCAATAATTTAATCACCCATGACTATGTAAAGAAGCCTTCATAAAAACCCAGTAGGTTGGGGACCTTTGGAAAGCTTCCAGATTGGTGAACAAATGGAGATATATGAAGAGTAATGCATTCAGAGAGAACATGGAAACTACACAAGCTCTATGGCTTTCTTTCCCCTTCTCTGTACCTTGCCTTTTACATCTCCTCTTCAATCTGGATGTTCCTGAATTTTATCCTTTTATTTTTTAAATTAATTTTTTAATTTAAATTCAATTTGCCAACATATAGTATAATACCCAGTGTTGGGATCCCTGGGTGGCACAGTGGTTTGGCGCCTGCCTTTGGCCCAGGGCGCGATCCTGGAGACCCGGGATCGAATCCCACGTCGGGCTCCCGGTGCATGGAGACTGCTTCTCACTCTGCCTGTGTCTCTGCCTCTCTCTCTCTCTGTGACTATCATAAATAAATTAAAAATAAAAAAATAAAAATAAAACACCCAGTGTTCATCCCATCAAGTGCCCTCCTTAGTGCCTGTCTGAATTTTATCCTTTTATAATAAACCAGTAACCTAGAAAATAAAATGTATCTCTGAGTTCTGTAAGCTTCTCTAGCAAATTAATTGAACCCAAGAAGGAGGTCGTGGGAGCCTCCAATCTATAGCCAGCCAATCAGATCACAAAAAGAAGCAGAAACAGAAAGCTACTGCGGTAACTAATTGGTTATGAGTGACACTACAAGTTGTTGGAGTGACAACCAACAAGTTGTTTGGAGATGTGACAACCTTAGAGAAGTGTTTGATACCTTACATAAGATATTACAAATGCTTTATTGTTAGTTGTTTCACTCAAACATTTTTTCTTTTTATTACAGTGATGGATAACAGAGAACTTCATTTGGCACACGGTTTGACCAACAGATTTCTTTTTTTTTTTTTTAATTTTTATTTATTTATGATAGTCAGAGAGAGAGAGAGAGAGGCAGAGACACAGGCAGAGGGAGAAGCAGGTTCCATGCACCGGGAGCCCGATGTGGGATTCGATCCGGGGTCTCCAGGATCGCGCCCTGGGCCAAAGGCAGGCGCCAAACCGCTGCGCCACCCAGGGATCCCTGACCAACAGATTTCAACATCTATCTAGTAGCCAGATCTGTGGATCCTTATCGTTGGATATCTTTCTATTGGCTAGCTATTTCATAAAATCTTTCCACTTCAAAAAAAATGATTGTTTTGCATCTTTTAAAGAACAACCTTATTTTAAAATCTGAATAAAGGGCAGCCCCGGTGGCGCAGCGGTTTAGAGCCACCTGCAGCCCAGGGCGTGATCCTGGAGACCCTGGATCGAGTCCCACTTCGGGCTCTCTGCGTGGAGCCTGCTTCTCCCTCTGCCTGTATCTCTGCCTCTCTCTCTCTCTCTCTCTCTGTCTCTATGAATAAATAAATAAAATCTTTAAAAAATAAAATAAAATAAAATCTGAATAAAAGAGTAGAACCAGATTGATAATGTAAAGGAATAAAATATCAAGAATTATTTCCCATTTTCCTAAGAAAATAGTTCTCATTTTAGCAGCCATAGGCATCTATCCTGAAAAACAAACTGGATTAAAGCATTCTGAAACTGTCAGACTATTTTCAAAGCAACACTGAGGCAAAGTGTCAGTAGTAGGACAGAATGAGAGATGCACAGATTAAAAGACCTGCTACTTCTAAAGATGAATGGTGGGAATGGTTGTACAACAATGAGAATATACTTAATGTCATTCAGTTGCATACTTAAAAATGGCTAACATGGTAAATTTTATATTAGGTGTATTTTACCACAACAAAAAAATAACTTTGAATAAAAAAGACATTTCACTATTATTGGGAATAAATGGAATAAAAATCATGCTTATTTAGTGGTGGGGGTGGAGGGAGATAGGATTTTAAAATGAGATATAATTCACATATCATAAAAAAATCACACATACAGTGTACAGTGCAGTGGCTTTCAGTACATTCAAAATAGTCCCTATTTTCTTTTGTTTCTTCTCTATTCTTTTTTTTTTTTTAAGTAGGCTCCACACCCAACGTGAGACTTGAACTCACAACCGTGAAATCAAGAGTTGCATGCGTTAGCAACTGAGCCAGCCAGGTACCCTGGCTCTACTCTTCTCTATTTTTTTTTTAATATTTTATTTTATTTATTCATGAGAGACAGACAGAGAGAGAGAGAGAGAGAGAGAGAAGAGACAATGGCTCCATGTAGGGAGCCTGAAGTGGGGACTCGATCCCAGGTTTCCAGGATCATGCCCTAGGCCGAAGGCAGTGCTAAACTGCTGAGCCACCTGGGCTGCCCCTCTATGCCTTTTTTTTCCCCCTCTACTCTTTTTTTTTTTTTCCCCCTCTACTCTTAATTGCATATTCCATCAGTTTAAGTAAAATATGTTAGAAGACCAAAACTTATGAAATAAGACTAGATAAAAATGCATATTTACTGGTATCAAAAGTAACATCTAGGTAAATGTAAAAAAAAAAAAAAAAATAGTGCCCCCACCTTTTGTGCACCGAATCCTCATGACTGCCTCAAAGCCAATCTTTCGAGTGAGGTATCTCTGTAGTTCCTTCTGTAATTTCTGCACTTGAACTGGGTTCTGCTGATGGTGGTAAGAAGGATAGTAATAGACGCTACCTGCTGAATACCGAGAAATACAACCTGGAAGAAACACACACTTCTTAAATTCTGCAATTAACTATTACTGCATGAAAAAAACTACTGGTTTTTGAATCCATCTTTCCTTAGCCTCTCAAAGTATAATCAAAAAAGAATTTTTATTCCTTTAAATAATAGTACAAAAATGTATCCATTACAAATGTTTAGAAATATATAAACATTTAGAAGAAAAAAAGGGTTTTTTTTTAAAGATTTTATTATTATTATTATTTATTCATGAGAGACAGAGAGAGGGGGGGGGCGGGGAGGGGGGGCAGAGACATAGGCAGAGGGAGAAGCAGGCTCCACACAGGGAGCTGATGTGGGACTCAATCCCGGGACTCCAGGATCACAGCACTGAAGGCAGGCGCTAAACTGCTGGGCCACCTAGGGATCCCCATAAATAAAGGTTTTTAATAGACTAACTTTCCCAAAGGAATAAAAATTCCAAAAAAAAAAAAAGGAATAAAAATTCCTTCACTTTGTCCTTTATTTAGAATATCATCATATAAATAGCTTCACATTCATTTGAGAAAAATAATCATGAGGAAGAACTCACCCAGAGAAGCCAAATCAGAATACTGTCCACTGAGAAGGAATAAGTCCACAGCAACCTGCTGACCAGAACAATCCAAGGCTAATTTCTTATAAAAGTCAGTGGATGGTGTCAAGTGAATTTCCTATTAATGATAAATTACATAAAGAAAAAAAATTTTAATTGTTAAATTGTCATAAAATTTTATTTTTTTATTTTTTTTAAGATTTGTTTTTATTTATTTATGATAGACATAGAGAGAGAGGCAGAGACACAGGCAGAGGGAGAAGCAGGCTCCATGCGGGAGCCCGACACGGGACTCGATCCTGGGACTCCAGGATCACGCCCTGGGCCAAAGGCAGGTGTGAAACCGCTGAGCCACCCAGGGATCCCCTTGTCATAAAATTTTAAAACCTATCTATATATACACCAAAATGTTAACAATTATTCTTGGGCATTCTAAAAATCCTTTATTTTATGTTCTTTTGGTTTTCTTAGTAAAAAACATACTACTTAAGAATTTTCTATTTTCGGGACACCTGGGTGGCTCAGTGGTTTAGAGTCCGCCTTCACGTCAGGGCATGACCCCGGGGTCCGGGATCAAGTTCTGCATTGGGCTCCTTGCGAGGAGTCTGATTCTCCCTCTGCCTATGTCTCTGCCTCTCACAAATAAATAAATTAAATCTTAAAAAAAAAAAATTTAAAGAATTTCTATTTTCTAGTTTTAAAAAGAAATACATCTATTATGCTAATTTCAATAATCTATTAAATACTTAGAATGCCAGAAACTGTTCTAAATAATTCATGTGTAGGGCAGCCCCGGTGGCTCAGAGGTTTAGCGCCACCTTCATTCAGGCCAGGGTGGGATCCTGGAGACCCAGAATCAAGTCCCACGTCAGGCTCCCTGCATGGAGCCTGCTTCTCCCTCTGCCTGTGTCTCTGCGTGTCTCTCTCTCTCTCTCATGAATAAATAAAATTTTTAAAAATAAATAAATAATAAATAAATAAATAATTCATGTGTGATATCTATTTAGTCCTTTGAACTACTATAAGAAGCAAGTCCTTTGAACTACTATCATTACTTTCACAGTATAAATAAACATAAGGAAACAGAAGGGTAAAGAAATTAACTAATTCTTCAAGCTCCTACATCTAAAAAGAAGTAGAATTTAGGCAGACTGACCCCAGGACTGACACTGTCATCATTAGAGCATACAGCAACTCTCATTATCTTTATGGCAGACTACTCATTAATGGTCATCCACATTCTACTTAGTTCCTAACAGGCATATTCTTTAGAATGCCAGGCTTTCTCATCAAAGGCAGGCTGCAATGCTAATGGCTTGCTAAGGTCCAAAAATAAGGTAAGACTGAATCAGGTGGAAAGTGTAATAAAATAAAAATTTTAACATCAGCAAAACATGCTTTATCTATTTCCTTATACTCCCTCCTCTCCACAACTGAAAAATAAATGAAAAACAAGCTTTTTGGTCAAAGGGACAGAGCAGAGTACCAGCATATATGGTAACATACACTTGATGACTTTCTAACCTTAGCAGATGACCTTTGGTTGGGCTCCTCTCGTGGTCTCAGGGCTCCTACTCCAAGAGTAGGAAGTTGTGTTTGAAAGACAGACATTCGACCACCAGTTGGGGACATCAGCTTAAAGGCAGCCTGAAGTGCAGGACCCAAGGCACTCTGGGTTTCCAGGGTCTTGGTGAACATTTGTGGCAAAGTTTTCAGTAAATCTTGAACAAGCTTGTAAAATAAAGCAAGAAAACTCAAAGGTATTAACAATTAAAAATTTTTTCCACAAAAAGTCAGTAACTAATACAGCAGACAAGACACTGAATCATGATGATGGTCAGAAAATCTACAGACAGTACAGTAAACAATGAAGTTGGTCAAATGACAAGAAAGCCATTTTAAGTCAACATCATAAATTGGCAAGCAAGACAAATCAAAATTGGGGCCTTACAGTTCTTGCACATGCAGTAGTCCAGCAAGACTATAAGTCCAAAATGTATCCAAAAGAACCATCACAGTTTAGAGATTTGTTTTCTTTTAATGCCATCAAACATGGCCTTCTCAATCACCTCTACACACTTTATTCTTTTCAGTTCCAAAGTGAGTTTAACTCTTCCCCTATTGAAAAGTCTAAGATAGCCAGTAAATTTGCCAACTAGTAATACCACTACAAATGAAAAACAACTACCTATTCAGGTTAGGTTTTATAAATAAAGAGAGTTAAAGGGAAAAAAAGTACTTCACACTATTGTGAAGTCACTGTTGCCAACAGCTGAGACCATAGACTTGCTAGTTAAAATGTTACCCCTACGGCATATATGCATGTACAGGGTAGACAACAACCCCCCTTCAGACACATTCTGTTCACCTCTCACTGTATTATGTCATGGCAATTTCCAGGCAGGTAATAAGTTTCTTCTGAACTGACCCCAATGACACTCTGTGAATCAGAAAAGCAAAGGGCACTGAAAGCAGCCTAGCTAAAGTGCTTCTATGTAGTGACCAGAAGCTAATCTGAGCAACCCTCCCAATTTCCCAAATGGCTGGCAAGGCAGGTTTCCTTTATGAAATAGGCTTATCTTCTACCCTATTATAAGTATCTTGCTACGTTAGACTTAAAAGCCATCTGTTCAAGGGTAAATTCAAGAGCTATTCATCTGATGAATTTTAACTAACAGCAAATATAAAATGTTACACATCTTAGAAATGTCTCAGAAAGAAACAAAACTTTACTTAAAGTATATTTGGAGAATATTTTCCTTCAGTATTTCAATTAAATATGTCAAATAAGAAAATTAACTTACCTCTTTACTTTCATTTAAATTTACTAATAAATTCTCTGGCATAGGTATAAAAACATCTGAAAAATAAATAAAAATTTTTTAAACAAAACTTAATTGCTAAAGATGCTCCAAACACTTAACACTGATGATAATAATTAACCACCCTCATAATTTAAAGAAAAGCAATCTCCTCTATTATATTTGGCACTGTTTAATTATGTTCAAAATGCCACCAAAGGAGCACTGATTTAGGTATTTGTTGCAACTTATGTGTTAGCATGTAAAAGGTAAATAGCCTCCTAATCAGAAAATACTGATCTGTAAGCACACAGTATGGATTTACACAAGTGCTCTGCTTCTTAGGTTAAAGACAACAATTTAGAATCCTACCTTCCATTCTTGCTTAGCCTTCAAAGCCAGCACTCTTGGCATTAAAAAAAAAAAATGTTGACTAAGATGACACACAAGAATGCTCTGTCTTGGGGCATCTGAGTGGCTCAGTGGTTAAGCATCTGCATTTGGCTCACGTCGTGATCCTGGAGTCCTGGGATCAAGTCCCACACATCAGGCTCCCTGCCGGGAGCCTGCTTCTCCCTCTGCCTATGTCTCTGCTTCTCTCTCTGTGTCTCTCATGAATAAATAAATAAAATCTTTAAAAAAAAAAAAAAGAAAAGAAAAGAATGCTGTGTCTTTATGAAAAAGTAATATAGCCCATGGGGCGCCTGGGTGGCTTAGTCAGTTAAGCCGTTAAGCATCTGTCTTCAGCTAAGGGCAGCCCACGTCAGACTCCCTTCTCAACAGGGAGCCAGCTTCTGCCTCTCCCTCTCCATCTCCCTCTGTGTGCTCATGCTCTCTCTCTCATAAATAATTTTTTTAAATATTTTTTATATTTATTTATATAGTTACAGAGAGAGAGAGAGAGAGGCAGAGGCATAGGCAGAGGGAGAAGCAGGCTCCATGCACTGGAAGCCCGATGTGGGATTCGATCCCGGGTCTCCAGGATCGCGCCCTGGGCCAAAGGCAGGCGCTAAACCGCTGCGCCACCCAGGGATCCCTCATAAATAATTTTTTAAAAAGTCATTAGCCCACCAATAGCTCTGTCATTCAAAAAGTACATACTCTCTCATAAAGAAGGCCCCATTAGTCCCTATACTTATGGAACTACAAAATCAAGTAAATCAGAAGATATGCTAACTGACCACTTCATATGAGCTCCTTTGGATTCAAATTTATTCTTACTTAGGAATTAAATTCTCTTCCTTTAAAAGGAACCAAACTATGGGTGGTGGTAAAGGATTACAAGAAGTCTCACTTACTACATCATGGTATTGTTTTTTGTTTTGTTAAATTGGCTCATTTTAATGTTTGTAAAAAAAAATACCCCCAAAATAAGTTGAAACATTTAATATCTACAGTGACTGTTTAGCTTTCTTCTGTTTCTTTCTTTAAAATTTAGATTTTCTTCTGTTTCTTTAAAATTAAAAATCATTTTGGGCAGCCTGGGTGGCTCAGCAGTTTAGTGCCGCCTTCAGTCCAAGGCATGATCCTAAAAAAAAAAAAAAAAAAAAAAAAAAAAAAAAAGGCATGATCCTGGAGACCAGGGATCTCCCACATTAGGCTTCCTGCATGGAGCCTGCTTCTCCCCCTGCCTGTGTGTCTCCCACTCTCTCTGTGTGTGTCTCTCATGAATAAATAAAATCTTTTTTAAAAATAATAAAAATAAAAAAACATTTTGGGGTAATTTGGGTGGCACAGCTGGTTAGGTGTATGACTCTTGGTTTCTACTCAGGTCGTGATCTCAGGGTAGTAAGATCAAGCCCCATGTTGGGCTCCACACTTAGCATGGAGTCTGCCTAAGACTTGCTCTCCCCTGCCCCTTCTCCTCCATGCACGAAAGCTCTCTCTCTAAAATAAATCTTTAGGGATGCCTGGGTGGCTCAGCAGTTGAGTGCCTGCCTTTGGCTCAGGGCATGATCCCAGATTCCTGGATTCGAGTCCCACATCAGACTCCTTGCATGCAGCCTGCTTCTCCCTCTGCCTGTGTCTCTGCCTCTCTCTCTCTCTGTCTCTCATGAATAAATAAATAAAATCTTTTAAAAAGTAAAAAAAATAAATCTTTAAAAAATTAAAATAAAAAATCTTTAATAAAAGTTTTATTGAGGGATGCCTGGGTGGCTCAGTGGTTTAGCACCTGCCTTCGGCCCAGGGCATGATCCTGGAGACCCAGGATCAAGTCCCACATCAGGTTCCCTGCAAGGAGCCTGCTTCTCCCTCTGCCTATGTCTCTGCCTCTCTCTCTGGGTCTCTCATGAATAAATAAAAATCTTTAAAAAAAAAAAAGTTTTATTGAGATAGAATTCACATACCATAGAATTCACCCTTGTAGAAGATAACAATTCAGTGATTTTTTAAAAAAATGTATTCACAGAATTGGACAACCATCACCACTAATTCCAGATCCATCTCATTATCCCAAAAAGAAACCCCATGTGAATTAGCAGTCATTCTTCATATCCCTGCCAACTCCCCCACAGCACTAGGCAGCCACCAGTCTATCTCTGGATTTGCCTATGCTGGACATTTCATAATTTTTAAAATATTTTATTTATTTATTTTAGAGAGAAAGGGAGCATACACCATAGGGGTGAGGGGTGGGGAGCAAAGTGAGAGGCAGAGAATCCCAAGCACCCCCAAGATCATTATCTGAGATGAAACCAACAGTCCAATAGCTAATAAATAGACTCTTGATTTCGGCACAGAATGTAGTCACACGGTCATGATTTTGGAGTCATGAGATCAATCCCCACATCGAGCTCTGCACTCAGTGAGGAGTCTGTTTAGGATTCTCTCTCCCTCTTCCCTTCTCCCCACCCACCACAGGAGTGCACATACTCTCCCTCTCCGAAAGGTATAATCTAAAGAGTCACACAGTATGAGGCACTTTGTGACTGGCTTCTGACACTCAGCATAATGTTTTTATGATTCATCCATGTTGTGTAGCACCTATCAGTACTTTATTCTTTTATGTTGACAAATAAGATTTCATTGTATGGATACACCTTTTGTTCATCCATTCATCAAATAATGGGCATTAGGGTTTTGGCTATGTTGGTATGAACATGCGTATGCATATTTTTTTTTAATAATACATTAGATTTTTTAAAATAATTATTTTAAAAAATATTTTATTTATTTATTCATGAGAGACACACAGAGAGAGGCAGAGACACAGGCAGAGGGAGAAGCAGGCTCCATGCAGGGAGCCCGATGTGGGACTCGATCTGGGGTCTCCAGGATCACACCCTGGGCTGAAGGTGGCACTAAACCGCTGAGCCACCCGGGCTGCCCTCGTATGCATATTTTCTTGAGTATGTTGTACATGCTGAGTAGAATTGCTAGGTCATATGGTAACCTAACTTCTGGAGGAAGTGGCAGACTGTTTTCCATAGTGGCCGCAACATTTCCCATCCCAACTAGCAGTGTATGGGGGTTCCAATTTCTCCACTTTCTTGCAAATACTTCACTTGTTACTGTCTTTTTAAAAATATTTTTAAAATATTTAATAGACACAGAGAGAGAGACAGAGACAGAGACACAGAGGGAGAAGCAGGCCTCATGCAGGGAGCCCGACATGGGACTCCACCCCGGGTCTCCAGGATCACACCCTGGGCTGAAGGCGGCGTAAACTGCTGAGCCACCTGGGCTGCCCCTACTGTTTTTTTTTTTTTTAAACCCCCACTATGTGACATCCAGCAAGGGACTTTTCATCTATCACCTTATGTATAAAACTGAGAGGATGGACTGCATCAGTGAATTCACAATTTGGCCAATCATCAGAATCACCTGTTCAGTGATTTCATTTTATGCAAAGTAAGTATTTCGGTGAATAGGTTAGAGAATGAATGAGTAACTTGGTGATTTGTTGTGAGATGTAAAATAATCAAGACAAAAGGGGGCTCTCCTCAACTACTGCCCTTTAAAGATGTACATTGAATCCTCACTATTTGTGGATTCCATATTTGCCAGTTTGCCTACTCACAAAAACTTATTTTTAACTCCCAAACCAACACTCGGGCTACTTCCATGGATGTTCAGAAACATGCTCAGGACAGCAAAACAATTTGAGTTTTGAATTTGAGAATTTTCTAATTAGTCTCGTCGTTTTCATTTTTATTTCCCTGGTAACTTAGGATATGGAGTATCTTTTCAAGTGCTTATCAGCCAACTGTTTATAGAAAATATTGAATACTGTGCATTGAGTAAAGACATGTCTATTCAAATCATTTACCCACTTTTTAATTAAGTTGTCTTTTTGGTTAGCTAGAGAATTTCTTTATATAATCTAGATATAAATTCCTGATCAGATATAGGATTTGCAAATATTTTCTCTCGTCCTGTGGATTGTTTTTACTTTTTTGATGGTGAAACACAAAAGTTTTTAATTTGGGGGCACCTGTGTGGCTCAGTCAGTTAAACGGCCAAGTCTTGATTTCATGAGGGTCATGAGATCAAGCCCCAAGGCGGGCTCTACACTCAGTGCAAAGTCAGCTTGAGATTTTCTCCCTGTCCCTCTGCCCCTCCCTCTGCTTATGTGCCCTCACTCTCTCTCTAAAATAAATAAACCTTTAAAAAATTATTTTTTTAAATTTTGAAGAAACCAAGTTTATCTATTTTCCTTTTTTTAAAGGTAATTCTACATCCAACGTCGGGCTCAAATTCAAGACTGCAAGATCAAGAGTTGGATGCTCTACTGATAGAGCTAGCCGGGAGCAGCTATTTTTTCTTTTGTTATGCTTTTGGTGTTAGAGCTAAGAAATCACAACCTAATCCAAGGTCACAAATATTTTCTTTTACTTTCTTCTAACAGTTTTAATTTCACATTCCAGTCTATGATTCATTTTGAGTTAATTTTTCTTAACTGTGGTAAAACACACTTAATATAGAAAATTTACTGCCTTAATTTTTATCTTTCATTTTTTGAAAAATTGATTTTTAAATAAGCTCTACACCCAATGTGAGGCCCCAGCCTCAAAGGCCTCCTTGCCTTTTTAATATGCTAAGGGCCCAACTTCATTCTTTTGCAAGTTTACTTTTCCCAGAATCATTTGTTGAAAAGACTGGCTTCTCCCCATTGAATGGTCTTGATATCCTTGTCAAAAATCAAGTCAGCACAGGGACGTCTGGATGGCTCAGTTGGTTAAGTGTTGGACTGTTGATTTTAGTTCAGGTCATGATTTCAGGGTCATGGGATCAAGCCCTGCATCAGGCCTTGCACTGGGCACCAAGCCTCCTTGAGATTCTTTTCTCCTTATGGCACCCCCGCCCCCACTCATGTGTGTGTGCTCACTTTCTCTCTCAAAAAAACAAAATCAGTTCAGCATATATGTGAGTTTTTTTTTTTTAAGACTATCTTTATTTATTTGAGAGAAAGACAAAAATAGTCACAGACATTGAGAGAGAGCACAAGTTGGGGAGAAGAGGGCGAAGCAGGCTTGATCCCCGGACCCTGGGATCATGACTTGAGCCAAGGCAAATGTTTAATCGAATAAGCCACCCATGCACCCCGTATTCCATTATTCTTAACATGTCTATCCTCAGATATTTTTTGAACGAATGAACGAGAAGGGAAAAAGTAACCTACATTTAATCTGAGTTTGAACATTAACTTGTTTTTGTTTGCCTCAGAATTAACTTTATCTCCATTACTATTTCCTTTTCTGTAAAATGAGGGATTGGAGTAGAGGACTTTTACAATTTCAATAAGCTTATGATTTTATACTCAAGATCTTTTCCCTCAATATATTAGAGTCATATCATACACACCATACATACATATATCATAATGTCAAATACTCATGCTACATTTCTAAAACTGAAAATTCCTAAGGCATTTCAATAATTTAAGTATATACTACATACCTTCGATATCTGAAACGATTAGCATCTGAGGTTGAGAGAGACCTTCTTGAAGACTGTAGAAGTGGATTGTACTATCAAATGTAATGAAGCCAATTTTTGTCCTAGTGTTGCCAGGAAGCCTACAAACAAATTCAGAGAAGTATTGTATCGAGTTGTTTTGTTTTGTTTTGTTTTTTAAGATTTTATTTATTTATTCATGAGAGACACAAAGAGAGAGCCAGAGACACAGACAGAGGGGGAAGCAGGATCCCTATGGGGAGCCTGATGCGGGACTCAATCCCAGGACCCCAGGATCATGACCTGAGCCAAAGGCAGACAATCACTGAGCCACCCAGGCATCCCTGCATCAAGTTTCCCATATACATACATATATAAAAATATCTGTGAAAAGTTAACATACAAAGAACTACTTTTGTATTATAGAAATTGTCCCAAGTAAATGTTTAATCCACCTTATGTGCATGAAACATACCCTACCCAAAGTGAAAACACTATGCATAAGCCAAACAATCAACAAAACCCTGCAATAATACAGCAATCCCAAACTCATTACACCTACAGAAAGTTATATCAGTCACATAGGAAATGGTATATAAAAAAATACTTTGAAATATATACAAACCTTTTCATGTTCTTTTTTTTTTTTAAGATTTTATTTATTTATTCATGAGAGACACACACAGAGAGAGAAAGGGGCAGAGACACAGGCAGAGGGAGGAGCAGGCTCCACGCAGGGAGCCCGACGTGGGACTCGATCCAGGAACTCCAGGATCACACCCTGGGCCGAAGGCAGGCGCTAAACTGCTGGGCCACTGGGGCTGCCCCCTTTTGGTGTTCTTGTAGTGAAAACTTTGTAGATGATTTTATCAAAAATATTTCCAAAAATTACCATTTAGCAACTCTAAAATATTATCTATCTCTCTGTCTATTTTTAAGTGGGCTCCATTCACTACCCTGAGATCAACACCTTAGTTGAGATCAGGGATTGGACACTTAACCAACTGAGCCACCCAGGCACCCCTAAAATAAAATATAAATTAAGGTACTGCACATCTGTTCTTATGTTGTTCATCTTAAGAAGAGCAGCAAAAGTGTCTTAAATAACTTAAATATGTGGACCTACAGTTTCTTAAGGAGAGATAAACTAGTTTTCATTCTTGTTGTACATTAAAAATACAAATGCTGGCAAGAACAAGAAGGCTCCTTTCGCCCAGGTAAGGGACTTAGTCCATTTCTGGTAAGTTCTGGCTCTTCACATTCTTCCATACCACACAAGAGCACATATTTCATTACAGAAAAGTCATACTAGCTTTTACAGGTTACACTAAGTATCTAAGAACCATTTAAAGTATAAATATTTTGGGACGCCTGGGTGGCTCAGTGGTTGGGCGTCTGTCTTTGGCTGAGGGCATGATCCCAGAGTCCCGGGATGGAGTCCTGCATCGAGTTCCCCACAAAGAGCCTGCTTCTCCCTCTGCCTTATATCTCTGCTTCTCTCTGTGTGTCTCTAATGAATAAATAAAATCTTAGAAAAAAAAAGTATAGATATTTTTAAAACTTAATAGATATGACAATTAAATGCAATGTGTACACACTGTTTGGATTCTTATTTTAACAAATCTGTAATAAAGACATTTCTGACACAAATAAAACCAAAAATTGAACCAGGTATTAAGTCATATTATGGAATTATTGCCAATTTTGTTTGGTGTGATACTTGTATTTTTAGGCTTAAAAATAATCACAAGTAAGAGGTATATGCTGACTGAGAATTGAGTTAAAATACTCAAGGGGAAAAAAGTGTGTATGGGAGGGATTAGATGAAACAAAAACAGATGAACACTAAAAATGTTGAAGTTGAGGGATGGGTACCTGGAAGTCTACTATGTTCTATTTATTACATGTTTGAAGTTTTTCCCTAATAAAAAGTTATAAATAAAAAAATAAATTTGTTTATTACATGTTTATTACATGTTATTACATGTTATTACATGTTTATTACATGTTTGAAGTTTTTCCCTAATAAAAAGTTATAAATAAAAAAATAAATTTGTTTCTCAGAGAATGAGCCCTGAAACAAACCAATTTATTTATTTATTTAATTTTTATTTATTTATGATAGTCACACAGAGAGAGAGAGAGAGGCAGAGACACAGGCAGAGGGAGAAGCAGGCTCCATGCACCGGGAGCCCGACGTGGGACTCGATCCCAGGTCTCCAGGATCGCACCCTGGGCCAAAGGCAGGCGCCAAACCGCTGCACCACCCAGGGATCCCCTGAAACAAACCAATTTAAATGGACTTTTATAACACAATATACAGCTGTTTTTGTATTTTGAAACTATTTATTCATTTTGCAAACACTGTTAGTTTCAAATTTAAACTGAATTAAGATACTTACAAATCCAGATTGTCTAACAAACTCTGGCAAACTGAATTCAAGTATCCTGTTTCAACTGCATTATGAGATACATCAAATACAAAGAGGTACACTGGAGGTTGAGGTGGTCTTAACTGAAGAAAAAAAAGATCTCGTTAAATACATTATCAGGATTAAATCTAAATTTACCATTTCTCCAATCCACCTACAGCAAAACAATAAACATTATTTATAGATTAAATGGAGACAATAATAAACAATAATGGATTCAGAAAATAAAACAGAAAATAACAGGAGTTTTTTACAGGCAAAACTATCTTACATTGTTCTCAGATGCAAAGTTAGAAAAAGAAAAGTGAAGATGTGACTGCCTTAAGTCAGAAGAGTTTTTCTCTAGGACAAGGAGAGAAAATGTAATCAGAGAGCTTCTGGGAATATTAGCAATGATCAATTTCTGTCCTGCATGGTGCTAACACAGGTGTTTATAATCATCTAGTAACCTACACATTTATGATTTATAGACTTTTCCATATGTACACTATATTTCACAATTTAAGGAAATTGCAACTGTAAAAGTGACAAATCAAGTTAGCCTGAGCTGGTTCCTTAACTAACACATTTTATACAAGATCCATAAAAATGTACAACTATATATTTTTTTAATTTATTTTTATTGGTGTTCAATTTACCAACATACAGAATAACCCCCAGTGCCCGTCACCCATTCACTCCCACCCCCCGCCCTCCTCCCCTTCTACCACCCCTAGTTCGTTTCCCAGAGTTAGCAGTCTTTACGTTCTGTCTCTCTTTCTGATATTTCCCACACATTTCTTCTCCCTTCCCTTATATTCCCTTTCACTATTATTTATATTCCCCAAATGAATGAGAACATATAATGTTTGTCCTTCTCCGACTGACTTACTTCACTCAGCTACAACTATATTTTAAAATTCTAAACTCAAAGAATTGTTCTCCAATTCAATAAAAAGCATCAAATAACCACAATGAGAACTGGGCATGGAGTGTACTTTCTAATTTTTTTTTGCACAGACCACTTGCCAAATTCAGAGCATCTGTCACCTAAGAGATAAATGAAGAAGGAGCAAAATATCTTGAAATAGGCAAGTTTACAAATTTAAAGGAAGTCAGTTCTGCAAAACTTGGGAGACAAGACACCTCAGGAGGCCAATACAAAAGAACAGATGCTTCTGATTTTCTGGCTTTAATTCAACAAAGAGACAGCTGCACTAGGAAAAACTATTACCAACCGTTGAAATATCACAAAACTGTGACTACAGTGTCTTCTACATTGAACTTTCTGTGGTGAAAAGAAAATGAACCTTCATAATTTCTATTTCCCATTGCCCAGACAGATATTACTCCATAAAAACATAAGATAAAATAAAATATATAAAGTTGAGGTTATGTCTTATCTTCACATTCCCTCTATTAAGAGGCAACTATGGTATGGTGAAAGAGTAACCAAACCAAAAGGCATAGATTTTTACCCAAGATCTCCCAACTTGCTTTGTAAAATGTAAAGTGCCAGTTAAACATTAGGCATAATTATTTTTTTTTAAATGCAAGACCTCAGATACTCAACATAAAATTTTTTTTTTTAATTTATTTATGATAGTCACACAGAGAGAGAGAGAGAGAGAGAGAGAGAGAGGCAGAGACATAGGCAGAGGGAGAAGCAGGCTCCATGCACCGGGAGCCCGACGTGGGACTCGATCCTGGGTCTCCAAGATCACGCCCTGGGCCAAAGGCAGGCGCTAAACCACTGCGCCACCCAGGGATCCCTCAACATAAAATTTTGTTAAAGAATGCTACAATGTTTTATTTAAGGCTCAGTGTTAAAATAAATAAATAAATAAATAAATAAATCTCAGTGTTAAATAAATATGTTATATAAAAAAATAAAAGCTTACCATGTATTCTGAAGGAGCCATAAACTCAATTGTAGCATTCTGAACTTCAGGCCTTCTATGAGGTTCTCCATAAACTCTGGTCAAAGGGTTGTACATGAATTCCTCAGGAACTGTAAGTTAACAATATACAATGATAAAACTGAAAGGATTAAGTATTATATTATCTTGCACTTAGCTGTTTTCTTAATTTGAGCATTTATAGATAAGTCAATACAGACTAAATATTAAGGGATAAATATACTTTGTTTTTGAGTTCTGCTTTTATAGCCACAATCACAGTGATTTTTCTTTTTCTATCTTCTAATATGCTATCTTAATTCTTGCTAATACTGCTTTCCTGAAACAGCTTGAAAGGATAAAAACTCATTAAATACCAATTATTATCTTAAACATGAGACTAAATTTTGTCTTAAATTTCGTAATGGTACACTTGACATGAAATGTATAGACTCTGGCTGCCCCTACACAAAGCGATGGTGAAAATACTTTATAAGCTAAAGCTAAAGCCTAACAGTTCTGTGAATTCCATTAATTAATGAGGTCTTTATGGAACATCAGTTGCCTACCACTTATAATACAATACACTAGTGCTCAAAGAATATTTTCTAAATTATCATTACATTTGTCTTCCCACTAACTGTTTAGAAATTCAAATTCCTGTATATGTTGAAGGGTAATCCATAGTTCATGAAATGTTCTGGGCTGCATACTAAAGTAACTTCTATCTTTATTATAATTTTATAACATTATAATTTTATTTCACATACTGAAGCACATATACATAAGATTTTAAAGGCATACCAAACATCATACATACATTTTCTAAATTATTAGAGAGTAAAAATAATGTTCTTACTCTTCGCTTACTTTACTCCTAAAAAACTTAAGAATGTTTTTTAAAAATCTCTTAAATTTCCCATTTCCCAATGCTTAATGAAATTTTCTTCCAAACAGAGACCCAGTTTTCTTTTTTTAATTTTTTTTTTAAAAAGTTCTATGTACAACATGGGGCTTGAACTTACTACCGCAAGAACAAGAGTCACATGCTCCACTGACTAAGCCAGCCAGGTATCCCAGAAACCTAATTTTCAATATTAATATCAGTATACCCTTTTTCCTCTCTAATCCTGATAAAATGTTATTGTTTAGTTGATACTCCTTAAACATAGACTGTAAACAGCTCTGAAAGAGATATCTTCTCCTTCAATTACTGAAAAAACTACATTCAACTAACCTTCTAGCACTGCCCACCTCCCTTCATACAGCAGTGAATGAAGCAGCTATTCTGTGGACTTACTTTCTTTTACTCTAGAGGAAAGGCATGGGACAATTTCTAAATAAAAATATTTCTTAAATTATAGGCTTAAATAATACCATGAAATATGCCATTTATTATATACCCAATATAATAATGTGAAAAAGTGGTATCAAATATTACTACATTCTTTGCTCAAAAAGTATAAATGTGTGTGTGTATACACACACACACACACACACACACACAGAAAAGTTAACAGAAGTTATATCTGAATGGAAGGACTACAGGTAAGTAAGACAGAGTATTGTTTGTTTGGATTTTAACTTCACATTTGTGGTATCTGCTTTTCCCTAAAACGCAAAGTGAAATTTGTAAATATTTAAAAAAAACATACCATCATTGACTCGGTAACATAAGTTACACTTCCATCTCCTTTGATCAAGAAAGTTGACAAAAGGGTTGATATATGTCCTACAGGAGCGGCATCTCACAATTGTACTGGAGGTCACCACAGGCAATTGCTAAAAAAACAAAACTAATTTTTTAAAGGCAGTGATCATCATGTCTAAAGGCCAAACATTAAACCATACCTCCCAAGTAACTTCTGAAATACTGTAATTTTGGAGAAAAAAACAAAGGGTAAAAGGATGTGTTCAAATTGTCCCATACAAAAAATTATGTAGCTAAAATGTACTGATTTTTAAAACTACTCTTTTTCTCCAGGAACATTCTCATTTAATCTTGCCTTTTAAAAAGCATTTATTTTCTCCTTAAATATTTATATTCTAAGACCAATGAAATGACCAAGTAAATTATTAGAAATTTTCTTCAAGTTACATTAAGAGGCTTACTAAGTTTGAATAAAAGAACTGTCACAAAGTAAGGTAAGGATAAATTATATTTAAATATTGAATTAAACTCTGCTGTTATACTTCTATTTAAAGTTTATCCTGGGGCACCTGGGTGGCTCAGTTAGTTAAGTGTCTGCCTCTGGCTCAGGTCATGATCTCAGGATCCTAGGATGGGGCCTCACAAGCTCCCTGCTCAGTAGGGGAATCTGCTTCTTCCTCTGCCCCTGCCCCTGCTTGTGTTCTCTCTCTTGTTCACTCTCTCTCTCTCAAATAAAATAATAAATTAATTAATTAATTAAAGTTTATCCTTCACATTAAAAGTTCTCAAATCTTTTTTTTTTAATTTTTATTTATTTATGATAGTCACACAGAGAGAGAGAGAGAGAGAGGCAGAGACATAGGCAGAGGGAGAAGCAGGCTCCATGCACCGGGAGCCCGACGTGGGATTCGATCCCGGGTCTCCAGGATCGCACCCTGGGCCAAAGGCAGGCGCTAAACCGCCGCACCACCCAGGGATCCCAAAAGTTCTCAAATCTTAATATAAATTTGTTTTGGGATAGCCACTTCACTTATGTAATGATCCTCTCAAAAGTAAGTCAAGGTCCCAGAGCCTATGACAAAAGTAGAAGGGCTTCTTTGTTCTTCCCATGTGAGCAGAGGGAACGGCTTCCCAAAGAAACATACTTAATCCAAGAATGGCAGAAGTGGGAGACTGGGTACAGTATTTTTTTTTTAATATTTTATTTAATTTCAGAGACAGAGTGAACAAGAGAGAGAAAATGAGAGAAAGCACACATGAGCAGGGGGAGGTGTAGAGAGATAGGGAAGCAGACCAGACTCTCTACCCCTGTGGGGACAGGGAGCCCAAGGCAGGGCTCGATCCTTGGACTCTGCGATCATGACCTGAGCTGAAGGCAAATGCTAAACCAACTGAGCCACCAGGCACCCCCTGGGTAAAGTATTTTATTTTATTTTTAGTTATTTATACATTTATTTTTTAAGATTTTATTCATTATTCATGAGAGAGAGAGAGAGAGGCAGAGACACAGCCAGTGGGAGAAGCAGGTGCCCTGCGGGGAGCCCCATAACAGCCTTGATCCCAGGCTGCTGGGATCACGACCTGAGCCAAAGGCAGACACTCCACCACTGAGCTTCCTAGGCACCCTGGGTAAAGTATTTTATTTTATTTTTTAAAAGATTTTATTTTATTTTATTTTATGTTTTTAAAGATTTTATTTTTATTTTATTTTTTAAAATATTTTATTTATTCATGAGATATTTTATTTATATTTGAGAGAGAGACAGAGACAGAGATAGCGACAAAAAGCACAAGTGGGGATGAAAAGAAGCAGGCTTCCTGCCAAGCAAGGAGCCCAATACTGGGCTCCATCCCGGGACTCTGGGATTATGACCTGAGCTGAAGGCAGACGCGTAACCATCTAAGCCACCCAGGCACCCCAATTTATAACTTTTTAAAATAGCATGGTTTATTTTTTTTCATTGCCTTTATTCTATTCAGTACCTCTTGAGTTTTTCAAAAATAGGCTTATTTTGCCTAATTTTGAAGTGTTTGGTAATAAAGGTGATGGCCAAATTAGAAATAAAGGAACTTGTCAATGGTCAAATTCCTAAAGATTGCTCAGAAATTCTATATGTGATTCTTGCACTACTATAGAAAATTCCTCACCATCAAAATAATTTTGCATTAGACATTTACTTTCATTAGTGAAACATACCACTAGGTCTTTGAAAGGATGAAGCAGCAGTCCCAAAGGAAGTTTGGCTTTATTCAGTAAGGCCTGAGTCTGAGGAATGCTAGTCAGCGTGCATCGAAATAACCTATACCAAAGGAAAAATCATGTATCAAAATAAATTTTTTTCTTTTTAAAAATCATGTGTCAGTTGTTGCTATGATTATTTCTGGACCAAAGAAAGTGGTGAAAGGTACACATTTTAACAGTGGATCAAATTACAAAGAAACATTTCAATTATCCCTCTCAAATTTTATCCAATTAAATATTTATGTCCTACTCAGAAAGAGAGGCAGTATAATTAGTTGCAACCCAGTTGTATAATAGAACCAAAATAAAATATCTTCTTGGCTTGGCTTATTCATAAAAGACAATCTGGACTAACATATGACATACTTTTCTTTATATAAATCTAAATTACGCTGGAATTACAAGGTGATGACAATGTGCAAGTGCAAATTTAAGTTTATTACCAAAAAGATCAGTTTTGTTGAAGGTTCTAAAAAGACCGTTTAAGAATAACAAAATTAAGTATATCAGAGAGTTATCACCACATACATTTAAAAAAAATTTTTTTAAAGATTTTTATTTATTCATTCATAGAGACACAGAGAGAGAGAGGCAGAGACACAGGCAGAGGGAGAAGCAGGCTCCACGCAGAGAGCCCAACGAGGAACTCGATCCAGGGTCTCCAGGATCATGCCCTGGGCTGCAGGCGGCGCTAAACTGCTGTGCCACCGGGGCTGCCCTCACCACATACATTTAAACTAATGATCCACTTTAAGGGACAAAAAAAGTATTATGTTTGTTATGAAAAATAATTTAAAATGAGAGCAATAAAGGATTATATAGAATCAAATCCCCATACTTTGTTTTTTTTTTTGTTTTTTTAATTTTTTATTTATTTATGATAGTCACACAGAGAGAGAGAGAGAGAGGCAGAGACACAGGCAGAGGGAAAAGCAGGCTCCATGCACCGGGAGCCCGACGTGGGATTCGATCCCGGGTCTCCAGGATCACGCCCTGGGCCAAAGGCAGGCGCCAAACCGCTGCGCCACCCAGGGATCCCAAATCCCCATACTTTGGACTTTAAAATATTGTATTCACCGCAATGATAATGAGATGTCATAGTCCCATTAAAGCTCATAATAGCAATTATCAGCTTAGAAATTACAACCTTATTTCTTGAGCTAGAACATTTCAAATATCAAGTAAGCAATTAACAGAGTTCTTTTTTCTACATGAAAAGTTATTTTCATAAATTAAAGTTTGTACAGTTTATTCCTAATACATGAAGCCCCCAAAATCCAAAATTTCTAGGATAAAATATCATACTTAAGAAGAAATGCTATTTGAAGCCTTACTCTGGGTTACAATTGAGTTTCTGGATATCTTCATGCAAATTTGGAACAGGAGGCTGCAAAGGTGTTGATGGAAGCATGTTTCTTTCTTGAAGAAGATTGATAACTCTTAGCCCCTCTGGATGTAGACTTAATCCACTCATGCTTGCAGTTAAATGATTAGCACCTAAGGGAGTCTAAAAATACAAAATTTCAAAGTAACTAGACTTTATAATGTTTTCAGTTGAAAAGAGAAGTATAAGGACTTGGTTACTGGATTTCACTCTAAATAACAAAGCCAATCTAGATATCCTGGTCAATCTTTTTGGTTCTGGGGATATGTAATAAAACATAAGTCTTATGAAATAACCACTATCCTAATTGGTTAGAAGTATTAATTACACCTTCCTAAAACTTACATCTACATAGTTTAAATCAAAAGATGGAAAATTGGTAAAGAAACAAATCACAACCAAAAAGTTTACCTGAGTAAAGCCCTGTGGCCCACTTGAGTAATTCAAGGAAGAGGGTGGCATTCCAGTTGTACTAGGTGGTGCAGTGTTCTGATAACCAGGTGGTAAGGAGGGATATGAATATCCAACACTTCGGCTCATTGTGGGATTCTTATTAGCATACTGTGGTGTTGCTAGAAACAAGGTAACTTTTAAGTTCTATTTTATACTCCAGAATACTTTAAATAAACACCTAACTCTAAAATCCCTCAGGTAATTTAATACTTACATTTATCACATTTGCAACATAAGACAAATAAACAATACTAACAAAGTAATAGCAATGATTAATAATCCAGTTAATGTAGACTATAGCCATAAACATACAAAAATGAACTTGGTATATAAAAAAAAGCTTGATACAGTTAATTTACTTTTGTATCATTTACTAAACTTTATATTCAGACTAAAATTCTAATTCAAAACACTTCAGTGAAAACATATTAATGTTCAACTCGTTAAACAGAATAAATGTATTTATATAGATTTAATTGATAAAAATACTCTGGAGCCGTATCATAATAAAGCCCATAATCCCAATTCTGAAAGGAAAAAAAAGAAAACTAAAAAAAAAAAATGGATATAAAAAATGCTACCATAAGGTATTGTTGTATGACATGATTATGAATTTTTTCTTCACTGTTTCCTATAATGAACACATACTAAAACAAAGAAAACAGAAAAAAAAAACCCAAAAATAAAAAAAAACAGCTTTCATAGCATCTCACCCAAGAAGCCACCGCCTTCAATTTCATCGTAACTATTGTGAACCACCATAGATCCATTATTGGTATTTGATGCAATACCTAAAAAGGAAGTTTATTAATAATATTTAAACTAGAACAATTATAACAATTTCTGAAAATTCTGAACTAATGTCTAAAATTGAACATAACATTCTAAGTACTTTAACCCACAGCCCAGGAAAAGTGTCAAATGTTGAAATAAAAAATTCAAACAATTCAAGTTTTTAAATATAGAAAACATACATTTAAAAAAAGAAAAGAAATCATACATTTTAAATAATTTTATGAACTTCTAAAACAGATGGTCTTTGTGCAGTTTATAAAATTATACACTATCTGAAAGATTTCAGCAGTTGAGAGCAGCATTAAAAACCTTTAAAGAAAAAAAAAAAAACCTTTAAAGAATCATAAATAAATAAAAATCTTAAAAAAAAAATTTTTAAAAAGGGATCCCTGGGTGGCGTAGCGGTTTGGCGCCTGCCTTTGGCCCAGGGCGCGATCCTGGTAGACCTGGGATCGAATCCCACATCGGGCTCCCGATGCATGAAGCCTGCTTCTCCCTCTGCCTGTGTCTCTGTGCCTCTCTCTCTCTCTCTGTGACTATCATAAATAAATAAAAATTTTAAAAAAAATTTAAAAACCTTTAAAGAGCAGTACACAACAAAAAAAGTTATCAAAATCAATACTATTTAAAAAATAAATTATGAAGATAAAAATACTTTTTTTTTTTTCAAAATATGGAACACAGTGGAATCTAGAATTAATTTGAAGGTGATATAAATAAATCACAATGATTGCTTTCTTCTGGGGAACAGCCACTAAAATAAATAAAAATCTTAACTTTCTTTCCCCTCATTTTAAAGACTTAAAGATAAATGCCAGGGACATCTGATTATGAAGAATCTATCTATTTCTAGATACCTCTATTACTTATGAGCTCTAACTCGGGTATAGAAGAAACTAAACTTAGTGAACAGCATCAACCTTTAGCTTCTAAGTACAAAGGTGCCAACTTTTAATAGTCATTCTAACACCAAATAGATTAAGTTTAATAGTTTCAATAAAACCAACTTCTTGGGCAGCCTGGGTGGCACAGAGGTTTAGCGCCACCTTCAGTCCAAGGATTGAGTCCCATGTGGGGCTCCCTGCATGAAGCCTGCTTCTCCCTCTGCCTGTGTCTCTGCCTCTCTCTCTCTTTCTCATGAATAAATAAAATAAAATCTTAAAAAAAAACCAAACCCAACTTCTTTCCAGTTCTCAAGACCACCATGACTTTAACCATGAGTTGATACAGAAAACTTTAGTAAAACTGTTTATAGGGATCCCTGGGTGGCTCAGCAGTTTAGTGCCTGCCTTTGGCCCAGGGCCCAATCCTGAAGACCCAGGATCGAGTCCCGCGCCAGGCTCCTGGCATAGAGCCTGCTTCTCCCTCTGCCTGTGTCTCTGCCTCTCTCTCTCTCTCTATGTCTATCATGAATAAATAAATAAAATCTTAAAAAAAAAATTTATAAAAGTAAACAAAACCATTCGGTGTATTTTTAGTTGGTTAAAAATGCAAATATTTATTGTAGCTTAATTTTTAAAGTTATAATGTGGCAAACAATGGGACATTATCATTTTGTTACTCATCATTAACACCATTGTTTTCAAAATATTTACAAGTTGGTCTTTTCTCTACTTAAAATACTTAAAAAAAAAAGGAAATGCTAGAAGAAAAAATAAAAATAATATTTATTATATTCAGTAGTAGGATATGCACAGTAGTTTTTCCACTCCTGCTTTCGTATTTCCACATTTTGCTGCAATGGTTAGGCTAAAATCAAATTTTTTACTTGACAAAATATATTGTTTAAACTAATAAACTTGTATTTTTTAAGTTATATCTGAAGATAATGCTTTAAAAGATGTTACTGAAAGAAAAAAAACATGTTACTGTTTATATGTAACTTCAAAATACTTGCATATTTTACTTTTTATTTATGCTCATAAATATTTGTTGACATTTACAATAATAAATGTCATAAGTCAAAATACTGCTTCTATGGAAAAGAGCCAATATATTAAAAGGATAGTTCTAATACCATGCCTAGAGAAGCAGAAATTCTCCTCTCATCTTCATCCGCCAAAAGGCACCTAACTTTACAGCTAAAATTGTTAAAATCTGCCCAGCAACAAAAAAAGTTAATAGCAGTAGTTCCCAAATACTAGGCCTAGCACAGGGTAGTAGAATCCTAAGGGGCTTTTTTAAAACTCTAAATTTCTGAAGGCCATCCTTAACCAAAACAACCATATTTTCTGGAAAAGGTATTATGTAAATGAACATAATTAATATTCATCCTTCTACAAGTCAAAACTTAAGAACTTGGTTTTGCCTTGCTTACCTTCTTGGTTGACAGCTGAATTAAATGAGGGCTGGGTTACAGCTCTTTGTGATGATTTTTGAGGAGTGAGGGCCCTCACTGGAAGTGGTCCTCCAGTTGGAGGGGGCCCAAGAGGAGCTCCTGGTTGGAAAGTGGTAGGCAGAGGTGGATTCACTAAGGGAGGTGCAGAACCTATAGAAACAGTTTTTCACAAGTCACTTAAAAACTTAAGAAAAAGGGCAAAACAGCCTTTTACCAAATATGAGTAACTTTCAAATTTATATTTTAATTAAAATCACCAACAAAATACCAGGAATATGTTACCTGCCCAGGTTTATGACTTTTTCATTTATATGCATGCTTTACACATTTACAAGTCTCTTTTATATGCTTATTTGCCAATTATTAAAGCAGCATCAAATCACTTAAAGGGTAGATATAATGTCCTGTTTATTGATTAATTTTTTATTAACTGGTCACAGAGGTTCAACAAGGCCATATCAAATATTCCAATAGAAATTAACATAAATAAAATGTTATCCATGGCCTGTTAATGTATCCATTCAATTAACATCAACATCAACTAGAAAGCTTGACAGCTTTCTAAAACTAAAAACTATTGTGGTTATTCTAAATTCTCCAAGTTTTATTTCATTTTGCTTCATTTTAATTGAGGCACAACCTGTTAAAATGGGATTATAAATTTGTACCTTGTTCCATGTTTACCTAGTTATAATTAAAGGTAGTTTACTCTTAATGATGGTTCAAAGACTGTATTAAGAACAGTCCCTAGGGGCTCCTAGATGCCCCAGTTGAGTGATGGACTCTTCTTGATTTTGGCTCAGGTCATAATCTCAGGGTCGTGGGATAGAGGCCTGTGTGGGAGTCTGCACTGAACATGAAGCCTGCTTAAGGTTCTCTCTCTCCCTCTTCCTCTGTCTCTCTCTCTGCCTCTGCTCAGGAGTGCTCCCTGTCTTAAAAAAAAAAAAAAAAAAAAGGGCACCCCCCTCTCTCACTCAAAAAGAAAGAAAGTAAAGAACGCTCCCTGGGCTTAAAAATCAGGAAATGAGGGCAGCCCGGGTGGCTCAGTGGTTTAGCGCCGCCTTCAGCCCAGGGCCTGATCCTGGGGACCTGGGATCGAGTCCCAAGTCGGGCTCCCTGCATGAGCCTGTTTCTCCCTCTGCCTGTGTCTCTGCCCACCCCACCCCCCCGTGTCTCTCATGAATAAATAAAATCTTTTAAAAAATTAAAAAAAAATAAAGCAGAAAACTTTTCTAAAAATCAGGAAATGGGGATCCCTGGGTGGCGCAGCGGTTTAGCGCCTGCCTTTGGCCCAGGGCGCAATCCTGGAGACCCAGGATCGAATCCCACATTGGGCTCCCAGGTGCATGGAGCCTGCTTCTCCCTCTGCCTATGTCTCTGCCTCTCTCTCTCTCTCTGTGTGTGACTATCATAAATAAATGAAAATTAAAAAAAATCAGGAAATGATTTAAAGTATATACTTTATAAAACACTGGTATTCAAGAGGTTTAACAGTACTCATCAAACTAAACTAAGAATGACATGATATCTGTCCTTTATATCTATTAGATCTCGCTGCCTTGATTTTACCAGTTTTCTATAGGACAGTAAGTTCTGATGAGTGTAAAAACATCATCAGTTTCGACAGTTTTTATATATCTCTATGATATCAAAAGTTCTAAAACCCACACCACCTGCTCATTCAAGTCAACAGTGTTCCCACCTTCTCATTTGCCAAAGAAGAGGAACAAAGTAGACAAAACAGATAAAATACTAGTGTTAAGAATGTGATTAATTTTTCATTCCAGGACTTTTTTTAATCCTCTGAATTTGTAAGTGAAATAGATTATTAATAAGTAAAATTTACTTCTATTCTACCCGTATTTGTAAAACCTTGTAGTTTTTTAAAATAAGGGAATAAAGATACCCAGATATGAAAATTTTCAATGTTTCTTCAATACTATTCAATTCTCCACGGTCAAACTGAAAAAATGATCGTATTACTGAACCTTATAGCTCCCAATAAGATGAACTGGTGCCCTGTTGACAACTGAAGACAAAGATTACTGCCCATATAACTCCCTTATCAAGGAAGCACTGATACATATCCAGGGCAATACAGACAAGTCAAAGGAACAAAAGGACAAGGTACACTACCAACTCAGCAGGAGCAAGAATGTATGATACATCTGACCACAAAGGTGTAACAACCTAATGTTCAACCAAATACAAGTGAGCGTAGAGAGATTTTTCAGAGGTTTGGGAAAAAAATTTGAAACTACAACATGCTACATTTCATAAAGTACACATTTTTTTTCTAGCTGAATAATTTTTTTCCTTTTCAAGTAGGCTACATACTCAGCATGAAGTCCAACGCAAGGGCTTGAACTCATGACCCTGAGATCAAGCCTGAGCTGAGTCCAAGAGTTGGACGCTTAACCAACTGAGCCACCCAGGTGTCCCTCAAGTTGAATAATTCTTATTTGTAATTAATAGCTAGAGTTTTAGAACCTGCCCTCTGATATCTCTAAAGCTAATGTAAAAAATGTTAAAAGATGGGTTATTAGAAAAAAAAAAAAAGTCAGGTGGGTCACCCGGGTAGCTCAGTCAGTTAAGCACCTGCCTCACTCAGCTTAGGTCGTGATCCCAGGGTCCTGGGATGGAGCCCTGCTTCGGGCTCTCCTGCTCAATGGGGATTCTGCTTCCTGCTCTGCTCCTGCCCTGTTGATGCCTGCAAATGCTAGCGTGCGTGCTCTCTATCTGAAATAAAAATAAAGTCTTAAAAAAACAAAAAAAAAAAAAGAAGAAAGAAAAATAGAGAAATTTGATATGTGGACTCAAAACTTAGGATAACCTACAGTTTTGAGAACAGATAATCAGGCACCTACTATGAATGATGTGTTTTAAAAAAAATGAAAGTAAAAAATGAGCAATTTTTAGAGGTATCTAAGAAAAAAAGAGTAGTCATACATTTATTTAAGGTTCATTTTCTTAGTGCATGTATCTTTCTTTCCTCTTATATAGGAAACTTCTTAAATTTTGTCACCGGCTTATGTCTCTTTCACCACATCTGTGGTGTTGCCTTCTACCTAATGACTTGTGAAACCCCCCGAAATTTCAGATTATTGATAATGTGCTTTTTTTTTTTTTTTTTTTTTTAAACATTTTTATTTATTTATGATAGTCACAGAGAGATAGAGGCAGAGACATAGGCAGAGGGAGAAGCAGGCTCCATGCACCGAGAGCCCGACGTGGGATTCGATCCCGGGTCTCCAGGATCGCGCCCCGGGGCAAAGGCAGGCGCCAAACCGCTGCGCCACCCAGGGATCCCGATAATGTGCTTTTTAATGAGAAAATACGTCTACCACTAAATAATTTTTAAATAGTAGCTTTACCCATTTTCTTGTGGCTCTGGGCAAAGTATTCAAGCCTTACATTTATCTGTAAAAGAGACTGTTGCGAAGATAAGTAAGATATCACATATAAAAGTTTGGTAAAGTGCTGGAAAATAAAAATATTCATTAAATGTTACCTATAGTTATCAACAATGACATGAAAATTCATTAATTTCAACTCACTGATGCTCATGGTGCCAAATGACTAAGAATAAAAGTAACCAAAGGATTTCAGTTTGACTACTGCAGAAGACTTCTACAAAGAAACCAATTTCTAGAAGCAGCTTTAACCTTTATAGGCCATAATGCAAAATGAATTCACCAGAACCAATGACTGATCAGAGGCTAAGAAAAATAATTTCAGCAGTTAAAATGTATGTAGTATACAGAAATACATATAAAAGGTAACCATTGACATTATTATTTCATCTGGAAGTTTTTACTAGTTCCTTGACAATGTTGGCTGAACAGAATCAATCTGCAGATCTCAATACAGAATTTTAAAAGCTTTTCAAAGTAACACTATTAACTTTGTTAAGTGTACAAGACACTAATTTTAAAGCTAAATAGGAACAGTGAAATGATTAAGTGAACTTGTGAACTAGATACAAACACTGATGTACAAGCTGATGTATAAAATCCACACAATCCCAATCAAAATCACAGGTGCCTTCTTTGCAAAAATTGACAAGCTAATCCGAAAATTCTTATGGAAATGCCAATGGACCCAGAACAGCCAAAACGAAGTTGGGAGGATACCTGGGTGGCTCAGTCTGTTAAGTGTCTGACTTTGGCTTAGGTCATGATTGTGGGGTCCTGAGATGGAGCCCAAAGTTGAACTTTCTCAGTGGGGAGTCTGCTTCTCCCTCTCCCTCTCCACCCTCTCTGCTTGTGCTCTCTCTCTCTCAAATAAATAAAATCTTAAAAAAAAAGAAAAAAGAAAAAGTTGCAGGAGTCATACTTCCCAAATTCAAAGCTTACTATAAAACCTACAGTAATCAAAACAAAAACAAAAACAAAACACCTACAGTAATCAAGTTGTTTAGTACTAGTATAAAGATAGATATAGATCATTAGAAAAGAATTCAGAGTACAGAAATAAACCTGTACATTTGTGATCAGTTGATTTTCAATAAGGGTGCCAATACCATTCAATGGAAGAAAAAACAGTCTTTCCATCAAATAATCCTGGGACAAATGTATACCTATATGCACAAGAATGAACACCATACACAAAACTTAACTCCAAATTGATCAAAGACCTAAATATGAAATCTAAAACTATAAAACTCTTACAAGAAAAGATAAACATAACTCTCTGCCCACTGCTTTCTGACTGCACTTCTGCTAATACCACTCCTCACTACAGAAGTTACTGTCTGTTCTGACCTGCCCCTCTAGGATCCTACAGTTTCTGGGGACCAAAACTGTCTAAGCCATAACAAAAAGATAACCTAAGCCTCAGATCCAGACCAAAAAGAGACCACAGGGATTGAGCTTCTTAAGATGGAACCAGTTAGGGACACCTGGGTGGCGGCTGAGCATCTGCCTTCGGCTAAGGGTGTGATCCTGGGTCTGGGGATTGAGTCCCACATCGGGCTCCCTACAGGGTGCCTGCTTCTCCCTCTACCTGTGTCTCTGACTCTCTCTCATGAATAAATAAATAAAATATCTTAAAAAAAAAAATGGAACCCAGTTAATAAAAGTAATGCAAGTCCTAAGGAAGTGGTTCTGCATACACACCTGATTCCCTGAAATATCATGGGTGACTTAAAAAAATACAGAGGAGGGATGCTTGGGTGGCTCAGCAGTTGAACGTCTGCCTGTGGCTCAGAGCCTGATCCTGGATTCCCAGGATCAAGTCCCACATTGGGCTCCTTGCATGAAGGAGCCCTCCCTCCCTCTGCCTGTGTCTCTGCCTCTCTCTCTCTGTGTCTCTCATGAATGAATGAATGAATGAATGAATAAATAAAATTTTTTAAAAAATAGAGGATACCTTCAAAGGAAAAAAGCAAACTATTTTTTTTAAAAAAATCAATAGTCCTCCATACATTTTAAAGCTTAAAATATTATAACACCTAAACAAGCAAAATTTTCCCATCCCTACATAGTAAGTACTCCTTTGAGAACTCTACGAAAAAAAAAAAAAAAAAAAGAACTCTACCTGATTTTGTGAGGTTGTTCTGAAGTGAAGGATCTCCAGAAGAAACATACTGATGACTTGTCAAATTTGTATTCCCAGATATAGTTGGTTGGGATGATGAACGAGGACAATGGTTTATCTGTGATCCTGTGGATGGATAGTTATACTGCCAATTCAAAGGTGGCTGTATGTTGGCTCCAGGAAGAAAGCTACCAGAAGGCATTGGTGTAGCAGCTGGGTTCTGAGAAGTAGGTAGTGGCATTCGGGGAACAGGAACACTGGGAAGTGAAGATGTCACTGGATTAGAAGCCACAGGTGGTCTATAAAGAGTCTGCCCAGGTCCCTGATAATTACTTAATGGAGAAACAGTCTGAGAACCACCATAGTTAGACTGTCCAGAGACTGGATTCAAAGTCTTTGCTGGTATTAGATGAGGGTAGGATCCTGGAAGCTGGGAATTATATCCTTGGTTCACTGACACTTGTGAAGACATCAGTGCATTTTGGACAGGACCTTCCAATAAGATGGAGAAAAATTAGTCTTGCAAACAAAGCAATAAAAATACTTTAAGAAATACAGTAAAACACATGGTACTCTTACAATTCAACAAGAAAAAGACAAATAATCCAATTTTAAAATGAACAAAGGATTCATTCAAATATATTTCCAAAGAGATATACAAATGGCCAATAAGCATATGCAAAAACACCAACATTATTAGTCATTAGAGAAATGCAAATCAAAACCACGGTAATATAGCACTCACACCAAATAGGATGACCAAAATGAAAAAGACCGTAAACATTTTAGTGTTAACAAGAATGTGGAGAAACTGGAACCCTCACACGTTGCTAGTAGATATGTAGAATGGTGCAACTACAGTGGAAAACAGTTTGGTTAGTCCTCAAAGTATTAAACATAGTTTTCCTTTTTTTATATATTTTTATTTATTAATTCATGAGAGACACAGAGAGAGAGAGAGACAGAGACACAGGCAGAGGGAGAAGCAGGCTCCATGCAGGGAGCCAATGTGGGACTCAATCCCGGGTCTCCAGGATCACACCCTGGGCGGAAGGCAGATGCTAAACTGCTGAGCCACCCAGGCTGCCCTAAACATAGTTTTCATATAATCTAGCATTTCCACTCTTACCTTGCATTAAAAACTCATGTACAGATGTTCATACCATCATTATTCATAATTGCCAAAAAGTGGAAACAACCTAAATGTCCATCAACTGATGAACAGATAAACAAAAGGGGTATATCTATACAATGGGAATTATTTGGTCATTAAAAGGAGTGAAATATTAATGACATTTTACAACATAGATAAACCCTGAAAACATTATGCTGGTCACAAAAGAGCACACATTGGGGACACTGGGTGGCTCAGTGGTTGAGCATCTGCCTTCAGCTCAGGACGTGATCCTGGGATCAAGTCCCGCATTAGGCTCCCTACAGGGAGTTTGTTTCTCCCTCTCCCTCTGCCTGCCTCTGCCTCTCTTTCTGTGTCTCTTGTGAATAAATAAAATCTTAAAAAAAAAAAAAAAGAGCATACACTGTATGATTCATTGATATAAAACATCCAGAACAGCAAAATCCACAGATACAGAGATTTGTGGTTGCAGGGGATGGGGGAAGGAGGCAGTGGTGAGTACAAATGGAATAGTTTCTTTGGGGGGGGTTATAAAAATATGATAAAATTGATAGTAGTGATGGTTGCAACACCCTGTAAATACACTTAAAAATCACTGAATTGTACATTTTAAAGGTGTTATTAAAAAATCCCTAAAACTATCACTTCTACTCAGGAATATACTGTTATTTCTGTGGCTAAAATTAGACAATAAAAGGAAATAAGATTTTTTTTTTTTTAAGATTTTCTTTCTCTCTTTGAGAGAAAGAGCATGAGCATGAGCAGGGAAGAGGGACAGAGGAAGAAAAGGAAACAGACTCCCTGCTGAGCGGGGAGCCCCACATGAAGCTCTATTCTAGGACCCTAGGATCATGACCTGAGCCAAAGGCAAACGCTTAACCCACTGAGCCAGCCAGGTGCCCCAAGATAAACATTTTTTAAAAGACAGCACTCAGGGGTGCCTGACTGGTTCAGGTGGTAGGGTGTGCAACTCTTTTTTAAATATTTTATTTACTTAGGGACACCTGGGTGTCTCAGTGGTTGAGCATCTGCCTCCAGCTCAAGGCATGATCCTGGAGTCCCGAGATCGAGTCCCACATCGGGCTCCCTGCATGGAGCCTGCTTCTCTCTCTGCCTATGTCTCTGCCTTTCTCTCTGTGTCTCTCATGAATAAATAAATAAAATCTTTAAAAAATTTTTATTTACTTATTTATCTGAGAGGGAAAGAGAGAGGAAGAATGAGGAGGAGCAGGAGACAAGCAGATTCCGTGCTGAGCTTGGAGCTCTACTCAAGGCCTGATCTCATGACCCTAAGATCATGACCTGAGCAGAATTCAAAAGTTGGGGGCACATGGGTGGTTCAGTGGCTTAAGCGTCTGCCTTCAGCTCAGGTCATGATCTCATGGTTCAGAGATGAAGCCCTGCCTCAGGCTCCCTGCTCAGCAGAAAGCCTGCTTCTCCCTCTCCCTCTGCCTCCTTCCTCCTACTCATGCTCTGTCTTGATCTCTCAAATAAATAAACAAAATCTTAAAAAAAAAAAAAAAGGGAAAAGAAAAGAATTCAAGAGTTGAATGCTGGGGAATCCCTGGGTGGCTTAGTGGTTTAGTGCCTGCCCTTGGCCCAGGGTGTGATCCTGGAGTCCTGGGATCAAGTCCCACATCAGGCTCCCTGCATGGAGCCTGCTTCTCCCTCTGCCTGTGTCTCTGCCTCTCTCTCTCTCTCTCTCTCTCTGTATCTCATTAATAAATAAATAAAATCTTAAAAAAAAAAAAAGAGTTGGATGCTTAATGCAGTGAACCACCCAAGCACCCCAGCCCCTAATCTTTAAATATGTACCTATAACAAAAACCCTCATCTTTGAGTTTAATAAATGTATATGGTAAAGTCACTGTCAACTGACATCAATTACTCCACTTAATGGTGAAATACCTCATAAATAAATAAGCTATTTGAAAATTTCCTACTCCTTTTCCTTTTAGCTCCAGCCACACCTACCCTCTTAATGTTCCTTCCACAAGCTTAATATGCTCCCACCATAGGGTTCTTCACTTTTTACTCTGCCAAGAATGCTGTTCCCCTGGATAATCTCACTCAATCTCTTTATTTTGAATAATCTCCTCAAAGAAGCACTACCTGAACACATCTAAAATAGCATCTTTCATTCTTTTCACCTCTGACCCTGATTTATTTTTCTTTCTAGTGTTAAAGTGACACCACATTATTTATTTATAGTCTATCTCACTATAACATATGGTCCACGAAGATAGGGACTTTATTTGGAGAAATGTGATAATCAACTGTAATAAAGACTAGTTTCTTTTTTTTTTTTAAGATTTTATTTATCTATTCATAGACACACAGAGAGAGAGAGAGACAGAGACAGAGAGACAGAGACACAGGCAGAGGGAGAAGCCGACTCTATGCAGGGAGCCCGATGTGGGACTCAATCCCAGGTCTCCAGGATCAGGCCCTGGGCTGAAGGCGGCACTAAACCACTGAGCCACCCAGGCTGCCCAAAGACTAGTTTCAAACGTTATTGTGATCACCTGATGGAATCCGTTAAAAGTAAAAAACTTATTTCATGATATGACACCATGTTAGATATTCTTATAAGCAATACTTTTAAATAAACTTAGGGCACCTGGGTGGCTCAGTCAAACAGCCCACTCTTGATTTCCGCTCAGGTCATGATCTCAGGATTGTGAGATCAAGCCCTACTCAGTGTGGACTTGCTTAAGATTTTCTGTCTCCTTCTGCCCCTACCCCCTTTCACAATTAATTAATTAATTAATTCCCCTCTCAGAATTAATTAATTCTAAATAAATAAATAAGCTAAAAGGCAAAGTAGTCCCTTTCCTAAAAAATTCAGTCCTCAAGACATGGAGAGGGGGATGAGGTGTAAGCATCCACACTGGAGGCAAGCTGGTATAGAATGAGGAAGCAACACCAGCAATGGGAGAATGGTTATATACAAGAGAATTGACCAAATAAATACATATAGGAATCCCTGGGTGGCTCAGCGGTTTGGCGCCTGCCTTGGGCTCAGGGCATGATCCTGGGATCCGGATCAAGTCCCACATCAGGCTCCTTGCAGGGAGCCTGCCTCTCCCTCTGCCTGTGTCTCTGCCTCTCTCTCTTTCTGTCTCTCATGAATAAATAAACAAATCTTAAAAAAAAAAAAAATACTGAGGGACGCCTGGGTGGCTCAGCGGTTGAGCACCGGCCTGCCTTTGGCCCAGGGCGTGATCCTGGGGTCCCAGGATCAAGTCCCGCATTGGGCTCCCCATAGGGAGCCTACTTCTCCCTCTATGTCTCTGCCTCTTTCTGTGTCTCTCATGAATAAATAAATAAATCTTAAAAAACAAACAAACAATGATAGCCTCCAGCAACTATAAAAGGCAAAACATTCTTTGTTAGAGCTTCGGATAAGGAATGGAGCTCTAACGACCTATTTCCGGCTTCTGACCTCCCCAACTTTAAAATGACAATTTTGTGTTGTTTTAAGCCACCAAATTTATGGCAATTTGTTATAACAGCAATACAAACTAATACATCGTAAGAATATGATTTATATGAAACACAGTGATGCTTCTCACAGAGTTAGTATTCAATAAATGTTTGCTGTCTTCATCGAAGAAAACATATATTTGTGCCCTTAACACTGCAGCACTCACATCTGTTCATAAACCAAATAATTTCATCTGAACTAAACATTTTTTTAATCTTTCATTTAGTTAAAAACTGATCCTATAATTATTCTAAATTATTCACCTTATTCCAAATAGTTAAGAACATTCTATTTATGTCATCATTGAAATAAACACATTTATCAATACCATCAGAGAAACAAAGGTCCACTCCAACCCTGCCCTCAAGTAGCTTGTGGTCCAGATTGGAGGACAAAGAACCAGGCATGGACAATAAAGTATGATGTGACAAGTGGCAACTCAGGACACTGTGAGAGCACCAAGGAAGCAGCACTTAGGTTAAACTGAAGGCAGAAAGGTAGCAGAGATAATTTCCTGAGAAAGGGAAGTTTCAACTAGGATCTTAAGAGACAATCAGATTTAGTTCCAGGAAAAGGAGTATCAAGAATGTTTCCAGAAAAAGGAGCAAGATGTACAACAGCCTGTGGTCAAAAAAGGGTGTTGTGAAAAAAGTTCAGCATAACAGAACAAAAGTCAAGTGACTGAAGCAAATGTCTGAAGTGAAACATGAGTTCAGAACTATTCCCTTAATGAATCTGTATTTCAGGGGCACCTGCGTGGCTCAGTCAGTTAAGCGTCCAACTCTTGATTTGGGGCTTAGTTTTTTATCTTAGGGTTGTAGGATGGAGACCCCAGTTGGGCTCCATGCTCAGCGCCAAGTCTCCTTGTTCCTCTCCTTCTGCTCCAACCCTGATCACTCACACTCTTTCTTTTTTTCTCTCTCATAAATAAACAAAATCTTAAAAAAAAAAAAAAAAGTCTAGATTTCAGCCTAAGGGCACTAGAAGAACTTTGGAAAGGCTACCTTGGGACATTTTAAATTTGCACAAAAGAGAACTTCTCGGGGATTAGAGGAGAGATTAGAGACTGAAAGGAATCTATTGCTATAGTCCAGGCAAGAAACCATTGACTAAATAGCAGCAGTGGGAATCCAGAGATCTTTAAATCAATAAAAACATTTGCCAAAAACTAATTCATAAGCATATTGTGGGACATGTGGATAAAAACAGACATCTCGGGCAGCCTGGGTGAGGCAGCCATTTAGCGCCACCTTCAGCCCAGGGTGTGATCCTGGAGACCTGGGATTGAGTCCCACGTCAGGCTCCCTGCATCGAGACTGCTTCTCCCTCTGCCTGTGTCTCTGCCTCTCTCTCTCTCTCTCTCTCTGTGTGTGTCTCTCATTCATTCATTCATTCATGAATGATTAAAAAAAAAGACATCTCACAGCCTGGTTTTATCATAAGATTTGTATTTTTAGGGCAGCGGGGGGGGGGGGGGTGCTCAGTGGCTTAGGGCCGCCTTCAGCCCAGGGTGTGATCCTGGAGACCCGGGATCGAGTTCCGCATCGGGCTCCCTGCGTGGAGCCTGCTTCTCCCTCTGCCTGTGTCTCTGCTCTCTCTCTCTGTCTCTCATGAATAAATAAATAAACTCTAAAAAAAAAAAAAAAAAAAGATTTGTATTTTTATTTATTGTTTTATCATAGGCTAATGCAAAAAAGGCCTTTGAGCCACGTGCTGCCAAATGAAAACTAGGGATCATCAAAATGCACAAAATAGGGGCACATGGATGGTTAAGAGTCCAAGTCTTGGTTTTGGTTCAGTTCGTGATCTCAGGGTCCTGGGACTGAGCCCCATATCAGGATCCTTGCTTAGCGCAGAGCCGACTTATCAAGATTCTGTCTACTTTGCCCCTCCCCGCCATATGCTCTCTGTCTTTCAAATAAATAAAATCATTTTTTTAAGTGCACAAAATAAATAGGTGCCTGACTAGCTCTGTCAGTAGAGCATGTGACTTTAAAAAAAAAAAAAAGAGGGCAGCCCGGGTGGCTCAGCGGTTTAGCGCTGCCTTCAGCCCAGGGCTGGATCCTGGAGCCCTGGGATGGAGTCCCACGTCAGGCTCCCTGCATGAAGCCTGCTTCTCCCTCTGCCTGTGTCTCTGCCTCTCTCTCTCATTCTGTGTCTCTCATGAATAAATAAATAAAATCTTAAAAAAAAGAGAGAGAGAAAGAAAAAAAGATTGCTGGGCTTAAACCTTACTTAAGTCATTAATAAATTAAGGAGCCCATGAAAATTACAGATTAGAGATTATGAATCAGTCCAGAACACACCTCTGTGGCATGTGAGTTATTCTGACCATAGGGCATGAGTTCCTGAAATCTTTTATCCATCCAAAATAGAGCGTCCCAAAAGAATGCCAAAAATTCAATTATCATAAATCTCTAACCCAGGAACAACCAAAGATAACTGACTCTTATCATCTGAGAAGTTTCCACACCACACCTAAACATACACTGTCACAAAACTATCAAATCTCCCATTTATTCTACTAAGACCCTATTTATTTTTCATAAAAATCAGTTTGTTTCCTCTTACATGCCCTTCTCTTCTTCCCCTTCCCCTATTAAGATTGTACCTAAGTCACAAATTCTATCTGCCTCCTTGAGTCATTTTTGTAAACTCTCATACTACATAAGAAAATGATGTCTTCTTTCTTGATAATCTGTCTCTTGCCAGTTTAATTCACAGGCCCCCAAACACCCAATCTAACAATGTAGAAAAAGTTCTTCCCCAACAACTGAAAACAAGTCTCACCTTTTTTTTTCATTTTGTAAAAGATTTTATTTATTCATTCATGAGAGATACAGAGAGAGAGGTAGAGACATAGGCAGAGGGAGAAGCAGGCTCCATGAGGGGAACCTGATGCTGGACTTGATCCCAGGCTGCTGGGATCACGACCTGAGCCAACCTGAGCTCAACCACTTAACCACCCAGGTGCCCCCTTTTCTTCATTTTTTAAGATTTTATTTATAAGAGAGAGAGAGAAAGAGAGAATGAACTGGGGGAGTAGAGGGAGAGGGAAAAGAAGACTCCTCATTAAGTGCGAAGCCTGATGTGGGGCTCAATCCAGGACCCCAAGATTATAACCTGAACCAAAGTCAGAGGCTTTACTGACAGTCACCTAGGTGCCCCTCATTTTTTTTTTAAGTAGGCTCCATGCCCAGTGTGGAGCCCAATGTGGGGCTCCAACTCACGACCCTGAGATCAAGATCTGAGCTAGGATCAAGAGTCAGATGCTCAACCCACTGATCCACCTAGGTGGCCCTTGTCTTTAAAAAAAAAAAAAAAGAAGGGGATCCCTGGGTGGCGCAGCGGTTTAGCGCCTGCCTTTGGCCCAGGGCGCAATCCTGGAGACCCGGGATCGAGTCCCACATCGGGCTCCCGGTGCATGGAGCCTGCTTCTCCCTCTGCCTGTGTCTCTGCCTCTCTCTCTCTCTCTCTCTCTCTGTATGACTATCATAAATAAATAAAAAAAATTAAAAAAAAAAAAAGAAGAACAGTGACCATGATAATCACCCAAATGATGTTCCAACATTCAAAATTAAAACAATCCGATCAATTTTGGCTTCAGCCAAACATAATCCATTGGAGTAATGTTTTAACTTTGAACTGTACTGCTTTTGCAGATGTTTTTTAATGTTTTAGTTTTACCTTGTACAACAGCTATAAACCTATGAAGTTTATGCCTAGGTTTTCTGTTTGCATATACATTTTATAAAAAATAAAATGGGGTTGCAAAGAAATACTTAACATCTAATATAAGTTTCATAAAACTGACTGAAGAAATACAACTGATGGGATTTGATGTGGAAGTGATTATGTGAATTCATGTGGAAGTGAACAGAGGAAGCAATCAGGGATAACTCCCCAGATTCTAACCTGAACAACTCAGTGGATGGCAGTACCATTCACTGGATAGAAGGAAAGGAAAAGAAAAGAATTGGGGAAGGCTGAGAAGAGAAAAGGGAAGAAAGACTGAAGAATTATTTTTTTTTAAGATTTTATTTATTTATGAGAGACACACAGAGAGAGAGGGGGGCAGAGACACAGGCAGAGGGAGAAGCAGGCTCCATGCAGAGAGCCCGACATGGGACTTGATCGCAGGTCTCCAGAATAAGGCTCTGGGCCGAAGGTGGCGCTAAACCGCTGAGCCACCTGGGCTGCCCTGAAGAATGATTTTAAAGATACTTTCAGGTGCCACCAAGAAATCCAAGTACAGATGTACAAGAGAAAGAGATTTATCTGCAGCCAAAGATATGGGTTTCTACTTACGATATAACGTTGGCAATCACTGGCATATGTACAACATTTGATACCATGGGGATTAATGATATTGAGGAAATATGTACAGAGTAAGAAACCGTGCCACAGAAATGATGTGAAATAATGTTTATAGCTATTTTTTGGAGATTTTTTAAAGGCTTTTTGTTTTGTTTTGTTTTAGTACAATCTCTATAGCCAATGTCGGACTTAAAATCATAAGAGCCCGTGCTCTACTGACTGAGCCAGCCAGATGTCCCTAAATATTTTAAAGTAATCTCTACACCCAACATGGGATCCAAACTCACAACCCTGAGACCAAGAGCCACATACTGTACTGACTGAGCCACCTAGGCACTCTTATTGTTGTTGTTTTTTTTTTTTTTAAAGAAAGAAAAAGAAGAGAAACAGGTCAGAATGCTGACAAACATTTAAGAAAGAGAAGAAAAAAAGCAGTAAAAAAAGGTAGAAATATTGAGAACATTGCTGTTGAGAAAGAGCAACCAAATCAGAAGGGTCTTAAAACAAAACAAGTAATGTTAAAGGGTATCAGATGTTGCTTGAAAAATAACAATGATGGGCAGCCCGGGTGGCGCAGTGGTTTAGCGCTGCCTGCAGCCCAGGGGCGTGATCCTGGAGACCCTGGATCGAGTCCCATGTCGGGCTCTCTGCATGGTGCCTGCTTCTCTCTCTGCCTGTGTTTGTGCCTCTCTCTCTCTCTCTCTGTCTCTATGAATAAATAAATAAAGTCTTAAAAAAAAAAAGAAAAACAATGAAAAATGAAATATATATTTTTATTTAATAACCAAAAAGTCATTTGTAGCCTTATATAGGGCTGTTTTGAGGGAAGAATGGAAATAGAAACCAAATTCAGAGAAGTTAAAAAGGCAAAGAAGCAAACAAGGAATTAAAATAAAAGAAGATGGGGCACCTTGTGTGGTTCAGTAGGCTGAGGATCTGACTTGGTTTCTGCTCAGGTCTCAGTCTTCAGGTCCTGAGATCAAGCCTGTGATGTACTCCATGCTCAGCACGGAGTCTGCTTGTCCCTCTCCCTCTGCTTGTCCCCCTGCTCTCTCGCTCTCACTCTCTCAAAATAAATATATAAAATCTTTAAAGTAAAAGCAGATGATTGCTTCTCAATTATCCAAACAGCAGCTTTAGAATCAAAGATATAGGGCAGCCCGGGTGGCTCAGCGGTTTAGCGCCGCCTTCAGTCCAGGGCGTGAACCCGGAGACCCGGGATCGAGTCCCACATCGGGCTCCCTACATGGAGCCTGCTTCTCCCTCTGCCTGTGTCTCTGCCTCTCTCTCTCTCTCTCTCTCTCTCTCTGTGTCTCTATGAATAAATAAATAAAATCTTAAAAAAAAATAGAATCAAAGAGATAGAGGTTCCACCCTTGTAAATTTCTATTCTGTAGTACTCAATGAGGTCCCAGAATCTCCATTAGTGAAAATTTTATGTACTAGTGGTTCTCATGTACTTCAGAATAAAGCTATCAAGTTTAGAAACCATTGATGTGTCAAAATGATTGATATATGATTATTCATGAAAGCTAACATGCAAAAATTAAAAGATACTTCTACATACCACCCCAATGAATATAAAATAAATTTTAATTTTACAAGTTTCTACAAGAAAGCCTACTGAGCAGTCACAAAATCACAATCCATAAACTATCCTTTTCATGCAAATTTAACACTCAGGGGAAAAGATGTTGCCCAGAATGGTTTCTCCTAAAATTTCAAGAAAGATAAAGACCTACGATCTTCACATTCTTAAGCAATTCATTCATCAATCCATTCAGTAAATACATATGGAGCTACTATTTTCCAGGGACAGTTCACATTTTCCATCTATCATACATGAATCCAACTGAATAACCAATTCAAATTAATTCAAGGGGGATCCCTGGGTGGCGCAGCGGTTTAGCGCTTGCCTTTGGCCCAGGGCGCGATCCTGGAGGCCCCGGGATCGAATCCCACGTCAGGCTCCCTATATGGAGCCTGCTTCTCCCTCTGCCTATGTTTCTGCCTCTCTCTCTCTCTCTCTCTGTGACTATGAATAAATAAATAAAATATTTAAAAAAAACAAATTAATTCAAGGCTCTTAGAGTATGGGTTCTACTAACTATGGTGTCATACATGGAAGTATAAATAAAAGTTAGAGAAAAGAAACCAAGTATTCAAAAATATAATATTTGAGACAGCAATATTTTCTTTAAACTTTGAAAAGTTCCTTTTTTTGTCTGTATATGCTTTTAAATACAAGAGGTTTGAAGGATAAATTAACTACCAGGAAAAAATTTTCACCCCACGCATCAAAATATATTCTAATCACTTAGCTAACCAACTTTACGTGCAACAAATGGATGTCTCTGTACTGAACACAGAGCCATTGGTGGGGCTCAGTCCCATGACCCTGAGATCGTGACCTGAGCCGAAATCAAGAGTCAGATGCCCAGCCATCTGAGCCACCCAGGCACCCCTCTATTGCTTTCTTTCAACAGCTTAAGTTCTCATACACATACACAAAAAGTTTATAGAAGTCCACAGTTACTGCCCCTACTGAAAACATGAAAGGACCACAATAATCATTGCTATAGACCACATGCTAACTTTATTCATAGCATGCTTTGATCACGACTAGAGACTTCCTATATCAAGTACACAATCATAAACATGGTTTATATCATAGTGAAACTAAAAACGATCTACATTTCTGTCATATCTACAATAAAGATAGCACAAGTCTAGCATTTAAATTGATGACCAAACACCACCCCCCAACATATTTTATGGTTTTGGCTAATACTGTAGAAAAATAAGCTGAAAAATTAATCAGAAAAAAAGGAGTTGGAAATGAGCTCTAATCCTATATGAAGTGAATACATGTTTAGGGACTTAAATTGCAAAATATCCAACTCTAAAACTTTTATTCAATAAAACTGGTAACTCCTAAAATGTGCTAGACACCATGTGAAAAGCTGGAGAGAAGATGATCTGCAATCTAGGTGGGACAGAGAGTGGCAAATATCCTTCTGACCTTTATATAGGAAAAAGTGAATATTACATAAATATCACAAAAACAAAATGAGTAAAACTGCAGTTTCTAACTGCCTTGGCAAATTGAATCAAATAGTCAATAAACAAGCTAATTAAAAGTGGGAATCATGGGATGGCTCAGTGGGCTAAGCAGCCGACTTGATTTTGGCTCAGGTAATGATCTCAGGGTTATGGGATGGAGCCCTGCATTGGGCTCTGCACTCAGTGCAAAGTCTGCTTGTCCCTCTCCCTCTTTTCCTCTCTCCAATCCCCCACCCTGCGTGCATGCACTCTGTAAAAGAAATAACTATGGGACGCCTGGGTGGCTCAGCAGTTGAGCATCTGCCTTCAGCTCAGGACATGATCCCGGAGTTCCGGGATCGAGTCCCGCATCAGGTTCCTGCATGGAGCCTGCTTCTCCTCCCTCTGCCTCTCTCTGTCTCTCATAAAATAAAATAAAATAAAATAAAATAAAATAAAATAAAATAAAATAAAATAAATAAAATAAAATAAATAAAATATAAAATAAAATAAAATAAGAAAGAAAGAACAGACTTAAAAAAAAAAAAAGTGGGAGCCATGAGGAACACCTGGATGGCTGGCTCAGTCAGCAGAGCATGCAACTCTTGATCTTGGGGTTGGGAGTATGAGCCCCACACTGGGTGTAGAGATTACTTAAAAAAAACTAAAAATAAAGAAAAAAATAAAATCTTTAATCAAAAAAAAAAAAAGTGGGAGTCATGATTTGCCTTTAGCCTTATTACATAACAATAAGATGAAGATACATCAGTTTAAAGCCTTGAAGTTTTAGGGATGCCTGTGTGGCTCAGCAGTTGGGCACCTACCTTCAGCTCAGGTCGTGATCTTGGGATTCGGGATCGAGTCCCCCATCAGGCTCCTTGCATGGAGCCTGCTTCTCCCTCTGTCTGTGTTTTTGCCTCTCAGTCTGTGTCTTTCATGAATAAATAAATAAATCTTAAAAAATAAATAAAATAAAATAAAATAAAATAAAATAAAATAAAATAAAATAAAATAAAAGGGTGACTAGGTGGCTTAGTTGGTTAAGCGTCTGTCTTCAGCTCAGATCATGATCTCCGGGTCCTGGGATGGAGCCCCACATCAGGCTTCCCACTCGGTGGGGAACCTACGTCTCCCTCTCCCTGCTACTCTCCCTTCTTTCTCTCTGTCAAACAAATAAAATCTTAAAAAAATAGGGAGAGAGGGAGAGAGAGGGAGGGAGAGAGAGAGAGATAGAGAGATATCACAACTCCAGATTGATTTTTATAAAAAATAAAACAAAATAAAATTAAAATAAAATAAAAAGCTACACTGAATTTACAGTATGAGTATTCAAAAGAATATTTAAGCAGCAATAAGTGCCTTGAAAAAGTTAACCAAGAGGGATCCCTGGGTGGCGCAGTGGTTTGCCGCCTGCCTTTGGCCCAGGGCGCAATCCTGGAGACCCGGGATCGAATCCCACGTCGGGCTCCCGGTGCATGGAGCCTGCTTCTCCCTCTGCCTATGTCTCTGCCTCTCTCTCTCTCTGTGACTATCATAAATAAATAAATAAATAAATAAATAAATAAATAAATAAATAAAGTTAACCAAGAGAGCTGCCTGGGTGGCTCAGTGGTTGAGCATCTGTCTTTGGCTGAGGTGGTGATCCCGGGATCTGGGATCGAGTCCCACACTGGGCTCCCTGCATGGAGCCTGCTTCTCCTCTACCTCTGTCTCTGCCTCTCTCTCTCTCTCATTCTGTCTCTCATGAATAAATAAATAAATAAATAAATAAATAAATAAATAAATAAATAAAATCTTAGGGAAAAAAAGTTTAAAAAAAAAAAAGTTAACCAATAAAACCAGATTCCAGGACTGAAGTTTTTTCACCTAGAGAAATACCCTCTCCAATTTTCCACCACATCTCTACTGTTGTCACTGTTCGCGATATGAAGAAACCCAGTACAAGCCATCAGCCATTTTACTGAGAATAATTCTACAAAAACTTTAGAAATGGGGATTTAAAGACTTTCAAAATTATATTTTAAAAAGGATACATGTATTTGTAACCTTATGATTTCTTTTTCTAAGTGAATCCCCAATTTTTTATTGTTACATATATATTTTTTAATTTTTTTAAAATTTATTTATGATAGTCATCACAGAGAGAGAGAGAGAGAGAGAGAGAGAGAGGAGAGACAAAGGCAGGGGGAGAAACAGGCTCCATGCACCGGGAGCCCGACGTGGGATTTGATCCCAGGTCTCCAAGATCGTGCCCTGGGCCAAAGGCAGGCACCAAACTGCTGCGCCACCCAGGGATCCCCTATATATTTTAATTTTTTTTAAATTTTTTTTAAATTTTTATTTATTTATGATAGTCACAGAGAGAGAGAGAGAGGCAGAGGGAGAAGCAGGCTCCATGCACCGGGAGCCCGACGTGGGATTCGATCCCGGGTCTCCAGGATCACGCCCTGGGCCAAAGGCAGGCGCCAAACCGCTGCGCCACCCAGGGATCCCATATATATTTTAATTTTAATGCAGAGTCAGATTTTAGAAGCTGTACAAAGGAGAGCCAAAAACACTTTACACATTCATGATTAGCTTTAGTATTTTTTACGGTACATACTGAAAATGTTATCATTTACTAGTAAGGAATGCCAAGTGTGTCCATCACCATTTGAATAGCTTGTAGGGGATTTGTGATTTCTTCCATGTTATCTCTTCTCAAAACCCAATCTGGTTTAAGTCTTGAAACTATTCTGGGCAACTTGTGTACAAGGACTGTTTCCTTGTTCTCTTTTACATTTCCAAGGACAGAACTTAGAAGGTGTGCAAGAAATATCTCTTGGATAGGATCAAATCAACATAGCAACAAAATCTTTTATACTACATATCACAATGGCTAATTTCCTTTAATACTTCAAAAATACCACAACTACACTTACATATTTGCAGGATGTATTTTTGTTGTTGTTGTTGTTGTTGTTAAGATTTCATTTATTTATTCATGAGAGACACAGAGAGAGAGAGAGAGAGAGAGGCAGAGACAGGCAGAGGGAGAAGCAGGCTCCATGCAAGAAGCTGGGGGTGGGACTCCATCCTGGGTCTCCAGGATTAGGCCCAGGGCTGAAGGCGGCGCTAAATCACTGAGCCACCCGGGCTGCCCAGGATTTGTCTTCTATTTTTTTTTTTAATTTTTATTTATTTATGATAGTCACAGAGAGAGAGAGAGAGGCAGAGACACAGGCAGAGGGAGAGGCAGGCTCCATGCACCGGGAGCCCGACGTGGGATTCGATCCCGGGTCTCCAGGATCGCGCCCTGGGCCAAAGGCAGGCGCCAAACCGCTGCGCCACCCAGGGATCCCCAGGATTTGTCTTCTAAAGCTCACATAAAATTCCAATTTATAGGTTTTAAGAAGAAGCTATAGCTATGTGACATTTTTTTAACATAAAAGTGAAAGCCTTAAAATGATTTCATTCTCAGTATAAATGTTACTAAATAGCTTAGAATAAAATGTAGTTTATATAATCTGTTACCACAAATGAGAAAGAACGATTCATTCAACCTAACGCCATTACAGTGCTTACCACTTATTCTTGCTTCTGCCTACATACCTGCCTACTCACAGACATTTTTAAAAGTCTTTTAGAGCCTTCTTTGTAAAGCAAACAGCAGTCTTCTCTTAAAAACACTGTCAATTAGCTATTTTAGTCTCTGGCTATTTTCCCAAACTTCACGACAATCTTAGGTTCTAGTGGGCGATTGAAGTATATTAGTTTTATACGACTAGTTTTGTTTCAACCAGCCAAAGATTTATAGGTAAATCAGTAACTTGGCAAGATATTAGCAAAAAAAAAAAAAAATCTTTCTCTAATGGGTAACAATTATTGTAAGTTCAGCAAATCACAAGGTAGGACGATGTAAAGAATCCTAGAAGAGGCAGCAAACTATGTAACTCTCACACCAAGTGGCAAAGTGTAGTGCCACACGTACACTATCGAGGGAGGTTCAACCACTTTCCTAAGTGCGTAAAGAGCCCTAGAAATCAAACAGGAGATGGTCCCTTGTTATTTGGTCCTTCCAAAGCTGAAACACTGAACAGGTGGCATAAGTACAATTTGGGTAAGGTTCTGGGAGACATGAGCAGGGCTTCAAGGGGACTCCCAAAAGCACAATCATTCACGTCCACAAATTGAGACTAGGTACGCCCCCCACCCCCACCGCAGGCCCTGCAGAACTGAAATAAATCAGCATCCCCCTCCCGCCCCCCGCCGGACGAAAACTGCTCTCTGGAAGACAGGGTGAAGTGGCAAGGAGGGGGAAAGCACATAAACAGGCACTAGGAGTCCTGAGGTATGCACCAAGTCTGTATTTCTCACCCATGTATACCCAGCGTTGCTCCATTCAGCTAGCGCTCATTACCTGCTCCCCGAACGCACGAATGAACCCACAGGAGACCCCCTAAGACGAGCCCCGGGCTGCAGCGGCGTACCGCTCCGCCCAGGCGCCCACCACCCCCCGTTCATTGGCCCGACCGGGAGGTCACCGTCTCCGGTGGCCACAGGCAGCCGCAGTAACCAAAGGTCAGCCGGAGCCGGAGCCGGAGCCGGAGCCCGGGCCCAGGCCCCGCCGGCCGGCCGCCCCAGGAGGGACTCACCGTTGGTGTAGACAGACCCCGAGGCCGAGGCGGCCCCGTTCTGGGCCTGCAGGCCGGTCAGGGCGCCGCCGGAGGCCGGTATCCCCGGCTGGGACATGACGACAGTGCGTGTCGGGGTTGGAAGGGGATGGTCGGGGTCTGAGACACCGCCAACCAACAGCTGAACGACGACTGCTGGAAGCGGAGGGCAGGAGCTAACGACTCAGGACGGAGGCGAGGAGGAGAGAGGGCGGTGCATCAAGCCCTAAGCACGGCGCGGCATTCTTCCCAGCCCGCCAGCGGCCACCGCTTGGCCTGGGAGCTGGGGCTTGGGTGTCGGACCGGACGGGCCGAGAACGCCAGGCTGGAAGGCGGCAGCCTAGCGAGACAGGAGAGAGGCCCCGGCCGGAAGTGCCTGTCAGCCGCTGGCCGCGCAGGCGCAATCGGGACACGTGGCACTTCCGGCTCCGGGCTCGCAGCCGCCGCCGCGGTCGGGACGCTCTCGTCTCCCCGTCGGGGCTGCCCGGAGGCCACCTGACAGCTCCGGGTGTCCCAGCGCGAAGCACCGTGCTCGACCTCGCCTGCCACGTCACGGAGTCTTACGGCCGGCCGGAAGTGGCGTGTGTCACCGCTACGGAAATCCCCGCCGTAGTGAACGTCATCTGGCGGGCAGGGCCAGGATCTGAGCGCAGGCCGGGCTTTCAGTGGCCACTTTCGGGGGGTGGGTCTGACAGTTCCTCTCTTAGCGTTTGTGCACCTTACCTGGGACGACAGACGTCAACGATGCCTCCGCTAGCTGAACTGATGAATAGTCCTCGCAGGTTTCATTTCTCTGAAATTTCATCATCGTATGGCACGTGTAAATTGTAAGGGAGGTTATTGTTTGTTTGTTTTTTAAGGGGGTAGTTAATGAACGTGTATTAAAGGTGTAGTCACATCGAGGACTTTGTTTTTTGACTAGACGACGACTCAACTAATTTTTATTCTGAAACTCGCTGATTCATAGCGTAGTCACGCGAAAGTTCATTAACATCATACTCAACAGTCCTTTTAGTGGCAGTTTTTAGTTCCTCTTCTAAGAGTTTACAGTAAGGTAAAATATTCAAACTTCCTTTCTGGGCAAGTGGATCCCCGCCCCCCCCCGCCCCCCCCCAGACTTCTTTTTTTTTTCTTTTTAGGCCAAAGGGAGGTAGAAACCGAAGTGATAGGATAATAGTTAATTGATCTCGGTAGCCATTTTAAAGCTACCTTCATTCTTCTTAGGTTTTTCCTGCTCTGAGCTGATGACAAAGCTGCTCTTTAAACTATAGATTTATGCTGTTGATTAAAATGTCATGCCAAGGGTTTTGCAACCCGTGAAGGGTGAAGTACACCTTGCTTAACTCCTTCGATATCAAGTGCCTGCTAAGAAATGCTGAATTTATAATATGTTCTATTACATATGTAATCATTAGAGCAAGAGTTAAACTGCTGTGTCAGACAAGAAAAGCAAACAGTATGCATTCAAATAACGAAGGGTAAAATTTTATCCTAACCCTGTTTCCCTGTTTTTATCCTTTGCCTCAGAATCTTTTTTTTTTTTTTTTTAAGATTTCATTTACTTATTCATGAGAGACACAGAGACAGAGACAGGCAGGCTCCATGCAGGGAGCCCGATGGGGGACTCGATTCCAGGTCTCCAGGATCACGCTCTGGGCTGCAGGTGCTAAACCGCTGAGCCACGGGGGCTGCCCTTTTGCCTCAGAATCTTACTAAAAATATATTTGCCATGTATGGAGTTAAACAATTAAACTCCTTTGTACAAGATTCAAATATGAAAGTGTCTTTAGGATGAAGATGATACTTTTGGTCAAACTCCATATAACAAAGTCCCAAATCATATATCACAAGAATGCTTTCCTCTCAATGTTTAATTTTTTTTTTTCCTCTCAATGTTTTAAAAAGAAAACAGATCTCAGAGAAACTGTATCTTCCTGAGGTCAGACAGAAAATCAGGGTCAATCTTCAAAGGGGCAAATGCTTAGATCTGGTCTCAAACTTGCAGGACTTTAATGTTGTTTCTCTTTTTTTTTTCTTTCTTTCTTTCTTTTTCTTTCTTGCAACTCCTTAGTTGGTTTATTGACCTTGGCACAGGAGTTTGATTCAGTTAAATCAAGCTTCTTTTGGACTTTGTTCTGTTTAAGCAGTATCTGTGTGTTCAGAGGAAAAAAAAAACTGACAGAAAGGATTACCCATTTTAAAACATAAATCACGGTTGGTTAAATAAGGTAAATAAACATAATATGCAAGTAAGTAAACAGTGCTTTTTCTAAAATTTGTTCTCCTCCCTCCATGTTGTTATTATTCCCCAAAAACCTATGGTTAAGTCTCTTCAGAAGTTTTTTTTTACATTTTCAATAGTCAGTTTTAAAATATTTTGAAAAGTAGCTGCCCACCCTCAGGGACAATATGAAGTTTAAGAATTGAGGTGAAACATGGGATCCCTGGGTGGCGCAGCGGTTTGGCGCCTGCCTTTGGCCCAGGGCGCGATCCTGGAGACCCGGGATCGAATCCCACGTCGGGCTCCCGGTGCATGGAGCCTGCTTCCCCTTCTGCCTATGTCTCTGCCTCTCTCTCTCTCTCTCTCTCTCTGTGTGTGACTATCATAAATAAATAAAAAAAAAAAAAAGGAATTGAGGTGAAACAGCATACTTAAAAAGGTAACTTTTTAAAAGATTTTATTTATTTATTCATGATAGACACAGAGAGAGAGAGGCAGAGGCAGAGACACAGGCAGAGGAAGAAGCAGGCTCCATGCAGGGAGCCCGACGTGGGACTCGATCCCGGGTCTCCAGGATCACTCCCTAGGCTGAAAGTGGAGCTAAACCACTGAGCCACCCAGGCTGCCCGGTAATTTTCTTTTTAAGTGTCACCTACACATTGTCACATCCTTCTCTGACTTCTTAAAGTGTGGCTACATAAATATCAATTGTTAGTGCTATTATCAGTTGTTAAGGGTACTGATTTTTTTTTAATTAACTACCTGTATCTACCCTACAGTACCATACATTTTCCTAAACTGATGTCAAGAATATATTCTACCTTTTTATCCTTGTTTTCCAGAACAACAGGACCCTTCTGCCATAGATATGCCCTTCATGTATGTATGTATCAGATTTTCTGCACATTATTTTCAAAGCCTTCCACTGCAGAAAATGATAAGCAAAAAAATAAGTGATACTGCAGAGTCTCAGCAAGGAGACAGAACTATACAAAGAATATTCCATTAAGGTTGATTTTTTACGGGGCTCCTGGGTGGCTCAGTTGGTTGAGAGTCTGCCTGGGCTCAGGCCATGATCCCGGGGTCCTGGGATCAAGCCCTATATCAGGCTCCCTGCAGAGCCCAGAGCCTGCTTCTGCTTCTCCCTCTCCCACTGCCTGCTGCTCCCTCTGCTTCTGCGTTCTATCTCTCTCTCTCTAATAAATAAATAAAATCTTTTTTAAAAAATAAATTAAGTTTATTCTTTATTTTAGACCCAAAAGAGGTAGATAGGCATTCCTAATAAAATTTGCTGACATGCAGAAGTGGAGTCAGGCTCACACACTAGGGCCCCTTTGCCTGCCTGCTCATCACTGTTGAATTGTCAGCTGATAAACAGGAGCAATTCTATTTACTTTACAGAATAGGGGGAATTATTTTAGGTCCTTTAATTATTTAAAACATGTTCTATTTCAAACATACCAATAAAACGGTTTCAGTTACAAACAACAGGTTTGTTCTGAAACTCTTGTGACACCATTTTAAGAACAGTTCCTTTGACCTCATTTGCCTGACAGGACATCTGTTTGTATCTAAAGTCAGCGGCTCTGAAGCTATATCCCAAGAACACTCATCTCACACCACGCCAGCAAATCCCATTGTTTTCTTTGAAAACTTTTCATCTTTATGTAGTTCTTGCCATTCTCACTGCCCACTGGTTAATTTTCAACATCTTGCACTGAAAATACTGGCATAGTTTTCTGGTTTCCTTCTCTCCAATCCATCCTACATGTTGAAGTGAGTCCTCAATACTGATTCTGTCTTTATTTTCCTGTACCCCCAACACCTGTAATTGCTCCCTATGCCTGTTCCATAAAGTTCCTCTGTATGGCTTTTCTCATCTCGCACTGAGTAAAATCCAAAGTCCTACTCAGCCTTCAAAGTTCTACGTGACCTTGCCCTGCTACCTCCTGTCTTAGCTTCCACACTCTATCTCAGTCATTCCACTGCTATTTCTCTAGCTACCCAACCACAAGCCTGCCTTTTACACTTATTTCCATTACCTCAGACGCTCTTCCTCAAGATACACATGTGGCTCAGTCTCTACCCCTTCAGCCTTTATTCAAATGTTAACTTATTGTTGACCCCTTCTCTGAACATCCCATACAATAGCATACCATTCCTGCTCACTCTATCCCTTTTATACTGCTTATTATTTTTTTTCATAGCACTTCTCATAATTAAATACTTGGGTCTATGTTTGCCTTTCTTCAGTGGAAGAAAATTCTATATATATCCTGCCCATTTTAAGGTAATTATTTTGATTTCATATCTGTCTCCTTGTTTAGACCCTCAGAGAGTAGAAACCAAGGACTGTGTCCTTTTCACATCCGTATTACCAGCACTTGACTTGGGGACTCACCATTAACAGGTGTTCATTAAATGTTTTTGAATGAATTAATTTAAAGTGTCATTTTTTCCCATCTTCTGACTATTTTGCCCCTCATTAATTCACTACTACAAGTTCATGTTTGAAGTATAGCCTAAATCATATTACTAGCACTTGTTTCTGAATTATGTCCTCTTTAATTCTTTTGGGTTCCTACCTATTATTGTACATTGTGTCCCATCTGTTACAGACCTAATAGAGTAACTGGTCAGGCCCCATCTGCCCAGGCAGCACTGGAAGTACAATATCAAGTGCCAATTTATTTTCCTTTTCTAACAAAATAATTCCCTCTGTCCCTATACCCTTTGCAAACACCTTAGCACCACAGTATCAGAGATCTGGGATGCATCTTCCCCTCTAAAACCCATCTTTTTGGGGTGTCTGGGAGGCTCAGTGGTCAAGCATCTGCCTTTGGCTCAGGTTGTGATCCCCGGGGCCCTGGGATTGATTCCCCCATCAGGGTCCCCACAGGGAGCCTGCTTCTTCCTCTATGTTTCTGCCTCTCTCTGTGTCTCTCATGAATAAATAAATTAAAATGTTTAAAAATAAATAAAAAATAAAACCCATCTTTTCATCGTACTTTCTGCTGAATGATGTCACCAGTTCCTTCATTTGTTGATTATTCTTTTTTAAATTTTTTTATAAGATTTTATTTATTCAGGAGAGAGAGAGAGAGAGAAAGAGAGAGAGAGGCAGAGACACAGGCAGAGGGAGAAGCAGGCTCCATGCAGGGAACCTGACGTGGGACTCAATCCTGGGTCTCCAAGATCACATCCTGGGCTGAAGGCACCACTCAATGCCATCAACCATTGAGCCACCTGGGCTGCCCTGATTAATTTATTCAACAAATATTAAGTGGCTTCCATATGCCGGGTACTTGCTAAGCACCAAGCAAAAACAGAACAGGACAGACAAGATCTCTTCCTACTGTGAATTTTACAGTGGAGGAAGCAAAAGAAAACTGTAGGGGTGCCTGGGTGGCTCACTTGGTTAATCGTCTGCCTTTGGCTCAGATGATGATCCCAGGACATTGGGCTCCCTGCTTCACAGGGAGTCTGCTTCTCCCTCTCATTTTCCCCCTAACCCTCCTCCTTCTTGTGCATGTGCACTCTCTGTCAAATAAATAAATAAAATCTTTAAGACAAAAAAAAGAAAACTGTATGTAAGCACATATTTTTAAGTGTAAAATTTGTGCTAGTGAAGTACTGGTACTGAGAGAATAGCTTGTTGGAGCCTGATTTGGTTAGGATGGTCTGGATAAGAGGTGACATTTAAGGTATGATCTGAAGGATGAGACAATTAGCTATACAAAGAGAGAAAATGGGAAGAAGAAGGGCGCTGGCCAAAGCGAACAGTACCTACAAAAGTGCAGAGACAGGAATGATCTTGCTGTGGTGAGCAAGACAGAATGGCAAGAGAGAAGATTGGAGAAGTAGAGGGGGCCAGAGCAACAAGAGTCTTGTAAGGCATTGTAAGGAGCTAATAAGCCTTGGGAAGCACTTGAAGAGTTGTAAAGAGAGGAGTAATTTGATCCAATTCATGCTTTAAGATGAATTCGTTAAAAAAAAAAAAAAAAAAATCCAGGGTGCCTGGCTGGCTCAGTGGGTGGAGCATGCGACTCTTAATCTTGGGGTCATGACTTTGAGCCCCACATTGGGCCTAAAACTTACTTAAAAAACAAAACAAAACAAAAAACAACAGCTGTGATGGTCACTGATTGTAGGGAGAAGAATGGAGTTGTTGCAGTAAACCAGAGATGTCAGTAACCTGAAGTGAGGTTTGTTATAGTGGATAGAGAAGTAATCCAAGTTAAAATTTTGGACTTTGATATCTCCTTTATTTTTTGCTACTAACATGCCATCAATCATGAAATCTTATAGGTTTCAATGTTTACAGTTTCTCACACACAACTCTGTGTTTCTCAGTTCCCACTGACCCAACCCAGGCCTCTCTTCCCTCTCACCTGCATGAGTGGAGCGGCCTCATTCCTGACCTCGGTTTTCAGGCAAACTGTTCCAGGTCAACCCACATACTGCTGCCAGAGCAAACTTTCAAAAACAATACTGAATGTGTTCCTGCTCTACTGGAAACCCATAAAGTGCTCTACAGTTTGGGAGCCAAGGTCCCAAATAGTCCACTTCAAATCTACCCAGTCAAATCATACTTGCCTGGTACTTTTCAAATCTCTCTTCCTTTTTGTATGTTATTCTCTCTTACATCATCCCTCTGGACATTAATCCCCATTTTACATACACAGAAACACTAAGTGGCTGGTGACTTTAGAAGCATAGTCTTATCTCTTATATTCTATTAAAAATGCTGGGATCCCTGGGTGGCGCAGCGGTTTGGCGCCTGCCTTTGGCCCAGGGCGCGATCCTGGAGACCTGGGATCAAATCCCATGTCGGGCTCCTGGTGCATGGAGCCTGCTTCTCCCTCTGCCTGTGTCTCTGCCTCTCTCTCTCTCTCTCTCTCTCTCTCTCTCTCTGTGACTATCATAAGTAAATTAAAAAAATTTTTTTTAAATGCATCCATTAAAATTCATAGTTTGGAGCACCTGGGTAGCTCAGTGGTTGAGTGTCTGCCTTCAGCTCAAGTTGTGATCCCAGGGTCCTGGGACCAAGTCCTGCATCAAGCTCCTCATGGGGAGCCTGCTTCTTCCTCCGCCTACGTCTCTGCCTCGCTCTGTGTGTCTCTCATGAACAAATAAAATCTTAATAAAAAAATCATAGTTTAGAATACTTAATTATATGGTAAATTGTCTGTAATAAATGTTTTTAATTTTAACCATTTTACAAAACTGTGTATAGTCTGATTATAATCTTATAAAAGTGGTTTAATCTGTGAGGTAAGACTGGGGGTGATTTTTGTTTGCATGATGTATTTTCTGGATTTTTAGAATTCATATGTATTACTTTTATAACAACAATTACCAAAAAGAATGTGGGAAAATATGCTATGTAGCCTTTAAGACTCTCCTCAAACATGGCATCACCATCCATTTCACTCCCTCACCGCCACCACCATTTTGTACATTATCATCCCCTCTCTCCCTACCTTCTTTGAGAGTTAGGTGTGACCCAACATACTTCCCTGCCAAATGGAAAGGTCCTTGAGTAAAGACATTCACTGTCTTGCTTATTGTCACACTCCCTTATTGCTAGCCATTTTATAATTTGTTGCTGAAGCCAGCAAGTATTTAGATTTTTTTTTTAATTTTTATTTATTTATGATAGTCACAGAGAGAGAAAGAGAGAGAGGCAGAGACACAGGCAGAGGGAGAAGCAGGCTCCATGCATCGGAAGCCCGATGTGGGATTCGATCCCGGGTTTCCAGGATCGCACCCTGGGCCAAAGGCAGGTGCTAAACCGCTGCGCCACCCAGGGATCCCAGTATTTAGATTTTTTAAAGGCTGACTAAAATTCCAGCAATACCAGGAAAGAAAGAGCTACAATTTTTAGGAGTCCAGTGAAGTGACTTTGATTACTTAAATGTGTTTGTTAAACCCGTTGACCTTAGGGTTGCCTGGGTGGTTCTATTTGTTGAGTATCAAAGTCTTGATTTCTGGTCAGATCCTGATCCCAGAGTCATGGGCTTGAGCCCTGCATCAGGCTCCACACTGAGCATGGAGCCTATGGGATTCTCTCTCTCCTTCTCCCTCTGCCCCACCCGACTTATGCACTCTGTCTAAAATTAAAACAAAACAAAACAAAAACTGTTAACCTTAAAAATAAAACTGTCAGTTATCCTACTGGGGAAAAAAAAAGTTTATTCTGAAATAGCAGAGAATTGCATTTCCAAAGACACAAGCTAGGGCTTTGAAAGTCTAGAGGATAAATGAGAGGACCACTCTTTATAGAGGAATGGCAAAGTTGAGAGATATTTGTTATTAACAAAAAGCCCATTGAAACAAACTGAGAGTTTTAATGTAGTAGTTTTTCATTGGCTGAGTTGTGACAGTCTCTCATTGGCTGGGCTGTTGCTGAACAAAGAAATTCTTTCCTCCTGCTACCACAATACAATAGAATCTTTTTCCTACGGGGAAGGCAAGGTAAGTCTCTTCCTATTGGGATCTGCCAATAGGAATCTTCCTATGGATGGGAATAGGAATCTTCCTATGGATCTTCCTATGGAGGAAGAGTGGTAGGGTATGAGAGCTCCTACTTCTGGCTCCTGACTCTATTTTACTTTACTTTATAGATGTATTTTTAAGATATATATATATATATATTTTTTTTTTTTTTAAGATTTTATTTATTTATTCATGAGACACACACAGAGAGAGAGAGAGAGAGAGAGGCAGAGACATAGGCAAAGGGAGAAGCAGGCTCCATGCAGGGAGCCCGATGTGGGACTCGATCCCGGGTCTCCAGGATCACACCCTGGGCCAAAGGCAGCACTAAACTGCTGAGTCACCCAGGCTGCCCGATTTATTTATTTATTTATTTAATCTCTATACCCAACATGGGGCTTCCACACATGATCCGAAGACCAAGAGTTGAGTCCTCCACAGACTGAGCCAGCCAGGCGCCCTTCCTGACTCCATTTTAAATGAGATTTCCTCATCAATTTTAACAAATCGAACTAAACTCAAGAGTAGGTAAGTGGGAAAGGAGAGCAGAGGGGAACCCAGATGGAAAAACAAGTTCCGGGATCCCTGGGTGGCGCAGCGGTTTGGCGCCTGCTTTTGGCCCAGGGCGCGATCCTGGAGACCTGGGATCGAATCCCACGTCAGGCTCCCGGTGCATGGAGCCTGCTTCTCCCTCTGCCTGTGTCTCTGCCTCTCTCTCTCTCTCTGTGTGACTATCATAAGTAAATGAAAAAAAAAAAAAAAAAGAAAAACAACTTCCTCTAGCTCAGATCAATGGACTCTAGGGAAATTCTTCAATATCTCTCCTTTTTTAAATATTTTATTTGACACAGAGAGAGAGTACAAGCGGGGGAGCTCAGGCAAGGAGAGAGAGGGAGAGGCAGACTCCTCACTGAGTGGAGAGCCAATGCAGGACTCGATCCTAGGACCCCAGAATCATGACCTGAGCTACAGGCAGACACTTAACTGACTAAGCCACCCAGGGGCCCAATTCTTTAATCTCTTGAGAACAAAAATGTACCTAGGAGTTTTTCATTTATGAATGGATCAGTTGTTCATATGAACTGATCACTTACTGTTTGCCAAGCACTGGAAACAGGTTTAAGAGAGGAATAAGCAGATATGGTTCCTCACCTTAGGAAGCTTACAGAATGTCTGTTGGGGGAGACTTTACACAAATACATATTTACTTGGGCAATTATAAGGTAACTTGAATGATAATAGGCTAATTGTACGGTTGCTGGGAAAACCATATGGGGAGGCAGGTTGTTTTTGTTCTTTTTCAAAAGATATTATTTATTTGACAGAAAGAGAGAGAGACAGAACACAACAGGCAGAGGGAGAGAAGCAGGTTCCCAGCCAAGCAAGGAGCCCAATGTGAGGCTCCACCCCAGGACCCTGGGATCATGACCTGAGCTGAAGGCAGATGCTTAACCGAGCCACCCAGATGACCTGAGATTTTTGGGTTTGGTTTTTTTTTTTTTTTTTTTTTTTAAGATTTTATTTATTTATTTATTTGAGAGAGAGAGTAGGAGGGGGTGGTTGTGCAAGAGGAATAGAGGGGGAGGGAAAGAATCTCAAGCTGACTCCCGACTAAGCATGAAACCCTCTGTGGGGCTGATCTCAAAACACTGAAATTATGACCTGAGGGGAAATTAAGAGTGGGAAGCAAAATGGACTGAGCCACACAGACATCCCTAGGAGGGAGGTTTTGATGAGAGAGGGCTATCCGTGTTGAAATCTGAAGAGTGGGTATGACATAGATGGAGAGGAGAGGTGTAGAAAATTTGTTCTGGCAGAAGAAATGGCAAATGTGAAGGGAAGACACTAGGATAAGGCATTTCCTGAGGCTGCAGTAGAAAGGGGGAGATTCAGCTTGAGCAAGTTATATAGGTTTTTATTCTATGGAATAACCTATTCCTTAACCCCCAAACAGCTCCTCCTCTGTCCCCATTACCTAGAAACCTGACTTAAAGCAATTTGGAGAGCATCACACTTCCATTCAAGGCACCCAGCTATCCTTATTTAAACACATTTAAGGAAGGTAACATGAATCCATTACTAAAGAACAGCAGAATCAAGACAGTCTTGTTTAGCTCAAAACCTAGCATCTAACACGTTATCTAGCACATAATTGCGTTTTGTAAGTTGTGAATTCAAGAAACAGGTGTACTTTAAAATATATATATTTTTAAATGTAGTATTTTTAAGAACAGATGTCATGGATAATGTTCCCAAGCTACGGACCCGCGTTTCCTTCTCTGCCCAGGCCCTCGGGCCCCTGCAGGCCTTTGGGGGCGGGGGGCGGGGGCGGACGTGGGGAGACCAGGTCGCGGGAAGGCTGGCTCCAGGCAGCAGACGCGCTCCGCCGGGGCACTGGCGGCGGAACCGCGAGGAGGCGGAACTTTAGGCTCGTGGAACTGTAGCCCTGCGGACCATTGCGAGGGAGGCACACCCCCGGCCCGGAAGTCGCTGACGGGAGCTGGTGCTTCGGCAGCCATCGCGCTTTGCAGTTCGATCTAGGAGGGTGTAGGGCAGACGCCAGGCGAGGAATTGCGACCTCTCCGTTCGCTGGTGAGTGGTAGTCTCTTCCGCCGGTGGCACCGGCAGGCGGCAGCTGTGGGTCCCAGGGAAGGTGTCTGTTTCGGGCCTGAGCCCATCGGGGCCCCTGCTGGTGGCCAGGCGAAAGGGGGTCTCTGTTTTCGTGTCCGGAATCGGGCGGCACTCAAGCGGAACGGGTTCCTTTCCTGCTCTGCGGTGGTCGCGCTCAGAGTCCTCTGGATAGGACACCTGCTTCTGTCAGACGGTGGCATTGCAGGAAAGGACGGGATGACTTTAAGCTGCACACGAGCCCTTCCTTCCCTTCGTCCTCAGTTTACTCACCTGGTCAGGTGAAGGTGAAGGTGCAGGTACAGGGGATCACTGACAGCTCGACAGCCCGTGACGCGGTGTTTTCGGTTCTCCTCCTTAGTTTGGGGGCAAAGTGAGCTCCCTGACTAGTACGAGTTAGCGTCCGGCCATAGCCCAAGGCCAGCAGAGTGGGGGAACAGATAAACTGTCGGGGGGAAACTAATGATTCATAAATTTTTCCAAGATTTTTGAACAACATAGAAATTTGACAACGGCTGAAACTCTGACCTCATTGGCCGAAAGAACCAAACTCATTAGGAACGTAAGGTATTTGGTACATTGGGCAAAACAGTGAGGGAAATTTTTTTTTTTTTTTTAAGATTTTATTTAGGGCAGCCCGGGTGGCTCAGCGGTTTAGCGCCGTCTTCAGCCCAGGGCCTGATCCTGGAGTCCTGGGATCGAGTCCCGTGTTGGCTCCCTTCGTGGAGCCTGCTTCTCCCTCTGCCTGTGTCTCTGCCTCTCTCTCTCTCTCTCTTTCTCTCTCATAAATAGATAAATAAAATCTTTTAAAAAATTATTTATTTTTTCATGAGAGACACAGAGGCAGTGACCTAGGCAGAGGGAGGAGCAGGCTCCCCGCAGGCAGCCAGATGTGGGACTCGATTCCAGGACCCCGGGATCACGCCCTGAGCCAAAGGCAGACTCTCAACCACTGAGCCACCCAGGTATCCCTGAGGGAATCCTTTTAACTTGAAAAATTAAACCTAGTATTATTTGCATATTCATCTGTCAAGCTCAGTGTTACCCCGTATCTTACTCTAAACAATATCCTAGGTTCAGTGTTAAAATTCCAGTTAAGAGTATGAAAGTAAACATTTACTGACTGTCTCCTTTCTGTGAGGTACTAGCCATTCGCACAACAATCCACTAAGGAAGGTAATGGTATCCTCTCTATTTTACAGGTGAGGAATAAGGAAAAATTACAATTTGTCAATAATTAGTGGTGCAGACATAACACAGAAGCAGGATTTATATTCATTACCAAAATATCTTGAACTTTAAAAAATTAATGTTATAGTTCAATGGCATTTTCTGAGTTTGCAGAAGAGCAATGTTTTGCTTTTATTTTAGAAATGTTAGAGAAGGGGCACCTGGGTGGCTAACTTGGTTAAGCCTCTGTCTTTTGCTCAGGTCCTGATCCTAGGATCCTGGTATCCAGTCCTGCATCAGCAGCCCCCCACCCCAGCCCTGGAACCTGCTTCTCTCTCTCCCTGTCTCCTCCCCCCTGCTCATGCTCTCTGTTACCCAAATAAATAAAATCTGAAAGAAAAAAAAGAAATTTTAGAGAAGCATTGTTAGTAATTACAAAGATTAGCAGTTGAAAAAAGTACATTTTAACTATCCTTTCCTTGCACTTGAAGCAGGAATTGAGACAAGAGATTAGGCTATCAGAAATGAAAATCACTGCCACATTATTTGAAGCTTATAAATCAGAATTCTGTAGTAATGATTCGTTAGTTCTCCACCCTCTTCTTTAAGTATACTTGGTTGATACTCATTTAAATGATTTCTCTGCAAAACATTACTAAGCAAATACCTTTAAAATCACGTATTTGAAAATATTCTCTTGGAAGTGATGAACCACTAAATTCTTCTCCTGAAACCCAGATTGCACTCTGTTAAATACCTAGAATTTAAATAAAAATTTGAAAAGAAAAAGGAAACTTTCTTTCTCTTGTGTATAGCTTTTAGAACAGTTTCAATTAGGAGTATTTTAAGGGGGCGCCCTGGCTGGCCCAGTTGGTGGGGTATGCTACTCTTGATCTTGGGGTTATGAGTTCAAGGCCCACACTGGGCCTAGAGCATTTTTAGAAAAGTATTTTAAGGATGGAATTTGACACTGCTTATATCTATACATTCATTTTCTTAATTCAGTATAGGCAAATTCAATCCTCAGACTTAAAACTTTATTCATAGTGTTCTTTCCTTTCTCACTCTTAAAAAAATTCTATATATGTCACAGATTTAACCTTTCTTTTTTTTTTTAAACCTTTCAATTGAATGTCACTTTTCCCCAAAAGAAACTTGCGTTTGTACTTTTTGTTGATTAAATGGAACCAAAGGTATAACTCCATTACTATGATTGCTATGCATTCAGTCATAAAAATGTTCTTTTGAGTTTTGTATTTTGTATTCACTGTTTCAAAACTTTAAGGGCTGTAGAAAGAAAATCTAACAGTTCTACTGAAGAGTATTTATAAGGCAGAATTGTCTTGAAACATTCAACATTGTTACTCTCCATCCTTAGTAATGCACAGGGCCTTGCTGAAATTTTATAAAACATGGTCAAGCAGAGCTTGGCATTGTATTTCTAGTACTATTCGAATTTTATATAAATAAAGTTTGGGGTTTGAATTTCAATTTAGTTGGAATGCCACCTTATATTGTGTAGTATTCAAAATGTCTTCAGGTACATTATCGTAATTGATCAATCTTAAAACTGTGAGGCCGATAGTATTCCCATTATAAGTAAGAAGAAATTGGAGCTCAGAAAGATTAGTTTTCCCAGAGTAATAGTACCTCAAAAGATGCATATTAAATCCAGATTTTCATTTTTTTAAGGTTTTTTATTTTCACTTTTTTAAAAGATTATATTTATTTATTCATGAGAGACACAAAGAGAGAGGCAAAGACATAGAGGGAGAAGCAGGCTCCACGCAGGGAGCCCCATGCAGAACTCGATCCTAGGTCCTGAGATCACCACCCGAGCTGAAGGCAGACGCTCTGCCACTGAGCTACCCAGGCATCCCTAAATCCAAATTTTTTTTTTTTAAGATTTTATTTATTTATTCATGAGACACAGAGAGGCAGAGAGAGAAGCAGTCTCCGTGCACGGAGCCCGATGTGGGACTTGGTCCCGAATCCTGGGATCACTCCCTGAGCCAAAGGCAGATACTCAACCGCTGAGCCACCCAGGCGTCCCTAGATCGAGATTTTTAAATTCTTAGGATAAGTACTTACTTTCCCCATAGCTCTACCACCCTTTGCTTCCTGAAGTTAATAATGTATTATTTCTACAGTGCTACTCTGGTATTATATTTGCCTTTTTAGGTTATTGGAGCTTTTATTTTTATTTATATTTTAATAATAGCTTTCTTGAAAGATAGTTCACATTTCATAAAATTTATCCTCTTAAAGTATACAATTCAGTGTTTTTGGTATATTCACAATGTTATGCAACCATCACCACTTTCTATTCCAGAACATTTTCGTCACCCAGAAAGAAACCCAGTACCTATTAGAAGTCACTCCCAGTTCCCCTTACCTCCCGTGTCTGACAACCACTAACTGACAACTTACATGTTCAGGACATTTCATGTAATGGAATTTCATATAAACTTAAACTTTCATTTGAAAGTTTAATGGAAGAAGACTTTAAGAAGTTATTTGTCATCTGAGAGGTTCTGCTCCATTATAATCTTTTGTACTGATTTTCATGTTACAGGAGTAGATCACTTTTCTAATCTGCATAGGCACTTTTCCTGTTTGTTGTTCATGCAATAAATAAATCTGCTGACGTGTATATGTTTCCTTATTCTTGACCTTTGCTTTTCACATGTCTAATAGTGTATTCATGATGTTGTGTAACCTGTTCTCAGGGCTCGGATATCTGTTTGTGGCTATGTAACTTTTATTCTTAGTTGGGCATTTTTACTTCTACATTAAAATGATTAATGCTTCCCACCTTGTTTTAAGATTCTTAGAAACCATGGCTTTATAGAAATATAAATATCTCATTATATTCTAAATAAAGTTTCTCTGTATATGTTATTGAATTATTTTTCTAGGGACAAATTTTATAACAGCAAATGTGGACATCTTTATGCAAAAAATCTTTTTTTCTTCAAGGCTCACCCATTCCACTCCTTCAGTCTCACAGCTCTCACCTCCTAAAAATCATCTTCAGTGAGGACTTTTTTTTTTTAAGTAAATTCTATCCCCAATGTGAGATTCAAACTTATAACTCCGAGATCAAGAATCACATTCTCCCCTGAATAAACCAGCTAGGTACCCTTCCAATGAGGACTTTGTCACTTGATTCAGTGTTGCTTCCTCTAGCCCTCCATTCTTCTAGGTAATTCTGCTGTCAACTTGGACAGTAGACCATATAGCCTGGCTTCCCCTTTCACTCCAGTTTCCTTCAGCTCTCTGTGCCAGACCCAGGCCTTGGAATTGTCACTACCCAGACCTGATCCTCTTGAATTTTTGAACCTTACATTCTCCAGTTTGCTGACACAATTCTGCTCGCCTTTCACTTTTCTATGACTGTCTATAGTTGCTTTTCAATAAGATTTTTCCCCCTATTCTCTTCTGTGAGAAGCCTACCTTTGCTCCCCAGTTTATCCCCACATACTAGCTGCCTTTATACCTTTTTTACACAGCCTGAATTTTTGATCAAATCACTTCAGCCTCTCACTAGTACTCTCAAATTCCTGTTCCCCTTGTCTTTTTTCATTCCTAATCCCTATTCATTCCATGTGCTGTGAAGCAGATCCTCCCTGGGAGGTGAGGGTGGCAGGGAGAAGGGGAGGTTGGAAATCCATGCAGTGCAGATGGGCAGTGCTATGAATGTTTTTCAGCCCTAGCCAAGCACTTGCCTCTTTTTAGCAGTCTTTTAACTTGATCTTTTCCCCACAATAGCTATAGCTATTCAGATCCTCACTCTGCTCCTCCGAAAATTCTCTATACCCCTTCTTCACTTCTAGAGTCTGATTCCTGATACCTCCACTGTACATTCCCCTGACCTCCTTCGTTCCATTCTTAGAGGAGATGTTCTCAGCCCTGGCTTCTCTTGAGACTTTCCCCCTTTTGCTTAATTCCTTCCTTCCCTTTCTTTCTCATCTTTAACCTCTCCGTTTCCGCTAGCTCCTTCTTACCAACATATTTAGCCTTCCTTAGGAAGAAAATCCCCTCCATCATACCATTTCAGACTCTTTGAAAGAGGAATCTTGCCTTACTATCTCCACCTATTGACCTTCTGTCCTATTCACTTCTCCATAATAATAGCAACCAGGTATTAAGTACTTATTTTGTGCATTTTATCTCATTTAATCTTTACAACACCCTGAGAGAGTTTGCTAAAGAAACTAGCTTGTTCCAAGGTCACATAGTTAATGACTCCTCAAGACCTAGGTCTGCTGTGCTTTAAGTAGTACTGGCTTTAGTCTCTCCTGGACTACTGCTCTGCTGTGGGCTGCTCATGCTCTCAGCAGTTATCTCCTTGTCACTAAGCAAGCTGTGACAACTCTGCAGTAGTACTTGATGGAGAACTTCTTTCCACTTTGCCACTGTCTCTTCTAGTTCTTTTTTTTTTTTTTTTTTGATTTGAGGGAGAGCACAAGTGGATGGAAGGGCAGAAAGGGAGAAGCAAACTCCTTGCTGAGCAGGGAGCCGGATACGGGGATTGATCCAAGGACCCCGGGATTATGACCTAAACTGAAGGAAGACACTTAACCAACAGAGCCACACAAATGCCCCTCTTCTAATTCTTCTATCCTTGCTGGGTTCTGTTGGTTCTCCCACCCTTCTGTGTCCCTTAACAACCATCTCAAGTGAAAACTCCTTTCTTCCATACCATTTGACTGGTGCTTAAAGCAGGAGGCCTTTAGGCAGAGTTGGTGGCAGAAATTCTGATGTTGGTTGGGAAGGAGAATGGACAGAGATTGTAAGGTGGTAATGTATAGGTCACCAGTAGTGAATGGCAAGTGGTTTACTTTGAACCAGGGAAAGCTACAAGTGGAAAAGATTTAAGCTCATAAAGGGGCCAGAGGTACACAGTGGAAGTTCTGGAATACTAGACCAGGAATTGGAATCATTTCTCAGCTCCCTTGGCTCTATCCACAGATATAGGGTGGCCATATAATGTCACACCTAATCAGCATGCTTTCAAGAGTGAAAGGAAGCACTATTAATAATTGTACTGAAATAACTTTGCTGAGACCATCCCCAGCAGGCCAGGAGTTATAGTCACCCTGACTATGCAACAAGTCAACTCTAGATGACATTTTCATGAAACCACTCTGAAGAGGGTCTACAGACTGGTACAAACAAAATTTGAGGTTAAGATGTTGGGGAATGTGATTTAAGGTTCTTCATTAAGTAGCTCCTATAGGAATTAAAGAAAGCTTGAGACTGCAGAAATTGATAGAGCTGGGGAATAACTAACTGGATGTGGGATGTGAGAGAGAAGGAGGAATTACATGTCAGAGTTATAAGCTGGAGTGATTCAAAAAATAGTATGTAACCATTTAAACAAATTTAAGGGCAGCCCAGGTGGCTCAGTGGTTTAGCGCCGTCTTCAGCCCAGGGCCTGATCCTGGAGACCCAGGATCGAGTCCCATGTCAGGCTCCCTGCATGGAGCCTGCTTCTCCGTCTGCCTGTGTCTCTGCCTCTCTCTCTCTCTCTCTCTCTGTCTCTCTGTCTCTCTTGAATAAATAAATAAAACCTTTAAAAAATTAAAAAAATAAAAATAAACAAATGTAAGCCTTTAAAACTGTTTGTTATAAAGTTACTACAGTGTAAGAGAAAGGGAATGGACCTGGAAGTCAGAAAGACTCAAGTTTGAATTTAGATGTGCCAATAACTAATGCTTCAGTTTTAGTTACTTTAACTTCAGTTCCTTCTGTAAAATGGGAACAGTAATGTATTTATTTACTTTGGGGCCCAGTCAGTAAAGCATGTGATTCAGTAGAGCCACTAAAGCACTCAACTCTTGATTTCAGGACCCACAATGGGCATGGAGCCTACTTAGAAAAAAATTAATAATAAGGTATTCACTTTGAAAGGTTGTTTGGGGGTACCTGGGTGGCTCAAATGGTTAAGCATCTGCCTTCTGCTCAGATCGTGATCTCAGGGTCCTGAGATCAGGCCCCACATTGGGCTGCCTGCTCAGTGGAGAGTCTCCTCCCTCCTCATCTGCCCCTCTCTCCACTCATGCTCTTATCTTTCTCTGAAATAAATGAAATCTTTTTAATTCTTTTTTTTTTTTTTTTTTTTTTTTACTCATGAGAGACATACAAAGAGAGAGAGAGAGAGGCAGAGACACAGGCAGAGGGAGAAGCAGGCTCCATGCAGGGAGCCTGACGTGGGACTCGATGGCGGACCTCCAGGATCACACCCTGGGCTCAGGGCGGCGCTAAACCGCTGAGCTACCCGGCTGCCCAATAAAATATTTTTAAAAAAAGAAAGAAAGGTTGTTAGTGTGTTTAGTGTGACATACACAAAGTACCTAGTCATGTAGGCTACATGGTAGAAGAAATAACAGCAGCTAACATCGAATGCTTCCTCCATGTCAGATGTTAAGTGTTTTGTCTAGTAATGGATTTAATCTTCACAGCCATCTCAGGGAGCTACTGTTATCCCCAGTTTACAGGTAAGGAAATTGAAGTAATTTGCCTAAGGTAGATAATAAGTGGTAAAGTCCTGGTTCCATAGCTCTTGTTTTCAACCTCTTGACAAATCATAATGCTCATAGGGGTAGATGCTAATTTTTGCTTTATTAAATCAAAAGACTGATTCAGTATTGTTTCTTATGTCTATATGTTATAGGTAGCAAGCATGAAGACCAAACGCCTAAATTTAGTCTCAGATTGGTTTTTCATTCTGACTCATTGCCTCCCTTGTGAGCACCTGTGGACTGACTCGAAGTTTGCAGTCCCTTAAACTGTCCCATCATTTCACAGTACCTGACTTTTTGCTGTCCCCACTTAGTTTCACACCTCTGCACAAAGTACAACAGCTACTTAGCAAACTCTTATTGAATCTTCAAGATTCAGGCTGAACATCATCCAAAAAATGTTTCCTTAGCTACAGTTTGTTGCCTCTGTAGAACTGTGGTAATGGACTCTGGATGTAGAGACAAGGAAGTCTGTTTTTCTCTTTTTCTATACAGAGCATAATGTACATTTGTGAGCATACCATCCCCCTTCCTACTGCTTTACTTCTTCTTATTCTGATTTCATGCTGTTATGATCATTAATCCCCTAATAGCTTCTGATTTACAACATGAGTAGTTCTTTTTCTTTGTGTTTGTATAAGTTTTGAAATTCTAATTCTTTTTTTTTTTTTGAAATTCTAATTCTATAGGGTAAGTTATTACCATCCTAGATAATATCATCATACTCAGTTTTTTTTTTTATCATACTCCGTTTTAACATTTTTGTTGAATTACATTTGTGTAGCTAACTTACTCCTAGACTATAACCTTTTCAAGAGAAAGAGCCATGTTTATCATCAATGTTTTAATCCCCTATGGTGTCTAGCTCAGGACCTTGGACATAATATGAACTTGGTAATCATTATTGAATTAAGTAAAATGTCTCAGTATACCAGTACTTTATTTGATTATCTACAGTAAAAATTATGATTCTCTTTGAAAAACCTGTATCTTACCTAAAAATCTTCAGAAAAGCCACTTGTATATATTTTCTGTGACTACATGTTTCAATTTCTACATGACCTAGAATAATAATAGAATGAGTTATAATTTTCAACTTAAGTAAAATAAGAACTTCTGAGGTACTGGATTCTTCCATATACATGTGTCTCTTCTAGTTCTCATTCTTGTGATACTAACACATGAAACTTCATAATTTGTGAGTCATTCTCAGTCAGGAATGGACTGGTTCCAAGAGCAAAATTTTGCTCTTGCTAGTTCATGTAAGGGGATGGAAGAGAGGTGAGGCTATTGCCTGGATCCAGGGAATCCCCTAGTAAATACTTCTAAGCCTCCTAAAACTGCAGGTAGGTTGTCTCTTTTGTTTCTCAGTCTCAAGGCAATGTAATCTCTTAACACCTTATCCTCTAGCAATTCTGAGTTTGGTGGGCCTGTCTGGATCAAAATTGGCAGCCCCCTGACAGAGAGGTGGTTAAAGAAAGCAGTGTTGTATGTCACACTTTGTCTAAAGAATGTCAAAGAGAGAAGAACCTCTGAAATTGTTTGGACTTGTTTAGGCTCAATTTTTGGGCCTGGGTTCTATTTAGCTCTAGAAAATGAACTTTGTTGATCTGAAAGTGTATTTTTGTATATGTGATTTTTCATTTCTTGAGGATTTTTTCCCTCTTTTTTCCATATTAGCTTTATTAGTTATCAAGCACATATCAAGTAAATGCTAAACTGAATTATACTCTGCATTTTCTACTGTGATTTAAGAAAAATGGTTTTTAACATTCAGTAATATAGTTAAAATTTGAAAAAGGTCCAGAAAGTTTACAAACCCAGAAATTTACCTGGTACCATTTTGCTACAAAAGACCAAAAGTAACAGAAAGAAACAGAAAAGGTTTTTACTCCACATAGGTATAATTAGACCCAGAAACTTACTTCATTATCATAAACTTCTTTTTACAGCTCTTTGCACTTCTTCCCCTATTCTAAGGTTTTGGTAAATCTGTTATAGGTTGATCACATAGATTTCATTTAACTTACTGTTGAATACAGATTATTTCCAAAATTTTTCCTACATAATGCTTTGAATAACATCTTTATACATAACAATGTCCCTATTTAGGAGAATTTCTAAAAGTAGATTCTTGGGGGCCACCCGACTCCTCATCTCAGCTCAGGCATGGATCTCAGGGTTGTGAGTTAAAGCCCCACATTAGGCTCCACAGTGGGCGTGGAGCTTACGTAAAATTAATTAATTAACTTAAAAGTAAAATTCTTGGGTCAAACAGTATAACTAACATGTTACTGCTGAATTAATTGTTAAAAAGATTTGTACCAATTTATACTGCCACTAACTGCTTCTCTTACCACATCTTTTCCAGTTCTGGCTGTTACAATTAATTTTCGTGTTTGCTACTCTGACTGGCAAAGAATGGTCTCTAGTTCCTTTTTTTTTTTTTTTAATTAAAAAAATTATTTTAGTTTGTTTTCTTAAAAATGGAAAGAGATCTTTTACTTTTTTGTCTTTCTTTTCTTTTTTTATGTAAGCTCCACACCCAACATGAGGATTGAACTCAGAACCCTAAGGTCAAGAGTCACATCTTCTACCAACCAAGCCAGCCAGGCACCCCACTAGTTTGTATTTTAATGGCATTTTGTTTTTTATGCATCAATCTATGTCCGATTAGAACACCCTGGTTAAAAATGGCTAACTACTTATAGTAAGGTTGTTGTAGGATTTTTTACTCAGAGTTCATGTTTAATATTGTAGGTGTTTAATGTTGACTACTGAATTCAAAACTCTTTCTTTTCCAGACCCTGTAAGATTTGGATATGTCCTTCATATTTGACTGGATTTACAGTGGTTTCAGCAGTGTTCTACAGTTTTTAGGTAATGTTGGCCCTTTTTTCTCTACTGTTATCCCATTTATTCCTACTTAAATAAAAGTGCTTATTTGTCTGAAGCTTCTTTATATAGAACCCAGTAGTTGCAAATGTGGGCTTTGAAATCATACAAATGAAAAAGAAAAAAAAAAAAAATCATACAAATGTGTTCAGTTACTCGTTGTATCCCTTTTAATTATGTAATCTTGGGTACATTACTTTCTCCGCCTTAGCTTTGTTTCCTTATCTGTAAATTAAAAATAATTCCTACACCTTAAGGTTGTTGATAGGAATATTATTTACAGGAATAGCTACCTTTGATTAGCCAGTTTACCTAAGTGCTTTTAGATACTTTATCTCATTTAATCCTCGCAGGATTCTCTGCACTATTTTTGTTATTATAAAACGCACTTCCATAAAGTGCCTTGCATATCATAACTGGCAGCATATCATCTTCTTTTTTTTTTTTTTTTAAAGATTTTATTTATTCATGAGAGACAGAGAGAGAGAGAGAGAGGCAGAGACACGGAGACACAGGCAGAGGGAGAAACAGGCTCCATGCAGGGAGCCTGATGTGGGACTCGATCCCAGGTCTCCAGGATCACAGCCTGGGCTGAAGGCGGCACTAAACCGCTGAGCCACCCCGGCTGCCCAGCATATCATCTTCTAAATGAGACTTGTATACCCAGCAATTCTGACTAGAGATTTTCCTCTCTTTATAGATTTTGTTTTCTTTATAGATTTTAAAAAGGAAAAATCTTAGCATCTCATTCTCTTAACACTCTTCTCACATTTTCCAATGAAACAAGCTTTTGATTAACTTTTATGTTACAACGTACACAATTTTATTATTGTAGTAATTAATGAAGATATTTCCAGTCTCCTATTTTCAAATCATGCCCTAAGTTTAGTCTCCATGTAATCATCATCTTGAACTAGAACAAAGAGAAGCATTTCATATAATTACAGAGTTGTCAACATAATTCCTAACTGGCCACAACCATACTAAGGAATTATTATCTCCTATATAAATAGTTCTTTTTCCACAACATCTTAACAAAGGAAATAAATTTTGCTTGGAAAATACACATTTTGTTTGATTACTACATATTAAAAGGATAAAAATGTAAGATCAAATTTTGTCGATCTATTTTTATATCTTATTTGGACCTCAATGTTTGCACATTTTTTAAAAAACAAGGTTTCTTTTTTTTCCTTTTTAAAATTCCTCACATTTTTTTTATTTATTTATTTTTTAAATATTTTATTTATTTATGATAGACATAGAGAGAGAGGCAGAGACTCTCTCTCTCTGTGTGTGTGTCTATCAAAAATTCCTCACATTTTATACTGTCACTCTACCACGGGTCAAATATCAGATCTCTCTACACTACCTCCTCAAGAATTCTTTAATATTTTTATCAGACCAGGGACACCTGGGTGGCTCAGCGGTTTAGCACCTGCCTTTGGCCCAGGGCGTGATCCTGGAGTCCCAGGTTTGAGTCCCACATCGGGCTCTCTCATGAATAAATAAATAAATAAAATCTTTAAAATATATATATTTTTTAATCAGATCGAGATATTTTGTTACATATTTGCGACAATTGAGTCAGAAATAAACATTTTCAATTTCATTATACTGGGATAACCTTAGTTGTAACAAGTTGGTATCTATATCTCAGTTTATAGAAATACTAATCTATGCTAAACTATGTTGAAAGAGCAAAATAAATTGCCGCCTAAGCAGGAGCAAAAGGTTAATAGGACTAATACTAGGAGGCAGTGTAGAGAAATGAAATAAACCAAAGCTTTGGCATCAGGCATGGTTTTAAATCTCAGATCTAACTTCAGCATTTGAGCAAGTTTAACTCTGAGCCTTTGTTTCCATCTGTAAAAAAGAAGATAATAATGTTTACTTCAAAGAATTATTTTCAAGATTAAATAATGTGTAGCAGTTTGCTTAACAGTGCCTATCACAAAATAAGAATTTAGTCCAACTCACTTGAAAGATTAAAGTTTAAACGTTCTAGGTGTTCCTTTTGGAATCTTATCTAGTGCACTTTTACTACTTAAAAAGATAACAAGATTGATTGTGATTGCACTGGTTGAAAACAATCTGTGTAGAAACGTTTTAAGAAATAGAAATGTCAGGGCACCTGGATGGCTCAGTCAGTTAAGTGTCTGCCTTCAGCTCAGGTCATAATTGCAGGGTCCTAGGATTGAACCCCACATGTAGCCACCTACTTAGCAGGGAGCATGCTTTTCCCTCTCCCTCTGCTGCTCCCCCTGGTTGTGCTCTTTCTCTCTCAAATAAATAAATAAAATCTTAAAAAGAAATGTATAAAAAATTATTAGTCACAATTCATGATTAAATAAGAAATGTAGTATCCCAGCTCAAGGAAATATGGAAAACAATCCTGCCCTTAGGATCAAAACTCTTGGTCACTGGGTGATCAAAAGATTAGGACATCCTACAATTTACTTCTTAAGGTTCAATGTGGATAAAGAATTAGGTTTTATTTTGGCATGAACTTATTAAAAAATAGGTAGCCTGAATTACAACACCTAAAATCTTTAAAAGTTCATTCATTGATTGAGTAAATATATTTTGGGCTTGCTATTATGTCCCAGTCCTCATGTAATTCCATGGGTGTTGACAATTAAACACATGAAACATAAAGTTCAGTATTACCACATACCTTTTTTTTTTTTTTTTTTTTAAGATTTTATTTATTTATTCATGAGAGGCACAGACAGAGAGAGGCAGAGACACAGGCAGAGGGAAAAGCAGTCTTCATGCTGGGAACCCGACATGGGACTTGATCCTGGGTCTCCAGGATTACACCCTGGGCTGAAGGCGGCGCTAAACCACTGAGCCACCCAGGTTGCCCTCACATACCTCTTAGAATTTTCAAAAGCTAGGGCAGCCCGGGTGGCTCAGCGGTTTAGTGCCGCCTTCAGCCCAGGGCATGATCCTGGAGACCCGGGATCGAGTCCCACGTCGGGCTCCCTGCATGGAGCCTGCTTCTTCCTCTCCCTCTGCCTCTCTCTCTCATTCTCTCTCTCTCTCTCTATGTATGTCTCATGAATAAATAAAGTTAAAAAAAAAAAAAGAATTTTCAAAAGCTAGATGTTGACAACACCAGAAACTGACAAGGATGTGGAGCAGCAGAATGTTCATTCACTGCTGGGAATGCAAAATGGTACAGACACTTTGGAAGATTGGGGGATTTTTTACAAAACTAGACATACTCTCACCATATAATCCAGCAGGTGTGCTCCTTGGTAGGTCCACACATGAACCTGCATATTGATGTTTTATAGCAGCTTCATTTATAATTGACAAAACTTGGAAGGAACCAAGATATCCTTCAGTAGGTGAATGGATAAATAAACTGGTTCATCCAGACAGTGGAGCATTACTTAGCACTAAAAAGAAATGAGCTATCAAGCCATGAAAAGACATGGAGGAAGCTTAAATGCATATTACTAAGTGAAAGAAGCCAATCTTACAAGGCTACATACTGTCTGATTACAACTATATGACATTCTGACAAGGCAAAAAGGCAGAAATATGGAGACAGTAAAAAGATGAGTGGATGCTGGGGAGTGGGGACAGGGTGGGAAGAATAGGCGGAGCATACAGGATTTTTAGGGCAATGAAAATACTTTGTATGATAATTATAATGATGGATTTATGTCCTTATATGTGTGTCAAAATACAGAATATACAAACCAAGTGAGCCTTAAGGTAACTGAGCGATTATGATGTATCAGTGTAGATTCATTGCTGGTTAAAAATGTACCATTTTTGTGAGTGATGTTGATAAGGGGGAGGCTATATATGTGTGGGGACAAGAGGTATTTTGGAAATCTCTGTACCATCCTGTCAGTTTTGTTGTAAACCTAAAACTGCTCTGAAAAAAAGCCTTTAAAAAGAAAATAGGGATGCCTGGGTGGCTAGTGGTTGAGTGTCTGCCTTCGACTCAGGGTGTTATCCCAGGGTCCTGGGATCGAGTCCTGCATCAGGCTCCTCTTGAGGAGCCTGCTTCTCCCTCTGCCTGTGTCTCTGCCTCTCTCTTTCTGTGTCTCTCATGAATAAATAAAATCTTTAAAAAAATAAAATAAAGCTCAACTTGGAATTTCACAGGAAATTCCAAACTACTATATTGGTCAGTGTTCTTTTTTTCTGTCACTTCCTGTACCAGTACTTGCTTGATACATCCAAAATTATGTGCTTGGTTTCTTTGTTGCTGCTTTAGTTTTATGCAATCCCGTGAATAGTTTAACTGTATTCTCAGGGAAATTTGACAATGACTTAAGCATTTTATTGAAAAAAACTCACTATGATTTTTATTGTCAAAACTGCTTAATTTATTTTTTGCCTATGGAAAATCTCCTTAATTTTCCTTTTGGTCTAGCTTCATAAATACATGAGGTCAAGTATTTTATCAGTGTTTCTCTAGTAGAGGACATTGATATTTATCCCTAAATTGTAAAGGGAATCAGCATTGTGGTTTTGCAGACAAGTTTAGGTAACACATTTAGTGACTGGGACGAAATTTAGTTTTAAAATGATGTAAAAAAACAAAAAAAAGATAAAAAAATAAAACGATGTGAATTAGCAAATCATGATATAGAATAACTCTTCAAAACTAAAACTAGAATAGAAATCCAGACTTTTTCAAGCAATTTATAAAATCTTAAAGTTCAAAAGGTGTTTCTTTATTAAAAAATCTAGAATAATTAGGAAAGGTATCTAAATATCTAACTGTAAATGTTAAGTTATTCTTTTATTCAAAGTCTTTTGTTTGGATAATCTCTGTCAGAATTTTGACTAATCATAGCTCTTACTCTACAGGATTATATAAGAAAACTGGTAAATTGGTATTTCTTGGATTGGATAATGCAGGAAAAACAACATTGCTACACATGCTAAAAGATGACAGACTTGGACAACATGTCCCCACGTTACATCCCAGTAAGTATATTCCCACATACAACATATTACATTATCAAGTGATACCACTTCATAGGCACTAACCAAAAACTTTTTGTTTTTTGGTGGGGTTTTTTGGTGAATAAATTATGATTTGACCTAGTCTTCAAATACTATAATAAATCATAGCTGATACACTCCACTCCCTGGGAGTATATATAGATCTTGAAATAATACTCCTATCTTATCAATTAGTACACCCTTCTCCAGCTAGAGGAATTAAAGTTACTGTCTCAGGGATTATAACATGATTGAGGTCTATCCAACCAAATACTGCTTAGGCTATAAATAGTTACCATTACCTTGTTCAGATAACTTCAGTTTCTTTCAGGTTTTAAAAGTGTACTTTTAATCTTTATTCAGTGGACAGGTTATATAGTCTTACACTTTGCTGGTAACTCTCAATTTATTAACCAGTTATTTTCTACTCAGAGAAACCTCAACAGTATCTGATATAAAGACTGTAGAATAATTCCAAAAAAAAACAGGGCACATACTGATACATTTATAGAAAGCTTTAGAACAATTTGAAAGATAATTTACTGTGGTTTCTTTAAGAAAGACTACCTGAGGGGATCCCTGGGTGGCTCAGCAGTTTAGCACCTGCCTTTGGCCCAGGGCATGATCCTGGAGTCCTGGGATCGAGGGGGACTCCCTGCATGGAGCCTGCTTCTCCCTCTGCCTGTATTTCTCTCTCTGTGTGTGTCTCTCATGAATAAATAAAAATCTTAAAAAAAAAAAAAAAAAAAAAGAAAAAAGAAAAAGAAAGACTACCTGAAAGACATTAATACTTAATATTGACTCTGTAACTCACTTAATACATACCATCCAGTATATAAAGTTATGTCATAATACTGTTCAAAAAAGTAAATGTTAAAGTGACAAAATTATTAGAACAGAAGCCTAACTTATAAATACCTGTGATAAATACCTGTAACCTTACTTTCACTTGCAAAGACTATGAATCAAGTAGACTTAAAGTTCTGTTTTGTTTTTTAATTATATATTTTTAGGCATAGAGTTTAAAAACAAGTTAATCCACAAATTTTTTTTTAAATATTTTTTATTTATTTATTTATGATAGTCACACAGAGAGAGAGAGAGAGAGAGAGAGGCAGAGGGAGAAGCAGGCTCCATGCACCGGGAGCCCGACGTGGGATTCGATCCCGAGTCTCCAGGATCGCGCCCTGGGCCAAAGGCAGGCGCCAAACCGCTGCGCCACCCAGGGATCCCTAATCCACAAATTAACTGTGAAAAAATGACTGTGGCCTTAATAATGAGTGTAAAATTGAGCACTGGATCAAAAAGTAGATAATATGATAGTTATTTAATTCACTAAATATTCAGAGAACAGGGAAGGAGAACAACAAAAACCATGTATCATTTTATTGATAGAGCTCTTAGTGAAGTTGGAAAGGGAAGATTTCATAAAATTGATAAAAAAAATTTTTTTTATATTAGGAGAAGAATAGGGCTTGGCAAATAAGATTCTGATACAAGAACAATACTATTAAAAAATGATCATGGTGAAGTTGAGTATATAAATTGTGTGCCTAAACAATTGGAAGAAACAAGTGGTATTATATTAGGTGTAATCAATTTAAAAACATTTTTTAGGGGTGCCTGGGTGGCTTAGCCTGTTAAGTGGCTGCGTTTGGCTCAGGTCATGATCCCAGAGTCCTGGAATCAAGCCCCACATTGGCTCCCTGCTCAGTGGAGAGTCTGCTTCTCCCTCTTTCTCTGCCGCTCACTCTTTCTCTCAAATAAATAAATGAGGATAGCCCGGGTGGCTCAGTGGTTTAGTGCCGCCTTCAGCCCAGGGTGTGATCCTGGAGACCCGGGATTGAATCCCACGTCAGGCTCCCTGTGTGGAGCCTGCTTCTCCCTCTGCCTGTGTCTCTGCCTCGCTCTCTGTGTCTGTCATGAATAAATAAATAAAATCTTAAAAAATAAATATTTTTTATAAATAAATAAATGAAATCCTTAAAAAATTAAAAAAATTTTTTTTCTTAAGATCTTATTTTTAAGTAATGTACACCCAATACGGGATTCCAGTATACAACCCTGAGATCAAGAGTTGCATGCTCTATGGACTGAGCCAGCCAGGCACCCCCACTTTTAAATTTTTGATGTTGCTCTCCTTTATTTATTCATCAGATATTTATTGAGCACCTACTTTATGTCACACATTGTTTGAAGTACTAAGAGTAAAAGCAGTGGCACAAAACAGTTGTCATCTCAACTTTCCTGCACCTCACATTTTATCTTACATTTTTCATTAATCAAAAGCATATGTGAAAAGTTACTATATATCTTCCCTATGATCTGGCAGTTCCATTGCTAAGTATTTATCAAGGAGAAATGAAAAACATATGTTCACCGAAATCCTTGTACAAGAATGTTATACCAGCTTTGTTTGTAATAGCCCCAAACTAGAAACAGCTCAGATACTCATTAAAAAAAAAAAAAGGATAAATAATGAAACTCTGTTCAACAAGAAAGAAGAATGACTGTTAAATACAGTATATATTATTATGCTGCTTGGAAGAAGCTGGTCACAAAAAGTTACCTATGGTATTATTTATATGAAATTCTAGAACAGGCACAACAAGCCTGTGGTGACAGAATTCAGATTACTTCTAGGAATGGACAGTGACTGGGAAGAGGCAAACTCCCTGGAATATTAAGTTTTCTGTATCTTAATGAAACTGGACTTCTTATAAAGCAGGGAGTAAACTAGGGATTTTAACCAAGCATTATATTTTCCTTATGGAAAGGAACACATTTGAACACAAATTGTTTTTAAGATTTTACTTATTTGGGGCAGCCCCGGTGGCGCAGCGGTTTGGCGCCACCTGTGGCCCGGGGTGTGATCCTGGGGACCCAGGATCGAGTCCCACATCGGGCTTCCTGCAGGGAGCCTACTTCTCCCTCTGCCTGTGTCTCTGCCTCTCTCTTCACTCTCTCTGAATGAATAAATAAATAAATCTAAAAAAACAACAACAACAAGATTTTACTTATTTGGGGCACCTGGGTGGCCCAGTGGTTGAGCATCTGCCTTTGGCTCGGGTCGTGATCCTAGGGTCCTGGGATCGGGTCCTGCTTTGGGCTCCCTGTGGGGAGCCAGCTTCTCCCTCTGCCTATGTCTCTGCCTTTCTCTCTGTGTCTCTCATGAATAAATAAATAAAATATTTTTTAAAATATATTTTAAAGTATACTTTTAAAAATATTTTATTTATTTATTCAAGTGAGAGAACACGAGGGGGAGGCAAGGAGAGGGGGAGCGAAATATGGGGCTTGATCCCAGGACCCCAGGATCATGACCTGAGCCAAAGCCAGATGCTTAACTGACTGAGCCACCCAAGCACCCCTACATGAAGAATTTTTTAACAAGAAACTACTCTGGGGCCTCAACAATTGTTATGAATAGTTAAAATTACACTGAACCTTTCATTATAATTGTGGGGGACTTCTGCTTTTGGCTGTGGGGCAGTAAGAGCATCTGGAATTACCCTCCTACTGTAAGCAGCTAGAGAACTGGACAAACATATATACTATTTTCGGAACTGGACAATAGCACAGGACTACAATTCCTGAGAGAAGGAAAACAAACCTTTCTTTATTCAAGTTTTATCACAGAGGAGGTCATCTTCAGACCATGGTGCAGGGAGAAGAAACCCAAACATAACACAGTGGTCTTGCTGAGTTGAGGAGACAGAGACCAGAATAAAGGGAGACTGAAGTGATGCGAATTTGCTTGGCATAGTACTAAAGAGGAAGAAGCTCTATACACAAAGAACTGTAAAAATGTTCATGGCTAAATACCAATCTATGCAGAGGGTAAAACTCCCCATGGCCAGTCAAGGAATACTTTCTGGAGAAAGAGTAATTGTAGCAGAGTTGTTAACCAAATAATTCTCAGAGCAAACTGGGCCCAGGAATCATTCATGTTCCCACCAGCCAGAAGGGAGAGATCTGGTTGGATACATAAGGCGTTCAATAGAGACTCCAGAAGGATCATACCTTAGTAATGGGGCTGAAGTACCTGTAAAGGCTATTGTAACCTTATGAAACTCAAAAACTGATCTGAAAGCAGTTGAACTGCCTGCCAGAACAAAGTTCACTTTACATCAAAAGACTACAACAAAATCCAGCATCTAGTAAAAAATTACTAGGCATGCAAAGAAGCAAGATAGTGTGATCCACAGCCAGGAGAAAAATCAGTAGAAACAGACTCAGAAGGGACTAAAATGATGGAATTAGCAGATGAGGATGCCAAAAGAGCATGAATGTGCTCAAGGACTGAAGGAAAACATGAACAGAATGAGGAAAGAAATGGAATATAGAAGACAGAACCAAGTCGAACTTCTAGAAATGAAAAGTATAATGACTGAAATGAGATTTTCATTACATAGGATTAACAGCAAAATAGTGCTAGTACTACAGAAGGAAAGACCAGTGAACTTAAGTCAATATAATAGAAACTATGTAAAATGAAGCACTGAGAGAAAAATGGAAAAAAAAAAAAAAAAAAAAATAGAACAGATACTCAGTGACTTGTGGGACAATACTAAGCAGTCCAGCCAACCTATACTTGAAGTCCTAGAAGAAGAAGGGAGGGAGCAGAAAAAAATTTGAAGATATCATGGCAAAAAATCTGTATTGCAACTGTGTCACTAAAGACTGTCCCTTGCTAATATGACAGGCATGGGAGAAAATTATTTTCCTGGTATCAGCTAAGATGCATTATCAGAAAAATTATTAGATTACAGCAGTTACTTGAATTCACACCAAATGGTTATCTGAATAGTTAGTATTTTCAGCAGGGGAAATAGAGAAGGAAAAATGAATGTCAGATTTGTGATGGATAGTGAATTCGAGAATATTACCATTATTTGTGTTATGTTGTCAATATAAATTAGAGAATATCTAATTACAACATTCTTTTATCAATTCCTAAATGTTTGATTTGAACTTATTTGCGGTTAAAGTCAGTCAAACATTAAATAGCAGTACATAACCATGAATGGAAAATCAGATGATTTTCTTGTTGTAAAAATATTTTATATTATTATTTAGCTTCAGAAGAGTTAACCATTGCTGGCATGACCTTTACAACTTTTGATTTGGGTGGACATGTTCAAGGTAAGATACTATTACTCTTATAGTTGCTTTATTTTAATTAGCTTAATAAAAATGTGGTTATTATTTTCCTGTGCGTGAAATCTCATTCTATTAAAGGAAAGCCAGAATAGACTAAAAAAGAATTATTACCACCAGATAAGCTTTAAACCAAAGTGATTTTCATAATACTCCTGAGCAATTTAACTCTGAATTGCTTTTGGTGTAAAGCATGTAAGCAAAATTTAGCCTCTATTTTCTGCTCCAATCCACATCTCACTGATTGTCATAATCATATTATGATGCTACTGTTCTGTATTAAAAACCTTCAGTGGGGATCCCTGGGTGGCGCAGCGGTTTGGCGCCTGCCTTTGGCCCGGGGCATGATCCTGGAGACCCAGGATCGAATCCCACGTCGGGCTCCCGATGCATGGAGCCTGCTTCTCCCTCTGCCTGTGTCTCTGCCTCTCTGTCTCCCTCTGTGTGACTATCATGAATAAATAAATAAAATCTTTAAAAAAAAAAAAAAAAAAAAAAAAAAAACCTTCAGTGGCTGACCTACAACATGGAAGCCAAACTCATTGATGTGGCGTTTGGGATTCTTGTAATCTGATCCCATTTTATTTAATTTCCACTCTTCCCTTTCCTATTCTCTGTACTCCAACCAAACCAAACCTTGGTGTGCTCCCCACTCTGTGCTTTTGCTCATGCTATCCCCATCTGCACACAAGTAACCCACCTTCAGGGCCCTATGACAAAGAGTTGAAAAGATTTTGAGTAGTTGTGGTTAGTGAATGCACACTTGAGACAATCATTCTTTGAAATATATATGAAGTACTTTCCAGAGTTTAATGGTTAGAGAGAACTGGAACCTAATACAGTTTGTCTGAGACTTCATTTCTGTGTTATATTTAAGATATAAAACTGAAGTCAGAAAAAAGTTGCCTACTCCTAAGGCACCCCTCAAACTTTTCTAAAAATAATGTCTTGGAAAAAAATTACTCTAATGGTTTCATTGACCTTAGTTAATTTCTGTTATAACAGTTTGCTTTTATTATTTTAACTTAACAAATCTGTACCCACTAATTTTCTCTTTCACTGACTCCGAATATATCAGTGGCAAAAAAAAAACTGATAAACTTGAAATGTCAAAAAACAAATACTGCATATAAATAAATAAAATTTTAAAATAGTAATAGTCATTCAGTGAACTTAATGTGTATCATCGTCCATTGGTAGCAAATAATAATTCTACTTTGAACTTGGGAGAATTGGGGCAGAGTAAAATATTTGACTTGTTCCCATCAAGGAAAGCCTTCCTTGGTCTTCTGGAAAGATTTGGCAACCCTGGGTTAAAGATTAACTTGAGTATATAGTGAAGTGGTAGCCACTAAGGGATAATTATACTTGATATCTTGTTGGACTCTTCCATCAAACCTTATCTGCTAGGTTTGACCAGCAAATAAAATCTAACTCCTGATTGTTTTTGTTAGCTCGAAGAGTGTGGAAAAACTACCTTCCTGCTATCAATGGCATTGTATTTCTGGTGGATTGTGCAGACCATGAAAGGCTGTTAGAATCAAAAGAAGAACTCGATGTAAGTTAACTAAAACTAAACATAGCTGAATCACTCTGGTAAGCTTGAGGAAATAGGTTGGAGATCTAGGTATCAGAGTGCAGCTTTTGTGCAGTTTCTGATATAACTCCTAGCAATTTATGGAGCTCAGTGATTACTCCACTTAGAATACAGAGACAGTAGCTTGGAGTAGTTGTAGCTATTAAGGACATACTAATACAGACTTTCTTCCTGAAGACCTAAGCTCACTCTGTACGGTGTGCCTTTGTATTTCACGTCTGCCGCATACCTGCAATGGCTTGGTCTTGAGTCCCTGGCCATCCTCGATGCTATATTCTTCAGGAGTTGGCCAGAACCTGAAATGATATAACATACTCTCTTTGTCACCACTTCCAAGAGTGAGTAAGGGCACATGTAGCCACTTCTCATCCCCTCTCCAGGTCAGATTCTTTGTAAAGAGGCTCTGGATCAACCAGGAAGGCCAGGGCTAGATCTGAGACCACAGAACAAGCAATGATTTGATCTGACCATGCCTCTGCCCAGAGCAGGCAGACAAATAATTGTTCATGTGGGAAAGTCCAGGTAGGTTCTGTGGTCATGGAACAAGGTCAGGGAATTCCTAACTACCTACTTTGTGCCAGGCACGTGTATACCAACTCTTTTAATTCTCAAATCAACTCCATAAGGTAGGTGGTACTATACCAAATTCTCTGAACTTTATTGAGGCTTATCTGTCCAAGATGTGACAATTCATAAGCAGTAGAACTAGAATTGAAACCAGGTTTGCTCACCTTCAAGGTATTTTAGAGTCCCTTAGTGATTCACAGAGTAAGCAGAGTTGAGCATTTACAGGAGCTGTAGGGAAACAGAAAGATTGAGCTTACAGTCTTACAGTTAACTTGAACTTTTTTTTTTTTTTTTAACTCATCTCTGTACCCAGCTTGCAGCTCAAACTCCCAGCTGCCAGATGAGGAGTTGCATACTCTACTGACTGAGCCAGCGAGATGCTCCTGAGCTTACTTTAAATGTAGGAAAAGTTTGCCAGAGATATTTGGCAAAACTGACATAATGATAGAGAATGAGTCCTTGCTACTCATTTGGTATATTGTATTATTGAGCTCTTTAGACAGTTTCATATCAACATCTTGTGTTTTGTTTCAGTCACTAATGACAGATGAAACCATTGCTAATGTGCCTATACTGATTCTTGGGAATAAGATTGACAGACCTGAAGCCATCAGTGAAGAGAGGTTACGAGAGATGTTTGGTTTATATGGTCAGACGACAGGAAAGGTAAGTAAATTTTTTTTTTTTTACTACTGTGACTATTTCATTCGATAGCATGAGTCTTTTAATGTCTTACTTATTTTTATCTTCTGAAATAGATTATTCCAATACTAGTGCTAACAGTAATCATGGTGGTTAGTCCAACTGGTGGTCTTCCTTTGTTTTTAATTGAGGTATAACTGACATGTAACATTAGTTTCCAGTGTACAGCCAAGTATCTTTTTAAATTACTATTTTCCAACTACATATGCCCATTATTAGTATTTTTTCTTAAATACTCATTTGTAAAAAAAAAAAAAAAAAAATTCTCATTTGTATAGTCTTTGGGTCTTTTAAAATATTTTCATGTTGTTTTCTTTCTGCCACTGAATGAAATCTTTTCTTGGGGATAACAATGTCAAAGCTCATGCTTGTGGGAAATCAAATGAAAGCTTTCAAAGTTTTCAGAATTAACCACCAAATAATATACTTAAATGTTTAAGCATTCCAGTAGTGTATAGGCCCTGAATTCATCAGAGATATAAATAAAATGTAAATTTGAACATAGGAATGTTTGTAGATTTTCTGAATACTTTTTAAAAAAAGATATTGCTTATCTGAGAGAGATAAAAGATAAAAGATATCACTTATCTGAGAGAGTGAGAGCAAGCTCATGAGCAGGGGGAGGGGCAGCGGGAGAGGGAGAAGCAGAGCAGGGAGCCCTACATGGGTCTCAGTCCTGGGCCACTGGGATCATAACCTGAGACGAAGGCAGAGGCTTAACTGAGCCACCCAGGCATCCCTGAACATAATACTTTATGATAAGCTTCAAAATGCATTATTTTTGCATTCATTTTTACTAGTATTTGTTTGTGGGGAGGGACCTTAATATTGAAAATTTTCAGTTTTCAAACAAAATTTCCTTGGCTTATATATATATTTTGAGAGTAGAGAAATATACTGCATTCTTTGATAGGAGACTCTGATGTTAGGGTAGACTTTAAGCTATTTTTCTGTGGCTTCTTTTCAGTAAGTCAACTCCCCATTTTTAGAAAATGCCTTGTTAATCATAAACCTACTCAGAAAGTTTTGTCTTTAATATTAGTGAAGCCGGGACGCCTGGGTGGCTCTGTGGTTAAGCGTCTGCTTTCAGCTCAGGGCGTGATCCTGGAGTCCCGGGATCGAATCCCACATCGGGCTTCCTGCATGGAGCCTGCTTCTTCTCCCTCTGCCTATGTCTCTGCCTCTCTCCACCCCCCCACCTGTCTCTCATGAATGAATAAATAAATAAATGAATGAATGAATGAATATTAGTGAAGCCAGCTTGGGTGACTTAAATTTTTCCTAAGTCAAAGGTTATTTTCATTCTTGTGTGCCTCACAAATTCCCCTCTTTCTACTGAGAGAAGGAGGTTTCCTGTGTGTCTAAGAGACTTATCTGCCCAACACCCAAGGCTTAGCACAGTTACCCTTTGTTCTGAGATGTAGAAGCTGCATTCGGCTGTAAAGTGGAGCTTTTATTTAAAAAAGGGGTCATCCATCATAATATAATGTCTCTCTTCCTTTCTAGGGCAATGTATCTCTGAAAGAACTGAATGCCCGACCCTTAGAAGTTTTCATGTGCAGCGTGCTCAAAAGGCAAGGTTATGGAGAAGGTTTCCGTTGGATGGCACAGTACATTGATTAACAACCTCTTGCATCGGTTCCAGGTCTCACCATTCAGGCCTACTCAGAGATTTGATCATTCAACATGCATAACTTGAATTCAATAGACTTTTTGTTGGTTAGAAAACATGTTTTTTAGATTATTAATATTATATCAACTTAATTTGAGTGGAAATTGAAAACTGATTCAAGTAAGTTTGAATATCACGTTAGCTTTCTAATTCCATAAAAATAGTTTATACAGTTTAATATCTGACATTTCCCCCAGTGCCATTTATAAAGAACAACTTTCCAGCAGTACATTTGAAGCACTTTTTAACAATGTGAAGCTACAAATATAAACCATGTTTAAAAGCTCATCATGTTAAATTTTTATGTACTATTTTGGAACTAGTTTTTAAATTTTAGATTATATGTCCACCTATCTTAAGTGTACAGTTAATAATTAGCTTATTGATGATTGCATGATGCCTTACCGTTTTCAATAATATTTTTTCTTATGCAAACGTCATGCAATAAAACACACCCTGATGTTTGGCATCCTTCTTGGGCAGATGTCTCATTTTAATGTGTCTTATCTAGCTAGTGTCCTCTGAAATTTTGAGTATTTAATAACATACATATGAGGGGGTTGTGGGGAAAGGAGACCACTTCAGAATTTTTTAGGATAATGTTTAAGTCTCTAGAGGCTTTTGCATTTACCAGAAGAAAAGTTGCTTATACCACATTTATCTCTGAATCATGTGTATTTGTAACAGTAATGCTACTATTGTTAGTGCTGTTGGGGTCCACATCCTCATTTCTGTGAGATCGGTCTTCTGAAGAAAAGCACATCTTCTGGTACAACAAAAGGTAATCTGGGGTTTGATAGGCCCTGTAGCTCTATTCCAGTTGTCAGATTCTGAAGTGTTCCAAACTTTTTGGTGCCTGGTTTGGTCATTTGTGCCTTTTCCCCAAAAGTAGTGACAGGCATCAGTCTCCCCACATTTAGAGGTACTCCTCAGTTCCTTTTACATAATGGTATTCCCAGGGCAAGCAACAAGTAGCACCTTGTGCATAGTTTCATTGTGGAGGCCTGCATGTGTGAGGAGAAAGGATGCCTGTTCCGCTTCAGTTGTCACTGAGCTGTGTGGGGATTCTGGTCCTGTCCTATAGCTCTTTTGCATTATCTAGCATATTTTATTTCTCAGTAGAAATAAATGAATGCTGTGTTCAATTTTCTTAACTGCTCTCAGCTCTTTATATAGCACCAAGGCTTTGGTTTTAGAAATAATACTTGCCATGTGATAGTGTCTGCAAGCCTCGCTGGTAGACTAACATTTTAGTTAGCTTTTAAAGCACTTTAACCTTCTAAGAAATTGAGTTCTTTTTTTCCCATGAAATTCTGAGATTCCCATGATTACTAAAATAAGCTGAAAGCTAAGTGCCAAGCGTGTATTTTTTTAAAGACTCAAACTTGAGAGTTAGTTCTCTCTTGGTTATAAACCAGGATTTTATAATATATTTAACCAATTCCATTGCAAATAGATTGCTCCAGTTCCATCAAGAATACTTTCAGTATCAGAATTAGTGTTTTCTTTAGCTGTTTTCCAAATCAGTTATTCTAGTTCTTTCCGTCATCAATAATGGAACATCTGAGATACACAAGGATTGAGGGATATAACTGGAAGGACTTACCAGTTAGCTAAACTAGCAAGGTCATTTCAACGTGACCTTTGGTTTTAGTAATATGGCTCTTCTGTTGCACTTTAAGCTTCCTTTCAAATGAAAATAAGAGCATCTTCCCTGCTTAGAATCATTGGTAGCATCATGGAAAAAGGAGGAAATGACCTATCAACCTTTTTGGTTTATTCTGCCACATGGGGTTCAAATACTCACTTCTAGGGGCACCTGACTGGCTCATTTGGTGAAACATGTGACTCTTGATCTTGGGGTTGTGAGTTCAAGCCCCACATTGGGGTGTAGAGATTACTTAAATAAAAAAATCAAGTACTTCTAATATCCTGACTAAACAGAACCAGGCTTTATTAAAAGTAACTGCCTCTCGTTGTTGGTATCTGTCTTGAGCTCCTATAAAGACATGCCTTTTCTTCAAGTATTTCCTTATACTATGATATTGAGAAGTTAATTATTTGTGTCATAAATTGGTATAAAGGAAAAATTCTTTGTGATACAAAATACATCACTCCAGAATTCTCATTCTGATTCTGACAGTGAGATCAAAGAAACAAAGTCAGTTGTGTACCACAGCTAAACTGTGGATATTTTCCCAATGATTTAAGATTCTTATGGCCTGAGCATTCAGAAATGAAGCTGCACTTAGCAGCAGCCGGCTTTCCCCACCCCCAGTTCCAGCTCCAGGGAGATGGGCTCTAGATATTGGGCTTACTATCTCACTCTTCCAGCTCCTCCAGGCACATACACTGAGTCACTGTTCCCCTTCCTAGAGAGGCCTATTAAGAAGATGGCAAGAAACAATAGAAACATAGGGAAAAAATGTACTCTCTCTGTGCCCGTGCAAGTGGGTGCACCTGTGCAATATTCTGGGGTAATTGGTAGAATTGCAGACATAGGTTAATTTTCTACCTTCTACCATAAGGTGTGAAAATGTACACAAGGCAAGATTGGATTCCATATAAATCAGGCACTGCTCAAAAGAGGTTTTAGAATCTTTAGTGTAAAACTCTAAAAGACAAGATCTCAGACCACATTTTTCATTTTAATGAAACCTTTAACCCCATACCTCTTTCAGGGACTGCTATTATATACTTTTGGGTAATGTTTTAAATTGATTCTGGTTTGTCTTTATCTCAGTGAATTTTTAGGATGGACAGCATAGCATTTTTTTTTAATTGGGGCCAGACATTTTCTAAACTACATGAAAAAATATTCTTCACCATTGGCTTGGTTGACCCAGTATCTTTGAGTGCCAAAGATGTATGAATTCAGATATTGCCTGCGCAGATGTAAAGTTTAGTTTTGTGTGCCTGTGTATATAGACACACTTATTGTGGTTTACAGTAGTGTTTCTTTTCCTTAGTTTTGAACCAGCTCACACTTCCTAGTGCTTTCCAGCACATAAACTACTTGCAAGGTTTACATGTTATGAAACTACTGGTTGTGATTCAGTGTGGCATTTCAGTCTTGATAGTTATGTGAATAAAATTCACAAGGGAATATTGCCAAATAAATTTTGACCAGAGTACAATGAGAAGAGCTAATATGAAGGGAATGCTCTCAAAGTATCTTGTGTTCATTTTAGAGTATATTGCTTAGATCATTTTAAACCTATGTAAAAGTTGAAGCTTCAAAAAATCTCGAAGAAAGCATGAAAACATACAGATTAACAAATAAAAATTCCTTAATGCAAAATTAATGATAAATTAAAGGTTCTCTATAAACCTTTTAATTTTTTTTTGCTATAAATATAAGAGTTCAGAAAACAGTGTATCTTCAATTAAGGTCTAAATTCCTAAGGCTACAAGGGGGTAGCTTCCATCATTGTTCTTTTGAAATGCAAATTAGTGCTTTTTAACCAACAAACAAATCTTGGAATATAGGACTGTGCCTCCGTGGAAAATGGGATTTTGTTAAAACCGTTTCCACTTCTGAACCCTGGAACCATCCCCTCTCACACTCCCACACCACCCCTGGATAAAAAGAATGAAGGGAATCTACAGAGTCTATTGAAGATGTAGCTCTGAACCAACTCATTTTTGTCCTCAAAATTTAGAACATTAAATAACATGCATTTAATACCACTGACCGATTGTTCAGGGATTTGACCACACTTTTAAAGAGATTCAAAAGTAATTAGAGTGAGCAAATTTATCCAAAGTAAACTTTGTTTCAGGAGCATCCTTGCTCCAAATAGATTTTAGGGCCATTTTTTTGCAAAGCCTTTTTGAGTGGTTTCACGCAGTTATTTTTGGAAAAGCTGCATTGGAGTGGATAAATTCTTCTTCAGCATGCATTTTAAATGAGGGAGGAAGAATTCGATTTAATTTCAGTTTCAAATATTTTGGGGTAAAAGATAGTTCTACAGCTTTTGACATTCAAGAGGTCTTTGGAATTGTTTTATCAAGTGTGGGCACATCAGAATGGCCAACTTCACATGGGTTTCTCTATTCCCTGGTGCTGCTCATAACCTGAACTCATCATCAGTTGCCATACTGAGGTGAGAGCACTCAGGGTGAATGTAGTCACGTTTCTTTAAAAGTGATCAAAGTGTTTTCTGTGGTGAGGCCTTCAGTATTTGAACGCAGAGTATGCGGAAGTGGTAAGTCAGTGTAAGTTTTTCGTCATTAACCTTGTTTGCACTTTTGTACACTGCTGCTTGCACTAGCATCTTAGTGTGAATTTTAACAATGGTTTTACAGTGTATACAGATTGTTAAGTATAATTTATATAAATATGTTTCTGTTTACCTTTATGTATTTTACAAAGAACAGCTATGATAGATGGTTAAAGGTTCTTGAATTGTGTTTTTATGTTATTTTGATTGTGTTCTATTATCATTCACCCCCTATGAATTCGAGTGTCAGGAGTAGAAAAATAAATGCTAACACAGTCTTTGAAAAACTCTAATGTCAAGTTCCATTTTTATCATCCAACTATAATTTTCATTTTGCTCACTGGAAATTTCTTAGACTTGGAAATTATGAAGGTAATAGAACTTTCCATTTGTACAGAGGTTCTGAACAATCTGCTTAAGTACCAAATCCTCATTTTACCTGAAAACAACTTAAGGACAAACTGAAGTATGACTGGTACAATGTTGACTCGGCTGAAATGTGAAAAATCACGCTTTTATCTACAAATCGTTGTTTTTATCTACATCATAGTTCTCTAGCTTTAGTATGCATCAGAATCTCCTAAGATTTTATTTTTTACAAAAACTCTATACCCAGTGTGAAGCTTGAACTCATGACACCTGAGATTAAGAGTATCACATGTTCTGACTGAGCCAGCTAGGAGCCCCTCCTGGAAAGGTTTTTCTTACAAAAGAAAAAAGTAATCCTATCAAAGATCATGATTTGGTAGATCTAGGGTGGAGGGCAGGAACCTGAATCATTAACAAGCTTCTCAGGTTTTTCTGATGCGAGAATACGTGGATTTTTCATTTAGCAGAAACAGTGATATAAGAATACTAAATACTAATAACACTAAATCATCATTGGTTCATCAGTGAAGAAAAAAATCATTTTGGTAAGGAATACTGAGCTACTTTTGAGATTCAATCCTTCCTATCTTTAACCTTTCTCACTAACAATGTGCAAAATGACAACAAGCTTTGGGCTAGCTCTTTTAACACAAGCAATCATGATTCTATTACAGTCCATCAAATAGATTTACCTCTGGACTCAAATGATTTGTTGAGTTGAAACTAACAAGAAGATAGAAATAGTGAGCAATGAAGGGATAATGTGAAATAAATGATATCGTTTATTTAGCTCATTTTCTTGAATTTTACTATGTCATCTTCAGCTAGACTATCTGATATTTGTACCAAAGGTCCAAGTCCTTCAAGAGTCACAGACCCCTGCAGAACATGAAACACCTTGTTGGGAATAGGGACCCTAACCCCAAGAAACAATGTGAATGTAAATGAAGGCTTTTGGGTGGTGGCCACTGTTTTTAGAAAGGTAGGACACTGCTTAAAAACTTTTTAAAAGTCCTAAAACATGGGCAGCCCTGCTGCCCACCAACAAAGGCCAGGGCCTCTGAAAAGCCTCTTATCTCGATTTACTTAAAATTAGACATTAAGGGGGTACCTGGCTGGCTCAGTCCGCGGAGCATGCAACTCTTGATCTCAGACGTGAGTTTGAGTTCCATGTTGGATAGACTTTACTTAAACTTAAAAAAATAAAAATTATGGGCACCTGGGTGGCTCAGTCAATCAGACGTCTGGCTTTGGCTCAGTTCATGATCCCAGGGTACTGGAATAGAGCCCTGTGTCAGCTCCACACTCAGCTTGGAGTCAGCTTCACCGTCTGCCCCTTCCCCCCACCCTCCCTGACACCCCCCACCTCCCCGGCGCTTGCGTGCGCGCGCACTCTCTCTCTCTGTCAAATAAATAAAAATCTTTAAAAATAAGTAATTGGGGCAGCCTGGATGGCTCAGCGGTTTAGCGCCTCCTTCAGCCCAGGGTGTGATCCTGGAGCCCTGGGATTGAGTCCCACCTCAGTCTCCCTGTATGGAGCCTGCTTCTCCCTCTGCCTGTGTCTCTGCCTCTCTCTCCTCTCTGTGTATTCTCATGAATAAATAAAATCTTAAAAAAAAAAAAAGTAAATGAAAATTACAAAATAAATTTGACATCAGGGTCAATAATTTTCTGCCTATTACTTAGGATATAGAGTAAGCCTTGCTTTGGAATATGGGTTTTTGATTTGAGGAGTTATTTAAGATGTTTATTAAAGTCACTAACTTCAGTGATGGCAACATGCCACTACAAACAAGCTCTTTTATGTTGCAAAAATAAACTCATGAGCTTTCAAGAAGAAATAATTGGAGGCGAGTTACAGGTAACAGGAGTCAAAATGGAGATTTTTGTTCACTGCTTTCTTTTTTTAAGCTGAAGGGGCTGAAGCCAGGCGCCAAACCGCTGACCCACCCAGGGATTCCATGTTCACTGCTTTCTTGAGCAAAAAGCAACTAAAGGTGAAATTCAGTAATGGAATTGTATTCCCTTTTGATCTGGGATTAGCAAAATTTCAGAAACTAGAGAGATTACAAACATTACCAAGTTACAGCACCACTTTTATGGTTCTCCTAGCACTTGGGTTTGGGTTGAAGTCTGTCTAGATGTATCTCTTGACTGAGAAGCCATACCAGACTGAATACAGTCTGGAGAAAATCAAGTTGACTTTTGTCTATTCTAGGGACTTAAAAAAAAAAAGTTGGGGCGCCTATGTGGCTCAGTGGGTGAAGAAACTGACGATTTCGGCTCAGATTATGATCTCAGGTTCCTGGGATCAAGCCCTGCTTTGGGCTCTGTGCTCATCAGGGTGGGTGTTTCAGGATTCTTTCCCTCTGCTCCTCCCCTAGCTTGGAAACACGCACATGTTCCTTTTTCTCTAAAATAAATAAATAGGATCCCTGGGTGTCTCAGTCGGTTAATCATCTGCCTTTGGCTCAGGTCATGATTCTAGAGTCCTGGGATCCAGTCTCACCTTGAGCTCTCTGCCCCGTGGGTGGCTTCTTCCTCTCCCTGTGCCCCTCCCTTCTGCTCATGCGTTCTCTCTCTCTCTCTCAAATAAAATCTTGAAAAATATAAATATTAATAAAATTTTTAAAAAATTTAAAGCAGCATACAATGTTATATTAGTTTCAGGTGTACAGCATACTGACTTGACAATTCTATACATTACTTAATGCTCGCCACAGTAAATATCGTCACCATCTGTCACCATACGTTATTATGATATTGACTATATTCCTTATACTGTCCTTTTCATCTCTGTGACTTTGTTATTTTTAAACTGGAAGCTTGTACCTCCTAATCGTCTTTATGCCCTGCACCTGGCCCAATACAAGAGCCCTCTTGCCTTCATTTCTCTCGCCTGCAATGCCCCACACGTGCCTTATCCAAACTTTTCACCTTTAAGGCCCGCATCGAGTTCTGCCACCTGAGACACATCTGTGACACCTCCATAAAAACAAATTACTGGACTCAAGGCACTGCCTCTAGCCAAGTGTTTTGCTGTACAGATTCTCTAGATTAAGTAAATTAGTATATTTTCCTGGAAAACACACACCCTTTAACTGTAGCCGAGGAACATTTTGTTAAGGCAGTTTAGCAGAGGAAGGGGTTTGGACATCACAATGTGGTAACAAAACCAGTTCAACTCCATTAGTGCCTTACTTATGAATAACTGTAGCATGGGGGCACCTGGGTGGAGCAGTGGGTTAAGCCTCCAATTCCTGGTTTTGGCTCAGGTCATCATCTCAGGGTCTTGGGATCAGGCTCCACGCTCAGCAGGTAGCTTGCTTCTCTCTCTCTCTCTCTCTCTCTCTCTGCCTCCCCCCCCCCCCCGTTTCTCTCTTGCACCCTGCAGGCGTGTGCTCTAAAATAAATAATCTTTAAAAAAAAATAGAGAACTCTAAAAAAATAACTGCATGGGGGCACCCAAGTGGCTCAGTGGTTGAGCGCCTGCCTTTGGCTCAGGTTGTGATCCCACCGCCCGATGGGAAGCCTGCTTCTCCCTCTGCCTTTCTCTCTGCCTCTGTTTCTTATGAATGAATAAAATAAAATCTTAAAAAAAAAAATTAACTGCATGAGGAACCACTATTAGCTTTGGGAGTGGGTCCTAGTCTTCAGATTGACTGAGTGTAGCTGACACACAATGTTACATTTGTTTCAGACGTACAACCCACTGATTCAACAACTCTATACCCATAATTGTAGCTACCATCTGATATCATTTTCAGTCTTACCGCAGGAAAAAAAAAAAGGACGGTCAAACACTGATCATCTCTCAATTTGGGAGGAATGAAAAAGGCCTAAATTTTATTCGAGGGAGCAATGGCACTCAACAAATGGTAGTCATATATATAACAATGTACATTTATGTACAAAATTTAACGCCTGGATTATGTCCGAATAGGCAAAAGTGTTGGTAGCAGGCTTAGGTCTCAACATGAGATTCCCCGACTTGTCAGAAGTCCTCGATCTCTTGAAATGTGATACAGAACGTCGTGTTCAGTTGTGTGGGTATATTCTACTGCGAAAACGGTTCACAGTTTGCATCACGGTCGCAAATAAGTTCCTGAACCAAAATAGGCGGGGAACCAGAAAGACCGTCAAGCTTTGATTTAGGGACAAGGAATTGGGGGTGACCTCAGGAAGCGCCTCGGGTCACCTGAGGAGAGTAAAAACCAGCAGTACGGGCCTCGGCCTGCGGCCCCTCCTGCAAAAGGTAGGCCCACCCCGGCCTCCCTTTCCTCTGCCTCTTGGGCCCGGCAAGGCCTCCAGATCTCCCTCCGATTACCTCCAGAGCCCCGCGCGGGAGGAGGAAACGCACCAAGCCTCAGCCGCCAGCAGGAAGCACCACCTGCCCACCGCGCCATGACGACTCGTCAAACCGGGCGCGGGGGCGGGGCCGAAGCGCGGGGCGGGGCGGCGGGGGAGCCTCGGCCTATGAGGGAGCGGCGTCCGGATCCCGGGGGCGGGGCGGCGGGGAGAGCCCCGGCCTATGAGAGAGCGGCGTTCGGGTCCCGGGGGCGGGGCGGCGGGGAGAGCCCCGGCCTATGAGAGAGCGGCGTCCGGATCCCGGGGGCGGGGCGGCGGGGAGAGCCCCGGCCTATGAGAGAGCGGCGTTCGGGTCCCGGGGGCGGGGCGGCGGGGAGCGTGTGGATTCCGCGGACGTCACACCTGAGAACCTCCGCGAGTCCCACTGCGTGCTGGCGCCGCTGAAGACCTATTAGCGCTGATGGAAGCCGCTGTGCGCCTAAGGGTCCCACTGCGCATGAACACAGCTCTGACAGCTTCTGGACGGAGCTCCGCAACGCTGCTGTCTCTCCTGACTGCCTGGCAGCAGATGGCAGGGGCACGGAGCTGTTTGGAGAGCAGCCCGAGCTTTGCTCCACCCCCGCTTCTCTGTAGGGCCAGGCTCAGAACCATCAGTCCTCTGGCACTTGGGTGGAGAAGCAGTGTTCCCACCGTTCTGACTACCTGATGACTGGACGGCCTTTGCCTACCACTCCATCTGCTGGGCTGGGCAGAACAGGGAGGAGGTCCCTACCGGGGCTCTTGCTCTTCTTCTTCTTGCCCTTCTTGCCTTTCTTCTTTCTTCTTCTTTCTTCTTCTTCTTCCTCTCCTTTTCTTCTCCGTCTCTCACACACATAGCTTTATATATGGGGAGCTATTACTTATCACCAGGCACTTGCCAAGTATTGTGCTGGTGTTAGATTGGGTGCTTGGCCTCACATTTTGTCTGCTTTTCCCTTAGTCAACAGGCATTTCTTGAACACACACCTGCTGTCAACTGGCATCACATATCAAAAAATGGGTAAAGATATCCCCAAGATATACCGTGGGAGGTGAAAGGAAGACACACCTAGGGCAGCCCGGGTGGCTCAGCGGTTTAGCGCCGTCGTCAGCTCCGGGCGTGATCCTGGAGACCCAGGATCGAGTCCCACATCGGGCTCCCTGCATGGAGCCTGCTTCTCCCTCTGCCTGTGTCTCTGCTTCTCTCTCTGTCTCTCATGAATAAATAAATAAAATCTTTTTTTTTTAAGGAAAGAAATATATTAATGGAAGTTGTGTTTCAATTTATGGGAGTTTGTGACTCCTGGTCATCAGTTTGTGAGTTTGGGCTCCACGTTGGGTATAGAGTTTACGAAAAAATAAACTTTTTAAAAGATCAGTTTATGGGACTGATTTTTTTCCTTTAGTTCTTTCTATATTTCCCAAATATTCTTTAGTGAGATATAATACCTTTACTATAAAATGAGAGAACTTTTTTTTTTCCTGAAAGCCAAATGAGGTTTATCAGGAGAGGTAGTATAAAGTGATGCATTCCTGGAAAGCAATTAGGCAATATATAACAAGAATCATAAACCTACTCCTTTGACCTGCTCCTGGGAACCTTATGCTAAAGCAATCCCAAGAAGGGGGAATACTAGCTTCAGAAAGATGTATGGCAGCCCAGGATGGAATACGGCCTGGTTTCCAGCTTGAGCAAATTGAAGCTTACACCCTCTATAGAGCATTCATAGCCTTGAGGAAAGGAGGTCACAAAGACTTCCGGTGGGGTAATATTTACTACAATGCTAATTGCAGGCAATTGTGTATTAGTATTACTGCAACCACGACATTAAAAACTGTAGAGACGGGAATGCCTGGGTGGCGCAGCGGTTTAGCGCCTGCCTTTGGCCCAGGGCGTGATCCTGGAGACCCTGGATCTAGTCCCGCGTCGGGCTCTGGGTGCATGGAACCTGCTTCTCCCTCTGCCTGTGTCTCTGCCTCTCTCTCTCTGTGTAACTATCATAAATAAATAAATAAAAATTAAAATAAAATAATAAAATAAAAACTGTAGAGAGAAAAAAATAAAATAAAATAAAAACTGTAGAGACGGAACGCCTGGGTGGCTCAGTGGTTAAGGGGCTGCCTTTGGCTCAGGTCATGATCCTGGAGTCCCAGAATCAAGTCCCGCATCAGGCTCCCTGCATGGAGCCTGCTTCTCCCTCTGCCTGTGTCTCTGCCTCTCTTTCTCTGTGTGTCTCTCATGAATAAATAAAAAATATATTTTTAAAAAGACACACCTAAACATGGCCAAGGAGGTTTCTAGAAACCAGGGACCAGAAGGACTGGTTAGGTGGAGAAGAGGGGATGTGCCAATTAAGTAGCTTGCAAAGACAAAGACTCAGCAATAAAGACCAGGATGTAATTTGGGGACTGGTAGAGGTCAGTGCCTGAAGAGGACTGTGGGGAGAATGTAGTTGGAGAAGGCAAGAGTGGAGAGAAAGACTGGAGAGCATGTCCCCTCCACCTGGGGAGGAAGCGGGAGAAGAGGGGCATTCTTTTCCCATTCTCCGACCTTTTACCTGTAATGATATTTATTTCTTTTTTTTTCTTTTTTTTAATTTTTATTTATTTATGATAGTCACAGAGAGAGAGAGAGAGGCAGAGACACAGGCAGAGGGAGAAGCAGGCTCCATGCACTGGGAGCCCGACGTGGGATTCGATCCCGGGTCTCCAGGATCGCACCCTGGGCCAAAGGCAGGCGCCAAACCGCTGCGCCACCCAGGGATCCCCTGATATTTATTTCTAACACTGGTTTCAAAACCAGCATTGTATGATGTATGGCCATGTTTTCCAACCCACGTCCGAGCTAGTGATCCACAGGATAGGCTGCTCTTGGGACCATCAAATCAGGATCAGGATATGGTATTTGAAGCTGGGACCATCTGGATAGACGTGTCCTTCTCAGAATGCCACACTGACTGTTGAGCATATGTACCAGAATGTGTGACATTGACAATGGGCAAGATGCTGATCTGAGGTAAAACTAACAGAAAAGCTTGAAGGTGTTGAGACAGCAAGGATTGGCAACCTATAAAATGCCTGGCTTGAGCCCTGTGGTCAGTTGTGGGTGCTCACTGAGGATGCTGCTGGGAGATGGGGGCTGAGACAGCATCTGTCCCATCTGACCCATCTCTCTGTAGACCTCTGACCTGGGACTGGCTTTACCTGAAAAAATGGGGATTTGGTGGTTCCATCTATGAAGCAAAGCAAGTGTAATTGTAGGGGAAAGGAGGAGCATACATACCCTGCATTCTAATCCCCTAGTAAAGTACCCAACTTGAAGAATCAGATGGGCATATCTTAACTCCTCAGGTAGCCTAAGGGCTGTCCAGGGAACACTGGACTGGACATGATCTATCTCTGTGTCTCATGGGCTCTGAGGACCTGTGAATAGAAACACCCAGGTTTCAAGGAGCCTTTTTTTTTTTTTTTTTTAGCACAAATGACTTAGCACAGGATTGCTTTTATTTATTTATTTTTTAAGATTTATTTTTTTATTCATGATAGACATAGAGTGAGAGAGAGGCAGAGACACGGGCAGAGGGAGAAGCAGGCTCCCTGCAGGGAGCCCGATGCGGGACTCGATCCTGGGTCTCCAGGATCACGCCCTGGGCCAAAGGCAGGCGCTAAACCGCTGAGCCACCCAGGCTGCCCACAGGATTGCTTTTAAAATGACAGTCTCTGTGTCATTAAAATTCAGAGGCTGTTCTAAAGAAGTTGGCTTGTAAGACTGAGTAAGGGACAGGCAAGGCTAGAGAGGGAGAGACAGGTCGGGGGCTAGTAGTCAGGCTCACAGAAACCCCCATGTGGAGAAATGTTATAGACAAGATATTAAAGAGGAAGGGACCATAACATACCCACCTTGTTTATCTTCAGTGTTACAAATGAGATACTTTTCAAGTTCCCTGGTCAGTTTTCTTTAAAAGACGAACCATAAAAGCCCTCAGTGGCAACCCATTTGGGACCCGTCTCACTCTGTAGAGCTTTGTTACTCTCCTTTCCGTGCTCACCTTCACTTAATAAACTCCCACTTCACTTCATCCTTTAGTAGTGAGATTCATTCTTCGCCTCCTTGAGACAAGAACCCTGCAACCCTGCAACAAGATGAGGTTTCACACCCCACTACTCCCCTAACTCTGAGGTCCTGTCACCCAGATGCAGCTTCTCAGATGAGGGCCAAACAGGAACCAGGGTGAATGGTGCAAGTTGGTGCCAGTCCCACACTCTTTCTTGCATAGTAGGAAGTGCTCCTGGTGGGGGTGCGGTGGGGGTTGAGGCAGGGCTGAGGTTTGCTTGAGATTTGAGCATCCTTCTAATTCCTGCTGCCTCTTCAGGGCGCATTATTCCTCCTTTGACGTTAACCCATTATTGAGTCTTAAGGCCCACCTGACTCCTTCCCAAATCTCCTAGGCTTCTGTAATTTAATGGGCATCAGTGTTGTGGCTGGCATGTGGGAAGCAAGGCTATGAAACTTAGCACCTGTGACCAGAACCAGGCGGTCACCCACAGCCCCGGAATGGGAGTTTGGAGCATCCACAGGTGAAAGCTTATTTTGCTGAGTAACTTTTCTTCCTTGGCTTCTCTTACAAACCCCAGCTGCTCTTCTGAGTTTCATGTTGCTCATAGCCTTCAGTCCCTAGCAATGGAACACTCCTTCTTTGCAAAAAGGGGTGGGGGACAGGAGGGACAGTCTATTCAGCTACTCTTGGGTTACAAGGTTTCAAGTGTACAGGATGGCCACCAAGGAACTCAGAATGCCGGTCAGCTGAGTGTTTCTCAGGCCCAGGCAGCTGACTGTCACAGGTATCACATGAGCTGCTCCCCTGATGACTGGCAGATATTTACAACCAGCCCCTCTTTCAGCCCCCACCGAGGGAGCAGCCATGCCCTGACCCCAAACCATAGTTGTCCTGGTTGGGGGTAGGGAGGCCCATGAGAACTTGTAAACAACCAGGCTTTACCAGCTCAGATTCCAGGAAGTGAGCGTTAGTAAACAAATCCCTCTGGCCTCCTCACCTCTGGTTAGGTGCCAGCCCTAGAGCAGTCTCTGCCCAAACCTCCTCTTCCCCAACTCTTACACCTTCAGGGACTCCTCGTTTTGCCCACCTCATGTCCATGTCCACGTCTACTTAGCACCTCTCAGCTGCCCTGCATGGTGTGTCCAACAAGAACTGTCATCCTCATATAACAAATGAAGAAATTGAGGCCCAGAAGGACCAAACTACAGGTCCTTAATTCTCCATTACCCCAAGCCCCTAGATTTGAGTTTAAGCTTTGAGTTGGGGGTTCTTGGGGAGTCATGGGTGCTCCAGGAAAAGCAGAGGCCCAATATAAACTTTTTTTAAAAAGTTTTTTAGAATGGCTTCCTTTTGCTTAACATTATATTTGCTGTTGCAACCAAGCAGTTGTACCTTACTGAAAATAGCAGAGATTCCACACTCTGTGAAAAAACACATAGCATAAAATGCACATAGCAACTTTTATGTATATATGTATTTGAGAGAGAAAGAAAGAGCACACAGGTGTCCCGGGGGCGGGGAGGAGCAGAGGAACAGAGAGAAACTGATGCTCTTGCTGAGCAGGGAGCCTGACACTGGGCTCGATACCAGCACCCTGGGATCATGACCTGAGCCAAAGGCAGACACTCAACTGACTGAGCTACCCAGGCACCTGCACATACCAGCTTCTACATGTAAAGTATAGTGCTATCAACCATATGCCCCCTGCTGTGTACCAGATCTCCAGAATCCCCTCTCCTACCTCTGCACCTGCAACTGAATTCAAGGGCTTTCCTGCTTGGGTGTATCAAATGGAACACAACTCAAGGAAGTGTTGAAAGCAAAAAGGTTTTACTACTTGTCACAAGTAAGGAGACAAGGAGGTAGCTCTCAAAGCACTGCCTCTTCTTAGGGTTAGGGGCTTTCATTCTGTATGCCTCGGAACAAGGCCAGGAAGCTTAACACACAGAACTTACACATATTTTGGGCAGCCCTGGTGGCGCAGTGGTTTGGTACCACCTGCAGCCTGGGGTGTGATCCTGGAGACCTGGGGTTGAGTCCCACATTGGGCTCCCTGCATGGAGCCTGCTTATCCCTCTCCCTCTGCCTGTGTCTCTGCTTCTCTCTCTGTGTCTATGAATAAATAAATAAAATCTTAAAAAAAAAAAGAAAGGAACTCATACATATTTTGACTTAAGCCCTTCCATTCAGCTGCACATGCTCAGTGTGTCAAGGTGCTACATTGTTATGTTAAAAATGACTGAAAATCCCCACCTATGGGAGATTCTAGTATTACAATGAGCTTAGGGCAGTTTAGGGGGTTTCTCTGCAAGGCCTCAGCAACTGTCCAGCTCAAACTGGCTCATGCGATGGTGTATCTAAAGGAACACCTAGGCCCTAGGTCTCCTGGGTGGGAACAGTTTGTTCTATAAAACAGACACATTCTTTCCCTACTGTCGTCCTTCCTTACTACTGAGAGCTTGCACCCCTCTGATCCAGGTAACTCACCTTTGGGTCCTAGCTCACACACCCACTGAACAATTCCCGCCTCTTCTGCCCCCAACCCCTGACACCTACCACTCTACTTCTTGTTTCTACCAGGTGAACTACTTTAGATACCCCATACAAGTGCTATGGGGATGTATGTGTCTTTTTGTGATTGCTTATTGCACTTAGCAAAATGTGTGTGTACATCAGAATTTGCTTCCTTTTCAAGGCTGGCGTGGCTCTAACACCATTTCTTTTCTTTCTTTTTTTTAAAGATGTTATTTATTTATTCATGAGAGATACAGAGAGAGAGGCAGAGACACAGGCAGAAGGAGAAGCAGGCTCCATGCAGAGAGCCTGACGTGGGACTCGATCCTGGGTCTCCTGGGCCAAAGGCAAGCTCTTAACCATCGAGCCACCCAGGTGTCCCCTCTAACACCATTTCTTTATCCATTCATCTACTGATGGACACGTGGGTTCTTCTACATCTTGGCTATGGTGAATAGTATTGCAACCAATATAAGCATTTTAGACGCTGACCTGACCCAGTAAATAAATGGCCCATGGGCCTCAAACAGCTCTAGGTGGAAAGGTCCCTTCCAGGTGGAGTTTTCTTCAGCTTTGGGTTGGGATGTGAGATGAGATGGGACTGTAGCCCAGTGAGATAGGTACAGCTTGGGTTCTATGTGTCCTGGCTACTGGCTGCTGCCCCCTTTCCATTGCTATTGAACTTCAGGGGTGAGCATTTTGGGGTTGTGGGGACAGTCTTGGATCTGCTTCAGTTTATACACCATGGTAAATCACTCACCAGCGCCACCCCTCTGCTTGGGGCCATGACATAGTGGAGGACATGAGTCTCCCACTAGGATTGCCAGGTAAAATCCAGGAGGCAATATTTGGAACATACTAATGTTAAAGAATTATTTAGGATTTGTCTGAAATTATCATTTCACTGTGGGTCCAGGACTGTTATTTGCTAAATCTGGCAACCCTACCTCCTAACCCACCAAGGGTCTCCCTCACAAACCAGGACCAGGACCTTTGCATCCCAACCAGGTTCCCTGAGAATGGATGGTGTGGAAGCTTCTGAACTCTAGGCCTGGATTGGAGCATGGGGTGTCGAGCCGCATCCTGGTACACTAAGTTTGTCCCTAAGTCACCTGCTTGACTGCACCCCTATTTTGCCTTGGTCTATTTGACTCTTGGCCGTGAGTCTGCCTGAACCCCAGAAGTCTGCCTTAACATTCCTATTTCATAATCTCTTCTTTTATCAGGGAATCCCCAAATGGTGATCGTGAAGTCTCATGTGCTTCCTTGCTTCTCCTTGGGAATGAAGAAGAGTAGGTGGCTGGGGCTGACACAGAGAGGGGCAGCTGTGGCTTGACCCTCAGAGTGTGGAGGAGCTAGCCCTTGTGGACACCCTCAAGAGTCTGGCCAGGAGAGGTTGGAGCGTGGGGCTCTCCTGTGAAGGGGAGTGGAACATGAGACCACTTTGAGCAACCTGCTTTTCTGGCATAGGTCTGCAGTGTCTGAGTCCTGAAACCCTCCCCAAGAAAAAGGGCCTTCGCTGCTTCTGGCAGCTCTGGACACAGACAGACGTGCAACGAGAGGGACTGAGGCATCTCTGGGAGCGTGGAGTGCTCCCTCTCTAACCCACCGTTGATTGCCTTCCTGGCTTTAGCAGTTACAAGACAGCAGGGCAGGGAAATCCTCAGTCCACCCACCCAACCCAGGATGGGCACCCTGCAGTCCACCGACCCAACCCAGGGTGGGCACCTTGCCTGATGGGCACCCTGCAATGCCTTATCTTCTCAGGAGGCCTCTTGTCCCTTAACAGACACCCTGTTCCTGAAGGCTGATAAAGAAGATCCTTCTCTGTGCTGGCTCACGAAGAGTTGTGGATGGCAGGGCATGGGTATCTTGGGGACAAGGGTGTCTGGAGTTCTGAGAGGAGGGACTGCAGGGTTGGCCCCCTGCCCAGTGGGCCTTGACTTGGAGCTGGAGGCATGTGGGCCGGGGCCTGATGGACAGCAGATGGCGCCCCATACCCTACCCTCGCAGAAATTTGGTGAGAACAAGGAAGTTCTCAGAGACCTCTTCCGACTCAGCTTTCCCCTCACACTATGGTCTTTGTGAGTAATTGACACTGCTCACACTGCTCGGGGATTACACGATTAAAGTGTGTCTCCCACGCTGGCCCGGTCTCTCCATAGGGGTGCATGGACATTCTAATGTCCTCAGGGCCCAGTAGCAGGTGCTCAGTGAGTGTGCAATCAATGCAGGCAAGATAGAAGGTGGATGAAAGTCGCACCCCTCCTGGGAGATGCTGGGAGAGAACTGTCCCTCCACGAGGGAGCTGTGAACAGGTTGGTCCACGCGCATCCTGTCCTGTGTTCAGGGGCAGAGACAGCAGAGGCAGCAACAGAGGCAAAGGCCTAGGAGCAGCCAGCAGCTGGGAGACCCCTGCCTTGAAGCAGTCACCTGGACTCAAGTAGGTGCAGAGGAACTTGGCTGGGAGGTCTACTCCTCTGCCTTCGCCTGTGGAAAGGGCCAAGGACTCCTCGTGGCTGTCTGTCCCTTGCTCTGCACAAGCCTGGGTCAATCCAAAGCAACCCAGGAGACAGCCAGTGACTTCTAGGGCTACAGTGCCCAATAGAGTGGGTACTAGCCATATAGCCATTGAGCTTGAAAAGTGACTAGTTCAAACTGAGATGTGCTAAAAATATAACACACACAGAATATAAAATATCTTATTGGTAATGGTTTTGTATTAATACACGTTTAAGTGATTATATTTGGGTCTGATATGTTAAATACAATTGCTAAAATTCTATTTTACGTGTTTATTTTTACTTTTAGAATTACATGTGTGCGTGGACCTGATTTCCATTGAGCACTGTGGCTTTTGATCCACAGGTGCTTTGACCTCTCCTACCCTACATCTAGCAGCTAGGTCAGCTTTCAGGTGTGGGTCTTGCAGCAGGGTCCCTGTGTCACTTTTCTGGACCAACGTGGCCAAGTAGGCATGGTGTGGTGCTGGGGGAGTGAGGACGGAGAGGCTGGGGTGCGAAGCCCAGGGCAGCTGGCCCACTGGACAGGTGGGCTGGCCAATCAGGAGCCCAGGTTCATTCCCCATGCCTTCTGCGTTGTGGTCCCAGAACCTTGGATCTGGATGCACCCCTGGGGGCTAATGCATACTGCACCAGTGACAGATGGGGTAAACAACTGGTAAACAATTAACACAGTTGCTCCAGAAGCAGATTCTTTCAGTCTCAATTCTACCCTCTTCCCAAACTGTCTCCCCTGGGGCTCTCAGAGGAGGATCAAGATGCAGTTTGATGCATCTTGGCACGTGCGAGCCCTTTCAGGAATGCTGGTCAGCCCTCCTTCTATCCACCTGACCCTTGACCAAGCAACTATTTATTCTTCAGGTCTCCACTGCCTGGAAGCTCTAGGATGGCAGGATCCTGGTGACGTTTGGTATACAACCCAGCGTGCTGGCAGGATGAGGTACGTGGTCATGAGATTCCTTGGCGAAAGAACAAATGAACAGATGAATGAACTGTATCCTGTCCTCAGGGAAGCCCTTCCTGAAAGTCTCCCATCCCCAAATCAGCCCAGGCCTCCATAACTCCCTGTTCCCTCACGGTCTGTGTCCCTGCTGGACTGTGAGCTGCCCTGGGGCAGGGATGGTGGCTACATTCCTAACACCTTCCAGAGCCCAGCACTGAGCAGGTGCCGGGGAAATCACGAATGAGGACAAACCTGGGCCAGCACCTCGCCTGATGTAGGGACAGATGCCCAAGGTTCTCTGCAAGCCTTCCCACTGTCCCTGGTAGGTGGCTCACGGCGCGGGGGGAAGAGTCCAGCAGTCTTGCCTGTGATGCTGAATTTCACGTCTTTATCAGCGTGTGGCTCCGGGTGCCTCCCTCACCCGCTGGGATTCCTTCCTGGTGGATGCTGCCAGTGAGGAGCAAACAAAATACTGCCCTTGAGCACAGCCTCCAGGGCACGCTGAGCGCTCACCAGGACCGTCCCTATCAGGGCGCCTTTGGAGGTAGCGCTGGGTCCCAATTCGGCAAGCCTGCCGCTGGGGAGGAGCCCTCTCCCCTCCGCAACAAAGCCTCACACCAGCCAGCACAGAAAACATTGCTTTATTAACTGCGTTTGCCAACACACGAGGAGTGCAAAGGGCTCCTGGAGCCCCGGGCCCGGCTGGGGGCCGGGGTCTAGAAACCCCCATGAGTGAGCAGGACAGGATGGGGCTGGAACTAGGCGGCAGCGGCCACACAGAATCATGCAGGGCACAGCGGGCACTGGCCACAGCGACGTGGCCGTACATTCTATTGCTCATTAAGGGTCGCGAACGTGGACGATGTACAAAAAGGAGAAATAGGTCTTTGCATTAATGAAAAATACATTTTTTCTCTACAAAGGAATCTTTTCTAATACAAGAAAATAAATATTGCAACATAAGCCAAAAATAATTTAAAATTGCTCTTTTCAATATATTTTCAATATTTCTCTTGTATATTAACAAATGGCACATCACTTTCTTTGAAACAAGGACAGAAGGTGTCTCCTCCTGTGACATTCATATCACTCCCCAACCCCAAGTCATTTGTGGAGCACAGAGTGTTGTGCGTCTGAGGGACAAGGTGGCAGGAAGTGCCTTAAAGAACAACCAGAGGCAGAATATAAAATACTCCAGACTCCAGCCCTGGCTCTTTGGCCAATGTGGCCAGCTGGGCCAGGGACAAGGGAGGTGGCCTCCCCCAGGGCCTTGCTGCAGGCATCCAGACCCATTCTGCAGAGCTCCAGGCATGGGCGGAAGATGGCTACATTGGCAGTGAGCAAGGAAACGCCAAGTCCAGTTGCTGCCAATGTGTTAGTATGGGGCAGCTGATTCTCTAGAATCTGCCCCAGCAAGCCCCCCAGTATGCCCATACACAACACACAAACATGCATGCACATGGGCATGAGGGATGTGCCCTGGCACATGCTCACACACCTAGAGCCCAGCATCCACGTCTGGAAACCTCAGTGGCTTCTCTAAGGAAATCGAGACCCTTACGTTAGAAATGCTCACACACGGTCACAAAGTCAGAGCGGTCATTTAATAAAATAAACCCTTCTACCTTTCTTCTTACTCACTTTAAAATACATTTCTGATCCATAAAAATACTTTCCTTGCACCTTATCCTTTCTTGCTGTGATGAGGGGGAAGGATGAGCTGTGCAGCCAGGACTGAAAATGGGGATGACAGAACGAGGAACAGAGCAGCTTCTCTCTCCCAGAAGAGGGCCAGTGAGTGGGGGCAGGTGTGGTCACGCAGAAGCAGTTTCAGCCTCTGGCCTGCAAAAGGCCTCCTGCCTTCTTCCCTACTTCCAACCTCAATGCCAGGAGGTAGCAAAGCTGTATACATGGTGGACAGTAGACCAGAAAAAAGAGTGAAGAGGCTGTAGCTAATGGAGGAAATGAGTGGTGGGGACCAGCATCCTTGTACTCTGTGGAGCCTTGCTGGACATCCTAGAGGTGGACAGCTGTCTGGCAAGAACAGCTTTAGGGCCTAGCTAGGGAGTGAGGGGGCTCCCCACTTCTCTCACCAGCTAGCCAAACAGATCCCTGGGCCCAGTGTAAGTACATGGTCCCAGAGAGAGTCCAGTCCAAAGCCAAGAGCCAACACATAAGAGAATCCAGAGGTCAGCTTGGGCAGAGGCCCCCCAAAGAGTGCTGACTGCCCCATCTGGCCCACCCAGACCAGACCCTCACCAGCCAGGCTACATTCCCTCCCCAGTTCTCTCCACCCCCAGGGAGCCCAGACTCTGCCTCAAGATGCATTAAAGGGTGAGGGGGCAAGTGCGGAGTCTATTGGGCCTGAGCCATTCCTGGCACCCCACCCCTGGCAGTTTGGTTGTTCTTTAAGCTTGTCCCTTTGCTTCCTGCGAGGTCAGACCGGGCAACCCAGCACAAACAAGATTGTGACCCAAAGCATAGGGAAGGAAGGAGGGCTGTTCAAAGGCAGTAAACAGAGAAGAGGGTTGGGCCGCTGGTGCGGACACTGCACTGGCCATTACTACCAAGGAGGCAGGCGGACTAAACTCTACATGGTAGCTTGTGCCATCCCAACGCCCAGAATCCTTACAGCCCGTCCCGAGTCCATTCCCACTGGACGAATTTGCCCGATCTTCTGAACATAGTCCTATCTTTGCTTCCTGTTTTGCTAAAATTCACATGAAACCGAGTGTCAATGACAATGCCACTGTCGTACCTTGAAAGTTCTGGAGTCGGGGGGTGGGTGGTCAAGCTGCTCCCCATCCCGCTGATTTGAGTGTTGTGTACTGGGGGTGGGGGTGGGGGTGGAGGTGGGGAACCACATGGTAAAAACTTTTGCCATGCTGGTTTTGCGGTCAGTACTCTTCCCCACCCCCCAAGAGTCTCGGAGTTTAGGAAAGCTCACAGTGGGCCCAGCCCAGGATCCGAAATCCAACAGCTGGTTCCCGCTTCCCGATTCCAACAGTTCAGCAGCAGAACGGCATCTTCTTCCAAGAGCTCGGGCTCAGTCTCCTTGGGTGTGTGCAATGAACATGTCTCTACACTTTGTTGCTAAAGAACTCCATTAAAAAAAAAAAAAAAAGTCCAAGTGACAAGTTGTCAGGTCCAGGCTGTGCTGTATTATGGTCAAAATATTCTTTGGCATCCATAGAATGATTCGACTGATTCACTGGACTTTTGCAAGGTTGTTGTTGGAGAAGTTCTGGCTTCCCCAGTGGTGGAAGTGACCCAGGAGTAATTTATAAAAGAAAAAAACCCACGTTTTCACTGAATTCCTTTTTTGTTTGTTCCCTGAGCTATCACCCTGGGGCCACTCCACTGAAACTCTTCAGAGCAACTACCTGGGACCTAGAGGGTGGGACGGAAAAGGCGGGTGGGTGGTGGTGACAGAGAGGGTGTGTGTGTGTGTGTGTGTGTGTGTGTGTGTGTGTGTGGTGGGGTGGGGAGGGCACAGCCAGGAGAGGAGTTAAGGGCTCACAGGGACGGAGGAACCAGGATCATCCAGCAAGACTTGAAATAGCCATAGCAGGCCAACACGGCCCATCACAGGCCCCGGGATCCCACTGCTCATTGGAAGGAGGAGTTTCCAAAAGGAAACCGAGGAAGAAGCTCGTCTCATAGCAGGACTGGAAATTTTGAAAAGGCAAATGGTCTGGTCTGGTCAGGTCAGCTGTCTGGGAGTGACCAGACTTCGGCCGAGACTGGCCCCGAAGGAAGGAAGGAAGTTGGAGCTGCAGAGCAATTCTCTAAGTGGGTGAGTCTAAGCCCCACGCCCCTGTCTGGGCACTGGCCCTCCCTTGCAGCCTCCACCGGCAGTGGCGGCTGGCTGTTTGGGAGTCCCCTGAGTAAATGGCACAGCTCAGGAAGGATTCTAGGAACCCCTTCTCAGAGCCGCCGGGCTGGGCACTGGCAGGGCCGGAGCAGCAAGGGAGTGGAGGGTCGCGGGGTGGGCGGGCAGGCCTCGGATGATGCGGGTTGATCAGGAACAGCTGCGGTTCCTCTGGAACCAGCGGGCCCTCTGCGCCCCCCGCTCAGTGCTTTCTTATATAAGCTCGTTGTGCTTGTGACAGTGAGTAGACTCTGGCTGGGTATCACTTAGTATACTTCCTTGGGGATCAGTGGAGTGCAGCAGGACCCCCCAGATGGACCCCAGTGGGATTTTGGGGGCAAGGCGGGGCAGGCCCTGGGCCACGAAATAATGCCCAAACGACGGTCTGTCACCCAGTGGCAGCGGGCTGGAGTCCTGAGCACTTCTTCGCCTTGCGTGCATCTATCCAGGAACCCAGTGACGCCGCACGGGCCGGGGCCAGGACCGGGACGGGGCGCTACCACGGCAGGGATGGTGCATGGGACCTGCAATGGTCCCTGCGGCCAGAGCCGTGGAAGGAATCCTACTGTCCTAGGCCAGCACAGAGGAAAGACAACAGTGTGGAATTCAAAACTCTCTATATTAAAAATAAAACCACGACAGAGTGGCAGTCTCAAGGGTCTGAGACACTCAGCAGAGATTGGAAATGGCAGTTGTGACTGGGCTGAGGCCTCACGGGAGGACCAGGGCAGGGCCCGGGATGGGGTAGGGGTGACTTAGGAGGCCAGGACCCCCATGCGGACCACCTCCTCAGCCCCTGCTTCCCGGGGGGCCCGCTGCACCCCACTGTCCTCAGCTTCCACATCTGAGTCGCTCATCTCCCCATCAGAGAAGTAGCCATCAGTCTCAGTGTCAAAGTGTAGGCTGACCTTGGGCCTCTCGGCGACAGTGGAGGGCGGTCCTGTCCCAACATCAGGCCTGGCACCTGGCGATCTCTGGGTTCCCTTGTCGCGGGGCAGCCGGAGCCGGCCCAAAGGCTTGGGGCTCACTGTAGGGCCAGGCACTTGGACATTCGAGTCGGCAGCCATTGGGGCTGTCTCGTCTGGGGTCTCGGGGGCCAGAGGAGGAGGGCTCTCGGGGGCCACTGGAACAGGACAGTCCCCAGCTGCAGGGCTAGATGGCAGGTGGGAGGGCGTTCGCCGCGTTGGTTTCCGGGCCACTGGCCCTTGCCCTGCCTTGCCTGCCTCCTGGCCCCAGGGTTTCTTGGGAGATTTGTCTGGAGTCGTCCGTGAGCCAGGCCCATCCTGCGGTGGCTTCTTCTTGGCAGGCAGGCGGCTGCGGCCCCGGGCCTTCCTGGCAGGGTCCCCGGGCCGCAGTGAGGGGTCCCGCATGAAGCTCAGCAGTGTCTCCTCGTCTTGCAGCAGCTCCTCCGACAGCAGCCCCGGAGCGGGGTCTTCGCGGTGGCCGTTGTTCAGTGACCACTCGCTCATGGCCATGTTCTCTGCTGTGATCTGCACTGACTGAGCTAGCCAACTGTTGAAAAAGGTGCCATCGATGGGGAAGGAGGTGGACAGGCCTGGCCGAGGTGAGAGAGGAGGCAAGTGAGATGCTTACAGGTGTGAGTCCCACCCTCTCTCAGGAAGCCCTCTCAGACTGTCCCCAGGGAGCCACTGGGCCCCTCCCTCCCTCTGTAACAGACCCAACTGAGACATCCTGATTTGCTGATCCTTCCTGCCAATGACACCAAAGAGGAGGGTTCACACCATATTCCCCTCTCCCCCCAGGACAACCCAGTCCCAGAACCGGCTTCATGACTGGTGGAGCAGAATGCAAAGTGAACAGGTGTGCTCCTTGTTCCAAAATTATTAAGATATTTCAAGGTAATGAGTATGGCATTGAACTGAGCAAGAGAGTTTTGAGGTTGCCTAAGTACACACTCATGAAGCCAGCTCTGCCCACCACCCCATCCTGGGGATGCAGGGGATGGAGGAATGAAGGGAAAGGCCCTCAAGCCACCAGGGGGCACTGGGCTTTTATGAGAGCTGCTTCCGAAACATTAGGTAGGCGTGTCAGGCATCAACAGGGTAGCGGAAGTGCTTCTCGACAGAAATTCCCTCTGGGGTGTCTGGGCCAGAGGTTAATCCTGGGCTTTCCTTTTGCTACCAGTGGTCCCCTTCTTGAGGCTGGAGGTGAGGTTTGGAAGACTCCACAGTCATCCCTGAGAAGTGCTGTAGGGGAAGCAGGATGGCTGGGAGACAGCCCAGACCTGGGGGCCTAAATGCTGAAGGGAGGGCTTACTGGAGAAATGCCAGCAGGGTGGGAGCAAGATGGAGAATTCTGGCAGATGACGGCTGCATTCTGCAAGGGCCTAGAAGGTCTACAGGTCCCTTGAGGGCCTCCAGAAAAATCTGGCATCCAGGACTCTAGCTAGAGGAATGTGTGCAAGCTCCTGAGCCCCAGGCTGGGGTCTCCAAGTCTACAAAAGGGGTATTTCTTGGGATGCCAGGCAGGACTCTGAGACCCTACCTGGTTTCCTTTACGGCTAAAAGGTGTGAGCGCCTGGGCATGGAAAGGCCTGGTTAGTTAGCCCTTTGGGCTTCCTACTCTCTGCGACGGAGGTGCCGGTAGACCCCGCTGGTCTTAGGTTGGGAGCTGCCCGTGGAGGGACTGTGTGAGGCTGGCCATGTCTGCCAGGCCAGTGTGGCCACTCACTCACCCAGCTGCCCCAGGACTGAGTCGGGCCCCGCCTTCATTTTCTCTTTCTTCTCGGGGCTGCCCTTTGGGCCCTCGCGGCCTTTCCTTTTCGAGTCGCTCTTCTTGCCCTTTGCTCTCCTCCCAGATCCCTCTGTGCCAGGGAAGAGAGAGCAGGAAGGAGGTGGTTACCCCGAGCAGCTCAGCCAAAACCACGATCGCTGCAGGCCATCCTAGGAGTCCTCTCTCTCCTGTGCTTCCCCTTTTAGGTCCCCTTGCACTGCCAACAGGCCCCGGGAGCAGAGCCATGGGCACCTGGGATAAGTGGGGCTCCTGTGAGTCAGGGACAGCAGGTGGGGAAGAGAGGAGGCACTGCCTACTGCTGCCCTTGAGTGGCCTGGAGAGGGTGGAGGACACCCTGTAGGACCTAGAATGCAGTCTGATCTACATGGCCTCTAGGTGTTGGGGGGACTCCTTCCCGGTGGGTGGGAAGGGTGATGGAGGTGAGTGGCCAGGACAGGGCCGTCAATGCTAGGCTGAGGAGCCAGACTCGAAGATGGACAGAACACTATCTGAGGAGTCGAGAGACACGGGTTCTAGTTTTGCCACAGTGGTCAGTCCCTTGAGCAAATCTCCTGTTCTACTCTTGGGGTCACACAGTAGATGGCCAACTCGGGGTGCACACCTGGCCCCCATATCCCTTTGGCCCATGACCACATAGGTGTAGGGAGGCAGAGAACACTGGAGCAGGGGAGGACATCTGTAGGGAGAGGCCCAGCTGCCAGAAATCTAGCTTTTCAGCCAGAAGCTGGCACGCTTCCCAGATAAAGGTTTACAAGGAGGTTGAGAGAAATGGGATCTCCTCAGCTCTGCGGCTAATCCCCTGTGCAACCTCAGGCCGAGTCTCAGAAGCCTCATCTCTGACATGGGACCAGTGCCTACATACTTCGGAGGGAGACTAGAATTCTAAGATTCCCCCACTGTCCTCAGGAAAGTCTGAGTTCTCTGAGGCCACAAGACCTTGCATGTTTGACCCCATCAACCCCCCAAACCTTACCTGAGACAATGTCCTTTGGCCCCCGTTGCTGTGATACCAGCCTCCTTCCAGTTTCTCTAAAAAGACAGGCTCTAGCTTCTACAATTTCAGATCGTCCTGCCCTCTACTACCTGGTTCAGCTCATGGCATAAATATCACTGCCCTGGGAAGCCTTCTCCAGTTGTCTGGCCGGTCCTCAACAATATGCTCATAGCCATGTCCCATCCCAGGGACCAAGTGTCCTAACACTGAGGGCATTGACTTCAGGCAGAGGCAAACCAGTTTTCACTCCAAATGACCTGCCCTGAACAAAGGGCTACCTGTAGCTGCCACTCAGGTCTAGGAGCTACAAACATTCCCAGACTCAATACGGGGGTAGAGATCCAGCTCTTGACCATGCTTCCCGAGGGTACTATGTGCCCTGCCACTTTCTGTCGCCCTGATTGTGGGCAGCTCTCCCTCTGTAGCTGGATGCGTGGCCATAGTGAGGTCCCAGGAAGCCTGACCTGTTGCTCCATAATCACCACTGCAGCCCCTAGGGCAGCACCTGCCTTTATTTTCCCAGATGGTGAGCTCTACAAGGACAGAAGCTCTATCCATTCAGCCCATGGCAATGTGCCCTGCAGCAGGGCCTGGCATGCCATCTACACTCAGGTCATGCTCACTAAAAAAATCACCAGGTTAGAGGGAGTCTGCATAGCTGTGGCGTCCAGGAAGCTGCCAGTCCTGGGGATGCATGGTAAACTCTGCCTTCTGCGTGGACATGATCCGGCCTGAACCAACACCTGTATTTGGCAGTGCTGGTTTCTTAGGCTGGAGTGAGTAGTGATCCCAAAGTGCACACGAGGCAGCTTGGCTTGGGCCAAAGTGGGGTGGCATCAGGTCCTCAGGCATTCGTACTAGGGTTGGTCCAGCAGCTCTGGTTCCTCTCCACTCCGGGCCCAGCCTGACCCAGTGGCTGAACTGGCCATGGCAGCTCCTGACTTATCATCTCTCTCCATCCAGCTACATGTACTTCAATATCAGAGCACCATTTTTTGAGTTAAGTGATGCCCTTTTCACATGTAAACACTCTGGGAAGGGCCCTGTGTCTGGTATTATCCACACAACTAATAGATAACAGCAATGCTGAAGCTTCTTTGGCCTTTGATTTACAGATCTCTTAAGTGTTTGTGACAACAGGAGTTTAAGACAAAAATAAACAAAAAAAATCCCTGCTCGTACAGCATCTAAATTATATGAGATGAGGTCAGAGAGAAAGAACACATAGGTCCTCTTCCATCTCTGGGGCAGCTGCCCGATTCAGGATCAACATGGAGGCACAGTTCAGGGAAGCTCACCACTTCCGGTCCTTCCTGTCCCAAGAGCAGCCTAGAGCCACACTGTTCACATGCATCTACTCCTGAACCACTATGGCCCTGGAACCACCCAGGTGTCCCCAGTGGACCAGAAAGCTCCATTAGGACAGGCCTGATGCCCACAGTCCCATGTCTGGCTCCTTGTCACCAACACACACCCAGGACCCTGGGAAGTCCCATCTTGGTTGGCCTGTTAGTTGGTTATGAAGGGTCCCTGGATGGGCCAGGGGACCCTGGCTTCATGTGTGTGCCCCCACCAGGCCCTGAAGACAGCCCTCCCCTCCACCGCCCTCCCCTGCTTGGGACCCAGCCCCTTGAGCGTGTGTGCGCTGAGCAGGGGCTGGTGGTGGGCAGGGAAGGTGCCTACCTCGACACAGGTCCTGTTCAATCAGCTTCATCTGCAGGTGGAATATCTGCTCCTGGAGTTTGCAGATGGCATGTTTCGTTCTCTCGCGCCGTGTCACCATGTAGCACAGATTTCTCACCTAAGGAGACAGGAGAGAGACTTCCCACTTTACTCACAGGGCAGCTACCTTTGACCTCCCAACTTTGGGGGGCTACCACTGCTTAACCCACCTGGGACGTCTGAGAATCAATTCCTAAGCCCTGAGTGTGTCCTCAGCCCTGAGTCACTGTTTTCTGGTCCAAAACACAGGCCAAGCATAGCCTTGACCCTGTGGCCCCCACAGAGACAGAGCAGGCAGGGCAAAGTGTCTAGTGAGCTCAGGCTGGTGACCCCACCTGCCTCTCCTCTTGGCCTTAACTTCCTGGCCCAGTCTGCCATGCTGCCCTCTTCAAGGCCCTTCCAATGTGGCTGTGCCCTCCCCTATACACACAGCGCCCCAAGGCTCGCGGGGGCCTGGCAAGGTCACCAAGTCCATCCTTCTGCCCTTTGTCCAAGGCCTTTTCCATCAAAGATATTCCATAGCCATAAGCACTATGGCAAACCCAATTCCTGTTCCGAGACACAAATGGCCATGCTATACAAAGCAGAAGAGATTCTGACCCAGCTGGGTCCTGCTGAGGCCGACCCATGTCCACCTGCTGCAGTAGGACCTGAGCCAAGCCCACACCTGCTCTGGCCAAGATAGAAGTCCTCAAGGGGAAGGGCAGGGGGTTCTCCGACTCCCTAGGAAGAGTAGTATCTAGTGCCTGGGAGACCAGTTTGCTTAGCTCATGGGACACAGACCCACTCTGCAGCTGTTCAGGAAGCACCTGTAGCCTGGGCCATGCTACTCCCCGTCCACCTGGCACCCTGCCCCAGTGTGCCATCCCCTCACTGCTGCTCTCAGAATATATCACACTGCTGGAGCTAAGACCAGGACCCCCCCTCAAGACGTTTCCTTGGTCTGGCATCATCATCAGCTCAGGGTGGAGTCTCCAAAGCTGAGACAGCTGGCCAGAAGCTGTGAGCCGGAATTCTGGGTCCCACCAGGTTAGTACCTCTGTCTGTGGCTGGGTTCCATCTTCAAAGGTGAGTTCAGGTTTCACGTCCTTAAGCTACCTAGGGGAGACCTGTGGGTTCTAGAGCCCCTGCCTATCAACATGACCTCCATTTCTCCAGGCCTGGGGGGCAGCTGTGATTATATCTTTCTGCAGACACGGGCATCCTTCCCTTCCTTCCTGAGCCTAGTAGTGAAAGAAATCTCAGAACACTGGCTCAACAGCATTCTACATTGCTGTCTGCACCCAACCTACACCATAGACACAGGCCATCCGAGACCAGCACCCTACACCAAGGGGCAGCAACCTGGCCCAGCCTAAGGGTCTTTGCTTCCTTTCAAATCCTGGATGTCCTCAGGACCTCCTCGTAGCCACACATCCCTAAGTACAAGCTGTGGCTCTGGGAACTCATGTGGTGTTGGGCCTTGGGCTCAGCAGTGGGCAATACAGTCGGGGAGGTCCTTTTCTTCTGAGGGCTTCCTACCTAGCAGGGCAGAGAGATGTAGAGCAAGTACTGACAGGACCAGGCAGCCCTGACCCAGACTTGAGGGTGGTGAGAAGGCTTCCTGGAGAAGGGGCAGCCAGGCTGAGTGGGAGCTGATCACACAGAGGGGCACAGGCTGGGGATGAGGATTCAGAATAAGGCCAGGCAGGGGAATCTGGGAGGGACTTTGCTGGGGGCGGGGTGGGGTATACGTGCTGAGACCCTGGAGTCACCCTTCAGGACCCAGGTCCTCCTCACTCGCCCCCAGAGCCAGCCTACCCCTGAGTCCCATCAGTCCCTGGTGAATGGAACTCATTCCCATCAGCTCCCTCCACTGCCTAGTCCCCTCCATCTGCCAGCCCCACCGGACAGGCAGGCATTCTGACCCCGCTGTGATCCCCAACCATCACCTTGAAATGTAAATCCTCTTCCCTCAACACCTCTTCTGGTTTTCCTACTGGACTAAACAGTGTCCCCTACCAAATTTCAGGTCTGCCTGGAACCTCAGATATAATCAGTTAAGATAAGGTCTTACCTGGGTATGAATGAGCCCTAAATCCAATGACTGGTATCACTATAAAAGGCCATGTAAAGACATATAGGAGCCATGTGATGATGGAGGCAGAGATGGAATCAGGAGTCTATGAATCAAGAAATGTTAAGGGTTGTCGGCAATCAGAAGCTAGGAGAGAGGCCTGGAAGCCATCAGATCCTCCCTCAGAGGCTCTAGACAGAATCAACCTTGCCGACACCTTGATCCTAGGCTTCTGGCCTCTAGAACTGTAAGAAAATGCACTTCTGCTGTTTAAGTCTTTGAATTTGTAATGCTTTGTTACAGAAGGCCTAGGAAACTAACATAGCTTCCTTCCTATCACACTTAAAAAAAGAAATCAGAGCCCAGTTCAAAGCCTTGCCCAATATGGCCTCCCACTGGCACCTCTCAGCCCATGTCCCATAGCCTTCTAGGCTCCAGCTACACTGCCCTCCAGTCTCATCCTTTTTGTGTTTAACCTATTTCTGCCTCGGGGCCTTGGTATATAGTCAAGGTTCTTCCCAAGGCTGGACTTAGTCCTTTAGGTCTTGGTTCAAACATTACCTCCAAAAGGGCTTCCCTGTCTACTGTATCCAACCAGCCCAACATTATTCTCCTGTATCCTGGTCTGTTTCCTTCCTGGCAGCCATGTGGCCTGGTGTGCATGGAGACAGTGAGGGTGAAGACAGATGGAATCTTTGGAGGCCTCAAAACAAACCGGTCAACGTGTCCAGCCTAAAAACAGATCAGTCAAGGTCTGGCTTTTAAAAATTTCCCAGGGATGCCTGGGTGGCTCACCAGTTGGGCGCCTGCCTTCGGCTCGGGTCATGATCCTTGGATCCAGGATCAAGTCCCACATTGGGCTCCCTGTGAGGAGTCTGCTTCTCCCTCTGTCTGTGTCTGCCTCTCTCTCTCGGTCTGTGTCTCTCATGAATAAATAAATAAATCTTTTTAAAAAAAAAAAAAATTTCCAAACATGCTATCCTCAAACTTACTCTTAACACTAATTTCTAAAGATGGGATGAGGCTCACAGTTGTAGATGTCCCTCTCAAAGATAATCACTTCCTATTAAAATCCAAAATCATCTGAAACTTTACAAAAAATTTTCTTAAGGCAAACCCAGCTGGATTACTGGCATTGAGACCCCTTGCGTGGCTGGTTAAAAACACAGTGGGGTGTCTGGGTGGCTCAGCTAGTTAAGTATCTGACTCTTGATCTCAGTTCAGGTGTTGGCCTCAGGGTTGTCAGTTCAAGCCTTACATTGGGCTCCATACTGGGTGTGGGGCCTACTTACAAACAAAAACCCACAGAGATTCCCAGGCTTGGGGGAATAGTCAAGTCTCTGGGGGCTGAATCCTCAAATGTACGTTTTATATAGCACTGCATACATGGATATATATCCATATCTATACAGATATTTTTTTAAAGCTTTTATTTTTAAGTGACCTCCACACCCAACATGGGGCTCCAACTTACAACCCCGAGGTCAAGAATTGCAAGCTGTACTGACTGAGCCAGCCAGGTACCCCTCTACTGGTATGCTCTTTGATCCTGTTAGAAATTCTGATTATGTCTGTTTCATAATATGCAGTGATAGATGAATGAGACATGAAAAATACAATATAGTGCAGGTAAGTGCTCAATTTTTTCCCTTGTAAGGTACATGACACAATCAGTAGTGTCTGGAGGCTCTTGCTATGGAAGATAGGAATGGTTCTTTCTGTGAGAATCCCAACAATGCCAACATACTGTGGTTGATACACTGGCCACGATGTGACCCCGCTTGTTCCCATCTCACCCTGGAATCATCCACAATTCTCTGATTTCTCTCAAGACCGTTGGTTAACAGAGTTACAGGTTACTGAATGTTGTAGAATTCCTCTTCTGTGATGGCTTGTGGAGACTAAGTACTGATACTACCTTAGAAAGCTTTCCCAGGCTATCAGGTTCCTGACACTGTCATTATCATTATTGTTTTTTCTGATTATAAACATAAAAAGTTCTCTTAAAAAAAATCAGAGTGAAAGAATGAATCAAGTAACAAAGTTGCCTCAAACTAGGGATTGGTCATGAAAGCAGGCTTTATATTTTGATGAAGTTGCTTTGGTATCAGTAAATTTTAGAGTGAACTTGAACGTGGGTGAGGAGAGGGGAGGAGAGCAAGGAGGGCTCCTGGCCAGTTATCTTAGGCTAGACTGCCTGGTGTTGAGGCATTTGTGGAGACCAGGGAGCCTGTGGGGGGAGCAGGCCTGGGCCTGTGGTTGTGTTGGGCATGAGATGCTGGAGCTCAGAAGGGAAGTGATGGATGCGGAGCAGAGCTATGGAGCAGACCACTGAGAGGTCAGCCCAAGTGTGGTGAACTGACAATCACGAGGGCCAAGGAATATTCACAGAGGGAGCAGGAGAGCTGGGGTATTAAGGGAGGATGTGTGGTCTGAGTGTCCACAAGAAACGTATTTTAAGACCGAAGGCATGTCTGACGGTGGCCACCACTGCTGAGAAGGCCAGAGGATGAAGATGGAGAAGTGGCCACCAGATGTAGGGAGATGGAGGCTGTTGGTAACCCTGGCAGATAATCCTGGAACAAGGTGGTGGCAGGAGCCTGGCCAGAGCAGGAAGAAGCAAGGAAGAGTGAGCAGTGGCAGAGGAAAGGAGAGCTGGGGATGGGGGTGGGAGAGCGCCATGACTGGAAGGAAACAGGGAGGGAGGATGTGCTTTTGGAGACGGGAGAAAGTGAAACAGAGTCAAATCCTAGAGACTGAGCGTTTTATATTCCCATGCGGCACAGTGTGTCCTGGGGGCAGGGGGAGAAAGGGCAGAGAACTGATAGAGATGCTCGACAGGCTTGACAGGCTTGACGGCCCAGAAGTTGGAGGGATCTGGTCCGAGGAACAGGAAGCGAGGTTGAGGGCTAAGAAGGGGGAGCCCTGAGCGAGGGGGAGCAGGGGTGCAGACAGGGATTAGGCTGGGGAGCCCCAGACATCCCAGAACAAGGCCGGCTGACAGGAATCTCGGTGGGACTGGCCCGCCCAGTACCACGGGATTGCTACCAGGGGAGGCTCGCCAGGTATGTGGCCCTCACATAGGCACAAGCACAGCCACATGTGCGGGGAGCCTGCGGGAGGAACGAGGAGGGAGACGGGACGCAGTGGGGGAGGAGGGGCACTTGAGATTGCAGGTGACTGACGAGGCAGCAGGGGAAGTGGGGCCAGGTTTCAGTGGGGGTGGAGGCCCTAATGGGTTGGCAGCAACCTAGAGATGGGAGACACAGGGGTTGAGGGGGCCATAGCTCTGGAGGCCAAGGCTACTGGGGATGAGGCTGGCTTCGGTGGGAGGCCAATTCAGGCACTGAAGACAGAGGATACAGGGTATGGCCAACCTGACAAGGAAGCAGGTGGGTGGCAAGTGTGTGGGAGGACAGAGTCTTCTCCGTGGGACTATCTGACACATGGCCTAGGGGAGATCCACAGGTCTATCTTCAGGGAGAGGGCTGTGTTTCTGAGCGCTATCCCCACCCTCTCAAGCCAGGTCATGCTCCCGAGTAAACTCCTGGTAACCAGACCCAGAGCCTTGGGCACCAAGCCCTGCGCAGCCCCAACTGCCAGCACGGTTGCTAGGGGACACCAGTTGGCGTTGACAGGCTGCTCATCAGAGCTGCAATTTTTGTGTCAGCTGTGAATAACTCTGGGAGCCAGCAGTGGCCATACCTTCCTGAGCTGCCTGCCGGGGCCAAGGTTTGCGGCTGAAATTTTAGGAAATAGCATCTTCTAAGCTGACCATAAAATGGGACTTCATGCTGAAGTGGCAGCAGTGTGGCCCTGGCTTCTGCTTCTCTCAGCAAAAACCCTGCTGGGCCTCGGGGGATGGGGGATGACGACACAGGGATCGGGGAGGATGCCCTGTGATTCATTCCCAGGTCCTAGCACAGGCCTGTGCTCCTGGTCCTCCCTGGAGACCGTATCCAGGCAGCACCAGACAACAATAACCATGGCTAACAGCAGAGGTCACTGTGCTTCCACCTCCACGGGGACTCCAAGGTCAGCTACCTCATTACTCCCATTTAACAGAAAGGAAACTGAAACTCAAGAGGAGTGAGAAGTGAAACTCAGAAGGCATTGCACTGAGGAGCGTTAGAACTGGATGCAAACCCAGGCCGCCCAAGGCTTTAGTCTCAACTCCAACCCTGCCTCCCTGATGGATTCAGCCCAAGCTGGCCTAGTGCCCAGTGAGAGGCTGGATCCTCTCGGTCACTGGCACTGGGCCATGGCCGGGCCACCAGCAGTCATGGGTCGTTGCAGAAAGCCTCCCCTGTGGCAGAGCTCTCAGCCCTGCTCACTCACACAAGCCACCAACGCGTGGCTGTGAAAGGCCCTGAGGATAGACTCGCAGGGGGGCAAGCTGGCACGCATGGTGCTCTAACTTTCCTCTCCTCCGCCTGCCAGGGCTGCGCGCTCCCTCGCCTTGCTCTCAGCTGGTGCCTGCCAGTCCAGCTCGGGGGCTGCTGGAGAAGCAGCATGCTGACAGGGCCCTCCAACGCCCTGGAAAGTTGGCCCTGCCTCCTCTTCCTGGAGGAAAAGTAGGCTGGTTCACACCTGACTTTGGAGGGCTCTGTCCCTCTACTGGAGGAATCTGCATGGCAGCTCTGGTTGCCTGGGAACCTGCTGGCATCTTAGCCCTTGACCTTGGTCCCTGGCCACACCTGTACCAGCTGACAATGAGGTAGAGAGGTTGGGAGGCTGATAAGGGGATGCTTTTGCACAGGAAATGTACAGAATAGGAGGTTAAGGGGATGCCTGGGTGGCTCAGTGGTTGAGCGTCTGCCTTTGGTTCAGGGTGTGATCACGGAGTCGCAGGATTGAGTCCCACAGTGGGCTCTCTGCATGGAGCCTGCTTCTCCCTTTGCCTGTGTCTCTGCCTCTCTCTCTGTGTGTCTCTTGTGAAAAATAAATCAAATCTTAAAAAAAAAAGAATAGGAGGTTAGGCCAACAACTATCCTGATGACAAACCCCACCACCCCATTCAGGTCCAAATTCAAGTCAAACTCTAGAAAACACACATTCCTCTTAGGTTTCCTGTCATTCATCTTCTGAAGCCCTAGTATTCTCAACAGCTCATTAGGGCCAGGAGGAGCTACTTTGTCTATTTTCCTAGGATGATGATTAAATAAGTCACCCTGCACCCTGGCCTCCCAACACTGCCTAGCCAGCACCAGACCATGTGCCGAAGAGCATAGATTCCTGGGAGATCTGACCTGAGGGGTCACTTGGGAAATAGCAGGAGTAAAAGCAGGGTGTTTGTGCTGGAGACACGGAGAGTACAGACTCAGGGGTGGCCTGAGGACAACTCTGGTAGCAGCTCTGGTCACTGAAAGTACTCCATGTCCTCATGTACCTGATGCCACTGCCACATGAGACAGGACGCTGGGCTGCCCAGGAAGTGGTGGCTGCAATGTAGACAGCCTTGCCCTCTGGCCTGGCTGGAGCAAAGGGCATCTGCTGTCCCCACTCTCCACCTTCCCCTTTTGACCCTGCTGGCAGGCAGTAAGCTCCCTCCCAGGCCAGTGGGGTTGTTTTCCCTTGACCAGGTCTCAGGGGAGAGGAGTAGGCTAAAGGAGATGGGGCAAGCCAGGTCCAGTTTCAGCGCCTCCCCACAACACAGCACAACACCTGCCCAACTGTTCTACCCATTTTACAGACTTGCCAACAGAAATGACCCTAAGATAGGCAGCTGTCTCCAATCACATAGAGGCCCCTCTACGTTTCCACTCAGGGCTATTTCCTAATAAGGCCCGGGGGAAGGGGAGGCACATGTGTCTGTGCCATGTGTGGAAGACACTGTGACATGACCCCATGTGCTCTGGAACCCTAGAACTGAACGTCCCAAAGAGGAGAGGCCAGAACAGCACTCAGCACCCTGAACTACCACCTTGGACCAAGCCAAGACCCTCTGTTTCCTAGCACCTAGTATTGAGGGGATGGGGCCATTGGGCCAACCCATCCACTGCAGGCCCCCTGATTCCCTCTCCAGGGGGAATGTTTGGAAGTTGCAGCTACAGAGGGACAGTCCCTGCTTAAAACATTCAGCAGTTTCCACATACATTCTGGCCCACCCACTGAGCTTCATCCTTCTACTCCATACAGGCCACTGTGTCTCTGGCCTACCTGTATGCCCTCACGCCCTACGTTAACACCTGTCTTTCCTGCCCTGGTCTAGCACATGTGTTGGGAACAGGCATGGCCCAGAGAGGCCACAGACAGGGACAGAGGGCAGTAGATGCTGGAAGTCTGGGTTGTGCCCCAGCTCTGATGCCCTATAGCCTCAGGACCCTAGCAGGACCCCCACCCTTCAGGCCTAACAAAAGCACTGGGACAAGAGGGGCTCAGAGACTCAAGGGCTAGATGCTTCCCTATTGTAGCCCCCACGCTGTCAGAGAACTGTAGGCTCACGGCCCCTTCCTTGGCCAGAGCATACCATCTGAGTCCTGGAGAGCCATGGCTGCTAGGGGGCAGTGTGCGTGGGGCGGAAAGGCCTCCCAGGATGCCCATCAGGCAAGGCCTGCAACGAGACGACAGTAAGGGCACTCACCCTCTCCAAGTCCTGCCGCAGGTGTGTGAAGAGCTTGAGGCGGCGGTACAGGACGTCCTGCTCCTGCTGGGCCAGGTTGTCCACCTCGTCGGTCTTGGGGGTGAGCAGAGGCTGGTTGGCATTGGCTTTCCTCTTCAGCTTCCAGTACTGGTAGATGAAGTCGACCAGCGCCTCAGCCAGCTCCAGCCGCTCAGCCACCTCGGCTGGCTCCACCAGCTCGTAGAAGTCTTCCTCCAGCTGCTGCAGCCGCTGCTTGCGCACGGTCACCTTCTCCAGGTCCTCGCTGGCTGGGCTGGGCTCCACGGGGTCGGAGGTAGGCTCACCCCGAGGGCCCCCATCACTGTGCTCCTGACAGAACGACTTGAACTTGACCTCGTCGTTGTCTGCTAATATAGTCCGCATTTCCAGGCCGTGGTCAAAGGCGCATGTGACGTGGAATGCTGTGACACAGGAAGGCATGGAACACTGGAGGGAGAGGAGGGGAAGTGTCAGGCATGAAGGGAGCCCTGCTAGGAGCGAAGAGGATGTGGGACATCCCCCAGGGTTCCACCGAGAATCCAGGATGCTGGCGAGACCCGACATAAAATGGCATGGACCCCCAACATCCTGTGGGTATAGAAGCTCTGGCAAGTTGAAGGGGAATTGGGGGAGCCTGGAAGGAAATGAGGTTCAGCACCATATATATCCCAGGAAAATGAAGAGTCAGGTGTTTGACAACCATTGGGAATAAGCTGCATTACTGTGTGGGCAAAATCACTTTGGAACAAGAGGCATCAAAAGAAAGAGGATGGTGATGGGTCACTGCCTCCTTTCTGCAAGATGATCTAAGATGGGGAGTCATGCACCTCCTTTGTCCTCTGGGAAGACATGGGCCCCTTCCTTCTCTTGCCCAGGCAGCTAGGGCCAACTCAGGACCTGCTCCTCCCTCCCAGCCTCGGATGATGGCTATGGGCAGTTGATAAATGTTTCAGCAATACCCCACCCAACTATTAATAAACGTTTATGCTGCACTCACATTTGAAAGTCTTAAAAATGGGCGGAGGCACATCTAGTGTTTGCAATGACAACTGTTGCTAGAAAAATGAGGAAGACAAAGAATGAACCCCTACTTTTCAACCCAAAGACCAGCAGCATCACATCATCTGGGAACTTGCTGGAGGATCAAATTCCCAGCCCGTTCCAGGTCTACTGAATCAGGCCTTCTGAGGATAGGCCCAGCAATCTGTTTTAACAAGCCCTCCAGGTAATACTGACGCACACCAGAATTTGGGAACCACTGCCATGGAAAGACTGGTGCAGCCCTGCCCTGTATAGGGAAAGCCTGTTAGCTCATCTGCAGGAAAAGTGTTTCCTATTCCTCCCACATGTTAAGTCTGAGATTAGAAGTGAGGTCAACATATTTAGTAATCCCAAAGATAGTTGCTCTTGGGGAAAGCCAGGGTCTTGAGTACTACAACAGTGTGGTGAGCCTTTGCTCCCAGGGCCTATGCCCCATGCCTCGAGAAGTGGAGATGGAGGAAGGCCCCTCAGGTGGGGTTCTGGGTCTGGCTCTGGTCTCAGGCCTCCATGGCCCATCTATGGTTCTGACTGTAGCACCATGGGGACAAGGGGAGGGTGGCGGCAGCTGCCCATTTTCCAGAACGTTCACGATGTGCCCCTCTACACAGCTGACCTCAGCAGGAGTTCCCGGGCAGGTGCGGGGTGAAGGACCTTGTACCTGGATGCAGGTGCCTGTGCACTCCTTACAGAGGTTGCAGGACAGAGCCCAGCGGCTGGCTGGGATATGCGAGATCTTGGTGATGGGCTCCATCTTCTCGGGGCACCCAATGCTGACCTGGGCAGGAGACAGGGAGCTGCATCAGGCCTCTTGTCTGCTGAAACCAGGCAGTGGGCACACAGGCCAGGGGGAGAGCCCCTGAATCCCAAGACCTTCCTAACTCCAAAGCTGACCACTAAGAGAGTGTGCTAGTGTTTGCTCACCTGTGACAAGTCTTAAATTGTTTGTGACTGTGTATGAGAGTGCACATCAGTCTGTGTAACTAACTGTGTGTGCGCGCCTGTGGTGGGGTGGGCCTCAAGACAGAGAGGCTCCAGAGTGTGTTTGTGTGCATGCAGACATGCACACACACACACACACACACACACACACACACGTTAGTACACACAGCATCCCGGTGTCTTCTGTACCTCACCCTTTGTTAACGGCACCTTCAGAATTCTTATCAGAACATTACTTATATAGTTCATGTTTCTGGGGAGCAAGTAAAGACTCCAAGGCAGCACCTCTTTCTTGGGGGCCTCCAGGGCTTGCCTGGCCAATGGGGATGCCTTTGTCTAACTCTTTCCATTCCTCCTACAGGGATAAGCCAACAACCATACCTAAGTCTGCTGAGCACAGCTCACCCCTCAGCCCCCGCGGGTACATCTACCTCCCCATTGCTCATGCCTGAAGATAGAAGGAGGGCTCCTTTCCAGGTCCTGAACCAAATGGCTCCCAGGGGAGAGAGGGGTCCTTGCTGGTTCTGTCTCTGCTGTGCCCAGCCCAAGGCACAGCTCAGAGGTAGTCCTTACTTTCAAGATGCTGCTCTGGGAGCATGTTACCGCCGTCAAAACACCCTCTATCACCACAGAAGCCCACAAGGTGGGTCCCTGCAAGAACCTTCAGGCTGGAAGCCCATGAAGGGGAGGGGCACATGCTGACAGGGCCACCTGGCTTACTTGCAGGCACAGGCAGCATGGGGTGGGGCAACACACTCGAGTCAGTACACACAACGGGGCTGTGGCAGAAACTCTGGGGAATGTCACCATTTCGTTTTCAAATAAAACAGGATGACTTTCCAGGAGCCCAGTGCCCCAACTCCCTAACTCACCGTAGGCCTAGACTGTCACCCACGGTTCCCCCCACCCACCCAGACTCAGACCCTCTATCCCACCACAGCCATCACAACAGATCAACCATTCGCTTCTCATTAGCTCTCTGCCTGATTTCCTTTTAGGTCAGTAGGCTTATTTTTTTTTAAACAGGGAGCCTTGACCTTGGTTAGAACCACTGCCTGGATTTGGAAGGACCCACAACATGCTTCCCTCTCTACTCTGCTGCCTGACTTCTGCCCAGCTCTCAGAGCTACCACCTGGATTCCCCAGTGGCCCATAATCCCATCTACCCATGGAAATACCACCTGAATTCTATCCAAGTCCACCTGTGGCTTGTTGCCTCAGTTCTTCTCAGGTGCCACACACGAGATACCCCTTTTTATGGAGGCCTGTCACCTTCTTTCCCAGTGCTCTTCTGCGGAGTTCTGAGCTCCATGCGGACCCACTTCCCCAGGGCTGCTCCTCCCTGCCCGCCATGTGCCCACCTCGGGAATCCACAGAGCGCAGCTGACGTGCACCCACTTGGTCCCACTTCTGGTGGGCTTCAAGGCTCCTCCTCGCTTGGGGCAGAGCAGGCACTTTGGCTGGACACCCAGGGCACATGTCCGGCATAGCCAGCTGCCCGTGGGCACCTTGAGGATCCCGTAGCATGCCTAGGGAGAAAGCAGGGTGGTCACCAGTCAGGTGCTTTGGCCCATCTACATCTGGTCAGAATTCAGCTGCAAATGGTACCGGTCCTGGCCCGAGCTAGGAGCTCCTGAGCCCTACTGCTCGCAGGCTCTGGCCTCCACAGAGATCTTAAGGCAAAGACTCTGGTTCTCTGAGGAAGGGCTCAGCTCTGCCCTCTGTTGGAGGACAGTCACTTTGGCCAGAGGTTCCTTATTATTCCAGCATTTATTAATGTCGGACTTCAGAAGCATCCATGAACATCTATGAGCTGGACACAAACTTGGGTCTGTATGCTGTCTGAAGATGAAGCCCTGAGCTTTCTTTTTTTTTTTCCACAGAGGTGTGAAGGGGTCTCCTGGTCATGCCTAGAGCTACTGGCATAAGGGGGATATGAATAAATAAAGGGTACACTGCCTACCCACCTGACTGACAGGTGGTGAAGCCCCTCTGGGCTCCCCAAGGGCTATTCCAGCAGCAGAGGCTAAAGAGTTGTTGTATGTGCTCAAAGTCAGGGCCAGAGTGGGTCCACTGGGTTCCAAGCAAGTCTTCTGCAAATAAGGCCCAGGGATGCCCCAAACCTGGGAGTTTTGGAGCCCAAGATCAAGAGGGGGGCATGTTAGGCAACACACCTGGTTGAGAAGATTAGGAGTGGTAAATACTTACAGCCTGTACTATACTGTTCTAAGCAAATAACTCATAGGAAGTAACTGAATCCTCCCAACAGCTTCTTTTATTTAGAGTTAAGGGAATAGAGGCCCAAGGAGGTTAAGACAAAGTCACACAGATTGTAAAGGACAGGGCCACAATCTGCAATCAGGCAGCCTGACTCCAGGCTTTGCTCTCCATCACAGCACTGAGCGGCCTCCAAGTTCAGAGGAGAAAGGAGGAGGAGGACAAAGAAGGAAGGATGTTCAGCAGGGAGAGTCTGAGGGAAGCCTACAGGAAAAGGATGGAAAGACTATGCATTGGGCATTTATTCAAGTCTGGGTGACAGGGTTGAGGCGTGGGGCACTCTCTCCATTCCCTACCTCCTCCCTTGTCCTTCTTCTCAGGATCCTGTGGCCACAATGCTACTGCATGCCTATAGCCAGGAGGATCAGCTGCAGGCAGCAGCCTGGCCGGGCAGCAGATAAGGCCAGGGGTGGAGAGTGGTTACTGATGGGCTGCCCACCTGGTGCACGCAGACGTTGCATTTGTCACAGAAGACCATCTCGTTGCCATCTTCGCCCTCAGGAGAGCGGCATACGTCACAGACGACATCCTCATCATACTCAATGCCCAACCCCTCCTGAGTCTCGATGGCCCGCACCATATTCTGGTGGCACAGGGTCTCCAGCTCCTCCAGCACACGCTCTAGCGTCAGCTCATCCAGCTCTGGCCTCTCTGTGAGGACAGCAGGGGGAGGGGGTTAGGAGCCCAGCTTGTCAGGACAGATAGATGGAGGGGTCTCCACTCGTCTGCTATGTGACCTGGGAAAATGCACCCACTGTCAGGGGCCTCAGTTTCATCATCTGGACACAGGATAGGCTGAACCATTCATTCAGTCTCACAGACCCCTGAGGCCGGTCACTGTGTTGTGACTTCAGACGGCTGGCTTGTGACCACTCACACATGTACATGGAGGTAACAAGGAAATCTCTCTGGGATGCAGCTGTATGCAAGGGCGGACCTTCCTAGGACATGTTGGCAGGCTCTAGCCAGGAGGCCCATACCAACGGACTCCACCCCATTTGTTATCCTAGCTTCACTTCTGCGCTTACTTGCCCTTAGCCTAATAGGCTTACTCCTCAGGAACTCTGCAAATCACATGCTATTATTGCCCTCGGCTGATAGCTGCAGAAAACAAGGCACAGAGACATCAAATAGATTCTCCAATCAGTAACGCAGGAGGGACTTTCTCCCACAGCCATGTGGCACCAGAGCCCCATCGTGGCCACTGCCCTTCTGACGGTGAGGATGCTGGCATTCAGAAGAAAACTGCCTGGCCTGCCTGATCCCACACTCAGCCTGGGAGGTCACCTACCCATCTCCTTGAGCTCCGAGTTGATGAGTTCCAGCCAGTATGCATCAATCTCGTCCAGGTCATAGCGGCTGCCCCCAGGCCAATCAGGCTGAGAGCCCTCGCCAAGTTCAGAGCTGCTAGGGGATACCTGGGTAGGGGGGCCTTCTAACGGCGGGAGGATCCTAGGAAATCAAGAGAGAGTATCATAAGGGTAGGGACTCTCAGCCTGCCACCCTCATTGGGTCTGGGCGCCTCCAGTGACATTGACCAGCCCAGCCGAGGAGCTGGTGGGCAAGTGAGATGTGAGGTCTGGAGGTTATCTCCTGACACTACCTCCTCCCTTTAAAGGAGGCTGCAGAAACTCAAAGGACTGTGGCTAGGCAGGAAAGGAGAACAAAGGGCAGAGTGTGGGTTGGGAATGGGTGCTGACCCACTGTCTTAACATTCCATGAACATTCATCCTGCCCAAAGCACACCTCTACTGGTCCTCCCATGAGGGCATCTGGGCTTAGCCTAAGCTCCCTGATGTAGATCGGCCCTGCCTGGGCCTATATAGGAGGCAGTCCACGTGTTCTCCTGGGTAGTGCCCAGGACCAGCCACTCTGGGACAAGTGGGATAGAACCAGTGAGGCTTCAGGTCCTCAGTACATCCCTCAAGGCTAGGAGGCGGCCAGAGATTGTCCCCGAGTCCTGCAGGGAGAAGTAAGGCCAGGCCTCCTTTAGAGTAAGAAGGGGCCTGAGTACAGTGTTGCAGCCCAGGATGGCCCTTTCCATGGAAAAGGTCTCCCTCTTCAGAGGACACAGTGTCTCCCAACACACCTGATCATTCCCCAGATACGATATAATCTGAACAGTCAGTTTCTCACTGTGGTGACTCCCGCCCCGGATATAAAGATGTGCCTACAACAGTGCCAGGATCATACCCCAGGGTAGCCCTCCCTTGTGCCACAGCTCTCCTGAGGCAGCTTGGAAGGGTCCTGGCTGCAAAATGTAGACTCAAAGTCCTGATCCACTTTTTTTTTTTTTTTAAAGTAAACTCCATCCCCAACGTGGGGCTCAAACTCCCAACCCCAAGATCTAGAGCGGCATGCTCTTCTGATGGAGCCAGCCCGGTGGCCCATGATCTACCACTCAGTGTGCAATCTGGTTCACTTCTCTGTGCCCAGTGACCTTATCCAAAAAAATGAGCTAACAGTAATAATAGTACTTACCTTCTACGGTTGGCGAAGGTTAAATGGATGAATATATTTAAGCCTCTTACAACAGTGCCTGGCACACAGTAAGCACTACAGGTGTGTGAGTGCGTATTTTAAGTCCTCCGGATATCACTTTATTCCTTCTGAAATGGACTAGGAGGGCTTTTTGCCTTGGGAGGGCAGTTTCCCCTCTTGGCTCAGCTGTGTGCTGCCCGAGTTCCTGATGCCAGTTCAAAATGCCAGCTCTTCCCACCCCCCCCCACCGGTTGCCATGGTTATTGCTGCAGAGCCTGGCTTCCATCTGGCCAGCCCTGCCAGGGCTGAGAGGCCCCTCACTTGCCCAAGAGGCCTCCTGGGGTTGAAGGCAGGGCTGCCCGGGGTTGTGACTCAGCACAGACTGGGGAGTGGAGGACAGGGTGGCAGTCACATGGTTGAGCTCTACTGGGGAGGGCTCCAGGGCTCCAGGAGGTGGCCCAGGTGTCACCCACAGGGGCAGGAAGAAAGAAGAAGGCAGGGAGGTGGAAATGGCCTCCAGACCAGGAGGGAGGGTCAGAGGAGGTCGAGGGATGCAAGGAGCAAGGAAAATTGCTCAGTGCCATCCTTTCCCACATGAGAGGCCCAGATTCAGGTACGTCTCAGGTAATGACTAGTGGCAACACTTCCTCCATCCTGTAAAACAGATCATTCCGAATGGATGCAGTACTGATACTCTCAGTCCTACAAAATCTCCTGAGGATCTTATTGGAATTAATACAGTCTTTTAAAAACACAGACTACTTTTGTCTTGATTCTGCTTTGTTTGTGCCTCCAGCATATGCTCAATCAGGTTTTGGATTTAACCTTTGCCCTACCACCTAGAGGCCTAACATCCTACACTTGTGTGCTCTGCTAGCTGCCACCTGGCCAGACCTCTTGGGGCCAAGATCACGTTCCTTTCTTCCTCAGAGAATCTAGGGTCCAGGGGCTCACACAATAAAAGGCATTTCCGGGACGCTTGAGTGGTTCAGTAGTTGAGCATCTGCCTTCAGCTCAGGGCATGATCCTGGAGTCCCGGCATCGAGTCCCACATCAGGCTCTCTGCATGGAGCCTGCTTCTCCCTCTGCCTGTATCTCTGCCTCTCTCTGTGTGTGTCTCTCATGAATAAATAAATAAAATCTAAAAAAAAAAAAAAAAAAAAAGAAAAGAAAAGGCTTTTTCCTGTGCTTCCCAGGGCTCTCATCTTCATCTGTTCAGCCTCTTCTGGCTCTGGCAAAAGCTATCCTCCCAGGTGTGGACTGACCTGACCCTAGGCCAAAGAGTGAATTTTAACTGTAGGCAGCAGGACAAAGGTCAGCTGGAAGAAGCAGATGGCGGGGCTGGGATGTTGGGGAGCATCTTTACTCCAAAAGATGACACCTACACCAGAGGTTGGTCGTGGCCTGGATTGAGTCTTTTGACCACATTAAGGGAGCAGCATAGGCTATCACTCAATTCGTGATCGGGGGTAAGACAGGTTCACATTACCCAGATAAATTTCAGACCATGAGGTGCACAGACCTGCCCAAAGGCCAGGGAGGACTGGACACAAAGGGGGAGCCTGAGGGGGCCAGGGTAGCAGCAGGAGAGAGGGCAGTCAGAGCCAGCATGCCAGTGTGATCGGGGCACACGCTGTCTCTGGGCCTCACAGGGGCAACCTGGGGCTTGTTTCCGTGGCTTGTGATTTCCTGACCCAGCCCCCCAGGCCCTGACGGTCATGCAGGGAATTCCCCAGAATTTCCCAGCTTCCTCATCTATCAAATTGGGACAGTAAGATGTACTTTTAGGGCAGATGTGATAATTAAATGAGAAGATGAATGTAACAGGCTCAGCCCAGGAAATTCTTAGGAAGAGCTGCTGTAACAATTCTGACCGTGCTGGCTGGGCTGGCTTCCAGAGAAGGGCCTTGCAGTGGGAGGCGCCAAGGAAGATGTAAGGACTGGGTTGGTGGGAGACAGGTGAGACTTCTCCAAGAGAACAGCCCTCCCTGCCTCTAGTCGGTCCTCTCCAAAGAGCATGGACAGGCCAGGAATGTCTGGCTCCTGTCAGCTTAGAGCAGCCGTGCATATGTGGGGAATACACCTAGTTGAGCCAGAGCTGTCTGAACACGTGCTCTCCTCTTGAGGTCAACAGATAAAGCACTGCACAGGCAGACAGAAGCCACGTTACTGGTGTGGAAGCATCTGTAATTAATTACCGAGGCCACTGGATGTTTCTGGAACCACCTGACATTGACATCAAGGAGGGAGGACAGACAGCTGGGCCAAGCCTAATCAGGACTCACCTCTCTGCTCAGTTGGTGGCCTGCCCCTCCCCTTCACTGCCCTGGGCCCTTGCCATGTGCATTCTCATTTCATCCCCACCACACCATTAGGCAGCTACTGTTATTAGCCTGATTGTACAGAAGAGAAAACTGGTCCAAATAGGTTAATAATAGTACTTTAGTCTGCAGACATGAAAGTGTGAAACTGGCTAGGAGCTTAACCCATGTTTCTGGCCCTGGGTAGGGGATGTGAGTATACATTCCCTGCACAAATCCCAGATATTCTCCTTCCAGAGGATAACAGAGAATGGTACCTAGAATGGTCCAGAGAATGGTACCTAGAAGTACCATGATTCTCAGAGGCCTGACACCAAGTGTTGGCAGGCACTTAGCCCTCAGGAACCACAGGAAGAACCCTGCCCAGCAGCCAATCTTCACAGGAGCACCTAAGCAGGCTTCAGAGTCTGATCTGCCTCTGTAATCCCATGCCCAGCATAGGCCTGGCACCAGTTGTGCACTGGGGGTCTGTGGGCCACTCATAGGTGTGGCTGCCAGGATGCGACAGTGCCAACGTCAAGGGCGATGAAGACTGCAATCTTTGCCCCAAGCCTGGTCAAAATGGGCCTAAAAAGAGGCGTGGGGCTGCCAAGGCCAAGTAGTGTGTTGGGTAGGCCAGAACATCAGGTTTCTCAACCCAGAGACAAGACTTAGAGGGTTTCTCAAGGTGCAAAAGCCACACTTTGCTGACCTCTGTAACTGGAGGCAGGGGCCACAGCCAAGATGCACCAGTGGTCTTTCCAACCCACAACACCAGAAGGCTACATAGCCTGGAGAAGATGTAACCCTGACTCAGCCCTGACCCAGCCCCAACCTAGCCCTGGTACGGAATCCTCCTGAGGATGGTCACAGCAACTACTTCCTGAACATCTGCTGTGTGCCAGCATTCAACTCCTTCCAATTCAAAACTCCTTGAAATTGTTTCAGAAGTCAAGAGCGTGGCTTAGCCCTGTCTTAAAGACTATTTAAAAGCCTGGAGATTTCCCTGGTAAGATCTGCTTATGAGACCCCATTTGGAGTGACATCAGGCTAATCCATAGCCAGTTTCTACTAAGCGTTTGTGTGTGTGTCAGGTCCTGTGTAAAGTGCCTTCCATGCATCATTACCTCACGTCATCTTGACCACTGGATGAAACAGGTGTATTACTACCATTCCCATTTCACAGACAAGGAAATTGAGGCTCAGGAGATAACATTCAAGGTCACACTGAATGTGAGTGGCAATTTGAACCTAAGCCACCTGGCTCTAGAGCTGAGCTCAATCCCGGGCCCTCAGCCTCAAAGATAAACTGCCAGTATTTTTTGAATTCTTCAGTGGTTCATGGGACTAAAGAATCTAAGATGGAATAGAGACAGGCTACAAAGGTCGCTTGCCCCAGCCTCCCCTGCCTAGGGCCCCCGCGCCCGGACTGCCTGGCTTACCTCACCACGGGCTCTGGGATGGCCTCTGCGCCAGCGGGCACCTGCACGCCCTTCTCCCATTCCTGCCGCCACGGGTCCGCCAGAATGTAGTAGTCATCCGGGCTGAGTTGGCAGGAGTCTGGGATCTTCATGGCTGTGATTAGGTCTGTCCGGAAAACCTGTCAGGAGCAGGAGTGGAAAGAGGGCCTCAGAGTGGTCTGCTCCACAGCCAGGGCAGGAAAAGGTAAATGGAATTCAAGTGGGCTTACAAGTAAGAAACCAACTCAAAAGCAACAATTACAATGACCCATCTTCTCTGAACTCAGTACAGGCTCTGCCCACAGTAAATGTTCAGTAAATGTGTTGAACTGAATTTACCTGTGTTCTGTGATCTGTTCAAGGACAAAGTCTGAATGAGAGATGGGAGTGGACCTCAGAGGGAAGGGGAAAAACTTGACTGAAAAATCAGACAGTAGAAAGGCTTTCTGCGAAGGCACTGCTACCATTAAGGGACTGATTGCTTGGGCATTTCTACAGAAGGTTTAGAATTATGTTTCTACTGCTACCAGAGGTATGAGTGGAGGTGCTAAGGAGTGTAGGGCACCAACTCCAGATGGAGGAAACACCAGGATCTTATATAAACAGCTGAGGGAGAGGCCAGGCCCCACCGCAGCTTACAGAATGGCTTCCTATGGGTCAGGGTCTCCAATGTCCCTCAATAACAAGGACACTGTGTCCCCTGCTCAACCAGGGCAACATGGAGCCATCTTGTGTATGTGTGACAGAGGAGGACAGGGCTGCTTTCCTTCCCAATCAAGCCCATCCAAATCTCAGAGCCAGGCCATGAATGCCTCCACCTCCATGCTCTGGTTTTCTTCTGGGCAACAACTCATTCAAGGAGAACCCTCTCTTCCCAATGTTCTGTCTGTCACGCCCGCATTCCCACCCCAGAACAATCTTGAAGGCCAGCCCCAGCTGCCGCTGGCAATGCCTCTCCCTCCCCGTTGTCTGACCTCACTGTGGCCTCCCACAAAGGGCTGTTCAAGACTTGGTGGCAGCTCTAGATTACTACGTGACTTGCTTAGGCACCAACTTTCCCAGTGATCACCAAATGAAAATCATAAGTTGAGAAACCACTTCCGGAAGCACTGCAGGCCTCAGAGCAAACCCTAAATCTACTCCTCCCCAGAAACACCAGTATCAGGCACCTGGGTGACTCAGTGGTTGAGAGTCTGCGTCTGCCTTTGGCTCAGGGCGTGATCCCGGAGTCCTGGGATCGAATTCTGCACTGGGCTCCCCGCAGGGAGCCTGCTTCTCCCTCTGCCTATGTCTCTGCCTCTGTGTCTCTCATGAATAAATAAAATATTAAAAACAAAAAACACCAGTATCACTGGCCTTCCAGAAGCCCATGACCAACCCATTCAGTGGTAACCGCTGCCTGCCAGGGGCCAATTCACCAGCTGTGTGTGTCTCATTTGAATCTGGGGCCACAACAAGGAAACCACTGAAATGGGTACACCAAGGGGACTCAAGGCAGCATCTTACAGAAATCTAATTAACATTTGCATCTAGCTGGAGAGGGCTCTGGCTTGGAAAAGGTCAAGTTTCCTGAAGACTCTATTTGCCAATATAATTTAATTGTTAAAACTAACACCCTAACATTTAATTAGGGTGCCAGTGTGAAAAAATTAAAATGAAATTACGATTAAATGCTAATTAAGCAGAAGATGAAATGTGGCAAAGATTTCACAGCCCTGATAATTTGCATATCTTATTAGCAAGCAATAAGATGCCTGATACAAGAACACTAACTCAAGTAGTGTGTGCTTCTGTGCTGCCCTTCAGAAGTCCCCCTCTGCTAGCTTGGGCCTTTCCTAGCTGAGGCCTCTGCCCAGCCCAGCAGGACTGGGGGCTGGATTTTTTCCTTCTGGGCCCCAGGGCAGGACCTGGTAGGGTGAACTGAACCCACAGTAGATTCATCATGGCCTTCAAGTTCTACTGATCAGGTAAACCAAGTGGTACAGGCCAGAGCCATGTCACGCTGATGCCATGGGGAATCTTGCACCTGGGCCAGCCCATCATCTTGCCCCAGAAATCAACCCTTCACTACTGTCACCAAGTGTCCCTCCAGAGACATATAGGTATGTCTGAAAGCTTCTGCTATTTCCTCATCCTGGGCTGTCATATAAGTACCATCTCCTTCAGAACTCCTTTCCTGACTGCCCTGACTCAGGGAGCACCAACCATCAACAGAGCCACTTCCCACTCCCACATCCCTCCTCGCCTCCCACCCAGCACTTACACTCCCAATAACTAACTTGTATACTCTTGTTGCTTGTTTTTTGCCATACCCCTGGCCCCCACCGCCATGGCACCCCCCACCCCCGCAGTCCCATTGTCTGCTATGTGCTCAGTGCTGGGCATGACGACTGGTACATCGTAGCTGCACAGAAAATAGTGACTCCGTGAATGAACAAATGAATGAATAAATTAATGAATGAAAAGGCCTCTCTGGGAAATTCCCTGATGAGTCTGAGCCCCCAGCTGGCTCCTCAGCGGTGCTTTTTACACACTGGCAAGGTGAGATACCTTGTGTGTCTATGTAGAGCTGAAGTCCTCGAGCACAGGGACTTTAATAAAGCAACACACAGCCTCTGGTCTGCAGGGCTTAAAGCTGGAGCTTGACAGACCAGAAGGCCAAGCCACATCAGCTGGGGAGAGGGGACCCTGAACTAGGGATAGGCATGGCACGGACAACTCAGCAGGAAGGAAAGGATCCCAGGCTCAACTGAATCAGAGATTCAGGAAGGTGGGGGTGGGGGGGGGTGGGGGGAGAGAAAAGGAGAGGGAAGAAAGAGTCTAGCCCCAAGAGAGTTCTATGTTTCATCCTAGGTCACTCAGGGAGCAAGTGGCAGACTGGACACAAGTGGCCCTTTCAGGCAGGGGACTGATGAAAGTGTGGGAAGCACTGTCATAATGGGAGCAGCCAACACTTAAAGAGCACTGTGTACCCAGTACCAGTTTGAGGGATGTTCTTGAATTCATTTAATAGTAGTCCCTACACCAACTCTGTGAGGTAGATGTTCCAATCATCCCTATCCTGGGACTCAGTTGGGTTATATGACCTATGCAAGGTCCTACGTGTTGGAAGGGGCGAGGGATCCCAGGCCCTGAACTCTGGGGCCAGCTAGCACTCCTCCACAGATTGCCCTGCCCCCTTTGGCCACGTGCTCAATGCCCCCTCTCCAAGCCAAATCAGACAGCTTCCCAAAAGGCTGGAATGTGCAAATCAGATGGTGGCTTTTGCAAATTCCAAGCCATTCAGTGGTTTTGCACAGTCTTCCCTCAGGCTGAGCTGTAGGGCTTACCAGGCCCTGTGGCCACACAGATACACAGCAGTGTGTGGAGTACTTTTTACCCTTGGCACATAGGAGCACCCTACTGGGACACTCTGCCCTCTTGCTAAAGTGGTGCTGGCCGGTTTCATCTTGGAGGGCTCCGTCTGGTCCACATCTGCTCTGGGAAACCTTCCTGATCCCAGACAGAGTTTTGGGCTTCCTCTGAACTCCCACAGCCCCTATACTGGAATCTCCTGGTTTCTTCCTACTAAACCCCCATAAGAAGGTGGTGAGTTCAGTGAGGGCTGGCTGGGCCACAGGCTGAATATGTGAGGTGCTAAACAAAGCTGAATGGCTCGAGACCCTTCACAGTCTGCCACCAGATCTTGGGTTGCTGCCCAAGGCTACGTATGTCTGGGCAGAGCTGGGTACTCTGTACCTTCCCAAAGAGCCTCTGGACACTTATATAAAACCTGTCCTTAAATATGGCAACCTGTCACCCAAACATCCTTTTTGCTTTGAACTGCCAGAGGTTAAGCTTGAAAAAGGCTCAATTATTCTCCTAAAACGCCTCTGAGGGATCCCTGGGTGGCGCAGCGGTTTGGCCCCTGCCTTTGGCCCAGGGCACGATCCTGGAGACCCGGGATCGAATCCCACGTCGGGCTCCCGGTGCATGGAGCCTGCTTCTCCCTCTGCCTTTGTCTCTGCCTCTATCTCTCTCTCTCTCTGTGTGTGACTATCATAAATAAAATAAACTGAAACTTAAAAAGAAAAAAAAAAAAGCCTCTGAAATATTTATGAAACTTAAATAAGAGAATAGAATGGACACCGAAGAACCAGAGACCTTGCCATGGCCAGAAAGTTGGAAGACAAGTAATTTTCTGAGGACGTGAATGTTTACTATTTTTTCTCTCTTATGGCAGAAATTGACAAATTGTCTTTAAAGGTCTGCTGCCTAGCAACCAAGTTCTGCTGAGCTGCTTGGGAGATGTTAATTGTAGCTTCTTCAAACAGTATGAAGAATGTTTAAAGGTCTAAAACTCAAACGTTAAAAACCAGTCTAAGTGCCAAGGAGCCAGCGTAGCTCTGGAGGGGAGCCGAAGACCATGCTCGGTTCAGATGTAGGGACACTGCACATGCATGGCCTCGAGACTGTCCTGTGAGCAGATTTCTTGCCTGTGACCATGAGATCCGTGGATGCTGTTGGAACATTTCATTCTGGGACCTTGGTCTCTGCTTCCTTTCCTCAAGAGTGAATTATTGTATCATAGTGTATTTCAGACCAAGAGAGACTGAGAGGAGGTTCAGTTACTTAAGGAAAGGCTCCACCACTTAATATAATTACAAAATAGGATTATTTGTGTCATTATTTGTTTGATGTCCATCTCCTCCAGTAAATTCAGCTGAGAAGAGCAGAGGCTGCATGTCTCCTGTCTATCGCTGTAGCTGGCTGTGGCACGGTGTCTGGCACACAGCAGGTGCTCAAGAAATGCTGTGCAGTGAATGAATGAATGAATGAATGAACCCCAGGCTTTGAAGCAGGACTAAACTCTAAAATTTCCCGTTCCTCCTAGTAGGGAGAGTGGAGGCAGGGGGACTGGCCCCAAAGAGTCTTCCAGGTGCTCTTCAGAAACTGGTCTTCACCCATTCCCTCTGCCTTTGCTTAGGTCCCAAAGTCAATGAAAACAGTTTTGGCTAAGATGGTCTTTGCTTGACCTCTGTCCACACTTGGAGCCCCAACGTAAAGCTAGGAGTGGCACCCTCCTCCAAATCCCCCAAAGGATATTTGGAGTCTATCCTGAAAGAGCCAAGTGAAATGAGACTGCATAACTCATTTTAAATCACAACTGCTTTCCCTGAACACTTCATCTCATTAGAAACTACAGTTGATTTTAAAAATTGTTGGGACACCTGGGTGGCTCAGCACTTGAGCGTCTGCCTTTGGCCCAGGAAGTGATCCTGGAGTCCTGGGATCGAGTCCCACATTGGGCTCCCTACATGGAGCCTGCTACTCCCTCTGCCTGTGTCTCTGCCTCTCTGTGTGAGTATATGAATAATATACTCATGAATAAATAAATAAAATCTAAAAAAAAAAGTACTTGTCCTGTTAAATCAGGCCCTATGCTACAAGCTTTGTATATATACATATAACCCCACCTAATCCCTATTATCCCCATTTTACAGATAGTGAAACTGCGACTCAAAGAAGAAAACCACTTAGTTGAGATCTGCGCTATATTTTAACCACTGCAGTCTTGCCTGGGAACCAGCCAGGTATTGCTTTTTTAAAGAAATCTCTCCTGGGCTAGAAGCTGATAAAGAGTATCTCAGCCAGGGGCGCCTGAGTGGCGGAGTCCGTTGCAGCTGGTTAAGCGATAGACTCTTGATTTCACCTCAGGTCATGTTCTCAGGGTCCTGAGGTCGAGGCCCTTGTCAGGCTCTGCTCAGTGTGGAGTCCGCTTGGGATTCTCTCTCCCTCTCCCCCTTGCTAATAATAAATCTTAAAAAAAAAAAAAAAAAAAGAGTATCTCAGCCAAGAGCAAACTTACTTAGTCATAAAACACCAGAGAAGGGCTGTCATAGCCACCCTCTGCCCAGTCTCATTCAAGCTACCGCGAGGCTAATTTGGTCAGACCTCTCTCTCTGTGTGTCTCTCCCTCTCTCTCAAACACACACCCTTTCTCTTTCACAAGGATAACAGCACTTCCTGCTCTTTAAAAGAATATATTACACACATTTCTTTTGCAAGACAAGCCCCAGAGGCCAGGAGGATTTTCCAGCTGGCGGGAGCAGCAATGTTTCTAACTACTAGAAGTGAATTCGGCCCCCACCCCAGAGGAAGGCAGCAGGAATCTAAGAAAGCAGGCACTGGGCCCAGTGGAAGGGCTCCCCCTCACTGCCTGCCTTCCTGCCCCACAGGGCGACGGGGGAACTGCTGGCTGCAAACACGGCTTGAAACCACAGGACGAGCATGAAATCTTTTTGGATTTCTGTTTTATCTCTCAAGCTTGTCGACATTTTGCCTTTTACTACAACATATGCTATCACTGTTTTAATATAAAATACATTATTTCAAACATCTGGATGGCACCTGTGCTCCTCAGGGAAGACATCAAATTTATCCTGTGGCTTTGCACCGTAACACATTCTGGCCACCCATGCCTTCACCCAGGGTAGAAGGCCCCCACTCTTAAAAACAATGGGTCAAGCCAATAAGCTGCATCCTCACTCTTCACTAGCTGCCTTTTCGGGGTGGGGGACTTCTATAGGAACTTTCATGGACCGTGGGTCTGGGGGACACCCTGGTGGTGACAGAGACTATTCATGCGCAAGGATCACCTTTCTCTCTCAGGTCCTGTTCCCAAGGGGAAGAAGCTGAGACTTGGTAAAGGGCCCTGTGGAAACTGCAGAGAGGCCCTCTTCTCTCGTCTAGGAATATACTTATTTGTCACCAGGGCCTACAAAGGAAACTTGCGGTTGGATCCCAACTCCTACCCACCATCGAGGCTTCCTTCCATCCCAAGGAGGCCAGCTTTTACCTATACTCACTTCCTCCACCTTCAAGCTCCCCAGGCCTCAGGAAAAGATAGTGACTCGCACCAAACAGAAAGGCCATGGCAGGGGACAGGGCAGGCTCTACGGATGATGACCTGGAGGCTCAGGGAGAAAGTCACAGAGCTCCTCCGTGGCAGAGCTGGCTGCACCGCTCATAACGGACACTTTCCTGTGTAGCACCTGCATCCTGCTACCAGTCAAAGGACCAGCTCCCCAGGGACAGGGCCTGCCTTTTCTGCCCTCTTTCCTTGCACCCAGCTGGGCCTGTTGGGTGTTCTCAAGTGCTTGCTGAGTTTAATCACTGTCAGTAGCTCTCGGGTCCTTGAGACCCAGGGCTCTGCCCACTGGCTGATTTCCAGGGACTCTCAGGTTTCCTGAAAACCCTGCCCAGGAGACAGGCCCTGCTCGGCCCATTCTTCAGTCTGCCTCTGTCCCAGCCCTGAGGAAGACACGGCCTCAAATGGCAGCCTCCAACCCACAGGGCTGGCCTCCAGTCTCCTCCTGAACTGTCCTTCGTACCCCGGCTAGGCTGACAGCTTGGTAGAAACATTCAGTCCTCGGCTACCGGGGGCAGAGAGGGATCAGCTGGAGGACTGCCCTCACCCACACTCCCTGCCTTTGCTTAGGTCATTGAACCAGACTGGAAATCCTCCCCTTCCTCCCTGACCACAGGGCCCCCCTTCCAGGAAAGACCAAACTAGGACCTCCTGTCTTAGCAAACTAAGGAGAAAGGACTGTAGCAGTAGTTCTTAAACCTGGCTTCCAACAAAAGGGCTTTAAATAAAGTAGAGGTACCTGAGGCCCCACTTCAGCCCATTTTAGTCAGAATTTCTGGGGGGGAGGTGGGACGTGGGGGCTTGGTATTAGTATTTAAAGAATAACTTTTGGAGCACCTGAGTAGCTCAGTAGTTGAACATCTGCCTTTGTCTCAGAACATGATCCTGGGGTCCTGGGATTGAGTCCTGCATCAGGCTCCCTATAGAAAACCTGGTTCTCCTTCTGCGTGTGTTTCTGCCTCTCTCTCTCTCATGAATAAATACACAAAATCTTAAAAAAAAAAAAAAACAAAAAAAAAGAATAACCTTCATGACTCCATCATATTCTCAGAGATAGGACTCACAGTAAGCACCGAGGATGGTTATGCTGTCTGGTCAGACAAGCCAGGCCAGAAACCCATGGCCTCGGCATGCTTTATATCCCAGCATCACCTTCCCAGGGCAGGCTAATGCCTTCCTTTCCTTAGGGATTGGCCTGCTGGTTTAAGCCCTAAGGAACAGACCTCGGCTTTGTTGGGATCCCACAGGCAGGCAGAGCAGAAGGGAGCAGTCCGTGTCCTTGGGGTCAACTCTATCTTTTTCCTCTACTGCCAAAAGGAGGCTACTGATCTCAGACTTGGTGCACTTTCACCAGAAACCCAGCCTCCCAGGAACCCTGGGCCTGTCCCTTCAGCTGTGATACAGAGCCTGTATTCCCCCCACCCCCACTTTCACTCTGGCGGAGGGAGGCCACCCACTGGTTAGGGGCCAGAAGTGAAGCTGGGCCTCAAGGCGTCAGCCCTGTCCAGGGTCCTGACTCCTAGTCAGAGCACTTTTTTTTTCCTGCCCCACAGCACCTCACTCCCATGTAGAGGGAGCCCCTAGACTCATTGAGAAGGGCATCCCCTGGCCGGTCATCACAGGGGCAGCTGCCCAGTTTGGCATAAACCCAAGCCCAGCCCTTACTGTGGCTTTTGGCTGAACTACACACTGGTGTTGCTGCTATGCTAAGTACTCCTGGCCATCAAATCCCGCCATCACTGTCCACATGGAGAAATGAAGAGACTAAGGGAACCAGGGGCTCTCCACCAGGGAGGGGACTGCACCATGCATATCAATTTACAAGTACTCTGGCTGGGACCCTGGGTCAGACTGGGAGCACGCTGTGTGACGGGCCTGGCAACCACCCCGCAGATGTCTTACTTCCTGGGGACTGGATAGGTGGGGTTCCCAGATCCCCTTTCACCAGGGTGACCAAAGCCCTCTGCCCTCAGGCCCAGCAGACTATATAAAGGCCCTCCTCACCAACCGCTTCACAGAAAGAGAGGGGAACAGCCCAGTGAGGAGATTTAGTGCAAACATTATCTGCAGCCAAATCCTTGCTTTTCATCTCTGCCTTCTCATGAGCCAAATAATTTGGAAGCTTTCATTGATGGTTTCCTCTCGGCCCCACGATCACTTGGAATTTACGCTGGCTATGGCTCAGCCTCCTCACTTAGGGGACGAGGGAAACCTCACAGGCTGCACTCCAGCCTGCTGTGGGAGGAAAAGCTTGTCCTTGGCGACAGTTCAAGGCAGGGAGGGCTTCTTCAGCCCTCCTGGAGCCCAGGTCTTGAGGGCTGGTATCTTCTGTTAGGCCTCAGGGATGCCTGCAGAGGGCTCTGGGCTCGAACCCGGGGCCATGCACAACCAGTCCCCAGCAGGCTTGGCATCAGCACCCCTACAATGATGTGACTCTATTTTTAGGTGGAGAAAGGTTCAAAGGCTCTGTGCTGGAAAACCCAAGAGGGAGTGGAGCTTTCAGCCCCATGCAAATCATTCTTTCCCCTCCGCCTTCACCAACACCTGTTTCCTCCCGGCCCCTGGCCTATCCAGAGTACAGATGGCAGTCCTGCTCCTGGGATCTCTACCTTGAGAAACGGCTCCACCTTCTCCTGGTGCTTGGAAAAAGCAGGGCAGGCAGAGTGGGGGGAACCAGCCAGCCCCAGGAGCTCCCCGAGAATGGCCCTACTCTTCTCCAACCTGAGCAGCCACTGAGAGAAGGGGCAGGCAGGATTCTGAGACAGGTTTCTCATCTCCAAAATGGGCAGAGAATTCCTGTCTCCTGGGTATGGGCAAGGCACATAAAGGTGGCTATTGTTTTACTAATGCAACCATAGCAACTGGAGAGCCCCAGTGGCTCTCAAGAAGGGGGTAGGAAGGCAAGAGGGGAGTGAGGGTGGAGGAGCAGAGAGGAGTCCCAGAGGCGCCCAGAGCTCTACAGCACACTAGGCCTCCCGCATCCCAGCGCTCTTGAGCACATCCATCTTCCCACTGAGCAGGGTTAGTCCAAGAGGGTGGTGCCAGGAATCTCAAAACAGCATCCCATGTCCACCTAATTCCCAACTTTTATTCCAGTCCTTACTGCATTTCCAGAGGTATCTCCTTCTATCTCTACCCTTCCCCCATGGGGCCAAAGGAGGACACTAGGTTGGGGGATGGGGATACGAGGCATCAGGTCTCAAACCCCACCACACACACCCACACACAAAAGGAGAGTCCTAGGGTAGGCCAGCTCAAGAAAGGAGGATGTGGGGATTTTTTTTTTCAAACGCAAGATTCTGCAAAAGATGTCCCCACTGTCCCCAAGGGGCTGGCTAACTACTGCTGCTCAGGATTGCCCCCACAGCCATGGCTGCCCCTGTGGTTAGCAGGGAGGGCTCCAGGCTCAGAACAAAGGTACCCTCCCCCATCCCATGTCAAGGACTCTGCCTCAAGATTCTGGGCCTTCCCACCCTTGGCAATGTTGGTTTCAAGAGCCTCTTGTGTTGGCTATATTATCCCGGGATCCTTAATTTCCATTGTAACAAGGATTGAGAAGGATTTAAAAAAGTGAAGCGCCTAGCCCAGCTACTGGCTACTCTGTAAGCTGAACAATGTCTCTGTTAAGGGCCAGATTCAAACCCCCCGAGCTTCTTGGGTGCTCTTGCAGCTTCTGTGCAAAGGGCCTCTTCTGTGCTCAGTGCAATGCTTTGAGGACCTAAGAAGGAGTGATGTGGCCCCTAGAGGTGATTTTTCAGGGGCCACAAAAAAGCAGGATCGAGATGTCCATTTGTGCTCAACACTACCCACTCCTGGCACTCTTCTCTACGGCTCGAGAAGTCACAAACACCTCAACCTGCCACAAGAAACATCCCAGGTCTAAGTAAGGAAGATTTAGAATGCAGATGCTTGTGACACGGGCATAAGGAGCAGATAACTTAACTGGATGATCCTGAGGGCCCCAGCCATCGCCCCTGTATCAACATATCCCAGTGCCCTTGGCTTAGCCTCCCCCAAATCTGACTGCTTCTTCCTCCACTGCCACTACTCGGCATTCAGCCACCACTGCTTCTCCCCTGGACAACCACAGGAGTCCTCCCTGTTCCCGCCCTTGCCAGCATGGTTCCTTCTCCTCAAGGCGGCCAGGGCCACTTCTTTAAATCCTCCTTTTATTAAAACGTCAGGCTCTGTTATTACCCCGCTTACAATCCTTGAAAGGCTGCTCCTCTCGTGTAGCCCAACTGGAACATCTTTACAACAACCTACACGGCTGGGGAACTGGCATCCACACCCCCTCCTCGCATTTGTCTCACTTAGCCACACCTGCGCCCTCTGCCAGGAATGCTCACCCCCAGACACCTGCAGGGCGCACTCCCTTGGTCTCCACAGGGCTCCACTCCTGTGGCTTCCCCACCACGGCTTCAGCTTTTCCCAGACACTTGTCACTACCCACCTCTGAGGGCTTTTTTTCGTTCTGCCGGGGCCAGCCCGACTTGGTGCTGCTGGGCAGTTTGGAGCATCTTGATGCAGATGTAGCGTGACCTGCAGAGAGAACACAGCCCATGAGGGGCCCCTGGAAGGCCAGGAACACCACCCACCCACCCATCCACCTCCAAGGACAGGAAACCTGTAAGGAAGGCTCTGGTTCGAATGTTTAGAAGGTGGAAACCTCTGTTGAGCGCCTGTCCCTGCTCTGGACCTCTCCAGGGATCAGTGCGGACAAGAGTACCTTCCTCCACTCACCAAGCATAGGGGCTTAGGAGATAAAACGGCAGTGACCAGGACTCAGGATCCACTTACTATGTGACCTTCGACAAGTCCCTTGCCCTCTCTGGTCCTCTGCTTCTTCCTTGGTGAAGAAGGCCTTCTGTGGCCACGCTTATTCCTGCCCCAAGTGGAGATATTCTGGGACGATGCCCAGTGGATATACAGAGGCACAAAAGGCCAGTGGCAAGAATGTTGCTCTAAAATAAACCCATTTGGGCAGCCTGGATGGCTTAGTGGTTTAGCACCACCTTCAGCCCAGAGTGTGATCCTGGAGACCTGGGATGAAGTCCAACGTCGGGCTCCCTGCGTGGAGCCTGCTTCTCCCTCTGCCTGTGTCTCTGCCTCTCCCTCTCTCTGTGTCTCTCATGAATAAGTAAATAAAAATAAATAAGTAAATAAATAAATAAATAAATCTAAAAAAATTAAAGAAAGATTTTAAAAGTAAAATAAGATAAACCCATTTACTAGCTTGTCTCCCCAGGCAAATGACTTAACCCCTCTGGAGGCAAAAAGTTGTGAGAATTAAGTGATGCAATGCATGTAAAGGCTTAGCGGAGTCCCCAGCACCGAGTGCAGCCTCAAGGAACATTAGCTAGTATTGCTGGACTCTGAGGCCCTTGCTGGACTATAGGACTGCAGCCTCTACCTGTGTGTCCAAGGAGCAGCAGCCCCGGGTAGGTATGCTGACGGAGGGTTGGCAGGGGCTGGAGGGAAGGGAGAATGCCGCAGCCTGGCGCAGCTCTGCTGCAGCTGCCCAGACACCTGCTCTTGCGGGTGCCTGACCCTCAGGGGTTCCTCTGCCTGCAGCGAAGTTAGTAGCAGAGGATGCAGTTCCTCTTGGCTCTACTGAGACAAGCCACAGCCAGTGTGGTTGCGGCCACAGAGGGCCGGATGCTGTGATCTCCTGCCACAGGGAGGAAGGGATGGCCAGGTTAGACACCAGAGCCAAGCTGAGCACAAAGACCCCAAAGGACATTGAAATGAGACCCGGAGGTAGGGAAGGGGCTGGGAATGGCAGGCCGTCTTGGTGCATCTGTCCTCAGACTCTTGGGGGCTGAGGGGGCAGCTATGGGACTCTAAGAGCTCCAAGCAGCCTTGGAGATTTCCCAGATCCCAGCTGCTCATCACCTGTGTGAACAAACTGTAGTGCAGAGCTGCAGGGCTCCAGGCCCAGCCTCCCTGGCAGTGTGGACTCCCCACAGGGTGCAGTGCTAGGTGGGATCCTCTTGGCAGTGTACCTCGCCTCCACAGGTAGGGCAGAATGGAATTCCTTACTCAACCAGCTCACACAGGCCCAGGTTCCTGGGGCATCTGGGAAGAGCTGTATGAGAAAAGCTCTCACCTTATCTCCTTATCACCTCCCTTATCTCCCCCCAAATTTGAGAAAAGGCTCCTTAAACCCTTTTTTCTCCTCCACAATCCCTGCGACCCTCAGATGTCCGGCTTCCTCACCTGGCCCATTTACAAGTCTACCTCTGAGATTCTATTGCCTCTGACAAACATTTACTGAACACAGCAAGGCTCTGGAGACCACGGAAGTGTGGGGACCATCTTAGGAGCATAATGGCCTGGCCTGATTTATGCTTTCATCAACATTGAGACCATGGGTCAGCCTCCCCCATCCGGGCCTGTGGGCCTGAGTATTATTCAAATGCTTTCCCTGTAGGAACCCCAAATGGAAGGCCTTACTGTCAGTGGTGTCAGAGTTGTCGCTGCTGATGGAGTATTTTCGCCTCTTCTCTTCCATCTGCAACAAAAGGCAGGCCCCATTATACTTCTGGGAGGCTTGGGAAATCCTGAGTCTCTCAGAAAAAATTGCCCAATAACCTACCTCCCCATACTCACCCTGGTGCAATGGAAGAATGAGAACAAGGCATTGCCCTAACCTTCTCCCCAGCCAGCCTCATACTCTCTCCCTACTGACCCACGGGAGCCCTGGGAGTGGGCCAGAAAGGGGAAGCAAGATTGATTCTTCCAGAGGGACTGTGCCATCTGAGTTTAGAGACCAGCCAGCTCAGACAGCACTGAGGGCACATCCTGAGGGTGGTGGGCAGAGGAGTGTGGAAAACGAGTAAGGACAGGGAGGCTCTAAGCTGGGTCCCTGAGACGCACCAGGCCTAGGGTGACTGGCCCTAGGCTGGGCTGCCCTCCCTCCTGTAATGTCCTTCTCCAAATATAACTACAAACCAACTTTATCTTTACTATAGTATTTTATAGTATTTCAAGGTAAGAAAGGCAGCTCTCCACACTGAGCTCCTTCTGCTGCCAACACTGGCTCAGCTCATGTTCCTAACAACCTTGGAAGTTGTGAGCTATTGGCTTCCCTTACTAGCAACGTGCAGGACTTTGTCCGGCTAGTCACTGTCTGAACTGGGCTTTGAATCCACATGGTCTTATCCCTGAGCCCACGCTGAGCTGCCTTTGTGTCCTGTGAGCTCTTGCCTGTGGGGAGGGCTCTCCCACCCAGTATTTCCTCGGATCCGACAGAGTCTGGGGTGGCAGCGCCTGCTCCGGTCTCCTCTTGGAGGGGAAGCATACTCCAAGTGGCTTGTTCAGCTGCCTCGGCTCTCACAGTGGCAGAGTCCCAGTGTGAGAACAGATCTGGGATTCGGGACCTGAAGCATTTTCTACCTCATCCCTGTTAGTCTGGAACCTGGGCTGCCTCACTGCCCATGACAAAGGGCAAAGAGCCAGTGTCAGCAAAGAGAAAGTCCCACTGCCCAGCCCAGCTGCAGGCCAACCAGGTTCCCCATCTCTGCTTGGGCTCACACAGGCCGCCTGCCACTGCCACCCACTCCAAGCCTGTTGGTGCCAAGCCCTGGGTTTCCCTTTATCTTCCTGTGGCCCTGCAGAGACAAGAGAACATTAGCTCTCTAAGGTGGGGCGTGACTATCCCGACCTCTGAGCAAACCAGGACCCTCTTGCCTCACTCAGACCTGACTTCAGCCAAGAGCTCCTCCCCACTCCAGGGTCCCCTAACAGCAGGATCAGGATGGCAGAAAGAGTCACCAGGGCTGCTCGCAGCCAGCTCCAAAGAGGCAGGTGGAACCCTGAGGACACCAGGTGCACGGGGGCCAGGAAGTTCAATTGCTTAACACTCATTGTGGCAGAAGGGGGATGCCCTAGTACACAGGGATCTCAGGGAGCCCCCAGAACAGCCCTTCTTTGCCAGTGGGCATGATGGCTGCTTCCCTTTTGCAGACGAGGAAAAGGAAATACAGAAGTTAAGTGACTTGCCTGAGATCGCAGGGCTTGTAAGAAGTGTATCTGGCTCAGGAACATATGCCCTTGACCTTTAGACTACTCTGGCTCTGTGCAGCAGAGTACGAGCAGCCCTGTGGCCCAGGTCATGGACGGAATGGGGCAATAGCGCTCTGGCACCCACAGCTGGCATCCTTGCTTTCCCCAGGGTCTGAGTGTGACAAAGAGGACTATGACAGGGCCCTGACGCTGGCCTGCATCTTACCAGCCCAGCACTCTCACAGGTGGCAGACAGAGGAGGAGGAAGACAAGTGCTATAAACACAGCCACTTGTTTTTTCCTGCAATCCTGCCCATGGATCCCACATGTCTCCAATTCCAGCAAAGAGGGTACCTCCAAGCCAGCATCTCCCAAAGGAGAAAAGCAGGAGCTCTGGATTCAGGGGTGTTGAGTTCAAATCCTAGCTCTACCTCGCAAAAGACCAGGGACCTTGGAAAAGACATACCTCCACAGGACAAGAATTTGATCTGGATTTTTACAGAAGTCTCCTGAACTTCCAATGTTGGCAACTGATTCAGAATTTTTAAAACACTTTGAGAGGGCCAACTAAACACATCAGCTGGTGAGAATAAACGCAAGCAGCATAAAGCCCTATGCACAGTGGCTGGCTCTCCTTACGGGTGCTAGTCATACCATGATAATCTTGGGCGAGGTGAGGAGACCTCCCACCAGCACCTACAAGGGGCTCCTGTACAGTAGGAGTAGTACAGTAGGTAAGGCCGCCAGGAACAGGACTCCTTGACTGCTAATGCCCTTCTGGTAATGCGGTTTCCTGCTGCCTAGGGCCCTGTCCCAAGAGACCTGTCAGTGTGCAGACCTGCACCCCACCCTCAGCCGGCTCCCTGTCCAACCTGCCCTCTGTGGAAACACTCCAGAGTTCTCCTGGGTAGGCTGTTATTAAGGGAGCAGATTTCATGTGGCTTAATTGGAATAATAACTAGGCTTTAGAGGGAAGCTACTGTTTTGTGAGTGAAGCTTCTTTCCTTTGAACCAAGTCTGTTCCAAAGGCCTTCTCGCCGCAGGTAAGCCTCCGCTGGTGGTGGCTAAGAAAGCTCCAAATGAGGCCTGGGCTCTCCTATGGAACAGCCCTTTGTCCCTTGAACCGCTTCCTTCCAACTGAGCTAGGAGACTCGGAGGACTCCTTCACCAAAGCAGAAATCCAGGTTGGGTTGGTGGGTACTGACAACTGGGTCTTGACCTCTGGTTTTCTCTTTCCCCCGATCCCTTCAATCTCTCCCAAAGCAAGGTTTCCTCTGGGAGAACACCCCAGTGTCATAAGGCACTTACTTGGAGGGGGGGGGGGGAGAACAGGAGTGCTTCTGAGGCACTCCCTGTAAAAGAGAGTCTAGGAAAGAAAGACACCCCCCTTCCTTCCCTTTGCACCTCCCACACCATCCCCAGCATGGAGGCAGAGAGAAGAAGCTCTCCTCTGGGTGCGTGGGTGTCCTACAGTTCCTTTAAAGAAGCAGCCCACAGCCTTTCTGTGCAATTTCTGCCCCAAAGCCAACCTGTGGCAAATCCAGTGGACTCTCCCTCCAAAATGTACAGTGAAGCCATCGCTGTTCCCTGTGTCCCTACTGCTATCACCCTGACCCAAACCAGTCCCATCTCTTGCCTGGATTTCCCATTCATCTCCCAGCTCCCACCATCTAGAATCCACACAGCAGCCAGAATGACCTTTAAAAAAAACATAAATCAGATCATGTCATACCCCTTTCTAAAATCTTTCAAAGGCTTCCTGCTGATCAAAGGACAAAAATCAACCTCTTGGCCACAATATCCTACATGATCTGGCCCCTCCCCACCTCAACCAGTTCACACGGACCACTATACCCTTCCTCACCACTTTCTAGCTACACTGGTCTCCTTTCATCTCCTGAAATAAGTCAAATATTCCATGCTTCAGGACCTGTGCACAGGGTGTGCTCTCTGCCTGGAAGGTTCTGTGTAGTCTGTGCATGTCTGACTTTTTATCTTTCACATTTCAGCTTAAATGTCAAGGAAGTCTATGCCAGTTACCTTATCTAAAGAAAGCCCACAACACCGTTATTCAACATCTTCAGAGCATCCACCGCAATTACCGTCTATAGATCTACTTGTTGAATGTCTTTCTCCTTTGGAGAGGACAGTAAGGAGTGCATCTGTCTGGATCTCGGCTGGAGCCCCAAGGCCCCATCATGTCATGCCCAGCACACAATAGGGGCTTGATATACAGGGAGTGCCGAGTATGTTCTTGTCCCCTCCCTGGAGAAGTGTGGGGAGCGCACAGCCCAGCTGGCCTGCCTGCAGCTTTCAGGAACAAACACCCCAGGCCAACATTTCGTCCTGTTTTCACAGCCTGCTTTCCCCATCTTAACCTCACACATTTTCCAGGAGGCTTTATTTGGTTGGGCTCCTGGCTAATGATCAATGTCAACTCAGTAATAGGGCAGCAATTTGGTGGCAGATGTTTTCTTGGCAGCACTGGCCATTGGTCTTAGTGGGGGCCTTGGGTCTGGACTTGAAACACCAATGCCCAATGCCAGCCCCCTTTAAAGACCTCTCCGCAAATAAACTCAAATAAACACCCTGGGCTTCCATTAACGCTCTTCCAGCTGACCCTGGGAACAGTGGGCCTTTCAGGTCTGCTAGCGCAGCCGCTCCCTGGGCAGTTAAAACATCCCAACCTGGCCTCCGGCCTCTCCTCTCTGGGGGCCACCAGGCCTGCCCTGCCCGCCACCACACACAGCAGGACTTCGTCTTCCTCCTTAAAAAAAGGAGGTGGGGGGAACAGCTTTCAAGCAGGCAATTTACCATTCCAGACACAATCTTTCAAAGAGAAACAAAAACTCTCCCTGTCTGAGGCAGACCGCTTAGGCGTGTGTGTAATAAGATGCTAATACAATTTAATGATATTTCGGCTGGAAAACCTGTCCTCAGAGCCTCCTTGTGTCGGGAAGGCCAGACATTCAGAAAACAAGAGCTGCACGCTCTTAAACCGCTTGAAGCGGGGGTCAGAGCCCCACTCTTTCCTATCTCTCATTAACTTTAATGCCTTCCCGGGGACGGTAATTGCCATTACAAAAATGATTTTGTACACACAGATCCTCAAACTTGCTTCTTCAGGCACAGGGCGCCTAAGCCCTCCTCCGACACTCATCGTTGCCCACCTGCAATTCCAAGTGTCCCAGAGGGTACCCAGCTCCCCTGGAACATGCTGCCCACACCCAGCCCCCCAAACCCAGTTCTGGGGACATACCTAGGGGGTCCTGGAAGAATGAAAGGGGCTTTGTCTATTTTGTCCTTTGGCACCCTCTCACCCTACCCTCCACCTCAGAAGAGGGCAAAGCTCACTCCGCTCGCTCCCAGAGAAGGCTGACCATTGGCAACTGCAGGGTCCTTCCAATCCCTTCTTCAGAGAAGGGAGCTGGCTCTCTGGCCTAGCCTAAAGGGGAGAGATCAAAGGTCAAAGCTGCATTTGGGCCCTCTCCACATCATTAATAATAATAGAAATCGCCAATACTAATCACATGCTTACCACATGCCTAGTTTTGGGTTTAACCTTTATGCAATATATTGCTTAATCCAGCTACCCATCATGGCAAGGTACTGCTATTAACCTCACTTGCAAATGAATAAAGTAAGGCACAAAGCAACTGTCACGGCTGGCGAATGCATAGCTAGCATTCAAACCCAGGCTATCTGACTCTAGGTGATGTACCCTGCCCCCCCTGGGCTACCATGCACAGGCCTATAATTCCAGAGTGTGGCTGGGGTACCAGATTCCTATGGGTTATCTGAGAACCTTCCTGGGTTCCTAAACTGTGAGACACACACACACACACACACACACACACACACACACACACACAGGGTCCTATGTGGACGGAGGACAAAGCAGGCCAGGGGTACCCCCTCCTCACAATCCTGGCCTTTCCTCTCAAACACTTAAGGGCAGAACTAACTGTGAAGTCTGCAAAAGAGTATGGTGGATGAGTCGTAAAGAATTTGGACTGGAAGTCACTGAATCCGGTCTTGGATATAAGACAACTACCTCCCCATTACTTGGAACTCCAGTTAACCAGAACACTCTACCCATCCCCCCAACCCACCCCACCGCACCTCAAGGATGTGGTAGTCAGTGGCAAAGGTCTACCCTCAGGACGCTGGGGTGCACCTTGGGGGCTGGGACCAGCAGTCCCACGTCAGGTGTCAATAAAAGCCAGGAGGAAGCTCTCTTGAATTAGTGTTACTGGCCATTTAGCCATGCAATTTAACCAAAGGAGAAGCATGCTGGATGGGAAATGTTCTGAAAACATTTGCTGCATCCCAAGTCCAAACAACTCTGTCCTTAAACACTTCTCCAAAAGTGCTGGAGAGACCTTTGGCCAAACAGTTTCAAAACCAACATTCACTGCAGTCCTGCTGCCTGGTGTGAGGACTTCCCTTTTCGAGGGACTTGCTGTAGAACCAAATGCTTTTCCACTCCAAACAACACCCAACAAACAGCACTTGGGACAACTGAGAGGACTCCAGATCAAACAAACACCCCCTTCCCCCCCACCACCACCATGCAAACTTTCTCAATAAATTATTCGCCCACTTCGGATCAAAGCCTGTTTTGCAGCCTGTGACCTAAAAAGCAAATAGCATCTCTTAAACATGAAAGCCATCCTCCCTGCCTGGGTCGGCTTTATTACTCATTCCTTCCCCTTACAGTTATTCTGTTGTTATTTTTCTCCTCTGCTTGTTACATCGCTCTGCAAGTCCCAACCCGCCTGAGGAAGAAGAGACTGGAGGGATGGTGCGTTCACTTGGGGCCCGAAGGTGAGAGAGGAAGTCAGGGTAGGGGAGAAGCCAGCACCCTGGGAACCCAGGAAACAGGGCCAGGCCCGGTTGGCAGCTCCTTGCACGGCCCTTTTGCCAAATGTCCTACTGGGAATACTACCAGTGAAGGGAGGGAGTTAATGCCACTGCGGGAGGAGGGGCCAGGCGGCCATACCACCACCTGGGCCCCCGATTCAGTTTGCAAACATAAAATGTTAAGGGGACGTCCTGCCGGCTAGTCAGGGCTCAAAGCTCGGGGCTCCTCCCCCTTCCAACAAAGGCAGGGCGGCAGGCCAGTCGTGCCCTCTCCGCCGCTCCCCAGTCCCCCTTAGCGCCGCTCCCGCGCGCAGACGGGAGCCTCCCGACGACCCCCTGCAAACTCAGCCCCTGGGTAAAAACTTTGTGCCCGCAGTGGATGAGCGAGAGGTGCTGAGCGCGCGAGCAAGGTTTGGAAATCCGCAGAGACCAGAGTCGACGGGTACAGCGCGCCCTTGGCTCGGGGCAAAGGGAAACACGGCCCCTCCCGCCCCCACCAGCCCCGGGCACGAGACCTGCAGCCAAGGTGGTTACAAAAAGAAAAAAAAAAAAAAAAAGAAAAGGAAAAAAAAAAAACCAAACAACAAACCGTCCCAGCCCGCGGCGGAGGCTGAGAGGACTGGGAGGGGGTGGCGCGCCTCCAGCCTGCCCCTGGAGGCGGTCGGCGGGAGCGCAGGCTGGAGGCGCGCCGGCGTGATTCCGACCGCGGGAGCCGGGAGGAGGAGCCGGAGGTGGCCGCGGGGGGCTCCGGCCCAGGCGAAGGAAGGGCAAGACGCGGTGCGGCCCGGGGCGGCGGGCGAGACGCCGAGGGCGGGGGGCGGGGGCGCTTGGGTGAGGCGGGTAGAGGTACTGGGCCTCCGGGGAAGTGAAGTGGGCAGCTGCGTGGGGCGGGAGCCCGGCTGTGCGGGGGGTGTCCTGGGCCTCTGGAAGCCACCGCCAAGCCTTCCTGCCTGTCTCGCAGACATCCCCATCTTCTGATGTAACGGCTACGAATCGCCAAGCTGACCCCTTCTCATCCCTTGGCCTGGAGAAGAGTGTCTCAGGCCCAGGGATAGGCGGGAAGGACCGGAGGGAGCCACAAGTCTGCACCCAGGCGGGGAGGAAGCGGGAGGGAGCCGCTCCGCAGGCGCAGGCGAGTGGGTGGGAAGGAGGGAGGGAAAGAGGGAGGAAGGAGGTGAGGCCGGGAAGATGCCACTGCCGGGGGCGGGGCGCGGCTGGGGATCCGGGAGAAGGACTGCAGCGGTGCTCGGTGGGGGCTGGGGCTGCAATGTCACTTATTTGAGGGTCAGGTGTGTATGTCCCAGGCTGGGACTACCACTTGCCTACATCTTCCCGGTACCACCCAGGGCGCAGGGACGGAGGCGGAGGACAGGGGACTGCAGTACCGTCCCCGAAGCGGGACGCGAACCGGCAGAGTTGGGAGAAGGTAAACAAGGGCCACGCCCCCTGCCGTCGCCCCGCGGGCGCGCACCCGCCGCTCCGGCCACAGCCGGTACATTTCCACTCTCCCGGCGCTTCTCCCCCGCCGGACTCCCGCGCAGCCCCGCAGGGGGGGGGCCGCCCCCGACCCCAGCCCCCGCCCCGTACGCCGGAGCTGCACACCCGGCACACTCACCTGGAAAGGGTGTCCCCCGCCCCTCCAAAACACTGTGTTTAATTTGTGCAGAGCCTCCGCGCCCGAGAGCTGAGCATGCTGCCCCCGCGTGCAGCGCCCGCGTGCACCCAGCCCAGAGAGGGGGCGACAGGGCGGAGGCGGTGGCCCCCGGAAGGTGTCTGGGACCGGACCCGCTGCACGTGAGCCCAGCGCGGAGTCATGTGCACCGGCTCAGCCCGGTTCGGCGGCCGGACGTGCTGCGTATCAACAAAATGAAACTCAGGGCGACAGGAGGGCAGATAGCTCCAGGTCCTCCGAACCCCAGTCCCCGGCAGAACGACCCCCCCCCACCACTGCTGTCTCCCGCCGCAGCCCCTCCGCGCGGCCGGAGCCCGCGGGGCAAGTTGCAGCCCTGGCGCGCCCCCGCCCGCCCGCGCCCCCTCACCGGCCCGGGGGCGCTTTGCCGCAGTCATTAATAAAGAAGGTCGCCAAGCTCACCCTTCCAAAAGTTGTTGTTGCATGCGCCCCTCTCAGCCTCCCCGCAATGTACTCTTTAAAACAGGACTGACCAACATGCGCAATCTCTCTCCCCTGTGCTGTGCATCCCCCCCCTCCGCGCCCTGGCTTCCTAGAACAGGCAGCCAGCAGGAGAGAGAGGGAGCGAGCGAGCAAGAGAGAGAGAGAGCGAGCGAGAGCGAGGGAGCGAGGAGCGCTGGCAGATCTGTTGCAAAAACACAAAATAACGCCGTGGAGATGCGCAGGGCCCATCGCTGGGGGCTGGATCTTACCTTCCTCCGCGGTGCCCTTCCGAGGGGCGCTGCCCTGGACTACGCGCCGCGGCGGGGGCCGGCGCGGGAAGGATGCTCCCGAAACCCGGAGCTCCTGGGGCCGGCGCGGGCGGGCGGGGGGCGCGCATCCATCCGGGGTCGCGGCGAGGGAGGCGGCCGGGCCCGTGGCGTCCCCGGCCCCGCACCCCTGCTGGGGACGGTCAGCCCGCTGGACCTAAGCCCTTGCCGCTAGAAATGGGCGCAAAGTAACTCCATGGACGCTACTCACCGCCCCCCCCCCCAAAAAAAAGCCTCCAACTGCGATGGCCGCGGTCGGCACCATTCACCAATCCCCCTGTGTATGTTTCTGTTTCTTTTTAAACCAAGACTTCCTTGTGATCTCTTTAGAAAAAAAAAAATGTGTTGGGGTGGGGGTGGGGTGGGGGCGGGCGGGAGGAGCGAGGGAGGGGGAGTAGCCACTTTTTTCTTATTCACTCGGATCTCCACTCCTGACACCCCCCGTCGCCCGCCCCACCCCCGCCCAGTTGTTTGGCTCCGGCAGCGGGTCCAGGTAGCGTTGCAGGCCTCGGGGGGAGGGTGCTCTGCCGGTCTGCCCGTCTGCCTGCACCTCGGGCCCAGACTCCCCATGGGCTCTGGGGCGCCCCCAGCCCGCCCTGTCCCCAGGGCCGGGCCCGAGCGGCGGCTGCGCCCGTGCAAGTCCCATCAGGTCTGCTCACACTTCACACACTCACACATATACCCCGCCCCTCCACTCTCTCACTCACACTTTCTGCTCACACTCCGCCCCCTTCGCGCCCCAGACCCGGGCGGCGCCCCCCGCAACCTTAAAAAAAAAAAAAAAAGCAAGCTTATACTTAAAAAAATCTTTTGGCGCCATATTAATGACGTACTTAAAATTTGCCATTTCTCCCTGCGTCAAAAAGACGTTTCTTTGCAAATAACAGCCTGAAGGCGACACTCGCGGAGGGAACGAGGTTTGCACTGAGCACCCCGCCTCCCGGGGCTCCAAGGCTGGAAGACCCTCGCCCTAGGCCCTGCTCCCGAATCGCTAGTTTAAAAATGCGAATCGAATAAATCGCGTGGCGCTTTGCAGCGCCAGAAGTGAGCCGAAAGTGCTGGCAGGAGCGGAGGGGAGGGGCGCGCGCACGAGTCTGGGGGAGGGGGCGCGGCCCTCCTCCCCCACCCACAGCAGATGGAAACTAACATCCCGGGCGGGGGAAACTTGAAATTGTGGGCGACCTCAAAGAAGGAGGGGCGGTCCGTGGAGAGGGTCCCTCTCGGGTTCGTGGCCCCCTCCCCCGCCCGGGTGTCTCCAGGCTCCCAGCCCTGCCCCGCATTTCCGGGGGGTGGGGAACGCAGTGATGGGTGGGTGGGTAGCTGCTCGTCCCTGTCCCTGTCCCTGTAGGAGTTTGCCCCGCGGTGTCCCCTTCCTCCCCCCACCTCGACCTTCCCATTACCCCTAAAGGGTTAAAAACCGAGGTGGCAACTTCCAAGGGCTGGCACTTGGCGAGGAAGCGGGGCGCCCCTCTCCCCACCCGTCGCCTCCTCGCCCCTCCTCCTCCGGCTCCACTTCCCGACTTGACCTTGTGGTGCACAAACAGTGCGCTCGGATCCTCGCAGTTTCTGGAAGAAGCGCTTGCGCTCGCCAGGCAGGCGGGCTGTCGGGCGGCTCGCGGGCGGTGGCGGGGCCTTGGGTCGGTTCCCGGAGCCGCGGGCCACACCCACCCAGCCCGCTGCGCCCGCCGCGCTCACCTTCTCTCGAGGAAGGAGCTGGGCTGGCCTCCTGGATGAGGAGGTGTGGGGGGCAAGCTGCAGCCTTCTCCGGATGCTCCCAGCTGAGGAGGAGGAGGAGGTCTGGTCTCAGGCTGGGTTTGGTAGAGAGACTTGGGAGCCTGGGTCAACATCCCCAAAAGCATCGTTGCCAACTTTTCTTTCCCTCTCCCTTTTGGCTGCCCCTCAAAGATAATCCAATAATTTTTTCAACTCACCTTTGGCTTTGAAGACACATGGGTGAGTTGTGAACGGAGACCTGTCCCTCTCCAAGACTTAAAGTTGTTTATTCTTTCTTTCCTTCCCCCTCCCCACTACCCGTGTATGTAAAGATAAATACTCAATTTAAGTAAGATGACATTTATGTGACAATTAAAAAGATCCCCCGATGGAATGTTGTGAACACATTTGCTTATAGGAGAAATAAATCTAATAATAAACAAACTCATAATAACAGCACAAATCCTCTGACAGGGTAGATTGTCTACACAACAAAGAGGGAGATGATGAATGCAGAAATAAGCACTTTTTGCAACAAGAAAGAAATATGAGCTCAAGGGGAGTCATTGCAACCTCTTCTTCCTTGGCCTTCATTCACAAAGTCTGGGGAAGCTTATCTAGCAAGATTGAGGAACTGGGGTACCACCTTCTGGTTAGACCTGACTCTAGCTCTGCGTGGTCAGTTGTTAGGATTTTCTCAAGCCCAAACTCAGTGCCAGAAAACATGTCACAGGCTGTTTGCATGTAACAAAATGGTTAAATACCTGGATTCTACTCCTGGGTTGTCGATTGAGAAGGTACTTGATCTGAGCAAGCGCATTCATCTCTCCATCTCTTCTTCTGCAGAACAGGATGGCTAGAGGGTTCCTGAAGGGGTATGTGTGTATACATGCTTATATGTGTAAACCATGGCCTGGCTCAGAGTGCAAGGTGCACATTAGCACTTGCTCTGGTGCTTAAGTTTTGGAAAGGTGAATGGCTCCCTGAAAGTTCTCAACACTGAAAAACTGGAGGACAATGATTTCGGTCTTGCCCTCCATGAGGACATATACAAGAGCTCCCAGTTAGGGCAAAAAAGAAGTGCAGAAAGAAACTGTCATACATGGTGGACTTCAAGGTCAAGGTCCAGATGGCAGTCTCAAGCACACACCTAAAGTGGGAATGGAGGCACCAATTTACAATGGCACAGTCTAAAGAAACCTCTCTGATTGGGTCTAGTGGCAAGGGGCTTACATGCACCAAAAGACTGGACAGGCTCCTACTTCCAGCCGTCAGGATCCTGTGAACCTTGGCAGGTAGTTATAAAATGTCCTAGAGAGATGGAAGAGGGACAAGACGACCACTTATAGAGTACCTGCTCTGTGCTGTGCAGTATGCAAGTCATCCCATTTCATCCTCACAAAAATCCCATTTTACCTGTTCAGAAAGGTTTAGTGAATTACCAGTAGTCAGACAAGCTAGCAAGTGATAGCAGAATTGGAACCTAGTCCGGACAACCCCAAGACTATGTGTTTTCCTTTTTACCACCGTGCCAGAAATAAAAAGTATTAGCATTATTGGTTTGATTGAGGATGGGGGCCTGATTGCTATAATAGCAAGAAAAAATTTTATGGGTAGTATTTTGCCTCTAAGGAGGTTCCTTGAATTTGGGTGAGACCCAGGTCCCCTAAGGAGTCCTTGGAAGGCACTTCTTGTTTAGGACTGGGAGTTCCATTAGAATCCTTGGATTCCCACTGCTCTCTGCTACTGTTTAAGTTTAACCTTGAAAATGTTAACAGAATCATAGCAATGGAGCTAATTATAACTCCTTAATCTTTAGTAAAAGTCTCACAAATCATTAACTTATTACAGGAAAAAAAAATGAGAAGAAACATAAAGTTCTTGGAGACAGAATCATTCACCTTTTTTCAAATATTTCAACAAATATTTGTTGAGTGGCTCCTGTATATCACACACCATTCTAGGGACCGAGGACACAGCACAAAAATGCCAGACAAAAATGCCTACTCTCATGGAATGCACTTTCTAGGGGAAAGAGAGATGCATTTTTTTAAAGTAAAATATTATATTTGAAAGTAAGTGCTATTCAGAAAAAATTAAGTAGGAAAGGGGGATAGGGAATGTGGTCATGAAATTTAAATACAGTTCTCAGGAAGAGCTGTCTGAGAAGGTGGCTTCTGAATAAAAGGAGGTGAAGAAATGAGCTGTGAGGACTTATGGGAGAAGAGCATTCTAAGCCAGAGGTTCTTGACATGGAGTCCACAGACAGCCCCTTCCAGAAATTTGTGGATAGAGATTCAGGGGGTCTTGACTGTAGATGGAGGAAAAATTATATCTTTATTTTCACTAATTAACATTTAGCATGTTCTTCAGTTATGAATGCAGATAGCAAATCACAGTGATAGTAGCAGCACCTGTGACACTATTGCTAGTAGAAATCACAGATATTTTCATATCACATTATGGTTGTTGCAAATATCTTAAAATATCATTACAGTTATCACTACTTTATAATTATGCTGCTAGCTCTTATAATTTAGTGAATTAATAAGAAACACATATATTATTGTATTACACATTTTAAAAATATTTTGAGAGTTGAATTTCCATATAATTGTTTTCTTTACAATTTATGAAAAAAAAAACAATTTATGAAACCTATTTTATGGATTTAAAGATATTAGACTCAGAAGGAATCCACAGGCAGCACAGATTGCCAAAAGAATCCATGGTACAAAGTAAAAAGAACCACTGTCTCCACAGAGAGATCAGCAAATGCAAAGGTCCTGAGGCAGGAATGTGCTTATTATATAAAACTATAAGGAAGAGATTATATAGGGCAATGTTAGGAATCTGGCTTTTGCTAGGCATAATAAAGATGGTTTTGAGCAGAGAAGTGAAATGATCTGACACTGGATTTTACAGGTTACTTTTCTGCCAGATGGAGGAATAAAAGCATAAAGGCTGAAGCTGTAAGACAGGTTAGGAGGTCACTGTAATAAACCAGGTGAGAGATTATGTTAACGTTCACTAGAGTGGTAGCAGTGGAAGTGATCAAATTCCATATATATTGGGCAGCCCGGGTGGCTCAGCGGTTTAGTGCCGCCTTCAGTCCAGGGCCGGATCCTGGAGACAGAGGATCGAGTCCCACGTCGGGCTCCCTGCATGGAGCCTGCTTCTCCCTCTGCCTGTGTCTGTGTCTCTGCCTCTCTCTCTCTCTCTCTCTGTGTGTGTGTGTGTATGTATGTCTCTCATGAATAAATAAATAAAATCTTAAAAAAAATTCCATATATATTATAAAGATAGCTCTGACTTTTGTTGATGGGGTGTGAGAAAACAAGAAGTCAAGGATGACAACAAAAGGTTTGTCTTGAACCAATGGAAAAACAGAATTGCCATTAACAGAGATGCAGAGTCTGTGAAAGGAATAGATTTGGAAAATAAGGAACTCAGTGTTACATGTGGCAAGCTTAAGATACCTACTAGATGTCCAAATGCAGCCTTCTTGTAGGCAGCTAGAGATGACAGCCTCAGCCCAGGTGCATGTTTTGGGCTGAAGATATCTTTTCAGAGATGTCAGCAGGTGGCTGGTATTTAAAGCTATGAGGCTGTTTGATGGGATGCTGGGTGGCTCAGTGGTTAAGCATCTATTTGCCTTCGGCTTTTACAGGTTACTTTTTTACAGGTTACTTTTCTGCCAGATGGAGGACAGAATAAAAGCAGAAAGGCTGAAGCTGTAAGACAGGTTAGGAGGGTGAGATCAGGGCATGATCCTGGAGTCCCAGGATTGAGTCCCACATTGGATTCCCTGCAGGGAGCCTGCTTCTCCCTCTGTCTTTGTCTCTGCCTATGTCTGTCTCTCTGTGTGTCTCTCATGAATAAATAAATAAAATCTTTAAAAATTTAAAAAGGGGATGCCTGGGTGGCTCAGCAGTTTAGTGCCTGCTTCGGCCCAGGGCGTGATCCTGAACACACAGGATCGAGTCCCATGTCAGGCTCCCTGCATGGAGCCTGCTTCTCCGTCTGCCTGTGTCTCTGCCTCTCTCTCTCTGTCTCTGTCTCTTGTGAATAAATAAATAAAATCTTTTTTAACAATTAAAAAAAATAAAGCTGTAAGGCTGAGATCACTAAGGAAGTGAGTGTAGAAAGAGAAAAGGTCCAAGGACAGTGCCCTTGGCCCCTGCAAGGTTAAGAGGTCTAAAAGAGGGATCCCTGGGTGGCGCAGCGGTTTGGCGCCTGCCTTTGGCCCAGGGCGCGATCCTGGAGACCCGGGATCGAATCCCACGTCGGGCTCCCGGTGCATGGAGCCTGCTTTTCCTCCTGCCTGTGTCTCTGCCTCTCTGTCTCTCTCTGTGTGACTATCATGAATAAATAAATAAAATCTTTAAAAAAAAAAAAAAAAGAGGTCTAGAAGATGAAAAGGAATCAGCAAGACATTGTTAAAAAGGAAGTATTCAAACATTTCTCCAAAGAAGAGATACAAATGGCCAATAAGCACATGAAAAGATGATCAGCATTGCTAATCATTAGGGAAATGCAGACCAAAGCTGTAGTGAGGTACCACCTCACATCCAATAGGATGGCTACTTTTAAATATTTTTATTTTATTTATTTTAAAATTTTTATTTATTTATTTATTTATTTATTTATTTATTTATTTATTGGAGGGGGCGGGAAAGAGGGGAGGGGCAGAGGGAGAGAGAGAGAGAATCTCAAGCAGACTCCATGCTGAGTGCAAAGCCCTTCCGGGGGCTCAATCTCATGACCCTGAGAGATCATGACCTAAGCCAAAGTCGAGAGTCAGATGCTTAACTGACTGAGCCCCCCAGGCACCCCTATTTTATTTTATTTTATTTTATTTTATTATTTTTAAATATTTTATTTTTTTTATTTATTCACGAGAGACACAGCGAGGGAGAGGCAGAGACAGGCAGAGGGAGAAGCAGGACCCGTGCAGGGAGACCGACGTGGGACTTGATCCCGGGTCTCCAGGATCACACCCTGGGCTGCAGGCGGTGCTAGACTGCTGCGCCACCAGGACTGCCCTATTTTATTTTATTTTAAAAATATTTTCTTTATTGCAACACCTGGGTGGCTCAGCAGTTGAGCATCTGCCTTCAGTTCAGGGTGTGATCCCAGGTCTGGGGATCGAGTCCCATATCTGGCTCCGTTCAGGAAGGCCACTGCTCCCTCTGTCTTTGTCTCTGCCTATGTCTGTCTCTCTCTGTGTCTCTCATGAATAAATAAATACAATCTTTTTAAAAAGGATTTTATTTATTATTTATTTGAGAGAGCGAGATCAAGCGGGAGCTGAGGGTGGTGGGGGAGAGGGAGAGACAAAGGGAGAAGTAGACTTTCCACTGAGAGCAGAGCCCCATGCAAGACTCAATCCAGGACCATGAGATCATGACCTGGGCAGAAGGCAGCTGCTTAACTGACTGAGCCACCTAGGTGCCCCCTTTTATTTTATTTTAAGTAGATTACACACCCAACGTGGAGTTGTAACTCACGGCCTGAAATCAGGAGTCACATGCTATACTAACTGAATTAGTCAGGCACCCTAAGATGGCTACTATCTTAGATAAACAGAAAATAACACGTGTTGACAAGAATGTGGAGAAATTAAAACCCTTGTGCTCTGTCAATGAGAATATAAAATAGTACTGCTACTGTGGAAAACAGTATGGCCATTCCTGAGAAAACTAAAGATAGAATTACCATATGATCTAGCAATTCCATTTCTGGATATATACTCAAAAGAATTGAAAACAGGGTCTTGAAGAGATATTTGTATACTTGTGTTCATAGCAGCATTATTCTCAGTAGCTAAAATGTGGAAGCCACCCAAGTATCCACTGATAGATGAATAGGTAAGCAAAATTCAGTATAGACATCTAATGGAATATTATTCAGCCTTAAAAAGGAAGGAAACTCTGACACATTCTACACCATGGATGAGCCTTTAGGTCCTAGTGCTGAGTGAGATAAGCCAGTCACAAAAAGACAAATACTATAGATGTCTAGCGCAGTGAAATTCATAGATACAGAAAGAAGTTTCTGGTGTTTGCCAGGGGCTAAGGTTGAGAGGGGAGCTGGGGACTCATTGTTTAATTGGTGCAGTTTCAGTTTTGCAAGATGAAAGAGTTTCAGGGATGAATGGTGGTGATAGTTGCCCAACAGTAATATCACTGAACTGTACACTTTAAAATGATTAAGATGGGGCACCTGGGTGGCTCAGTTGGTTAAGCATCTGCCTTTGGTTTGGGCCATGGTCCTGGCATCCTGAGATCCATCCCTGCTTCAGGCTCCTTGCTTAGTGAGGAGCCTGCTTCTGCTTCTTCCTCTGCCTGCTGCTCCCTCTGCTTGTGCTCTCTGTCTCTCTCTCTGTCAAATAAATAAATAAAATATTTTTTAAAAAATGATTAAGATGGGGCAGCCTAGGTGGCTTAGCGATTTAGTGCCACCTTCAGCGGAGGGCCTGATCCTGGAGATGTGAGATTGAGTCCCACATTGGGCTACTTGCATGGAGCCTGCTTCTCCCTCTGCCTGTGTCTCTGCCTCTGTGTGTGTGTGTGTGTGTGTGTGTGTGTGATGAATAAAATAAATAAAATCTTAAAAAATGATTAAGATAGTAAAATTTATATTATGTATATTTTATGACAATAAAAATGGGGGGGGGCGCCTGGTGGGCTCATTAGTAAACATGCAATTCTTGACCTCAGGATTGTGAATTTGAGCCCCACATTGGGTATAGAGATTACTTGAAAATAAAATCTTAAAAAATAATAGTAATTTTTTTTAATTGGGAGGAAAAAAGTAAAAAGAAAGCAGTGGTATCCAGAGAGATACAAATGTCCTGGAAACCAAGGTAGGAGAGTTTCAGAAGGGAGAGAAGCAGTATGTCCAAAGCTACCAAGGAGTGTAAGGTGAGATATAGACTAACAACTGATATTAGTTTCAGCCATGCTGAGGTCATGGGTGATATTGATAAGAGCCATGTCAACAAAGTGGCAGGCACAAAAGTTTGATTAAGTGGGTTCAAGAGAGAGCAGGAAAAGTTAGAGTTGTTATAATTTGTTCCAAGATTTTACCTGAAAATGAGAAGTTCTCTGCAATATGTATGTTTATAGAAATGGAGCATCGTGTTTCTGTAGAAATTCATTCTGTTGGTCATTCGGTAAATATTTCCTGCCTGCCTACCCTGTGCCAAGTCCTGTGCAAAGCACATAATTTGGCATTCATGAGAGGACAAATCCAGCAGCTCTGCCTCCCAAGCTCCAGGCAGGGGCTGTAGGTGGGGTTTGGGATAGATAGGAAAGCTGCCCAGGGCTGCATCTGTGGCTTAAGACACTGCCCTGGCAAAATCCAGTCTTGCCACTTTCTGTGGTGCTACAAATGCATGCCTGGGAGAAGCACCCCTCTGGAGTCTTTGCCAGCTGATTTAGAGATGGTACTGACCAGCCCTAGGAGATGTCTGGATGATGTGCCAGCCAGGCCACCTGTCTCTTCTCAGACTCTCAGACCCAGCCCAGTGGCCACAGATGGCAGAAGGCAAAGAAGATCCCTGGGGCCTCTAAACACTTCCCCAGAAACTGGCAGCAGGCAGTACCTCCGGCCAAGTCACGGGCCGGCTTGACCAGACACTCATCAAAGTGTGAGACGCCCTGAGTAGAGTTGAGGGGTCTGACTCAGTCCAAGAACCATCAAGAACCAAAAGCACTGGCTCCAAGTCAAGCTGAACAATGTAAGCAAAAGCCTTTTGCTTTTCCCCAGGGTTTTGTTTTGTTTTAAGATTTTATTTATTTATGAAAGACACAGAGAGGAAGAGACACAGGCAGAGGGAGAAGTAGGCTCCATGCAGGGAGCCTGACATGGGACTCGATCCTGGGTCTCCAGGATCATGCCCTAGGCTGAAGGCAGCGCTAAACCACTGAGCCACCGGGGCTGCCCCAGATGAGGGGAGATTTGCTTCAATTTATCAGAAACCCTGGGGAGGGCAGCCCCGGTGGCTCAGCGGTTTAGTACCGCCTTCAGCCTAGGGCATGATCCTGGAGACCCGGGATCGAGTCCCATGTCAGGCTCCCTGCATGGAGCCTGCTTCTCCCTCTGCCTGTGTCTCTGCCTCTCTCTCTCTCTCTCTCTCTCTCTCTCTCTCTCTCTCTATATATATATATATATATATATATATATATACATATATATATATATATCTCATGCATAAATAAAAGTCTTAAAAAAATCTCATCTGGCAGTCTTACAAAGACCCTTCCATGTGTTTACTGATCAATTCATACCATGCTGGAGGTAGTCTGGTTTTATTAGAAATAACATGCAGTTAGCAAGCACCTATATAAGCAAGGCTTTATCTTAGGGCAGGGAGTTCCAGGCCTAGATCCTACCTTCAAGGGATTTTGGCCCGTTTCAGGAAACAAGTCCTGAAGTATATGCAAGATAGTCAAGGTGAAAACAAGCAATTTTGGGAGCCCATGGGGTGGAATGGTCCAGAGAGTTTAAGAAAGGTCTGGAGGTGGACCTGCATATATATATATAGCAACATAGGGATGCCTGGGTGGCTTAGCAGTTGAGCATCTGCCTTTGGCTCAGGGCGTGATTCCCTGGTCCTGAGATCGAGTCCCACATTGGGCACACTGTATGGAGCCTGCTTCTCCCTCTGCCTCTATCTCTGCCTGTCTCTCTCTCTGTGTGTGTCTCTCATGAATAAATAAATAAAATCTTAAAAAAAAAAAAAAGATATAGCAACTTAGATGAGATGGGAGGAGGGAGGATGATCCAGAGAGATGAAGACTGTCTGGTTCACAGCTGTGCAGTGGGGCATAGGACATGATGCTAATAGCTGGCCCTAGGATTCTTCCTGAGAGGAAACTGCCCTTAGTATGGAAAATATACTAGTAAGCTGCTTGAAGATGAAAGATGAGACCCTGCAGGTGCCCCAAGTTGGAAGGAGGAGATGAAAACATGCAGTCTACATCTAGGAATCTGCCCCAGAGAGACCCTCTGATGTGGGCTCAAGAAGATCTGTTTAAGAATGTCATTATAGGGGTACCTGGCTGGCTCAGTCAGTAAAGCAGGAGACTCTTGATCTTGGGGTCGGGAGTTTAAGCCCCATGTTGGGTGTAGAGGTGACTTAAAAAATATCTTTAAAAAAGAAGAAAGAAAAACTGGAAATAGCTTGAATGTCCATCACCAGAGCACTGGCTAAATAAACCAGAGTGCAAAAAAGAAGGCAGCAAAGGAAGAAGCATTGTGTGGTTTTGTGTGTCTGATGTAGAAAGAGCCCTTTAAGAGTGTTAAGTGAAAAGCAAGTTTCGAGATTTGCAAATATCAAAACATTATGTTGTACACCTGAAAACAAAATGCAAGTTTCAGAGTACAGTGTGCAATATGACCTCATATTAAAAAATTAAGAACCTAAGAAATAAAAAAAAACCTAAGAAATACCTAAAAATAGCTAAAATATTAAAAAATACCTTAAAAAGGTTACATTTTAATCTGAACACAGACACACAAATATATGTAATTTCATAGAAAAAACAAAGCACCTGGAAAGATACTCATCAAATCAGTGACCGATTGCCCATATTGTAGTGCAGAGTGTGAAGCTGGGAAGGATTGGGGTAGGGATTATGGAGATGAAGAGGAAGAATCAACCCTGTGGTTGTTGAAGGAGCTCGAAAACCCTTTGCATTTGGGTTATGTTGCATGTCCCACAGGTGCTTAGAATTCTCTAGGGACAGAAACATCCTGGGGGTGGCAGGACATGTCTCCCTAGCCCAGTAATGGGCTACAGTGTAGTCGTGGAGGGCAGGGACAAGAATCCTGCCCTCTAGTCTAGTCCCATTGCTGACTCCTGGGTGGCCTGGGTCCTGTTTGGCCCTCTCTGGTCCCCAGCATCAGGATCTCTCTGGGCATCTCCAGCTGGCCCAGCTTGGAATTCTAAGTCCATTCCAGAGCCTTTCCCATGGAGTTTGAACTCCAGCAGAGGCATGGTAAAGCTCTACTTGGTCTTTGGCCTGCTGGGACTTGAACATGGGCTAGGCTGGGACTGGGAACCAGCATGAGAAAGGAAGTTTCTGACCAACACGGCCTCCTGGAGGAGCTCCCTTCTCTGACAGGTGGAGTACATTCTTCCCAGAACATTTGGCTTGAGGATACCTGGCCCAGCCTGGCTCCTCAGGAAACAAATGTGGGGACAATTCATTACCTGCTAAGTTCTAAACAGTTAATGAAACCCACTGAGTGAAGGCTCTGGGCTGGAAGGCAAAAGTGGAGACTGCCTGAGGCGAGGGTTTGGGCTCTGGGCCTGCAAGAGGCTGGTGTAGAGCTGTGCACAGGTGCTGATCTGCTCTGCATACAATTCCTGTGGTTGGTCTGGGCTGGCTTCAGGTTACAGAGATATTAGAAGAGGTCCCTGTCTTGAAGATACCACAGGGTGAGGGAGGGGCATACATCGGATTTGCATGGAGTCAAGAATGTAATGGAATCAAGCCTCAGTGTGGAACCGGAAGCAGCAAGGGCAGCTGGCTCTGAGAGGCCTCACTCAGGTCAAGGCTTCTTTAATGGTGTCCTGGCCTTAACCAGCCTCTCAGTGCTGGGAAGTGCTCCAGGGCAACCACCTTAGGAGCCTCCTGCAGGCACTAGTGAGCAAGCTGTTCCTTCCTTAGGGCTGTGGACAGAGTGACTTTTGAGCCTGGGTTGGCCTTGGACACTATAACTGGTGGGCATCCAGGACCTGCAGCTCTGGCAGGTGGCAACCTGCTTCCAAATGTGCTAGATCTCCGGACAGGGCCCTGGGGAGAGGCTTGGACAGGAAATGGCGCTGGATGCCTGTGCAATGGAGATGCTTGGAAACAAGGGAATTCTTGTCAAACTGATCTCCAGCTAGGCCGGCTCCAGGCAAATTATCCACCTAACACAGTTCTTCTAGAAGAGTGCTACAGAAGGGAAAGCCTGCATTACCCTGGCGTCCAGCTAGAGCAAGAGAGGCAGATTCAGAGGGGGCTATGTTGGGCAGTAGGGCCTTCCCTGGGGAGCCTCTGCCATTGGGCATCCAGCTCCTTACCTCCCTGGTCCCGAGCTGCCCTCAGAGCTCAAGGAAAGGCAAACAGTTCTTAAGTGTTTAGTTCTCTGGCTAGCCAGGCTGGGAGGGCATGCCCAAGGAAGAGGAGGCACCATCCTTGCCCTGGAAGACCTCACAGCTCAGGTGGGGATGTAGGATTCCTAGACTGGAAACAAGGTAGGGCATGAGTCAGCGGTAAAGTGTCCACCTCGGCCGAGTGTGCACATGCATGCAAGAGTGTGAATGAGCCAGAAAGGTGTCACTATGTTAGAACAGAGGAAAGAGAGATTGTTTGCATGTGTGCATATGTGTGTACCCAGGTGCACATGTATGTGTGTATTGTGTGTTTGCACATGCCCAAACATTGCCTGATGCAGCATCTCTGGAGTTGCCATCCTCTGTGCTATTGCCCAGACAACCTAAAAATAATTTCCATTTAACTTTAGGATTTATTATTTGATGCATAAGATGCTTGCCCAGCAGATAGAGTTTTCTACCTACACTTTATCTGAGATCAAGTTAAAATGAATCTGCATTATTTATACACAGGATGGCTAGTGAACAAAAGGCAGACTAGAACAGCCTGGATTTGGCTTGTAAGTCCATAGAAGACTGATCCCTATGAGGATAACAAAGCTAGAGAGTATGTACGGACTGACAGTGATAGCATTGACTGTGATGGTGGCAATGATGAAAAAAGGCCCAGTATGGCTACTGGGAGGTGTCATCAACCCGCTGTCTCACCCATGTGTGACTTAAAATTGGGCACATGGCAGGCAATCGTGAATGTTTATTGAATTTATTTGTAGAATTGAGAAAGAACGTCCACATGTGTGACACATATGCAAATATGGAGCTAGATGACTGATAATTCATTATGGACAGAGGATAATTGAATGACAGATTGAATTTAAAAATCAGTTCATTAGACAGATGGCTGAGGGACGATGCAGTTATCAGGTTGAAAGATGAAAGCCATGGAGGAATGAGAGATTGATAAATAACTTGTTGATACTTGATAAAGGAGTAAGAGAGATAAATTGTTGCCAGGTGACAAGGTTAGTAGATCCATTCCATGGTCAGATCCAAATAGGTAGATAGATAATAGAAATGTAGCAACGGAATGAGAGAGGCAGATAAGAGGATGAGATACTGTGGCGGGCAGAATAATGTCTCTCCACCAAAGATGTTTATGTTGTGTTCCCCAGAACCTGGAATATGTTACCTTACATGGTAAAAGAGACTTTGCAGACATGATTAAATCAAGTACCTTGAAATGGAGAGATTATCCTGGATTACCCAGGTGAGCTCGGTCTAAGCATATGTCCTACCACTGACCTCTCTTTCAGCATGCCCCAGCCTCCTCTGACTTCTTTTCAGTTCTTGATCATGCCAAGCTTATTCCTACCTCAGGCCCTTTGAACTCACTGTATCTTCTCTGCTTCTTTTTGCCACTCAGACCTCAGTTCAGATGAGTGTTGCCTCCCTGCTTCCAGATTTTTGTCCTGAAGCCTTGAGCACACTCCGTTCCTGGGGGCTGGGCTGGTGCAATGGGATGTCCCAGCTCCTAGCCTTCCCTGGCTGGCACTACCCCAGCCCTGGGTCCCGCCCAAGGCTGCGGGATAGAGCAGTGTGCATGAGTCATCGAGCCACAGACACAGTCCCCTTGTTGGAGGGACCTGAGCAGTTATGTTGTGGCAAACTCCTAGAGCCAATAGCCAGATTAGAAGGGAGGGTTAGGAATTTCCCCAATTTATTCAGGCTCACACAGCCAGGCAGGAGCTAGACAGTGGAGGAGCTAAGAATGGCCCGTGGGGATGATGCTATAACCTCTCTGTGGATTCCCTTATGTCCACCCAAGCTAGAACAGTCTGTGGAAGAGTAGGTGCATGTCTCAGTCTCAAAGGGTCTCATTACTCCTCAACTAATTCTTCATTCACCTCACATTGATTTAGCACCCACAGCGTACCAGGAACCATGCTGCCCTACCCTACCAGGTCAGGCCCTGCCCTGAAGGAGCTCACAGCCTAGTTGAGGCAGCAGACTGGTCTGCAGACCTTACCAATCTGCTGGACAAAGACTCACCATCAGGGCTTGAGGGGAAGCCGCCCTTGAATGCCTGCATGACGGTAGTGACAGGGCTAGCTAGAAGGCATTCCACGCAGCAGAAGCAGTCGGGTGTGTTAGTTCCAGGGTGCCCATGACAAAGTATCACAAGCTAAGTGGCTTAAAACAATAGAAAATTGTTCTTTCACAGCTCTGGGGACTAGAAGTTCAAAATCAAGGTGTCAACAAACCAGACTCCCTCCGAAGCCTCAAGGGGAGGATCCTTCTTGTAACTTCTGGTGGCTCCAGGTGTTACTTGGTGTTCCTTGGCTTGTGGCTGCGAGTTCCAATCTCTGCTTTCATCTTTCCATGCTGTCTTCCTTCTGTGTCTGTGTGTCTTCACATGGCATTCTCCATGTGTGTCTGTGACTCTGTCCAAATACCTGTCTTCTCATAAGGACATCAGTCATATTGGATTAGGGCCCACCCTCATGATTCATCTTAACTGGAGTACATCTGCAAATACCCTGCTTCTAGATAAAGTCCCATTCACAGGTACTGAGGGTTCAGGGGCTTTTTGAAGGGACACAATTCAACCTGTCACAGTGGGCGAAGACTCAGAAGGGCCTGGAGCTCAGGGCCAGAGCACTCTGCTACTTGCCATTTCATCACCCACAACCTCTATACACATTTCCCCCAGGCAGCTCTCTGGTCCAAACACCTGCTGGCAGGTAGCCACCTCCAGACTTGCTCCCAGCACCTCTGTCTTTTTTTTTTTTTAAGATTTTATTTATTTATTTATTTATTTATTCATGACAGACACACAGAGAGGGAGAGAGAGAGGCAGAGACACAGGCAGAGGGAGAAGCAGGCTCCATGCAGGGAGCCCGACGCGGGACTCGATTCCGGGTCTCCAGGATCCGGCCCTGGGCTGAAGGCGGCACTAAACCGCTGAGCCACCTGGGCTGCCCCCAGCACCTCTGTCTTGAGGGCTTTTCTGTCTCACGCGGCAGGCCCATCTCTTCCGGTCTTCCTCTGATTTCTGAGATGCTCAGGCCATGGCCTTAGAGTCTGTCACTTTCCACCTCCTCCCTGCCCCACACCAAGCTCAGGGTCAGGGAGCCAGAGGCCTTGAGTCTAGGCCTTCAGCCATCTCTGTATTCCCTCCACACTGGCACCACCCAGGCTTCTCACTGAGCATGAGGATCCCTGAGCAGTGGGAGGCAGAGCCCTGTCTTCTGCACCAATGGCCCCAAATGCCAGATCGTCTCTTTTGCTCTGGCCACACTGCGTCTGCTAGGAGCTCCCTGAGACTTCTGAGGTCCCCCCACTTTCATCACTGGGGGCCCCACGGAGTCCATCTGCCCGCACTCCCACCTCAGTGACCAGACTGCAGTGGAGCCCTGCCCAGCTGAGGCAATTTGAGGAGCTCACAAAGGACTCCCAGACCCAAAGATCTCTCTCACCTACCTGCCCTTGGTCAGAAATTTCACTGTGGGCAAGTCTGATAGCATCCACCCCTGAAGAGGGCAAATGCCCCAGAGGGGAGACTCTCTGCCAGGAGGAGCTTTGGCAGGAACTTGCCTTGGGAGCCTGGCAGCCTGGTGATATTTCACTCCAGTCCTATGGGAGATTTGCCACCTAGGAGCAGGAGGGGCGGAAGAAGATGGGCCATTATGCAGAGCTGTGTCCAGAGGCCATAGGGTGTATTGGGGGGGGGGGCGGGGGGGCGGCCAAGGGCAGCCAAGGGCAGCCCCAGGCCCAACCTGGCCCAGGCAGAGACTTGCTCAGGCCCCAGGATATGCGCTAAGCCCAGCCTCTGCCTCCTCTCCTGCCCCTCCTCCTTTGTCCTGCACCTCCCTGCCTGGAGACCCCGCCCCTTCCACATACTCCAGAGTTGCAGCCACTGGGCTGTTAGTGGCCTTTGGACTGGAGAAGGACTAGGGCCTCCCTCTGGGGCCCCACACCCATGCTGGCAAGCATCAGGAGCAGGGAGAGGCCCAGAACTGTCACTCCTTGGGCACAGTCCCACAGTGTCCTCAACCGGACAGTCCTGTTCTGCCCTTTCTCCTGTGGGGAGGAGCTGGAGGCAGAGAAGAAGGCAGGGCCCAGACCTGGCCAGAGGCATTGTGCTGCCAGGGACCCATGTGCCTGCGCATGGAGCCTACACTCTGTATGGAGGCTTTGGGTGAGGCTGGGCTGTCTGGGCTGCTCCTCCTTTCCTGCTAAGAAGGACTGGAGGGTAGGATGGGGGTGGGTGTGCTCACCACAAGACCCCAGGGGTTCCAAAATGGTTCCTTTGGAAGGGTGAGCCAGCCACATCTAATGAGCTATTTCAGTTCTGCCATAATCAAGTCTAGCTTCAGGCTGCCTAAAATAGCCAGGTAGAGAAGCCAAATGTCTGCAAGGATGGTTTGGCTCCTGAGGCCTGGGGTCCAGTGCACGCCCAGGTGGGAGTCAGGAGGTAGCCACAACCCCTGCATAGAGATTCCAGGCCCCTACCTCAACCCCAAGGCACCAGTACAGGCCTAGCCCCTACTAGGTCCTCAGGCTAACAAATCCTCCCAAATCCCCACTCTTACCCATCTGGTCAGTGCCCATGTAGCAGGCATTAATAAAGCCCCTTTTAGATTAAGAGCTGTGTGGAGAATTTCACGGTGCCCGCAGGAAGGGTAAGGAATGGTCAGAGGTTTAGCTAAGCCTTGCTCTGAACCTGCTACTCATGGGAGAAAAGGTATCTCCAGGCCCAGCCTATGCCTATGTTGGGAGTCCAGTCAGTAGCCTGGGGAGCTGGGGTGGCCACTTTGCCCCGGACCATCTATCTGCTGGGTTACTCAGGACAGGTAAGTTGAAGGCTGCCTCCAACCCCCTGTCAGTGGCCCTACTGGTCCCACTTGGGCTTGGTCTTCTGCTAAGTATGGTCAGAACTGCCAAATTTTCTTGGCCCCCTCTCTCATTGGGAGACTAAGCAGTGTTGCCATGGGCCTTGAATCCCATGCTCTGAACCTTGAATGTAGAACCCATGCTGGGGCAGAGAGCAGCATATAGAGACACCCAGGGGCACCTTCGGAGCAGAGCCTGCTGCCTTTGCTCAGGAAGTAAATACTCGGCTCCTTTTGTGCAGCAAAATGCTGCTGTGTGTCCTATTTCTTTGCCAGTCTCTCAGAGACCATCTGGGGAATCTGTGGGGGCATCTCCAGGGATAGAGTCCCTAAGGTCAGCAACCATCAGACTTTTGCCTGTTCTCTGGGGGTCTCTGTGCAGCACCAAGAACACTTTCTCCCTCACCTGACCCTTGACTTCTCTGGGAAGCTCTTCCCTCCCCCATTCCCCCCACAGGTTTCCTGAGCCTCAGAACCTCAAAGGTGCAGTCTAACAATGCGGTTAATGGCTGCTCCACCACTTGGTAGCTGTTTGACTATGAGCAAGATACTTAACCCCTCTGAGCTTCATTTGCCTCACTTATAAAGTAGAAATAATGACAGCTCTTATCCTAAAGAGTCATTGTGAGGCTCAAACAGGTTGTCCAAGGGTTGGCACATAGTGAGCCCTTCATAAACAAGTGGTATGATTATCTTCATTATGTATAGGTATTCCTCTTTAACCTGCTTCTCCTCTTTGGTTCCTCTCTTCTAGACCCCTAAATCCAGAACCGTCACCTTCCTAAGGCCTCTGCAGTCTAAACGAGGGTGGCTATTCAGGTCCTGCTCCCAGGTAAGTGGGAGACAGGGATGTGTGTCTGAGCATTCTGGTTGTAGAGCCTAGAATGAGTCATCCACAGACCCAGAATGCTCTCAGTTAGGTCACTATCCACATTCTTAATTGAAGGGGATTTCAAGAATCAGCCTTTCTGTGGTATAGAAGGCAAAGCCAAGAAACAGAGAGGATGATAGGGTCACTGAAGGCCACACAGCAAGCGTGGGCCAGAGCTGACCAAGAGCTCCAATGGACCTGCCATCCAGCTCTTCTTACTGCCTGACTCAACACTCTCATTTCTTCAGAAGCCTCACTGGAAACCTCACTCCAGAGCTTTCCTGTTCAGAGAAAGCAGCAAACAAAGTGTAGAGCCAGCCCCCTGGGCCTAGAGCCCTGAGCTCCCTGAGCAGACCCACAGGCTGACAGAGACGTTACCGGAGCTGATGATTCAACTTCCTGCCTTTTGAGAGCGCCCAGACCACAGAGGTTTTCTTGCTTGGAGGAGGGGGGCATCTCCCTGCCTTGGGCCAGGCAGAGCGGGTCAAGTCTCTACCACAAACCACAGGGACTAGGCAGTGCGTGGGGCAGGCCGTAGGGGGTCATGCTAGAACCCTGACTGGTGCCTCCTGAAGCCTGTCTCCTCTTTGGATTAATGATTACCACCTAGGGTGACCAACCATCCTGTTTCCCTTGAATCTGTCCTGATGTTAGCACCAAAAATCCCACATCCTGGGAAACCCCTCAGCCCTGGGCAAACCAGAACAGTTGGTCACTGTATTATCACCCATATTTCAGGAGGATTTGACTTAACACCTCAGTGACTTGGGGAGTATGGGCCCTAGGACAGCACATTCTAGAACAGGGAATTGACAAACTATGGCCTAAGGGTCTGATCTGGTCTAGTGCCTATTTTTGTAAAGCCCATGAGCTAAGAACAGTTTTTACATTTTTTAATGGTTGAAAATAAAATTTTTAAAAAACATTTTATTTATTTGACAGAGAGTAAGAACCAGAGAGATTACAGAGGGAGAGGGAGAGGGAGAGGGAGAGGGAGAAGCAGACTTGCAATCGAACAGAGAGCCTGATGTGGGGCTTGATCCCAGGACCCTGAGATCACGACCTGAGTCCAAGGCAGATGTTCAACTGACTGAGCCACCCAGGTACCCCTAAAATTATTGTTTTTAAGATTTCATTTATTTATTTGCGAGAGAGGGTGAAAGCATGAGTGTGAGGGAGAGGGAGAGGGAATCTAAAGCAGACTTTGCACTGAGCACAGAGCCCAACATGGGGCTCAGTCCCACAAATGGGAGATTATGACCTGAGCCAAAACCAAGAGTCAGATGGTTAATTGACTGAGCCATTCAGGCACCCCCTGAAAACAAAATTAAAGAAGAATAATATTTCATGACATGTGGAAATTACAGGAAATTCAAATTTCAGCATTCATAAACCAAGGAGCACAGCCATGCCTATGCACTTACATGTTATCTCTGGCGGCTTTCATATTACAAGGCAGAGCTGAGGAGCTGTGATGGAGACTGTATAGACCCATAGACTGTAAAGTTTCAAGCATTTGACCCTTTACTCGAATAGTTTGCTGATTCCTGTTCCTGAGGCAGGCAAGGTGAGGGTACCTGAGCTGAACTGGGTATGGGTATATATTGAGTGGGCAGTGATGCTTCTGTGAAGTAACTCAGAGCTGGAGCAGGCTTGATAGCGCAGCACTAATCCAGGCTTTAGCAGCTTAGCTATGAGGTGGGAACAAGGCACCAAGTTTCTCCAAGGCTCAGTCTGCCTCTCTGTACAGTGGGGTGAAGGTGGCAGGCTCTGCTTCTCTCTGATTACAGTGCCTAATCCTCCAAGCTGATACAGTCCTTTCCAATAACTCAGGCACTCCAGGGACTCCTGTGTGGCCTAGGGCAGGACCTGCTCCCTCTGAGCCCAGCCCACAGAGTGAGTCCTTACTTGTCTGGTTTTTAGGCAGACCCAGATCCTGTTCCCAAGACTGGAAACTCTATTCTAACCAACCTCTCAACAAAGCTCAGGGAGCACCTACTGTATGCAAGGTAGTGTTAGGACTTCCTAACATTGGAATGGTCCAAGGAACCCCTTTTTCCCTCTCATCCAGACATATGAGGTGGCGAGCTTTCCTCTCTAAGACAAAGTGCAGTAGGGCTATTGGCTCTCTGACTCCCCCCTTCTTAGATGAACACACTAGAAACCTCTTAAGTGCCAGGTCACGTACTATGTGCTGTTGAGCTGAGCCAGCAGGCAGTTGACCATCTGGGAGAGCATGAACAATGTGGAAAGATTCTAGTGAAATTGGACCCAGTGCCAAGCCTAAAGTGAACCCTAACTTGGCCCCTCTGCCCCTTCCCTGCCTTAGCCCTATAACAGGATGCGCTCCCTTTCTTCTTTCAGAGGCCGGAGGAAAGAATTTATCTTAGCAGCCCAGGCTCTTAGAAGGCTTATGGGGGCTGACCTCGGTGTGGACTTTCAGGAGTGCCAGCTCACCTGCGCTGGCCTGTCTGGTGTGCTCATCCAAGGCTAGGGCAGGCCCTCTGGAGGCCTGTGTGCCCTCGAAGCCCTCAGCCCACTCCTGGGCACAGTTGTCCCACTAGGCCACCTTCCTCTTTGCCCATGTCCCCATACTTCTGGTTGCTGACTTTAGTTTTTAAGACATCTGAGAACCCAAATATCTAAGGATCAGTGGAGGATACCACGGAAAGAGATCTTCAATTTCCAGGCTTTCTGGAATTTCTGCTTGGGGTAGATTCGGTCAGAGGGGTTATTTATCTATTTTAAACAAATGTTTTAATTGAAGTCTAAAGTACATGGAGAGAAGTGCACAGCTCATAAAGGTATAGCTCCTGTGAACAAGCCTGTGTAACTATCACCTGTGTGGCCAAATACAGAGCATCGCCAGCCCCCAGAGCCTCCTATTGCCTTCTGTAAGTCACTGCCCCCAGGGGTAACCACTATGGTAGCCTCTGTCACCACAGATTAGTTTGCCTATTTTTAAAAACTATGTACATTGGATCAGATAGTACATACTATTTTTCTGTCTGGTTTCTCTTACTCAATGAGATTCATCCATGTTACTGGCTATGAAATAGTTTGCTCAGTTTCATTGCTATTCTCTGGTTTGTGAATATACTACCACTGATTTACTGATACCACTGCTAATGGAAATTTGGGTTATTTCCAGCCTTGGCTACAACAAATAGTGCATGTCTTTTGGGACATGTATGTATCTTCTCTGTTGGGTATATGTACTTAGGAGTGGAACTGTTGGGCTATCAGACATGCCTATGTATAGCTTGAAAACATACTTATTGCTAACAGTTTTCAAATGATTTTTCTCAAAGCTCAGTGTGAAACTGCAAATGGGTGTTTCTAGAACTACTTATATTGCTGGGAAAAGGCAATGTCTCAACCCATTTCTTAGGCTGCAAATACTCACCAGCACAATTCCAAAACTGGTTCAGAAATGATGTGCATATACCCATGGGCTCTACCCACAGCCTGCTAACAATTGTACTTGGGTTTATGGGGGGCATTGGGGCCTGCCAGGACACATGCAGTCTCAGGTCCTTGGTCTAGAGGCTATAGAGTCCTGTTTAGGTTTCAGTGTGGCTTACAGTTCCAGGACTCCAAATCAGAATATGGGGATAGCATGTTTGAGGATGGGACCATCTTAAGAAACGCCATTTTTCTGACTGTGGACAAGAACAGTAAGACTCCATGTAGGGTCAGGCATCCCAACACTGCCACATGGTGTCACAAAGCAGAGGCCCCATGTGCCTGAACTGGTCTCTCCACTTGTACCAGGGCCCATCCACCTGTGTAACTGATTTAGCCGGTCTGGATGGACTACTGCAGCGCTGGCAGGCTGTTTCTAGAGCCCAGGGGGGAAGGTCCTCTCATCTGATTCCTTCTGAGCCACTTCTAGTTCATGGGACCCTGATTCCTTGCCATTGGCAAGACCTGCATGCAGGGTTTCTCAGAGGTGGATTCTGTCCTCCTGTTTTTCTCCGTGGCCCAGATCCTAGAATGGGGAGAGCTAACTGCATCTTTGAAAAACCCCCCAACAGTATCTTAACTTGGGAAAGAAGGGGCTTCCTTAAGGTTTGAGTGATGCTTTCCAACACTTTGAAGGGCGGGTCGTTGAGAGCAAACACCATGGTTAGGGTACTGTACTGTTTGTTGTGGGAAGCAGTGACGTTTCACCAGTACTCAGGGCTCCCTGGAGGCAGGTTGTGGGGAGGGGGTGGTGAGAGAGAGCCCTAGAGGGGTCCTGGAGAAGACCTGGGCCAATCTGATTATTACCCTGATGCCAGGAAGCATTCTGTTACAGGCCGAGGCTGGGTTCTTTAGCTGTACATAGACAATGTGTGTGCTTGTCTAAATATCCTACCAACCACTCCATCATCCTCATGATCAGGCTTTTTTTAGGCCATATGTCCCTAGACTGTCTTCTGTGGACATGCTGCTGAGGTGTGGAGAGGTTGGGGATGGTACCTGAGTCCTCTCATCCAGAGACCTGACCTCTAGGTCAATTCTGAGTACCCCAGACTGTTGCTCTGTTGTCCCTCTGTGTTCCCATCTATAAAATGGGATGACTGTGGGGAACTTGCCTTATCATGGGGGTCTGAAAAACTGCACCAGAGAGAAGGCCCTCTGGTAATTTCATTGTGGATATTCCCAAGGAGCTGATTCCAGGCTGATGCTTCAGCAGGGTGTATATGGGAGAATCATTTCAAATTCTTTTAGCTTCAAGTGATATGAAATTCCTCCAAACTGGCTTAAGCAAAAGAGAACAATGTATTGGTTTGTTCAGTTTACATAATGGAAAAGTTCAGGGGTTTCAGGCACACCTTGATCTGGGGGCTCAACCAGGTCATCAGGACCACGCCATTTTTCATTTCTGCTTTCCTAAAGATTGGCCCTGTTCTTATACGCTGGTGACAAGACAGCTGCCAGAGCTCCAAGCTGACAACCTCATACCTCCAAGTCCAAATGCAAGGGCAACATCTTTTTCTAGGACTATCAAATACTTAGTATAGACTCCAGTTGGACCCCATGGGCTGGCTTATGTCACATGCCCATCCCTAAACCAACCATCTGTGTAACTCAGCACAATGCATCAGGCACTACGCCACTTGGACTGGCCAGGCCTGGTTCACATGGGACTCACAAGCCAGAGTATTACTCCAAAGCACATGAGCTGAAAATGTTAAGAGGAGTAGTTCCTCAGATGAAAACTGGGGTGCTATTCCCTGAAGAGGAAGGAGGGGTGGATACTAAGCAGGGAAGCTACAACAGTTCTCAACAGGGAACTCTCCTGCCTAGAGCACCTGGCCCATGCCTTCTTACTCCCTGATTGTACTGTACTTTGAGGGTGGGGATCACAGCTTTCTCCTCTTGTATCAGCAGAAATATTAATAGAATGAAAAGTGATCTTTGGCAGATGTGTTGAGCTTAATACCTATTTATTTATTTATTTATTTATTTATTTATTTGACAGTGAGGGAGAGAGAGAGAGAGACAACACGAGCACTCGCAGAAGCAAGGGGAACGGCAGGCTGAGGGAGAGGGAGAAACAGACTCCCCACTGAACAGGAAGCCTGATGTGGGATATAGATCCCAGGACTCCAGGATTATGGCCTGAACTGAAGGCAGACACCCAACTGATTGAGCCAACCCTGAGCTTGATACCTTTTCTAACCTCTTTTAACATCTACCACCTTATTTGATTCTTTGTTCTTCTTTTTGGCTACCCAGGATCTGAACCCTCTTCCTGTGATGGGGAATTCCCCTCATTCTGAGGCAGAGCCCACTTCCCATTACAGAGGTTGAAAGTACCATGTGCATACTTTCCCAGCCTTCTCGTGGCTGGGTCGAGGCCCATGACTGAGGCCCTGACAGTCAGACACACTGGCTCCAGACCTTGATCCAGGAGCTAGTGGCCCAAAGAAGCAGGGATCACAGAGGCTTCTCCTCGGCAGTTACCGTAAGCACGGCAGGTCCAGGGTTGCTAGGATGGTGGAGATGGGGACAGCACAGAGCATGGGCACAAGGCAGCAGCCAAGGGTGCAGAGCCTAGAGCATGATGGTGTTGGTGAGAGTGAGGGCAAGGAGGTCCTAACTTGAGCCAATTTGCAGGATGATCTGGGGCTCTGTTCCTGACTGTGTCGCCACTGTTTTTCTGCTCTGCCCAGAGATTCTCTGAGCTGCTCAACAACCTTAATATTTTTCTGCTTAAATCAATTTAGCTTAAGTCAGTTAAGTCAATCTGCTTAAGTTAGGGGTCAATTTCTGTTGTTTTTACCTAGAAACTCTGTTAGAATACTAAAGACAGAATCACCAGATAATTCCCCTTTTTCAGATGGAAACATTAAGGCTTAGAGACTGGTCCAAGTCCATGCAGTGTAACAGTTGCCGAGTTGAGAGCAGAACACTGGACTAGGTGGAACAATCCTGTAGCTGGCAGGTGGGAGCCCAGGCAAGGAAGAACTTACCCCACATGCAGAGCTGCCTCGCTGGAGAGCAAGACCCCTGTTACTGGAGGTTTGCAAGAACATTTCTGTTGGGATCCTTGGGTGGCTCAGCAGTTTAGCGTCTGCCTTCAGCTCAGGGTGTGATCCTGGGGTCCCGGGATAGAGTCCCACTTTGGCTCCCTGCATGGAGCCTGCTTCTCCCTCTGCCTGTGTCTCTGCCTCTCTCTCTCTCTCTCTGTCTCTCATGAATGGATAAATAAAATCTTTAAAAAAAAAAAAAAAAAGAACATTTCTGGAGATTTCAGGGAGAGGCCAGGGGAGGGAACTCCAGTTCCTTTCTTCCCTGCGAGTTGCACATGTAATCTTCTGCCCAACTGGGAGTACGCTCTGTGAACACAAAAGTGTTAAGGCGAAAACACAGCTCCCGGTGCTGCAACTCCAAGTCCCCACCCTCTTTTAGGAGCCAGTCACTCCCTGGCCCATAACACAACCGCTCCTAGTCCTATGTCCCAGAGCAAAGTCATGGCGTTTACTGGCCTCCATCACTTTAATGAAAAAGCCCCTACACCAAACAAATACAAGCACAGACATTTGCAACTAATTATGGTAGTGCTGATCAGTCAAATTTCATTGCAAATTGCATGTTGAAATTGATAGTGGGCGAGTCAAGAATAAACTGGTTGTCTGGAAAAGTGACACGAGCTCACAGGACTGGATTAATAATTCAATTTAGAATCAGTCAGACACTGTGAAGAAGAGGAAAAAGCAGATTAGCATTGCCCCAAGATTGCTTGTTTATCCAGTACTTCTTGCCAATGTGCCTGGCTTCTAAGGGAAGCTGATCCTCCTTTAGGGTCCTCCCACTTTGGGAGACCACAGGGCGTTGAGTCTTCCAGCCTTTAATTCCTGGTTTGCAAAATTGCAGCTTTGAGTGGTGTGGGAAGAGGAAAACTGCCCTTCAACCCAGCTGCTGCTGAGAAGCCTGCTCAGGAGGCTTCTTGGAAGACAGACACGTCCTGCTTCAGTGAACCACACTCTTGGCCTCCTGTTTGTGGGTATTGGGCTCAATACCTGTTTGCGGGATGTAATCTACTTTGAAAGCCCAGGTGGGTTCCCAGGTCAGGTATGACTCCAGGGAGTGAGCCCCAAGAAGGTGGGAAAGGAGCCAGAAGGGCCAGTTGGCCCCAATTAGCCTGGTCCCCATGGACCCCCAGAGAGCTGTGAGGTCCAGAAGAGACATAATCCCAGTTTGCATGGAGGCCACAAGATGGGTGGGCAATGTCTTCAGCATTGGGCCCTCCTGGAAGGTCACTATGTCCTTACCTGGGGAGGAAGGCAGGAAAGAGACACAGGGCAGACAGAGTATACAAGGGTGTGTGTGAGGGGGCAGGTGCCTGTATGCCCATGAGATGCACTCCCAGTGGCCACCTTGAGCTAGCCAGGAGTGCTTCACTCTGAGCTGCTCAGCCAGCCCAAAATGGAAAGTGAATCAAGCAGCCTGTGATGTGCATGAAGCCACCAGCACTGACTCCGACTCCCTTTGCTCCACAGGCCTATGCAGAGGAAGTCTTAATCTTCATCCTCTAGATTTAGGTTCAAAACTCAAACATCTACAGGGAAGTGGGCCAGCTATGGATAAGAGAAAGTTGGTGAGCTTGAACCTGATTGGCAGGGGTGGGGGCAGCCATGATTCAGCTTCAGGAGTCTGCCTAGAGACAATATAAGTTGGAATTCAGAAAAAGGCTTAGGCCAGGGATATAAATTTGCAAGTTGTCAGCAATGGAATGTTATTTAAAACCAGGACACTGGAGGAGATTATCAAGGGAGTGAGTGAAGATAAGAGATTAAAAGAGATCCAAGGACTGAGCCTTGGAGACTAGGAGGTAGGTGCCAGCAAAGGAGACAGAGACAGAGCAACCAGAGAGGTAGGAGGGAAACCAGGAGAGGATGGTGATGATCTGGGCGCCGAGCAGGGAGAAATGAACTCTTACATGCTACCGAGAAGCAAGGAAAGTGAAGCCGGATATTTGAGAACATGGAGATTCCTTGACAGATGTAGTCTTGCTGTAGTGGTGGGAGAAAGGAAGCAGGGAGAGGACTTGAGGTAGCAAGAAGAGACAATTCCTTCTAGGGGCTGGGCCACAAAGAGGAGCAGAGAAATTGGGTAAGAGTTTGAGGGGTATATAAGGCCAAGAAGAGGTTTTTCTGTAAGATGGAAAAACCACAGTATTTTTGTGTGCTGATGGGAACAATCCTGGAGAGAGGGGAATTTTGATGACGTAGGTGAGAAAGGGGATAAATGTTGGAATAAAGTCTTTGAGTAGACAGGTGGGGATGGCATCTGGTGTACAAAAAAGAGGCCAGTCCTGAAATAGGAGCATGGACAGTTCACCCATATTAGCAAGACGAAAGCCAGAGTTGATGAACACAGATGCAAGTGGGTGGGGGAAATAGTGGTGGAGCCCGTGGAACTTCTCTGGTGAGGGCTTCTATTTTCTTAGCAAACTAGGAACAGGTTGTCAGCTGAGAGTGAGGTGGAAGAGGAGGTGTGAGGCAGTTGGCTGAAGGAGAGGGTGTAAGCACCCTTGGGGGTGTAGTATGATTGCTGGGTAGCCTGTAGGTCCTACTGAGAGAGACTTGTACTCATTAATTCAAAGCGAGACTGGGCAGCCAATTGTGGGTTTTTCTTTAGGCTCAGACAGCCTGTGGATGCAGGTGTAGAGAGTGGGTAGAGTGCTGAGTCGAACCAGAGCTGTGGTTTTGCCAGGTGACTATTCTGCAGGAAGGGGTAAGGGAGAGATTCTAGCACTGGACCTTGGGCTCTAAGCTGGGTAAGGAGGGAAGGGGGCCTGTGGGGGAGAGGGATCGTGAATGTTTGCTCAGATCAGTAGGCTCCGTGAAGAACTATTGGAGTTGGGGCAATAGAGGGAGTGAACTGGAGAGAAAGGTAGTGTTTACCTAGAGGGGACACAAAGACACCAGTCAATGAAGGGACTGCACTGACAGATAATGACTAATTGGAAGTCTGCCTGTGAGAGCAAGGTGCTGAGGTGTGCCAGAAGCCAAGGTTGTGAAGAGGAGGCCAAGTGACTGAGGAGCCTGTTCATCTGCATGAATGGAAAAATTAGAAACTAAGGCAGAAGTGCCTCTGGAGAGGGGGACTGTGGGCTAGAAGATAAAATCTTCAAGGAACCAGGAGAAGAGACCAAGGAGTCTGTCAGTGGCTGCCAAAAGTGAGGGAACAGGTAGTCTTGTCTGATGACATGGCTTCTAGACATGGGTGTTTCCAAGGAGGAGGGCAAACTGTGACACTGAGGAGCAAAATGAGCACTCCCTACACCAAACCCGGGGACACAAGGACCACAAGAGGGACAAGGGCCACCCCTTGAGAGGCTGAAGGTAAGGTGGAGTCCTTACAGGAGAGATAGGTTTCCATTAGAGCAAGAAAACAAAGGGGACATTCTGAAATAAGGTTGAGGATATGGAAGTTAGCTGATGCCAGACTGGGAGTTGCAGAGACCAGTGAAAGGATTTATAGACCTGGGGTAAGGTAGGTGATGAGTTCAGAAAAGGGTAATGCAAAGCCACATGGGGCTGAGTCCTGGGATGAGGGATGCCCTGAGAATTCTGGACCTCTCATGGGACTGTATGAACGAAGATAAAGGGATTGGTGAGAGCAGTCCTGAGGGGCTCAAGATAGAGGGTGGTGGCCAGGCTGGGTTTGCTGGGAAGTGGGAGGAGAAAGCACCTGTCAGGAGCCCCCTTCACTCCTGCTGTTGGCAGTCTGGAGGTTTGAGGTGGAGCAGTCTTCTCAGAGCAGGGGGAACCCTGGGCTCCCTCTTTACTCCCAGACAGGAATATTAATCAAAACACTCGTCATAGAATTGATACTGAAACCACAGACACGTCATTTCATTACTCAGGGGCACCTGGGTGGCTCAGTTGGTCAAGCGACTGACTACTGATTCTGTCTCAGGTCCTGATCTCAGGGTCATGAGGTTAAGCCGACCTTGGGGTCCACACTCAGGAGGGAGTCTGCCTGAGATTCTCTCTCTCTTTCTCTCTCCCTCTGTCCCTCCCCCTGCTCACAAGCACATAATCTCTCTCTCTCAAATAAATAAAATATTTAAGCAAAAATGAAAGGATTATCTAGAAATACACCCTTATACATTGCATAATAAATATGTATATAATAAAGTTTGCCCTCAAAACAGTAGAGATACAAAGCATGATTTTTCCCCCCAGGGACAATTCATTAACTATTTGAAAAAAAAATAAATCCAGATCTTTGCCTTAATAGTAAAGAATTCAAGTGGCCTAAAAGCTAGCGTAAAAAGTGTAATATTAGTGTAAAGATAGAAATAGACCCAGACATAAAGAATTCCCTTATAGTAAATGAATTAAAGTGGCCTAAAAGCTAGGGTAAAAAGTGTGATATTAGTGTAAAGATAGAAATAGACCCAGACATACAAGATTGATTGATGTTTTACAAACAGTACCAAGACAATTCAATGAGAAGCAAACAATCTTTCCAATAAATGGTGCTGGAACTATTGGATAGCCGTATGTAAAATTTATACCACATACACATACATACCATTTATATTATATAAAAAATTAACTTGATATGAATTATAGGCCTATAGGTATGAGCCATATCCAAAATTACATATACATATGTTATACAAAAACGATATACAACCCAGGGGTGGCTCAGTCTGTTAAGCAGCTGCCTTCAGCTCAGGTCATAATTCTAGAGTCCTGGGATCAAGCACCCTTTCAGTCTCCCTGCTCAGTGGGGAACCTGCTTCCCCCTCTGCCCCTACCCCTACTTGTGCTCTCTCTCTCCTTCTCAAATAAATAAATAAAATATTTTTGAAAAAATAATAAAATAAAATACCAAATCATTAGGAATAAAGCAAATCAAACTTGAATAAGTCTCCAATGCAGAAAAATAAAGCATTATTGACAGAAACTAAAGATCTAGGGCACCTGGGTGGCTCAGTCAGTCGAGCCTCTGCCTTCAGCATCCCTTGGGGTCTTGGGATGGAGCCCCATATCCAACTCACTGCTCAGCGGGGAGTTTTCTTCTCCCTTTGCCTCTGCGTTTCCCCCATGCTTGTGTGCACTCTCTCCCTCTCAAATAAATAAATGAAATCTAAGAAAAAAATCTTTAAAGAAAAAGAAATTAAAGATCTTAATAAATGGAGCTATGATGTTCATTGATTGAAAGACTAAATATTACAAAGATTGTCAGTTTGTCCCAAAGTGTTCTATAGATTCAATTTTATTTCTATAAAAACTCATGAGGATATTTTGTGGAACTCGACAAGATGATTTTTAAATTTATGTGAACATGCCAAAGGCCAAGAATAGCTAAGTCAGTCTAGAGGAAGAATGAGGTTAAAGGAATTGCTGTTACTATATCATATTACTATAAAGCTATAGTGATTAAGAGAGTGTGGTATGGCTTTGGGAATAGATAGTTCAATGGAATAGAGATGAGATTACAGAAACAGACCTGCACACAGTTATATGCTTGATGTGTAACAGAGAGGGCATGGTATAGCCTTGGCAGAAAGACAGACTCTTAATAAACTTGGCTGGAGCAACTGGGGACCTATATGGGAAAAGAATGAAATTGGACCCCTACCTCACACCATACACCAAAATCAACTCCAGGTGTATACAGACCTAAATAAAAAATGCGACACTGTAAAGTTTCAAAATAATAACATAGAAAAAAATAATACTAACATAGAAGGATATCTTCATAATCTTGGGTAAGGAGTACTGCCTTAAAGAATAAAAAGCAATACCACAAAGGAAAAATGGATAAAATGAAGAATTTCTATTCATCAAAAGGCAACATTAAAAGAGTGAAAAGGCAATATACAAAGTAGTAGAAGATAGTAATAACAGATAAAACTAAAGGCTTTTATCCAGAACATATACAGGAAACATAAGAATTAATAACAAAAGACAGCCTAGCAGAAGAATGTGTAATACAAACTCATCAAGTTGTAGACATTAAATACATACAGCTTTTTGTATGTCAATCAGACCTTAATAAAGTGATTTTAAAATAAATAAGTAAGGGACACCTGAGTGGCTCAGTGGTTGAGCATCTCCCTTTGGCTCAGGTTGTGATCCCAGGGTCCTGGGATCAAGTCTTGCATTAAGCTCCCCATAGGGAGCTTGCTTCTCCCTCTGCCTGTGTCTCTGCCTCTCTCTCTGGGTCTCTCATGAATAAATAAATAAAATCTATAAATAAATAAATAAATAAATAAGGGAATAAAAAGAGAAAAATGGGCAAAAGATAGGCATTTTGAAAAAGAAGAAACCCAGGTCGTGATTTCAGGGTTGTCAGATAGAGCCCTGTATTGGGCTCCCTCATTGGGCATGGAGCCTGCTTAAGATTCTCTCCCTCCTTCTCCCTCTCCTTCTGCTTCTCACTCTCTAAAACAAACAGACAAAGGCCAGTAACATAAAACATTGTTCAGTTTTTTTGGTAATCCAGGAAATGTCAATTAAAATCACAATAGGGGACAGCCCAGGTGACTCTGCAGTTTAGCGCTGCCTTCAGCCCAAGGCCTGATTCTGGAGACCTGGGATGGAGTCCTGCCTCGGGCTCCCTGCATGGAGCCTGCTTCTCCCTCTGCCTGTGTCTCTGCCTCTCTCTCCCTGTGTGTCTCTCATGAATAAATAAATAAAATCTTTAAAATAAAATAAAATAAAATAACAATAGGATATTGCTATACACTTACCAAACTGACCTAAAATTTAAAAGTCACAATACCAAGTAAAAACATTCATCTATATAAATTTACATAAACATGTACCCCCATTTTGGAAAACAGTTGAAAATAACATACTCTTTGAGTCAGCAGTTCCATTCCTAGGCAAATATCCTACAGAAAGGAGTGTTAATAGGACAGGAAACATGGGCAAGAATGGTCATAGGAGCTTGGTTTGTCATAGCCCTGTCATAAATCTGGTTCCCAGGAAACAGATGCTGAGATGGAGTTTGGAGCGCAAGATATTTATGAGGGACATTATGGATTAACATCTATGAAAGGAAGGGAGAGGAAGCAGGGCTGACCAGAAGAAGTCAAACTGTGATGCAGGTTCATTGACGTCTAAGCCAAGTTGGCAGAGAATTCTGGAGCAAATATTGTGCATCTGGATTGTCCCAGATTGGATTAAAACGGCCCAGCCTCGTTATCCCTGCTTTGTTCAGGCACTGGATGCAAGCTGCTCTGGGAAGGGGCAAGGCAGCCCTCTGTAGCTCATGCAGACCCTGAATAAACTATCAGCTGGTTTCTGCTTATCACACTCACTGCAACTGGACAGCAAATCCTTCCTTGAGGAAGGATCTGGGTGACACATCTTTGCATCAGCCACAAGCCCAAACTGGCAATAACTGAAATGTCTATCAATTGAAGAACGGAAGGTTTAACTGAAGGTTAAACTCTGCCTTGTAACGTACAACATGCCTGTAATCCCCCAGTGTTTCCTCGTGCACTTTTGTGATTCATCTGTCCCAGGGCAGCCACTGATGCCATCCTTGCCAGTCACTTGATTTGGTCAGTCTTGTTAAATTCTGGTCCTTCTAGTAGGTGTGTAGCGTTTTTGCTTTGTTTTGTTTTAAAATTTTATTCATTTATTTGAGAGAGAGATTGAGAAAGCATGGGTAGGGAGGGTGAAGGGACAGATTCTCCACAAAGCAGGGAGCTCAGGATGCAGGGCTGGATCCCAGGACCCGGAGATCATGACCTGAGCCGAAGGCAGACACTTAACTGACTGAGCCACCCAGGTGCCCAGCAGGTGTGTAGTTTTATTTTTATTTCCCTAAGGACAAATGTTCTTTTTTTTTTTTTTAACGACAAATGTTCTTGAGCACCTTCTCATGTATTTGTTATTTCAGTATCTTCTATGGTGAAGTCTTTGGTTCAAATCTTTTGCCTATTTTTACATTAGGTTGTATATAATTTTTAAAAAGATTTTATTTATTTATTTGAGAGAGCATGAGCAGTCTGCTTCTCTCTCTCCCTCTGCCCCCCCCCCTTCTGCCCTCATGCATGACTGCTCTTTCTAAAATAAATAAATAAATCTTAAAAAAAAAAAAGTGGTGGTAATGGATATCTTTGTTTTGTTCCGGTTTTCTTTTTTCTTTTCTTTTTAAATTATTTATTTATTTATTCATGAGACACACACACACACACAGAGAGAGAGAGAGAGAGAGAGAGAGGCAGAGACACAGGCAGAGGGAGAAGCAGGCTCCATGCAGGGAGTCCGACGTGGGACTCAATCCCGGGTCTCCAGGATCACGCCCTGGGCCGAAGGCAAGCTCTTAACCGCTGAGCCACCCAGGCATCCTCTTATTCCAATTTTCAAAGGGAAAATTTCCAATGTTTCACCACTAAGTATTATGCTTGCGTTAGTTATTTTTTAAAAGATAGCCTTTATAAAATTAAGGAAGTTTCTTTCCAGTTCCAGTTTGGGTCAAGCTTATTTTTCCCCCCATTATTTATCCATTCGATTCAATGGATGTTGAATTTTATCAAATGCTTTTTCTGCATCCATCGTGATAACTATAAGATTTTTCTTCTTTATTTTTTTTATTTTATTTTTTTCTTCTTTATTTTTTAAAAAAGATTTTATTTATTTATTCATAGTGACACAGAGAGAGAGAGAGAGAGAGAGAGGCAGAGACACAGGCAGAGGGAGAAGCAGGCTCCACGCAGGGAGCCCGACGGGGGACTTGATCCTGGGTCCCCAGGATCACACCCTGGACTGCAATCGGTGCTAAACCGCTAAGCCACCAGGGTTACCCAAGACTTTTCTTCTTTAATCTGTTTATGTGATAAATAACATTAACTGGTTTTTGAAAGTTAGACAAAGCTTGAGTTTCTAGGATAAATTATAACTTTGTCATATGCACTATCCTTTTTATGTGATGACAATTTCTATTTAATAATACTTTGTTTAGAGTTTTTCTATCTATGATCATAAACAAGATTGGCCTTCAATTTTCAATTGACCCTGTCAGATTTGGAGGGTGGGGGGTGGTCAGTGTCATATTAGTTCCATGAAATGAACTAATATTCCATGAATGAGGAGGATAACTTGAGTTTTTTGGAAGTAGAAACTTGTAAATTTGTGGAAGTTTGTGTATGAGTAGAATTTTCTTTTCCTTGAATCTTGAATATAATTCACAGGTAGGGGATCCCTGGGTGGCTCAGTGGTTTAGCGTCTACCTTTGGCCCAGGGACTGATTCTGGGAACCCAGGATCAAGTCCCACGTCGGGCTCCCTGCATGGAGCCTGCTTCTCCCTCTGCCTGTGTCTCTGCCTCTCTCTCTCTGTGTCTCTCATGAATAAATAAATAAAATCTTAAAAAAAAAAAAAAAGAAAAAAGAATCCACAGTTAAAGCTATCTGGATTTGGAGTTTTCTTTGTGGAAAGATTTTAAATTGATACAATTTTAAAAAGAAAGAATCTCTTTAATAGTTATGGACTTAGGTTATTCATTTCTTCATGAATCACCTTCAATAAGTTATTATCTCTAGAGATTTTTCCACTTCATCCAAACTTGTTACATCAATTGGCAATAAGTTGTTCATAATATCTTTAGTATCTTATAGATGTATATGGGATCTCTAGTGAAGCCCCTTCTTTCTTTTATTTGTTCATTGCCTTTTTTTCTCTTTGTTGGCCTCACCAGTTTTTTTTTCCTCACCAGTTTTATAATTTCATTATCCTTTTTAAGATTTTATTTATTTATTTATTTATTTATTTATTTATTTATTTATGTATTTATTTGAGAGAGAGATAGAGCACATGAGTAGGGGGAAGAGCAGAGGGAGAAGGACAAGTAGACTCTCCCATGAGCTTGGGGCCCAATGCAGGCCTGATCCCACAACCCTGATATCACAACGGGAGTCTAAATCAGGAGTTGGCGGGGCAGCCCTGGTGGTGCAGCGGTTTAGCGCCGCCTGCAGCCCGGGGTGTGATCCTAGGGACCTGGGATCGGGTTCCCTGCATGGGGCCTGCTTCTCCCTCCTGTGTTTCTTCCTCTCTCTTTCTCTCTCTTTCTCTCTTTCTCTCTCTCTCTCTCTCTCTCTCTCTATGAATAAATAAATAAAATCTTTAAAAAAATAAAAAATAAATCAAGAGTTGGCCATTTAACTGACTGAGCCACCCAGGTGCCCCTTCATTATCGTTTTTGAAGAATAAAGTTCCAGGCCAGAAAGGAAAAAGTAAAACTATATTTACAGATGACATGGTCTTGTGTATAGAAAATTCTAAGGAACTCACTAAACGACTACAAGAACTAATTAAATAAGTTAACTAATTAAATAACTAAATAAGTTCAGCAAGTTTGCAGGATATAAGATCAATATACAAAAAATCAGTTGTATTTCTATATACTAGCAACATATTCTTAAAATGAATTAAGAAAATAACTCACAAAGAGTAAAAAGTACTCGGGAACAAATTTAAACAAGGAAGTGCAGGTGCAATATATTGAAAATTATAATGCATTTTTGATAGAAATTAAATAAGACCTAAATAAATGGAAAAGATATCCTATTGTTCATAGATCAGAAGATAATATTGCTGAGACGGTAATTTGCAGATTCAGTGCAATCCCATCAGATTCAAATGGGTTTTTTGCAGAAACTGACAAACCAATCCTAAATTATGTTGGAAACGCAAGGGACTCAGAACAACCAAAACAATCCGGGTAAAAAGCAAAAAGCAGGAGGACTCACATGTCCTGCTTTCAAAACTTACTACAAAGCTACAGTAATCAAGACTATGTGATACTGGCATAAGGAATAAACATATAGATCAACAGAATAAAAGTGAAAATTCAGAAATACTACACTTGATCTTAGCCAAAAGGCTGAGAAGTGATTGAAAATTCAGAAATAAGAAAAAAAAAAGAAAGAAAGAAAAAAAGAAAAAGAAAAAAGAAAATTCAGAAATAGGGGATCCCTGAGTGGCTCAGCGGTTTTGCGCCTGCCTTTGGCCCAGGGCATGATCCTGGAGTCCCGGAATCGAGTCCTGCGTCGGGCTCCCTGCATGGAGCCTGCTTCTCCCTCCGCCTGTGTCTCTGCCTCTCTCTCTCTCTCTCTGTGTCTCTCATGAATAAACAAATAAAATATTTTTAAAACTTTTCAGAAATAAACTCTTACATTTAAGGTCAACTGATTTTTTAAAAATATTTTATTTATTTATTCGTGAGAGACACACAGAGAGAGGCAGAGACACAAGCAGAGGGAGAAGCAGGGAGCCTGATGTGGGATTCGATCCCGGGACTCCAGGATTACGCCCTGGGCTGAAGGCAGGCGCCAAACCACTGAGCCACCCAGGGATCCCCAGGTCAACTGATTTTTTTTTTTTTTTTTTTTTGGTCAACTGATTTTTGACAAGGGCATAAAGACTACTCAGTGAGTGAAAAGAGAAATCTTCAACAAACAGTGCTGGAAAAATGAATATTCATGTGCAGAAGAATGAGGTTGGATCTCTACCTCATGCCATATGTAAAACTTAACTCAAAACAGATCAAAGACCTAAGTGTAAGAAGAAAAACTCTAAAACTCTTAAAAGAAAACATAGGTGTAAATATTTGTTATTGGGATCGGGCAATTGTTTCTTAGCTATGACACCAAAAGCACAAGCAACCAAAGAAGAAATAGATAAACTGGGCTTAATAAAAATTAATAACTTTGGACTACAGAGGGCATCATGAAGAAAATATAAAGACAACCTAGTTGATGGTAGAAAATGTTTACAAATCGTATATCTGACAAGGGACTTTTATCTAGAATAATAAAGAACTCTTAATAGTAGAAAGTTGAAATTCTCACTCAAAAAATGGGCCAGGGATCTGAATATACATTTCTCCAAAGAACATATACAAATGGCCAAAAAGCACATGAAAAAATACTCATCATCATTAGCCATCAGGGAAAAGCGAATGAAACCATAATATGATACTACCTCATACAACTAGAATGGCTATTATTAAAAGAACAGATAATAACAAATGTTGACATGGATGTGGAGAAATTGGAATCCTCATACACTGCTGGTAGAAATGTGAAGGGGTGCCTAAATGGCTCTGTTTCTTAAGTGTCCGACTTTGGCTCACGTCATGATCTTGGGGTCCTGGGGTCAAGCCTCACATCAGGCTCCCTGCTCAGTGGGGAGTCTGCTTGTCCCTCTTTCTTTCCCTCTGCCCCTCCCTCCACTAGTGCACTCTCACTCTCTCAAATAAATAAATAAATAAAATCTTAAAAAAAAAAAAAAGAAATATGAAATAGTGCAACTGTTTTGGAAAACAATCTGACAGTTCCCCTAAAGATTAAATATAGAGTTGCCATATGATCCAGAAATTCTACTTCTAAGGATATACCCTGGGGAAATGAAAACTTATGTCTATATAAAAACCTGTACATGAATGTCCATAGCAGCATTATTCATAATACCCAAAAGTAGAAACAACCCAAGTGTCCACAAACCAATAAATGTATAAGCCAAATGAAGTATATCTGTACAATGGAATGTTATCCAGCCATTAAAGGGAAAGGAATTCTAATATATGCTACAACATGGATACAACTTGAAAACAAAATGCAAGTGAAAGAAGCTGGTGACAGAAGACGACATAGTGGGTGATTTCAGTTAAATGCAATACCTCAAATAGGCAAATCCATAAAGGCAGAGAGTAGGGGTGCCTGGCTGGGTCAGTCGGTGAAATGTGCGACTCTTGATCTTGGGGTCATGAGTTTAAGCCCCACGTTGGGCACAGAGCTTACTTAATGATAATAATTTTAAAAAGACAGAAAGTAGATTAAGTGGTTACCTACAACTGGAAGTGGGGTATGGGGAGAAAAATGAAATGACTCCTAATGTGTATGATTTTTTTTTAGGAGGAGGAGTGATGAAACGTCCTAAAACTGATTGTAGTTGATTGTTGCACATCTCTGTGTCTCTGTGAATATACTTAAATAGATGAATTGTATGGTATGTGAATTATATCCCAATCAGGTTATTTATTTTTAAAAAATGTTAAGGGTGCCTGGCTGGCTCAGTTGGAGGGGTGTGTGACTCTTGATCTTGGGGTTGTGAGTTCGAGCCCCAGGCTGAGTGAAGAGATTATTTAAATAAAAAATAAATAAATACAAAATAAATTGAAATGGATCTGTCAGGAGGACTCTGGTGACCCCCAGCCAGCCAAAATCATTCCAGTGCTATGGTGGGGTGTTGGAAAGTGGCAGGATGGGGAGTGATATGAACAAGGAAGAAAGGAAAATACATGGAAAAGACTTGGGAGGCTCATCTGGCCATGAAGGTTGAAGTGAGACCTGATGAAAGGGAGGGCTTGGAGGCATGTATTCTGTAGGCTCACATAAGACACATCACATTCCTCAGCCTGAGATCCAGCTCCTCAAAGAGGCTGGTGAAGCTGATTCTCTGGGCCTCTCCAGCATTCTCTCTGATGCTGGCCAGACCGGCCAGGCCAGTCCTCTCTTCCTATACCACTAAAACTCGGCCACCTGGAAAGTCTTACCACGCCCTGCCTCATCCTGGAGCCCTCCCCTGGAGGTGCCAGCTCCCACTGACCTCTCCTTTCTCAGCCTGCTTTCACACTGCATGCAAAAGGTCATCACTATAGAGTAGCTTACATGACCAGGTATCCCAGATTCACTGATACTTTGCTGAAAACCTGATTTGGGGAGTAGGATATTCCTAGAGCCTGGGACCCAGAACCTTGAGCCTGCCAAACTCATTCATAAAGCATTCTATGGGCTGGCCTCTCTTTGAGGAGATGGTCACTGAATCTGGGTTTCTAGGAAAGTCATGCTTTCCTTAGCACCTACATGTGCCCACCTATTCCATGTGGGCCAGAGCCAGCAAGAAAGACATACTTATTAATCTTGGGCCCCAATGTTATCAGAAGAGCACAAGTCCCATGAGGCTGGGCTAATGGTGTGTGTGTGTGGGGGGGGGGGGGCTTCTCCATACCCTCTCCACTCTTGGAAAACACAAGATGCCTAATTTATTTTTTTAAAATAGTTTATTCATCTATTCATTAGAGACACAGGCAGAGAGAGAAGCAAGCTCCACACAGGGAGACCGATGTGGGACCCAATCCCGGGACCCCAGGACCACACCCTGGGCCGAAGGCAGGCACTAAACCGCTGAGCCATCCAGGGATGCCACAAGATGCTTATTAATGAGCATATGGAATAAACGCTCTTATAAAGCCCAGTAAGCGGTGTTTAGCTTTTTTGAACACAGTGTTTCCCAAACATATTTGTCCTTGGGATCTCTTGTCTACCCCACCCACTAATCATTCAGAAACATATCACGCCAATAATAAAGTCCAGAACTTGCAACTGGTACTTGTAGCCCAGCCTACAAATCTCAATGGCCAACTTCTTTTCTCCTCCATAAGGACTCTTTTCTGTACCTTGACATGTTCTCCTCCACGGCAGAGCCCACAGCAATCTCCTCGCCTGCTAGGTGCCAGCATCTCTGAGCCACCTGTTGCTTAAACACCCAAGGACCCCTTTCCTTTCCCTACCTCATACAGCTGGCTATTGCTTCCAACATTGAGTATCCTTCAGTATGCCTTTCCCTTCCCCATCCTCCTTTCCAGGTCATTTCCTTGCTGCTCTCTGATTGTGAATTGGTATGGTATGTGAATTATATCCCATGGGCATGAGATGCCACACTTGGCAACAAGTCAAGGGGGCAGCACTACACCTTCAAGTGTTCTCAGAACCTGAGCCCTCTCTCTTAGCTTCTTTATCCCACAAGGATTCTGCCTCAAGCAGCAGAACAGCAGGATATGGGCAGATCAGAGGTGGAAATGGGAATGGAGCCACAACCCAGTACCAGCTTCTCCCATGGGCAGGGACCAGAGGGCTGTGCCCATGCCCGAGTCTGGCATTTGGTGAATGAACGATTAATGACGGTTCTTAGAGAGAAGCCCCCGCTCCCCCAGACCCCAATCCGAGGCACATTCCCCACGATGGAACTGGACACTTCCCAAAACTCAGGACACATCCTGGCCGGAGCTGGCTGTGGGCCGGGCACCCCCGGGCGGCCGGGCAGGGCGGGGTGTCCTGGAGAGCCGCGGATGGGCCTCACACCCAGGCTGGGCCAGGACACCCCGTCCTTGGCCGCGGCCCAAACCGGCTCTGTTTACAGAATCTGTCGGCTCAGTTCCCCTCCCCCACCCGGCACTTCCCCTGGAGTCCTGGGGGCTGGGAGAGGGGCAGGCGGGGCCTGAGGGAGGCCCCGAGGCGGCCGGGGCCGGGCGGGCCGCTCCGTCCTCCTCCGCTCCTGGGCGCTACTGCCTCTCCGCGCCCGCCCTCCGGGCGTCTGGCTTCCCCTTCAAAGCACTGGGGTGGGGGTGGGGGTGGGGGTGGGGGGACGCGCATTTTAAAGGAGAAATCTGCAGAGGACGACGCTTACTCCCGCAGAAAGTTCAGGGATGGTGTGAAGATGGGCTGAGCGGCCGGCGCAGGGGCGGTTCCCAGGCAAGGGGTTCCTGGGGCCCTGCAGACAGCCCGGGAGGAGGATCCCTCTTTCTTCGAGACCCCAAAACCCTTGGGCCCCTGGGAATCTTTCTAGAGCCGCCAGAGGGACCTGGCGCAAACTAGCTGTAGTAGGGCAGGGCGGGGGCTTTCGGGGGCAGCGACGCGTCGAGATAAGGCCAACGGCCGGGCGGGCCGCAGTGACTCAGCTCCCCGGGCTGCAGCGAGGCTCCGCGGGCCCCCAGGAGCGCGGCGGGGAGGCGGGCCCGGCCTGGACGCCCCGCCCCGCCCCCTGGCTCCGGGAAGGCCGGCCCACCACCCCCAGCTTCCCAGAGGCGCCCGGATTTCCCACGGGGTTCCCCACCTGCTGCAAATAGTAACAAAGGCTGGCGCTTTCGGAGCGCTCACGCTGTGCTAGGTGCCTGGTAGGAATCTGTCTTTGGTTACCTCCAAGAAGCCTCTAAAGCGGGCACCTCTACTCCTATGAGAGACCAGGAGCCCGAGGCTCAGAGAAGCCAAGCTACTTGCTTGAGGTCACACAGCTACTGGGGGGCGGGGACCCGAGTTTACGAAACCCCAGATACCTCGTACCCCTGACCCCTTACGAGTGCCATGTCCTGCCCTACCTATTGCTAATTGGTCCCCTGGTGGAGCCTTCCCTGGGAACCAGGACATCCCCTGGCTTGGGGGCTAACATAATACAAAATATTTATCATCTTGGGGTAAATCCAGTGGTAGTGAGCATGTTTCTCCTGAACTCCCACCCTGATTTCACGTGGTGGCAAAATTCCCCAGCTCTGAGTTTCCCTTTGACCTCCACTTGGAGGGAAACTCCTGGGCACAGGGCTGGGCCCCCAGGGAACACTGCCAGGCCAACACTCAGTCCTGCCCTCTGGAGAGATGCGGTTCTCCAGAAAGCCCCTATCTTGGTTACAGATTAGTCTCCCAACCCTGGGGGTCTTGCCAAGAGAGAAGCAGCAGGTGCACACCATCCCACTGCTGCTGGCTGGCCCCTGCCCGTATGGGGTCCGGGACAGGACAGGGCTACAGAAAGCCAAGTCTGAGCCCCAGAAGAGGTCAAGGAGCAGAGTGCAACCTGTACCTTAGTGCTGCCTTGGGAAGTAGTGAGGTCCATGTTATCTGGGTGGAGGGGCACCTGTGGAAGAAATGATTCAAAAAGAGGGTGGGATGAGATGACCTTTTAAACCCCAAATTCCTCTATTCTGTGAGTCAGGCAGTGTCCAAGTAAATGGCTTGTTCTGACAGCTGCTTAAATAGAAACTTTCCCAGACTCTCCCACTTCCTTCCCCTTTGACCTCTTTTTTCTAGGTCCCTGATCTCTCTCCTGGAGACTCAGAGAATACTGAGAAGAAGATCACTCCCACATGCCCCTGCCTCAGTTTGCTATTCTGTCTCCATGGCCATTGTGTGGGCTTGGGAGGCTCTGACCTGTGGAAAGTAAGGAAGGAAACAAAGACAAAGAGAGGGAGAAATCTGGAGACTAGAGACTGCCCCTGTGGTTGAGTTGCTTTGACCTTTGGCCCCAGTCCAGCTCCATCCTCTTCCCCCAGATACATGATCTTGACTAATGTCACTTTATCTCCCAGGGCCTCTGCAAGATGAGAGAACTCTAATATCAACCACCCTTCTTGGGAGGGTTGTTAGTGGCAACAATGAACGACCTCAAACACAAATCTGCCCATTGGGCAGCCCAGCTCTACAAGCAGACACCACTCTTCATGGCTCTGTCTGAGGAAGTTAAGTCCCCAGAAAAAGGCAACTTTGGATGGGAGAGGAGGGAGGAGAAAGGGGCTTGACTAGAGGCTGCAGGGGATGGATTTCCTGCTGTGGGAAGGGCTGTGATCTGGGGTCTGTGGACCTGTGTCCTAAAGATACTAAGTACTTCCTCTGTGGGCCCACATGGTGCTAGGTGCTTCACAAATGTTGTCACATTTAGTTCTATCTACAAGGCAGGTATTGTTATCACCCCCATTTTACAGTTAGCAAAAGCAAGGCTTAGAGAGGTTAGATGAGTGGGCAGTGAAGGAGTCAGGAGTCACAGCTAGGCAAGCTGACTCTGGAGCCCTGTCCTACTCAAATCCTGACCCAGGCCCTTTGACCCTGCCCCCACAGTTGTCGTGGAGGCTGGTACCCAGTGGTCATGCAGAATGAGCCCAGTTCCCAAAGATCCCTGCCCTAGCCTGACACCCTCTCTCTGCCAGCTGCCCTGTCCAGCCAGAGCACGTCTGGCCAACAAGAAACAGTGTGGTATCATGGCTGTGTTGGACCTTGAACAGAGACAGGGACTGGGATCAAAGCCTCAAAGGACAGGAGATAGGATATGGGGGAAGGGTCTTGCCTAATGCTCAACTTTGTACAGCAAAGGAAGAAAGGCAGACTGGGATGCAGGAAGCCACCCCTACCCACCCCTGAATCCGGAACTAAGAAATGACCTTAGGCACCCTGTTACTTGAGACCAGCTCTGGTTCCATAAAGGCTAGCGAAGGTGTTATTTTGATTAATTAATTAATTTGAGAGAGAGAGAGAAGGAGAAAGTGAGCAGGGGGGTAGGGACAGAGGGAGAGTGAGAAAGAGAATCCCAAGCCCACTCTGTACGGAGTGCAGAGCCTAACATGGGGCTCCATCCCATGACCCTGAGATCATGACCTGAGCTGAAATCAAGAGTTGCATGCTTAACCAACTAAGTCACCCAGAGGCCCCTGTGAAGGGTTTTAGACAATCATGAGGGAATCTGTAAATCTGGGGCTGCCCCAAATACTAGGTAATACTGGAGGGCCCCAAGCCTTGCGCACCCTATTTTCCTGTCGGAATCATAGCCTAGCCTGCGGCATCCCCTGTTCAAAGCCCTGTATCGTAGACCTCCTGGCTGTCATGGAAAACCTTTGTCCAGTGGTTCTGAGCCCCAAATGGGTCCCCTGCCTTTAGCTAGAAGAGCCTCCTCCTTGTCTTCTCACCTCCATTCCCAGTGAACTCTTCATCTTCCCTTGGAAACAAATCGCTCCCAACTTCAAAGCATCATTATCCCCCCCAAAGAGCAATCTTGAGAATGTCAAGGGGAAATTATTGAATTATCCTGGTTGGCAGAAAAATCTAATTTATAGCAAAGCGTTTCTCCTGAAGTTTTAATAGATTTTTTTTCCTTCGATGGATTTTAATGCGCAATTGTTTCCCGGGCTTGGAAATGCAGTTTGAAGCACTGACATTCTTGATTTATTGCCAGCTCTCTGCTCTTGAGCCTGATAGCAAACCTAACATTCTATTTTTCCTTAAACTGGGGGACTGTGCTCTCTGGTTAGCCTGCTGGACTAGACATCTGATGGCACTGCCATCTCCTTAAAGGTGTGAGGGGGCCTGGCAACCTGGCTGAATCTTCCATGCCCTCCATACCTGACAAGTCCCCTCCTTGAGGATTTTGTTAGATTGAACCTCAGCACTATGTCTATGAGGATACCCTTGTGTGTGACTGAGGGCAGGGGCATGGCTAATCTTCTTCTCTGCCCACTCCCTGACTCTCAGTCTCTGAATGTGCTGGCACAAAATAAGGGCTCAGCCAATAGGTGTCGGTTCAAAGAGGGTGGGGAAAGAGGGTGGCTTGGCTGAGTGTCAGAGTCCTGTTTGGGCCAATGACAGCTTAGGCCCCATTAGCAATCTTGTGTTGACATCTTTGCCCAAGCTCCAGTCCATTGGATTGGAATCATCTGGGCAGAGCACAGGGCCAGCAGGCAAGGGTGTGGTCTAGAGATTTTAATTTATGGGGGCATGGCCAGCCAGGGAGAAAGGGGCTGGAGAGCACAATGGTATCAAGAAAAATGCATTCCCTCCAAAGATGAGAAGTTTAGTGTGCCTCACTTTTCAACAGTCTCTAACTAGGGCAACACTTAACCAAAACTCACTAAGGAGAGTGGGCTTTTGGAATGAACAACAGGCAGAGGGGGCACCTGGGTGGCTCAGTGGGTGAACGTCTGCCTTTGGCTCAGGTCGTGATCCCGGGGTCCTGGGATTGAGTCCCTGACTGGGCTCCCTGTGGGGAGTCTGCTTCTCCCCTCTGCCTATGTCTCTGCCTCCCTCTGTGTCTCTCATGAATAAATAAATAAAATCTGTAAAAAACAAACAAAAAACAGGCAGAGAAGGGAGATATTTAGGAATAAAATAGACTTCTTTTGAGCCCTTGGAATGACACCCATTTTACAGATGCAGAAAGTGAGGCTCAGAGCAGGGGGGGGGGGGCAGAAACTCTCAAAGCTTTAGCAAATGGCCAAAGTGACACTGAGACCCAGCAGGAGCAGATTCCCTGAGGGCTCTTTTTGCAGCAGTGTGGGAGGCTGTACTAGGCTCTTGCTAGCCTGACCCTGTGGGACTCAGCAAAGATCAGGCTCCTTTGGAAGAGTGGGAGGGAGGGGTCTGTCAAAGCCCCAAGGAGGTTGCCCACCATCTAGTTTTAGCATAGGCTGACAGGTTCAAGGGGATTCCTCCCTATGTCACTACTGTTTTCTGAGGGTTTCTTCTGGCAATCCTGCCATCCTTGACCCCACATACCCAAATACCAAGGGTCCCCAGAGATTTCAGTCTCTTTCTTTTTTTTTTTTGCAGTCTCTTTCTTCCCCGAGATCCCTGCTGTGGTACCAAGTGAGAGGATCATTTGGCCAGAGAGGGCTGTGAACAAGGGGCAAGGGGTAAGGATCTTCCCTTCCACTCACTCCTTCTCTGTATATTGTATCCTCTCCCATCTTTCCCTGACCATCTGATCTTCTGCGTTCAGGAAATTTGGGCCTTCTATCACAGACAGGGCAGCACACCAGGAACAGAGTCAAATGGCCTGACCCCCTGTGAAGCCCTGAGGAGCTCTCTGGGGGTGGCGGGTGCACCCTGGCCAGAGTCCCTCTCTGGACGTGGCATTTGGGGGGCACTACATTCCCAGGGGGCTGAAGTGGACCCTGTATTCTTTGTGAGGCCACTCCCACCCCATCCAGGAGCAAAATCCAGGAGCCTGGCCAGGAGAGGGTGGTTTGGGGGACCTTACAGAACTGTGAGGAGGGGTATGGTGGAAGGTGTTTCTGTTTGACTGCAGGACAGAACCAGGCCTGGGTCTGAGAATCCTAGAGACTCCACTCCTGTAAGGGAGGGGTTTTCACCACTAAAGCTACAAAAGCACAAGGAAGAGGTGTTGTGGGGACAGAGGACACTGTCACCATGCTATTTCTCTAGAGACCTGCCTCTCAAACTTCCACCAGACAAGCTTCTGCTTAGGAGTGAGGGAGAACTACTACCCCAACTAATCCACCCCGCCCTTCCAGATTTAATGACTTCCAAAATGCTACCTTTGCTGGGATAATTCCTTGGCTCAGTTCCAGCCAGCTGGAACCCAGGTCTCCTGACTCCCTTCCTGGTGCTCATCTCTTTACCCACTGGCAGGCCTGTGGCTGCACCAGGCATGCATGTAAGCCAGGCCCAGGAAAGCTGAGTGGCAGGTGGAAGGACGGGAGAAAGACCGTGGGCAAGCTGGTGGTGCAATCTCAGCTCCTGGGGATGAGGAGCTCATGAGAGGCCAAGACTGGGGGCGCCTGGGTGGCTCAGCGGTTTGGTGGCTGACTTCGGCCCAGGGTGTGATCCTGGGGACCCAGGATAGGGTCCCGCGTCGGGCTCCCTGCATGGAGCCTGCTTCTCCCTCTGCCTGTGTCTCTGCCTCTCTCTGTCTCTCATGAATGAATAAATAAAATCTTAAAAAAAAAAAAAAAAAAAAGACTGGGACACTTGCCTGAGGGTGTTGGGAAGCAGCTTCCAGAAGGACAAAATGGAGATCAAGGATGAAGAAGCTGCTGCTGGGTGGAACCCCAAATACATGCCAAGTCAGTCTTCAGTAGGTCTGGGGGCTTTGAGGGTCCCAATTGGTCAGGTAGAGGGGCAGAACCAAGGTGCGCTCAGCACGTGGTCCCCTAGTCCAACACCTGTGGTTTGGTAAGATGAAGTGTAGGGCAGTCCAGCTCTGTAGGGGCTCTGGCCCCACCCCTGAATGCTCCCCAGTGCCATAGCTCCTGCCGATCAGCAGCCATTCTGATCCAACCATGGGGCAGGGCCCTTTGCCTGGGTTTCTGAAACTTTGCCCTCTGGTGAGTAATTTCTTAGAGTTTGTGTCTGGCATCAAGATCAGAGGTTTTGCTCTCCACCTCCAACCTCTGAAGGAATCATGAAGAAGGGCCTTCTTGAGGGCCCTGGGGGTTGCTTCTGATCTGAGAGGGCTCCAGAGGCAGGATGAGGGGGGCATGTGTGGACCTGAAATGGCTTGGGGCAGGAGGCTTCTGTACCAGGTCCTCTGGCCCACGCACCCTGGCACGGGCTTTCTGGGTCTGAATCTGACAGGCATCAGAGGTTGGCATGCTTGATGGTGGTCATGCAAGAGGCATGTCCGCCACCCAAGCCCTTGGACCCTAGCCCATGCCTCAGTCCCACTGCCTTTTGGCACCAAGCCAACTCACCAGGGGCAGAATAGAATGGCCTGAGCTCAGATTGCAGCTGGAAGGTCAGGGCTAGACTCAAAGAACTTCCTGAATATAAAAACTATGATGCATAACCAGCAGAGGGGAGAGAAGATGTACTAATCACTCAGCTCTGAATAATCATGTGCCAGCCTTGTCCCTTCAACCTGTTTTTCCACCGGTCAGATGTCAGGAAATGGAATTATCATCCACCTATCCACCTAAGCCTCTTGGGCAGTGAGCCCTTCAGTCCCATGGTCAATCCGGAATCTCTTTCTCTGAAACACCTCCAGAAATTGTCCCTAGCCCTCCACCTCCACTGTTATCACCCAGGCCAAGCCACCACCACTTCTCTTGTAGATGCCTATAGCAGTCTCTCTCCATCTGCTGGTTCTATCCATGCCCCCTGCTGTCCATTCTCCACGCAACAGCCAGAGTGAGCTCAGAATTTAAGCCAAATGGGTCTGTTTCCTGCTGCAAACCCACCAGGGGGCCATGATCCCCTTGGGTAAAAGTCCTGCCCAATCTGGCTCCAGGCCATCTCTTGCTGCCTAGACATTCAGCTACACTGACCTCATTCTGCATGCCCCTAGCTTCATTATGACTCTCCTATCTTCCTGCCTCTAGACTCACTTACTCATCTTTTAAGACCAGGAAGACTTTCTGATCTGCCAACTGCATCCAAAGCTCTGAGAATTTCTGCCGAACCTGAATCCATCTCCCCAACATCTATCATCTCTTACTGTCATCTTTCTTTACTCTCCAGTCTACCTACTTAAGAGTGGCAGTCACAATCAAGACAACACACAGAACATATGCCGATCATAAATGGCATCATCGCCGTCACTGCTCTTACTGAGCACATTTTATGTGCTTGGCACCATTGTAAGCATTTTACATAGATCAAGTCATTTAATCTTCATAACAATACTATGAAGTCAGGTTGTTCTTCAATTCTGAGATGCTCCTGGGGAGTCAGGGGGAACTTGATAGGAAGACTTTGTGGTGGAAGCAGGAGTGGGTTGAGTCTCAAGGGATGAGGAGCAACTAATAGGCACAGGGCAAGTACTCCAGGCCAATATGAAAAATATTCCCAGCAATAATAATATATTGGACCCTCTGCTGTGCCTGAGAGCTTTATATTTATCATCTTGTTGGACATTTCCAACCTTGAGAGGTTGATACCAAGAGACTTATTTTGCAGAGGACACTGAGCCACTACTGCGGGCCTCCCCCAGTCTGGGAGGGAGAGAAGCTGTCCCAGCCACCGAGAGGCTTCTGGCCCCTGAGGAAAGAGCCCAGGACAAGGAGAGCAGGACTGTTGGGGCAGGAGGGAGTGGACACTCAGTACCTGCTCTGACAGGGAGCAAGGAGGGCTGGAGGTCCCATCCTAGTGGAAGTGGGAGAGCACCAGAACTTTGGTGGGCTTTGAAGGACAGGCAGGAATTAGGGAAGCAGAAACAACGGAGATGGATGATGGGGGTGGGGGCCACAGGGCCTCTTCCTGTGCCCCTGCTGCTACTGTCTGCCCCAATATCTCCCAGCGTCCCGAGTAAGCTCCCAGAGGAGAACACTTACACATTTAAGTGCCTCATCCCTGTGTGACTTTTTCTTTTTTTCCCACTTTCGTAAAATACACATAACATAAAGTTTCACTTTCACTAGTTTTAAATGTACAGTTTGGTGGCATTAAGTACAATCACATTGTTGTACCACCATCACCGCCATCCATCTTCAGAACTTTTTCATCATCCCTAAACTGAAATTCCATACCCATTAACAACGATTTCCCATTCCTCCCTCCCCCTGGCCCACAACCACCATTCTACTTTCTGTCTTTATGACTTTGACTTCTCTAGGTACTTCGTACAAGTGGAATCCCAAAGTATTTGTCTTTTTTGTATCTAGGTTATTTCGCGTAGCATAATGTCTCCGAGCTTCATTCTGTTGTAGCATGTGACAGAGTTGCCTACCTTTTCAAGGCCAAATAATATTCCATTGTGTGTATATACCACATTTTGCCTAGCCATTCATCCACTGATGAGCATTTGAATGGTTATCACTTTTTGCTTATTGTGAATAATGCTGCGGATAACTCAGAGTCTACAAACATCTGTTCAAGTCCCTGCTTTCAGTTGGTGTAGGCATATGCTCAGAAGTGGAATTGCTGGATCATATGGTATTTCAGTGTTTAATGGTTTTTGAGGCATTGTTTTCCACAGCACCTGCACCATTTTACATTCATACTGGCAATGCGTGTTATTCTCTGTGTAGTTGGTGTTTTGTTTTTTATTAATAGTAGTCCAGACGGGTGTGAAGTGGTATCTCCTAGTGGTTTTGATTTTCATATTCCTATTTTTTAAAAGATTTTATTTACTTATTAATGAGAAACAGAGATAGAGGCAGAGACATAGGTAGAAGGAGAAGCAGGATCTCTGCAGAAGCCCGATGTGGGACTCGATCTCGGACCCCAGGATGACGTCCTGAGTCAAAGACAGACGCTCAACCACTGAGCCACCCAAGTGTCCTTGATTTTTATATTCCTAATAATTAGTCATGTCCAGCACCTTTTTATGTGTTTATTGGCCATCTGTATATCTTCTTTGAAGGTCTATTCAAGTCCTTTGCCCACTTTTAAACGTTTTTGTTTTTCTTTTTTGTCATTGAGCTATAGGAGTTTTTTAATATATTCTGTACATTAACCCATTATTAGATTATGATTTGCAAATTTTCCTCCTATTTCATGGATTTCTTTTCTACTCTGCTGATAGTGTCTGTTGATGCACAAAGGTTTTTCATTTTGATGAAGCCATTTTATCTATTTTTTTCTTTTGTTGCCTGTGCTTTTGGTGTTATATTCATTTAATCATTGCCAAATCCAATGTCATGAAGATTTTCCTTTATGTTTTCTTCTATGACTTTTATAGTTTAGCTCTCACCTTTAGGTCTTTGATCCATTTTGCCATAATATTTATTTATGCTATGAGGTGAAGATCCGACTTTATCCTTCATGTGTACATGCCCAGTATTCCCAGTACCGCTTGCTGAAAAGACTATCTTTTCCTCAGGGGATAGTCTTGGCACCTTTGTCAAAGATCATTGGACTAGGGCACCTGGGTGGCTCACTTGGTTAAGTGTCTGACTTTGGTTTAGGTCATGATCTCAGGGTCCTGAGATCAAGCCCTGTGTCAGGTTCCCTGCTGAACAGAGTCTGCTTCTCCTTCTCCCTCTCCCTCTGTGTGTTGTCTCTCTCTCTCTCAAATAAATAAATAAATCTGAACATCTTAAAAAAAAACTCCCCAGCAGAACAAAGATCACTGGACCATATATGTGAAGATCTGCTTCTGGCCAATTTGTTCTGTTTTATTTTTCTGTATGTGTTTTTCTTTTGTATTTGTATTTGTATTTTTTAAAAAGATTTGATTTATTGAGACAGACAGACAGAGAGAGAGAGAGGCAGAGACACAGGCAGAGGGAGAAGCAGGCTCCATGCAGGGAACCCGATGTGGGACTCGATCCTGGATCTCCAGGGTCACACCCTGGGCTACAGGCAGTGCTAAACCGCTGTGCCACCAGGGATGCCTGTGTGTTTTTCCTTTTTAAAAGATTTATTTATTTGAGAGAGAAAGAGACGAAAAGATAGCAAGTAGGGGGAGGTGCAGAGAGAGAGGGAGAGAGAATCCTCAAGCAGACTCCCTGCTGAGTGTGGAGCCCTACACAGGGCTTGATCCCAGGACCCTGAGATCATGGCCTGAGCAAAAATCAAGTTAGTGGTTTAATCAACTAAGCCACCCAGACACTCTTATATGTCTGTCTTTATGGCAGTACCACACCATTTTGAGTACTGGAGACTTGAAGTAAGTTTTTAATTTAGGAGGTATGAAACATCTAACTTTTTTTTTTTTAAGATTTTATTTATTTATTTGAAATAGAAAAAATATGAGTTGGGGGGTGGCAGAGGGAGAGGGAGAAACAGACCACTGAGCAGGGAGCCCAACATGGGGCTCAATCTCAGGACCCTGAGATCATGGCCTGAGCTGAAGGCAGGTACTTAACCAACTGAACCACACAGATGCCCCTAACTTTGTTCTTTTGACTCTTTGGGATTCTATGAGATTCCATTTGATTTTTGTTTGCTTGTTTTAAGTAATCTCTACTCCCAATGTGTGGCTTGAACTCACAACCCAAATATCAAAAGTTGCATACTTTACCAACTGAGCCAGTCAGGTGTCTCTGTGAGATGCCATTTGAATTTTAGGATGGATTTTTTTCTATATCTAAACAACAAAAACAAGACATTGTTTGGATTTGATAATGATTGTATGGACTCTTGTGACTTTCAGGAGGGCCTGAGCCAGCTAGGGTGTTCCTGGTGATCAGGAACCAGCAGTGCAGTTATGATAAATGAAGATCAGAACCAAAGGAGATGGCACAGATTGGCACATCAAAGAGTGAGGTCAAGGGGCTACTCTTCTTTAGAATATTGAATACTTTGGCTCTTTCCAGGCCTCCATCAAGGACGGGTCCCTCTGTGAAGGAGTTTACCCATCTGTATAATGGGCACTGCATTCCTAAGCCACTGAAAAGGCTCCTCCAGAATCAAAAGCCTCCTCCCTTCTCCCACTGAGGTTTCTCAGCTTTTCCATGTTCTTGTTGACTTGCTAGAAGCTGGTACTCCCTATCCTGGCTCTTAGAAGCATTAACGGTATTTTCTATGTGGTGCGGACTCTGTCTCACTTCAGCCCATGGATAGGTCATCCTTCCAGTACAGCCCAGCTATCCATTCCAGGAGGAGCATGTTTCCTCCAGACTGGGGGCGATTAGGAGTGAGCAGTTCCTGGCCCTTTGGGAGAGAATGGATGGGCAGAGTCCCTCGGTGAAGATTATAGATATGGTCTCCTCATCCTAGTGCATCTTACACACAGACCCAGACCTCAGTAGATGAGGTCCACCTACAGCAGCAAAAACAAAAGAAGGCAAAGGCAGCGTTCTTGTGTAGCCTAGACTCTTGAGATATGACTCATTGGGCCTTATGCCAGACCTCTGGCTCTGCCTTAGAAAAACTCCTTCACTGCATCCATCATTGGAGACAGATGGACAGACAAGCAGAGTAAGCACTCTGGGCTCCTTGTGGGACATAATTCCTAATTCTAAGCTGTGGCATTCACCTACCTCTCCTGCGCAGCCATGGAGATGTGCAAGAGCCTTTATTCCTCTAACTCTAGGAGGCACGACTGGGGCTTCTAGAAATTCATCCTGCTCTGGAAGATGCCATTTAACTCCAGCTCTGACAGTGGGGCCTGGGATTTCAGGCACGGCCTGAATTTCTGTCTTGAGGCTCACACATATGTGATTGGGTGTCAGAAAATGGGAGCACAAATGGGAGCTTTTATTCAAGTTGTTTTTGTTTTGTTTTGTTTTGTTTTTTAAAGATTTCGTTTTTATTTATTCATGATAGACATAGAGAGAGAGAGAGGCAGAGACACAGGCAGAGGGAGATGCAGGCTCCACGCAGGGAGCCCGACATGGGACTGGATCCCTGGACCCCAGGACCGCGCCTTGGGCCAAAGGTGCCCTGTGCCCAGGGAACCCTCAAATTGTTTTTAAAGTATCCCAAATTGTGGGGATACCTGAGTGGTTCAGCGGTTTAGCACCTGTCTTTGGCCCAGGGCGTGATCCTGGAGTCCCGGGATTGAGTCTCGCATTGGGCTCCCTGCATGGAGCCTGATTCTTCCTCTGCCTGTGTCTCTGCTTCTCTCTCTGTGTGAATCTCTCATGAATAAATAAATAAAATATTCAAAAAAATAATAAAGTATACCGAATTGGGACGCCTGGGTGGCTCAGTGGTTGAGTGTCTGCCCTTGGCTCAGGGCATGATCCCAGTCTGGGGATCGAGTCCTGCATCGGGCTCCTTGCAGGGAGCCTGCTTCTCCCTCTGCTTATGTCTCTGCCTCTCTCTGTGTCTGTCATGAATAACTAAATAAAATCTTAAAAAAAAAAAAAAGAAGTATCCCAAATTGTATCAGGCTGACTGGGGTCACTTTAGATACAGAAGTAAAGCAGTAAGGAGGAACATTCTTTCCATTTCATAAATAAAACAATAGAGGCTTAGAAAATTATATCAGTGCTAGAGAGGATCTCATCCAATTGAGCCTTTTGTGTAAAACAAAAGGTGAAAAATTATCCATCTGTCCATCTGTTGGTTCGTTCATTCATTCATTCATTCATTCACTCATTGCCTACTCCTGGACAGGTCTCTTGCTGGAGGCTAGGGATACAGCAGTGAGTCAAACAGACAGAACCTCTCTCTCATGGAAGGCACAGTCTGCTGGGGAAGGCCAATGGTAGCTAGCCAGCAAACAAACAAACAAACAAACAAACACCACTAATGAAGGGAAAGAAGTAATGGAGCAGGGGTCTATGGGAATATTTAACTAAGGAATCTGACCTGAACCAATAAATCAATGAGGCTTCCCTTAGAGAGCAGAGGGATGAGCCAAACGGACAAAGAAGGGGAAGAGTACTCTAGATAGAAAGAGTAGCATGTACAAATGCCTGAGGGCTAGAGGAGGGATAGGCTCAGAGAAGAAACATCACCCAGTGTGTTGGAGACCAGAACTGAGGCTTTGGAATTCCTACCTATATTCTTCCCCCAAAACCCCAGCCCAACGCTCCCCACTCTGTAACTTTCATGGCCTCAAACAACACCCCTGACTCCTCTTTGGCCATTCAGTGCACCCTCAGGTACCCAAGAGAGCTCAAAGAACTAAAGAGTACAAAATGTCAGAATTGTGCAAAGAACGTGTAGGGTATGTTCAACTTTGTGGGAGCTGGTGGGAGCCTCTGGCTTGAGTTAGGATGAGACTAAAGATTGAGTGCTGAGTGGAAAAGCTTTACAGACAAACAGAGAAATTATCCCAGCAGAGGATAATTGGCATTGGGGAAGGTGGAGAAATGGATTTGGTAATGAATCATCTGTGTTCTGTATTCAAAAAGCAAAGTTCGTGAGTGTTGTTAATTGACTGGGGGTATTGGGTTTGTAGGTCAAGTGAGCAATGGGTTGGGTGGAAGTCAGCTGTGTACCTGGAACATCTGCTTCAAGATCATGGTGTCTAGGAGCCTCTGTGTGTCTCTATATGTCTATATCAAGATCTGGGTACCCAGTCAGGTCTGCACTGATTGACTAGTCCTCTCCAGTCATCTAGATTACCAGAATGGGTTTTGTCATTGCCTTCAACTCTTTACCTATGAAAAGGTGTGGGAATGCTCAGGTCCTCACACTCTGAATCCAATCCAATCCAATCAGCAACTGTTTGCTAAATGCAACTGTTGATCTGGAACCCATATCCACAACACCTGAGCTAGAGTCTCCTTCCTGTCGCTCACCCTCATCTGCCTCTTCCATATTCCACAGTGTCTGCCTGAGTCCAGGCCAACTTTATTGTTCACTCAAAGCCATTCGCTTCTTCCAAACTTATCATCTCCAGCTCATGATCTGTGTCTAAAATGCTACTCTCCTTCTGAAAACTTTTCCTTTATTCCCTGTGGCCATTGGGACAAAGCCATAGCCAGACTTCCAGTTCAGGGATTATAGTGGGAGTAGTGCTGGGCGAAGATCCTTTTGAACTTGAGTTTCTAGTTCTTGGGGGAATAGAATAGATATTTCTGTATGAATCAGAAATGCCTCCCTGAGCCTCTGTTCTTTGGAAGAAATCAAGGGGTCCCACAGAATGACCTTGAAGATTTTCTTTCAAAGTCAACCCAAATCACCACCTCTGAAACCCTTGGTCAGAGTGTCAAGTGGTTATGGAAGGCCCCCCAAGGGCTCCTTACCTGCTGGATAAAATGGGTACCCAAGTGTCTGCCTGACTGTTAACTAGGTCCAGTTCTAGGGAAAGAAAGTTGGGATGACACACTCTCATTTTACAGTGTACACGTCTATAATGTGGGAATGTTTTTACAAGTATGTATCACTCTGTAATTAAAGATGCAAATCTAGTAAAAAGCTCCATCCCTTAGGCCATAGGTTCAGAGGGCAGCGGGTGACAAGGAAGACTTGATAGGTAATACAGCACTGGAGCTGGACCAGGACGTTAGCAGCAACAAGGGAGCATCTGGACCAGATAAAGACAAGATCCAGCATGAGGGGTGAGTTAGTACTGTAGTAGGTGGGGCTTTGAATACCAGACCAAGGAGTTTGTAATTAAGGCATTTCTGAGCCAGAGGGAATGTGATCTGAGCTAGGTCTTGGTGTTATAGCTGGCAAAGGGGAGAGAAAGACCAAGGCTTCCAGGAGAGTATTTGCACATCCCAGTGAGAAGAGCAATAATCGGGGGAAAGGGGTACATGAATGAATGAGCTGGGCTGGCCAAGACCTTGATACTTAGGGCAGGGCCCACCCTCTACCTGCACTGCAAATCCTCCCATAGCCTCACTGGGCACTTGTAGCTCTGTGCCTGAGGTTCCTGGTCTACCTGGAGCTGGAGACAGGGTAGCATCCCAGCATGGCTCTGTTTCAGTTCCACTTTCCCAGTTTCACCAAGAAGGAGGTGGGCTTGGACCTCTTGGGGCCCCTACTTCTTTCTGTCTTCATAGAAGAACTGCAGAGCAGCTGTTGGGTTTTGGGTCGCCTGGTGATTTGTTTGCATATCACATTTTCCTGGGTCCTGGAGGAAAAGCTACCTTGTATACCACAAAATAAGTGATGAGGATATGTCAGCCTGAGCTAGATGAAACTTCTCACACTTCCAGGCCATCTGTAAGAGGCAGAATGTGTGCTTTAACAATGCTGAGGGCTCCAAAGGATCCCAGAGAGACCCAGACACCTTGAGAGATTGAGTCTTACACCAAGGAGGGGAGATCAGATTCCCCCACCCAGTGCACCTCCTAGCCCTGCCTCCTACCCCATCAGAGGCTACTGGGGACAGTCATGCCTAAGGGGCCTTCCAAGGTCATTTGGGGACTTAACATAGAGAAGGACTGGGTTTGGGGTAGATTCTTCAAGATCAGAAAAGCATCCTCTCCTTTGTTAAGGTACTTCCACAGTCATAACCAGGTACTGAGGACTAAAAGATAAAAGAAAATCCAACAAACCCTGAAGAGAGGGAGTATCGTGTCTCTGATTCCTTTCAGTGGCTTAGTAGAAGAGATCAAGTCCACACTGCACCCTGAAAGGGCTCAGAAACTTCAGAGTACAGTAAACATATCAGGAAAGGAAATTCTCTACCTCTACCACAGGCGGTTTCAAAGAAAGACCTTTGGGATCTGCTGTTGCCTCTTTCTGGATGCCCTTCTTCACCTGGCTCCACTCTTAGCTGAGGAACTTCCATTCTTTCTTGCAGGTATCACTTCTTCTGTGAGGCTTTCCTTTACCACTCTCCCAGCACACTCCCCTTCACCATTATTTCTGTATCTTGTACTTGTACCCATCACTGCACATTGCACCCTCCACGGTTTTGCTTTCTTTCTATGTCTGGAGTGATGTCATATGAAGTTTCCCCTGCTCTGTGTCCCCAGGTGGGTAGTCTAGCATCTGTCCCATTAATCAGTGGTACAACAGAGCCATGATGAAGAGTCCTAGATTCCCCAAGCCAATTCAAGTCTGCTGCAAGATGCTTTGGCTCCCCTCGCCAGCCCACCCTTAGCCTCCAGGGACTTGCTTCTCCACCCATGGCTGGAACCTGATATTGGCCATTCCTGGAAGCATCTCTCTTGAAAGGGTCTTCAAACTATGAGCCTGTAGAGGTCCCCCAAGTTCTTGGTGAACTTGGGACTCAGGCCAAAGTGAAGAAGACTGGGAGCTTTGATGACCCCCTCCCTGCTCTGGAAAGTGACCCTTGTACAGCAGCAATATGGTGATGATTGGCAACCCATAGGCAATAAGGAGCATGGGTTGTGGCCCAAGTATGTCCTAGGTGTCCTGCCATCTTCATATGGAGATGGCCAGGTAGCAGGACTCAGGACCCAGGTATGTTCTCCAGCTTGGGGCATGGGCAGGGCATGTGAGACCAGGAGGTCAGGTAAGAAACTCCCAGCCAACCCTCACAAAGCAAGTACCTCAGAGTCCTCAGTTTAACTCTTCTACCCTCAAGATAAGGATCTGTTGCCCAGGCAGGCTGTGTAGCAAGGAGAAAGCCAGCCCCTGTCAGAAGGGCCTTAGCAGTACCAATTGTCCTCTTGGGTGCTTCAGCCCCAGGCTTCTTGCTTCAGACTTTGCTTTCCTCTAGGCCAGCAGTGCCTCCTGTCACTGGTCACTCGGCCAAGTCAGAGCCCTGCCCTACTTCTGCCAAGTAAGCTTGTCTGTGGACCTCTTAAGCCTCAGAATTCTCTGGCTGTCTGATGGCTCATCACCATCCCTACTCCCTCACCCCATCTTGAGTCAGCACCCAGCTGGTTGTTCAAGCTTGGCTCTGATCTCTAAGAGGTCTCTGGGCAAATCTGCAGCTCAGCTTTAAACACGTCTGCATTTGTCTCTTCGGTTAATTGATCAGGAATCATATGATCTTTTAAAAACACAGCTGGTAGAGTTGCCCATCTGTGCTTCTGCATTTGGATCAGTAAATCGGGCTGCCTAGAATTTATTTAAACCTGCAGGTCTGAGTGCAGAATGAGGCTGCCCTCACGGTGCCTCCTGTGATGATCTTCTCATTTTCTGGATCATCTTCATTCTTGGGGCCACCTTTGACTGGGCTTTTAGAATTAAGTCTGTTTTTATTGCTCATTTGTCTCCTGAGCTCTTCTAAGGACTATTTTCTAAGATTATTTTACATTGAGATTCACTAATTATAGGGTAAAGCACTAATCTGCACTCCTCCCCCATGGCTGAAACATATACACACACATGCACACACACAATTATTTACCAGACAAGATGGGTCATGAGTCCTTAGCCAGGTCAGTAACCCAAGATAGTGATGGTCTATATTCTCCCCTCCCCATCTTTTGAAATATACACAGGAACATTGCTAATGTGGCAGAGACTGCTAACTACCCCCCCATATCTGAGCATATAACCATCACAAATAAATACCAGGAGCATCTGGCTGGTTCAGTTGGTACAGCATGAGACTCTTGGTCTTGGGTTCGTGAGTTTAAGCCCCAAATTGGGGATGGGGCCTATTTAATAAATAAATAAATAGACAGGTAGATAGATAGACTGCTAAATTTCCTAGCCTCCTTTCCAGCTATGCAGCTAAGTTTTGGTCAATGAGATATAAGTACAATGGTATATCCAACTTCTAGAAAGTATCCTTAAAGGGAAAAGGTATGCCTTCTTCTTTTCTCCCTTATTTGTGCTAGCTACAAAGCACTTTTGGGGATGTGATAATTAGAGTTAGAGCAGCCATCTTAAGACATGAGAGGGGGAAGCCACACTGAGGATGGCAGATGAAGTGGCCCAACTTCCAAGATGGCCTCCAGTGACTCTTAAATTCTGGTATTCATGTCCTTGCTTAGTTTTGTCCCATGCTAAATAGGGCTGACTTGTGTAACCAGTAGAATGTTGCAGAAATGACAGTGTGACTTCTTCTTCTTTTTTTTTTTTTTAAAGATTTTATTTATTCATTAGAGACAGAGACAGAGACAGAGAGAGAGAGAGAGAGAGAGAGAGAGGCAGAGACACAGGCAGAGGGAGAAGCAGGCTCCATGCCAGGAGCCTGATGTGGGACTCGATCCTGGGACTCCAGGACCACGCCCTAGGCCAAAGGCAGGCGCTAAACCGCTGAGCCACCCAGGGATCCCCAACAGTGTGACTTCTGAAACTACATCATAAAAGACATTGCAGCTTCTGTCTTCTTCTTCTTCTTCTTCTTCTTCTTCTTCTTCTTCTTCTTCTTCTTCTTCTTTTTAAAGATTTATTTATTTATTTGAGAGAGAGAGAGAGGGTAAGTAGGGTGGGGGATAGGAACGGCAAAGGGAGAGGGAGAGAGAAGCTTTAGTAGGCTCTGAGGTCAGTGCTGAGTCCAACTTGGAGCTCTATCCCACAACCCCCAGATCATGACCTGAGCCAAAACCAAGAGTTGGACACTTAACTCACTATACCACACAGGCACCCCTGTCACTTCTTTTTGAATCACTTGCTCTACATGTGTAGAAGCCAGCTGCCAGGTTGTAAGCACACTCAAGTAACTCTATGGAGGATGACTGGTGGTGAGAAATGGGAGCCTTATTGTCACCAGCTGGAACCAACTTGTAAGCAGTATTGCAGTCCCAGTTAAGGCTTCAAATGACCAGGGCTCCATCTGACACCCTGACTGCAATCTCATGAGATAGCTCAATCCAGAAGCACCCAGATAAGTCACTCCTGAATTCCTGATGCACAGAAAGTGTGAAATAATGAATGTTTATTGTTGTTTTAAGCCAATGAGTTTTGAAGTGATTTGTTATGGAACAATAGAGGAGAGCAATAAAAGAGAAGGAGCCTTAGCCTCTGAAATTGTGGAGGGTCACAGCAACCTTGACCCTTGATCTACCTCAGACTTTTTTTTTTAAGATTTATTTATTTGAGAGAGAGAGAGTGCACAAGGTGGAGGAGGGGCAAAGGGAGGGGGACAAGCAGACTTTCCACTGAGCCAGGAGCTGGACATAGGGCTCGATCCCAGAACCCTGGGATAATGACTGAGCCAAAACCCAGAATCAAACACTTGACCCATTGAGCCACTCCAGTGCCTCTCTCTCTTTTTAAAATTTTTTAAAATTTATTTTATATTTTTTAAAGATTTTATTTATTTACTCATGACAGACAGGAGAGAGAGAGAGAAAGAAAGAGAGAGAGACAGGCAGAGGGAGAAGCAGGCTCCATGCAGAGAGCCCTACGTGGGACTTGATCCTGGGCTGAAGGCAGGTGCTAAACCGCTGAGTCACCCGGGCTGCCCTCTCTTTTTTAAAAAGAAAAATAAACTGCTCTTATTTTTACAACTATTATCTTGAGTATTCTGCTGCTCCTACTCTTGTTTTGGCACCTTTCAGGAGATCCAGGCTCTACCCCATCTTGAGGAATCTCACTTAACATTTTGGTTGACTCTACCTGGCACAGAGAGATACCGTCTTCATATGGGTGTCCCTGAGATATCTAGGAGGTTCAAAAGGATATGTAAATAAGCACTTTGGAGAGTTCCAAGCTGCTCTACCAACTGAAGATAGCACTCTTGCTAGGTCAGGCTGATTCTGGTTGGAGTGAGCCTACCTCAGCATTTATAGGTGTTCCTTTCATAGTCCAGCTTTCAGGTGTGCATCTCAGGTGGCCTAGTGGGAAAATCCTAAGCAGCGACAAGATGTACTGCTCAGGTCCAGTCAGCCATGGCACAGGACTGAGGGATGGCAGTCCTGCTAGTCTTTTCTTTTTTACTAAAGCACTCCTTCTTGGTGCCCTGGTTGCAAGAGGAGAGCCAGTCCTCTGAGGCTTACTCTCTACCCGACATCCTGCTTCATCACAGACTATGACATCCAAGTGGACTAACCAGCCAACACAATTCCTGACTTCCAGCATCACGATTCCTGAACCTGCTTACTGTTCCTCGCCTTCTTCTACTTGGCTCTTGCCACACAGTGGGATAGATTCTCTCTGAAATCTTAGCCTCCTGAATTCTACCAGAGGCTTTGATCCCCTACTTGTTAGATATTTCCAGTCCTCTCTCCACTTCTGCTCTTATATTTTCTTTTTTTTTTAATTTTTTATTATTTTTTTATGACAGTCACACACAGAGAGCGAGAGAGAGGCAGAGACACAGGCAGAGGGAGAAGCAGGCTCCAGGCACCGGGAGCCCAACATGGGACTCAATCCCGGGTCTCCAGGATCGCGCCCTGGGCCAAAGCCAGGCACCAAACCGCTGCGCCACCCAGGGATCCCCACTTCTGCTCTTAGACTTTAACAAAAACCTTCTGTCCCTGGAAGCCTCAATTGTTTCCCCAGCCTAGCCCCATCAGAACCACCTGAACAATGAAGAATCTTCTTAAGCTCTGTAATAATTAGGGAAATGTTAGATGATGTAACAAAGAAATCCCAAACTGTATACTGACTCAGACAATATAGTTGGTTTCTTGCTTACATTAAACCCAAACAGGAGTTCCTGTTTGGTTAGTGTCTCTCCTCTAAGTGATGAGTCAGGGACAAGGAACCTTCTACCTTGTGGCTCTGCCATCTCCAACATGTGGTTTCCAAGAGGATCTTAATTTGGAAGCAGGAGAAAGGAAAGGTGGAGATGGTATATCTGCTACTTAAATATCTTGGGCTGCAAAGGACACATGTCTTCCCTGATCAACATTCTATTGGCAAGAATAAGTCACTTGACTCTTCTGAGATGCAACAGATGTGAGGGGAGGGTGTGTGTTGAAAAATGTCATCTCTGCCAGGAGACTCCTTCCTACCCTCAATTTTATTCTATAGAAAGACAGAGGGTGACAGTTTTTTGGCAAATAGCTAGCTGTCTCTGCTCCATACCTCTTACTTTCTTCTGCCTCAACCTTCTAGCAAGACCACCAGCCCAGGCAATAGAGGCCAGCCTAGCCTTCTTGGCTTTTAGGTCCTATAGAAAATCCTGAGGGGGACAGATCTGTGCCAATGCAGATGTATCACCTCCAAGCCAGCAGGGCCCCTGTGTTGCTAGGCCTGGATCAGATTCTCTCCTATTTCCCATAAGGAGGCTTTGCCCTGTCCCCTCCTCTCACCTTCCTTCTCATCAGGGGAGGATTTCGGGCCAAAGGTGGCCCCTCCACTTCTTTTCCTGCTCTCTCCTCCCTGCCACAGTCTTATAAATCTGTGTGTATCCATGGTCATTCTAGCTTCACAGCCCGAACTACTCCCTAGGTTTCAGACTTACATATCCACCTTCCCCCTGGATGCTTCCACTCGGATGCACATATATATATATATATTTTAAGATTTCATTTATTCATTCATGAGAGACACAGAGAGAGAGGCAGAGACCCAGGCAGAGGGAGAAGCAGGCTCCACACAGGGAGCCCAATGTGGGACTCGATCCTGGATCTCCAGGATCAGGCCCTGGGCCAAAGGCGGCGCTAAACCGCCGAGCCACCAGAGCTGCCCTTTTTCTAGGGTTTATTTATTTATTTTTTAAAGATTTTATCGGATGCACATAGATCTTTCATATTCAACATGTCTCAGACTGAATCATTTCACCCAGCCACTCCCCCACTACTTGCTTCTCTTCCTGTGGTTTCTCTCTCCTAGGGTGGTACCACTCTCCCCACACAGTCACCGTTGCTAATAACCTGAGGATCGTTGTTGTCTCACTTCTCAGGTTAAATCTTGGCCCAACTATTTCCTGAATCAGTTCCCTATACTCCTTTCCTCAGGTCATTGCTTCTTGTTTGGATGCATATAACTATCTCCTGAAGGGTCCTTAGGCCTCTACTCTGTTCCCTTCAAATCTGTGCTCCATGGGCAGAGTAACTGATCTACAGTACAAATCTGACCGTAACACTCACTTTCTTTTTTTTTTTTTTTTTTTTTTAAGATTTTATTTATTTATTCATGAGAGACACAAAGAGAGAAGCAGAGACACAGGCGGAGGAAGAAGCAGGCTCCCTGTGGGGAGCCCGATGTGGGACTCTATCCCAGGACTCTGGGATTACAACCTGAGCCAAAGGCAGATGCTCAACCACTGAGTCACCCAGGTGCCCCAACAGTCACTTTCTTAAGCATAGAATTCCCTCTGAGGCCCCCAAGTCCCCACATGACTGGCCCAACTGCCCACTTCAGCCAGTCCCATGCTTCCCTCAATACTACAGCAACACCCAACTTTACTCTTTACATGCTCTGAAGATCCTTGAAGCCACTGGGGTCATAGGTGGGTGCTCTGCCTGGATGCTGCTGGAATATCCTCTGTCTGTGCTCATTACACCCTTCATAAAGCTTTTTGTATGTCTGCCTCCCAGTACCATAAGGGCAAGAGCTAACTCTTTATCTCAGAATCTCAGTGCCTAGGACAGTGCTTATCATACAGCAGGTACTCAATTCATGCTCATGAATGAAGATTCTGAGAAGGTCCCTGTTGAAGGTATGGAAAACACTCATTTAGATATGCTTGCCTTGCTCTGAATGAACATTTCCTTCTCAGGAGAGCCAAAGTGTGTGTGTGTGTGTGTGTGTGTGTGTGTGTGTGTATTTATCTGTGAAATCTGATCCTTTGCCTGAGAGCCTCTCCATCAATTAATCATGATTGGCCATTTGCACAAAACCTCTTCTCCCAAAGCACTTTGCACAGAGGGGGCGAGCTCTCCATCCTGCCAGAGCTGTGGGCTCATTTCCCACCACATGACTGGCCTTGGCAGTAGACTCATACCCATGCCTCTCACTGGAACCCCATAGCATCCCTAGGAGGCAAGCCAGAAAGGAGCATTGCCCCCCCCCCCCCAATTTTTAAAATAAGAAAACTTGTTCATGGGCACTTGGCTGGCTCAGTCAGAAGAGTATGTGACTCTTGGTCTCAGGGTCATGAGCTCAAGCCCCACATTAGGTGTAGAGATTACTAAAAAAATAAACAGGGAAAAAAAGAAAAAGAAAAAAGAAAACTTGTTCATAGGAGGTGAGGTGATGGTCCAAGGGTGCAAAGTGAGTCAGGTATTTGTTCTTTCCTACTGTATCGTGGACAATTCTGCCCTTTGCCCTTTGGGGCTGCTGAAATACTCTGTAGTGCCACAGACCATGAGCTCTGTGGGAAATTGCCTCAGACAGGGAGGATTGAGATATTACCCCTGCCCATCAGTCATAATACATCTTACATGTCAGCTGTTCTCTTAGGTAGGGAACAGGCACCCACCCAAGCTGACTCAAACAATAAAGGAGGACTCAGAATCCAAATGCACAAAGTCATCCTAGGAACTAGACAAGCACTTTGTCTCTTGTGCTGGACCACAAGTCTTTCCTCTCTGTATTTCTTTCTTTTTTTTTTTAAGATTTTATTTATTTATTCATGATAGACATAGAGAAAGAGAGAGGCAGAGACAGAGGCAGAGGGAGAAGCAGGCTCCACGCCAGGAGCGCGACGCGGGACTTGATCCCGGGACTCCAGGACCACGCCCCAGGCCAAAGGCAGGCGCTGAACCGCTGAGCCACCCAGGGATTCCCCGCTCTCTGTATTTCTAATCTGATCCCTTTTCATAAAACCTTAAGCATTGTTTTTACAAGGCCCCAAGTGACTGTCAGCCCTGAGTTGGCCTGGCTCACAACTGCAGGACCCACCACCACAAAAGCAGAGTCAGAGCCTTAGGAGCACTTGGCTGGCTCAGCCCAGGCAATAGTTGTTTCTCCCAGGTTGGCCTTCCAGCTTCCAGCTTCATCACCTGGAACATGGGCGAAGGAGTTGGGCAATCTGGTAGTGGGTAGCAGAGGTAGTGGGTAGAGGAAATCCTAGGAGGGATATAGGTAGGGAGCCAATTACAAGTGGAGGGAACAATTGTGAGATGTTGAGATTGAGTGGGTGTCCTGAGTAACCAACCCACTTAGGTTCTCTCTGCCTTCTGCTGTCTTTGACTAGATACCTCTCAACTCTAAAGATGGAAGTTAAGTTGTAGAAGCTTGACAGGAATGCAAGCAATTCCCGTTCACTGAAACACAGACTGCTTGGTGGAGTACAACTGACTATTGCCTTGTGGGTATTGACCAGTTTCGAATCCATTTCTAAAATCACATCAGCATTCCTTATCTGACTATCTATGGGTAATACTTTGAGTTCTCTTTTGAATTGGTTGTAATATTTTAGTGCTTCTCTCATTAATTGATGAATTAAAATAAATCTTCAACACATGTTAATTTTATATCTGAGGAGAATCATGATTGTATCCACTTTTAAAATGTATCATGGGGGACGCTTGGGTGGCTCAGCGGTTGAGCGTCTGCCTTTGGCTCAGGGCATGATCCTAGGGTTCTGGGATCAAGTCCCACATTGGGTTCCCTGCATGGAGCCTACTTCTCCCTCTGCCTATGTCTCTGCCTCTCTCTCTCTCTCTGTGTCTCTATGAATAAATAAATAAAATCTTAAAAAAAAAAGTATCATGAAGGGGCAGAGTCTGGCTGGCTTGGTGAGGTAGAGTGTGTGGCTCTTGATTTTAAGGTCCTGAGTTTCAGTCCCATGTTAAAAGAATTTCAGTGGAAGTTGTCCTGGCAAAAATTTAAGGGCCATTTTTTTCTTTTTCTTTTTTTATTATTATCTTTATTCTTCTTATTTCTTTATATTTTTAAAAATATTTTTAAATTTATTTACTTAGAGATTGAGAGAGATTGAGCATGAGTAGAAGCAGATTCCTCACTGATCAGGGAGCACAATGTGGGCTCAATCCCAGGACCCCAAGATCATGATCTGAGGTGGAGTCAGACACCTAACCGACTGAGCCGCCTAGGCACCTCTCTATTGTTTGGACTTTTCAGACAATAAAAAAAAATTGCAAACCTAATATATGTTAAATTCTAAAGGAAAATGCAAACTAAATAGTGCAAAATTACATTTTGGCATACTACTACAAGCCAGCCATGGGTAGGCAGAGGTAGTTGTTAGGACATGCTGCCTGCCCCTCAGGGAAGAGCATGAGGTTCAGGCTCCATCCATAGGCCAAAGTGTTCCAGGCACCCACAACAGTCACCTTGTGTCAGGAGCTGCCCAGGTGAGCAGACTTCCTCATTGTTCAATACATGCTGCATCTCCTCCCTCCTGCCCCTTGGCAGCCCAACCCTGGAACACTGATGGCAGCTCATGCCAGAATGGGATTTCTTCCTCCTGCCTTTCCTCCCCTAACAACCTGAGAGGTATCCTGCCCTCCCTAGCTTACAGCTGAAAGGGAGAATCACTGCCAAATCTCTGCTTCCACAACAATGCACTTCTGAGAAGAGGACATAGAATTTCTGTCAACTGAATCCTGTTTTCCTCCTGACTTACATGATGGTCTAGATATGCTCTGGCTTCCATTGCTGTGGGTGGTTCATCCACTGTCAATGGTCCCAACACTTCATATTTTTCTATCTTCATGAAACCAACCTATAAACTGGGATTTATTTAAGTACAATCTCTGGGATGTCTGAGTGGCTCAGCGGTTTAGTGTCTGTCTTCGGCCCAGGGAGTGATGCTGGAGTCCTGGGATGGAGTCCCACATCAGGCTCCCTGCATGGAGCCTGCTTCTCCCTCTGCCTGTGTCTCTGCCCCCCTCTCTGTGTGTCTCTCATGAATAAATAAATAAAATCTTTTTTTTTAAAGTAAAATCTCTTATAAAAGCAAAACCTTCCTTCTAGGAATCCTTCTGTCAATCAAACCTGGACATTTGTCTCTGCTGTTTTCTAAGCATATATGTATGGTAGGGGAGACAATATCCACAGGCAGTGGGACCATGTCTCAACCCCAGGAGGCCCCCTGACCTTTGGCATAAGTACCTGTAGTCCCTTGCATTTATCACATCAGCACAGGAGTGCTTCCTTAATGAACTCTGGCCTAGAAGGACCAAGGACAAAGGAAGGCATGAGCCCTGTGCCTCCCATTACTTGCTGGACACTCAACTGGCCTGACAAGGGCTGGCCTTTCTCACTTTTACCCACTAAGCATGAAGCCACAGCCACCCCTGAATCCAGGGTAGTATGCTCCAGGTGCTCCAGAAAGCTTCCCAAGGAGCTTACCACTGTTGTACAGAGGGAGTCTTACCTTTATTGCCTCTACTTGAGAATGTTTGAGCCTGGACTCCCAGTGTTGTCTGACTACATCCCTTTCTCCCTTAAGTCCTTCAGTGGCTCCCTATTGCTTGCATGATCAAGTCTAAGCTTGGCTTTTTTTTTTTTTTTAAGATTTATTTATTTATTCATCACACACACACACACACACACACACACACAGAGGCAGAGACATAGGCAGAGGGAGAAGCAGGTTTCCTGCAAGGAGCCTGATGTGGGACTCGATCCCAGGACTCTGGGAACACGACCTGAGCCAAAGGCAGATGCTCAACCACTGTGCCACCCAGGCATCCCTAAGCTTGGCCTTCAAGTCCCTTGCTTCCCAATATGGCTCCAACTATATTTCTGGCATCCTCTCCCTATACCATGTACTTAAATGTCCAACCCCTCATTCACTTCATGCATACTAGAGTCCAACTTTCATTTAAGTCTAAAGGTAGTTTCCAAGTTCTCTTAGCTGCTCAGAATGCCTCATTTCCATGACAGCCTCTCTCTTATTAATTGATGTCATCAGAATTGCATTACTATAGCTGCAGACGAAAGCATGCTAGTGCCTGTTCTAATGCAGTGCCTTATTCTGGTGTTCACATCACCTCCATGGCTGCACCTGGGTGAACATCACACAGACCACTTTTCAGAATGGCTCTCTCCACAGGAGCAGCTGCAGATTCCTCCCATCTCCTAAAAGCTCACTGCTGTGGAGCTGAGGCAGTTGTATTAGGACACATCACAGCATCTCGCTGCCAAAGTGACAGCTACAATTATGTTTTGGCTGACAGCTGGAGATGAGAGAATGTACAAACAGCCAAAACCACATGAGCCTTCATGAGTCAGCAGTTTGTAATGCATGTCCAGCTGGTAGGTGAGGTGGGGAACCTGCTGGCTACAGACCTCACATTATTGCCAGGAACCCTCAGGAGAGATCCTCTACTAGATGGTGATAGTTAATGCCTTCAAGGGCTACCCCAGGACCCAGAAGGGCAAGAGAGTAGGGTGATCAAGCACAGGTATAGTCTAACCTCAAGGGATAGGCACCTGATTCCCAGGCAAGGGAGGGAGCAGGCAGTGCAAGGGGACAAACTTCCCAGTGGTGAAATCATTCTTGCTAAGCTGGCTGATGAGAGGTATATTCATAATGGGTAGAGGGTTCCTGTCGAGACATCAAGGGTACCACCTCCATAAAGGAGCCTCAGTGCCTTATAGGAGTGGGGTCAGGAGAGGGGCCAAGACACCATAGCAAAACCCAACACGGCAGCAGGGGCTGCAGCTTCCACATGCTGGGCACTCTGCTGACCCCTCTGCATACATTTCTTCTTTTCATCTTCCTCACAATCCAGTGAGGTAGGTTCTGTTACTATCTCCATCTTCCCAGTGAGGAAACTGAGTCTTGGTGGAATGTGATGGAGGCCAAGTAGCCAGCAATTATGGAGATGGAATTTGAGCTCAAACCGTCTGGCTCCAGAGATTGCCTGGTTTATGCCTCATTATCCTGGTTGGGTCCTTTCAATTCTGTCTTGGTTGCAGGAAGCTGAGATCCCTGGCGCATTCCACGCATAGGGTGAGTTGAGTTAGGGCCTCCAAGTAGACTTTGGCCTGAAAGCCAAGACATTACCAAAGGAAAATAACAACAGCTATTTCAGGCAACAGGTGCTGGGCTATGAAATTGGGGGAAAAAATAAAAAAGCTACCAGGATTTCCTCATTGTACCTTTTTGTACGTCCTGCGGAACAAGCATCATCAGGAAGCTGCTCCATGAGAGTGCTGCCTCTAGAGACAGAGGGCAGGAGCAGGAAGTGTCCTTTCTTTCTGCCCCCACAAGCCCTCTGGGGCAGCACCACAGGTGGCCTCCAGAGGCCAGGGCTTGGCTCTGACTCAGCCTGACCTGGGTTCTGGCCAAGGCCTCTGGGAAGGGTGGGCTCAGGCTCTTGGTATCCTCCAGGGAGTGCTGCTGCCCTTCTCAGGCCCCTGGTTGGAGCAGAACCCACCTATCCTCACTTTCTGTCCACACACATGCAGACAGGGAGGCCGCAGGCTAGCAACTCTGTTCAACAAGCTTCCAAATGGGGCGTCTGAAAGGCGAGTGGGGCTGGGGCACAGAAATGTTTGTATTTCATGTGGCTGCTGCCCATGAATCACCAATTGCATTTTGTGCTCTCAGCTCTGCGAAGGCATCATTTCCAGCAGCCTCACACCAAGCTGGCGAGCTGGCGGCCAGAGCCTCTTAGTGTGGCTATAAATAGCAGATCATCAACTCACCTCTTGTGAGCTCAGCACAGGCTCCTCAGTTCACCGTGTGTCTTCCTGCTGCCTGCATGTCAACGTCACTCAGATTTCCCAGGTGAGGCCTGGCTGAGAGACTCAGGGTATGCTCTGGGGGTGGGGAGTGGGGGTGCAGGGTTTGGGTTTCCAGAGCTGATTGGGGTGACAGTGAGGGCAATGGCAGGCTTTTGAAGAGCTTGACATTTCGGGCGTCATAATTATAATCTCCCGTCTCTGAGCTCCTCTCCAATTAAATACAGCACCAAGGGACTGTCATTTCTTTAGGAGTCCTAGAAATAAAAAGCAAAGGACTCATCAAAAACACACCCAGAGAATGCCACCTGAAATGGGTAACAACAAACTAAAGGTTTCATGCCTTCCTGAGGACTTGTTCCCTAACACTGAATGAAATACTTTATGGCTCTCTGGCTGCTGGAGTGAGACACACTGAATGAAAGGCTTGATGACTCCCTGGCTTGAGAAGTGAGCTTACATATTTTAGTATTACTCCCAGCTTCACAGAATGCTCCCTGTGTGCCAGGCTCTGTGCCCAGCCTCTGCAGGCAGCATCTCATCAAGTCATCCCAATAGCCATACTGCTAGCATCTTGCCTTTCTGCCGCTGAAGAGGCTGGGGCTTCTGCAGTCAAGTGAATGGGGCTGCTGGCTTCCAGAACCCAATCTCTGAACCACCATGCTTTCTGACTTCTGCAGGAGAGGACTGTCGGGGTATCTAAATGTACCCATGTGTGTGTCCACATACTTGGGTGACCAGCAGGATGTGAACTGTAGTCTCCTTTCCCCAACTCCGTGCATTCCATGACTTTAAGTAGGAGCCAGATGCTCAAGTCCCAGGCTCCTTTGGCACTTGAATGTCCCCTAGCACCATCTTCTTCTAAATCTGATCTTCTTCTAGCTCTCTTGTAGGGAAGGCACCAGCCTCCACTTGGCTCTCCAAGCCCAGTTCGATGGTCTTCCTCATGTCTCCTTCCCCTTAAGCCCTGAAACAGGCAGGGCTCAGGTGGGACTCCCTCCTCACCTTCCCCTCCCTAGGGGGAAGCCTCCCTCCAAACTGTTTCCTCCTCTGCCTCCCCACTTTGAGGCCGGTCTCCTTTATTGGTTTGTCACAATAGCTCAGGGCTCCACCCAGGGAATGTCTTAAGAACACAGATTCTTATTCCCTCCCTCCCTTGGTTCAGACCACCTGAAACCAAATCTCAGGGTAGAGGCCCAGATCTGAATTTTTTTAAAAAGCTCTTCCAGTGATTATGCAGCCAGGGTTAAGAACCACTTTGTCTAACTGGCTGCCTAGATGCTAGCCTCTTCCTGTTCTGAATCCTCCCAACCACAGCTATCAGTTTAATTTTTTTTAATGAAATCATGGATATGACAGCATTTATTCACTATAAAGAGTGATATCAGGCCACAGTATTATTACAACTTAAGGGTTTTCTTTTCTCTTTTTGCTGCACAAAACAAACTAAATGTTACTTTAATTTTCTTTTCTTTTTTCACTTAAATTTTTTTAAAGCATCCTGGGAGTTTATCTCATGTTACTCTCCTGCTAAAGATCCTTGAGTAGCTCATCCTGCCTACAGGAAAGTATGAAGTCCTTAGTGTGGTATTCAAGGTCCTCTCCATCCTGGTCCTTTCATTCTCCTGTAAACCCTATACTCCACCTACAGAGCTACCTCCCCCTGTGACAGCCTCCTGGCTCTGCTCTCTCCCCTTTGCTTATCTGGACTTAGTGTCAGCTGGGCACAGCAGAACACACCGAAACAACAGTGATCCCTCCTTAAGACTTTGAGCCCTCCAGTAAAAGGAATAAGGAATTATTGCTAAAATGCCCCTCTCAATTCAAGAGCCACGTGTGCGGCTCTCAATGAAGAGAGTTTTGTGTGGCCTGTAGATGAAAGGAGATCCGCCAGCAGATACAACACAATAGCAGTCATGTGTAAACACAGAGAGCAGGGAGCGGTGGGGCTCGTGATTAATTCCAAGGAGAAGGTATTCAGCTTTCTTGCTTTTACTCAAGCTCGGGAGACAGAACAGGTCTGGTAAAGCACTGGGGCCAGGGTCATGTCTCAAAATACCTCTCATGCTTTTTGTCCCCTAGTCCTAGACAAAAGCAGAGGGCCACATTTGGATCTTGTTCAAAAGGTCAAGAGTGTTTTACTAATATGATTAGTGTATGTGTGTGTGTGTGTGTGTGTGTGTGTGTGTGTTTGGACTTTGAAATCCTTTTCCTATAAAGAATGACCTACCTCCAAGTAAAATAAAAAGTGATTGTGTTGACTGACAGCAAGTGTTATTTCAGAACGGGGTCTGGAAATTGTTCTCCTCAAGTACTTCAGAGTGAAAATGAACCTGAAAGAACTTCTGGGTAAATGAGGCAAAAGAGCCTCTTAGGAATCTCCATCTGCTCCCTCCCAAAACTCTGCTGAAAACACCTACAAAGGAGTAAAAAGAGTTGCAAATGCACAAGGTCCATGAGAACAGGCGAGGAGACAGCAGCAGACAAAGGATGGTGCACATTTTTGGAAGGTGGGAAGCAGAGGAAGGAGTAGTGAGTCACACAGCAGCAGGGGGAGGCTGAAGGCCTGATTCTTGCACATTGGCTCTGGGGGACCGCCAGGGCAGAGCTGCAGGTGGGAGGGTTGCTGAAGGCTGTGAGAGAGCACAGTTCCGGGGGCATTGGGGTCCCACACCTTGCCCATTCCTATAGGTCATCTGAGGTGCTCACTGGGGAGGGTGGGCATAAAGTGCAGAAACTGTAAAGAACAGACAAAAAATCTAGATGCTAAAAGGTCAAATCCCAGCTCCTTTTCCTCACCTTGTTTTCAGAAAACCTGTGGGTCCAGGACAACCCTTATCCCCAGGACAGAGACTACAGAATGCTTTTCTGTAGCAGCTGAGCAAAGTCAAGGGAGAGACCTACACATAAAGACACGATATGGATACAAACTGTCAATGGAAGAGCCAGGTCATGACCATCTATCCTCTACAGGGAAGTCCACTGTTCAACAAGTTCCACCCAAACATGCAGACCAGCAAATCATTGCTTCAAAGCATAAATCTTTTTTTTTTTTTAATTTTTTTTTATTTATTTATGATAGTCACACACACAGAGAGAGAGAGAGAGAGAGGCACAGAGACACAGGCAGAGGGAGAAGCAGGCTCCACGCACCAGGAGCCCGATATGGGATTCGATCCCGGGTCTCCAGGATCGCGCCCTGGGCCAAAGGCAGGCGCTAAACCACTGTGCCACCCAGGGATCCCTCAAAGCATAAATCTTAGATATTATCAGACAGCCAAGATCCCCAGACATTTAAGGAAAGTGTCAGACATGAGAAACAGGTATGTGGGGTGGTGAGGAAAGGAAGAATGTCTAGGTTGAGGGAGAAGAAAGCTTTAAAAATGCTATAAAATCATCAGGGACAAAAAATAAGATTTCTATTTCAAGATTTATCATCCATGAAATGTCAGAATACCAAGGATAAACAAAAGACCCTAAAAGGACCTAGAGAGGGAAAACAGGTCAATTGAGAGGATCCGGAATCAGAATGGCACCAGACTTCTCAACAGCAACACTGGCAGCCGGGAGATAATGGAGTGAGGCCTTTAGAACTCTAAGTGAGACTTATTTACAGCTTAGAAATCTAAACCCAAACCATTAATTAAGGGAAATGGTAGAAAAAGAGATGCTTTCAGACACAAAAGCTCACAAATAATGGGCCTCTCATGCTCCCTTTCTCAGGAAGCTCTCTACCCAAGCAAAAGAATAATTCAAGGAGAAGGGGTGCCTGGGTGGCTCAGTCAGTTGAGCATCTGTCTGATTCTTGATTTTGGCTCAGGTCATGATCTTAGAGTCATGGGGTCAAGCCCTGCTTTAGGCTCTGTGCTCAGCGGGGAGTCTGCTTGTCTTCTCCCTCTGCTCCTTCCTCTGCTTGTGCCACACACACACTCTATCTCTAAAATTAAACAAACAAACAAAACTTAAAAAAAGGGGAGGAATCCAAGGATGAGGACAACATGCCCAGAAGAGACCAAAGGGATGCCCAGGGTGATGCTGAGGAAAGCCTTGATGACAGTGGGATGGAAGACCCAGGGGCAAGAGCTCCCCTCTGAGCCAGAGGATAGAGAGCTTCAGGTGAGAGATGGCCAGATCACCTGATAGGTATCCCCAGGTAGAAAATTATGTTGAGGGGCTATCAGACAGTTGTAAGAATTAGTAATAAGTTTATATATAAAAAAAAAACTGAGTAGGGACGCCTGCGTGGCTCAATGGTGAGTGCCTTCGATTCAGGTCATGATCCTGGGGTCCTGGGATTGAGTTCCGCATCAGGCTCCCTGCAGGGAGTCTGCTTCTTCCTCTGTCTCTCTTTATGTGTCGCTCATGAATAAATAATAAATAAATAAAATCTTTTAAAAAAACGAGTAAATAAAAAACATGAAGCAATTACTACCTACAAAAAAAAATCCATGAGGGATCCCTGGGTGGCGCAGCGGTTTGGCGCCTGCCTTTGGCCCAGGGCGCGATCCTGGAGACCCGGGATCGAATCCCACATCGGGCTCCCGGTGCATGGAGCCTGCTTCTCCCTCTGCCTGTGTCTCTGCCTCTCTCTCTCTCTCTCTCTCTCTGTTTTTTTTTAATTTTTTTTTTAAATTTATTTATGATAGTCATACAGAGAGAGAGAGAGCTTGCTCTCAGGGATCCCCCTGTTTAACAAATTCTTATAGATATGCCTTATCTGGTCTACAGTGTCCTAACTGAAGAGTTTCATTCTCAAAAGAGGATTTTTTTTTAAGATTTTATTTATTTATCCATGAGAGACACACTGAGAGGCAGAGACATAGGAAGAGGGAGAAGAAGCAGGCTCCATGGAGAGAGACTGATGTGGGACTCGATCCAGGGACCCTGGAATCACGCCCTGAGCCAAAGGCAGACGCTCAACCGCTGCGCCACCCAGGCGTCCCAAGAGGATTTTTTTCTTGAACTGTCGGGAGATTGTCTACCACCACTGACTAATTAATGGTAGGAATGATGTAATCATTTTCTTCTTTTTGTGCTGGGGAAAGTGGTCTTTGGAGTTAACAGAAGTAACGCTGAGGATATGAGTCCTCCAGAAGCAAAAATCATCTCTGGGATATGCAAATATATAATTTGGAAATACATAGATGTATATAGAGAATCAGCTACAATCCAGATATTTTAAAATGAGGAAGAACACAAATATGAAGTATTTCTGTTGTTTTGCTATTATTTCTTATGTGAGTAGATGTCAAGGGTGGCCAGGCAGGCAAGAGTTTTCCAAAATCTGATTGGGATCAAGGTGATTACTTACAGGGTCCTTTTCCACAAAACTAGTGTGAGAATAACTAAAGAGTTTGCTTTGCTAAGGCATTTTTAAGATTTTCTAAAAACAAATAGCTTTGGCCATGTGTTTTTAAACCGTAAAATCATTAATTATGTATCTCATTCAAAATTAATTTATTATAGATGTGAGATGACTGAAAGCTCAGTTCAACCCAAGGAAGTTATTTTGTATTTTTCAGACAACTATAATTGTTTAAAGTTTTTCTATTTAAAGATAACGTCTGACTTCATATAGCTCTAAATCTTTGGCCCTATGCCTTCCTTGAACAGCAAAGAATGAGCTATCTTCTACAAAATAGCCCTTCAAAGATCTGAAGACAGTCCTAGGGCCTATCCAATTATGTCCTCTGCTGCCCTGCCACCTGGTCTCCAGCTCCCCTCTGCCATCTCCTCCCTCAAGAGCACAAAGTTCATCAATGTGTGCTTGCAAAAAGGCCCTCAAACTGAACTCCTGGTATGGCCTGAGGCGTACAAAATAGGAAGAGCTGTAACTTTCTGTGATCTGAATGCTGAACATTCATTTGGTTAGGTAAAAGCAGCCACTAGATTGCTGTTTTAAGAACATCAACTTCATGGTTTCTGGCAGGGAGACTTGTCTAATTCAATAGAAAAAAACCTTAAGCTTACATTTACAACAGATTAAAATATTCATGCATTTGGATACAGAAACACCAACTTTTATGAATATAAATAATGGATTAACAGAAAAACTTTTGCACAACAGAAGCTAACCTGATTTTTATGTCCCTACCTTGCAGTTACCTTTGCACAGTAACTTCCTGCACTAGGAAGCCTTTGGGGAATGTAATTTCCACTGCCTTGTGATGTTAATTTGAGGCAATTATCATAAGTAGACTAAAAAAAGTTTTGCATATTATTTGTTCTTGTGGGGGCCCAGGGCTGTTGGCGAGTCAGGATACAGGAGAGACCATGGGAGAGGAATATTCAGAATTTAGAAATGTCTTTAATAGCAGTGGATCATAAGGTTTCAAAGCTTTTAATGTTTCCCAAGCTTTGGCTGGTAAAATCTTCCTCTGCAGATGCTGGAAAGCCAGCTTGAAGGGTTCTGAGAACTCTCTGCACTTGATATTTTTAATGCACTTGCATTTTCAGGTTTTCCAAGGCAGGATGGGCAAGAATAAAACTGCTTCTCTAGTCCATTTAGCTGTTTTAGAATAGTTCTGTCAGGTATAGAGGGGAAAATATTACCTATTTTCCAGGTAGGAGTGCTTCCAGGATCACTATGAATTTGGGTTACTTGCTGAGCTTATCAGTGATGGGAAGAAATAGGAAACCCTGGCATCCATGGTTCAGTGCACTCATCTGACCACCCTCTAGGAGACTTCCTTGAGCCATTTCCAGGGGCATTTCCACCTGTTGGACTGGCCCACCTTTTCAAGACCAAAATCCGAAGAGCTTATTGTGCTCTTACTATTAAGTGACTTTCTGTTTTTCCAGACACCTGTCCCTATATTAGGGCATCTAGGCTGGGGGCTTCTGTGTATCAGTCTCAAAGCAGGAGGCTGCAAAGAGAAGGAATATTTTGCTCAGGAGAGTCTAGGAACTCAAGAAATGTGAGAGCAGTGATTGCACTAACTATTCACTAGCTTTATTTATTTATTTACTTTTAAAGATTTTACCTATCCATTTATTTGAGAGGGTGGGGAAAGAAGCAGAAGGAGAGGGAGAAGCAGACTTCCCGCTGAGCCTGTTGTGAGGCTCTGATCCTCAACCTGGAGATAAATGACCTGAGCTGAAATGAAGAGTTGATGCTCAACCAACTGAGCCACCCAGCCATCTCTACCCACTAGCTTTAAAAAGGAAGTCCACAACTGGTACAAACGTTCTAGAGGGTACTTTGGCAAAACACAGTAAAAGCTTCAGAAGTGTGCCTGCTCTTTTAAATCAGGAATGTCACTTCTACAAGTTTATCAGAAGGATATGCAGACAAATAAATCTAATGTCCTTAAAAGTTCAGTTGAGGGATGCCTGGGTGGCTCAGCGGTTGAGCATCTGACTTTGGCTCAGGGTGTATTCCTGTGGTCTCAGGATAGAGTCCCACCCACGTTGGGCTCCCTGCATGGAGCCTGCTTCTCCCTCTGCCTCTGTCTCTGCCTCTCCCTCTCTCTCTGTGTCTCTCCTGAATAAATAAATAAAATCTTAAAAAAAGAAAAAGGAGAAGGTCCCATTTCAGAAGGAACACGGAAGTGTCTTGGCTCTGAACTGTCACACTCAATCAACAAGGATAACAACACTCAATAAGGATAATAACAAACCCACCAACTGCTTATTTGGTGAAATCAGGACGCAACTTTCAAAGTGTTAAGAGTTGTTGGAGATGAAAAAAAAAAGGGTTGTTGGAGATGAAAAAAGGCAGAATAGCTGGTGAAAAACCTTGAGGGAGGAGGGGATCTAGGGCCTTAGAGAGTTCAGAAATCTCCAGCAATTATTCCCTTTCAGAAAGAGAGGATCCTACCCGAAGGGAACTACAAGAACCAGGCCCAAACTGAACAAAGTGAGATTGCTGGGGATGGTGGGAAGTCTTGGAAAGCAGTGAAGGGGGTTATAAAAAAACTTTAAAAAGGGCTCTTAGAAACAAAGGCTGTAAAAAATTCTGAGAGAAAGACGAACAGAGAAGCTCTCCTCAACCAAACTCTGAAATCACAGAAGCCTTTGTGAGGTCCATCATCATGCTAACAGTGAGGGCTCCCCTGATCCCACCTCTCCACTCCTCTAGCACTTTCTTAGGACAAAAATCACTACAACAAACAGTGGAATAACACCTGCAAGATACTCAAAGTCAGAAAACTATGGGGCAAGAATTTTATCCACCAAACTGATCTTCAAATAAAAAGCTTAAAGACAAACAGTTAAGAAATTAGAGAATATTATTTTCATGAGTTCTTTCTGAAGAACCTCCTAGAATCATAAATCAGCAGTCAGAGCACCACTTGGCAAGGCTGATGAAATTGGGGTAAAGAGATCTTCCTTGAGTGTTGAATGTATTTAACTGTAGAAGAGTAAAACAAACATAGATCAGGGTGCCAGATCAGAAGGCAAATGTTACACGCCTAAATAATGTAGAAATTTCTAATAATCAATAAAATACTGCAGAGAGAGAAGATAGGGATAAAAATGAGCTTGCTAATTGCCTCAAATCAATAGATTCAAGGGATAGTATTTAAAATTTCCAAATCGGGGCAGCCCGGGTGGCTCAGCGGTTTAGCACTGCCTTCAGCCCAGGGTGTGATCCTGGAGAACCGGATTGAGTCCCATGTCAGGCTCCCAGCATGGAGCCTGCTTCTCCCTCTGCCTGTGTCTCTGCCTCTCTCTCTGTGTCTCTCATGAATAAATAAATAAAATCTTTAAAAAAAAATAAAATTTCCAAATCAAGTAGAATCTTAAGCATATTTAATATAAATACTAAGATTGATAATACTATTGACTGTATGATAAGGGGGGAAATGGATTAGATTACAAGATAATTTCATTGTGCTCATGGTAAGAAATCAAAAGATACCGTGCCAAAAGAGAGTAAATTAAGGGTATTTTTACATAGGAAACTTCTAGAACAAAATTACAAACCTTCCTAAATATCAAAACTATGTTTAGAAGAAGGAGAAATACAAAACCACATTATCAAGGGTGCCTGGGTGACTCAGTTGGTTAACTTTTGATTTCAGCTCAGGTCACGATCTCATGGATCCTGGGATCAGCCCCACTTCTGGCTTCTCAGTCAGCAGGGAGTACGCTTGAAAGACTCCTGCTTCTCCTCTCTCCAAAGATAAATAAATAAATCTTTAAAAAATACATTATGAAAAGACAATGTAACATAATGACAGAATTGTGAACAAATAGATGTCATCTCAATAAAAATAAATGAGTTTAACTCATTTTTTAAAATGGTTTTCTTTTTTTTTTTTTAATTAATTTATTTATTTATGATAGTCACAGAGAGAGAGAGAGAGAGGCAGAGGGAGAAGCAGGCTCCATGCACCGGGAGCCCGACGTGGGATTCGATCCCAGGTCTCCAAGATCGCGCCCTAGGCCAAAGGCAGGCGCCAAACCGCTGCGCCACCCAGGGATCCCTTAAAATGGTTTTCAAAATGGAATTCAAAGTACAACCCAACTTTACACTGTACACATCTAAGACAAAATGATTTAGAAAGGTTAATGATGAAAGGATGGGCAAAGAAAGGCATACCAAAAGATTGCAAATATCAAAAAGCTTAGGATCTGACAACATAAAATTCAGGACCAAAAGCTTTAACCAAGATAAAGATAAGTACCTCTTAGGGACGCCTGGGTGGCTTAGAGATTGAGTGTCTGCCTTTGGCTCAGGGCATGATCCTGGAGTTCCGGGATTGAGTCCCACATTGGGCTCCCTGCATGGAGTCTGCTTCTCCCTCTGCCTATGTCTCTGCCTTCTCTCTGTCTCTCATGAATAAATAAATAAAATCTTTTAAAAAAAGAGAGAGATAACTACTTTTTAATGCTAAAGACTACAATTCAACGTGAAAATTTAAGTATAAATATCTATGTACCAAATAATAGAGCAGGAACTTTCATATAATAAAAACTGTAGAGATTCAAGGAGATTTAGACAGAGAGACACTAATAATAGAGGACTTTGATTTATGTTTTCCAATCCAAAACAGATCAAGTGGTCAAAATTAAATAATGATCTAGAAGTCCAAACAATATAACCCAAATGGTAGGTGTTATTGATATGTATCAAACACTGTGCCCTGAGAATAGAGAATATACTTTCTTTTCAAGTGCTCTGGAATATTCATACACACACACTTACACACACAGAAAAGATAATGTATTAGGCCACAAACCAAACCTCATTAAATTCCTACAGTAAAAAAATACATCTAGATAGCATTTTAACAAACATGGACATTTATAACATGTTCAGAAAACAAAAATTGTCCTTCTCTTTGGATATGTATGGGGGGAGGTGTCTATATTATGTAATTCCATGATCAAAAGGAAAATATAAATTAAAAATGCAGAATTTCTAGAAAATAACAATAATGAATATACCATATAGAAAGATCTATGAGTTCAGCTAAAGTAGTACTCAAAGAAAAATTAATTATCTTGAATAATTATATCAACATAAATGAAAGAAAAATAAATGGATTAAACTGGCTCAAAAAGCTAGGAAAAGGGGCACCTGAGTGGTACAGTGGTTGAGTGTCTGCCTTCAGCTCAGGGCATGATCCTGGAGACCTGGGATTGAGTCCTGAGTTGGGCTCCCTGCATGGAGCCTGCCTCTCCCTCTGCCTATGTCTCTGCCTCTCTCTGTGTGTCCCCCATGAATAAATAAATAAAATCTTAAAAAAAAAAAAAGCTGGAAAAAGAGTTTTAAAATAAGCCAAAGGAAAGCAAAAGGAAAAATTAATAAATACTGAAATTAATCAGTTAATATAACAAAACTATAGAGGAACCTATTAATAAATAAGCTTGTTCTTAGAAATATTCAATTATGTTAACCAATTGGAATTTAAATAAAAACTTGAAAAAAGAGGGATGCCTGGGTGGCCCAGCCATTGAGCATCTGCCTTTGGCTCCGGTATGACCCCAGGGTTCTGGGATCGAGTTCTGCATTGGGCTCCTTGCAGGGAGCCTTTTTCTCCCTCTGCCTATGTCTCTGCCTCTCAATCTGTGTCTCTTATTAATAAATAAAATCTTAAAAAAAAAAACTTGAAAAAAGAAAAATTTAATTCAATGAATTAGGTAAGCCACAATCTAAATTAACTTGTTAAAAAACAGAAAATGTACACTCAAAATAAAAAATTACAAGCAGGAGGGAAATAGTCACACAAACATTAGGAAATAAAAAACAAAAAAGCAAAACAAAAAACTGTAAGAGAGGGACTCCTGGGTGGCACAGTTGGTTAAGCATCCAACTCTTGGTTTCAGCTCAGTCATGACTCTGATCTCAGGGTTTTGAGATGGATCCCTGAGTCAGGCTCTGAGCTCAGCACAGAATCTGCTTAAGAATGTCTCCTCAGGCAGCCTGGGTGGCTCAGTGGTTTAGTGCTGCCTTCAGCCCAGGGCGTGATCCTGGGGACCCAGGATTGAGTCCCACGTTGGGCTCCCTACATGGAGCTTGCTGTGTCTCTGCCTGTGTCTCTGCCTCTCTCTCTGTCTCTCATGAATAAATAAAATCTTTTTAAAAAAGAATTTCTCTCCCTGCGCACCTGGGTGGCTCAGTGGTTGAGCATCTGCCTTTGGCTCAGGTCATGATCCCGGAGTCCTGGGATGAACTTGCACATCAGGCTCCCCAGAGGGAGTCACTTCTCCCTCTGCCTATGTCCCTGCCTTTCTCTCTGTGTCTCTCATGAATAAATCAATAAAATAGCTAAAAAGAAAAAAAAAGAATGTTTCTCCCTCTCTCTTTGCCTCTCACCGTCTCTGTTTGTGTTCTCTCTCCCTCTCTCAAACACATAAATGAATCTTAACAAACAAAAAAAAAATTAAAAACTATAAGAGACTACCTTATACAATTTTTAAAAAAAGACTGTATTTATTTGAAAGTGAGAGAGTTGGGGGAAGAGCAGAGGGAGAAGGAAAAGCAGACTCTCCACTGAGCAGGGAGCCCCACTTAGGCTCTATCTCAGACCCTGAGATCATAACTCGAGCCAAAGGCAGATGCCCTACCAACTGAGGCACTCAGGCACCCCAACCGTATACAATTTAATGCAAATAAATTTTAAAACCTGTAAAAAATGTACAATTTTATCAGAAAACTAAAAATAGAAAACCAAAACTGACATCTGCATAAAATAGTCTGTTAAAATAATTTGAATAAAACATTATGCATAGATACATGCAGATATAATATTGTATAAAATATAATAAATAATTTTAATAAACAATGTCAAAATAATTGCTTACCCCCTCCCTCCCAGAAAACCCTCAAACACCAGGACCATTGTTTTATAGGTAAACTCTACAAGTCTACTAACCTTTAAAGAACAGATGATTCAATGATTTTTAAAATGCTCCATAATCTAGGAAAGAATAAAGACTTAACAGTTTCTTTTCATAAAGCAAATAGAAGTATATCCAAACCAAAATTAATAAGAATAAAGACAAAAATAAGATAATATCATTTATAAATATCAGTGCAAAAATTCTACATAGAATTTTAGCAAGTAGAATCCAAAAGCACATTGGAAGAAAAAAATTGTGGCCAAATGGAGTTTATTCTAGAAATGGAAATGAAGTTCAATATTAGAAAATCTACCAATGTAAATCATCATAAATCATCATATTAATAGTTCTAAATATAAAATTATATGATTGTGTTTGTAGGTGCTGACAATGCTTTTGATAAAATTAAATATTCTCGATTAAAAACAAGACATTCAGTGAAATGGAAACCAATGGGTACTCCCTCAAAACGAAGCAGTATGTTTTTTTCATACGAGAAAAGCAACAATTTACTTAACAGGGATATACTAGAGACTCAAATATTTAGGATATGTTGGACATAAAAACCAATGCAATGTAGACACAAGAAATAAATTTGTGGTAAAAGAAACAGAAGAGAAACATTCTAGATCTTTTTCTAGAGTATCTTCTAGAATTCTCTTAAGATTTTCAGGGTCACAATCAAAAGAACTGATGAGAAACTTTCTAGAAGATAAACTGAGGAGATGGAAGAAAAGATGAACAGAAGAGGGCAGGGGAGAGGGAGAGAGAAACTTGCAGACTCCTTGCCAAAGGCAGAGCTGGTTATGGGCTTTGATTCCACACTCCTGAGATCACAATCTGAGCTGAAACCAAGAGTCTGACACTTAAGCAAGTACACCATCCGAGTGCCCCCTGAATTACTGTTTTATGCAGATTGTGAAATAATAAATGTTTATTTTTCTTAACTCATTAGGTTTGGGGGAAATTTATGTAGGCATATAAGTAATAGAGGACAAAATAATGTCATTTTCAGATTGGCAAAGTGAGCTTGTCTCCAGCAGATCTGTACTAAAGGAAATACTAACAAAATTTTTCAGATGGAAGAAAAACGATACCATATGGAAGGTAAGAGATAGGGGAAAAATGAAGGACAAATAAAGTAGTAAATATGTGTATTAATCAAGTGTTTCATCAGGTTTCATTTTTAATTTTTATTATTTTTTAAAGATTTTATTTATTTATGAGAGACACACAGAGAGAGAGGCAAAGACACAGGCAGAGGGAGAAGCAGGCTCCATGCCAGGAACCTGATGTGGGACTCGATCCAGGGACCCCTGGATCATGCCCTGGGCTGGAGGCAGGCGCTAAACCGCTGAGCCACCGGGGCTGCCCCTCATCAGGTTTAAAATACACAACAAGGGATCCCTGGGTGGCTCAGTGGTTTAGCGCCTGCTTTCAGCCCAGGGCGTGATCCTGGAGTCCCAGGATCGAGTCCCACATCAGGCTCCTGGCATGGACCCTGCTTCTCCCTCTGCCTGTGTCTTTGCCTCTCTCTCTCTCTCTCTCTCTCTCTCTCTCGGTCTCTAATGAATAAATAAAATATTAAAAAAAATACACAAGAGACCTAAATAAATGGAGAGATCTACCATATTTATGGATTACAAGATTCGATATTATTAAGTGTTAATTTTCTCTAAATTGATCTATAGATTCAATACACCCTCAATTAAAAACCTAGCAGCCAGGGATGCCTGGTTGGCTCAGCGGCTTGGCGCCTGCCTTTGGCCTGGGGTGCGATCCTGGAGCCCCGGGATTGAGTCCCGTGTGGGGCTCCCGGTGTGGAGCCTGCTTTTCTCTCTGTCTGGGTCTCTGCCTCTCTCTCTATGTCTATCATGAATAAATAAATAAAATCTAAAACAACAACAACAAAAAACAATAGAGGGATGGCTGGGTGGCTCAGTGGTTGAGCATCTGCCTTCAGTTCAGGGCATGATCCTGGAGTTATGGAATTGAGTCCTGCATCGGGTTCCCTGAATGGAGTCTGCTTCTTCCTCTGCCTATGTCTCTAACTCTCTCTTTCTGTGTGTCTTATGAATAAATAAATAAAATATTTTTTAAAAATTTAAAAATTAAAAAAAAACAAACATTAGAAAAGGTTTCCTAACTTCTGAGTCACAATAATCAAGACAGTATAGTATTGGTAAAAAGATAGACACATAGATCAATGACACAGAATAGAGAGTCCATAAATAGACATACACAAATATGGTCAATTGATTCTTGACAAGGATATCAAGGTAATTGAATGGAAAAAAGATAGTCTTTTCAACAAATTCTACTGGACCAATTACCTGACCATATGAAAAAAAAAAAAAAAAGAGAGAGAAGGAAGAGGAGGAGAAGGAGAAGAATCTCAACCTCTGTTGGGAGACAATTCTTACAATTCTCAGTGGGTCTCATGTATCTGCACATCTTTAGATTTAGATACTAATTGCTCTTTTGTTGCAGACTGTCTTCTTAAGGATGTTTGTCCATTAAACAGGTCAGAGATAGTGTCCACCTTCAGAGTAAAAGGCAAGTTTGTTTACTGTCCAGATTAAAAAGGTAATGTATTGTTCTGGGCCAAAGGTTGGACAGGTTAGCTTGTAGTGCTTTATAAAAAGACTGCTGTTCCCTAAGTTTAGGGTTTCTCAGCTGTGATGCAAACCTACTGTGTGTACCTCCTGTACTTCATCCACCTGACCCTTCAGCATAGCTTCTCTGGGACTTGTGGACAAGGGGAACCAACATAAGCCTGAGGCCCTATGCTGCTCCCTATGCTGTGAGTCATAAAATTCTTTGTCTCTATCTAGGAGGCTTTCGTCTTTTGCTAGCAGCCATTGAAACTGTGGCATGGATCTTATTAACTTGCCAGTAGAGTAAAATCTTATATCCTTTACCCCTCCTGACAACCCATACCTTGCATCATATACAAAAATTAACTTGAAATGAATCATACAACTAAATGTAAAATCTAAAACTTCCAGAAGAAAACAGAAAATCTTCACATCATTGGGTTAGGCAAAGGTTTCTTAGACCAAAAATCATGATTCAGGGGCACCTGGGTGATTCAGTTGTTTAAGCATGTGCCTTTGGCTCAGGTCATGATCTTGGAGTCCTGGGATCAAGCCCCACATTGGGCTCCCTATTCTGTGGAAAGTCTGTTTCTCCCTCTCCCTCTGCCTACTGCTCTCCCCACTTGTGCTCTCTCTCTTTCCGTGTCAAATAAATAAAATCTTAAAAAAAAAAAAAAAAAAAGCATGACTTGGAAAAAATAGGTTGTATTTCATCAAAATTTAAAACCTTTGCTCTTTTGGGATGCCTGTATCGCTCAATGGTTGAGCTTCTGCCTTTGGCTCAGAGCGTGATCCTGGAGTCCCGGAATTGAGTCCCACATTGGGTTCCCTGCATAGAGCCTGCTTCTCCCTCTGCCTATGTCTCTGCTTCTCTCTCTCTCTGTGTCTCTCATGAATAAATAAATAAAATCTTAAAAAAATAAAAATAAAACGTTTGCTCTTCAAAAGACAGGATTTTTAGGGCAGCAAAACTATTGTGTATGTTACTATAATGGTGGAAGCATGTCATTATACATTCATCAAAATGCATAGAATGTACAACTCCAAGAGTGAACTCTAATGTAAACTATATGGACTTCAGATGATAATGATGTTCCAATGTAACAAACGTACCACTCTGGTGCTAGCTATTGACAGCTGTGGGGGTCTAGAGAGAGAGGAGGGAAGGGGGAGATGGAACTGCATTTTCTGCTCAATTTTGCTATAAACTTATAACTGCTCTAAAAAATAACATCTGGGTCTTTTTTATTTTTAATGGCAAGAAATCTAAATAGACATTTCTCCAAAGAAGATATACAAATGGCCAATAACCACATGAAAGATGCTCAACATCATTAGTTCTTAGGGAGATACAAAACCACAATGAAATACAACTCTGTACCCACTAAAATGACTATAATCAAAAAAAGGGAAAATAGTAATCGATGGCAAGGATGTGAAGAAATTGGAACCCTTATACCGTGCTGGTGAGTATGTAGAATGGTGCAGACACTGTGGCAAACAATCTGTTAGCTCTTCAAAAGATTAAACATAGACCAAGCAATTCACTATATATCCAAGAAAATTGAAAACGTATGTCCACACAAAAATGTATACATGAATGTTCATAGAAGCATTATTCATAATAGCCACAATGTAGAAACAAACCCAGATGTCCATCAAATGATGAATGGATAAACAGAATGAGGCTTATACATATAATGGAGTGTTTTTCAACCATAAAAAGGAATGAAGAACTGACACACACTACAACATGGATGAACATTGGAAACATGTAAGTGAAAGAGCTAGTCACAAAAGACCACAAAAGATTTCATTTATGTTACACATCTACGATAGGAAAACCATAGAGACAAAAAGTAGGTTAGTGGTTGCCAGGTGTTGATGGGAATGGGGAGTAATTTCTAATGGTATGGCGTTTCTCTTGGGTTTTATATTCAGCTTGTTTTGATAGTTGCACAAATCTGTGAATATACTAAAACCATTGAATTAAATACTTTAAATGGGTGAGGTTTATTGGATGTGGATTATATTCCAATAACAATTAAGAAAAAAAATGATGAAGTAGGCGGGTGGGTGTCTGGGTGGCTCAGTTGGCTAAGTGTCTGACTCTTGATTTTGGCTCAGGTCATGATTTCCGGGTCATGAAACTGAGGCCCATGTGGAGGCTCTGTGTTTAGAGGGGAGTCGGCTCAAGATTCTCTCTCTATCCCTCTGCCCTTCCCCCCCTACTCTTACATGCTCTCTCTCTAAAATAAATAAATAAATCTTAAAAACAAAAAGATGAGGTAGGAAAATTGATCCTTGTCTATGTAAGCACTCCATTTTGAGGAAATTTGAATCATAAACAAGTTAGAAATAATTACCCGTGGGGCACCTGAGTGCCTCAGTCAGTTAAGCATCTGCCTTTGGCTCAGGTCATAATTTCAGGGTCCTGGGATCAAGCTCCATATTGGGCTCCCTCCTCAGCAGGCCCCTGGTACTGGGCCTGCTTCTTTTTCTCTCGCTCTGCCTGCCTGTATGTGAGTTCTCTCTCTGTGTCAAAAAATATATATATTTTTAAAGAAATAATAACCTGGGCAGTAATTGGACTTGCGACAGGGTCATATAAAATGTTAATACTAACATTTTTAGACAACTTCAGATTTTGAAAGAATAATGTAACAATATATTATTTTTTATTTTTAAAAAATATTTCATTTATTTATTCATGAGAGTGAGGGAGGCAGAGGCAGAGGGAGAAGCAGGTTCCCCGCAGAGCAGGGAGCCCCAAGCAGGACTCAAGCCCTGGACCATGGAATCATGATCTGAGCTGAAGGCAGATGTTTGACTGAGTCACCTAGGTGCCCAATATATTATTTTTAATAATACCTATTTGTGCACTTTTGGGTTCTTATAACTTGCATGCATGTTTGAATATATTAGTATGTAGGTATATAGACATATATGCATATGTTCCATCATTATCAAAATGATGCTAAATAAGTTATTTGCTGGGTGACCCCTTAGCTTTTCCCACCTCAGTGGCCAAGTTAGCTGTGTAGCTATAGTTGTTGATAACAAAGCCTAGGTTCCTATTTTAGGGCCAGCTTCTCAACTGTACATCAGATGATTAAGAATTTGGTTCACAGAAGCCTGATCAATGTTTTTCTTTTCTTTTTCTTTTTTTTTTTTTTTTTTTAAGATTTTACTTATTTATTCATGACAGACAGAGAGAGAGAGAGAGAGAGAGGCAGAGACACCGGCAGAGGAAGAAGCAGGCTCCATGCAAGGAGTCTGATGTGGGACTTGATCCTGGGTCTCCAGGATCACACTCCGGGCCAAAGGCGGTGCTAAACCGCTGGGCCACCAGGGCTGCCCTCTTTTTCTTTCTTTCTTATTTTTTTTTTTTTAAGATTTTATTTATTTATTCAGGAGAGACACAGAGAGAGAGGCAGAGACATAGGCAGAGGGAGAAGCAAGCTCCTCTCAGGGAGCCCGATGCAGGACTCTATCCCAGGACCCTGGGATGACACCCTGAGCCGAAGCCAGATGCTCAACCACTGAGCTGCTCAGGCGTCCCAATCAATGTTTTTCAAAGTCTGGTCAGTGGCAGATGGAATCAGTTACCTGGAACCTTGATTCTGAGCATCCAGTGATAGGCTTGAGAATCTGCTATTTCAACAAGTCCCTTAGGGAATGTGATCTGCACTCAGTTTTTAGAGCCCTAGCTGTGGGCACCTATTCCTGATTGCTGTGGAGAAGCTAAGATTGTCTTTGGTTTCAAGGTCCTGTTCACATTCTTCCTGTTTGCCAGGGTGAGAGTGGTATGCCTCCCTATTGTTAACCATAATGGGACTTTGCTGAGCCTGGTACTGGGCCTGCAGGCACAGTCTCCTCATTACACCACCTGGTATTTCCATTTTGGATGGGGTTTCTGCCTGCTGGGGTCCTGACATCCTATCAGGAGGTGCAGAAGCAGCAGACAGCACAGTTGGCTCTGCCCCTGACCCCTACTCACAATATATTACACTGGAGCCCTGGATTGTGGACTCTAGGCCTAGCTCTATAACTTTTTAAAAAATATTTATTTATTTATTCATGAGAGACACAGAGAGATAGGCAGAGGGGAGGAGCAGGCTCCATCCATTGGAGGATCGAGCCCAACAGGGAAGTCGATCCCAGGTCTCCAGGATCACGCCCAGGGCGTGAAGGCAGGTGCTAAACCATGGAGCCACCGGGGCTGCTCCTCCAGCTCTATATCTTGCCCCACAAGTGATGAGGGATGAATGGGCATCCTCTTACTTTAATCTCTCAACAATCTCTCAATGGGGGATCAAATGATTTCCCAAATATTGTACTTGAATGCTTCCAGGGATGGGAAATTCACCATTTATAAGTAAGCTCTTTAGTCCATAGATCTGCTACCTGACCCTTGAACAGGCAGCAGAATTATGCTAGTTCACCTGCTCATCTCTTGTGAACATATCTATTCTGACTCTTTCCAACATCTTTTGGAAACAGAGGTGTCATTGCTCTGGTTAACGTCCTTCAGAGGCTCCCATTCCTCTTAGGATCTAGACTACAGCCCCTACCATGGCCTGGTATCCTTGCTGATCTTTGCAGCCTCATCTCCTCCACTGTCCTCCACTCTAGGACCCTGTCATACAGATTCTGGCATTCTCTTCCTAGGCCAGTCTGTGTCTTCCCATGGCCCAAGTCTCTTTAGTGGTTAACTTCTATTTTTTTTTTTTAATTTATTTATTCATGAGAGACACACAGAGGCAGAGACAGAGGCAGAGGGAGAGCTTCCTAGCCCGAAGCAGGACTCGATCCCAGAACCCTGGGATCACGACCTGAGCCAAAGGCAGATGCTCAACCACTGAGCCACCCCAGTGCCCCTACGTGGTTAACTTTTGTTCATCCCTCCACCCCCCAGCATCATTTCCCTGATCTCCAAGTCTGAATCAGGTCCCTTGCTTATTCATGCCAACACTCTGGGCCTCCCCTTACTAACATCTGCCAACGCTGAAGTTCTTCACTCAAGCAATTCACTGTCTCCCCCAGTAGAAGCAAAGTTCATTAGGGTAGGGATCTGAGCTTGCTCTCTTGCATTCCCAGCATCTAGCAAAGAGGCCTGGCAGGTATTCAGTTGGAAGGATGGCTCGCTCCAGCGGGGCGGGCCACCGCCTGAAAGGGTGTTAGACCTCTGGGACTTCATCAAAGGCAGACCCCCGAGCAAGCAAGCTACACGTCTAAGCCCTCCGAGCTGAGGGCATCCGTATGCGGGCCGGGTGCCCGGGGAGCCACCAGGGCAAGGACACCGCACAACTCTGGCTGGCACCCAGCTGCCACGTGGGAGAGGGGCACTCCGTCTTTGCGCCGCGGGACCTCAGTTTCCCTACCGGTTCCCCGCAGGGTCGACTGAGAACCGGCCTGCCTCTACCGCAGAAGATGCACGCCAGGCGCCGCAGGCTGGGGAGGTCTGAGCCGGCAGGAGCCGGCGAGGCCGCCGGTCCCGCGGAGGGCGCTCCAGGCCGGTCCTCCGGAGCAGTCGCGCGCCGCCGGGGTCCCTCTAGCGGCGCGGAGGCGGCGCGGTGCGAGTCGGGAAGGCGGCGGGCGGGCGCGGCCCTCGGCGGCGGCGGGCGCCATGGTGGGTGGCGAGGCAGCCGCCGCGGTAGAGGAGCTCGTTTCGGGGGTGCGGCAGGCTGCGGACTTCGCCGAGCAGTTCCGCTCCTACTCGGAGAGCGAGAAGCAATGGAAGGCCCGCATGGAATTCATCCTGCGCCACTTGCCCGACTACCGCGACCCTCCCGATGGCGGAGGCCGCCTGGACCAGCTGCTGTCCCTCTCCATGGTGTGGGCCAACCACCTCTTCCTGGGTTGCAGGTGCGAACCCCTGCGGGAGGGCTGACCCCGTCCTCCGCCTGCAGACCCGCAGCCCTCCCCTAGGGCTGCCTGCTGCCCAGGGCTGACCCCGCCCCCAGCCTCCAGCCGCACCGGCCCGGCCGATGGCAGATCCGCGCGCTCTTTGGAAAGACGATTAACCTCTCCGAGCCTCAATTTCCGCCTTTGGAAAATGAGTTGTGATGGCTACAGTATTAAAGAGTTAAAAAAAAAAAGAAAAAAAAAAAAAGAAAAGGCACCTAGTACAGGCTGCTGTTTAGCAAGAGCTCAATTTATGGTGGGCACCTAAATGCCACTGTTATTTGTAGTATTTTTAGCTTAAACCATCACCTTTGTGAACTCCATTGTGTCTTTGCTCCTTCCTCCCACGTGGCAAACGTGCAGAGACAGAAACCGAGATTCCTTCCATGTCCATACGAAGAAGCTGAGAGAGGAGGTCTTCTGGCAGGATTGTGGATTTTACCGTTTATGGCAGCATGTAATATGTGGCCTTTGGCTTTTTCTCCCCACTCCCCAGTCTGCTGGACTCTTAGTAAGAGCCAGCCTTTGCCTCTCTGCTTTTCCTGTTGTGAAAATAACAGATGCCTTCAAAGTACTGTTTCTGAAAGTGCCCCCTCAAATGAAGGTGTCAAATCTTGAGGCTCCCACAATCTTCTGTTTGAGTGTCCCGGAATTGTGTTAGGACAGTAAGATGATTTGTCTTCGTCCTGATTTCTCTGCCCCTTATGACTGGCTGACTCTATCACGTGCTCCCTCCAACTCTTAGCCACTTGGTTTTGTTGTCAGATGTTGGCATTAATAGAACAGGATTTGGAGAAGCAGTGCCAAAGGCTTTTTCTCTATTTTTCTGGGTGCCCCTGGGAAATCCTAGTTAATGGGTTCCAAGATTAGGAAGGTGTCCGAAATTGGACAAAATGAAGAAATGATGTTGTTTACATTAGACCAAAATTCCGTGTTTAAAAAATAAAAAATTTTGGCCATCATACCGTATCCACTAATATGTACTGCCAGATGTATAGTTGCCTCTATTTTTGCAGATCTTTTTTGTTTTGTAAATCTTGAAACACCTGCTCTATTGGCATTCCTACAGTCACTTCTGAATCCACAAGCCAGAAAAACGGTTTCCAACCTGCTGCTGAACATGTGGCCATTTCCCCTGTAGTATCGCATCAGAACTCTGAGAGTTGGAATAGCTGCAATTTCTTGTTAGCCCACAGAGACAAGTAATTCCTCCAGGGTTTTTGATTTTTTTTAAAAAAGATTTTATTTATTCATGAGAGACACACACACACACAGAGGGAGAGACACAGGCAGAGGGAGAAGCAGGCTCCATGCAGGGAGCCCGATGTGGGACTCGATCCTAGAATTCCGAGATCATGCCCTGAGCCAAAGGCATATGCTCGACCACTGAGCCACCCAGGCATCCCTCCTCCAAGGTTTTTATCTAACTACTTTTTATTGTGCAGTTACAACAAAGACCTTTTAGACAAAGTGATGGAAATGGCTGATGGGATTGAAGTAGAAGACCTGCCACAGTTTACTACCCGAAGTGAATTAATGAAAAAGGTAAACAGGATTTCTAAGTGCATTTGAAATGATATAGAGTTAATGGCCTCTGCTTTTATGTTGATGTGTTAGAGCATATGTTTACTGCTCAAGGATCTAAGTCCTTTTATTAAATTTAAAAAAAAAATTTCCTGAAGTATAATTGATATACAATATTCTATTCATTTCAGATGTACATTATAGCGTTTTTATACATTACAAAATAATCTCTACTTATTGTCTAGTTACCCATCTGTCACCATACAAAGCTGTTACAGTATTACTGACTGGATCCTCTGCTATACATCATTTCCTCATGACTTGATTTATTTTATGATTGGAAGTTTGCAGGTCTTAATCTCCTTCACCTCTGTGCCCCGCCCCCCCCAATCTAGTAATCAACAGTTTCCTGTATCTATGAATTTGTTTTGTTTGTTCATTTGGGGTGTTTTTTGTTTTTTTGTTTTTTAGATTCCACATGTAAGTGAAATCATACAGTATTTGTCTTCATTGGTCTTCATTTAGCATAATGCACTCTAGACCCACCCATGTTGTTGTAAATATCAAGATCTTTCATTGCCAAGTTGTATTCCGTTATATATACATATGTATAACAGCACATTTTCTTTATCCGTTCATTTATCTGTGGACACTTAGGTGCCTTTTCACTTTTCTTTCTCTGTAAATGGTATAAACCTTTTCATAGCTAGATAACTAAATTATACATTGTTAGTGGAGTAATAGATAAATTCAGCCTCTAAGTTTCCTTTATGAACATTGTTTTGAGCTTTTTGCTTAATTTTTAATTTGTGGTGAGAGTGCTACAGTTTCCACTTACTAAAAAATCTTGTTGGTAACATTAATTCATCTTTACCCCAATGGGTAAGGACCTAATAAGACTTGTTTGGCCCATCTGACTTGCTGATGGGAATGTAGATGGAATAATGCCCACATACAGCTGTTCCCTGTTCTGTAGGACTTAGTCTGATCTGAGATTGAGGACTTTACATGGTGAGTTTATTGCCTGTGGAGCCTTGTATCTGGGTTCTGGTGCTAGAGCATTGGAGAGTGTGGTAGAAAGCAGCTCAGATGATGGTAGAAAGCTGGGCATCCCAATGGCTTTTCAAGATCCCCTAAGACCTGCTTTTTTTTTTTTTTAAGATTTTTATTTTAGAGCAAGCATGAGCAGTAGGGGGGCGGGGAGGGCAGAGAAAGAGGGAGATGAGTCTCCAACAGACTCCCTATTCAGTGCAGAGCCAGATGGAGGGCTCCGACCCAGGACCCTGAGATCAAGACCTGAGCCAAAGTCTGACACTTAACCGACTGAGCCACCCAGGTATCCCTAGACATGTTTTTTCTCATTTGCCTGGGCCTTTTCAGGCAGAATTAATTGCTTCCTCTCCCCCAAAGTTTGTTTCTTTTGCACTCTACCTAGGCCTCTAGGTTGTAAGCTTCTCGAGGGAAGAGATGGTGCCTAAAGTTTTAATCATGTCTCCAAAACCTAGTGTAGACTTATCTAAGAGCAGCTCAGAAAATGCTTACAAAATTGACCAGAACAAGAGAGTGAAAGGCTGCAGGCCCCTGTTTTATTTCTGTCCTCAGAAACATAGGTAAATCCTTTCCTCACTCCTGTTGGGTCTTGTTTAGGTAGGGTGTATAAAGAGGTTCCCTTCTGTATGGATATCAAGGAACTAATCAAAGCCTTAGCTTCCCAGAAAGTACTTCAGTCTCAAATAGTACACCCCACTTGATTTCAGATAGTTTTGCTAAAGAAAGTACTATTTAAAATCTGGATTTGGGGGATGCCTGGGTGGCTCAGTGGTTGAGTGTCTGCCTTTGGCTCAGGGCGTGATCCCGGAGTCCTGGGATTGAGTCCCACATCAGGCTCCTCCTGGGGAGCCTGCTTCTCCCTCTGCCTATGTCTTTGCCTCTCTCTCTGTATCTCTCATGAATAAGTAAAATCTTAAAAAAAAAAAAATCTGGATTTGGGGTCAGGAATTGGAAGTTTGTGACTCTTTGGGTTGTCTCATGTAATACTTTAAAAAAATATCAGGGCAGTCCATCAGTGTCCCATAGTGGTGAGGTTCCTTAGGGCTCCGTCACAACTAGATAGTTGCTGGCTACCTGAGTGCACTCCACCAGGAGGGATAGGCAGGAGAAGAATGAGCTTTTACTTCCTAACTACTTGTGGCAGATTCTTTCTTTGCTTTTTACTCCCAAGAGGTATTTTGACCTCCTTAAAACTTTTCTTTTTTTTTTTTTTTTAAAGATTTTATTTATTTATTCATGAGAGACATAGAGATAGAGGCAGAGACATAGGCAAAGGGAGGAGAAGCAGGCTCCATGTAGGAAGCCCGATGCAGGACTCCATCCCCAGGACTCCGGGATCATACCCTGAGCTAAAGGCAGATGCTCAACCGCTGAGCCACCCAGGCATTCCCAAAACTTGTTTTTTCAAATCAATTTTTTTGTTGTACTTCTCTTTTTTAAAGATTTTATTTGAGAGAGAGAATGACTGGGAGGGAGGGCCAGAGGGAGAGAGAGACAGATTCCCCCCTGAGCAAGGAGCCCAATGTGGGGCTTGATCCAAAGACCCTGGGATCATGACCTGAGCCAAAGGCAGACACCTAATCGACTGAGCCACCCAGGCACCCCTGTACTTCTGTCTTGTAAATAGCTGTAGTCTTTCTAGTTATGCTGGAATATTAGAGATCAGAACTCTTCATGGTGTTTGAATCGCAGACCAGGGGAGACTAAGACTTTGTAATTGATAGGTATGTCCATAGACCAATGTGAAGAAAATATATGTATGTATGTTGGGCCAGGGTGTTTCTCTAATCTGTTAATTGTAAATTAATTTTGTAACTTTGCCAGTTTTTAAGACTCTTCTAGATTTCTAGATACTTCAATCCTGAGAAGGAATCTTCTGACGCATGTGCCATGACAGACTTGTGTGGTGTGGAAGGCTGTCCCTTCTCCATTGAAGGCCACCCTGGGAGGCCACTGGAAAGATTCATGGGAACTTCCCAGCAGTTCTTTTGTTTCTTGCCTGAAGTTTTTGCATGTAATAGAGGCTGGCGAACATTAAGCAACATTGCCAGCCCTCATACCAAGAAAAAAAAAAAGAAAAAAAAAACCTTGATAGTGAGCCATGCACCTGAAAGTGTCTGTCGTAGTTCTGCCTGGAATAGATCTCCAGCTCTAAAATTAGAGTTTAGGTGGGTCTTAATGCTAGCTAGCAAGTAGAAATGAGTCATCTGGTATCGTTAGCATCTTGAGACTGGACAGTGAAGGTAACTTAGGACATAATTTCTTTAAAAAAAAGTATAAATATATTTAAAAAAAAGTATATATATATATATATTTTTCTGTAGTTTTGAGGCAAATAAATCTTTGTAGTCTATCCAACTCTTTATTTTTTTTGATCTAAGAAATGAGCATTGTTCTCTGACAGGTGGTATTTATCAAGCAGTTGCAGTGTATGATTTTTCTATGGATTCAAATTCATTGAGCAAACAATCTCAGTTATCTATCTCAGTCATCCCTAGACACCTACGAGGAGCCTTTGTGGTGGACCAGCTTTACCCACTAGCAAACAGTAACAGCAGCAGCTCACTCAGGAAGGGTGTCATTACTACGACTGTCAGAGTTAATATTTCCAAGCCATTGTCTTAAGGAGAAAAAGAGGAATGATTAACTAGAAAGCTATCATTATTGGCTCACAGAAAGAATTTGTTAACTTACTTTCTTGGCCCATTTTTCCTGAGAACATTTTTATCCAACAAGAAAAATGGCAGTATGGAAAGTGACTGAATATGAAATGTGAATGAGAAGGTAGGAAAACAAGCATACTTGCATTTCAATAAGTTCTTTTCTGTGCACTGTGTCCAGTCTTGGCAAGGTCTAAGGTAATGGAATAGCCACTCCCTTGGTGAAAGATGATGTGATTTTAAGGCAGCAGTATTTGTATTAAAACAAATACAGCCTGTCAGATTAGTGGAGCTACCTTTTCCCTTTATCCACTAGAAAGAGAAAAAGCTAGAAAATGTATCTGACCCCATATGCAGTCTGTTACCTGGTGCCCAGGATGAGTAAGTCACATGCCAACACCTTGTGTCAAAGACCATACTTGGAGCAGCCAAAGCTGTGGCAGCTTCTGTGCTGCTGTAGTCTTGGTCTGTCCTGTGGGAAATCTGAAAGATGTCTTAGGGGATTTTCTTTTCCTTTGGAATAATGATGGTTTCCTTAGGTGATACTGCATTCTCCTAAAAGGGGAAAGACATTTTACATTTTCTTTTTCCTGAGGAATTTTGCTTTTTCATTGCTCAAAAAGACTGGAGTGACAGGCTTAGCTAGGAAATAGGTCATACCTTGAAAACTCTGATTACTAAAAAGACTCTCAGATTGATTCACTTCCACTGCTAAATGTTAAGGAAATCCATTCAAATACAAGGTGACAGCCAACCATGATTTCTTCACACCCAGCTTAGAAGTTGTCTAAAGCCAAGTTTAAATTTACCAAAGGTGCTAGAGAGCACCCAGAAAGAATAGATCTGTTTCAGTTCGCCACTATTTGAAGACATGCGTTTACAGTTTCTAATAGTGTGAAATCCAGAAATACATAACCTTCACATCTCCTAAATATCCTGAGTCAGTGTGAAATCTTGTGAATTACTACCTGGATTCAACTGATTTTAATTTAGAACAGTAAGTGTTTGTGTGATTCTGCTTTTAGAACCCTTCACTGAAGAGCATGCCATGAAGAAAGTTATATTTTAGGTATTTCTGTTATCACTTTAAATTGTGAACATTTATAGATCACAGGTGTCAAGACAAAAATTAGGCTTTAGCTCCAAATGGATAGTATGTTAAAATGTTTTGTTGAATTTTCTGTATGTAATAAAATAATTTCTGAGTTTACTTTCCATCTGAGTAGTACATAAATATTATATCACTGCTGTGTTTTAATTTATAAATTTGATTTGCTGGACTACATGGCAAAATAACCTTTTCTCTTTTTTCCCCAGCATCAAAGTTAAGGCAGAAGATTCATCACATTTTTCAACATCAGCTACAGGCTCAGGAAGGAGGCGGGGATGAATGTGACATTGACCACAGGAGCTCTCATAAGATCCCTGATATTTCCAGCATGTAGGAAAAAGGCAGTTGGAATGACAATCTTGTCTAGATTGTAGTTTTAAAAGGTCTCATGCTTCCAGTAGCTATCATTGTAAAAGTGTGCATGGATATTTATGTATTTATAAATCATGCCCTTTTTAAAAAATTTTTTGAATGTCGAACTTTTTGTTAAAAATGCCTATTTTTTTATGTTGTAATAACTGCAGGTAATGAATTTTATAATTTGAATTTTTTTAATAATGTATCTTCAAGTCTGATTCTGTTTTATGGTCTTTTTCCCCTTGCACTGAGGCAAACCGGCTCTTATTATATTCCTTTCTGAAGTTTATCCCATCTTTTTTTCAAGAATCAAGTCATAGGCCTCAGGTACCTACCAGCTCATGGGGAGAGGCAGTTTTGGAAAGACATCTGGCCATATTTTAAAATGGACACCAGAGGGCAGCCCAGATGGCTCAGTGGTTTAGCACTGCTTGTAGCCCAGGGCATGATCCTGGAGACTGAGTCCCACATCAGGCTCCCTGCATGGAGCCTGCTTCTCCCTCTGCCTGTGTCTCTGTGTGTCTCTCATGAATAAATAAATAAAATCTTAAAAAAAAAAAAGGACACCAGAAGCCACAGCTTAGTCCAGGCAGCCAGCTGATTTATAGAATCTCTAGAGGTCTCCCAGGCAGCTGAGTAAAGCCCACATTCTCTTTTTATGGAGGGAGCCTGAAGATTTGGTCTTCTAGACTTGAGGAGTTTGCCTTGCATATAGCCCCTGAAGAAATACCTGTTTAGTACAATGTTATTTTGCTCTGAAATTCTCACAGTAATTTTCCCCTTTTAGTTAATTTTCTCTTTATCCCTCCTCTTCCACTCACATTCATTATTTTTTAAGATTTTTAAGTAATCTCTTCACCCAAGTTGGGGCTCAGACTTACAACCTTGAGATCAAGAGTTGCCATGCTTTACCAACTGAGCTAGCCAGGAGCCCTCTATTTCTTACTTAATACTCACCATTAAGAACTTACCTCCAGGAGGAAAAAAAAAAAAAAAAAAGAAATTACCTCCAGGCATAATTACTGAGAGAAGGACTTCATTTGGGGTCAGCAATATAACAATCACAGCAGGATTCACTCATCACTGAGCTTGGTATTGGGGATAATAGTGAATAAGACAGTGCCCCAGTCTTAGCTTAACCAACAGTAAACCGAGATAATTAAAAAACCAGAAATGCTGACGAGGAGAGCTGGCTGTGGGAGCATGTTGCCTGAGAACAGACGAGTGGCATGACTCACCCATCGCTCAAGCCTAAGGCCAGGCATCACACCTTGGATGGGCCACATCTCTGCAGCTTCTGGCTCTAATCTGTAGTGATCACTGGAGTGGACCAAGTGAGGTCAAGGTCTCTGATATAACCTTGGACAAGTGACTTCTTTCCCTAGCTTTACCTGGGAAATGGAGATCATAAAAATACCTAGCACAAAGAGCTGTGGCAAAGACAATGATGTTGCAGGGCTATGCCAGTGCTCAGTGAGCCTGAGACTCTTCCTCACATGCACCCTAGCCTCTTTCTCTTTTGGTCACCTATACAAATTTGTGAGGCTTAAAAACCGTATTACAAGTTGGGAAATACAAGAGAGGCGGTGTGAGAGCATCTTTTCTGTTCAAGACTTAAGTCTCAAGACCTTGTAAGAAGCAAGTACTAACAGTACAGTTTAGGGTGCTCAGTTAACCATGATACCCTTTTATGTTACCCAGAATTTTTAAATTTTTTTTTTTTTTTACCATATTCATTAGAGTCTATAGCCCACCTGATGAGTTCTGTACCTTTGCAGAGGCACGGATTTCCCCCTGCCCATCCTGAGGCTTTGCTATTTGTAGTAAACGGCACTAAAAATACATTGTCACATCTGAAATGAGATTTATATTATTCTAAATGTCAGGTAATTCTGTGTTTCTCTGTTCTTCGCTCTAAAGTCTCTGCTGGGTATTCTTGTCTGGAAAGAGCCTGTCAACTTCTGGAGTCTGAAGACTACGGTCTAAGTATATCATCTAGTCATGGCTCTCATCGTTGACTAGTTCAGGGACACCTTTTGGTTCTGTAGGACTAAACACAGATCTTTAAGAGGCAAGAGTTTTAGAACTTAAACAGTCATGGAAATTGCTTCCTTTAATGAATGCTGAATGCACAACAAGAAAACTGCCTTCATGGAGATTATAGATGTGTGTGTGTGTGTGTATATACACGCATATTTATATAAATAAATGTTACAAAATATATATTACATATACATAATATATATTATGTAAAAATTATATGTTACATAAACTCTGGGGGAAGAAAAAAATCTCTCTGGGCTTTTCATTAAAATAAATACGTAGCAAGCACGTTAAAGAGCCTATTTATTGATTAAGTGAAAAGCAAGCCAGACAAGATTCTGTTTCTTCCCCAAAGTTTACTCTGTCCCTTCCAAGTTAGGACTTCCAGGTCTAGGGGTGGCAGTGTGTGTTGGCTACCCTTTCTCATTTTGGTTGTTTTTCTCACGATGCCAGCAGTAGGGACAGAGTTCTTTGCATATGTGCTCTTGTCAGGGAGGTCGGTCGGCCTGAAGCCTTGCCCACAGACAGGAGGACCAGCTGAAGAAGTGGGAGTAACAAAATATATCATCTGAAGGACACCTGGGTGGCTCAGTGGTTGAGTGTCTGGCTTCGGCTCAGGTCATGGTCCCAGGGTCCTGGGATCGAGTCCCACATTGGGTTTCCTGCATGGAGCCTGCTTCTCCCTCTGCCTCTATCTCTGCCTCTCTGTGTCTCTCATGAATAAATAAAATCTTAAAACACACACACACACACACACACACATCATCTGAACAGACTCCCTTAGGAATCAAGAAAGAAAGATTGAGACTATGAAGTTCCCTTTAGAAGGAACTATAAATTAGCTTAACATATCCTAGTCACAGGCATGTGAACCAGAACTTTCTTCCTTGACAGTACTGTCAAGCAAGGATGGGTGGCTCTTTAGAAATAATCCAAGTGGAAGCAGGCTCCATGCGGGGAGCCTCACGTGGGACTGGAATACTGGGTCTCCAGGATCACGCCCTGGACTGAAGGCGGTGCTAAACCGCTGAGCCACCCGGGCTGCCCTGTTAGGGCATCTTGAGGCAGGTCTTGGTCGTCCTGGCTTAGTGAAAGGGCAATTAACAGTTCAACCTTGAACTCTTAGGCCTGTTGATTACTAAAGCCTTTGCTTTGCTGTGAATCCTAGGACCAGAATCTCACTGCTTAGGCTGCATTTCCTTTCTCTTTGACATCTTCTCATATTAAGAATATCTAACTGAACCTAGATGTGAACTGGTAGAGAATTTCTTCTTCCTGATTTACTTCACCTCAGTGTAAGGATCTTCAAAGTGTGTGTGTGGGGGATGATCCTTTTAACTTTTTTTTTTTTAAGATTTTATTTATTCATGAGAGACACAGAGAGAGAGAGAGAGAGGCAGAGACACAGGCAGAGGGAGAAGCAGGCTCCATGCAGGGAGCCCGACATGGGACTCGATCCCAGGACTCCAGGATCACACCCTGGGCTAGGCGCTAAACCGCTGAGCCACCAGGGCTGCCCTCATCCTTTTAACTTTGATCTTTATTGGAGGATTCAGTGGAAAATTTCCTTTTTAAGTACCTGGCATTTAGTGAGCTGTCCCTGCTTCATTCCAACCCTTCTCTCCCTTTGAGGCCAAGTGGGGAAAACACAACATGTTTTAAATAACAAACTTACACAGAAGAAAAATGAGCAGCCACAATAAGCCCCACAAGACCAGGCTCCATCCCCAGGGCTGCAGAAGGGCAGACCACTTCAGTTCCAGTTGTGGAGTAGGGCTGAACATGAATTGGCACCCATTAAGTACTATGTAGTTACGCTGACAAAATGAATGCCAGCAGGCCCTGAACGATGTAGACTCAATCAAATGCCTGGCAGTCCTGGAGAGGGAGGTAGAAGCAGAACCTCTGGGATGAGGAGAGAGGGTCAGCAGATGGCCAGAGCTTACAGGTCCACCGCAGTTCTCCTCTAACACTAGGCACCTTGGAACCCCTGTACCACCTGGATCTAGGGTCTGGGGCTTGCAAAGGCAGAGGATATGCTCCTTTCTCCATGAACATGGCCTTTGCCCTATAACCGGCTGCACTGCAGATTGCCCAAGTCTCACCGCGTAAATCGATGAGACTGTACCACTTGGTGTGAGTTGTGGGCCCCAGATGACTGGGAACACTTGGGCTTGGACTATCACCTACAGTCCCACTTCCCCTTAAACCAGTTGTTTTCAACTTCTCAGGTGGCAAGACAATGACTCATGCTTCCTTCTACCTTTGTGTTTACCAAATTATTTTTTATGACTACGTTTCTCCTTTTATAACAAAACCCAGAAACCTGCTAATCAGTGTCTCCAGAGGATTTGGAGCTAGGATCCTGGATGTTCTCTGCTGTCCTACTGGCCTCCTGCCCAGGCCTGTGCACGTATTTCCAGAGGCTACCTGAAAAGGAGGTTCCTTTTATTTGGATTTATATTCCGATCTTTGGAACTGTACTTGTATTGTTGCTCTTATAACCTGATCTGTCACACTTGGTCTTGAGAGTGCCCTGAGGACTGTGCTATTCTCGAGCTGCTCTGTGCAAAGGAATATGTAGCCCATCAAAGAACCAACGTGTAAGGGCTAATAAAAGCCAGGGAGGGGAACTGTCTCCCTGGACAGATGGGTTCATCAATCTTTTGCTGGCTTGCAAAAGATCCCTTGTACTCATCCCTGGGATCGACACTGTCTTCCTTCTAAAGGCAACCTTCCAACTGTTCTGAGGAGTCTTGACCTGAAACCAGATTCAGGTGCTTGTGCCGGTACAGGCTTATAACCACAGCCCACTAAAACAGCAAGATTACTAATCCAGCTTTTATTTGGAGGTGATATTCCAAGCCTTTGGCCTTAGCTGACATGGGCTGGAATCTGATTTCTTTTCTTATTCTCTGCCCAGGATATTACCAGGACAAGAAGCTTCCAGTTTCTTGTGGTCTTTATACTCACAACTACCACAGTAACATAAAATCTCCCAACTCAGTTTTGTAAAATGACTATACAGAGGCCAAAGAGGTATAAACCTCTCTGCATTTGGCATTCTCTTATTCAGGAGTGCAGCCAGTCCAATTCAGTTGGTGGGCTGTGCTATTCTTGGCCAAAGGCCTGGTTCGTAAAGGGGGAAGGGAAAGGGCAACTTACACCTTCGGCTGTAGACAGGAAGCAGCATTAAGAGGTCTGCCTTAAGTGCTCTTAATGTTTGCATTTTGGCAGCCTTCAAGACACCACAGAAACCCTCCTGCATCCCAGAAGACTGACAACTAAATGGTAAAGGTTGATGGACCCTGAGGAGATCCTTTTAGAGATAAGCTCTGATCCTCTCTAGAAAAGTACCCAACCCAGCAGCTTTAAGGATCCCAGTCTTCCAGGTAAGACTTTATTTAGATGGCTAAAAACATCTTTCCGCAAAACACTGCAGAAGCATCATACTTGTAAACCAAGACTGTCACCATATAAAGACTTCTCTAACCAGCTAAAAAGTTATTTGCTTTGTCAGCAGAGTACATTCTCTCTAGTCTTTTCAAACATATTATTCTACAAGTGACTGATAAAAGCATCATGTGGCCAAGCTTTACCACTCAACTCAGTGGCAGTTCCTGAAAGCCCACACAGGCTTTTCACCCAGCCTGAATCCTCCATATGCCAACGAGGAAGCTTGGAGCCCTTCTTTCCAGGGTTCTTGATTTCAACTGGCAAGGAGCTCACGTTGCTGAGCTTGAGGTGGTCATATACTCAAAAAGGTTTATGCAAGGCACAGCTCATTTGGTCTTCCTGGCCCAACTAAAAAAAAGTCCTAGCCCATGCTATGAATAGGAGATGTAAAAACCTCAAGACATTATTAAAACCGTTTTAAACCAATGCAGCTGGGGGAAGGGAGAGGTAGGAAAATTACTGAAAGAGGAATGGCACACACACTTCTATCTTCTTTTTCAAAGATAGAGAAGTAAACAATAAAACTTTGTTTCTAATCTCTCTTCTCTGTCATACACTTGAACTAAAGATAACTAATCTTTTTACTCCTATCGGACAGATGCTGTTTTTTTCCTAACTAGATGGGAACTGAAGTTAACAGGGCTACCCTTGGCACAAGGCCCTTGCTCTTTTGACAATTTCATTTACCTTTAAAGCTTTCCAACTACTGACTTTTCTATTTACATAATAATCCCCACATAACTGAGATTCCCTTGGGACTCTGCATTACACTAAATGCAAGAAGAAAGGAATTGTAATAAATACCATGGAGACCTAAAAAGTTGATCCCTATCTCTTAAAACCTGGGAGAACTTAGAGCTCAAAATATCTTAGACATCACTCTAAATTGTACTTTATGAGTCCCAGGGTTCTTTCTTAGGAGTACTAAGTGAATCAATGAAGTAGACAGGTACTTTGTTTACTGAGCAGAAAATACAGTTATTAAATAAGGCACCTTTAATAGATTTTTTCCCCACTATCTTCCACCTACAGGAATAAGACTTTTTAGATCAGTTTTAGAAGTTATTTGTGGAACTTTTATTGGTGTGGGGACTGGTACTGACTGAAGGATGAAGGGGAAAAAATGTGGTTTATAGAAAAGTCATAGGTCTTTTATATCAGAGACTAGAAAGTGTTCCTATCTGCAAAACAAAAATGAAGAGGGAGAAAATGGTGGTCGAGAAAATGTCTTCACTGGGTAGATACCAGTCTGTACCCAAGTCTAAACTCAAGTATTTTTAAAAATGGGAGGGCATTTTAAAGTCTATTAAACTTTAAATAATTAGACTAATAGATTAGTATTTTTAAAAACAGGAGGACATATTAAAATCTAATAGATTTTCTAAAACAGAACTCAATCCCTTAATATCTCTTAAGGAATAGTCTACTTCTTGGCTAAAAGACCAGATTGCCCAGATACAAATCTCAGCTCTATCACTTGCTAGCTTGATCTTGAGCAAGTCACTTAATCTGTCTGTACACTACACTCATCTGTAATATAATTGTACCAACCTCACAGGATTACCGTGTGTCTGAAATGTGGTCATATACGTTAAAGTGCTTCGAATAGTGCCATGTGCACAGAGCATTCTATGTTAGTACTACTGCAGAGAAAATGCACCACAAATGCATTTAAACTTTAGCATGAATCCAGCTTCATACCAAAATAAGTTGTTAACTTAGTTCTAGCCTCCTGCTATGCCACACATTTAGAAGATTTACCTAGTTTAAAATTAAACCTTTTTAGTACGGTATAACCTTGTAAATTGAAGGTTTACATCTAGTACTTAACTAAAGAAACAGGAATCTGTTCCAAAGCTGAAGAAAAAAATGGAGGAGTAATTGGGAGAGGAATATTCCTAAGAATTTTCTCCAGTGGGAATGTGAACTAGGTGGTTTTAGGTGTTGAATTTAGGACCTAGAGCTCAGAGACTTCCTGCAAAGTGAGATGTAACCCCCTTCTAAGTATCAATACTTGAAATATTTCAATTTTACATAGGGAAAGGAAAAGAGATTAGGATAAAAATAGATTTTGAAGCAGTACAAACAGCATTTAATAAAATAAGAGGGGAGACTCTTGTATACCTACTGTATATTAAGAGTCAGTCATTGGAGTAAATGTCTCCAGAAGCTACACTTTGTCTCAGAGCTGAATATGAAAGCATCACATTTACTATGACCAAAAAAGTAACTGTAAGCATCTTTTTTTTTTTTTTTTTTTGGCCATTAATTCCAGTGAATGGACTCTCATTTGTATGAAAAGCTTTCTAAGACCATACAATTACTCCCAAATTTGCCAAGTAATAACTTTTAAAGGGAAACATCAACATTTAGTCTTCCAGTGTCAAACTTGGCTTAATAAATAGAAGCTGTAGACACTGCCATCCTGCAGTCTTCCAACAGAGAAGCTGTTAGCTTACTAAACTAGTAAGAACAGGACAAGAAACTATTGGGGTTACTCAAATAGCTGTTTTTAACTACTAGAAAGACTACACAGGTGGTTCAACAGAATTTACTTGTATATTTTCCATTTTCTGTACTATTTGAAGGCATAGGATAGCTTTGTATAAGCTTTCTACAATACTGTGTTTTAAATTTATCCAGTAAACTAAGATGCAGTACAACTTTTATACAACTTAGGAGATTAAAAAAAAAAAAAATCTCCACAAGAGAAAGCAACTCAGCAGGCCCTGATATTAAAACATTTTTCCAGAATAAACATATGCAATTGCATTAAAAGGCAGTTTTCAAATATTTTAAGTTACACCAAGAATCCTTCCAAGTATCTGCCTTACTAAACCAATGCAACCAATTCTTACTCAGTGTTAATAGTGGGGCGTGAATTTTAATAAATGTTTACTGTTTTACTTTCTTCATTATCAAAAATCTTTTAAAGTGCTATCAAGCAGCAAAGTAAGTTGCATTAGCTCTCTATTCCCGTAGAGGTGCCAATTCCTCATGGCAGAGGTACAAACTGTGAAATTGCAAAAGGTACAGTTTAACAGTAAGTAGTGCATGAAGAAACAGTAACAAGTGGCCTAAATACAGAGTTGGACAGAATCAAACCAGTTATGTCTATAATTGCTCAAGTGAAATGGATATAGTTTCATTCAAACATTCAAAATAAAGTTTGAAAATTATAATTGGTGGTTAGAATCAAATTTGAAGAATTTCTTGATAAAATATAAATCTGTTCTTTTGAAATTGGAAATGAAACTACTATCAATTGATGGAGAGCTAGAGACTTATTAACCCCTCCTAAACAGATAAGGAAATAAGTGACAAAGTCTCTTGCACTGAAGTTATGTATTTTAACAGCTTTACATGTAATATTCATATATAAAAAACTTTAAGTGCTTTTCTCCAATTTAAAAATCTAAAGAATTCAAAAATAAGGCATTCAATATTTGAAAAAAGTACAGATTTACAAAATGTGTATTATTCTGTCATGAAAACTCCACACCAACATTATACACTTGGAAAAAAATACAAACAGGATATATTACAAATTTATGTAAGCAATAACTTAGTTCACACCATGCAATAAAAAGTACATTAATCAAGATACACAAGCTTTTGTAGGTTCTAAACTGAAGGACTTTTTTTTTCTGCAGAATCCTTAAAACCTGTGGCACTTAAAATTTGTTAGCCTTTCTACTGAGAGGTAAATTATACACAACAATGATGAAAAAAATTAACAGACCAGTTGTCTATTATGAATCATTCCAGCTTTGTTCAACAATGGCCGAAACTCTTTTCTCATATTCTCGTTTGTTTTCCTGATAAAGCTGTGCTGCCTGGCTATTGGCTGGACTGTTTGGATTCGGTTCATCCAGCAGAGACTGAAAGGAAAGAGAAAAGGGAAAAAAGGATTAGTTGAATTGCTCTTTACATTAACATGGGTCAGATATGGAGCATAAAGGTTGTATAAAAGAACAAATTACTCAGGAAAGAAATGGCAGATATTAGTATATCTTCTGTATTTTTAGGTCTTAAATACTTTCAGAAATGGCTTGATCAATTTAATAATTTCCTGCTGCTAAAGAACTGACGCTTCCAAAACACAGTACTCAACTGCAGACCTCTAATTTCAAGGAAATTGGAAAAGAATATATATATATATATTTAAGATTTATTTATTCATGAGAGACACAGAAAGAGAGAGAGAGAGAGAGAGAGAGAGAGAGAGAGGGGCAGAGGGAGAAGCAGGCTGCATGAAGAGAGCCCGACGTGCGACTCAATCCCGAGTATCCAGAATCACACCCTGGGCAGAAGGTGGTGCTAAACCGCTGAGCCACCCAGGATGCCCCAGAATATTCTTCTTTAACATACTTAAGCATTAGCCAGGAAATAAACAGCTTGATTTGGTTAATATACAATATTTGGAAATAGCACAGCAACTAACATTAGTTAGTTGTATAATATTAGTTATTGTATAATAATATACAATACTTGGAAATAGCACAGCAACTAACATTTTCCAAAGTTAAACTTTATTTTTATGGTTTACTTTGCAAATGTCTGATAGTAAGCTGGGTAGGGAATCTTGTTTCCTTTAATATAGAAAATATATACACCTAGCAGCAAGAGAATGAAATAGGGAAGTTCAAAATGTTTATAAAATGACTTGAATTAAAGCAGAAATACAACAGAAAAAGTTTTAAAAATATCACAAACCAAAATTTGACTTCTGCTCCTTTTACACCCACATAAACTAAAACATCCCTCACTTTACTTCTAAAACTGTCATTCAGGGTCAACTCTGAAATAATCTGCCAGACTGGTTTGGCAAATGGTTACACTATCTGTTTTTAAAAAAGGATTTCTTGGATGGGGTAACATACTTAATGCTTCTCTGCACTTGGCAGTTTCCTGAGGTCACTATGGTTTTTCTAAGCAATCATCTTTATTTCCAAGAAGAGTTTTCCTTCTCCACATCCTCTAGCTATCCTTGATGGTCATAAATAATACTTGACCTGTGAGAACACTTGATTTACACAAGGACCAGGAAAATGACTGTAGGTTTGATCCAATGTGATCACTAAGAGAAAGGCAGGCCAGGGATGTCTGGGTGGCTCAGTGGTTGAGCAATCCACCTTTGGCTCGGGGCATGATCCTGGGGTCATCGGGCTCCCTGTATGGAGCCTGCTTCTCCCTCTGCCTCTCTCTATTTCTCATGAATAAATAAAAACCTAAAAAAAAAAAGAGAGAGAAAGAGAGACAGAAAAGCAGACCAGCTGTCTGAAAATCATGGGATTATCTAAACTGTGATATTGGTTACATGGGTGCTAGGAAGCAAAGTTTGCTCATGTGGTCTTTAGACTGCTCCTAAAGAAGCTGACTCCTAAAGAAGCTGACTATCCCACAGAATTTTGAAAATTCATGATGCAACCTAACATACACTTACCTGAATTGATGTTAAGATAGAAGATACATCATATGTTGGACTCCATCGATTCTGAAGGATATCTAAACATATGCTACCATCAGCATACACTGTAAAGACAATACTAAAATTGGTTACATATTGACTTTATCATATTTAACAGTTAAAGAGAAATCTTTGCCACAAACAGAATGCTTGGCCCAGTCAGAAGTTTTGAACATTATTTACCAAACCCTCTTTTCTCACAGAAAAACCACTGTTATAACTAAGGTCTCTTATTTTGCATCTTTTTGTCAGGAGGCTTTGCTACAATTAAATTTTTTCAAATACCCATCTTCTATACAATCTTTTTAAATCCCCTATTTCTAAATTCCTTAAATAAAGCTCCGGAAAAAAAAATTATTTTTTAACATCATAATTACATTCCCAGAAATTACTTCTAAAACAAATAAGTGTGAACATACGAAGTTTTATTTATAGGAAGTTCACTGTAATACTGTTTATAAGAGTATAAAATTAGAAACTACCTTGTGGTTCATAAAGAAGTGACTGGCTAAATAATAGTACATTCATATCACATAACCAACAGCAATGTAGCCAAGAGAAATGATACATATCTACCTTCTGTTAACTAATGCAGAAAGACCTCCACAATGCATTACACCTAAGATTCCATTTTTAGAGGATGTCCTTTTTTTACAAAATATTTAAATATTTTCATTTGAACCACGTAACTATTTTGACATTTTGTGTAGTCACAAAACATCTGTAAGACTAAATGCCAGAATATAAGTACTGGCTCTCTGTAAATAAAAGGATTCTTGTATTTCAGGATTTGTTTTTACAATATGCATTCCTTTCATACTCAAAAAATAAACTAAAAATCAAGTGATTAATAGATTTTAAGTCTTTAATATTTGGAAGGTTCTCCTCCCTCTGAAACTGAATAAATTTTTTTACCTGCTTGTGGGACTCTGTCTATATGACAAATTTCCATAACTGCTGTGTTGACAAAGAATAAATGCATTTAAATGTTATACTTTCAAACTTTGGAAAGTTTCACGGAGCAAGCCAGATCCTCTACCTAAAGACACAACTAAGTAAGGCTTTTGGGGGGAAGAGGAGGCAAATTATATCTAAATACTGTCATTTCTTTTTTTTTTTTTTTTTTAAAGATTTTATTTATTTATTCATGATAGTCACAGAGAGAGAGAGAGAGGCAGAGACACAGGCAGAGGGAGAAGCAGGCTCCATGCACCGGGAGCCCGACGTGGGATTCGATCCCGAGTCTCCAGGATCGCGCCCTGGGCCAAAGGCAGGCGCGAAACCGGTGCGCCACTCAGGGATCCCTAAATACTGTCATTTCTCAGGGCTCTCTCAATCCTCTTCCTTCTTGCCCTCCTGTATATATACTTTCTGGGCATAGTTATTCACTCTCATGGCCTCAATCACCATTCATGTGCTAGCTACTTCCACTTACTAGTTTTTTGTTTTGTTTTTTAAAGATTTTATTTATTCATGACAGACACACGGGGGAGGGGGGCAGAGACACAGGTAGAGGGAGAAGCAGGCTCCATGCAGGGAGCCCGACGCGGGACCCGATCCCAGGACCCTAGGACCACGCCCTGGGCTGAAGGCAGCGCTAAACCGCTGAGACACCCGGGGCTGCCCGACTTACTAGTTTTAGAGCAGATTTAAAGCTCCACTTTAAAGCAGCCCAGTCAACTGCCTAGTATTTATCCCGCATGAACATCAAACTTGGCAAGCCTAAAGAACAATGATCACCCCTGTAAAATCCATAAAAGTACAAAATGATTTTAAAATTCTGAACTAGTAACTACTTCTAAGAAGTAATCCAAAAGCAAACAAGAAATAAACATCAACTGACAAATGAGTAAACAAAGTATAGTATATACCCATAAAACGAAATTTCAGCAATAAAAGGAAATGGAATAAATACAGTTACAACATGGATGAATCCTGAAAAACTATCCCAGCTGAAAGTAGTAGTCACAAAAGACTATATTTATTTATTTATTTATTTATTTTTTAAAGATTTATTTATTTATTCATGATAGACATAGAGAGAGAGAAAGAGGCAGAGACACAGGAGGAGGGAGAAGCAGGCTCCATGCACCGGGAGCCTGACGTGGGATTCGATCCCGGGTCTCCAGGATCGCGCCCTGGGCCAAAGGCAGGCGCCAAACCGCTGCGCCACCCAGGGATCCCTGACAAAAGACTATATTTATTATAAGATTTCATTTTAATGAAATGTCCATAACTGGCAATCTTTTTTTTTTCTTTTTTTTTTTTAAGATTTTATTTCAAATAGAGAGAGAGAACATGGGCAGGAGGAAGGGCAGAGGGAGAGGGAGAAGTAGGCTTGCCACTGAGTGTGGGAGGCCAATCCAGGCTCTATCCTAGGACACTGAGATCATGACCTGAGCGAGGGCAGATGCTTAATCAACTAAGCCACCCAAGCACCCCCCCTAACAGGCAAATCTATAAAGAAACTACAACTGCCTAGGGCTAGGGTGCTGGGAGAAAAGGGAGTGAGTGCCAACTGTCATGGGATTTTTTTTGGAGATGAAAATGTTCTAAAATTGATAGGGTGATGGTTGCACAACTCCGTGTACCAAAACTCCCTGAGTTGTAAAATTTAAATGAATGAACAGCATGATACGTGAATTATATTTCAAGTAAAGATGTTTAAAAGGTAGACCAGAAAGTTAATAAAACTACTGATAAAAGACAAAAGAGAAACCATTGTTATAATACATTGTTAAATTGTATATAATACAATGTATATATAATACATTGTTATAAACCATTGTTAATACAAAAGGATGAAAAATAATCTAATACATTGTTTCCCTAAGGATGAAAATACTACACCTATACACAGATCCCCTCTGCACATTCTACAGTCTTTCCCACCTTGATTTACAAAACCTTACTATATTGTGGGTCAATTCAATAACAAGTCTAAGTCAGACAAAACTAAAGTGGAATAAATGTAAACTGACTCCTTCTAAAACTAAGTTAACTGATGGAGAAGTCCATATTTAAATGAGCAAAGGCTACGAAATGGAAAGCTTAAATATTTTGGAAAATAACTTTTCTAATTTGTAATCCAGAAATATACATGCATTAGAAGTGAACAAGAAGTTACGGAAGAGCATATCAATTACACAGAGTCACTCAGCATTTATAGTAAATAGGAATAAAAAAAATTTCTCCAAATGAAAATAGAAACGAGAGAAAAAAATGGAAAACTATATTTTAAAAAGCCTTAAAAACATATGAACTTAAAAAAAAAAAGATTTTATTTATTTATTCATGAAAGACAGAGAGAGAGACAGGAAGAGACACAGGCAGAGGGAGAAACAGGTTCTCTGCAAGAGCCCGATTTGGGACTCAATCCTGGGACTCCAGGATCACACCCTGAGCCAAAGGCAGATGCTCAACCGCTGAACCACCCAGGCGTCTCAATGTATGAATTTTTTTACCCAATAATACCACTTCTAAAAATTTATTCTGTAATACTCTCACAGGTATTTGGGAAAATTTTTCAAGAATGTTCAAAGTGCTGTTTAAAATTACAAACAGGGGCATCTGGGGGATTCAGTGGTTGAGCCTTTGGCTCAGGTCGTGATCCCAGGGTCCTGGGATCGAGTCCCTTATCAGGCTCCCTACAGGGAGCCTGCTCTTCCTTCTGCCTATGTCTCTGCCTCTCTCTCTCTCTGTGTGTCTCTCATAAATGAATAAATAAAATCTTTAAATAAAATTACAAAAAACTTGGGGTACCTGGGTGGCTCAGTTGGTTAAGCAACTGACTCTTGATTTTGGCTCAGGTCTTGATCTCAGGGTCATGAGACAGAGCCCCAAGGCAGGCTCTGCTGAGTGTGGAGCCTACTTAAGATTCTTTCTCCCTCTCCCAACTCACGCTCGCAGTCTCTCAAAATAAAATTTAAAAGTCTTACAAAAAAAAAAACAACCTGAAAATCACCAACTGGACATACATTAATTATGATAATCGCAGAGAACATTTTGCAGCCATTAAGAATGATGCAAAAGAAAAAAATGATGCAAAGGATATTTAACAAGGAAAGATGTTCAATATATTAAAATAAGTCATTTTACATACATGACCTCAATTTTGTATAAGCATTAATTTGTGTTTTTTAAAAAATATTTATCTGAGAGAGAGAGACAGAAATAGTGAAAGAGCACAAGTTGGGAGGAGAGGAGGGAGAAGCTGACTCTCCGCTGAGCAGGGAGCCTGATGTGGAGCTCAATCCCAGCAACCTGGGATCATGACCCAAGCTGAAAGCAGATGCTTAACTGACTGAGCCACCCAGGCACCCTTTTTTGTGTTTTTTAAAAGCTAAATTTTAAGTGACAAGTTCTTTTTGGTATCCTTCACATTTCTACACATGGATAGTATTTTAAAATCAAAAGTATAGGAGCATCTGAGCTCAGGTCATGATCCCAGGGTCTTGGGATTGAGTCTTGCTTCCGGCTTCCTACAAGGGAGCCTGCTTCTCCCTCTGCCTATGTTGTCTCTGCTCCTCTCTGTGGGTCTCTCGTAAATAAATATATAAAATCTTAAAATAAAAAGTATTAAAACCTTACCTGAAATTTGGAACCTTCTAAAGATTCTAGGGTACAAAAATGTAGCTAATACTGACATGGAAGCAATATCTAGAAGTGGCCCCTAGCAGTGAGAAGTATGGGTCAACTCTTAAAAGGAAGGAAAAAACTACCCCCACCCCCATCATTTGTGAAGTTTAATAAAATGTTACTTACCATTTGGATGAAACATTTTGGATAAAAACCTAACAGTTGGTGGTTTATTTGGATACTCTTCAGAAAATTCTATTACTAGTTTAAAAGTACCTAGATAGAAAACAAACCAAAATAATTATGGTAAAGACAAGCATTAATTTTTAATCTCTTCATCAATGAATTCCCAACCCATACTAATTTTTGCACAACCATACAAAAATTAATGTCACTTCTGCCTTAGCACATAAAACATACTAAATATACTTTGATTTACGTTAGACTGGTAACATGCAGCATTGGCAAGCACTTGGAAACACACTTTGATGTGCTATTGGTGGGAATGTGAAACTGCCATACTTTTGGAAAGCAATTTGGCCCTAGCTACTGAAATTTAAAATGCACATTTGGGGAACTACAGCTAGTTTATTATAGCTTAGAAGAGGGTATGTAAAAGATTTCAAGAGGGGTTAACGACCACATGACAAAGGACTTAGATTGGAGGCATGGACATTAATCGAAAAGGTCTCTTCTGTCCACACATGAATCCTTGCACTTAAATATGCCAAAAACCAGTAAGTATTAGTGTAACTGCCTATAGACCAATGTGGTACATTCTGCAAAGCAGTATTTTATGGTCAGTACAGACACAGGCTTTTAAAAAAATTACACATTTCTAACAAAGTCAATCTGTTCACAAGGTACAAAGTAGAACTCTCAACTCCAAATCTGTTTTGCAGAAATGACCATTATTACTGGTTTGGTAGGTCTTTTAGACTTCTATTTATTCATTATCCAGAGTTCTTTTATTTTGAAGAAATCCACCTGAAGGTTGGAGAGGTATTTTAACTACAGCCCCTTAAACATACTTGGTAAATTGAGACTTTTTCCTAATGAACTCAATAAAAGACATTCCAGATGTCCCTACAAGGTTCTTCCCTTATTTCATCAATGTAGTTTTAGAAAAACTAAACAATCTTCTCTATTTTATCTGATATTTTATCTTTGCATATTTGGTATACAACCGCTACCTTTTAAATCTTTTAAAATTATTATTACTGTTATTTTTAAAGATTTTTATTTACTTATTCATGAAAGACACAGAGCGAGAGGCAGAGACACAGTGAGAGGGAGAAGCAGGCTTCCATGCAGGAAGCCCGATTTGGGACCTGATCCTGGGACCGCAGGATCATGCCCTGAACCAAAGGCAGATGCTCAACTGCTGAGCCACCCAGGTGTCCCAACCTCTACCTTTTTACATTTTTTTTGCCCTTTGGAAATTTGGGATGAGGGAAGCTAAAGATACAAGCAAAATCTGTTGTCTATTTTATATTCCAAATATATCAGACTATTATGAAACATACAGTTAAATAGTGAAGACAGCCTTGTATCTAACTTGAATTTTGAAGGTTTGAATTTTAATTAATTAAAAAAATGTAATTTTAAGAATTTCAGCCTACAAAATATGGAACAGCCATTTTCAAGTTTTTTTCCTTCCACTTTATGGAGTCTCAGGACCCCCTTATACTCCTATTCCCAACCAACACCAAGCTTCCAATGGGAAGTCAACTGAATGTGAAGCTGGAAAGAGATACATGGGACAGCATACCATTTTATGTATTTCCACCAAAGATGAAAAATCATTTCACTTTTAAATATTGGCTCTTTAATAAATAGCCTGCAGAAATTCCCCCAATTTTTAACAATCTGTTCTCATGAACTCGTACAAACTGCCTCCAGTGCTATTGGATGTAACTATTAGTATTTCCTGTATTAGACAGTATTTAACTTATGAATTTCCTTAAAAAGTAATTTCTATTTTCAATGTGAGGCTGTAACTCATGACCCCGAGATCAAGAATCACATGCTCTACCAACTGATCCAATCACGCACCCCTAACTCAGAAAATTTTTTAAAATTCACTAATTACTGTAAACTCACTACAAAATAACCTGAGTAACATTTAATGAGAAGTAATATATTTCCCCACAAAGTTAGTAAAAAGCTTAGCACTGTTTTACATTTTTTGCAAATCTTAAATGATTGACTTAATACAAGACAGCTGGATTCTCTCAGCTGCCTCTGCATTCGATTTGTTGCAATATGTTGTTTTGGGATGAGATATAGAAGAAAATAAGGCCTCACAAAAATACACAAATGAAAAAATATTTTCATAGTTTTCTCAGATAACTGTAGATACTCTTTTTTGGTTACTATACTAAGGAAGTGGTAAGCTTTTAAAGGTTAGCTGCAATGTAGACTGAAATAATATAAACTTTTTGCATCAGTTAAACTAAAATCTGTTACTCATTGCATAAATGTTTTATCCATCCATAATCTTCTAACATGATACATTGGTCATTCAGAAAATATTGGTTCAATGAATTATACAAATCTTGTAAATGTTGCCACATTTCATTTCACACTATCCATAAACATATAACAACTAGGTAATACTGCCTACTGATGTTTATCAGAGAAGTCTTGAAGTACTGGGAAACCATTATTTTATCAGCAGCAACAATACTGTCAGTTACTTTCCTTGATCTAACAGCTCATTTCAGTCACTTATGAGTCTAAACAGTTGAGTCTAAATTATCAATTTGTCTCTCATTCAAGTAAAAATGTTCCATGAAAAAAAGTGTAAGTTGCAACTCAAAACAATTGCAAAAGTGCTTTGCCTCCAGAAAATCATAAGAGAAGTGTTTTATGTGTATTTCCCACTTAATCACACAGAATATTTTAAAAATGCATACTCAAAAGTCAATAATTAATAATATCTACTTTTTTCATCAAGACGAATTTCCTTTGCTATCAAGACATTTTTAAGCGAAAATGACAGTTTTTTAAAAATGCAAAGAATATGGGGCACTAGGCTGGCTCAGTCAGGCTCTTGATCTAGGGGTGTGGGTTCAAGCCTCACATGTTGGGTGTAGAGATGACTTAAAAACAAAACAAAACAAAACCAGGGACGCCTGGGTGGCTCAGCGGTTGAGCATCTGCCTTTGGCTCAGGGTGTGATCCTGGATTCCTGGGATGGAGTCCCACATCAGGCTCCTTGCATGGAGCTTGTTTCTTCTCCCTCTGCCTGTGTCTCTGCCTCTCTTTCGGTGTCTCTCATGAATAAATAAAATCTTAAAAAACCAAAACTGAAACCAACAAATAAAATGCAAAGAATAGGGGTGCCTAGGTGGCTCAGGTCATGATCTCAGGGTCCTGGGATTGAGCCCAATGGGCTCCCTGCTCAGTGGGAAGCCTGCTTCTCCCTCTACCTCTGCTCCTCCCACTATTTATGCCCTTTCTCTAATACATAAAATCTTAAAAAAAAAAAAAAAAAAAAAAAAAAAGCAAAGAATACAATGACTATTAGTACAGTTTAGAGACAGTCTTAATTTGTACCAAGATGCTAAACTGCATAGGTCCAAGTTTAGCCACTAATGTTTTTGTACCATCACTGCAAACGCTGATAGAGCAAAAAAAGACAAATGTCTTAAATTATAAAGACAGTTTTAATTTTTTTTTTAATTTTTATTTATTTATGATAGTTACAGAGAGAGAGAGAGAGGCAGAGACACAGGCAGAGGGAGAAGCAGGCTCCATGCGCCGGGAGCCCGATGTGGGATTCGATCCCGGGTCTCCAGGATCGCGCCCTGGGCCAAAGGCAGGCGCCAAACTGCTGCGCCACCCAGGGATCCCAAGACAGTTTTAATTATAAGGAACCCAAGAAAGTCTCAGGGACTTGAAGGGGGTTTATGGACCACCTGAGAACCCCTGGTACAGTGCAAAAAGCTGAAGTCCTTAGAGCTACTTCTCTTCAATTCCTTATCCCCACTTAGAAGAAACCACTGATAATGGTGTGGTTTATAACCCTTTAATACCCACACACTTGGATGTATGTGTTTAGTAAAAATATACGTTTTTCTAAAACTTTGTCTCGAGACATATGTCCAGATTTGCCTTATTATTCTTCAACAAGTACATAATATTCCATAATATAGATACCTCATAATTTGCTTAACCATTTTCCCCTATTAAGCATTCAGGTTATCTCCTTAAAAAATAGTATCTTTGTTCAAATATTTTCAATGGGTTAATTCTGGAGACATTTTGATAATTAAAACAAATCTGTTCAATAATTTTTAAAAATCTATGCTGTAATTAGAGAAAATCTAAGAACCCGATTACAATCAATTTGAAAAGTGCAATTATAAATACGTATCAGGACCAGTTTCCCATTTTCCTGGCTTTTGGTGGAAATACTAAATTTAAGAAGTAAAAAGATTATACACAGAATGCTACTTATGGGTGTCAAAAGCCAACTGTATGTGAAGCTACTGGCAGGTCTTTCTTACTTTCTTTTAAGATTTCAGTTATTTTATTTTTAAGTAATCTCTGCACCAAATGTGAGGCTCGACCTTACAACCCTGAGACAGAATCACGTGCTCTGAATGAGCCAGCCAGATGCCTCAGCTATGAAAGTTTAAGAACAATTTCAGCTTGACACTTTATCAACATAGATAACAATGTTAAAAAAGCACCATTATCCACCATTAACCTACTATCTAGGCCTACAGTTCTACAGCCAAATACCAAAGTAACACAAAGAACTGGCAATGGAGGTGGTCAAGCTGATACAGAAAATAGTTTTAAGTATGTTGGTGTTAACAATTATTTACTTAAACGCAGCGTCCTAGTATTACAGAAAACATAATTGAGAATGACTTACCATCTTCAAAGGGTGTCCCTTCTGGTCTGAAAACAAGAAGATTTCTGATTAAAAGATGTTTCATTCTGCCTTTTCCTGATTTTTTTTTTTTTTTTTTTAAGTAGGGTCCAGGCCCAATGCAGAACCCAACACAGTGCCTAACTCCAGAGATCTAAAACCTGAGGTGAGGGATCCCTGGGTGGCGCAGCTGTTTAGCGTCTGCCCTTGGCCCAGGGCGCGATCCTGGAGGCCCGGGACTGAATCCCACGTCGGGCTCCCGGTGCATGGAGCCTGCTTCTCCCTCTGCCTATGTCTCTGCCCCCCCCCGTGTGTGTGTGTGTGTGTGTGTGTGTGTGTGTGACTATCATAAATAAATAAAAATTAAAAAAAAAAACTTTTAAAACCTGAGGTGAGATGATGAATCAGTTGCCCATACAAGCCACCCAGGCACCCCTCTTTTTCTTGATTTTTAAGAGTCAAAAGGATAAACACACAGAGAAAGAGGGGGCTTATTCTAATGATTTGTGGAGTTTTAAAGATACTGATAGTTTAGTACCATCTTAGCTCTAGATTTTTATAGAGATAGGCATAAAGGATAGCTATTCTAGGTTTTCATTTTAGGGGGGATTTACAAAGACAAGCCTCATAGTTTTAGCACCAATTCAGTTCATAAATACCAACCAGTCACTTTATAAATGTATATTCTTAAGAGAAAAAATCATATTTTCAATTCACATCAATAAGATGGAAATGCCCCTGCAAGATAATTATATAACACCAAACCAAGCATCCTGCTTCCCAACAAAGCAACACCTCTTGTTCAAAACAGCTAGAGAACTGATGTAACCAAGAAAGCCACTTTCTTTTGCTCAAACCTTTTCCCTGCCTCCATACCCCAATTTCATCTTTCCTAAGCAGCACCATCAAGCGTTATTTCTCCTTGCAAGGCACATTCAGGACCTCAAAGCATGTTAGCCTGAATTTAATGTAATCTATTTTTAAAAAGATTTTATTATTCATTCACGAGAGAGAGAGAGAGAGAGAGAGAGAGGCAGAGACATAGGCAGAGGGGAGAAGCAGGCTCCATTGGCAGGGGTGGGGTGGTGGTGGTGGTGGTGGTTCCTGCTTGATGCAGGACTCCATTCTAGGACTCTAAGACCTGAGCCAAAGGCAGATGCTCAACCGCTGAGCCACCCAGGTACCCCAAATATAATCTCTTTAGAAGAATAAACTACACTCATTTTTCCACTAGTATTTAATATAGTTTCATAACTAATTCAATGGCTACTCAGAATTGTTTATGAAGGTGTACCTTTAAGGTTTTAGTACAAACCCCTGGTTTTAAAAAGTGTGAAAGAAAAAGAGATCAAGTCCAGAAAAATAAAAGACATAAGGAAATTTTAAATTAAGAGGCATATATATACAGGGCACCCATATAGCTCAGTGGTTGATTTGGGCTCAGGTCATGATCTCAGGGTTGTGACATGGAGCCCTGCGTTGGGCTTGGCACGTGGTGTGGAGTCTGCTTGAGATTTTCTCTCTCTCTCCCCCCTCTACTCCTGCCTCTATTAAAAAAAAAAAAAAAAGTGTTATATATATAACATGTGATACATTTCTCATGAATTCTTGCCACACTGGAAGCTCTGGGTATTTTTTAGTTCTTAGTCTTTTTACAGTTCCAAAAGAATGCAAGCATAAACATTTGCTTGGTACAATTTATTCTGTACAATAATTTACCTTTTCTTGTTTAATTTTTATCAGATAAAACCCAAAGTGATTGTAAAATCATAAATAATACAACACAAATTTTAGTTAACTGCAGAAATACTTAACAGAATTTCTTTTCTAATTTACTTTGCAGTTTCTGTAAGAGCCCTCAATTCCACCTCAGCCTCTTTGCCTACTTGCTACATTCACTTTTCTTAAAAGAATTACTATACCTATCATTTTTTATATCTTTCCACTCACCCAAATATAACTGCATTCCACTGCATAATGTTGTTTTCAGATGGTGCGCCACTGACACCCACAGGTGGGTCCTCTTGCAATCTAGAAATCCAGAGTAGTAATTTTCAAAGTTGAACATTAAGGTTGCTATGAAGGCCAAAGAGAACCCTTATGGACTATTCTACCTACTTTAACACCATTTCCTTGTTCTTGTGCTTAGAGGGAAAATAATATGACTTTAAAAAAAAGAAATCAACCACATATATACTTCTTAAACACCTCTCCAAATTGACTAAAATTCCAAAGGCCTTTGGACTCATCCTTTTTTGAATATCAAGCTTAAGATGTACCTTTGAGAAGTGATACACACAGAATGCCATCAACAACAAAAATTAAAGGCCCCAAGTCCGATTTTCACAGACCACCTTTTTTGGTGCTCTAAAGATGCAAAGACGGTCTGATTCCAAACCACAGCTACCTGTGCAACATGACCACCCCCGCCCCCCACCAAAACCAAAAAAAGGATCCTCAAGGCAAACACTAAATGACTGAAAACACTTATATTCAATTTAATTAGGAAACTAGTTTTAGGAGAGTAGCCTTCTCCTATTTGCTTCAATTAGCAGTAGCTTTTAAAGTAATCAAGCTTCAGTTAGGTTTTTTTCATCAGTCGCTATTTTAAAGATCTGCGCTACAGCTAAATCTACCTCTTTTATCAAGAGACTCGATACAAAGCTACCTTCCAACACTTGTCATAATCAAATTTTTGTAACCTGAAGCCCCTTGGAAAACTACCAAAGGTGCCATGTGTTCAATTCAGAATTAACAGAGAAAGGCAGTAATAAACCAGAGTAACAATGGACACGAACTGCAAGTTTTATTATTTGGATTTCACTCTTCGGAGCTAACGTGAAATTTGATTTTAAGCTTCAGAAGACAAACTTTTAAAACAAATATAGCATTTTATATACATATATCAATATGTAGTGATTGTCACATAAGATACTTTGAAATTAGTCTACATAAAAATAGTTCTCTCCAGTCAACCTCAAACACATCAAGCCTCGATGACCAGAAGCCTTAATGGATTTATGCTGCTTCTAGCCCACTGAAGGTACATTAGGAATATATTCAATGATAAACTGCCCAAAGCCTAAAACAATGGCTTCCAAATGCCTCACCTATGGCTTTATAATGGCGAAGTTAAAAGGTTGCTTCCTGGACAGCTAACCCAAGTTTCTATGAGCAGGTCTCCCCAAGAAAACAACAAAACCCCCACAAAACGTGCAGTGGATCGTAATGGTAAGTTTTCTTATTTTTATCGGCCTCCGTACTTCCAAGTATCCAAAGGTAAACTGAAAAAAAGGTCACTTCCTCCTTACTAACCCCAACACCTCCTAACAAAACCCTATTTTACAAAAGGAGGCCGAGCGAGTATCAGGTTAGCGCCAGTCTCAAGGAAGGCATTTTTCCAGACTTTGGAGGCTATAGATAGGGCTTTAGACACCAGGCCACAGAGCTGAGTTCCAGAAGGCCCTGGCAGCCCAGCCCGGGCTCCCAGCCCGAGTCCCAGCTCTCTAAGCCAGTTCTCAAGGTCCTTTCGGGCGGCGAGGGAGAGTCGGGTTTCCGAGGATGGGTTAATAACCCCCGGACCTCGCGCTGCAGACCCCACCCTCGCTGCAGAGAGAATAGGGGGGGGGGGCGCTTTTCATCCCAACCCTGCCCCTCAGCTAAGACCGCAGGGCCATCCAGCAAAACTGGTGCAGCAAGCAGGGAATATGATTCTGCAAGGGTCTGCTTTGGGGGGACAGAGGAAGGGGAAATGAAGCTTGAGCTCTAGGACTAGACGTCGGGGGGCTGACCCAAGTGGGCAGCGGGGAACCCTAGGACAAACCATAGCCATCTTTTTACTTTTGGGGGAGGGGTAGCGAAATTTCTTACGTCGGCAGAGTGAGCAAGGATGAAGGAGTGCGAACCGGGACTGGGGCTGGGCTTCCTTCGGGACCCCTGGGCCCAGAGGAGGCCCTCTTAGGGTTAGGAGAGGAAGGTGTCCCGGATCCCCGCCCTGCAGCCCCATAGCTGTGGGGAGGAGCCGTCATCCAGGCGGAGGTGAGCGCCCTTACCGCTTGAAATCCCGCATGAGCCTCCTCCGGGCCGGAGTCGACATGCTCCCCAGCTGCCCCGCGGTCAGTCTGAAAGAAAAGAGTCCCGCGCAGCCCCCCCACCCCCCGGCGCGGCGGCCGAATCACTGTGGGTCACCGCCGCCGCCGAGGCTGCACAAACAACCCTGCAATGACGTCTCCCTCCGCCGCCTCCAGATCCCTCCGCCCTCCGCCAGTACCACGGGGGGAGGGGGTTGGAGGAGAAGGGTACGGGGCGTCTAGACCCGTTTTGGGAGCTCTGCGGCAGGGCTCTACCAATTTTGGCTTCCTAATATAATAGATAAATTAGTCCTCTCTGTTCTCTGATTGGAGGTTGTGGATTAAGAGACCCCGAAACCGAAACACCATCCTATGCCTCCCCCTTTTAGTAGTTTAAGCTCGACCGGGTGGGGACAGAGAGCCGCATCCGGGGCCAGAGATTTCAGGGAAAGGAGGTGGGATGACGTAAGGTCACGTGACCGCCGGCGGCGTTGTCAACAATCCACCCCTGAGGGGGAGGGGACGAAGTATCTAGAACCACGTGTCCCTATGACGAGGTTGGAACGGATCACGTGAAAGTGTCGTCTGAATCTGAGTCTCAGGTCTATGGAGCGGGTAGTTAAGTTTATGGGGTTGAGGGCGGGTATGGGTCTTTAGTAAGTTTTCCCTCCAGTTTCATGAAAAGGGTCTGCGGTCGTGGCGGAAGCAAAAGCTTGTTTTGCTTAAGTTTTAAAAACAGCTAAAAGTAATACGGACTTAAAATCTTTTCTGGTTGATTCAGTGGCTTATCAAATCTGGTACCTGGGGCAGAGTGAGGGAACCTCTGTTTTTCATAATTAGCCCAGCATTGAAATGTTGAGGCCCACACCAACTAAAATTCCCCGAAATGCTTCCATGAGGCCACCAAAGAGCCTGTATGTGCATCACAATGGGGTTTGCAGGGTTGGAAATTCCGAAGACAAAAAAAAAAAATGGTATAGAGATTGTCTTAAGGTTTGTTGACTATCTCTATGGAATTACAGAATTTTATTTTAACATAAGCCTCCTCTCATTTGAGGATTGGTGTCAAAATGTGTCAAAGTCCATGACTGGCTAAGATAGGGTACATGGAGATGAGATCGCAAAGCATTTAGAAGGGTGGCTGGTTGTCAAGAAAGCCTAAAAACTTGGATGTGGGGAAGAGATTTTGCAGACGTGGGTGGGAGTTATATAGCTAACCTGGATAACTCATTTCAGGTTTCCTACACCAGCAAGTAAGGTGCAGATGGGTCTGAGATGTCCACCAGGTTGCTCAGAGGTGTTGAGTTCCCTCCTTCCATTGCCTTTGATTCCTGGCCTCAGGGCTTTGCTGGTCTGGAGGACTCTGAACACCTTATATCCTTCTGGGTAATTCTTCAGCCCGAGGCATAGTGGGAGCGTTGCACCAAGTTGCCCATAGTTTCCTGGAAACTGAAAGCGTTAATTTCCCTCACTTTCTTGCTGTCTCCTTTTCTCAAAACCCTGAATTCTATCTTTTGCTTTTATAACTTCATTGGTGATCAAGTAAGCCAAACCTAACTCTTGATAGGTTCTGCGATGCATCCACAAATGAAATTCTGAAAGTTAAAAGCTGAATATTCTCATCTTTTGCCTCCCACAGTAGCGATCCTAATTCTCACCATAGCTAAGGATGAAGATATACGGGTCAGTATGTATGCAGTAAAATGCCAAAGAAAATCTTCAAAAAATATCCCTACTGGATCATTAGGTAGCAATGTGTAATTGTTCTGGAATCTCACAGTGTATGGAGGCTGTCAGGCCAGCAGAACCCCATGTCTAGTTTTTAAGCAATTAGATAATGTTTATCCCCCTTTTGCTGTGTCCTTTTATGTCGATTTGTTTTCTCAAGGAGGGCGTTTCTAAAAAGGAGTACTACGAGTTCGAAAAAATTTCTAAGCATATAGCAAGTGTTCAAGAAACATTAAGAACCGTCTTAACCCCGTCTTAAGGATGAATGCCGACCCCTGTGGTCGAACTCAGGTCTATGGAATATTAATATAAATAGGTAACTTAGACGACCGTAATTACACAAGACTTCCTTGGAAGACTTGTTTTACAATGTGTCTCTATTTCACGACTCAAGCCATCCTTTTAGGACCCAGCACCTGCGGCATGTTGTTCTTTGGCCTGGGAGCAAGCCTCCACCCTTCTCTAGGAGACAGACTCTCGGGGCAGTAAAATGTGGATCCTCCCCTCACCTCTGCTCAAAACTCAAAACCAACCTTGTGAGTTGGTCTCAACCCATATAATCCCCACCCCGACCCCCAGAAAGCTTTCCCTGAGCCTAAGCCCACCGGCAACTCATTTTCAACCCTTTATGATTTTCTCTTCCGGGTCGGGCCGGGCCGGGCCGGGCGGATGTTCCTGTCTTGCGCAGTAGGTCCCGAGCGCGGGGGTCTGCGGCGCCGTTGCCATGGTAGCGGGCTGCCGGAAGCTAGCCGCGCTCGCCAGCTCGGAAGCCTCGGTGTCCGGTTGTTCCGCCGGGTCTGCGCGGAGCCAGGCCGGCGGGGCTACAGAATGGGCTGAGAAGTCGGCGGCTTGACCGGACGAGGTCGACTGCGGGGGAAGGGGCGCAGCGCAACACTGGTCCGGGACCATAAGACGTCGGGTTTGAGGAGCCGGTGGGGCTGAGGTTTTCTTGGGTCCGGGGGCCAGAGCTGTAGGTGACTTCCGCCTTTCGGAAACCGCGCTTTTGACGGGGGTATGGCAGGAGGTGTGCGGACCACGCTCCTGATGGACAGGTGGCACGTAGTGAGGGGCTCTGAAGCCTTGGTGTGGACGGGGATGCCTGAGGCAACAGGAAGCCCCCTCGTGGCTGTGAGGTGTGCAGCCCCACACAGACACCCTCCTGCCTCGTGGGCGGAGTTCCCCAAGACGAGCAACCGTCTGTGGAAAAAGAACAGTTTTCGCGTTCACAAATGTCAAAATACGGGTTTATTGTGGAGATGCATTGGCCAGCTTGTACGCATGAACGTACAAATGTCTAACTTTTTTTTTTTCCCTTTCTTTTTATGAAGAAGAATCGGGCTTGAAAATGGAGATGTATGAAACCCTCGGAAAAGTGGGAGAGGGAAGTTATGGAACAGTCATGAAGTGTAAACATAAGGATACTGGGCAGATAGTGGCCATTAAGATATTTTACGAGAAACCGGAGAAATCTGTCAACAAAATTGCAACAAGAGAAATAAAGTTTTTAAAGGTTTGCTTTTTTTACCTTCATTGGTGTAAGTCAAAAGAGGAATTATTAATGGAACAGAATTTTTTTTCCTTTAAAGATTTTATTTATTCATGAAAGACACACAGAGAGAGGCAGAGACAGAGGCACAGGGAGAAGCAGGCTCCATGCAGGGAGCCCGACGTGGGACTCGATCCCGGGTCTCCAGGATCGCGCCCTGGGCCAAAGGCAGGCGCCAAACCGCTGAGCCACCCAGGGATCTCTGAAACAGAAAATTGTATGAGGAATCTTTTAGGTAACATGTATCAAGACACAGAATAGGGGGAAAAAAAGTGTAGTATCCTTATTGTCTATATTTTGGAATTTTATAGTGATACAAGATGTTTATGCTTATATATAATGTAACAAAAGCTTTGCCAAATATTATGAAATATTTATTCAGAAATATCTAGGTATAGTTATTAATAAAAATACCTGCTTCATGTAAGGCATTTTGCCAGATGCTGAGATTATAGTGTGGCAAAAGAAAGATGGGAGGGCACATGACAACAATATTGAATAAAAAGTGACTCATAATAAATGCCAAGTGATTAACAAAGTCCAGTTGGGTAGAGAAATTTTCTTGGAGGAAGTGGGACATGCATTTGGCCTTAAAGGATGTGCACAATTTAGGTAGGAGGGAAAAACTATTGTATTCTAGGTTAGAGGAACAATATAAACTTAGAGATGCTCAAGCAGGACGGAGGACAGAGAGCAGAGACATTGGGCTGTAGAGTTTTTGTACAGAAGTAGAAAGAGGTGAGATTAGAGAAGTAAACTAGAGTTAGGGTTTATTTTTTTGTAAAAGATTTTATTTATTTATTCATAAGAGACACACAGAAAGAGGTAGTGACCTAGGCAGAGGGAGAGGCAGGCTCCTTGTGGGGAGCCCAATGAGGGACTCAATCCCAGGACCCCAAGATCACAACCTGAGCCAAAAGCCGACACTCAACCACTGAGCCATCCAGGTGCCCCTAGATTTAGGGCTTAAAGTCTTGTCTTAAAGGGACAAAATTTGATTTTGTAAGACATGGAAGGTTTTAAATTCAGAATAAAGCAACTATGCATATTAATCTAGAACTACCTTTTGGAAAAGATTGGAACACTGGAAAAAAAAAAAAAAGATTGGAACACAGAGTAAAAATAGACAGGTCTCGGGATCCCTGGGTGGCGCAGCGGTTTGGCGCCTGCCTTTGGCCCAGGGCGCGATCCTGGAGACCCGGGATCGAATCCCACATCGGGCTCCTGGTGCATGGAGCCTGCTTCTCCCTCTGCCTATGTCTCTGCCTCTCTTTCTCTCTCTCTCTGTGACTATCATAAATAAATAAAAATTAAAAAAAAATAGACAGGTCTCTTGTAAGTTTAATTCAAGAATCCTGGTAGGTAATCCCTGGGTGACTGGGAATCCCTGGGTGACTCAGTGGTTTAGCACCTGCCTTTGGCCCAGGGCATGATCCTGGAGTCCTGGGATTGAGTCCCACATCGGGCTCCCTGCATGGAGCCTGCTTCTCCCTCTGCCTTGTCTCTGCCTCTGTCTCTCCTCTGTGTCTTTCATGAATAAATAAATAAAATCTTAAAAGAAAAAAAAAAAAGAATCCTGGTAAATATCATGAGAGCCCTTGTTGGATTGCAGCAATTTGAATTTAAAGTTAGAAAAGCAAAGTTAAAATAGAATATATTGCAAAAGAAGACGTGAAAGAATGTAGAAGGAGACAGAAAGAGGGAGACAAAAGAATTAGTGAAGTTCAATGACTGTTCTCACTGATGGAAATATGAAAGACCCAAACAAGGAATGGTCAGGGAATTACTTCAGTTTTAGAAATGCTGAATTTCAGATGACAAGAATACATTTAAGTAAAGCGAACTAGTATACTTTTAGAGATGGGGAGAAAAATAGAATATTGTGTAGGTATGACACGTCAACTTGGGAAAGAACTCAGGAGAGTGAAGAAAGAAGCATTAACATTCCCTGGGGTACAAAATTAGTGATTAAGTAAATACTTAAATCTACATATTTTATTTATTAGAATTTATCTGCATGCTTTAAGGTTTATGATTTTGACAACATAGGCTAGATGTTTTACATGGTGAAGAAAACAAATACTCTTTCATTTTTATGTGATACAAAAGTAATATTCACCTCTTTATAATTGAAGAATTAAAATACAATGTTCTATTAATTTCAGGTATACAAAGTAATGATTTGACATTTCTATACATTACTGAGTGCTCATCATGATGAGTGTAGTGGTCATCTGTCACCATACAATGTTATTGACCATATTCCCTGTGCTGTACTTTTCATATCTGTGACTTTTTAGTTTTATCACTGGAAGTTTGTACCTCTTAATCCCTTTTATCTATTTCACCTACCCACTGCCATCCCTCCTCCCCTCTGGCAACCTCCAGTTTGTTTTCTGTATTTAAGAGTCTGTTTGATTTTTGTATGTTCGTTTATGTTTTTTGGATTCCACATGTAAGTGAAATCATCTGATATTTGTCTGTCTTTGACTTATTTCACAGTGTACTACTTTCTAAGTCAATCCATGTTGTCTCAAATGTTAAGATCTCATTCTTTTGGGGGCACCTGACTGGCTCAGTCAGTAGAGCATGCAACTCCTGACCTCAGGGTTGTTTGAGCCCCACATTCGGTTTAAAATACACTGGGCAAAAAAATAACTCATCCTTTTTTTTATGGTTGAGTAATATTCCATTGTGTATACGTGTGTGTGTGTGTGTGTGTGTGTGTGTGTGTGTGTGAATATATACACTTACCAAATTTTCTTTGCTCATTGTCTGTGGATGGATACTTAGGTTGCTTCTGTATATTGGCTATGCAGATAACACTGCAGTAAATGTAAGAGTGCATGTATCTTTTTGAATTAGTGTTTTCACTTTCTCTGGGCAAATACCCAATAATGGAATGACTAGATCATATGGTATTTCTCCTTCTAATTTTTTTTTTTTTTTAAGATTTCTATTTATCCATTCATGAGAGACACAGAGAGAGGCAGAGAGGGAAACATAGCTCCCTCTGGGGAGCCTTATGTGGGACTCTATCCTGGGACCCTGGGATCACGCCCTGAGCCAAAGGCAGACGCTCAACCACTGAGCTATCCAGGCATCCCTCCTTCTAATTTTTTCAGCAACCCTCATACTGTTTTCCATAGTGTCTGTTCTAATTTATAGTCCCCTCCCCTGACAGGGTACCCTTTCCTCCACATCTTTGCCAACACTTGTTATTTTTCTGTCTTTTATTTTTTTTAAGATTGTTTTTATTTATTCATCAGAGAGACAGAGACAGAGGGAGAACCAGGCTCTTTGCAGGGAACCTGATGTGGGACTCGATCTCAGAACTCTGTGATCACACCCAGAGCCAAAAGCTGATGCTCAACTGCTGAGCCACCCAAGCGTCCCTTTTCTTGTCTTTTTAGTACTAGCCATTCTGATTGGTGTGAGGTGATATCTCATTGTGGTTTTGATTTGCATTTCCCTGATGATTAGTGATGTTGAGCATCTTTTATGTATCTGTTTGCCATCTGTATATCTTCTTTGGAAAAATGTCTATCCAGGTTCTTGACCCATTTTTTTAAATAGTGTTTATCATTTTTAGTGCTGAATTGTGTAAACTTTTCATATATGTTGGATATTAACTCCTTAGCTGATACATCATTTTAAAGTATCTTTTCCCATTCAGTAGGTTGCCTTTTTGTTTTGTTGATGGTTTCCTTTGCTTTGCAAAAGCTTTTTACTTTGGTGTAGTCCCAGTAATTTATGTTTTGCTTTTGTTTCCCTTGCCTGAGGACATAGATCCATAAACATGTTACTAAGGGGGACCTCTAATAGATTCCTAATGTTTTTTTTTTAGTCTAAAAAGGTTGCCATAATGACTTCATTTGTATTAAATTTTCATCTGCTAGAGTTCTATTAAATAGATTACAGTTAGAGTAGTGAAAATATCTGTGGAAAAGTTGTCTGGTAATGAAGGAAAACAAAAGTAAACAACGTTTGGAGCAATGGAGGATTTCTAGGACCTTCATGGTTAATCTGAGGAAGTACCTGATGCCTTACTTTGGGGGATCTTCTGTAATCCTTACTAACTCACGTTAACTCTTCTTTGCTTTAACCTTTAAAATAAAGACTGGAAAAAATTTAAAAAAAAGACTGGACAGGGAGCCAGTAATTTTCCTTAGTTGAAAGATTAGTAGTGTAGTGTCCAAAAGCAGTCAGTTGTTTTTTGCTGCAGCTAGCATGGTGTCACTGCAGCATGCTGACATCTTGCCAACCAGAGAAATTGGGAGCAAAAATAGGAAAGGAATCTGGCATGTTTTTCTTTTAGTCATATTTTAAGAACTTTGATCTATGTGTTAGTACAATAAATAGAAAAATGGATGTTTTGCTGTTAGAATACAGACAAATATTTTTCATAAAAAGTATAATTTTGTAATGAATCGAACATTAAAAATATATCTCAATATTTAGTCAAATGAATAAACATTTTTGGTAATTTGAAAATGTTAAATATTTGAGATTGGTAAAAATTAAATTAGTGTGTTAAAAAATAAAGTGGGCAGAATAAAAACTGAATTTCATTTGTTTTCTAAGCTGATAAATCCTATTTTGACCTTTTGAAGCTTTTTTTTTTTTTTAAGATTCTATTTATTTATTCATGAGAGACACACAGAGAGAGGCAGAGACATAGGTAGAGGGAGAAGCAGGCTCCCTGTGAGGAGCCCGATGTAGGACTTGATCCCAGGACCCCAGGATCACGCCCTGAGCTGAAGATAGATGCTCAACTACTGAGCCACTTAGGCATCTCAAGAACATCTTAAATTTCAAATGTTAAATTTAAGTATAAACCGAGTTAAAGGATAGAAAGATATGTCTTTGAGGCACCTGAGTTATGCAGTCAGTTAGGGGTCTGACTCTTGGTCTTCTTGGCTCAGGTTGATCTCAGAGTTGTGAGATTGAGCTCCCCGTGGAGCTCCATGCTCAGTGCCGAGCCTGCTTGGGATTCGCTCTTTCCCTCTCCTTCTGTCCCTCCTGCTTTTTTTTTTTAAGATATTATTTATTTATTCATTATTCATTTATTCATCTCTGAGAGAGACACAGAGAGAGACAGAGGCAGAGACAGGCAGAGGGAGAAACAGGCCCCATGCAGGGAGCCCGACGTGGGACTCAATCCCAGGTCTCCAGGATCATACCCTGGGTTGCAGGCGGCGTTAAACCGCTGCGCCACCAGGGCTGCCCCTGTCCCTCCTGCTCGTGCATTTTCTCTTTCTCTCTTTCAAATAAAGAAATAAAAAAAAAAAAGATGTCTTAACAGCATACCAAGTTGCATTATAGTATGTTAACTCCACAAATTATTTTAATAAACAATCAAATGGCAACTTGAAGTAAGGCAACACATCTCCCCTTGTTCTATACATATTAATTATGAAATATTTTACCATTTTTAAAGTTTATTATTTTTTTTAGTAATCTCTACCCAACGTGAGACTCAAACTTATGACTGCAAGGTTAAGGGTTGTAAGCTCTTCTGACTGAGCCAGCCAGGCACCCCTAGTTTAGCATTTTAAAAGATAGGAATGTAAACAAATAAGTTGAAAGTTTTCAATTGAAATGCTTGGAGTGAAATAGGCTGAGGGTATTTCTGCTTTTAAAAATTGTATAGGTATTATATGTACAAATTACTGTTCACAAAATAACTTATCATAAATCTGTTTCTTTTACCAATAGCAATTTCGTCATGAAAACCTGGTCAATCTGATTGAAGTTTTTAGACAGAAAAAGAAAATTCATTTGGTGTTTGAATTTATTGACCACACAATATTAGATGAGTTGCAACATTATTGTCATGGACTAGAGAGTAAACGACTTAGAAAATACCTCTTCCAGATCCTTCGAGCAATTGAATATCTTCACAATAATAACGTGAGTGCTTCAGAGTAAGCCAAAGTATAGAATGTGTATGAATCATAAGTGCCCTTTAATGAAGGTTTTATTTTTTATTTTTATTAAGATCTTATTTATTTGAGAGAGTGGGAGCATGAGTTGGGGCGTGGGGGAGGAGGCAGAGGGAGAAGAAGACTCCCAGCTGTGCAGGGGGAGCCTGACTTGGGGCTCAGTCCTGGTACTTGGGGATCATGACCTGAGCCAACCGAGCCACCCAGGTGCCTCTAATGAAGGTTTTAAAAGTATTTTCCTGTGTAGTCATTATTGACACCCTGAAACTGGGGTCACTATGCTATAGTTGCAGAATTGCAAAACATGTTAAGTACATAGTGATAAAGCTGTAACTCTAACAATAGGGCAGACCAAGTATGGGATGCTAAAGGAGGTATGGTAATTTGGTAAGGAGGAATCAGCAGTCAATTGGGGCACCTTTTATTGCGGGGGGGAAAGTACAGCAAAATGTTTGTGGGTGGGAATGAGGGGAAGTTTGGAGGTGGGGACTGGAAATTAGGACAGGGAAACAGTAAATGAATGTGGATGTCTTTACGAAAAGAGCAGAAATTAAGTAGCTAAGAAGTATAGAGTCTTGTTTAAGATGAAAAAATCAAGACAGTAAAGATCAACTGTTCTGATTTTTAGTGTTGCCTTTGACATTGCCTAGTAAGCGAAATAAGGCTCAGCAGGCTTTTATGGAGGAATTTCATTCCCAACTTCAGCTCTATTTTCTGGAAAGTTAGATATATATTCAGGAAATAACAGGAAGAGCCTCAAAAAATTTATTAGTAAATAACAGGTATAACGTCCACATGTCCTAAGCTTTTTAAGATACCTTGGTTTTAAATTTTCTATTTTGCTAATAGTGCATCTCATTTTGTGGTTTTGAAAAATGAGGTGAAAGTGACTGAAATTCAGATTGTCATTTCCTTGCCGGCTGGATCCATTGGGAGGCAGTATAATATAACAGTTAAGAGCATAGTCTGTGGAATTAGACTATCCTATGTTTTCACCCACCAGCTTTTCTCTGGATAATCACACAACTGTGTAGTTCGTGGCTCACTGCAATAGTGCACAATGATAGGTAGCAGACCCATTACCTCTGGTCCCAGGAAAGTTACCTAACCTCTCTGAGCCTCATTGTCCTCATCTGTAAAATCATGTAGTACTTCACAGAATTTCTGTAAAGATCAAATTAGGTGGTAGGTATAAAGTTTTTAGTGCCATGTCAAGCATATTTTAAGTGCTTAATAAGTAGTGCTGGTAGGGAGCCAGGAATAGTTGTGTTATTCGTATCCCTATAGTGCCTTAAGTATTTCAAAGTATTTCTTGAATCAAGGGAGACACCAGTACTGCCTCTACTCAGAGTAGAGGATTTCAAAGAGGAAGTAAAACTAAAGTAAGTAGAAATTGGAATTGTAGCTAGGATTTCTCTTTCTTTCTTTTTCTTTTTCTTTTTCTTTTTCTTTTTTTTTTTAAGATTTTATATTTATTCATGAGAGTCTCAGAGAGAGGCAGAGACACAGGCAGAGGGAGAAGCAGGCTCCATGCAGGGAGTCCAATGTGGGACTTGATCCTGAGTCTTCAGGATCATGCCCTGGGCTGAAGCCGGCGCTAAATCACTGAGCCACCTGAGCTGCCCTGTAGCTAGAATTTCACTGGAATAGTAAAGGAAATAAATTCAGTTGGGGTCCCACCATGAGAATAGCGGCAGGCCTGAGCAGGGGACTTCAGAGAGTGGTGGTAAGTAAGCTTTACAGAGACTGAGTCAAGGGTGATAAGATTGCACAGATTCCCTGAGGAGAAGTTTCCAGAGTCTTGAAATAAATGCTGAAGAGTTTAGACTTTTTCCTGATGATACTGGAAAACCACGGGATGGTTTTGAACTTGGCTGTTAACAGGATTACAACAAAACCTAAGTTTATTTTGGCAAGTGTAGAGCATAAATATGAGCAGAAGCAGATCAGGTGAGAGGCTATTGTGACAGTCTAGCTATAAAGTGGTAAGGGTTTGAAATAGGAAGAGGAAGGATGGCAAAGGGAGAGGATGGAAAGACTTCAAAAGAGAATAGGATATGGGGACTAAGGATGTTATCTAGGAAAGGGATGTGAGCAAAGTGAGAAATCAAAGATAATTACAAGATGTTTGATTTGAGTGTAGGAGAATTATGGTGCCATTGACAGTAACTGGTTTTACGAGGGAGATTGCTTTTAGAAATACTGATGTATTTTAAGAGAGAATTTCTAAGTCAAAATAGTGGTTGACTTATTATTTAACATGGCCTTCCTAGGAATTTGCCAGAACTGGATATACAGTTTGGGGAATATTCCTCTTAGAGACTCTGGTTGAAGAGGTGAGGGTGCATTATTCTCCCAAGGGACAAAAAAGGAAAGTAAAAGGTAGTTCTAAGCACCAAATATGGAAGAATATCCATGGGATTGTGGAGGCAGCAGCAAAAAAGGCCTAGACAGTAGAACCTCATCAATTCTTTTATTCTCTTGGTCTCACCTAGGGCCTAAGGTAAAACTATCCCTCTTCCTTCACCTGACAGAATATTGTCAAGTTAGTTACTCCTGAGAATTAAGGCAGCCATGAGTGAAGTGGCTTGTTCAAATATTATTAGGCCTATTGTCTGGATATCTGGGTTCTAGCCTTGATGATTTAAGGTTACCTTAAATTGATAAAAAATTTTTTCTTGATAAAAAATCAAGAATGGAAAACTTTATTTTCCTAATATCTTCAAATTTCAGATGAATGTTTTTATGTAACTGAAATGTCGGAGATAGTGTCTACCATGGATACTCCTGTTACTTTTCATAAGAATTTTTGAATTCAGATATGGCCCGGTACCTGAAAAAGCTTTTTATCTCCAGAAGTATTTGTCTACCTTCTTTTATTTAATAATGAAAATATATCTCCTATATATGTTTCGAGGCAGCTCAAATAAAAATTTACTATTCAGTTGCAGTAACTAGTTAATTACAGGAATTTAGTTTATCTTTTTCATTCTGGTTGTTTTGTTTTTAAGATTTTATTTGTTTTTTCATGAGAGATAGAGAGGCAGACATAGGCTGAGGGAGAAGCAGGCTCCCTGTGGGGAGTCCGATGTGGGACTCGTTCCCAGGACTCTAGGATCACGACCTGAGCCAAAAGGCAGATGGTCAACACTGAGCTACCCAGGTGCCCTCATTCTGGTCATTTTTTAAAATTTAAAATTTTGGTGTGCCTGAATGGCTCAGTCGGTTACATCTCCTTTTGTCTCAGGTCATGATCCCAGGGTCCTGGGATCACGTCCTGCATTGGGCTCCCTGCTCATCAGGGAGTCTGCTTCTCCCTCTCCTGCTCCTGTTCCCCCTGCTTAGTCTCTCTCCCTCCCTCTAGCTCTCTCTCTCTCTCTCTCTCTCTCAAATAAATAAATCAAATCTTTTTAAAAAAAAAAAATTTAAAATTTTGAGCTGGTTAATAGCATAAGCCTCTTACACCTGAAACGAATGTAACATTGTGTATCAACTACAATAAAATTTTTTTTAAAGATTTTATTTATTCACGAGAGAGAGAGAGAGAGAGACAGGCAGAGACATAGGCAGAGGGAGGAGAAGCAGGCACCCTGTGGGGAGCCTGAAGTGGGACTCGATCCCGGGACTCTGAGATCACGTCCTTTTTTTTTTTTTTTTAAGGACTTTATCCCGGGCTGCCCTGGGATCACCTCCTGAGCTGAAGGCAGATGCTCAACCATTGAGCCACCCAGGCATCCCTCAATAAAAAATTTTAAAAGATATTTTATAAATTATCGAAACCATGTAGCATAAGATTACATGCTGTTTCTGCTGACATGCACTGCTGGTCTCCCACTTTCAAACATGCAAGTGAGAGTTGACTGTGTTTGGCTTTAGCAAGTGAGATGTCATGTAATTTTAGTTCATTATTTTAGCGCTAATGGGTTTGACAGATTAAAACTGTGTAAATAGGGCAGCCCGGCTGGCTCAGTGGTTTAGCGCCTCCTTCAGCCCAGGGCCTGATCCTGGAGACCCGGGATCGAGTCCCGCGTCGGGCTCCCTGCATGGAGCCTGCTTCTCCCTCAGCCTGTGTCTTCGTTTCTCTCTCTCTCTCTCTCTCTGTCTCTCATGAGTAAATAAATAAAATCTTAAAAAAAAAACAAAAACAAAACAAGGGATCCCTGGGTGGCGCAGCGGTTTGGTGCCTGCCTTTGGCCCAGGGCGCGATCCTGGAGACCTGGGATCGAATCCCACGTCGGGCTCCCGGTACATGGAGCCTGCTTCTCCCTCTGCCTGTGTCTCTGCCTCTCTCTCTCTCTCTCTCTCTGTGTGACTATCATAAATTAAAAAAAAAAAACAAAACAAAACTGTGTAAATAATAAATCTTACCATGCTAATTATTAAAAAATACTCAGTTTTGGAATTCCTGTGATAATTCAGACTGCTTATTGTTTACTTACAGAGAAAATAACATACTGTACCCAAAGTTTTGAACTTCATACAAATCAAAATAATTCTTCAAAGATAGTCCAAGTCCTATAAGCTTGTGAAACTTACCTAAGTGATAGGTAAACAGCTTGTTAATTCTAAATGGATAAAGTTTTGTGAATCCTGACAAAAAAAATATTATAAGCTTCTTTGAAACCAATTTTTTTTTTTTTTTTTTTTAGGGGAAGTTATTCCTATTTCTTTTTTTTTTTTTTTTTTAATTTATTTATGATAGTCACAGAGAGAGAGAGAGAGGCAGAGACACAGGCAGAGGGAGAAGCAGGCTCCATGCACCGGGAGCTCGATGTGGGATTCGATCCCAGGTCTCCAGGATTGCGCCCTGGGCCAAAGGCAGGCGCCAAACCGCTGTGCCACCCAGGGATCCCTGAAACCATTTTGGAAGTAGATTTTAAATGCAAGCATTTGATTACTTATGGGGAAGAAATAGTTATTCATTCCCTCATTCATTTATCCAATAACTATTCATTGAGCATCTTCTGGTAACAGTCATTGATTGTAGTAGGAGCTGAGGATGCAGCCTAATAAAAGACTTGTTCCTACCCTTCTGGAGCTTCCTAAATTTTATTCAGCTTTCAGTAATCTTTATGAATTATGAATTATTCTAATATCTAAGGATTGTTCATCTTTCTTACCCCACCCACCTCCTTTTTTTTTCCATCCCACTTCCTACTGTACAAAGCCTGTACTCCCTAAATTTAGGCCACTTTTCCATAATTCCTTAACTCTGCTTTGAATTTTAAACTCATAGCCTTCCAAATAAGAAATTGTTATTTGAATAATGTTATTGTCAATATTTTACTATTATTTAGTATGTTTTGGGGTGCCTGGGTGGCTCAGTCATTTCAGTGGCCCACTCTTGGTTTTGGCTCAGGTCATGATCTCTGGGTCATGAGATAGAGTCCCAAATTGGGCTATGCACTCAGCATGGATTCTGCTTGAGATTCTTCCCTCCCTGCCTCCACCGTTTGTGCACACATGTGAACACACTCTCTCAAATAGATAAATCTTAAAAAATAATATATTTTAATATATTAGTATTTTGCTATATGTGCTTCATCTATTTTGTCTTCTGAGGTGTTTTAAATTATAGATACCTTAATGTTTTATCCCTAAATATGTCACTGTGTATCTCTTTATAAAAACATTTTTCTGTCGGGATCCCTGGGTGGCGCAGCGGTTTGGCGCCTGCCTTTGGCCCAGGGCGCGATCCTGGAGACCCGGGATCGAATCCCACATCGGGCTCCCGGTGCATGGAGCCTGCTTCTCCCTCTGCCTGTGTCGCTGCCTCTCTCTCTCTCTCTCTCTGTGACTATCATGAATAAATAAATAAAATCTTAAAAAAAAAAAAAAAAAAAACCTTTTTCTGTGTAACTCAGAGTTGTGATTACATCTGCACAATAAGCAATAATTCCTTAATGTCATGTAATACCAAATTTATACTAAAATGTACCCAGTTGCTCCTAAATGTCTTTTACAAATGATTTATTAAGATCAGGATCCAATCAAGGCCTGCATTTTCCATTTGGTTTTTAGGGCAAACAGGGAATTCCTAGTTTTTTGATATACCTCATACATCCTTATTTAGTCTCTTTCTGGAATTTATTGGCTTATTTTTTCACATACACATTAGCATTCAATTGTATAACTTTCCAACTGAAAAGTTTATCAAATTGAAGTTCTAGTTGATTTAGAATCAGGTTCTCTGAGACTGTTAGATGATATGGAAATTTAAGCTCTCTCCTCAAATGACTTATATTCAAGTACACAGGGCTACATAAGCAGAGGTGTTATGTCAGATTTTTAAAAAAAATTTTAAATGTATTTTTTAATTTATTTAAATTCAAGTTAGTTAACATACAATGTCATATTAGTTTCAGGTGAAAAATCAGATTTCGACATGGAGTTTTACGTAGTTCTGAGCATTCCACTACAAAGTAAAGGAGAAGCAAACTCTTTGAATCTTAGGCCTGCTAGTTCACACTATATACAAAAATTAACTCAAAATGAATCAAGGACATAAATATAAGAGCTAAAACTATAAAACTCTTAGACGAAAATGTAGATGAAAAACTGTGTGAGCCATTTATTGGGTATTAGTTCGTTTTTAAAATGGATTTTATTGTTAAGTAATCTCTACACCCAGCGTGGGGCTTGAACCTACAAACCTGATCAAGAGCTGCGTGCTCTGCTGACTGAACCAGCCAGGCATCCCTAGGCAATAGTTCTTTAGATATAGCATCAAAAGCAAGAGCAATCAAAGAAATAAATGAACAAATTGGACTTTGTCAAAATTAAAAATGTTTGTGATTCAAATGCCACTTTTTTTTTTTAAAAGATTTTATTTATTTATTCATGGGAGACACAGAGACAGAGAGACAGAGACATAGAGGGAGAAGCAGGCTCCTCACAGGGAGCCTGATGAAGAACTCAATCCCCGGACCAGGGATCTCACCCTGAATGGAAGGCAGATGCTCAACTGCTGAGCCAGCCAGGCGTCCCTTAAAGGACACTATTAAGAAAGTAACAAGTTGGGATGCCTGGGTGGCTCAGTGGTTGAAAGTCTGCCTTTGGCTCAGGGTGTGATCCCAGAGTCCCGGGATCGAGTCCTACAGCAGGCTGGAGCCTGCTTCTCCCACTGCCTGTGTCTCTGCCTCTTACTCTGTGTCTCTCATGAATAAATAAATAAAATCTTTAAAAAAAGTTAAAAATTTTACAAAATGGGAGAAAATATTTGCAAATCATATATATGATAAGTATCCTGGATATGTAAAATACAACTCAAGAGTAAAAAGACAAGCCAATTTAAATAGGGGCAAAGGACTTGAATAGACATTTCTCCAAACAAGGTATATAAATGGCTGGTAGCACATGAAATGATACTCAATATCATTAGTCATTATGAAAATACAAATCAAAGTTACAATGAGAAGTCACTTCACGCCCACCAGGCTGGCTGTAATTTAAAAAGCAGACAATGACAAATATTGGCGAGGAAGTAGAGAAATTGGAACCTTTGTACACTGCTGGTGGTAATGTAAAATGGTGCAGATGGTATGGAAAAAAGTTTGGCAGTTCCTCAAAAAGTTAAATATAGAGTTACCATATGACATAGCAATTCTAGTCCTAGGTATCTATACAAGAGAATTGAAAACGTGTTCACATAAAAACTTGCACAAGAATATTCATAGCAGCATTATTTGTAATAACCATAAAGTGAAAACAACTCAAATATATATCAGCCAGACGAATGGATAAACAAATAAGGTATATACATACAATGAAATGTATTCAGCTGTAAAAGGAATGAAGTACTGATACCTGCTACACCATGAATGAACCTGGAAAAAATCATGTTAAATGAAGAAATTCAGATGTAGGGGCACCTGGGTGGCTCAGTAGGTTAAGTGTCTGCCTTCAACTCAGGCGTGATCCTGGGTCCTGGGATCCAGCCCTGCATTAAACTCCCTACTCGGCAGGGAATCTGCTTCTCCTTCTCTCTCTCTGTCCCTTCCCCTACCTGTTTTCTCTAACTCTCTCAGCCTCTTACGCATGCTCTCTCCCAAATAAATAGAACCTTAAAAAACTTCAGATGTAAAAGACCACACAGTATAAATTTCATTAAAATGAAAACTTCAGAACTGTCAAATTCATATTTGTATATATTCTTTGAAGAAATGTCTATTTGAGTCCTTTGCTTATTTTTAAACTGGGTGATTTGTTTTTTTATTGTTGAATTATATTTTATATATTTTGGGTATTAGGTGCCTATCAGGTATAGGATTTACAAATATTTTCTTCTGTGGATTGTCTTTTTGCTCTCTTGATAGTGTTCTTCTGTATTTAGTTCTTTTTAACAATTTTTATCTCTATGGATATTCTTTATTTTTAATTTTTTAAAGACTTTATTTGACAGATAGAGGAAGAGAGCACAAGCAGGGGGAGCAGCAGAAGGAGAAGCAGGCTCCCCTCTGAGCAGGGAGCCTGATGTGGGCCTCGATCCCAGGACTCTGGGATCATGACCTGAGCCTAAGGCGATGTTTAACTTACTGAGCCACCCAGGCACCCAGATTTTGTCTATTTAAAGTGAGAGTGAATGAGGGGAGGGACAGAGAGAGAGAGAGTCTTAAAGCAGAGTCTCCCTCTGGGCGTGGAGCCCAATGGGGTGCTCAGTCTCACAACCCATGAGATCATGACCTGCACAGAAACCCAGGCACACCAGGGAAGATTTCTTAGTGACTGCTTTTCTTTCCATTAATGGGCCATACTTTTCTTTGCATATCTTTTTTAGGGGGAAAATTTTTTGAAATTTATATTTTTTTTTGTTGAAAAGTGAATTAAAGATAATATAATGTGGAAACTCTGGAAATCAGTTTCCCATCTCTCAGAGTTTGTTGTTGTGGCTGTTTGTTTAGTCACTTTACTGAACTAATTCTGCCAAATATGTATTCTTCCTCATGTGTGACAGAAATCTCTGCTCATTTGGCTTAGTGGTTAGCTAATGGTTGGACAGAAGTTTCCTTAAATGCCTGAAACCAAGAAATCTCTCAGCCTTTTTTACCGAGGGGCTCTTTCAGTGTGTTGGGACATGCCCTCAATGTTCAGGCAGGCAGTTTGCAGCTCTAACTTAGCCTCACCTTGCTTGCTCAGAACCTCAAGGTTGTCCACAGGTAAGAGCTTCCATACCATCTCAAATCTTTCCTGGACATGTGCACAGCTCTGCATGTGGCCTTTTGCATTCTCAGGAATATGCTGAAGCTTTTTAAACCCTTTATGGACATCTTAGTCCCAACCCTTCTTTTTAAGTATTTTGGTCAACTTGTTGTTTGTCCTAATTGTTTTTTTTTTTTTTTAAGAGATTTTATTTATCTATTCATGAGAGACACACAGAGAGAGAGGCAGAGACACAGGCAGAGGGAGAAGCAGGCTCCATGCAGGGAGCCCGACGTGGGACTTGATCCTGGGACTCCAGGATCATGCCCTGGGCCAAAGGGGCAGGCGCTAAACCGCTGAGCCACTCAGGGATCCCCTGTCCTTTTTTTAATTTTTTTTTATTTTTTTTATTTATTTTATTTATTTTAATTTTTTTAAATTTTTTTTTTTTTAGGGATCCCCTGTCCTAATTGTTATAGCCACCTCAGGTGGCTATCATGTTATAAAGTGGCTGCTGATTATTTCTGACCAAGGCCCCAGGAAGAAGGCTGTTTGAAGGCAAGCTCTGCCTTAGGTCAAATAAAGGGAAGGCTTCTGGTGGGATTTTCCAGTGACTTGTCCAAAAGCCAATGACAATTACCTGGGAATGGAGCTTTGGAGGAGATACCACCCATTTTACTTTCTCGGATGGCTGCTAGCTACTGGTTTTCACCATGATTTTGGGGACTGTTGATTTACAAAGCTCCCAGGAGCGAGGGAGAAGGAAATAAAATAAGGCAATCCAGAATACTATATGGGGGAGTGCATGGGTGATTCAGTCAATTAAGCATCCAGGTCTTGGTTTGGGCTTAGACCATGATCTCATGGGTCATGAAATCAAGATACCCATCCCCCCCGCCACCCCCATTGGGCTCAGAGTTCAGTGAGGAGCCTGCTTGAAGATTCTCTCCCTTTGCCCGTCCCTCCACTCATGCACTCTCGTGTGCATACTCTCTCTCTAATAAATAATGAATAAATCTTAAAAAAATAAAAATACTACATGGGTAAGAGTGACTGGCTTCATCAGTAGAGCATGTGACTCTTGATCTTGGGGTTCATGAGTTCAAGCCTCATGTTGGTTGTAGGGCTTACATTAAAAGAAAAATAAACCATATGAGTTATGTGATTTATGTTTTAACTTTTTTGTTTTAACTTTTTAAAGAAACTGTCAAACTATTTTCCAGAGTGGCTGTATCATTTTACAGTCCCACTATCAATGCATTCCAGTTTTCCACTTCCTCCCCAATATTTGTTTATTGTCATTTTGGTTGTAACTATTCTAGTGGGTGTGAAATGGTACTTTTTTTTTTTTTTTTTGAGAAGTAAAACTGTCTTTATTTATAGATGATATGATCATCTATATAGAAAAGCCTGTGGAATCTGCAACAAAATTAACAGAACTAATTTGTAAGTTTATCAAGGTTGTGGGATATAAGCTCTATATAACAAAATTAATTATATTATGTATTGGCAATCAGCAATCAGAAATTAAAATAAAAAATACCATTAAACAGGAGTAACTGACTGGCTTCGTCAGGAGAGCCTGTGACTCTTGATCTCAGGGTTCTGAGTTCAAGTCCCAGGTTGGGTGAAAAGATTATTTAAAAATAAAATCTTCCTTTTTTTAAAAAACATTTATTTATTTTAGAGAGAGCACAAGAGAGAGTGCATTGGGAAGATAGGGGCAGAGAGAGGAGGAGAGATAGATTCTCAAGCAGACTCCGCACTGAATACAAAGCCCGATGTAAGGGCTCACCTCATGACCCTGAGATCATGATCTGAGCCAAAACCAAGAGTGGGACACTTAACTGACTGAGTCACACAGGCGGGCCAAAAATAAAGTCTTTTTAAAAAAGTAATTAAACAGCTTCAAATATAAGAAATGGGGAGGATCTGATAAAAGATATATAAAACCTACAAACCGAAAACTACTACACATTAAGAGAAATTAAAGAAGACCTAAACAAATAGAAATCCCCTATTTATGGAGGTCATAGTATAATAGTGGAAGACCAAGGAGGATGTAGTCAAACAAAGAGTTTTAGAAGTTGGGATTTGGAGAGTGCTTGGTCCTCAAGGATCACAAAGTTCCACATATAGTCATGGTGTTAGTTGTGGAAAAGAATGAGAATATTAGGCTATCAACCAGGTGGATCTTTCTGCCCTGTGTTTAAAGGACTGTGGAGGAGGGTGATGAATGTGTAATGGGCAGAATATGTGAAGTGTGGTGTCTTGATGTGCTTTTCTATGTCAGTTTTTGGTCATATTCTTAGGTCTTGGTATGGTGCCTGGCATATAGTAGTCATCTAATAAAGCTTACAGAAATAAAAAAAAGTTGTAGATGGCACATTTAAGGTGGCTCATTACCCTCAAGTTAAATTATTGACCATTTGCTTATAGGAGTAAGCTGTATAAGCAAGGAAAGAGCTTAGATTTCTGTCCCTGAGACATTTTCACCTGTGCTCTGACACTTTGTTAGTGATGCTTCATTCATTTCATAAAATTTTTAAATGCTTTCTTTGTTTTAGGGACTGTATTGGCCACTGGAGATATAGCTTGAACAAGACAGACATACATCTTGCCCTTGTGGACCTCACAGTCTAGTGGGAGTTATAGACAAGGAAACAGGCAATTAGTAATATGGCATGACAAATAATGCGATGAGGGAAGACCAAATGATGTGAGACTATATACAAGGAACATCTAATATAAATATCTAAGCTAAGCCTTAAGAAAATAGTTGGCCAGCCAAAGTGTTCTGGGTAGTTGGAACAGCATCAGCAAAATCTCAAACAAGAGATGAGATAAACTGTGAAAAATTGGGACATATCCTATAGGTTAGGGAAGGAAGGTTGAGGAAGTGAACAAGGGCCAAATTCTACAAGGCCTTAAAAGCCATTTTCAGGAGTTTCAAATTTGTCCTGCGGAATGGGGAATCCTTAAAGGATGTTAAGCAGAGAAGTGACATGATCACACGTGATTTTTTTTAACTTTAAAATTTTTTTAGTAATCACTACACACAGTATAGGGCTCAAACCCATGACCCTGAGATCAACAGTCACATGCTCTTCCTCCTGAGCCAACTGGGTGCCACACACGTGTGATTTTAAAATAGTATCGTGACTGCCTTTTGTTAACAGTGGACTGGAGGGCATCAGAATGAATTCAGGGAGACCAGTTGGCAATGTAGTAATTTTGGTGAGAGAGTTGAGGGGACTTGAACAAGGGACAGAAGTATGTATGGGAGCTGAAGGAGAAAGATATCTTGGTTTCTGGCTTGAGCTATGGGGCCAATGTTTGTTCCATCCACTGAGCTAAAGGACTGTTGAGAACAAATAGGTTTGGGGGAGAAGATGCAATCAGTTTTGGATTTGCTAAGTTTGAGGGGAATGTGAGTCAGCCTTGTTGGACTTCTTGCGGACTTCCACTCCTTGTGGAAATCAGGAGAGAGATCTTGGTTACAGATAGAAATTTGGAAATCATCAGTATATTGTTAGTTACTAAAGGTAGAAGAGTAGATGAGATTGAGATATAACAGCCATTAGGTGAGAAGAAAACCGAGAGTATGGTTTCCCCATAACAAGTGAAGAAAGTGGTCAAAAAAACAAATGAGTATATATGATTGCCCAAGGAACATGATGTATGAGAAAAGAAAGGCTGAGGCCAGAATCCTACTTTTAAGAGATACATAGAGAAAGAGGAAATGCCACAGCAATAAGAGGGACCGGGAGAATTCTAGGCCCCAGAAATCAGGAAGGGAGGAGTAGTTGGCAACATTTTTACACTAAGATATCAAGTAAGTTGTGTATTGAGGGGTGTATATTGGATGTAGCAACAATGAAGTTCATGATGATTCTGGTTAGGGTGGTCTAATAGAAAGTAGAAGCAAAAGACAGATTATATTTAAGGACTAAGTGAGAGTGGTGAGAAAGAAAAGACTTGGTAGAGAGAATGTCTTCAAGAGGTTTAGCTGTGAAGGTTTGAGAGGACAGTTAGAATGACGTGGGTTTAAAGGAAAGTTAACCTGTTTTTCATTAAGTTCTTTTGATTACTTTTTGAGAATGTGGTTTACCTTTTTAGTTTTATGTTTGTTTTCTTGGCTGCATTTCATTTTTTAAAAAAATATTTTATTTACTTGAGAGAGAAACAGAGAGCAAGCAAGAAAGCACGGTGGGAGATAGGGGAAGGGAGAGGGAGGGGCAGAGTGGAGAAACAGGGACAAGTGGACTCTGCGCTGAGCATGGAGCCCAATGCAGGGCTCAATCCCACCACCTTGAGATGGTGACCTGAGCCAAAATCAAGAGTTGGAGGTTCAAACCAACTGAGCCACCCAGGAGCTCCTGGCTTCATTTCATTTTGAGACGATGGATGGGGCAAGAATTGAAACTGTTTAGCTTTTGCATTGTGTAGTTAATCATTTGCATGTAGTAAGAAAATAGCTTTACTGGCTTAATTAGTTAGATTTTTCTCTATATAATTTTTGAGTGATCCTTTAGATAATGAAACCTCATTTTAATGTATTGCATCTTCTGTTTGTTTTTTAGATCATTCATCGAGATATAAAACCTGAGAATATTTTAGTATCCCAGTCAGGAATTACTAAGCTCTGTGATTTTGGTTTTGCACGAACTCTAGCAGCTCCTGGGGACATTTATACGGACTATGTGGCCACACGCTGGTATAGAGCTCCAGAATTAGTATTAAAAGATACTTCTTATGGAAAGTATGTATATTTTGGGGTCCTGTCTGACCTTTCTTGGTCATCCTTTTTTTCCCTTTGTGTATCTGTCACCCCTTCTACCGACCCTCTGCCTTCTGTTTGTGGATTAGGGATAAGAAACGGACATGTCTAAAAAACAAGGGACCCTGTAGGCACCTGCCATGCCAGATAATGATGTTACCACACTTGCTCTGTACCATTGAGTGGCCCCAACCCCAGGTGATCTATGCAGACATCCCTTAAGTTATATCCAAGCTTGCTTTATTTTTTTATTTTTATTTTTTATTTTTTATTTATTTATTTTTTTTATGATAGTCACAGAGAGAGAGAGAGAGGCAGAGACACAGGCAGAGGGAGAAGCAGGCTCCATGCACCGGGAGCCCGACGTGGGATTCGATCCCGGGTATCCAGGATCGCGCCCTGGGCCAAAGGCAGGCACTAAACCGCTGCGCCACCCAGGGATCCCTCCAAGCTTGCTTTAAACTGTGCCCCACCCTTGGCAGAGTTGCCTCCTCTGCTTATCTTTAGCCTCTACATTCTGAAAAGATTTAAAAACCATTTACCTCACTCTGCCACTGTTACCATAGGAACTGCCACGTTTCTTATTTTCTGAAATATGGTACCCTCTTTACAAAATCTGGTAAATAATTTTTAAAGTGTACTGTTCTAGATGCCTTAAAAAAGTATCATGGCCTCAGTCTATTGTGAAACAGTAGAAACAGTATATGAAATCGCAACCTAATATACGAATAACAAATCTTGAAGTACATAAAGGGACTAAATGATTGAAATTATTACAATAAATAAGAGAAATAAGTGAATAATTTTCACACACTTTTCTTAGAAACCATTATTCTGTTTTGACAATGGTATCTAACTTTGGGGCACCTGTGTGACTCAGTTGTCATTAAGCATTTGCCTTTGGTTCAGATCATGATCCTGGAGTCCTGGAATTGAGCCTGGCATTGGGCTCCCTGCTCAGTGGAGAGCTTGCTTTTCCCTCTCCTCCTGCTGCTACCCCTGCTTGTGCGTGTGTTCTCTCTCTCTCTCTGGGAAATGAAGAAATAATCTTTAAAAAAATAGCAAGGGGATCCCTGGGTGGCTCAGTGGTTTAGCTCCTGCTTTCAGCCCAGGGTGTGATCCTGGAGTCCTGAGATCGAGTCCTGCATTGGGCTCCCTTTAATTAGGAAGTATTTTTGTTATTTCATGGGTTTTTTTTTTTTAAGATTTTATTTATTTATTCATGAGAGACAGAGAGAGAGAGGCAGAGACACAGGCAGAGGGAGAAGCAGGCTCCATGCAGGGAGCCCGACATGGGACATGGGACTCAATCCCGGGTCTCCAGGATCACGCCCTGGGCTGAAGGCAGCACTAAACCGCTGAGCCACCCGTGCTGCCCCTGTGGTGCATATTTTAAAAAATCCTTTTATTGAAAAACAATACCCAGAAAAAAAGATCATACAACAAATGTATATAGCTTCACTATGAGATAAAAAAATAGAATTTTGGGGCAGAGGGATGGGTGAAATAGGTGAAGGGGATTAAGAAACATTTATCATGATGAGCAATGAATAGTGCATAGAATTCTCTAATCATATGCTTGAAACTAATACAGCATTTTATATAAATTATACTTGCATTAAAAAAATAGAATTTTTCTGCCTCTCTGAAAACCCTCCATGTACCCTATTCCAATTATATCACTCCCTTATCCCAAAAGTAACCATGATGTTGACTTTTATTATATTCAGTTCCTTGCATTTCTTAATAGTTTTATCTACTTACCTATATGTACTTAGTTTAGCCTTTTTTTAATGACAGCTTTTTTTGAGATATGATTCACATACCATAAAATTCATTCCATTTAAATTGTACAATTCAGTTGTTTTTAGTATATTCACAAAGTTGTACAATCATCACTACATTAAATTTTAAAACATTTTTATCACCCCCAAAGAAACCCTATATCTGTTAGCAGTCACTTTCCCTTTCCTGCCAAGCCTTCCAAGCTGAAGCAATCACCAGTCTACTTTTATTCTCTATGGTTTTGCCTATTCTGGACACTTCATATAAATGAGATTATGCAAAATCTGTTTTGGGGGGACCAACTTCTCTCACTTTGAATATTGTTTTGGGGGGTTCATCCATGTTGTTGCATGTATCAGTACTTCATTTCTTTTTATGGCTGAATAATATTCACCCTATGGATTATACCACATTTTATTTATTTATTCATTAGTTGATAGACATCTTGATTATTTCTGCTTTTTTGGCTTTGATGATTAATGTTGAGAACATGTGTAAACATATCTTTTTTTTGGGATCCCTGGGTGGCTCAGCGGTTTAGCCCCTGCCTTCGGCCCAGGGCGTGATCCTGGAGTCCCGGGATCAAGTCCCACATCGGGCTTCCTGCATGGAGCCTGCTTCTCCCTCTGTCAGTGTTTCTGCCTCTCTCTCACACATCTCTGTGTTTCTCATGAATAAATAAAATCTTTAAAAAACAAAACAAAACAAAACAAAAAAAACATATCTTTTTTTTTTTTAAGATTTTATTTATTTATTCATGAGAGACACTAGAGAGGCAGAAACATAGGCAGAGGGAGGAGCAGCCTCCCTGCGGGGAATGTGATGTGGGACTCGATCCCAGGACCCCAGGATCACGACCTGAGCTGAAGGCAGACTGGTTACTGAGCCACCCAGGGATCCCTTTGTGTACATGTTTTAGTGTGGACATGTGTCTTCATTTCTTTTGGGTGCATCTCTGGGAGCTGGAATTATGGGTCTTGTGGTAGCTCTATGTTTGATCTTTTGAGGAGCTGCCAGACTGGTTTCCACAGTGTCTGGATCGTTTCATATTCCTGCCAGCAGAATGTAGGGACTATGATTTCTTCATATCCTTGCCAACACTTATTGTTACATTTTTTATGGCCACCCTAGATTTTCTCCTCCACCCCCCAGGCATCCTTTTTAAAATACGCTTTTTATTTTGGATTAATTTTACATTTATAGAAAAGTTGCAAAGATAGTACAGAGAATTCCCATACAGCCCTCACCTAATTTCTGCTTTACCCAACATCATAATCTTACATTACTGTGGTATATTTGTTAAAACTAGTTTTGATTTTTTATTTAAGTCAGATCTGCTATGTTTTTTAAATTTCCTCTATCCCTTTATTTTTCTTACAACTTAACCTGTTGGAGAACCCAGATCATTGAGTTTCTAAGTCTGAAAATTTTTTTTAATTTTTAAATTTTTTTATTTATTCATGAGAGACACAGAGAGAGACAGAGAGGCAGAGACACAGGCAGAGGGAGAAGCAGGCTCCATGCAGGGAGCCCGACTCAATCCCGGGTCTTCAGGATCAGGCCCTGGGCTGAAGGCGGCGCTAAACTGCTGAGCCACCCAGGCTGCCCCTAAGTCTGAATTTTGTTGATTGCATACTTGCATTGGAGTTTAACATACTTCTTTGTCCTTTATATTTTGTACAAATTGGCACCTGGATCCAGAGGTTGGATTTGTCTGGGATTCAGTCTGTTTGGCAGGATTATAGGCAGTGTTGTTTTCTTGCATCAGCAGAGGCTTGAGTTTGAATGTGTCTTTCTGTGATGTTAGTAGCCAGTAATGCTTAATGGCTAGATTTACTGGGGTTTGCTAAAATGGTGGTATTGTAATTATATCATCTCTTTTTATTACTTATAATGCTTTTATAAAGAGACATTTCCCCTCATCTACTCTTGGTTACTGGGGGTATGGTTCATATAGAGAAGATAGGATAAATGATTAAAATGAAATTTTTCCCAATGGTCACCTTAATTAAAGAAGTATTGTGAACTCATGGACTTATACATATTAATGGGTTTCAACACATTACAATTATTATTGGTGTTCAAATTTTTCCATCAATGGATGATGGGAGCCTTTTCAAGTTGGCTCCTGAGTTCTTTTAACATGACCAAGTATATAGTCTTTGATAGTTTCCTTGCAACCTGACTCACATGAAGTTCCAGGCTCATCTTTTACATTTTTCCCTCTAGACCCAGAGTCAGTCATTTAACCAATAAGCCCTCACATTTTTAAATTTTTTTTTGAGACTTTATTTATTTATTCATGAGACACACACACACACACACACACACAGGCAGAGATGCAGGGGAAGAAGCAGGCTCTGTGCAAGGAGCCCAACGTGGGACTCGATCCTGGGTCTCCAGGATCAGGCCCTGGGTTGACGGCAGCACTAAACCGCTGAGCCACCCGGGCTGCCCAAGCCCTAGCATTTTTATGTGAGAAATGGTATTTTAAGACCACAGTTTGTGGATGGCTGTATCTGTGTATCTGAATGTGTATGTATATTATAGGATTATATGTCTATGTGTATATATACGTATATCATAGAATATACGTAATTATATATAAATAAATCTTTTTTTTTTAAATTTTTATTTATTTATGATAGTCACACAGAGAGAAAGAGAGGCAGAGACACAGGCAGAGGGAGAAGCAGGCTCCATGCACCAGGAGCCCGATGTGGGATTCGATCCCGGGTCTCCAGAATCGCGCCCTGGGCCAAAGGCAGGCGCCAAACCGCTGCGCCACCCAAGGATCCCTAATAAATCTTTTTTTAAAATTTTTATTTATTTATGATAGTCACACACACAGAGAGAGAGAGAGAGAGAGGCAGAGACACAGGCAGAGGGAGAAGCAGGCTCCATGCACCGGGAGCCCGACGTGGGATTCGATCCCGGGTCTCCAGGATCAGGCCCTGGACCAAAGGCAGACGCTAAACCGCTGCACCACCCAGGGATCCCTGATCATCTCTTCTGGAAGCCCTCTCTTTCATGGTTTATATGTCTTTTTTTTAAATTTTTATTTATTTATGATAGTCAGAGAGAGAGAGAGGCAGAGACACAGGCAGAGGGAGAAGCAGGCTCCATGTACCGGGAGCCCGACATGGAATTTGATCCCGGGTCTCCAGGATCGCACCTTGGGCCAAAGGCAGGCGCCAAATCGCTGCGCCACCCAGGGATCCCTTGTTCTTTTTTTTAAAGATTTTATTTATTGGGATTTTATTTATTGGCTTTTTTACTTAGCATAATGGTTTCAAAGTTCACCCTAGTTGTGGCACATATTAGTACTTCCTTTCCTTTTTTTCTTTTTTCAAGATTTTATTTTTAAGTAATCTCTACACCCAGTGTAGAGGGGGCTTGAACTCACAATTCCAAGACTAAGAGTCACATGCTCTTCTGATGGAGCCAGACAGGCAACCCCTTCCTTTCCTTTTTTTATAGCCCAATTATTTCCCCATTATTTGGATAGATCACTTTTTTTTAAAGATTTTATTTATTTTTTCATAAGAGACCGGCAGAGACCTAGGCAGAGGGAGAAGCAGGCTCCCTGCGGGGAGCCTGATGCGGGACTCGATCCCAGGACGCTGGGATCACGACCTGAGCTGAAGGCAGACACTCAACCTCTGAGCCTTCCAGGTACCCCGATAGATCACTTTTGTTTATCCATTTGTCCATTGATGGACATTTGAGTTGTATTCACTTTTTGGCTATTATGAATAATGCTGCTCTACATATTTATGTACCAGTTTTTATGCAGACATGTTTTAATTTCCCTCCGAGTAGAATTAATAGGTTTTGTGGTAATCTTATGTTTAATCATTTGAGACATGCCCAGCTGTTTTCCCAGTGTCTGCATCATTTTAAAATCCCACCAGCAGAGTGTGAGAGTTACAGTTTCTCTGATATCTTCATCAACATTGTTATTATCTGAGATGGATTCTAGTCATCCTCTTGGGTGTGAAGTGGTATCTCGTGGTTTGATTTGCATTTCCTTGATGACTAATGATGAGCATCTTTTCATATGCCTATTGGCTATTTATATATCTTCCTTAGAGAAATGTCTGTTCAGATCCTTTGCCCATTTTTAAAAAATTTTTATTTATTTATGATAGTCACAGAGAGAGAGAGAGAGGCAGAGACACAGGCAGAGGGAGAAGCAGGCTCCATGCACCGGGAGCCCGACGTGGGACTCGATCCTAGGTCTCCAGGATTGTGCCCTGGGCCAAAGGCAGGCGCCAAACCGCTGCGCCACCCAGGGATCCCTTTTGCCCATTTTTAAATTGTATTGGCTTTTTATTATTGAGTTGTAAGAATTCTTTGTATATTCTAGATTCAAATCCTTACCAGATAATACATTGTAAAATTTTTTCTCTCATTCTCCCTAATTTCTCTAGCCAGAACCTCCAGCACAAAGTCAAAAAGAAGTGAAGGGCACCTGGTGATTCTTGATCTTTGTGTTGTGAGTTTGAGCCCCATGTTGGGTTAGAGATTACTTAAAAAAACAAACCTTAGAAAAAGATCAACAAAACAATATTCATACATTATCATTATAGTCCATCACTTTATATTAAGGTTCATTCTTTGTGTTGGATTTCCTATGGATTTTGACAAATGTGTAATGTCATGTATTCACTATTACAGTATTGTACAGAATAGTTTCACAGCCCTAAAAATCCTCTGTGTTCTATCTTTTCTTTTGTGTGTGTGTGTGTGTGTGTGTGTGTGTGTTCTATCTTTTCATCCTTTCCTCCTTCTCCCTGAACTTCTGGCATTCACTGATTTTTTTTACCATCTCTATACTCTTGCCTTTTCCAGAATGTCATGTGTGTGGGGTCATATGTTATTTAGCCTTTTCAGACTGGCTTCTTCCACTTACCAATGTATATTTAAGGTTCCCCCATTTTTTGGTTTTGCTTTGCTTTGTGTCTCGATAGGTCATTTTTTAATCACTAAGTAGTACTCCATTGTATGTGTATATATGACAGTTTATCCATTTATCTAATGAGGGGCTTCTTGCTTGCTCTCAAGTTTTGGCAGTTACGAATAAAGCTGTTGTAAACATTCATGTGCAGGTTTTTTTTAAGGATATAAGTTTTTCAACTCATTTGGGTAAATACGAATTAGTGCAATTATTTTTAAAGATTATTTATTTATTAGAGAAAGAGGGGGGAGCGAGACAGTGAGGGGAGGAGCAAAGGGAGAGGGACAAGCAGACTATACGCTAAGCGCAGAGCCCTACTTGGGGCTCAATCTCAAGACTCTGATATGATTTAGCCAAAACCAAAAGTTGAATGCTCAGATGCTCAACCAACTGAGCCACCCAGGCACCCCTGAGGCATGCTATTATTGCTAGTTTGTATGGTAACACTATGTTTAGTTTTATTGGAAACTGTCAAACTGTCTTACAAAGTGGCTGTATCATTTTGCATTCCCATGGAATGAGAGTTCCTTTGCTCCATATCCTCACAAGCATTTACTATTGTCACTATTTTGGATTTTAGTCTTCCTAATAATAGGTGTGTATTTATGGTATTTATCTTATTATTGCTTCAATTTACAAGTCCCTGATGACTTATGATGTTGAGCATCTTTTCATATGTGTATTTGCCATTTGTATATCTTTTTTGGTGAGCTATCACCTCGTATTTTTAACTTGATTGTTTATTTTCTTATTGTTGAGTTTTAGGTGTGCTTTATATATTTTAGACACAAACTATTTATTGAATATTTGTTTTGCAGATATTTTTTCCAACTCTGTGGTTTCTTTTTTCATCCTCTTATCAGTGTCTTTCACAGAACAGATTTTAAAAATTTTAATGATGTACCGGAGCTCCCAGGTGGCTCAGTCGATTAAGGGTCTGCCTTCAGCTCATAACATGATCCCAAGGTCCTGAGATCAAGTCCTGCAGTGGGCTCCCTGCTCAGTGGGGAGCCTTCTTCTCCCTCTCCCTCTGCCTGCCAATCCCCCTGCTTGTGTTCTCTCTCTCTGACAAATAAATAAAATCTTAAAAAATTTAATGATGTACCACTTATCAACTTTTTTCTTTTGTGGATTATGCTTTTGGTGTTGTATCTAAAAACTCATCACCTAATATCATCTAGATTTTTTCCTATATTATTGTCTAGAAGTTTTATAGTGTTGTATATTATATCTGTTGTCCATTCTGAGTTAATTTCTGTGAAAATTGTAAGATCTATGTCTAGGTTCTTTTTATTTCTTTACATATGGATGTCCAGTTGTTCCAGTATCACTTGTTGAAAAGACTTTCTATTCTGTGCTGAATTGTCTTTTCTTCTTTGTCAAAGTTTATTTGAATATATTTTTATTAGTCTCTTTCTAGATTCTGTATTCTGTTCTCTTGATCTGTTTGTTCTTTCACCAATACCAAACTATCCTGATTACTGTAGCTTTATAATATGTCTTGAAGTCAGGGAGTATCTTTCCTCTGATTTTGTTCTTCAACAATGTATTCTGGGTCTATTACTTTTCCATATTGTTAAAACCAAATTTCAGCTGAGTAAAATTTAAAGATCTAAATACTTTTATTCAATGATTTGTGAATCAGGCAACATTCCATCTAGCAGACAGAAAGGCACACCAAAGGGCTATACAAATTAGATTTATATAGGCAGAGTGGGGCAGAACAAGGAAGTTACTAGTAAAGAGTAGATTGTGGCAAGGTCACCTTCCTTTAGGGGATGGCAGGGTTCTGTCAGTTTACCTCACTAGTGCTGATCATGTAATTCCAGATTGACTGATATAAGAGTCCACTTCTGGAAGAAGTTGAAACTGATTAAGTATTTTTTTAAAGAATTTATTTATTTATTTACTTATTTGAGAAGGGAGCATGTGCATGAGCTGGGGGAGGGGCAGAGAGAATTTTTCTTTATTTCTTTTTCTTTTTTTTTAAGATTTTATTTATTTATTCATGAGAGACACAGAGAGAGGCAGAGACATAGGCAGAGGGAGAAGCAGGCTTCTCTCGGGGAGCCTGATGTGGGACTTAATCCCTGGACCCCAGGATCACTCCCTGAGCTGAAGGCAGATGCTCAACCACTGAGCCCTCCAGGCATTCCTCTTTTCCTTTCTTTTTTCTTTTTTTTAAGATTTATTTATTTGAGAGAGAGAATAGGAGCAGGAGGAGAGGAAGAGAATCTCAAGCAGACTCCCTGCTTAATGAGGAGCCTGAAGTGGGGCTCCATCCCACAACCCTGAGATCATGACCTGAGCCAAAATCAAGAATCAGATGCTTAACCAACTGAGCCTCCCAGGCACCCTGAGAGAGAGAATTTTAAGCAGACTGTACTGAATACAGAGCCAGAAGTGGGTTTCAATTCCATGACCCAGAGATCATGACCCAAGCCAAAATCAAGAGTTAGTTGATGGACTGAGCCACCCAAGCACCCCTAAATTAAGTATTTTTTTTTTTTATAAATTTTTTATTTTATTTATCATAGTCACAGAGAGAGAGAGAGGCAGAGACACAGGCAGAGGGAGAAGCAGGCTCCATGCACCGGGAGCCCGACGTGGGATTCGATCCCGGGTCTCCAGGATCGCGCCCTGGGCCAAAGGCAGGCGCCAAACCGCTGCGCCACCCAGGGATCCCCTAAATTAAGTATTAAGTCTCAGTTTGGTGATGTGGGCTTAGCACAAGTGACTCCATTTTGGGCCTATGGTCTCTTTTTTAACAATATAAACTTTAGAATCAATCTGTTGATATCCAAATTATATTTTGACTGGGTTTGCATTGAATCTATAGATCAAGTTGGAAAAAGCGGACATTTTGACAATATTGAGTCTTCCTATTCATGAACATGCAATATCTCTCTATTTATATACATTTTCTTGGAATTGTTCAGTGAATTTTACTTTTTTCACTTGAGGGTTAACCTTGGAGATAAATTTATATTGGCATATACCTTCTTTTTTAATACCTGAATAATATTTAATTGATTGTACAAAATATTACATAGCCATTTTCATATTGATGGATATTTAGGTTGTTTCTAATTATTTTCTACCACAAACAGTGCTTCAGTGAAATTGTCATATCATTTAATTTTTGTGCATGTTAGTAGATCTTTGGATAAATTTCTAGAAATAAAGTTGTTTGGCCAAAAGTAGGTACATTTTTAATTTTGGTAGCTTTTGCCAGTTTTCCCTTCAAAGTAGTTTTGTGATTTACACTCCCACACGAGTGTTCATTTTCCATGGCTTCACCATTACAATTTTTATCAGTTGCATCATTGAATGATCTATCTCATTGTAATGTTTATATTTCTTCTGGATGTGAGATTGGGCTACTTTTTATCTGTATAAAATTCCTACTGGGGTGGTGCCTGGGTGGCTTAGTGGATTGAGAATCTGACTCTTGGTTTTGGCTCAGGTTGTGTTCTTGGGGTCCTGGGATTGAGCCCTGTGTCAGGCTCTCTGCTCAGTGCAGAGTCTCTTTGAGATTCTCTCTTCCTCTCCCTCTCCCCGCTCTAGTCCACTCACTGTCTCAGATAAATTAATCTTTTTAAAAAGTCCTAGTGGGTGCCTGGCTGGCTTAGTCATTGGAGCATGTGATGCTTGATCTCGGGGTTGTTAAGTTTGAGCTCTATGTTGGGTGTAGAAGTTACTTTAAAAAAATAAAATCTTTATTTATTTACTCATGAGAGACACAGAAAGAGAGAGAGACACAGGCGGAGGGAGAGGCAGGCTCCACATGGGGAGCCCAATGTGGAACTCGATTCCAGGAGCCTGGGATCACGACCTGTACTGAAGACAGACATTCAACTACTGATCCACCCAAGCATCCCCCCAAAATAAAATCTTTAAAAGTCCTAGTAATTTAAACTTTTTTTTTTTAATTTTTAAAATTTATTTATGATAGTCACACAGAGAGAGAAAGAGAGAGGCAGAGACATAGACAGAGGGAGAAGCAGGCTCCATGCACCGGGAGCCCGACGTGGGATTCGATCCCGGGTCTCCAGGATCACGCCCTGGGCCAAAGGCAGGCGCTAAACCACTGCTCCACCCAGGGTTCCCTAAACTATCTTTTAAAAAACTGATTATGTGGGGAAAAAAGTCGGAATTATGGAAGACTCACAATACCTTAAATAAATATGGGTGCCTGGCTGGCTCAGAGCATGTGACTTTTGATCTTAGGGTCATGAGTTTAAGCCCCACATTAAGCATGGAGCCTACTTTAAGTAAAGTCATTAAAAAAATAAATATAAGTGGTAAAAAATTTAAGATTTTTAATTTTTACTTTTTATTTATTTTCTTTTATTGTTTTAAAGATTTTAGGGCAGCCCAGGTGGCTCAGTGGTTTAGCGCTGCCTTCAGCCCAGGGCATGATCCTGGAGTCCCGGGATCAAGTCCCACATGAGGCTCCCTGCATGGAGCCTGCTTTGCCCTCTGCCTGTGTCTCTGCCTCTCTCTCTCACTCTCTCTCTCTCTGTCTCATGAATAAATCAATAAAATCTTAAAAAAGATTTTATTGATTTATTTGTCAGAGAGCACAAGGAAGTGGAGCAGCAAACAGAGGGAGAAGCAGTCTCCCTGCTGAGCAAGAAGCCCAATGCAGAACTCAATCCCAGGACAGCAGATGCTCAACCGCTGAGCCACCCAGGCACTATCCCCCCGCTTTTTTTTTTAATTTTTAAATTTAGCTTCCTCACTTTCCTTCGTGAGTCTTCTATAGTTTTCTAAGTACAGATCCTTTGCCTCTTTGGTTAGGTTTTTTCCTAGGTATCATATGGTTTTTGATGCAGTTGTAAATGGGACTGACTCCTTAATTTCTCTTCTGTCTCATTGTTAGTGTGTAGAATTGCAACTAATTTCTATGCATTGATTATATATCCTGCCACGTTGCTTAATTCCTGTATGAGTTCTAGGAATTTTGAGGTGGAATCTTTTGGGTTTTCCACATCTAGTATCATGTCATCCACGAAGAGTGAGAGTTTGACTTCTTTGCTGATTTGGCTGCCTTTTATTTCTTTTTATTGTCTGATTGCTGAGGCTAGGACTTCTAGTACTATGTTGAACAGTGGTAGTGATAGTGGACATCCCTGACGTGTTCCTGGCCTTAGGGGGAAAGCTCTCAGTTTTTCCTTATTGAAGATGATATTTGTTATGGGCTTTTTGTAGGTGGCCTTATGATACTGTTATGTTTCCTTTATCTCTACACTGTGAAGAGTTTTAATCAAGAAAGGATGTTGTACTTTATCAAATACTTTTTCTGCATCTATTGAGAGGATCATATGATTCTTGTCCTTTCTTTTATTAACGTAGTGTATCATATTGATTGATTTGTGGATGTTGAACCACTCTTGAATCCCAGGAATAAATCCGACTTGATTGTGGTGAATAATCCTTTTAATGTCCTATTGGATTCCTGTTGGCTAGTATCTTGATGAGAATTTTTATATTAACGTTCATCAGGAATATTGGTCTATAATTCTTCTTTTTGGTGGAGTCTTTGATTTTGGAATCAAGATAATGCTGACCTCATAGAAAGAGTTTGGAAGTTTTCCTTCCATTTCTATAATTTGAAATAGCTTCAGAAGAATAGGTATTAGTTCTTCTTTTAATGTTTGGTAGAATTCCCCTGGGAAGCCATCTGGCCCTGGACTCTTGTTGGGAAATTTTTGATTACTGCTTTGATTTCCTTGCTGGGTATGAGTCTGTTCAGGTTTTCTATTTCTTCCTGTTTCAGTTTTGGTAGTTCATATGTCTCTAGGAATGCATCCATTTCTTCCAAATTCCCTAATTTTTGGCATATCATTGCTCATAATGTATTCTTATAATTATTTGTATTTCTTTGGAGTTGGTTGTGATCTTTCGTCTTTAATTCATGATTTTATTTATGTGGGTTCTTTCTCTTTACTTTTTGATAAGTCTGGCCAGGGGGTTTATTTATCTTATTAATTCTTTTTTTTTTTTTAAGATTTTTATTTATTCATGAGAGAGAGAGAGAGAGAGAGAGGCAGAGACATACGCAGAGGGGGAGGCAGGCTCTCTCTGGGGAGACTGATGTGAGACTCCATCCCAGGACCTTGGGATCACAAGCTGAGCCAAAGGCAGATGCTTAACCATTGAGCCACCCAGGTACCCGTATCTTATTAATTCTTTCAAAGAACCAGGTCCTGGTTTCATTGATCTGTTCTATTGTTCTTTTGGTCTCTATTTTATTGATATCTGCTCTAATCTTTATTAATTATCTTCTCCTGCTTAGTTTAGGTTTTATTTGCTATTCTTTGTCCAGCTCCTTTAGATGTAAGGTTAGGTTGTGTATTTGAGATCTTTCTTATTCCTTTAGAAAGGCTTGTATTGCTGTATACTTTTCTCTTAGGATGGCCTTTGCTTCATCCCAAAGGTTTTGGACAGTTGTGTTTTCATTTTCATTTATTTTCTGAAACAATTTTAGAATTATAGTTACTTTTCATCTGGACTACTACATGGCTTCTCATGTGATTTAAATACAAGCTAATTTTATTAGTAAAATGTGATGATAATGTTTAATATATATATTCTAAAGTTGGCATATAATATTAAAGTGAAAATTTATAAATGAGACTACCTAACTGTTCTTTTTTCTTTGGCTGGAACTTTATTTTAAAAAATTTTAGAGGCACCTGGGTGGTTCAGTGATTGAGTGTCCGTCTTTGGCTCAGGGCATGATCCTGGGTTCCTGGGATCGAGTCCCACATCGAGCTCCCTGCGTGGAGCCTGCTTCTCCCTCTGCCTATGTCTCTGCCTCTCTCTTTCCGTCTCTCTCATGAATGAATAAATAAAATCTTTAAAAATTTTTAGAAGAGATATTATACATATTTCTCCATGAAAAAAGTATTTATTCTTGTTTGTTTCAGACCTGTAGATATCTGGGCTTTGGGTTGTATGATCATTGAGATGGCCACTGGAAATCCCTATCTTCCTAGCAGTTCTGATTTGGATTTACTTCATAAAATTGTTTTAAAAGTAGGTAGGTACTACTGAAATACACTGTTACATAACTAAAGTAAATATTGCTATATCAGTTGTGCTTGATTTTTCAGAGTTTTTTCTTTATATGAACAGGGAAGCACATTGTTTTGATAGATGGCAGGAAGTGTTCACCTTGTGCTGATAAAGAAGGTAGAAAATTCATCTCTGTTTTTGTAAATATTTTCTTTGCCAGGTTGTAAATAGCTAAGTCATTTGATAATGGCTGATACTAAGAAAAATGGTGCCATAGGAACCCACTTCAATTTGTCTAAAAGTTGTTTTGAAATTTTGGTTTCTACAAGTATTTGCGTCTCTCAAAGAGGACTTTATTTTATTTTTTTCTTTGCTTTTCTTTTTAAAAAGATTTGATTTATTCATTTATTTGAGAGAGAGGGATAAGCAGACCCCCTGCTGAGCAGGGAGCCTGATGTGGGCCTGGATCCCAGGACTTTGAGATCATGACCTGAGCTGAAGGCAGGCACTTAATCAACTGAGCAAACCCAGACACCCTTCAAAGAGGACTTTTAAAAAATAGAGTTGATCTAGATTTTTTGTAAGCACTTAGAGATAGAAAGTTACTTATTGAGAAAACTTTTTTTTAAAACGACAGTGGATATCCAGGTAGCTAAATAACTTATCCAAAAATACATTTGATGAGCAGTTTTACTTATTTGATGATCTGCTTTGACTACCCAAACATTTTGCTGGATAACCTTGATCATGGAGTTTCAATATTTTTTTTTTAAATTTTTATTATTCATGATATCATCCTTGCGCAGGGGCCATGCTAATCTTCTCTGTATCGTTCCAATTTTAGTATATGTGCTGCCGAAGCGAGCACCAATATTTTTTTTTTACATATTTCTGAATGATGAGCTTGAGGAGCCCCTTTTGTGGTAGAGAAGCTATACATAAACATGTAATTACAGGATCATGAGGAGGATACTGTACGTGACTATAAAAATCATGAAGTATGGATAAACATTAATTAAAGATACAGTTTGAAGTCTTAAAGCATCACACCTTTTTGGTTATCTTTAAAGTTCTAATTATGAGAGTAATGTTAGAAAAAATGTTAGAGGTGGGACTAATTCTGTCACTTTCCAGGTAAGGAAACTTAGAGAAGAAGCATAGGGAAGGAATTTGCCCAGGGTCACAGAACTAGTTGTAGCAGAACTGGCACTGGGACTTAGCTCTCTCCATTCCTATTTACAATTCTTTCTATTCTACCTCTACTCTATAGCCTTGTTTCTTTGTAATATTTATATTTCTAAATAATGTTTGAATAAGGCTTTGAAGCTGTTTGAGTAAGGCTTTGCTGATAAACACTTGTTAGACCATTTAGATACCCATATAGAAATGTGTAAGAGTTTGTGCTTTTCCTGATAACATTATATATGTCTTATATTTGGGGAAATGAAAATGAACCTGGTGGTTTTAAATTTTCTACTGCCTACATGCTATCAAGAGATTACTGGGGAAACTTCCAATTTTTTTGCTATATTCAGATGGTTTCTTATTCAACCTTAAAAATTAAAAGAACATGGGATTCCTGAGTGGCTTAGTGGTTGATACTCTGCCTTTGGTTCAGCATGATACTGGAGTCCTGGGATTGAGTCCCGCATGGGCTCCCTGCATGGAACCTGCTTCTCCTTCTGCCTATGTCTCTGCCTCTCTCTCTCTGTGTCTCTCATGAATAAATACACAAAATCTTAAAAAAAAATTAAAAGAACATACTTGTTATTCTCTTTTTAGTAATTTTTTTCTTTTTAGTAATTTAATGCAGACCACATAGTAACTTGTTTATTTTGATTGTAGATTAATTTCCCTGTTTTCTTATATTCATATTTTTTTCTTTTTTCAGGCAATTTGACACCTCACTTACAGAATATCTTTTCTACGAGTCCCATTTTTGCTGGGGTGGTTCTTCCTCAAGTTCAACACACCAAAAATGCAAGAAAAAAATACCCAAAACTAAATGGATTGTTGGCAGATATAGTTGACGTATGTTAAGAATTAAGGACTTATTTCTGGGAAATTTGCATAAATTATAATATAGTTTTGTTATTATTTTAATGAAATTCTAAAAGGATTCAATAACATTCATTTATATTATCTCTTAAAAGTTACTGTATTTCTACTTTCTGTCTTTAGTCCAGAAAAATTAAAATTCATAGATTGTTAGAACTGAAAACTCTCTAGGATGATCCTGTCCATTATTTTTAGTTTATCCCAATTTTAATGATCATTAGGGATAAATTGGAAAATTTTGAAGGACTTAACCATGTTTATCACCACTTTTTAATAGCCAGTCTACCCAAGTTCCTTGTGTACTTGTATCCTGAGAGATCTACTAGGCATTGACAACTGCAGTTTTAATGTTGTTTGAGGTATACCAATGCCAAAATTTACCTTGAATTTGGAGAAAACAAAAACATTATACTATATATAATACTTGCTAATTATTTTTAAATGTAAATTTCTTTTTGAACTAGGTAATAAAGATAGTAATATACTTAGTGCAAAATTCAAAAAGTAAGAGAATTTACTGTGGAAAGTAATGTTTTTCTATTTATTTTGTCTATCTAGCTAATTTCCTTTCCCAAGGTCAACTGAAGTATCTTATTTCTGATGTATAGCCCTTTAAAAAAAGTGGTTACCTAAATTTCAAAGTAAGTATGGTGTAGTGTTTATAGGAAGGAGCTCTGGAATCACGTAGACTAAAACTCAGCTCTGTCACTAATTAGCTCTGTAACCTTGGGAAAGTCACTTAATCTCTGTGACCCAGATTACTGGGCTATAAAACAACATTAACAGTCTTTATTTTGGGGGGCTGGAGGATTAAATGAAGTAATGGTGAAAATGTTCTAAGCACAGGGCCTTGATTAAGCTGTTGACAAATTTTGTCAATTTTAATTGTTGCTGTTATTGTTTAGGTAAACTTGTTAAACATATAATATGTAGCATCTAAAGACTATTCTTTCTTTTTTTAAGATTTTATTTATTTACTCATGAGAGATACACAGAGAGAGGCAGAGACATAGGCAGAGAGAGAAGCAGGCACCCTGTGGGGAGCCTGATGTAGGACTCGATCCCAGGACCCTGGGATCATGACCTGAGCCAAAGGCAGAATCTGCTCAACCACTGAGCCACCCAGGTGTCCCTCTAAAGACCATTCTTAATGGGGAAAAATTATTTCATTGGTATCTGGAGAAAACTAGAGTTTATTAATAATCTGATTTGTCGGGGTCCCAAGTAGCTCACACAGTTGAGTGTCTGACTCTTGTTTTTGGCTCAGGTCATGATCTCAAGGTTGTGAGATTGAGCCCCATCATGACCTCCACCCTCAACAGGGAGTCTACTTAAGATTCTCTCTCTCTCTGGAGGCACTTGGATAGTTCAGTTGGGTAAGTATCTGACGATTGATTTTGGCTCAGATCGTTGATCTCATGATTGTGAGATCAAACCCAGAGCTGGGTTCTGCACTCAGTGAGGAATCTGCTTGAGATTCTCTCTCCCTCTCCCTCTGCCCCTCCCACTCATGCTCACTCTTGCTCTCTCTCACTCAAATAAATAAATATATTATTTTAATGAATGAATTTAATGAAACATTCACATGGTTGGAAACTTTATAATTTCTTTTTTGTTTTTTAAAGATTTTATTTATTTGTTTGAGAGAGAGAGAGAGTGCATGAGTAGGGGGAGAGGGGCAGAGGGAGAAGCAGGCTCCCCACTGAGCGGAGAGCCTGACTTGGGGCTTGATCCCAGGACTCTGAGATCATGACCTGAGCCTCAGGCAGATGCTTAATTGACTGGCCACCCAGGTGCCCCTTTATTTATGTACCTCATTTATTTTTTACTTTTGTAGCCATAGTGTCCATTTTCCAATTTTATGACTGCTGAGGTGTTCTGACACCCTGTCTTAAAACCTGAGTTGATGTGTGGTGGGAGCCGCTGGACACTTAAGATATTTTCACTTAAGATATTATTCTTTTTTTAAAAAACTCCCGCCTTTTTTGTATATGTAATGATGAAACATGCTCTAATGGTTGAACAAGGAAGGAGAAAGAAAGACTTTAATTTCTGAGTGGAGATGTCTCCTTCTTTGTAGAAAAGTAGATCAAGACTGTTATCAAAATTTTGTCTGTTTTATTGCACCTGACTTTAGGATCCCCCCAAATTTTGTGACCACGTTGTGCCTTTCTTCCTAGAATTGTAAGTTGAACTCAAAGTTTAGTACCTGTTTACACTGTGAAGTGGACATTGTTACAGAGAACACACCGGAGCCTTTCTTACTATTAAGCAAATAATGCCTATGTGAATGTATGATCTGTGGAAAAGCCCCTGTATTTTTACCTGCTGATGCTGTTCTGTTGGAGAATAAATTTTGGATATTTTAAAAAATTTCCCCCAACAAAATAAAATAAAATAAATCTTAAAAAAAGAATTGGGGGGCTCCTGGGTAGCTGTGTTGGTTGAGTTTCTGACTCTGGTTTTGGCTCAGGTCATGATCTCAGGGTACTGAGATTGAGCCCCACAGCCAGCTCTGCACTCAATGTAGAGTCTACTTGTACGTCTCCTTCCCCCTAGGCTCCTTTCGCTTCTCACGCTCTCATTCTCTCTCAAATAAATAAAATCTTTCTAAAAAGTAGAAGAATCAAATTTGTTTACTACATTTTCATTTGAATTTATTTTTTATATCATAGTTTTAATTATACAGAGAATACATAATGATTATAGAAAAAGTAGAGAATGCATGATAAAAAGAAGTTAAGATTTTTCCCAACTCCTACACTCTGGGAAAAATTACTATTGACATTTTGATTTATATACTTCTAGACTTTTGTGAACCAAATATGTGCATAGAAATTTAAGCTTTTTTTTCTCCCCACCCCCTGAAATTTATGCTTTTAAAAGATATCATACTTCACATAGTTATGTGACCTGTTTATGTTATGTAACCATGTCAGTGAATATGGAACTACATCATAATTTTCAGTGGTTGCATAGTATCATATAGCCTGACTGTTCTATAGTTTAATTGATTTACAATTTTGAACATTTGTTTTCAGGTTTTCTCTTTTGGTAAAGATGCTTTAGTGAACATTTTTTAAATAAGTCTTTTTGAACTTGTTTTATTATTTGTTTAGGATAAATTCCTAGAATTGTGATTAGTGGGCCACAGTGTTTATACTTTTTCAGAATTTTTAAATCTATTTTGCTATTTTTTCCTCCAGAAAGATTTTACTGATTTATGTTCAAGTACTCTCAAATAACACTGGATTTAAATTCCCACTCTCAATCTAACATTGGATACTATAATTTTAAACATATTTTCCAATTTTTTATAAAGATTTTATTTATTCATAGAGAGAGAGAGAGAGAGAGAGAGAGGCAGAGACACAGGCAGAGGGAGGATAAGCAGGCATCATACAGAGAGCCTGACATGGACTCGATCCAGGGTCTCCAGGATCACACCCTGAGCTGCAGGAGGCACGAAACCACTGCGCCACTGGGGCTGCCCATTTTTAAATTTTTTAAAGTAATCTCTATATCCAATGTGGAGCTCAAACTCACGACCCCAAGATCAAGAGTCACCATACTCAAAGAAAAAAAAAAAAAAAAAAAAGAGTCACCATACTCTACCAATTGAGCCAGCTAGGCGCTTCAAAATATTTGCCAATTTAAGATGCTTAAAATAGCATCCTTTTTTTAGTTGCACTTATATCATCACAGGAAAGGTTGAACATTTTACTAATATTAATTGGCCATTTGTATTTCTTATTTTAAGAATCATTAAACTGGGGACACCTGGGTGGCTCAGTGGTTGAGTGTCTGCCTTTGGTTCGGAGCGTGATCCCAGGGTTCCAGGATTGAGTCCCACATAGGCCTCTCTGCGAGGAGCCTGCTTCTCCCTCTCTATGTCTCTGCCTTCTCTCTGTGTCTCTCATGAATAAATAAACAAAATCTTTAAAAAATCATTAAACTATTTCTCAGACTATCTCTTTTCATATAGATTTGTAAAATAATAGGCATATTAGTCTTTTGTCATGTGTATTGTAAATATTTTTCTTCACCTTGAATAATCCAGTGACTTAGAATGCCACATTTAGCATACACAAAATGCTTATATACGCTTGGGTCTGTTTCTTTTTCATTGATTTCTTTCTTTTTTCTAGTATAAACATCAGTTTGATTATTGTAACTTTAAAATACATCTTAATATCTGGGGCAAAGCATGTATCATTTCCTAGATTTAAATTCTCTAAATAACTTTATTGTGATGTAATTATGTACATTAAACTACACATACTTAAAATGTATAATTTGATGAGTTTTGATAGATGTATACACCTATGAAACCACCATCGCAATCAAGATATCTAACATTTCCATCACCCTCCAAAATGTCCTTTTTTTTTTAAAAAAAAGATTTTATTCATGAGAGACAGAAAGAGAGAGAGAGAGAGAGAGAAAGGCAGAGGCACAGGCAGAGGAAGAAGCAGGCTCCATGCAGGGAGCCTCATGTGGGACTCGATCCCGGGTCTCCAGGGTCAGGCCCTGGGCTGAAGGCAGTGCTAAACCACTGAGCCACTCGGGCTGCCCCCAGAATGTCCTCTTATCCTTTTACAATCCATCTTTTCCTCCATTTCTGTTCCCAGACAACCTCTAAGTTGCTTTTTATCACTATAAATTAGTTTACATTTTCTAGGATAGGTATATATATATGGAATTACATAGTATATACTCTTTGATACAGCATTATGGTTTAGAGATTCATTCATGTTTTTGTGTGTTTCATAGTGAATTCCTTTTTATTGCTGAATAGTACTCCATTGTACAGATGTATACAATTTTTATTAATCCATTCCCTGTTTTGGGTTATTTTCTGTTTTTGTCTGTTACAAACAAGTGCTATGAACATTCATGTGCAAGTCTTTGTAGGTGTATATTTTTATCCTTCTGAGTAAGTAAGAGTGGAATGGTGGGTTTAAGCTATGTGTATATTTAAATTTTTTTTAATTTTTATTTATTTATTTATGATAGTCACACACACACACACACACACACACAGAGAGAGAGAGAGAGAGAGGCAGAGGGAGAATCAGGCTCCATGTAGGGAGCCCAACGTGGGATTCGATCCCATGTCTCCAGGATCGCGCCCTGGGCCAAAGGCAGGTGCCAAACCGCTGCGCCACCCAGGGATCCCCTGTATATTTAATTTTTAAAGAAACTGCCAGTCTGTTTCTCAAAGTATCATATTTTACATTTTCCAAACTAGGGCATGAATATAAATTTTCTTTTTTTAAAAAAAGACTTTACTTATTTGAGAGACAGGAAGGTAGCAAGAGCAAGCACAAGTGGACGTAGGGTGTGGAGAGGGGGAGAAGCTGGCTCCCCACTGAGCAGGGAGCTGGATGTGGGGCTTGATCCTAGGACACCAGGACCATGACCCAAGCTGAAGGCAGATGCTTAACCAACTGAGCCACCCAGGAGCCCCAGATTTAAAATTTAAAATTATTTTATTCAGAGAAAGACTCATTTGTCTGCCTCTAATAGGCTATGACTTGAGCAGATTTTTAAGACATTTTTATTAGTAAGTTTTACTGATGGATTACTATCATATTCTAAAATAAGCACATATATTTAGTTAGTTGCAGTTTTAACAGTCAGGGTATTCCTCCATCATAAAGTAGATAATACATTCAGTTTTGCTTTGTGAGTCAATGTATTATTATTGTGGTAAAAAACATAACATGAATCTACCCTCTTACCAAATTTTAAAATGTGTAGCACAGTACTATTAGCTATATTCTTTTTTTTTGTATAGCAGATCTTTGCAAGTTTTTTTATGGATCAGTTTGAGCATATACATTTTGAAATAAGCAAAAATGTAATATTATATTAAATTACCATTGATTTTCTGGATTTAATTCTACTCTTCTATTTGTTAGATCTAGACAACTTCATTTCTCTGGGCATCAGTCTCCTTACCTGTACAATGGGAATAGTAATAATACCTACCTTGTAGAGTTGTTGTTGGCGTCAAGTAATAGGAAAAGGATAAAAAAAAAAGGAAAGGTCTAGGTAGAATGTTATGTGGCACATAGTAAACATCAATAAAACTTACCTATTATTATGTTTTGCCTTTTTTAATGTTTTGCCTTTTTCTAAGGGAAGAAATGAAAACTATAAATAGCTTTTATTAAAATACTGTCTTTAATATTTTGGTTAAAAATATCTTCTATTTACAACTAGTTATTTGATTATATATAAATTTATGATATTTGACTTATTTTCAAAACTCATCCTTCCATCATCTGTTTTTGTTTTGTAGGTTTGTTTGTTTCTCTATTCAGTTGAAGTATTCCCAAGATAGGGAAACAAAAAAGAGCTGTTCTCATAATGGTTTATTGAAAGATTCGGGGGTTTGAATGTTTGTGAAGTTGTGTTATGCCATAGAAAAGGCACTGATGGGTAGCCCAGGTGGCTCCGTGGTTTAGCGCCACCTTCGGCCCAGAGTATGATCCTGGAGACCCGGGATTGAGTCCCACATCTGGCTCCCTGCATGGAGCCTGCTTCTCCCTCTGCTTGTGTCTCTGCCTCTCTCTCTTTCTTTCTCTCTCTCTGTGTGTCTCGCGTGGATAAATAAAATCTTTAAGAAAAAAAAAAAAGAAAAGGCACTGATTAAGATTCAGACAATGAGTTAAGATTCTCATATAGTAAATCACTGATTATGCTTCTAGCTCTATAGAATGGAAGTAATAATCCATGAACTTTCCACTTTACAATGCTGATACGAGGATCAAAATGAACTAATTAATTTCTGCTAATTCCAACAGAAACAGACTGACTTCTGTTTTGGCTAGAATCTTAGGACATTTGAACTATAATAATGCTTTACCCAGTACAAATTTCTTAGGGAAATAAATGGTCAGAACTCACTGTCAGAAATTCCTAAGGTCTAAAGCCTTCTTTTCAAGATCATTTTAAAACTCTGGGTGATTATTTACTTCTACGTATGTCAAATGAATTTAATTTTTACCTTATAGAGTCCTGTTAAGACCTTATTTAATGTTAGAATCTTTTTTTTTTTTTTTTTTTCATTTTCTAGGCTTGTTTACAAATTGATCCTGCTGAGAGGACATCATCTACTGATCTTTTGCATCATGAGTACTTTACTAGAGATGGATTTATTGAAAAGTAAGCAAGTGAAGTGTGGACTTCTTAGTGTTTTATGTTAGGGAATTCTACTAGCATGAGAATTGTTAATGTTACACACACACAAAAAATCAATTTAAGCAAGAATTTTACTGAGTTCCTCTATTAACTAGGTCTATCGTAGACTTACAGGTGTCCTAATGAAAATTCTACTAATAAAAATAATTGTAGTTAACATTCATTACAGTTACAATGTCCTACGCGGTGTGCTAAGCTTTTTATACACATTTTCAATGGTAATCATAAACCTGAAGATAGTAAATAAACAATCAGTACTTTTTAGCTTTATTTCCATTTGGACCTCTGAATAGTCTAGATTTTCCTTTTCTGATAGCATCTCTGATCTATATGTTATAATTGGCATTTATTTCCCAAATGATTTTTTTCTCTGCTTTATTTACTCTCTGTTGTAGTGTTTGTTGTCATATTTTTCCTGCCAAAGTGAAAGTTCCCTGAAGAGAGGGACCATGCCTCTAGCCCTTCTGTGTTTTACATTATATGTATAATATATAATGACAGTGTAGATATAGAAATCAACTGTATTTAAAAAAATGTTTATTTAAATTCAACTTAGTTCACATATGGTATATTATTAGTTTCAAGGGTAGAATTTAGTGATTCATCAGTTGCATTTTACACTCAGTGCTCATCATAAGTGCCTTACTTAATGCCCATCACCCATTTAGTCCATCCCCCTCACTTCCCTCCAGCAACCCTCATTTTGTTTCCTAGAGTTAAGAATCTCTTATGGTTTGCCTCTCTCTCTGTTTTTATCTTATTTTATTTTTCCTTCCTTTCTCCTATGTTCATCTATTTTCTTAAATTCCACATATGAGTGAAATCATATGGTATTTGTCTTTCTCTGACTGACCTATTTGGCTTAGCATAATACCCTTTAGTTTCACCTATGTTGTTGCAAATGGCAATATTTCATTCTTTTTGATGGCTGAGTAATATTCCATTAAATATATACCACATCATCTTTATCCATTTATCCATTGATGGACATCAGGGCTTTTAATGTATTTTGCCTAAAATCAGCTATATTTCTAAAAAACACCATTTTCTATTTGGGCTTTGAAAGAAATAGAAAAGAGTTTTCTTTAATTGCAGAGTCATTCAGTTGGGCTTTGAATGTGAGGTCAGAAAAGATGGACATCATTTAAAATGTGATGGACTTTTCAAAAAAATATTTAAATTTAAATATTTAAATTCAGTTTGCCAATAAAAATGTGATGGACTTAAGATTAGGCACAGAAAAGTTCCGGAACAACCATTGAAGACAGACTAAAATAGAAAAATGCACAGAAAAGAGAATCCTTTAAAGTATTTAGTGTTAAGTTTTTTAGTAAATAGATGGAAATGAGACCGCCAAGGCAAGCGAGAGTCCAAGAACAGATTTTATTGCAGGCACCCTCGGGCGAGGTTCCACGACTCACGCGGGAAAGAGAGTGAGTCGGGGAAGTCGCGCCAAGACAAGGTGGTAGGGGGTTTACATAACGTTGTAAGGCAGAACGGTTTCCTATTGGTTGGCTCATATGCAAAGGAAGGATTGCAATCCAACCAGTCAGAGTGACCCTCACTATGCAAAGGAAGGATTGCAATTCGACCAGTCAAAGGTGACTTCCTCCTCTGGGGTTTGAAGGGCATTGGGTTCGGTTGGGGAAGTCCAAAGGAGACGTGTAAGGGTCTGCTCAAGCGGTCAGTAGGTCATTGGTCCATTGGCATCCCAAGTGGAGGTGGTGACAGGAACCTCAGCCATTTTGGCGTATCTGCCATCTTGAGGAGTTTCCCTTCCCGCCTGGCCCCGATATTTAGAACTGCAGTCACTTTAAGAATTTTAACATAAGACAAAATAATTTTGATATGAAACAAAAGATGAAAAGATATATTGAAAGTGCCATTGATGAAAAAAATGCCAGTTATTGAATTAAAAAGTTGCTTATATCAGTTCTATGTAGACCAAGTTGATTTCTTTTGGGTACTTAGGTACTAGGATTTTAGTATGTTGGGGTGAAAGTTCTTGAATTACAGTGATTGAATCCTCAGAAATTGTTTGGGGGAAGACCTTTTCCTTTAATAAGAGGCCTCTCTCTTTCACAGAACCTTCTGCAATACAAGGGAGTTTTGACAGAATTATGATAGGTTCTCATTCAGCCAGATAAATCACACTGGTTATTTTCTTCATCTCTTCACACTACACTTTACTTTGACATGTGCCCTGCACAGCTCTGGCAAGATTGGGCTAAACTGGGGAAGAATTCACTCGTGTAATGATATTTTAAAATTTCCGCAAACTAGGGGACACCTGGCTGTATTGGTCAGTAGAGCATGTGACTCTTAATCTCAGGATGGTGAATTTAAGCCCCATACTGGGTGTAGAGCTTACATACAATACAGTACAATACAATACAATATGATATGATAAAATTTCCCCAAATGGATAAGTCAGTCTATTTCAGGAAAGGGAACTGTGCAAGTCAGGAGCAGGGTAGGAAGGAGACTTTTCAATACAGCCTTTTGAATTTTGAGCCATGTGAATGGATTTTCTATTAAAAAATAAATAACTTAAAACAATTCAAACCAAAACCAAAACAATCTCCCTTCAATATTGATGCATTCTCTTACATTTTATACTAAAAATATTTCTCTAGAATAAATTTCAGAAACTAATTGGTTCATCTTTTAAGTATTACTACTTTAAAAAAAAAAAAAAGTATTACTACTTTAAAAAAAAACACAAAAAAGACAAAATGGCCTGAGTTTTCCTTGAAAGAATAACATATTTATCAAAATTAAAAATAATACTTTTACTAAGTAAAGTTTGCATTACAAGAGGAATGTAATTCATATAAACCTATTTTGTAAAATTTTTATCTAGTAAATTCCCATGGCAAAGTTTTTGGAAGCTGTGTCTTTACCAGTAAGCAATCTGTATTAAGTATTGTACCATTTCTTGACATGCATTATTGAGAATTTATGTTTAGCTGATATGTAAATTAATTGATTAAATGATCCTTTAAAGATAAAATACTTTACATAAATAAAAAAGAATATTGGTGGATATTGTTTTATCAGATTCATACCAGAACTGAGAGCTAAGTTACTGCAAGAAGCAAAAGTCAATTCATTCATAAAGCCAAAAGAGAATTCTAAAGAGAACGAGCTTATGAAAGATGAAAGAAAAACAACTTATACCAATACACTGCTAAGTACTCCAGTTTTGGGAAAGGTAAAAACTGTTTTCTTTTTAGCCAGTATAACGTTATTTTAGTTAGCACTGTAATGATAAAAATGACTATCCTTTTTTTTTTTTTAAGATTTTATTTATTTATTCATGAGAGACACACACAGAGAGAGAGGCAAAGACACAGGCAGAGGGAGAAGCAGGCTCCATGCAGGGAGCCCGTTGTGGGACTGGATCCTGGGTCTCCAGGATCATGCCCTGGGCTGAAGGCAGTGCTAAACTGCTGAGCCACCTGGGCTGCCCAAAATGACTATCCTTCTGACTCAAATTTTGGATGTTTCTATTCCAGGAAATGGAGAGAGAGAAAAAACCCAAGGAGATCAAAGTCAGAGTTATTAAAGTCAAAGGAGGAAAAGGAGATATCTTAGAACCAAACAAGATAGAGTGTGAAGGTAGACATTGTCAACAGGATGCCGTTGAAAATGCTCATTCTATGTCTCAAGATACAAAACCTGTAATCAGTGAATCACTACCAAGCCCTGTCAATCCCAGCACTAATTCTAATGGCATGAAAGATGATCCACATGCTGGAGGTAGTATGATGATGCCACCCATCAATCTAACTAGCAGTAATTTGATGGCTTCAAATCCCAATTCAAATCTTTCCCATCCAAATTCAAGGTGAGTTATAACAGAAAATAGAAGGAAATAGACCCAAGTTATACAATGCTCCCATATAATGGTATTTCAAAGAATCAAGTTCATAGTGTCTGATATAAACTGAATTTGAAGATATATTGAAATTATAATCATATAATGGGCCATTACTGTTTCTTAAAAATGCTACACAAGAAGCATTTCTTAATGCTGTTTCTTAATGCTTAAGAACTGTTTCTTAAGAATGCTACACAAGAATGTTTAATTTTTCACTAATGCCTTTTGGAAAAACCTCATAGAAAGAAAAGACTCTTGGAATAATTTCTTCCCATCTGAAGAGGAAAAAGGTGATATGACCTAAGTTCTGGCATTGATGTGCCTTAGTATAACAAAGTAAGCATTTTGTCTGTATCAGCAAATTTTCTAAATGGAGAAAGAATAGTTGAAAATAATCTTTTATACTCAAGTAGCTTTTAAAGATCAAATATTTGGAAAAAAAAATAAAGATCAAATATTTGGGGGGTAAAACAACATATTGGGCCAGTTGTGGTTTTAGCTACTGATACAGATTGGAAGACTGTTACCACAAGTCTGCTTAATCAAGGGCAGTGTGTTATATAGCAAAGGTCTATCTAGCAGGGCATCACGGCCAGTCCTAAATTTAGGGAAACTACTGTGAATCTAGATGAGGAAGGAGACTATGTTCAGTATCCCAAACTAATACTAAACTAATACTTATAGCACACTGATTTGGGCTATAAGTTGTGAAGCTGAGAGGCCTGCAGAGATGGGCAAGTAGACATTTCTGTTAGTTCAGAGGTACAGCAGATTACAGACAGCAAGAACCCATTTGTTTTTGAGATGATTCCAACACCATGGTTGTAATAACCATGGTTGTCAACGGCCTTGGACAGCAAGCTCAGAAATTCAGAAACCCAATATTTAGGAGAGCCAGATTTAGAGGCACCTGGCTGGCTCAGTTGGTAGAGCATACTACTCTTAATCTCAGAGCTGTGAATTCAAGCCCCATATTGGGTGTGGAGACTACTTAAAAAATTAGAGGGACACCTGAGTGGCTCAGCGGTTGGGCTCAGGGCATGGTCCTGGAGTCCCGGGATTCAATCCCACATGAGGCTCCCTGCATGGGGCCTGCTTCTCCCTCTGCCTGTGTCTCTGCCTCTCTCTCTCTCTGTGTCTCTCATGAATAAATAAATAAAATAAAATAAATTAGAGAGAGAGAGAAAGAGAGAGTGGAATAGATACAGATTTAGAATAGAGACAAGGGCCCAAGTAGGACAGCAAGCATAAGCAAGTTGTTCTTTGCTCTGTTTTTGCCTACTTAGAGCAATTAGCAGTTACACACTCACAATTGCATTTTGGCACTCACTGTTCAAACTTTAGACTACCATGATACAACTTCCTCATTATTGAAGCCCAAACGGAAGTACTTCTGAGGGAGTTCTAATAACTTTGTGTTAATTTTTAAATAATAGGTTGACTGAAAGAGCAAAAAAGAGACGTACCTCTTCACAATCTATTGGACAGGTTATGTCTAATTACAGGCAAGAGGATGCACGTCCCATTCAAGTAAGGCAAGAAGCTAGTTGTTAAAACATGGCTTCCCTCAACATTATCCTTGACTCCTTCCCCCACCAAATCCTTCTTTCTATCTTTGGGGCTTCTGCATTTAAAAAAATGTGCTTTGGGATCCCTGGGTGGCTCAGCGGTTTAGCGCCTGCCTTCGGCCCAGGATGTGATCCTGGAGACCCAGGATCGAGTCCCATGTCGGGCTCCCTGCATGGAGCCTGTTCTCCTTCTGCCTGTGTCTCTGCCTCTGTATGTGTGTGTGTGTCTCTCGTGAATAAATAAATAAAATCTTAAAAAAATTTTTTTTTTTAAATGTGCTTTTAGGAGTGCCTAGGTGGCTCAATTGATTAAGTGTTCGACTCTTGATTTCAGCTCAGGTCATGATCTCAGGGTCATAATAGCAAGCCATGCATGGGGCTCTGCACTGAGTGTGAAGCCTGTTTGAGATTCTTTCTCTCTTTTTCTGTCCCTACCCCCCTCCCTGCTCTCACTCTCTCTAAAATAAAATTTAAAAAAATTTTTTTAATGTGCTTTTAGCATTTTTGTTTTTCCTGAAGTGAAAATAGGCCATTGTTTCCTTAGTGCTTTCACAATTTTAGTTAACTTCTTATAATTTGATTTCTGGATTTAATGTCTGACTTGCACCAAAAAAGTTAAGATTTTCGGGACACCTGGGTGGCTTAGCGGTTGAGCGCGTGCCTTTGGCTCGGGGCATGATCCCAGAGTGCCAGGATCAAGTCTCACATTGGGCTTCCTGCATGGAACCTACTTTTCCCTCTGCTTATGTCTATGCTTCTCTCTCTCTCTGTCTCTCATGAATACATAAATATATAATTAAATAAAATCTTTTTAAAAAGTTAATATTTTAACCTTTAAAAGTTATAAAACTTGGGGCACCTGGCTGGCTCAGTCAGAAGAACATGCAACTCTTGATCTCAGGATTGTGAGTTTGAGCCCGATGTTGGATATAGAGATTACTTAAAAAAAAAAAAAATGAATAGAATCTTAAAAAAAGTCAGAAGACTTTTGGGTCTTTCACTCCCCCAAAAAAGTTTTTAATATCTTATTTTATAGATTAAAGGGAATTGATAAATAGATACATCAAACTTTTCACTAGAAAAATGTAATCAGTGTCGTTCATTCTCTCATTTTTTACATAGGGAAGTAGCTTATTCAAAATTGATACATAATGTTATTTATAATAATAAAAATTGAGAACAATACAAATATATCTAAGAGCAAGTGACTTATTAAGCACATTAATATATATCCACATAGAGGGATACTACACATTGCATTGTAGCAGAATGTTTATTAATTTAGGAGAATTTTCATTATCTGTTACCAAATGACCAAAAATAGGTAAAAAATAGGTAACATGGGCAGCCCAGGTGGCTCAGTGGTTTAGTGCCACCTTCAGCCCAGGGTGTGATCCTGGAGACCAGGGATCCAGTCCCACATTAGGCTCCCTGCATGGAGCCTGTTCTTTCTCTACCTGTGTCTCTGCTTCTGTCTCTCTCTTTTTGTCTCTCATGAATAAATAAATAAAATCTTTAAAAAAAATAGGTAATACTAAAGGTATTCTAGAATGCTGGATTCTCCTTGTGTCCAGAGTACATGGTTTTGTAAATAGAAAAATAAATAAAATGAACTGAAGCAATTTGTCCAAAATCAGGGTACAATGAATAGGATTACATATTAAAAGTTAAGATTGTGGTTTTCCTGATCAACATTATTATTCTCAGAATATCCAACATATTTTTAAAAGTTTGCTTTTTGAAACTTTTATTGGAATTTGATGTTTATGTGTTTAAATGGTATTCTATTTCTTAATTATTAAAATAACTCTGCAAAGATAGATGTTTTGTGACTATCTTATTACCTCCCAAATGGCTAGCAGTTTTGGGCTTGTCATTCAAATAAGTTACACATATTTTTTCATATTAACTCTTGTTTGTTTGTTTAGAGCCAAATGGAGAAAAGTGTATTTAATGAGCGAACAGGTCAAAGTTACCAAATGGCAAATGGACACAAAAGAAAGCTGAATTTTTCCAGATCTGACAGGAAGGAATTCCATTTCCCAGAACTGCCTTTCACAATACAGCCCAAGGAGGTGAAAGGAATGGAAGGTACATATTTGTTGGCAAGCTTTACAAATTTACAAGATCTTTTTTTTAATAAGACAACTTACATTTATGATATGATTTAGATAGAAGATAGCAAATTGCTTTGAAAAATATTTTCAGCTGAGGAGAATTTTTCCCTCATAGTCAAATAAGGAGACCTGAAGGAGAGAATTTTTAAAGAATTATTAGGGAAACTTTAAAAGGCGGATTTTTTTATTAGCTCATTATTGTTGAAATGTTAGAACAGTGTTTGCAGAAAGTGGTTTTGGTTCGGTGTATGACCTGGAGTAAATCAATTTCTTTTGTTTCCCTATGATTTTTGCCCAGATAATAGCAAGAATGATGTATGCGCTTCAGGTATCCAAAGATGTAGTAGATTAAGCTTTATAACATGTACTGAGCTCTTAAAATGAAACTCCTTTTTTTGCAGAGTAAATGTTTTGTTTCTTTGAAGAACAGTGACACCTTGTGAAAAGTTAATATAATAGCAAGGAAATAGTATTTGTACAGTTCAAGAGGAATTATCTGATCCACTTACCAGTTATTTGCAGAATTAAAAAAAATATCTTCTTTTAATACCTGGTAGACTATTTATAAAGTTATAAAACAGATAATTTATGATTGGCATATTTTACATTACAAATAATGATTTATTCAGTTCCTTTATAATAAACTGAGAAACTGACTTTAGTGGATATCGGAATTTCTATTTGAACCTCTTGAAAAGGAAAGTAAAATTTCAAGGTAGGAATAACAAGTTGTTGTTGTTGTATATATTTTTGTAAAAGTTAAACAGATAAAAGTGCTGAAGAGGGAATCAAGGAAAACAGATTCATCTAAAATACCAACTTTACTTAATGTGGATCAAAATCAAGAAAAACAAGAGGTAAAACTTTTTTGTTTATAGTTTTACTATGGAGTGCAATTTGGAACCCTTGACTTGGTGTGTAAATTTAGTTATCACTATTGGAAAGTTATATAAAAATACAAAGTGATGTAGTCTTTGAACATGAGAAACACCTGTTTTCTCTTAAAATGGCATATTAGTAAGAGTTTTTAAAAGTTATTTTTTGGAGAGCAGTTAATACCAGCCCTCATTGGAATGTTGAATGATTAGAGTATATAGTACCCAGGGAAAATATTATGTGTATTACATATGATCGGGCAGAGGAAACAAATAATGGTGTGAACAGAGTTATGCTGTCCACAAGACCATAGGTATTTATCTTTAGCCCCTTTCTTCCTGTTTTCAGTTTATCTCTGCTGTCCACCTACTGTTCTATCTTCACAAAGATTTGTTCTCAGCCATCTTTCAGATAACTGTGTTGGAATGTCCCAACCCCCACCAACCAGAGTCTTGAATTTTATTGGAAATACTTGAAAATCTCAGTATCCAAATGCATACTTTCTAAAGACCTTCTTTTAAGGAAAGGGGATTGTGCTCAGCTCCCACTTAATTAAAGCATATAGATGGCCTTCTATTCTACACATCTGTAAGGTCATCAATTTCATTATATCAGTTTCTTATTTTATAAATAAAATTAATTATATTTTTATTCATAATAAAATTAGAACATGCTTATTAAGGAAATTTGGAGAAATTAGAAAAAAATAGAGAAACTTTAAAACCATATAAAGAGGCATTTTCACTAAGTCTATTCCATCTCTATGTCATTGGATTAAAGAGTTAGCAGATACCATTAGCATATCTGGTATGCTAACTAGCATATACCAGATAGCAAGATTAGCATAGTGATGCTTAATGCCTTAGAGCTTATGGCTTAGAACTTGTTAAGAACTCCACAGGCCACTTTGTAGGAAAGAAATTTCCAGAACAAGAAAGTCATTAATGGTCAACTTTTAGTTCATTATAGAAAATAATAAGGTCGCTTTAAATTTTTAAGCTTGAGCAACTTACTGATGTCCCAGCATGTTGAGCAGCATACCCTTTGCACATATTTTGAGTGATTGACTCATTGAGGCTCCTAATCTGTGTATTAAGCTCCTAGTATGTGCTTGCATGTGTTTATCCTACTGTCATCTGAGAGCTTCTGGAGCTAAATTTATATATTCCAATGCAGGAAGAAAGGAGCTCTCCAGACAGTTTTTTTTCATTAAACAACCTACATTAATAAATTGGAAGGGAAAATCCTGTCTTGCTCATGTGGTGTAGAACTGCTTAAAAGATGACCTTTTTAAAGTGACCTTGAAATAAGGCTATGAGAGTAGTAGTCATCAAAGATAGCCATAGATTCTTCGTGTTGCCTATTCATACGCAGTTCTGACAAGCTGGTGAAATTGCATGTAAGGCTGGTCCAGACATTTTTAATACATCAGTGTCAGGATTAAGAAAATGTCCTAAATTTTGAGTTGGTAGTTTGTTATTTTTGAGCACAAGGGAACATGACATGTTTTTAAAAGTGTGAGATAGGAAATATCAACTTTTTTGTTCTATTGGCTGTGCCACTGAGTTGTTTTTGAATTACCTACTCAGATCCAAGTGCTTCGAGTTGTATCTTCAACTCTTTCAGGCATCTTAAATGTATGCTCAATTAGTGTATACGCACATTGAATGGACAATATGATCTAAGAGAAACCCTAAATTACTGCTGATGAAGTGAGGCAAGAGAGGAAAGAGTCCATGCAAGAGTCACCTTCAATTCTGTTTCATGATGATCGTGGGGAATACTTTACTAAATAGTCTCCCATATAAAATAAACCCCAGGTGCAAAGTACAAGTGCTTATCTGTGGCTATTATTTCCTTAGCCAAAGACTCACCATTTCCTCAATTAAGGTCCTGTTTCTATTTACTTTTTAGAATACAGGAAATGCACAAACTGAAAGGAAGAAGAACCTGCCAGATGTAGAGTAGAAAATGCAGCATCTGAAAATTCAGGGAATCCCAGAATCATTGTATGGTTAAAAAAATCCTTTTTATTAATATTACATACGCAAAAAATGCTGACTAGAGAATTCTACAGATACATCAAAAACACTTTGTAGTTATGTGTATATTCACCTATTTGATTTTAAATTTATTAATATTTAAATTATTCATGTTTTCTTAATTTGAACACTAGTTGACAAAAATTGCCTGACTGGTACATCAAAATAAAACTGCAGCTTACATTAAATCATATAATTTTATTTGATGATCTATTTTCTTAGTCATGTATGATAAATGGTCATTCTTAGCTTTGGTTTAGAACTTTATAGAAGGAAAAGTTTCTAATTGTATAATAAAGTGAGATCCCAATGTTTGGGAACACCAAACATTTCTGAACAAACAATTATACTTGATAAGCATGAAATACAGACTTGGTTCCATGCAGAACATTCTAAAACAACATTTAAACATATCATGAAGGTCGTTTAAAAGGACAGAAATGGAGGAAAGCATTGAAGCAAATATTTTGGCTTGAGCAGCATGTTTATCAATTAATAGTTTACATAGAATATATTGTTACATATGATTTAACATTATTACAGTCAAGGTTTTGGCAGCGTATATTTTAGTTCTTATTGCTGGTTCTTATTGGCTTGGTTTCTGATTTTAGGGTGGAGATGGCCATTTTAAGGGGAAGAATTTGAAGAGGAACAGATTTTTTTTCTGGTAGTGTTTTTTCTTTTAAATCTTAAAAATACAAATTGTCAAGTCTTCTTTTATATACAATAGAAATGTAACGGGCTATCAAGACAGCCATGCGCCTTGCATTAGCATCTTCCAACTTTGTTTTGTTAGCAAACCATTCACTTTTTTCTTTTAAGAATTCTGTTGGTTTAGAATTGTGGAGTCATCTCCTGTCTCTGCTACTTCTTTACTTGCCATGATTACTGAGTAGGTAACACATACTGTCATATGACACACACTGTACTTATACTGATCTCTGCCCTCTGCTGGTCACATAACCTTTATTGTCTTTTATTTCCTGGAACTCTCAGGCTTCCTGAAGGGAGTTCTTAATGAAATATCTGATCGGTTGCTTTAAAGCCTGTTCTTACCCTTAGATGATTAAAAATATGTTCTCAGCTATAACATCATTTATAGTATTTATAAAATATGTGAAAGTTATGTTATTCAAATGTTAAATTCTTTTATTCTTTTTGTTTTGTTTTATTTTTATTAAATTCCATTTAGTTGAGAATTCTTTTATTCTTTTAAACAACTCCCAGCACTCTTCCAAGTTCCTAGTTCTGATAGTGGCTTTTATGTGGTACAGACTTTTTCTGTTCCACAAAATAGATTGTATAAAACCCAGAGGAGGCACACTACCAAAATTCTTGATTGTCCTATTCTAAAAATAAACAAAACAAAAACACAACATACAATAAAATGGGATTATCTGGTGTTTTACCAGGGATCTACCTGATTTGTATTTACTAAATAAACATGAAGAACAAGGGAAAACATAATTTCTTTATTACAATATTGTAGGCTCTTTTCATCTCATTTTAAGGCTGATTGGAATTCATACCTGAGGTTTTTATACATAATATACCTTTCTAACAGAATTCCTGTTACTTTTAGCAACTAATCTCCTCCAAGGAACTGAAAAGTTGATCCTTGTGGTAGATTCAACCGGTATGTCTGCCTTTTACCTATTGCATTTATATATTTGTTGATCCTACATCAATATCAAAGGATTCAATTTCTCAAAAATGCCTACTTGGATTTTAATTGGGGTTGTGTTAAATGTCTACATCAATTTGAGGAAAATTGGTATCTTGATAATATTAAGTCTCCCAATACATGAGCATGGTGTAAACTCCCTATTTATTTAGATCTTCTTTAACTTCTGTCTATAATATTTTGTAGCAGTCATACAGTAGTCATTAAATTTATTTCCATGTGTTTTGTTTTTTGATGCATTATAAATGGTATTATTTTTTAATATCATCTTCCAGCTAGTTTTGCTAATACACAGAAGTACAATTTGTTTTTCCATATTGATTTTGTATTCTGAGACTTTGCAAAAATTCACTTATTGGTTCTAGTAGGTTTTCTTCCCTTGTTTTTTCATTCCTTTCTTCCTTCCTATTTTGCATGTTCCTTAGGATTTCCCACATAAGTAATCATAACATCTGCAGATAAAAATAATTTTACTTCTTCCTTCCCAATGTTTATGCCTTTTATTACTTTTTCTTGACTTGTACTGACTAGGACATGTGATAATGTTGAACAGAAGTAGTGAGAGTGGACATCCATGACTTTTTTCCTATAGTAAAGAGAAAACATTCCGTTTTTTTCCCATTAAGTATGATGTGAGTTGTAGATATTATGTAGATGACCTTTATAACATTGAGGAAGGTTCCTTCTGTTTCTCTTTGCTCAGTGTCCTTACCATGAACAGATGTTAAATTTTGTTAAACGACTTTCCCCACATCAACTGAGATGTTCATATGATTTTCCCCCTTTATTCTGTTAATGTGAATTATACTGATAATTTGAATGTTAAATCAATCCTACATTCCTAGGATTAAATTTCACTTGATCCTTTTTATGTTTTGTATTGGATTTGATTGGTTAATGTTTTATTATGTATTTTGGCACTTATGTGTTTTTTTTTTAAAGATTTTATTTATATATTCATGAGAGAGACAGAGACACAGGCAGAGGAAGAAGCAGGCTCCCTGCAAGGACCCCGATGCAGGACTCTAACCCGGACCCACGGGATCATACCCTGAACCAAAGGCTCAACCACTGAGCCACCCAGGTGTCCCTGCACTTACGTTAATGAAGGATTTTAGTCCATTTTTTTTTTCTTATATTGTCTTTGTTTGGTTTTATAAATGAGTTGCTTTATAAATGAGTTAGGAAGTGTTCCCTCATCCTGTTTCTGAAAGAATTTGTGAAGGACTGATTTTATATTCTCCTTAAATGTTTGTTGGAAATCTCCACAGAAGCCAATGAGGCCTGGAATTTTCTTTGTGAAAATATTGTAATGTACAAATTCAATTTCCTTAAATTTATTTAATAAATATGGAGATACCCACATCTGTTATTTCTCTTTATATCAGTTTTGGTAATTTGGCTTTTTCAAAGGATTTGTTCATTTCATCAAAGTTGCTGATTTTTTTGGCATAACGTGGATTATCATTTTTCTGTGGTTATTTTACAGTTGGGAAGATCTATGGTGATGTCATCTTTATCATTTCTTGTATTGGTGATTTGTGTTTTCTTTTTTTTCTTGGTAACTCTAGCTATATATAGGTTTATCAATTTTAATATTTTTTTCAAAGAACTAGCTTTGGGTTTCATTGATTATTTCTATTGTTTTTTTCCTATTCTATTGATTTATGATTTATTGAACTTTGTTGTTTTTTTTTTCCCTCTGTTCAATTGTGACATTGTGATACAAGAAATATGTATATTTGGTCTTCATCACCTGTTCCTGGCACATAGTTCCCAAAACCCTTATAATTTCCTAACTAATGGGGATGAGAAGAGCATCTTTTGTTATTCCTAATAAGTTCCTTACAACCATACTTGAGTTTATTTATTTACTTATTTATTTTTAAGTAATCTCTACACCTAATGTAGGAGCTCAAATTTATAACTCCAAGATTAGGAGTCTCATGCTCTATGGATTGAACCAGCCAGGTGCCACCATTCCTAAGTTTATGATAATGAAGCCCCTTTCAGCTACACCTGAGTTTATGTTAATGAGGTGTGACTCTTAGAGGAAGGGGGCTGGTTCCCAGAGGAACTGTCTGTGTGACAGGAGGATTAGAATTTTCAGCTCTGACCTCTTGGAAGAGGAGAAGGGCTAGAGATAGAGTTCATCACCAGTGGCCAATGATTTAATCAATCGTGTCTATATCATGGAACCTCCATGAAAACCCTGAACAGTTGGTTTGGAGAGCTTTCTAGTTGTGAATACATTGAGATCTTGTGAAGATGATGCACCCAGAGAAAGCATGGGAACTCTGCTCTCCTTCCCATATACTTTGCTCTATGCATTTCTTTCATTTGGCTTTCTCTGCGTTATATCCTATATAAAAACTGATAATAGCAAGGAAAGCACTTGCCTGAGTTCTGTGAGCCATTCTAGCAAATTATAAGACCCAAGAAGGAAGTTGTGGGAGCTCCTGCTTTATAGCCAGTTTGGTGACAAGAGGAGGTCCAAACTTGTGACTGGAGTCTGAAGAGGGGCATAGTCTTAGGCTGAGTCCTTAACCTGAGTTAAGTCCTGCTAGTGTTAGAAGTGTTATGAATAGAGGAAGAAGTCTTTCCATTTATTCTTATTTTTCTAGCTCCTGAAGGTGAAGCTGAGGTCAATGACCTGAGACTTTTCATCTTTTCTAATATCATTCAAAGCTTTACATTTCCCTTTTAACTGCAAGCCACAAATTTAAGTGGTATTATTTCAATCAGTTAAAAATATTTCCCAATTTCCCTTATGATTTATTTAGAAATGTGTTGTTTGAGGGACCCCTGGGTGGATCAGTTGGTTCCCTTAAAAAGAATTATTCTTGAAAATATATATATATTTTGCTGAAGTGTTGGGTGTACTGTTTTATAAATGACAATTAGGTCAAGTTGGTTAATAGTATATTTAGGCCTCATATCTTTACTGTTTTTTAGTCTACTTGTTTTATCAGTTGCTCATGGGGAAATATTGAAATCTTCACCTATATTTATAGATTTGTCTGTTTCTCCTTTCCATTCTTTTAGTAGTTGCTTTTTAAAGCTCTGTTACTAGGTGCATATATATTTAGAGCCTTTATATTTCAGATGAAATTGACCTTATCTGCTGTCCAGTATCTGAAAACAGTTGTTTTATATGTTTTGTCTGGTTTTATTATTTAAGGTAAGACCAATACCTGCTACTCCATTATGGCTAGAACTAGAGGTTCAGTTTGAGTTCTGATAGTAGAGGGGTGTGTCAGGGAGGCTCAATCGGTTAAGTGTCCAACTCTTGATTTTGACTGAGGTCATGATCTTGGGGTCATGAGGTCCAGCCTTGCATCAGGCTCTGTGCTGTGTATGGAGCCTCCTTAAAATTATCTCTCTTTCTTTCCCTCTGTCCCCACCAATCCCATGCTCACAGATGCATTCTCTCTCTCTCTCTCTCTCTCTCTGTCTCGTACACACACACACACACACACACACACACACAAGTTCTGATAGTGGAGATCTAGTCAATATTGTGAATAAGAGAGATCTATTGAATAACATACGTTATTTATCTTAAGAATTTTAAAGAAGCTTCAATCATTACTAAAAGTTACAGCCTTTTATAAAATGTCCCTGATTGATTTTCCTTGTTTCAGTTTAAGACCATCCCTAAGGATATGGATATATGGAGAGAAATTTGTTCCCTTACGTGTAAATAGGGGCCTATACCTTTTGTTATTGTTGTCCTTATTCTGGTTATTGGAATGATAATTTATTCTGTGAACTCTTTGCCAATGGCATGAAAGCTTGCAGCATGAAAGTATGAAATGAAACTTTAGCAGTGGACATAGTTGGTAGAATGGATAGTTAATTGGTTGATAATACTTGTCAAAAGGTATTAGGCCAAGTGTGTTTCAGTTGTATTTCTGGTCTATTTTCATTTCTATATATGACTCTGTCTTATAAATATTTGTTACAAAGCATTTTTAAAGCAAATTGTTGAAGCAATGAGTTGCTTACATCAAAACTGAAAATGTTCCTTGGTGGCTAGAACATGATGACATTAGGATGGAGCTTAGACAATCTTTGAAAGAAGAAATAGTCCTGATTTCTATGTTTAAATTATTTCTGTTCCATTCCTACAACCCTTTTATCAACTCTCCCAGAGCAGTTGGATTTCTAGGGCCTGAGTGATCATAGTTTACAAAGTAGTTTCAGTGCCTACCAAGGCCCCAAATGTGGTAGACTGCTGATGCAGAGTTGACATTTTCATGAAATTCAAGTGAGGAAAGTCAGATTTTTTAACTTATAGTTCTGTGAACAGGAAAAACTAAAACAAATACACAGGAATGCCAAGAAGAGGAGGAAGTTAGCTTAATACAGAATTGTACAGCTGCTCAAAGTATAAAAAGGCCTTAAATGGAAATTGGCCCATGTTAATGAAACTACTAGCAGAATTGCATAGGGAAATGATCAAGAAATTTTAAGTGATGTACAAACCATAAGCACAAGATGATACAAGACAAGAAGGCATTCTTTCCATTTTAATAAAAAGCAAAAATATAGGGATACCTGGGTGGCTCAGTGGTTGAGCATCTGCCTTTGGATAGAGTCCCACATTGGGCTTCCTGCATGGAGCCTGCTTCTCCCTCTGCCTGTCTCAACCTCTCTCTCTCTCTCTGTCTATGAATAAATAAATAAAGTCTTTAAAAACAAAAATATAGAAACAAAATAAAATATCCTACTATCCTGCTAGCCTCCCAACTGCCTACCTTCCCCCTCTACAGTATTAGGAAAAGATAACTGATGGTAGAGAATTATAATGATTTTTCTTCTTTTCTGAAAAAAACCTGAAGTCAGATAACCAGAAGTATGTATTTAATGATGAGTGGGTTGAAAGCCAAACTAAAAGAGAAGAGGACAAAACTACTTAAAGCTGTGGTGTATTCAGTCTTGTCTAATATACTGTCATTCATCCTAGGATTGCTGAGAAATAGTTGCTATAGATTAGTTATAAGTGATTATTTGGGAGATCTCTCAGAAGGCAGACAAATGTTAGCAACCTTGTTTAAAATGTCATTGGCAGAGGTGTCTGGGTAGCTCAGTTGGTTAAGCATCTGACTCTTGGTTTAGGTCATGATCTTACAGGTCATGAGATAGAGTCTCATGTTGGGCTTCACATTTAGTGGGAGTCTGCTTGAAGATTCTCCTTCTCCCTCTATCCCTCCCCTATGTGCGCTCTCTCTCTCTCTTAAAAATGAAATGTCATTTAAAAGAGAGAGAGAGATAACAGATTTATTTACTTTAATTTTGAAATCTGAAGACCCAAGAAAAATCACCAGTTGATTTATAGCTATCTGAAGGAATAATAGATAATAATCATCATGAATTTATTTTATCTGATTAGTTTCTCTTAGTGAGCCCTATAAACAAAGGGAAAGCAGGAGATATAATGGTTTGTAGTTTAAATAATCAGAAAGCATTTGGACTCAGTTCTTAGACCTTTTCTTTTTTGTCTATACTCCCTTAGTAAGCTCATCCAGATTCCTGGCCTTAAATATCATCTACATACTGACGACTCTCAGTTCTTTCTCTCCAGCCTGGACTTGACTCCTAAACTCCAGATTCTTTTTTCTTTTAATTTTAAAAAGATTTTATTTATTTATTCATGAGAGACACACACAGAGAGAGGCAGAGACACAGGCAGGGGGAGAAGCAGGCTCCATGCAGGGAGCACAACATGGGACTTGATCCCAGGACTCCAGGATCAGGCCCTAGGCTGAAGGCAGCGCTAAACCACTGAGCCACCCGGGCTTCCCTAAACTCCAGACTCTTATTTCCAGTTGCCTATTCAACAGCTTCAATGAAATATATAATAGATATCTTAAATTCAGCATGTCCAGAATTAAGGTCCTGATCTCTTCCTTACTCCTGCTTTTCAGTATTTCTCCCATTTTAGTTAAGGGCAACTACATTCTTCCATTTGCTCAGGAGAAATATCTTGGAGTAATTCTTGACTTCCTTTTCTCTCATACCTTATATTCTTTCAGCTGTACCCTCAAAGAATTTCCTGAATTTGAGTACTTTACTCTTCTATTCCTATGCATAACATTTCTTGCCCATTGTTCAGGAAAACTTCCTTACTGGTTTTTACTCATATATGAAGCCTCTTCTACCACTTTACTTAAAATCACAACTTTTACCATTCCTATTCCCTTTTTAGCTTTTTGGTATAGCATTTCTCTACCTGAGAAGCTACATAACTTTACTTATTTTGTTTATTAATGGTCTTCCTCCACTAAAAATATTCCAGGTACCTTCCTAGATGTGAGGAATACAATGAACAATACACTAAATCTCTGCTCCAAGAGTTCCTGATTTCTTTGCCTAAATGTATGGATACATATGGCATTGAAAGAATAAATGATCCTGTGAAATATATACTCAAAGCAGTAAAATGAATTTTGCCTTTGATTGACTTTCACACTGACTTTGGGTTAAGATTATTTCTTTTCATAAGTAGCTTTCATTTAGTGGGTAGCCTTATGTAGATTGTAGGTGTCCAGTGGTTATTACATAGTCTATGTACCCCTGTACTCCAAGAGCAAAAACAATTTTCAACTTCTCTTTGAAATCAGATAGTCCTAACCTCCTCCAGAGGGAGCCCAAGGTCCAGCATTTTCAGGCTCTAGAACCAGTCTCTGCCCTGGTTAAACAGAGGACAAGCCGTTCAGTCCTCTGTTGGATTGAACTCTAGTATGTGAAGATGGGGTAACACAGCAATATTTTTTACTCTAATCAATTTTTTTGCTCCCTAGAAGAGAGATACTATAAAAATGCATGCTAGTAATTAGTTTGTTTCACATGAAAGACTCCAAAGTCTGAGGACATTTCAAACCAAGATAAATTATTTATTATACATTTCAGGCAACATCTCTTGGGCTTCTCTGACTAATTTGTTTATGGCTACTAATTATTACATTGAACAGTATTATCAAAATCTTTAAAGCATATGGGGCACCTAGGTAGCTCGATCGGTTAAGTATTTGCCTTTCACTCAGGTCATGATCTCGGGGTCCTGGGATAGAGCCCCTTGCCAGGCTCCATGATAGACGTGGAACCTGCTTAAGATTCTCCCTCTCCCTCTTCCTCTACCTCTCCGCCCTCCCCCATCCCCTTATGTATGCACTCTCTCTTTCTCTAAAAAAAAAAGAAAGTTTTTTTCAGTGTTAGTTGTTCACAGGGACCTTGGAATCTCCTTTAGAGATGCAGAATTATGATCTTTAATTTTAGTTCTATTGTCCAAACTGTCTGAATTTATCCTGACTTCATTCCCTTTGATAGAATATTTGGTCTAGAGATGCTCTCTACTCTTATTGCATGCTACCTGTGGAAATTCTCTACTTTTATTGCATGCTATCTGTGCCTTGTTCTCCACTTGTTTAGATAAGTTGGCCACAGTGACAAATATATCAACTATCTACTCTTTGTGTATAAATGTTCCATTAAATACAAGAACAAACATGGCATTTAGAGCTTTAAAAAAGAACTGTATAACATAGGTCCTTTTGTAGTTAGGAAAAAATAAATCTCTGCAGATTAATTATCACTTTCTAGAGTTGTGGTATGCTAAATGGGAGATACTTGTATTGTAGTTCTCTTCCATCCTGGGAAAAACTAGTGTAGACCAGCAGTTCCCAACTTTCATCTTTTGAGGCTACATTGGATTTTCTCAGACTCTGTATGTTAGTAGACCAGGTAAGATGATGTTACAAATATGACTACATTAGAGTGTTGAAAGGATGAATTACTGGTTAACATACGGAGATCCACGTATTATGGAGCCTGAAGCTTTCATATTTCAGAGCCCTTTTTGGAGAAAAAACACAAAATTGCAACTTAAAAATTGCTAGGGCTATTTTTAAAAAATTTTATTTATTTATTTGAGAGAGAAATGGAGAGTACCAGCAGGGGAAGTGGCAGCGGGAGAATTAAGACTCCCCACTGAGCAGGGAACCCAGTGCAGAGTTTGATCCCAGGACCCCAGGATCATGACCTGAGCTGAAGGTAGATGCTTAACTGACTTGAGCCACCCAAGCACCCCCAAAATTGCTAGGGCTATTCTCATGGCCTTGGAAGAAGCCTATTCAAGGGAGAGGTCTAAATGGCTTTTTGGCAAAAATACTCCTGCTATAGGGATTGCCATTACTTGGTTGTCGATGGTTACCAAAAGTCATGCAGAGAAATAGGTGATGGCAAAGGCAGTGGCAGCTGAATTGGCAATCAACAAGGTCAAATTTTGAAATCTTTTGGGTAGATATCCATGTGATAATTGGAAGTACTGGTTCCAGTCTTTGACCAAGTGGAGTTGTTATAAGTGGAAGGAGCTACACTCATAGCTCAGTAGGTTGCTGCTGTGTGGCATTCATTTCCATTCATTTGGAAGAAGGAACACAGAATATAGTTGGAGGGATAGGGAAGCACCTTAACACCTTGAAGAATAAAATTAAAATTTGATTCATTACATATTGAGTCTGGCTTCTGTTTTTACCACAGTAATAAAACCTTGCTTTTGTTGGCACCAATTATTTCCTAATTGTCAAATTCAGTGGCTTTCTTTAAGTCCTTATTTTCCCTGATTTTCTGTCACATTTGATACCATGAATCATCTTTTCCTTCTTGAAATGCGCTCATCTTTTTTTGGTCACATCTTTTGTTTTCTTCTCACCTCCAGACACTTTTCTGCTCTACTGATAATTTATCTTCCTATCCTCTTCCCTGTTGGCATTCTCTGAAGTTCATTTCTTAAGCTTTCTTCTTGTCCCTGTTTCTTGAGAAATGTGTGTTCTTCTATCTTGACTATCACCACAGTTGGTATTTGAGAATATACTTTCCCTGAACTGACATTTATCTGAAGCCCTAGTTTCCACATTTTGCTAATATTTCTACTTTATTATTTTGCTGTTTCTTCAAATTTACCATATCTGAATTAGATTAATTTTCCCCAAACTAGCTTTCCTTTCCCTCCTGGATTTACTTGTTTCTAAAGTGGTAGCATGGTTTACTTGGCTCGAAACTTGGCATCAACTTGATTTTTTAAATTCATTTTCCATGTATCTGATAGCCATTAGGGTGTCAGGTCTATCTGATTCATTCATTCTCATTTGATCCTCCTACTTGTATTAAGTTTTCATGCTTAACATTATGAGCCTCTTTGTATGATTGGGACTCTATTTTTCCTCTAGATTCCCATTTTTTATTGCTTGTACTATATCTAAACAAATACATGTTTCACATCCTGCTTTGTGATGCTAGTTACCTCTTAATTATATCTTTGTAACTTTATCACTCCACCCAAGTGCTTTTATATAGTTAAATACCTTAATACATATGAAACAAATAACTTGAACTCAGAACAACCTTGGTAGTTTGGAGACTTACTAAAGAATCAATGAATGATCTTAAAAATGATCAGTAAGAATCTGAGGAATGGTTCTTAGAAGAAATATTCAGACAGGAGTTAGTAGTGTCAAGCTGAAGTTCCTCGTTAAAACTTCAGAGCACTCCCAATTCTGTTTGCCTTTAGGAAGGTAAAAGAAGCTTTCCTGAAGTTTCAGACTTCTTAGATGAAAAGCAAATCTACTTTTCCATCTCCACCAGTATGCTTACTAGCTTATCTGACAAGATGTGTGCTGGATATCCTAAAAATTCCAATTATAATAACCTCTTATCAAAGGCCAAAAAGTACTGGTGGTTTAGAGAATGGTTTTAGCAGATCACTCAGATGAAATGAGATAAAGTCTGGGCCTATACAAGGTGGGAAGTTGTTTGGAAACTGCACATAAAGCTGAGTCCTTAAAAAGTGATATGCTTAGTAAAGGGTGAGTAAGACAAAATCTATTCCTTAAAGAGAGATTGTAAAGAAGTTTGTCTTGCCCTTGGTTATGGATGGTAAAACAAACAAAACAACCAACAAACTTTCCATTGAGAATTCATAACCATCCTTCATACAGGTCTGGTGTCAGAATTTGTACTGCATGTGTTATCCCAGAAACCGAAGATTAGAATGTAGCTTCAAGTTCTCATGGATTAGTGATGAAACCAGGTGGCTGGCAGAAGCAAAAACAAATCCTCTCTGGAGGAATGCATATTAAACTAGGATCTTAAAGAATTTTCACAGATGTGAACATGAGCTCACTATTAAAAATAAAAAACACAGGGGATTCCTGGGTGGCTCAGCAGTTTAGCACCTGCCTTTGGCCCGGGGCGCGATCCTGGAGTCCTGGGATAGGGTCTCGTGTGGGGCTCCCAGCATGGAGCCTCCTTCTCCCTCTGCCTGTGTCTCTGCCCCTCTCTCTCTCTCTCTATCATGAATAAATAAATAAAATATTTTTAAAAATAAAAAATAAATAAAAAACAAAAAAAAAAACCCCAACATGAATGGAAGTTTCCAGAAACAGTAAACAGAATCAAATCTTCAAAGACTTCTTAACTTAAACTTGTCATATATGTAACAGGCAAAGGTTTATTAAATATATATGAAGAAATAAAGATATTGACTGTAGGCTTGAAAAGCAAGAGACTATCAAAAATAATCAGGCAGGTTTAGAAGAAGAACAAAGTAGAACATCTAGAAATAAAAATATAATAATTAAAATTAGAATCCTAGTGGATTAGTCCAAATCTAAGCTAATTAGTAAATTAGAACTGAAAAGAGAATTAGTGAACTGAGAAATGGATATAAAGAAATTACTCAGATTACAGGCTAGAGAAATAAGAAGTGGAAAAGATAAAGTGGAAGTTAAGAGACTTGGATGAATTGTGTCAAAGCCAACATATGACTAATTAGAACTCTGAAAGGAAGACATAGAAAGAAAGAGGGCAATAATAAAATAAATGGTAGCTGATAATTTTCCAGAATTGATAAGAATTCTCAGATTCAGGAATCCCAGTGAATCCTAAGAAAGATGAAAATGAAACCTACTCTCAGACACATCATCCTTAAAGTACACAACACCAAAGAAGTGAAAATATTGAAAACAGTCAAAGAAAAAGACCAAGCCCTGTAAATGAATGGCAGATAGAATGACAGCTGACTTCTCAACAGCACAATGGAAATCATAAAATGGTTGGAATAATATCTTCCAAGGACCAAGAAAAAATAGCTATAACTCTGGAATACTGAGGCAGATTAATCATAGTCTTTCAACATCTATTCTTTGCTGCTTCTTTTGTAATAAAATTTATGATTTTTAACTGAACCATGAATGCCTAGAATAAAAACTACTTTTCCTAGCCTTCCTTACAGTTAGCATTATTAGAGGAGTAGTGAAGATAATAATTTATGTTAAAGTCTAACAAATAAAGGTTTGCTTTATTTTAGGCAATCGCTAAGCTAATAGAAAAAATACAAAACAACAGTCTTTGCTGTTGGACAACAGGCAGCCCAGAACTATGATCCTTGATAGAAGGAAGATGAATTAGGTGGTTGCTATGATCACACCAGCTTCCCACAATTTCTGGATCACAACACGAGGTGGTGATCCAAGGAGAGCCTGTCAATTTTGTTGAGTTGATGAGGTAGGGATGAATATAAGCTCGGAGAGGCTGAGGTGGCTACAGTTTGCAAGGCAGCATACTAGAGAAGAGAAAAGGAACTTAGAAATAGGTTCCCTTCCAATCTTTGAATACTAATCTGTGGATGTGTGGCAGCCATGAAAATGCATCTCTTAGAGCTCCAAATGCAGACAATATAATTGACCTGATATCAAAAGTGTAAGAATTAACTACCAGCAGAAGCCAGGGAAATATCCCTGGGATTAGATTTTTGGGGTATTTGATCAAGGGGACAGAAATATAACTTTAGACATGGAAGAACTCAGTGACTTGGGAGCACCATCTCAGAACATGAGATTTAACACCATCACAAGAACGTCAGGGGATGTAGCAAAATCACTGCTGGAGTGGCATAGAAAACGCTATGGCAAACAGTCAGGAATGTAGAAATATCTGAGTTGCCCTTAGAGTTGAAATAAAAAGGCTAATTGAAGTGGGCAGAATAAATCATGTAAGATCAGAAAACCAACCAGAGAATGATGTTCTATGGGAGGACCCAGTGGACACATTATTCACTAAGGCCCTGGTGAAAGAAGGTGCAAGGCTTGTACACTGAAAATTGCAGCAACAGAGACTAAGGTTAAGCTCCTGACATATTGTTATTCTTTGGGAAGATCAACTGGCTACTTGGTGGCAAGTCCAGTATATCAGAATTGTTCCATTCTTGACGGTCTAGGATTTCATTTTCACAGAGAGGGATACCTATTCTGAATATGGCTATACTTTCCTGCCTGAAGATTCTCAGTAGCCTGGGGCTTCAGAATACCTGATCCATATGTAAATAGACACAGCGTAGCATCTAACTGTTTCATATTGAAGGAAACGTGTTAGTGGTTCCATAACCATGGAAGTGGCAGCTCAGAGACAATCTTATAAAAGGATGATGTGCCATTCTTTAGGGTACAGAATATATATTAAATCAGATATTTATAGAGTGTTATATCCCAGTAGATGTAATAGGATGCTGTATTTCCATGGATCTGGGAACCAAGGCATTGAAGGAGGAAAGGCTCCCATCACTTCCAATGACTACTTTGGGAATTTGTACTTCTCATCCTTGCAGCCTTGGGGTTTGGTGGAATTGGAGTTCCTGGTCTTCAAAAGGGGCATATTCTTGCTAGAGGCCACAGCAAGAGTGCTACTGAACTAAAGGTTATATTTGCCACTGGAATTTTGGATTCCTTGTGCCCAGGGACTAGTGGTGAAAAAGAAGAGTCACCATATTGGTAGAGGTAAGGTCTGGATCAGCAGGGGGAGGTAGGCCTGCTGTTACATGAAAAGGGCAGAGATATGTGTTAAACCCAGCTATCCATTTGAGCACCCTCCTGGTATTTCCTTCCACTTTGTAACCATGAATGGACACATGTAGCCATTTCTGACTGAGAAGGGTATATTACCAAAGTTTCAGGCTTCCTGGGAATGTAGATTTGGGTCACACTACCAGGTGAGCCACCAAGTCCTGCCAAAATGATAGGTACAGGTGAGGAGAATTCAGAAAGAATCATTGAAGAGAATGAGTACAGTTGTAGCCCTGAGATCAATTGCACTTATGAAGGCTGTAATTTGTCTCATTATTTTCTAATTTCTGAGCTTCCTCTCAGGAATAAAAGATAATAGGAATCATGGAGGAGTCTTTCTCTAAATTATGAGGAGGGGCATCTGGGTGGCTCAGTGGTTGAGCATCTGCCTTTGGCTCAGATCATGATGGTGGGGTCCTGGGATCAAGTCCCACATTAGGCTCCCCTTGGGAAGCCTGCTTCTCTCTCTACCTATGTCTCTACCTCTCTCTACCTCTTTGAAAAAAAATAAAATTCTGAGAAGTCTTTCTGTGTGGTGCAATGAGTGAACCTCTGGTGGCAACAAAATTGTACCTCTTGGATCTCTGACTTTGGAGAGCATAGTTGAGTAGTGGCCCCAGTTGCTGCAGCCTGACAGTTGGCATGATATTTACAGTAAAGCCACACTTCCCACATGTTAATCCTTGCTAATGACTGAGTTCATCAGGGATAGAGGCAGGCCTGTTTTTGAGAAATGCAGGAGGAAGACCTTGATGGGAGACTTTGTTGCGAAGATTCCCCATTAGCTTCTCAAACTTCCTTAGATCTGTGGTGCTATCTAGATGTCTTCCACCCAGTCTTTCATTCCTCTCTTTCTGAAGATCACAACTGTATTGCAATCTTATGACTCTCTTAGCTACACCTGGCTCCCTCCCATTTTTCTTTATAGGCACTTACTTCATGTCAATTCCCTTCTTGTCATCTGCTTTTTGGAATATCCAAGCTGACAAGGCATGTGTAGAGTGAAATTTACATGACCAATCAAAGATCATCTGCCTGAGCTGAATAATTCTTAGAGATCACATAGCGCTAGGAAAAGACTCAGATTTCTGACAGCCATTGTGGAAGGATCTTGTTGGATAGCTGGGGCATTCAGTAGAGATCTCAGAAGAATTATACCTTAGTAGTAGAGTTAAGCTAGCCTTAGGATAACGGCCAATTTAGATCTGCTCTTAAAAGCTTAGAAACAAATTCTCTTGGACCAAGCTGATCTTCAAGTAACTCAATTACCTGTCACAATAAACTTAAATGCTTTAAAGAAAATTAACACAAAAAAATCCTAATCATCTCATAATGGTCATAATGCTTGCCATTCAAACTAAAATTACTAGATTTTAAAACAACCCAGAACACAGTGACCCATAATGAAAATTAAAAATTAGTCAATAAAAAGAGATAAATAATAGATTAATCACTGCTATTAACATCACTGTTAACTATAACTATAGAAACCATCCAAATTGAAACATAGATGAAAATTGAAATAAAATGAAACAAAACTGAAATAAAACCAAAATGACTGTGGGACAATATTAGTTCTTCTAACATATGTATTCTCAGAAACAGAGGAGAGGGAAGAAAGGGCAGAAAAGATATTTGAAAAAAGAGGAGCTGAAATTTTTTTTCCCCAAATGTGATAAAAGCTATAAATCCTTAGATCCAGATAGGTCAATGAACCCCAAACAGGATAAATACAAAGAAAATTCCAGCAAGGCACATAATAAATTGCTAAAAAAAAACCCAGGATGTATTAAAACAGAGGTTTAGGGCAGCCTGGGTGGCTCAGTGGTTTAGCGCTGCCTTCGGCCAAGGGCATGATCTTAGAGACCTGGGATTGAGTCCCACGTTGGGCTCCGTGCGTGGAGCTGCTTCTCCCTCTATTTGTCTCTCATGAATAAGTAAATAAAATCTTAAAAAAAAAAAAAAAAACAAGGGTTTATAAACTATTCAGATAGGGTGAGGTCAACAGATCAGGAGACTCCCAGTGAAAACATAAGTTTGCTATATTCATAGATTTCAAGAGGAAAGGGATCACTTCATGCCACAAGGGAATCAGCAATGTTGGTCAGGAGGCAGAGGGAATGAGGAAGAACCTTTATTTTGGTTTCTATGGGAAGGAATATACAAGTCAGAGTAAGCAGTTTTAAGATTGGCTAATTTGAACAATTTCAGTAGGTTCTGGGGTGGAGAAGCTGTCCATAATTGTCTTGTACCGGGCCCTGAGGTGATGAGAGCAAAGGAATGGTGGTGACCTATAGTGTAACAGTCTCATGAAGAGGGTAGTCAGGGGAGATAGTGCATATAAAAGGCATGCTTACAGGGGAGTTCTTTACTTTCTCTGTGAATTGGCTAGCCTTAGGAGGGGAGGTTCCTCCAGGGTCAGCAAGATCTCAAGATGACAAAGCATCAAAAATACAGAAAGTAAAAATATATGATTAATATCCAAGGATATGGAGAAAATTTAAAAGCAGAGGAACACAATCCACAGAATGGCAAAAAATATTTGCAAATCACATATGTGATAAGGTGCTAGTATCTATGATATATAAAGAACTCTTAAAACTCCTTAATACAAGCCAACCCAATTTTTTAAAAGATTTTATTTATTTATTTATTTATTTATTTATTTATTTATTTATTTATTTAGGGGGTGGTGAGCAGGGGGAGGTGCAGAGGGAGAGGGAGAGAGAGAGAGAATTTCAAGCAGTTTTCTCTATGAGTGTGGAGCCCAACTCGGTGCTCAATCCTATGACCTCAAGATCATTACCTGAGCTGAAATCAAGAATTAGACGTTTAACCAACTGGGCCACCATGGTGCCCTAAGTCAACCCAAAGTTTGGGATAGGCAAAGGACCTGCTATAGACTGAATTGTGTTCTCCCACAGAATTCATATGTTGAAGTCCTAACACCCACTGTGACTGTATTGGAGATAGGGCCATTATAGAAATAAGCTTAGTAAGATCATAAAGGTTGAGTCATGACTTAATAAACGAGTGTTCTTTTTACAAGAGACACCAGAGATCTATCTCTCTCTTTCTCTTTCCATTTCTTCCAACCCTCATGTGCATGCCCTGAAGAAAGGCCATGTAAGGGCACAGTGAGAAGGTGGTGTCTTAAGCCAGAAAGAGAGACTTCACTACAGCCCGACCATGCTGGTGCCCTGATCTTGGACTTCCAGCCTCCAGAATTGTGAGAAAATAAATTTCTATTGTTTAAGCCACCCCGTCTGTGGATTTTATTTTGGTAGCCTGAGCTAAGACAGGATCTGCTCCAAGGACTATAGAAAATGTCCCATATAAGCACTTGAAAATATGCTTAACATCATTAATCATCAGTAATATGCAAATGAAACCCCCAGGGACATACCACTCCACATCCATAGAATCCAAAAGTCTGATAATAGCAAATGTTGGTGAGGATACGGAGAAACTGTTACCCTCATTTCAGGTACTGGAAATATAAAATGGTGCAGAGACTCTGGAAGAATAGTCTGGCAGTTTCTCAAATAACTAAACATAGAATTACCTTATGACCCAGCAATTCTATTCCTAGGTATGTACCCAAGAGAAGTGAAAACATATTTCTACACACTGGAATTTGTACACAAATGTTTATAATAATAGCATTATTAACAATAGTCAAAAAGTGGAAACAACCCAAATGTCCATCAACTGGTGAATGGATAAACTAAATGTGGCATTTCCATGCAGTGGAATATTTTATGGTCACCAAAAGAATAAAGTACAATGCATGGTACATCATGGATGACCCTTGTGAATATTTTGCTAAGTGAAAGGAGCCAGTCACAAAAGGCCACATATTATTTGATTCCATTCATATGATATGTCTGGAACAGAGAAACTACACAGACAAAAAATAGTTTATTAAAAGCTTTCTCATACTTTTGCATATTGCCAAAATCAGTATGCTAGTATTTTGTTTAGGACTTCCACATCTATGTCATGAGTAAGGCTGAACTATAATTTTTCCTTTCCTAAAATGTCCTTGTCAAATTTTGGATCAAGTCATGCTGGTTTAATAAAACTGGTTGGAAAGTGTGCTATGTATTACTCTTCACATATTCACTCCCCTTTTCTCTAAAAAGATTATACATCCTTGCTTACTACTATGTGGTTTATAGTGGTGCCTCCTATGAAAGAAGTATATTTCTTGACCCATGAAGTAGAGATTGAACATGTGACTTGCTTTGGTAAATGGCATGTAAATTGATAGGCCATACACCATGTCTGATAGGAGCCATTAAGTCTTTGTGCCAGCTCTTGCTCTTTATCTTCTGACATTAGTTGATGAGAACAGTCGGTCCCAAATACGGTTGTTCCTTCAACGTGGACCTTGAACAAAAAAGACACAGGGATGAACACCATAGTATACCCACAGCTTGGAAGAGAACTGTAGCAAATTCACATCTGACATGTATCATGAGAAAGAAACCTCTGTTGTTTTGCGCCACTGAGACTTAGGGATTATTTGTTTCTACAGGGTTAGAGAACAAAATTTGACTATTTTCTGAAAGATTTTGTATAAGATTAGATTTTTTTCTTATTAACATGAAAAAATGTATCAGTGAAGCCATCTGGGCCTGGAGTTCTCTTCGTGGGAGTATCTTCCTAATCTCCTTCCCTCAGCCCTCTCCTCCGTCTCTTTTCTTTCATTTTGTTTTCATGGTTTTGTTTTATAAGGAAGCATTCATACATTTGAACAAATTACTATCTGGACTTTGAATTAGCTATTTATTTTTTTTGTTATTAAAGAAACTTGTCAGTAGATTTTTTTGTAAATTTATTTTTATTTGAGAGAGAGAGAGAGAGAGGGAGGGAGACAGCATGAGTGGGAGGGACATTAGGAGAGGGTCAGAGAATACCTAGCCGACTCTGAGCTGAGCGCAGAGTTCACAACCTGAGCCAAAACCAAGAGTTAGCTACTTAAGTGTGCCACCTAGGAGCTCTGATTTTTTTTTTAATAGGCTCTATGCCCATTGTGGGGCTTGAACTTACAACTCCAAGATCAAGAGTCATGTGCTCTACTGACTGAGCCAGCCAGCTGCCCTACTTGTCTATAGATTTTTTTTTAAGTCCATTATATACTCTTTCTACAGGTTGTGCTGGTATCACACAAACTTACGTCAGATAAAAAACTATAATCCACATACACCGTATGACTCTTCAATGGCAATAACACAACAGCATCACTGTTACTATAGCCCTACTTATTTGTGCATGATTTTTGGAGTATCTAGGGGACTGTGAATCATATTAGGAAGAGGAGGGAGGAGGAAATAGTGTGGTCACATGGCTGAGAGATCAGCCTAAATTGTAGAGGACAAATCTGAATGTGTGATTGGTGCAAAGCTAAACATCAGTAATGTACTTCAATAAAAAGATGAGGTTTATAGGGTGCCTGGGTTAGGGGGCACTCAGTTGACTAAGTGTCTCCCTTCGGCTCTGGTCATGTTCTCAGGGTCCTAGGATTGAGCCCTGTGTTGGGGATCTCCCTGTGCCCCTCCACCCAGCTTGTGCTCTCTCCTTCAAATAAATAAATCAGATCTTGGGATGCCTGGGTAGCTCAGCGGTTGAGCACCTGCCTTCAGCCCAGGGTATGATCTTGGAGTCCCAGGATTGAGTCCCACCTCGGGCTCCCTGCATGGAGCCTGCTTCTTTCTCTTCCTATGTCTCTGCCTCTCTCTCTGTGTGTCTCATGAATAAATATATAAAATCTTTTAAAAATGAATAAACAAATAAAATCTTAAAAAAAAAAAAAAGGTTGGGGGAATCCCTGGGTGGCTCAGCGGTTTGGCACCTGCCTTTGGCCCAGGGCGCAATCCTGGAGTCCCGGGATCCAGTCCCACGTCTGGCTCCCTGCATGGAGCCTGCTTCTCCTTCTGCCTGTGTCTCTGCGCCCCTCTCTCCCTCTCTCTCCCTATGTCTATCATGAATAAATAATAAATAAAATCTTTTAAAAAAAGGTTGGGGTTTACATTGGGTTTGAACTGAGGATGTAGTTATTTGGTACAGGCTAGAGGTCTTGTGCTATGGTACTATGCTAGATTTTCTAAAATGAAAATCTAGAACTCTTCTCCATGAGTTCATCATTCCCCAGGCACTGCTATCCTTCTCACATTGGCAAAATGCATCAAGATATTCTGCATCTGGGGACTCCTGGGTGGCTCAGTGGTTGAGTGTCTGCCTTCAGCTCAGGGTATGATCCGGGATCCTGGGATCGAGTTCTGCACTGGGCTTCCCATAGGGAGCCTGCTTCTCCCTCTGCCTATGTCTCGGCCTCTCTCTCTGTGTCTCTCATGAATAAATAAATTTAAAAATCTTAAAAAGATATATACGTTCTGCATCTAGATGGGTTTCTTGTTATTAAATATTTAATGATAATTATAGATAAGGCTGGATCCACATTTTCCTTAAATTGGCTTGTCTCTCATTCCAGAGTGTTACCTGACTTCATTAGAATCCAAGAGGCTGTATGATGTTGACAACAGCAGCAATGTGTGGGAAAGTTTTAAATGATGAACTCATTTTATTTGAAAGTTAGAGCCTATTAAGATTTTCTTTTTTCTGCTGCTGCTGCTGCTTGTTTGCTATGTTTTTTTTTTTAAGGAATTTGTCCATTTCACCTAAATTTTTTAATTTATTGGGATAAAATTGTTCATAATATTCTCATTATCTTATAAAAGTCTGTGGGATTTGTAATGAAGTCCTCTTTTTCATTTTTGGTGGTGGTAATTTCTATTTTCTCTCAATTTTTCTTGGTGAGTTTTGACAGAGGCTTATCAGTTTCAAAGTTTTCAATGAAGTTGATCCTTTCTCTCTTCGCTTTCTATGTCATTAAGGTCCACTTTTATCCTTGTTATTTCTTTTCCTTCTATCTTGGCATAAATTCTGTGTTCATTTTCTAACTTAAATTGTTATCAGCCATTGTTCTTTTTATAATAAGCATTTTAAAGCTATATATTTATCTCTAAACACCACTTTAACTGTGTCACACAAGCTTCTATATGTAGTATTTTCACTATTTTTGAGTAAAAGATATTTTCTAATTTCTCTTGTAATATCTGTTTTGACCCATAAGCTACCAAGACATTCTTAGTATCCAAATGTGAAAATCTTTGAAATTGGTATTTAGTTTAATTAGAGTGTGATCAGAGAATACAGTCTGTGTTATTTCAGTTCTTTGAAATGTATTGATTTGTTTTATGTGCCAATATATAGTACATTTTTGAACTTTAAAATATTGTGTATTCTCTAGTTGTTGGGTACAGTGTCACAGGCATCAGCTCAAGAGTGTTAATTGTGTTATTCAGATCTTTAAATCATTTCTGATTCTTTGGCCTGTGCCTCTTCTAACAGGTATTGATGGTATGTGTTAAAATTTCTGACTAAGATTATGGAGTTGTCTATTTCTCCTTTTAATTCTATCAGCTTATTTATTTATTTATTTATTTATTTATTTATTTATGATAGTCACAGAGAGAGAGAGAGCCCGGGAGCCCAATATGGGATTCGATCCCGGGTCTCCAGGATCGTGCCCTGGGCCAAAGGCAGGCGCCAAACCACTGCGCCACCCAGGGATCCCTATCAGCTTTTTTTTAAATGTACATTTAACGCTGTGTTTTTAGGTGCATAAAATACAGATTTATTACATTTTCCTGCTGAGTTATACCTTTTTAAATTATGAAATACTGTGTTTGTTCATTATGAAGTATTTCTATATACTAGCTTTTTCTTTTTAGATTTTATGTGGTACATTTTAATTTTTTTTTTACTTTGAATATTCCTATATATTTATATTTGACCTAAATGGTTCTTTTACAGGCAGTATATGGTTGAGTTTAATTGTTCTTAATCTAGTTTGACTGTTTATATCTTTTATTTGAAACATTTTATTTGGAGCCATTTATATTTAATATAGTTATTGATATGTTTGGTTTTAAATTTATTAGCTTACTATTTACTTTCCATTTATTCTTTTTATTTTTCTTCCTTTTATTGCTTTCTTTGGATTTATTGAGCTTTTTATTATTTAGTATTCCCCTTTATTCATTTGTTAATAATTATATATTCTTTCACAATTCTCTGTAGATTACTGCATGCACCTTTGATTACTAGAGTTTAATAATAAAATTAGTACTTTTACTTGTTTTTGGTCAATGAAAGGACCTGAAAATATTTTAACTCCTTTTACTTCTCTCCTAACTTATGTTCCATTTTTGTCACGTATTTTAGTTTTGTATATTTTAGTTCACTACTGTTTAATTTTTTATTTTTAAAAATATTTATTTATTTTAGAGTCAGAGAGCTAGTGCAAATGGAGGGGGGGTGGAGGCACAGGGTGAGAGAGAATCCCAAGCAGACTCTGCGCTGAGTGAGGAGCCCAAAGGGAGGCTGGATCCCACAACCCTGAGATCATGACCTGAGCCAAAATTAAGAGTCAGCAGCCCAGATGCCCCTATACTATTACTATTTTAGATGGTCAATACTTAATATTTTTTTGCCATTTTCCTCCCTGAATCTCCAGGCTTACATCTGGGATCATTTTTCTCTGCTTGAAAACTACCCTTTCATATTTCCTTTAGCACAGACCTGTTGGTGACAAATCCACATATTTATGTTTTTCTGAAAGTATCTGTATTTCATCTTTATTTTAGGGCTTTTGGGGTTGATTTTAAGACTTCAGTTGAGTGAGTTTTGGATTTTTTAGAAAAATATTTTATTTATTTATTCATGAGAGACAGAGAGGGGCAGAGACATAGAGGGAGAAGCAGGCAGTTCTAACACCATAGATTAGTTTTGCCCATCTTTAGACTTCATGAAATTTGAATCATATAAATAGAATACAGTATATATACTTTGGTGTGATGTTTTTGAGATTCATTCATGGTTTGCAGGTGTCAGTTGTTACTTTTTATGGCTATGTAGTGTTCTAGTGTATGGATATAAAACAATTTCTTTATCCATTCTCCTGTTGATGCATATTTGAGTTGTTTTAATGATGATGATGATTAAGGATGCTATGAGTTTTCTTGTACAAGCCTTTTTTTTTGTAGATATAAACCTCCGTTTTGAGTGGCTCATTTGGTTGGGCATCTGCCTTCAGCTTGGTTCATGATCCCCTGGTCCTGATATTGAGCCCTGCATCAGGCTTCCTGCTTGGGGAAGAGGGGAGTGCTGCTTCTTCCTCTCACTCTGCCTACCACTCCCTTTGCTTGTACTTTCTCTGTGTCAAATAAATGAACAAAATCTTTAAAAAAAATAAACCTCCATTTTTCTTGGGAAAATACTTAGAAGTGGAATTCCTGGGTCATAGGGTAGGTAGGTATATATTTAAAATTTTAAGAAACTACCAAACAATTCTCTAAAATGAGAGAACTGTTCACACACCCACCAGCAATGGATGAGAGTTCCAATTGTAGCACATCTTATAAAGTTTTGATATTAAAAGTCATTTTCATTTTATCCATTTTAGTGGATGTATAATAGTATCTCATTGAGGTTTTAATTTACATTTCCCTAGTAAATAATGATGTTAAACATCTTTTCACGTGCTTGTTGGACATCCTATCTTTTTTGTTAATTGTTCAAATATTCTGCACATTTTTTGCACATTATTAATTGGAATGTTTGCTTTTCTATTGATAGTTTTTAGAGGTCTTGATATATTCTGGATATAAGTCTTTTGTCACACATATGCATTATAAATATTATTTCCCAATGTGTGGTATGTCTATTCATTTTCTTAATGATATCTTCTTTTTAAGGTATAGTTTACATAAAATAAAATGCACAGATTGTGTTTAGCTTTATACATTGTGACAAATACACTTATGTAACGACTCAAAACAAAATATAGAACAATTATATCCCACCGTATCCTTTCTTCAGTTAATACCTCCTATCAGAGGCAACCACTATCTGACTTCTGTTACCACAGATTAGTATTATTCATGTTTGAACATTGTATAAATGGAATCATATAGTATATATGTAAATGAACCATATAGTATATATTCTTTTGTACTTTTTTTGACAGTGTTTTTGAGATTCATCAAAGTTGTACATGTATATTCAATTCTTCCTTTTTGGGATCCCTGGGTGGCGCAGCGGTTTGGCGCCTGCCTTTGGCCCAGGGCGCGATCCTGGAGACCCGGGATCGAATCCCACATTGGGCTCCCGGTGCATGGAGCCTGCTTCTCCCTCTGCCTGTGTCTCTGCCTCTCTCTCTCTCTGTAACTATCATAAATAAATAAAAAAAATTTTAAAAAATTCTTCCTTTTTTATAACCTTACTGAGATATATCTAATATATCTTAAAATTTGTCCATTTAAAGTAGTTCAGTCCTTTTTAATTGCTGAATAGTAGTCTCTTTTATGACTATGCCACAGTTACTTTATTTTTAAGATAATCTCTGCCCAACATGGGGCTCAAACTCATGACCCCAAGATCAAAAGTCACACACTCTACCCACTAAACCAGTCAAGCACCCCAAACTATTATTTACTTAAGTAAGCTCTATACCCAACATGGGGCTTGAACTCAGGACCCTGAGTCACATGTTCTACCAACTGATCCAGCCAGGTGTTCCAATATGTTTCTTTATCCATCCTTCACATGGGTAACTTCTTTATCCATTCTCCATTGAAACAATTTGGATTGCTTACAGATTTTTTAATTTTAATTTAAAAATATTTATTTGAGAGAGTGAGGAAGCGAGCATGAGCAGGGTGAGGGAAGAGCAGAGGGAGAGGGGAAAGGAGACTCCCCACTGAGCAGAGAGCCTGATGGGCTCAATTCCAGGACCCAGAATCATGACCTAAGCCAAAGGTGGATGCTTAACTGACTGAGCCACTCAGGCACCCTGCTCACAGATTTTTTAAAAACATTTTTTATTTGAGTATAATTGACACACAGTGTTACATTAGTTTGAGGTACATCATAGTGATTTGACAAGTTTCTACATTATGTTTCATTCACAAGTATAGCTACCATCTGTCACCATCACTATTACAAAGGCACTGAATATATTCCTTATGCTGTGCCTTTTATTCCTGTGACTTAATCAGTCCATAACTGGAAGACTGTGTTTTCTACTCCCCTTCACCACCCTCTGGCAATCATTAGTTTGTTCTCTGTATCTACAGGTCTGATTCTGCCTTTTTTTTTTTCTTAGATTCCACATATGAGTGAAATCACATGGTACTTGTGTTTTTCGGTCTGACTTACTTTACTTACCATAATATCCTCTAGCTTCATTCATGTTGTCGCAAATGACATGATCTCACTGTAATAATATGGTTGCATAATACTCTACTGTGTGTGTGTGTGTGTATATATATATATATATACACAACTTTTTATCCATTATATATATATAATGGATATATATATATATATATATATATATATATATATATATATATATACACACACACACACACAACTTTTTATCCATTTGGAGAACCCTGAGGCTGCTTTCATACCTTGGCTATTGTAAATAATGCTGCAGTAAACATAGTGGTACAGATATCTTTTGAAATTAATGTTTTAGTTTTCTTTGGGTAAATACCCAGTAGCGGAATGATTGAATCACATGATATTTTTATTTTTAATTTTTTGAGGAAACTCCATACTGTTTTCCACAGTGGTCGTACCAGTTTACATTCCCACCAACAGTGCACAAGCTTTCCTTTTCTCCACATCTTTGTCAACACTTGTTATTTCTTATTTTTATTTTAGCCATTCTGACAGGTATAAGGTGATAATTCATTGTGGTTTTGATTTGCATTTCTCTGATGACGAGTGATGTTGAGCATTTTTTCATGTGTCTGTTGGACATTTGTATGTCTTCTCTGGAAAAATGTCTTTTGAGGTCCTCTGACCTTTTTTTATTTGGATTGGTTTGTTGTTTTGGTGTTGAGTTGTGTAGTATATTGAATATATTGAATTCTTTATCGGATATAACATTTGCAAATATCTTCTCCCTTTTGGTAGATTGCTGTTTTGCTTTGTTGATGGCTTTCTTCACTGTGAGAAAGCTTTTTATTTTGATGTAATCCCAATAATTTATTTTTGTTTTGGTTTCCCTTGCCTCAGACATAAGGAGAAAAATGTTGCTGCAACCGATGTCCAAGAAATTATTGCCTGCGTTCTCTTCTAGGATTGTTACGGTTTCAGGACTCATTTTTAGGTCTTTCATCCATTTTGAGTTTTTGAATATGGTGTTAAAAACTAGTCTAGTTTAGGGATCTCTGGGTGGCTCAGAGGTTTGGTGCCTGCCTTTGGCCCAGGGCATGATCCTGGAGTCCCGGGATCGAGTCCCACGTCGGGCTCCCGGCATGGAGCCTGCTTCTCCCTCCTCCTGTGTCTCTGCCTCTCTCTTTCTCTCTGTGTCTATCATAAAAATAAATAAATAAATAAATAAATAAATAAATAAATAAATAATAAATAAATAAATCTTTAGAATGACTTTGAGATTTAAAAAAAAACTAGTTTAAAAAAACTAAAACTAAAATAAAATAAAATAAAACTAGTCTAGTTTCATTCTTTTACATTTAGCAGTTCAGTTTTTTACACTGCAGAGCTACATGTAAAGCTGTCTTTTCCTCCATTATATATTCTTGCCTGTTTGTTGTAGATTAATTGACCATATAAGCATGGGTTTATTTCTGGGCTCTCTATTCTGTTTCATTGACCTTCGTGTCTATTTTTGTTCTAGTACCATACTATTTTGATTACTACAATGGTATATCTTGAAATCTGTGACTGTGATACTTTTCAGCTTTGTTTTTCTTTCTTGAGATTATTTTGGCTATCCAGGGTCTTTTGTGGTTCCATGCACATTTTAGGATTATTTGTTCTAGTTCTGTGAAAAATACCTTTGGTGTTTTTTAAGATTGCATTGAATATGTAGATTGCTTTGGGTAGTATGACATTTTAACAATTTTAATTCTTCCAACCCATGAGCATGGAACATCTTTCCATTTGTGTCATCTTCAATTTCTTTCATTGGTGTTTTATACTTTTCATCATACAGTTCTTTCACCTCTTTGGTAAGTTTATTCCTAGGTTTTTAAAAATTCTTTTTGGTATAATTGTAAATGGAATTGTTTTCTTAATTTCTCTTTATATTACTTCATTATTAGTGTATAAAAACACTACCAATTTGTGAGTATTAACTTTGTATTCTGCAACTTTACTAAAGTCATTTCTTTCTTCTAGTAGTTTTTTGGTGGAGTCTTTAGGGTTTTTTATATATAGTATGATGTCATCTGCAAATAGTGACAGTTTAACTTTACCAGTATGAATGCTTCTAATTTCTTTTACTTGTTTGATTGCTGGGGTAGGACTTCCAGTACTATGTTAAATAGAAGTGGCAAGAGTGGACATTCTCGTCTTGTTCCTAATTTTAGAGGGAAATCTCTCAGTTGTTCACCATTGAGTAAGATATTAGCTGTGAGTTTTTCATATATGGCCTTATTATGTTGATGTATGTTCCTTCTAACCTACTTTGTTGAGAATTTTTATTGTGAATGGAGGTTGAATTTTGTCAAATGCTTTTTCTACATCATCTATTGAGATGATCATATGATTTTTATCCTTTTGTTGATGTGGTTGGTATATGACGTTGATTGTTTTATGAATATTGAATCTATGGATCCCCAGAATAAATGCCATTTGAATGTAGTGAATGGTTTATTAATGTATTGTTGTATTAGGTTTGGTAATATTTTGTTAAGGATTTTTACATCTGTGTTCATCAGGGATGTTGGCCTATAGTTCCCTTTTTTTGTGCTGTCTTTATCTGGTTTTTTATTTATTTATTTATTTATTTATTTATTTATTTATTTATTTATTTATTTATTATCTGGTTTTAGTATCAGGGTGATGATAGCCTCATAGAATGTATTTGGAAGTTTTCCTTCCTCTTTTGTTTTGTGGATAGTTTGTGGAGAATAGGTATTAACTCTTCTTTAAATGTTTGGTAGAATTCTGGGGTACCTGGATGGCTCAGTTGGTTAACTGTCCGTCTGCCTTTGGCTTAGGTGATGATTCTAGAGTCCTAGGCATGCTCCCTGCTCAGCGGGGAGGCTCTGCCCCCCCCCCCCCCCTTGTGCTCTTTCTCTCTTTCTCAAATGAATAAATAAAACATTTAAAAATTTGGTAGAATTCACCTGTGACTTTATCTGGTTTGGGGGGTTTTTTTATAGTTATTTTTATATTTAAAATTTTATTTATTTGAGACAGAGAGAAAGAGAGAAAGCATAAATGGGGATGAGGGGCAGAGGGAGAAGCAGAGCAGGGCTCCACTGATCAGGGAGCCCAACTTTGGGCTCAATTCCAGGACCCTGAGGTCATGACCTGAGCTGAAGGCAGATGGTCAACCAACTGAGCCACCCAGGCACCCCATATTTTTTGGATAGTTATTTGATTACTGATTCCATTTTGTTACTAGTAATTGGTCTGTTCAGATTTTCTATTTCTTCCTGATTCCACTTTGGAAGATTGTATGTTTATAGGAATTTATCCACTTCTTCTAGGTTCAGTTTACTGGCATATAATTTTTTTTGTAGTGTTATCTTATAATCCTTTGTATTTCTGTGATGTCACTGTTTATTTGGGTTCTTTTTCTTTTGTTCTTGATGAACCTGGCTAAAGACTAATTAATTTTGTTTATCTTTTCGAAGATACAACTCTTGGTTTCATTAATTATATTTTCTATCTACTTATTTATTTTTAGTCTCTGTTTTAGTCATTTATTTCTGCTCTGACCATTATTATTTCCTCCCTTTCTTGGGCTTTGTTTGTTCTCCTTTTTCTAGTTCCCTTAGATGTAAGGTTAAATTGTTTATTTGAGCTTTTTTTCTTGTTCCTTGAGATAGGACCTTGTTACTATATATTTCCCTATTAGAACTGCTTTTCCTGATATATGTTATATCCATCTGGTCTAATGTTGATGTCAATTCAAAGATACTGTTTCTTGGGGCATCCCTGGGTGGCTCAAGTTTAGTGCCTGCCCTTGGCCCGGGGAGTGGTCCTGGAGTCTTGGGATCGAGTCCCGTGTCAGGCTCCCTGCGTTGGAGTCTGCTTCTCCCTCTGCCTATGTCTCTGCCTCTCTCTCTCTCTGTGTCTCTCATGAATAAATAAAATATTTTTAAAAATTCAAAAATAATAATAATAAAATAAAAATAAATACTTTTCCTCTCCTCACCCATTTAACTGATTTGAAACCTGTGTGTAGTAAAAAAAAAAAAAAAAAAACTTTGTGTGTATGTGTGTGTGTGTGTGTTGGGGATGGAACCCAAAACTGAATACAAATAGTAACAAATGAGGGATCCCTGGGTGGCGCAGCGGTTTGGCGCCTGCCTTTGGCCCAGGGCGCGATCCTGGAGTCCCGGGATCGAATCCCACGTCGGGCTCCCAGTGCATGGAGCCTGCTTCTCCCTCTGCCTGTGTCTCTGTCTCTCTCTGTGTGTGTGTGATTATCATAAATAAATAAAAAAAAGAAAGTAAGGAGAGAAGACACAGCTCTTTCTTATAGCAGAATTCCATTTAATGAATGTAAAAGAAATGATGGAAAAAATCATTTGTCATCACACTAATAATTATTGCAGACAAGAGTCATTCATGGATGCTAAAACTAAATAGGATATTTGCGTAGTGTCAAAGTGTCTCTCACAGGATATTTATTAATTACAAAGGGAAAAGAGTAATTTTGCAGAGGAGAAACTTGTTAGAAAACACCTTAGTAAATTGGTCAAAGTGAATATTCTTAGTAATGGGACAAATTGACCTATTTGCCACCTGACAGGATGCAATGAAAATAACAGTATTTCCCTGATATTCCTACCAAAAACACATGACCTGAATCTAAACATGAGGAAATATCAGAAAAACTAAAATTTGGGGCACTATACAAAACAACTGGTCTGTAATATTCAAAAGAGTCAAGGCCTTTAAAGTCAAGGAAAGACTGAAGAACTGCTCTAAACTGAAAGAGAAAGACATCTGAAAGCCAAATAAAACACGTGATCTCTGACTGGAGTGTTTTGCTATGAAAGACATACTGGGGGATCCCTGGGTGGCGCAGCGGTTTGGCGCCTGCCTTTGGCCCAGGGCGCGATCCTGGAGACCCGGGATCGAATCCCACATCGGGCTCCCAGTGCATGGAGCCTGCTTCTCCCTCTGCTTCTCCCTCTGCCTGTGTCTCTGCCTCTCTCTCTCTCTCTCTCTGTGACTATCATAAATTAAAAAAAAAATTAAAAAAAAAGAAAGACATACTGGGACAATTGGAATAACCTGAATGAAGTGTGTGGATTCAATGACAATAATGTATTAATTTTCATTACCTGCTTTTGATTGTTGTATTGGGGTTAAGTAAGACAATACTATCGTTCACAGCAATTACATATACATTCTAAGTTATTTGGGGCATCATACCAGCAATTTAGTCTCAAATGGCTCAGGAAAAAACGTTCTTTGTACGATTTTTGTGACTTTGTTTACAAGTTTGAAATTATTTCAAAAGAAAACAATGTTCACATCAGCATTATTTGCATTAGCCCCGAACTGGAAACCACACAAATGTTCATCAACAGTACAATGGATAAATGAATTCTAGTATATTCTTATGGTAAAATATTATATAAAGCAACAAAATGAACAAAGTATAGCCAGATGCAACAACTTATACATATCTCATAAATATAATATTGGACAAATGAAGCCAAATATAAAAAAATACATTCTATATTCTGTTTTCATAAAGTTCAAAAGCAGGTAAAACTGATCTATAGTGACAGATATCATGATGGTGGTTACCTCCCAGAAAGCAGGAGACTGTAATTGGGAGAGGCACTAGAGGCTTCAAATGTATAGTAGTGTTCTATTTCTTGACTTGCATAGGAGTCATATGTGTTCTGTTCACTTTGTGATAAATCGTAGAACTCTTAAGATTTGTGCATTTTTGTATGTGCGTTATGTTTTTTTAAAAGATTTTATTTATTTATTCATGAGCGACACACAGAGAGAGGCAGAGACACAGGCAGAGGGAGAAGCAGGCTCCCTGCAAGGAGCCCCATCTGGGACTCAATCCCAGGACCCTGGAATCCTGGCCTGAGCCAAAGGCAGACGCTCAACTACCCAGGCGCCCTGAACTGAAGAAATTTTTTAAAGAACAGAACAAAACCAAAATAAAAGGAATGAGATAATGAGATAACAGAAATTAATGAAATGAAAAAATGGAGAAATAATAGAGAATATATATAATAGAGAACAAAGCCACAAGTTGATTTTTTATAAGATTAGTAAAATTGACAAGCCTGTCGTGAAATGGTTCAAGAAAATGGGGAAGAGGCAGGTAAGGTAAGAAACGTGAAGGTGAGGGACGCCTGGGTGGCTCAGCGGTTGGGTGTCTGCTGTTGGCTCAGGATGTGAGCCCAGAGTCCCCGGATCGAGTTCCCTGCGTGGAGCCTGCTTCTCCCTCTGCCTGTGTCTCTGCCTCTCTCTCTCTCTCTCTCTCTCTCTGTCTCTCATGAATAAACAAAATAATAAATAAATAAATAAATAAATAAATAAATAAATAAATAGGACTAAAAAATAGAAAGCCTGAATGATCCTATAACCAATCAAGAAATATAACCAATTGTTAAAACCCCAGGCCCAGAGTGTTTAAAAAATGTGTTCTTTCAGTAGAGCATGCTACTCTTTGTCTAAGGGTCCTAAGTTCAAACCCAGGTTGGACAAAGGGCTTGAAAATTAGCAAAACCAAAAAACAACAAAGTACGTTCTTCATACATTTAAGGATGAGTTAATTCCCAAATTGTACAGCTCCTCCAGAGAATAGAAAAAGGGGGACATAGCCCAACTCATCCTATGAGGCTAGAATGTAATCTCCACCAAGATAGAGATATTTTCTCTTTTGTTCATGATATGTCCAAGTGCCTAGAGTAGTGCCTTATGTATAGTGGGCATTCAAAAAAATTTTTTTAAAGATTGTATTTATTTATGAGAGACACAGAGAGAGGCAGAGACATAGGCAGAGGAAGAAGCAGGCTCCCTATGGGGTGCCTGATGCAGGACTCGCTCCCAGGACCCTGAAATCACACCCTGAGCTGAAGGCAGATGCTCAACCAATGAGCCACCCAGGCATCCCAATTCAAAAAATTTTTGATCAGTGAATGAACGTATGGAATAATCTTGAATCTAAAACCAGGGAAATTCAATAAAACAAAGATGATAGCTGACCATTATCATTTACATACAGATGTGAAAATCCTAAACACAATATTAGCAAGCAAAATTCAGAATATAGAAAAGTGATATTTGTATGACAACAAAGTTGTATTTGTCTCAGAATACAAGATTGATTGGGAAATCTATTACTGTAGTCTCCACTCTAACAGATTAAAGAGGATGGGAGGAACATGTTTATTTTAGACAAGTCAAGGCAGGTCACAATTGGGAAATTACATAACTTGCATTATTATATCTAAAATGTATAGCAAATTCCTCTAAAAATCAATATGAGAAAGACAACATTCCTACCCCCCAAATGAGCGACAGACAGAATCAGATATTCACAAAAGCAGGAAGGTGAATGAGCACTAACATGGCAAGAGCCTCAGCTTCATTAATAAGCAGGGAAATGGAAATTAAAACCTCAGATTCCGGGAACCCTGGGTGGCGCAGCGGTTTAGCGCCTGCCTTTGGCCCAGGGCACGATCCTGGAGACCCAGGATCGAATCCCATGTCGGGCTCCCGGTGCATGGAGCCTGCTTCTCCCTCTGCCTGTGTCTCTGCCTCTCTCTCTCTCTCTCTGTGTGACTATCATAAATAAATAAAAATTAAAAAAAAAAAACAACCTCAGATTCCAGTTCTCATTCTCACTCATTAGGCAAAACTAACTGTCAGTACCAAGTGTTGGTAAGGATACAGAGCACTGGGATCTTTCATATACTGCTGGTGGGAGTGTACATTGAGGCAAATGACTGTGGGAAATCTGTTATTCTCTAGTAAAGTGGTAGATGGACTTACCCTATGCCCAACTGTTCCTCTCCTTGATGTCTACTGTACCGAAAGTCTTGCACATGGACTTCAGGAGATAAATATAAGGATGTATACAGCAGTATTGTTTGTTATAGCAAAAACTGGAAAAAAAAAACTGGAAACAACCCAAAAGTCTGTCAGCAATAGAATTGGGTAAATAAATAGTAATTTAATACACACACAGTGAAAAGGAGTGAGCTGCAACACACGCATCAACAGCAATGAATCTCGTAATATCTCTCACGAAAAAGGCAAGTCAAGGTATGATTCCACATGTACAAGTTAAAAATATGCAAAACTCTATCTTAAGGTATCATTAAATTATAATAATAAACACAAAATTCAGGATAGCAGCTCTATCTACTGCGAATGTGAACAGAGAGAGTATACCAAGGAACTTCAGTGATACTAGTGCTGTCAGATTTTTTGAGTCATAGTTCAAGGGAGTTTGTTCTATTACTATTATTAAAGTATGTTAATTATATTTTTGTCAGTATGATTTTTTAGTAATAATAAAATATTTTAACAGAAAAAGAAGCAATTCTTACAAGTTGAGGGTTGGGGTGCCAATGGGTATTGTTCTTAGAAATCAATACAAGAAGTGCAGGACTCTTCCAGAACATTCCCACAGGTGATTATCCACTTTCTGTTTCATTTTTTAATTTTAATTTGTATGTGTCCTTTTATTGTGGAATATTTCACAAGTACAAAAGCACATAGAGGATAATAGACTAATCACATATGTGTTTATAACCTTATGTAAAATGTCACAAAGATAGTTGAAGCCCCCATGTAACCCTCCCCAATTACATTCCTCTTCCTGCACCCCAATAACCATGGTTCTGAAGTTTATATTTGTCATTCTCATACTTGTCTTCCTAACTTTATTCATAGATCCTTGAGAGTTTGTATTGTATTGCTTGACATGTTTGGCATTTTATATAAACGGCATCATTTATTATTTTTTTAAAAGATTTTATTTACTAATTCATGAGAGACACACAGAGAGAGGCAGAGACACAGGCAGAGGGAGAAGCAGGCTCCTTGCAGGGAGTCCAATGTGGGACTTGATCCCAGGACTCCAGGATCACACCCTGCGCCAAAGGCAGATGCTCAACCGCTGAGACACCCAGGCGTCCTTAAATGGCATTATTTAAGACCTATCCTTCTGCAACAGTTTTCCCCCAACCTTTTTTTGTTGATCCATGTTGATATATGGTGGGATTCTTTTTTTTTTAAGTTTATTTATTCAAGTAATCTCTACACCCAGTGTGGGTCTCAAATGAATGATCCTGAGATCAGTAGTTGCAAAGTCTACCAACTGAGCAAGACAGGTACTCCTGGCAGGATTCTTTGTATCCAGTTTTAATTTGTGTTTATAATGCTTCAAAATAAAAAAAAAACCTTTTTGTTATGGAAAATTTGAAATATATGCAAGGATAGGCAGAGAATCATAATGGTCCCTCATGTACTCATCATCCAGATTTAACAGTTATTAAGATGTGGTCAGTTTGGTTTCATCTGTTTCCCCACTCATTTCCTCCCCTCTTACATGATTCTGGAGCAAATTCACGATATCGTATAATTCTCTCCTACACATTTCAATATATATCTCTCAAAGCTAAGACTTCTTACAAAGACATAATTATAGGTCTTTATAACAGTTATTTTTTTATAACAGTTATTAACACTTGGTTAATATCAACTATTCAGTGTTCAAATTTCCATATTTCTCGTATTTTTGCATTCTGTTTGAGTCAAGCCTCTGTTTTAATTTTTTTAAAATTCCTGATGGGCTGCTCTGCACAAGGCATTGAGAGAAGTTCTATTGAACATGTGTTGGGCTGAAGAACCCACTGAGTGGAGGGCAGTTCACTCCATTGGGCTGAGAATCTAGACTTCTTCAAGTGGCTTGTGGAAACTGGCAGCCATTTCCACAGATACTTGGTTTGTACATCACTGGTAATCATGTAACTCTGTGATAATGTTGTTTTTGGTCAATTTGTAGAGCCTGTGTAAAGAACGCTTGTGACATATCTTTATTCTTAACACTTCATCAGATGGTTGTGTGGTTACTCAACATTTAGCATCAAGTAAGATAGAAACATAATACTTCTTTGTTTACTAATAATTCATGCTAAGCAAATGCTGATTTTGTCATCTTACCATTTTGGTTCTTTCTTGAAACTGAAGAAGGGTGTGGGATGAGATGAAAGAGTGAGGTGATGACCAAATGTAATATATGTGGAAGTAAATTATAACCCTTGAGGTGTTATACAAAGGAAGTTTTAACACAATGAACAGCATCATCTCTCACATTTTACTTCTGTATTCACAGTCCTTACAGCTTTGCCTCAGTCCATCGATCTAACATCAGACTCTCATCCATCAGTTGGGCTGATGTAGTCTGGCATCCTCTGCCACATCCATCATGAAGTCTCATTGTTGGCACAGTGGTTCTTAGGTGACAATTTGAATGTTTGGGGAGGTAAAAATAGAAATTATTAGGAATGGAAACATAAGGCTACTGATAATAATGATTAGAAACATCACTTTCCGAATTTGATACCATTAAGACAAAGATGAGCTCCTGAGTGGTACAAAAGCATAAATCTTTAGTCCCATCTGGCCTCTTAGTCACATGCCAGATGATATATTCAGTTATGAAGAAAAGGGGGAAAGAAAGTATAAATATCTACAAATGCTGGAAATGTATTATTTAATACTATAATTAAAATACAAGATATAATTAAGGATTTTATAATGTGTTTAGCTTTCTGGCAAGAATGGTCCTTAACCCATTATTTGATCATACATTTGACATTTGGATCTGTTTTTAGAAACACAAAACTGCCCAGAGTCGAGTAACGTTTCCTGTCTCACAGGTACCCACAGAGCTAGAATTACGGAGATAGACTGAGGAAACCAGCCTAGCTCTGCCATAAGGTTGTACTGCTCAGCCAGCCTGCAGTGGAGGGCAGCAGGAGAAAGGGAGTGGTGAGCTCTATCTAGGAGAATAAACCATTCCTCTTTTCATTAGCAGCCCAGAGCAATTATTTCATGAGGAGCCATCTTGATGACATATGCCCAGTCACATAGTCAAACTATGCTGTCCAACTGCATTGTTTCCTGTTTTAATAGGCATTGTAGGTGTCATCTTCTGGTATTTGGGTGAGGCAGGAACCTGAGCAGTCTCACTTGAAGTCTTGTTGACATTGAGAACTTGGCACTGACTTAAAACATTATTTAGTACAAGGTAGAGGGCTTGTTCAGCAATTAGGACTGCTGGTTTTCTGCAGCTGAAACCTAGTTGTAGTCACTGATCTCATGGTTTTGACTATCTACAGGCAGGGTTAGACAATGCAGTATAGTTGTGCAGCCTTCACCATCTCCTCTTCCCTTGAATTACAGATACACCAAGAATGTACCTCACAGTTGCATCCCCAGAAGAAGGTGGCTAGAAGTGTTTCTAGCTCTGTGCCACATTTTAGGTCTAACACTTTGTGTATTTATTTTGGCAAAAGCTTTGGGAGCAGAGGAAGTCATTAGTTTGATTTTATCATTTCAATCTCAAAACATCACTGATAATAGTTTGCCCTTGACAGTTACCTAAACTCAGCTATGGCCAATTGTATTTTACTACATTTGCTTTCCAGAGGTAAATTCTGTTTAGTAGGGAAATGGTCCCTGTATTAAAATCTAGCTCATACAATATCATAATAATGACAACAAACCACAACTTTATTAAACAAAGATTGGTAAGTTGTATTTGAGTTGCCCATGTCTGTTTGCTAACTATATTCTAAGCACTACTTGCATGGCAAAGAGCCAAGTGTTCTTCATCTTTTATTCCCTGTGGCACCTAGTACATGGCAGGGATTCAGCGAAATTGAACAGAAAAGATGTGTATCAGAATAATAATAACACAAGGCAGAAAGTAGTGCTGAGAAAGAGGTATGAGTGATTTGTAGGACCCTGGAGGAGATGTGACTGTCAGCTGGGGAAATCAGAAAGACTTCAAGGAGTGGTGTCTCATGACAGATAGATGGACCTTAATAGACTAACATAAGAGCTGTTATCTATTGGCTGTTTACTATGTGCCAGGCACTGTGCTAAGTATTTTGCCTACTTAATCCAACCAAATCTTCCCAGCAACTCTATGGGAAAGGTACTTTCATCATTCCCATTTTAGAGTTGAAGAAACTTGTGGCTCAGACAGATTAACTGATTTTATCAAAATCACACAGCTGGTAGGTGATAGAGCCAGGATCCAAACCAGTGTGACATGAAGGTGGTTATGCTCTTGAACACTGGACTATACTGTCCCTTATTGTAAGAAGTGAATTAAGTGTCTCATTGTTTGAAAAATATGGCCTATGTTCTAAAAACATTTACTAGTTGATGTGGCTGGAGAATAAGGAATGTGGAGAGTACAAAGCAATGAGGAATAAGGTTGTTCCAGTAAGTCAGGGACAAATCTCAGTACTTGGAATGCTATCCTAAAGAATTAGGGATTTTTGGAAGGTAATAGAAACATTAAATGCATATTAGTGAAGTGACAGGACTAGATAATTGCTTTAGGAAGACAACTCAGTGTGAGAGGGGAGGAAGAGAGGCATACAAACCAGTTTGGTGGCTATTGCAGTAATGGTGCAGGAGTGAAAAGGCCTGCACAGCCCCAAGAGTATGTGATTTCCTCCTGCAAGCCTCACTAGGATTGTTTTATTTTAAGAAAATGTTCAAAAATCTAGTCTCACAAACAATATGAATTAGAGAACATGAATTGGCCTTACAAAATGTGCTCTATTTGAAAACTTTAAAAATAGGATTTGACATAGAGAATATTTTGTACATAAATCTTTGGGAACTGCATGAACTAACCTTTGTGTTTATGTAACATTCTTAAAGGAGCATTTGTTGATTAGTACAAAGAAATATAGGGAATATTATATATCCCTTACAACCACCCCCCTCTTTTTTTTTTTTTTACATGACTCTACTTTCTCTTCTAACCCTTGTGAATGACACTAAATGTTATTACAGGTCCAATACATTCCTAAAATATTTCCAAATAAACAAATTAGTAGAATTAGGCATTGGAAACCCCTCATAGACTGTTGCTTCTGGACTGTGCTCTGGATATACAAGTGATTCCCTTGCCCACGGAGCTCGCTCACATGCCCAAGTTATGTGTATAGCTCTGAGGCAACGTGTGACACCATGACATTGCCTAATTACACAGAGTCTCCTCTTGTTCGAAGGGAGTTGCTCATGAGGAGGCAGGCTCTCTAATTTTCCCTTCAGGAGGACTCCATCCCATGATTCTCCACCCTGAAGTGCGGAATAGACAAATAATAAATATTGGATTGACTAAGAGAATTCATCACCCACCTTTTGAGGTTTTATAGGCAAATCTAGGAATATGTCCCATTTTATCGTACAGTGTGTAGGAATAGCAATATTTCACGCCTCTCCACTAGTCAACACTTTTTATATGCTGACTAAAACATAATCACCTGGATATTACAGAATTATTAATTTCAAGTATGGGAGTGATTAAGTTTACAATGAGTTTTTATCTTTTTAGAGATACATGTTGAATATTTATTCATGAAATGTTATGATGCCTAGGAGTTGCCTCAAAATAACAATGGATGGAGGAAGTTGGTGGGGGTGCAGATAAAATATTAATGAGTATAATGGGTACGAGTTGGTGATTGCTGAGGCTGGATAATGAGTGCATGGGGGATCATTAAAATACTCAGTATATTAATTTAGTGAATAATAATTATCTTTACAAAAGTTCTACTCCATGTGTATGTTTGAAATTATACATAAATTTTAAATGATCACCCTTTAGATTTTGGGCCAAGTACTGCAATGGAAAAGAAATATTAATGAATTGTTTCTAGAAAAACATGCATGTCCAGTCATTTCTCTTCTCAGTACACAGTATACAAGTCAGTCTGTTCCCTGTCTCCAAGACTTCATTAACTCTGTAGAGCTGTGATTAGTTTCCTATGCCTTGACCCATGCTTGTTTCTCCTCTGGCTTGTCTCTTCCATTAGATCAGTTATCTCATCATGGAAAGACTTTCCATGTAACCAGCTCTTCATCCGTGCAGTACTCTGATTTTTCAAGGATGATAAAATAAAATGTTAAAGATAAGAGAGTAGATCAAATAGTGTAAGTCAGTATTTTTCAAAAGATTTGCAACGGGGGATGGTGATTATCTAAATGTCAGTATATGTGTCAGGAACATGAGTTCAATTCAGTAACAACAGTGATTCTCCCTAAAGCTAGGGGGAACACATCATACTTTTTCTTCTTGTAAATGAGAATCTGGCCTCAGGGTAGCAAAGAGAAAGGAGGGAAAAAGGAAGGATACAGGTGAGAATGGTAGTCAATGGTTATTTCAAAATTCACTCCCAAATGGTAGGGAACATGCACTTGTTCCCAGGTGGCTATGCTCGCATCCCTGGGCCTGTGTCTTACTGGTGTGGCTCTAACATGGCTCTTATTCTTCCAGGTAGGTGAAATTATCACTAGAAGTCTTCTGCAGTGACTGCAGCCCCTTTTCTTCTTTTATTTATTTTTTAAAAGATTGTATTCAGGAGAGACACACAGAGAGAGGCAGAGACACAGAGGGAGAAGCAGGCCCCCTGCGGGAAGCCTGATGGTGGGACTTGATGCCATGATCCCATGACCCTGGGATCAGGACCTGAGCCAAAGGCAGATGCTCAACCACTGAGCTACCCGGGTGCTCCCTTTTTCTTCTTTTAGCCGAGAGTTGTATAAAGTCTTATTGCTGAGAAAGATCAAAGCATCACTTTAGAGGTTTTCCAAAGGCCCTGAATGTGCATAGATTCGAACCACATCATACAATTAGGCAGCAGGGTCCAGAGCACAAACTAGGTCTTCATACTATTGGCCAATTCTCTACCTCCTGGAGGTGTGTTTTGAAAATTTTAGTCTGTTGTTAGGATCAAGAGATACGTTGAGTGCCTTGTTTAGAAACTGTAATCTCTAGTTTGGCCATCAAAGGGAAGTGTAGGCTTACCTGCAGAGATGACTGAGTGAACCGCTGTGGGGAAGTGGTGATGTCGTCAGCCGTCTCTGGCCTCCACACTGAAACTGGAATACACTCTCGGTTAGGAAACAAAGGAGGAAGTAAAGCAGATTCGTCATTGCCTAAGTAGCCTGGTATGCTAACCTAGAATTCTTGATTCTCTAGCTGTTGGTTGATGCAACAGAGGGAAACTTTCTCATGCACATGCTAGGCCCCAACTGAGAAGAGCCAGGGAGCTGCCAGCTGTTTGGAATGGACCCATTCACCTGTGTGCTCTGAGGAGCTCCCTGGGAATTGCAGCAATCTCGTGCCTTCTCTGGCATTGCTCAATTCCTCCAGGAAGTTTGCTTTAGGAGAAATCTTTTATCCTACTTCTGCATGGGTGATAGCCAAATGTAGCTTTGATATAACGGGTAAGATTTATTTGATTATTTGAAAGTTTCAGCCACAAAATGGACATTATTTTTTAAAAAGATTTTATTTATTCATTCATGAGACACACACACACACACAGGGGCAAAGACACAGGCAGAGGGAGAAGCAGGCTTCATGTAAGGAGCCCAGTGTGGACTGGATCCTGGGTCTCCAGGATCACGCTCCGGGCTGAAGGTGGTGCTAAACTGCTGAGCCACTCAGGCTGCCCACAAAATGGACATTAACATTTAAGATTCCCCATCCCTTGGCTTCTTAAAAGTGGTTTAGAAAATCAATAGTGAACACATCCATTCTCCAGCGGCTGGGGAGGGCAGACATAGAAGGTTATCTCTTGGAATCTTAGGCTCTCAGCACTCCTTTTTCCTCTAGAAATAAGTTCTTGTTCTGTTATTAGGAATAAAAAAATTCAGCTGGCTAGAGGGACTAGTCATTCTTCTGAAGTGTTACCAGATCTATAAGGAACTTTGGCCTTTTCCTGCTTGCAAGCAGGCACACCTTGAGTCTAGACCTATGTAAAGTCTCCTGCTCTGTTCCTTGAAGGGCTGTGGAATGAGATAGAGTCCCATCCTCCTGCCCGTGGCCTACTCAAGCCTGGATTTTCCTCTCTTGTCCAATGATTCATCAGGAACCAACTCAGATCTCCTTTGCTTTAATTTGGGCTCATTTCTTCTTCTACTTTTTAAAAAACATTTTATTGACTTGACAGAACAAGAGAGAGTGAGAGAGTACAAGTAGGGGGAGCAGCAGGCTTTCTGGTGACCAAGGAGCCCAATATGGGACTTGATCCCAGGACCCCAGAATCATGACCTGAGTGAAAGGCAGACACTTAACCGGCTAAGCCACCCAGGCGCCCATGGGCTCATTTCTTTTTGATTAATCATCTCGTGACACAATAATTTCTTGATCTTTATTAAGCTGCTATTCCTTGAAATTGTTTTAAAAGGTTATTTGTTATTTATTTTTTATTAAGTAATCTTTATGCCCAGTATGGGGCTCGAACTCAGGACCCCAAGATCAAGAGTCATATGATCCACCAACTGATCCAAACATCCTTTTTAAAATTTGCTTATGATCTTGAGCTTCTCAGAATAAAGATATTTTTATTTATTTTTTTAAGTTTTTATTTAAATTCCAGTTAGTTAACATACAGTGTTGTATTAGTTTCAGGTGTACAATTATAGTGCTTCAACACTTCTCACATCACCCACTGCTCATCACAACAAACACACTCCTTTACCCACATGACCTATTTCATTCATCCTCCCACCCAGAAGAAAGACACTTTTAAATCCAATAAACAAATTATAAGTAAACTAATATGGCATATCTTAGACTCGGAACTAAATAGGAGAGGGTGGCAAAGGAAGCCTCAGAATCCAAATCCAATCTGAGACCTTGTGGTGAGCTACCAGGAGCCATCTCTGACCGACCTACCTCCCTCCCTTCCTTCCTTCCTTCCTTCCTTCCTTCCTTCCTTCCTTCCTTCCTTCCTTCCTTCCCTCCTTCCTTTTTCAGCTTTCCTGAGATACAGTTGACATAGAAAGTTGTTTAAGTTTCAGGTGTACAATGTGTTATTTAATACACTTCTATATTACAAAATAACCACTACAGCTTTAGCTAATACCTGCACCACAGCACATATTTGCCATTTCTTTTTTGTGGTGAGAGCATCTGAAATCTACCTGTAGTCTCTGTCATTCTTTTTTTTTTTTTTTTAAGATTTTATTTATTTATTTGACAGCACAAGCGGGGGAGAGGCAAAGGGAGAGGGAGAAGCAGATTCGCCACTGCAGGGAGCCCAATGCAGGGCTTGATCCCAGGACCCTGGGATCATGACCTGAGCTGAAGGCAGATGCTTAACTGACTGAGACACCCATGTGCCTCTGTCTGTCGTTCTTAATGATAAAAAGCAGGGGCCAAGGCTGACAATGCAGGGAAAGATGTTGACTTTGGATTCATATGGTGTAGAAGGCACCCCAGACCTTTTTAAAGGTCCTAAAACATTAACAAGCCAATGATGTCAGTTAGTGACTCCAGAATATAAGGATGGGATCTAACCAAGAGATCCTGTGGGTACAGGTAAGCTCTAGGACCCTGACAGGGCCATGTATTTCTCGTGCGAGGTATGGAAAGGGATGAAGTTATGCTAGAACCATTTGAGAAGGGTAAATCTGGTCTCTGTGGATGGTGGATGCCTTGTCTTGTGTGAAGCAGCCAGGTCAGTTGTGAATCTCTGAATCTTTCTTGTCTCATGGCAGCCATCTCTAAGTTTTAACCTGTGCTGCTCTTTTTAAATGTGAAGCTTCTATTACATTTTTTTCTGTCACAGGCCCACTTAGTGATCAGTATTTTCCAGACCCTAATGTTTGTTAATCCATACAACTGTTCTATACTTTTGTTCTTTTGCATTGTTTCAGAGCCCACCCCTTGCTATTCACAACTGCATACAGTAACAGTAATGCCCGTGGTATTCAGTGTGACTCACATCCTTGCATGATTGACTGTTATCCAGGCTTTTTTTTTTTTTTTTTAAGATTTTATTTATTTATTCATGAGACACACAGAGAGAGAGTCAGAGACATAGGCAGAGAGAGAAGCAGGCTCCCTACAGGGAGCCCGATGTGAGACTCCATTCTGGAACTCTGGCATCACAACCTGGGCCGAAGGCAGATGTTTAACCGCTGAGCTACCCAGGTGTCCCCAGGCTTCTTATTAATACTGAAGTATAGTTCTAAATTCACAAGCATAATTCAGAAATAGAGTAATTAGTTTGATTTTGGGGGTTGCTTTTCTCCCAGAAATCTGAAAATTCCCATGATTCTTTCCTTAAAAATTGTAAATTAAGACTTCTGTCTTCTAGAAGTTCTCATTTGTGTTTATCCTCATTTGACAGCTGAAAAAAACAGCATGAAAATGACAACTTTCTGTATAACTTAGGTGTTTCATTGACCTCCACACAGTTATTTTAAGAGTATTTAGATATATCTGAATGGTCACTAAGAACTTCTGAGGGACTTGAAATCCGACCTATTTAAAGGAGTTGTCCTGGATGGTTCAATTCTGGCTTGTCAAGGTGACCTTGAGTAGGGACCTAAGGACCATCAGTTCTTATTTGTGTAGGCCACAGGATATTCACCAAGGGGCAAAGGCAGGATGGCTCAGGGCCAGATGTCCATCATTTGTAGCAAAGCTGCCTTGTGAACATGAGGCCAACCACTTCACCTATGTCCTGTGACAACAGTATTAAGAGAGATGTTTCTCTGCCATCTCCAAGACAGTGAGGGAGTGAAGTACTTGGGCCTTTTGCCTTGTCCTCAGGCGGGTGTATCTGCACTACCCCTGTGTATGTATGTAGCCATGCTTGATTCCCCAGTTCCTGTAGAGCTCATAAACTAGCCATGGTGCTCCCATACACTATATCAACCCAAGTATAAAGTCCCCAAGGAATATAGCCCTGCTTGATCAAATTAAGTATACACAGATCCTATAATGAGATTTCTGTGGTCAAGTGACACCCTCCCATGTACCAACCAGGAGTGATGTTGCAAAACAGTTGAAACCTAGTAGAAGTAAGAACTGGGGACAGGGCCACCTCCTACAGTTGTACCCTGAACAAGACTCCAACTGAGGGGATGAGTTGGGGCTGAAACCCAGCCTGAAAAAAAAAAAAAAAAAAAAAAAAAGAAACCCAGCCTGAGCCTCACCTTGCCAAGCCTTGTATTTTACTCTGGGCAGTTTTCTCCAAGAGGAAGAGGTGTCTTTTCTAATGCACTTCAGGACACCTATGGGTGAGATGTTGTCTTAAGAGGTTTATATACAGGTCCCAAATTGGTGACATATGAGGCTGCTGCTCATGGCAGCATTTTGTTTTGGGTGGTGAAAAGTCTGAGGCACTGGGGGTGCCCATTACTGGAGTACTCTGCAGCAGTCAGGAATGATGGCCTGGATGTGTGCATAGCAACGTGGATAGGTCTTAAAGTATGGAGTGGAAACAGTAAGACACAGAGTGAGATCTGTAACACAATGCTATTGTGTAAATTAAAATACATGCAAACGAGACAGTAACACACAATTACATGAACACATACAAGCCAAAAAAATAGAATTAAATGGATTAGAATGGTTGCTTGCAGGGGGGAAGGAGTGAGGAGCAAGAAGAGAAAATACAGGCATACATACTTAAAAGAGTTGCCTTGTATGCACTGACTAAGATAATGTGCCCTGAACTGGAAAGTGTGATTAACTTAACACTTGACACTTGAGGCCAAAGTTGTTGTTTTTTTTAAAGTGCCCTGGGCCTTGCCATTTGAGGCTTTCCTCAATGCAGCTGTTGACCAGCAGCATGGCTAGATCAACATGATCACAGCTTTTTAATAATCTCATCAACAGACACTTCTGTCTGGACTTCTGTGAGCTTCCTTGTAACATACCTGTCTTTATCAAACTCAGGGAGGCTACTGCTATCCTGGTCCATAAAATCCTTTGAATTTACCTTGCCTTTATATTATTTCATTTTCTTGATAAGCCATAAACAGAAATGAAAGCATTTACTTCCCTGGGGATTTAATCAAACTATAAAAGCTATGTTAATGAAGAATAGGGACTGCAAAGAAGAAAAGAAAGCCCTGGTTTCCTCTACGTCCTGTATCAACTTGCATTCAGCCAAGGCTTGCAGCAGGTGGGTCAGATTGGGTTTATTGGGACACAGTGTGTAAGCTTCTTTCAAGATACATCTGGAACGTTCTAGACCAATGTAATCAAAAAGTACCTAATAGGTAGAAATTTGCACCATTTAACAAACACATGAGTAAATCCAGTACCATTTTTGGGATATTTCTTGGTCAACTCTGTGCTGCTTAAACCAAAAAACAAAAATAAAAATAAAAAGACATAATATTCTTCAAAGTAGCATGTGTTTAATAGGTATCTAATAAGTGTAAGTTAGACTGAATGACCTTTTACTATCCATCCAAGGACACCTCCTGCCCCTACGGTATCTTACATGTTTTACAGTAGGTGCCTCTTCTTCATGGTGACACAGTCCCAGAGTCAGGCACACGTATAGCAAATGGAGTTGAGTCTCAGCCCAGTCACCTCCTTGGTTATGAAGGATATTATCTACACAGCTGTAGGATGTGGCCCTGCAAACAAATAAGCTCCCCTACTTTTCTCTCTTCCGCCAGGTTTCCATGATTTGCAACATTTTTCTGGTTGGTGTCAGAAAGGCAGGCTTGATTGACCATCCTATCCCCAAGTAGCACAATAACATCTCCATCCTACCATGCTCTTCTGCAACTTTGCCCCCTTGCCTCTGTAAAGGTGGAGTGGAGTCTGATTCTACTCTTTTTGAGTCTGGGTGAGCTTTAGACTTGCTCACAACCAACAGAACACCGCAAAAGTGACAATGTAATTTCTGAGGTTGGGTGATAAAAATTGATGATATAGCATCCACCCTGATGGCTGGAATGTTTGGACTTGGAGCCCTAAGCTGCCCTGTAAGAAGTCTGACTATCCTCAGACTACCAAGCTGTAAGGAAGTCATGCCACATGGTGAGGCTGTGTGTAAGTGCTCTGGTCAGCAGTCCTGGGTTTTGAGTGCTCCAGGTTCAGACGCCAGATATGTGAGTAAACAAACCTTAGATGCTTCTAGGTCCCATTTATGAAGTCGTCACCAGATTCTGAATCTCCCCAGCTGAGGCCCCAGATAGCTTGAAGCAGAGAGAAGCTATCCCAACTGTGGCCTTTCTGAATTTCTGACACATGAAATCCATAAGCACAATAAATTGGTGCCTGTTTTATGTTACAGACCAAGAGTAACTAAAAGACCCATTATCCTCAGTAACACTGAGAAGAAGAGCAATAAAAAAGGAGAAGAAACTTATAATTTAAAATTTAAAAATTAAAGAGTTATAAACTGCTTTAAAAATTTTAAATCATATATATAGACGAGCTATATCAACAAATACAAATGACAGTGTTTGACTCCTGATGAGAATAAACCATTAAAGAAAGACACTTAAGAAAATGAGAGCAATTTGACCTCTGACTGTATACTAGATAATATTAAAGAATTACTGTTAATTTTAAATATGTGATTAAAGTGGTTATTGAAAAAGAGTCCTTATTTGTTAGATACCTACAGAAGTATTTATGAAAATATCTAATTTGCTTTAAATTGGACTTAAAATGGAAATGAGGGAAGAATGGGGTACAGATAAGATTGCCATATTTTAATAATTTTCAAAGCCAGGTAACAGGTATGATGTCTACTTTTGTGCGTATTTGAAACTTCTCATAAGAAAAAGTTTGCCAAAGTGAGGGTAGGAGGAACTTACTTGTCCTGTGTCCCATTCTTCCAGGCTGTGGTTAATGTGCTAACAGGTTTCAATGGTTTAAATAGATTGCTCCTCATACAAGCATGACCTCTGTGTACTCCTGGAGGCTTCTTGAGACCCAGGACCCTAAAGCAATGTGAGATTTCAGGAGGAGAAAAGGACTAAGGAAGAAAGCATATTCTTAGGCAAATGTTTTAGGCACTCCTCAAATCAATATAATTTTGAGTGGCAAGAATTCCCCTTGAAGATAGAATTCTCTTTTCTGACAATATGTAGTCCAGCAATAGGTACACAAGTGGACATCCATGAATTCCTGGTGAACTGATTTCAGAAATTGTTCAGGATTTACTCATCAGTTTACTATGAAAATTAGGGATTGTTCAATTTTCCACTTTGAAATGTATCGGTCAGCAGAAAGACAAGCAAATGGGCTGCACGTTGCTATGCAGATGATGTACTTTGGAAGGTCCTTCTGTTTGCCTGTAGGTTCTCTTCCCTTGAAGAAAGACTATTAACTCATGCTGCAGCCTGCTGCTCTCTGCTTGGTTTGGGCTATGTCACTGAGCCCAAAATAGAAAGTTCTTTTACTGTAGAACAGGGAAAGAGGTTTAAATTTATCAATTCAAATAACAAAGGCTAGCATTATACTGGCTTTTCTCGGGTTGGGGGTAGGGAAGAGATAATGCCTGCTTCATCAAGAAGGAGTGATCTGACACTGGCAGGGGCTGGGACCAGGAAACAAGCTTCCACTGTGGTGAGCTGGGCGTCTTTCCCATCTTGGCTGCCCTCATTCCCGCCTTCCAACCATATCACCTCTTTTAGGACATGGGAAAGCAGCTGAGCTACTGGGGAGTAAGTCCCAGAAATGTCACTGAAGTTATCAGACTGGAAAAATTCTATGAGACAAACCCTTTCTCTCTTGGCTTTTAGAGGAGTCAGTACCTTGCAACAAAGTTACACAGAAGGGAGATGTATCTTTTCCTTGTCAAATGGCAAAAAAAAAAAAAAATAATAATCATAATCATAATCATAATAATAATGATCCCTAGGGTTGGAAAGCATTTCTAGAAATTGGCATTCTGCTGGAGGGAGGTAGACTGAGCTAGCCACCTTGAGAACAACCTGAGGACACAGATCCACAGTATACCAGAGAATGTGGATCCAGAAGCTCTCTCATTTATAGCTGGTGGGAGTGCAAATTGATTCCCTAGACAAATTCTTGTACATACACAACAGGAACATTTACAGTATAATGTTCATAGCAGCAGTGTGAGTAAGAGCTAAATCCTAGAAACAATGTACTTGCCCATCAGTGGGAGAGTGGATGATAAACCATGGTATGTTTACACATTGGGGGATTTCTTTTTATACCAGGCAAAATGACTACAGTGGAATGCAATGATGTGGATGAGTTTTAGCACAGTAAATAGAAAAAAACAAGTCCCCAAATATTACCTACAGCTTAATGTCATTTTTATAAAGCTAAGGACAGTTCTAAGAGATTACTTTTTAGGAATATATATAAAGATACAGCAAAATCCTACACAAAGAAAAGGAAATGAACATATGATTTGGAATGGTTCCCTTGGATAGGATGGGATGTAAAGCCTTATGCTTCAATATTGATTATTTTTGAGGCCCTAACTTTTGGGTTGTGGATTGACAGATACTGACTACATTAGTAAAATTAATGAATTTATTACCTAAATTAACAAAATCAGGACATCCATACCAATTTTGAGAGTATCAGAAAAAAGGATTATGGTTAATCCAATTCTATATGCCTGTCAGTTAAAAAAAAAAAAAAAAGCAAAACAGGGTCGCCTGGGTGGCTCAGTGGTTGAGTGTCTGCCTTTGGCTCAGGGCGTGACTCCAGGGTCCTGGGATTGAGTCCTGCATCAAGCTCCCTGTGAGAAGCCTACTTCTCCCTCTGCTTATGCCTCTGCCTCTCTCTGCGTGTTTCTCATGAATTAATAAATAAAATCTTAAAAACAAAACAAAAACAAGTTATAGAGCTTTTGGCACAGTCGTCCCATTTCTAAGCATTTATCTTAAGGAATAAAGATACAAATAAATATTTATAAACAGGACACATATCATGGTATTTATAAATATAAAAATAGGGAACAGGGGCACCTGGGTGGCTCAGCAGTTGAGCATCTCTCTTTGGCTCCAGTCATGATCCTGGGGTTCTGGGATCGAGTACTGCATCAGGCTCCCCACAGGAAGCCTGCTTCTCCCTCGGCCTATGTCTCTGCCTCTCTCTGTCTCATGAATAAATAAATAAAATCTTTTTTAAAACGAAGGAACAATCTAATTACCAAACTAAAGGATTAATTACATAAATTGGGTTACATTGATATACTTGAAAACAAGCTAATCTTTTAAAAATATTTTCTAAGAGTATTTAACTATATGAGGAAAAGGTTATGATATATAAGTTGAATAAAACAGATTACAGAAAAAAGATTACAGAACAGACATACAACATGAACTTAGTTTTTTATTTCCCACAGTATACATATGTCAATCAAGAAAAGTTGAGAAGACTATACATCAAAATGATTATAGCTCTCATTTCTGGATATTGTGATTGTTTCTTCCTCAAACTTGTCAGTAGTTCACAGATTTTCTGCAGTGATCACTCTTTTACAACCAGAAATAATTTTATCATAAAAAGTTAAAAATAGGGAAGCCTGGGTGGCTCAGCGGTTTAATGCTGCCTTCAGCCCTGAGCATGATCCTGGAGTTCCGGGATCGGGTCCCATATCGGGCTCCCTGCGTGGAGCCTGTTTCTCTTTCTGCCTGTGTCTCTGCCTCTCTCTGTGTGTCTCTCATTAATAAATAAATAAAATCTTTAAAAAAAAAAAGTTAAAAATAGGGGTAGCCCCGGTGGCTCTGTGGTTTAGTGCTGCCTTCAGGCCAGGGCAGGATTCTGGAAACCAGGGATCAAGTCCCATGTCAGGCTTCCTGCTTGGGACCTGCTTCTCCCTCTGCCTGCTTCTCCCTCTGCCTGTGTCTCTGCCTCTCTCTCTCTATGTCTCTCATGAATAAATAAATAAAAATCTTAAAAAAGGGGGGGGATGGTTTCCTAAAGCCTCCTACGTTGGAAAAGCATTCTAAAAAAAAAAGTTAATAATAATAATAGCTAATGTAGATGGGAACACTTGTTATGCGCTAAGAGCATTACATGGATTCATTTATTTAAAGCTTAAAATAAACTTATGGGAATGGTACTATTATGATACCCATGCTACGGATGAAAATACTGATGGTTAGGGGGTTCAATAACTTTGAATGAGGATGCAGAGGCCATAAAAAGTGGTGCCTTGAGTCAGGCTTCCAGGAGGCCCTTTAAACGGTGGGCCTGATGGTAGGGTGTTGGTCTCCCTGGTACAAGATGGTTGCAGTTCCCTGTGAATAACACTGGGAACTGAACAGCTTGATGTGGAACCTGCAATCCACCAGAGAAAGAGGCCACCAAGGGGTGTCTAAGCCTGAGTCCACACAAGGCAACTATCAAACGTGGATGTGTGTAGGGGGGCACAAATGGGGAAGCCAGGGAGCCCAGTTCCTGAGGGTTTCTGATGAACCCCTGTCGCAGATCCCAGTAAGTGGAGCCTGACTATAGAACAGAGATATTTTACTCATGGCTCTGACTAGCTCTGGTTCTCACCGGTCACTGTAGGATTGGCCTCTAGAGCCTTCAGTGGAGAGGAGGAGGGTGGCTCTAAGGATGGGATAGAGCCAGGGACTAAGCTGCGGTCTCTTCTCATCACTCATGCTTTAAATATAAGCTCTGATGTGATCAAGACACCAGAGATAAAATGCCTTTCTCAAGCTAAGCAGGCAGGATCTGGTATCCAATTTGGACAAGACAGTGGAAAATAGACTCAGGGGGAAAAAATCCCTTGGCCTCAACACCAACACACGGGAGTTGAAGAATCTGACACCTTAACATTGTAGAATAAACAAATGTAAGCATAGTTTCCTATGTTTTCTTCAAAGCATATAGAATAGATACGACTTAAGAAGGAGTGATTTTAACAGTTAGTTCTTCTCTTCTCAGCTGAAGAATTCTGGATTATCTTTCAACATGTAGCTCAAGCGTCAGCTTCTGTGGAATACTTCCCAAGCCGTCCCAACGAAAAAGTCCATACCTCTTCTGTACATGTTTAATAAATGATTTATCTGTTGGAATGTCTGTCTTCCCCTGCTGGAGCATAAGCTCAGTGGACTGTGTTTTATGCACCTGAGTTTTCCCTTCTTTCCCTGTTCTTCTTCCCATTATCTCTCCCCCATACACATGCATCCCTCTGCCAGCCATATGGTGGTAAGTGCTAATTGTTGCTTTTGGAACAGAGAACTATAAGGTTTGGTGTATGGTCTCCTAGAATTCTCAGAGCTGGGAATCAAACTCTCTTTTGCATCTATGACACTTGGGAATCTGATGAAAGCTGAGGACCTTTCCCCAGGGGGGACAAAAATACATGTACAAAAGAAAACTCCAAATTGTACAGCAGCAAAGGCACACACACCCAACACATACACAAATGAATGCATATAAAATTGGGGAGATCTGAATAAGATAGGTGGGTTGTATCCATAGCAATACTCCAGTTGTGATACTGTACTATAGTATTGCAAGGGGTTACCACTGGGAAATCGGGATATCTCTGTATTATTTGTTACAACTGCACATGAATCTAAAATTGTCTCAATAAAGATTTCAGTAAAAAAAGAAATTCCTTTGGGAGTTGATGGATTTCCCCCTGAATCCACCCCATGAATCCTAAGTTGAGAGCTCCCCAGTATAGTCCAATCTCTCCCACTGATGACCTAGAGTCATCACAGAAGGCTCTTCAGAGAATGTGGGGCTTGAACTGGTCTTAACTGACAAGTAGGGTTCATATAGATAAAAGTGGCTATCTGGGGAGCAGGGACATATTGAGCAAAGAGGTGAAAGTAGGAATGGAGTGGAGGCAGATAGCATTTGTCTGAGAGTAAGAGGGCCACCTGAACTGAGGGTAAGACCTTTTAATGAGAGGGAAGGCAGGAGAAAGAACCATATTGAAATGGTTTGTGAGGAGGCCATGTGAGAAGGCCACAGGGAAGGGGGGACTTCTTTTCACAAGAAAGTGGGAGCTCCTGAGTGAGTAATATTCCAGGGCATGGTGGAATATTTAAGCTACATGTTGCTTGATTCTGTGATTCCCTAAGAGGTGCCTAGTCAGGTTTACTCAGATATTCTGAAAATTTTCTTTTCACAATTATGAGCAATATATTTTCATTATAGAAGAATCAAGCACGTAAAAAGAAAAAAAAAATCCCATTCACTAGAAGCAACTGCTATTAATACCTCATCATGTACCTTTCTAACGTCTCTCATAAACATCTATTTATACTATATAATTAGTAAAATTATGGTTATACATGTTTTACAAGGTAATTTTGTCACTTAATACTATATTATGCATAATGTTCCATGTTGATAAACATACTTCTATGATAAGATTAATACCTGCATAGCTGGTGACAGTATTTTTAAGGCTTATCCAGCCCTCTGGAGTGATAAACTTTGCTTTTCATTTCAGAGATTTTCTTTCCTCTGTAACCGAAAGAATTATTTTCTCTGTAACTGAGAATGGTATTTAGATGTCAGGGATATTACCAAGGGACACGGTCATTTCTCTCTCATATTTTTTTCTTTAGACAAATTGCAGTAGCTGGATGAAAAGGCTGTATTCTCTCTGTGGCAAAGTTCCTGGCCACAAAATTTTGGCCACATCTATAAAATTCCAATTTCAGGCAAAAGGGTAATGTAAGTTTAATTTTTCTCAAAATTGCAAAGGAGAAAAACAGGGGTGGATACCAATGAGTCGCAAGCATCACTGTGTATGGTGAATACAGAAATCTTTTGGTAGTTGGGCAGGTCCAGTTGGCCAGAGTATGACGGGTTTCTCACAGGCATAGCCACTAAAATGTTGACTAATTGGAGCTTCTGGGGCACAGAAGACCCTGGTGCAAAGTGCATGTTACCGGATATGGCACCCATATTATATAAAAGATTCCACACAACAGGAACATAAGACTGACCAACTGTATTCATTCTTGGATTTATTCCTCATTGACTTTTTCTCTACACAACAGGTCTTCTGAATGTTTGCATGATGTCAAGGGAAGAGGGGGGGTGTTCTTTAACCCATCTCTACCCTCTAGTCTTGAATCTCCCTCCTCACACAACCCATCCTCATTTCATCTGATGGCTTTGTGTCTCTATGACATTTTTGATACCATTATGTTCTGTTTCCATTATGTAAACCACTATGTATTTTACAGCAGGCACTGAGGTGCTCCAAGTGGCATTAGAGGATGTTTAGAATCAGAGTCCACTTAGAAGTAATACAAATAGAATATCTATGGGTGCCTGGGTGGCTCGGCCGGTTAAGTGTCTGACTCTTGATTTCAGCTCAAGGTTGAGATGGAACCCTGTGTCAGGCTCTGTGAATGAAGCCTGCTTTGGATTTTCCCTATCTGTCCTGTCCCACTGTCCTCCTCCCTCTAAACAAAAACAAAAACAAACACACACACATACACAAAATGGTAAGAATATCTAACACTTTAATACTTAGTGGACATTACGGTATGCTGTGTTGTGTTTTACATTTATAATTTAATTCTTAAAAGAACCCTATTATTTGACAATTACAATTATCTCCACTTTATTGATGAAAAAATTGAGAAAAGTTAGTTAACTTGCCAAACTTCATGCAGAGCCAGAATTCAAACCAGATCCATCTGACTTGAGCCATTTCTTATCTACATGGCTCTACTTTCTGTATCAATAAGCTTAAAAGTCAGGGAAGTGGATGGAACAACAGTATAAACCTAACGTAAGGTGAAGAAAAACATTCCTTCATGTTTAATGTCCATTTTTATACTTTGACTAAGTATCTATTATAAAGCTATTTGCTGAAGGTCATCTTTCTTCTACCCCACCCCCATCATCAGATGATTTTTATTTATAGCTATGTTTAAACATCACAGGCAACACTTAGACTTGCTGTATACTGAATTTACCATCTGAGCAAAGATTCTTTCTCAAAGCATATTTGCTTTATTCACTCTCTGGTCTTTGCCAAGAAATTAAAAGGACATTATTTTTTTTCTTATTGGTTTGCTTTTTACTTTTTGTTCCAAGTATTCCTCAGCTCTAGAATTTAGACTGTCAGGTCCAATTAGTCAAGACCAGATTAATCAAACTGAAGCTTTAGATCCCTTGACTAGTCTGAGTTCTACAGAGTAGGAAAACATTCTAGTCTTTCTAAAGGAAAAGACATTCTGATTTAGTTCCGTATTGTTTATAATAACATATGCTTTACTTCATGGCTTGAATGCTAATAAGTGCTTCCTAGAATTCATTCCTTAAGAAGTTAAGTCATGGCATCTAATTATTTGGCAGGATGTTTTAAGTATATATAATTATATCTTCCCTCCATTTTGTGGTGGTGGTGAGCCAAGTAATCTGCACCAAGAGAAAATAAATAATACCTACATAAGGGCTACCAACTAGAGCTCACATCACTTTGGAAAAACCCACTCATTATAATCTTAACACACAGTAGGGGCTTAATACAATTTTTTTAGGGTAGATAAAACACATGAGGTTTTTATTATTTGCTTTTTTTTTTAACCATGTGATTTCTGACAATATAGCATTTTCTAAATTTTCTTTTGAAAGGAACTTGTTTCTCATGGTAATCATGGTCCGTGGAAACTATTGTGTAAAATGTTGCTGCAGACGCTTAAAATCTTGATGTCCCTCAGTACACATTTGCACCCATTCAGGACTTCTGTCTGAAATATGAATGCATGGGGCCCTTAGGGTCCTCAATACTTTTTAGTGAACCAAACTACTATCACCCTCAGCTTTCTAGATAAGATAACCCAGGCAAAGGGAAATCATATTGATCCTGTTCCATATTTTAGTCCTTGGAGGTCAGTTAGTTGTGTGAGTGTGGCCAAGACTCTGCACTTGGGAGTATAAAGTTTCAATTCCTGACTGACCAGTACCTTGGGAATATCCCTTCTCTTTTCTGAGTGCTTGTCTGTTTCTTGCCCTATGAGACAGGACCAGTTCTCACACAGTACGGGGCAACAGTGAAGAGGAAGATGACAGCACACTGGGCATGGCTTTATAATCATGAGGGCTAAGTGAAGATTTTTTCCTCATATATTCCAGATTAATTCTATTATTTGGGGATGTTAACTGTAAAACGGGGTTAGAATTTGGGCTAAAATAACTTTTTTCCAGTCTGGCAAGTAAAGTATGTTATAAGCCTTTTGGGGAGTAGACCTGAGACTGTTTCCTCTGGGCACACCACTGAGAGGTAGAAAGGAAAGCAGAATTGCCATTTTCAGCCTGGGAAGGCCGAGCCAGTGAGCCTAGTTAAGCAGGTTGTTTTGGATGAAGAATTTTCAGTCCTACCACTGGCTGATCCAGGCCTCCAGAGCTTTCTTCAGGCTTTTGATTGGGATGATGCCCTCAGAAATGCAGAGTGAGTGCCTGGGTTCAGCAGGGTCAACTGCTACTGGGGGGGTAGGAAGTCTAGAAGAAGGGTTAGCTCTTGCCTCACGCTTTAAGGTTGTTGTTGTCGTTGTTGTTTTTAAGATTTTATTTATTTATTCATGAGAAACACAGAGAGAGGCAGAAACACAGGCAGAGAGAGAAGCAGGCTCCATGCAGGGAGCCCGGAAGTCGATGCCAGGTCTCCAGGATCACACCCTGGGCCAAAGGCGGCGCTAAACCACTGAGCCACCTGGGCTGCCCTTACGCTTTAAGGTTAAATGTCCTTTGGAAAGTTACACCTCTCAGGTCCTGTGGACCCATGATCTATCTCTCTTCTACCTATTCCAAGAGGGAAAGATACCTTGTCTGTTTGGATGACCCCTCTTTATCCCAAGCATGGGATCCGGCACATAAACAGGGCTTTACCGGGCCAAATATTTCTGTGAACGCAGGGACAAGGGCATGTGAAAACATTTCGCCAACTCCAGATTTCTAGCCAGACTGAGGTCCGATCCTAAGGAACCTGAACTTTCCTTAAAGCGCGGGTTGTAGCCGCTTCTAACACCCTCGGGTCGCGCCTCTCTCCGGAGTAGGCCAGAAGCAGCAGGGGTTGGGCGGGGGGTGGTAGGAGGTGTCCTCCTCCTCCCCGGGAGGGCGCACACCTGGGGCGGACGGCGACGGCGGGCGAGGCTGCGTGGGGCGTGTGGAAGCCAGGCTCAGGAAAGCCCCAGCCTCGGCCGCAGGCATCGCGCACTACCCGACAGCCGAGGCCCGAGGACAGGTGTGTGCGGAGGGAGGCAGGTGCACCGCGCGGCCCTCCCAGGGCAGACACACCCTCCTCCGCCCACGAGTGACCTAATTACGAGGTGCCTGCCGCGCCCACAGGCGGAGGTGGCCACTCCAAACAGGTCACCCCTCGGCGCCGGCCCCTGCCTCCCCAAAGACCTGAGAGTCCCACACGATTCCAGCGCACCACGGGGTCCCAAGTCTAGTTTCCGTGGCCGGGGCGCAAACGCGGGGGGAAGCGCACGCGCACAGCCGTCTCACCGTAGGGAACGCGTCGCGGGCGGCGAGGTCCTGCCCCACCCGCCAGCCCCCGGCCCGCCCCCGGCCCGCCCCCGCCGCGGAGGACGTCGCGCTCGGGAACTAGCCCGGCTGCGGGCTGGAGGCCCCGCGGCGGCCCTCCTCGCCCGGGTCTCCCCTTCCCCCTCGGCCCCTCCCGCGGGGCGACCACGCCCTAAGAGCGAAGGCGCCTCAGTAACCGGCCGTCACGTTGCGCCTGCGCCTTGGCCCCGCTTCCCGCCCCCCGCCCCCCGCCCCGGCGGCGCCCGCGGCCGACCCGGTTGGCTCTGCAGTTGCGCAGCTCCTGTCCCGGCCCTTCTACCCCGCCGCCTCCTGACGCCGGGCGTGATGTCACCACGCCGGCGGCCGCCATTACAGAGAGCGGAGCTCCGGGGCTAGATCGAGCGGAGGAGGGCAGCGGCCGGCGGCCGGGCACCGCAGGGAGAGTCCGCGGGTTCGCGCCAGCGCCGGGCAGCCGCCAGCAGCCGCCAGCAGCCACACAGGTACCCCGGGAACCGGCGGCGGCGTGTGCGTGTGGCCCGTGTGCGGGCGGCGGCGCCGGAGTAGCGCGGAGCGGCAGCCGGTTCGGGCGGGTGGCATCATGGACGAGAAGGTGTTCACCAAGGAGCTGGACCAGTGGATCGAGCAGCTGAACGAGTGCAAGCAGCTGTCCGAGTCCCAGGTCAAGAGCCTCTGCGAGAAGGTGAGCTTCTCCCCGCCTGCGGCAGCGGCGGCGGGCCGGGCCCGCCGGGAAGGAGGCGGCGACGGGGACGGTGCAACATGGCGGAGGCGGCCGGCCCGGGCCCCCCGAGCCTCCCAGACCGGCGGCCGGCGCGGCCCGGCAGCGGCTCCCGGGCGACCCGGCGCCCCCTGCCTCCAGCGCGGGGATTGGTTGTCGCCGCCACCGCCGCCTAAAATGGCGCCGTTCCCCCGACTCCGGGGCTTCCGAGCCTCCCGGCTTTGGTGCGGGGCAGGGTGGCCGGCGGGGCGGAGACCCTGCAAGTCGGGGTCGGGGACGGTTTCGAGATGCCTGTGAGAGGACCTGGGTCCTACGGCCTGGGCCGCGGGGCCGCGGGGCCGCGACTCTTCCGTGAGCCGCGTGCCAGGCTTTTGGCTTGTTCTCGGGCCTAATTCTTTGGTCCAGAGGGATCCCCCAAAGGCCAGCTCGCAGGCCTGATCCCAAGACCTGTTTAAAGGTCACTCGGCTTCAGTTCTGTCCTGGGTGGTCTGTGTGAAACTCACGGACTGAGCAGTCCTTCCCAGAGGCTTGACTTTAAAGTGGGGTTACAGGGATTTAAAAATCTGTCCCTAATCTAATTTCTACGAAAGTCATGGTGGGAGATGCAGGAAGGAGTACAACTTATATTTCATAGTTGGAAGAAATGGAGAATTTGGTGAGTCATACTACATAAGGAGCTTTGGGATTGGAAATCAAGTGTCAGTTGAATCTATGATTTATATGCTGACTCAAATTAGGTACTGTGAAATCCTTCTGTAAGCTGGACGTACTTGGCATTTTGCCTTGTGTTTTTAAAAACGAACAACGTAAACTCGGAGCCGCAAATTTTGTATACTGGCTCTTTGTTGGAAAAGTTACTTCTTTGTATTTTTGAGGCTTTCAGTAGCGATAGTAACTGTTGATTGAGCTTTTACTCTGTCCAGTCGTTGTGCTTTTTAGAGTTTAAATATCTTACAGATGTTGAAAATAGAATGCTATAGTTCTTTTGAGAAGTCCATTTTAAATGGCCCAATTTCGTTTTGTTTTTTACCTAGGGGTTGAGAAACAGGTAGCCTATTTGGCTATTGACTGTGTTGTGTTTTTGAAGCCTTAGGAGTCAGTTTTCTAATACATGGAATATGCTTATCTCCACTATAGGTAGTTTAACTTCTCTTGTCAAAATTAACTTGGCAGTATTTCATTTTAGTTCAGAATTTCGGATTGCTGTATTTGCATTTTGTGTTAGTGAAGAGTTATTAGAGAGCAATTATACTGACTCGTTTGCGGTTTGATGGGAAAATTAGGTTCATGAGTTTGATGTATATGCTCCTAAAGCAAGCTTTTTTGGAAACTGTGCTGTGAATAATTGCAATTTAAATGAGTCAAATTCAGATTTATTTATCCTTAGCCTGAGCAAGTCTCCTGCTAGTTGATTAGGTGGCACATTTTCTGTTGGAGCTGAATTTTAATGTTAGCAATGTATTGAGTCTTTTTTGTTCCTTCTTTACTCATCAGATGAGGATGGTGTTTGTGTTAAGGGTTTAGAAAGGGGCTTTTAAAACTTTTAGTGTGTATTGTCAAGTCTCAATTTCTAGGTGCTCTAAGTAATGGTTTTAATGACTTTTAAGGATCAGTACTTTATATATAGACTTTGAGTCAGCATCTGGCTAGATGACTAGTCATTTGTGTAGGAAACATTGGAAAAGAAGGTAATGATATAATTGGAAGACCACTGGACTTCAAGTTATACCTGAACACTAGTCCTCTTTCTGTTTCAGAGTAATTGTGACTGACCTTGGGACAACCACTTAGTCCACATTTTCCTATTTAAAGAGTTAAAACATGTTTTAGGGTCCCTTCTAAGGTGAGATTATATATAAAATCAATTTAAATTAGTGTGTTGTGTTTAAATATTGAGCACCTACTGATTTTCCACAATTCCTTACTTTTATGAGTGAGATGAAAAGCAATAAAGTATAATCCTGTTTGTCTCAGGAGCATGAATCTAGTTGGAAGTTAAGTATACATGAACCAGGGAAATAGAGGATTTGTGTTGGAGACTGTAGGAGATAATTTTGGGTGCTTAGGGTTGGGTGTGTGAAACTTGATGAATCTGGTAAATGTCATTGCTTTCCCTGTCTTTGTAAAAGTAAGATATAGTGAGATTAAACACTCTGTACTCAGGGTGAGATTAAATACTCTCTACTTGGTGGCTCAGTGGTTGAGTGTCTGCCTTTGCGCAAGTTATGATCCCGGGGTCCTGGGATCGAGTTCCGCATCGGGCTCCCCACTGGGAGCCTGCTTCTCCCTCTGCCTCTTTTTTTTGTGTCTCTCGTGAATAAATAATCTTTTTTTAAAAAACCCAACAATTTATGCTTATCCATTGTGTCCAGATTTCTGTTCTTAGGGCCAAAAAAGTGGAAATAATATTTGAAATTAGGTTCCCAAGAAATGGATCCTTTGAGGGGGAATATTATGCAGTCTTCATTCTCTTTTTAACTTTGTAAGTATTTGAACTTTTGGAACTATGTTAACTTTGCAAACTAAATTTTAAGGCAGCTTCTCTTTTCACTTTTAATTGAGTAGCCAATAGCAGCACATCTAGTGAAAGCTACATATTTTGAGAATCTTGAGGGAACCATTTTTCATTAGTAGAATAGTTTTTTCTTTTGACGAAAAGTTACTTGTTGGAGATAGGTACTTGGTGTAGTAGTTGATTGTTTAATTATAAGAAGGAAGAATAATACAAAAGCCTTCCCTTTTATCTCCCTGAAGATGACTGCTCTGAATGAAATATTTAAATGGTACAGATAGAAGTATACCATGGGAGGTCATGGTTATTAAAAAATTCAGAGACCATTATTATGGTCTCCCATCAGCAATTAATTAACAGTGGTAGGTGTTCAAAATGCAGAGAATCCAGGTGTGTCTTTATAGACAAAGGTGAATATGGTTTTTATACAGTTGACTAGTTGAACTTTTTTTCCCCTTAAGGTAGGATTAAAGTTTATATCAAAGTCAAGATGAGGGGATCCCTGGATGGCTCAGCAGTTTGGAGCCTGCCTTTGGCCCAGGGCGCAATCCTGAAGTCCCGGGATCGAGTCCCACGTCGGGCTCCCTGCATGCAGCCTGCTTCTCCCTCTGCCTGTCTCTGCCTGCCTCTCTCTCTCTCTCTCTCTGTACATCATAAATAAATAAATAAATAAATAAATAAATAAATAAATAAATAAATCTTTAAAAAAAAAAAACAAAGCCAAGATGATACTTGGTATACTTTGTCATTTTGAGGATCCTAATTTTAGTTGATTGTTGAACATTTATTTTGTGGTGAGTGAATGCAGTTTTGTCTTAGGCACAGTTCTATAGTCAGTAACATTACTACATTTGTATAACTGGACTGGTATGTTTCCATTTACAGATTGGAAGAAGTAAATAGTATCAACTACAGTAAACAGTCTTTTATTATGTGACTTCACCAGTGGTTTAATTTAGGTATGATTTTTGGCTTTGTCCTTTCAGGTCTTACCAAACTTGTGGAGAATGTTGTTTGATAGCCAGTTTTGTTTTGTTTTGTTTTGTTTTTTTCTCCAAAGGAGTTCTTTACCTACATATGCTCTTTTCCATGACTTTACAAACACTATAAATAAAATGCAGTCATTAAGGCCTCACATTTGTTACATAAGTATGGGAAAAAGCAAACCCTCCTTCTAACTGGATGAGCCGCAAAATATATGACCAAGGTTAAATTTCTATATGAAGTGAGTAATTTTTGTGAGTTGGTATTTGTGCTTAATTTAAAAGGTTGTTTTGGGGTACCTTGGTGCAGTTGGTGAAGCATTGGACTCTTGGTTTTGGCTTAGGTCTTGATCTCGGAGTTGTGAGATCAGTCCCCACATCCAGCTCCTTGCTCAGCCTGGAGTCTCCTTGAAATTCTCTCCCCCTCTCTGGCCCTCCTACTCATGCACAGACGTGTTCTCTCTCTCTCTTTTTGGATAGATAAATCTTTTAAAAAGATAAAAAAGGTTCCTTGGTTAATTTTTATTAGAGTCATCTGAATATTGAAAACAAATGGAAGTGTTGATGCAGAATGATGTTTGCATCATATTTTCACATACACAGTTCTCCTAACAAGTTTATGAGATAATTGTTATCCTCAGTTACAGATGGAAACCAGAGGCTCAGAAAGGTAAAGTGACTTGACTTTAGGGGCTAAAGTGAGATTGCCCAGGCTTACAGATTCTAAGCCCAGTGTTCTAGTCTTGCTTCACAGCCTCCCCTTTATTTTCTTAGGTAGTGTTAATAATGAAAAATAGAGGTGAATTGGGGTCAAACTGAATTGTACAGTCAATAGCTCTGTAAAATAAATAAAGCATTATTTTTATTTTGAATGCTTGAAAGCTTCCTATTCATGTCACACACACTGTTTGTCTCATTTTGTCCTGGAGGAGGAAACAGTAATTATTCTTCAATTTTGAATGTGGTTGGCTGCATTTGCCCCTCAAATAACATTAGTGAGAAGAAAATGCCAGTTAATTTTCTGTGTATCCTCAGTGCAAATCATGATCTAGAAACTGAACGTTAAAACATTCCAGGAAAGTATATCTAACATTTATATTCTTCAATACAGCTTGTAAAATGCCTTATTATCATAGCTTCTACAGTCCGACCTATGTGCCTGTGTGTGTTTCATGAACTCCCAGTCATGAAGTAGTAATGCAGTTGGTTTGGAGTTGACTTAAGGAGGAAATATTGATAAGGTGAACAGCCCTACTATTTGGAAACACAGGTTCCCCCAATTCTTTTGTTTTCTCTGTCAATGTCAAGAGTTGTATCTGCAAATATTGGCAGATACAACTCATGCTGTAGAAACCATAATGGACACTGGAGGGGAGTGTATGGGTAACATTTGTGTCACCTGTCCACCCTCACTTTTATGGCAGGAGGTATTGCCTATAGTGTTGTAAGTTGTTTGTGGAGTATTCTTTGTTTAGGTTGGAGGAGGTGAGCTAGGAAAACCAGGAGACATCAGGTTTGCATTGAAGTAATAACAGGGGTCTTTTTTTGAAGGTGCTCAGAAGAAAGGAAAAGTTAGGTGTGGCAGAGAAACACTCCTCTTTTTTTACTTTTTTGACCCATCATTTTTGTTTTCTTTATTAATTTCTCTTTGCCATCTTTGTCTGAAAAAGCCTTCCAATTGCAGTTTGCTACACAAGTGAGATAGAAATTGGACTAGAACTATGAAGGGGAAAGAATTTGGGTTTTTTTGTTGTTTAGATAACTTTTACAGCTTCTGGTGCAGAGGTGATAGAAGAAGCTGAAGTAAAGAGATCTGGCTGCTGGTGGATGGCTGGGGGATGGGTTCTGAAAAAATTGTAAAGAGCAATCTGGGATTAACTGCTTAATTTCTTAACAATACAAAGTTACTGTTGCCTACTTTTATATTGGTAGCGTGGTTTAGAATGGATGAACAAGGCAATGACAGAGATGTGTGTATATGAATCTGGATATTTTCTAAACTGTACATGACCAGTTGGCCAGTCACTCTGGCACTCCATGTCCTCACCCTCATTTTAATCATTTAGTCACTGTTACAGATGGGAGTGTGACTGATGTCGAGGGGACTGAAAGAGGATTGAGAACCTTTCTCTAGAGTGCTCCTGGAGACTGCATCATTTACCTAGCTAGACTTACATACAAAGTGTAGTTCACAGAGACTGCAGGGTCTGTGATGCTATTAATTATGTGACAGTGTATGTTTAGTTTTGGAATTCATTCGGTCAAAATTTATTAAGCTCCTATTTATGTGCATTATCCATTTTTGCTGTTTAGCTTTGTCAAGATAGCATTATCTTAGGGATTTGTTAGTTTTTTGCTCTAATGGTAAGGTTTCACATTAAGAGATTGAACTTGTAGTAAACTCTATAGATAAGAAAGGTTTTTAGATTTTTGTGCTAGTGGTGATCAAGTGCATTTTATTTCTCTGCCATGCATTGTTTGTAAACTGGCAGTTGTGCCCACTACCTGTTTCTTTTGGGTGGCTGTGACTTAGTGAAAAGGCTTAAAAATGCTTTAGTAAAATTTTAGTGATAGAAGGAACCTTAAAGACCATCTAGGCCAAGTCATCTGGTATAGATGAGGGAGGAAACAGACACCTAGAGCGAATATTATTTGTGATGAATTGTTGTCATAAGAATTTTTAAACAATGGCATATATATATATATATCTCCAACATTTCTCTGTTGAGTAGATTACATATATTTTTCCCCTTTGCAGGAATGATTGGGAATGTTTTAATTCCTGCACATGTTTATTTGACAGAAAGAGGTGGAAAAACATCAACTAATGTTTTTTCTTTTAATACGGTTTTAGAAGGACGCCTGGGTGGTTCAGTGGTTGAGTGCCTCCCTTCAGCCTGGGGTGTGATCTTGGAGTCCTGGGATCGAGTCCCACACCACATCGGGCTTTCTGCATGGAGCCTGCTTCTCCCTCTGCCTGTGTCTCTGCCTCTCTCTGTGTCTCTCATGAATAAATAAATAAAATCTTTATTAAAAATACAATTTTAGAATTATTCCTTATTCCTGAATGTTTTTCTTTTGGTAAGATCCTAAGCCTTAAAACCAAATAGTAACTACCAGTTCCTAAAACATTACAAGGAAGATTATAGTACTTTTATAGTATAATCACACAAATATTATACATTCAGTATAATCATATAGAAGACCAAAATGTTTCATAAAACGTTAGAGGCATCTGTTTGGTGTAATTAATGAAAGACAAGTAATAGGAAGAAAGGTTTGATAGTTGAAGATGATTAACACAAGATTTATTTGCTTCCGAGGCTAGTCCTACATACACCAAAATAAAAATTTAGCGGTATACACTAGTCTGTCATGAACCTTAATTTTTTTGTACAATTATGAAAACCTACTTTCTTTTTATCTTTCATAAAACAGTATGAAGCAAAATGAAAATCTGTTGTGGTTTTGAAAAAAAATTATTGTTGCTTGCAAATTTGCCCCCCCTTTTAAAGATTTATTTATTTATTTGAGAGCAGAACGGGAAGGGGGTTGGGGGGAGGTAATCTCAAGCCAACTCCCCGCTGAACCTGATGATGGGCTCCATCCCGCGACCCATGAGATCACAACCTGAGCCGAACAGAAGAGTTGGATGCCCTGTTCTTTTTTAAAAAAGTTTTCAAATGTTTATATTCTGAAACAAAAGTAAAATTCAAAAATTATTTGTTGCATTTTTTTCAGGTTTGCTTGTCTTATGTCTTTTTGGCTGTATTAGTAGAAGATATACTCAATTGTGATTAAATTGTGAAATGTTTTATTTATGTGAAGTAGAGTTCCATTGAACATTTTAATTAATCAGATTTTTAATAGAAAAATATCTAAGAGCATCATCTAGCTATCGATAGATACTCAAAAAATTTGTGCGGATAATCTGTGTAAGAGGAGAAATAACTGATAGTAAATAAACATAGAGTAAAAAAGTTTGAACTCCAAAATAAAAAGCACCAGGTAAATCAGAAGGTAACATTTTGTATTTGAAATAGATTAGAATGAGTGTATTCTTCCATTTATTATTACATATAAGTTGGAAATAATTGAGCTTTATAAACTACGTATGTAACCAGAAAATGTTCATATATTTTACTCTGTAAATTGAAAATCTCTGGAAAGGAAATAAGTCGAATAAACAATAGATGTGTAAGTATGGGAGGATAGTATACATCACTTTATTTTTTATTTTTATTTTTATTTTTTTAATATTTTGTTCATTCATGAGAGAGAGAAAAGCAGAGACACAGGCAGAGGGAGAAGCAGGCTCCATGCAGGGAGCCCAATGTGGGACTTGATCCTGGGACTCCAGGATCATGCCCTGGGCCAAAGGCAGGCGCTCAACCGCTGAGCCACCCAGGGAACCCCTATACATCAGTTTAAAATGATTGCTATAATGCTATAGGACATTGGATTCGTGAATATGAACTTTAAATATTTTATTTCTTTGGGAGAGAGAGAGAGAGAACGTGCTCATGCGTTGCGTGAGTAGAGAGAGAAAGGGAGAGGGCAATGCAGACTTCCCACTGAGCAGGGAGCTAGATGCAGGCTCTATCCTAGGACTCTTGGATCATGACCTGAGTTGAAGGCAGCCGCTTAACTGTGCCACTCAGGGACCCCCTTAAATATTGAACTTTAGGAAACAAGTTGAGACATTTACCAGTTTTAAGCATAAGATTTGTATATGGGTAAAAGCTGGAAGGGAATACAAAGAAATGAGAATAGTTTTTGTTGGTGGGTTTAAGACTGCTATAACCCATCAACACTTTAATGTTCTTCAGCGTTCTTATACAACAAATTTTTACATAATTGTAATCATTTGCATTTTAGCATGTTTGCTTGGTTTAATAATAAAAATGCATTAATATGTTGTATGACTTTATTTAATATAAAAATGCATAAGTATCCTCTGTCTTTTTCTGTGGTACATGTTAAGGAGAAATTATACTGCTGTTGTGTGCTCTTAAGGAAATTAATTTATAAATGGTTTGTGAATCTGTTGTTGGTTCCCTATTTTCTCTTTTTCTTGTCTATCTTGACTTGGATGATTTTAGGAGTCTAGTTTAAGTCTAGTTTGCTTTTTTGTACATGTTATTATGGTGGTTAGGGATAGCCCATACTCAAGAAACCTGATGGTAAGTTGAAAATAAAAATTGTAAATTTCTGAATCTGAACTCAGATTAATTAATAATTAATAAATTAATGTTCTTAGAGGTTTCTTTTCTTCTAGTGACTCTCCAAATTGAATTTTAGGACAGTAGAAAATTTTAACTTTTCACAGTTAAGCTCTTATTACTGGACTAGCTTATTCTAGTTTCAGCCTTGTTCTCGGAAGTTTTGTATTAGATCTTTTTTCCTTGAATTCACTGATTTCAGTCTATGCCATTTGAATTTTAGTAGAGTTCCTACTGAAGAATCAATAAATAATCAGTATGGTGCTGATTACACTATTTTTAAAAACCTTGATCTTCTGTTTTGTTTTGTTTTTCCCCCAAATGTTTATTACTGAGACTTTTGAAGGCCTGAAAAAATGTTTTGGGGGAAGCAAAAAAGTTTGGGGTATGTGTCTTTTGCTTTTGCTTCTCTGTATAATTCAGGTGCAGAGGCTGAGGCTCTAAATTATAGGAGTCAATACCAGAAAGTGAAAAGGTAGTTATTAAAAGTATAAACATCTTGAATGCTAATTAAGTTGCTTTGAAAATCTGGTTTGCCATTTACCTTGAATATTAAGCTAGGAAGTTGAAGTTGTATATCTATCTACCTTAGAAGCTGATGGTTGGTGAAGGCGGCCTGCATGTTCTAAAGGAGACTCATTAGATTGCTTTTTGGCCTTTTGGGTAAGATCAAATATTAAGGTGACTGACTCATTAGAGATCCCATTAGGTGGCCCATAGAGGAGGTTCTCTTATGTGCTTCTGAGACTTGAAAGGCCTTGTGATAGCATAGCTCCTCTGGCATTTCTTTTTCTGTGATTAGTTTTTCTTGACTGTAAAATAATCTTCAGTGAGGACATCTGCAACTGTTATTGCTTTGGTGTTTGGGATAGTGTATTTTGGTGTGTAGTAATGATTTGGGAGCTGAGATGAGACCCCACTGACCCTCCCCAAAACAAGTATACTTAAATTCTTTGTAAGCTTGAATTTTTGTTGTTAAGATACACTTTATAGTTGTCTTGATGGCATCTGGTACATAATACTATTTTTCTCCAGGATTTAATTATAATTGTTCTGGTCTCAAATTTGGTAGGAAGAGAAGAAAGAACTTTGGCTTTCCCAGATGTAGAAGTTTAAGATGTTAATTTTATAAATACAGTGTCCTTTCCCTTTTGGAGGACAATTTTGTCATGTCAACATAAAAAGGAGCTGATAGATCTGCTAATAAGATATTTTCTTTCTGGGAATGTCTGTATATGTATACCAGGTGTATACCAGGGAGCAAATACTAGGATATACATTGTAGTGTTTTTGCCTTCCCTGGTAACGGCCTCTCCCCGAATCATAATCCATCAGGGAATATTCTACTTCCATCATGAGAAATTAATCAGGTCTGTATATATTCATTATGGTCTCCCAAGATGGATTATTGGAGAGAAAAGCAGGCTGCCTAAATAATACTGTTCTTTGTTTAAAAGTGCAAAAGAAAATGATTATGTTTTTGTAGGCACGTAATACGTATGTAAAACTTGTAAACAGGGTTTCAAAAGAATGTACATCAAAATACTCTCAGTGGTAACTTTCCCAAGGGATGTGGGATTGTGGAGGGTGGTCAAAGGTGACATTTGGTTTTATCTGCTGCTTAACAAAAAAAATAATATGTGTCACTATAACTTGCATATTTTTTAAAAAATTAAAGATCGAATCACCTAGCTGGCTCAGTTGGTGGAACATCTGTCCAGATCTCAGGGTTGTGAGTTCAAACCCTATGCTGGGCTCCATACTGGGAGTGGAGCCTATTTTAAAAATAAGTAAGTAAAAGTAAAGATAGAGTGTTTATCATTGTGATATGTTGAAATTGAAATAAAAGGAACAAATAGCATTTAGGTTTGATTGTCCTTTTATGATTTGAATGGGAATTTTGAGTATATTGTAATAAGGACCTTAGGATACTTGGGAATGGCAACTTTTTATCATTCATATAGTATATCATTTTCCCTTTAAAACTTCTGAATAACTTGCAAATTTCTTTGAAGTGGGACCTATTATTTCATTTGTGACTATTTCCATTACTGTGCACCAGGTGCTCAAAAACACTGGACATGGTATTAATGCCAAATAGACTAGGGAATATCCCTAGTGAAATTCTGCATTTTAGTTACAATAAATCATGGGAGATTGGAATTACCCTAGCAAGATGGATTATTTCTTAAGAAAAATACCACTTTTTGAGACACGGTGAAATGTTTTTCTAAATTTAAAAATATATCAAATTAATTATTAATTTTTGGATATCAGTGATTGGTCAGTGTCTTGAAATAGGCTCCCCAAATGTTGGGAGACTTGGAAATAATACTTCTTAGGGGCAGCTGGGTAGCTCAGTCAGTGGGGCATCTGCCTCAGGTTCCGGTTGTGATCTCGAAGTCCTAGAATGGAGTCCCACAGTGGGCTCAAATAAATAAATCCTTTTTTTTTTTTTTTTTTTTTTTTTTTTAAGAATGATTCATAAATTTCACTGCATTTGGGGAAGCATTGGTGTGGAGTGAGGAGGGAAGACTAAAAAAAATTTGGTGCTTGGATCCCACTCCTAAAGACTCTGGCTTCATTGAGAGAGGAGTAGCCTCAGTATCTGGGGTTTTCTTTTCTTTCTTTTCTTTTCTTTTCTTTTCTTTTCTTTTCTTTTCTTTTCTTTTCTTTTCTTTTCTTTCTCTTTTCTTTTCTTTCTCTTTTCTTTTCTTTTCTTTCTCTTTTCTTTTCTTTTCTTTCTTTTCTTTTCTTTCTTTTCTTTCTTTCAACTTCTCAAGTGATTTTTCATGTGTGGAGAAGTTTGTATACCACTGCCTTAAAACCAGTCCTGGTTACCCTTGGTTGTCACTCAGAATGTAATCAGCAATGGCTCATTAGCAACAATTCATTATGGCAATTTCACCTCTATGTTCTAGTGTGTTGCCTTCCCCCCGATGCAACTTCCCACTGTACATTCTGGAACACCATTTCATAATGCTAGCTGCATATAGAAGAAAATGCTCAATAAATCCTGAGTGTATGAAATAAATACTTCTAATCCACTCTTTTTACCTTCTTGGTTTAACTGAAATCTGGTTCTTCCTGAGAAAGTCATGTACTTTCTCTAATAGCCTTCCCAGATAGTTGGATGCTGCCTTTCTCTAGGATAAAGTTACCTGTCTTTCGGGCTGCTTTTCTCTGTCTAGGTACCCAGACACTTTTCCTTACTACTCTTAGCTGTTATTTCTTCATTCTCCGTAGACGTTGGTACCAGTTTCCATGCCTGTACTTCTGATATTGTCCTGAGAGACATCCATGGCTTTCCCTGAAGATGATCTATCCAGTACCCCCAGTATAAATTCTTGATTTATTCAGCAAATAGATATTAAATGCCTTTTACATCTCAGACATCGTTCTAGCAAGGTTCTGTGTATGCAGTCGTGAATTAAAGGAATCTGGTGAACATTTTTTAGCTCTTAGTCTTGATAGTTGAGTGGAAAATTGATTAGAAGCAGGCAGAATGAGGGATCCCTGGGTGGCGCAGCGGTTTGGCGCCTGCCTTTGGCCCAGGGTGCAATCCTGGAGACCCGGGATTGAGTCCCGCGTCGGGCTCCCGGTGCATGGAGCCTGCTTCTCCCTCTGCCTCTCTCTCTCTCTCTCTCTCTCTCTCTCTCTCTGTGTGTGTGACTGTCATAAATAAATAAATTTAAAAAAAGAAAAAAAGAAGCAGGCAGAATGAAAGCAGGGAGTTCAGTATGGAAGCTAGCACAGTAATCCTGGTGAGGTAATGGTGGCTTGGACCAGGATAGTGGCAAGAAAGATAAAAACAGATTGATTTGTGTTTTGGAGGCAGACTGGGCAAGACCTTTTGGTGGATTGGTCCCTGAATACTAGTGGCCTTTAAGCGCTACTCTGATACCCACATGTGTAGCCCTACCTCGGAAATCCGAAATTCACTCCTCAAGTTTTCTACCAGTAGATCTTTATTCTAGTATTACTTTGATTAGACTTGTTCTTTGGTCCATGTTCATGCCCTACTCTTCCCTTGCATTTCCTACGTGGAGTGACCAACTGTCATGGTTTACCTGAGCACAACTGAGGCATTTCTTGGGATGCCAGACTTTAAGTACCAAAACCAGGATAGTTGGGTCACCCTGCACCTACCCCAGTCTGCCCCCTTCTCTACTCTTACTGGTATGTATGCTTCAGCCTTTAACCTTTTCCTCTTCCTGAGAATTTATACACAAGATTGTACCTTGCCTGTGTTGGACCTCTCATTTCCTTTTCCCATCCCTTTCCTTGGACTTCAGTCAGGCAGATTTCCTAGCTGTCCCAGTGTTTGTGATCCTGGAACACTGCTGCTTACTCTAGCATGTCTTAGCACTTGGCCTGATCATTTTATTTTCTGCCTCTCTGCTCCACTGTGTGCTTTAATGGGCTGTCTTGTTGTGTTACCTTATTAAATGAATCTCCACCGTTTACTTTGTCCCTTTCTTTTATCACTTAACATACATAGCCTGTACTTTGGTGATTGGTTACTTGTTTGTGGTGACCTGTCTTGTATACTGTGGTCCTCAAGTGGCTAGCACAAGGCCTGGCATCTAGTATCACTCAGATGATTGAGCAAATGAATGATGGTCTCCCAGTGAACTTTGGTTTTGGGGGTAAGGTAGATGATCTATAAACGTGTGTCGAATGACTGATGAGGTTTCAGTTGAGTGAAATAACATTATGCTGCCCTTAAAAGTAATGTTTGAATTTGTGATTATGTGGGGGAATGCATATGCTGCCAAACAACTTTATAAAAAGCATGTATATCAAATAGTTACAGTTGTAAAACAAAGTTTGTATTTTTAGTATTAAGAGCTTAAAAGTCATGCAAAATTTTATAATGCCCCCCCCCCCAAAAAAAAAAAAAAACTAGTTAAGGGGGGAATTAGAAACCTTTTCTTATAGCCTGGAGTGCCAGTATACTATAATTAGAACTTTAAGGTTAAGGAACTAGGTACCTGAATGTCTTGTTCCATTTTCATTAATCTTATACGGTTGCTAATAATAATCTGTTTAACATTTAATTAGATGGTACTTGATAGATGAGAGGAATGGAACTATGCATCTAGATACATGATTTTTCTAAGTATCAGGAGTGAGATAACTAACAGAATCTGGCCATATTTTGCCCTCTTTAATGGAATTATCAGTGCCTACAGTTTTGTCTTACATTGTGTCTGCTCGTTAAGCTACATTAAGTTTAAGTGAACATCTTTGTTAATGTTTAATGCCAAATGTATTGGTTTATTTTATCTCCCTTCTGTAGGCTAAAGAAATCCTGACAAAAGAATCCAACGTGCAAGAGGTTCGATGTCCAGTCACCGTCTGTGGAGATGTACATGGGCAATTTCATGATCTCATGGAACTGTTTAGAATTGGTGGCAAATCACCAGACACAAACTACTTGTTTATGGGAGATTATGTTGACAGAGGATATTACTCAGTTGAAACAGTTACTCTGCTTGTAGCTCTTAAGGTAATTTCACTGTTACCTTTGGGACATTTTGCAGAGGGTGAGACAGTCTCGTTCCTTTTTTCCTGGTGATTTGTGATTTTCTCTGAATGTTAATTTTTAGAATAAAACTCCATATTTAAGGAATGCAGGTATTCATGTTTAAGATTTATAAATCATAGATCTATCTTCATTCTAAATAAAGGGATGGTACAGAATAAAAGTAAAAAAAATTATTCTCATTCAAGTTTTTAGGAGAATATTAGAAGGCTGGTCAAATAAAAATGTTACTTCAGTTAATCAAGGTGTGGGGAGATAATATTATTACTTTTCTTGAAATAAGTAATTTTTTTAAATAAAACATACTATTAATTATTAGAATGTTTACAGATTTTTGACACAGTGATCCTATAATTAGACTTCGCTGAAGACTTTTCTAGAAATACACTTTTAAAAAAAATACACTTTTTTGAAATAAAACATACTAAATATCAGAATGTTTATACCTTTTGACACAGTAATCCTATAATTAGACTTTGCTGAAGAAGAAATTCAAGAGGAGAAGAGCTTTATTTGTGTGAAAACATTAATTGCAGCATTATCTTCAATACCAGAAAAAGAATAGATCTAAATATCCAACAGAAGTGAATATGTAAATTATGATTTCTCTCTATGTGGAATAGTTTGCAGCCATTAAAACTTGACAATCTAGAACAATAGGAATGATAATTAAAGGAAGTTGCTTTATACCAATTGTAGCTTTGGGAAATGTACAAATATCTGAAAATGAGACACAAAGTAGTGGTCACTAGTATTTAGAATGACAGGCTTCTCTGCCTTTCCCTGAAAAGAAAGTGTGATTTTACCTTTAGGGGAGATTTTATTAAAGAACGTTCACAATGGTAAAATGGCTTCCAGAAACCTCTAGTATTGCAAGAGTGGTAAGATGTGGTTTTGGCATGAGCTGAATTTTAGACAATATATAATGTGTGTGTTCATGAAGCCACTAGTCTGAATCATGTAACGTGCTACACAACTTGGAGGATACTAAGTTCTGTATCTGTAAAACAAAGCAGTTAGATTAAATGATGGAAAATTACTGCGGTGCCTCTAGATACAATGGAAACAGCCTTACAAGCTAATCTGTACTTAAAGCCTAAGATGAGTCCCAGTGCTCAGCAGAGGAATGAATATGCTGCCTTTAAGAATTTATATTTGAATGTTATGGGGCTGAATTGTGCCGCATACACCTCCCTCTATTCATACACTGCAGTCTTAACCGGTGGTACCTCAGAATGTGATGGTATTTGGTGATAGGACCTTTAAGAGATAATTAAGGTAACATAGGTCATAAGGGTGAGCCCTAATTGAATATGACTGGTGTCCTTGTAAGAAGACATTAGGACAATATAACGGAGGGACGAGGATAAGAAATGTGAAGATGACCTTTTATTAGCCAAGTAGACAAGTCTTTAGAAGAAACTAACCCTGTTTACACTTTGATCTGGACTTGTTTCAGCTGCCCGTTTCCTCTACTTTGTTATAGCAGCCCTTACACAGAGGGTTTTAATACAGAGGGTTGGGGGAGGAAGTTAAGCAAGTAGTGCTAGGACAGAGGGCTATCTATATACAAAAAATGGACTTAGAATACCTCATACCATACAAATGGATCAAAATCAATCAGAGACCTAATGTAAGAGCTAAAGGTACAAAACTTCCAGAATGAAGCATAGGAGAAAATATTGTAACCTTGGATTAGGCAATGATTGATACTATATGAAAAGCACAGTCCATTAGAAAATTTGTTAAATTGGACTTCGTCAAAATTAAGATTTTTTTTGTTCTTCAAGAGATATAACTAAGAAAAAGGTATTTGTGTTCATATAACAAAAACCTATTAGGATTCAGTAAGATTAAAAATGGATAAAATACTTACATAGATACTTCATCCAAGAAAATACATGAATAGTCAATAAGCACATGAAAAGGTTCCCCAAATCATTGATCATCAGGGGAATGCATATTAAAGTCACAATCACACCCATTAGAATGCTGTTGTCCATAAGGCTGATAATAGCAAGTGTTAGTTTATGAAGAGATTAGAACCTTCATATACCAACCATTTTGAAAATGGTTTGGCAATTTCCCTAAAAGTTAAACATACTTTTTTTTTTTTTTTTTAAGATTTTATTTATTTATTCATGAGAGATACAGAGAGAGAAAGAGGCTGAGACACAGGCAGAGGGAGAAGCAGGCTCCATTCAGGGAGCCCAATGTAGGACTCGATCCCAGGTCTCCAGGATCATGTCCTGGGCCAAAGGCACCGCCGAACTGCTGAGCCACCCAGGCTGCCTAAAGTTAAACATATATACACCCATAGACTCATCAGTTATATTGGACTAGGAATATACCCAAGAAAAATGAAAGCGTATTTTATGTTTGTACAAAAACTTATAGGCAAGATGATCATAGCAACATATTCATAACTCTCAAAAAGTAAACCATCCAGAAGTTCATCCTAATAGTGAATAAAGAAACAAAATGGGGCAGCCCAGATGGCTCAGTGGTTTAGCTCCACCTTTAGCCCAGGGCCTGATCCTGGAGACCCGGGATCGAGTCCCATGTCGGGCTCCCTGCATGGAGCCTGCTTCTCCCTCTGCCTGTGTCTCTACCTGCCCCCGCCCCCCCGTCTGTCTCTCATGAATAAATAAATAAAATCTTAAAAAAAGGGGGGGTATACTCTGGAATACTCTGCAGCAATAAAAAAGAACAATAAAAAAGATCTGCTGATGCATACACAAGTGAGCCTCAAAAATACTATAAGTAAATGAAGCCAGACACATAAAAAAACTATATATTGTATTACTCATTTATATGAAATTTCTATAAAAAGCAGATCTCAAAAGACAAATCAGTGGTTGCTGGGAGTAGGAGTTGGGATAGCAAATGGGGGATATTTTTGTACTGATGGAAAGGTTCTAAAATAATCATGATAGTTACTACAGGACTATGCATTTTACCAAAAGTCATCTAAGTATAGAAAAAATTTCATGGAATTTTACAGCTGATAATTATGCTTAGTGTAAAGTTGGTAGTAGGGCAGCTCCAGTGGCTTAGTGGTTTAGAGCCGCCTTTGGCCCAGGGCATGATCCTAGAGACCCAGGATCGACTCCCACGTCAGGCTCCCTGCATGGAGCCTGCTTCTCCCTCTGCCTGTGTCTATAAAGTTGATAGTAGTAGGAGTTTGATTGTAGTTGAGATGGGGTTCACCAAAACTCCGTGGACAGATGTCATTAGGTGTAGGGTCTCATTTCAGTGTAATATGGAGGCATGGAAGGTTTTCTTCACCAAAATTAGAACTCTGAATTTTCCTGTAGAAAGTTTGCCGAATTGTCATTTGGTTTTTGAAGGAGCCAGGTATTCATATTGTTTTCTATTTTGTTGTTTCAGGTTCGTTACCGTGAACGCATCACCATTCTTCGAGGAAATCATGAGAGCAGACAGATCACACAAGTATATGGTTTCTATGATGAGTGTTTAAGGAAATATGGAAATGCAAATGTTTGGAAATACTTTACAGATCTTTTTGACTATCTTCCTCTCACTGCCTTGGTTGATGGGCAGGTATGTAGGTCTTCCTAAAACTTATATTGCTGATTGTTTTCATGAATCTGTTTTCTTAACGTTTAGATGCCACTTTTCCACCCACACATCCCTTTTAGACTTTTGACGTCTGTCCTTTGTATCAGGCACTGAACTGTATGTTGGTACCACAGGGATGGAAGATGTAGCCCATCCATCCTCTGAGGTGGTTTTTGGACAAGTCTTGGAGATATGATTAACTCTTTAATGGTTCATGTAGAGGAGTGTACAGAAGAAATCGCAAGAAAATTCTATGAGAAGGAAGATAGTCTATGGTGAGGGTAAGGTCACAGAAATTCTTTCTGGGTGCAGCAGTAATCATTTATCAGGAAGAAGGGGGGCTGTATTCAGTAGTGTAGAGTAGGCTGGAAGAAAGCTCTTGCAGAGACAAGCGTGGTTCTGGCAGAACACAGAAACCCTAGTCTCGCTAAATGATGTGGGCTGCTGCCTGTAGCTTAGTCCAGAATGTTTAAAGTTTATTTTATGTGAGGTTAACATTATAAACTACTCTTTTCAGATATTCTGTCTACATGGTGGCCTCTCACCATCCATAGATACACTGGATCACATCAGAGCACTTGATCGCCTACAAGAAGTTCCTCATGAGGTATTGCCTTTTTTTTTTTTAAATAAGTTACTCTGTTTGGTAGTAAAATCATTTCAGAAAAGTTTTTAGAGGGGAGAAAGTTTATTGTAACTTTCATAGGTGTGTTCTCTCTTCTAATGCTTAGAAATGACCCTGTGTGGGTGGTATCAACACTCTTCTCGGCAACCTCATCCTTTAGAGGCTAATATTAAGAAACCTTTCAAGATCATAACACCTTTGAGACTGGGCTTAGAATCTAGGCTGTTGTCTTCAGAGCCTCTACCTTAATTACTCCTCTATACTGTCTGATTTGAAATTTGCATACTATAGGGCCTATTGCTCTTGGGGCACATTGATGTGGGGTATGTCTCTTAAAGACATTTGGAAATAGTTTATTTGACACAGATATTTGACTTTTAAAACAAAACCTTAAAAACAAAACAAAACCTTAGACTGTGTTCAGCAAATAACCCCTCAAAGTGTGACTTCATTAAGGGCATGAATTACTCAAATCATTTTTGTAAGAAGTCAATTTATAACTTACTTTTTAGGGTCCAATGTGTGACTTGCTGTGGTCAGATCCAGATGATCGTGGTGGTTGGGGTATATCTCCTAGAGGAGCTGGTTACACCTTTGGGCAAGACATTTCTGAAACATTTAATCATGCCAATGGCCTCACATTGGTGTCCAGAGCTCACCAGCTGGTGATGGAGGTATGTTCTCTGAAACCTGATTTACCTTTTAACTAAATGCAATGAAGGAAGATACTAAGGAAGGGATTGGAGGTGGGAGGACTAATTAATGAGGATACCCTATGTATCCCTTCCAATGAATTTGCCATGGTAGCTTGAGCCTTTACAGAAGATGAGTTGACATGTTTTCAGAGAATTCTTCATGACTGAATAGTGCTTGGGATTTAAGCCTGGGAAAGTAAGGTACAGGGAACAGGGGAGAAGGGAATGTAACATTTTTAATCTCGATTTTGTTTCTTTAATGTATTTAAAATGTATATATAGAGGAGAGATTGAGATGAAATACCAGATATTTTGGTAGTCCTTTTGGATGGTAGGATTACAGATAATTTAAGAAACTAAAAGGGAAATGGGACATTGATTAGCATACTTAGAAAATGAAGTTCCTATTTAGATTAATACTCTTAACAACTGTGATTATGGGATCCCTGGGTGGCACAGAGGTTTGGCGCCTGCCTTTGGCCCAGGGCGTGATCCTGGAGACCCGGGATCGAATCCCACATCGGGCTCCCGGTGCATTGAGCCTGCTTCTCCCTCTGCCTGTGTCTCTGCGCCTCTCTCTCTCTCTGTGACTATCATAAATAAATAAATTAAAAAAAAAAAAAAAAAACAACTGTGATTATTATGAAACATATGGCTTTGCTAAAGATAGGGAAAGACATTTGTGTACAATGCTTAAAAAGTAACTTGAGTATTCAGATGGACTTAACAAAATGAGGCCAGAGATCCTAGAGGCCTCTTTTCTTTGTACCTGGGCAGTGACTGACTGGGGGACCTTCCCCTTTGCCTTAGAGAATTAAGACAATTTTGGTCTAGAGGAATATGTTATATGCCTCTATAAGGAGTGGCCATATACTCATTCATGAATCATGTTTGGGACCATTGCAGTGGGAAGCTGATGAGATGCTGCTGTCCACAGAAGGCAGCCAGATGAAGAAGAAGCAGTTAATTCTTCAGTGATTAGTGCTGTGTTTTAGTGTCTTTTCTATTTCTAGTAAATTAGCTTTGTAATTTGGGAAAAATTAATTCATATATACACATTTTTCAGTTATACACAAGAGTACAGAAAATTATTAATATGTCCAGAAACAAAGCATTAATAGTTTTTAAGCCTTTTGGGAGGGAAGGGGAGATCTTTTTTTCTCTCAAGTCACATTTAGTTGTGTAAATAAGGAAATAAAATAAATAAGTTTTTAACACCTTTCTTTTCCTTATAGGGATATAACTGGTGCCACGACCGGAATGTAGTAACGATTTTCAGTGCTCCAAACTATTGTTATCGTTGTGGTAATCAAGCTGCAATCATGGAACTTGATGATACTCTAAAATACTCTTTGTAAGTATTTACACCTTAGTAGTTGGCTGCCATTACAGTTGAGTCAAACTGTATAGTTTGAATGGGAGTTAGTGTAAGAGTTAAAGGGCTCATGCTAAATCCAGATTCCAATTTGATTTTTATGTTTCCTTTTGTTTGCTTTTAAGATTTTATTTATTTCATTTGAGAGAGAGAAGGTGTGAAGAGAGGCAGAGAGAGAGAGGAAAAGAACCTCAAGCGTCTCTACACTGAGCAGGGAGCCAACATGGGGCTGAGTCTCATGACTCTGAGATACCCTGAGCTGAAACCAAGAGTCAGATGCTTAACCTACTGAGCCACCTCTCTGTTTCCTTTTGAACGGACTTAGGATATATTGAAACACTAACAGAAACTTGTCCTATATAGACCCCAACGTAATTTATTAGGATTCTAACTTTTAAACACATGTTTTTATTATCGGGTTAATAAAATATATCCTAAGGTTGAGATTACAAATACAGTACATTAGGCTTTTTAAATTATATTTATTTAGTAGAACTCTTCTTTCAAATAATCTTAGGAGGAATCCTGATGTATAAAAAGGCTCTCTGCCTTGGCTCTTTGAGAAGGCATGCAGCTATTACACTCTTAATAAATGCATGATTTTAAATAAATAAATGCACGATTAGGCTACAATTAGGGTTCTGTTCCATTGAAGGCAAACTGAAATTGTATAGGAAAAAAATTATAAAGTTTGAAAGAATAGTGTCTTGATTTTGTCAGTAAATTGATACATGGAGTATAAACAACAAACATGTTTTGTTTTTCAGCTTGCAGTTTGACCCAGCACCTCGCAGAGGCGAGCCACATGTTACTCGTCGTACCCCAGACTACTTCCTGTAATGAAATTTTAAACTTGTACAGTATTGCCATGAACCATATATTGACCTAATGGAAATGGGAAGAGCAACAGTAACTCCAAAATGTCAGAGAATAGTTAACATTCAAAAAACTTGTTTTCACATGGACCAAAAGATGTGCCATATAAAAATACAAAGCCTCTTGTCATCAACAGCCGTGACCACTTTAGAATGAACCAGTTCATTGCATGCTGAAGCGACATTGTTGGTCAAGAAACCAGTTTCTGGCATAGCGCTATTTGTAGTTACTTTTGCTTTCTCTGAGAGACTGCAGATAATAAGATGTAAACATTAACACCTCGTGAATACAATTTAACTTCCATTTAGCTATAGCTTTACTCAGCATGACTGTAGATAAGGATAGCAGCAAACAATCATTGGAGCTTAATGAACATTTTTAAAAATAAGTACCAAGGCCTCCCCTCTCTACTTGTGAGTTTTGAAATCGTTTTGTTTATTTTCAGGGATACCGTTTAATTTAATTGTATGATTTGTCTGCACTCAGTTTATTTCCCTTCTCAAATCTCAGCCTCATGTTCTTTGTTATTGTCAGAACCTGGTGAGTTGTTTTGAACAGAACTGTTTTTCCCCCTCCTATAAGACGATGTTACTGCACAAGAGCACTGCAGTGTTTTTCATAATAAACTTGTGAACTAAGAACTGAGAAAGTCAAATTTTAATTGTATCAATGGGCAAGACTGGTGCTGTTTATTTAAAAGTTACATCAATTGATAAATTTTAGAATTTGTAGAATTCTAGGTAAAGAAAAATAAAAATCAAGGTCACTATATAATCTCTCTGGTAACTCCTTGACATTCTTCAGAAGATTTTCAAGACTCATTTGTAATCCAGATAGTACAATTTGTCAGATAGCCAGCGTGCTCTTCGTGGGTTCTTCCTGCATATTACTTTGTCTGCAAGAAAGGAAATCTGTGCAGCTTCAGTAAGACTGGACTGTAAATCCATAGAACTTGAGATTTAAGTGTTTTGGGTTTTGTTTTAATAAAACATCATGTTTTCAGATAGAGCTTGACAAACTAATGTGTCTACTTTTCAGTCAGTGCAGTTTTCTGGTTATAAATATATTGCTATGTATGTTAGATGGACTCTTCATAAAAAACCAATGGACAGCTTTTGTACACTTGTCATGTTATCTTAGCGTTAACTTTGTCTCACATAAAGCTCTTAAAGTATTATCCTGTATTAAGCTCCTTTAGTACTACTAGTTAAACCAAATAGAAAACTATTGCGAAGATCATGGTTTAGTGTTATATACATTCACCCAAGGACAAAAATGGCATTTGAAATGAAGTGGCAGTGCTAATGAGTTTCCTCCACCCTTTTCTCCTTTGAATAGGATTAGAAAGTTAAAACAGTTCTGTGGAAACTAATATTTGGTAATCTTAAGCTATCAGGGTAAACTTCAGGGCACTTAATCATTACTTGTGTGAATGTAGTAATAAAAGTTCCTTTGCTTTGTATTGTGTTGAATTTGGAACTGACAAGGAAGTTCTCTCATACCTTAAGATACTTTAGGAAGATACTCATACACTCTATGTTAAGGAAATGGGCTAATTTCTTTTTATCTCTCCTGATCTAATTGACAGTATTTGTGGTGGTTTGCGGATTTGATGGTACAAAGCAAAAAACCCTGTTTTTCTACGTCTCCATTCCATTTTATTCTTTTATGCTTTCACAAGAAATACATCTATCTCTGTTTTTGCTTTGTTGCTTCATGCCCTTCCTCTTTGAACAAATAATATATCGATTTATAGCAGTTTTAACCCAGTATCCAAGTGATCTAAATACCAAGCAGCTGTTTTTCAAGTCCTGTGATAACTGATTTTGAAAGAATGCCTGTCTTCTAATCAATGTGGTAGTATCATTCAGGTGTACAAATTCTCTAATTCTTGTGGTTAGCAGAAAAGGGCTTGTGGCCTAAATGGCTTGGGTTTAGAACGATTACCAGAATTTAAGTTTCTAATCGTACAGAATGACTGGGCCGATGCCTTCTAAACTAGAAAGTGATAGTAACCTACCTGATTATGAAGTGGGTTAGACACACACACACACACACACGTTGGTAAGTATAGTAATTTCCTTTAAAAATATTTAATTCCTGTTGCTGATTTTTCAATTAGTAGATTAAAAGATAGTTTTTATAATAAACTTTTTTAAAAGCTTTTTTTTTTTAAAAAAGACTTGTCAACTAAAAATAAGTGCTTTGAGATTTCTATACGGGGGGAGCTTGGAGAAGTTTGCTTTAGAACTTTTAAGGGTAAAATGAAATGGTAAAATGGTGTACTCATTTCTTAGATTAACTATTCTTAGCAAACATAGATGGCTTTTTTCCTTTTCTTGGTTGCAGTAGATGTTTTAAATAGAAGTATAATTAGTATTATTTTTCAGAAAGATTTAGCTTTAGATTAGTAGGATAAGGATGGCTATTTCTGTAGTTCTTAGCCTTGATGACTACAGATTCCAATTTAAATTGGAGGCATATCCAGGCATTGGTATTTTTAAGTTTCCCAAGTAATTTTAATTCACATTTAGACTAAGAGTCTCTGCTCAGTGTCCGACCTACAAATTTAGGAAAATTGGCTTTTGTGGTGATTGGTGGTGGTTGTGGCTTTTGATAAATAGTTAAAATATACCACATGACTTTTTGTTTCAACAGTGAGTTTTATCTTGTACAGTATACACTCTCACATTTTAGAAAAGCCATAATGGGTTCCTAGAAATGAGCCTTAAAGTTTAGTGATGGGCTTGTTTGCTTTGAGTGGACTCTGTCCCCATGAACTGCAACTTTTTTGAAGCCTGAATCTGTTCTGTTCTTTGACATATTTCTATTTTTTGTAAACTTTTCTTTTTAACTTTTTTCCCTTCACAGTTACACGTTTATTTTATCAGGATTGTGGATGTATTATTTCAGTCATTTTAACGATCTCCATTTTGTTTCAATTTTAGTTTAAGCCTATGTCTTAGAACTATAAGTACATTTTATTTTTGCTTTTTATTCTGTATATTTATACAGGTACTGACATATTGACAGAGATGGGATGTTGCTGAAATGGCACTGTTGCAGTCCTAATGCTATCCTATAAATAAACGTTACAGTGTGGATCAGCTGGTTTATAAATTCAAAGGAAAGAATATGGATTATGGATATTTATAATGTACAGATTTGTTTAAAAGTTGATCTCGCAAAGATCAGTGATAAGAGTAAGTGGACTGAAGAAAAAACCCCAGATGTCTGGTTTTTTCCACACCTGGACCAGAATTCCTCTCCCAGAGGATAAAAGAGATAGATAGTGAATAAATGCTGGGAAAGGCCATGTCTTTTTCTTTAAGACAAAACAAATTCTCATGGCTGCAGGTTTTTGTTTTTGTTTTGTTTTTAATTCCAGTGTAGTTAACATACAATGTATTAGCTTCAGGTGTGTAATACAGTGATTCAACAATTCTGTACATTACTCAGTGCTCATCACAGTAAGTGTTCAGTCAATCTCCACCTATTTCACCCATCCTTCCACCCAACTCCCCTCTGGTAAACCATCAGTTTGCTCTCTTGTTTCTCAAGTTTAATTGTTACATTATTTGTATACTCAATAGGTTTGGGATAAGTAGACGGGCTGTTGAACTTTCTTTCCCTAAAAGGCTACTACTAATAATACAACATGTGGCTCATATTGCTACTTAGACCCCTTGGGAATCTCTCTGGAGATACCCTTAACCATCCAGAGTATGGTCATTGGGAAAGTCCATTTAGGCTTCCATGGACAGTACCAGTTGTGTTCTTCAAAGATGATTAGTAGACATTTCCTGGTGCAATGGTAAGCTGTTGGTGCCAGCAAGTCCAGAGCCCATTAGTGGAAGTCAAAGATGAGAATTGTGATAGAAAAGGAAGTTAAGAAGAGTGCTTGCTGTGGAAGCATGACAAAGACTGAAATGAAAGGTTCAGTGAAAGCTATTGGAAATGGCAAACACCACTACCTCTATGTCAAGGCTTAGCATACCTTCTGAGCTGTAAGGAGACTGCTCTAATTTGGCTTAAGCTTCTGCAGTAAATTCAGAGCTGCTTCAGTATGGCTAGTACTAGCGGGCAATGGGCAAAGGCTGGTAGTTAGCTTTTGTCAGCCTGGTCAAGGGTAGGCCTTCTGATTCCCAAGGTCAGGTGTGTCCAAACATATCTCAGCAAAAGAGCCCGGTTGGGAGGTACAGTGAAATATACCAAATGTAAAGTGTGTAGAAAAAGCCCTTGCTGTGTTGGGTCCAGCTTCAAGTACCTTGTCAGCAGTAGTGAGAATCTGAGAAGTGTGTTGAATGCAGCAGGCAGAGGAGCTGGAGGAGAGGCTATATAATCTGGCCCTGAGCATACTTCATTTCCCAGAATCATGCAGAAGAAGGGTGATTAATCTCTATTTTGTTCCACTGTAAGTAATCGTGGAAATATAATAGTAAAACCACTGTTTTTATTTTAATCCTTTGAATGATCTGTGACTAAAAGACCTCAAAAACCTAAACCCGGGCAGCCCGGGTGGCTCCGCGGTTTAGCGGTTTAGCGCCGCCTTCAGCCCAGGGTGTGATATTAGAGACCTGGGATAGAGTCCCAAGTCAGGCTCCCTGAATGGAGGCTGCTTCTCTCTGCCTGTGTCTCTGCCTGTCTCCCTCTGTATCTCTCATGAATAAATACATAAAATCTTAAAAAAAAAAAAAAAAACCCTAGCTCACTACTACCTCCTCACAGCCCCAGTAGAATTGGTTGGTTGTAAAGTAAAGGGTTGAGGAGATAGTTCATTCAAATATGAATGAAGATCTTTGGGGTGGGGGCGCCGGAGTGGCTCACTTGGTTAAGCGTCTGCCTTGGACTAAGGTCATGATCCCGACAGTCCTGGAATCTGAGCTCCCCATAGGGCCCCTTGCTCAACAGGGAGTCTGTTTATCCCCTGCCCCTCCCCCTGCTCCTGCTCACTCTCTCAAAGTCCTTAAAAAACAAAAAAGGATCTTTGAGATGGCAGTGTGATACCTCTCATGACTTTGAAGAGGTCAAGCTGATGAGAGATATGATTATACCCACTTTTTGTGTGATGCTAGTGCAGTATGTTTTGTCCTTAGCTTTGGATATCTTTGAAACAATCTTGATGGGCTTGTGGCTGGCTCAGTCATTGGAACACGTAACTCCTGGTCTCAGGGCAGGAGTTTAAGCCCCATGTTGAGTAGGGTGACTGGCTGACTCCGTCGGTAGAGCATGTGACTTTATCTTAGGGTTGTAAGTTTGAGCCCCATGTTTAATGTAGAGATTACTTAAACAATCTTGAGGGGCACCTGGGTGGCTCAGTGGTTGAGTATCCCAGGATTGAGGCATCCTGGGATCGAGTTCCGCATCAGGCTCCTCCAGGGAGCTTGCTTCTCCCTTTGCCTTTGCCTCTGCCTCTGTGTCTCTCATGAATAAATAAAATCTTTTTTAAAAATTACAAATTTTTATTTATTTATTCATGAGAGACGGGGAGGGGGGAGAGAGAGAAAAGCAGGCTCCATGCAGGAGCCTGACGTGGGACTCGATCCCAGGATCACCCTGGGCTGAAGGCGGCACTAAACTGCTGAGCCACCCAGCCTGCCCACAAATCTTGATTGTGTTACAGGCCTTTGAGTGTTTCCAGCTTCACCTTACATCCTAGGAAAAATAGCCGTACTCTAGAAATCAAGCCAGGATTTTACTTTTTAAAGTTTATTTAAGTAATCTCCACCCCACATGGGGCTCGACCTCAACGACCCAAAGATCATGAGTCACATGCTCTTCTGACTGAGCTGGCCAGGCACCCCAGAAGCCAAGATTTAAAAAAATAGAGGCAGAAATGTGGATAGAGGACTTACCGATTTTCATGAGAGTATTTGTTGAAGCCACCTCTTGGAAGCACTTGGACATTTCTGCTCTCAATTGGCAAATGGCCTACATCATTAGGTATGTTAGAAGGATGCAGGGTAAGTGATTTGTGGCTTCTGAAATATGTAACTTCAGTGTTAAAATCCTAAAAAACGGTAGCTGACATTCTGAACTAGGCTAGGGTTTTGATGCTCTCAGCATCTGAATGAGGAAAGTGCTGGAGTGACCATTACCTAATGTAAAGAGTGTAGCTGGATCCAGAATAACTTGGAAGAACAGTAGGTATTGGACGTTCACTTTGAGATAGCAGAAATAGGTAATGGTGAATAATGTCTAACACTGAGGGTTCCCCATGTACCAGGCATTTTACATGGATTATTTTATTGTCCTAGCAGTTTAAAAGGGCAGAAAAGGTAAAGCTATTCAGGTGTCTGTCACAAAAATTCCAGAGTTACAGAAAAGCGTGAGATTTCTCTTTTCCTTTGCTGAGGTTAGTATTTAGTGGCCTTTGAAGGATGGGCAAAACCCTCCACAGCTTTCAGTTCCAGAGAAAATGACTTGTGTCTGTGCCTGACCCCTGTGTCTAGAAGCTGATTGTGGAGCAGGCCCTTAGAGAAACATGGCAAAGGGAGGTTGGCCCAAGTCAAGTATCCTGGTCACTGCATTCTTGAAGTTAATGGAGTGACTTGACTTGTGTGTCTCAAGGACATTTATATGAACCAGATTTTGAAAGCTAGCTGAGGCTGGTTGAGAAAATAATTTTCAACTCAGCACCTCATACCACAGCCTATTATTCCTGAGAGTAAAGGAACTTTCACACTGGTCTTGGATTAACAAATGTATTTAAGATGGAAAGGAAAATCTATGGTTTCTTTTAAGGAGGTATATATGGAATAGGACACCCCAGTTCCCAACTTCTAACTCTTTAAGAGAATTTTTGGGTTTACAAAATGGAGAAGAAGGTAAGAGATTTCCTATCCTGTCCCCACAAAAGCACAGCCGCCTCTTATCAGCATACCCTACCACAATGGTAGATTTGTTAAAATTGAGGAACCTGGAGCACCTGGCTGGCTCAGTTGGAGGATCATGAGTTTGAGCCTCATTTTGGGTGTAGAGGTTACTTAAACTTTAAGGGGCACCTGGGTGGTTCAATTAAGCATCTACCTTCAGCTCAGGTCATGATCCCAGGGTCCTGGGATGGAGACCCACCTTGGGCTCCCAGATCAGCAGGGAGCCTACTTCTCCTTCCTCGCTGCTTGTGCTCTCTCCCAACCTCTTTCTCTGTATTAAATCAATAAATAATTTTTTAAAGATTTTATTTATTTATTCATGAGAGGCAGAGACTCAGGCAGAGGGAGAAGCAGGCTCCATGCAGGGAGCCCGATTCGGGACTTGATCCTGGGACTCCAGGATCACAACCAGAGCCAAAGGCAGACCCTTAACCACTGAGCCACCCAGGCATTCCCGTCTCTACAGCTTTTAATGTCATGTTGCAGTAATACTAATACACAATTGCCTGCAATTAGCATTGTAGTAAATATTACCCCACCGTAAGTCTTTGTGACCTCCTTTCCTCAAGGCTATGAATGCTCTATAGAGGGTGTAAGCTTCAATTTGCTCAAGCTGGAAACCAGGCCGTATTCCATCCTGGGCTGCCATACATCTTTCTGAAGCTAGTATTCCCCCTTCTTGGGATTGCTTTAGCATAAGGTTCCCAGGAGCAGGTCAAAGGAGTAGGTTTATGATTCTTGTTATATATTGCCTAATTGCTTTCCAGGAATGCATCACTTTATACTACCTCTCCTGATAAACCTCATTTGGCTTTCAGGAAAAAAAAAAAAAGTTCTCTCATTTTATAGTAAAGGTATTATATCTCACTAAAGAATATTTGGGAAATATAGAAAGAACTAAAGGAAAAAAATCAGTCCCATAAACTGATCTTTTAAAAAGTTTAGTTTTTTGTAAACTCTATACCCAACGTGGAGCCCAAACTCACAAACTGATGACCAGGAGTCACAAATTCCCATAAATTGAAACACAACTTCCATTAATACTTAATATATTTCTTTCCTTAAAAAAAAAAAAAAAGATTTTATTTATTCATGAGAGACAGAGACAGGCAGAGACAGGCAGAGACAGGCAAAGGGTGAAGCAGGCTCCATCCAGGCTCCATGCAGGCTCCATGCAGGCTCCATGCAGGATGTGGGACTTGATCTTGGAACTCCAGGATCATGCCCTGGGCTGAAGGCAGCACTAAACCACTGAGCTACCCAGGCTGCCCAATAAATAATTTTACATTGATGAACCTACATTGGCATAATCACTGAGTTCATAGTTTACACTAGGGTTCACTCTTGGTGGTGTACAGTGTAGGGGTTTGGAAGCATGTATAATAACATGTACCCATCGTTACAGTAAACAGTATTTTCACTGCCCTAAATGTTCTCTGTGCTCTGTCAATTCACCACCCCACCTCCACACTCTCTTATCCTATCCCTGTTACATCTAAATGAAAGAATTCCTCCTTTTCTCCCTGAAAGCCCAGTTGATTTGAGGGCATTCTTTAGCAGAGGAATGATCTTGATTTTTCAGACTCTAATAAACCTCTGGTATTCTATGCAAGACTGTGGAAACTAGTCAGTTGTTGGGACTTTAACAAGGATAGCAAATGGAATCTTGTGCTAGCCCTTCATTAACTGGCCATTTCCCCATGTTTCTGAAGACCCTTACCCCGTCATCTCGGGAGCCAGAAGCCAAGACCAAATTACTTTCTTGTCTGGTCTTGTGGTACCCAGTTAACCATCTATAAATTCTGATAGAAAGTACTTGACCCAGGGATCCCTGGGTGGCTCAGTGGTTTGGCGCCTGCCTTTGGCCCAGGGTGTGATCCTGGAGTCCCGGGATCGAGTCCCATGTTGGGCTCCCTGCATGGAGCCTGCTTCTCCCTTTGCCTGTGTCTCTGCGCCTCTCTCTCTCTCTGTGACTCTCACGAATAAATGAATAAAATCTTAAAAAAAAAAAAGAAAGAAAGAAAGCACTTGACCCCTCATACACTGCCCAGCTCTGATCCGTATGGGTGCCCAGTCTTTGGTAAAAAAAAAAAAAAAAAAGATCTTTTCTACTATTTTATGATAAAATACATACTTCTCGTAAAGTCAGTGCAACAAAGATGTATACCAAAAAAAGTCTTCCCTTAAACCTTACTCCTGTTTTACTATTAATGGTTTGTGGATACCTTCACCATAGATACTACCATACCCAAGCCTACCTGTTTGTAGAGTAGCAGTTTTACCTCATAATCATGTATAATTTAAATCACCTCCTTTAGAAGCAACTTAGTTTTGTGTGTGTATGCATGTCACTCCTTACCTTTTTAAAACGTACTGGTACATTTCTCCTTCAACATCTTGAGTATTGTGCCAACCATTATTTTACAAGTAACTAGTAGTGAGTTGGTGAAAAGTACGCTGGGTCCCTGAAGTAGTTTAATGTTAAACAGGGAGGCAAACCTGAGGCAACTTACCAGGTTGTGTGGATGTGTGGTCACAGTTGGGCACAGCCCTAATACAGGGTAACCAATTGTCTTGGTTTGTCTAGGACTTAAGCATTTCCCAGGATGCAGAGTTTTTAGTCCTCAAACCGGGACAGGTGGTCCTCCCACTATGTTTTGTGCCTACATCTTAGAGGCATAGAAAGCCTTTCCCACCCTCACCAACTTTGCAGGATCCAAGCTGGGCTTTGGCTCTCCTCTGTGTTCCTGGTAGGAGAGTAGGAGAGGTGGTAGTTGGATGAAGTGACTCAGACCTGAGTCCTAAGTCCATCAGTTGTGTGGCTGGCATCTTGGGTCAAAAGGAAACAGTTTTTGCATTTAAAAAACTTATGACTCCAGGACCTGCTGACTCTCAACATTCCAAGCCTTGTTCTATATTGATAGCTCTTGCTTGTGAGAAAATTTCAAGGCTCTCCAAGTCTTGAAGCAAAGGACAGAAATATTTGTTGAAGGGGGAGATGAGAGGTAGGAAATAAATCAATGAAAAGGCTAGGAAGAAAGGGTGAAAGCAAGAGTGTGTGCAGTGAGGGGGTGGGGGAGGTTTGTGATTCTAGCAAGAGGGCTTAGTTCTCTCAGCCAGAGTGTAGTAAGGGGCAGCTTCTATCTGGGGAAGCATAGCAAATGAGCTCAAGAAAGCATGTTGCATGGTGTCTGAGTAATGTCCATAGGTAAGGGGCCCCTGGGTGGCTCAATGGTTGAGCACCTGCCTTTGGCTCAGGTCATGATCCTGGAGTCCCAGGATCAAGTCCCGCATCGGACTCCAGGCAAGGAGCCTGCCTCTCCCTCTGCCTGTCTTTGCCTCTCTCTGTGTGAGTCTCTCATGAATAAATAAAAATATATTTTTAAAAATGTCCATGGGTAAGTCAGCCACTACCTGATACCAGCTGAATTGCATGGTTGGGAGAGTGGGTGTGGCTGGTACAGGTGGTATAAAATCTTTAAAAAAGTTAAATTTTAAAATATTTTAAAATATCACAACCTAATTTAAAAGGGCAAATGGGAGAAAATAGATTTAAGCATGCCCTCAATAACTACTTACCGAGTAGCTGTTATGTGTCAGGTGTTATTAGGCACTGGAAATAAATACAGTGATGTGCAATACCAAGTGTCTGCCCTTGTGGAGGTTACATTTCTGAGAGATAAATACAAAAGTCAGATAGGGACAATGTGCTATGAAGAGAAATAAGGCAGGGTATGAGGCAGGGAGGTAAAAAGAGGTACCCTTTTATCACAGCCTACACAAACATGCTGTTGCACAGGTTGTCCACAACTCACCAAGTTTGTGGATTACAACAATTTTCTACCTGATAGCATAATACATATTGATACAGTGGCTTTTAAATGTCTCAATTTATATAAATTTTATTTAAATTTAACAGTGCACTGATTGGGCTGGTAATGAGCCTGGTGCTTTCTGAGGAAGTGGCATTGAGCTGAGACCCATAGGATGAAAAGGAGCTACCCCTTTTCACCAATCTGTATGAGACACTATCACAAGATCATTATTTATCACTTCTTTTATTTTAATTTTTTTAAAGATTTTATTTATTCATGAGAGACAGAAGCAGAGACACAGGCAGAAGGAGAAGCAGGCTCCATGCAGGGAGCCGAGTGTGGGACTCGATCCCGGGACTTCAGGATCATGCCCTGGGCTGAAGGCAGGCACTAAACGACTGCCACCCAGGGATCCCCTATTTATCACTCCTTTTAAAAGAGAAAACTAGCGTGTTGTTTGTAGAGCGACACCAAGAGTCACCTGATGACATCTCCAGAGATTTTTGCTTTGACCTGCTGAGGGCAGGAGGTCAGGGGCAACAGGAGGGAGGCTGCAGGATGGGAACCTGTTTGTAGCCCAGGCTAGGACTTGCTATCCAGAGACCGAATCCTGCACCTGAGCAGCAGAACACGGCTAGAGAAATGCATAACTAAGCTCATGGGAGGGACTCATTTATACAAATATCACAGTAACCAGTCACTGCCAGACAGTTTCCTCTGCTTCCTAAGATTCCTTCTCAGGCTTCAAGAGGACTGATTCACATGGTCTCTCTCTTCTCCAATAGCCAGCACCCCCTCTCCTGTACTCCAGAACTCTGATGACCTTGCCAACTTATACTTTCTTCTTCCTGCCACCACCTCCACTAACCTTTCTGCAGCTGTGCAGCTGTATCTGTAACGTTGACCTCACCTGGATCATTCCCAACAGCATACAAGCATGGCTCCAGCATCTTCAATCCTGAAAACAAACTCTGTTGACCTCACAGCCCCCATGTCTGTGCCTTTTCTATGCTCCTCCTCTTGGCAAACCTTTGTTAGCTATTCTCTGTTCATCTCCTCTTACACTGTTTTCTCGGGACATTGCTCCACTGGAATAATAGACTTTATCAAGGTTATTTTTTACATTGCCAAGCATAGTAGACATTTTTCTTACTATATTAAATTCCAGTTTGGGGCACCTGAGGGGCTCAGGTGGTAAGTGTCTGCCTTTGGCTCAGGTCATGATCTAGGGGTCCTGGGATGGAGCCCAACATCAAGCTCCCTGCTCAGCAGGGAGTCTGCTTCTCTCTCTCCCTCTGCCTGTGCGCCGCCCGCCACGCCCCCCCCCCGCCTCACTTCTGCACTCCCTCTTTCTGAAATAAATATTTTTTTAAAAACTGCAGTTTTTAGGAGCGCCTAACGGACTCAGTTGGTACAGCATGTGGCTCTTTTTTTTTTTTTTTTTAAGTTGTATCTATTTATTTTAGAAAGAGAGAGTGGGGGGTGAAGGGTGGGCGGTTGGGGGCAGACGGAGAGAGAATATCCTGAGCAGGCTCCACACTGAGTACAGAGCCTGATGCTGGGCTCCATCTCACAACCTGAGATCATGACCTGAGCTGGAACCAGAAATTGAATGCTTAACCACCCATGTGCCCCAAGCATGTGACTCTTGATGTTAGGGTCAGAAGTTCAAGCCCCATGGTGGGTGTAAAACCTACCTTTAAAAAAAAAAAAAAAGTCCAGTTTTTAGCATTGGATTGGCGGCAATTAACCAAAACAACTTCTTGGAAATAATTTCTTTCCTCGTCTACTATGACACTAGGTGTGCTTGTTTTCCTCCTTTTTGACCACCACTTCCCAAGTCTTTTGCTAAATGTTAGTGTCACCCAATGCTTAGGTCTCTGTCTCTCTTCTACCTCGGTGATTTCATCTCATCCCATCTATAGGCTCAAGAGTCCCAAACTTAGATTCTTAACCCATGTTCTCCCTTGAGCTCCAGAGTTATATATCCGATGGCCTCCTTGGCACGACTCAGATGTCTAACATGCATCTCAAGCTGGATTCCTGATCTTCCACCCAAACTCCTGGTGGTCCCTAACTCAGTAAATAGTACCACCATTCATGCACATGAAATCCACTAGCTATACCTCCACATATATCTTTCTCCTCATCTCCACTGTCCCTACCCTGGTTCAAGCCTCCTGAAAGATCTTACTATTTCCCTTCTGCCTACCAACCACATTCTATGCACAGTCACAAAGTGAGCATTCTAAACTGAAGATCAGATCAGGCCACTTGCTGCTTACCTCCAACCCCTGAGCTTGCTAAATGCAAACAATAAAATCCAACCTTCTTTTGTCTTCCCTGCCAAGTTTCATGCTTTGGTCCTTGCTTGCTCCTCTGTCTGTATTGCATTTCACTCTCCCCCTGCCTCATTAAGCTCTGATGATGCTGGAACATACCAAGGTCATTTTTTTTTTTTTATGATAGTCACAGAGAGAGAGAGAGAGAGGCAGAGACACAGGCAGAGGGAGAAGCAGGCTCCATGCACCGGGAGCCCGACATGGGACTCAATCCCGGGTCTCCAGGATCGCACCCTGGGCCAAAGGCAGGCGCTAAACCGCTGCGCCACCCAGGGATCCCCCAAGGTCATTCTTAACTCAGAGCCTTGCTCTCCTTGAATAGCTGTCCCACTGCTTTCCATGGCTGGTGCCTTCTCCAGCAGGTTTTTGCTTCCTGCTGCCCCTACCTTCCCCGACTTCACTTTCTACATCAGCCTTTATTTTCCTCACAATATTCACCTATTTAACATTTTCTCATTTGTGTGCGTTTATCTTACCCACTAGGGGCGCCTGGGTGGCTCAGTAGGTTGTCTACCTTGGGCCCAGGTCATGATCCCAGGGTCAAGGTATGGGGTATTAAGGTATCGAGCCCTGCATCAGCCTCCCTACTTAGCAGGGAGTCTGCTTCTTCCTCTCCCTCTGCTCCTCCTCCTGCTCATGTTCTTTCTCTCTCAAATAAAATCTTTAAAAATATATATCTTACCCATTAGAAGACAAACTCCCTAAGACCAAAGTCCCTTTTCTGTCTTGTTTACCACTGCCTATGACATTGCAGATGGAGAGGGTACTAGGTAAATATTCTTTGACCGGTTGACTGGCACAGTACACACTGGCAGCCTTCTGGGCCAGTTAGTAGGTCATGGGTTGGGCCTGTACTCAAGAGATTCTCCTGAGGACGTCCTTGCCACTCAGTGGCCCCTTGGCAAACAGGCCTTCATAACTAGGCATTCAGCATTCACAGACTAGCCCTTGGTTTGTGAGAGATCCTAAAGTCATACTTGTCAGGATGCCTGGGTGGCTCAGTTGGTTAAGTGTCCAACTCTTAATTTCAGCCCAGGTAATAACCTCAGGATTGTGAGCCCCACATCAGGCTCTGCACTGGGCATGGAGCCTGCTTAAGATTTTCTCTCTCTGCCTCTCCTTTCTCTTTCTCTCAATAAAGTCATACTTGCCTGCCCCTCATTGATGTCTCCCCAAGTCTAGCTCCTGGAATGTCCAGCATATCAGGGCCTGGCCTGGAGCTCTGTGGGTAGCCAGCTGGCAGGCTGAGCTGTGGACCACTCAGACTGTCCTCTTGTGGTTTTGCCCCACTGTGCTGGTTCCAGATGCCACACTGATGCTGGTGTCCTCTGGTTCCCATAGTGGGAGAGAGCAGGTCATGCCTGTCATGATTTTGTCATCTACAAAACAGTTCTCGATGGCCTACATTGCCCTGCTTTTGTCCTGGGCCCTGTTGCCAGGACTTGTGTGTGAACTTGATTTCCCAGAGGGACACTGTGGCCTACAGGGCTGGAAGCTACTTCCAGAGTCACACTGTGGGTATGTAGTCAAGCTGTACACAAAGTCAATCTCTCTGTCACACCAGGGATCTGGACAGGACTCCTGGTCCTGGAGAGGAGAGGAGGCAGCTTCTGGAAGCATCTCTGTGAGGGGACAGGCTCAGTTAATGACTACTGGCCCTCTGGCACCATCTGCTGGCCAAAGCCAATCAGCTCTTGGGGACTGGCCAGGACCAGACTGTATGTAGGGCAACCCCCTCCCTGTCCCTGTCTTTGCGGGGCCCTGGGAAGCCACTCTGAGCCTACAGAGGGTACCCATGTATCCCCGTGGACTTTCCTACTGGGGGGAGCTGAAACAGAGGGTAGCCCATGCTCTTCTGGAAAGCTTTGACTCATCTGTGGTGAGTCAGTCAGACCTAGGTTCAGTTCCACGCCCCATTTCCCTGCTGTGTGGCCTGGGACAAGTTACATACTAAGCCATCTCAGCTTCATGGGCAAGCCCACTCTGGTTTGATAACCCTTCAATCCAGCCTAGACCCACGGGTCTCTGATGGAGTCAGAGTAAGAAGTTTTCTCTTCTTCCATTTAGGTGTGGATGCCACTTTTGACTAGAGCTTCCATAGCAACTTCCTGGGAATGGGTCAATAGCCTACCAGGGGAGGCAGTGCCCTGGCTGGCTGAAGTAGAAGCAAGGAAGCTGATGAGTGGCTCTCTCTGCAGCTTTGTCCAAGGCCTCAGTTGGACTTGGGCTCTGGGCAGCTAAGTCTTTCCCGGGCGGAGGAGCCTTGCAACAATCTCCCACCTTCCTCCCTAGCATCTTCCATTACTCCTCCAGCCTTGAATTATAATAATACATGAAATAATAAAATCTTAAAAAAATATGTCTGTAAGATTCATCCATGCTGTTGTTAAGATCAGTAGTTTCTTTTTCATTGCCATTTACTCTTCCACTATGTGAATATACAAGGTTATTTTTACATTTACAGTTGGTGGATTTTTTATTTCTAGCTTTTTCTGTTAAAGTTGCTGTGAACATTTTAAAAAAGATTTTAATATATTTATTTGACAGAGACAGAGAGGGAGCACAAGCAGGGAGAGGGGTAGAGGGAGTTAGAGAAGCAGGTTCCCTGCTGAGAAAGGAGCCTGACATGGGGCTCAATCCCAGGACCCCAGGATAATGACCTGAGCTGAAGGCAGCCGTTTAACTGACTGAGTCACCCAGGTGTCCCACTGTAAACATTCTTTTTTTTTTTTTTTGTAAACATTCTTAAACATATTTTTTGGTAGACAGGAGAATGTATTCCTGTTGGGTATTTGTTCATAATTGGAATTACTGAGCCATTGGGCATATGTATGTTTAATTTTAGTAGACTGCCAATTTTCTGGTGTACCGATCTGCTCTCCCACCAGCGGCATGTGTTGCAATTGTTCTTTGTCCTTGCCAACAGCTGGTAGGGCCAAGCTATTAAGTTTGGCCGTCCTAGTGACTAAAATAATTAATTTTCACAAAAATCCTGTGAGGCAGATAGTGCTGTAAGCCCCATTTTACAGACAAGAAGACTGAGGCTACAAAGGACAGAGGCGGCCACATATCCCACGATGACACAGGATGTAAGCAGCAAGCGGGCAGCAACTGGTCTGCAGGATCCTTGTCCCCCTGTGGCCATATACAATTTTAAAATCAGAAAACGTGGCTATGCCAAAATGATAGGTCTTTTGTTTTCTTACTTGCTCTCTATTCCATTTGATAGCAGAAATGTAATTTGCTTACTTCCTGGCACAGTCGGCCAAGGGAGTGTATGATCATTAAGTCACTTCAGGGGTACATGCAGTCAAATTGAGGATTTTTGTTCCTTTTTCTTTTTTTTAAGATTTTATTTATTTATTCATGAGAGACCCAGAGAAAGAGGCAGAGACACAGGCAGAGGGAGAAACAGGCTCCATGCAGGGAGCCCCATGTGAGACTCGATCCCGGGACTCCAGCATCACACCCTGGGCCAAAGGAAGGCACTAAACCGCTGAGCCACCCAGGGATCCCTTTTTGTTCCTTTTCTATCTAGGGTCAGAGCTACATCATGCAGAACTGATGTGGTCATGGCGTGGAGTGGGAGGAGAGGGTTGGAGGTTGTCTGGTCATTGGTCATCATCCATTATCCATCACCCAACTTCCTGTACTCTGTAGGGAGGCAGCAACACCTGGTTGTAAGTTGTCATCCTTGGTTTCTGCTATGGCCACAGACGGATGCATTTGTGTCATGGCTTTTGGCTTGGACAGTGTCAGTTGACCTAGGTTCATCTGAGTTCCCTTAATTACATTTCACAAGCCCCTTCCTGGTCATCTCTCTCCTCTTTGAGCAACTTCCATGCTGTTTTAGGGCTCCAGGACACATTTAGAGGGTCTCTGAGATCCCTACTCATGAGGCCTGATCCTGACACACTTCCAGGCCCACTTGCCTAAACACACCCAGCTGCCATTTCTACTTAACTGATCCCATATTTTCTCATCATGGAAGACTTTAGCCCTTTCTCACAGACCAAGGCATAGATTCTCTTCATCCTGAGAGCCCACAAACCTTTCTGGGGTTAGTAAGCTCTATCGCTGCGCAGAGAGGATGGGAGGAGTCCTTTCTCAGAGACCCACCCCAGTGGTTAACTGCAATGCTCCCTTTGCTTCAATTTTCCCCCCACCCCTATCCTTTGGGAAAATTGGTTCTGGTATCATCATACCTTCTTTTTCCTAACACTGCTGTTGCTGTTATACCATTTAAGATTTGAGTCCTTCAGCGTCTTGGGCTTTTTGCTCCAAAAAACCTTCTTGCTCTAAAGATTCCATTTATTCTAAGAGTTCATTTTGCAAATCAAGATCCAAAAATTTGACTTTTTTCTTTACATCCAGCCCTTTCTCTTCTGGAGTAATAAGGTAGTCTGGCTTTTAGATGGAAGGCTTAGAGTTTGGAAAAAGGAAGAAAGAAGGTCAGAGATCTCCTGGGAACTGGATTACTTCTCCGCTTACATGCTGTCCTATGGGCTGGAACACACCTTCAGATTCAGTTAGTCCCAAGGGTAGGTGCCTGACAAAGGGAGTGTGAACTGAATTCTGGGCAGCAAAGTCCCATTTTAGATGCACTGAGAGAACTGGTCCTCATAGGAATTCTCCTGTGAACTCTTTATAGCAATGAAACTCGATTTACAAAGTGAGATAATCCCTGGAAATGAATTCACCATAAAAAGCAGATTTTCCCACCTGGACTTGAATGTGAGCCCTTTAGCTTCTCTGCAAGTAGTATGCTGGAAACAGTAGTAAATCAGAAAATATTCCTAGCATTTGAGGGATGTAGCTACAATTCAGTATTTGGGCTGTGGTGGCAGCAACATAGCTGGGACTGGAGCCTCAACCTTGTTCCACACAGTGGCTTTCTGACAACGGAAATGTCCCTTCTCTTTGGTTTTATTTCCTTCCTCTGCAGAACAAAGAGCTTTGATTACATGGTGTGTGGAGTGGCTGAAGTAAGGACAAGACCTAAGCCTTCTCAGGGCCAGCTTTGAAGTTAGAGGAATCCCTATTTCCTCGCACTTTTACCCAGCAAGGGGACTCTGTGGGGGCCAGTCCTTTCTGACCTGGGTTGGTGATTATGGATAAATGAGTGGGGATGAATAATCACCAGCCTGCACCTGACAGTCCTCCAATTGCCTTGTCCATCCTAGAAGGAGAGTTTGAAGGCTGATTCAGAAAGTGTGGGGCTAAATGAGTCACCTTCAAAAAAAATTATTCATGAGAGACACAGAGAGAGGCAGAGAAATAGGCAGAGGGAGAAGCAGGCTCTCTGTGGGGAGCCTGATGCGGGACTCGATCCCAGTACCCTGAGACCACAACCTGAGCCAAAAGCAGAGACTCAACCACTGAGCCAGTCAGGTGCCCCTAAATGAGTCACCTTTGACAGACACTGCTGGGCCCTTCTTAGCAGTAATTCATCACTGAGACCCTACTACAGTGGTTTCTCAACTAACCCTCAGCTTAAGAATCCCTTGGAAAACTTGTTTAAAAGGCAGAAAAACCGGGATGCCTGGGTGGCTCAGGGGTTGGGTGTCTGCCTTCGGCCCAGGTGTGGTCCCGGAGTCCCAGGATCGAGTCCCACATCAGGCTCCCTGCGTGGAGCCTGCTTCTCCCTCTGCCTGTGTCTCTGCCTCTCTCTCTCTCTCTCGGTGTCTCTCATGAATAAAAAAAAAAAAAAAAAAAAAAGGCAGAAAAACCTGCCACCAGGGAATCAGATTCATTAGATCAAGAGTGGACCCAGGAATCTGCATTTTTCTTGACTTGATGCCAACTTATTTTTTGAAGTAAAACATTTTTGAATATGTAATATATTCATATGGATCAAAATCCAAAAGGTAGAAAAGGGTATAAAGTGAACAAATCACTCCAGCCCCTTAAACCTCGTCACCTGGTTCCCTTTGCCATGAGGCAATTTCTTATGTAACTTTCCTGAGATAATCTATGAATATAATAGACCAGATATGAGGGATCCCTGGGTGGCGCAGCGGTTTGGCGCCTGCCTTTGGCCCAGGGCACGATCCTGGAGACCTGGGATCGAATCCCACGTCGGGCTCCCGGTGCATGGAGCCTGCTTCTCCCTCTGCCTGTGTCTCTGCCTCTCTCTCTCTCTCTCTCTCTGTGACTATCATAAATAAATAAAAAATTAAAAAAAATAGACCAGATATGAATAAATGAAATCTGCATTTTGAAAACAAACATCTCAGGCACCTGGGTGGCTCAGTGGTTGAGTGTCTGCCTTTGGCTCAGGTGGTGATTCCAGAGTGCTGGGATCAAGTCCCACACGAGTTCCCAGCAAGGAGCCTATTTCTCTCTCTGCCTATGTCTCTGCCCCTCATGAATAAATAAATAAAATCTTTAAAAAATAAATAAAGAGAAAAGAAAAACAAGCATCTCTTGGTGATTCTAACACTGGTGGTCCCCAGACATATTTGGAAAAGCATACACCTACTCCATGCTGGGTCCTCAGGCTGGACACATGACCTATTATTGCTCAGTCCTTCCTTCTCAGGATGTTTAACAGGAGTTTGCAAGGTGTCACCTGTATGCCACGGGCAAGGGAGCAAAGGGGCTCCAGTGGGCCTTATCTAGGGGACCAGAGTCCTGAGCTGCAGAGGGCAGGGCTGTGTTGTGGAAAAAAAAGTATGAGATGTGTAGGTCCTTTCATCTCCCTGCCATCAGCTGTGGCACCTGGCAGACACTGGATACCACAGCTTGTAGACAAAGACCTGGTAATCCAAGAAGCTGCTTGGCTTCCCTGCCCAGTCCCATCCCAGAAGAGCTGTAGGCCTCTGATTTCTTTAGGGGGCCCTGTGTGGAAGTGTCTTTTGTCTCCCTGGCGTCAGGAATCCCATCACATGCTCGGTGGTTAGGTGAGCCAGGCGCCTTAGTCGGCCCGAGAGGGGCGGCAGTGCTCACCAAGCAGCAACACAGCGGAGTCCCGCAGAGCCCCTGACTGCAGGGCGTGGGGCTGGGTTGGGAGGGGTGGGGGGCGGTGTTTTGTCACAAACTCCCTTTCCTTTAGCGTTAGCTTCATCCTATGGACCCAGCAGACTTCAGGGAACATCCCACAGCAAGAGTTCTGTGCAGGCAGCACCCTCCCAGGCTGCCTGGTTCACCCCTAGAATCCTGCTGCCCTGCCTCACACGCACGTCTGCTCAGTACACGAATTTGCTTCCAGAGAGGCCTCCTTTCCAGACTCGGGGGTCCTCTGCAACAATGGCTCCTCCGGCCTGGAGGCCTCTCGGGAAAACAACGGTAGGACGCAAGGCTGAAGAGCACTAAGCTGCGTTGGTCTGCACGTGTTCGGAGGTCCAGAGCAGGGAGAGGGCAACGACCCTTCAACCTCACGGGTTACCCCGGAGAGTGAGCTACCGCACGCTGGGCTCGGGGATGTCATTCCTCCCGCGGGGCCCCTCTCCCCGTCCTGAAAGGGGGGGGGTGCGCAGCCCCTCCCCGACACCAGTCCCTCGGCGCCCACACGCTCACTAGCAGTTTCTAGGCTTTCCACGGAGGGAGTCTTTAACTCGGCAGAGGCCAGCCCCTGCCTGAAGGACCCTTGCAGGCGGCGGAGCACCCCAACCCGTCCCGCGGTTCTGCTTGCAGGACCGCGAGCCGCGGCTGCGCAGGTGAGGCGGGTGAGGCGGGTGGGGCGGGGCGGGGCGGGGGTGGAATGCGGGGGGGGGGGGTCAGAGCGAAGCCCCGCCCCCGCGCCGTAGCGCCCGCCCCTCCGCCCCTCTGTCTCCGCCTGCGTCAGGCGATCTCGGCGGCCAGCCCCGCCGGCTCTGTGACGCCGCGGGCCCGGGGTCCTCAGCGCCTGCGCCCGCCCTTATAAGGCCGACGCCGCGCCGCGCCGCCGTAGAGGCCTTGTTCTCCCCCTTTCTCCTCCGGCCGGCCTGGGTGCTCCGCTCTTGGCAGCCTCCAGCCCGCCGTCGGCTCGAGACCGAGCACCGTGAGTAGCCGCCGACCGAACGCGAAGGGGCGGTGGTGCCGTGGATTGCGGGCTGGGCGGCCGCCCGAGGCGGGAGGCGGGAGGCACCTGGGCCAGGCCTCCCTCAGGCCCAGCGCGCCCGTCGCCGACCCTGTTCCCGGGAGGTGCCGGCGAGCCCTCTCCCGGCCGCGCGTCCTCACGACGCCTCGGGGGCGCTGGGGCGGCCGGGAGAAGGTGCGAGCCGGGCCGGAGAGTGGCCCCTCCTCGCAAGGGGCGAGGGTCCGCCTGCCTGCGCGGAGCTCGGCCGCGAGGCCCAGGCTGCGGCGCGGGGCCTCCGTTGGCCGGGGGCCTGCGGGCCTCGGGGACCGCGTGGGGGTGGGGGCGGTGGCGGGGCTCTCGGCGGAGGCCCCCGGGCCGGCGTGGGCGTGCGTGCCTGTTTGTTGTCTTGGCGTCCCGAAGGCGCGTGGCGGTGGGAGCCCGGGAGCGCTGGGTGGTTTTCGCTCCCATCTTTTTCCCTCTTCCTTGTGTCTGGCGTGACTGGCCACAGTAAGCTGTGGCTACCTGCTTGGGCCGCACGTTTGCCCGGCAGGCCGCCTGCTGCTTCAGAATATTTCTCTCCATTATTTTGCCACAGCTTGGAGTTGCTGAAACAACTGTTGAAATAGCCAGATGTTCTCGTCATCGTGGTGTGACTTTTAGGAGGCCTAACTCTTTCGAAGCCAGGCTGCTTTTAAGTTTTAACGGGGATAGGACGTTCACCTGGATAAGGATCTCAGGTTTGGGTTTTGGGGTCATGAATTTTTCACCAGAGCGTCACGATAGAATGTATCTGTGTCATAGAGCAACGTAGAGTTCTCCATTCTGCTCTCAAAAAAGTGTCAACAATTCGGGTCACTGAAAACACTGGTTTCTCTTATGTTGTTGATAGAATCTGTTTCATGCCAGTAATGGAAGGTGATTGATTTTCAAGATCAGAAGCTTAAGGAATTGTCTTGAAAGCATGTCCAATCAGAATCTCGTCCATTATCATCATTACAGTTTTGTCCTGAATTCCAACTCTATGACAGTAAAAAACGAAAACAAAACGACCCTTTGAAGTATTAAGTTTGGGATCACAAAGTGAATTCGATTACAAATGAACCCATTGCCTCCCTGCTTATTTAATAAGATCTCAACTCCCTTAAGAGTAATATAATACCGGAATTTGACTATGACTAAGCAGATCTGGTTATTTACCAACAGTTACTTGAAAGCAATATGAAATGGTCATTGTGCTCACAAGTAATTTTATCAATTGTATTGCCAAGCTTGCCTTTCTGTAGTAGTGCTGATTGCAGCACTATGGGATATAAAAAGAGCATAGAATGTTTTGTAGTTAAAAATTGGATTCACACTAAAATATTTTTGGGAGGGATACCTTTTGTTATTGTCTTGTCACAGGGAAGGTCCTCTGCTCTGGGCCCTTCTCCATTGAATAGGACAACTGCATTATTGGCAAGCACTAAGCAACATGGAGGAACAGACATATTTGTGAACTGAAAAGTGAAATCTGATTCTCTCCAGCCCTGGACCAGTGAGAGCAGGATATTGCAGTGGCTGATTTTAAAACAGAGCTTTACCTTTTTTTGCTTCCTTTCTCTAACAGCTTATTTGGGTAATAGAGATAATTGTCTAAGAAAAGTGGAATGAATATTTTAACTGATTTAATGGGTTTGGAATCTTTGATCCTAAAATAGGTGCAGTGAATATTTTAAATGGCGAATTCTACACTCTAGAGTTAATAGGGCCATTGCAGGATTATGAATACCTGAGAAGCATGGGCCTGTAAAATATTTATTTGAAATTTGAAGAGATTGTAAAGTAATGTTTAGAGTCGGGTATTGCTGCTCTTCCTACTTCCCCTAAGAATCTGAAGATAAGAAATTGATGGCTTGGAACTTTTCATTTTAAAGAAGTGGGGTTTTTTGGTTTTGCTAGAACTCAAGTCCTTTGTAGTTAATTGCTTAATTTTTATCTAAGAGGTATCTTTTTCCCAGTCTGAGGTAATAAATACATTTTTGAAGCTAGTAACAGGTTATTTCTCTGAGGATTTTATTTTAGCAGGAGAACTCAAATTTGGACACCTGGACAGTCAGTAATGGAAGATAAAAAAGGCTGTTAAATTTAAGTACTTTTAGTTTAGCAGATGAGATTGACATTTGTTTGTCCTTAAATATATTATTATCTTCTATATTTTACATTGATGCAAACATAAAATAAGAATATTCTCATAACACTCCTCAGATCTGAACTCATTTTTTACTGGTAAGTCTCACTATTGGAACATTTGTATCTTACTTGGTAACTTCATTTATTTTGGACTTTGCAGGAGGTTTATTGTGACAGTTAACTATTCAGATGAGAGTAGTCAGCATTCAGTGACAGCAGAAAGGCAGGCAAATGGGTGCTGGGTGACGTAGTTGGTTAAGCCTCTGACTCTGAATTTTGACTCCAGTCCTGGTCTCAGGGTGGTAGGATTGAGTCCTGCGTGGGGCTCCCTGTCAGCACAGAGTCTGCTTAAGATTCTCTCCCTCTGCCCCTCCCCTGCATGCATAAGTGTGTGTATGCATCCTCTAGAGCTCTCTCTTTAAAATCTCTCTCTCTCTCTTTTTTTTTTTTTTAAGGTTTTATTTATTTATTTGGCAGAGCACCAGCACAGGGAGCGGCAGGGAGAGGGAGAAGCAGACATCCTACTGAACAGGGAGCCCGATGTGGGGCTCAACTCCAGGACCGTGGGATCATGACCTGAGCTGAAGACAGATGCTTAACCAACTGAGCCACCCAGGCGCCCCAAAATAAAAAAGCTTTAGAAAAAACACCAGCAACAACAAAATGCAGGCTCAGGCTGAATAGTTTATTTTAAATATATCTTACATTAAAAATACAGAATGTAACTCTAAAATTTATACCAGTAATAAGTTCAGTAGGGCAAGCCTTAAAATTAAAAGCTTGTATTCCTAGGAGTTACACTTTGAAAAAATTGATAGCAATACTTCTATGCTAGCCTGGGAATAACCACTGGCCGTGTTTTACAGGATTATATATATACTACAGGTCGTTAGGATTTTATAGTTAATATGTTAGATGTCTTTTAACAACAGACTAGTTGATGAAATGTAAAAAAGTAGTATCTCTTATATTTCAAATTCAGTGTAGTACCTTTTTTTTAGATGCCTTCAATTAAGTTGCAGAGTTCTGATGGAGAGATATTTGAAGTTGATGTTGAAATTGCCAAACAGTCTGTGACTATCAAGACCATGTTGGAAGGTAAGTTTATTAGAAAACCTGAGACAGGGGAAAGAGGAAGTAATGTTTAGTTGGAGGTAACCTGTGAACATTGAAGTTAAACAAGTCACGATTTGTCATTAAATGCTCAAGAGTATGAAGGGGTAAAGTTTACATTTTTTGAATTAAAGAATTAACTGCATCTTTTTGATAGAGGATATTTTCTGCATTGTCTGAATTAATGGATTTTTTTTCATTACTAAATAAATAAGATCATAAGCTAATATTGAAGTGATTTCTAAGCATCAGACAATGGCCTAATTATCAAGTGAATTTGGATTCACAGTTTCTAATGAGAAAAATAAAAGGCTCTGGAAAAGAGATACATTCCTATATGATATCTAAATAGAGTCCTTTGTTTCAACAGAGAAGTAAGCTGAGTAGATGGTAAACTGAGATGTCCTTTTTTTTTTTTTTGACCGAGTTTTTCCTTTTGTCCATTTTGTCATTCCCCTGAAACTGCTGCAAAGCATATACATGGCACATTGAAGAATTAAGGTTAGAAAACAGGCTCTGAAACATTTCAGAACTTTACTAGTTAAAATGAATGTTTTCTTAACATTATTACTGGATTGGTGGACAGTAATAGTATATGGAGACATTACAAATCAATTTCTAGCATTTTTTACTGGTAAGTCTCTTTTTACTGGTAAGTGAAAAAAAATTAACAGTAATAAGGATGTTAAGTACTCAAATATCAAAGGTTTTTATTTAGCTTATACTTAAGTGAAAAGTGCAGTGAAAGGAAGGTGAGTGAGAAATAGTCTTTGCTCTTGAATTTGTAAACTAGGAGGGGAGAAGGACACCAAAGAACACAAACCGTCACACGGTGTAATTAGTGCGTTAGTAGAGTGTGCCAAGTGGTACTGGTGGAACGTCTTGGCTGATGTTACTTTTCAAGCTTGTGGAGAGACTACACTGGGTAGCAGTAGTGATGTGATATTTCAGTTCTAGTAAAATTAGAATGTTTTAGGAGATGATTCTGAGGTAAAGTAGACAAGATGTGTTCTAGGAAAGTAGAGGTTTTTATTTGGGGTTTATTGTTATAGAATGAGATTGTGATACTGTAGTTGGTAGATCTGAAGAATGGGTTTGAGAGAAATGGAAAGAAAATGACTTCTTAGGTATGTTTACTTAACCCCTCCCTGCCCCAAGAAGATTTTTGTAATAATCTATGTGGCTCTTGGTCCAGTCTTGGTGGACTGCTGGAGATACATAGTTTGTGTAGTGGGTTATAGGAGTGTTTATGGGAGTAAATGAGATTGGCAGTCAGCCATATTGGAACGGGAGGCAGGTGGTGTCAAGTGAGTAGAAGTCAGAAGTGGAAGATGAGTGGAGTAAGATTTGTGGAAACCAAGGGACGAGGGAGGCATTTTGAGATGACCAGAATGATTATCAGATTCATATACTATACTCTGGTCATTTGAGATTTCACAGTAAGTTAGAGCATTACTTACTGCGTTTATTAGGTATGGTAGAGGCAAAAGCTAAATTGCAGAGGGTGTGTCTTCTGTTTTCTAAGCTGGTGACTTCTGTTTGCTGATAAAAGCTGAACGTGTAACTCTTTTTTGGTAATTGGTACCACTCCTGTGGCACTTACAGTCCTGTATCCTGATAACTTACAAAAATAGATCACTTCTATTAAGTTGTAAACCCCTTGGTACATCCCACAGTCACTGTTCATCAAGTACCTGTTGAATGAAGAACTATGGTATGGTCACTAATAAAGAGTGTGAAAGCAATCCAAGTGTCCCTAAAGGCAGGTGAGTAAGGCATTACCTAGAAGGTGTAGAAACTGATACCAAAATTGCTGCCTGAACTCTTGCTTTGGCAATGGAAGTGTTCTTTATTTCATCTTAGTTGGTGTCTGGCACACTAATCTGTCCTGTGCTGCTTCAAAGAAGCATTTGCCATGTAGGAACGTAGGGCTCCTTGAAGGTTTTCCAGGCCTCTTTAGATCACTGAAGCAAGTGGAGTGATAGCAACAGTTATATGATTCTTTTCTTCCATAGCCTTTGGGCATTAGAGGTGAATGACTTTAAGTACCAGTGGTACTTAAAGAATATAGAATTCTAGCCTCTTCAGAATTAGCGTCTATTGAATTTGGCAACTTAACTGTTTTTCTTATTTTTGATTATGGGTTTTTTTGTGACTTAAAACAAAAATAAAACCTAATCACAGGATAATCAGAAGTGAAAATCTCAGCATGTGTACATGTGAGTTGACTGATTTGTTTAGGTCCAGGATGTGGTATCAGGATACAGGTGTCTTTCAGAAGTCTTTGAAACTAAATAGCTTAAAGGAATGACTATTGATACTTGTGCATTCAGTCTAAAAGTAGAAAGGAATTGCACATCCTTGGTTTAAATGCTAGAGAAGTGATCCTTCAGTTGATCCTACAGTTGTACTGTAAGGTCCTTATTTTTAATGTGACTTAAGCCTTTCTTCCATATAATGTTTGGATCTAAACAAGTTAGTCTTCTGTATTATGTTTCCTCTACTATCTCAAATTCCCAAACATAAGTATTTTATATAGTGTAACTTCATTTTCTCCCCCAGATTAAAAATACTTCATACTAGTACAGGAAAAGCAAAAGTGGCTTAGTCAAAATTGACACACTCATTTTTACAGTTTTACTCTTAGATTGAGATGGGATCAAGGAACAACATTGGTAGAAAGGAGGAGGGGAAATGAATGATCCATCTATACAGGAAAATAGGATTCTTTTTGAATATACTCTAATCTTTACCACTCCAGTAAAATTGCCTGTTAAGCTCATTGACCTCCATGTTGTCAAGTGCATAGTCTGATTTCTCATCTAGACCAATTGACACCATTTGATCATCCTCTTCTACATCCGACTTCCAGGATACTTTACTTGTCACTTCACTCAGAGCTTTGGTGTCTTCCTATCTTTAAAGCCCGTAGTTCCTCACGGCTGGCTTAATCATTGGACGTCTTCATCATATTCATACTCCTTCATTCCTTTGGTCTTCTCATCTAGCCTGATAGTGTTGTAAGCCATCTAAACACCAATTCCCAAAACTACCTACAATTCTGTGTCTTCTTTTTATTTTTATTTTTATTTTTATTTTTATTTTTTCTCTCTTTTGATTTTTAGACTTGGCATATTTAACTGCTTGGTCTACCCTTGGTTATCTAATAGGTACCTAGACTCAATAAGCTAGAGTTCTTAATTCCCAGCCCTTCAAAATAACAGTTCTCTGACAGCCTTCTGCCTATCAGTTATTGGCAACTCCATTGGCAGTTTCATCTAGTTCCTTACGTCATAAACCTTCGTCTTCCCTGACTCACATTCTATTTCCCATCCATTGCCTCTGCCATCAAAATGCATACAGAATTGAATCATTTCTTCTTCCGTAGCTGTAAACCTGTACAAGTCACCATCTTGTGCTTGGATTATTGCCAGCCCCATAGTAGATTTCCATCTTTTCTCTGCCACTCTCTACCATCTCTTCCCAATACGGTAGCCAAAATGCATGGGGCCCTGTGACCATCAGGTCCCCTGTCACTGGTCTCATCTACTCCTTTCACCCTTGCTAAACCTGCTGTAGTAACACTAGATTCCTTTAGTGTTATTGGAACATGCCAGAGCATCCTATCACAAGGACTTTGCGTTTGTCATTTCCTCTACTTAGGTGTTTTCTCTCCTTTAGGATTTTACTACGGTGTCATCTTGTCACTGAGACATCTTGAGCAGTTCTGTCTAAAATTGCAACAATTCTTTGTATCCTCTATATTCACTGCTCACTCTCCACTGCCAAGGACACCTGTTACACATCAGGAACTCAAATGGTTTGACTCAATGCTGGCCATGTCAGCATAACTGGTACTCTGCTACCACCAATATAGTGCTAAAGTAACTTTGGCCTCTAATCTTCATACTTACTAACAAATAACTTTGAGCAGCTCTTTTTTAGTCATAATAGAGACTGAAGGACAAACAAACCCATTTAGCATGAAAATACACTCTTATTTAGAATCTTTAACAGGGATTTTAATTTTAAGGGTTTTTTTGTTTTTTGTTTTGTTTACCAGTCACTTTGAGAATATGAAAGTTAGGCTTTTTACCAGGACAATCTATAGATTCACAATTATGGATAATATGTGATGAATAACACTAACAGGTATACACTGAAACAGAGTCCCTCAGCCCACATTATTAACTTTTATTATTATTATTAACCCTACACATGATACTGTTAACAATTCCATATGTATCCTTCTGGAAATACTTTAAATATATGTGTATACCCATTTTTATTCAGTAACATTTATTTTCTTATACCTGGCTTTTAAAAACTCTAATCCTGGAATCATACCCAGTATGTATGGCTCTGCTTGCCTTATTTTTGTTTGTCAGTGGCTGCATGATTTGTGTGTGTGTGTATATCTCTTTGGGCTTCAGATTTTAATAGACTGAGATTCTGTTACTTGAAATACTTTTTATTTTAGTGTTATTTTTCTAAATGCAGCCCATCTAGAGAGTTTGGTATAAAGAGGAAGACTAGGAGTCTGGCTTTGATCCCCCCCACCCCACCCCAAAGTCATCTCAATCTCACTTAATTAGGTTACTTTTCTTCCTCTTTAAGGATTCTGTTTATGTAATATTCCTGTATTTGTCTAGTAACACAGTTTTATAGTTTTAGGTGGTTTATGGACCACTTACTAGGAACCGCTAATTTTAAATGCTTATAAGAGACTATTTCTTAGTAAAGTACTTTTCAAGGACTTTTAGACAATGTTTTACAAGGTACTTGTTTGACATGTCTGGTTGGTGTCGATCTTACAATAGAATTAGGAAATAATGGCAACTCTTCATATAATTTTCTTAGATTTGGGAATGGATGATGAAGGAGATGATGACCCAGTTCCTCTACCAAATGTTAACGCAGCAATATTAAAAAAGGTAAGGTAACAAACTGTGTGCTTGAATATGTACTTTTCTTTTGTCACTTAACATCCTGATGATCTTCCTATACTGCTACATAGGTAGCTTCATTACACAGACGGATTATGATTCTAAATGTTTGTTGTATTTATTTAAACAGGCCCTGAGAATATTTGAGTTGTGCAGTTTATTTATTTGAGTAGGCTCCATGCCCAGTGTAGAGCCCAATATGGGGCTTGAACTCACCACCCTGAAATTAAGACCTGAACTGAGATCAAGAATTGGACACAACTGACTGAGCTACTCAGGCACCCTAGGTTGTGTAGTTTTTTTGATTAACACATTTAAATTACTGAAATAATAATAGTATGTGCTTAGCAAAAAGGAAAAAATTGTCAAGGGGAGCTTGAGAACAAATGTACCCTCACCATTGCTCACCTTACCTTATATTTAAGCATAAAAGGCTCTTTACATTGAATCAAATTTAGTGTTTCAGGGCACAAGGCTCCTTAACAGAGCCAGCTATTCAATTGGATGTTCATTTGGAGAAAGACCACTCAGTTTTTACAAGGTAGAGGAAATTAGGATTAGAGATGGGAATGGTTGGTTCCATTTGGCCCCTTTCTCAGAGATTTTCAGAAGTCATTGCCCATATGCAGTTTCATCTCCTGCTTTCTCGTGACCCTGGTGTGAAATGCAGCTATGCTGTATATTTTTTCATATCTTACCATGATTGGCTATTAACAGTTCTTTTAATTGCCCTCGAGTGGGTAAAAAGTGATTCTCTAAGCATGAACAATTTTTACATATGTTACTGGCCATTTATATTTTCTGCTTTGTTTTCCTTTGCACATCTTTCTGATGGACTTAAAAAAATTGTTATAAAATATACATAACATAAAAATTACCACTCTGGGCAATTCAGTGGCATTAAGTACATTTGTATTGCTGTGCAATTACCACGACTCACCATCTCCACAAATTTTTCATTATTACAAACTGAAACTATGTACCCATTAAACAAACAATAACTCCTCAATACTCCTACCTCCAGCCCCTTGTAACTAACCACTATTCTATTGTCTGTCTATATGAATTAGACTGTTGTCGGTATCTCCTATAAGTGGGATTATACAGTATTTGCCTTTTTTTTGTCTGGCTTATTTCACTTTGCAAAATGGTTTCAGGATTCATCCATTTTGTAGTTCAGTGGGCTTTTTTACAAGAGTTGTTTATATAGTGTTTCTATTACTTTGCATTGTCTTACCTCATTTATAGTATTCTATGGTTTAGAAGCTTTATATTTTATCTTCTGGGTATTGTCTTGGAGTTAACATTCTATTTTATACTAACGCAAAATGCATCTGATGTTTGCACTCATTCAAATGCCAGATATTTTTTAGGTGCTGGCGATATAGCAGTGAACCAGAGACTAAATCTCTACCCTTAGGAACTAACATTCTAAAGGTGTGGGGGAAATGTATAATGTAAGAAATATGTCAGATGGAAAAGCTGTGGAGTATAAGTGGGTTGGTTGGTGGAGAATTACCTATTTTTAAGATAAAAGTGGTAGGGGAATCCCTTCCTGAGAAGTTGATCTTTAAACAAAGACATTAATTAATATGTAGGGGAAGAGAATTCTGGGCAATGAGAGCAAGTGCAGTGACCCTAAGACAAGAGCATGCTCTACCTTTTGAGGAAAGGAAGGGAGGCAAGTGTGGTGACTAGAGCATAGTGAACAAGCAAAGAATTAGTAAGAAGGACAGGGTTGATGGGCTGGGTGATTATAGAGCCACTTCTGAGAGAAAGTTTTTTTTAACCTATTTTCATTATTAAGTCTTAAGAATGTTTAAGCTTATGTATTGAATAATTGCATGATCTAAAACATAAAAGTATACAGTAAAATCTCCCATTCTTATCTCTATCTGACCTGAAACCCTCTCAAGTAATGATAATCAACATTCATTTCATACATCCTCTTTTAAGAGTTTTTTTTTAATCCCTACATAAGCAAATATTGATAGCTTTTTTTTATACAACTAGAATAATTCTTAAAAAGGCATTATTTCTTTATTTTTTTTTATTTTTTATGATAGTCACACAGAGAGAGAGAGAGAGAGAGGCAGAGACATAGGCAGAGGGAGAAGCAGGCTTCATGCACCGGGAGCCCGACGTGGGATTCGATCCCGGGTCTCCAGGATCGCGCCCTGGGCCAAAGGCAGGCGCTAAACCGCTGTGCCACCCAGGGATCCCTGCATTGTTTATTTCTTTAAAACTCCTAGCTTGGCTTATCCTTCTAAAAATAGTTCTTTCCTTTTTTTTTTTTTTTTTTTTTATATCCTGGCAGTATAATTTCTCAGCTCTGCCATTTTTTTTTCAGCTTTGTTTATTTCTCCAGCATTATATACTCTAAAGAAAATTTAGTCATACAGAAAGTGATATTATACAGCAAACACCCATTTACCTATCACCTAGATTCTACAACTTGTAATACTTTCAGTGTTCATTTTGGTCTTAATGATGGTACTTGTGATCTAACCAGCTTCCTGAAACTTGATCTGTTTATTCTCCTACTAAGGGAACATGTCGGCTTTTCTGGTATCCTTATACCCAGTAGTCTCATGCATATGTGAAGGATATTTAGAATTGCTTGGTGATATTGTATCCTTGCCTTCATTAGGTAGTTGCTAGATTACTTTTGAAAGGGGTTATGCCAATTTACACTCTCTAGTATAAGAATTCATGTTATCCTCACACTGTTGACAGTGATGAGTATCAAAATCTTGATTCTTCCCCCCCCCCTTTAGTCATTCTAAAGTAGGACCTGACTAGACTGTTGATTTTTTTTTTTTGCATCTAATAATACTGAGCATTTTCTCTTTTTTGAGTATTCAGATTTCTTTTGTGAGTAGCCTGTTCATATCTGTAGCCCATATCTTTGTAGTGATTTTCTTTTTTTTATTAAGTAAGCTCTATGCTTGACATGGGCATCCTGAGATTAAAAGTCACATGCCCTACTGACTAATCCAGCCAGGTTTCCCGCTTTGTATTCTTTTTTACGATTTATTCTAGAGAGTAATCATTGCTGGTTGTTCCTGTTGCACGTATTTTCTATTCATTATCCTGTCTGACTTCATGTCTCTTTTGCACAGGAGCTTTTTTAATGTGGTCACGTATAGTAATCTATCTGCATGGTTTGCTGTTCTCTAAGATTTTCTAGCCTCAAGGGTTGTGAAGATTCTTCAAGCTTCAGTTTTCCTTTTCAAGCCTGGCCACTAATTTGGCCATTCAAGTTAGCTTCTATCTAGTTCTTAGCCCAGTGTAGGAATAACCTTGCCCCAGTAGTGGAATGAGTACCTCGTGATATAGTGCCACAGAGAAATGAACTTTGTTACAGGTCATTCAGTGGTGCACCCACCACAAGGATGACCCCCCTCCTCCTGAGGATGATGAGAACAAAGAAAAGCGGACAGATGATATTCCTGTTTGGGACCAAGAATTCCTGAAAGTTGACCAAGGAACACTTTTTGAACTTATTCTGGTATGTTTTTAATGCATACTTTAAAATATCTCTAGTTCAGCACTTCTAAGACTTGTAAGAGTTTAGTTTGCATTTCTAAGAGAGTTTAACTTGTTAAATTCATTGTTACTAAATTTTAATTCTCTAAACTCAAATGCAGTGCTGTATTTAAATTCATACATTAACAATCACATTAAATATAAATGGATTTAAACACAAAGAGAGTACAGATTGTCACCTTTGAATTAAAAAATATTTCAGCTATGCTCTCCCCAAAATACCTGCTTTATGTTTTATTTTTATTTTTTGAAGATTTTATTATTTGGAGAGTGAGAGAGCATTAGCAGGGGAGAGCAGCAGAGGGAGAGGGAGAAGCGGACTCCCTGCTGAGTAGGAAGGCCAGTGTGGGGCTTGATCTCAGGATGCTGGGATCATGACCTGAGCCTAAGGCAGACAACACTTAACCAGGGAGACAAGACTTAACCAACCAAGCCACCTAGGCACTGCCCCCAAAACACCCACTATAATGACACTCTTAGTTTTAGAGGGTGGAAGAAGATTAAATTATGCAAATAGTAATCAAAAGAAAACTACAATGATGTGTTAAAAGTAGATTTCCGAGTTAAAAATATCACCAGGATTAAAGAGGGTTGTTGCATAATGGTAAAGAATCAGTCCATTGTTAAGACGACATAACAATCCTAAATGTTTATCTGTCTAAAGGCAGAATTTCCAAAAAGTGAAACAAAAACCAGTAGAACTCAAAGGATAGATATACCCACCATCTTCTGTCTCTCCTTAATTGATAATACAAATAGAATGAATAGGGATATAGAAGATTCAGGTAACACTACTGGCCAACTTGACCTGATAGACATTTATAGAACATTAAATCTCATTACAGCAGAATACTTTTTCAAGTATGTACTATTAAATTAAGATAGACATGTTAGAAATAAAAGCAAGTCTCAGATTTGAAAGAACTCAAGGCACACATAGTGTTTTCTGATTGCAGTGAAATCAAATTAGAAGTCTGTAACAAAGCTCTCTGGAAAATCCTAAGTATTTGAAAACAAGCACTTCACAGTAACACGAGTCAAAGAAGAAATAGAAAATTAGAAGCAAGAATTGGAAATTTTACACCAGAAAGTATTTTGATCTAAAGGGAAATTAAACCCAACACAAGAGAATTTGTGAGACGTAGCTAAAGTAGTATTCAGAGGAATACTACTTGATAGCACTAGAGCACACCTATATTGGAAAAGAAGAAAAGTGTCAAATCAGTGATCTAAGCTTTTACCTTAAACTAGTCAGAGATGAAATTAAACTCACAGAAGAGAATATTAAAGAGCAGAAACCTGTAAAGCAAAAAATAGTAAAGAAAACCAAAGAATCCAAAAGCTCATTCTTTGAGAAGATCAGTAAAATGTAATGTTATTGCTTCTGTTTCTTTAAATATTTTTGTCAAGATTTGCTATGTGGTGCTTCTGTGCACAGAGCGCACACATACACACACCCACAAGTAGTGACCATTCTTGAGCATTTGAGGTGGTGTATGGTTTACTTAAGGCAGCAGCAGGACTCCATATTACAGAAGGTGTAACAAAGGGTTGTATGAAAATATTTCACAAAAGCATCTGATTTTCCCTTTAATTTCACAAAATTAACTAGCATTTTAAGTTTAATTACATATGGATTGGCAGTTGCTAACTTTGGATTTAGTTGAAAACATCAACTATATAATGAAAACAACCATCACATTCCAGGCTGCGAACTACTTAGACATCAAAGGTTTGCTTGATGTTACATGCAAGACTGTTGCCAATATGATCAAGGGGAAAACTCCTGAGGAGATCCGTAAGACCTTCAATATCAAAAATGACTTTACTGAAGAAGAGGAAGCCCAGGTAGGTTGCTCACAGCTTGTTTCTAATCACATGCTTTAAAAAAAAAAAAAAAAAGAGTAAAACTCAGAACGTACCTGGAGAGGATGTGTCTCTATCAGGGAGTCTTGACTTTACTTGAAAGATGATAAACTAGGTACCTCTGTGTCATAAAAATATTCTTGTTGAGAGACTGGTCTGTCTGTGATTCTAAATACTTGCATGCTCCCATTCTTGTATGAGCATAAGAACAATTAGCAGCCATAGGTGTTCTTTGATACTTCCTCCTTCACAGTTACTAGTTTTGTCACCTGGAGCTTACGTGTAAGCCATAAATATTTGACTTCAGAAAAGCAAGCACTGTGGCTAGTGTACTGCCAGGATACTTGAAAGAAAGCAACTTAGTGAATGGGGGAAGAAACAAAAGAGTAGATCAGAATGTTGACACAGCTACAAACTGAAAGTATTTAAATTGGCTGTTAGTTCTGGTGACTGAAGTTTTAATTGCCCATTGCCTTTGCTTTTTTGATAATTTCAGCAGGGCAGAATAAAAACCTGGGGAGGCAAAGGAGGGTAAGGAAGTGTACTTGTACCCTCGTATTTTTCTAGTTTTCCGTCTGTCCCTTGGTAACCCTCCTCACAAGCTCTTAATGAATCATGAGGGTAGTAGTCTTAAGAAAGGCGGCTTAAGGTACTTCCTTATATCTGTCTCTTCTAGGTACGCAAAGAGAACCAGTGGTGTGAAGAGAAGTGAGATGTTATGCCTGACACTGTAACACTGTAAGGATTGTTCCAAATACTAGTTGCACTGCTCTGTTTATAATTGTTAATATTAGACAAACAGTAGACAAATGCAGCAGCAAATCAGTTGTTTTAGCAGAATATTGTCCTCCTTGCATGTGTAGTTTGAGTACAGATTCCAAACTTATGGCTGAGTTTCTTCTAGTATGATCGAAAGTTTCTTTTTTTCCTTGCTCTTAATAAACTGAACTGTGGGTTCTCTGTAGAAGGTGGCATTTTGGGCTTTCCCTCTCTTTGTAAAGCGATTTCTGCCTAGTTTATTGTCTGGTTAACTTTAGTTTAATGACCTTTTAAAAGTTGGCATTGTAAATAAAACAAGTTGAAAAAAGTTTTCTGAAATAGAATTAACAACGTATTATCTTTATTCATGAGTTGGAAACTGGAAAAAGGCTACTTGAGGTAAATGTTTTGAGTGGGGTTATTAGGATGTCTTCCAACTTCCTGGAGTCAAGGAGTACCACTGGTATTGATGAGCCTGTATGTAGCTGGGCTCCCTTAATTGGATCTAAAGACTTGTTTTTGCATTTTTAATCCTTAGCTTTGAATACATTGGCTAGAGACTCAGTTACTACTCAGTTTGTGGTTTTGGGGGAAATTTAACTAGCCAGTCTGTTAGCTTTTCAATTAAAAAAGGCAAATAACCCATGTAGTATGTCATCTTTTTATCATCAGTTATCCCATGTGGGGGAAACTTCACACTACTTGCATGTAAAAAAAATTAATTTAACCTTTAACATTAAAGTGTCTGGCAAAACCTAGGAGTATCCATCATGAATGCAAGATTCAATAAAAAGTAAGTTACACAGTAGGTGGTAAATGGTTTGCTTTTGTGTAAATTAACTGTGTCTCTTCACTTATTATGAAATGAGTTAAATATATATGTATGGTTGTGTAGCTGGAGACAGCTTGCAAGGAAGTTCATGTATGAGCTCACTGGAGGCTGCTGACCTAACACTTGGGTTCTGATAGACTTCTGTCTCCTGATTGTCATGATCCAGTTCACTGGAGCCAATGCTTCAGTTCTTAACTGGTGTACGTGGCCTCACAGAATGGCCCTGCCATTGTTTCCAGCCTCTGCCCTATAGTAGAATTAAGTTTTCTTGGTGGCTTAAGATGGCCCACAAATTGTTCTTTTTTCTGTCCTCTGTGCTCCTTTTTTCCTGCTTTCCCATTTAGCATCATCTGTGTTCACATGTAGTCTTACTGCATTCTCTTCATGTTTACTATGAACTGTTTCAGCTCAGATTATTCGCTGACATTAGTTTGCCTTTATACTTTACCTCTCATTTGCTCCAAATCTATCTTATTTAATAAAGTCCCATATACTGTCTCACATGAATTCCTATTTGTGGTCTGTACCAGAGATTGCAGATTGCAAACTACAGCCCTTGTGTGGGTGAGATCCAGCACACAGCCTGTTGTTTTTGCAGTTTCTGAGTTTAAAATGGTTTTATGTTATTAAAGGATTATTTAAAAATCAATGCAGGACATGGTATTTGACTAAAAAGCCTAAAATGTTTCCCTCTGGCCCTTGACAGAAAAAGTTTGCCAACCCTTATGACTACTTCTGGATCCATGATTCCTTTTATTCTCAGGAATTAAGCTTGTTTTCCATTTGTCTTGGGTTCACTTGGGGAGGTAGCAGAATTCAGTCCTAGCTGGAGTGTCTTTATCGGCTAATTCCCACCATCATGGTCAGTTCTTGAAAAAACTTAATCACCCCCAGCAAGATCTCTAGCAAGATCATGAAAAACCAAATTCTTAACTGAAAGTTCAGGATTGTTAACATATGTCTCATTTAGTTTAGAAAGGAACAAAACCTATTGCTGTTAGTTCTCAATCTGTATAACCCCCAAGAATTGTTGGAATTACAGGACTAAATAGCATTACCCCTATTTAAAGGACACTGGGATCTTTTTGATAAATGGGTGAGACTGAGCGGACAGACAGTATAGTAGTTAAGATTTTTGTTCCCTTCCTGATTTCCTTATAGACTGTGGCCCTAAGCTTTAAACAAGACATCCTGATAGTCTTAAACTCTCAGGTTTTATAGAGTTCTGACAGCTCATCTCAGAGAAAATAGGCCATTTGTGGACATCATGTGCCACGTAAGTCATAGATGGGGTGTCAAGAGGCACTTCAGGCTGGCTACACAGGCCTATTCCCTGCCTGCCCTATTCCCTGCTAGATGCTCACTTTTTCTTTAATACTTACCAAGAGTTTTCTAGGCCCTCACCTTACCCTGGGAAAGCAAGTGGCTCTTTGCCATTATCTACAGTAGCCAGACCTATCTCCAGAGATATACCCTTTCCCACCCTCTCATTTCCCAGCTGCCCTAAATCAATACCGTGGCATGAAGTCCTGTTGTGAGGCCAGACTCCTACTTCTGCCTCTTAGTGCCCTTGTGGCCTGGGGTAAGTTAGAAATGGTAGCTACATGCAGAGTGGTGCTTTTGGTGATGAACATTCTTCTGGGACAGTTCTTTGGCTTCTCAGCTTTTCTTTGACTGTCACTTAAAATTGAGAGTAAACTAAACTCCTGAGTGTTAGTCTATTCCTTTTTCCCTCACATTATCATGGATTAAGCATATGCCCCCTCAAACAGATTCTAATAATTCTTACATTGTAGAAGCAAGTTTTATATTTGAAGTGCCATTCTATTAGCTTGCCTTCATGAGGTGCCTTGGGTATTGCTTTGCAATTTTTAAATTTTTTCCAAAGATTCACAAACTCATCCTAGTAAGTTAAAGATTCCTGAACAGCATTATAGCTGTGATGTTGATTCTGCACCTGTTGGAACACACCAGCTGCTGGAATTAAACAAGATCTTTAATTTGGTGGACTGTTAGGACCGCATCCTGGTAATATGAAGTAATGGTAATGCTGAGTTTAGACTGGATCTAGCTGAAGAAGGCAGCTAGTAGCAGTCACAATGAGCATGTGACTCAGGGCAGGCAGATACTCTAAACGACATGGTCTCTTAGTTTGCTTACACAGTGGCCATCCTGTAGTTTGTTTACTGATCCCAAGGTAAATTAAGAAACGAGGTAGGTTACCTAGACTCTTAACAGGTCAATTTATACAGATATAGGAAGTGACTTCCATGAATTAAGAACAGAGAGAGGGATCCCTGGGTGGCGCAGTGGTTTGGCACCTGCCTTTGGCCCAGGGCACGATCCTGGAGACCCGGGATCGAATCCCACATCGGGCTCTCGGTGCATGGAGCCTGCTTCTCCCTCTGTCTGTGTCTCTGCCTCTCTCTCTCTCTCTCTGTGACTATCATAAAAAAAAAAAAAAAAGAAAGAGCAGCTGACCTCTTGATCTGAGCACTGTTCACCTTAGCCGTGGCAAAAGAAGTGCATTTATCTTTTAAAGCTCTTTGTTTTTTTTTAAAAGATTTTATTTATTCATTAGAGACAGAGGCAGAGACACAGGCAGAGGGAGAAGCAGGCTTTATGCAGGGAGCCTGATGCAGGACTTGATCCCAGGACCCTGGGATCATAGCCTGAGCCGAAGGCAGATGCTCAACTGCTGAGCCACCCAGGTGTCCCTTAAAGCATAACTTCTGCCACTACTTGTGAGAAGAAACTAATTTGATTTCAGAAGTCATTTTGGTTTTGGTTGGGAATGGAGGAATGCCAAGGTGAGGGGGGAAGCAGTTCTCAGTCTGGAACTGCCAGCAAAAAGTTGAGTATCAGTTGGTTGGCTAGAGAATATAGGCTGGAATGAAATAGTGCTGGATTAGTGATAGAATTTTAGTGATGGTCCAGGAAGAGAGTTCATCAATCCCATGTCAGGCAGTGCAGTTCTTGAATGGTTGAACAAAAACATTTTTTAGTATTCTACTAAAGGACTGTGACAGGGGGTTTTATAGTTGGAGTTCTAATTGATGCTTTTGTTGACTCTTGTTAAAAATCACTCTCTAGGAGTGCCTGGGTGGCTCAATTGGTTAAGCGTCTACCTTAGGCTCAGATCATGGTTCTGGGGTCCTGGGATTGAGCCCCTTGTAGGGCACCCTGCTCAGCAAGGAGTCTGCTTCTTGCTCACTCTCTGTCAAAGAAATAAATAGAAAATTTTTTAAAAAAAGAAATCACTCTAAAAGGCAGAATGAGTAAGAGAACTGGATGTGCATATCAAGACAAATGATGTGAGAAGTTTAGAACGTATCCTTTGGCCCAGCATTGAACCTTTTGGCCACCTAAGCAGAATGGACTGAATGCTGTCCTTACTTTTGAGTGGTCAGTGGATATGAACATTATTGTTGGCATAAAGGTGTTGGTCAGGGTGCTCTCGTTTGATGGATTTCCATTGTGGGACTTGAGTGATAGTTTAACTCATGGATGACATACATACTTGCTGCCTTGTGGCATCTTACACTGTTGGCTACATCTGGTCTGCATGCCAATACCGAGAGGCATTTTGTGGGAGGAATATAGAATATAGTTGCTTACAACAATATCTGTCTGTACATTCTGTGGTTCTCATGACCTTCTGACACTGCTTAACTTGAAATTTTCAGAAGTATTTACTAGGCACTTGACCTATATGCCAGCTCCCTCTTCTTTCTCTCTGAGGATCAGTCTAGTCCATAAAAGTGCTCTCAATTTCAGCACTTACCTCATATATTGTACAAATTAACATTTGTCATTGTGCTGAGTGTGCTCTTTTACAACTTCTCTTACCTGCCTCACATGCTTTGCAGATACTTCTGCTCCAGGAGTCTTATAGGATGGGTGGGACTACAGAGCAGCATGGTCAGAGTTTCCAGAAGTCTTCGCTGGCTTGCTTGGTTTCCTTTCTTTGTTCCTTTGACCTAATTCCTCCTCCTCCATTTTTCTCCCCTTTCTATCCCCCGCCTATTGACCACATAACTTTAAATAAGTCTTCAGATAAAGGAAAGAACACCTGAATGAAAAAAGGAAGATCTGTTCCAAAGCCCCAGGTGAACTTAAAAGAAGTATCAGATTGAACTAATAACTATTTCTTATGTAATTTATAGCTGATGAAATACCTCTTACCTTGTCTGACTGAACTCCTGAGAACTGCTAGAGATAGGATAGTTCTACCACTAGGACAGAATGTGCTTTGTCTTACTACTTCTGTGCCTGATTCCACATTATTGTTAACTTTGAAATCTCTCGTGAGGGGAGCTGAGCTAGGCTTTTATTCTAGCCAACAGACTGGGAATGTCCCCATCTATGTCCCCTGCTGTTTAAGTTAGGACTGGTCTCAGACCCCTCTGGCCCATTGTGGGCAGGTAGGCAAAGATCCATTAGCTGCTCTGGGCCATTAGAGAGCCTGAGTTAGAGATCTGGGACACAGGGGATTGGAATAATTGGCATTGATGGAGCCTAGGAACCAGGGTTTGCTTGAGTGGTCAGCTTTCAGGGGCCCTTGGTGAACCTTTTTTTTTTTTTTTTTTTTTTTTTAAAGATTTTATTTATTCATGAGAGACACACAGAGGCAGACACACAGGCAGAGGGAGAAGCAGGCTCCATGCAGGGAGCCCGATGTGGAACTCAATCTCGGGTCCCCAGGATCACACCCCGGGCTGAAGGCGGCGCTAAACCACTGAACCACCTGGGTTGCCCGCCCTTGGTGAACTCTTAAAGCTCTGTGTAGAAAGTAATGATAAAGTAGGCTTTCTAACTTCAAAGCCCAAATCAGCTTTTTTATATAAGGAATTGTTCTTGTCCTCAAATCTTCTACTTTGACAAGTCTGACATGTCTTGATTACCCTTACCCTTTCTAGGCTGTTTTTCTAAAAATGTGTGCAGAAACCTATTTCATTTCTTTTTTGGAAAAATAAAAAGAATCAGCCTGTTTCCTGGCACCTGTGGCCTTTCTTGCCAGACTTAAACCATACACTCAGTAGAAGCTGGGCAGCAGTGCTTTTGGGGACATTCAAAAAATAGTCACAGCTAGAAAAGAGGTTAGCCACAGGGCTTCTTACATTAAAAGGGGAAACATGTTCAAACTGAGAGACTTGGCAGGCCTTGCCAGCTGGTGAGCTGCGTCCTCACCATATTTCTAAGCCCAGGAGGAGCAGCTGCAACACGGATGCCAAGTCAGTTTGCCTGTTTTCTGGGAATGTGGAAGGGAGGTTGGGATATCTGGTCTCATGAGGTCTTAGAAACAGGGCTAGTTCTTGGCTTGTAGTGAGGTGGGACTGGTGTGCTATTTGAAGTTGAATTTGGGCCTTCACTCAAGTCACCTGTGGCCTGAGGAATGTGCTGGTTTGACCTGGGAGGATTTGAGTTTCATCTTTGAAGTTACCTTTTTAAGAGGCTGGTTGGATTTTAACGAAGTTGCCAGAGCCCCCCTCTTTACCCTCACATACACAAAGGGTGCATTGTTCCTGTACCCAGTGTGCTCTGAATTAGACACCAGATCAGATGCAGCAACCCATTCTTGCATGAGCCTTAAAGTGTAGTTTTTGAAACATCTAGGCCAGTAGCCAGAGTGGAATTCTTTAAATGGGACAGACGTCGAGAGAATGGTCTCCTCTTGTACCCTTCCAGAAAAAAAGCAAGTCTAGGATTACAGCTTGCAGTGGCCTACTTTAAATAGGCACTACTCTGGAAGATGACTTTATTTATAAATATTTTCAAACATAAAATCCCAAAAATATGACTCAGTAAAAATTACAGTGCATGATGGTGAGTGACCCAGTGGGTGGCTGTTGTGATTTTTTTTCTTGCCCAGCATTTGCATCTAATGTTTGACCTACTGAAGTGGCCTTACACCTTTTACATTCATGATGGGTTTGAGGAGTTAACGCTATTAAACATGATGGAAACCCCTGTGTAAAAAGTAACCTGCAGACTGAACTGGAGAGGATTTACATAAAAATAATGAAGATACTTCACCTAATTAATTAGCTTTTGGGAGGAAAGAGCACTATTAAAATGCCCTTTCAAATTTTCTGACACCACATTCCAAAAAACTCCAGTTTGCTCATTTTTTTCAAAATAGGATGTACACCAGAGTGTTTGGTCTTTTCTCTCTGTGGAAGGATAGTGGAGGGGAAGATGGAGCCTAGTGGTCTTGTGCCCATTCTCATATGCAGGCAGCCTAGCCCTGCATCAGTTGTGAGGTCCCACAATTTGGGACTTAGGTGCAAAGCTTGGAATGGGAGTTTACACATAGAATGAGCTTAGCTCTTGTGGTTGGAGCAAGGCCTAAGCCCCCCTATGGGAAAAGTGAGGAAAGTAATCTTTGGCTTCTGTAGATTGAGTCTCAAGAATGTGTCCCATGATCGAGAATAAGCCCCAAGTTCTAAGCTGTGGATAAGAAAAGGAGAGTGTAATGCTCCATTACTGAAACAGCTTATTCCTCAGGGTCAAGTTTTGAAAAAGAAACCCAGTAAAAAGTATCTTTATTCTCATGTTAAAAAAGTTTTTGTATGATGATGCATTAACAATACAAAAATATTTTGAATACTACAATAGTCTTTTCTTTCTCTCAAGACTTCTTGCAACACTAAACTAGAATATACGTTCTTTGGATTCTGAGAAGCCAGTGGCTAAAGTAGGAACTAAAGGCTTTTGTTGAGGGGTACATGGGTATAGGAACAGCCTTTTTTCTTTGGAGTCAGGCTATGTACAGTGAGGAAGAGGCAAAAAAAAATTTTTTAAATAAAAAAAAAGTTTTGTTTTTTAAGGCTCAGGGTTGAAGCTTGGCTCAGAAATGGGTTAAAGTAGGCTGTGGTGAAAACCCACTGACTACCACTGGAGGTTCTCTGGACTCCTTGCTTTGATGGTGATGGTACCTTCCTGCAGCCCCATCAGGGAAAGGAAGCTGACCTGTTTCATGCTGGAAGGTAGGCACTGGCTGTTGTGAAGTTTGGGCTCCCTCTCACAACTGCCCAAGGGCTGCCTAGACTGATACGGCTAAGCAGGAAATGGAGCTGTGGCAAAGGCTCTGGGACTGGGGAGGGATGCACACCAGGTTTGGGGACATCGTTTCTCTCAGCTGTTAAGTTCAGCCACTAGAGACAGACTTGGGACCTTGGTATCACCTTTTGGGGAGGTTGGGTTTCTCTTGGAAACAATTCTAAGTAATGTGAACTAGAGCCAGGTACCTCTCACTGCCCATACTTGCCTGATAAGGTAGTGTCAGGTTATTCCTGTTGCCTACGGTGATAGGCCTAGATTTAGCCTGTTCCATTCCCTCCTTGTCTTACAAGCTCTTGAGAACATGGTAAGAGGCTTCCTTCTGGTCTAGTTTATGAATAGTTACTGCATTCTATCAACAGGGCTTCTCCAGCCCCTTTTGAGAGCATGGTCTTGAGCATGTGGTTGTGACCATGCTCACGTGTTGTTTCATAAACTAGCTCTTCTTGGTCCATGAAGTGTCTGGTATGGGGAGGGCATGGCAGTGGTGGGGCTAGGGAGGTGTAGGGTAGGGCAGGCAGCTGGGCTGAGTCCACCCCTCTGTGACCTATAGCAGAAAAGCAAGGGAGGCTGGGACATTTGGCCAGCAAGACAGGTGGTAAAAAGAGTCAATGCAGGCTGCTGTAGGCACAAGGGATGCCCTTAATCAGATACCACAACACAGATCTGAGTCCCACCACTTGGAGCGCTTGGAATTGATGGCTCCAGGTTCAGGCAGAAGTTGTACAGCCTCGGAAGTCTCCCGGGCCTGGTCCCTGAGCAGGAGGTAATGGGGCCCCTGGCCAGTTTCCACGTGCTTTGGGGCTCTGTCGCTTCCTTTCAGAGGATGGGCCTCTGGAGGTAGCCAGGTGTCCCGTGCATGCTAGGTTGCCTGTCTCTGAGATTGCTGTTGTTGCACTTGTGTACTCTGCAGGGTGCTGGGGGGGATCTGGGGGGGTCCAGGGGGCTGGGAGGCTGAGAGCGGCTGAAAGACCTGGTGATGTAGGCGCCGGCTCCGCAGGGCTGGCAAGCAGTTCTGTGGGGAAGTGGGGCAGCAGGAGGTATGAGGGCGAGTCCTGGGGGGCTGGGGACCCGGGGCAGCCTAGAGCACTGTCATCGGAAGGAACGGGGCTGGGGCAGCGGCCTTCTCCGGGTAAGTACCGAATGCATTTCTTTTTCCTCCTAGGAATAGTGAAGAGAGTTATCTGTAAACAGAGGGTGAATTCATAGTCATACACCACAACCAGAAAATGCTGTCCTTGCACAGGCCTAGCTGACCTCTTGTTCCCTTCTCCCCAGGACTTGAGTGGTGGGCCTGTGCCTTCAAACCTAGCCTTGCAATTCTGCTGGGCCGGCCCAGACCTGGATCAGGTGCAGTTCCCTGCACAGCCAGCGGGTGGCACAGGAACCGCTTGCAGGCTAGCCCTGTGGGCCACCTCGTTTTCCAGAGGGGCCATCTCCTAATTTGGGCCTCTGAGCCGGTTTCACGTGTTTGGGGAGGGGCTCCTATTTGCATTAAGGCGAAGGGCTGCAATGCCTGTGGCTTGGCCAAGAGGTGCTTGGGCAGAGTAACATGAATATGCTCTCCCCACGTGTACGTGCACACACTTACATGCTACCCAAATGCCCTTGTCCTTGGAGAGGGAACATGGTGGGCACTCTGATGGGCTGGACAGTATTCCTTAGAGTCTGTGAGTTACTCCCTTCTCCTCACATACACATTTCTCTGTTGTACAGGGAGACGCACAAGTTTAGTGCCATAGAGCCTAAGTATGGCCCTTTCGCTAGGACAGCTTAGGGATACCGCCGGTTCCTCCCTGCTTACCTCTGCAGTCTCCTGGTCTCAGGTACAAGATAAGATACATGGACACTTGGCATTGAGGTTATTCTCTACCCTAGGGCACCTTGGTTTTAGATTCAAGGGTTCAGGATAATACAGGTAGGGATCCTAACTTGAAGTGAGGGAACTGGTGGACCATCGTGAGTCCTAGACCTGGTAGCAGGGGCTCAGGCCACTGACTGGGATGCACAAAGACTGGTCGGCTGAGAGCCTGCTAACCTTAGCATCAGACTATCCTTAACAGAGGACCCTAGGCATCAGAACTACCTTATTTTGAGTCTGCTTTTCTTCCTTTCTAGAACATCCTTCCTCCACTTCATTCTTAGGAGGCATGGGCTCCCTGATCTGTGGGTATGCTATGGGGCTGGGAGACCAGAGGAGGGCTACAGGCCCAGCAGAACATATGCAGAGTCAGGGAAGCAGCTTGAAGCAAAGGGAGGATGGTGGTGGGGACAAACCCACCTGCACGGACCACACCAATCCGTCTGCTGGTTGAGGCCAAAGCGAGCACGGCATTTCTTAGGCGAGCCAGGGTCTGCTCACAGCCATGCCAGAGGGGCAGAGCAGGGCAGAGGGCGAGCAGGCAGGCAGCAGGGCAGAGCAGGGCCCAGAAAGAAGAGGTAACGTCAGTGTCAGCCAGTCACAGATACCCCATAGGCCCCATAGGCAGAGGGCCTCTCTGTGGCACAGCCAGCCCCAGTGGAGCCCCAGGACCCAGAGCCAAGTTCTCAGGAAAGGCGGGCGCCTAGCTAGCAGGAGAGGCAGTGGGAAAGAGTGGGGGATGGAGGAAGGGAGGGGATCCCATCATGTTACGTCCTCCATCGGGTTGCCCCACGGAGCTGTGGGAGGAGCTGGGGGGCCCACAGGGATCTAGCCCACTTCATCTAGTTTTTCTTCTTTTGCCAGTGCCCAATCTGCCTGACCCCTAACCCCATCATGCTGTAGCTTAAACCAGGTAGACGGTGGAGTCCACGCTTCAACCTCAGAAAAAGGGCTAAGGATTCTGCTCCGCCTCAGTCCCAGCCTCGAGATTTGGGGGGGTGGGGGGGTGGGCAACGTGGCTGAGATGGTCATGGACATGGAGTCTGAAGTATCAGACGTGGGGCAAGAATTCACCTACAGGAAGGAGACCTGAAGCAGTGTGGCTTTCTCGGGTCTTCCATCGGAGCACTCTGCACTGCTGAGCTAAGGGGGGCGGGGGTGACTGAGGGATGGTCGGGCAGCAGCCAACAGGCTATATGACTTCGGGCCGAGGTGGCCCCACCTGCACGGCCCATGTGCCTGTCTCCACGCAGCACAGGGGCAGCTTCCCTGGCAGAGGCTGAGCTCGGGGAGGGCACAGGAGGCAGCACAACAACACAGCGTTACACTGTGGACACTTGCAGCACCATGTGAACGCGACTTAGGAGGGCCAAGCCCCAAGGTCCTGGGGCTGAGGGCGTTTTCTACCCTCCCTTGGGGCCAGAGCAGCGTGCTCATGACCACTGCTGAGAAGGCCTCACCTGTGGTAGATTCCTGGTGCTTTTCCCGTGACCGCCTTTTCTTTTTCCCCTGCAGGGAACAAAGGGAGGGAGGCTCAGATCTGGGAAGTGGCCCCTTGGTTAATTCCAGTGACTGAATGGTTGGGAGATCTGCAGCCTAGCCTGGCTGTTGCTGAGATTCTGGGTACGCTGTTCCCTCCTCCCCACAAGGCCTAGTGTTTCCTGATGGCAGTTTTTGCCAGAGTACCTACCACGGGGCAGTTTGAATGGAGGAGATGTACAAGGCCCCGCACTCCCTTTCCACTTAGGTGGCCAAATATCAGGCGCCAGCCCTGAGGGGGAGCACATCCCAGGTGGAAAAGAGGACATAGGCCTACCGTGGGGGCAGATTCCCTTGCTTAGCTCTCTCCAGGCTAGCCCTGTGAGGCCTTGGGCCCTTCATGCCACCACCTGGCCACCTCATTTCTGCCTTCAGGACGGTGGTCTGGGGCATGGCATCTTAAAGGTTCCCCTACTCGTCCCTACTGTGTCATTGGCAACTCACATAGTTGTCCCGCGCTGACCAGCCTGGGTACAGCTGCATGTGCAACTGCCTCTCCTTTCGGGCCAGCTCGTAATACTTGGCCTGCTCTTCCCGAGATAGCGCATGCCACTGCAGTGGGAAAGAAGGGATAGATGGGGGGCATCGGGGAGTCAACAGGCACCACTGGGGTGAAGCTGGCCAGGGACCCCCCCCCCCCCACCAGCCCACCTGCCCCTGGCCTCACCCTACGGCCCAGGATCTGGTTGATAGCAGCACTCTCCTTGAGTGTGCACTCTGCAATGACCTTGGCTCTCATCTCCTTCATATACAGCATGAAGGCGTTGAGGGGCTTCTTGATGGTTGGCTTCTTGGCCTCCTTCTCCACCTTGGATTCTGCCTGTGTCTTCCTGCGGGGCACAAATCCAGGTCACTCAGTAGCCCTCCAGTGTGCACCTAATGCTACTACCTTCTAGTGTGTTTGCAGTGGGTGTGTAAATGCGTGGAAACTAGGGTTTCATAAATGGTATCTTCTTAAGCTGGCTGGCTCAGTTGGAGGAGCGTACAGCTCTTGATGATGTTGGGGTTGTGAGTTCGAGCCCCACACTGGGTGAAGAGATTGCTTAAATAAGGAAAAGAATAGAATAAAACACCGGTCAGTGGCAAGAATCATAAGATGGCTTGACCGGAGGCTGCCCCTGGTAGTCCCTTGAGTTTCTAGGCAGCAAGGGTAGAGCCTGAGGGGAGGAATGGGTATCTGGCTGAGGGGATCCTGAGGTCTCCTCACTGGTTCCCCTCCCTCTTCCACATTGTGTGCCCTTTCACTCACAGGCTGCGGTCATATGGCTGCAGCTCCTGCTTCCCCGAGGGAGGTACGATGGCCGGGTGGGGGATGGCTGCGGGGTGGCCAGGTACACCAGAGCCCAGCATCAGGGATGGATGGGTGAACCTGAAGGCAGAAGGAGAGTTAACATTGAGCCAGGAAGGTACAGGCCAAAGCCCTGGACACGTGGAGGCTCCAGCACAGTACACAAAGACAGGTGAGGACAGCCCACCCCCAGTGGTTTGCACACAGGTACACAGATACACACAAATACCTGCACCCAACATACTACACAGACACACTGCAAAAATCTACATCCATGTCCCTCAGGTGCTACTAACTCAAATAGCTTTTGTTTTTGTCTTTAAAGATTTTATTTATTCATGAGAGACACAGAGAGAGGCAGAGGGAGAAGCAGGCTCCATGCAGAGTCCGATGCGGGTCTTGATCCCAGGACCACACCCTGGGCCAAAGGCGGGCGTTAAAAGGCTGAGCCACCCAGGGATCCTCTATAAACAGCTTTTGAATCTGTCCCCTTACCTTGTGCTTGTATCAGCTCAGCCTCCTGAGCCTGTGCCTCTGCCCTGGGAGCTTCCTTCCTCTCCTGCTTGAGCCCTTCAGGCCTCTCTCCACACAACACCCAGAGGGACCTTTTAAAAACTCCTGAGTGCTCTTGGCCACTCCTGCTGAAATTCCCCCAGAGCCCACAGAATAAAACCCAGGCTCCTCCATGGGACTTGCCCCACCCTGCAGGAACATCACTTGCCCCACCCCTGTGCTCCATCACTTGACACCCCTAGCCGTCCCCAACTAGTGCTGCTCCCCTTTACTCTGGACATGTTTCTCTTTTCGGGAAGTTCTCCCTGGCCGAGATCTGATTAGGGCTCTCCCATCACCCCAGATAGCCCATTGGCCTGTTAGTGTTTTGTCCATACCTCCCACCCTGGGCTGTGAACTCCAGTCGGGCTGGAAATGTCTGCTGAGGTCCTTCTTCCATCCCTGGCTTGGGTCTGTCCCCTCTGAGGGCGTGAGTGAAGGGAAGGGACACAAACGTAATACACACACCTGTCACTTCGCTCTTCTGCTGTTCTGTGGAAACCACCATGCCCTTGCTCCTTTCTCTGAGCAGGCAGTCCCCAAGGGTCCGAGGTTGGAGACGCATGTAAAGGGATGATGCCTCAGCTTGGGCAGAGTTCACGGAATGCCCAGCAAGCGAGTATGCCTGACTCGCCCTTCGGCAGGGATGCACAACAGAGGCGAGTGCACACACGCCTGCATGTGCACAGGCAGGAGCACAAGCATGCGTGTGCGTGCCCTCTCCCTGGCTGCTCTAGGGTACTTGGCTGCACAGTATGGCCTGGGCCTGGGCCTCTCGTTCTCCCACTGGCTTCATTCTCCGGCACAGAGCAGCAAGGGGCTGCAGAATGACAGACGGACGGATGGACAAACAACTAGCACAGGGCAAGCACTGGCCTGGGCAAGGCCTCGTGTGGGCACTGAAGCCTGGGCAACAGGAAGCAGGAGCCTGGCTGCAGGGTACGGGACTCACCTGGGGTAGGGGGCGCCAGGGGCTGCAGTGGGGGCAGGGAAGTGCTGTCTATATCCGCAGGAAGGGGACAAGGGGTAGAGAGGAGGACTGGGCCTGTGGTTAGGAGAGACAGCCGTTAGCAGTCTGGCTACTGGCCAGATGTGGGGAAGGACTTCCCCACCTTGCTTGGGCCTGACCCATAGTGTGCAGGGTATCAGCCTCTGCTAGGACGCCTTCGGTGTCTGTACTCGGCCTCTGCCACCAGAGGGCAACCTGTGCTGCTCCTATTTCCCTCTGCAGCTTTCTGGCACTTCAGGAGCAGAAATAGCAGCATTCTCCTAGGACTCAGCTTAGGAAGCCCCAGCCCATCCTGCTCACTCCAGCCTGAAATTCCTGAAATTTCCTGGTCAATACAGGCTGGACACCTCTCTTAGGGCTTCTGCATACACTGTCAGGACGACTGGGTGGTTCTGCTCCTTTTCATTCTTCATCTTCCTTCAGGCCTTGCTTGGCTACACAACCTTTTCTCATGGAAGCCCTTGAAATCCCAAGCAGGACGAGGCACCCCTCTGAATCTGTACAGTACCCAGTGCTAACACTGTCCTGTGCTGTCAGGCCTCTGGCCTGGGGAGCGCACCAGGTGGATCAGGTCCCAAGAGGGCAGTGGCCTGAGGGCTGGCCAGCGTCAGCAGTGCCATGCCACTCTGCTGTCCAGAACCCTGCCTACCCAACTTCAAACCTGAGGGCATTAAGAGGTACAGCCCTGACTGGTATTCAGAATGGTGCACAGCCCAGGGAGAATCTGAAAATGGAGGCATGAGTTGAACGTGGCTAAAGAGCACATAGAAGAGGGCAGGCCTCTGGGCTTCCCTTCCTTCCTGGGAAAACCACGCTTCCCTGCTGCGGGGTGACTGCCCCAGCTCAGAGGCCACACACCTGTCCAGATCACACTGTGGCTGATGGGCTGATGCCCGCTGCAACCTAGCTCCAGCTGAAGACGGGCCCTCCGGCCTACAGTTGGGCCTACTGACTTCACGTTCAGGCTGGCTCCTGCTGGCCCAGCCTTCACAGACTTGCAGCAGGCTCTCCAGGCAGCTGGCCAGGGGCCTGAGCTCAAGCAGGCACGGAGGGGGCACAGAACTCTGCTCCTCAGGGAGCGCAGCCAAGGGACTAGTCAACAGTAGGCACTGCGAGGAGCAGGAAGTGTTCCCGTGCCTACCATGTGGCCGGGAGGCAAAAGCCTGTCCCATAGCCATTCACACATACTGTCCCCTCCCTGCTCGGGCAGGTCTAGCTCTTCCTTACACGCTCATGACCCTGGGCAGCTCGGTGTCCCCCACCCCCAAGCCATCCAGATATCTCACACGGGGGCAGAGTTCAGGTGCCGTGGGGCTAAGGCCAGGAGCCAAGGGGAGCGTGACGGGCTGGCTACCTGGGGAACGGACCGAGCTGCTGGGCGGCCCGTGGGACTGACACGGCTGGCGGCAGAATGCTGAGCAGAGTAGGCTGGAGAGCAAAGTGCCACGGCAGGTGTGGGTCTCATGAGCGCAAGGTGCCCTCTTCCCACGGGGCCCACACTCACCAGCTCACGGTGTGGGGGAGTTGTCCCATGCTGCCTGAGGTCAGAGAGTAGAAGCCGGAGAGGTCAGGGGTCTGCAGAGGCCTGTGAACGCCTACAGGAGAGGGGGCTGCGTGAGGGATCCAGCCTGACCTGGAAGCCACTGCGGCTGGTTACTGCATCCTAGCGCCTCCTGTGGGGCCTCTTCGACCCCACCTCCATCAGCTAGAGGACCAGACATACTGGTTTGTTCAGGACCATGCCAGCGTAAGAACAGTGCCCCACTTCCAGGCTAGGAAACCGAGGGCAGAGAGGCTGGGTAGGACAGCCTTAAGGATACCGGCTGGCCAGGGGCAGAGGTGGAGTCATTCAAGATGGGGAAGGCTGGCCCCACCATGCCCCGGTCCACCACGGGTCTTCAGCTGGGGTCTCTCAGCTGGGGGTTCTGGCCTGGCTTTGTGTGCAGGAGGCAGGCCCCCTGGCCTGGGCAGCCCGGGTTCCACCCACCCCCTCTCCTCCCCACGGTTGAGTCAGCAGGTTTCCCACAGCCGACAATGGCTGATTTCAGAATGACTTTCCCTGAGGCTGAGGTGAATCAGCCATCACAACCACCACTTTCCATTTTCTCACTGGGGGGAGGGAAAGGATACAAGTTTTATTGTCCTCAGCTTTACACAGATGCCTGCTCCCACATACCGGCCCTGGGAGGCCATTCAGGAGTAGGGTCCGGCCTCAACCTGAAGCCTTCCAATCTGACCTGGCACCACCTGCCCTCAGGCTCCCCATCCACCCTTCTAGCATTGTCTTTGGGGTTGGATTTTGCGCAGCCCCAGGTTCTCCGGCTGTGAAAAGGGCCTAGCCCCCTGGACTCAGAACCCCCCTGGGGCTGTCAGGCCCCTCCCCTTCCCCCCATCCATACCTTGCTTCTGGCTGATGTCGGCTGGTGCAGATGTAGGGTGTGGGCTGCTGAAATGTTCATAGAGAGGAGAGAGTTGTGGGACGCTGTGGGCTGGCTGACTGGCCTTGTTGTGCTGAAAAATGAGGGGTGGGGTGTGAATGTGGGGAGACCCGAAGGAGGGAGGCCCGGGGCTAGGGGTATACATGAAGACAGAGCCTCTTTTAGCTGTGTGGGTAGCCCAAATGTCAAAGCAAAGTGGGGGTGGTTAAAAACCACAGGCCTCTGGGAGGGGGCACTACTCGACCATCCTGTGTGCAGTCAGCGGCCCTGCCCACAGCCTCCCAGACTTGGCTCAAGCAGCCCTACTGCCTCGAGAGCCTCTTGGTTTCTGTACACTCAATTCCAGGAGGCACCTCTCCCTCCCCTGTCCAGGAAATTCTTTCTGCCTCTGGATCTGAGACACTCCTGCCCCCTCCTCCCGGATTTCTCTGTGGCGGCCCTGTGGCTTGTCTGGGGGGGCTGGTCAAGGCTTCCAGCCGTGGACAGCAGGTAATGGTCAGAAGACCAGGCTTACTCCAGGACAGCCTAGAGTTTTCTTTCCTCCTCCAGCCCCCAGACTTAGGCTCCCGCATCTGACCCACTATTCCACCTCAGACTTTACAGGATTTGTGGGTACAGGGAAAGTTCCCATCAGCCCTTTAACTCAGAGCAGGTGGGCTAGATGGGGCCAGGGTTTCTCTAGGGCCAACCCACCCAGTGCCCCCACTTCCTGTTTCCTCAGCAACACAGGACTCTTACTTTTCACACTGGTCACATGGATCTGTCATGAGATGACTCATGCTGGGAAGGGGGCTCCCCATACGACCCGGCCACAGGGAGGTGCTGCTTGGGGCCAAGGCACAGCTCTGCACATCCCCAGCGCACACCTGCACAGGCCAGGATCCTGGGAACACCATCTACCACTGAGGCTCAGCTTCCACTTGGGAAGTTCACCTGTGGGGATTCTGATGCTAGGAGCACAGATAAGTGACTTCTGATTCATGCACAGAAGAAATAGGACATCTTTGGAGGACAGCAATGAGAGGTGGTGACTTGGGTTCCATCCTACCCTGTGGGTGAAATTTCCCACTGGGTGAATTGAGCCAGACTCCCTAACATCTCTGGGCTTCAGTTTCCTCTCTTGCGTAATAGGTGGGGTTCATGATTCCTTCATCACCAGGCCTGGGGAAGCTCAGGGTAGCTCATGGTGAGGCCTGGCACAGGTCCCTTGGGATTGGCTGTTTGGGGTCCAGGGTGAGCTGAGAGGGAAGGCCAGGTAGGAGCTGCTACTTAGTGTACTTAGTGTGAGGCTCACAGCAGCAGCCCTGGCTGCCCTCTGCCCCACACTCCTGCCTTCAAAGGGGCTTGAGGCTGGGCTATTAGCTGCAGCACCTTCCCCAGGGGTGTGGGGCAGGTGCTGACACTGCCACCTGTCCAGTCCCCTGCCCATTCATCTGCCCACTGGGAAGAGTCTCACAGACCAGGACTATGAGCCTTCCCTCAGGCAGATGAGGTTCATGTCCCAGTGGCAGTGGCTCCTTTGTGGTTAGCATGGATTTGTGAGCACCTCTAACCGGAGCCCTCCCTTGGCCTCCTGGGGCAGCCCATAGGGTGCTCCTCTGTGAACCCAATGAGGAGTTGGCTGGCCTGTTCAGGTCCTGGTTCTGACGTATGTGGCCTCTAAGAACTACTACAGGATCTGAGTATCTGTTTCCTTGTCAAATGGAGAGGACAATGGGGTTGTTGTAAGGGTACAGCCACACAGCACCCAAGAGCTCAAGGACTCAGGTGTTGAGTTGGGAGGAAGGGACATGCAGAAAGGCCCTCCCGTGCACCGAGGCAATGCTATCGGAGTCCCCGCCTGGCAATGGACTTGCCGCAGAGGATTTGCCTAGACGGGGAAGACCCATGCCCGGCAGCCCACTGGCAACATCAGCCCAGAAGGCTGGTGACCGGGCCATGGTGGCTCCAGGCCTTGGGTGCTGCCGACTTTCCTGCTGCTGTTCTGAGGCCGGGCTTTGTGAGCAAGCTGGGGGCCCATGCTGCACTCTGGCTTTCTCTACCCCCAGACTGACCCCAGACACCTCTGGGACAGAATCAGGGTGCGTGTGGGAACAAAGGATACAATGTAGGATCCTCAGGCTTGCGGAGGAAGTGGGGTGGGACAGCCGTGGGGGATGTGGACACCTGCGGAATCCTTCACCTACTGAGCGCCTGCCGTGGGCCCAGCCGCGTCTCCAGCAGGGGACCAGTAGGCTGCCATTTCTCCCCCTTATAATCCTCCTCGGCCACCACCTCTTGTCTCTCTCACTCCCCTTTGCTGCACACCTCAGCAGAGCCGTCCTTGCCCCATTACTTCGCCAGATGGCCCTGCTCAAGGTCCCCGGTGCCTGCCACACCACAGAGCTCAATGCTTAGGCAGGAGTGGACACAACTCATTCCTCCATCCACCTGGAAATAGTTTCTTCGCTTTGCTTCCAGAATGCCACACTGGCCTGGTCTGCCTCCAGGCTCACAGGCTGCTCTGTCGGCCTACCTTCTGGTGCTCATCTTCCTGACCTGACCCAAAACGGGCACTGGCTTTCCACCTGCCCTCACGCCCAGAGTGCTCCCATCTGGGGGCACAGCTCTCCATGTCTTCATCTGATGACTGCCATTTGTTTCCACGTCAGCCCCTGCTTCCTCTGGGAAACTCCACTCCCCCAGTGTATATTCACCAAGTCTACCCAGAAGTCTGAAATGCTGCCCAGACTCAACACGTCCAAAGCAGAGCCTATGGTTTTCTGCCCCAAATGCTCTTCTCTTTCAGTTGCTCAAATACCTTGGAGTAACCCTAGACTCTTCTCTCACATCCCACCTCCAATTTATCAGGTACTACTGGCTCTACTTTCAAAATAATCTAGAGGGCACTCCACCGCTTCTTCCTCCCTGTCCCTGACTCCGTCCAAGCCACAGTCGCCTCTCACCTGGACGACTCCAGGGGCCCCCTGTTCCTCCACCAGGCCTCCAGCCAGCAAGAGTGTAAATCAGATCACAGCTCTCCTCTGCTTGGAGCTGCCAACACCCTTAGAGAGCCTGCGGAGCACTGTGTGGTCAGGCCCCACTCTCCCTCCCCCCACCCCACCTTCTCCTCCCAGCTCACAGCCAGCACCTCCCATGTGTGTCCGGCCTCCTCCTCCAGGTAGTCTAGTGGGAACTTTCAAGTGTGCCACAGTGTGAAGCAGGCTTGGAAGCCCAGCTCCAAGGCTCTCTGACCTTTACATGAACCTTCTCATTACAGGATGCTGGGCCAGTTTGCCCCTTGAATAAAGAGGATGAGAAAAGCAGCCCTGACTACCTCAATGATCACAGATCCAAAAATTCTGCCTCATGTCAGAGTTTTGGGGAGCAGTGGCTGACGGCCTAGGAAGCTTCCTGGAGGTCTCTGGGGCCTTTTTATTCTGATAGATCCCCAAAACAGTGAAAGGCAGACATCAGCCCTGACCGGGCCTTGTGACAGACAAGGCCACGGCCTCAAGAACCTGGGACTCTGGTGGAAAGCATCCCACCATTTGCCACCTAAGGGTACAAACGCTTGGAGCCCTTGCCCAGTGGGTGGAATGAGCACCCTCCACAGGTCCCTCCAGCCTAGGGATTTTTGAATGTAAACCCCCGCTTCAGAGAAGGCCTTGCCATCTGAGCCCTGACTCTGGCTCTTAGGCCCCCAAGACTATAAGCCTGGCTGGCGGGGCGGGGGGGGTGGAGGGGGATACCCTTGGAGGGAAGTCTTAGAACCAGAGCCTGGGCTCCAATGTGCCAGGTACAGGAAGATGGTCTCAGAGTCCCACTCTGCCCAGGAAGGGGGTAGGGTGGGTTTGCTCTGAGGGAAGGGAGGGTGGCTCCACAGTATGTTTCCCAGCAAACCTCCCATCCCTGCGAAGGGCTAGCTTTGGCCAGGGAACCAGGGAGAACCCTCTGACCTGATGGGAGGACCAGAGCTGACTGCTGTAGGCCAGGCTGGCGCTAAGCCCCAGGGTATAGCAAAGCCAGGCCTAGGAAACCCCAGAACCAGCTCGGCCTACAGCCCGTGGCCTGGGATGCATGTGTGGAGCAAGGTATTGAGGGGGTGGGAGGTAGAAGGCACCGCCCGGTGGTCAGAGGGCTCATCCTGTCCACCAGCCCTCCCTGGGAAATGAGGGAAAGCCTCTAATTAAACCGGAGTCTGCAGCCAAACCACAGGAGAGGTGCCAGGTGGGCAGGGGTGGGACAGAGAGCCTGCCGTTCACTGGAGGCCCTGGGTGGCCAGGGCTCCAGGGCAGGGCACTGAGGACTTGGCCAGTCCTTCCCACGTTTTATGCAGGCTGCCCCTCAGCCTCGTGCCCTTGCCCCCCTCCACGTCTGCGATGGTAGCCAGGGGGAACCGTCTGGCGGAGGGCCCAGTGCCCCACACGCCCCTCAGCCAGGGGAACGTCCCGCTCCACGGCCTCAGCACAAGGCTGTCCCAGGGCCAGGCTGCCCAGACAGCAAGCTGGGGTTGCCTGGGGCCTGGCATGTGTACGGGGAGCCCAGTGACTGGAGCTACCCCTCTCCTCTCCTCTGATGATGACCGCCGGCCTCCAAGGCAAGGGGCAGGCCGGGGCTGACCGTCCTCATCAGGCTCTCAGGATCTCCACGGCACATCCGTGATCGCCTCTCCTACCTGGGGGCAGAGTGCCAAGCACAGAGCTGGGCCCTGCGTTCCCGGCGTGGTGGAACGCACACAATCAGAAGGCTCAACAGCAGTCCATACTCTTCGGTCAGGACACTCCAGGATCCCGTCCCTCTGCCTCCGCCCGGATGCCCCCCGCCCCGGGGCTACAGCACCAGAGGACAGGGCCAGGACTCAGAGACCCTGGGGCCGGGAGGCCATCCTTCCTGCCGGTGCATGGCTTTTACTGCTCTTCACCTTCCGACTCAAAATGCCCCATCCCAGAGGTGGTCGGTGGCCTTCCGGACACTTTCGTTAGCCCACGGCTCGAAACTGCTCACTGAGCTGCCCTAGCACCGCTCCTCTCCTTCGGAGCCTGGAGCCAGGAGGAGGTGGAAATGAGGGGCTCCGGGGCAGGTCTCCTCTGCTCCTAGGCTGGGCCCGGCAGGGCTGGGCTGCTCTCCCTCACCCCCTCGCCCCCCTACTTCCTGCGGGCTCCGGTGAAAAATAAACACCGTCTGCATTTTCCCTGCAGACCGCAGCGGGCCTGTGGGTCCGCTCACAGGCCCTGTGCGCCCTCAGAGCCCTCGCCGCCACCGGCAGACAAAACTCCCTCGCCTCTGACGGTTGACTCTGAAAACCCCCACACGCGCTAGCCTCTCACACTTTCCCAGCGAAGAAAGTTGCCGCTTCCTCTGGCCTCACACGGGGTGGGGGGAGTGCGTGAGGCCAGGCCAGGCCCCCCCCAAAGCGGCCTCCCTGTGGCAGGGGCTGTGCCAGGAAGGACATGTCCCTAGCGCCCCCAGTCCCCGGCCCTCACATCCAGATGCTCTGTTGATCACCAGCGACAGACATGGTCGGTCAGCTTGGGTCACTGAGCGCCTGGGTGCCAGGCCAAAATGTTTCAGGGGGAGAGAAAAGCGTTTCCTAATGATAAGTGGGGGGTTACCATGTGTCAGGCCCAGTTCTGAGTACCTTCCAGAGGGTAACTCCTATGCTCTTCAGCGAGAGGCAGAAATACTCTCTCCATCTGATAGAAGAGCAGACGGGCACACAGAGGTGGTACTGCTTGCGCAAAACACACAGTAAGCAGCTGAGCTGTGACGCTACCCACTCTTCCCGAGGCCTATGGTGGTCATGGATGGAACCAGAGGGCGCATGTGAGGGGATACCTGTCCACCCCAGCTTCCCTTCCTCACACTGGTGGCTCAGGTATCCAAGCCAGCACTTCCCTGACTCTAAAAATTCTTCACAGGTTCCAGGGCCATTAGGATTGGGGTTCTGGCCACACCAGCTGCCTGCCTGCCTGATGGCCCCACCGCACAGGCCCGCCCCTCTTCCGTCCCTCACCTGCCTCGGTGCCTAGCTCTTCTGGAGCCTAGCTTTTCTCAGCCTCAGCACCTTTGCCCACCCCTCCTCTGTCCTCTCAGAACTTTCCCTGCTTCCTCCTGCTCTTTGCATGCCTCGTTCCTTCTTATTCTGACCTCAGTCTACGGGTCACTTCCCAGGAAGGGACTGTGACCTGACTGGGGCTCCCCAGCCCAGCAAGCACAGGTACCCACCTGGTGCAGAGGTCAGCCTGGGGGTCCTAGAGGGCACAACGGGCTTGTAGTCCTCTAGGCCTGGCTCGGTTCTGTACTCGGCACGTTCACTAAGACTTGCTAAGGGGAGGCCTCCAGAATCCCTGGTGCCCCAGAACCTCTGCACACCCCACTCCCTCATCCACCATGGATCGGACTCCCGTCTCTGCTTCCTGGCTCCCCTGTTCCCTCTGGCCTGTGCTGGAGCTGGAGAGAGCCCCATGGGGACGAGCAGATCCATACCCCGAGCCTCGTGTTTCTTCCAGGGCAGGAAGGTGGGCTATTGGCACAGTTACTGTTTGCTGCTGGCAGGTGCAAAGAGGGGATGCGAAGTACTTACTGTAAAAGTCACCTGTGACAACCCATTTGAGAAAAGCATTCTCCCCGCTTTGCACACGAGGCAGATGAGGCTGAGGTTGAGAAGATTGCCTGTGGCCATGCGGCCTTCTAACAGGTCCGTGCTGGGACCCCTTGGTGGGCTCTCTGGGTCTTTGGTGACACCGGACAGCCACATCTCTTCTCCCCCCCTCTCCTGCTATGCTCCAGCCATGGGAGGGCCCACTAAATCTACCTCTAGAAATCCCCCCCCTACCTGGCTTGGCCAATTTCCATCCATCTCCCAGACATTGTCATAAATGAGACTTCGCCCTGGAAGCCCTTCCTACCCTCCCCGTGTGAGCAGGGGTCCCCTACTGTGGCCCACCGACCGCAGCACGCAGACCGACCCTACTGCGCTGAAGTGTCTGTTCACTTGTCTGTCTTCACTGCCTCCCTGAGATCTGAGATTGCACCCTGCACGGTTTCTGTTGCCTGAGTGAAAGCTGGGCCCTCCAAGTTGGGTCTCTAGCAGGAATGGGGAGGGATCCCAGCATGAGCCAGTGTTTAGGGAGAATGTGGCAGTGCTGGACAAAGCACCCTGGCTGGAGCTGGACATAAGGTCACAGCAGCACTCGGGAAGCTGGAAAGAGCAGGGGCCACTGCCTAGAGTCAGGGACATCCTGCCTGACATCTGAGACCCCACGTCGCCTCCGACCCACCCTCCCCCCAAGTCTCTTCCTGTCTGCAGTACTTTGGCAGTCAGAATAACCAGAAAGCCAAAGCCAGGGCTGCTGCTAATTCATATGGAGCCTTTGTACTAATTAGAAGAAGTACATCTTTCTGTGGACAGACACCTGGACCCACACAAGGGCACACGGCTTGGGCGGCATGAGTATGGGCTGAGCTTCAGCTCCCAGGCTCAGCACCCCCACATAACCCCCCATATTGGCCATGCTCAACAGTCCCCTCTGGTTCTCACTTCTCTTCTCCCCACTCTTGCCAAGAGCCAGGCTCCATCCACTCTGGCCTGGATCAGTCCCTTGTGGTTCCTCTCCCACCTCTAGGGCCCACCAGGTAGCCCCACAGCTCCCCCAGACCTGTGTCCAGAACTGGGACCCACTGTCCAGCAACAGTGGTTGCTTAAGCACCAAGGAGTCTGGCCAGTTGCTGAGTGGGAAGCTGCCCCAAGGCCTGGGATGCCGGGGATGAGTTTCTGAGAAGAAAGCAAGCCCCCCAAAGCCCTTCCAAGTGGGACTTGTCTGCATATCAAATGGGCCTAGATTTGGCGATCCTGGCGGACCCTACCTCTGCAGACATACCCTAGCAAGGCTTGTGCCATATTATCCTCAGCCCCCGCTCTGGGCCCTACTGCCCAGGACACGGTGCTCTCCAGAGGACGGCCCGAGAGCTCCCCACCCACAGCGTGCCGGACGCCTTGTGCCCGCCACCCACCGCAGAGCACGGAGCCGTGGCTGTGTGGCTGGCCGAGCTGGAGGCCTGGGGGATGGCTGGGCCACACCCTGTGGACCAGGAGGCTTCGGTCCCACCTGCCAGCAGAGGACTGTTGCTGTGGTTGCACAGAGCCCTGCCAGGTGCGTGTGGCCAGTCTACCAGCTGCCTGGCCTCAACATCAGATAACGGGGCCCTGCCACAGCAGAGGTGAGGACCAGAGCCCTTGCAGGAGGCCTTGGCAAACCACAGGCCTGCTCTAGACCCAGCCTGGCCCCAAGGCACCCTCCGAGCTAGCTGAACCTCACTGAGCTGAGTGGCCTGGCCCATAGCCTCCAGTGGTTTCTGTGCATTCGTTTACTTGTGTTTTCCTTCCTCCTCTTTGAGGTGAACGCCCCTCAGGACAGGATGTTTTTAGAGGAAAATAGAAGCTTCCGGGAGCTGCTGCAGCTGAGCTGCTAGTTGATGCTGCTGACACACCGGGTGGGGACTCTGCAGCAGCCCTGTGGCAGGGCACCCCTGCCCTCTCCACCCTCCCGGTGCAGGTGGTCTTGGTTGGCTCCTCCTCGGTGCCCGGCTGTTCAGGAGCCTGCCAAAAGCCGAGTAGGCCAGGACGGCTTCGGAGCTCAGCCTGTCTTTGGCAGGAGGGAGAGCAGGCTCTGCAGATGGGGGGATTCAGGGAAGTTCAGAGATTTGGTTCCCCGGAGGAAAGCCAACAGGCTCTGTAGGAAAGGCAGGAAGAGACGGCAGCCTGGGCTGCTAACAGCCCGCTGTGTCCCCAGGCACGCACAGCAGACCTCCACCCCCTGCCAGGATCTGACCAGTCTTCCCCTGTCACCTGATGACCCGTACAGACTTTGCAGACAGGGAATGGGAAACCCAGAGAGGCTAAATAGCGTGCCCAAGGGCTCATGGCAAGTAGCAACAGATTGGGATTGGAATCCAGCCCTGTGGGGGTCCTGGCCAGAGATCTTCTCCACTCAGGGACAGACCTCAGACCAGCATGGAGACCCTGCACGCGAAGCCAGGGCTTCCCAGGTTCCCTTTCCCTCTCTCTGAGCCTCCCCACTCAGACCTCCAGCCCGCCAGGGACCCAGGACCCCTGACTTGGCCAATGACCCCTGTTGAGCACCTTTCTGACTGACCAGCAGTGTGCCTTCGCCCTGTCCTCACAAGTGACTCAGTTTCTCCATCATCAATGACTAAAGGAAACGTGATGGGTCATCCTTCCCATGGGGTCTGGCCTGTGCTCACCCCTTCGCAGGCGACGAGGGCTCGGGACAGCAGCCAGCAACAGGGGTGGCTTTCACTGGGGCCTGTCTAGACGAGTAAGCAGGCTGCCTAGGAAGGAGAGCCCAGAGAGCCCAGGCAGAGCCTAGAAAGGCAGGGGGGCTGATGGGACCCCTGGGGCCGGGCGGGGGACACCTGGAGATCTCAGCACTGCACTTCTGCCCTGATTAATCTGAGCCAACTTCTGAGAAGCGAAGACAAGACGGGTGTCTCTGGTAAGCTGTCTGTACTAGACCCAGAAGGACCATTCCTCCCTGGGGCCGTGGTCAGGAAACTCACTTGGGTCTCACCTTCATAGCTCCCGCCACTTGAGGCCCCGGGGCTCTGCGTGGACTGAGCCCAGCAGTTTACACCAAGGCAGGCAGGGCACAGAGCGGAAAGGAGCCGACCCAGGCTTCAGCGCCCTCACCAAGCCCTTCAGACTCGATGTCCACAGAGAGAGGAGCGCAGGGCTGCTCCACCTGCCACAGGGGCCCTCCAAAGAGAGCCCCCTGAGGAAGCTGAGTTAGGGGGTTCCAAAAACCACACCAGACAGCTGTTGCAGACAGATACTCACCTAGGTTTACCAGTATAAAAACACAAGGGAGAGGGGGAAATCCCAAACTCTTGGGGGGTAAGGAGTGGGGACGGAGGTGGAAGGGGTTCCCAGGGGGACCCAGCTGGGGCTACAAAACCCACGTTTTTAATAAGGAGTATATAGGCATGTTGTCTGAGGCCAGGAAGCTTGGTGGTAAGGGCAGGAAACACAGAGGCTTGGGTTCAAATCACTCCTCCAGCATTTGGAAGGTATAGGTCTCCCCAAGCCTTGTTGGGCTCCCAATCCAGGTATGACTGTCAATATCTCAGGAGGTTGATGTTGGGGTTAAATTAATGAAGAACAAAATAAAAGGGAAAAAAAGAAGACAAAAGCAAGCCCGTCCCTAAACCAGGCTTTTCAGGAAAGCCGGATTTTGGGTCAGGCTAGGTCCACTGGCCCTTGATTTTTCCTTTGGACTCCTGCCTGACTGCTATCAGGCCCGACGGCCAAGCTCCTGACCGGCCTTCAGTGACCAGAGCCAGGGGATGGGAGGCAAAGGAGGGCAGCGGTATAAGGAAACGCTGTTCTCAAAATGCCCCAGCCGGACTTGCCCACGGGGGAGGGGAGCGACACAATGCCAACAGACATGATACACCATGCCTGGGGACACGGCCATTCCCAGTGACTCGGGGCATAGGACAACCTCCAGCCCAGCCCCACAGCACACAGAGGAGGGCACCTGCTCCAGAGAGGCCCCACACTGAGCTCGAAGCCAAACCACGACCAGAGCTAGAAAGAGCAAAGGGTCCACTAACAGACCATGCTTCCGTCAGCCGCCAGCCCTGATCTATCTTAAACGTTATTTGGAAACATGTTCCAGGGCAACATTTATTCTGGAAACCCTGAGCTCCTGCTTCCAACCACAAAACACAACCCTGACTTGTCAGATGTCCAGGGAGGAAAGTATCCAGCCCTGACCTAGGCCCAGAGCTGTGAGGTCATGTCCAGGAGGGGCATTGAGGGTCAAGAGTGTCCTCGGGCCCAGAGCACCCAGCTGGTTCCAGCTCACAAACCCAACAGGCGTGAAGGTACCACTCAGCATTAAGGCCTCCACACACTTAAGAACTAAGGGGCAGAGCCACAAGGAGCATGGATCTTGGGACAAAAGAAACCTCAGTGCAAGCCCTACTCTTCCAGGTCCTAGCACATTCTTCACCTCTCTGAGCCTCAGCTTCCTCATCTGTAAAATGAGAGCAGTAACAGTAACCACTTTCTCAGCGTCCTATAAGGATCCCAACTCTGGGACTCCAAGTTCCGGGCACAGTCCTGGCACTTGGGAAGCTCTCGACACATCCACCACTAAAGCTGCTGTTATTCATTCTTTCTTTCATTCTCTTTTTCTTTTCTTTCTTTCTCTTTTTCTTTTCTTTCTCTTTCTTTTCCTTCTCTCTCTTTCTTTTCTTTCTCTCTCTCTTTCTCTCTTTCTTTCTTTCTCCTCGCTGAGCCTGGAGCTGGATGTGGGGCTCCATCCCAGGACCCTGGGATTGACCTGAGCTGATGGCAGACGCCTACCCCACTGAGCCACCCAGGCGCCCCTGCTGTCACTCTTTCAACAACGGTTTGCTGAGCACCTGCTCTGCAGGGCTGTGCGGGGCACTAAGATGCCAGCAGTGAAGAGGACAGATGTGGCCCTGGCCCCATAGGTCTCCTCCAGCCCTTTCTAACCCAAACCACCAGCCCTGAAAACCTACCTCAACACAGCCATCAACCCTTGTGGCCTTGGCAATCCTGGCCTCATCTGCCCCTACACCCTGCAGACTGGGGTCGCCCCCAAGCCCCACCCCTGGAGCTACCCACCACAGCTGGGCGGTTCCCGCCAGCACACTGCTTCAAGCTGGCCAGCAAGCTGTGGGGCGGCTGCCACAGCCTGGCACACACTAAGCAGCCGCCCTGCCTGGACCCCGGCTGTACCAGCAGTGACATCGCTGCTGCTGCCACAGAGCTCTCTGCAGGCTGTCCCTCGGTGTCCCCGAGGGCCCACCCACCCTCTGCCCGCCTGGCCACTGGGCCAGCCACAGAGCCATCTGATTTGAATGAAACTTCAAACTTAATGACTTTCATGCTGGTTATTTAAAACGCAATGTAATTTTCTTAAACACCCTATTATTTCCTTTGATAGCTACAAAGCTTCCCCCAATCCCATAAGCATGTTTATTTTTAGGGAAAAGAGTGGTTTGCAGTTGGTCATACAGACCATAGGGAGAGGGAACCCACAGAAAAGCAGGGCAAAGAGTCAACCCCAGCAGCCTGGAGATGCACAGCTGCCCTGCCTTCCTGCCAGGGCTGGCATTCCACCAACACCGTGGGGCCCTGGGCAGGCCCCCTGCCCTTCTCAGGCCACCACATCAGCCAGTGGCCAGCTGCCCCCCTACAGGGCCCCAGTCTTCTCATCTGTAAAATGGTTCCACTAGCCTCCCAATCCGTGTCCCACAGACACTCCAGACATGTATGGAGCTGGGAAAGTGGTCCTGGGACCACCGACACACCCTGAGCTGCCTCCCGCCTGGTTCCTTCAGACATTCTGCTCCGGGGAAAGCCTTGCGGCCTGAAGCTTTGACCAGCTGGATGAGATCTGTGCCCAGATAAAGTGACTCCAGGCAGTGGCTGCCCACACTGGGAGGGTGGGTGGGTGTGGCCCTGCCAGTCGGGGCTCCCCATCAAGGGAGGTGGCCTGGTGGTGGGTGTGCGTGCAGAGGTCAGCTGAGCCCCGCCAATGCGGGGCGTCCTCTGGGAGTGGCTATTTTTAGATTCTAGGCTTTCATGTGGCCAAATGATGTGGAATTTACAAAGCATCAGTAATGCGTTTCAGATGGCGGCCCAGCAGACCGGGAGGCTGGGCCTCTGCCACCAGAGCCAGGTCAGAGTTAGTCAGAATGCCCTCTGCCTGGATTCCCATCACCTGTCCCTCCATCCCATCTCCCTTGCCTGATGGGGAGGCTGGCCCTGGAGCAGTCCTGGCAATGCCCAACAAGAGCCACCTGAGGCCCACAGGAGCTGCAGGTGTCTCCAGCCAACACTTACCTGAACCTCAGAAATCCTCCCTGGCCAGGGATTCCCCACTGCCAATTTAGTGAAGGAAACCAAGCCCCAGAGAGGTTAACAGATTTGCTAGAGATCGCATAGCCAGGGAAGAAAGTGGCCCTGCCCTCTGGCTTCCTTCTCCATCACAGCTCCCTGCCCTCATGGGCCTAGTGGGCTATTTCATGCCAACCCTGGCTAGGCCAGCCCAGATACTGTGGGGAGGGGGCCCTCTAACTATGCAAATCCCCAAAGCCCAAGTTCCTGGGGTGGACCGCGTCCTGCCTGTCTGTGCCTTAGCCATACACTCATCATTTAGAAGCACATAGTGTAATGCTCTGACAACTCTCCTGTCTCTAGAGAGGGAAACAACTGATCATTTTAATGAGAGAGGTAGGGGAAGCTTATTTGGCAGAACGTCTGCCTCCTCTGACCTCCAGGGAGCTCTGGCTCTGGAGTTGGCTATGGCACAAAAGCCATGTCTGTTGGCAAAAACCAGGCAGTCAGGCTCCATGGGACAAGCTACGTGGGCAGCCTCCCCACAGGAGGGGGCCCAACTCACACCCATGTTGGCCGTACCCCAAGCCATGGCCCCTACCCAGCAGGGACCCATGCACAAGGGGACTGCGGCATGGGGAGCCCAAGGTTCTAGCAGGACCAGAATAGGCCAAACCCTATGACCAAGACAAACCCACCTGGGACACCCCTGAGAGACTTTGCATGCTAAGGCCACATCTTTGTAAGGCGGGGTGGTGGTGCCCAGACCAAACCCCAAGCATCACAGATCTGTAAGAGGAGGCCCCAAACTGCCTGAAGGAAGAAGCTAACAATGTCCTAGGTTCTCAGAGACTCTCCCCAGACTCCAGTCCTGCTGAAGACAGTGCTGGTAAGAGGCCCTGACTAAATCACTGCTGGGCCGAGGGACTCAACCTCTGGGGGTGCAGTTCCTTTCAGTAAACAGACCCTAAATGCATGACCCTAGAGACAGACTGAGCATCAAATAACATGGAGATGCAAACCTCCACCTCTGAAGCTCTCTTGCCTGGCCTGTGCCTACACACCAGGGTCTCCCCTGCCCAAAGTCCACCCCCTCCCTCAGCCTTGCTCGTGCTCCTCCCACCAGCTCTGGGCCTCCCAGCATCCACCCTGCTCCAGCTGCTGGCCCTGTCTGCCTCTCCCTCCGTGTCCAACTCAAACCATCTGCCAATAGTCACCACCTGGTCTTTCGTGTGCTCGCCAGCCACTGCCAGGCTCTAGGACTAGTGCCACCGGCCTATCAAGGTCACGTGCTGGGCCCTCCCTGCTGGCTCTTCCCCAGCCTCACCTGGTACTCCTTGCCGGCCCTGGGCTTCGGGCTGCCCTTCTAGTGACCAAGAACATACTCATTTCTGCTTTTCTCTGCTCAAACTGCCCCTGCCCCCTCAGAGCGTTCCCCCATTTCACCTGTGCAGGGTTCCAGCTGGTCCTTTCAGGAAGCTTTTCTGGCTGCCCGCCACTGGCCTCTCCTTCCTTACTGCCCTTCACCAACTTGGGCAGAACCTCAAAGCTAACTGTGAGCCCCCAGGAGTCTTTGCATCAAGAGAACTGAGCTCCGGGAGGCAGTGACTACCACCCCTCTGTGCTGAGCCAAGGCTAAGCTAGAAAATGCCAGTAGGGGCCTGGAACCAGGGTTCTAGATACAGCAGCCACTCTGTCACCAGCCACGTGAGGCCCTGGGGCCAGGCAGGCTGGCCAGCTTGGCTCCACGCCGCTGAGGGGAGCCGGCTGCGGAGCTGAGGAGGAACAGGTGTCGTGGTCGTATCTCAGTCCAGCTTCAGGAGCACCCAACCACCCTCTGAAGGAGCTCTTTCACCCTAGTGTTAGCAACCCGCCCCCAGTGCTTGCACTCACAGCATGTGCCGTGGACCATGGACCCCAGACACACTGCCTCCTTCCATGCCCCAGGAACCCAAAGAGGTCGGAGTCCTCCTTCTCATTTCTAGATGAGAAAACAGCCTCCCAGCAGTTAAGGAACTCACTCGAGGCCTCTCAGCCAAGGAAAGACAGATACGGTATTCGAGGGTGGATCTTCCTCCCTTTCCGTGCCTCGAAGGGGCTTTGGAAAGGTCCCTTCCCTGACCTGGCCTTCCTGTCCCCACTGGTGGAAGGAAGGTGATTACCCAAAGATCTATGCACTGTACTGCTGAGGAAGGGAGGCCCTGTGACCTGATAAAACACCTGTTTCCTCCACCAGAGTCTTGTTTGTACACAGTGGCAGGAAGCAGCCAGTCACAGGCATGAGGGAGTGTGACTTTACGGCTCCAGGACCACAGGCCCCTGAGGAGGCTCACGGGGAAGAGGAGGCCACGGCACCACCTGCCCCTCCCTGCAGCCAGACCTACCCTAATCCAGCCTGACCTCAGCAGTCACGACTAGAAACCCAGGCCCCCAGAGCCCATTCTCATAGCTCAGCTACACCTCCTTTGCTGCCGGGGCAAGGCGTGGGGGGTAGCCTCAAGAAACCCAGGAGGCCATGGGCTGCTGGCAGCTTCGGGAAGTAACCACCAAGCTCTCTCCTCTTCAACCCTACTCAGTCTCAGGGTACCTGGGGAGATGGATAGAGCTATGGAAGCTGGTCCGGTGAAACCCTGATACATTTGAGGGAGGAACACCTGGCCCTTGGTGACCTCAGCCCACTGAGCTAGAGGAATGGGCAGGGGTCCTGGAACTGCAGCCCCTGGGGACAGGGTGGGGCAGGACCGGCAGGATGAGCCTCCTTTTGGTATTTCCCTGGCCCTGAAAGGCAGCAAGAGGATAGTCTGAAGGTTAAGATGCACCTTGGGGGCCACAGATTTTCCAAATACCACAGCCAATGCCACACAGCCTTCTAAGTCAGGAAGGAATGCAAGTCAAAATAACTTTTAAGTCCTATTTCCCACCATGAACCTATTAAATGAACCAAAAAGAAACTCCATGTTGGAGTTTGCATGCAAGGAACCCGCAGTAAACAGGGCTCACAGGGGAGCAAAATGCTATGATTCTTCCTACTATTTTAAGATTTTATTTTTGTGGGACGCCTGGGTGGCTCAGCGGTTGAGTGTCTGCCTTCAGCCCAGGGAATGATCCTGCAGTCCCAGGATCGAGTCCCACATTGGGCTCCCTGCATGGAGCCTGCTTCTCCCTCTGCCTTTGTCTCTGCCTCTCTCTCTGTGTGTGTCTCTCGGGAATAAATAAATAAAATCTTAAAAAAAAAAAAAAAAAAGATTTTTTTTTAATGTAGTCTCCACCCCCAGTATGGCGCTCGAACTCACCACCCCAAGATCAAGAGTTGCACGCTCTACTGAATGAGCCAGCCAAGCACTCCTGATTCTTTCTTTTAACCTCGTAATTCTCCTCAAGCATATTGCTCCAAGAAAATAATCGAAAAGGAACCTGAGGAGTCATTTGTACATAGCATCACTCCCACTGGCAACGAAGGCAACCCATGAGCAAACTAGAAGCTATATGAGAGAGAATAAAGAGGCTTTATGTGGGCACCGTCTCGGGGCCTGCAAACATGCACCTCCACGGCAGGGGAAGAACCAGGGCAAGGCACAATGGGGTGCATGCATGGGGTGACCATGTGAGCAAAGGTCTGAGAATGGTATGGAAGCCAACAACCAAATGGGTCTTTTCCCTAGCTTTTCTTACAAAACAGCTTCAGCCCCACACTTCTTACATAAAGGGCTTCTACATGGCTAGGGAAGGGGGACTTCTTTCAGATAAATCTTTGGGGGTGGTAGGATGGAGTGAATAGTGAGGGCTCCCATCCTGGCTCTAAGTATAGTACTTCCCCTCCCAAGAATCCCTAGGTGAAGTCCAGCAGCAAGAAAGGAGCCACTGGGGGTGGTGGGGGTGGGGGCACCTGGTGGCTCAGACGGCTGAGTGTCTGACTCTTGATTTCGGCTTGGGTCATAAACTCGGGGTCTTGGGATCAAGCCCCGTCTGGGCTCCCCACTCAGTGGGAAGTCTGCTTGAGATTCTCCCTCCTTCTCCCCTGCTCTTTTGCTTGCTCTGCCTCTGAGAATAAATAAATCTTAAAAAAAAAAAAAAAAAAGGAGGGGGGGAAGGGGCCTGTACACTTGTGTCCCTGCCCCAGAGCTGGCCCCCAGGGTTCAGACCTCCAGACTCCGGTTGCCCAAAGCAGAGACACAACCCTCCAGATGGGAGTCTACGTGGGGTCTACCACTGAGCCACCACCAGCCTCAAAAAAGCCAGAACAAGGGAGAAGGGATCAATTATGGCCAACCCCCCACCTCCCAAGCCCAGGACAAGCTGGCACCTTCCTGGGCACCTCGCTGGCACTGCTGCCTCTCATCCACACTCCCAACTCTGGTAGGGGGGTGCTTACCACTTGGATAAACAAATGAGGAGACTAAGGTAGAGAGATACTTTTGACAGACGGGCAGCCTCTGGTCTCAGTATAGTGAGTGCATCATAAAGCAGTGCCACCCACCGTGGTGAGAGCCACCAAGGTGGGTGAGGCAGCAGAGGTCTGGGGGAATGACAGAGGGCCACACTTGGATGTTCACAGGAGGTGTCTCTGGGGAAGTGATATATTTTTTTAATTTTTAATTTTTATTTTTTTTATTTTTTTTTTTATTTTTATTTTTTTTTGGGGGGGGGAAGTGATATTTTAATAAAGCACTGAATGAGGGCAGCCCCGGTGGCTCAGCAGTTTAGCGCTGCCTTCAGCCCACGGCGTGATCCTGGAGACCTGGGATCGAGTCCCACATCAGGCTCCCTGCATGGAACCTGCTTCTCTCTCTGCCTGGGTCTCTGCCTCTCTCTCTCTCTCATAAATGAATAAATAAAATCTTTAAAAAAATAATATAAAGCACTAAATGACAAAGGAGAAGGTGTCAGCTATATGAGAGCTGGGGAAGAGAATTCCAAACTGAAAGAACAAGTGCAAAGGTCCTGAGGTGGAAAAGAATGGGATGAGTGTAAAACAGATAGGGACACTGCAGTAGCTGCTATTCAGGGAGAGAGGAAGAGGATGGTACAGACGAGGAGGGGCTGTCAGCAGGGGCCGGCCACCCAGGCTCTTGGGCTGTGGTGAGTGGTTTGGAGCTTACTCCAAGAGCAAGGGGAAGCCACTGCAGGGTTTCAGCACACAAGAGAAGAGATCTGATTGATGCTGGGCTGCTATGTGGAGTCTGGATCGGGGGTCAGAGCAGGGGTTCAGGTAGGGGCCAAGAAGGCAGCCAAAAGGGAGCCTAGAGGCGGCCCTTACTACCTTCTGGGTGAGGGATGGCGGAGGCCTGGGCTTTAGACGTAGAGAAGTGGGAGATGTGGCATGTGTGCAGGGGAGCTCTGGTACTCTTTGTCCTCATCTGCTGGCCAACTCTGTACCTTCAAGAAGCTGCTCGGTGGACCCTCCTCCATAGCCCACATGGGGGCCAGCTCCAACCAGGACGCCCCAGCAGGGCCTGCTGTGACTGCACTTGTCCAACCAGGACCTGGTTCCAGCCTGTTCATTTGTCTCCTCCACTCAGCTAGGCACTCCCAGAGGCAGAGACTGGTCATGCTCTGTCCAGTGCCCAGCCTGGTGCCAGACCCCTCCAAGCAGGGCTGGTGATCAACCCTCACTAACCCTCCCCAGCAAGCCCTGGCTGCTCCCTCTCTCTGAAGCTACAGAGGGCTGGGTGGATGCATCTCTGCAGAGCTTCCCTGGACATGGTGGCCGTGTGTCAGCAGCACTTCCTTCCTCTGCTCAAGTCTTGCTCATACCTGTACCTCCTGCCTCCCACAGAGCTCATTAGCACAGCCCTCATCTATCTCAGACCTTGGAGTCCAGGAATGTGAGCTCAAGCAAGGGTCCACTGCCTTAATTGGGATCCCCCACATTGAAACTGATGCCTGGGCCCTGGCTTGAGGGCATGCACACACACCAGGACGGTTGTGGAGGTCAGGCACTGGGGAACGGCCCCAAGTCCCTGCAAGAGCCAAAAGGCTCAGCCTTTTTATTTTTTTCAATTGAGATGTAATTTGCACATCATAAAATTCACTATTACAAAGTATACAATTCAGCGGCTTTAGTATATTCACGAGATTGTACAACCATCACCGCTGCCTGGTTCCAGAACACATCCATCACCCCAAAAAGAAGCCCCATACCCATTAGCAATCACTCCCCATTCCCCTCTTCTCTTAGCCCCTGGCAACTGCTCATCTATATTCCCTCTCCATAGATTTGCCTATTCTGCACAGTTCATCTAAATGGCAAAAAGCACAGCAACCTTCTAGGCCAAAGACTCCAAGTGGAACCCACAGAAGGGGCCACTAGAGCACATCCAAGAATTTGAGTTTCCCTAGGGAGCAATGCCTTATTCATCCCAGAATTTCCTCAAAGTCAGGCCCAGGACCAGCTCACTGGCCCTTCCACCCTAACCCTCACCCCCAACTCAGAGCAGAACAGAGCAAACAAAACAAGAGATAAGCAGTGGCTACTGGCCCAGGCCAGGAACTACCTGCAAGCGTATATTAGATGCCTCACAAACATCAAAGATAAACTTTGACCTAATTCTTCCTTCCCAAAACAGAGTTCACTAGAAGCCATGTACCAAAAAGAAGCACCCTTATGGGGGGAAAAAAATCTCCCTCTATCCCCTGGCAGATGGCTGTGAGGTGGTCATTTGGTCCACTGACCCTGGCAAGGTTTGAGTCGGCCTGCTTTGAGGCATCCAACATGATAGCCACATGGGCATTCCACCCACATGTGGGCAGAGGAGGATCCCAACATGCGCCTTCCCTGCTGTCTGGGGGAAGTTAAGCGACTGGCCTTAAAAGCTCTTCAGCACAACTGTTGACCGCCTAGATTCTCTCAGAGGGCAGTGGGGGCAGGCGGGCTAGTTCTAAGGCCTGTGGGCAGCAACTGGGCAGCATGTCTTCTGTCCCCTGAAGATGGGCTCAGGAAAGCAGAGCTTGGGAGGAAACCTCCAAAAGGAGTTTATCCTCAGAGCCCCTACAATGGACTCCTGACCCACTGTGAGTTTCTTTTCTAATGAAATGTGGTCCCAAAACTTGGAGTCAACCAATTTTGCTTTTTAAAACCAACTGTATTTTTTAATATCCACGCAACAGCAATTACTCCTATGCTATTCATTTTTAACTATCAGGTTTGCTTAAAAGAGGCTCCTCTATATTCATGTACATCTTCCTCACCCACTGTCACCCCAAATTAGGCCCTTGCCTTTGTCTCTGTCCCCAGCCCTGCAGAACAGCTGGTTCCAGCACACCGAACATCAGCTCCAGAACTGGTCCTTCCTCCTCCTGTGTTCCCAGAAGCCAGGCAGTGGGAGGCTGCAGCTGGGTGGGGAGTAGGACAAGGGGGGTTACCTCTATAGGAGAGGGTGTGACATACAGTAGCTTGAGAAAGATGCCGAAGTTGAAAAAACAAACGACCCAGGCCATGGGGAACAATGGTGTGCCTGCCCTCAGCCCCTACCCCCAATGCTGATGGCTGGAGTTGGCCAGCCAGCCGTTCGCCTACACTCTGACCAGTGTGAGCTTAAGGACACCAAATGGTCCCATCACCACACCCTTAAAGAGAACGAGGCCCTCCCACTCTGGGCATTCTCTCTGGGCCATGAAGGAATGCAGAAACCCTGCCTTTTCCCTGCACCACTGTGAAGATCACAAGAGGATGGAGGGAAGCCTGCCCTCCTGGGACTGTTCTTGGGCCTGGGCCTTTTGTCAAGTCCTGACTGTCACAGTGACCCCAGCGTTCCGTGCAAGCAGCTCACCTGCCAGCAGTTTGAAAGTGTAGGGTTATGCCAAGTTGGACCAAAAAGCATCTGTGTTAAGCATCTGCTACTGCAGGGCAGAGGTCTCTGGGGAGAGGTAGAGGCGTTGCACCAGGTGGCCAGGCCAGAGGGCAAGCCCCCTGACCCACAGCCTTGAAAGAAGCAAACACCTCATAGATGGAGCCACCCTAGAGCAGAAAAACTACTCAACCAACATGCTCCTTCTGTCTATGAGGAAATGAGGAGTCCAAGGGACAAGGGGCTCATTTCTATAGTCAACAGTTTACCAGGTTTTCCATTCTGAGGTTTCTAGAGAGAAGCCTCAATCTGTCTTCTCACCTCCCACCGGCTTCAGTATGAAAACAGCTTTCAGAACCAACTCCCCTCACTCCTGGTCTGAGACAGCCTGGCAGTTACCATCCTCCCTCGGGGAGACTCCCCAACTAGCCACGTGAACCGTCTACCTGCTGGCCTCTCTTGCACTGGGCCTCCATTTGGAGCCATCAGAGTTCTTCAAACACTTCGTGTACTCTAAGAGCTCTGAAGTCCCCCTTGATTTAGGCCACCTGAGGACAGTCTGAAACACTAATCTCAATTTTTTCTAAGTGCAGCTGTACTGCCCCAATGCACTCAGAATAGACTCTTCGCCCTTTAGATCATCTGTGCCAATGAGGGAGAAAAGCAGGGTTTATAAAGACCGAGGGATCTTTTCAAAGTGCCTGAACATATTTAATTAGCAAAATGATTAAACGGGCCCCTTACCCACACCGCTGATTTCAAACACCTCTGCAAACCCTTCCTGGTGCATGTGAGAGCAAACCAGCCTCAGAAAAACCTACTCTCTACACATTGCTTTTGGGGTCTTTCTCTGGCAAGAGTGCACTGGTGCCAATAAGAATAAAGTAGAGCCGGTTTCTCCCCCACACCCAGGAGCTCTGAAGCACACTAGTGTCTCTGCCCTTTCCTCCAAACACCTAGGCTTGGGGTGAAGGCTAACTGCAAAGCTTCACAGCTCAGACCACACTGCGAACAGCATCCTTAGGAAGGGAGCGGATGGTGTCAGCTCAAAAAACTCTGGTAACAGACTGTACCCTGGCATTCCCTAGCACCAGGACAGGGCCTGCACCTGCTTGTGGGCCAGCTAGGAAGACAAAAGCCAACAGCTGGAGGAAAGGAGTGGTGCCTGGGGCCCTCTCTCCTGCCTTCAGCAAAGTTCTCCTGGTTCAGATCCCATTGGGTATGTGGGGGGGGGGGGGGTGGGGGAAGACGCCAGTATCTATCTTGTTGTAGGCGAAAGCCACTCGTTGCCCACGCCTCCCCTACCTGGTCAAGGAGGTGGCAGGCCCAAGGCCGCCGGGTGCCGGGTGCCGGGGCCACTTACCAGCGGAGGCTGAGGCTGGGGGTGCTGCCCTGCTCCCGACGGGGGTGGGTAGTGCATGAGCAGATTGAAGGCGGAGTAGACCGTGTCTTTGTACATGCCGCTGGCGCACTCCGGGGCCTTCAGGCCTGAAAAACCACAGCTGGGTCAGCCGCGCCGCCCGGCCGGTGGCTCCCCAGGGGAGGAAGAGTTGCCCAGGGGTCCCGCTCGAGCGTGTGGCCGGGAAGGCACGGGCCGGGGTGCCTCAGCTCGGGTGAAGGACCCCGGGTCCAGGCCTCCCCTCGGCGGCCCCTGCGTGACCCCCAGCCCGCCCTGCGGCCAAGGGACCTGGGCCAACGCCTTCTCCTCTAGGACCGGGGATTAGTCAGTCACCTGGGCAGGAGGGGAGGCGGAGATGGCGGGGGTCTGTTTACTCCTATAAAGGTCAGGGCACCGGAAGTGACTCGGGCCGGCGGCGCCCGGGAAACCCGCCCCCCGCTCCCCCCGCCCGGGCTTTGCCGCCTCCTGCAGCCTCGGGAGGCGGGGGGGCGGGGGGGAGGGGGGCAGGGGGGGCGGGGGGAGGCCCCCACCCCACCCCCCCCCCACCCGCCACCGGCCCTCAGCGGGGCCAGGCGCGCCGGGCGAGACTCACCGTCCTCCAGGGACTCTGGAAGTTTGTCGGGGAAAAGTCTCTGCGAAGCGTGCTCCCGCCCGAGCGCCTGCGGAGAGACCCAGAGGGGCCGTGAGGGGCGCCGGGCTGGCGGCCCGGGGCGGGGGGGGTCGCGGGGGCGGGGGCCCCGGGGGCCCGGGAGAGGCGCGGGGCGCGGGCCGGCGCTCACCTCGGCCCCGACCTCCGCTGCGCCGCGGGCCCCGGCGCCGGCCCCCGGGACCCCCGCGCCGCCCGCCGCGCCCTCGGACTCATTGACCAGCGAGGACTTGAGCTCGGCCAGGTCGCGCTCGGGGCCCGCGGCGCTGTCGCGGCTCTTGTCGTCCTGCTCCTCGCCCTCGTCCTGGAAGGCCAGCAGCTCGTCGGGCGCGCCGAGGTCGTCGCCCCCGCCCGCGCCGCCCCCGCCCGCGTCCAGCTGCGGCATGGTGCGCTCGGCCCGCCGGGGCGCGGGGCGCGGGAGTGCGGGGCGCGGGGCCGGCCCGGCAGGCGGCGAGCCCGGAGTCCGGACCTCCGAGCCCGAAGCGCGGCGGGCGGAGCGCGGGCCGACTCCGCCTGGGCGGGCTGCGGGCGCGGGGCGCGGGGCGCGGGCGCCAGGCTGCGCGGCTCCGGGAGCTGGCGGGTCCGAACATCAAAGGCGCCGCCGGCCGAGTGCGGGGGGCGGGGCGGGGGCGCGGGGGCGGGCCCGGCGGGGGCGTGGCCTGGCCGCCCCGCCCCCTCCGCCTCTCCGCCGCGGGGCTGGGGCTGGGGCTGGGGCGAGGGCCGCGCGCACAGTCTTAAAGGGCTCGCTCTCCGCGGCGTTACTGCGAGGCGTCCGACCAGCTTGAAAAGCATCACCCTTCTTCTGAAATGTGGGGCCAATAAACGAGACCCCTGGCCCCGCTTCCTCCCCTACAATAAGAGACTCCGCTCTGCGTCCAGGCTTCTCCCCCGAGTGCACAGGGAGCGGGTCCCCTAGGCCCCGGGGCGGGGCGGGGCGGGGCGGGGGAGGAGGGCACTGGAAGGCAAGCCGAGGTGTAAATGCGCCGGCGCCCCGGGCCATTAGTACATCGAGGGCTTGAGACTGGGGACTTCTTAGAGGTTGGAGGCTGTTCGCGAACCCCGGCTGGCAGGGTTAGGACTCCTCAAATCCCCATTCTCCGCTCAGTTCTCCAACCCTAGGCTGGCCTGGGACCTCCTTCCAGGCTGCCCTCGTGCAGCGCCAACCCAAGCATATTGCCCTCACACATTTACTGAGCGCCCGTTTGCATGCGGGGCTCATGCATCACACGTCTGTGACGTGCCTCTCGGCCGTGTGGCATCTCCAGGGCGCGAAAAGAGGGATCCCACCCTTCAGCCACCCACGCATCCTCTACCACCCTCCGCACCCTCCCAACTCAGTTCTACGCCTAGAACATGCGGCCCAGGGATGCGAGCCTTTGGGCAGCCACGTGGGCCGCGGGATTCCGACGAGGGGTGGGTCGTCAGAAGCAACTCTACACGGGAAGTCGCATTCGCATGGAGCCAACTGACGCTGAGCCTGACACCCGCGGACTCCGGCAAGATCCAGGCTGCCGGCGCTATTAGAGCCAGAGGAGCGCGCGGGAACCTGAGCCGGCTTCCATCGCCTTTACAAGGCACCCGGAGTCGTGTCCACGCAGGCCTCCGCAGCACGCTTGGCCTCGACTCTAGCACTGCATCTGGGAAAGACACAGGTCCTTTAGAAGCGCGGTGCAGTGAGCCGCAGCAGCCCCCAGCAGGTTTCAGGGTTGGAGTCACTGTAGACTTTCCCATCTCTCCGGAGAGCACAGGGACAGAGGGTATTTGGAAAGGAGAGTGTCTTGGACGCCGCTCCGGCCCAGAGCCCCAAGGGACCCCTGGCAGCGGCGCAAATCCGGGCCGGAAGAGGGCCGCGCCGCCCCTCCGGGTCCAGGCCCAGCCCGGCTGGCTGCGGATCAAAGAGCCAGGGCCGTCCTTCTGCGCGTTCAGATCCTATCTGCGCCCGCGCAGCGGGGCGGCTCGGCCTCCTACCTCACGGCTGGAGTGCCCACTTTTCCTCCCTTCCGGGGGCTGGGAAGGGGGATGAGGGCTACTAGTGCTCAGTCTGGCGATGGAGAAGTGGAGAAGATCCTGCACCTTAGGTTCCCCCAGTCTCCTTTTCTGGGTGTGAGCTGAGTCTCACTTGATCCCCACTGGACAGTGGGTGTGTGTGTGTGGAGGGGGGTGTGGTGGGGCGAATCCAGCAAATCTTAGCCCAGTAGAGAGGGGAGAGGGTACACGAGGAGGGGCCCATGCCCCCCTCCTCCTCAGCCCTGAGGTTATAAGATCTGACTTGGGGGGGATCCCTGGGTGGCTCAGCGGTTTCGCGCCTGCCTTTGGCCCAGGGCACGATCCTGGGGTCCGGGGATCGAGTCCCGCGTTGGGCTCCCGGCATGGAGCCTGTTTCTCCCTCTGCCTGTGTCTCTGCCTCTCTCTCTCTCTCTCTCTCTCTCTCTCTCTCTCTCTCTGCCTATCATAAATAAATAAGAGTAAATCTTTAAAAAAAATAAAGATCTGACTTGGGATGAACCTCTTCTGGGAAAGCTGAATGGGAAGATGATCTGCCTAACTCATAGGCTTTGGGGGTCCCCTTGTGATCCTGGGTGATCCCAGCTTACAAGGAGCCTCCTCCAGGATAAAGGTCCCTACACCCATGAGTAGACACAGGACAGTGGGGGTTGTGTTCTCCAGTCCATGGAGAAAGCAGAGAAGTCAGGGCAACAGTGAGGTGGTTTGTTTTTCTCAATAAAGTTGGATTTTTTTCAGCCTAAAGTATTAGCTTATAATCAGAGATTATGGATTTTCTGCTTTATTGGTATAAAAACAGCCTTTCTTTACTAAAGTAATGGTGGAAATGGATTTTTTTAAAATGTTCTTATTTGGCAAAAGAAAAAGTTGGCCATTCTACTCACTCCCCCACTCCCAAATCTCTTTGCACATTTTATAGGGCTGTGAAATCTCAAAGTCTGGGAACCACTACCCTACAGGATCAAGCCCTGCTGGGTGGAACCAGGGGAGGAGGCAGGTGAAGCAAGGAGAACAGGGATGTGAGGAGGAGCAATAAGGGAGGGAGAATCAAGCTGTGTATCAGACATCTATAGCCACACTGAAATCAGCTTGAATACCTGCTAGGGAGAATCTACTGCGTACTTAACCCTTGACTCAGGCTGTAGAGAGGGGAGAGGCAGTGGTGGGGTTCCTCTTCCCCAGGAGGTATTGTCTGCTTGAGAAGCAGAGAGGTTATTAGAGCTATATTTGTTAGTTATTAATGTATTCAGACCATGGGCAGAAGGAGCTCAGATATGGTAGATGAATGTGGCTGGAGTGGTCAGATGGGCTTCCTGGAGGAGGCAAACTTCGTCTGGACCTGGAAGCCTCTGGACGGCTTGGAGAAATAGGAAAAGGAGCTTGGGCTTGTCCACAAAAGGCAGGCATGGCCCTGCAGCAGCCCCTTGTCTGGCCAACACTGATTCCATCATCATCATCATCATCATCATCATCATCATCAACATCATCATTACCATCTGCACAATGACTTCCTATTACTGAGTGATTGCTATGTGCCAGGCATCAAATCAAGAGCTTCACACACACATCATTTCATTTAATCATCCTACCAATTCTGTGACATAGGGACTATTATCCCCATTCACAAATGAGGAAACCAAAGCTTAGAGAGGTTGAATAAGTCACCCAGGATCTCACAGCTTGGAAGTGAGAGTATCAGAATTCCAAAAGCCTGACAGTCTGACTCTGGAATCCTCACCCTAACTACCACACTGTAGTGTTCTATCATGATCTTTAACTTCCAGAGGAGCGCTCTTATCTGGTTTGTGGTCTCTGCAGACAAATGCTGATGAATGAGCTGTGACTAATTGAATCCTGACTTTCAGGGTGGCTGATGTTGCTTGGAGAGACCACCAGGAGGACGGGGGAATCTCTCTGGTTGGTCTGCATAGGGTGGCTCAAGCTCTTTGCTAGCTAGATAGGAGGGCCCAGTGTTTCCCTTGAGTCAGACCTCAGTCTGTACCATCTCTGGGTCCACCCTACACTACCCACTCTGGGCACTGACTCAGAGCCCATAAGGGAACAATGGCCCTGGGGTTCTTCCACAGGGTGGTAAGTGGGATCTGCTATGGCTCCCCCTCTAGTGGTGACCAGGGAGTTTCAGGATGAGGGCCAGAGTCTTCTGCAGGGAGGCCCTGGAGCCTTCCGGACACATGAAATCCAGAACAGAGCTGAGGATTTATTTATTTATTTATTTGAGAGAGAGAATGTGTGTGTGCGCACACGCCCATGATGGGCACATGCACATGGGGGTAGGGGCAGAGGGAGAGAATCTTCAGGCTCACTCCATGCCTAGTATGTAGTTGGGAGCTCCACCTGGGGCTCAATCTCCGGACCAAGGAGATCACCACATGAGCTGAAACCAAGTGTTGGAGTCACTTAACTGAGTCACCCAGGTGCCCCCAGACCTGAAGATTTAGTGAGGTTTCATCGACATGCGCATGAGCTAGGTGGACATGTGCTGTCTTCAGAGGCTGAATGTAGGACACAGTCAGAGCTCACAAGGGTTGAGGGTCTGATCAAGGGAGCTCCAGCTTTGGATTTGGGCAGACCTGGGTTTGCATCCCTGCCCTACCTTTGATGAGCTGGGGGATTCCAGACAATCACTGATCCTCTCTGAGCCTCAGCTTCCTCCTGGGTAAAATGGGTATCAGCCCCCAAGGCTGCCTTGTGCTGCAGGAGTGATACGGAGCTGATTTCCGTATCCTAGGAAAGAGCTTAGTGCAAGGCCTGGCACATTCCAAGCGCTCTAATAAATGGGTGCTCCTGAGCTAGATAGTCTTCGGAAGTTGTTAGGTTAATTGGCTCTTCGTGTAACGTCATGTAAGCCCTCTAAGCGTTCTCATGACCTGGGCCCACCTCATCGCAGCTAAGGCTGAAAATGTGCTTTTCCTTTCCTTTTCTTTCAAGTTCCTTAACATGAAAGGCCTGTGTGAACTCCTTGACCTTTTCTAATGGGGAGACCCTCGAAATGTGGCATTTCCAGAAAACAACTCAAAGGAGCCCCAGATGGGTTTGGTAAATTACAACAGGGAGAGGTTCGGATAGGCATCTCTTCCTGCCCGCCAGCCCGCCTGGCATCCTGTCGGGACTTGCCGAGAACAGCCTGGAGGCCTGGCTGCCGGCTCTGGGCAGGAACACTTCCCGTGCGAGCCTTCTCTCTCGGGGCAGAGCCTGGTCACACGTCCTAGAGGCAGACTGTGGTTTGTTACTAGAAACACAGTTTGCTCTTTGGAAACTGTGTAGTTTCACTGTATGTTCATGTGTGTGTGTGTGTGTGTGTGTGTGTGTGTGTGCTTGCATGTAGGTGGCTGTGGCCTGCAGGATGGCAGACACACAATTGCTGTAATGTGACTGCCCTGGGTCAGATACCAGGCAGCTGCCTTCAAAATGAAGCAATGGACAAGGCACACCTTGCTGGCTCAGTCAGTAGAGCGTACAAACTTTTGCTCTTGGGTTCCTGAGTTCAAGTCCCATATTGGGTGTAGAGATTACTTAAATAAATAGATATGTAAAAAAATAAAATGAGGCAAGAAGGATTTGGGGTCATGTCTTCCTTCTTTTTTTTTTCATGTCTTCTTTCTTTATAATTTTCTGTGGGTTCTCCTCCACCCCACTCTCCAGACTTTATGCGATAACTGAGAGTTGCTCTTAAAAGTAAAAATGTAACGAAAAAGATTAATGATAAAACTAGGTATTAGTTATTCCTGATGAAACCCCAAGGAAATTTGGCCAAATTGGTTTGTAGAGTGGTGGTGGTGAGGCTACAAAGAGCTGCCCCTCAACTTCAGAGGGCTTGCGATGACAGTTTCCCACAGGCTAATTTCCCACACCGTGCCAGCCACGGTCCCCAGGGAATAGAGCTGGGATTCGCTCACCAGGAAAAAGAAATCACCCAGGGTTTCCACAGGAAGGGGTCTGGACTCAGAGGCACCAATGTGTCAGCCCCAAAGGCAAGCCAGGAGGAGCTGCCAAACGCCACACACCGTGCTGTCAGAGTGCGTGGGTCTCCAAAGAGCTCGGTAGTGGGAGGTCTGTGTTCCGGTCCCTGCATGACTCCTTGACCTACTGGATGAACTCGGGTAAGTCCTCTGCCTTCTTTGGGCTCAGGGCCCCTTACCTAGTACCAGGGATATAGTGAGGAGCCCACAACCATGAGATCAGAGGTGAGGCAAGAATCATCACAAATGCAACAGGAAATGAGGGGGACAGACCCAGGGTCCACGTGGGAGTTGCCTGCAGCTTCACAAGGAATGTGCCCATACCCACTCATGTTTGGATTGTGGGAACAGCCGCAGACACATGGATGCAGGAATGTCTTACAAGAAAAGTACCACTGGATATTTAGTTTTGAGACAGGGTTGTAAGGGCTTTGCTGCCTGATACAGGGCTTGTTATAGGGCTGGCAAAGTGCAGTGTTCAGAAATTTTTGGCCTGAAAGATTGGATGGGTGGATAGATAGATGGATGGATGGATGAATCGTTCACAGCACTGATCACTAAATCTGGGAAGGAAGTATTAGGTCTTGTACCTGCTTTCAAGGGACTCTTGTGGGACACATTAGGATAGAGAGAATTTCCAGGAACCAGGAGTTCAGAAACATGACTATTGTTATATGTCTTGGCACACAACGTGGCAGGCAAGGGGGGCTTCCTGGAGGAAGAATGTCAGCCTAGGAGGTAAGTAGGATTAAAGAGAACAGGGCTGGGGTGCCTACCTGGCTCAGTTAGTGGAGCATGTAACTCTTGATCTGGGGATTGTGAGTTCAAGCCCCATGTTGGGTGTAGAGCCTAAAAAAAAAAGAGGACAGAGCTCTGATCAGGTGGGGTAGTAACCACATTCTAGATTATGGTTGACTTTAACCCCTAGCCAGGATCCTTGGGGAGTTTGGCCATCTGTTGAACATTGCCCAGAATGGTGCATCTTCATGTCCGAGGTCCTCTGATCTCCCTATCTCCACCACCTAGGACAGTTCCTCTCCTCCCCAGATCCTAGCTCTCCCTGATTGTCCTCTCTCCTAGGACAGACTCGTGGGTGCATGATCTACCATCTTCCATGTGGAGATTGTCCCCTTTTATTCCCAGCAGCTCATGTGTTGCAAGAAGGACCGACAGGGGGATGCTTGGGTGGTTCAGTGTTAAGGATCTGCCTTGGGTTCAGGGCATGATCTGGAGTCCCAGGATCGAGTCCCACATCGGACTCCCTGCATGGAGCCTGCTTCTCCCTCTGCCTTTGTCTCTGCCTCTCTTTGTGTGTATGTCTCATGAATAAATAAATAAAATCTTTAAAAAAAAATACCAACAGGACGTGCTGAGCATGGGGTACCTGAGGCTAGCCTGTGCCAGACCCTATAATCATGGCCAGTCCCAATGTGCACAGCCAGGAAAGACGCAAGAAGCCCTGTACCGGAGATGTCCTGTCTAGCCTTCTTCAGCCAAGTGTCTCCCAAACTTATTTGACCATAAAACTGTTTTTCGGGATCCCTGGGTGGCTCAGCAGTTTAGCGCCTGCCTTCAGCCCAGGGCATGATCCTGGAGACCTGGAATCGAGTCCCATATCAAGCTTCTTGCATGGAGCCTGCTTCTCCCTCTGCCTGTGTCTCTGCCTCTCTCTGTGTCTCTCATGAATAAATAAATAAAATCTTTAAAACAAACAAAAACCTGTTTTTCCATGTATGATTTTCCAAAGAACAGAATTCCTCTGGAAGTCTTTTGGAAAATGCTGGTATCCTTGCTTTTGGAAGGCAGGAAGGGGCACTCCTTATCCAAAACACATTCCCAATTCATGTCCCTGATCTGGAGGAAATGAGCAATAGCTGAACCCCAAACTGGTCATCACAACTCTAACCAGGCTTCACTCCTGCCCTACTGGCTCATCACCTTCTTGGCATCATGGACCTTTCATCATCCCACCTGCTCCTGACCACAAGGATCTCTCTCCCTTCCAGATTCCCATGGCCTTTAGGATTGGAGTCATTCAACTTCTCCTGAGCAGTTGGGTCTGTGTGCTTTGAGTGGGTCTCCCACGTCTCCACTGCTGTCTTTGTCACCCGGCAATCAGGAGCCGGGCTGGAAGCTCATGGCCTGTGTGTAAACTGGGGCTTCTCCACCTATTCATTGTGGGTGGGAGCTTGAGCCAGCCACCTCCCTCTGAGAGCCCTCATTTGCATACCCGTTCAGTGGGTGACAATAATAATATTTGTCTCAAATATTAGCTGGAAAGATGGGATAAGTTCTTGCCTGTAAAGTACTTAGCACAGTGTAGTCTAATGAAGAGCAGGGACTTGCTAAGTGGTGTCCAGTGCCACTAACTATTACTGCTCCCAGCCAGCAGTGCTGTGCTCAGGACCAGGCCTTTAGAGGAGCCTGTCCCTGTAACCCCACGGTCCTGCTAATCATGGGTGGAAAGCGCAGACCAAGGTAAGAAAGGCGCTAGGAGCCCTGCCTTCTGAGGCCAGCCTGAGTGGAGGTTCCGCCTGCCAAAAGATGGCCATCTCCAGACGTCTACGGGCTGGAGGGAGCCGGCTGGCCTGTGGGCCCCGAGGGCAGAGACAGGACTAATGGGAGGAAATTACATGGAGAGATTTCATCTCAGCTTGAGGAAACACGTCTACCAGTCAGAGCTGGCCAACCATGGCCTGCCCAGGCTGCCAACAGAGGCAGTGAGCTCCCTGTCACCAGAGGTGTGCGAGCAGAGTTCCCTTCCTTCCCAAGGGAGGGAAGCTGTAGAGGAGGGTTTTTACCCATGAGGCCCCTTGGAGGCCGTGGGCAGTTCCTTCTGCTTCCATGCCGCTCTCCTCCCCACATGGCTTGGTGGAGTCCACTGCAGGCATGGGAGCTACGGCCGCCTCGGAGGTGAGTAAGAGCAAACCTTGCACATCTCCGGCTCCAAACAGGGGGTGGAGGCTGGAAGGGAGTGCTCCTATAGGAGGCCAATTTTAAGGGAGAGTAATGACAATATCACCTTTTGGGGGAGGCGGCTTAACGCAGTGGCTGGCAGCCGCAGGAAGCCTGAGCCAAATCTGTGCCCAGGCACCACCCACCACCCCCTCAGGCCTGCTGGGGCTGGGGACATCAGACTAGGCGATGGGAGGGGGCTTGGTTGTTTTTTTTTTTAGATTTTTTAAAATTTGTTTATTCTTGAGAGAGAGAGAGAGAGGCACAGGCACAGGCAGAGGGAGAAGCAGGCTCCATGCAGGGAGCCTGATGTGGGACTCGATCCCGGGACTCCAGAATCACACCCTGGGCTGAAGGCAGCGTTAAACTGCTGAGCCACCTGGCCTGCCCGGGGGCTTGTTTTTATTTTTTATTTTATTTTATTTTATTTTTTTGGGGGGGGGCTTGTTTTTAAATCAGTTTCCCCTCACTTGCTTTTTTTTTTCTTTAAACATTTTTTTTTTAATTTATGATAGTCATACAGAGAGAGAGAGAGAGGCAGAGACACAGGCAGAGGGAGAAGCAGGCTCCATGCACCGGGAGCCCGATGTGGGATTCGATCCCGGGTCTCCAGGATCTCGTCCTGGGCCAAAGGCAGGCGCCAAACCGCTGCGCCACCCAGGGATCCCTCCCCTCACTTGCTTTAACTTCTAAAACCACAGGCTGGAAGGAGAGGGGTGGGAAGAAGCAGAAGAGGAGAGAACCTGGGTTTCAATTCTGGCTCTGCCACTAGCTAGCTCTGTGACTTTGGGAAGTCACTTAGCCTCCCTGTGTTTCAGTCTTCTAATCTGTAAGATGGAATGATAATAATACCTATCTCGGGCAGCTGCCTTCGGCCCAGGGCCTGATCCTGGAAACATGGGATCGGGATCGAGTCCCGCTTTGGGCTCCCTGCATGGAGCCGGCTTCTCCCTCTGCCTGTGTCTCTGCCTCTCTCTCTCTCTCTCTCTCTGTGTGTGTGTGTCTCTCATGAATAAATAAATAAAATCTTTAAAAAAAATACCCATCTAAGTTCTTATAAGAATTAAGTGAGTTGTTATTGGTAGAGTACTTGAAATAGTTTGGGGTCCATATTAAATATGATATAAATATTCGTTAAATAGATAAAAATTAATTGAGCAACTCATATAAGCCTAGCCTAGAAACATACAAGGGGCTTCACAGTGGTCATCTCATTTACTCTTTACCATACCCTAATGAAGTTGAAAATACTATTATTAGGGAAAGTGAACTTGAGAAGGTCAAGTTCCTTGCCCAAGGTCACACAACCGGTAAGAGGCAGAGCTAAGATTTAAAGTCAGGATCTTCTGTCTCCTGGACCTGGGCTAGCAACCACTCAGCTCTGTCGCCCCAGGAGTTTGCTGCCACTTTAAGGGAGGTCAAGTGCCCACAGGAGCAGGATAGCAGATCAGCAGGCAGGAAGGGGTCAGAGAAGTATCCCCCAAGCTGGAAATTCCCTTTCCTCACTGCTGCCTAGGGGAGATTTTTCCAACTAATTGGTGGCAACATTGCTGGGTGACTCCATTTACAAATTGCAGCCCTGCTTCCTCCAGCTGAGTAATCTCCATCATGGGGTCCCCAAAGCAGTCAGAGCTCCAGGCTGGTGGTGTTAGCTTTGGTGGTGACACTGCTGAGGCAGATGGACCACCTCCCACAGCTTCTAGGAACAGGGACAGGATCTGGGAGACCTGGGATTCCCTAGACAGCCTCCCTGGGTGTAGGCGAGGCTACGGGCAAGGGGTGTCCTGCTCACTCCCCTCCTCTCTGCTGTCTCAAAGACAGAGATTTTACTCAGGACTGTTGTCCTAGGCTATAGCAGGGCCTGGCAGAGAGCAGATGTCCAGTAAATATGTATTAGACTCAAGCATATCTCCAGACACCTGCACTGCACTTTACTGTTTACAAAACTCCTTCCTATCTGTTATCTCATCTGATCCTCCCAACAGCCCCAAGAGGTAGGTCTTTTAACCCCATTTTACGGATGAGGAAACTGTGGCTCCCAGAAAGGAAGTGACTCACCCAAGGTCACAGAACTCAAACCCTGATCTCTGTCTCCAGGCTCTAAATTCACTCTAGCTCTGTGCCCCATGGAGATGTCTTCCCTTTCTTTGTGTGAGGACTGTGAGGAACAGAAGGGACCCCTAGCTGGTGTTGGCTTCTTCAGAAGACTCCTCAGAAATGAGAGATGGGGTTATTGGCTCCCAGGGAATGGGCTCCAGGGCTTCTGATGGGGGAGGGGGTGCTCAGGCAGCCAAGGGTCATTTATTCATGTACCAAGTGCTTCCTCCGCCTCTCCTGGGCACCAGGACAGGCAAGTCCATGCTCTCAGGCTTTCTGGCAGGGAGGTAGGGCCAAGTCACCATCCAAAAGGGTAGCATCAGAGCTTTGCCTCATTGAGGGGGAGCAATGCTCTGTTTTCTGGAGACAGAGCCCCAGGAAACCTTTTGGGATCCCCCCCTCACAGAGCTCTGCTAGGGCCTAGGGGTGGGAGGCCAGCTCTTTGGAGCCAGCCTCTTTTCTGTGAGGTGAAAGTGTATCTTTTCAGCTTTGGGTCACTGGTGGGCCCCTGCTGACTGCTGTGGTTTTCCTTGTCAGCTTTGCTGGTTTTACTTTTTGTTCAATGCTCTATTATTACTGACATCTTAAAGGGTTTCCCCTCTGGTCAAGCTTGGTCTTTGTTTTTATAATTTGAGAATTTCTCTTTTCTCCTTCTTTTCTTTCCCTTCTCAGCTCAGCTCATGGTTTTGAAAGCTGCTGAAGCAGGAGGTAGGTGGGGAACTGGTTTATTTATTTATTTATCTATTTAATTTATTTATTCATGAGAGACCCAGAGAGAGGTAGAGACACAGGCAGAAGGAGAAGCAGGCTCCCTGCAGGGAGCCCGATGTGGGACTTGATCCCAGGACTGAGCTGAAGGTAGATGCTCAACCGCTGAGCCACCCAGGAGACCTTGGGGGGCTGATTTAAAAGCCGCTTCCCTTGGGCAGCCCCGGTGGCCCAGTGGTTTAGTGCCGCCTTCAGCCCAGGGTGTGACCCTGGAGACCCTGGAGACCCTGGATCGAGTCCCACGATCTCTGCCTGTGTCTCTGCCTCTCTCTCTCTCTGTGCCTCTCATGAATAAATGAATAAATAAAATCTTTAAAAAATAAAAAAATAAAAGTGGCTTCCCCCTCTATCTGGCATCTCCCTGCTCCTGTCCTCAACAGGCCTAAAGTGCCCCCACCCCCACACACAACAGGTAGACCCTGCTCTTTGAAATGCGGATTCTTTTTCCTTTTCTGAGTGGAAACTTTCATGCCTGTAGCCCCCTTTTGGTCCTGACCCATCCATTCTCTTTCTCTTCAACTGTCACGCCTCTCAGGGCTGCCCTCCCTGCTTGGGGAAGTTTCTGACACATTTGAGCCCATTGACCATAATAAGCAAGTCACCTTGCTCCTTGGGGTCTATGGTGCCCTGAGAAAATAGGCACATGGCAGAAAATGGGCAGAAGACTTTCATGGGCCCCTTCTCACACTGATTCAGAGTAGGACTACGTCTGTGACCAAAAACTCCCCTTCTTGATTGGGTTTGAGTGGGGGTTGCTTCTGCAGCAACAGGTTGGACCACAACAACTGGCCTGATGCACTGGATTTCTGGCTATAGTCCAGGGGCTGGGACAGACTTTCCATCCTGACCAGAGGCAGGAGTGGAGGGGGCAGGGGGCGCAGGGGTTTGTGGGGTGGGGGGTGGGGGGAGTACTTGGCAACTGGTTTCTGAGAGCCCAGGACTACAGACCTGAGAACCACCTGTCTATGTCTGCCTTGGAGCCAGAGAAATGCTCCCTGTCTCCTGCTAAGCCCTGTATCTAGGGCCCCAAGCTGGGGAGGAACAGAAGTCCTAACGCTTTTTATTCTGGCTGGAACACAGTACTCTGGGTGCGACCTGACTGGTCCCTGAACGACTCCAGCTTGTAGGGCTGAACTCGAACATTTCTGTTCAAAGGTGAGACTCAGGTCTACAGGGGGAAAGCACTTAAAACCCATTTGGTTGCTGGGACTTCTACACGAGACAAACCCGCAGTGCACTTGCATCCCAGCATGGAAAATGCCGTCCTGGCCTTTCCTTTGCACCCACAGAAAGTCCCAGAGGTACCATGGGTTCCAGGTTGCAGTACAAGTCGGGGAGCTGCCCTCTGATGCCAGCCTAGATGAGGGTAGGCCTTTCTTATTCACTGTGGTTCCAAAGCTCCCAGAGGATGGGCAGGTGTCAGTGGGAGGTTAGAGTCCACCCTGTGTACACAAGGGCGGGGTGTAATGAAGTGCCCCGGCTGGCAGAGGAGAGCAGTGCTGACCAGAGGGGTCAGGAGGGTCCCCCGAGGAGGGGCCAGTGCTGCGCAATGAAGAGCCAGTGAGATGGGAGGCAGGGAGTTGGGGGCCTTGTGGAGTAGGGTTGGGCGGTGAACCTCCCCTGTCCTACCTTCCTTGGACCAACCCGGAACACTGAGGAAAGCCAGGCTGTTAGACCTCAGAGAGATATAGCAGATTGCCAGTACCCCCAAACATGCACACAGGGGAAACTGAGGCCCAGAAGGGGCAGGGACCTGCCTGGGTCTCACAGGTCATTGGGAGGCCTCCCTCTACTACATAGCCCAAAAAGAGCCATCTGCCTTAAGTGCAAGAAATCTTGAAACACGCAGCAAAAACAAAACAAAAACCCAAAGAAGCCATTTCATGTGTTGAGCATGAGTTGCTTTTGCGATAAAAAATAAACGATTTAATGTTATTTAAAAATGCCGGTGGACATGAGAACATTAGGGGTAGGGTGGGGACTTGGGACTTGCTCGCTGGAAGCTGCTCACTAGCTCAGGGTGACCAGGTGGCTCCTTCCACAGCCTCTGGGTCCCCGGGAGGCTGTGATTCCGCTGGAGAGCACCCCCTGGTGGCTGGCTCTGGAAGAGGCTGCGTCTGAACCGAAGGGATGGGAAGGGAAGTAAGGAGCGTGACATTTGGGCACGGAGCCCCTGCCTCCCCCGCAGCTGTCACCCCTGCATACCAGAGGCTGGCACTGCATTCATTGGTAGAATTCATCTTCCTCATGAAGGAGCCATGGCAGGGTTCTCACCTTGGCTCTGGAGTAGGCCTGATGGCCAGGTGTTCTGATTCAACTGAATCCCAGAGGGGGGTCTTTTAGAAGAAAGTTGCTCACATGGGGCATAAAGGTCTGTGTGTGTGTGTGTGTGTGTGTGTGTGTGTGTGTGTGTGTGTCACTTCATGACTGAGCCCTGCCTTCACTGATGGTGACAGAGCCGTGACTCACAGCTGGTGAGGTCCCACAATGAGGGGCAGAGCAAGGTGTCACTGGGAGGGGATGGGATGGGGGGTGGTCAGAAGTGCTGGCACTTCCCTGGCTCACCTGCTCAGGCTGGCAGGATCATGACAAGGATAATGGCAGTGACAGCTTTCGCTCACGTTTACTAAGTGCTTCCTGTGGCCAGCACCACTGGGGAGGCCTCACAAGGGCTCTGTGAGACAGGTGGTCTTTTGTTGTCGTTGTCTTAATGAAAAATCTCAAAGGTAGAGAGAATAGATCCACATACATCCCCTCATCCCAAATGCATGATTATCAAGATTTTGTCACACTTGTTTTTTTCTCGTTTTTTTCCTTCTGTCTCTTTTAAATCAAGTATGTTAAAGCAAATCGCAGACATCATGTCATTTCACCCTTGTGTGCTTTAGCATGTATTTCTCTTTTTTTTTTTCAAATATTTTGTTTATTTATTCATAAAGACACAGCGAGAGAGAGGCAGAGATATGGGCAGAGGGAGAAGCAGGCTCCATGCCAGGAGCCCGATGTGGGACTCAATCCGGGGCTCCAGCATCATTCCCTGTGCTGAAGGCAGGCGCTCAACCGCTGAGCCACCCAGGTGTCCCTAGCATATATTTCTAAAAATAAGGACACATTCTTAGATAACCACAAAGCCATTATCACATCAAAAAAAAAAAAGTGAATGACAATTCCTCAGTGCTATCTAATACTTGGCCCATGACATGGTTACTCTTCTTGCCTCTATTTTAGGGAGGAGGACACGGAGACTCTGAGGGGACAAAGAACTTGGTCCAACGTCACACAGCTTCATAGTGATGGGGATGGGATTTGAACCCCGGGAGACGGATTTAGGAGCTTACTACTACCTCCCTCTCTCTGGGTCTTAGCTTCTCTCTCTGTAAAGTGGAGGATTCATGGGGATAATGCATGAGTGTACCACATTGTTCTTGCTTTGGACAATAACAATGAAAATGAAACAAAGCAATCGAAGTATCACTGGAATGTTGGCATAATTGTAAAGGAATATGACCATTAAAGTGGTGCTTGAATCCCCACTCATATGTCAGCTCTCCCTCATCTCATTTAATCTTTACCCCAATCCTGTTTCCTAATCACCAGCTTCTTTTACAGGCAGGCGAGGGAACCAGAGACTCAGAGGGAGAAAGTGCCTCCCCCAGGTCAGGTACTGGCAGCTGGCAGGAGCAGGATCCAGGGCCAGGCTGGTCTGTTGGGGGTGACAGAAAAGTCCAAGGTCTGTCAGGAGCTGAAAGTGGCCTTTGCTAAAGGCTTTGAAGCATCCTACCTTCATGAGGAATGTGCCCATTGAGATTACAGCTTGCAAGCCATAGAAGTCCCCTTTAGTGGTCCGAGGCAGAGCGGCAGTTTACTGCAAGGATATGGGGTGGCTCACAGAATGGAATGTAAGGAGGAAGCCAAGCTGGGACAAAGATGACCATGGAGCAGCCCTGGGCTTGGAAGGCAAAACTGCTCAGAGGACCCATCTGGACTCCCCCCGCCCCAGGATGAATCCACTTCTGACTGTCTCTGCTTTCCAAGACCTAGAACCCTGAGACAGAACGTCGGGGTGCCTGGCAAGGTGCCCAGCATGGGTAGCCTGGCCCCTACCCACTATGGCTGGAGAGCGTGGCATGGTCCTGGAGGGTCTGAGTGCAGGACCATGCCTGGATTTTTAAAAGGAGTGAATTGGGGAGGGAGCTCAAGGGGATTCCCCAGAGAACACTCAGCCGGCTCTGGTTTTCACACGTAATTTTGCTTCTGATCCTGGGAGTGTGAGTCACATGTGAAAGTCTCTTGTTTTTCGAGGCCCATGTCTGTTGCTGTCACCACCTTCACAGCAGCTGCCACCTCAAGGCAGGAGGCCCAGGTAATGGGCAGGACTCCCTGTCTGCCACCAGTGCTGCAGCCATGGGAGCAAAGCATTAGGGACTGTAACTTTTGGGCCCAGTTGCCGAGGGGGATTTTCCATCCTATGCATTACATGAAAATAGAATGCAAATAATATGTAAATGAGCGAGTGCCCTAGAAGCTCTTCTGCTGGGTAAGATATGAAGGGGATGGGGCTCTGGCTGGCCTCTGCCTTCCAGAAAATGCTCAATCCACTTACCCCCAGGGAGAGCCACAGCCTCCGGCATATCCACTGCCACCTACTCTGCCTCCAAAGGGAAATCTGCCTAGCTATTGCAAAGATCTGTCCCCCTGGGCACTTAGTACTCCTCAGAGGCCTCAAATCCTTAGAAGTAGGTGGGGCATAACTAAATTAACAAATAAAAAGCATCCTGCTGCTTCTGTTTTCTCTACCTGTGGCACATGCACAGGCCCTGGGCACACAGGGCCTACTGGATTGACCCAGGGCCAGCCAAGAGGCCAGGCTGCACCAGCAAGGCATGAGAAATGTGGGACAGCCCTCTCCCCTTTCAGCCTCAACCCCTGGGTCTGGCCCACAGATTCTGGTGAGTTAAGGAAGGTGGTTAGAAAGGCTGACTCCAGGGCGGGGTATAGGGCTGTTTAATAGCTGGCCAGAGACCCAGCAGACTCCCCAGACATGATGTCTCGCTTCACCAAGACTGTGCCAGGCTGCTCAGATGGGAAGGTGAGCCACCGGGGGATGTGGAGAGGCATACAGTGAGAGGGACTTCATCCATGGGCCCCGGCCTCCTCACCATATATCTGAAGGCAGCCTTCAGGCCCTGAGAATCGGGAGCATTTTAATTTTTGGTAAGCCAAAAGGCAGGTCCCATCGAAGGTTAATTCTGTGGCAACCAGAGGGCAGGCCGGAATAGTCCATCCCCCAAGCCCAGCCCAGCCAGATACTGGCTTTTTCTAGTAGCCCAAATTCTAGTCCTTCAAAAGGCCCTTCTTCTCAGGGTCTGGGATGCTCAGCATGAAGCACCCCAGGCCCTGAGCTGCTAAGTTTCAATGAGTTCCGCCTTTCCTGCCTGTAGTTCTACTTCCCCTCCTCCTCTCTCTTCCCTCCCACCATCTTCTCTTCAAGAAGCTCTGTTCCTCCACTGTCTCTGGGTCTTCCCCCTCTGCGCCGCCCCACACAGTGCACCCCACCCAGTACCACCTGACCTCCTTGTTCATCAGGCTGCAGGATCTGAGCCTGGGATCCAGCCTGGCTCGCTCGCTGCTCTTGCATAGACTTAGGCACAAGCATCACAACTTTAAATCCAGGGCAACCTGGCTGCTGGGTCATTTTCCTGTCATGGACTAAACCTTGGCCCTTTTGGCCTTTGCTCCCTCCCAGTGCCTCCATCCCTCTATCTGAGCCTTGGGGGTGAGGGTAGACACTGGGCTGGCCCTGGTTACCATGACATTATCTGCAACTTGTGCAGGCTGCAGACAGCTCCAATGACACAATCAGGCCAAGCTCATGCAGAGAGCTTCAGGAGCCTGGAGCCAAGGATCTTCCTGTGACGAAGATAGGGCTAGTAGTCAGGGCCATGCAGGGTATCACCATCATGCAGAGGGCTGCAGGGTAAGGAGGGGCGTGCTGGCAGAGGCTGGTGGAGGATTGGCCTGAGAGAAAGAACTCCCGGTGTTGGCCAGACCTGTCCTGTTTGGGTCCTCATGGGAAAGCCCCTAGGAACCTGGGCCACAGTTGCAGGGAAAATGTGACAGTTGCCTCCTATGGCACACCACTGCTCCTGTGCTCCCCCCTTCCCAGTTTAGAGGAGCGCCTGGAGGGTTCTAGAAGCTGCAACTGGAAACACACCCTCACCACTTCATCATCAGATGATTTTTTTTTTTTTTAAGATTTTATTATTTATTTACTAATGAGAGACACGGAGAGAGAGGCAGAGACACAGCAGGCTCCATGCAGGGAGCCCGACGCAGGACTCGATCCTGGGTCTCCAGGATCACACCCTGGGCTGAAGGCGGCGCTAAACCCCTGAGCCACCCAGGCTGCCCACGACGTTTTTTTCTTTCTTTCTTTTTTTTTTTTTAAGAGTTTTGTGTTGTGGCTGTTCTGGGTGAAGTCTTGGCGATCTGATTTTAAAAGCCTCCCCCCCTTCCGTGAGTTACCATAGAGATACTTCAGAGGCAAAGCAGAGTTAATGAGCTCGGTTGGGCCTTTTGTGTTCCTGAATGTTTTCCATTTCTGAGCCCCTAACATATAATTAGAGAGATTATTTAGCATGGACGTTTTCTTTTATTGTAAATTAATTTCAAAACCAAGTTCTGATGTTAAATAATGATTGTATTTGTTAATCAATCCAACCTGGATTTCCTTCCAAAAGAAAACAGGATGCCATTGTCAAAATTTTGGGAACAGGATGTTTGAGAATTTAGGGGTTTCATTGATTGCAGGGATGTGAAGGGTCCTAGCAGTCAGTACTAATCGGTGCTGACGTCTTTTTATTAGACAGGGATGTGTTCTGGGAGGAGGTGAAACCGGAGATGCTTTTGGAGAAAGGGTCCTGAGGGTATGGTGACCCTCTAGCTATAGGCTGTGCTCCAGGAGAGTCACAGCTTCCAGAGAGGGGCGGCCAGCTTCTTGGACAGGCCTCGGGGTTGCCTGGGGGAGAGCCCACAAAGGTCTTAACCAAACACGGTAGGTGGATGAGAAGGACTTGCCTCGGGGAGGCCGTGGGATGGGTTCAATGGGCTCAAGGGCCTCATACCTTTCCAGCCTTGCTTCCCTGTCAGAATAAGTTCCACTGTTTCTCTCAGGGCTTCTCGGTCTTGGTACTACTGACATTTCCTGTGGGATAATTCTCTCTTGTGGAGGCTGTCATGTGCATTGTATGATATTTAGCAACATTGTTGGCCTCTACTCACTAGATGCCAGGAGCACAGAGGCTGTACCCCCTCCCTCACTGTTGTGACACCAAAAGTATCTTCGCATGTTGCCAAATGCCCTTTTTGGGACAGATTTACCCCCAGTTAAGAACCACTGAATCAGGCACACCTGGGTGGCTCAGCAGTTGGGGGTCTGCCTTAGGTTCAGGGCCTGATCTGTCAGAGGATCAAGTCCCACATCAGGCTCCCTGCCAGGAGCCTGCTTCTCCCTCTGCCTATGTCTCTGCCTCTCTCTGTGTCTCTCATGAATAAATAAATAAAATCTTTTTTTTTTTAAAGGACCACTGAGTCAAAGAAAAAAATATTGTAGAAAATGAGATAGAAATAATCTGTAATTTCAGTATCCAGAGTTAACCCCTGTTAAGACTTTGGTGTACTTTTTTTTTTTAAGATTTTATTTATTTATTTATTCATGAGAGACACACACACAAAGAGAGAGGCAAAGACACAGGCAGAGGGAGAAGCAGGCTCCATGCAGGGAGCCTGACGTGGGACTCGATCCCGGGTCTCCAGGATCACACCCTGGGCTGAAGGCGGCGCTAAACCACTGAACTACCCGGGCTGCCCAAGATGTTGATGTACTTCTTTCCAGACTTTCTTTTCCATGCATGTATGCATTTTTTTTTTCTTTTTCACGAAGCAGAGGCCACAGAGGGTGCTGCTCTGTAACTTGGTGAGGCACAGGCTACATGGTGGAGATCCCTCTTGTGACCCCACCTACCCTGCTGCACCTTCCTTTCGAGCTCCGTCAGAAGCACCCTCTTCAGTAGTGGCTGGCTGGAGAGCCTGGAAGGGTGGTGTGCAGCTCAACAGGACCTCATCGTAAGCTTTAGGGGTCCCAGGACCAATGTGATCATTCATTCAGAGCTGATCTGCGAGAACAGACGCACACTCACACTAGTGCACCGCTTACAATCAAGTCACCCCAGCCCCATCCCACCTGGCCTGGCTCCATGCGGCCTTGTATCTAGCGGTCAGGCCTGGCAGAGAGCCCACCTTGTAAGGAGGGGGATTCAGGGTGGACCAAGGCCACCGGGGCTCCCAGGTGCCAGGCAGCAGGGGGAGGAGGGTTTTGACCATGGGTTGGATTGTGACCACTCTGAGGGTCTGACGGAAGCGGGAGCCTTTCTCAGGGGAAACACCCACCTCTGCCCAGCTCTGCAGGCAATTCCATAGATCCCAAGGTAGGAACTTCAGAGGGAGGGATCTTCCTGGCGACATGGGGTAGAATCTTAACCTCCCTCTTTCAGGAATATTTGTCAAGGCCCTGGGAAGGCTCTGACCTTGCACAGGGCTGGGCCTCCATCCCAGACAGGCAGCGTCAGTCACAGACAATAGACGGGTAGATGGGTAAAGGACAGGTGTGCAGATGCCTGCGTCCTGAGAACAGGGGCTAAGGGCCGAGTTTCTCCCATGAACATGGTGACCAAAGCCAGCCCAGGCTGAGCCTATACTGTGGGCTGAGCTACTCACCTCATGTGCTCCCCACCTCCCTCCATCCGATGGGGAGAAAGGTATCATTATCTTGAGCGAGTTGCCATTTTACTGAGCTGGAAACAGGCTGAGACTCGTTTAAGAGCATACATACAGCTTTGTGAATGGAAAGCCAGGATGTTCACGCTCCCAACCCTGAAGCTATGCTGTCTCCAAGGAGGGTGGGATGGAGCTGCATGTGCTGTGAAGGACAGGTGCACACCCTGCCAGGACCCTCTGGGACCTCTGGCCCTGGGCCTATCTTCCAAGCCAGGATCAAGAATGCTTCTGGCAGAGAAGCAGAATGGAGGAAGCTGGTTGCCAAGGGCTAGAGGAGAGGAGGGGAATCAGAATGTTGGGCATTGAGTTTCACTGCTACAGAATGAAAAAGCCCTCTAGATCTGTCGCACCACAATGTCAACATACCTAACACTACCAACCTGCACACTTAAAATGTTTAATATGCTCAATTTTTTCATATGCTCAATTTTATGTTTTTTGTTTTAAAAGATTTTGTTTATTTATTCATGAGACACACAGAGAGAGGCAGAGACCTAGAGAGAAGCAGGCTCCCTGTGGGGAGCCCAAGGTAGGACTCGATCTCAGGACTGGAATCACACCCTGAGCCAAAGGCAGATGCTCAACCACTGAGCCACCCAAACGCTCCTATGTTATGTTTTTTATACTACAATTTAAAAAATGTGGAAAAAGGTTATTTATGGAACTCTGAATACTGGAAGAAAAGAAAAAAGAATGCTTATGGTTTTTTGGCCTCTTCACTGTCCCCCACTCCCTACCCCGAAGGTGGGCAACACTCCCTTACACTCCTCCATCTGACTCCCTCCCACCCTGCAACCACTGCCCTGCGGAGTGCTTCTGGAAGATGCTGAGCTTCTGGGGCTGTCTCCAAGTCACCTGCAAGGGTCTTCTGGGGCCAGAGAGAAACACGCAATGTGGGGAGAAGTCTATAAGAGGGTGGAGCTTGGACCAGCCTAGGGGCAGGAAAATGGGAAATGAGTGCCTTAAGGAGGTTTTCTTACATTTTATTTCATTTCACTTTTAAAAAGACTCCATAGGGAGGCTCAGTGGTTCAGCCTCTGCCTTCAGCTCAAGTCCTGATCCCAGGGTCCTAGAATCGAGTCCCGCATCAGGATCCCTGCAGGGCGCCTGCTTCTCCCTCTGCCTATGTCTCCGCCTCTCTTTGTGTGTCTCTCATGAATAAATAAATAAAATCTGAAAAGACTACATAGGTCAAACTTCAAAAGGTACATGGGAAAAAAAGGTACAAACAATTATGCAGTGAAAATTGTTTCCTCTCTACCCTCTTGCCTGCCCCACCCCTTCCCTGAGGCAGCCACTCTCACTACTTGCCTGTGTATCTTTTCACAGACAGTTCGCGCATCTGCAAGCATCTACGTCTGCATTGTGTGCAACCTTTTTTTTCCTGCCACAAATGGCAAATCAAACTTACTGTCCTGTGGTTTGTTTGTTTTTTGTTTTTTTTTTTTCACTTAACAACACACCTCGGGGATCCCGTCCTATCTGTATATAGAGATGGCTGTCAATCTGCTTTAGAAGTGGGAAAGCAAAAAAAATGAAGAAGAAGAAGAAGTGAGAAAGCATTCCATTGTGTCTGTGAACCTTCCATTAATGAATCAGGCCTCTTTGGATCATCACATGGGTCGTTTCTGAGATGTATGGTGATAAGCAACACTGATGTGGATCGTCTTGTCCATTCACACCATTTCACACATGTGCAAGTACATCTGTAGGCTAATTGCCACCTGTGGGAAAGCCAAGTCACAGAAGTTGTATGCTTCTAGCTGTGATGGCAATGGTCAAGTTGTCTTCCACAGGCGTGGTTCCCACTTAGGATGATCCCTGGCTTGGGCACCGGGGTGGCTCAGTTGGTTGAGTATCTACCTTGGGCCCAGGTCGTGATCCCAGGGTCCTGGAATTGAGTCCCGCAACGGGTTCCCCCCACAGGGAGCCTGCTTCTCCAGAACTCTGTCTCTCATGAATAAATAAATGAAATCTTAAAAAAAAAAAAAAGAGAAGAAAAGAAATGGCTTTTTAGAGCATGAGCCACAGAACCCTGAGGTTCTAGGCCTGTGTCCCACCCCTGACTCTCTGCTGAAGGCTTCTGCTAAGGGATCATTGAAGAAATGGATGAGGCCCCGAGACTGGACCCTGGGTGGGATTGCCTGCTCTAAGGCTGGACTGGAGATTAAAACAGCCACTCTTAGGGAGAAAGGTCAAACTTGCCGTCATGTAGCCATTATGTAGCACAGATGGCAAGCCTACTTTTGGGGTTGCTGTATATGGCACAACTCCAGGAGTGTCATTTATATGGACTGTAGTATGAATGGTACCCCCTGGAGTTATGTGACATGATGGCACTGTTGGGTCCAAATCAAGCAAGCTATGGGCAGCTAGAACTGGTCTCTGCTTACTTTTTACTGGGTAGGCCCTGTAACTTTTGGAGTACCTAGTTCCAGCCAGGGCAAGTTTATATTCATGGGTGCATTGACCCATATCTCGGCAGAACAGGACAGCTACATGGAGTGTCTCTGTTGCTGTGGGCTTGGCTTCCTACAGAGATTAGCTTCTCAGTGTAGCCAGTTCACCTGGCGAGGAATGCCCAAGATCTCTTTTCCTGAGGCAGGGCAGAAAGAAGCCTTAGGGAAGCCTTGAGACCTGAGGATAGGCAGAAAGGGCCTGGGTAGGTCTGATGGGCTGCTCTGGACTCTGTATGTGGCCCAAGTCTACAGAGAGCTGACAAGTAGGGGCAGCTTGTCCAGTCCTTGGGTCCAGAGAATCCCTCAGCAGAAGCCCTCAGTGGTGCCTGGGCTTATAGCCAGTTGTGCAGAGGAAGCAGTGGACACGGGTCTTTGGCAGTGTCTTGCTAGAGACCAGCCGCCTAGCCAGCTCCCCAGCCACCTGGCCGGCCAGTCTAAGAGCAAGACTGGCCTGGGCGGCAAGCAGTCCAGGATTCCAGACTGCTTGGAGGGAGGCCTTTGGCATCTGCCTGGAGGAAGTCTGGGGCATGGAAATAGAGTATCCTTGGTTGCCAGAATGAAGGAGAGACAAACGGCCCACAACCCCCCTGCACACCACTCCTATACCCCTGCCCACCCCCCAGACTTGGGGTTTCATAATGCTGAGAGTCCTGGCAGAGGCAGCTTCTGGAACCTGCCTCAAATCCTGAAGCTCGGGGTGCTCTGTGGAGCTGTAGACCTGGAGGCAGAGGCCACATGTTAGGTGTCTTGTCTCCTGGCATGGAGAATGAGGGCACCATGGGACTGGTATTCCTCTGGGAGCACAGGCATGGAAGGGGGCAGGGAGTGCAGTGGCTCCTTCCCCAGGCAGTCAGTGAGGCCTAGGAGGGCCTGGGAAGGAACCAGAGTGTGGGAGTCAGGCCCTGGAGGCAGGAATGGTGCACCTTGTTGAAGTCCCAGGGAAAATCCTCTGTTCCATTTGGTAGAGACTGACTCTGTAGCTGGTGCCCTGTAGCCGCATGGCTCAAGGGAGGCTGGTGGTTAGATTACCCGGCAGGGGCAGAAGGCCGGGGCTGCTCTGGGTCTTTCTTAGAATTACTGTGTAGCTCTGCGCTTGCGTCTCAGGCTCTCTGCCACTCTCATCAGCACTGTCTGAAAGAACTTTCTGCAGAGATGGAAACATTCTCTGTGTAGTCCGGTATGGTAGCCACCAGCCACACGTGCCTTCTGAGCACTTAAAATGGGGCTGGCGTGACGGAGGAGGTGGTAAATTACACTTAATTGTAATCAGCTTCAGTGTAAATAGCTGCATGTGTCTAGTGGCTCCTGGTCCGAACAGCGTAGCTGCGGTCCCTGCACCTCACCAGCCTCCCCCTGCACGCTGGGGCCCTAGGAGAGTGGGAAGGGGTGGTAACATCACGTAGAGGAGCATGTCCCCCGGTGATTTTGATAAACTCCAGTCTTGCGATAAAGTCCAAGTGAGAAAGGTCAGAAACAATCCGGGAAACAGCCTACTCCATCCTTTGACTTTTGAGATGCATATAGCATGTTAAATACACGTTCTGAGATGTTTTGCTCCTAAGAGACCCATTTGGTTTTATTTAAGCCCAAATTTTCCAATTGTATTTGACTACAGTTCTTTTTTTTTTTTTTGCTACAGTACATTCTTACATGGCATATCTATCCATGTTCTGTGAAGGCCTTGGAGATGCTGGGGAAGGCGGGACTCCTGGAAGAACTGATGCTCCCACATGGGGCTACTCCTGGTTCCTGCAGCCTGTGTAAGGAAACCCCAGAGCTCTTGGTTAAGGCTATAGACATTGCCTTGGATTGCCACAGCCCTTCCCGGCCTGGCCGGGAACCCAGCAGCAGCCTCAGGAGGCCCGGTCACCATGTGCTCTGCCCTGGACAAGGCAGCTGTGGGGCTTGGGGCGGCTCCATCCCACTCTGTCCTCTGGCCTTAGTGTGCGGGGACAGAGGTATCGTGGGGGGTGGCGGCACAGAGGCAGCTGTCCTGTTTTATGTCTTTTCGGTCCCACCACTCTGGACACAGAGATTGGACTGAGAGAAGCTCTATCATTGTTCTAGTATCTGAGCCTGTGGGGAGCTGATGAGAAAAGAGGAAAAGCGGGCTAGGTATATGTTAGGTGCTCCCTCCCTTTGCCCAGGGAGGCATGTTGGAGGTCGAGTCCCAGAGCAGATGGGACTTGTACCCTGGCACCTCTGCTGGGAGACTCCAAGAGCTCCTCCTGGAAATGCTTCACACCTGCTGGGGTGAGGTGGTGCCCAGCCCTGTTGACTTTGCTTTAAATTGAGCAGCAGGGCAGCTGCAACTTCCACTGCCCCCCCACTCCCCACCCCACCCCACCGCATGGCCCTGCTGGCCCCGTGGTCTGGGATCACACGGCCCTGATCTCTGGGCCACCTTGGTGGGCTTGGAGCTTCGGATTACAGGAAAGTAACAGTTACTTTCAGATGCAGCAAGGGCTTCCAGCTAGGGGGCATTAAAAGGTTTCCCACCAGAACAGGGAATGACCAGCAGGAGAGGGGCTGCTGTGGCCACTTTCTATCTGTCCCTGGAGGGTTGAAGTCTGGCAGCCGTCTCTCCCTCAGGGGCAACTCCAGTCCCCTCCAGGCAGAGGGAAGAAGCCCTTAGCCCTACTCTACCTAGAACTCTGTGGACACAGGTCTCTGCCCTGCACAGAGGCCTATTCTCCTCTGCCCACCCCAAAGCTCTGAGCCTGATGTGGGGGGCATTAATGGGAATTCTGGAATGAAGGCACATCCAGGAGACCTGGTCAGGCCCTCTGGGCAATTACAGGCCTGTAGGGCTTTGATCCACGTGGGATTCTCAGCTCTGCCTTGCATAGGGCCAGCCTGGCCCAGCCTGGAGCCCCTTGGCCTGGCCTGTCTCCCCACGGACACACGGTGCACACATGCAGGGCTACTGTGGCACAGTTCTGTGGGTCCTGCTCACAAGGACACACATGGCCATGCTCAGGACACACACACATGCATATACGTGCCAGTCTTGTCACAGTGTACACCTTCCTCACTCTACCTTAATATTTCAGATATGTGGAAGCCCAGCCTGATTATAAATAGGCAGTGATCTTACCCACTGCAAAAGGGAATGGCTTCTCCTAGGGCATTTAAAAAAAAAAGAAGATTTTATTCATTTATTTGTGAGAGACACAGAGAGAAAGGCAGAGACACAGACAGAGGGAGAAGCAGCCTCTTCCTTTCTGAGGCTGTTTCCCTGAAGGAGCCCAGTGTGGGAACTCGATCCCATGACCCTGGGATCATGACCTGAGCCAAAGGCAGATGCTCAACCACTGAGCCACCGAGGTGCCCCCAGAACCTTAGTCGGTTCCATTCACATCTAACTTCACAGGACCATATCCAGCTCTGTTGAGTGAGGTGCACCTGTGCACCAATGACTCATACATGTCCTCAGGTTTGCCAGGGGTGGCGGCAGCTGCCATTCCCAAACACAGCAGATCACTAGTAGATTTATGACTCAGGGTTGAGAATCCATAAATCACCTTTATCCCCTGGAAAGATGATTGGGTGTGAGCTTGAAAGAGGCCTTTGCTCCAGATGGTTTTGGCAAGCCTCAGTCAAATCTGTGAACCAGCCGACAGGGAAATTCCATTAGATCTGCTGGGTTTTGAGAAGAGGCAGAGGTTGCAACCAGGAAACAAGATTTGAATAAAAATCTCTGGTAACCTAAAGCCCTGTAGTGAATTTGCTGAACTGCACGTCCATGCTATCAGTATGGCATCTTTGTTCTTTCTCGGGGGGGTGGGGGCATTGGGGATCGCTGAGGGGGACAGGCATACATCATGAGATCTAAGGTCAGTGTTGGAAATCACCTTGACAGACCTGCACATCTTCTAGATGAGGACATGCATCCAGAAAGGTCAAGGCATGACCCCAGGAATGAACAGCATGGGAGAAGCAAAGCCAGGACCCCAACCTTGGTTGGGGCAAAGCCTGGCTCCGGTGCTGGAGCCTTCTACATACAACTTCCTCTCCAAAACAAAGAGAAGCCTAAGACTGATTCAGAGGCCCCTTTGTCAGTTTTGCTGATAAATTCTTTGTTTTGAAGTAAGATCTTCTGGGACGCCTGGGTGGCTCAGCGGTTGAGCTTCTGCCTTCGGCTCAGGGTGTGTTCCTGGAGTCCTGGGATCAAGTCCCACATGAATCCCATGTCAGGCTCCCTGCATGGAGCCTGCTTCTCTCTCTGCCTATGTCTCCGCCTCTCTCTCTCTCTGTGTCTCTCATGAATAAGTAAATAAAATCTTAAAAAAAAAAAAATGAAGATGCTCTGCATCCATTAAAGTCTTTAGGAAATTATAGTGATTTTGACTTTTTCAGACATGTTTGAATTACTCACAGTCTGGAATTCCCAGGCAGGAGGTGAAACCCAGAGAGGCTGCAGAGAAGTTAGGGGCACAGAATCTGGGATCAGATTGACCTGCTTTCAGATCCCCGCTCTGTCACTTGCCAACTGTGTGAGTTAGCCTCTCTGAACTTGGGCTTCCTCGCATGGTTTTGTAACCAAAGGTTGCACTTAGTTCAAAGGTTGGTGGAGCATTAAATGAAGTCACAAGCAGAGAGGGCTTGGCCTGTAGGAGGCGTGGGTAAATGGGCACTGCGGTTGTTCCCTGGGCCCCGGATTGACCAGGAAGGCCGGGGTCTTGGTCAGCAAGCACAGAACCAGCCAGAGTCTGCTCGGCCTTATCAATCAGAGGCCAGGTTGCCTGGCCTCAAATCCAGCTCTGTCGCTGACGTGGAGACAACCAGAGGACTCTTCCTTTCTGAGGCTGTTTCCCTGAAGGAAAAACAAATGTGAATAATGTTGCAGAGACCTGCATGTTCAGGGCTCAGCACGGTGTCTGGCATCCAGTTGGTGCTCATATATGATCGTTTTTGTCACTGTCCTTTCACTTCACCCTGTCATTCTGCCTGTACCTGTGTTCTCTGCAGGGCAGCAATTGCTCCTGTGTCTATAGAGCTAGTGGAAGCGTATTCATAGCTCTGTTTCAGCCGTGTGAATTTGCATTCTGCTTGTTCAGTATGTGTTTGAGCCTTTGCCCATGCTGTTCCTATGCCAGGAAATCCAACTTCTCCATCCCCACCTATCAGTGTCCTTCTAAGCCCCAGCCTACAAGACTGTGGCAAGAACTTCCCTGATCTCTCCAGTCAGAAACATTCATTAAAAGTCTACCAAAAAAAAAAAAAAGAAAGTCTAACAAATATTTGAGTTCCTACTTCTGTCCAACACTATGCTAGTGTCAACCTCTCCAGTCTTTTTTTCTAGTCCATTTCTGTACTTGAGTCCATATTTATTTCACTCTATCCTAGCATTAATTTTTGTCTCTAGATTTTAGACAGAAGGGGCTCCCGGGTGGCTCAGCAGTTAAGCATCTGTTTTCGGCCCAGGGTGTGATCCTGGAGACGGGGGGTCAAGTCCCACATTGGGCTCCCTGCATGGAGCCCATATTCTTCCTCTGTGTCTCTACCTCTCTCTCTCTCTGTATGTCTCTCATGAATAAGTAAATAAAATCTTTAAAAAAAAAAAGATTTTTAGACAGGAAAGGGCCTTATAAACTTGCATAATGTTTCATGGCCAGTTTGTGGCCAGGTAGCCTCTCAGTCCTGGACTTTGCTCCCTGAGCACAGACCCACCCGGGGCACAGATATGTTAGTCTCCCACCCACGAGCCAAGGGCAGATGGATGTGAGCATGCTTAGAAAGACCGTGGGGGTACTACCATGCAGTTGGGGGTTCCAAGCCCTCGAGAGGTAGCCCCCAAAGAAAGATGAAAGCTGTAAACTGTTATTGTAAATGTGTCTTCTCCTCTGTGGGTTGCATGGGGATCAAAGTCTGAAGGAAGTGGAAGGTTGCTCTCTGACAAAAACACCGTATTTTTAGAAGTACTCGGTGGTTTAGGATGTTTGCCCCAGTGCTGCCTTTCAGTGGCAGGGGGTGGGGCTGGGGGTGGAGGCCCAGGGCTCCCACTTTGAGGTGAGACTTGGTGGGAGTGGGTTTCCTGGTAGAGGGCCTGAGAGTGGAGGCTGAGGGTGGGACAATAGACCATCATCACATTGCTTTCCTGAAGACCAGAACCTTCAGGCCGTACACTGGGTGGGGGGCTCTGGGGGCTGTGAGACCTCTGGCTCCATTCTTCCTTCAGAGATGGGAACACGGAGGCTCAGAGAGGAGCAGAGGCTTGGCCAATGTCCACCCCCGCCCCCACTCCCATCTGGGGATTTGGGCCTTGCACACATGAAACCGTTAGAGAACAATGCATGTATTCTGCAATCAGGGCTAATTGGTGTGGTTCAGAGGAGGAGGAGGAATGATGCCAGGCATTTGGGAGAAGGACATCAGTGGGTCTCTGAACTGAACATCCAGGAATAGTCCGTGGAGAATTGGACAAGCTCCCGGGGCGTGGGAAGGGTCATAGCAGAGTAGGTGGGAGGACCGTGTGGCAAAGGCAGAGAGGTAGGAAGTAGTTGGGCGTGAACATGGGGTATGAGGGGAGGCATAGTGGGGCAGGAGGCAGGAGATGACCTGTCCATGCTCCCAGACCTCAGAGCCTGCCTCACTAACTCCTACTGAGCCTCATTTTCAAAGAACACCAGGAGAGGTGAACTGGCTAAGCCTGGCACCAAGAGGGGAACAGAGAAATGCACGTTGGGGGGCTGCCCAGCCCGCCCACCCTCCCCAGTGCCTCTACCTTATAATCAGGGTGGCCCTTCCTTAATGTTTATGCCAAACTCCCAAACAGCCAGGCTGGGATGGTGAGCTATAATTTATATCATTTTTCATATGGGTTCTGGGCTCCAAAGGCTCAGACTCCTTCAAATGGGAACCACATTGGAGAAGGCTAAACCAAGAGGATGGAATGTTAAGAAATCTGGTCCCAGGAAACCACCTGCTTCTCATTTGGGACATGCTTGGGTTTATTGTTTGTTTCCAGAGCCCAGCTGGTTTTCAGAGGTGGCAGGGCAGCTGTGGATCACTGCCCTTGCCAGGCGTCTGTGCCGAGGCTGGGGCGAACCTCTGCTGTGAGTCCTCACAGCCTCCGGTGTCCCCCATGGGAAGCTCTGCAGAGGAAATTGGGAACCCATTGCTCTTTGCCCCTGCCTGTCCTGGCAGAGCGAAGCCAGCTGGAGACAACTGAGTCTGGGCAAACCCCACAGTCTGCGGGAGGCTGGCGCCGCAGGCTAGTCCGAGGGATTGAGGACTTTAGGCTCCCCCATGCACTGCTGGTTGCAAACCAGAGAGGCAGTGCACCAAAGTAGGCCAGGAGGCAGGCTGCAGTGACGATGAATGAACCAAAGCGACACACGACAAGGATGGATGTGAAACACGTGGTGTCGAACGAAAGAAGCTGAAAGAATGGGTATGATTGATTCCATTCACATAAAGTTCACAACCAGGCAAAACTCTTGCATGGTGTTAGAGGAGGTAAGCTCATGGGGTAAAACTAAAGTTAGAAGTGATTGCCCTAAAAGTCGGGATAGAATGGGTGACCTTTGAGGAAGAGAGAGGGGAAGGGGTCAGGTGGGGCAAGGGGCGTGCTTCAAGGGCAGGCCACCTTCTAGTTCCTGATCCTAGAGGTGCCACAGAAGCACCTTATGCTATACATTTGCATTCCTTATGCTATACATTTATGCTTCATGTCCTTTGCTGATTGTTATTTCTTACAATAAGAAAGCATAAGAAAGCAGAAGCAGAAGCAAATGAAATGACCGAGCATGGCCCTCACTGTCCTCCCCAGGCTACCTCTCCTCTCCAATACACTTTCCCTCAAAGGTCCCCATGGCCCGTGGGGTCAGCACCCTCCCATGCACCCCACCCACACCAGCTCTGGCCCAGACTTTCCTTGGGACTGATGGGGTCACAGGCCAGCGGGCCTCCCTGACCTCCAGAGAGCCCAGAAACTCAGGAATTGCGGGCCCTCTTTCTGTGTAGTCCCCGGCCCACTCTGGAACTGTCTGGGGGCTGCATAAATGGGCCAGAGGACCTCTGTGAACGGCCATTGAGGGGCCTCTGGAAGCAGGCCTGCCCTGACAAGTATCTGCTCTCTCTGAGGGATGCCCTGGAGTACCTCTACTGTGAATGAAGGCCATATCTATAGAGCATGCATGCTTTTTGAAAAACAAATCTCTGATCTTCAAAGTTCTGTTCGCTCTGTTTATTTTCTTCAAGGAGAACTATTGATAGATGAAGGCAGGTATTGCCTTTCAAAGGTAAAAGGAATCCCTCAGTGTTCATGTTGAAGAAACCATGCAAGAAAATGAATAGTGTTTGTGTGTGGAGGGGGGTGTTCCTGGGAGGGAGGGGGCTGGGTTCTGGGGGCTGGCTCCTTCCTCTTCCCTTGTTTCTGGGGGGCAGATGACTCTCCCCGGGGCACCTAGGCCTCCCTGCTCTTCCTCGGACCTTTCAGGTGAGAAACTTTCCATTGTTGCCTTATCTTGCGGCAGTCCGCCTAGCCGCCTTGCAGCGACCACAGGTGCGCACAGATCTGAGGCCCCGATCTGTTCCACTCTTTGTGCCAAGCAGAGCCGGGGACGCGAACCCCAGCATGAAACGGCGCCCACAACCACAAGGCCCGGTGTGCGCCCTCTGAAACTGTAGGTAAAGACAATTACCGGCAATTTCCATAGCATGGTTTGTTTTTTGTTCAAAGGCCATGGAGGTATTCTCAGCAGCAGGCCCAAAATATATAGTATTCCCACCGCACGCCGCCCTCGTAAGTGTGTGATAAAAGCTGTGGTTGCTTTGTCCCGGCTCTTCCTTTTAACAGTCAAACCTTCAAGTTTGATGGTGAAACTGCTTTTTTTTCTTAAAGTGTACTTTGATGGCTCAGATAACGCTCCATGATAAGGAGCTGCCTTCAAAACCGCTCACTGTACCTCGTGCTCACCATTAGGATGCGCGTCACAAGGGAAAATCAGGTGCCCAAACTTATGAGAAATGGGATAGGAATGTGCTGAGTCTATGAATTCTCCTCATTGCTGCCTGTATTGGAGATTATGCAGAGAGAACGAATGAAAGGAAAAGAAAGGAAGGAAGGAAGGAGGGAATGAGGAAAGAAAGAGAAGAATCAGGCACTGATCAGAAGGGGATTTTATGAGAGGAAAAACCAGGGGCAAGTCCTAAAAAGAACTGTTTCCCCTCCACAAAAGTTGCCAAGAATCTGCACATTCATGCCCATCAATTTTCCCTAATTGCAAAGATTCCATGAGGCTGATGTTAAGTGGTCTAGAGGGTTTGGGGATGTCTGTGCTCTCCTGGGGGAGGTCCTGAGGTTCTGGATTCATCAGCCACAGGATCTCCTGTCATTTGATTTGAACTTTTCTGTTAGTTCATCAATATTTGGAATCTCCCAAGGGCTGCCCACACCGACAGTTATTACATCACAATAGGAACAGACCCTTGTGTGTGTAATCATTGGCTGGTTTTTCAAAGCAGGCTTCGTGTCCCTTACCTCCTCTCCCGTCCTGGAGAAGGTTGACATCAATATGGCAGCCAGCACAAGCCCCACTAAGTGTAGTGCTATGCCCATTTTGCAGATGAAGTAAGAGCAACTAGGGCAATGGCTGCAGAAAATACCCCAAGGCCATGGAGGTCCCATAATTGTGTCTGCAGAAACCAGGCATTTTCTTTCTTTTCTTTTTTTCTTTTTCTTTCTTTCTTTCTTTCTTTCTTTCTTTCTTTCTTTCTTTCTTTCTTTCTTTCTTTCTTTCTTTCTTTCTTATTTTTATTTATTTATTTGAGAGAGAGTGAGCAAGAGAAAGAGAGTGTGCATAAGCTGGGGAAGAGGCAGAGGAAGAGGGAGAAGCAGAGTCCCTGCTGAACAGTATTCCATGATTCTGGGATCATGACCTGAGCTGAAGGTAGACAGTTAATAGACTGAATACCCAGGCACTTGAGACCAGGCATTTTCAAAGACCTCTAAACTTCACATGGAATCAGTGGCTCCGCAAGTCTGTTGGAGAGACCACCTTGGCTCCCAACTTCATTTTTAGCTTTGCCTTGTGCCCTAGGGAACCCAGAGACCACAGAGACCCCTGGCCCATGAGGCACAGGGATTCAACCTGCTTGGGTCAAACTGAGGCTTGAACCTGGCTTACCAGCCATGTGACTTTAGGTGAATTACTTTATTTCTCTGGGCCTCACTTTTTCGGCTACAAAAACACAGGGTGTCTTAGGAAAAGCTGCCCAGTATCCTTGAGGGGCATGGCAGTTGGTGATGTGATTCTCTGAACTGCCCTGGATTTGCATAAGCAGAGCATCTTACTGGCTTTGAGGCACTCTCACATATCTTTCAGCAGCTCATTTGATCTCAGCCACAGCTCTGTGTGGTGGGCAGGCGGGCCTGCCGTATTTTCATATCACCATTTGAGAGATGGAGAAATTGAGGTGCATAAAGATTAAGTGGCTAGCCATAGGAAGTCTGGTAAGCTGGTGGCTGGCCAGGACCTGAACAGACATGTGGGGATTTCTGGACCGTCTCCTCGGCAGCACTTTGGTGAGGGGATCCCTGGAGGGACTGAGATGTGGCTCAGGGCTTCTGGATCTGGCTTGGAGTGCCTGGTCCTCTGAGCCTCCTTACCGTGGGCAGCTCTACTGCTGGGCCATTGGCTGCACACAGAGCGCCTGGCTGCATTTCAGGAGATGCTCTCTGAGGCAGCAGTAAAGGTCTGTCCATGGCAGAGAAAGAGGAATCACTGTTCCTGCAGACTTCCCACTTCAGTCCCCTTCCCAATGTGAGTCCACGTGCTCTGTCTTGGATCACACAGGTTTTCCCTCCAGGGATTCCCTCATTCCTCTTTCCAGTTGAAGTCCTAGCTATCCTTAAAGTCTAGACCAAAGAGCCCTTCTTTGAGCCTAGCACTCTACATAAATTTTCTTATTTTTTTTTTAAGATTTTATTTATTTATTCATGAGAGATAGAGAGAGAGAGGCAGAGACACAGGCAGAGGAAGAAGCAGGCTCCACGCAGGGAGCCCGATGTGGGACTCGATCCTGGGTCTCCAGCATCACGCCCTGGGCTGAAGGCAGGCGCTAAACCGCTAAGCCACCCAGGGATCCCTAAATTTTCTTATTTAATTCTGTTTATTCATCTGTAAGAGAAATAGAAATACGTACTGTCACATAATTTATTGCTCATTTTACAGAGGGTGGCGGTGGAAATTGAGGCTCAGAATGTTAAGCCATATGCATGCCTGACAAGACTGAGCTGGTAAGGGCTGGAGCCAGGAATTGAGCCGTATGACCTAAAAGACCTGCCCAGGACCCTTAGGTACCACACAACAGTGATTTTATCCTGTTCACGAAGCCCTTAGGGATCATCTCTCATTTTGAGCATTTCTAGCCTCCACAGAGTGTGTGTTCTGTGGGTCTCTCTTGATTCCCTCTCTGGGCCCTGAGTCTTACATGGCTGAATCCTGTTCAGCGCCATCCACTCTACACACTTGCCTGGCACATGGTTAATCTTAGAAACCCCTTGCCAGTCGAAGGCTCATATAGTGAAGAATTGCTGAGCAGAGAGGTGCCGAGACCAGCCTGGGGTCTACACACCTAGGGGCTGCTTCTGCTTCCAGGAGGTCCCCCAGAGCCAGGCTACTGAATGCTCCAGGACTCTAGGGCCCAGCACTTAGAGCATAGTAGTGCAGTGAATGACCCATTCTGTTTTTCTCACACTGACCATACACTTAGACCTGACTTTTCCAAGTAGGGAGAATAACGTGCTGTTTAAAAGCATGGCATCAGGGTTAGATGCTCTGTCCCCCAACCACTGTGAGATCCAGGGCAAGTGACTTCATGTATTTCATAAATTGAATACTTCATCCATCATAAGGTACACCGTATTTTATGTCCTACCAAGAAAGAAAAAATGCTCCCTGCCAGTAAAGCTATAGTAAACCAGCAACTGTAAGATGTGTCTCAGTTTCCAAGATATTAAGATTTGTAAAGGCACTTTACAAAAGAAAATATACGAATGGCTGATAAGCACATGAAAAGGTGCTCAGCATCATTAGTCACCAGGGAAATGCAAATTATAACCACAGTGAGATACCACTACCATATCCATCAGAACTGAAAACACACACACACACACACACACCCCAAAACTGACCATACACCATACTGGGTGTTGTTGAGGATGTGAATCTACTGTACTGTTGATGGGACTGTAAAACCACTTTTAGAAGAGAAATGAAAGAGAAATGAAAACCGATGCACATAGTAACTTATACTCAAGTGCTTAGAGCAATTTATTTGGGAATAGCTAGAAACTGGAAAGAACCCAAATGTCTACCACCAAGTAACTGGATAAATATACTGTGGTACAATCATATAATGAAATACTACGCAGCAATAAAAAGGAGCGAACTATTGATATGGGCAACATAGGCAACAACGTGGGTAAATGTCACAACAATCCTGTGGAATGAGAAAACCCAGACAAAAGAGAGTACATACTGTATGACTAGATTTACACAAAACTATAGGAGTGGTGGCTGGGTGGCTCAGTCAATTAAATGATTGACTTTGGCTCAAGTCATGATCTCAGGGTCCTGGGACAGAGCCCCACATCGAGCTTCTCACTTAGCAGGGAGTCTGCTGCTCCCTCTCCCTCTGCCCCTTCCCTCCTGCTTGTGTGCACTCTCTCTCTCTCTCTCTCTTTCTCAAATAAATAAATAAAAACCCTAAAAAAAACCTGTAGGAAATGTAAAGGAATCTATATTGTCAACAAGCAGGTCAGGTGGCCTGGGAGAGGGGTGGAAGGAGGGAGGAGTGGATTTCAAAGAGGCGTGGGAAACGTGGTTGGCGATGGGAATGTTCATTATGTTGATTGTGGTAATGACTGCATGAGTGTAAACATGCAGAATTTAGTTGTCTACTTAAAATATGTACAGTTTAGTATACGTCAGCTATATCTCAGTAATGTTAATTTAGTTTTTTAGTTATATCTCAGTAACATTAATTTAGTTTTTTTATTTTTTATTTTTTTTGTACATTTTAGAATAGAAAGATTTCCTTGTCCATGACCCAGGAATATTGCTGTGAGGCTCAAACGAGATAAGGCATCAGCCCAGCGTCTGGTGCTTTACCTCTGGAGATGGCTTGCAGTTTCTGTTCCCATCTCAGGTCCCTTTACATCTGGGCCTGGAGGTGGGAGTGTCCAGGGACCCTGCCCGGGGCCTGTAGGGAGCTGGTGTCATGCAGGCCAGCATTCCCCGTCTGGAGGGGACCCCCAAGCCCCTGTGGCCTCTTCCTCTAGTCTGACCTCAAGTGGGGTAAAGGGAAGACAACCCCAGCTGCCAAGGGCTTGGGAATGGTCTGGGTGGCAGAGCCAAGGGCACTGGGGACCCCAATATGGGAAGCCCTTAGCAATGGATGTTGGGTCCTTATGGAGGACAACGGACTGCAGCGAGCTGTGCAAATTGACATTGCCTCCCTTGCGGCCTGCCCGGGTGGATGCAGCACTCCTTACACACAACCTGCCCCGGCCGGGCCCCAGGTCTCCTGCAAGTGAGTGATTCAAAGCCACTCTTCACAGCGAGTGTGAGAAGCCCCCACCGCAGACCGCCTTCGGAGCAGGCCAAGATTCGACATTACTCACAACTTCCAGTACCTGCCTGAGTTCAAACAGGAAGCCTGGTTTTTCCTCTCGTGTCAACAACAGCCTTTATTGCTCTTTCTATTCTGGCCTCTGGGCTCTCTTGTGGAGTGGGTTTCTTGGGGTGAAAGTCTGGGGTGTCAGTGGCCATGGAAGCCCCAGCAGCGGATGCCTCGGCCAGAACCTCCTTGGCTGGGAAAGCCCAGGAGAAACATGATGTAGCTCATCTGTGGCTTTATAAACAAAGGGAGCATCCGGCCAGACACACAGTGGGCCTTCAGTATATGTTTGTTCAGCTGATCTAGACTGAGATGTGATAGGTCCCCAAACAAATGCAGTTCCTCCTAGGTTCCTGGCTCAGCAAATACGACCGCCACCTGCTCACCTGGGCCAGACACACCGGAGGTGCCTCCCTGGCTTCCTACGCCCTCATTCCCCACCCCAGGTGGACCCTCAGTCCCTCTGTCCCTCCTCCTTAGTATTTCCAATTCCGTCTCCTCGTCTCCATCCTTTCCATGATGGTTTGAATCTAGATCCCTGGCCCCCTTCACATGATGCTGTCATGCTCTTCTCTGCCTCACCTGGCCCCATTCCACCCACAGACCACACAGTGGCCAGAGCCATCCTTCCTAGATGCTTGAGGGACCACATCACAAATGGACCTTCTTTGCTTCTTGTATACCTTGTGTGGTTAATCTACAATCCCTACTGTGGCCTGTACGGCTCAGGGAGGCCTTCCATCTCTCAGAACTCGTCTCTGCTCCCAGAGCCATCTCTATGTGCTGAGAACACCCTGCCACTTCATATGGCATTCCTTAAGCAAGTCTTAGGCTACCTGGCCCCCCCACGGCTTTGCATGATGCTCTGAATAGGCCCCTGCCTGCGCCGCATATTCTGCTGCAAAACCTTTCACCCCTCAGCTAAATGCCCTTCTCCACTTCCCTATCCCCTGTCGCTTTTCCTGAAGGATAGCCAGAGTTGATTTACTTCCTGTGCATGTGTTTATGGCTCAGTTTTGCATGGGCCACCTGTGCATAGCTCCAGCCTCTGAGGCCAGGGCTCTGCTTGGGTTCTGTGTCTGCAGGCCCGTCCAGCCCTGCCTAGTCAAGGAAGGTGTAGCACAGACCAGAGGCTTGGCAGCTGTGTGTCAGACAGCCTTCTCTGTGCCCTTCACATCCTCAGGGGATCTAGGGTCTGGAAACACCTGGCATCTGACAGCAACTCCCCACCTCTCCACTGCTCCCCAGGCTCCCTGATGCAGCTTGCTTTATAAGGAACACATCCCCAGGCTGATAATTAGGGGGCAGGGCCAAAAGGGAAGAGTCTCTTCCCAGGGGAATTTCTGCCTTTTATGTCCCCCTCCGCTTTAGCTGGACGGCTGACCTGTGGCCAAGGCTGAAACACTCACAGACAACCCACTTTCCATTTCTGCCAAACTCTGAAGAAAGTATTTCAGGAGCAGCTGGTCAGACAGGCCCCCTCTGGGTTGGATGGGTGTTGGGAAGGCGAAAGGGAGGCCTTGCTTATCTCTACCACAGGGAGTACTTGCCTCATAGGGTTTTGTGAGCATTGAACCAGTGACTGTGTAAAGCCCCCCCTTTTAAAAAATATTTTATTTATTTATTTATGAGAGACACACACAGAGAGACGCAGAGACATAGGCAGAGGGAGAAGCAGGATCCCCATGGGGAGCCTGATACAGGACTCGATCCCAGGACCCCAGGATCATGAGCTGAGCCAAAGGCAGATGCTCAACCACTGAGCCATCCAGGCATCCCTGTGTAAAGCTCTTAAACAGAATTGGATGCACAGTAAGTGCTTTCTGTTAGTTACTTCTAGTGTTAGGAGGTGCAATTTGTTAGTACTGTGTCTTGATGATAATGATGATGAAGAAGGTCCATGGGCATTTCATCATGGTGGGGATGTACAGTCACAGTGTGAGGGGGGTAGGATGGGGGACTGAGTCATACATAGATCCCTCTCTCATGAGGCTCTGTGAGGGTAAAGGCTGCATCTGGCACATGGTAGATGCTCAGTAAGTGTTTATTGAAAGGATTTAGTTTTGATTTTTTAGACCAGGCTGAGATTTTCCCTATGACAGGGAAGGAAGGCTTTGTCAGGCAAATGGGAGAATAAGGAAGTTTAAAGATGAATGTTTAATCTCTTAAAAGAAGAAATACTTCTTTTAAGAGAAATATTGGCTTCTCTTAAAGCCAGTGGCTCAGTGGGTTAAGCATCCAACTCTTTATTTTGGCTCAGGTCATGATCTCAGAGTCATGGATTGAGCCCCACATTGGGCTCTGTGCTTAGCAGGGAGTCTGCTGGAGATTCTCTCTCTCCCTCTCCCTCTGCCCCTCCCCTTGCTCATGCATGCACGCATATTCTCTCTCTCTCTCTCTCTCAAATAAATAAATTAATCTGAAGAAAAGAAGAAGAAGAAGAAGAAGAAGAAGAAGAAGAAGAAGAAGAAGAAGAAGAAGAAGAAATACTTTAAGTGCTTACTTATGAGGATAGTGCTAATTAGTAATAATTATTACCTGGCCATTAAATCAGACCTCCTCCCGGAACTGTTAGATACCCACCTAAGCCCCAGTTGGGCTATGAGTGGGCAAATTGCCATTTCTTTAAGACAACCTGATTCTCTCCTTGTTATTCCTGCCTCTCACCTCTTCAGCTCCTGTACCTAATGGCCTTAGGTCCTTGGATGAGAAGATACCCCTAGAGGCTATTTGGTCCAGCCCTCTCCCTTACAACTAGATGTGCATGACCATGATGGAAGGAAAGGCATGTCCTGAGTCCTTTGAAAACTGCCACAGGGCAAGAATTCTCTGGGCATGGAGTCTCTCCCATATACCACAGAGTTTCCTTGTTGCTGAATCCATCAGGTACCAGTCTTTGCAGGGGTGCTGGGGAGAGAGCAGTGAGCAAAGCTGACTCAGCCTTGCCTGCCCAGGGATCAGGGTCAATCTAGTAGGGGAGATGGAGAGATGGGGAGATGGACACAGCACAACCATTAGATACATATAAACATCATTGCAACATGTACTACATACAAAGGAGATATCCAAGACTAAAATGAGAGCTGGGGCACCTGGCTGGCTCAGTCAGTAGAGCATGAGTTCAAGCCCCACATTGGGTATAGGGCTCACTCACACAAAAAAAGACTAAAATGAGGGCTGACCTCAGCAGGAAATGACCCAGTCTGGGGAACTCAGGAAGAAGGTCCCAAGAAATGACAGGTCAACAGGAATCTAAAGCCTGCATCGGACTTATCTTGGTGAATGAGGATTTGGGGAGTCAACAGTGCATGCAGGTCAAGGGCACAGTGTGTGAGGTCCTGAGGTCTGTTGAAAGGACAGAAGAATGGAGGAGTTGTACAGTTGAGCAAGGTTACAGATGGCCTGGAGAAGAGGGTAAGGACCTGGGGCTGGGCTCTGGGGATAGTCACCATGACACCCATCACTGTTCTTCTTGCTCTGTCTAGGTTTGCAAGGAAAACAAGCTTTCCTGGTGGATGTTTTCACAGCATATGTGAGGATTAGCAAATACCAGATCTCCACTTACCTGCTTGGAGCTCCCCCCGCCATCACCACACAATTCCTTGCAGGGTTGGGTAAGCATCCTTCTTCCCTACTTTCTCTTCTAAACTCCAAGTGCTCTTTGGGAAGGGGAACCGGCAGTCCTCCCATTGCTAAGTGATTGGGATGGGTTTGGGGGAACCAGGAGAAGAAAGGCTAAGGCTGTTATAGACACCTTATAGGTGAGATTGACTTGGCCTGACTTTGCTCATCCTATGAGCAAAACCTCTGCCTTCCACTTTACTATACAGCACTTCTCTCTTCTCAGGATGACCTGGCATTCATGAGCTGGGGCTGGAGCTCTGGCACCTGACTCCCACCCAGGTTCTCTGCCTGGCACCAGGGTGCAGGACACCCCCCACTCCAGCATGCTTGCTGCTTGGTTTGACTTCCTTTTTCAAATTAGATCTAATTTCCATTAAAAACATTTTTTTTTTAAAGTAAGCTCTCTGCCTATCATGGGGCCTGTACTCACGACCCCGAGATCAAGAGTCACGTGGTCTACTGAATGAGCCAGTCAGTCGCCCCTCAAAGTTTTTATTCCTTCTTTCAAATTGACTTCTAATGATGTAAATAATACAGATATTGAGGGTAAAAACATGGCTAAAGCTAAAGTTCTCCCATCCCAGTACTCTACCTGGGGGTTATCTTTTGAATGGGTCTTCTTCCAGTCTGTTCAATGCATTTTCATTTATATGTGTATAGATACAAGGATAGATTGTTTGGTGTACTTTTTTTTTAAACATAAATCTGAGTTCTGTGTATTATCGAGCAACTTCCTTTTCCACTTAACGGTACATCTTAAAGATCTCTGTATCTGTAGCACTGCACGTCAAGGTATGTAAACCTACCTTGTTCTTTGATAATGACAGCATAGTATTCTCAAGTGTGTATTCCCATAGGTTAATTAACTATTTTGTCACTGATGAATATTCATTTATACCGTTTCCAGATTGTTACCATCACAAGCAATACTGTAACAACATCCCTTTTTCCTGGTGGCTATGAGAGGGACACTTGTGCACCTGAGGATTAGACCCCAAAGGGCATTTGGTCAGTGCCTTTGCCTGGAGCTGAGTTTGGACACCCTGCATCTCCTGGGTTCCCTGTCCTTTGACCCCTGAGGTGTTGTGCATGAACATCAGCAACCTTGATCATCAGAAAGAAGCTTCCTCTGGACTGCTGGCTCCTTTGTTTGTTGCACTTATCAGAAGGGAGGAGGGAAGAAGCCTCAGTCACCATGCTACAAATCTGGTGGGAGAGATGGAAGCCCCTTTGGAGCTCAGGAGAGCTGCTTCAGGCCCCTGGTGCAGGCAAAGTTGGATCCAGTTCAATCCCAGTGCAGAAATGTTATCTGAGTTAGGTTGTGTGCCTGTGTGTGTCTCTCTCTGGGGTTATGTCTAAATCTTGAATGTTTTCTCTGATGTGTTCATAGTTACCATCCTAATGCTTAGCACAAAGTGCCTAACAGATCCTTGTTGAGTACATGAATAATGAACTTAAGCCCTTAGAAGTTGTCTGCAAGATGAGCTCAGGATGCTTACTCCCTGGATATGGGGGATAGGCTGCCCGGCCAGCTATTTAGCTGTTTGAGACTCTTCTCTGCACTGCTGTAGCTGTGGGGTCTGGGGCCCCCACCAGGAACAACCTCTGTACAGCCTCAGATGTGCAAAAGGGCCCTGGGGAAGGCTCTGCCGCCTATGCTGGGGTTACCCTGGGACAGACCTAACCGCGGAGGGGAGTGTGGAGAGGGGGCACCGGCTTCCCCCTTCTCGAGGTGGAGCTGGAGGGAGTGGAGCGGGAGCTGGCGCCCAAGGTCTGGGGGCAGCACGAGCTCCGAGCTCCGAGCTCCGAGCAAGGCTAAGCTCTGTCCAATATCCCATCACCCACCGGCCCTAACTTGCTAGCTCTGCAGTAATACTGGAACTGGGGGGGGGGGGGGGGGGGGGGAGGCCGGGAGGGAGGAAGAGAATTTTAATCCTTTCAGACTCAAATCTTAACTTCTCATTTCTTTCATGATACCCGCTCCTAACCCAAAAAGCGAAAGCCGAGGCCGGGGGAATTCTGCACGGTGGAAAAGCTCAGGGTGTTACTTTTGTTCTGGGTCGGGCCGGCCTTCTGCAGCTCGTGTCTCAGAGCCAAGGTGCCCCCGGCCCAGGGCGACGAGTCTGCGGGTCGGGTTCCCGAGTGGGGCTGAGTCGGGGCCTCGGAGGATGTCCCCCGAGGCTGGGCGGGGAGGACGCGCCCACCTGCGCAGCCCTGCTGGGCTGGCCCTGCGCACCCCCCTGGCCGGCTCGGCGGGGAAGGGCCAGTCCTAGGAGGCTGTCCTGTGTGAGCCTCCCAGCGGAGGTCCCCCCCAGACCCCCACCCCCAAACCCGGCGCTTTCAAGTGGCCGCGACCGCCGGCGCCCCCCCCCCCCCCCCCCCGGCCCGGCGCCGCCCCCGCTGCGCCCGCACCTTGGCAGTGGCCGAGTGCTTTGCATAGAAATGGGCCCGGCACCCGCTGGGCACTCTTTGCAAATTCCTCCCCGGGAGGCCCAGCCTCGGGGCCGCTGCAGGGGGTCTGAAGGCCGAGGTGTGTAAGGTTAGCCCCTCCAGCCTCTTTCATGATTGAATACCTCCTCCCGACTTGGGGCGGGACTGTCAGAGCCCCCCAACGGTCCTTCTGGAGGAAATGGGGGGCGGGAGGGTGCGGGAACCAGTTTTCAACGGAAAATCCAACGTGTTTGTACCAGAACTTAAAAACTGTGCAGACCTAAAACACAAAAACCAAAAAGCCAAAAAAACCCGTGCAGACCTTTCATCTGGCAAGTCCATTACTATGAAAATAACCATAAGTGTGTGCAAAGATGAACATTACAACACATGGGGACTTGGTTTAAAACTGGGAAACCGTGGAAATACCTAGCAGTAGAGATCACTTGTATTCTCTAATTAACTACTTGACCGCGGGTCACACAAACCGTTGGAAAAACTCACGACTTCAAATCGTTCGCAATGATGATGTAGCATATTAATTCCCCGCAAAATGCTCGTGATATTAAATGAAAGCAACAACTACATACACCGGTATGGAGAAAAGACTGGAGGATACAGGATACCACGTTCTTATGGTATTATTGTCACAGGCTTTTCTAAAATTCTTTACACTTTATGCCACAATCATGTATATGTATAATTTTTATATGGATAAAACTTCAGTTATAAGATTATAAAAACAAAATTCTACCAGGTTTCTCAGTAATTTCTCGTTTGAGTAGCACCCGACAAGACTCACCATTTTTTTTTTAAATGTTTATTTATGATAGTCACAGAGAGAGAGAGAGAGAGAGGCAGAGACACAGGCAGAGGGAGAAGCAGGCTCCATGCACCAGGAGCCCGACGTGGGATTCGATCCCGGGTCTCCAGGATCGCGCCCTGGGCCAAAAGCAGGCGCCAAACCACTGCGCCACCCAGGGATCCCAGACTCACCACTTTTTAACGTATTTTTCTCTTTTCAAAACAGGTCTTCAGTCTTGGGATGGGTGAGCAATTACTGTTATTCCCATTTCACAGAAGGGAAGGCTGGTGCTTGGGAGGTGATGGATGGTGCCCAGGCGTGAGGCACACTGTGCACTTCCTCAGCACAAAGCTCCTTGGAGTTGGGGGAGCATGCATGGAGAAAAGGAGTGAGAAGAGCTGCAGGCCAGATGTTCCCTTTGGGGTGTGGCCAGGACCCAGGCATTCTTGGCTTCCCCACCTTCAGCCTGCAAACCACCCCACTGCAACCCAGATCTGCAACAACGGCAAAGTAAGAAGTATTAGAAAATGTTAGAGCACAAGAACAGGAGCCCCAGACCACAGTCCAGACTTTGGGAGTCCTAGGTCTGGTCTGATGCTACTCAGGGGACCTGGGATGGTGGAGGGACCTTCTACAGAACTGAGACTTGTCAAACATTCCGCTTTGTTCCAAAAAAAAAAAAAAAAAAAAAAAAAAGCTAGCTATTGGGGTCCCTGGCTGAGTCAGTCAGTAGAGCGTACTAACTCTTGATCTCTGGGTTGTGAGTGCAAGCTCCTCATTGGGTATGGAGTCTACTTAAAATAGCTAGCTGCAGGAGAGTTCCTTCTCACCTCTGTAAAGCCATCATTCCCCCCACCACCCACCATCCATTATAGCTGGTCTCTCTCATCCACATTAAGAACAGTACTGAAAAAAAAAAAAAAAAGAAAAAGAACAGTACTGAATTAGTAGGGGATGGCTGGGGAGAAAGAAGGGTGAAGGAGAAGTCTGTCTTGGGATGTATTCACAGGGTTTGAGCCCAACTGAAATGGCTACAGGCATTGAAATGGGCCCCTCAGTCTTCATCATAAAGTTTAGAGAACAGTAAAAAAATTTCCCTTTTCTCTAGTTAGCTTTGGTGATCTTTTGAAGTTCTTGTTTCTAACTTGGCAGTTTATAAGTCATTCTATGCTTCTGAGTTCTTTAACATTCATCCTTGTGTTCTTCTGAAAGCACAGTAAAACGTGGGGGGGGGGGTGTCTGCGTGGGCAGAGTTTTGCTGGGGCCCCCAGAGGGTACTGATACTAAGTCAAATTTGCTTTTACTAAAACACACAAAAATCACCTCCCAGAGAACTTCTCTCTGTTCTAAGTTCACTTTAGATGAACATACCAATTCAACATAAAGATTTTAAAAAGATTAGGGACGCCTGCATGGCTCAGCAGTTGAGTGTCTGCCTTTGGCTCAGAGCATGATCCCAGAATCCTGGAATCGAGTCCCACATCAGGATTCCTGCATGGAGCCTGCTTCTCCCTCTGCCTGTGTCTCTGTCTCTCTATGTCTTTCATGAATGAATACATAAAATCTTAAAAAAAAAAAAGATTTTCAAAAGATTAGAAATAATGAAGAAAGGAAACCAAGACACACAGGATAGAAGAAACAGCTCAAACTCCACCATGAATTTTCAAGAATGGATTGATACCTAAGTTCTTAGATGGAAGAGGAACAGTGATTTCTGAGCAGAAAAAATAGAATCCCTCTATAGCTAGCCACATTGTAGTGAAACTTCACAACACCAGAGACAATGAGAAGATCCTTAAAGAAAACCACAGAAAAAAAGAAACTTTCCCTGCAAAGAAATGATCTTTAAATAGCCTTCTCATCAGCAGTGAGAGGCAAGGATGCTATCTACAAAGTGCTGAGGGAAATAATTGTTCCTAAAATTTTATGCCAAACATGTTATCCAAGAATGAGGGCAAAATATGGGGCACTGGGGTGGCTCAGTGACTGATAATCTGCCTTTGGCTCTGGTCATGATCCCGGGGAACTGGGATAGAGTCCCACATTGGGCTCCCTGCATGGAGCCTGCTTCTCCCTCTACCTACACCTGTGCCTCTCTCTTTCTGTGTCTCTTATGAATATATAAATAAAAACATTTAAAAAAAAAGAATGAGGGCAAAATAAAGACACTTCAGACAAAAAGGGGGGGGGGAGAAAAAGATGTTTTCTTACATGCCCTCATGGAAAGAACTGCTAAAAGATGCTCCTCAAAGAAATTATTTTTTAATATTTTATTTATTTATTCATAAGAGACACACACAGAGAGGCAGAGACACAGAGAGAGAAGCAGGCTCCCCACTGAGCAGAGAGCCCAATGCAGGACTCCATCCCCATCCCAATCCTGGGACTCCAGGATTACATCCTGAGCCTAAAGCAGAGGCTCAACCCCTGAGCCTCCCAGGCATCTCAGGAAGAAAGAAATTAATCCCAAAGGAAGCAATTCAAGGAAAGAAGCATCCCTGAGAAAAAGTATGTGTGTGGGTAAATCAAAGTAAGCCTGTATCTAAAAAGCAACAAAAGCAACAATAATAATATTGGCAACTAATCTTGGAAAGTTTAAAAACAAGAAAGGATAAAGTACTAGGCAACAATAATGGTTAAGATGGAACAGGGTAGGCACCTGCCTGGTTCCATCGCTGGAGCCTGGGACTCTCAGTGTGAGATCAAGCCCCATGTCGGGTGTAGAGATTACTTAAAAATAAAATCTTTTGAAAAACCACAAAGAAAGATGGAGCAGGGTCATTGGTGTAAAGCATTCTAAGATTCTTTTGTTTTGGAAGAGCAAAGAGTAGAAAGTGAATTCATTAAGCTGCTAAGAAGTCATAAGTCCCAGGATGATTCTTTCTATTTATTTATTTATTTATTTATTTATTTATTTATTTATTTAGATTTTATGTATTTATTCATGAGAGACACAGAGAGAGGCAGAGACATAGGCAGAGGGAGAAGCAGGCTTCTCCCTGGGAGCCCTATGTGGGACTCAATCCCAGGACCCTGGGATCACAGCCTGAGCTGCTCAACCACTGAGCCACCCAAGCGTCCCTCTATTCCTTTTTCTTAAAGAAGACCCCCAAATTGAATAAACTTCAGGTCCCATAAAAACTGGATTTGCCTCTGGGATAGGGTTAATGTTTTATATTCAGATTTTATTAGAGTAGTTGTGTATGTTTTGTAAACATACACATGTTGATCTGCTGAAAGAATAAGAAACAGAATGCATGACTTCTAACCCAGTAGGGAAAATAAAGATAAGAAAATTGGACTAAACTATGAAAAGCAGAGAAAGAGAGGGAAACGACACCCAGTGGGCTCAGTCAGTAGAGGATACAACTCTTGACCTCAGGGCTGTGAGAGTTCAAGCCCCATGTTGTGTGTGGAGCCTACTTAAAAAATAGATAAATAAAAATAAAAAGGAAAGTTGGCGGGGGGGGGGGGGGAGCAAAGAAAACACAAACTAGAGTGTCAAATGTGGCCAAAATTCTTACTTAAACATTGATATCTGTTCTCCATTTGTCATGTAGTAATAAAAGTTTTTATTGAGATATAATTGATGTATTATTTTCAGATGTATAACATAATGATTAAATATATGTATATTTTGCAAGACAATTACCATAATTAGTCTAGTTAACATCCATCATCATGTAGAGTTAAAAATTTTTTTTTGGTAATAAAATTGTTAGCCATGCAAATTTAAAATCTGTATCTCTCATCCTGCTTTACTTACAGACAAGGCCATGAGTAGTGACCAGAAGTGATATTGCAACTTGAAGGGAATTTACCTTCTTTTTCTCTTCTGGTTGGCTGCAATTTTTTTTTTTTTTTTTAGAGAGAGAGAGAATGAGATCCTGAGAGTGAGTGGGAGGGGCAGAAGGTGAGAGAAATATTTTTTAAAAAATATTTTATTTATTTATTCATGAGAGACACAGAAAGAGAAGCAGAGACCCAGGCAGAGGGAGAAGCAGGCTCCATGCAGGGAGCCCGATGTGGGGCTCGATCCCAGGACCCCGAGATCAACACCCGAGCCAAAGGCAGATGCTCAACCACTGAGCCATCCAGGTGCCCCAAGAGAAAGAATCTCTTTAAAAAAAAAAAAAAATTATTTATTTATTCATGGGAGATGCAGAGAGAGAGGCAGAGACATATAGGCAGTGGGAGGGGGGAGAAGCAGGCTCCCCACAGAGATCCCGATTCATGACTCCATTCTAGGACCCCAGGATCACCACCAGAGCCAAAGGCAGACACCCAACCACTGAGCCACCCAGGTGCTCCTGAGAGAACCTCAAGCAGGCTCTCTGCTGGGTGTAGAGGCTGCTTGAGATTTTCCCTCTCCCTATGATACATACCCCCCCCACACACACACACCCCGCCCTTGGAGAAGCATTCTCTCTCTCTTTCTCTCAAAAAAAAAAAAAAAGTGTGTGTGTATATATATGTGTATACACATATACATACACATATCTTATACACATATGTATATTCAAATATATATATATTTGAAAAAGACAAAAAATAGGCTCAGTACTCAACACAAGAATTAGAAAAAGAATAACAAAATAATTTGAAGAAAGTGGTGAAAAGGAAGTAAGAATGGAAACAAAATAAAAACAAGGAAGCAATCAATAGAGAGATAAACAAAAGCAGAAGTTAGTTCTTTGAAAAGACCAAGCAAGACCTGGGACGCCTGGGTGGCTCAGCGGTGGAGAGGGAGCCTGCTTCTCTCTCTGCCTCTCTGTCTTTCATGAATAAATAAATAAAATCTTAAAAAAAAAAAAAAAAAAGACCAGGGGATCCCTGGGTGGCTCAGCAGTTTAGCGCTGCCTTCGGCCCAGGGCTTGATCCTGGAGTCCCAGGGTCGAGTCCCACGTCGGGCTCCCTGCATGGAGCCTGCTTCTCCCTCTGCCTGTGTCTCTGCCTCTCTTTCTGTGTGTCTCTCATTAATAAATATAATCTTTAAAAAAAAAAGGATCAAGACAAACCTCCAACCAAATGAACCAACCAAAAAAAAAAAAAAAAGAGAAAAGGAACAAGTAATACTAGACTGATTAATTTACTAATTGGTTAATTTAAAATAATTAAAAAGTGAACGTAATAAAAGATCTTGTAGAGGCTTTTTTTTTAAGTTATGAGAAAATACCACAAGCAACTTTATGCTGACAAACTTGAAATTTCAAAAGGAACATATAATTTTCTAGAACCTTGTCAACATTCAAAACTGGTGCAGCAAGTTAGAGAAAAATAGAAGTCTCATTTATTGTTGAGTAACAAGTTACCCTAAAACAGAATGTCTTAAAACAACAATTTTTTCTTTTTTTCTGCTCATGATTCTGTGGGTCCGCAGGTTAGCCAGGCATTCCCTAAGAACAGGCTTCCTTCTGGTCTCACCTGGAGCCTCAGCAGTGGCAGCCAGCTTGCTCCTCTTCTGAGTCTGGATGGTCCAAGGTGCCCTCCCTCATGTGATCTGCAGTTGATGCTGATTTTCAGGTGAGTCCTATGTTTCCATTAGGTATTCCAGGCTTCTCATGTCAGCAGCAAGATTCCCAGTAAGCAGCAGAATAAAGCAAACCCCAGTGCACGAGTGCTCTCAAGCCTCTGGTTAGGTCACATTCGCTAATATTTCCTTGGCTAAATAATATCAAATGTTGGCCAAAGCAACTCAGTGAATCAATGTGGCAGGGCATTTATTATTACAATCAGCTAAAACTAAGTAGTTAAAAATCAACCCTCTCTATAAGCATTCTTTTTTTTTCTTTTTAAGGATTTTATTTATTCACTTAAGAGAGAGAGAGAGAGAACATGAGCAAGTGAGGGAGCATGAGCTGTGGGGGAGAAGCAGAGTCCTTGCTGAACAGGGAGCCTGCTGTGAGGCTCACTCTCAGGACCCAGGGATCACGACCTGAGTAGAAAGCAGACACTTCACCCACTGAGCCACCCTGGTGCCCCCAACCCTCTTTATAAGGTGGTGTTCCACACTGGATACTAGAACAGAAAAAAAGACGTTAGTGGAAAAATTGGTGAAATCCAAATAAAGTCTGGAGTTTAATTAATAGTAACATACCGATATTTCTTTTTTTTTTTTTTTTTTAAGATTTTTATTTTATTTGAGAGAGGGAGAGAGAGAGACAGAGCGCGAGCACATGAGTGGGATGAGGGGCAGAGGAAGAAGCAGACTCCCTGCTCCCTCCCCTACCCTCCTCATTCACTTGCTTGCTCTAAAAAAAAAATAAATACTGAGAATAGGATCAGAGTGATTTATGAGAGAATTTAATGTGTGATTTATAAAAAAATAAAATAAATGATTCGTGAATCAGGCAGCTTCCCATCAGCAAGTAGAGAGGAGAGCTCCTGTGCACACTTTTTTTTTTTTTTTTTAAATTTTTATTTATTTATGATAGTCACAGAGAGAGAGAGAGAGAGGCAGAGACACAGGCAGAGGGAGAAGCAGGCTCCATGCACCGGGAGCCTGATGTGGGATTCGATCCCGGGTCTCCAGGATCGCGCCCTGGGCCAAAGGCAGGCGCCAAACCGCTGCGCCACCCAGGGATCCCTTTTTTTTAAGATTTTATTTATTTATTTGACAGAGACAAAGAGAGAGAGAGAGCACAAGCAGGGGGTGTGTGAGAAGCAGGCTCCCTAGAAGCAAGGAGCCTGATACAAAGCTCCATCCCCAGGACCCTGGGATCATGACCTAAGCCAAAGACAGACCCAGGTACCCCATGTACTCTTATTAGGAGGGGCCAGGTGATAGATAATGCTATTTACAATTTTTGCACCAATTTTCTGTAAACTAGAATTATTCCAAAATTAAAAATTTCTTTTAGGGACACCTGGATGGCTCATAGTTGAGTGTCTGCCTTTGGCTGGGGTGGTGATCCCGGGGTCTTGGGATCGAGTCCTGTGTGGGGCTCCCTGCATGGAGCCTGCTTCTTCCTCTATCTATGTCTCTGCCTTTCTCTCTGTGTCTCTCATGAATAAATAAATAAAATCTTAAAAAAAGAGAAAAGTTTCTTTTAAAAAACCAGCAGTCCTGCAACATACTGAAAAACTACTGGCCTATATAGCTTTATGGGTGATTGTTGCCAAATAACTCAAGTAATAGTCATCCCTCTTTTATTTAAATTGTTCTAGGGGGGAAACGAACAAGGGGTAGTGGAAAGAGAGGTGGGCGGGGTTGGGGTGATTGGGTGATGGGCACTGAGGGGGGCACTTGGCGGGATGAGCACTGGGTGTTATGCTATATGTTGGCAAACTGAACTCCAATAAAAATTTTTAAAATTTTTTATTAAAAAAATTTTTTTAATCTTAAAAGTAAATACAGCTTATTTTAAAAATTCAAAAAAATATAAATTGTTCTAGGAGCACATGGCTGGCTTAGTTGGTGGAGCATGCAACTCTCAATCTTGAGGTTCTGAGTTCAAATCCTACTCTGGGTATAGAGATTATTTAAAAGTAAAAAAATCTTGAAAAAATTTGAAAAATGTTTCTAGAAAACTGAAAAAAGAAGGAATGCTTACTAATTGACTTTATGAAATTAATATAATCTTAATAAGTAAGATTATGTAATACAATCTTAATATATAATTTCTTAATATGAAATTAATATAATCTTAATATGTAATATTTTATGAAATCAATATAATCTTAATAATCTTAATGTGTCCTTAATATGATTAAGGAAAATAGGAGAAAAAAATTATATACCAATGTCATTTATTTCATCCTAAAAAATATTAGCAAATTGAGTATATGTATATAATTGATCCAACTGGGATACAAAAATAATTTAAAAGTAGGAAACCCCAAGTTGGGTCCTCTGGGTGGAGCACTTGGTTAAGTGGCTGACTCTTGGTTTTGGCTCAGGTCATGACCTTAGGGTCATGAGGTGAAGCCTCACATCAAACTCTGTGCTCAGTACGGAGTCTGCTAGTTTCTCTCTCCCTGTCCCTCTCCCTCTGCCCCTCCCTGTGCTCTCTCTTTCTCATAAATAAATAAATAAATAAATAAATAAATAAATAAATATTTAAAAATAAAATTAGAAAACCCCAAGAAACTTATCAAGTTAACATAGCAAAGAAGAAAACCCAATTTTAGTATATGTGCTGCTGAAGCTAGCACAACAAAACCCATATAATCTTCTCAATAGATACAAATAGCATTTTAAAAAAAGAGTTTATTTATTTATTTGAGCGAGAGAGAGAGAGAGAATGAGAGAGATCATGAGCAGAGGGGAAAGGGGCAGAAGGAGAAGCAGACTCCCTGCTGAGTCAGGAGCCACATTATAGAGCTTGATCCCAGGACCCTGGGATCATGACCTGAGCCAAAGGCAGACACTTCACTGACTGAGTCACCTAGGCACCCCACAAATAGCATTTTTAAAAAAGATTTATTTTAGAGGAAGAAGGAGTGCATGTACATGTGCATAAGTGTGGGGACGGGCAGAGGGAGAGGGAGAGAGAGAGAGAATCTAGAGCAGACTCCCCACTGAGCATGGAGCCTGATGTGGGGCTCTCTCTCACCACTCAGAGATCATGACCTGAGTCAAAATTAAGACTCAGACACCCAACTAAGTCACCCAGATGCCCTGCTAACAAATAGCATTTGATAACAATTTAACATCAGTCATTATAAAAAACTCTTGACCATTTCAGAGTTGAAGGAAACTTCCTAAACCTGAGACAAGATATTTGTCAAATATCTACAGCAAAGGATATTCTTTTTGTTGTTGTTGTTATTTTTAAGATTTTATTTATTTACTTGTGAGAGACACACACAGAGAGAGAGAGAGAAAGGCAGAGAGATAGGCAGAGGGAGAAGCAGGCTCTCTGCAGAGAGCCCAATGTGGGACTCATGGCGGGGGACTCAAGGATCACACCCTGGGCCAAAGGCAGGCGCTAAACCCCTGAGCCACCTAGGCGTCCTAGCAGATGATACTCTTAATGGTGAGACTTAAGATGTATTTCCTTTGAAATCAGATATGAAAAAAATCTACATGTGTAGTGCTGATACCATGCAACATTGTACTAGATATTTTAGCTAGCATAGTAAAACAAGAACTGAAAAGATAAAAATTGCAGTGGAAGAAAAAACTGCAATTTTATGTGCAGATGACTCGTCTACATAAAATATTCAAGGAAATCCACAGGTAAACTGAACTAGGAAGTGTTCAGTAAGATGGTTGCATATAAGGTTAGAATAAAAAATATGATAGAAAAATTTAATTGAAAAAAAAAAGAAAAATTTAATTGTTTCCCAGAGGAACATGGAACAGGGTGAAGAATAGTAGTCTTCACCCAGGTGTATACACTTTGTTTCTTGAAAGAAAGATGGGGTTCCTGGATGCCTCAGTTGGTTAAGTGTCCTACTCTTGATTTCAGCTCAGGTCATGATTTCAGGGTGGTGGGATGGAGCTCTGTGTCAAGTTCTGTGCTCAATGGGGAGTCTGCTTGTCCCTCTCCCTCTTCCCCTCTCCCCATGCTCATGCACACTTTCTCTCAGATAAATAAACAAGGGACGCCTGGGTGGCTCAGTGGTTAAAACTGCCTGCCTTCGGCTCAAGGTATGGTCTTGGGGTCCCAGGATCGGGTCCCACATTGGGCTCCCTGCATGGAGCCTGCTACTCCCTCTGCTTGTGTCTCTGCCTCTCTCTGTGTCCTTCACAAATAAATAAATTCATAAATAAATCTTTTCTTAAAAATTGGTTCTTTGGAAGGGGTACTGGGAAGAGCTTTCATTTCCTTATCTGTACCACTTCAGCATTCACTGAACAGTACTTCCTGAGTGAGCACCTCCCCGGTGCTGGGCTTTGTGCCAGGCCTTGGAGATCAGACTCCTAGTGTTGGAGTGGAGCATGGGCTGCGATAATGTGTGCGAGGGGCATCAGCATGGTGGCTGGAGCACGGCTGCACTCAATATATGGTGACCATTATTATTACTGGCTCCTAAGGAAAGGCATGAAGTTTTCAGCTGCCAAGATAAAGAGTCAGTCTCTCATTAGTCCTGCCCTTGGCTTTATTGCACCCAACACATGTTCATTAAAGTCTGTGTTCAGCCTATTCCACACAGCCCAGCATGTAAACAAGTCATCAGGGGCAGAGGCCCCTAGTGGGGCAGCCCCAGCACCTGGGGATGTGGCGGGTGCAGGGAGGCTCGTAGACTCCATGGATCCGGAGAAGAAGGATGGAGCCCTGGTGGCGCTGTGATGGCCTCTTGAAGTAGACGAGGGGTCTCCTGGACCTCCACACAGGCCTGGCTTTGGCCCTCATTTCTTGCTGCTTGGGCCTCTATCCCTTAGCCGCAGAATCGAACACAGTATAACAAAAGGAAATAAGCAGGACCTCACACTTGGGTGGCATTTAAGTTTGCTGTTGCTCAGAGTCTGTTTTTGAACTAAAGGAATTTTGTGTGGGGCAGGATTGGGTGCGGGGTGTGGGGTGTGCCTCACTTCATTGTTCCAGCACAAAAGAATCACCCAGTTCTCTGAAAATTCTGGAAGCCCTTCCACGCCAAAATAGCTCAAGGATGTGCCAATGCTCAGAAGGCCCGAGGTTGGAGCTCCTGTTGGTGGGGAGCTTTTAAAACTGGCCTCCTGGCACCGCGAGCAAGGCTGCTTACAGCCCTGGGTGTGGGGCATGTCTTGGAGGGCAGGGAAGTGCCTCCCTGGATCCAACACCCACTGCACGAGGCAGGCGCCCTGGCTCTAAACTTTCCCATAGTTTCGGTTGGAAGATGCCGTCTTTGAAACTTCGCTAGGCTCTGACGCCAGCCAGTTTCCTCCTGGTCTGGAGCCCAGGGACCACGGTCCAAGCATGCCCAAGCCCTCCTGCTGGGCTTGCACCCCTGAAACTGGCCTTGGCTCTGTGGCCTGGGAGCCCAAGAAACTCTTGTTGGCAGGCAGGGACAGAAGTGGTAAGAGTACTCAGTCTGCTGCTCCTGTCAGGGTTAGTCTGTCTTTCTTGCCGTCTTTCTTCTAGCTTTCTCTCCCTTTCTTTCTTTCTTTCTTTCTTTCTTTCTTTCTTTCTTTCTTTCTTTCTTTCTTTCTTTCTTTCTTTCTTTCTTTCTTTCTTTTTCTTCTTTCTTTCTCTTTCTTTCTTCTCTCTCTTTTTCTTTTTTTCTTTCCTCCACTCTCCTTTCTTTCTTTGTTTCTTCTTTCTCTTTCTCTTTTTCTCTTTCTTTCTTTCTTTGGACCTTTCTTTCCCATTGCCTCAAGCCTAGAGCTCTGTAGCTCCCTGCCAGCATTGCCTCCTCACTGGCTGGCAAAGCCTGCTTGGACAGAAGGCTGGTAATTTGTGACTCATGGCCTGTCTCTGACCATGGGCAGTGCTGAGTCACTGGGGCTTGCCTGTTCTGCCGAGGAGTGCCAGGGGTGGGGTAGCCCCCTAGGAAGGCACTGGCAGGGGTGGGGGGACGCCCCCTTACCTGCTGGGTGGGGCTGGCCTCAGCTCATGGGGGGCAGAACCTGCCTGCCGGGGCTGTGCCCCTTGAAGAAACCCATGCAGCCAGGTCTGTGCTGTTGTATCTGGGGCATCTGCCTCAGGAAGGCCTCCCCGCTTGGGTCCCCTTGGTCCCTGGGACTCCGCTGGCTGTTGGCCCTGACTGGAGCGTACCTTGCATAATCAAGGCTGCTGCAGTGGGTGGTCTGTCCACTGTCTCTCTGGAGATCTTGAGATTCTGAGTCCTGGGTGAGCCAGGGATGGTGAGGCTGCCGACCTGGGTCCTCCAGCCACTGACTTGATCTTCCTTCATTTTTCACTTAGAAAAGGACAGAAGTAAAAACAGTGAGGAGCACCATTTCATGGGTTCTGCTCATCAGATTGTCAGAACATTTGAAAGGACTGATAATGCCCAGTGTTGAAGAGAATGTAGGGAAACGGATGCTGTTCTGTGAAAGTGGCTGCAAGAGGCCCAGCCCCTTTCAGAAGGGCCACTTGGCAGTACCTACTAGTCTTCATTCATTATTTTATTTAGATTCAAGTTAATTAACATATAGTGTAGTATTGGTTTCAGGAGTAGACTTTTTTTTTTTTTTAAGATTTTATTTATTCATTCATAGAGACACAGAGAGAGAGAGAGGCAGAGACACAGGCAGAGGGAGAAGCAGGCTCCATGCAGGGAGCCCGACATGGGACTCGATCCCGGGCCTCCAGGATCACGCCCCGGGCTGAAGGTGGGGCTAAACCACTGAGCCACCGGGGCTGCCCAGGAGTAGACTTTTTTGAAGTGTCTATTAACATTTTAAAAACACATATACTTTTTTTAGAGATTTATTTTTGGGATCCCTGGGTGGCTCAGTGGTTGAGTGCCTGCCTTTGGCTCAGGTTGTGATCCTGGAGTTCCCAGATCGAGTCCCACATCGGGCTCCCTGCATGGCACCTGCTTCTCCCTCTGCCTGTCTCTGCCTCTCTCTCTGTGTGTCTCTCATGAATAAATAAAATCTTTAAAAAAAAGCAACAATTAAATAAAGACCATTAGTAGGGTGATGTATAAATAAAGTAGGCTCTACTTTTGAATACAACTGTGAAAAAGAACAGGGTAGATCTGCATGTACTGAGTGATATGAAAGGGTGTTTGTGATCTAAAGTGAAAACAAGTCATAGAATCACATATTTCATAGGGCCTATTAAACAAGCAGAACCTTGTATGTGCGTGTATACAGCTCTGCATGCACACGCATTCACACATCCACATATGGAAGTATGTTAATAGTGGTTTTCTCTGGAAACAGTCTGATCTTTGAGATAATGGGAGACTTTCACTTTGTAATCTTTATATTCCCATTTCGTGTGACATTTTTACAAGTGGGTCTTTTAAATAAAAACAAAACAAAACAAAAACAAAATAAACAGATGTCCTCATGCATGATGAAGACTCATATGTGTGTGTATAAATATGTCTATATATGAGAGGTGGGAGAAGAGTTCGAGATTTCTCCTGCCTCCCCCAGGGCTGAAAGCTCTTCCCAGAGCCCATCCTCCCTCAGGTCGGATCACCCAGTTGGTGCCACAACTGGGCCTAACTCCCATTCCTACACAGCTTCCCATGTTGACCCCCCACCTCTCCATGTTACTTCCTTGGGAGGGGGGGGCGGTCCCCATCCTGTGTTCCCAGAGTTCCCTGCCTGTTTCCTTTGTGGCCACTTCACACTGGTTACACCCCTAATTTGCTTCCATGCAGCAACAAACTAAGGTGGCATCCTGCCCCTCATATGCATAGAGAGGATCCTGGGGACTTGTGCAGTGAGTAAATGAATAGAAGGGGATGCTTGGGTGGCTCAGTGGTTGAGCGTCTACCTTGGGTTCAGGTTGTGATCCCAGGGTCCTGGGGTTGAGTCCTATATCGGGCTCCCTACGGAGAGCCTGCTTCTCCATCTGCCTGTGTCTGTCTCTCTCTCTCTGTGTCTCTCACGAATAAATAAATAAAATCTTAAAAAAAAAAAAAAAAAGAATAGAAGGATGCTGGGGGAAGGGACCCCTGCCATCACTCAGCCCACTTTCCCATCCAATGCCCAAATGCCCTCTGCTGGCACCTCTGGTGGTGGGGCGCCCACTCCTGTCTGGGCAGCTCACTGGGCCTTCCTGCGCAGAGTAAGCGGCTCCCCGTGCTCCACAGGGAGAGGGCCAGGGGGTCCCGCATTTCCCAGGTAAATTTAGTCTGTAATCAGTCCAGCAGGCAATTTCGGAGCTTGACAGCCTGAAATGCAATGCCTCCCTCTCTCCAGCCGGGAGAGCCTGCCAGCGAGACCTCATCCAGTCCTAGCAGGCCAGCCCCACCCTAACCATCGTGTTGGCAGGGTAAATTAAGCATTAAAAACAAACTAATTAGTACTTCAGGGTAGCTTCATTCACAAAATTACCTCACTGAGGACGTGTCTCATTTATAACCGACTTAATTAAAAGAAACTCGGTAAATTCCTGTAACAGATGAGGACAGCACTTTCTAGAAACGCCGTAATTGAAATGTTTTACTGCGTGTATCAAATGGTTATTAAATCTTTAATATCATAATTCCTTAAGAATGCCATTGTCAGTGACAAACAGCAACCCTCACAACAAAGGAGCTAATTGTTCCCTCCTCTTGGCTCCGCAGCCCACAGGAAGTCATAACTTCTCTGTTGTACTTCTTTCTTTGCATTTTTAATGCGTATGGGTGCGTGCCAGCCCTGGGAGGAATCCACCATAAAGATTAAGAATGGGAAGAAGCCCTGTTTCTGACTGGTTGACTTGAGGTTTAGAAAAAAACGCACCTTTCCCAGGTGAGGCTCTGGCAGGCATTGGTTGAGTATCTGCCACTGTGGGTGGGCTGTGGCCTTGGGGTAGCACAGGGATGCTGAGTGACTCCCCCAAGTTACCCAGCAATGTGGAGTTTGGAGAAAGCTCCCCTGTGCGGTGTTGGGTGGCCTGGCTGAGGCTCCGTGGGAATGTGCCCTGAGGCAGGCAGGATAAAGTGTGTACAACCTGACCTCCACTCCCCCTCCCCCCCATACCAGGCTTCCTCCCCACCAGCTCCTAGGGACTCACTCCATGCAGGGGCCCCAGGCGCGTCTTTGTGCAGGATGGGTGCCAGGCCTTCTCCCCTGAGCACCTGGCCCTGGAATGGCTGATGGGAGGAATCTGCAGAGTGGTGGAGGGCTGGCCAGTGGGTTCATTGACCCAGAAGAAACTGGTAAAATACGGACACTCTCAAGCTTCGGAGGGGGCATTGAAGGAGCTTATGAATAGAGTCTGAGGCCTTTTCAGAAGGAAGGGATTGAAGGCATCCTTTTGCTGGCTTGCTGGATGACTGGGCGAGGGGCACGGCCACTTCTTGCTCTGGTTTCCTTTCCTCTGAAAGAGGTGGAAATGTTACGAGGGCCTGTGTTTGGAGTCACAGTGATTGAGCGTGACTCCTGCTTGGTTATGTACCGTGGGATTTGGGGCCTCTGTCCCTTAACCTTGTAGAACGAGATGCTTGGCTTCAGGGCCTGGAGGTCAGGGTCCAGTGAGCCAGCTCCTGAAGCAGCAAGCACAGTAACTGGCACACGGGCAGCGCTCAGTAAATGGATTCACATTAATTGTTAATACAATCTGATCTGGGTCCAGAGGAAGGAGAAATAGAGTGGAACACGTGGTGCCATGTCCAGATGGTGGACCGGCTGACTGCATCAGGTTCTTACAAACAAGTCCATGAAGAGGAGCTGAGTGGGAAAGGCAGTGTGAGGTGCTCTGACCCCAAACCAGAATGCAAATTACTTTGCAACAGTCTTTCTTGGAAAGTGCCGTTGACCTGGTCACCCTGACCCGCGGAAGCACACCGGGCTGTCTTCCTTCTAGCTGCAGTTGAGCATACATGAGAGCTGCCTACATTCTCTTAGTATCAGAGCTGGCGGGACCGGTAGAATGAGCTAGATTGATGGGGAAACCGAGGCACAGGGTGGGTGATTCTTGGTTCCCAACTGGAGAGCTATGGCTGGTTTGGAGTCAAGGCCCAGCCTCCTGGCTCCCGGTCCAGTGCTCCTTGTACAATTCACTGCTATTGTCCAGACAGCCACTGGCCCCCTGGACATCTTTTAGAGAACTGGAAGGAGGTTCCTTCTCCATCCTTGTAATTAGAGGGTCCTGGCTGGATTTTAGCCTCACTGACTTCCTCCACCACGTGCTGTCATACAAGGCACAACCCAGAGGCCATATGTGATATGATCTACTGCCCCCTCTTCCTGCAGCCGGAATTATACACATTTTCCTAGCTAGGCCTCTTCCACAGAGGAGTGTGGGTGGGTATGGGTTGGCTCCCCTGATCCCCCAGATGCTCCCATGGATTTTTTTTTTTTTTTTTGCTTGAGGTGGGAGGAATTGTTATCCATCTGGGTCACAGCCTCCTCCCCTACTCTGACTCTGGCTACCACCCACATGCCCAAAGCCAGTTTACCAAAATCGATATATCCAGCAACATCCCCATCCCCAAATATTAGAATATTAGAAATCCCCCTTATTTCTAATATTCTTTTGGAAGAAGTTTTCCATCTTTTGAGTTTTTCAAAGAGATTCTTAAGCCAGTTTGCATTAGGGTGGTTCTGCCTTAACTCCAGGTCAACCAAAGCACTTTAGAAGCTTCTAAGAAATGGAAGACCTTGAGAGAAAGTCATTCATGTGTAGAAGAAGGGGCAATCATTCCCCATAATCAGGAAAACAGTGGCTTCTGTATTTCACACTCTCCTTATTGCACATTCTCTTTTATCTCTGCCCCTTTCGGGGGTGGAGGGTGGGGGGTGTGTGGAGGTCTTACAAGTGTAAAAGGGGCTTCTCTTCAGCATGTCCCCCAAAGGATGCAATGAAGAACAGAAGGGTTCAATAATTTAAGAGCAAACTGTATGATCACCAGAAAATAGAACTATTGACTTGTCTGGAAAGGGAAGGTGTATCAAAGCTGGGTACAGGGGATGACACTATAAAAGAGAAGGTGGCACAATTAATTCATCTAAATTTCCACATGTAAAGCAAAACAAAACATAATCAACTGAGAAATAGGCCTCAGAAGCTTTAAAAATGCTTGTACTATTTGAACCAGGAATTCAACTTATGCTGAATCTCTGGTAATGAATAGCCCTTAAATATGGAGTTCAGTTATACATTGAATTATTTATCGTGGAATTATTTGTGACAGCAGAGGGGAAAGAAAAACAGAAAATAGTCTACATATGCAGTGATTGAGAAATGGCTCAATCCACCTAAAAGAATATTATGAGGTCATATTATTTTTTTATTTTTTATTTATTATTTTTTTTTAATTTTTTTTTTAATTTTTTTTTATTTATGATAGTCACAGAGAGAGAGAGGCAGAGACACAGGCAGAGGGAGAAGCAGGCTCCATGCACTGGGAACCCGATGTGGGATTCGATCCCGGGTCTCCGGGATCGTGCCCTGGGCCAAAGGCAGGCGCCAAACCGCTGCGCCACCCAGGGATCCCTATTTTTTTATTTTTTAAAGATCTTATTTTTAGGGGCACCTGGATGTCTCAGGGGTTGACTGACTGTCTTTAGCTCAGGTCGTGATCCTGGGGTCCTGGGATGAAATCCCACAGGGGGGTTCCCGCAGGGAGCCTGCTTTCCGGCTCTGCCTGTGTCTCTGCCTCTCTCTGTGTGTTTCTCATGAATAAATAAATAAAATCTTTTAAAAAATTATCTTTAGTAATCTCTACACCCAATGTAAGGCTCGAACTTGCATTGGGTATAGCATTTAAAATTATTTTAGTGGGCAGCCCAGGTGGCTCAGTGGTTTAGTGCCACCTTCAGCCCAGGGCCTGATCCTGGAGTCCTGGGATCAAGTCCCACGTCCGGCTCCCTGCATGGAGCCTGCTTCTCCCTCTGCCTGTGACTCTGCCTCTCTTTCTCTGTGTGTGTCTCTCATGAATAAATAAATAAAATATTTAACAGAATTTTAAAAAATGATTTTAGTGGTGCCTGGCTGGCTCAGTCAGTAGAGCATGGGACTCTTGATTTTGGGGTCGTGGGTTAAAGCTGCACATTGAGTGTAGAGATTACTAAAAATAAGCTTTAAAAAAAATAGATAAAAATGTTCACCAAGAGGCAGTGATACATAGTATCAGCAATATAGGTTTGGAGTTAGCCAAACCTACATTAGAAATCAGGTGCTACCTGTATAAACTTGGGATAATCTCTCTCTAAATCTCAGTTTAGACATCTGTAAAATGGAGATAAGAAGAGTACCCACTTAAAAAAAAAGAGTACCCACTTTGTAGGGTAATTGTGTGACATGAGATAATGTATATAAAAAGACTCATTGCAAAGGAAGCCCTCAATTGTCACATTATGATGATCATTCTTTTGCAGAACTTAGACAGTTATCCATGTTCACTCATTCTTGAATTCAGCAAATATTTATTGAGGTCATATTTGTGCTAAATACTGCTCTAAATATTGGAGCTACAACACTAAATATGTTCATGCTACCTGAAAGAAACAGAAGGTATGCATGCAGCTTGAGCCCAGATGTGTTAAAAATAAAAAGATGCCCGGGAAAAAAAAAAAAAAAGACTAGAAGGAAATAGACCAAGATATTAGCTGAAATTGTCTTTGGATAGTGAGGCCATTGGGTGATTGGTCCTTACTATCCAATATTCCTTAATGAATATGAATTTCTTTTGTAAGGAGTAATGTTTTTAGGGGTTGAAAAAAGAAAAAAATGCTGGTGCCTGTTGATTAGCCTTTTATGACCGAGGATCATGCTTTCTGTGCATGTTGTGAAAAGCGGGGCACTGCGGTGAACCATGCCTCTGAGACCCACCCCCCATGTCCTCCTGCAACGTCAAGCCAGACCTACCATCCCACGTGGGAACAACACTGGCTTGTGCTGATTTGTTCTGAATGCATCCACATTGCACAAAAAGTGTGCAAAATCAAAACAGAACAGCAAAGCAAAAAGTAAACACCCCAAAGGATTTATAGCTGATGGCGGGGTCTGTAGCACCATGAGATGATAAAATACTTCTTGGCCATATGACTACGAGGAGGCAGCATCAGCGGAGCGATCCACAGGCCGCCCCGCCCCTGCCCCCGCCCCGGGCTCCCTGAGCTTCCTCCTGTGGGGCTCCGTGGAGACTGTGGGAATAGGCAGGAGCATGTCGTTTCTCTCTCCTATAGAAACGATGCTCGATCCTCGGAGGCCCACCTCACGCTCCTGCCCTGGAAGCCTTGCGGGTCCCCGGGGCACCTCTCTTCACCCCACCTTGACCTCCTGTTTGGAGAGACCTCGGCAGCACCTCTGATGTTGCCCCTCCCTTCAAGCCGCGGGGACACTGACACATCTCTGTTGCCTCTCAGTGGGTCCTGTCCCCGCACGGGCCTCCCGCCTGCGTGTCTGCAGTCACGCACCACTCAACTCCTTATTAACCAGGGCTTCTAGCCTGCTCCAGCAGGCGGCCTTGCAGGCAAAAAGCATCCCTTTGTTCCCTTTCTATGACCTACTTAGGTATCAAAAGCTTCATTCCCTGGGGAGTTTCCAGGAAAGCAGCTCTGAGGAGGGGCAAGGGAAGGGCTCTGAGGGTCAAGGACGCTGTCTGGCTCCCAGCCCTGCCGGGTGCAAGAGTGTGTCCCTTCCTTCTCAGGGCACTTACTTCCTTCATTTCCACCTGGGGTGTGTTTGGTGGGGGCAGGGGAGGTGGCTAAGATCACTTGACACGGCCCTAACGGCGCAGCCACAACACAGGCTCAGAGCACCCTCAAATCAGGCCCTGTGGCTCTTTATCTTCACCCCCACTTAACAGATCAGAAAACCGAGGTCCAGAGATGTTACACGACAGGCCCAAGGTCACCCAAGAGGCAGGTGGTGGAGTTGAGATGGAAAGCAGAACGGATGCTGCTGACCACTCTGCAAGGTGTTTTAAAACCAGCTTCAATTTGTGGGGAGGACTCCTTTCTTCTATTTTGAGGTGCTGCTCCAAAGGACACAGCACTCAGAGGCCTGCAGCCTCCTTCTGGCCTTCACTCAACCCTCTTAGACCTTGGATGGGTCCTCCGATTTCTGGCTGTGGGAGGCAGAATAATGTTCCCTACCATCCTAAAATGTCCATGTCCTAACCCCTAGAACCTATGAATATGTCCACTGACATGGACAAGAGACTCCACAGATGTGAGGAGTGAAGGAGCTGCAGCTGGGGAGATCATCTTGGGCTATCCAGGTGAGGCCAAGGTAATCACAAGGCTCCTTCAAGGGGGAGGCAGGAGAGTTGGTCATAGGAGATAGGACAAGAAAAGCAGAGGCCTGAGAGAGATTCTTCGAAGATGCTGCATTGTGGGCGTTGCTGCAGGCTTTAGAGATGGTGGGTGAGGTCACCAGCCAAGGAATACAGGCAGCTTCTAGAAGCTGGAAAAAGCAAAGAAATGATTCTTTCCTGGAGCCCCCAGAAGAAATGCAGCCCTGCTGGCACCTGGATCTTAGGACCTCAGACCTCCAGATCTGTAAGATGATAAATGTGTGTTGTTTTGAATCACCTAAGTTTGTGGTAATTAGTTATAGCAGCCACAGGAAACGAATTTGCTGGGCTCCAGCTGTCCCCTCTGTAAACAAGTAGGGTGGCCGGCTGGATGGGCCATACACACTCTGCCTTTTTCCAGAGGCTTTGCAAGTCCCAGCCACAGAGCCTGGGTTGTTTTGACTGATTTTGTGGACTTTGTTAGGGAATCTTGATCCTTAGCTGTTCTTTATCCTCTGTGGAAAGAGCGGTTGCTTTGTCTCTTGGGGCCCTGGGGCAAGGGGCAGTTTGGCCTGTAATTGGGTTGGCCAAACCCCACAAGGCAAGAAAATAGTACAGCTCTGCAGAGCAGGCCTTGCTGGGGGTTGCTGGGTCCTTGCATTGGACCTTGTCTTGAGACCAGCCCCTCAAAAGGTCAAAACTGCCCTCTGGCTCCCATGCAGAATTATAGCCTCCCTTCCGCAGAATGGCCGGGGTTGAGGGTGCCTCCATGAGGGCTCTGAGCTCCATGTGGTCCCGTTCTCTTCTATGTTCCCAGCACTGCCACAGCGACTCAGAGAGCAGGTGCTCGAGAAATGGGTGTTGAATGAATGAATGATTCAGTGACACACATCACACAGTCATTTCTATACCTAGACGCATAGCTAGACATGCACCTGCATACAAGTCTCACACAGTCACACACCCGGATGGAAATGTGCACACAGATGCATGGAGATGTGCACACACGTGGGGCTGAGCCCCACTCTGAAGGAAGACAGGACACTGTTCTGGGGAGGGAGTTAGAATACCAGCTAGTTTAACAGGGTCTTGGGAGCTTTAATAAATCCATGGTCACCAGAGGCTTCCCTGTGGGGCCCAGCAGCTGAGGAGGGACCCAGGCAGGAAGAATGGGGCAGATTCTCCATCGATAGAAGGTGGGTAGCCAGATGCTGGCTGCCGTTGGTGGGTACACACACCTGCGTACGGTGTGACCTAGGGACCGAGAGGGGACTGGGGGCCCCGCACAGATGTCTGAGTTGCCTCCCTGTGTGTGGAGATGAACCTCTGAATTTCAGGTCCTGAATCACAACCCATCCAGATCCCGGAGGAGGCCCAACTTTGGAGGCTTCTTAGAAAGGAAGCAATGCAAGCTAAAAATCCCCCTGGTAGAGGGATAGGGGAGGGAGGCAGGTGGTGAGCAGAGAAGATTCCTGCTCTTGAGTTAGAGGCTTGGTCCAGTCTTAGTCTGTTGCTTACCAGCTGTGTGACCTTGGGCTGGTTGGTTAAGTGGTAGCTTCATCATCTCTGCGGTGGGCTAATGGAGGTCCTTACTTGTCAGAGCTGGAGGGGTTAGGTGAGGGAATGAGAGTCAAGTGCTCAGCTCACTGCCAAGGAATTAAAAAATGGTAGTCTGAGAAAACAGAGGTGCTCAACCCAAAGGGCACTCAACCTATTCTAGATCAGAATAACCAGGGAGGACATGAGGAGTCCTCTCCAGCCACTTGCCACCAGCTGGTCCCACAGTCTAGAATCCTGCTCTAAGCAGGCTGGTTCTGGGAGAGGTATGGGTCATGGGCCCATGTTGACCTGGTGAGGCTTGCTGTGTGACCTTGAGTAGATAGCTTTGTGTCTCTGAGCCCCAGCTGCCTCATTATCCCCTGCCCGGAGAGCTCTGAACCTCAAATGAGACTGTGCCTCTGAAAGTCTCAGAGGAAGTAAAGAATCCTTCATCAGCTGGGAGTACCTCTGGCCGTCCTGGGACACTGGGAAATGATGAACCCACCGTTCACCCCCGAGTCTCTGACCACTGGCGAGTCTCTGACCACTGGCTCATAGTTTCTCCCCGAGGCTCTTGACTGGATCTGACGGCTGGGCCAGCTGGGCCTCTGTGGGTCTGCCTTTTCAGCTCCCATTCTCTTATCCAAACAGAGAAAAAAGGCCCAGCAGAGTCCCTCCCCAGGCATGTCTGTCAGGGCCTACATGCCCTGGGTGCAGAGACAGGAGAGCCCCAGATGCCCGGAGCATCCTGCTTTCTGCCTTATGGTGTGATCCCTCCAGAGATGGAGCCTTAGAGGAGCCCAACTCATTGGAAAGCTCAAGTCCAAGTCTCAAGTGAGGCTGTGCCTGGCCATCGCTCCTCTGTAGCCTCAAGGGCTGAGTGAGTCCCCATTGTCTCATCTGTTGGCCAGGAATTCCTACGGGGCAGGGCCCAGGTATACATCACCCGGTCCTGGGCACTCAGCAGGGCCTTGTGGGCTACCAGGGTGCTAGGGTGGGGGTAGACAGGGGCTATGAGGTCCAGAATCACTGGGCTTGGTTTTCAATGCCATGTGCCACCTCCTCACCTTTCCGTGCTAACAGGGCCTGGTCCCCAGCCAAGCCCACACTGCCCAGGCTGAGCACAGGATGGCTGTGGCCTTGAGCCCGCCTCGGTGGCTATCGGACCCCAGGTCATTAGTGCTGGGTCATTGGGCGGCCTTCTTTCCGAGCCTGCCACACCCTCTTTGACTCATTCTGAGACAGCATTGCCATGAGGGTTTCTGGCCTCTGAATTCACCTTTGGTTTGGTTTCTGCTCGGGCAGCTCAGAGCAGTTTTGTTTTTAAGTACAAACCCACAGAGCTGCTTTCCCCTTTCTCTGATCCCCCAAAACAAACAAAGGATGTTGGTCTGCATTTTGGTTTGTTTTGAAGCTGAGAGGAAAGTGAGGGAAATGGGTCACATCAGGGGCTTCGAGGGTGGCCAGGTTGGTGAGGGAATGTGAGGGTGAATGGGGAGGGGCGGGTGGTGGCTGGGATGGCGTCTCACTCCCTCGAAGGGCACCCCGGGTGGGCTCTGCTCCTCTGGAGCTCCCCCATCAACAGGAATGTGAGAGCTGGGGACCTCTCAGGGGGCCAGGAGAAGGACTCCACATTGAAGGGAGAAGACCCAGGTCAGAGTCATGGCTCTGAGTTCCCTCACTGTGTGACATTAGGCAAGGCCTGCTTCTCCCTGAATTTCAGCTTCCTGAGGCATCAAGCTCTGTTCCATCCTATGGAACATCCCCTTTTGCTGATGGGGAGCAGGGGAGGCACCACTGATGGGGAGACACTTATGATCTGACTTCCAGGTCTACCCTGAGTAGCTAGTCCTAGATCCATTGGAAAGCGCTTTGTATCTGCTGGGACCTTGGCCATCAGATGTGGTCTCCCCCAGCCCAAGCTCCCCTCCCCATTCTTCCCTCTGGTCTGGTAGAGGCCCCCTATCTGGGGTCCATGATCCATGCATGTGCCCCCACTGGTTCTGTGACCCCTCCAATAGGGTATGCAATTTCCTGAAACAGAAAAGATCAGTCCAAGGAATTTTCAGTCCAAGGGCAGAGAGGTCTCTTTTCTGACACTTCCCAAGGAAAGTCTAGGAAAAAAGTCACCTGAGCAAGGTGAACTCCATTGTGCCCAGAGCTTCCAGGAGACCAGCGATGTTCAGAAGGAGGTGCTGGGCTGGCCAAGTCCTTGAACCACCAAGGGAAGGAGCTGGAGGTGTTTCTCCTTCAGTGACAATGAGTTGAAAAGTGAGCACATTTGTTCCAGAATAAATCAACTGGATCCTAAATAGTTTAAAATTTAAATTTCTTTATTAAAATCCATCGGGCCAGGGATCCCTGAGTGGCTCAGCAGTTTAGTGCCTGCCTTGGGTCCAAGACATGATCCTGGAGTCCCTAGATCAAGCCCCATGTCAGGCTCCCTGCTCATTGGGGGGGGGGGGGGGGTCTACTTCTCCCTCTCCCTCTGCCCCTCCCTGCTGGTGTTCTCTCTCTCTTGCTCACCCTCTCTCTCAAATAAATAAAATCGTAAAAAAAAAAAAACTAATAGACTCCATCTGTTCGACAGTTCTTAATCTTTTGTGTTTTTAATCTTTCTAGTGGAAAGGGGTTCACATCCCTCCATGCTGAGCTTTTAGGAAGTTGAGGGAATCCAGGGAGAGATGACTGGCTCAGGTGCCCCATTTCTCATTTGGGGTAATTGGGCTTTTTTTCAAAGGGTACTTTGGAGAGATGTGGAGCCAGTTTCTTCTTTTAAGGCATGTGATGCCTGCTTAGAAGTAAGTCTCTCTTGGTTACCAGATCAGAAGGTAACTTTCTTGGGGACCCATGGGAAGGAGGCCCTGGACTCCTGGGCCCCAAGAGGGGCCTATTTTGGTGTTCCTGGAGCTCTTTAACCTAAAAAGGAGGTAACGACACCCCCCTTTTATTTATGTATTTATTTTAAATACTTTATTTATTTATTCATGAGAGACAGAGAGAGAGAGAGAGAGAGAGAGAGAGAGGCAGAGACACAGGCAGAAGGAGAAGCAGGCTCCATGCAGGGAGCCCCATGTGAGACTCCATCCGGGACCCAGGATCATGCCCTGGGCCGAAGGCAGAGGCTCAACCACCAAGCCACCCAGGTGCCGCCCATCTCCCCCTTTAAAGTAATTTCTACACCCACTGTGGGACTCGAACTCACAATCCCGAGGTCAGGAGCCAGCGGCTCTACCGACTGAACCAGCCAGGAACCCCAGCCCTTTTGATGTCTTAGTTGAGCAGATCATCGGTGGGTGGGAATTTGCGCTGCTCAGGTTGCAGCACTGCTTCTAGGACCCCTTGCAGCCCCAACGAAGCTCCACCAGGAACAGCGTGGAAATCCGGGGGTTGGGGGGCGCCTGCCGGTTGACCTCCCACACCCGGAGGGGATAAGACTCCAAGCGGCCGCGGCGAGCGCCTACAGCCCAGGCTCGGAGCGCGGCCCCCTCCCGGGCGCTCGGGTTGCGGCGAGCCGGGCCCGCCCCCGCACGGCTTCGGGCGGCTTCTGGCGCCACCTGCTGGCTGCTTCTCTCGCAGCGCCCGGATCTCCCCCTGGCCACGGCGGGTCCTCGCCCCGAGTCAAAGGAGGTCTTTCACGAAACTCCTACCAGCGGCAGAGGGGGGAGAGGCACCCCAGACGGATTAAATCATCATCTCTCGGGGTGAGGCTGGCATCCACGTTTTTTAGAATTCTCCAGATGGTGCCAAAGTAAAGCCAGGGTTGGGAATCACTGTGGGGGCAAGCGGGTTGGTTCCCCAGGCCTGGGCTAACCCACCAGCAAGGGGGAGTCCAAGGGGCTGGGGAGAAATTGCAGAGGCTTTCTGAAGAACATGCCTCACTCCCCTTGAGTAGACCTACTCAGTGCTCTGGAAATTCAGAGGCATGCGGACCAGGGAGTCGTGATCGCTCGGTGGAGAATGTTGCAACTAAAGAACCGAGTCTCTGATCTGGCCTTGACGTTAGGGTCTATGGACATTTCATGGGAGTCCCCAGGTTTTCTATGAGCATTTGCTCATTTTGTGTCTTATCTCAGGGAAAATATTTAAAAATCAACATAGACACACTTTGCATTACTTGGAGGTTTATTAACTGACTCTCTCTCCCAAGGTTTTAGTAATCCAAGGTCCATTTGGAACCTTTTTTTTTTTTTTTTTAAGATCTTATCTATTTATCCATGAAAGACAGAGAAAGAGGCAGAGACATAGGCGGAGGGAAAAGCAGGCTCCCTGCAGAGAGCCCAATGTGGGACTCCAACCCTGAACTCCAGGATCACGCCCTGGGCCCAGAACAGACGCTCAACCACTGAGCCACCCAGGCGTCCCTGGAACTTACTGTCTTATTGATGCTAAACAGAACTACTTTAGTTGTCATGGGCAAATTAGCAAAGGGTGAAAGGACTTAACTGGTGCAGAATGTGTTGAATCAGATGAAAGCTTAGAGAATATTCCAGAACATTCTACAAACAAAGGTTTTATAGCAGTTCCAACCAAGAAAAGGCTTGGGAGAATAGAGATCTCTTTTTTAAAAAAGTCCTTTCAGGGCAGCCCCGGTGGTGCAGCAGTTTAGCGCCACCTGCAGCCCAGGGTGTGATCCTGGAGACCTGGGATAGAGTCCCACGTCGGGCTCCCTGCATGGAGCCTGCTTCTCCCTCTGCCTGTGTCTCTGCCTCTCTCTCTCTCTCTGTCTCTAATAAATAAATAAAATCTTAAAAAAATAAACAGTCCTTTCATGCTTTTAGAATAAGGCTGTAGTTATTTTGAACTCTTAAGCATCTGCCTCATGCTGTCCCATGTGTATTTACCTTGTGAGTGATATTTGGAATGGAGAGGAGGAGTCACTGGCATTTGGACAAGAAATAAAGTCTCTACTCCTGACCATCGCAGGCAAAACCCTGTAGGCTCTGCATCTGCCTTTCTTCAAACCTCCCTTCTTACCCTTCTACCCTCCCTGGCTTTATTCTAGCCATACTCAACTTTTTGCTGCTTCTCAAGGATGTCAGACTTATTGCCACCTCAGGGCCTTTGCACCTCCTGTTTGCTTTGCTTGGATCACTCTTGTCCCAGATATTTACATGGTGTGCTCTTTGAGTTTTTTTCAGGCCTTAGCTGTGGCCTTACCTCACCATCCTAAGTAAATTAGGACTCTAACCTAGTTCTCCCTATTTTGTGTTCTCCATTGCAATCTTCACTCTTTGAAATGTGTCATTTATGTGTTTGTTTCCTTTACATTGTTGTGAACCCCGTGCATTATAACTCCTTGAGGGTAGAGGCCATATCTAGCATTTACTACGATGTCTCCAAGCTCTAGCACAGCGTCTGGTACATAGATGTGATTTAATACATACTTAAAAAAAAAAAAGCTCTATGCCCATCATGGGGCTTGAACTCATGACCCCAAGCTTTTCGGGGGACACAATTCAATCTGCTATATAATGGTATACTACATTTTATGTGAGAAAGAAGTGAAGGGGTATAAGAAAATATGTATATACATCTGAACATGGTCCAAAAAGAAGTTGAGGAAGGAGAAACTACTAATTAATGAGAGTGCTAACCTACAGGAAGGAGTGGACACTGGCAGGGGAGGGAATGAGAGCAAACACATAAATACACATAAAGTAGCTTTATCTTTTCATTAAAAAAATATTTTATTTATTTATTCATTCAGAGACACACAGAGCGGGGGGTGGGGGCAGAGACGCAGAGACACAGGCAGAGGGAGAAGCAGGCTCCATGCAGGGAGCTTGATGTGAGACTCGATCCCAGGACTCCAGGATCACGCCCTGGGCTGAAGGCAGCGCTAAACCACTGAGCCACCCAGGCTGCCCTATCTTTTCATTTTTAAAAAAGAGTTTTTATTTATTTATCTTAAAGTAAACTCTACACCCAACGTAGGGCTCAAATGCACAAAACCCCGAGATCAAGAGTTGCATGCTCTTCTGACTGACCCAGCCAGGAGCCCTGCACATGAAGAGGTTTTAGAATTGCCAAACCACAGCCTTCTGAGGAACAAATTCACTAACTAAAATATGGGTGCATATTCTTTTTGTTGTCTTCAGTCTTGGCGTGTGCCATCAAAAAATCATATTTCCCTAATTTATTAAGACCAGCTCTTTTCTTCCCCACTCTCTGGTGTGGCTGGCTTTGTTATTTCTTTCTAATAAAGTTAAATTCATTTCTTATCCTTTGTATTCCATTTGAGGCACCCCACATCCTGGTTGATTTGGATTATTATTACTATGATTTTTTGGTATGTGAAGTATTAGCATCAGGTTTTAAGACTCCGAACTGTACAAAGAGATTGGCGGAGAGGAGTGGCACTCTTTGTTACTGCTGTCTGCTCTCATTCCCTCCCCCTGCCAGTGTCCACTCCTTCCTGTACATTAGCACTCTCATTAATTAGTAGTTTCTCCTTCCTCAACTTCTTTTTGGACCATGTTCAGATGTATATACATATTTATTTTCTTATACCCCTTCACTTCTTTCTCACATAAAATGTAGTATACCATAGGTACTCTTAAAAAAATTTTTTTTAGGGTAGTCCGGGTGGCTCAGCGGTTTAGTGCCACCTTCAGCCCAGAGTGTGATCCTGGAGACCCGGGATCAAGTCCCACATCAGGCTCCCTGTTTGGATCCTGTTTCTCCCTCTGCCTATGTCTCTGCATCTTTCTCTCTCTCTCTCTCTGTGTCTCTCATGAATAAATAAATAAAAAAAATCTTAAAAACATTAAAAAAAAAGATTTATTTATCCATTTTAGAGAGAGAGAACACGAGCAGGAGGCAGGGCAGAGAGAGAGGGACAAGCAGACTCCCCATTGAGCAGGGAGCCAGACTTGGGGCTCAACCTCACCACCCAGGGGATCACACATCCTGGGCCGAAACCAAGAGTCTGATGCTTCACCACCTGAGCCACCCAGGCACTCTTTTGCATTTTTCCTTTCTTTTACTTTAATATCTCTTGGGAATCAATTTGTATCCAGTTCTTTCTTTTTCTTCCCAGCTGCAAGCTACTCTGTTATGTGGCGCACCATAGTTTATTCAACCATTCTCCTGTGCATGGACATTTAGGTGGTTTCCATATTGTGCAGTTATATACAATTCTGCAATGAATAACCCTTTGCAGGCATATTTTGTATTGCTGGAGGTGTTTCTTCAGAGTAAATTCCTAGAAGTGGTTTTCTGGGTCAAAAGGTAAGGGCAGATGTAGTATTGTGAGGTAACACATCAGTTTGCTAATGCTGCTATTACCACAAATCTAGTGGCTTAAAACAGCACAAGTTCGTAGTCTTCCAGTTCTAAAGGCCAGAACTCTGAAATGGTTTCACTGGTCCCCAAACCAAGGTTGTCAGGGCATGCTCCCTCCAAGATGCTAGGACAGAAACTGTTTCTGTACCTTTTCTCGTGTCTGGAGCTGCATTCCTTGGCCTCAGGTCTCTTCCCCATCTACAAAGTCAGCAGAGTAGCATCTTACTTCCATTGTCCCGGGGTCTCCTCCTTCTGTAAAGGACCCCTCTTTTGTCCATTGTCCCAGGGTCTCCTCCTTCTGTAAAGGCTCTCTCTTATAAGAACACCTGCAATAGCATTCAGGATCCATCTGGGTAATGCAGGGTAATCTCTCTATCTCAAGATCCTTAACTGAGTCCCTTTCGCTATATAAAAGGAATCTGTAAAATTCACAGATGGCCGGGATGGGAACCTCTTCAGAACACCACAGGGGGGATCCCTGGGTGGCGCAGCGGTTTAGCGCCTGCCTTTGGCCCAGGGCACGATCCTGGAAACCTGGGATCAAATCCCACATCGGGCTCCCGGTGCATGGAGCCTGCTTCTCCCTCTGCCTGTGTCTCTGCCTCTCTCTCTCTCTCTCTGTGTGACTATCATAAATAAATAAAAATTAAAAAAAAAAAAAGAACACCACAGGGAATACAGGCTTTTTTGAACGAAGTGAATATAATCCCTACAGATTTACTGCAAGTCTTCATTTTTATTATAAAATCTGTACAAGGCAAGGATAAGACCTGGAGGTCTTTTTTTTTTTTTTTTAAAGATTTTATTTATCTATTCATGAGAGAGAGAGAGAGAGAGAGGCAGAGATACAGGCAGAGGGAGAAGCAGGCTCCACGAAGGGAGCCTGACGTGGGACTCGATCCCAGGAACCCAGGATCACACCCTGAGCCGAAGGCAGATGTTCAACCACTGAGTCACTCAGGCATCCCAAGACCTGGAGGTCTTTAAAGTTCCTCGTTGTTGAAAATCCTATGTCTGGGGGTGCCTGTGTGGCTCAGTCGGTTAAGCATCTGCCTTTGGCTCAGGTCACAATCCCAGGACCCTGAGATTGAGCCCCACATCAGGCTTCCTGCTTAGCGAAGAGTCTGCTTCTCCCTCTCCCTCTGCCTGCTACTCCCTCTGCTTGTGCTCTTTCTCTGTCAAATAAGTAAATAAAATACTTTTTTAAAATTTTTATTTACTTTTAAATTTATTTTTATTTTTTAAAGATTTTTATTATTTATTTATTCATGAGAGACACACAGAGAGAGGCAGAGACACAGGCAGAGGAAGAAGCAGGCTCCATGCAGGGAGCCCAATGCAGGATGTGGGACTCAATCCTAGGACTCCTGGATCACGCTCTGGGCCAAAGGCAGGCACTAAACCTCTGAGCCACCTGGGAGTCCCTATTTTTATTTATTTTTTTTTAAAGAAGGAACAAAGAAAAGTCTATGTCTGGCTTTTGTTCTGTCTTGATGAGCTGGATAGTCAGTAAACAGTTGTTCCTAACGCTGTGTTGATCCCACACAATGTGGCTCTCCAGGATGAGGTGCTTGTAGCCTGTCTCATGAGTGAGTGACAAGTGATAGGATGGAAGTGGTGGCTGGAGCATTTTATTTTCTTTCTTCTCTTTCTTTTTTATTCTCTTAAAAGATTTTATTTATTTCAGAGACAGAGAGAGCATGAGCAGGGGGAGAAGCAGATGGAGAGGGAGAAGCAGACTCTCCACTGAGCAGGGAGTCTGATGTGGGGCTCGATCCAGGACCCCAGGATCATGACCCAAGCTGAAGACAGAAGCTTAACTGACTGAGCCACCGAGGCACCCCTTCTCTTTCTTTTAATTTTTTTATTTTATTTATTTATTTTTTATTTATTTATGATAGTCACACACAGAGAGAGAGAGAGAGAGAGAGAGAGGCAGAGACATAGGCAGAGGGAGAAGCAGGCTCCATGCACTGGGAGCCCGATGTGGGATTCGATCCCGGGTCTCCAGGATCGCGCCCTGGGCCAAAGGCAGGCGCCAACCCGCTGCGCCACCCAGGGATCCCTTCTCTTTCTTTTTAAAAAGATTTATTTGTGGGGATCCCTGGGGAGTGATTTAGCTCAGTGGTTTAGCGCCTGCCTTTGGTCCAGGGCGTGATCTTGGAGTCCTGGGATCAAGTCCCACGTGGGGCTCTCTGCATGGAGCCTGCTTCTCCCTCTGCCTGTGTCTCCGCCTCTCTCTCTCTCCGTGTCTCTCATGAATAAATAAATAAAATCTTTTTTAAAAAATAAAAGATTCATTAGTTTGTTTATACAAGTAAGTAATCTCTATACCCAACATGGGGCTTGAAATCAGGACCCCTGAGATCAAGAATTGCATGTTCTTCCCACTGAGCCAGCCAGGTGACCCTGGAGCATTTGCTGTTGGGTCTCTTGGTCTCCTTGGGACAAAAGCCTTGGTCTAGCAAATCTAGGCCTAATTCATGATTCTAGCACAAATGGAGAGCTGAAGAGAAAACTCCTTTACCCTGAGATGCATTGGTCTGAGTTTTTCTTATGATTAGAGTTGCCAAACAGGAACTTGTGGCTCAGTGAGTTTCTGGTCAATAGAAGTTCTAAACAGGTGCTAAATGACCAGAAGAGGACAACCTGGGTGGCTTAGTGGTTTAGCACCGCCTTCAGCCCAGGGCGTGATCCTGGAGACCCAGGATCAATTTCCACGACAGGCTCTCTGCATGGAGCCTGCTTCTCCCTCTGCCTGTGTCTCTACCTCTCTCTCTCCCTGTCACTAATAAATAAATAACATCTTTAAGAATAAATAAATAAAAATAAACTGTCTTAAAAAATAAATGACCAGAAGATATTGCTGGGGGATCTGTTACATTATTTAGGACCTCACTGTCCAACATAATAGGCACTAGCCATGTGTGCTATCTGATGCTTTATGCTTATTTTGTATTTAAATTGTTTTTAAAGATTTTACTCATTTATTTGAGGGAAAGAGAGAGTGAGAGAGAGAAAGAGATCACGAGTAGGGGGAAAGGGCCGAGGGAGAGGCAGATTCCTTGCCAAGCAGGAAACCTGATGCCAGACTCGATCCTAGGACCCTGGAATCATGACTTGAGCCAGAGCCAGACACTTAACCAACTGAACCACCCAGGCACCCTCCTATATAAATTTTTTAAAACCTTTTTATTTTGAAATAATCATAGATTTACAGGAAGTTGCAAAAATAGGAGAGAGGTCGGGATACCTGGGTGACTCAGTGATTGAGCGTCTGCCTTGGGTTCAGGGCGTGATCCTGAAGAGAGGTCTGTACCCTTGCCCCCACTTCCCTCAATGGTTACATTTTGTATGACTGTAGCACAATATCAAAACCAGGAAATTTGCATTGGTACAATGCGTGTAGTGTCCTATGTCACTTTCTCACATGTATAAGTTTGTGTATCCACCTCCATAATCAAGATCTAGCGCTATTTCCTCACCACAAAGCTCACTCACGTGGTACTCCTGCAGTCTTCCCCCACCCTTCCCCCCACCATCCTTAGTTCCTGATAACTGCTTCTGTTTTCCATCTCTGTAATATTATCATTTTGAGAGAATTACATTCATGGAAGCATAAAGGTATACTGTTTAAAGTTTAGTTCATTAAAATTAAAATTGAATTTAAAATTCAGCTCCTCAGTCGTACCAGCCACATTTCTATCTATCTATCTATCTATCTATGACAGAGAGAGGCAGAGACATAAGCAGACAGATCATGACCTGAGCCAAAGGGACATGCCCAACCACAAACCACTCAGACATCCCCAGCCACATTTCTAATGCTTAGCCACATGTGGCTAGCAGCTGTCAGGGGACAGCACGGATATATGACTCTTCCATCACTGCAGAAAATTCTATTGGCCAGTGCTGCTTTATGGAATAAGACCAGATCCATAGTTCACAAATGCTGATTCGTGGGGTGCCTGGGTGGCTCAGTTGGTTAAGCATCTATCTGCCTTCCAGCTCAGGTCCTGATCCTGATGCATGGTTCTGGGATCCAGCCCCGTGTCAGTCTCCCTGCTCCACAGAGAGCTTGCTTCTCCCTCTCCCTCTGCTGCCCCCCCGCTTGTGCTCTCTGCCAAATAATTAATTAAATAAATAAACTTAAAAAAAAAAAAAAACACAACCAAATGCTGATTCATATACCAAATCACCCAGAAGTGTGACAAAATAGATTCCTGAGTATATTACTTAACTATTATGTATAATAAATTATCCCCAAAGGTAGTGGCTTAAAACAATCAACCTTTATGATGTTGCATACTTTCTGTAAGTCGGGGTTCAGGAATGATTCAGTTGTGTTATTAGGCTCACAGGCTCTCATGAAGTAGCAGTAAAATGTTGGCCAGAGCTGTGCTCATCTGGAGGCTTGGCGGGCTGGAGGACCTGCCTCCAAGGTGGCTCCCTCAAGAGGCTGGCAAATTAGTGCTGCCTGTTAGGGTGACCACTTGTCTCCATTTGCACAGGATTAGATTAAGAGGTTTCCTGACTTGTAGGTAAGACTTTAAGTGTCAAAACTGAGACTGTCCTCGACACCCAGGAACAGCTGTTGATGGGAGGACTTCATTCCTCCCCACATTTGGCCTCTTGTGGGGCTGCTCTAATGTCCTTCTGACATGGCCATCGGGTTCTTTTAGAGTGAGTAATCCTAGAGAGCAAGAGAGAAGCTCCAATGTCTTTTCAGACCTGCCTTGGGAGTCGTATGGCATCACTTCTGCTGTATTTTGTCATTAGAAACAAGTCACTGAAAACTCTGGTCCACATTCAGGGAGAGGGGAATTAGGATCCACTTTTTTGAAGAGAGGTTTGGGAAGGGATTAGTGGACTTATTATTGTAAACCCTCCACACTGACCTATACCTGGAATCCTGATGGGACAAAGGGGGCAGGGCCGAGGAATCCATACTTTATCAAGATTCCTGGATGATCCCTGATGTGCCTGCCACCAGCTTCCCTGGCCTCAAAGGCCCTTCCCACCCTGAGATCGTGGACATCTCACCTACTTTGGTAAACACTCTTAGGAGGTAAGAGGACAAAGGATGATTCCAGGCCAGTTGAATTGGTGAGTTGAGTGATTCCTGAAGCTTTATTTGAGTATATGGATGTCATTTACTATGGTGTAAATGAACAACTAGGGAATCATTTAGAAAATCCTCCCTGGGGGATGCCTGGGTGACTCAGTGGTTGAGCATCTGCCTTTGGCTCAAATCCTGATCCCAGGGTCCTGGGATCAAGTCCCGCATCAGGTTCCCCACAGGGAGTCTGCTTCTCCCTCTGCCTATGTTTCTGCCTCTCTCTGTGTGTCTCTCATGAATAAATAAATCTGAAAAAAAAGAAAAGAAAAGAAAATCCCTGCTGAAACACTGAACCTGTTACAAATTATCATCAGCAAAACATATAGCAAAATGGGGAAAGATGTGACACAATATATTTATCAAGTGTGTATCACACACACTTAAGGGATGGTTGAGATGCTGTAGCAAGAGGTGGACAAGGTCTGGGAATGCATTTATTATACAAAAAAAGAACACAATTGCAGTTATGGTTGGTGGGTAGTGAGAGGGCTGTGAAGACTAAAGAAACTACTGCTGGTTTTATTGTCTCTTCAATAAAAGAGAGTCATTCCTTCTTCAGATCTTAGCTCAGCTGACACCTTTTCAGAGACCTCTCCAAACTTGGTTAACACTGGCCTCCTCTGTAATAGTTGATGTTTTATTGTCTTGCTTGTGTCCACATAGCACCTGTCACTTTTGCAAACATTATCTCCCCCTGCAGCCTGTGAGCTCCCTGAAGGAAGGCAGGGACTGGGTCTGCTTTTGTCCTCTGTGGTCTCTCCCGGGCCAGCACTAGTGCCTTGGACACGCTCACTGCCTAGGGATTAACTGAAGTATGAATGAGGTGAAGTCTGAAGGAAGGAGGAGGGAGCTGCTGGAGGTGCAGGAGGCAATCGGAGAGCTTGGAGAGCTCATGCTGGCTGGAGAAGGGGAGGCTGGGATCAGCCCTGGTGCAGTCGGCCCTGATCCAGGGAGACGGCTAAGATGACATGGGCCGACATTTGAGAATCTGATTCAATCTGTGTTTCTTGATCTTGGCGCTGTTGATATTTTGGGTTAGATAATGCTTTGTTGCAGAGGGCTGCCTTGGGTAAGATGTTTAGCAGCACCCTGGACCTCCGTCCAGTAGAGGCCAATGCCACATCCTCTCTTGTTGTAACAATCAAAAATATCCCTGAATATTGCCAAATGCACTGCCCATGGGTTGGCTCAGAGAACCAGTCCAGGGACGCCTGGGTGGCTTAGCGGCTGAGCGTCTGCCTCCAGCTCAGGGCGTAATCCTGGGGTCTGGGATCAAGTCCCACATCTGGCTCCTTGTGGGGAGCCTGCTTCTCCCTCTGCCTATGTCTCTGCCTCTCTCTCTGTGTCTCTTATGAATAAGTAAATAAAATATTTTAAAAAGAAAAGAAAAGAGAACCAGTCCAGCACCCTAGTGAGCCTAAAATCTTTGCATGAAGATGAACTGGGGATGTAAAAGAGGGACACTGAGGCCTGTCTCACGCGGGAAGGACTCTTGAGAATGATCTGGGCATCAGGTGCGGTGTGTGCTGGCACCTGCTGGTGCAAGGCTGGGAGTGCACCTATGGCAACACAACAAACCCGGGGACTGGAGCAACTTGGCTGGTGGGTGGGCGCCAGCAGTGCTGCCCATTAAGAGCCTTTCCTTAAGGATGGGCCAGGGCAGCCCCAAATAAGACAGCTGGGGTGTGCAGCAACCAGGGGAGCTAGTGGGAACAGGACATTTCCCCATCATTTTGGTCAAATGTTCAAGGATGTGCTTGTTAAAAAGAAAAAAAAGATCAGGCCAACTTATTTATTTCTCTTTTCCTTTTTTCTGCAGACACAATGGTCCCTCCTCCCTAGAAATTCTCTGATCTGGGTTTGGATCAGGACAGGGACCCTTCGAGAGGGGGTCATGCTCAGCTTCTTATTCCTCAACCACTCCCCTTGGCTAGACTGCTGGTGATCCCAGAGGTAGCTGCCTCCCATAGGCTACCCTAGTCGGGGTAAAGGGGTATGGGGGCGGGGGTTGATGGGGGAGAAGGCAGGAGGTTGGCACCTCCAATGGCCAAACCCACACTTCCCATCTTCTGCACACCTGCCCCTTCCCTATGCTCCCAGCTCAGTAGGGATGGCATCAGCTCTAGTTACAGAAATGTCACCTCCAACGTTGAGTCCTACAGGTTCTGCTTCCTTTTTTAATCTACCTTATCTACCTTCCCACCTCTGGGGCTGTTTTCACCACTGCCTGAGCCTCCCTCATCCCAAGCCTGGGCCACTGCTGTGGCTCAGTTGGACTGTTGTATTCCATGCAGTTTCACCTGAGGCCACACTTGTGGTTGCGTTGAGCTGAGACCTGGCCAGGGCTGGAATGTTCTATAGATGGCTAGTCTCACATATCTATCTGGTACCTGGGGCTGAGAGTGGGGGTAAGGAGGCAGCTCAGCCTCTCTCTCCTGCAGGAGAGTTGCACTTATCTGGGGGACTGGGGCTACAGAAGATGGAGAAGGAAAACTCCTTGCCTCTAAAGTCTAGGCCTAGAACTGGCGCACTGTTCCTTCTACCACATTCAGTTGGTCAGAACAGGATCCAAGGCCAGTTAAGTTTTAACAGGAGGGGAAGGAGACTCCACCTCTTTCTTTTATTTATTTATTTATTTATTTATTTTATTTATTTATTTATTCATGAGAGACATACAGAGAGTCAGAGACATAGGCAGAGGGAGAAGCAGGCTCCATGCAGAGAGCCCCACGTGGGACTCGATCCTGGGTCTCCAGGATCACGCCCTGGGCTGAAGGTGGCGCTAAACCTCTGAGCCACTCGGGGTGCCATATTTTTTTTTTATTTAAATTCAATTTACCAACATGTAGTACATCATTAGTTTCAGGTGTAGTTTTCAATAATTCATCAGTTTCATATAACACCCAGTGCTCATCCCATCAAGTGCCCTCCTCAGTGCTCATCACCCAAACACCCCATCCCCTCACCCACTTCCCCTCCAGCAACCCTCAGTTTGTTTCCCAGGGTTAAGAGTCTCTGTGGTTTGTCTTCCTCTCTGCTTTCTTTCCATTCTGTTTTCCCTTCCCCTATGATCCTCTGTGCTGTTTCTTATATTCCACGTATGAGCGAAACCATATGATAATTGTCTTTCTCCAATTGACTTATTTCACTCAGCATAATACCCTCCAGTTCCATCCATGTCAATGTAAATGGTAGGTATTCACCCTTTTTGATAGTTGAGTAATAATCTATTCTATCTATTTATCATCTATCTCACATCTTCTTCATCCATTCATCTGTCAAAGGACACCATGGTGCCTTTTATAGTTTGGCTACTGTGGACATCACTGCTAAGAACATTGGGATGCAGGTGCCCCTTCGTTTCACTACATCTATATCTTTGGGGTAAATACCCAGCAGTACAATTGCTGGGACATAGGATTAGACTCCACCTCTTGATGAAAGACTCTTGATAATTGGGAGGAACTGGCCATCACCTTTGCAGACAACCCACCATGCCCACCTTCCTCAGGTCAGGTCAGCCTTTCCATTAAAGATTCACTTACTCACTTTGTTTCTGCTTAAAAAGTTCCCTCCTTGGAAAGGCCTTTGCTTTCTACTGGACATTTACCAGCACTTGACATTATAGTTCATATTTATTGGCTAACTTTTAGCCTTGCCCATGAGACAGTAAGCCCCAAGAGGGGAGGGATTATGTCTTTTTAGTTCAGTACTGAGTCCTGGACACCTACCAGAGTGTCTGGCCCACTGTAGGAACTTAGTACATGTTTGTTGAAAGAATGAATGTTTCTAAGAAACTTTTTTTAAAGATTTTATTTATTTATTCATGAGAGACACAGAGAGAATGAGAGACAGACACAGGCAGAGGGAGAAGCAAGCTCCATGCAGGGAGCCTGACATGGGACTTGATCCTGGGTATCCAGGATCACACCCTGGCCCAAAGGCGGCACTAAACCACTGAGCCACCCGGGCTGCCCAGAAACTTTCTTCCATAACACTGGAGTTCATCATCATATGTTTATTTATATGGTGATTTGAGCAAAGTCTGTCTTTTCCACAAGGAAAGGAACAGTGTTTATACCCATCATTACATTATATTGCCACTTTTTTAGGGCAATGTCTGGAAAATAGGAACCCACATGAATTTTGGCTGAATGAGTGAACTCTGAGTGGAGGGACAGGCTGCAGGGCAAAAGTGAAGCATCTTCCTAGGGAGTCATCCCTCATTACAACGCACAGACCTTGGATCTTGAAGAAGAGGGCTATAAATAAAAATGTTCTGAATTGATACTCTTTATTTTTTTGAAAAGTCTTTTTTTTTTAAATTCATTTATGATAGTCACACAGAGAGAGAGAGAGAGAGAGAGAGGCAGAGGGAGAAGCAGGCTCCATGCACCGGGAGCCTGACGTGGGATTTGATCCCGGGACTCCAGGATCGCGCCCTGGGCCAAAGGCAGGCGCCAAACCGCTGCGCCACCCAGGGATCCCTGAATTGATACTCTTTAAACCTGCCTGAGGGAGTTGGTGTTTGGCGCAGCCGCACCCTGAATTTCTCTCTGTGAGGTTATGTAAGGTCATGGCATTTCTCTGAGGACCACTTGGGGTGCTTCTGAAAAATGCAGGTGGTGGCCCCACCCCCCAAAATATTAATGGAGCACCTTGAGTAGGGAGACCCCACCACCTGCATGTGCCAGGAGCCCTCCGGGTGATTCTCAGGTGCACCACATTTTCAGAAACATTGCTTTTCATTTCTGCATTCGAAGTTTGTGGTTCTGGGGGCTGGGTTTTCCTATAGACCACTTGTGTCTCTTAAGTCCTTGGTAGCTTTATTTATTTATTTCCCTCAGAAGGCTTTGTCAACAAGCAGTCTGTTCTATCATCCCTGGAAAATAAGGCTTGTTTCCTCCTCTTTTGAGGAGGCTGATGCTCAGGATCATGGAGAGGTCATATGGTGTAGTCCCCTGTGGCTGGGCAGGATCATGCTTAAACCACAGAAGGCAGAAAGGAAACAAAACTGGGTGTCTTCTCCTGCAGACTGATGATGTGTGGACTTATGAGGTTTGTGTCTGGGGCTTATAGAGAGAAGAGGTGGGGTCCTTGATATGGGGAGGCCCTTGGCTCAGTTAATGGAAAGCCAGTATCTCCCCAGGGTTGAGGAGGAACTGGGGAGGGAATGGGAAGGATAGAAGGCCTAATCTTCTTACGTAAGAGTCATGGAAGAACTTGTTTTGTAATCCCAGGGCAGCAGGGCTGCTAAGTTTAGATTTGAACCTGAAACTTCTGAACGTCGAGAGGCATCTGAGGCTGCCGCTCCCTTGGGCTGTGCTGGCAGGAAGGGCTGTGTCTCTGGCTCCATGGTCTCCAGCTGGGCAGTGGGGGGAAAACTGGGGCGTTAGAGGAAGGAGAGGCCTAACTAGTTTTAGGCAAGCTATGGCATTTCCAGAGGAAACTCTGGTGATCAGCCCAAGCCCCACAGTGTCTCCACCAGCAAGGACTATAGTAGGTCCTGGGGAGGGGGGTGAGGCATGAGAGACTGGGGTGGGAGCAATGGCAGGGACACTTTGGCTCAGTAGCCAACCTGGCTGCTGATTTGTTGCCTGCCTACCTGTCACTGTCCATATCAGCAAGAAAGTCCCTCTCATCGGCCAGGACAGAGGAGGTCCCTGTGGTGAGGCCAGTGAGGAAGCAACTACTGTCCTGGAGCTCCTGGAGGAGGCTTTGGGAATAAGAACCAGTAGGCAGTATAGTCTCAGCTAGGGCAGATGCTTGGTCTGAGAGTAGACCTTGGTCAGCCTGGAGAAACCAGGACAGTCCTCTTCCTACAGAGTGTATGCGTGTGTACCTGTGTTTGGGAATGGGAGTGGGGGGTGGCTTAGGGGAAGTGCTACGTGAGAGAGAGCAGTCTATCAAACCATGCCCCCCCCTTTTTTTTAAAGATTTATTTATTTATTCATTCAGAGAGAGAGAGAGAGAGAGAGAGGCAGAGACACAGGCAGAGGGAGAAGCAGGCCCCATGCAGGGAGCCCGATGTGGGACTCGATCCTGGGTCTCCAGAATCACGTCCTGGGCTGCAGGCGGCGCTAAACCGCTGCACCACTGGGGCTGCCCAAACCATGCCCCTTTTGATACCAGTTGCAAGTTTCAGGGTCTCCAAGATCACCTTTATTTTTTTTTTTAATTTCTTTTTAAAAAGACTTTATTTATTTATTTATTTATTTATTTATTTATTTATTTATTTATTAATGAGAGATGGAGAGAGGCAGAGACACAGGGAGAGCGAGAAGCAAGCTCCATGCAGGGAGCCCGACATGGGACTCAATCCTGGGTCTCCAGGACCAGGCCCTGGGCTGAAGGCAGCGCCAAACTGCTGAGCACCCAGGGCCGCCCAGTCAAGATCACCTTTACATGTAATAATTTACTAAAAGGACTTGCAGAACTCACCAAGGGCCATTATGGTTACAGTGATGGTTATGGAATATTGCCAACTAGGGAAGTTCTCTTGAGCCTTGGTGACCAGAGATTTACCGGGGCTCCATAGTCAATTGTCCATGTAGCTGATATCAACATCCAGTCCCTCTGGAGGTCCAGCTGCTACTGTGTGACTCAAAGCTCCCACCCTAAATCACATTGTTAGTTTATCTAGTTAGTAACTGGTCCCTGCTCTGAATCACATTGTTAGTTTATCCTGTGTGGCCAGCCCTCACCCTAAATGAAGATAGTCCTATCTGGCATGACCTCGCAAGGGCTCAGAGATTATTTTCCAGAAGCTAAGGGCAAGTTCCAGACCTCTCTTAGAATGAAGTAAGGTTAAATTCCTTATTACACAGGCAGATTAAACAGCCCTCCACCCACAATAAGGCTTTGAGGCCTTTCCTCCTGGATGATCAATGACAATCCTTGGGCACGATTTCTAGCTGTCTGGCCAGGAGGACCGAGAACGGCGGTCCTTAAAGTGTGCTACCTGCATAGAAGTCAGTCACCTCCTTTTACAGTGTGTGCCACTCACCATCTATTTCGACATTTGTTTACTCACCATTTACTGAACACCTGCAATGTGAGCAGCATTCTAAGGAGGGAGATGGAGAATCAAGAGCAAAACAAGTGTGAAAGAATTTTGAAGTGTGCTACATGCTAAAAAGGAAACAGAGGGCTGACCTCAGAGTAAGAAGAGAGGGGAGAAAAGAACCTGCTTTAGATTGCATGGCAGGAAAAGGCAGCTTTTAGTGGGAAAGACAGACGGACGAGTGTGCCTGGTGTAGAGGCACATGGGCCTCAGCTGCCATTGGATGCTTCCATATGGGTTTCGGAAAGGTGCCCAGCAGCAGAAACATAACTGCTTCCTTGTGGTCGACAACAGTCTTGTCAGGACCCAAGGCTTCCTGAGCCATGTCTGGACAGGATCTCAGCCCCACACATCCCCTTTGCCTGTGCTTGCGCAGCGTGTAAGCCACAGGACTCCTTGGACGAACAGTACCTGGAAACAAGCATCCCTGGGGCAGCCCTACCGTGCTGGGACCAGATACAAGGCCATTTTAACTGCATCTGACCTCACGCACATTTCAAATAATGTGTTGCCTGTTAGCAGAGGACATGGTGCAGAAATTGGGAAATTCTTCCTCAAGTCCCAGACCTTTGAGCAGTGCATGCAAGTCAAGGGCAAGAGGCATTTTTGTTTCTGTCTTCAGGCCATGCTGCATGCATCCACTTACTGGTGGGGTCTGGAAAAGAGATTCCCTGTCTCTTGCAGTAAAGGGGACCCTATCTGAATATTTGCCTGGTTTTCTTCATCTTTTGTAGGACCCAGTACATGCTGAGCAAAGGACAAAGTCTTACCCTCTTTTAGTTCAGAGGTCTCTGGTAGTATATTAGCCCAAGTCAGTTCTACCTAATACTCTCAGCCCCACCCCCACACACGCAGGCGCTTGCACACACACTGGTGTCCCTCTCCAGGGCCCTTACAAGTACCAGAGCTGGACCTGGATGAGGCTCAGGTTTGCCATACAGTAACATTAGATCTGCGTTCCAAATCACAGGTGGTTTTACATAGCAGAAATCCCTGCCTCTTTTCATAATTGTTTGATTTTAATTTGTTTCCCACACTGTGTGAAAGTTGAAACTTAGAGAAAATAAAACAAAAACAAAAACACTTAGAACCTTGCCATTTATTACGGACTGCATGTTTCTGTCCTCCCTCAAATTCAAATGTTGAAACTGTAACCCCCAACGGGAATATATTAGGAGGTGGGGCCTTTGGGAGGTAATTAAGGTTAGATGAGGTCATGAGGGTGGGGCCCCCTGATGTGAATAATGCCCTTATAAAAAGAGGAGGAGACAGGGGATCTCTCTCTCCTTCCCTTCCCCCTTCCCCTTCCCCCTTCCCCCTCCACCTTCCCCACCCTCTTCCTCTTTCTCTCTGTGCTCACACCAAGGAAAGCCATGTGAGGACATAAGCAGGAAGGGGGCTCTCACCAAGAACCCAACCATGCTGCCCGCCCCCTCCCAATCTCAGACTTCTAGCCTCTAGAACTGTGAGAAATTAATGTCTGTTAAGTTTAAGACACCTAGTCTTTGGTTTTCTGTTTTAGTACTCTGAGCTGACTAAGCAGTCTAACAAATCATTTATAGTATTGTCTTCCGAGGTTTGTGTATTAGTTTCCTAGGCTATTATAAAAAACTACCTGGGGGCACCTGGGTGGCTCAGTCGGTTAAGCATCTGCCTTCAGCTCAGGTCATGATCCCAGGGTCCTGGGATTGAGCCCTGCATTGGGCTCCCTGCTCAGTGGGGAGCCTGCTTCTCCTTCTGCCACTGCCTACTGCTCTGCGTGCTTGTGCTCTCTCTGTCAAATAAATAAAATCTTAAAAAACAAAACAACTACAATAGGCTTAGGGGCTTAAAACAATTTAGATTTAGTTCAGGTCAGAAGTTCAAAATTAGTCTCACTGGGCTAAAGTTAAGGTGTCAGCAAGGGCTGGTTCCTTCTAGAGGTTTTGAGAGGAGACTCTGTTTCCTTATCTTTTCCAGCTTCCGGGCTGTCTGCATCACGTGGCTCATGACCCTTTCTGCCACCATCAAGGTCAACAGAAAGGCATCTTCCAATCTTTCTCTCTGACCTTTGCTTCTGTTGTTACATCACCTCCCCTTGCCCCGAGTCTCTTGTCTTCCTTCATAACACCACCGTGAGTACAGAGGGCCCACCCGGACAGTCTAGGTTCACCTATCCATTTCAAGATCCTGCACATAATCATGTCTGTTAAATTACTTCTGATATGTAAGGTAACATATGTTTAGATCTGGGTGATTAGGGCATAGACATCTTTGGGAGGTCATTATTCTGTCTCTATATTTTTTATTTTTATTATTATTTTTTAAAAGATTTTATTTATTTATTCATGAGAGACACACAGAGAGAGAGGCAGAGACACAGGCAGAGGGAGAAGCAGGATCCATGCAGGGAGCCTGATGCGGGACTTGATCCTGGGACTCCAGGATCATGACCTGAGCCAAAGGCAGACCCTTAACCACTGAGCCACCCAGGCATTCCCGTCTCTACAGTTTTTAATGTCATGTTGCAGTAATACTAATACACAATTGCCTGCAATTAGCATTGTAGTAAATATTACCCCACCGGAAGTCTTTGTGACCTCCTTTCCTCAAGGCTATGAATGCTCTATAGAGGGTGTAAGCTTCAATTTGCTCAAGCTGGAAACCAGGCCGTATTCCATCCTGGGCTGCCATACATCTTTCTGAAGCTAGTATTACCCCTTCTTGGGATTGCTTTAGCATAGGTTCCCAGGAGCAGGTCAAAGGAGTAGGTTTATGATTCTTGTTATATATTGCCTAATTGCTTTCCAGGAATGCATCACTTTATACTACCTCTCCTGATCAACCTCATTTGGCTTTCAGGAAAAAAAAAAGTTCTCTCATTTTATAGTAAAGGTATTATATCTCACTAAAGAATATTTGGGAGATATAGAAAGAACTAAAGGAAAAAAATCAGTCCCATAAACTGATCTTTTAAAAAGTTTAGTTTTTTGTAAACTCTATACCCAACGTGGAGCCCAAACTTACAAACTGATGACCAGGAGTCACAAACTCCCAGAAATTGAAACACAACTTCCATTAATACTTAATATATTTCTTTCCTTTTTTTTTAAAAAAAAAGATTTTACTTATTTATTCATGAGAGACAGAGAGAGAGGCAGAGACACAGGCAGAGGGAGAAGCAGGCTCCATGCAGGAAGCCCTATGTGGGACTCCATTCTGGGACTCCAGGATCACGCCCTGGGCCAAAGGCAGGCACTAAACTGCTGAGTCACCCAGGGATCCTCCAATAAATTTCTTTCCAATATTTTTCTCTGAGTGTATGTATATATAATTTAAAAAAAATCATAGATACGATGTTGGAACTTCTTGGACCTGTTTTAGATCTGGGACACCTCATTGTTTTGGATCTGCAGGAGAAAAATTTTTATTGTGCTTATCTTGGGATGTCCCCAGGATATGGTCTGTTTCTCTTTTGTGGACTGGTTTCATTCTTAGGGTCTTTTTTAAAAATTTTATAAAGATTTTATTTATCCCCTGCAGGGAGCCTGTTGCAGGACTTGATATCAGGACCCTGGAATCACAACCTGAGCCAAAGGCAGACTCAGTAACTGAGCCACCCAGGTGCCCCAGCGCAAGTCTTTATTTCAAAAGCCCCTGAAGTCTGACGAAGATCATTGGTCCATCCTGTAGCCAGTAGGGTGCAGTGCTTTGATTGGTCCAAGAAAGGGCCTGGAGTCAGGGATGGAGTCAGCTCCATCAAAGCTTATGGAATGACTGGAGAGAGAGAAGGGTCATTCCCTCCAAAGAAACACTGTTATACCTGACCTGGGTTTATTAGCTCATAATTGCAAGAGAGGACCTGATTGGCTGCTCTTGGGTCAGGTGCCCCCCTCCAGTCGGAACCTGGGAAGAAAGAAGGAAGGTGGGGCTGGAGGTGGCAGAGCCAAGCCTGGCATAACCTGCTGCCTGGTTCAGCTCTTCCTTTGGGGCTGTGGCGGGGAGCAGTCAACACTAGGGTCTGAGGATGCCATGTTGCACCAGATTTCTTCACTGTGTTTGGAGTGCTTGCTCCCCATTTTAAACTTGCCCCAACCCTCTGAAATTGCAGCTGAGCAGTTAGCCCAGTTGCCCAGAGTCACACAGCCAGTGAGTCAAAGAACACTCGTGTGATTCATCTGAAAGTGACACCTGGGGGGAGCCCCAGAAGGGACCCAGAGCAGGTGGGGTATGGGGAACTCTTCCCACAATCAGGGTCCTGAAAGGTGCTGGAGAGGAGGGGAACACTTAGGCCCTTTGGTCCAAGCATCACAACTGGGCTTTACTGACCCAGGGTGAGATATCTGCTCCTAGCTCCTGTGACATTTCTGGAGCCCCATCTTCCCCTAGAGCTATCTGGCTCTGCCCTGCCTCCTTGAGGTCCTGTCCTCCCAAAGGCGGCTTTCCTGCGCTCATGGGTGACTCAGTGGCTTTCCTTGCCTCACCCTCTCCAGGAGTGTGCCGGGGCCTTTGTGTGTGGAGCGGGAATGACCAGGCTGGGAAGCTCTGAGCCCTCCAGTTAGCCATGGAGCAGCTCGTGGGCCTGGGGAGAGTTCCAGCATGAGCGCTCCACGCTCCAGGACCTCAGGGGGTTTAGCGTGCTTAGACCAGAGACCCCTACAGAGCCCGGTGCACTTTGCACCGCCCCCGCCCCCCTCCCCCTCCCAACCCCATAAGCTGGTGCCCTTCTTCTCGGCATCCGGGCCCCATCGGAACACCAGTCAGTTGCCTTTTCCTCCTCCAGCTGCCCTCGGCCCAGCAGCCTGTCCTCTGTCCTCTGGCCTCTGCCGCCGCCCCAGCCGCCTGCTCCTTTAATCGGCGCCACAGCTGGTGGTGAGCGAGCGTCCGGGTCCCGGAGCCCCTGCCTCCTCCACGGGCCCCGAGGCGCGGAGAACGAACGTTTGTTGGCGGAGGCCAAAGCCGCGCAGCCCCTCCGACCGGCCACGAGGCTCTGCGCAATTCTGGGTGACGGAGGCCGCCGGCTCGGGCGGGGCGGGGCGGGGCGGGGCGGGGGCTCCCCGGGGGCCCGGGCTGGCTCCCGCCTCCCGTCTGCGCTCTCGGGCTCCCAGCGGGGGACGTTCTGCCGAAGCGCGGTTTGCTGTTTTCACTTCGCAAAAGCTCCGAAAATGGCCACTGGCAGTCTCGCTCCCGGGGAAAGTGCCTGCTACTCTGGAGCGCAAGCTCGGCGCACGCGGGTTGCTCGGCGCTTGGCCCTCGGCCGCCGCGGCCGGCACGCGTGTCCCCGCGCACCCACCCCTCGCGCGCCGCCTCGTCCCGCGCCGGGGCCCTCGCCGCCCCCCTCCGCGCGCCCGCACTCGCCCGGGGCACCTGGGCGGTGTCCGGGGCGGGCCCAGGGGCGGGGCTCGCGGGCCCGGGCGCGCAGGGTCGGGGCGGGTCCGCGCCGCCGCCGTCCGCGCCGCCCCGCCCCGCCCTCGGCCCGGCCGTGCGCTCGGTTCCTCGCGCAGCAGCCTCCGCGGTAGGTGCCGCCGAGCCCGCCGCCGCGCCCGCCGCCGCCCGCGAGGTAGGCACCTCGGCCGGGGACCCGCGCTCCGCAGGCACCCGGGGGGGCGGGCCGGGCCGCGGGAGCTGAGCGGGAGGCGGTGGAGGGAGGAGCCGCGCGGACGGGGGGCCGAGGGCCGGGCCGGGCCGGGCCGGGCGGCGCGGGGGAGCGGAGCGGGGCGGGAGCGGGGCGGGAGCGGGGCGGGAGCGGGGCGGGAGCGGGGCGCCCCGCGAGGGCCTGGGCGGGCAGCGGCGGGCGCAGCAGGCCTCGGCGGGCGGCCCGGGCGGGGAGCGGGCGGCCGGACGCCCCGGGGCGCCTGCGGCTGGGGCTCGAGCCTGCGGGGACCGCGGGGACCGCGGGCGGAAGGGCACGGGCCGCGCGTGAGGGCCCGGCCGGCTGCAGGTCTCGGTGACCTTTGCCGGCGGCGCCCTCTGGACCTGGGTCCCGCCCTCGCGGCCCGGCGGGGGACCGCCCGCCACCCACGCTCGCCGGGCTCGGCCCACGGACCGGCGCGGGCCATGCGGTGGCCGCGGGGATGAGCCGCTGTGATGACCGAGGCCCAGCCCGGCCCCGGCCCCGGCCCCCGGCCCCCGGCCCCCGGCCCCCGGCCCCGCACGCCCTGCCCGGCCCGTGGGTGCACGCCCAGGGACGCTGGCGCCCGGCCTTGTCCGCGGGTGCCACTCCTCCCCGCGGGACCGGAGAGTCGGCCTAGGCCTCTAGGGCCCGGGCGGTGGGCTAGGCCTTGGGAAGGGAGGCCCGGCGGGAGCGGGATGTGGCCTCCTTGGCCTCTGGAGCGCCTCCCGGTTTGTTTGCTCGTTCATTCACGGAGCGCGGCGGCGCCTTCACGAAACTGGCTCGGAGCCCTTGGATTTCCGGACTTGCAATCCCAGTGACTTGTCCAAGGTCACACGGCCGGGACCACAGCAGGCCTGAGTGCTCTCATCTGTAAAATAGGAGCAGTTACAGCTCTCCCTCGTTGGGTTTTTGGGAAGAATAAAATGAGTTGGTCAACACGAAGCCTTCAGGGGAAAGCTGGACAGCCTTGAGGCTTTTTGGGAGGATTTAGCCCATCCTCTGCAGACCATTTTACTCCACGTGGTGTTCTGGAAAGGGTTCAATAAACAGCCAGCTGCTGTTATTTTAAACATTATTACTAAGCACTTGTATACTGGGCACTGAGTAATTTTCAGGATAATTCATGAAAAATCCTTATAGAAGTTTATAGACAGACAAGGTCAGGCTGAAGCAGGAACTTGCCTTTGGGTGCAGAGCTGAGGGAAGCCTAGCCTTGTTTGACCCATTCCCTTGACCAGCCTCACCTCTCTGGAGGAGATAGAGAATGGATCCCTCCTTTTCTGCATTCACTGTTGGCAAGGCCAGGGCAGACTGCCCAGGGCTTGCCTTGTTTCTCCAGCCCAGCTCTGGACTGAGTTCTACAGGGTTAGGCTTAAGCCTTATGCAGCTTTGTTTTCAGCGCCTGGGGTGGTGCCACTTGACCCACATTAGGTACTTGAGAAGGGTCTGTGGGGGCAAATGCAATCTTGCTTTTTATCCAAGAAGCAACTCACCCTTACTGAGAGAAGGATAGTTTTTACGATGGCAGCATGTGGCTTAGAGTAGGTGCTCATTAAGTATTTGTGAAATTATTGAATGGGCATATGTAGTGGATGCAGGCCCAGACCAGAGTTTCTTGATCTTGGACATCCTAAGGGACACACACTCATTCACTTCCAGCAAATACCCTTGCTTAGGAGAGAGTCACAGGTATTTAAAGACTCGCAGTTGAATGTACAGCCCTGGAGCACTGAGATGCAGATCTGTTTCCTTTTTTTTTTTTTTTTTTTAAGATTTTTAAATTTTATTTATTCATAGAGACACACAGAGAGAGAGGCAGAGACACAGGCAGAGGGAGAAGCGGGCTCCCTGCAGGGAGCCCGATGTGGGATTCGATCCTGGGTCTCCAGGATCACGACCCAGGCTGTAGGCGGCGCTAAACCACTGCGCCACCGGGGCTGCCCGCAGATCTGTTTCCTAATTTGAAATCTGCTTTAAACCTATTACCTTCGTTATGTGACTTTTTCACATCCTGTGGGAAACTTGTAGAACTGGTGTTTCTGGGCCTGCAGGGTGGTGGTGGTGGGGTGACCCCAGTGAGTCGGGATTCTCCTAAGGTTTTGGGCCTGGTGCTTTTCCTCTTTCTGATGAGTGGATTGGTAAAATGCTTGACCCTGGAGATTGTCCAGAGTAAAATTCTTGACCGTGGGGAGGGGGTAGTACTGCTCTTACTTGATTACTTAGTTTTATTTCTGTATTCTATTCTGTATGCAATAGGCAAGGGCTATCTGTAGACACAAATACAGTGGCTTAGGGGGACCATATAGTGATGAGTTGACTGTGGGCTGCTGGTCCTGCTGGGCAATAGGCAGATGTGGACAGTAACCTTCAGGCTGGTGCTAAGGAGGAACGCTGGCCCTCCACTTTTGCCTGTAAGATGTTCCCAAGGGACTGAAGTTCACTTGGTCCTTGATGGAATTTCTCATGGCCTACCCTCTTTGTTGGTGATGACTTTGTTGGCATGTGTGGTTGAGAGCCAGCTCAAATCTGCAGGCAGCCCCTCAGGGTACTCAGAGGGTCTGTGCCCTTGGGCTCCCTACAGACACTTCTGGTAGCCACTGAGGAAATGTGACCAGTGGGATCCTCCACCCGGCCTGGGCACAATCCTCCTTTTCATTGCTTGCTCTTAGTGGTGTGTGGGTGGGTATCTATATGCCCTTTACCCAGAACTGTGCTAGAAGGAGTCTCGGAGAGCAGACTGAGTTCACAACACAGCTCTGACAGGAGCCCCCGGATCTAGTACAGGTCAAGTCAATGTCTTGTTCCTTAGTTTCTCCCCTGTGTGATCATCATCATCATCAAAATAGTCCTTAATTGAGGGCCTGCTCAGCACCCTCCTGGGGGCTTAACATGTGTTCTGTAACATTGAATCCACTATCCTGCAAGCCTTGGGAGAGAGGTACTATGGTTTGTTTCTTTTTCATGGGTCAGGAGGCTTGAGCACAGATTTGGGATTCAGGGTTGTCTGGCTAGTTCCAGGGCTGGCAATTTTGTTTTTGTTTTTGTTTTGTTTTGTTTTTTTTTGGTAGGGCTGGCAATTTTGCACTGAGGTTGCCACACCAAGGGGCCACTGGGATGAGCTAATAGATGTGAATGCATTTTGAATGGTAGGATTTGCTGTTCAGAGGGGAAGTGTTTTCTTTCCCACTAATCGGAGTGAACATGTGTATGGCTGGGCGTAGGCTAGCTGTCAGTGGATTGCAGTGGATCACAGTCCTGTGGAGTCATCCCTCTTTGTCGCAAGGACAGTGACCCTGGACATCTGTCAGGATTGAAAGGTCAGTTTTTCCTCGGGTGAGATAGGATGCATTCTAGGACCTACTGGGAGAATATTCAGCTAAACAGTCCCTCATTATGGTCAGGTAGAGAGTGGCCTTTTGATAACTTGCATTGCAAAGGTAATTATAATAAGAAATACATAAAATGTAAATCTCTAATAAAATACTATCTGGTTGTTGCATACCTCCCAGGCACTATTCACTGTATTAAGTATTTCATGTTACCCATCTAATTCAGTTCTCACAGTGATGCTGAGATAGGTACTCTTTCCCCATATTAGAACCTGAGAAAAGTGAGACTTTTCTTGCCCTGAGCCACGTATCCAGAGAGTTGTGAACTGGTACTGGAACTCAGGGCTGCTTGACTCCCAGATCTACCTGCCCAAGCACTATCTATTTTAACCCCACTGGATCAAGCCAGGCAGTAAGGCTCCAGGTAACTTGAGTCTGAGGCCACGCCGGAGCTCTGGGTGTGCATGGGACCTAAACCTCATGGGTGGGCAGGCAGGCAGGCAGGCAGGCAGGGTGTCCCCGGGTCAGTTACATTGTCTTGAGGATTCTGATGGAAGGCTGTGCTGGTGGTGGCCTACCTCCCGGGGTGTTTGAAAATAGAAGCAATGCCTAGGAAGCCGGGCTGCCCAGTGTGAGACTGTCGTGGAGTGGGAGGGAAGGACAGCTGTGCCGGAAACACAGACTTGGTACCAGAGCACACGATGTTGGTTTTGCCAGCATCCTATAGACCTAACAAGGGGCTGCCTTTTCCCTGAGAAAATGTGGGATGGGTATGTGTGTGGCAGCTTCTGATGGTGTGGGCCCAGTATGTTGGCTTTCAGAGCTGGGCTGGCCTCCTCCTGGGGAACTTGCTTTTCCTGGTCCCCAGGGTTAGGGGGAGGTGCTTTTGTTCTAATCCCTGGCTGGTCTGATGCTCCTCCTATATGCTGGCCCAGTTCTGCTCAGACAAACCACCTCTAATGCTGTTAAGAGAAACAGCAGAACCAAAGGCTTTCTTACAATTTTCCCTTTCTAAGGGAAATCCAGGACGGTGGTGATGGTGATGGAGGTGATTGCCATGTTAGTTGGGGTCCTTGCAGGAATCAGGTATGCACTTATGTGCAGTAATAATGAAGGGATCATTTGCCAAGATGTGAGCAGAGTGTGGAGCACCTGACAAGTGATGTGTTCCACACCACCTCCTCCCCCTCCCCACAACTTTGGGTCCTTTGGAACCTGGATAGGGCCCCTTGGCAGGAGCCATGGCCTTGGAAGATCATCAGTGCCCACCTAATGCCCAGCAGGGAGGGAGCTTGGGGAACGAGTGCCCCAGCCTCACTCTTCCATCTTTTGCTGGTGTCTCCTATTGGCCAAGAAAGACACTATTGTTAGCTCCATTTTATGGAGCAAAATGAGGCACTGAGAATATAAGTTCATCAGAGGCTTGTCCAAAATTATACAGCTAGTAAAGGCTGGTGCCAGTAGAACCTCTGCCAGACTCATAGTTCCTTCTAGTAGTCACTGTATCCTGCTGCCTGGGCACCCGGATAGGCTGGGAAATGCTGTAGCAGGGTGGCTCCTGGTGTTTAGGTCCTAGCTCTGTTGTACCCTTGCCCTTGAAGATAGTGTCTGTCAACCCATTGGCTGTAATGTTGCTCAGAAGACTTATCCTGACTAAGCCTCGAGGACTTAAGGCTACCCTGCTTCCTGTGTGAACCACTTCAGTGGTGGTTAGCTCTCTGAGGGTACCAGGGCTCCTGTGTCTGGATCCTTCTGCCTCTGCAGAGAAAAGTGCTGTCCTGCCTGTTTGCTAGGCTAGGAAAAGCTGAGAGGGAGGGAAGGAGGCTTTTGAACAAGTGGCTCAGGTGATTCTCATGTACACTAAAATTAGGAAACTGTCCAACTCCTGCCTCCTGGACAGGATGTCCAGAGCTACAGGTGGTCACCTGGGAGTAGAATGTGTCCCCTATAGGCCTTGCTTGTTAACTGTGACATCTCAGTGTGGTTTGCATCTGTTGTTGGAACCAGGATAGATACTTTCCACATGGCTTTTCCTTTTGGCTCCTCTATTGCAACAGCCATTTAGAACATGACTTATTGCGTCGTGTAGGCAAACATAGCTCAATTTCAGACACGTTGGCTGGATTTTTAAATTTCCTGTCCTTAAAAAAAATTATCATTGTATCCCAACAACTTAAATAATAAAGTGGAATAAACATTGAAAATCCTATTTTTAACTCTACTACCTCCATAAACCCCCTCTTCTTTCCAGAAGCAGCTCCCAGGCAGCCACAATTTACAGATGGGCTTGTAGCATTTCAACATGCCTTTCCATCATTCACAAATGTGTGAATATACAAACGTGTTTGTAAAAGGGTTTTCCTCTAATAACATGGAATTAACACATTGTCTGTGACTTGCTTTTTTCATTTAACTACAGCAGGGCCTTGAGCAACATGGGAGTTAGAGATGCTTACCCCCAAGCAGTCGAAAATCCTTGTATAAAGATTTTATCTATTAGAGAGAGAGAGAGAGAGGGCATAAACAAGGGGGAGCAGTAGGCAGAGGGAGAGGGAGAAGCAGGCTCCCCATGTATCAGGGAGCCTGATGCAGGGGCTCAATCTCAGGACCGTGGGATCATGATCTGAGCTGAAGGCAGCCACTTAACAGACTAAGCCACTCAGGCACCTCCTTGTATAACTTTTGACCTCTCCCTCATTTAACTATGAATAGCCTATTGTTAACTTGAAGCCTTACCAATAAGATATAGTCGATTAACTTATATTTTGTATGTTGCATATATTATATATATATTCTTACAGCAAACTAAGGTAGAGAAAAAATAATTAAGAAAATCATAAGAGAAAACACATTTATAGTACTATACTGTATTTATTGAAAAAAATCCACATATAAGTAGACTTGTTCAAATCCGTGTTGTTCAAAGATAGCTGTATATCAAAGATAGCTTTCTTTGCCACAATGCATAAATCCATCCTGTTCTTTCTACCACATAGTACTCCTTAGTTTGCACGTACTTTAATTTTTATTCATTCATGGGATGCCTGGGTGGCTCAGCAGTTGAGCATCTGCCTTTGGCTCAGGTCGTGATTCCAGGGTCCTGGGATCGAGTCCCGCATTGGGCTCCTTCTAGGGAGCCTGCTTCTCCCTCTGCCTCTCTCTCTCTCTCTCTGTGTATCTTTCATTAATAAATAAATAAAATCTTAAAAAAATTTTTTTTTATTCATTCATTTCCCTGTCGATGGACATTTAAGGTACTTCCAGCTTGTGTGTTAAAAGTAATGCTGCAGTGAGCATCCTCATGTACACATCTTTGGGTGCCTTGGGTGGGTTCCTAACAGCAGAATTGCCACGAGGTTGATATATGCCCGCTTAGACACAGGCCGGCAACTGTCTCCAGAGGGGCTGTACTGTACAAAGTACTTACACTTGGCGTGAATGGGAGTGGCCATTTTTCACACCAACAGTGGATGTTTTCACTTACAGTTTTGCCAATTTGTTTGTTGAGTGAGCCTCTCAAACACAGATGTGTCATTCACTCTAAAGTGGCTCCCTGAGGCCCTTAGAATAAAGTCCATGCCTTGTTCCGAGGTCAGAAGAGGCAGTGATCACTTCCGCAGGCACGTAGTCTTGTCGGCTTGAGTTGAGCTCTCCTCAGGTCAAGGTGGGTGAAGAGGGTGCTGGTTGTGGGTCTCTCCACCCCCTGCTGCGGAGGGAGCTCTTACTGCCTGGTTTACATTGTCATTGACTTAGACCCTCTTGTTGGATACTAAGTTTCTATTTTTTTCCTCCTACTATAAAAATGCTTTCATGCTCTTTGCACATTTACTCATTAAACAGACATTTATATTGAATATCTGCTACGTGCTAGGGCTTGTCATCTTTGACACATAGCTTTTTACATATTTTGGATGAATTTAGGCGTGACAGGCTCTTGGATGCTTTGAGTTCAAGGGCGCAATTTGGGGGTAGGTGTGCATTGTGGGAGTGGTGGGGGCGCTGGGAGCAGAGCAGCCGTCACTGCTCGGCAACTGATGAGTCAAGGAAGCTATGTTCCCTCTAGGCGGAGGTTATGTAAGTGTTAGGCAGGCCATGCTGGGCGATATACTATCTCTAGGCTTTGAGCTTCCAGTAGGGCCTGGAGTTTCATTCCTCAACTGGAGTGGAGCTTGCGTAATCTGTTCAAGGTCAGCCAGGGAACGGTTGGGTAGGTAGGCTAGGCGGCAGTGGAGGGATACCAGGGACTCCTGTTGCCTGTTGTGGCTTACTTAGTCCTTGTCAAAGTTAGGTCTCCCCGGCCCAGGCCTGTCCATCCCTTGTGTCCCACATATCCTCGGGAACCATGACCCTGGGCTCTTTCTTGAAGCCTTCCCCAGGCAGACAACTAGGTTCCCGCCTTCCCCCAGGCAGCTTTCTGATTCCCATTTGTCCAGGGTCAGCTCTGTGTCAGAGTGCCCCATTTTGTGGTCAGCCTCCAGAGGATGGTCTCCTGAAGGCACATGGAGTGGATGTCACAGAGAGAGATGGTGAGCGATTTGGAGCTCACCAAATGTGGGTGGAGGTAGGGGCTAGGGCCAGAGTTCAGCCTTGGAGTCAGCACAGGCAGGATGTTAAGTGAAAAGGCAGGATACCTAGCTCTCTTCCCTCTGGTCCCGACCTGAGAAAACATGAATGGAAATCATTATTTCTACACTAAAAATTGTTTTTGCAGTGGGTGCTGAGAACTGTGTAAAAATGGGCATTTTCTGGGTGCTGTTGGCAGTTGTAAGAAAGCTGAGCTGTCTCAGGCCTTGCATGAATCCTCAGAAAATGCAGAAGGAGACTGGGCGGGGAAAGCGGAGGACTGCACCAAAAGCATAGGGGAAGCTACCTCTGCATGGCACACTGGGGCCTTTAGTGAGGGGGAGTCATCCTCTCGCCTTCCCTGGGTCCAGGAGTGGGCTTGGCTTCACTCAGATCCCTCACGTCTTCCCTGTAGCTGAGCTGGAGCTGCACAGAGAGCTTGGCCTGGTCCAGGCTCCCTCTGCGGTCCCCACTCCCTTGTCCTTCCATGGTAATCTCCTTAACGGCTGTGTACTTTAGGGCCATGTTTGCTGGCAGTGGAGTGTTTTTGGGCAGGTGGCTTTGCTTGTTGGGTTTTGGGGATTAGTAATGAGTGAGGGCATTTGGGGCACATTAAATGATGAGTGATCTGTCTTTTCACTGAGGGACAGACCAGTCCAGCTAGGAAAGCTGCCCATGTCTGGTGAGGTGGGTCCTAGAGGCAGCAGAGGGTACTTGGGAAGGCGCTGGACCCTGAGGTATGAGGGAGGGCTTAGCTGACCCAGAGACACTGGCACGGTCCTCCTTTTCCCCTCACCTGGGGGCTGCATTTGTGGCAGGGGAAGGGCAGCGCTGAAGATGGATGCTCAGTCTACTAATCCCTACTAGCATTGGCTGGGGTGGAGAGTGCTGTGGGCCCTTTGCTGAGATGTGCACATTTCCTGGGGGCTGCGTTGTCTCAGCCTTGACACATGGTTGTTTCATTGCTTCTCCTGGGAGGAGCCAGGGCCATCTGTGGCTGGAGCATGTTTATTTAGGCTGGGGGTATTCTGGTGCACGGTATTCTGGTCTGCCCCTGGGGTGGATGTGTCTGTGAGGTTTGCTTAGGGTGGGAGGGGAACAGGTCAGGAGAGGGGAGTCCCCAGACTTGAAACAGCCAATCAGGACAGCCTAAAATGGATCTTTCCCAGTGTTCTTTGTAGGCTGATGCAGACGTGGACTGAGCTATCCATGGTTCTAGCCGGATCACGTGCAAGAAATAACAAGAGCAACAAAAATAGGAGAGTGTAAACAGCTCACGGGGCTGCTCCACTCCACGCTGCTCTGACACAAAAGTGGGGTGAGGCAGAATTAGCAAAGCCTTTGAAAAAAGTAAAATAGGACTTGGACCACACTTTTGTAATTTCAAAATGTGGAAGTTTATACTTGCTTATTTTACAATATACTCCCTGCTTCTGTGGGCTTCATGCAATGTGTTGGAAGTTAAGGCTTAGGTCAGCAACACAGCTTCCAGTTGTGATACTGTCCCCCTGGGGTCACTTGAACCACTTTTCATTGGGTTCCCGTTTACCAAGGGCATGCTGTGCAGGTGTTGATTTGTGTGACTACATACATATGTGGCTTCAGATGGGGTATATGCAGATTCAGTTTGGCGATTTAGGTACACTACATATTAAAATTAAAAAAATTATTTATTTATTCATGACAGACACAGCTTGAGAGAGAGAGGCAGAGACACAGGCAGAGGGAGAAGCAGGCTCCTTGCAGGGAGCCTGACGTGGGACTTGATCCCGGGTCTCCAGGATGAGGTCCTGGGCCGAAGGCAGCGCTAAACCACTGAGCCACCTGGGCTGCCCTATATTTTAAAAATTAGTGGAACCATTTATGAGTTTATTGAAATTCTGCTAATTAAGGCTAATGATTCTGGAAATGAGGAAGATGCAGGCTATGGTTGCTTTCTCATGGCTCCTCCTGGGTGGAGCACACTTGTATGTGCCATCTTGGATTTGGATTTTAATTTTATGTGTGTGATACATCACAGCAAAGCCTCTCAGGGATACATTGTGGTTCTTAGGGCAAAGGACTGTTTGAATTACTTGCCTTCCTTGATCACTGAGGTATTTAATAAATGCTTGTTGACTGATTTAGTGATATGCAACAATTTCAAGTAGTATTTTGATAGTTGATTTATTTATTTATTTATTTAAAGATTTTTTATTTATTCATGACAGACACACAGAGGCAGAGACATAGGAGAGGGAAAAACAGGCTTCCTGTGGGGAGCCTGATGCAGAACCTGATCCCAGGATCCTGGGATCATGACCTGAGCCAAAGGCAGATGCTAAGCCTCTCAGGTGCCCCTGAGAGTTGGTTTTAAAAATAAAGTACCATTACAACTCAGTAAATGTCGGGATGCCTTGGTGGCTCAGCGGTTGAGTGTCTGTCTGCCTTTGCTCAGGGCATGATCCTGGAGACCGAGGATTGAGTCCCACATCGGGCTCCCTGCATGGAGCCTGCTTCTCCCTCTGCCTGTGTCTCTGCCTCTCTCTCCATGTCTCTCATGAATAAATAAATAAATAAAATCTTTAAAAACAAAATAAAACAAATCAATAAATGTTTGTTTGAATTAATTTTTGAGGGGTGTGTGTAGTTTTATTTCCTTCCATGTGAAAGTTGCCTAATTATTCAGTTTTACTGTATTCTCTATGAGGAATAGGATTCTTAAAAAATGGGTTCCCCTGAAGGGCGCCTTCTTTTCCTTCTGCTGCCCCTGCTTGTGCTCTCTCTGTGTCTGTCAAATAAATAAATAAAATCTTGAAAAAAAAAGTAGGTTCTCCTGAAATGCAAAATCTTGTGAAAAGTTACATTCGTTCTGGCACATAGTAGGTAATCTGTAAGTATTTTGTTGAATGGATGAAATCAGAACCATATGGAGAATAGGTTGGCCTGACAAGCTCTGATTTCTATTCAGTGAATTTAATGTCTTAGTAGCCGACATTTTGTAAGAAGATATGTTTCATTGGCAAGAGCCCTGCAGTTCAGTGAAGTAGCTGGCTCATGAGAATGTGTCTTTGACAATTAATTCATTCAGCAAATATTTACTGACTCCTGCTATATTCTGGGCTTGTGTTCAGTCCTGGGGATGCCAAGGAGAAGTCTAAAGGCAGGCTGATATGCTGTCAACAAAAACTCATGGATGCCAGGAGAAGCACTAGAGCACAAGACTCCCGTGCTCCTGTGCACATCTGGGAGAATAAGGAGTCTGGACCTCTGTGCTGATGATTTTTATTGGTGGTTAATTATAGCTAATAATTTTTATTGGTGGAAAACTCATTTCCCTAATTACTAATGTATTTCTCCTGGTGATTCTTTTATTGTAGCAGAAGATGGCTGTGCCTCCCACGTATGCTGATCTTGGCAAATCTGCCAGGGACGTCTTCACTAAGGGTTATGGTGAGTGTGTGAGCTCGCAGACTGGGTTGGCACGTAGGGATTTTACCCACTGCATTTTGAAAGACGTAGGTCAGGTAGCTCTTAGAACTCTCATGTCAGGAAAAAAAGACAAGCTGTCTATGGCTAGTAAAGTAATTTTGGTTTGTGCACCCGGTCGGGGCAGGCTCATGAATTGCTACAGGCAAGTGGACATTCTGGTTTCCTCTCCCACGGGTTGGAGCAGCTCTTTGTATGCCACTGCAGCAGAGTGTGATTTCTAAATGTAGCCCATCCTTAGGCACGTGCTCGCGCTATCATGCATCTTTTCCTCACATTCTGTTGGGAGTACAGGTGAGGCTCGGGGGTGCCGTGCCTTTTCGGTGTGCCACTCTTTGGTGACACCCTGAGTTCCACACGTAGGCAGGCAGCAGCGGAGACAGGCTCCCTACACACTCATGGCATTTTGAAACAACAGAAGGGAGGCAGAGATGCTACTCTAGTTATTTAACCTGTTAATAGTCATTATCTTCTTTCTTTTAGGATTTGGCTTAATAAAACTTGACTTGAAAACAAAATCTGAGAATGGACTGGTAAGTTGTCTAACCGACATGGAGTATGCCTGTTTATTGTAGATCAGTAAATAACTTCCATGTCCTGGGTGGCAGAGCCAAATGAAAGGCCCTTTTTGATTGTGGCGGTTGTGGCTGTCACATTCATTGCATCTTCTATGGGATGGGTGGTTCAGGGGAACCCTGCCTGTAGGTCCCCAATTTAGCAGCTATTAGTACTCATTGTTGTTTTCCTTGTTTATTACTTTAAAACAGACCTGTTTCGGGGCACCTGGGTGACTCAGTTGGTCATGATTTCAGGGTCCTGGGATCAAGCCCTGTAGTTTGCTCCATACTCCTTCTGCCCTCCCCCACCGCCCCTTGTGTGCACTCTCTTTCTATCTCAAGTAAATAAATAAAAATCTGTAATAAAAAAAATTGACGTGTTCTTTTTTTGACCTGTTTTTAATGCCACAAAATTATTTTAAAAGTCTTAGTAGTTCCTTTTATTTTTTTTAAGATTTATTTATTTTAGAGAAAGAGTGTGTACACACGTGTGTGTACAAGTGAGGGAACTACAGAGGGAGAGGAAGAGAATCTCAGAGAATCTCAAGCAGACACCCTGCTGAGCATGGATCCTGAAGACCCAGGGCTCCATCTGAAGACCAGGGGCTTGATCTCACGACCCTGAGATCCTGGCCTGAGCTAAAACCAAGAACTGGATGCTCAACTGACTGAGTACCCAGGCCTCTTTAGCAGTCCCTTTTAGATTGTGCATGTGGTAATTGTTAGAAGGAGGAAGTTTTGGGGTTGATCTACTGCAGTGTCATCTTTAGCTCAGTGCTAGAAGTAGGATAGAAGGGGGATTGCTTTCCTGTCTAGACCAAAGCATTACCAGGGAGGAAGGAAGCTGTCTCCTGACAAAGAATTCCCCATAAGAGTCCTTTAATCAACAGATTTCTTTAGCCCCATCTGTATTTAAATACTGAATTGAATTATAGGAATAGCTTTTGTTCCCATATATATATATTTTTTTCCATATATATATATATTTTTAAGATTTTACTTATTCATGAGAGACACAGAGGCAGAGACATAGGCAGAGGGAGAAGCAGGCTCCCCTTGAGGAGCCCGATGTGGGACTCGATCCCAGGACTGAGGGATCACGCCCTGAGCTGAAGGCAGACACCCAACCACTGAGCCACCCAGGTGCCCCCTCCCCCCACCACATTCTTACATAAAGGAAAATGTATTCTGTTTAGGGTGGCATGATGTACCATGGCAGTGCTGGCATACAGGTTATGACTCTCTTTCTCCTTTTAAAGGAATTTACAAGTTCGGGTTCAGCCAACACTGAGACCACCAAAGTGACGGGCAGTCTGGAAACCAAGTACAGATGGACTGAATATGGTCTGACGTTTACAGAGAAATGGAACACTGACAACACTCTAGGCACAGAGATCACTGTGGAAGATCAGGTAATGGTCACCTGTGGAAAGACACATTTTTATTCATTGACATCTGTTGCCCTGCCTTTTGACTAAGCCTGGCAAATTTCTTTTCGGTTCAGCTTGCACGTGGACTGAAGCTGACCTTTGATTCATCCTTCTCACCAAACACAGGGTAAGAGTCTCGTGTGTTTTCTTAGCAAGGACGTTTAGCCATGTTGTGTAGTAAGGTTCTGTGCTGCCCACTGTGGTTCTCCTGGCCTTAGCTGTGGCCAGGCTTCAGGACTTGTGGTCTATAATGCTCTGTGTCATATGAATGAGGCTGCTGCTAATGCAAATGGCCAAGGCAATAGGGCAGCAGGCGACGTTTGGAAGCAGGGGTTAAGTGAACACTGTGCCCAGCCCCAGTTTTCAGGCTGGGAGGGCCCTCTCCTCAGCTTTCTGCTTAGGAGCAGGGAGACTTCTAACTGAGGGTGGCTCTGGAGGCTGCTCTTTTCCTCTGTGACCCTCAGCCACAAAGCATTTAAGCTTTACAGTTATTGGGCTCATCAGGAGGCAAGATGGTGTGTTGGTTGCCTCAGCTCCTGAGTGCTTTTCAAAGTGGCTAGGAGAGGAAAACTTTCTTTTTTTCCTCCCTGCTTAGAACAGTGGGTCTCCTAAATCTGGGGGAGATTGTTTTGCATATCGTTGACAGGCTCAAGGGCATATACTGAATTTCACTTTTTGGTTTTTAAACATTATAGTAAAATACACATATAAAATTAATCCTCCACAGTCTTTAAATGTACATTAAGTGGCATTATGAATTTCATCTTTTGCTGTTATATATTATTTCTTTTCTTCCCTTCTGAAAAATGTCTTTTGGAGGGAGGGTCTACTGAGTTCAGACCCTGCACTGCATGCAGGGTAACTGCAAAGAACTGGACACACAGGGCTTCTGTGTCTGGAGGTTATAGTTTTTTGTAACTTTGTTATGGATCACGTGAAGACCATTGGGCAGGAGCTGGATTTACTCTTTTTCTCATCTCTGCTGTAGTTTCTCCTGCAGCAGCATTGGTTTCTTGCTTGCCTACTTCCTCCCGGCACTTTGCCGTGATGAGAGAGGTTACCCAGAGAAACCCTGTGATAGCATGAGGGGCAGGAGGATATACTCACATGCTTGAATTTGCTGCCTAGGATTTTGCCTGCTGCCCTGAGATGGCACACTTTGGAATTTGTAAGGTATTTCCTATTACCTTTGGGAGGTTTGCAGAGAAGTCTCTAGGTCCTATAGTAATACACATAAGAGGAATGCTTTTTTTTTTTTTTAAATTAACTTTTTATTTTGAAATAGTTTTATAGTTAACATACACAGAAATGCTGCACAAATAGTGTATAGATTTCCCATATATCCTCAACTTAGCTTCTCCTAATGTTAACATCTTACATGACGACTATAACATGATCATCAGAACCAGGAAATTTATGTAGCTTTCATATAGTTAACTGATCTGTTGTCCTACTAACGTCTTATTTCTGGTCCATGATCCAGTTCAGGATACTAGATCGCATTTAGTTGTCAAATCTCTTTTGTCTCCTTTAATCTGGGCATTAGTTTTTCTTTCTCTTTCGTGACCTTGACAGTGTTAAAGAGGATTGGCCAATTATTTTGTAGAATCCTTCAATTTGGATTTGTTTGATGTTTCCTCATGGTGAAACTCAGATTATGCATTTTTGACAGCCACAGAAGTGATTTTTGTGTTGTGTCTGTCTTGGTGTGTGATACTAGGGCATATATGTCAGTATGCCTCATTACCAGTGACATTAACTTTGATCACTTGATTAAAGTGCTGCTTGTGAGGTTTCTCTATGTAGCTATTTTTCTCTTTGTAAATAAGTATCTTGGGAGATTCTTTGAGACTCTGTAAATATTCTGTTTCTTATCCTTTGACTAAGAAAGTTAGTATCCATTAGTGATTCTTGCCTGCAACAATTATGTTTGGCAAGTGGTGATTTTCTCTTCCCATCATTCCTTCTGCATTTATTAATTGGGATTCTGCTGTGAGAAAGAGTTCTTTCTTTTTCTCCATTTATTTATTTAATCAATTATTTCTTTCAGCATGGATCCATTGACATTTTTTTTAAAGATTTTATTTATTCATGAGAAACACACACACACACACACACACACAGAGGCGCAGAGACACAGGCAGAGGGAGAAGCAGGCTCCATACAGGGAGCCCGATGTGGGACTCTATCCTGGGACTCCAGGATAACGCCCTGGACCGAAGGCAAGGGCCAAACCACCCAGGGATCCCCATGACTCCTTTTTATTTTTTATTTTATGTATTTATTTATTTTTATTTTTATTTTTAAAAATATTTTATTTATTCATTCATGATAGACAGAGAGGGAGAGAGAGGCAGAGACACAGGCAGAGGGAGAAGCAGGCTCCATGCCGGGAGCCCGATGCGGGATTCGATCCCGGGACTCCAGGATCGCGCCCTGGGCCAAAGGCAGGCACTAAACCGCTGAGCCACCCAGGGATCCCCTCCCATGACTCCTTTTTAAATAAGCATAACCACAATATGATTACATTGTAACAAATAAGTTCCTTCATACTTTTAAATCTCTAGCCTGATCAGATTTACATGATTTTATTTTTTTACAGAATCAAAAGTTACCCATGCAAAATTGCAAAAATTGGTTCATATGGCCCTTAAATCTCATTAATTTTTAGATTTTCCTCCTCTTCCTTTTCCCCACTTGCAATTTATTGAAGTTGAAACTAGGTCATTTGTCCTATAAGATTACATATAGACTGCATTTTGCTGTTTGTGTCTCTGTGGTGCCATTTAACTTGTTCCTCTGTCTCCCTCATTTACTGTGAATTGGTAAGTCTAGAGGCTTCATTGCATTTAGGTTCCACTGGTGGGGGGGGGGGGGTTGTAGAATATAAATGGTGCTGTATGCTTCTATGATTTGGACATAGAAGGCCCAATTTGTTCTTTGTGTGTTAGTGTTATTCACAATTCATTAGAGGTCACAAACTGGCGATAATTCTACTTTAAACATTCATTCTTCAGGTATTAGCTAGAATATTGCAATAAAAAGAAACTTCTGATTAACTATTGGTTACTTTAAGATAGAGTTAGTGTAGGAAAGGTGGATTAAATGTTTGCCTCCTTTTTAATTTATTGTTTCAAAGTAACATATTGCTTTTCTAGTCTCTGAAGATGACTTAGGTATGTGTTTTAAGTGTATGAATGAATTCATAGATTTGAACATACTTGTTACATTTCAATCCATTGCTGGTATTGTTCTTAATAATGTCCTCTTGCCTCCCATGTTGACCTTTGGTAAAGGCAAGGTAATATGTTTGCAGGTGACATGACTCACCCATGTTTCCTGAATAGTAGGCACGATAGGCACTCACCTGGTCATATATGCAAAACTGGGATTAGCAGACAAGACCTGTGGACTTTTCCTGACTTGCAGGGACCTGGCCCCCATGACTGCAAGGCCTCCAGTTCATCTCAATACCCAGGTCTCTGAAATACATACTCATTGGGATCTCATGAATAATGAATTAAAAGCTATCAGTTATATTTATACTTAGAAGGATCTGGCTAGTGTTTGATGGTTTATTTACTTACTAAGTGAGCCACAAAGTAAGAAAGTAACCATCTCCTTAAAAGTTGCCGTTGAGATTGCTGCCTTCATGACAGATACACCATATCTTTTTCATAGACTTGGAGGATAGCAAAGAAACATCTGTTTCATAATTACATGGTGGCACTCTCCCTAATAAATGCCTGTGTAAATCATTACATTAAGCATAGGGAGAGGTTAGTAAAAGACAATTACTTAGTGCTTTTTCCCCCCAAGCTTTTCCAGGCTGTGTTCTCACTTCATTATTATGGCATTTCTGCAGACTGGATTCTGGTTGGAGAGTTTGTGTTCTGCTGTTAGAGCGCAGCAGCTGCATAAGGAAGATCTGGGCCCTGACTTGGCCCTGCATCTCTGTATATAAACTGGGATTAAATTTTTTTTTTTTAAATTTCTTGGTATGCAAGGTAAGTTAGTAAGTTAGTTTGTGTTCTTAATCCAATTTCTTTTTCTTCAGGAAAAAAAATGCTAAAATCAAGACAGGGTATAAGCGGGAGCACATCAACCTGGGCTGTGACGTGGATTTTGACATTGCTGGTCCTTCCATCCGGGGTGCTTTGGTGCTGGGCTATGAGGGCTGGCTGGCTGGCTACCAGATGAATTTTGAGACTGCAAAGTCCCGAGTGACCCAGAGCAACTTTGCAGTTGGCTACAAGACCGACGAATTCCAGCTCCATACTAATGTGTAAGTGTACATGAGTGTGGTGTGTGAGTTTGTGTAGAAGAGAAATTGCTTTTCAAGCTCAATTTTTTTTTTTTTTTAAGATTTTATTTATTGATGAGAGCCACAGAGAAAGGTAGAGACATAGGGAGAGGGAGAAGCAGGCTTCCTGCAGGGAACCCAATGTGGGACTTGATCCCAGGACCCCAGGATCACCACCTAAGCCGAAGGGAGATGCTTAACCACTAAGCTACCCAGGTGCCCCCAAGCTCAATTTTAAATTACTTTAATATGAGTGTATTCATTTTTTTTTTTAAGTGAGTATATTCAAATCAGATGAACCAAATGGCCTTCTGGTATTTTTCTGTTTCCCACCTGCTCATCTCCAGAAGTGGCTTAGAGTCTTTCTGTTCTAGAGATGGTCAGTGTTGTAACTGGTACACATAGAATGACTGATCAGTTACAGCAGTGGCATGATGTCTGTCCAGAGGAGTGTCCCTTCCCTGCTAGTGTCCTTTAGTGGACATTAGAGCACCTTTCAGTTTTAGTAACAAAGTGGTGGGGAAAGGTGCTGCTCTCTTTCTCTGTATGATGCCTAAGATCAGGTGGCTGTGCTTAATGAAATGTAGATCTGAGAGACAGGTTAGGGGATGATGATCTTGGTTGCATACGGTGTCTTCTCTACATGGCATAGCATGCCCATTTTATTAATGACTGGACAGTATGGTGAAGGGGCAGATTAGGTTAGAGAGCCCCTTGTAATCAAATTTGGGAGTTCAAGTGGAGTGCTGCTGATTTAGGTAAATGGAAATGCACTTTTTGTTTTTTAAAGATTTTATTCATTTGACAGAGAGAGCACAAGCAGGCGGAGGGTCAGAGGGAGAGGGAGAAGCAGGTTCCCTGCTGAACAGAGAGCCAGATGTGAGGCTTGATCCCAGGACCCTGGGATCATGACCCTGAGGTGAAGGCAGGCGCTTAACTGATTGAGCCACCTGGGCACCCTGGAAATGCACCTTTAAGTCTAAAATCACCATAGGCAGGAGGTACCTGTGGCATGAGTAGGGGACAACTTTACCAGTTTTCTTTCTTTCCACTAGAGGTCACTAAAGAAGTGACTTAAAGACAGGGAAGGGATACTAATATCTTAACATTTCCATTTATAAACTTTTTTGAGGAGTTTTTTTTTTTAAGATTTTATTTATTTATTTGAAAGAGAGAGAGAGAGACAGCAGCAGAGAGCAGGAGCTGGGGGATCAGAGGGAGAGAGAGAAGCAGACTCCCCGCTGAGCAGGGAGCCCGACATGAGGTTTGATTCCAGGACCCCAAGATCACAACCCAAGCTGAAGGCAGACACTAACCAACTGAGCCACCCAGGCACCATGAGGAATTTTTATTTATTTTAAAAGTTTTAATTTTTAAAATATTATTTATTTATTTATTCATGAGAAACACAGAGAGAGAGGCAGAGACACAGGCAGAGAGAGAAGCAGGCTGCCCATGGGGAGCCTGATGCGGGACTTGGTCCCAGGACCCCAGGATCATGACTTGAGCCAAAGGCAGCTGCTCAACCACTGAGCCACCCAGGTGTCATGAGGAATTTTTATACAGTAGTTCCCCCATATTTGCCATTTCACTTTCCACAATGTCAGTTATCCATTTTCAACCACAGTCTAGAAGTAGATGATCCTCCTTCTGATGTATTGTCAAGAGATCAGTAGTAGCCTGACGCTATGTCACATGTCTTTGTCATTCACCTAAAATTTATCCCATCATGTAGGTGTTTTATCATTCACAACATCCTAAGAAGATTGTATATACTCTGAGGCGCCTGGGTGGCTCAGTTGGTTAAGCATCCAAATCTTGATTTTGGCTCAGGTCATAATCTTAGGATCATGAGATGGAGCCCCGTGTCGGGCTCCATGCTGGGCATGGAAGCTGCTTGAGATTCTCTCTGCTTCTCCCTCTGCTCCTCCTTATACCTCCCTCTCTAAAAACAAAACAAAACAAAACAAAACAAAACAAAAACCACCAACAAAAAAGCCCCCAAAACCAAAGACGGGGATATACAGCGCAATAAGATATTTTGTGAGACAGAGAGACCACATTTATAGAACTTTGAGTACAGTATATTGTTATAATTGTTCTATTTTATTCAAAAATTGTTATTGTTGCTAATCTCTTACTATGTCTAATTTATAAATTAAATTTATCATAGGTATGTATGTATAGTAGAAAACAGTAAGTTTAGGCTTCAGTACTATCTGTGGTTTCAGACATCCATTTGCGATCTTGCAACATATCCTCTTCAGATAAGGGAGGACCACTGTAATTAATATAACGGAATTAACATAATAGATATATTAATGGAGTAATTTTTGAGTTTTTTAAAACAAGAGAGTCCCATGAAAACCATAGTGAAGGATAGTCTAGGGTTTCCTAGGTTGGGGGTGGGAGTGTGTGACCACAAAGGGGTGGTATGAGATTTGGGGCGGGGGGCAGATAGAATTGTTCTGTATCCTGATTGTAGTGGTCACACAGATCTTGTACATGTGTTAAAATCCGTAGAAATATACACCAAAGGAGTACCTGGGTGGCTCAACAGGTTAAGCATCTGCCTTCAGCTCATGTCATGATCTTAGGGTCCTGGGATGGAGCCTCTCTAGGGCTCCCTGCTCAGAGGGGAGCCTGCTTCTCTCTCTCCCCTTGCCTGCTGCTCCCTCTGCTTGTGTGCTCACTCTTTCTCTGTCAAATAAATGAATAAAATCTTAAAAAAATATATACCAAAAAAGGTAAAAAAGATGGGTAAATTAAAAAAAAGTAACATACAAAAATGTCACGGGAAAAACAGTACAAGCAATAGAAAGATTTATTAAGTTAGAATTTTTGTTTTATTTTGTTTTGTTTTTTTAACATTTTATTTATTCATGAGAGACACACAAAGAGAGGCAGAGACACCGGCAGAGGGAGATGCAGGCTCCCAACAGGGAGCCTGATGCAGGACTGGATCCTGGCACTGCAGGATCACACCCTGAGCCGAAGGCAGATGCTCAAAACACTGAGCTACCCGAAGTTAGAATTTTGACTGAAATGGAAAGACCTTCTTTGGTTTGGAATTGGAAATTGGCATCAGTTCTAGGAATAACAATGACTGTTAGCTGTTTTCCCCACATACCTGAGCCTCACATACCTGATTTTTAATAAGTGGACATGGTTTATTTTTAGCTGGCGTGGAAACAGCTGACACAGCTAATCTGGGTTGCTCTGGTGCTTGTGAAGGCCCCAATGTGTAATAGACGCTCTTTGTGCTTTTTTTTTTTTCTTTGTGCTTTATATAGATGAATTGGAACAATGAATTCCCTCCGTTTAGGGTTTTGAGAGCTCAGTACAGGAAGATGGCCGTGTTGCTGGTTTTAGAGTTTATTGAAAAAACAAGTTTTTTAGACAAACATGTGAGGCCCCCAAATTTTCCCATTTTAGTTATACTAAAGTCACTTATAAATCTGTTATTTGTGACAAGTTGCTGTTTTGTAGCATACTCAGTTTTTCTGAAGAAGTTAGGATTCCGTGTGAATTGGGGTTGCCTGGGCTCAACCTGTACTTTCTGGAAGCACAACGTCTATGTGGTTGAATTCCAGGGGAACATTTCAGCATTTAGAATGTATTTATGAGCATCTACTTCAGGGAGAGTGTATTGGTGAGGAGTAGAATTTGCAATGAATCAGTAACTATTTGTCCTTGGATTAGTGAGTGACTTCTAAGCTCTTTGCTGAATTCCAAAGCACATGGGCTTTGCCTTTACTAGTTTCCTTTCCTCTCCTCTCCTCTCCTCTCCTCTCCTCTCCTCTCCTCTCCTCTCCTCTCCTCTCCTCTCCTCTTTAAGATTTTATTTATTTATTCATGAGAGACACACACAGAGAGAGAGAGAGAGGCAGAGACACAAGCAGGCTCCATGCAGGGAGCCCGACACGGGACTTGATCCCAGGTCTCCAGGATCACACCCCAGGCCGAAGGCAGCGCTAAACCGCTGAGCCACTGGGGCTGCCCTCTTTACCAGTTTCTGATGACGTTTCTACTTGAAACACCCAAGACGATGAGGCACAACTCTGAGATTGTTTCATGTTAAAAATATAAGGAGGGGAGGGGGATATCTTCAGAGGCTGGAGTCAATATGGGGTGTTTGGAAGAGAGGAAGGAGTTTGTCCCAGTTGGGTTTCATTCCATTTTTGAAAGCTAGAAACATTTTGTAAGCACCAAGTAGCTCCCTTTCATCCATCAGAACTGTAGAGATAGTGCGGTTTGCGCTAAGAGTTTTGCATAAGTAGAGGAGTTTGAGTTTCAGGTTAAGCTCTTTTGTAATTGCTGGTCCTCTGAGGGACCGGGTCACTTTTGGCTGTGTCTACACAGCAGTGGCTGCAGCTGGTGGTGCTAAGGGCTGTAACTTGCCTTCTGAAGAATACTAGAGGCCCAGTCTTTCTTACCATTTCTGGCTGTGTTCTCTTCTCAATTGCTTCTGCTTCCTTACCATTGTAATTTATAGTCACTTTTATAAAAGTAATAACATCAGCAGCAGCAAAAAAGAAAAATTTCCCAGAATCCCAATGTCTTACTTGCTGGTTTTATTTTAAAGAATATTTTGGAAGCAAACCTCCAAAGTTCCATGCATCCTGAGCTTCCTGACCTTTGGTGTTCCTAGTGATGGTTCAAATAGCCTTTCCCTTCCTTTGAACCTTCCCAATGCTGGTGTCTGTTCTATTCCTGTCAGGCTTTTCCCTAATTTGGTACCTGCTTTGTGTCAGCTTTGGTCCATTTATAGCATCCCTGCCCTCTGTTAGACTTGGACAGCTGTGCCTGGTTCTAGCCAGTCTTTGGGCATCTGTGCTATGCTTGTTTGCAGAAATGATGGGACAGAGTTTGGTGGCTCCATTTATCAGAAGGTGAACAAGAAGTTAGAGACCGCTGTCAATCTGGCCTGGACAGCAGGAAATAGTAACACTCGCTTTGGAATAGCGGCCAAGTATCAGATTGACCCCGATGCCTGCTTCTCGGTGAGTACCTGTGGAATCATGCATTGCCCAGGCTCCACCTGAAGGTTGGGTTGCAATCACTCTGGAGGGCTGGGATTCTGTGCTTGGGCTAGAGATTTTCTCCCTGTGGAAAGAGTTTGAAATGAGGAAAGTGATAACAGTAATAGCACTCACTGTGCATGCCAGGCACTGTGTGCAGCCCATTATAGGTGGGTTACTGTGTTTAATTCTTACACAACCTATTTGAGGTAGGTGCCTTAAAAAAAAAAAAAAAAATCATCCCAACCCTGTTTTCACAAATGAGGAACTGAAAATTCAGAGAGGTCAAAGGCAGATGGGGCAGACAGTTGGTAAACACTGAGGTCTGGACTTGATGGTTTGCTGGGGAGCCTCTTCGTCTAATCAGCCCTTATTCCACCTGCAGACTGTAAAGGGGTTACCTTGAACCTTAAGGTTTTAAATGTTCATTTTCCTTCTCATTTTTCATTCTCTTGCCCTGCTTCTGTATTGGATATTAAGAAACCAGACCCTGGCATTTAGCAATTGCTGTATGGTTTTTGCATTAAATCCTGTTCAGCTCATCTCTTTTGTCACAGGGCATTACTAGCTGCATCCTTTTTGGAGTGGAATGAGGAAATCTCATGTTACGGGATGGTGCTTGTGTAATTTACAAACAGCCCATTTGAAGTCTGAAATGGAAACTGAATCTGGCTCCCTGAGTGTTAAGTGCCTTAGGAAAAGGGGCCTTAGTAATTAGATGGTATAAGCAAAAACGAACAGCCAGATGGGGCACTCACTCACTCACTACTGGGAGATCTTCCTTCCCCTTGCTTTGTTCTTTCTCATGGGGGTTGTCAGGTTGAAAACATGTACCTTGGCAGCCTCAGCTTTTTCCAGGACTTGGTGTTCTCATGACTTGAGATTGCTGTGCTCCTGACCTCTCTTTATTTCACCAGAAAGGGGCCAGGGAGAGGCCCTACAACTCAGGCAGAAGAGTGAGGGCAAAATTATTATTGACTCAACTGCTTTATTGAATTAATTATTAATCAGCATTCACTAAGTGCTGAAATTTAAGTGACTGGCAAAGTCATTCTTTTGCTCCAGCATACATTTTAAATTCAGGCATGGCAGTGCCAAACCTTCTTCATGTCCATATGATTTTTGCTTGCTTTTTTCATGAAGGGAAAATTCTAACAATGCTATGCCTTAAAAAACAAACAAACAAAAAACCCCCTCAAAACCCCATCTGGCATTTGCTGTTTTCCCTTATCCTAATTAAATAGATCTTGAAGAAGTCTTTCATATAAGAAAGATTTCTATTTCTCTGGCCACAAATGAAAGTGTCTTCACCTGTTACAAATTCAGACCTACTCAGTATAAATGAAATTGGGCATTCATACCTTCAGGAATCAAATTTAAATAATAACTTCCTTTTAATTGATAGTTGTGTTGACTCTTTGAGTTTCTTTTCTGAGACTTAGCTCTCAGATTTTATATATTTCATGTTGACTTGAATGAATCCCATAAAAAAAGTTGTCATAAAGATAGAGAATTTGATCCTGAAGTCCAGAGTTGGTTGTTACAAAGCTTTTACTCATTTTGGAGAAGGAAACATAAAGTACTTAACGGTTTCACTGTGTCTTATCTTTTCCTTGACTAGGCTAAAGTGAACAACTCCAGCCTGATAGGTTTAGGATACACTCAGACCCTAAAGCCAGGTATGTGTTGCTTGTGAAAATGAGTGAGATTAATTATTTACTTTAAAGAAAATTAGGGTGCTGGTTTGCTGCTTTATGTTACTGCTTATATAATGCCTGTCTTGTAAATTTTAAATGAGTGTATATAAGGTTTTTATAATGAAATGTTTATAAAAGGTTATAGAGTCATTATAAGACATTTGGAAACTAGAAGTAGTAAATAGGAGAAAAAAGGTCAAGGCTAACGTACATTATACTTTTGGTTATTTTTTTCCATCTGTTTTTCCAGTGTATTCATCATGCTCGATACTTATTTCCAGCAGGTTCTTAAAATTAGCACATAGATCATCCTTATTGTATAACTTGTGCAGGTTTCCTTTGCACGATTGGCTAGACCAGTCCCTTGTGTATTAGAACTACAGGAGATGGTACCACCTTGGGGTTAGTTTCATCATGTTGGGTCTTTGAACTCTAGAAATCTAAGATTATCTGATGGCAAAATCAAGCTATTGTAGGGAAAATACCAATTAGTTGTGTGCGTGTGTGTGTGTGTGTGTTTGTGTGTACACTGAGTGTGAGGCCTTGGAGTCTGATTCATGGTTGGGTTTCATTTCAAGGTATTTTTGCTGAAGAAGTTTACTGCATGGTGCCAGTGGTAGAGAGGTTATTGTAGCAGGGGGCGATGAGAGGACAAAAGAAAGTGGACTCCCTAAAGTGGGTTTGGGTGGGCTGTGGAATAATAATTGGTGTTTTATAAGCTCCTTCTAGGCTATCAATTAATTAGTCAGATGGTGTTCAGTAACAGGGATTGATGGGCCATGTGGTTTGGCCTTGCTGATCACACACAGCCAAAGCAGGTTCTGAAATTGCTGTGGTCTTGCCAGTGTGCTTTGGCATGCCTCCATGTGTTAACCTGTCTTCTATGTGTTGAGATTTCTTATATTTTCTCTCCTCCATTCCTCCCTCTTTCCTCTCCCCGATTCTTCCCCCTGCAGGTATCAAACTGACGCTATCGGCTCTGCTGGATGGCAAGAATGTCAATGCTGGCGGCCACAAGCTTGGTCTAGGACTGGAGTTTCAGGCGTAAATGGATACTGTACAATCATTTAATTTTAAACTATTTTGAGCATAGCTACCTTCAGAATTTAGTGTACCTTTTAATGTTGTATGTCTGGGATGCAAGTATTGCTAAATATCATGTTAGACCTCCAGGTTAAAGATGATTGAGCTTTAAAGTGTTACCCTTTCAGAGGTACAGAAGAAACCCAATTCCATGAAAAGTCCTTTCAGCTGTAGACTTGGGGGGACCTTGGTGGCCCCTCTAGAGAGTTCAGGTTTCTTTTTTATCTAGAAATGGCTGCAAGTGGAAGCTGATAATTTGTAGGCACTTTGTTAATTGATATTGAGTCAATGAATGAAATGATGAATTCTTGAGAATTGAACTTTGGTTTCCTACCCGAATGAAGGAGAGGCTCATTGATGGTGTGTACAAACTCATTGAAAGAGATTTTTTTTAGACAGATTTTCATGACCTGTTTCCACCCACTCCATCACCTCTTTTACACCAAAAGTAGTCTGCAGGGCGTGATAGCTGTTTCTTTTGTGCCATTTTGGGGTGGAGAAGGTGGATGTGATTAAGCCAATAATTCAGGACTTAATTCCCTCTCATGTTGTGGTTTTCTACCCTTGCACCAGAGTATGAAATAGCTTCTAAGAGTCCCAGCTCTAAGCTGGGAAGAGTCTCTGTGACTGTAATCACGTTGTGACAACACTCGGAATAAAAATTGGACTTGTTATATTCTCACTACTCAGTTTATTTTTTAGCAGTTTAATGGGTACATTTTAGAGTCTTCCATTTTGTGTGGAATTAGATCATCCCCTTCAAATGCTGTAATTAACATCACTTAAAGTAAAACTTGAATAAAATATTGAAACCTCATTCTTCTGTTGTCTTTATTAATAAAGGGGTAAATGGGGCATTTGTTTGACATTTGTGTTTGCTTGCACTGTGTGTGTGTGAGAGAGATTTTTAGTTTTCTGTTGTTGCATAACACATTAGCCAAATTTAGTTGCTTAAAACAACACTCAATTATTTATTTCACAGGCTTGTAGGTCAGAAGTCTAGCACAGTATGGCTGGGTTCTCTGTTAAGATTCTCACTATCCTGAAATTAGGATGTCTGCCAGGCTGTGTTCTCGTCTGGAGACAAGAGCCCTCTTCCAAGCTCATGTGGTTGTGGCAGGATTCAACTCTTTTAGGTTATAGGATAACGATCCCTATTTCCTTGCTGGCCATCAGGTAGAGGTATTCTCAGCAAATAGAGGCCACGTGCATTCCTTGCCACATGGTCCCCTCCCATCTTTAAAGCTGGCATGGAGGAACTCCCTTGCTGTCAAATCCCTCTCATATTTGAAATCTCTAGGAGGAGTGCCAGCTACACCATATGCCTTTAAAAATTTTTTACTATTTGTTCATTTATTTAATAAAGATTTTACTGAGGCGAGAGATACTGTGCACATGTGCGTGTACATATGAGGGGAGGGGCAGAGAGAGAGGGAGAGAGAATCTCAAGTGGACTCTGCTTAGTGCAGAGACCAATGTAGGACTCGATCCCATGACCCTAAGATCATGATTTGAGCTGCAATTAAGAGTCGGACATTTAACTGACTGAGCCAGCCAGGCACCCCTATTTTTTATTTATTGAGGTATAATTGACATAGAATATATTGGTTTCAGGTGGACAACATAATGATTCAATATTTGTATTATAAAATGATCACTACAATAAATCTAGTTAGCATCTGTCACCATACAGTTACATTTTTTTTCTTTGTGATAAGAACTAAGATCTGCTCTCGGGGCATTTGGGTGGCTCAGTCGGTTAAGCATCTGCTTTCGACTCAGGTCATGATCCCAGGGTTCTGGGATCAAGCCCTGCATTGGGCTCCCTGCTCAGCAGTGAGTCTGCTTCTCCCTCTCCACCACTTGTGTTCTCTTGTGCATGTTCTCTCAATAAATAAACTTTAAAGATAGAAGATCTTCTCTCTTAGCAACTTTCAAATAGACAGTACAGCATTATTAACTATGGTCACCATGCTGTACATGACATCCCCAGGACTTAACTCATAACTTCTCCAAACCTTTTAAGGGTTCACCTGTTGAGGTGAGATCTTCTTAGGAAAATCTCCCCTTAACGACTGTGCCCTTTATTATTTTTTTATTTTTTTAAAGATTTTATTTATTTATTCATAGAGACATACACACACAGAGAGAGAGAGAGAGAGAGGTAGAGACACAGGCAGAGGGAGAAGCAGGCTCCATGCAGAGAGCCTGATGTGGGACTCGATCCAGGGTCTCCAGGATCACACCCTGGGCTGCAGGCGGCGCTAAACCACTGTGCCGCTGGGGCTGCCCTTACTGTGCCCTTTAGTAACCTATCACAATAATGATAATCCCATCATGTTCACAGGTCCCTCTCATACCCAAGGGCAGTGGATCATACAAAGGCATGGATCATTGAGGTTTGTTCTAGAATTCTGCAGTTTAGATTTTAAAAAATGACAGTGTGGGCAGCCCAGGTGGCTCAGAGGTTTAAGGCCGCCTTCAACCCAGGGCATGATCCTGGAGACCTGGGATCGAGTCCCATATCGGGCTCCCTACATGGAGCCTGCTTCTCCCTCTGCCTGTGTCTTTGCCTCTCTCTCTCTCTCTCTGTATCTCTCATGAATAAACAAAGTCTTAAAAAGAGATGCTTTAAAAAAAGTAACAATGTGTAAATTTCAAACATTTACAAAGTAAAAGAGTAAACTACGTATACATTATCCAGCTTCAGTAAATGTGAACATTTTTTTCTATTCCATAATACATTTTTAGGCAGAGTGCCTTTTTATGGATGTTTGGAAGTGACAGTGCCAAACAAATTATCAGATTTACTTGAGCATTTTGTGTCACCCAAAACTTGCTGGCCTCTATTTGTCATACTGTCTTCATCAGGTTCATGAGGATCTGTATCTTTTAAAGCGAGCTTCTGAATTTGTCCAGAGATTTTGGCAAATAACAGTTGGGTACATCCAGTCCGAGGCTAGGTACAGTACTGGTATTTTGAAATGTACAAAGGGCCCTCTGAATATTGAAGGGTGTATTTCCCTCCCCTTAGATATTAAGTATCTGCCTGTTGTATGCAGCATGTCAGAATATTGTGAAAAATGCCTTGAGTTAATGATATTTCATAGGTAAGAGAACCCAAACATGCTGATCTGGGGACACAGGAAGAAAGTGGACAAAGAAGAGAAGATTGAAAGTGTGTTTATTACAGAAAAAGTCTTACATCTGAATCTCCCAACAAGCAGAAGCTAGAATTGAGAGGCTTATTCATTAAACTGAGTTGTGGTTTCTGTGCTCAGAGAAGGGAAAGCTCCAAGGGAATTGGGAAGCCTTAGTATCCTGGCTACCATGGAGGGTTTGCAATAAGGGCACCATTCAGTCTGTCTAGGCTTGTGGTGGGCTTCGGGAAAGGAACATGAATGACCTCTTAGTTTTCTTAACAACACAGAGTTTGTGTGTTTCTGAGCTGTCACTGGGGCCAGATAAATGTTAAGGGAAACCAGATTCAGGAAAACGGGCCCTTCTCTCGGGCAGCTCAGCTGTGTCTCTGGAGGATTCTTCTGTGGGAATCGCAGACATCAGAATGGTGAAGCTATGTGTACAGCAAATGTCTTGCTTCATGCCACAATGATTTTCCAGCAAATCAATCAAGTGGAACTTCTAGGATTTCAAGTCTACAGACATTTATTTAAGAAACACTTGCAGAATACCCCACAGCATGTGTCAAGGCAGTAAGGGAACTCTCTAAATCTGCATTTTTATATACTGGAGGTTTTATGTTAACAAAATTTAAAAAGTAACAAGTGTATTGTAGGAAATGTGGAGGCTGTTTGCAACCTACTTCCTAGCCTGCTTTTTCTCCAGTACACCTTTATCATTGTATAGTGTCTGTTTTACACTATCTTCTTCCTCACAAACTCCACAAAGGTATGTAATTCATTTAGTTAACTGTTGTGTCCTGAAATATGAAAAGGTGCTAAGTATTTGCTGAAGTAACAAATGATGAGGAGAAAGTTAGAAACATTTACCTATAATTTCACCACCCAAATATGATGACTGTGAGCAGTTGTGTTTCATTTGCATTTGGGAGAGGGAGCACAGCTACTTCTCTTTTGGGATCAGTCTGTTAAACAGTCAGATCTTCCTTTTAACAATTTTGTTTTTTTAAAGATTTTATTAATTTATTTGAGAGAAAGAGCAGGAGGAGGGGCAGAGGGAGAGAGAATCCCAAGTGGAGTACCTTGAGCACAGAGCCACAGGTGGAGGCAGTGCTGGATCTCATGACCCTGAGATCATGATCTGAGCCAAAATCAAGAGTTAGCCACTTAAATCAAGTCAATCAGAGGGAGACAGTTATCTGATTTCACTCATATGTGGAATTTAAGAAAACATGATCATAGGGGAATGGACCGGAAAAATAAGATGAAATCAGAGAGGGAAACAACTCATAAGAGACTTAATCATAGGAAACAAACAGGGTTGCTGGAGGAGGGGTGGGGAGATGGGGTAACCGGGTGACAGGCATTAAGGAGGCCAGGTGGTGTAAAGAGCACTGGGTGTTCTATGCAACTGATGAATCACTAACCTCTACCTCTGAAACTAATAATATACTATGTTAATGAATTTAAATAAAAGAGGAATTGGCCACAACCCACTGAGCAATCCAGGTGCCTCTTTTTTTTTTTTAATGACTTTATTTATTTGAGAGCCCCAGAGAGCGAGCACAAGGACGGGGAGCATCACAGGGGGAGGGAGAAGCAGGCTTCCCTCTGAGCGGGGCGCCTGACTGCAGGGCTTGATCCCAGGACCCCGGGATAATCTGAGCCGAAGGCAGATGCTTGACCCATTGAGCTACCCAGGCGCCCCGCTTCTTCCTTTTAATGATGTTTTCGGGGCACGCGGCTGGCTCAGTCCGTAAAGGAGGCCACACTTGACCTTAGGGTCGTAAGTTCGAGCCCCACTTTGGGTGCAGCGATTACTGAAACACAGTCTTTATAAAAACGCCAACGTTTAAAACACTTTCACGACCTGGACGGCGCCCGTCACGCGGCAGGCAGGGAGGGGCTGCCCCGACCCTCCCGGCAGCGAACACTTTACAACCCGAACCGCCAACGGGCTTGGGCGGGGCCTGCCCTTCGCTACAGCTGGGTGCCCTTCCTCCGCGTCCGGGTTTCCCGAGCTCCCTGCCAGGCTGCGACGTCATCACGTTGAGACGCAGATGCCTCTGGCGGCGGCGCCTCACGCAGTGTCTGACGTCATGCCGTAGAGCTTAGCAACAGCGCAGGCTCCCGGCGGAGTCCGTTATGGCCGCTGCTGCCTTGAGGAGGATGAGGGGAGCCGTGCAAGCGAAACTGCGGCCCTCGCCGGGCCTCCAGGCGTCCGGGGTGCTGGCGCGGCCGCTGGTCCTGGCGCTCCTGCTCGCGTCCGCCACCACGTCCAGGGGTAAAGGGCGCGCGGCGGCAGCGCGGGCGCGGGCGCGGGCGCGGGCGGGGAGACGGGCCCGGCCAGGGCGCGGGCGCTTCCGAGTGTCCGGCGCAGATGGCGGCGTCCGGAGACGGCAGCGTCTCTCGGGGCGAGGTGGGCGAGCAGGCTGTCGGGAGGAGTCTCCGGCGGGCCCGGAGCGCGGCGGGGGGATGCGGCCATCCAGGGAGCCGGAAGCGGCGAGCGCGGGTGGGCGTGGAGGGGGGGCGGTGGCGTGGGCCCGGGACTCGAGCGCGTTGCCGCGGGAGTGGCGGTGGGGGTCTGCGAGGTTGCTCGCAGGGGCGAGTCGCGAGGGGGCCGAGGGAGCAAGTGCTGCCGGGACGGCGCAGTCAGGTGTGGTGTCGGGGCGGGGGGGGGGGGCAGCGTAGGGGGAGAGGCGCCGGGGAGGGGGAGTGTGGGCGCTCTCCGGCGCGGGGCAGCGGTGAGGACCTGGGGGGCGGGCGCCGACCCCGCCCGGCTGCTGCCGCATTTCGGCGAGCAGGAGCCCGACGGGGGACAGGACGCTGCAGACGCGGTTCTCCGTGCCCTGCCTTAGCCGGACGAGACTGCTTCGTTTTAATAGGGTCGTTAGGATTTGATTAGTTAATTAAAATTCTCTTAGACTTTTTTGTTGTTATTTATTGAAGCGTGGTTGGCATGTGACACGTGAGATTCGGAGGTACAACCTCATGATTTGACATTTGTAGACACTAGGAACGTACCGGCACGATAGTTGTAGTTACCACTCATCACCATACGGAATTAAAAATGATCTTTTCTCGTAATGAGAGTAAATGTTAAGATTTTCTATCTAAGCAACTTTCAAATATGCATTACTATATTCTCGACGATGGCCACCCCGGCTCTATATGTTGCATCCTTGCGAGTTACTTATTTTGTAACAGGAAGTTTGTACCTTTTGATACTCCTCTCCCAGCTCACCAGCCTCCAACACGCTCTTTGGCAGCCATCAGTCTAGTCTCTTCTCTGGGAGTTTGGCTTGTTTGCTTGTTTGTTTCGTTTTGATTTTTTTTTTTTTTTAAGATTTTATTTATTTGAGAGAGAGAATGAGCACGAGGAGGGGCAGAGGGAGAAGCAGACTCCCCACTGAGCAGGGAGCACCAGTGTGGGGCTCTATCCTGGGACCCCAGGATCATGACCTGAGCAGAAGGCAGATACTTAACTGACTGAGCCACCCGGGGAACCCATTGTTTTGATTTTTTTTATTCCACATATAAGTGAGGTCATACGGTGTTTGTCTTTTTCTGTCTGACTTATTTTGCTTAGCATAATGCTTCAAGGTCATGTCATGTGATGTCACAAATGCCATATTTCTTTTTTTTTAAAGATTTTATTTACTTTTTATTTTTTAAAAAAGATTTTATTTATTCATGAGAGACGCAGAGAGAGGGAGAAGCAGGCTCCACACAGGGAGCCCCATGTGGGACTCGATCCCAGGCCTCCAGGAGCATGCCCCCGGCCGAAGGCAGGCGCCAAACCTCTGAGCCACCCGGGTATCCCCCAGATTTTATTTATTTCTTCATGAGAGACACACAGAGGCAGAGACACAGGCAGAGGGAGAAGCAGGCTCCATGCAGGGAGCCCCATGTGCAGGACTCGGTCCTGGGCTCCGGGATCAGTCCTGAGCCAACCAGGTGTCCTACAAATGCCATATTTCATTTTTGTGTGTGTGTGGCTGAGTAGTATTCCATTGTGTATACATACCACATCTTGATCTGTTCATCCATCCATGGGTATTTAGGTTGTTTCCATATCTTGGCTCTTGTAAATAATGCTGCATGATTAAGTATTTCTTTTCTTAGAAATGTTACATTGTGAATGAAGATATTGAAGGCTTTATCAGGAAATAAATATGTAACCTACGGCCTGAGACTTAGGGAGAACAAATCCATTAATAAGAATTTGTAATGATTAAGCAGTATTTTGTTCAGTAGTCCGTTTTTCCTTTAGATCAAGACACAGTCCTGTTTTTCTTCTTATATGTTTTTTGAATTTTCAAATGAAAACCTGTGAATAGGATAGTGTTTTCTTGTTTGCCAACAGGGGCCGGGCTGTCTAGCCATAATTTGTCTACTACAGTGCTGTGGTTACTTCCTTAGGTTTCCTCAGCAGCACTGAGGTTAGGGCAGCCCCCATCCCAGAAGCATTTTAAGTCTGTGGGGGAAGGACTGAGGTTTGTTTTCCCAAGGCCTTTCATCATGAGTAAACATAACGAGGGTTTGTCTGGTTGATGCAGATATTCCTATTCCTAAAGTCCTTACATATCATGATTGTTTTGGTTATTTAATCATTAAAGAAAAAACCTGACAGTTAAACATTTATTTTTCTTACTGGAATGCTTAAGACATACAGTTTGAGGGATATAGCTGGTAACTGTAGTTTCAGAAACAGCTTTTCCCTTGGTTGAAAATTTTGTGAGAAGGGGCAAGCGAGGGGGAAGTGTGGACTCTTAAGGTATCCTCTTGTCCCTTTATTTATTAGAGCCCCATAAATGATTGCTTGATCTCTATTGGGACATTTTAGGTAACCTTTTTCTTTATTAAATCTTTCAGTTTAAAATTCTTATTCTCTACTGAAAATAATTTAAAATGTAAACTAACATACATGCTCTTGGAAGCAGCTACACTGCAGTACATACCTTATGGTAGAGTGATTTCAAAGTACTCTTAATAAAAAAGCTTACAGTCTAGATAGGGGGTGTGTGTGTTTTAAAAATCTTATTTATTCATGAGAGACACAGAGGCAGAGATGTAGGCAGAAGGGGAAGCAGACCCCCGCCCCCCCCCCCCCAGGAGCCTGATGCGGGACTCGATCCAAGGACCCCAGGATCACAACCTGAGCCAAAGGCAGGTGGCTCAACCACCGAGTCACCCAGGTGCCCCTAGATAGGATGTGTTGAGTTCCAAACTTCAAGTAAGCATAGAAAGTTACTACATTAGATTTATTTAAACTTGTTCCATATAAGGTTTCTTAAAATTTAAATACTTGGGTGTATTCTTGGCAATCTGTAAGGAATTTAAAGTTTTATATTTTATTTTGACAAAATCTAAAAAAATTAATATAAGCATTATTTTAGATCACTGGATGATCACCTTATGATTAAGTTTTGCCATGCCATTTCAAAAGTACCTACTTTCTATTTTTGCCATCAAACTACTCCCAAATGACCACCTCAATTTAATGTGTAATGTGTTTAATTTTTTTTTTAAAGATTTTAATTATTTATTCATGAGAGACACAGAGAGAGAGGCAGAGACACAGGCAGAGGGGAGAAGCAGCCTCCCTGCAAGAAGCCTGATGCGGGACTCCATCCTGGACCCCAGGATCATGCCCTGAGCCAAAGTCAGGCGCTCAACCACTGAGCCACCCAGGTGTCCCTATTTTGTTTTTGGAGTGGGAAGTAAAAATACATTTCTTTAAACTTTTTATTTTGAAATAATTGTAGATTCTCTTGCTGTTGTAGGATATAATACATATCCTATGTACCCTTTACTCAGTTTCCCCAGTGGTAACATCTTAAGAAACTATAATACAGTATCACAGTCGTGATACTGACTTGGGTACACTAAAAGAGCATTGCCATCACCCTCTTGTGTTGCTCTTGTATAGTTACTCCCACTTCCTTCCTATCCCCCATTCCCTCTTGAAATCATGGCAACCACTTATCTGTTATTTCTTTAATTTTATCATTTGAAGGATGTGATATAAACGGAATCATATGGTATGTAATTTTTTGGAATTGGCTTTTTTTAACCTAGCATAATTCTGTGGAGGTTAATATAGTTGTTTCATTTGTTCTTTTTTATTGCTGAGTGATTCCATTATTGTATAGATATATTGCACTTTGTTTAACCATTCACCTTTTGAAGGACATCGGGGTTGTTTCCGGGTTTTGGCTATTCTGTGAATGTTCATGTACAGATTTTTTGTGTGATTGTAAGTTTTCATTTCTTTGGGATAAATGGCCAGGGGTGCAATTGCTGGATCATAGGGTAGTTACATATTTAGTTTTTTAAGGAATTGCCAAAGTGTTTTCTGGCATTGCTGTCCTTTTTTTAAAAAAAGATTTTATTTATTTATTCATTCATGAGAGACACACAGAGGGAGAAGCAGAGACACAGGCAGAGAGAGAAGCAGGCTCCATGCAGGAGCCCGACGTGGGACTCGATCCTGGGTCTCCAGGATCATGCCCTGGGCCGAAGGCTGCCCCTGGCATTGTCGTCCTATTTTATGTTACCACCAGCAACACTTAAGTGATCTAGCTTCTCTGCATCTTTGCCAATATTTGGTTTTGTCATTACTTTTTATTTTAGTCATTTTGATAGATGTGTAGTGATATCTTTATTGTGGCTTTAATTTGCATTTCCCTGATGCATAATATCTTTTCCTGTGCTTATTTGCCATATATATATGTCTTCAGTGAAATGTACCTTTGTGTCTGTTGCCTGTGTTCTAGTTGGATTGTTAGCTTTTTCATTTTTTGAGTTTTCAGATTTCTTTATGTATTCTGGATACTAGTCCATTTTTGGGTTGGGGCTTACAAATATTTCTTCCTTTGTATAGCTTATCTTTTCATCCTCACAGGAAAGTCTTTCGTGGAGCAAATTTTTTTCATTTTGATAGAATCAAATTTATAGGGTTTTTTTCCTTTTATGTACTGTGTTTTTTGGTGTCAAGTCTACAAATTTGTGTTTAGTCCTAGATTGCAGATTTTTTTTCCTTTGTCTTTTTCTAAAAGTTTGTATAGTTGTACATTTTACCTTTATTTTTATTTTTTGAAGATTTATTTATTTGAGGGAGGGAGTGCTAGCGAGTGAGCCTGTGCCTGTGCTTACAAAAGCAGGGAGTAGGGGGAGGGGCAGAGGGGGAGGGAGAGGAAGAGGGAGAGGGAGAGAATCCCAAGCGGAATTCATGCTGGGTGAGGAGCACGGGGAGGGCTTGATCTAACTACCCTGAGATCATGACCTGAGTTGAAACCAAGAGTTGGGTGCTTAACCAACTGAGCCACCCAGGCATCCCTACATTTTACATTTAAATTGGTAATCCGGGATCCCTGGGTGGCGCAGCGGTTTAGCGCCTGCCTTTGGCCCAGGGCGCGATCCTGGAGACCCGGGATCGAATCCCACGTCGGGCTCCTGGTGCATGGAGCTTGCTTCTCCCTCTGCCTATGTCTCTGCCTCTCTCTCTCTCTCTCTCTCTCTCTCTGTGTGTGACTATCATAAAAATAAAAAAAATTGGTAATCCATTTTATTTTTATTGTATTTATTTATTATTTTTATCTTTAAAGGAATCTCTACACCCAACATGGGTCTTGAACCTACCATCCCAAGATCAAGAGTCCCATGCTCCTCTGACTGAGCACTGTGAACCATTTTTAGTTAATTTTTGTATAAGGTGTGAGGCTTAGGTCAAGTTTCATTTGGCTTGTTAATATGGTGGATTGCGTTGATTGATTTTTGAATACTATCAGTTTTGCATCCCTGGAATAACCCTTGTTCATGGAATATCATTCTTTTTATATATGACTTATTTCTATTTGCTAATATTTTGTTAAGAATTTTTGCAGCTATTCACGAAAAATATTAGTCTGCAGTTTTCTTTTTCTGTAGTGTTTTGGTTTTGGTATCAGGGTAATAATACTACCTTCATAAATTGAATTGAACAGTGTTCCCTTCTGTTCTCTGGAAGAGGTTCTGTAGAATTGGTGATAGTTCTTTAAACATTTAATTCTCCAGTGAAACCATTTGGGCCTGGAGATTAATTTTTTGGGAGTTTTAAAATTCAAGATTTAATTGCATTAATAGTTATAGCGCTATTGGTATGATGTATTTCATACTGGGTGAGTTATAGTTTGTGTTTTTAAGACTGATCTTAAACTTTTCTCTTTTTAGTTGGCTTTTTATGACATTGCTCTGGCAGGGGAGGAGGGGTTGCTCTACAGTACTGTCAGATAGATGTAGAAATCTAGGGTCTCCATTTGATCTCTGTTGACACCCAAAGGGTGATAGTCTTCTTGTTACTTTCTGGACAAGGGTGGGGGTTCTGTCTCCCCTCATGGTCTGTACTTATATGGTAGTGAGGGTGGCTTTCTTACTACTGGGTGATGATTAAAGTCTTAACTCTCCACTAGGCCTCTTCTGACACCATTACACTGTGGAGAGGAAGAGGCAGTTTGTCACAGCCTGCTGAGGGTGGAAGTCTAGGCTCTCTACTTGGCCTTTGCTTGTGTAGATGCGAGGAGAGCCACAGTGGTGGTTTTTTGTTTTTGTTTTTGTAGATGTTTGCCTGGAGTAGAGCAGTCATTATCTAAAAGTTTTCTTTCTTCCTAGGCTGCCTCTCTCCTGATTTTTTGGTTAGAGAGAGCAGGCTTTTTTTTTTTTTTTTTTTTGTGGTCCGGGGATGGTTTGTGTACATACTCCCTGATGTTTCCAGGTTGCTGGTTTCTTTAGCTAGAAGTCCAGAATATGTGAGGTAAAAGAAAAATCCAGGGAAGTTCCCACTAGGTTGTTTCTCAGGTCCTGAGGTTTCTAACCACTCTGCCTTATTTTCTCTACCTTTCAGAGTCTTAAGCTATTTTTTATATAATATACAGGGTTGTTTTCCATGGAGGAATAGGGAAAATTTGTCTACTCCATATTCCTGGAAGCCTAAGTAAGAATTCATTTTGAATGTCAGACATCCAAGAGGAGATGTCAAGTTGCAGTTGGATTTATGAGTCTAGAGTTCTGGTAGTTCATGGAAGTTCCCTTCTTATGGCTTCCTTTTTTCCCAGAGAAGTTAGGAAGTGATGTCATCCATTGAGAATGAGGACAACAGAGAAGGTGTGGAAAGTTTGAGAATAGAGGAGCGTATGAATAGTCTCCTAAGGAAGTAGGAAGGTAAATGGACTAGAAAAATAGAGTATAATTGCCCACAACATTGCATGTGTGCCTGAATTTTTGGCATTTAATTTAAAATGAAATAAAAACAGTGATATGGTCATGTATTTATTTCTAGATCTGTTCAGCTGCTTGGTGCAGATGGGGGAGTAGTCAGAAAATTTGATTTTACTTGGGATGTAGCCTTGCCAAGTGAATGGGACAAGGTGAGAAAGGGGTTAGGGGCCTGGAGGTGTACATAAGGGAGGGTTAATAGCTGACTATAAAACTGAATCTGGATAAAGAGAGAGGACAAGAGTATTGGGCAAGTATGGGATGGTGGCCCACGGAGGACTGAAAAGATGGTAGGATCAGATAATTGTAGGTCCTGAATCCTGAATGAATTAGGATAGATGGTCATGTCAGCAAGTAGGATGCGTGAAATTTAGATCGTGGAAGATTTGTGAGGATACTGACCATGATATGACAAGTTAAGGGGGAGGTCTGGCTCATCAGAAGAGAGGTCAAGGATTTTGAAATCAAAACAGTACTTGAGTAGATTGAACTAGAGTTCATTCTAGAGCCAGGAGCTAAAATAATTGAGAATAGGAACCGTTGACCTGGAGTTCATGGACAAAGATTATAGAGGGTGATAGGTGATGCTAGGAGAATCAAAGCTGGTGCATCTAGGGAGGGGAATGGGATAATGGTCTGAAAGGGCCCCTCGGCCCCCCACCCCCAGTAATTTTCCCCCTTCCAAATTCAGTGGTGCAAGGATGTGGGTAAAAAAACAACTTTTAATTAAAAGGGCTTCAGGGAAAGTGTATCTTTAGGGGAGAGCTAGTTTTCAGTTATAACAAGAAATTGAAGGATAAGAGATTTGCTTATATCTGACTGAATTCCAGAGTGCACAGTGGATAAGTTTCTGGACATAGAGAGAGGTGGCTGGTGTGGACAATTACAGTCATTCCCACTCCTATCAGCTTGTGTCCTTTAAAAATACACGATTATTCTATTTTAGTATATATGCTGCCGAAGTGAGTAATGTACATGATTATTCTAAAAGTCAAGTATAGAAAAACAATTTTTAAAAAAGTCACGATTAGTTAGTTGCTTCTAGGTTTAAAAAGTTATAGTTTAAATCATACTTTCCCCAATTTTGGCAGGAAAGTTAAATCTACCAGAGAAATAGTAATTTGTAAATGCAAATGTAAAAATTCTTTTAAGAAATTCCTGTTAATAGTTTTCTGAATAATGTAGGCATTTGTAGGCCCTGTTTCTTTTCTTCCAATGGAAAGTTTCAAGGAACCAACTGTTGAAAGTATTTAAGACAGTTTTACTAATATTTTTTTTTTACCACTTTGCTAGTTTATTTTTTTCTAAGAGATTCCATTCAGTCCAATTAAAACTAGCTATTTATTTTTCCTATACAAAATAGGTGTCAACTTTCTATACAAAATAGGTGTCAACAAACCACAGTATATTCATGTATTCAAGTATTACATGTTTGAACAAAGAGTAGCCTTTTAGGTTGCTAATTTATGTGCATGTACACATTTGTGAAAGTCCAGGAATGATTTGGTTTAACTTACCCCTATAAAATATTTTAATTTGATAGACTTTAAAATAGTATCTGTATATTTTTAGATCTCATATGACAATCACTTTTTTTTTTTTTTACAAGATTTATTTATTTTTAGAGAGTGTAGGGGAAGGGACAGAAGGAGAGAGAGAGAGAGAGAGAGAGAGAGTCTTAAGTGGACTCTGCTAAGTCCAAGCCCAACACAGGACTTAGATCTCATGACCCTGAGATCATGACTGGAGCTGAAACCAAGACTTAGACACTTAACTGTGCCACCCAGGTTCCCCAGACAGTTCCTTTTTTAACAAATATAATGGATGCTCTTGAAGTTTTTTTTTTTTTTTTTTTTTAACAGATACTATATTAGATTGTTAATTAGAAACACTTAAATTTCATCAGGGATTCTTCTGAACTTTTGGTGTATAGAGTTATTTCTGTAAATACTTTACTGTAGTAAACCATACTGAGTGGGTAGGAGCATAAGGAAATAAGAACTTGTATGTGTTTGGTGTCATTCCCATACCTGGATTGCCTTTCCCAAGCTTTAAAATAGTCTAGTTCAAAAAAAAAAAAAAAAAATCTACTTCACACTTAGTTTTCAATTTCCATTTCTTCCCCTTTAGGAGTTTTCACTTTCTTCTACCTAAGAATACTTAAAAAGAAAACTGGCAGAGGAGGCCTTCTGGTTCTGGCATCACTTAGAAATGCTGCCTGCAGCTTGCTTATAGCGTCTCTTAAATTTGTTGTATATTTTGAAAATATTTAGGTTTGCATTCTATGTCTAGTTTTTATTTTTTATTTTTATTTTTTGTATATTTTTTAATTGGAGTTCGATTTGCCAACATATAGCATAACACCCAGTGCTCATCCTGTCAAGTGCCCCCTCAGTGCCCGTCACCCAGTCACCCCAACCCCCTGCCCACCTCCCCTTCCACTACCCCTTGTCCATTTCCCAGAGTTAGGAGTCTCTCATGTTCTGTCACCCTCTCTGATATTTCCCACTCATTTTCTCTCCTTTTCCTTTTATTCCCTTTCTATATCTAGTTTGTGGCCTACTTGAGCTAGGATCAGCCACCAATCTCTGTTCTGGGGATGGTGTGCAGTCTGGACAGGTGTTACTCTGAAGTCCAGCCTCTATGTGAAATGAAAACAGAGGGGATGGATGAGAGCTTTGTGTGAATTTCACCATTGTTACCTAAAGTTATCCCTCTCTGTTCTTTCCTTTTTCTTTTGGTGACAGGCTATGTAATGTAGTAGGTCTTTCATTTCTTTCTGGCTAAAGAGTTATTACCTGATGAATAATTGACTAAGAAGAAATGTAACGGATTGCTGGCTATTGAGGCATATTAACAAATAACAAAAGAGAGAGGAATTTACCAAAGAGAAATGCTTAGTGAAAATTTTAGGTAAATATGCTTCTGGCTTGGTGGAGATGAAGTTGGAGATTTCAGTTTAATGTTCTTTATTCACTATTTTAGCTCTTCCACAAACCAATTTGTCGAGCCACACTGTACTCCAGCCAGATGTTTCTGCTCCAAGTACGAGTGCTGTAACACATGAAAACCAAACCAAACTTTCTGTCTTCCAAATCCGCACCACTCTCCAACCCACAGCTAGTACAGAGAAAAGTGGAGGAGCATCTGTGGCCCCTCATCCCTCACCTACTACTTCTCTGTCTCAAGAGGAAACAGGTAACAATGAAGATCCCAGCATAGAGGAAGAGGATCTTCTCACGCTCAATAGTTCTCCGTCCACTGCCAAAGACACTCTGGACAATGGAGACTATGGAGAACCAGACTATGACTGGACCACCAGCCCCAGAGACGATGAGTCCAGTGAGGCCCTGGAAGAAAACAGGAACTACATGGAAATTGAACAGTCAGTGAGGTCTTTTAAGAGCCCATCCTCAAATATTGAAGAGGAAGATAGCCATTTCTTTTTTCATCTTATTATTTTTGCTTTTTGTATTGCTGTTGTTTACATTACATATCACAACAAAAGGAAGGTATGTTTGGTCTTTTCAGCCCCTCTAATTATCCTTTCTTATCTGTTCCATTTCTTACTAATGTTTTTGATGATTCAGAATTTTGTTCTTTTTTAGTCAAGTGTAAATTGATGGTAAAATATCAAGATGTCTGATCAATTTGTAAATCTGTGGTGTATTTCAACAAATTACAGACAATGCTTTATCTTGTGTGCTTCTAAAAAAACGTTGAAAGGTTTTTTAATTAGCGAAACCAAAGCCTGGTGTTTTTTTTCTTTTTAATAAATTTATTTTTTATTGGTGTTCAATTTGTCAACATACAGAATAACACCCAGTGCTCATCCAGTCAAGTGCCCACCTCAGTGCCTGCCACCCAGTCACCCCCACCCCCCACCCCCCACCCACCTCCCCTTCCACCACCCCTAGTTCGTTTCCCAGAGTTAGGAGTCTTTCATGTTCTGTCTCCCTTTCTGATATTTCCTACCCATTTCTTCTCCCTTCCCCTCTATTCCCTTTCACTATTATTTACATTCCCCAAATGAATGAGACCATATAATGTTTGTCCTTCTCCGATTGACTTATTTCACTCAGCATAATACCCTCCAGTTCCATCCACGTCAAAGCAAATGGTGGGTATTTGTCATTTCTAATAGCTGAGTAATATTCCATTGTATACATAAACCACATCTTCTTTATCCATTCATCTTTCAATGGACACCGAGGCTCTTCCACAGTTTGGCTATTGTGGACATTGCTGCTATAAACATTGGGGTGCAGGTGTTCCGGCATTTCATTGCATCTGTATCTTTGGGGAGCCTGATGGTTTTTAAAAAACAGGTTGTATGTCTTAAGTTAGCATTGCTACTTCAGTGGCAATATTTGTGGAAAAAGATTAATTGCTTATATATACTTTTAATTAAGCTTTGAATTTAATGATCTTTTAATAACTTTTTTCCTGGTTGTAAAATACATATTTATTTTGAATATATAAATACATATTTATTTAGAATGCCAGTGATATTCTATCCCAGTTTTGAATGTTGGGCCATCTCTGTTATAACTACCTAAGGGACTCCTTGGTTCCCCTGTGATCTACTAACTCATTTCTGCAGATGGAACCCAGAATCAATCTTCAGCAAGCATTCTGCATTAAATTTTGAGAAGCACTGTTTTACTTTTTTTACAAAATGGAAAATAAAGCCCTTCTGTTGTTGTTATTTTGCTTTCTGAATTTGGGGGCCTAGGACAGAGATAATACACTTATTATAATTGTTATACTTTTAGCATATCCCCACGTTCTTTTTTGCATATCTAATTTATTTATTTATTTGTTTGTTTATTTATTTTTTCCAGATTTTCCTTCTGGTTCAAAGCAGGAAATGGCGTGATGGTCTTTGTTCCAAAACAGTGGAATATCATCGTCTAGACCAGAATGTTAATGAGGCAATGCCTTCTCTGAAGATTACCAATGATTATATTTTTTAAAGCACTGTGATTTGAGTTTGCTTATTATGTAATTTTATTTGCTTGACTTTTTTATATAATATTGTGCAGATGTTTGCCATAGGCAGTTGGTACTTAGAGAGATGGGTCTCTCTTTATTTTGCCTTGGTGCTTTGGAAATGAAATGTCACAAACAAGGAGTATATAATTTTTTATCTACACTTTTAGAGGTAAATTTAATCAGGTGTCCAGAATGTGGAGCTAAGCATTATCTGTTAGTTTTGTTTTAGATTTCTTTATTACTTCTTTTGGAAGTATTAGTAATACTGGTTTTAAAAGATCCCAACCTTGTAACTAAATCCTAACATATCTGGTACTGTTGGCTCAGATTCTCTTTCTGCCATCCAAGTACTATTTTTTAAGCATACATTCTGTGCTCCCAAACTATAATCTACAAGGATGTGTGTAATAGTGCTTGGCATATAAGTAACATTTTTTCTTCCAGGAAAATTGCTTTGGATATTTTTGGATAATTTAATTTAAACATAACTTAAGATAATGATATTGCTCAATCTGACCACAATTTTAGGCAAAACATTAATAAATGTCTCTAGAAATCCTGGCAGTAGAGAGACTCTGCAGTTTGCAGTGGACGTGGATAAAATGTTATAGAGATACTGTATTTTGGCTTAAATTACTGAATTAAATTTAGAGGTAGAAATTGTGGCAAAATATTAAATACAAATTCAGTTGCTTTTAGTTAGCAATTGATTGTAGCACGGGTTCCTCCAAGCTTTCAAGCAAGGAGCAGAGTTTAAAATTATATCAGATTTGTTCATTTTGTTTATTACTTTATAGTAAGTTTGAATAAACCTTAGGGGCCATTATCACTTAAGTAATACTTTATCTAGGCTTTTCAAAATTATACCTCAATGAAGTTGTTTGTATACATAAAGGATATATGTGTACACTGACTTTTTCTCCCCATGTACTTGTTTTATTTTCTTCTGTTTTGTTTTTCACAGCAACTGGAAATTATTTAATGTATTTCATTTTAGCCTGTCTTTATATAATAAAGAGTTGATCAGTTTGTAAATATGTGATTTAAACCATGGTTGACTTACAAATGTCACTGCAATTTTTTAGAAAACATAATCCCTAATATATGTTAAACACCTACTCAGAAAGCCCAGGTGAGCCAGTGAGCATGTGCTTTGTGTAAAGATGGAAGAAGTAGGGCAATCCATCATTTCTTTCAGGTGGACAATTTACTGTCCTAATAAGGAAGGGAGCACAATGGAAATACACCTGAACTGTTTTATTGCAGTAATTTTTCATATCTGAAATTGTATTATTTAATATTTTGAATAAGATTTTAAAAATAAATGGCAAAGATATAAATCTATGATTTTATAAGTATGTTTCATTTTAATGATGGCATGAGTCTTTCATTTGGGTGGTGACAGAGAGGTCGTGCTTTGGGAACAAGATAAACTGACTAGCTTGCTTTTGTTCCTTTTGGCAGTAGTACTCTGCCTCTACGAATCCTCTTAGATTTCTAAATCCTACGTGAGGTCCAGTTTTCTGCTAGGTACTGAAGTTTAATGAAAACTCTTGCAAAGTAAGTTTGCGAAGAAAAGTAAAGGAGCTACATCAGTGTATGCTTTCTAGTATTCTGGCCTCCCTTTTGTGCCCCTGTTGAAGGTTCCCCTATCAGGAAGCTTGTACCATCTTAGTGGATCTAGGGTTCTTGGGCTTTTCCTGATGGCACAGTCTCTGCATTCCAAGCCCCAGTGCTGCAATCAAGTAGTCTTTGACTTTTGGAGCATCACATCATACATTGATTAAAAATGCTGCTGGGAATGCCTGGTGGGCTCAGTTGGTGGAGCATCCAACTTTTGATCTTGGGGTTGTGAGTTTGGGCCCCATGTTTGGTATGGAGATTACTTAAAAAACATAATTTTTTTTTTTTAAGATTTTATTTTTCTGAGAGAGAGGGCATGAGCAGGGGGAGGGGAGAGAGAGAGGAAGAGAGGATCTCAAGCAGACTCCTTGTTGAGCAAGACCCGCATTTGAGTCTTTTTTTTTTTTATAATAAATTTATTTTTATTGGAGTTCAATTTACCAACACCGCATTTGAGTCTTACAGCACGGTGTAGCTGACCTGTGTGTGCTCTCTGTTCCCTTCTCCCACTCTGGGTAGGTGAGGCATTCTGCACCAGGTGTTGGAACGAATGGCATAATAGGTTACCTTTTAGCTTCTATTTCTTACCTGAAAAGGGATGTTTTAAAACTTGTGAGGTAGATAGAAACAGACATTTTGAATTTGTGCAGGCAGGAATGTCGTGACTGGGGTTTTGATTTTAGGTGTGATCTCATGAGGGTGAGTGCAGTTTCTTAATAGAATGTGTGCAGGGGGCAGCCCTCTCAATACCTTGCCCCAGAATGTAAGCTTGAGAACAGAAGACTGGCTCTTAGTCATCTCTGGCCCCATATTCAGCACTGCCTGGCTCCTACTAGGTCCCTTGAAATTATTCAGTGATGTGTTTGTGAAATTAGGTAAGAAAAGACAAAGGAGGCTCAGCACAGGCTCATATAGTTGACATTCAGTCTAATAATACTACTGACATTTGGGACTCAGACCTGCACTCAGGAGGGGAGAACCAAGACGTGTGCGTGTGTGTCAGCTTTATCCGAACAGCCACATTCCTACATTGTGTGCGATAATAGCCCTTCCCCCAAATCCCAGGTTCTGATCAGAGCAGCTGCTGTCCATGAAGGCAAAAGGAGTGGAGGATGCCACTGCTGGTGCAGCTTCCCAAAGCGTCCAGTTCTTTCTCTCGCCCTGACTGACTTTGCCTTCTCTCAACCTGTTCTGCTGGTGCAATAGTTTGCCTCCCTCCTGGGTCCAGCGGCGAGCAGTTCCATCCTTCTCAGCAGAAGTTGAGGTTGAAAGTCTTGCTGAGGGCCTGATGTCTTCCAAGGGAGTGGAGAAGGAGGCTGTCCTGAGGTTTGAGGTCAGTCTGTGAACAGAATTCTGTTCACTTGTGTTTTTAACTCCGACTTGAGGAAGTTGCTGGGACAGATTCTGCATGCACATAGACCTGGGGTCATTTCTGACTCCCATTTCAGTAACCCGGTGGTGGTGTCCTGCTGTTTGGGTGAAGTGACTCAGGGAACCTGATTCTGGAGCAGAAAGCAGCAGCTTCTACGCCTTAAGCTCCAAGCCTGCCTCTCTTTCGGCTCCCGGAGGAGTCCCAGACTCCTCTGCCCCTGCTCCCGAGGAAGCTTTTCTCTGACACCCTAATATCTCTGCTTTAAGACCCTATGCTTCTTTTTCTCACAGCCCCCAAACTGTCTCACTTCTCTGCTGAGTAATGATGGCATGTTCTGGGAATCATTTACTTCCTGCACACCCTTCTTGTAGGATCCCTTGTGCCTCTCTGCCAGGCCACCCCTTGGCATGTGGGTTGGATGGCACTCCCATGTGAGACCCTTGTAAAAGAGACAGTGCCGGGCAGCCCGGGTGGCTCAGTGGTTTAGCACCTGCCTTCGGCTCAGGGCATGATCCTGGAGACCGGGGATTGAGTCCCACGTCGGGCTCCCTGCATGGAGCCTGCTTCTCCCTCTACCTGTGTCTCTGCCTCTCTCTCTCTCTCTGTGTCTCTCATGAGTAAATAAATAAAACCTTTAAAAAAAAAAAAAAAAAGAGGGCAGCCCTGGTGGTTCAGCAGGTTTGGCGCTGCCTCCAGCCCAGGGCGTGATCCCGGGGACCCGGGATCGGGTTCCACGTCTGGCTCCCTGCATGGAGCCTGCTTATCCCTCTGCCTTTGTCTCTGCCTCTCTCTCTCTCTGTGTCTCTATGAATAAATAAAATGTTAAAAAAAAAGAGAGTGCCTTGGGTTAGAAGTACTAACCATGGTGAACTCTGGAATCAGACAGGTCTGGGTTGAATTTACATTCTAGGTCTGAACTTAAAGCTGAGTGCTCCCCATTTTGCAGCTCCAGGGTTAGGCCAAACACATTTTCTGATACCTTTGCATGTGAGAAAGGGCCTGGAATCTGGAGGGCTAACTCGAATGCCCTGAGCTTTGCTGGGGCTAAGATGTCCTGGCCCCTGTTGTAGATACCTGTGCTTCTAGGAAGACACATCCAAGGAGAAATGGAGGGGAAAGAGAACAGCAAATTCTGTCAAATAAATAAAATCTTTAAAAAAAAGTTTCTTTTACGGGCACCTAGGTGGCTCAGTTAATTAAGCCTCTGCCCTCCACTCAGGTCATGATCCCAGAGTCCTGGGCTCTGTGGGGATCCTGCTTCTCCCTCTCTCTCTGCTGCTCCCCCTACTTGTTCTCTCTCTGTCAAATAAATAAATAGAAGCTTTAAAAAATAAAGTTACTTTTATTATGAGTATAACAATATACTGTAGGAAATACATTAAGCAAGTGTACAGCCTAATAAATTATTACAAAGCAAATACTTGCATAGCTAATCACCCAGATAGAGAAATAGAACTTGGTCAGCACCCAAGCTCCCCTTTCTCTTCTCTATCCTCTTCTTCTCTTCTCTCCATGGGGAGATATTATTCGCAGCAATCACTACCTTGTTTTTCTTTTTTCAATTTATCACCGAAGTACATATGCCTAAACACTGTAATTTGGGACTTTTATATAAATTGAATCCTACAGTACACACTGTATATATATTCTTTTGTGACTGATTTCTTTCTTTCTACATTATGATGGTGAGATTCGTCATGCTGGTTCATTCATTTTCATTGCTGTATGGTATTCTATTGTAAAAGTATGCTGTAATAAATTTTCCTGGGCTGCTGTCGGTGGATATTTGAGTTATTTCCAGTATCAGACTATTATGGATGACATTGTTAGCAACATTCTTATACATATACATATCTTTTGTTGCTTGCAAGAGTGTTTGCATTTCTGATGGGTATATACCTGGGAGTTGACTTGCTAGATGCATACGTTCAACTTGAGTAGCTAACGCCAAGCATTTTTCTCCAGTGACTGAACCAATTTATACTCCTACTAGCAGTGTGTGACACTTCCTGTTGGTGTACATCCTGGCTAGCCCTTGGCATCATTGGTGTCCTTAATTTTAACTATTCTGGTGGATATATAGAGGTGGTATCTCATTGTAGTTTGACTTTGCATTTCTCTGATTTATTAGTCGTTTTCTTTTTAAAAGATTTTATTTATTTATGTATTTGAGAGAGGGAGGGATAGAGGGAGAGAGAGAACCAGCTGGGGTGGGGGAAGGAGCAGAGGGAGAGGGAGAAGCAGACTCCCTGCTAAGCAGGGAGTCCAATGCAGGGCTTCATCAGGACCTTGAGATCATGACCTGAGCTGAAGGCAGGCACTTTACCCAGTGAGCCACCCAGGTGCCCCTGATGATTAGTCTTATTAATCATTTTTTTTCCATTTGTTCATTGGAACGTTCTGTCTTGTGAAGAGCTTATTCAAGTCTCTTGCTTATTTTCCTATTAGAGTATCTGTCTTTTTCTTACTCTTTTGTGGGCGTTCTCTATTCTGGAGATGAGCCCTTAGTTGGTTACTCAAATCCATTTTCTTACTCTATGTCTGGCTTGCCTTGGCACTCTATTAAGGATGTCTTTTGATGAACAGAAGTTCTCAAAGTTTTTTGAGGAAATTATAGCTGTTTTATTTGTATACTTTACATGCATAAATTCACAGATTTTAAATGTTCTGCTTAATCAGTTTTGACAATGTATATATATGTGTAACTGCCACCCATGAGAACATAAACAATATTTCCATCATCCCAGAGAATTCCCTAGTACTTCTTTCCAGACCCTTCTTTACCTATCTTCCAGAGGTAACCACTTTCTGATTTTTTTCACCACAGATTAGTTCTGCTTATTCTAGAATTTCATATAGATGGAAAGAAAAGTATGCATTCTCTTATGTCTTACTTCTTTTGGTCAACATGTTCTTGTTTTTTTTTTTTTTTGTTTTTTTTTTTTGTTTTTAGATTCACTCAAGTTATTGCATTATCACTAGTTCATTACCTTTTTTTTTTTTTTTTTTGAGAGAGAGAGAATGTACGTGAGCAGGGGGAGGGGCCAAGGGAGGGAGAGAGAGAGAATCTAAAGCAGCCTCCAAGCCCGGCATGGTGCCTAACACAGGGCTTGATCACATGACTCTGAGATCATTACCTGAGCCAAAATCAAGAGTCAGACGCTTAGCCTTCTCAGCCACCCAGGTGCCAAGCAGTTCATTACTTTCTATTGTTTAGTATCTATTGAACGAATTGATCACGACTTGTTTATTCATTCTCCTACTGATGGACATTTGTATTGTTTCTAGATATATACACATAAATCTGTCTCTGGATTTAATATATATTATACAGATATCAAATATATTAATGATGTATTTTAATAACTTAATGCTATTTAATGATTAATATATTACATATATAGTGTAAATATATGTTAAACTTTAAATTTTGAGATAATTATAGATTAATATGCAATTGTAAGAAATAATATAGAGATCCCATGTATCCTATACTCAATTTTCCTCAATAACATTTTGCAAAGCTGTAGTACAATATCAAACCAAGATATTTTTTAAAAAGATTTTATTTATTTATTCATGAGAGACGCAGAGAGAGAGAGAGAGGCAGAGACACAGGCAGAGGGAGAAGCAGACTCCTTGCAGGGAGTCCAATGTGGAACTTGATCCTAGAACCCCGGGATCACGCCCTGAGCCGAAGGCAGATGCTCAACCACTGAGCCACCCAGGCGTCCCCAGGATATGATCTTGATGCTGTCCACATACAGAGCATTTCCATCACCACAAGGACTCACTTGTTTTTGTAGGCATACACATTTCTCTTGCACTCTGAAACTCTCTTTAATCCCTGACAACCACCAATCTGTTCTCCATTTCTATCATGTTATCCTTTCAAGAGTGTTGTATGAATGGAATCACATAGTATATAACCTTTCGGGGTTGGTTTTTTCAGTCAGTATCATCCTCTGGAGATTCACACAGGTCCCTTCCCTTCCCTTCCCTTCCCTTCCCTTCCCTTCCCTTCCCTTCCCTTCCCTTCCCTTCCCTTCCCTTCCCTTCCCTTCCCCCTTCCCTCCCCCCTTCCCTTCCACCTTCCCTTCCCCCTTCCCTTCCCCCTTCCTTCTCCTTCCCCCTTTCCTCCCCTCCCCTCCCCTTCCCTTCATGTTTCAGGGGTAGAATTCAGTGATTCATCAGTTGCACATCACACCTAGTGCTCATTACCCCAAGTGCCCTCCTTAATGCCCATCACCCAGTTATCCCACCCCCCCACCTCCCTTCCAGCAACTGTTTCCTAGAGTTCAACGTTTCTAATGGTTTGCCTCCCTCTCTATTTTCATCTTATTTTATTTTTCTGTCCCTTCCCCTATGTTAATGTTTTGTTTCTTAAATTCCATATATGAGCAAAATCATATGGTATTTGTCTTTCTCTGACTTATTTCACTTAGCACAGTAACAACTTCTTTTTTTTTTTTAAGATTTTATTTATCCGAAAGAGAGAGAGATAGTGAGAGAGAGAGAGAGAGAGCGCACCAGCAGTGGGGAGAGGGAGAAGCAGGCTCTCTGCTGATCAGGGAGCCTGACGCGGGGTTCCATCCCAGGACCCCAGGATCACAACCTGAGCCAAAGGCAGAAGCTCCACTGGCTGAGCCACCCAGGTACCCAGCACAATACCTTCTACATCCACATCATTGCAAATGGCAAGATTTCATTCTTTTGATGGTTGAGTAATATTCCATTGTGTGTTTATTATACACACACACACACGCACACACACACCACATCTTTATCCATTCATCTGTCGGACATCTGGGCTCTTTCCATAGTTTGCCTATTATGGATGTTGCTGTTTTTTTTTTTTTTTTTGAAAATTTTTATTTATTTATGATAGTCACAGAGAGAGAGAGAGGCAGAGACATAGGCAGAGGGAGAAGCAGGCTCCATGCACCGAGAGCCCGATGTGGGATTCGATCCCGGGTCTCCAGGATCGCGCCCTGGGCCAAAGGCAGGCGCTAAACCGCTGCGCCACCCAGGGATCCCTGGATGTTGCTGTTATGAACATTGAAGTGTATGTGCTCCTTCGAATTCCTATGTCTGTATCCTTTGGATAGATAACTAGCGGTGCAATTACTGTTGTAGGGTAACCCTATTTTTAACTTTCTGAGGAATCTCCACACTGTTTTCTTTTTTTCTCTTTTTCTTTTTTATTGGAGTTCAATATGCCAACATAGAGCATAACACCCAGTGCTCATCCCGCCAAGTGCCCCCCTCAGTGCCCATCACCCAGTCACCCCAACCCCCTGCCCACCTCCCTTTCCATGGCCCCTTGTTCATTTCCCAGATTTAGGTGTCTCTCATGTTTTGTCACCCTCACTGATATTTTTATTCATTTTCTCTCCTTTCCCTTTATTCCCTTTCATTAATCCACACTGTTTTCCAGAGTGGCTGCACCAGTTTTTATTCCCACCAACAGTGCAAGAGGTTTCCCCTTTCTCTGCTTTCTCACTAAAATCTGTTGTTTCCTGAGTTGTTAATTTTAGCCATTCTGACTGATGTGACATGGTATCTCATTGTGATTTTGATTTGAATTTTCCTGATGCTGAATGATACTGAGCATTTTTCATGTATCTGTTGACCATTTGTCTTCTTTGGAGAAATGTCTGTTCATGTCTTCTGCCTATTTCTTGACTGGGTTTTTTGTTTTTGTCACTTAGATTCTTTCAAACATTAATAGTTCTCTTTTTTATTGCCGAGTGGTATTCCATGGTATGGACGTACCATACAGTCTTTAACCATCCATCTATTCCAGGATGTCTGTGTTGTTTCTGTTTTTTTTTTTTTTAAAGATTTTATTTATTTATTCATAGAGACAGAGAGAGAGAGAGAGAGAGAGGCAGAGGGAGAAGCAGGCTCCATGCAGGGAGCCTGATGTGGGACTCGATCCCGGGTCTCCAGGATCACACCCCAGGCTGCAGGCGGCGCCAAACCGCTGCGCCACCGGGGCTGCCCTGTTTCTGGTTTTTGACTATTGTGAGTAAAGCTGCTATAAAGATTTGTGTGCAAATTTTTGTGTGAATGTAAGTTTTCATTTCTATGGGATAAGTGCCTAGGACTGTGATTGCTGCATTATATGGTACTTGCATATTTAGTTTTTAAAAAAAAGTACTAAAATGTCTCTCAAAGTGACTGTCCTATTTTTACATTCTCACCAGCAACATAAGTGGTCCAGTTTCTCTGCATCCTTGCCAACATGTGGTATTGTCACTATTTTTTACTTTAGCCATTCTGATAGGTGTGTAGTGATATCTTATTATGGTTTTAATTAGTATTACCTTAATAGATAATGATGTTGAACATCTTTTTTTTTGGAAGATTTTATTTATTTATTTGAGAGAGAGCATGTGTGCACAACAGAGAGAGAGAGAGAGAGAGAAAGAGTGAGCACAAGCAGGGGGGAGGGGCAGAGGGAGAGAGAGAAGCAGGCTCCCTGCTGAGCAGGGATTTCCTCATGCAGGACTCCATTCCAGGACCCTGAGGTCATGACCTGAGCTGAAGGCAGACGCTTAACCAGCTGAGACACCCAGGTGCCTGAACATCTTTTCATGTACTTGTCATCTGTACGCCCTTTTCGGTGAAATGCCTCTTAATGTCTTTTGCCCATATTGTAATTGGATTGTTTGCTTTTTGCTGTTTTTTTTCTTCTGTTGGCTTTTTAAAAACTTTTTTTATTATGATATAAAATTGATCATTTTAACCATTTTAAGTATACAATTCATTGGCATTAATTACATTCATACTGTTGTGCAACCATCACCACTAGATGTTTGCACAGTTTTTTCATCATCCTAACAGAAACTCTGCAAGCATTAAGCAACAACTGCCCTACCCCCGCCACCGCTGGTTACCTCTAATCCACTTTATGTCTCCATGAATTTGCCTACTTTAGGTATTTCACAATGGAATGGAATCATACAGGATTTGTTCTTTTGTGTCTGGCTTATTTCCCTTAGCATGATGTTTTCCTGTTGTAGCATGTATTAGGACTTCAGTCCTTTTTTATGGATGAGTAATAATATTGTGTTGCTTGTATATGCCACATTTTCTTTATCCATTCATTTGTAGGTAGACACTTAGCTTGATGCTACCTTACAGCTATTTTGAATATTGCTGCAATTAACATTGGCATACAAACATCTATTTGAGTCCTTGCTTTCAATTCTTTTGGGTCTACCTAGGAGTGAAATTGCTGTGTCATATGGTAATGTTATATTTAGCTTTTTGAGGAACTGCCAAACTACGGTAGCAGCTGTACCATTTGTACATTTCCACTACCCAGTGTAAGAGGCGTCCAACTCCACATCTTTGTGAACACTTGTTATTTTCACTTATTTATTCACTTATTTATTTCCTAATAGTTACGAAGTGGTATCTTATTGTGGTTTCCATTTGCATTTCCATAATGACTAAGAATGTTGAGTATCTTTTCACAAAGTGTTTATTGGCCATTTGGATCTTTTCAGAGAAGTGTCTATTCAAATTCTTTATCCATTTTTTGATTAGGTTCTTTGTCTTTTTGTTGTTGAGTTTCAGGAATTTTTTATATATTTTGGATCTTAATTTCTTATTAGATATTTGATTTGCAAATATTTTCTTCCATTTTGAAGGTTGTCTTTTTACTTTATCTGTCCCTTGATGCATAAAAGTTTTTAATTTTGATAAGGTTCAATTTATCTGTTTTTTCTTTTCTTGCTTTTGCTTTTTAAAAAAATTGTATTTATTTTAAAATATTTTATTTATTTTTTTTTGAGAGAGAGAGAGAGAGAGAGAGAGAGAGCGCGTGCGCTTAAGTGAGGGAGGGAGGGGCCAAGGAAAGGGAGAAGCAGACTGTCTGCTGAGCAGACTTCAAGATCATGACCTGAGCTGAAGGCAGACACTTAACCGACTGAGTCATTCAGGCACCCCTTAAAAATTTTATTTTAAATTCCTGTATAATTAACATACAATGTTATATTAGTTTCATGTGTACAATATAGTGATTCATTACTTTCATACATCACCTGGTGCTCAACGAATGCACTCCTTAATCCCCATCACCTATTTCACCCATCCTCCCATGTACCACCTCCCCTCTGATAACCATCTATTTGTTCTTCATAGTTAAGAGTCTCTTTCTTGGTTTCTCTCTGTCTCTTTTTCCTGTGCTCATTTTTTGTTTCTTAAATTCCATACATTAGTGAAATCATATGCTATTCTCTTTCTCTGGCTGACTTATTTTGCTTAGCAGACTTATTTTGCTTAGCATTATATTCTCCAACTCCATCCATGTCATTGCAAATGGCAAGACCTCATTCTTTTTTTATGGCTGAATAATATTCCACTGTGTATATGTATTCCATGTATCCTTTACTCATTCATCAACTGATGAACACTTGGGCACGTCTGTATTTTGGCCGTTGTCAATAATACTGCTATAAACATTGGGGTGCATATAATCCTTTTGAATTAGTGTTTTTGTATTTTTTGGGTAAATACCCAGCAACGTGATTACTGGATCATAGGATAGTTCTATTTTTAACCTTTTGAGGAACCTCCATACTGTTTTCCAGAAGGGCTGCACCAGTTTGTTTTCTCACCAACAGAGCAAGAGGGCTCCTTTTCCTCCACATTCTCACCAATTGTTTCTTCTGTTTTTGATTTTAGCCATTCTGACAGGCTTGAGGTCATATCTCAGTGTACTTTTGCTTTTTTGTTTGTTTTTTTAAATAGTAGCTTTTGGTGTTATCTCTTGTTTTATTTATTTATTTTCTTTTTTTTTTTAAGATTTTATTTATTCATGAGAGATACAGAGAGAGAGGCAGAGACACAGGCAGAGGGAGAAGCAGGCTCCATGCAGGGAGCCTGATGTGGGACTTGATCCTGGGTCTCCAGGATCACACCCTGGGCTGAAGGCAGGTGCCAAACTGCTGAGCCACCCAGGTGTCCCTATTTACTTATTTTCAAAATAGACTCTACCCTCAATGTGGGGCTCGAACTTATGACCCCCAGATCAAGAATGGGATGCTCTACCAACTAAGCCAGCGAGGAGTCCCCTTTTGTAGTTTTGATTTGTATTTCCCTGATGATGAGTGATGTTGAGCATCTTTTCATGTGTCTTAGCTATCTGGATGTCTTCTTTGGAGAAATGTCTGCTCATGTCTTCTGCCTGTTTTAAAATTATTTGTTTTTTGGGTTTTGAGTTTTATAAGTTCTTTATATATTTTGGATACTAATCCTTTACTGGATATATCATTTGCAAATATCTTCTCCGATTCTATAGGTTGCTTTGTAGTTTTGCTGATTGTTTCCTTTGCTGTGTAGAAGCTTTTTATTTTGATGTAGTCCCAATAATTTATTTTTGCTTTTCTTTCTCCTGCCTCAGGGGACCTATCTAGAAAAATATGGCTATGGTTGATGTCAGCGAAATTACTGCCTGTGCTTTCTTTTAGGATTTTTATGGTTTCAAGTCTCACGTTGTCTTTTATCCATTTTGAATTTATTTTTGTGTATCATGAAAGAAAGTGATCCAGTTTCATTGTTTTGCATGTTGCTTCCAGTTTTCCAGACACCATTTGTGTGAGAGTCTTCTTTCCATTTGATATTCTTTACTGCTTTCTAGAAGATTAATTGAGCATATAATTGTGGGCTTATTTCTGGGTTTTCTATTTTGTTTGTTGATCCATATGTTGTTTTTGTGCCCGTACCATACTGTTTTGATCACTACTGCTTTGTAATATAACTTGAAGTCTGGAATTGTGATATCACCAATTTTGCTTTTCTTTTTCAAAATTGCTTTGGTATTTGGGGTCTTTGGTGATTCCATATAAATTTTAGGATTTTTTGTTCTAGTTCTGTGAAAATGCTGTTGGTATTTTGATAGGGATTGCATTAAATGAACAGATTGCTGTGGGTAGTATAGACATTTTCACAATATTTGTTCTTCCAATTCATGAGCATGAATTTCTTTCCCTTTTTTTGTGTTGTCTTCAGTTTCTTTCATTAGTGTTTTACAGTTTTCAGAGTTCATGTCTTTCACCTCTTTGGTTAGGTTTATTCCTAGGTATCTTATTATTTTTGGTGTCATTGTAAATGAGATTGTTTTCTTATCTTTTTTTTTTTTTGCTGCTTCATTACTAATGTATAGAAATGCAATAGATTTCTGCACATTGATTTTGTATCCTGTGACTTTCCTGAATTCATTTATCAGTTCTAGTAGTTTTTTGATGGAGTCTTTAGGGTATTATATATAATATATAATATTATATATTATTATAATATATAATATATATATATATCTGCCAAGAAGTGAAAGTTTTACTTCTGCCTTACTGATTTGGATGCCTTTTATTTCTTCTTGTTGTCTGATTGAGGCTCTGACTTCTAGTACTCTGTTGAATAAAAGTGGTGAGAGTGGACATCCTTGTACCTTGTTCCTGACCTTAGGGGAAAAGCTCTCAGTCTTTCCCCATGAGGATGATGTTGGGTGTAGGTTTGCCATATATGGCCTTTATTATGTTGAGGTATGTTCCCTCTAAACCGACTTTGTTGAGGGTTTTTATCATGAATGGATGTTATACTTTGTCAAGTGCTTTTTCTGCATTCACTGAGATGATCATATGGTTTTTATCTTTTCTGTTATTGATGCGCTATATCATGTTGATTGACAGCTAATATTGAACCATCCTGGCATCCCCGGGTGGGATGATTTTGGTGAATGATTTTTAAAAAATGTCTTGTTGGATTCTGTTTGCTAGTATTTTGTTGAGGATTTTTGCATCTGTGTTCACTGGGGCTATTGGCCTGTAGTTTTTCTTTTTTTGTGGTGTCTTTATCTGGTTTTGATATCAGGGTGATACTCATCTCATAGAATGAATTTGGAAGTTTTCCTTCTTCTATTTTTTGGAATACTTTGAGTAGAGTAGGTATTAACTCTTCTTATTAAATGTTTGGTAGACTTTACCTGCGAAGCCAGCTGGTCCTGGACTTTCGTTTGTTGGGAGTTTATTTTTTTATTTTTTTAAATTTTTATTCATTCATGAGAGACACAGGCAGAGGGAGAAGCAGGCTCCATGCCGAGAGCCCGACGTGGGACTAGATCCCGGGTCTCCAGGATCACACCCCGGGGTGAAGATGGCGCTAAGCCATTGAGCCACCGGGGCTGCCCTGTTGGGAGTTTTTTTTTTTTTTTTTTTTTTTTTTTTTTATGATAGTCACACAGAGAGAGAGAGAGAGGCAGAGGCAGAGACATAGGCAGAGGGAGAAGCAGGCTCCATGCACCGGGAGCCCGACGTGGGAATCGATCCCGGGTCTCCAGGATCGCGCCCTGGGCCAAAGGCAGGCGCCAAACCGCTGCGCCACCCAGGAATCCCCTGGGAGTTTTTTGATTACTGATTTAATCTTGCTGGTAATCAGTCTGTTCAAATTTTCTACTTCTTCCTACTTCAGTTTTGGTAGGTTATATGTTTCTAGGAATTTATCCATTACTTCTATGTTGTCTAATTTGTTGGAATATAGTTTTTCATAATATTCTCTTACAATTGTATTTCTGAGCTGTTGGTTGTTAATTCTCCTCTTTCATTGGTGATTTTGTTTGAGTTCTTTGATGTAGGAAATGTTAGGGTTCAGAGCCAATGGCCATGAAAGAATTCTTGAGACATCTTTGGTGCAAAAGAGGTGGTTTTATTAAAGCACAGTGACAGGACCCATGGGCAAAAAGAGCTGCAATGGGGTTGTGACAGGTGACTGATTATATACTTTCTAGTTGGGAGGGGTTTATGGACAGTTAAGTCTCTAAGGAATTTTGAGAGCAAGGTTTCCAGGACTTTGGGGGGGCTAGCTATTGTTAGGAAAAGGACATGTATTATGGTCCTTCCTTTATCTCTCTCTATATAGGGACAAAGGAGGTTTCCAAAGGGATTTATATATATTAAAGAAGATTTACAAGAACCTGGAGGGGTTGGGATAATGTTAAGCTAAGATTACCTTTTGCCCTTAGCAAAGTGTCAACATCAAGGCAGCTGAATTTCTAGAGGAATGTCATTCTGCTTGTTTCAAGGACTTGTCAATGGGCTGTAGGCAGTAATGAAATTTAATTTTTTTCTTTACCTTTGTTTCCCACATCATTCTGCCTGAACAATTTTGACCCTTAAATCTTTAAGGTTGCTGAGGGTGGAAGGTCTCATGTTCTGTAACTTCCTCCTGCTGAATAGGGATATAGAGATGTCCCTACCTGTAGGTCAACATTTGTCAGTTGGTGGCTTATATATAGGAGTTATGAAAGGCAGAGGCAGATGAATCCAAAGGAGACCACATGTATGGGATCTTCCCAAGTGGAAAAGATCATCTGTCAGCTTGAAATTATAGCAGGAAAGAAATCGTGGTACCAGGTGGAGAGACATGGGAGAAAACAGCAATACATGATTAGAATTAACAAAGAAAACGAAGCCCAAATAGGAGTCCTTTGATAGTTGACAAAAATCCTCCTCTAGTCCAGGAGTTTAACCCATCATTAAAGGAAAGATAGGCATCTTCTAAAGCGCCAATTTGGGTATTCATATCAGTTAGAAACCCAGAAATATTTTTGTGGTAATCTGGAGCATATACACAGCATTCTGTTTTTATGATAACGCAAGTTCCACCTTGTGCAGCAGTTAAAACATCTAATGACATTCTGCTTTGTAAAACTGCTTTATTTGTGTTACTTCAGTATTTAGTAGAGAAACGCTATTTTGAGGGTCATTTAGGGGTTTGATCATGTACTTATGAAGAACTTCCATATGCCAAACAACATTCTCTAATCCCAAAGAGGGAACAAAGATGGATGCTAGATGTTCATAGCAATGAAAGGCAGAACATATCCACCATTGTTTTAAATTTGGAAGGTTGGCTGGGTTTGTAGTGGTTTTAATAATGCATCGGTGTATCTGGGCAAAACCCAGAGTATAGCAGCCTATCAAGCTTGGGGGAGCCATGCCACAAGTTTGAGCTGCATAGCCATTGGGTCCTGTTAGGAGCTAGCCATCTAATTCTGGGCCTCCTTGAACTGTAGTCAGGATATCCAGGGCTGTTCAGTTTTGACCACCTTTAGAATTTGTGGGTGACTGTGAGTTGGGTCTGGTTACAGGTGACTGTTGTATGCGTGGCTAAAGTCTCCATTTGCAATTTTACATCAATAGAGGTAGTTCCTAGGACAAACATGACTAAGGAATAAAGCCATCAAGAAGTCCTCTTTGTTTGAGGTCCTGCCTTAACAATATCCTAATTATGAAGAATCACTGGCAAATGGGAGAAGACTTTCTCAGGAGACTAGGGCATCCCCAAATGCATCATCTAACCCAATCATAGGGAAAGTGGGGCCATCCGTTATCTCCATAAGTCCATAGTTAACCCTATGGAATGGAGTACATTCTGGCTTTTAAGGAAAAATTTTGTCATCCCAGCCACACAGAATTGGTTAGGGTGGGTTATATTACCACACAGAATTGGTAATAGCTGAGTTATATAATTGTTGGGGAATCAATCCCATTTTCCAGTTATTCAAATAATCATATACCCATGGGGTCCTGTTATTATCCCTACAGAATAACAAGAATGAAGATTGTTTAAAAAAAAAAAAGAATGAAGATTGTTTATACATGAGCTATTGTGGCAATTTCTGTGAAGTTTACCTCAAGTTGTCTAGCTTAGGCAAACAACTTTCAAAGACAATCAGAACTAGAATTTAATATCTGCAAAGATGTGTTATTAAACAGTAATTTTTTCTCTCTAAAATCACCCTTATTTCCAGAGATAGCTAAATTAAGACTAATTCATTTGCAAAACAAGTCCAATTTTAACAAGCTTGGTCTAATTATTTACATAAGCTCAGCAAGAATAGTGATTGACTGTATAGATCTCTTAAAGTCTGCTTTGCTGGAACTTTTATAAGGAATCGAGATTTAAATTTTAGTAGCCTCTCAAGGCCAGAAGCCAAGCCAAGCATTTGCCATCAGACTTGCCTGTAATACCCGTAGTGGGCAGATTTTTCTTGATGAAGTCCCCAGAGTATCTTGAGGTTCTTGCACCTGCCAGGAAGTAACAGCCTTTACTCACCTGGTAAGGCTGCTGGGAATTCTGTAAGCAGAGTATCAGGCCAACATTTCCAAGGGACTTTAGGCTCCATGTTTCATAAAGTCAATCTTTTTTTTTTTTTTTTTTTTTAATTTATTTTTATTTATTTATTTTTTTTCATAAAGTCAATCTTAACTCTTTAAAACTGTTTGGTCATATCTGAATCCATGCATGTGTCTCTCAAACAGGGCATTCCAGTCAGAGCCTTGGTAAAATAGCCAGTGTTTCCAATGGTGTCCTGTTATAAGGAGAACAGATTCCTATTGAACTTATGCAAATGATCGATTGCCATGGAAGAAAGAATACTTACTGAGACATTTTGAATTTCAGAAGATTCAAGTTAGAAAAGTTAAATGCTTCGGTTTGTTCACAAATGAATACTTTATCACATTTCTGTAAGTCATAGATATCTTAAGAGGAAGTATCCTTAATCTGGAAGAAAAACATTACAGAACCAGCAATGTTTCAAGTAAGAGTCACAAAACTATCTTTTTTAGTTCATTTAGTCCCATGTTACTAATTCTTGTTCAGCTTGAATGTGCCTTCTTAGGTCTAGAAATTCTACCCATTTTAGTTTTGATCAGAAAGATATCAAATACCTGTATTTGTCAAAAGCCCTTTCTGTGAATCTCCTTGAAGATAAAACTCTTTTGTAAGAGCATCAGAACAATTACTATAAATCACAAAAACTCAGAAATGGACATTGTTAATGATCTGATACGAGAGTTCATTATGATGCAGTTGACAAGGAAATTCAGTTATTTCTGACACATAATACTTCAATAATCAGAACATCATGTGATAACCATATACCAGAATACAACATGCCAAATAAACCAGCCTAACTAGTCAAAGAGACTTCGTTTATGATTTAAACCTTGGGGAAGTTTGTTAAAACCTTAGAAAGTTTTAAAGCACGTGCCTAAATAGGATTAAAGATCATCAAAGACCTGATAAAGGCAAAACATAAAAACTGGTTTTTCAGGGCAAAGAAAACAACTTGGTTTACATTTTCTTATCAAGAGCAGACCAACAATTCAGGAAAACTTGCCTTTTTAACAGAGAGAAAAGAGTTCCAGTGTATCTTAAAAATACATTCATTTCAACTTTAGTTCATCCTGACCACACATAAAATTCTTTTCCAAAGATTTTCCTTATTACCGTCCGCTCTTAAATACATTTAGCAAGATTTTAATTTTCAGAAACCATAGTCTCCAGTGAAAACTAAGTAGCAACCAATCATGAACCGTCACACCAGAATTCTTTAGATGACAGATTTATGAATCAGTTAAGCACAAAGCATGTTTTCCAACAGACCCAAAATATCCTTAGTTTCTTTGCAATTAGAAGTCAAAAGCACAAACTTAACGTTCAGTTATCAATGTCTTAGTATTTTTTCTAGTTTGGAAAAGACCTAGATGTCCAATGAATTTGTTACAATTTATCATCCAAATAAAAAATTAAAGTTTCAGGTTACCAAAGACTTTAAAAACTATCTTAATTATCCTTGAAAACTTTGAGACAGACAAAATTAACCATCATTTTAAATCATCTTTTTGCTAACAAATTGCAACAGAGATAACACAAGTGTATTGATCTATACTAAACCTTAGTAGAAGAAGTTTCATATTTAATGCTGATAACTCCAAAGACATGTGTATCTTAAACCAACAAACATTGGCTTAAGGAGGAGGAGGAAGTTGGTGTCCCCTTCATTAGAGATGGCCTGTATTTTCTCCAGCAACCTAGGTTCTATCAGGAGGAGGTGTATTTAGATAATTATCATCTAGTACGTCAGGAGAGAGTTTACTGGCCTAGTTACTGAGAAAACATGTTCTACAAGAGACCCTTAGGTCCAGGTCCTGATTTAGAGCCCTGAAGGCCTGGACATAGGGTACCTCTGTCCATTTGCTCTGTTTCCTACAGAAGAGATCTAACTGATAGATCCTCTTGAGGCCATGCACTGTTATGGGAGCTGAATCCTTTTTAAAATTTTGCCATCTGAATTGTTTCCAGTGGGTTAAAAAGTATCCCAAAGGAGAGTCCTTGGAAAGAAGAGAGAAGATCCATTACCAAAAACCTCTCTCGACTCCTGGGTGACGTTCCACAAAGGATATGTCAGTTTCCTGATGTCAAAGCCATTCAAAGTGTCCCTTGAACAAAATCACATGATCACTACCCTGCCATTAAAAGCTTTGGAGGAAGGATGCTAGCTAGCATCCCCTGCTTCCCCATTGCACTCTAGATTGCAAAACGGGTGCCAGTGTATGGACTGAGATGTCCATGTCTTGAAGGTCATACCTTATTTTACCTTGCCTTGGAGAATCTGTGGTTTTTTTTTTTTTTTTTTAAGATTTCATTTTATTTATTTAGAGAGAGCATGAGCAGGGAGGAGGAGCATAATGAAAGGGAGAGAGAGATCCCAAGAAGACTCTGCTGAGCACATAGCCCAGCTTGGGGCTGGATCCCATGACTTTGAGATCATGACCTGAGCTGAAACCAAGAGTTGGACACTCAACCAACTGAACCACACAGGTGCCCTCTCTTCTCTAACCTTTATTATTTCTTTCCTTCTGCTGGTTTTGGGTTTTGCTTGTTGTTCTTTTTTCTAGCTCTGCAAGGTTAGGTTATTTGAACATTTTCTTGCTTCTTGAGGTAGATCTATATTGTTATAAACTTCCCTCAGAATTGCTTTTGCTGCATCCCAAAGGTTTTGGACCATTGTGTTTTCATTTTCATTTGTTTCCATGTACTTTTTTGATTTCTTGGTTGACCCATTCATTGTTGAGTATCATGTTACTTAACCTCCATGGATTTGTGTTCTTTCCATTTTTTTCTTGTGGTTGATTTCTAATTTCTTAGCATTGTGGTCAGAAAAGATGTATGGTATGACTTTGATCTTTTTGAATTTATTGAAACTTGTTTTGTAGCCTAATATGTGGTCTATCGTGGAGAATGTTCCATGTACACTTGAAAAGAATGTGTATTCTGCTGTTTGAAGATGGAGTGCATCTGTTAAATTAATCTGGTACAACATGTCATTCAAAGCCACTGTTGCCTTGTTTATTTTCTGTTTGGATGGTCTTTCCATCAGTGTTAGTGGGGTGTTAAAGTCCTCTGCTATTACTGTATTACTATTGATGAATTCTTTTATGTTTGTCATTAACTCTTTTACGTATTTGGGTGCTCCCATTTTGGGTGCTTATGTATTACAATTGTTATATCTTCTTACTGGATTCTCCCCTTTATTATTAATAGTGTTTTCTTTCTCTCTTTTTACAGACTTTATATTTAAAAGTCTCTTTTGTCTGGTATAAGTATAGCTACTCTGGCTTTTGACATCCATTTGCATTATAATTGTTTCCCCATCCCCTCACTTTCAATCTGCAGGTGTCTTTAGGTCTAAAATGAGTCTCTTGTAGACAGCATATAGATGGGTCTTGTTTTTTACTTAATCCACTTTGTCACCCTAGTTTTTTGATTGGAGCATTTAGTCCATATACATTCAAAGTGATTATTGATAGTTTTGTATTTTTGTATTTATTGACATTTTGTTACTTGTTTTGTGGTTGTTTTTGTAGTTTTTCGCTGATCTTTTCTTATCTTACTTTCTTTCACTGTTTGTTGGTTTTCTTTAGTGATATCCTTGGGTTCCTTATGCTTTATTTTTTGCATATCTATTATTTTTGGTTTGTGGTTACCATTTGGTTTATATATAACATCTTCTGCTTATAGCAGTCTAAATTAAACTAATGGTTGCTTAATTTTGAACTCTTTATTCCTCTCTCCTTTACGTTTTAGATATTTGGTATCATCTTTTATATCCTTTTATTTTGTACTTCCTGTTTTTCTTACTCTTATGTTTTCTTTCCACTCACAGGGTCCCCCTTATCATTTCTTGTAAGGCTGGTTTTGTGGTCATGAAAAGTCATGAAACCAGTTTGATTGCTTTAACTTTTGTTTGTCTGGGAAATGATTTCTCCTTCTATTCTGAATGATAGGCTTGCTGGATAAAATCTTCTTGGCTACAGGGTTTCCCCTTTCAGCACTTTGAATATATCATGCTGCTTTCTTCTGGCTTTCTTCTGAAAAATCAGCTGAATAGCCTTATGAGTTTTCCTTCATATGTGACTATCTTCTTTTCTTTTGCAACTTTATTATTTTTTTCTTAAATTCTTTATTATTTTTTTCTTTTTTTCTTTTCTTTATTTATTCATGAGAGACAGAGAGAGGGAGAGAGAGAGAGAGAGAGAGAGAGAGAGAGAGAGAGAGAGGCAGAGATATAGGCAGAGGGAGAAGCAGGCTCCATGCAGGGAGCCTGACATGGAACTTGATCCCAGGTCTCCAGGATCAGGCCCTGGGCTGAAGGCAGCACTTAACTGCTGAGCCACCCGGGCTGCCCTCTTTTGCAACTTTAAAATCCTTTCTTTATCACTGTTTTTTTTTTTTTTTTCTGTTTTTAATTACTATGTGTCTTTTTTTTTTTTTAAGATTTTATTTATTTATTCATGAGAGACACAGAGAGAGAGAGAGAGAGAGAGGCAAAGGGAGAAGCAGGCTCCATGCAGGGAGCCTGATGTGGGACTTGATCCCAGGTCTCCAGGATCACACCCTGAGTTGCAGGTGGCACTAAACCGCTGCGCCACCGGGGCTGCCCCAATTATTGTGTGTCTTATTATGGACCTTGTTGGGTTGAATTTCTTGGGGGATCTCTGTGCCTCTTGAATCAGGACCTCTGTTTCCCTCCTCAAATTTGGGAAGTTTTCAGGTATTGTTTCTTCAAATACATTTTCTGCTGCCCTTTCTCTTTTCTCCTTATAGGATCCCTATAATGCACATGTTATTACACCTGATGTGTTACTGAGTTTTGTAAGTCTGTTCTCATTATGCAGTATTGGACTTTTACCTGTTCAGCTTGATTGCTTTTTATTACTCTATTCTTCAGGTCACTGATACATTCCTCTGCTTCCTGTAGTCTACTATTTATTCCATCTATTCTATTTTTAATTTCATTTATTGAATTCTTCACCTCTGATATGTAATTTTTTCTCTTTGTCAAGGGTCTTTTTTTTTTAAGATTTTATTTATTTATTTGAGTGAGAAAGTGCACATGCGAGAGGCACAAAGGAGGGCAGAAGGAGAGGGAGAAGCAGGCTCCTTTCTGGCTGAGTAGGGAGCCCAACATGGGGCTCCATCCCAGGACCTTGGGATCATGCCCTGAGCTGAAGGCAGACACTTAATTGACTGAGCCACCCAGGTGTCCCTCTTTGTCAGGGGTCTTACTAATGTCATCCACTCTTGTCTGAAGTCCAGTGAGTATCTTTATGATCATTATTTTAAATTCTTTATCAGACTTATTACTTATTTCTCTTTTGTTTAGATCTTCTGCTGTAAATTTGTCCTGTTCTTTCATTTGGGGCATATTTCTCTGTCTCTTCATTTTACCTACCTCTCTGTGTCTTTTTCTCTGTGTTAGAAAAGTCAGTTACATCTTCTGCTCTTGAAAGTAGTGGCTTTATGAAGAAGAGGTCTTATAGGGTTCCCAGTTCACCAGAGTCTGGTACTTTAGCGAAGTCTCTGATGTGTGTTGCTTGCATCTTGCTGTTGTGTCTGAATCATTTTTCCCTTCAGTACAGATGTCTGCACTGACTCTCTGCCTGTTGTGGGGTGTGCTTGCTCTCTGTCATGTTAGTGAGACCCAGGAAGGCTGGCTCTGAAGGGAATGTGACAGGGAAGGGCTTGGGGGCAGGGCAGCAAGGTGAGCAAAATTTGTGCAGAGCCATTTGTTCTAGACCAGATCCTCCACAGCCAGGTGGCCACTGGGAGTATGGTGCAAGGTAGCAGTGTTGGCAGGCAGGGTGCTTGGCATCTGTGTGAGTGATGAATGGGCAGGGTGTGTGATAATGGTATTATCAAAATTTGTAGACTTGAGAAGAGTGTGTGTGCTACTGTTGGATAGAGTATTCTATATATGTCTGTTATATCTGGTTGATTTATCATATTGTTCAAGTCCTTATTGGTCTTCTGTCTGTGTATCCATTATTCTTTCTTTCTATCTATCTATCTATCTATCTATCTATCTATCTATATATCTATCTATCTAATCTATCTATCTATCTTTAAGTAATTTCTATGCCCAATGTGGGGCTTAAACTCTTGACCCCAAGATCAAGGTTTGCATGCTTTTCCATCTGAGCCAGACAGGTGTTCCTCTATCTATTTCTGAAAGTGGTGAATTGAAGTCTCTGTTATTGTAGAACTGTCTAGTTCTCCTTTCATTTCTGTTGTTTGCTGTATATATTTTGAGGTTCTGTTGTTTGGTTTATATATGTTTATAACTGTTATATCTTCTTGATGAATTGGCCCTTTTCTCAATATATAATGCCTTTCTTTAGGGTTTCTTTCAACAATTTTAAATTTGAAGTATTTTGTATGATATCATTATAGCTATCCCAGCTCTCTTTTGGTTATAATTTGCAAGGAATATCTTTTTCTTTCTTTTCACTTTCAACATATTTATATCTTTGGATCTAAATGTATATATAGCATGTATCTGGATAAAACTTTAAAAAAGCTATTATAATTACTGATAAGGGAAGATTTCTGTGATTTTGCTATTTGTTTTTTCTATGTCATACTTCTTTTTTTTGTTCCTCATTTTTCCATTACTGCCTTTTTAAATGTTTAGTTGATTGTTTGTAGTGAACTTTTTTGATTGCATTCTCATTTACTTTTGTATATATTCCATAGATATATTCTTTGTAATTACATGGGGATTATACTTATCACCTGAATTTGTAACAGGGTATTTTAAAGCTCTGCTGTTATATAGCTTTGTCCTCCCTCCTTTATGTTGCTCTTGTCACAGATACCATCTTTATATATTGTGTGCCTAGTAGCATAGGTTTATAATTATTTTTTATGTATTTGTCTTTTAAATCCTGTAGGAAATAACAAGTGGACTTAAAAATGAAAAGTATAATAACAGCTTTTATATTTGTCCATGTATTTATCTTATCAGGCATCTTTATTTCTTCATATGGTTCCTTGTTACTGTCTAATGTCCTGTCATTTCAATCTGAAGGACCCCTTGACATTCTTGTAGGGCGGGTATAATAGTACTGAATTCTCTCAGGTTTCATTTATCTGGCAACATCTTGGTTTCTCTCTTAGTTTTGAAAGATGATTTTGTTTGATTTAGAATTATTGGTTGAAAAAATTTAAATTTCAGCAGTTTAAATATGTCATCCCATTATCTCTGGCTTCATTGGTCTCTCATGGAAATTGTCTGTTAATCTTATTGAGGGTCTCTTGTATGTGATGAGTCGCTTGTCTCTTGCTAATTCCAAGATTCTGTCTTTGTCTTTGTTTTTCGACAGTTTGATTCTAATGTGACTCACTGTGGGTCCTTTTGAGTTTATTCTACTTGGGAGTTTTTTGAGCTTTTGGATTTTTGGATTTGTAGATTCATGAGTTTCATCAAATCGGAGAGTTTTTAGTTATTATTTCTTCAAATATTCTTTCTGCCTATTCTCTCTTCTCTTCTGGGATTCCTACAGTACATGTGGCTCTGCTTGATGGTGTCTCACAGGTCTCTTAGACACTTCTTTTCTTTTTTCTTTTTTACTTTCTTTTCTTTCTCCCCTGCTCTTTAGACTTGATAATATCAGTAGTCCTGTCTTGAAGTGTGCTAATTTTATTTCTGCCTGCCCAAATCTGCTGTTGAACCCTATAGTGAATCTCAATTATTTTAGCTCATGACTTTCTGGATGTCTCAACTGAGTGTCAGGAATATTAATGTGTTATTTACATGTGTTGGTGAAATTTCATTCACTTTGGCAGGGCCATAACACCAATTTCCCTTAGCACTTTTGCTCTCAACCCAATAGCAGCTCCTATTGGCAAGCCTCAGGTACTCTCTTCCTATACATGTATAGCTTAGCTGTCAGCTACAGATTTACAAGGAAACCCTTCCTTGACCTACTGGGCTCCGTATCTGCACATCTTTCTTCTATTCAAAGCCCTCATTCTTAGATTGAAGCTGCATTAGCTGCTCTAAACTCTGACCCCTGCTTCCTCATCTTACTGGTACTGTCATACTCTATTTGGACTATAGCTCTATGAAACATGATTGGAAAATTGTCCTCAATAAGAGAGATGGATGGTTGAATGATTGTGTAGCTGACCTTATGAGTTTTCCTTCTCTCAGGTATCAGTCTTACGCTGCCTGCTGTCCCTGCCTGAATAATTGTCATATATGTATTGTAGTTTTATAGTTGTTTATGATGGGAGGGCTAGAGTGCTATTAACTACTCCATCACAGTTACAGGCAGAAGTTTTTCTCTTTCTTTCTCGTTGAAGTGGATTATGTGTTGTCAAAGATGTTGAGACAGATGTCAGGCAGAGCCAGCCACTTTCTCTGAACCTTTGCCTTTGTCAGGTCTCAATGAACAATAGGGCAATCACTTGTTCAGCTCTGCAAGTACACAGATATGATGTCTTACACCCCCCAAATCCTTAGCATACTCCAAATAAAGGGACTTCTACTACATGAGCACTAATGGCAAGATTCTCTTGGATCCTGGAAGTCATTCACCTTATTGCAGACAAATAATGTGTTCATTTCTCATTAAAAATGCAGTTCTTCCTGTATTGCCCTTTGGTAGCAAGGAAGTTAAGTTTGCCCTATTGCTTGGTTGCGGGTGGATGGGACCATAACACTTTCAAAGGTCTTTTTGGCTTCCTTGCTGCTGTGATTAGCACATGGGCCAGACTCCTAGCTTTGGGCCTGCAGGCAGAAAGCCATATAGTAAAGCATGTTCCAGCAGAGGAGGACACACAAGGGATGTCTTTCAGCCCATTAGAAAGGAGGCATAGCCAAGTCAAACACCAAAACTGAGACATGCTACATCTACAAAGAAACATGGAGCTTGGCATCTCACACAGCTCCAGGAGCCCACAGGCAACTCATTCATTAAAGAGACATTTAATGATTGCCCTATACTGAGCCAGGCCCTATATTGGGTTCTGTATATAGACTGTGAGGGGAAGATTCATCAAGGATATGATGCTAAAGTTGGATTCTGGAGTCAAATCCTGGTTCCAAGGAAAATTGAGGAAAAAAATTGCACTGAGCTCATCTTTTCCATATTTCTATTTGAATAAAAGAACATACAATCTGGATTTATTTTTTGCAAAAGGACTCAGAGATTTCATTTTGGAGGCTGAAGCACTGGTTGGAGGGCAACCTCTAACCTTATCTAACCCACACATATGCTCTTACAGTAGGTCTCAAGAGCCCACTCCTGGGTGTGTTTCCACAGCTGAGGACATGAATAGTATGGCCTTTCTGGAGCACTGAAGACTTTCTTTTTCCAAGAAGTAGATGTCCAAACTTGAGGTGGCTCACTCCACATTGTAAGATTAGGTGTGGACCTTTGAACTCCTTCCCTGGGTTACTCCTGAGACTGCCCTCCTGGCACGTTCAGTTTGTGGGTGGGTTTCTGGTAGGCAGAAAAGGGAAATTTCTATTTTAGGTGCCATGGACCTCTCTGGAGTAGGGACACTGCTGGCCAGGCTGAACATTTATAGGTCTGTATGTTCTTTGTATAAGTGAACCCACTACCTTCAAGTAAAGTCTTACATTCTCTCTGAAAATTTAGTTTCTATTAAAGGGAGGTCCCTGCAGGACCTAATGGTCCCAACACTCCAGAGATTTCCTGGGTTTCCAAAGATGATTTCAGGGCTTTCATTTTAATTAGGTTTACAAATATATCTCTGACTTCTTTTCTCAGTCAAGTTCTTGTGAGCCCTCTGGCCTGGGGGGCCTGGAGTCTTGGAATAAGGGAATAAGGGCTGTCTTGCCTGCTCGGTATCATTTTGGGGTTCTTGTGGCCACATTGGTAGATGAAGCCTCCAGTTCCAGACCATATGCTTCCATAATGCCCTCATCCATTCCTTCTCCAGTTTTCCCATCCTCTCCCTCTGCCTGTCCTCCCAAGTTCTACAGCACTTTCCACATTTATCTGCTGTTGCTGGCATCCCTTCCATGGGCAGGCACGGATTCTTTGCAGAAACAGCCTATTTTGGGGGGTCTGGGGAAAATCTATGATATGATGGTCAGAATTATGATGGAAATTTATTGACTTAAAAATAAAATAAAAACAATTCGGTCTGGAAGAGACACCTTAGAAGAGGTGGTCTAAATGGAAATCCGTGGTATGCTGTGTTTTGTGGTTGGAATGGGATTGTAGTTTCAGGAGGCTGGAGCCTACTCTGAGAAGCAGAGGAAACTGAGTCACCATCACTAAAGGTTGGCAGAAACATGAGCTGGGACATTCCCAGGTGATGGTTACAAGCCTGCTTTTTCCCTCCTCTCATGAGAGTGGGTGTGAATGCCAGTCAAGAAAGCGGATACTGTGCTATCAGGCTGCTCTGTTGTACAAAACAAGTAAAGCATTTGGTGATACTAACCAGGGCCCACCTGGGAGTAATGGAACCCAGGCTTAGGAAAGGTGCTTGGGACTCTAGGAATGCACCAGGGTGGGTGGGGGAGGGGGCAGGGGAAGATGGAGAAAGGGGAATTCACAATTTCTTGTGACTTAAGTGAAGAACAACAAGCAATTTCCCCCTAAGAGCTGCACCCCCCACCCCATAGATAGATAGATAGATAGATAGATAGATAGATAGATAAGGAAAGTATGTGAGACGTGAGCCAGTATTGGCCAAATGTATCCATTGCGTTCTGATAGGCTAGGCTTGAGGAAAGAGTTTTCATGATGCATAAACCACTCTAAGCCCTAATGAGTCTGATTCCTCCCTTCTGGCTCTCCTGGCATAGTGAGAGGAGGCTTTTGTATAATTGGCCCTTGAAACATTATTACAATCACTTTGCGGCCTCCCTTCAGCTTATTTTTAATTACAAGGTCTATTGCATTGTTAAATTATTAACTGTGACAATTACTTATCTTGGCATTTTCTTATCTTGATGAAAATGAAAACAGCAAGGTCGTGTTAGCTCACTTGAGGTTTTGGTCGGCCACAGGCTTCAATTAAGCTGGGCCGGCTAGGCAAATGTTTGCAGTGTGCGGATGGGGCTCGTTGGCGGAGAGGCTGTTAGTGGGATCTGGGCGGCGAGGACCTGGGCTGCAGAGGTGCTCGTTCCTGGGCAGCTGGGACCAGGCCTTCTGTGGAAGTAGGAAGTGTTCTTGCAGGTCAGTGATTGGGGCTGCCTGCTGCGTCTGTCCCTCTAACCTCGAGGAGGGGACCCTGTGCACAGGGCTCACACTTTAAGAAGCTATCCTTCCAGGATCCCTGGGTGGCTTAGCGGTTTAGTGCCTGCCTTTGGCCCAGGGCCTGTCCTGGAGTCTTAGGATCGAGTCCCACGTCGGGCTCCCTGCACAGAACCTGCTTCTCCCTCTGCTTGTGTCTCTGCCTCTCTCTCTCTCTCTGTCTCTCATGAATAAATAAATAAAAACTAAAAAAAAAAAAAAAAAAGAAGCTATCCTTCCTACCAGAGAGACAGACAGCTTGGGGCAGAGTCAGGAAGCAGAGTGCGTCTTTCTGCCTCCCCCGACAACACATGTCCCAGCTCTCCGCTAGCCATCGTCCCCTCGTCCCCTTTCTGCTTCTCTGTCAGCTGGAGGTCATTTAGACCACCTTTTCCCTACTCCTGTCAGCTGACCTCCTAGTGCTCTCTATATGGTCATACGGGCCATAGCGACAGCAACTAAGGGGCCGTGATGGTAACGGTAACATTTAGTGAATGCTTGCTGTATGCCTGGTGTCTTGTCCACAGCAGGCTCTTGGCAAATGGTCTCAAGCGCTGGCCGTGGCACTCATTGTCATGCTGCCTTCTGTCCAGCAGGGGGTAGTGTGACCACACTATAAAGGGGGGCTTTCCTCCACCGAGTTCTCCGGAAAAGTGAAACTTCAGAGCTTCTGCAGGTCCTGGAAGAATGCTACTGACTTTGACCGCGGGTTGAAGGCTCCCACAGACAACAGGGTGAAATGATGCACAGCTGTCATTCCTGCCTGTCCCCCAGCCTGGGGCACTTGGGGTCTATCAGTCTCAACCTCAGGTCATTCTGTGTTCAACCCCCAGTTTCTACTAATTCCACGGAGGGCAAAGCACATGAGGTTGGAGAAACAGCTTTGGCCTCAGTGGGCAGTGTTGATTCCATGGCAGGTCCTTGACCTTACTTCCTTAGAGACACACAGATGATTCACCAGAGAGCCACGTGGTAGGAATTAGAGATTGGGGGTGCACTGATGCCCAAATGTGTTATATACTTTAGTGTATGGCACCACAGTTGAAAGACTAGTTGGCCATTTGAGATACTTGCTTCAGTAGATAAATCCCCAGGGTGTCTAGCACTTAGGCAGAAGCCCTATGAAAAAGTCCTGTCTTCCCCATAGCCTGGGAACCAATTGTGACCATGGTGTCATTCTCAGAGGGGAAGGAGTGAGACCACAGTGGGATGTGGCTGGGTCAGCTCTGACCTCTCCTGCCCGTGGAGGGCCACGGTGAGAAGATGAGGCCTGAGCTGCTCTTACTCTGGGCAATCTCTGTTGACCTAGCTCCCTCTGTGGGCTTTTGCTTTGGGGAACAGGCAAGAGCTTCTGAGGAATGACTCCATGGACATTTCTGACAACTCAGGACTCTGAAAGCTGACTTTTTACTTGAGGAGGAATTTTCGGTGGCTGTGCCTAACAAAGATGGGTTAGGAGATCTCCTTGGTTAACTTCTCTGAGGGTTTGGATCCTGGGTCCTTCCACACAGCCCACATCTGAGGCTCTAGATCCAATGGACTTATAGATTGATGGGGCTGCCTGACCTCTGGGCTTGCAGAAGTGCTGTTGGTTCAGGTGTTCAAAGCAGCCCGAGTTATCTTTGTAGCTTCTCCAAATTCCACCACTATTTTCTAGGCCTCTGTGAAAAAAGATGCTAATTTACCACAGACTGCTAACTCCCCCACCCTCCTCCAGCCCACCTCTCCAGCTATCCACCTATGGGAGCCAGCACGAACAGAGCAGTCAGTGTACCAGCTGTCAAATGTCTGCAAGGTCAAGGTGATGCCCACATTCTGGGGCTTTTGCTCTCCACCAGCAGGCCTCACCCCGAATTCACTGTGCAAAGTTCTCAAGTTTAAGGAAGCTGTGTATCTGTGTGCATGCTCAGCTCCAGTCCATTTTGAGAGAGTTGCCTTTCAGTGTCAGAGTTGCAGCTGAGGAGGACATGTTCCTTGATTCCTGACCTGGTAGGTGGGTTGGGGCCATTTATACTCTGGTTTAAAATAATAACAGCAACAACAACCATAATGATGATGATGATGACTGGCTGTTCTGAGCACTTTAACACTAGAACACTAGCTATCTACTTTACAAGGATTATCCACTTTAATTTTTCGCAGGAACTCCAGGATGTACCTGCTATATGTGATATATATAATATTATATATAAATGTATATGTATAATGTATATATAATTACTATATATAATACCTCTGTTATATAAGGTGGAACCTGAAGTGTGGAGCGTTTAACTGAAAGGTCTTTCTGGGAGAAAGTCACTGAGCCAAGAGCTGGGAAGTGGCTGAGAGGGGGCTGGCTGAGGAGCAGAATACAAGCTTCAGATCTCTCTCCACCCCAGCTGCTTACACCCACCTGATGTGGAGCCACATGGGGCTTGGTAATTATAGTACGACCTAGATCCAGTGGCCAGCAGCCAAACTTCAGTCCCCACGATGGAGAGCCATGGTCTCTCATACAGTTTCCCAGACCTAAGCCAATTCACATTACCAGAAAACACATAGTTGAAGGGGATTCTTGGTCCCATTGAGGAAGAAATCTACAACAGTGCCGCACCATGTTTAAATGTACTGTAAATATGCTACTTCCCCTGTGGGGTCCATTGCCATTTACCAGAGTGAATGTAGATAAAGGAAATCTACAGTCCCTTTTGGGGCCACTTGAAACTGAATCTTAGTTTTTTTTCCAATTCCTGGGGACTCCAAATGCCACCATAATCTACCAAAAAAAAAAAAAAAATTAAAAAAAAAAAAAAGGTTTATGGTGGTCAGATGATAATTGGAGTTTTGAACAAACTTCATTTCACATTGAGTCCATGACCTTACTCTGTGATATTTCCTTAGTTTCTAAATGTATAATGGGATATACACTATGCAATCGGCACTATGCAATTGGCAGAATCATCACATTAGCTCCTTGAGCTGTGGAGTGAGAACTACTATGAACTTTGCCCTTCCTACAGTGATAGCCAAAAACAATGCTGTGTCCTCGGCAGGCGTGGGGGGCAAGGGGAGGATGTCAGAGACTAGCATGGAAAGGTCTTGAAAGGTGTAGAGGTAGTGGTTTCTATCTCATACCTTCTTAGCTCATCTCTTTGGCCTGTGCAGAAAGATGTGCGTCTTAGAAAATTATCATAAACCTAATTTATGTGGATTATCATAAACCTAATTAGTTGGTGATTCTAATTATAGTCACTTTTCTAGGTGTGGTAACTTTATTGGCACAAATCCACACAACTCCTGGCATCTAATATGTTAAGTTTTCAATCTGACAAATACTTTTGCTTTTACGCATCAGATACTGTAGCCAGGGCATCTTGGTGTGCTGTCTCAGGCTGTAATATAGACTGTAAGGATCTTGGTCATCTTCACATGCCACAGAACATCACACAGATCCACTGCATGGATGAGAGCCTGCTGATTGGACCTAATAAGGAGGAAGTAGAATCTTAGAAACCTTAGAGACACATACAAGCCAGAGGATGAGAGATTAACCCAAAGAAAATTCTCTGAAGTTTTTTGGAATCTGGCGATTTGGAGAATATGGGGATATTCCCTCCAAAGTGAAAGAAAAGTTGCTCCATCTTTCATCCCTTACCTTTAAAGAGGCACAATGCTTTGGGGCCTTTTTGGATTTTGGAAGCAATATGTACTACATTTTAGGATGCTGCTCTGACCTATTTATCAATTTATAAGGCTTAAAGTTTTGCCTAGAGTCCAGAGCAAGAGAAGACTCTGCGGGAGGTCCCAGCAGCAGTACAAGATGCTCTGACACGGAGCTTTAGGACTCAGCAGGTCAAATATACTTGAGGTTATCTATGGTAAATAATAATGCTGTGTGGAGACTCTACTAAGCCCTAATAGGAGAATCAGGGCATATACTCTTGGGGTTTTGAAGAAAAGCTGTGCTGCTGCTGCTGCTACTCCTTCTTCTTTTTTATTTTTATTTTTTTGCAGTTTTATCCTTTATATGACAATCAGCGATTAGTTCTCATCCACATTAACAGTCTGTAGATTTTTGAAAGTGGTGACAGGTATGTAGATAACAAGCGTGTAGAGCTTGTTTGGTGAATCTTCATCCTCGTTACGTTTTCTGGACAACTGCACACGGATACGGTATGGAACATTCCTTATTCCTTTGGCCCAGACAGCTTTGTTGAGCCTGGTGTCAATGCGCACATCTGGAGTTCCCATCTCCTTCATGGCAAATTTCCGGTCTCTTTGAGTGCCCGAGGGGCATGCTTCTTGAAACCCACTCCATGGATGTGTTTGTGAATGTTGATGGTGTATTCTCTGGTCACTACCTCGCTGATGGCAGAATGGCCCTTCTTCTTCTCGCCATCCTTCTTTGCAGGAGCCATTCCGCCGGGCCCTAGTTGGAAAAGCTTCTTCTTTTTTAAAGCAGACTCCATGCTCAGCATGGAGCCCAGTGTGGGGCTCGAACTCATGATCCCGAGATCAAGAGTTAGACACTCAACTGACTGAGCCACCAGCTGCCCCAAAAGCTGTGCTTTCTTATCCAAATAACTATTCTCTTCTTAAGAAACCACTCCTGGCTTCCTCTAGCTGGCCCTGGTAGACTAGATGCCTGAATAGGCAAACTGAGCTGCCCATCACACACTGGGTATTATTTGGCCCCCTTACCCAAGGTGGGGCTTGCATAGTAGTAAATCCCTCAGATAAGGATTCTCCCTCAAGAGAATTAGAGAGAACAAGTAAATTGCATGATAAGTAAGACATGAGTAAGTGAGTGCCACTTTTTTTTTTTTTTTAATGTCAGGAAAATTTTTATTTGATTGAAATGTTAATGAAAGATTCCACACATGTTGAGTGCCACTTTTTTTTTTTTTTAAGATTTTATTTATTTATTCATGAGAGACACAGAGAGAGAGAAACAGAGACATAGGCAGAGAGAGAAGCAGGCTCCCTGCAGGGAGCCCAGTGTGGGACTTGGTCTTGTGACTCTGGGATCATGCCCTGAGCAAAGGCAGATGCTCAACCACTAAGCCACCCAGGTGCCCCTAAGAGGTTAGAACTTAAGAACAACCCATGGCTGCCCACTTTCTCTGGACTCAGAGGTGGCCAGAAGTGTGAATCTACTCTAATTCATGGGTAATGGCTTAAAGTTTGGCTGGATGATCAGGGACTTGGAAAGAACAGGATCAGAAACTGGTGGCAGTCTGGATAAGAGGTACATGCATAGATCTCTCAGGAAGGGCACAGAGCATGAAGATTTTTGTGTCTCATGTGAATGCTTACCAAATTGCATCCACTGTGAGGAGGCTTTCGGTAATCAAGTGGACGTGATGACAAGTTCTGCAGAGGTAATCAACCTCTTTTGCCAGTGGTCCCAATGTTTGCTCAATGGGCCCATGAAAAAAGAGCCTGTGGTGGCAGGAATGGAGACTACACATGGACTCCAAACCTGGACTGCTCCAAGGCTGATCTGTTTATCATCACCACTGCTGAGTGCTTAACCTGACAGCAATAGAGACCAATGCTAAGCCCCTGCTTATAGCATCATTCCTTGGAATATTTGACTCCTTCCATCATGGTGAGGACAATAATTGGTTCTCTCTGGAACACTCATGTATTCTGGATATGGATTTGCCTTCCCTGCCTTCTGTCAGTACCAGAATTCACGTATTATGGGATGCCTTATTTACCATTAAGGTACTCCTCCAACATTGCTTCATAGTAAGGAACTCATTTCATTGTAAAAGAAGCACAGCAATGGATGCATGCCCATGAAATTCACTGGTCTTATCATGTGCCCCATTAGCTGGCCTGATAATGGATTGAACCATGTCAAATTGCCAACGTTCAACTGTTTTAGACTCATAAAATTAGCAAATTTCAATGATTCAACTCAACACAACAGTGGAATGACTTTTTGAATATTCATGTATGGCACCAATTGGGAGACAACATCCCCAAAGAATGGCGATCTGTCTTATTGGATGCAGTATACTACAGTCAGAATTCAGGGATCTGGGAACTAAGAGGGTGAATGTGGGAACTGCTCCTTTTACTACTCTACCCAATAATCCACTGAAATGATTTTTGCCTCATGGTCCTGCAACTTTGGGCTCAGCTTGTCTTTTAGTCTTGATTTCTGAGGGAGGAATGTTTTCACTGGGAAACAAAACAATGACACTGTGGAACTGGAAGTTGGGATTGCCACCTGGCCACTTTGGGCTTCTCATGGAACTGAGCCAATGAGTAAACTCTCAGAAGGAGTTTACTCTCCTGGTTGGGAGGATGGATCCCAATTACCAATAAATTCATTGTTTTGCTTAAGTCAGTTCAAGTTAGTTTTCTGTCCTTTGTGATAAAGATATACCATAGGAGCTCAATAAATACTGAATTACAAATTAGTTTCTCTTCTATCTCTTTGGGTTGCTCCATAGTTGGGTCACAGAATAGCTTATGTAATTCATTCCTTTTTTCTTACTGGAGGCCTCCTTTCTTGACCACACCTGGAAAGGCAGGTGGGATGACAGCGCCACCTGAACAAAGCAGCAGAGAAGGAAACCAAACTTTTGGTTGTCATTTAAAACATGAAAAATGAGAAAAATAGCAATTTATATTTCCTTCCTCTCCCAGAGCACTGCGTGAAGTGTCTGAAAGCTTCTGCAGTACAGAGTTTGGAACTGCTTCTTTACCTCACACCTTTGATGAGCAATAGCTTGAGGTCTGAGGCAGGGCTCTAAAAGAAGTTGACATTTTTTCCCTTTTCACCTTGTTACAATGTCCAGTGATGCCTGTTTAATGGGGCCAGAAATGAGGTCCCACGTGTCTACATCAGGGCTTTGAGAATCTTATCTGGTGGTACAACTTTTACTCAAAATTAACGCATTGCGTGGTTAAGGGGATGAATAAACTCATTAAGGGAGCTAGCCGATGTCCTCATTGTCACCTAACAGCATTCATTGTGTGTGTGCTTAGAATAATGTCTTTCCTACAAGCCAAATGGGAAAATGCTCTAATGTATTTCCCTGAATTTGGCCTGCCACTATTGTAAATTACCTTGCTTAATGGACTTTGGGATTCTGTTATCTATTTGGAAACTTCTGAGCTCCTGGAGAACCAAATCAAGTGCTTTAGTCCCTAGCAAGGGAAGGCAGGCTTAGAAGATTTACAACTCTGTGAACATCATTATTGATGTCTGTTGTGTTTTGCAAACAACTTTCCTGTGAAATAAGTACTTATGATGAGGCCACAGGCACTTTTTTTTTTTTTGATAAGTCACCCTGAAATAATGACTACTAGGACCCATAAATCCCCTCTGGTAATCAACAGGCCAGGAAGGTATCTGACAATGATCCCACCCCACCCCCACTCTAGCTGCATGTGGGAACCCTGCCAAGGCCCTCAGCAACCTTCTGGTCATTTACCAAGAGCAGCTAAAGTGATCACTACCACTGTCACCACTACCACCACCACCACCACCACCACCACCACCACCACCACCACCACCGTAGCCACAGATGTAGAGCACTTTACAGCTGATGGAAGCATTCATAGGCCTTATCTCGCCTCAGGAGATGTGGGACCTGAGGTCCAGAGAGGTCAGCCAGGAGTGAGGGCAGGAACTAGGGTAGAACTTGGGCATCCTGACTTGCTCTTACTGTCTTTACTCTTTATACTGGGGTGGTTAAGTTTATGAGTCAGCTTGACTGGGCCATGGGTGTCCAGATATTGGGTCAAACATTACTGTGGGTTTCTGTGAGGGTATATTTAGATAAGAGAAACATTTAAATCGGTGGACTGAGTAAAGCAGAATGCCCTCCCTAATGTAGATGGGCCTCATCCAATCCTTTGCAGGTCTGATTGGAGCAAAGCCCAGCCCTCCAATGAGTAAGAGAATTCTCTGGCCTGATGACCTTTGAACTGGGACATCAGCTCTACAGATTTTGGATTTGCCAGACTCCATACTCATGTAAGCCAATTCCTTACCATAAATCTCCATATATATATCTATCATATATACATATACCTTCTATTGATTCTGTTTCTCTGGAGAATTCTAATATGACTACTTCCTCCTCATGGAGTGATATAACGTGCCCTGACTGCTGGTCCTTGAGCCGGAGCACAGGCCTGAGCTTGGGGATATGAAAAGGTTAAAACTGGTTGTGACAGTAAAGGTGTAAAAGAATTATTTTTAATTGTGACAGAATGCATATAACATAGAATTTACCATCTTGACCATTTCTGAGTGTACAGTTTATCAGTGCCAACTATGCTCACAGTATTGCATAAAGTTCTCATTAAAATTGGGCTAGATAGAACTTTTTAGTACCCAAAGATGAGATCATCCTTACCGCGAGCAGTGACCCTCACAACTTCTGGATTTGCCCGAGATGGCTCCGAGCGACAGGGAAGGAGAGCCAATAGAATGTGTTTGCAAGCAGGAGTGAGAGAAAAATTAAAAATCAAGCTACTGCCCATTTGTCTCTGTGGAGCAGGGGCCTTTCTTTAAGCCAGGATCAGAGCCAGTTGCAAGGCTGTGACAGCATCAAGGGGAGGAGGAGGCAGAAACAAAAGGGAAGCTTGGAGGAAGGGGGGAGGGGTGCATCTGAGCCGAATGTGGAAGAGTGGCAGGATTCGAACACTTGAAGATGGGTGGGGATGAGGGGGACTCAAGGCAGAGAGCTGTGTGACTGAGGGCCAGTATCAGCATGTACACCTGCGTCCCTGCAGTCATGTGTCCTTGGGCCACAACCCTTTCAGTGCCACGTTCCCACCAGGCTCTGCGCCCTGAGCCTGGGGCCCCTAGAGGCTCTGCCGTTCTGGAGGAGCCCCACCCCAACCCCAATTCCCCTCGAGCTTCTAATCCACAACCAAGAAGCAGCATTTTATAAATAGCCGTGTTGACAAAACTTAAATATAGCACCCCTGGGAACTTAATTACCCAGTGGCAGCGCTATAAGGACCATCCGGGCTGTGACTGGTGGTACTGGCGGTGCAGGGAGGGGCAGGGGGTCTGAAGTGTGGCCAGTCAGCCCTGCCTCCAGGTCCTCTGCCCCCCACAACCTGAGCATTTCTACCAGGACTGGCCTGAAGGGGTGGGGTGGGACCTCACTAGGAGCAGGCCTAGCTAGACACCCATCCCTCGTCTGATCAGAGAGACACCTTGGGGTTCTCTGTCCTGGCAGACTTCTTCTCAGAGACTGCAAGATAGCAGAGGCCACCACTGGGGCCATCTGGGGAGCAGCCAGCTTCCAGGCTTAGGCCTGGGACCTGCCCAGAGGACTCACCCGAGCAGCTCAGTCCCAGGAAGTGGACTGCATCTCAGGCCTGGGGGGTCTGGCTCCAGCCTGTTCGCAGAGCCCCTACTCCCTACTGTGCTTTCCACACTGTGGCCACAGGTGCCTTCTTCGGGGACCCCACAAGCAGCAAGCCCAGACTCCACACAGCACCCATCTCCCTGCCCAGAGCCCTCTCCTCTTCTTGCTTTCTCCATGTTCCAACATAAATTCTTTCCCTGAGCAGTGCTCCCTTGTCCTGGCTAAGGGTGCGACCCCTGATGTATGCTCGTGAGGCACTATGTTTGTCCTGGGTACCTAAGATTCCAGTAGTTACTAAGCACTCAGTGCACTGTTGGCTGAATATTTGCCACCTTTGTGAGACTGCAAGCTCGCAAGGATGTGGCTTGTTCCTCCCTGTACTCCCAGCTCCTAGCACGGGGCTTGGCACTCAAGGGGTGTGCAGTGAATGTGCAATAAATGGCAGATAGAATATTTAGCAGAGCTCACACTTCTCTAGAACCAGAAGCAGCCACATCCCAACAGCTGAGACCTCTCTCCACCTCCCTGGAAACATCTGGTCACCTCAACAGCTGAGTCCAGCTGAAGTCAATGGGAGAGCCATCTGGATCTCCCTGAGGCCAGCAAGTACTGAAGACATAGATCTGGGAATGCTGGGGTGAGGTCTTGGCCAGCAAGGGGTGTGGTGGCAGCAGGGCAGTGGATGCATCATTGGTACATGCCATTGTGTGTGTCACCCAAGTGTTCCGGAGGGGACAGGGAGGTTGCCTGGTCAAGGCAGGCTGTGTATGGAGGTGGGGAGAGGGGAGGCTGTCTAGACTTCAGGAGGGGATGCTTGAAGCTCTGGGGTACATCAGGAGATGCAGAGTTGAGGCCACAGGGAAGACACAGAGATGGATTTGAGTTCTCACACGTGGAGCCTTTCCAGATAAGGCCAGGCTCTGCTGACCACACTGGCAGCTCCGTGACATGGTAATGTAGACCAGCTGCTGGAGAGGTGGACGTCTGGCACACCTGGGCAGGCCATGACCCAGCAAATCCTGGGGGCAAGGAAGAGGATTAGCCAGCAGGGAACAGTGGGTCCCCCCAGGGCCGGAAGTCTCCGCAGCTTACAGGGCTGCGATGTTGGAGAAGAGGAGGGCAGAGGGGAGAAGGACATGGGTGAGAGACACCCTGACCTCATGGCGACAGGGACAGGCCCTGGTCAGGGACACGCAGCCCCAGAACCACTCCTGGCGAGGCAGGACTCAGCCTGGTGCCAGGGCAGGGAGCCCCCTGGCCTAAACTTCACATTCATGATCACCTCTTCACATTTAGACTTCAGGAATTATTCCAAGTGAGGTTTTAATGTTAAAAGAAGTAATTTGTTAAATGTAAGCATTTAAAACATGCCAGAGGTTTTATAGCTGTATCTTGGCATGTCTTTGGTCTTTAATCTACCAAAGGCCTAGAAAAGTGGAAGTGGTCCAGACAGACCTGCTGGCTGTGGGCGGCCTGGCTGAGACACAGGGACACAGCCCTGGCTGGGGGAGCCCCAGACCCCGTCCTGCCCTGCACACAGTTGCTTGGTGTCTCCCCTTTTGGATATAGCTCTACCCAGGCCACCAGCTTTCCCCTTGAGAGAACCCAGGATGTTTTCATTGCCTCTTATTCACCCCATTGGTGACAGAGGGGTTCCCACCCTACAACGATGGCCACACACACAGCATCTGACACTGGACAGCAATTTGTCATATAGACACAAAGCCTGGGGAAGGAAGACATAGCACACCATGCAGGGCCACGTGGGGATTGAGTACATGGGGACATGAAAACAGAGTACACAACCAGAGTTTGAGAGAGGCAGGCTTTATAGTATCCACAGGATGAGGTGGCCCCCTTCCTGGGGGAGGATGTGATTGTCTTGTATGTAGTAGTACGCCTGAATTCTAGCTCCTGCCTCGAGTGCATGGTGAGGGACACAGGCCAAGACTGAACAGACAGCAGTGTGTTCAGGGAGCTCAGTGGGAGCTTGGGAGGGGTTTGTGGGAGGCTGTGTGGGCCCAGGAGGTCACCCAAGAGTTCACCCAGGAAGACAAATGAAAGTTCTCCTCTTGCTGACATATTACTGTGGTACTTCTTGAAGCTGCCCCTGCTGTGTTTAAACCAAGTCAGATTTGTTTCCAGAATGGGATGGCCCCATTTTTCTGGCCCGATGGAGAAAGCACATATGTTGGGGTATCCTTGGGTCAGGGGTCTTAAGGCTAGAAGCCCAGCCACTAGGAGGTCAGCTGACTCTGGTAGGTATAGACTCAGGCTCCTGAGAGGCAGGAAGCCCCACAGAGTGTTCTCTGTTCCCCTCTGCTTCTCCCGCCCTGAAGTTCTTGATCCAGGCTCACAGGATGGCCCTGGGGACCCGTGGGCCAGATGGAGACGTGTAACCCCAGGGTCACACATTCCATGTGTCCACCATTTTGCCTTGTGATCAGGATTGTTGTGTCCACTTTTGACTCTGACAAGTCAGCTCCTCCCAGTGGACCATCACTCCAGCAGCCTCCATACATCGCACCCCAGGCCTCCCTGCTCGTTCATGCCCTCTGCCAGATGCAAAGACTCACCCTTGCTTCCTGGAACTCACACTAACACTCTTCTGTCCTCCATAGACCTATAAATTCCTTATACTTTCCTGAATTGTGTGTGTGTGTGGTGTTTTTCCTGAATTGTGTTTAAAAACACATGATGCATTTTCTTAGGATATGAATCTTGCTGAAAAAAACTTCACTGATTTTGCTCTCACTGAAAAACTTGAGGCACTTTTTTTTATTGTTATAAGTTTTATTTTGCAGAGATTGAGGTATCTTGACCATTTGCTCGAAACGGAAAAAGAAAATCCTAAAACTCATTGGCATTGCTTTTTCAACAGACTAGGGACTACTGGACTATGAGGTTATGGTCAAGTCTCCTATGGAGGCACTTCTTTTATTTTTTTTAAGATTTTGTTTATTTGAGAGAGAGAGACAGGAAGCATGAGAGAGAGGGAGGGAGTGAGAGAGAGAGCACAAGCAGGGAGGAGAGGGAGAAGGAGAGGGAAAGGCAGATTCCCCGCTGAGCACAGAGCCTGACACTGGACTAGAGGCTAATCCATATAATCTCGCATCCATTTCTTTTGGGGACTCTGGTCTATCCTCCAGGCATCTATGTCCACCACAGAATTTGGTTACTTGGAGTATGCCCAGTCTCGGTTCCAGTTCTACTTCCAGCAGAAAGGACAGCTGAGTGGTTTCCATCCCTCATTCTGACTCTCCAGCCCCCAACTCCTCAGATTGCTCCTGGAGCCTCCAGGGCAGGACCTTGGAGGGAGGGGCAAAGAGCAGGAGGCTCTGGGGTTGGGGCTGAGCCCTGGAGTGAGCCTGGGGTTGAAGACTCGACCTCTCCCTGGGCAGGGACTTGGTGGGATAGAATCCCTGGGCTGTGTACCTTAAGAGAACAAACAAGCTGCTTCCTTCAAAAAAAAAGTCAGGGACACCTGGGTGGCTCAGCGGTTGAGCATCTGCCTTTGGCTCAGGGTGTGACCCTGGAGTCCTGGGATGGAGTCCCATGTCGGGCTCCCTGCATGGAGCCTGCTTCTCCCTCTGCCTGTGTCTCTGCCTCTCTCTCTCTTTCTCTCATTCTCTCCCCATGTGAATAGATAAATAAAACCTTTAAAAAACAAAAACAAAACAAAAGGCAGCTGCCCAACCGAATAAGCCATGGAGTTGCCTTGGGGCACTTCTAAACGTGGGAAGGGGCAGATTTGCAGGTTTCACAAGCAACAGAGACCAGTGTCCCAGGCCTAGATGGTCCCGAAGAACTGGGGGACCCCAGGGAGAATGGCTGATTGGTTTGGCAGAGGTCCACCCTCGATGCCAAATTGGAATGGCCAGGCAAGACTGAAATGATAGGATCCTTCTTGAATATTCTACTCTGTACAGGACCCCCACCCCCACCCCAAAGAATATTGCATGACTCTAGGAAGGGAAAGAGACCTTCCTAAAATCTAACAGATACTGGGTTTCCCATCAACTTAGGGGAGTGGCCTGTTCACTTTTTTTTAAAGAAGTAATTTGCCTTAGAAAATTTGGAAACTGTGGAAAAGTACAAAGACAACCAGCCTTACCCAGAACTGCAGCGCCTGGCGGTAAGTGCTGTTGCCATTTCGGCGCCGTTCCTCCCAGTCGTATTTCCTACCCTTTTAGATGTGGGTATGTCCAGTTCTCAGGACAGGGATTCCATGGGGAGAATTTCACTTGCTTCTTTTGATTTAACAGCTGCACGATACTCTACTCTGTGGATCTCTAATCATATAACCACTTCTCCTATTTTGGGTTTTTTGGGTTCTTTCCAGGTTTTTTGTTTTTGTTTTTTGTTTTTTTTTGCTATTATTAGTAATGCTGCAGTAAATATCCTGGCATGTAAATCTTTATGTATGTCATTGATCAATTGATTTGTCAAATGTCACCCTGCAAAGACCCCTGCTTGGGAGTAAAGGAGGGTCTCCTGATCTAGAGGTCCAAAGCCAGAGGCACATGCCCATTTCCAGAAACCTTCCCCCTAACTTTTTAAAAAAAATTTTTAGCGGCCAAAAGGTCCTTTATTGGGGCTCATGTGGCAAGCAGGAATCCGTCTTGTCCTATAACCTCTCTTCATCCCACTTCAGTAACTTCTAGGTCACTAGACTGGAAGCTAGCTATGCCTAATCTGGGCAGAGCTCTGGAGACTTTGAAGGGAGAGGGGACAGGAGACAGAAATGGAGGGTGAATGGAAAACCATTCTGGTAGCATTCCCTAGCCTCTCCCATAGACTTGCAAGATAGACCATTTTCTTGCCTCCAGTTGACAGATGAGGAGACTGAGGCACGGATAGAGACAGATTAATTGCCCGAGGCCACTGAGTGAGTAGATGGCATTGCTGGAACCTAAAAACAAGACAAACCGAGTACCCCTCCCCAGTCCACCCATGCAGTGCAGAGAGGGGCTCTGATGTGAATGCAGATGGATGGTCTCTAGCGGGGGGCAGGGAGGGGGGGCTCCCGCGCCCACCCAGCCCCGCCTCCTTCATTTTCTCCGCTTTGTTTCACACACCCCATCTTTCCAGTGGGTGTTCAGAAAGCTCCCAATTCAGGACTGTTGCGCCTGACACTTCCTCTGCATTCGTTTAGCTCAAAGCTGCTGTCCACCTCCACCTACCACATCAGAAACTGTGAGGAGGAAACTTGAGAATGCCACTGGAGCAGGAACGTCACGCTTTCCAGTGGGGGACCTGCTGTGACTCACCATTGGGCTGTGGGCCTCTGGAAACATTCCTCGGGGTGAGGGGGTCAGTGTGGCCAGAGAAGCTTTGGGAGCCCAAGGCCCTGTCCGAGCCACTCCTGGAAGAGAGGACACCCTAGGCCTCCACGGCCTCCTCTGCGGATGCTCAGAGGGAAGAGATCCAGACTGCCTGCAGCCCCCGCAAGTCCTCAGGGGCCATCACACACCCTGGGCTCTCCCCAACCCCAGGATCCTGCCAAGCTCCAGGGCCACCTTTCCAGAATGTTCTTCCTGCCAAAGCCCAAGGCACTGATGAAGAAAAAGCAATGTGCATGGAGAATGTTGTGCTCCCCCCTCAAAGGATAAGTTAAAGTCCTAATCGCTGGTGCTTCAGAATGTGATGTTATTTGGAAATACTCAGCAGATGTAATTAGTTAAGATGGATTAAGGCGGGCCCTCAAGCCAAAGACTGTGTCCTTATAAGAAGGCTGTGTGGAGACACACAGAGAAAATGTCCGTGTGACAAGGGAGACCAGAGGATGGAGTGATGTAGCTGTGAACCAAGGGAATGCCAAGGATTTGTGGTAACGGTCAGAAGCTAGAGCGAGGGAGGAAGGATCCTCCCCTAAGGATTCTAGACTGAGTGAGACCCTGTCAACACCTCGATTTTGGACGTCTAACCTTCAGAAGAGAGAGAGAACAAACTCCTGTTGTTTTAAGCCATCCTATTCATGGTCATTGGTCATGGCAGCTCTAGGACACTGACTAGAGGGTGAGTTGGGGTGCTGGCCCCCCTGAAGCACTCCCATTCCTAGAGGCTGAGAAGGCATCCATAAGAGAGGAAGTAAGTGTTTTCAGAGCATGGCTCCTGAACTCGCCCTCTTGGCAAACTTACTGTTCTCTCCTGGGGCTCTCCCCAGCTCTTCAGAGTTTCTGACGCACCTGGGGCCTAGTGGTGCACATCTGACATCCAAGGACTGGTCTGGTAGGGAAGTTTTGTTTGTGAGGGGATCCATCCTGAGACTGGACTTTGTATGTCCAAACCTGAGACTATAAAGAAAGTTTCTTTAAATCACCTTAAAAAGTTTCTGACTAAAGGGGTGCCTGGGTGGCTCACTTGGTTAAGCATCTGATCTTGGTTTCCAATCAGGTCATGATCTCAGCATTGTGGGATCAAGCCCTGCCTTCGGCTCCCTGCTCAGCACAGAGTCCACTTAAGACCCTCTCTCTGCGTCTCCACCCACCCCTAAAATAAATAAATAAGTCTTTTTTTTTTTTTAAAAAGAAAGTTCCTGACTAGAATTTTAAGTCTTTTTTTATCAGTACAAGGGACCCTATATCGCTCTCTACTGTCCCTACCCCTCACCTTTTTGTCTTTTAGCCAGAAGGTAAAAGTAGTTAGCTCATGGTCACTGCTGCATGGAGGAGCTACCTGATTCTCCCATTGTCTCTCCTCACTCTCAACGGGAACTGCTGGCTGGGGAGGGAAGCCCTGGTCATTTGTACTGACGGGAAGCAAACCTGAGCCAAGAGCAGCCGTGCCCAGAATGAGCGTTAAGGCAAATGTGACGCGGGCAGAAGTTTCCCTTTCCTGAAGCCAGCCACCAACGTGGATGGTGTGGCATGGGGTAATAGCTCTCATCTTCCCCTCCTTTCTTTTGTGATTTGTCATTGCTTGAAGGTCCTTCATCCCCTCCCTCCTTAGAGTTCAGATGTTATTGGCACCGATCCCCCATTTACATACGTGGATGGTTGTTTATCACGTCTGGCTGCTCTGAACTCTAGGTTCCAGGAGGGCAGGCTGTCCCCAGGCCTAGAGCTTGTCCAGCACATAGAGGGTGCTCAGAAGAACTTTATTGAAACAATAAGTAAGTTAGAAGAAGAGTATTGTTTTACAGAGACACATACTAACTGTGAGCTCAAATCCATGTGGAAGGGGGACAGGGAGGGCACAAACCCTTTTCTTCAAATGAAAAGAACAATAACTGATACCGTATACTTATACTGCCTTTAACTTCCTCAAAGCACCGTAATATGGTATATAATGTATATATAATATATATATAATGTGGGTAGAGAGGGTGTTATGATCACCGTGTCACTAATGGGCAAAGTGAAGTCTGTGTGGGGTGAAATGACTGGGTTGGGCAGGACGGGGCAGGAACCCAGCTCTCCCTCCTGGGAGTCTGTGCCTGGTAGCTGGGAGCCGTGAGGAGGGTTAAAACAGTACTTACTAATTTTGACATTGAAACAGAAAACAGCTGGCTCATCTAGTATTTTCTAAAATATGTCCTAAGAACGTGAGGCCCTCCAGAGGCTTTGTGAATCTGCAAACTCTGGTCGGATTCACAGAGGATGTAAGGGAGTATGTCACACACATCTCTTAGAAGCTCTGGTAAGTCCTGCGCTAAAGGGCCCATTTAACCTCCAACACTGTGTTTCCCTATGATTTTGGGCCGTAGAAGCCTCCCTCACTCCCTCTTCTTTCCTTTCCTTTCTAGTAGTAAATAACATCCTGCGGCGGATACCTTGTACACTGTCAATTCTTTGGTTTTTCCTTAGAAGAAGTGCCCTTTTCAGAGGATCACATAAAGGGGAGGAGGGCACGGGGCAGAAACCTCATGTCTAGAGCCCCAGACAAGGCCAGTCCTCCTGGGCTCTTGTACCTGGGGATCCTCTTGGGAAGGGCTGTCCCGGGGAGGGCGGGGACTTGGGGCGGAGCTGCGATCCTGGGCAGCAGAGGAAAGAGCGGACTCCTGTGGTGGCAGCTGCCTTCCTGAAGTCGAGTGGAGCAGTCTGTGGTTAATTATTTGCTTCTCCTGAGGAGCACTGCGTACCCCAACCTGTGGCTCCCTGGGCCTGATTGCATGACTCCTCTCCATGCAGATTCATCTCAAACTTGTTTGATGCTTCTCCAAAGAGCTCCATCTGGTTCCCACACCATTTCTGACAGGTGGCTAACACGGCTCTTTGAAGCCCCCAGAACACCAGGAAGTGTCTTCCGCAGAACCGACTTGGCTTTTATGTCACTTTTCTGTCTCCCTGTTGTGTATTTGCCAGGACCATAGACATTTGTATGAAAATGGAGTCCATGTTTGTAAGGACTCGTCTGCTCAGCCTGCAGGGCGAGGAGGCGCTGGGGGGCAATCTGCCTAGCCCAGCACCTACCCACATGGCTCTGCGGCTCCCTATGTGAGACTTCTCTGGGCTCTGAGAGAGGGGGACGCCATCCAGCCCGGATTTATGGCCTGAGTGGGCCTTCCTGGGCCACAGGAGCATCTGCTTCAACATGGAAACAACATCACTCCGTCTCCAAGCATATGTCCAGACTTGGGCCTCATGGGCTGTGGACTGTGGGCTGCATTGTGAAGTGCTTGGCTGGATGGTGGGGCCAGCCTGCGGGGCCAGGAAAGGCCAGTGGGGAGTCTGAGGGGTGAATGACTATCAACAGGCTGCTATGGTTAGAGAGAGCCACTGACAGCACATTAAGAGAGTATCAGGGCCTGGGTGGGGGCCAGCACATGACCTAGCCTGATGGAAGCAAACACCGAGCACATCTCTTCTGCCATCCTTGTGAGCCTGGAACGTTAGCATTTTCAAAGCACCTTCACCACCATTTGGTGTTTTCATGATGGATGTTATGGACCAAATGTTTATGTTTCCCCCAAACTCATATATTGAAGCCCTACTCCGCAATGTGATGGTATTTGGAGCTGGGGCCTTTGGGAGGTAATTAGGTTTAGATGAAGCCATGAGGGTGGGGCCCCCACAAGAAGATTGGTGCCCTTCTAAGAAGAGGAAGAGACAGCAGAGCTTCCTCGTCCACCATATGAGGACAGAGTGATAAGGAGGCCATCTGTAAACCAGGAAGCAGCCTTCACTAGACCCTGACCATGATGGCATCCTGATCTCAGACTTTTAGCCTCCAGAATGGTGAGAAATGTCTGGTACTTAAGCCACCCAGTCTGTGGTATTCTGGAACAGCAGTCTGAGCTGTCTGAAGTGACTGGGAAGTATTGCTGGCTGATGGAGAAGGTCTATCTGCTGCAGGTTCCACAGTCCTGGTTTTTCAGGGAGATGCAGCTCTGATGACATCACTTCTGTGCTGGATCCAGCCATGTCTGACAACCCTAGAGTTGTAGTTTCCTAGTTTTGCTTAAATCAGTTTGAACTGGATTCCTGTCCGTTCTGACCAAAACCAGAGTTCTGACCAAAGCAGTGGTGTACCCCTATTCTGATGCCATTCTCTTGGAGAACCAGCCCTCCCCTGACACTCTGAGGCTCCCCTTGCTGAACAAGTTGAACACCTGTTCCCTGTGGCGCTGCATCCTTTTTCCATAGGGAGATCTTACAATAATCACCCTCATGTGGCATATGGGGCTGAGGCGGGGTGGCTGAGGAGAAAGCCATGGAGAATCACTGAAGAGGATTTTTTGTTTGTTTGGTGGTTTATTATTTACTTTGGGTTTCTTTTTGTTATTTAAAAAATGTATTATTATTGTAGTATTTATTATTTACTTGTGTTTTTTCAATTCACAATGTTTATTATTTTTATTATTATTTGCTTTACTTATTTATTTATTTTTAGAAAGGCCGATTGACAGGACAATACTGATATTTTCCACCCCGAGGGTTGGGGCAGAGGTGAACTGGATGGGCTCCCAGGGCAGGTGAGCTCCTGAACTCAGGAATAGGCAGGGCGATGGATTCAAGAGAAGTAGAAATCTTCAAGAGTCATCACATATTGACTTGAAGGGTATGGCGGGGAGATGGAGTGGATAAGGACTCCTATTTTTTGGGGGTTTTGTTTTGGCTGCAGCATGTGGGTGGACAGTGGAGAGCCATTGAGTCAGAGCAAGCGTTGAAAGGGACCAGCCCCTGGGAGGGCCCAGTTCAGGCCCCAGGCCCTTGTGGCCCCCTCCCCTTGGTAATCCCTTGCTCTATCTACATGTTTACTTTTGAAGGACATTTTCTGTCTATGCTTTGAAGCCACTTAATCCATTAATTCTTCATTATTTATGTCCGGCTTCATTATGTTATAATCTTTACAGTTGTTAATTTGCATTTCATTTCCTGCAGTGACAGAAAACCCCAAAACTTTACCCATGAAAAATGTTATTGTTGTGAATATTAATACAAGTCACAAATGATCACCATCCAGAGCCCAGTGCATAGCAACGGCTCCCTTCTTTCCAAGGATGAGAAGATTGAGGTAATTACCAAAAGCAAGAGCTCTGCTTGCCCTGAGGGCTGAGCAAGGCAGAACCAGTCACGAGTCCTGCGATAATATTATAAGAGGGAGAGGGGCACCTGGGGGGGCTCAGTTGTGTCCCAGGTCATGATCCCAGGGTCTTGGGATTGAGTCCCGCATCGGCCTCCCTGCAGGGAGCCTGCTTCTCCCTCTGCCTATGTTTCTACCTCTCTCTTTGTGTCTCTCATGAATAAATAAAATCTTAAAAAAAAAAAAAAGTGGGAGAAAAAACAGTACCTGAAGACAGCCACTGCCCACTCTTGCATCTAGCATCACTCCTGGCCCAGACTCCACAATGTCCACAGCTAAGCCTCTTGGAGGCTAAAGAGGCTAGATGGCTGTCTCCATGCCCCGAGGGGTAGGGGAGAGCTCGTGCCCGAGGGGGCAGAGGAGGAGAAAAGCCAAGATGAGGTGAGGTGGCCCTGGGAGGGAAGGACAGGATGGGGTGGAGGGGAGCTGCTGCATGTGCTCTAGCTTTAAGCTCCTCAATACCTCCTTTCCTGGCCCAGGATGGGACTTGGGCTTCGTGCTTTTTAAGGAAAACCACACTGCAAGGAGGAATTTCTCTGCCTCGAGGCCAGAGATAACCAATACTCCTAAGCCCCTGAATGAGATGCCTGAACATGGAGATCTGGTAGGGAATAGCTATCACTCCTGAAGGAGTTTTGTGGCCCTGTAAGAAGTATGGGAGCAAGCCAGGGGTGGTTGAGGCATAGCTCTGCCCACTGGGGCCCAGTTGTGTGCAGGAGGTTAAGGCTGTGAGTGAACCCCTACTGTGGGCCTGTGATCCTGGCTGTGCTCCAGAACGTATCTGGGTCCCAGCTCTAAACATTGACTGGCCTCTGCCTGCACCTGACTCCAGGATGAGCCCCAACTCTGGTTACAGACCTCTCTGGACACTACTTCTGATGAAGCCCTTATCCTGGCCCCTTTCTCCTGCTCCAGTTCTGATTCCAGACAGTCCCCAGTCCCACTCACTTTTCTCCAGTGTCACCTCAGCCTTGGAACGCATTGGTCTACACTGTCACTCACACCAAGCTCACAGGTTGGTTAGACAGAGGCACTAGCTGCTGGACATCCCACCTCTGGGATCCTTCTCCGCAGTGCTGCTAGCACCAACCCCTCTTCCTCCACAAAGCCTTCTCTTTCCAGTCCAGCTCTCACGGACTTATCCTGCCATGGGCAACCTGAGGGCTGGTTGAACTTCCTGGTTCTGTGCGGTTGTCTTGCTAATATTAATGGCAGGAGCCATTGCTACTAATTAGCAATGGCCTAATGACCTAATAGGCCCCAGCCACTGTGCTGAATTCTTCACAGGCCTCAGCCTCTAATCTTCTGGAAGAGCTCAGGAGATTGAGATTAGGTCATGCCCATTGTACAGAGGGGAAGACGGGCTCAGGGATGCAAAAGAAGTTGCTCAAAAATATGCAACAAGTAAACCACAAATCTAGGGTTTGAACCAGGTGCTCTTTTGCCTTCTTTTCTTTTAAAAAAAGTCCCCCTTCCCCACTCTTTTGGGGGAAGGTGTTAACCCCACAGAAAAGCTGGAAGAACTGGGTGTCCTCTTAACAGCTTGCCTTAACCCACTCCATTTCTCTCCCTTTATATACATACACCATTTGCTTTTGTCAAATCGTCCAGAAGTGGGCTGGGACATTTGTGACACTTGACTCCTTGGATGCATGCATTTCTCAAAAACATGGATTTAATCCAGAGTCGAGCTGCGCATTTGGCTGCGAGATTTCTGTAGCCCTCCTCCATCGAGGGCGGTCAGAAGGTCAGCTCTCTGCAAAGTCTAGACTGATGTGGTCTGCATTAGGTCCCACATTCTGAATGTGTCCTACCTCCTCCTTCTAGCTAGATTCAAGTCAGATGTTTCCATCAAGAACACCAACCGTGTAGGTAAGTCCCTTTCACCACCCATGTGGGGCACGCAGGGGACAGAACCGCCTTGCGGAAGTGCAGCATCCGTGTTAGGGTGGTGGCTGCCCTGTCTCTGCTGTGCACTCACTGTTCTCTCCCTGGGTGAAGTGCTCCGGGCAGTCCTCTGGGGCTGTGTGACACCCGGTTCCCTGCCACAGCCTTAATCCCAATAGTTTTAGCTTCTTTTCCTGATTCTCAACTGACCCACCTTTCTTGTTCTGTTGTCTCCTCTACATTTATTAGTTGGCATTCTCTGATGAGAGATTTTTCATGTTTTCTTGTCTTTCTTCTTTCCCTGGCCCTGTCTTTTGGTGTATTACTGTGGACTCATGGATTCCCTCCCACCCCCATTAAATGTGCTAGAATCTCCACGATTATCATTCTTCTTTTTTTAGTAATCTCTATGCCCAACAGGGGGCTCAAAGTCCTGACCTCCAGATCAAAAGTTGCATGCTCTACCCACTGAGCCAGCCAAGTGCCCCATCATTATTCTTTTTGGTGCTAAATTTGGTCCAAATTTGGCCAGTGGGCTCCTTTTTAGATTGGTTCCTGTGCCTTTGAAAAATGATCCTGTTACATCTTTGATCAGTCCCTTGCTTTCTGGTCCAAGACCTTCCAGGTTCACTTTGTACTTTCCCTGCTCTAGAACTAGAATGAGCTGTTTTTCCAAGAAGTCCTAGTTTTTTCCCCCTTTGGTCTCCTCGCAGGCTTGACTTAGAGAATATACCTATTTCTTGTAGAATGGGCTTCTTGGAGAGATCTGTAATGTAGCAGTCACTATTTGAAGATGCTGTCTGTGGGGATGATGGTTGTGGCAAATGGAGGTGACATTTGGGCAGTAGCAAATCACCAATCAGAATGCTAAGGATGGGCTCAGGTGCCCACAAAGCCAAGGTACCAAGTGGGCTGAGCAGTGTACCCCAGAAGGTATGTCCCATGTTCATATTCTCTAATTTGTGAATGTGACCTTATTTGGGAAAAAGGGAACGTTGCAGATGTAACTAAGTTAAAGATTTTCTGAGGAGAGCATCTGGACTACCCAGATCCTAAATCCAGGGGCAAGAACCCTTATGAGAGAGAAGAAAGGCACATAGAGGAGAAGGCCATGTGAAGAGGGAGCCAGGGATTAGTAAGTGCAGCTGCATGCCCCAGAACAGCTGGAACCACCAGAGGCTGGAAGGGATAAGGAGTTCTCTTCTAGAGCCTTCAGAGGGAGTCTGGCCTTATCAACACCTTGATTTTGGACTTTGGGACTCCAGGATGATGAGAGAACAAATTTCCATTGTTTTAACCCATCTAGTTTGTGGTGATTTGGGAGGGCGAGCCAGGAAAGTCACACAAGCACCAAGGAAAGAATTTGCCCGAAAAAGCATCAAGGTAGTTGATATGGAAGAAATCAGAATGGTGTTAGACCACCTTACACTTCTTGTATAGTATTGTTTTTATCTGAAATTACTGCTGGGATCCTCTAAGGTCTTGACCCAGTCCTGTCCCCATGTTCCCGGTGGCTGGTGCTGTGGCCATAGCTCTGAGATGTTTGCCACGTTCTGCGGAATGGTAAACATGGCCCCCCAGATAGAGCGGTAGCCTGCCCTGAGCCCTGCACCCAGGGATTGGGGGCTGCCTCTATCAAAGGGCTGCCACCCTGGTCGGACGGCCCTCCCCAGTTCAGAAGGGTCTCTGGTGGCTGACTCACCTCCCATTTCCCTGGTCTGTGCATACAGGGCCACATAACTGGAGAGGCAACACTGAAGGATTAGGGCCTGGGGGACATAACTAAGGTGATGCTAATGTGCTGGTCTGGAGCCACTGGGAGCAGCCCTCACAGCACAGGCTTGGGGTCCAGCCTGCAAAGCTAGGTGGGGGCTGGTGGACCAGAACGTGTCTGATGGAAAGCTGGTGTGGCAGGACATGGTGGTTCAGAGCACCTGATTTGATTTGATGAGGGGGTCCTCCTGGAGGGTGTGGCACCAAAGGGTTGAAAAGACAGGCCTGTGGCTCGCCTACCCCAGTGACCGTAGGGTCTGACTCACTCCGGGGATGATGGATCCCATCACTCCTGTGAGCGCAGTGCTTCTTTCAGAATAGCTAAAGCTAATCTTGGGTCAGGCTGTGTGTGACCTCAGGCTCTGCTGACTCTTTGTTTCCATAGTGATTTGGGGTTTTTGAAAAGGTGGGTCCTCAAAGCTGAACTGGGGCAGGGCACCTATATTGGGCCTCGTGGTCTGGGTCATGGGCATGAGCGGACACCAGAGGAGAGTTTTCTGCAGAAGGCCCCCAGCCCCTCTCCCTGGGACATACAGAGCCCTGGCCTTTAGACTAGAGAAGGGCAGGGGGAAATGACCTTGCGCCCAAGCCCGGCCTTCCAGCTCTGACATAGCCACACTGCTATGACCCGCCTGATTTCCACTAACGGCCGAAGAGAACCATAAATTCCGATTAGGGAAAGACGTTGGTTGGCAATGACATACAAAAAAGTTTGTGATTAGTGAACTGTAAAAGCTAACATGACATGCTCATAATTGGGATGTATTTACTGCGTGAGAAATGCCGTGCTGCCATTGGGACAAAGTGACTTTGAGGGAACTTTCTAAAGGAGGCTGACACAACTTCTCTCTTTTGCTTACCAAACAGCAGTGGCTGTTATTGATGGCGCTTTTCACACGGCAGCTACAGAGAGCGAGAGAGGGGCTGTGATTTCTTGTCAGAACTGCTTTATGGTGTCGTATTTTCCGGGTGTTTAAGAAGCCCTGTTCATTGGTGGCATTATCCTGGGTGATTTATGGACCCTCAAAAAGCTTACTTCATTTCACTGTTTTAGACATTTTGCTTTTTTTTTTTTTTTCAACAAACCTTCCAATATAATCAATGGAGGTTTCTCCATCTGGCCTGGGAGGGGAGTGCCATGTGGGTTTATAGCAAAATCAATATGAGGATAAATGGACAGCAAAGAAAGTCCATTGTCAGGATAGAAAGAGGCTTGTAAGTCCCGTCTAAGTGGCAGAGCCATCGGCAGGGGCTGGTTCGAGGCTGGCCCTGCCAAATATGGCTACAGGGTGTTCTCACTGACCAGCTTGGAAGGGTTAGGGACCATAGCCCGGTGCTGGGGAGAGGGCTCAGCCACACTGTAATTAAATAAGTTTGTTTATAAGCAGCCCCTCTGCAAGTCTCATTAATGTTTGATGCTGTTTGAATCTGTGTTTTCTAATTAAAGTAAAAAATGATTCCCAAACATATCAATGTTCGAACATTTGCTTTCCAGGGGCCGAGAAAGCAGATGAGCAGCTCACAGCTGGGTCTGATGTCTCCTGAAGGAGACCTTACCGCATCAGGGCCCCTGGAGGAGCTCTAGACGTGCTTGCTCACCCCCTGTCAATGCCAGGAAAGTCCCTGTATCTTCTCTGGAGTCGTGCAGGGGTACCACAGGCCACTGCTTCCAGGGCACCTAAGAGGTGGAGGACTGTTTGGGATACCTGGATGGGGCTGCTGTGAGTACATGAGGTCATATAAGACAAATAAGAGTTGGCTTTTATTAGAGAAGGAAAACTCACAGGCCTCTTGAGCCCTCTTGGAGGAACACAGTAAATATTGAATTAATGAGCAAACAAAGGATAGTCAGACTGGAAATAAAATCCAGTTCCAGGCAGAGGGGATGCATATGTAAGGAATACCTCTCCCGCCTTGAGCAGCCTCGTGGGGCACATAGTTGCTCACTGTCCCACTGGCTGGACTTATATTCATTCACTCATGGATTCACTCACTGACCCCCTGGGATGGGCCAGGGCTTGTGCAGGGACCTGCAGGCACAGTGGTGCCTCGGACACGTAGGCTCTTGCTCTCTTGGAGCTCATAGTCTTGGGCAGGAGCAGGTCCTGAAGAAGTGAGCACAGAAACATAGAACTACCAAAAAGAGACATCACGAAGAGCCCAGTTAGCTTCCCAGTCCTCTCGAGCACTGCTACCACCCTCTGGTCAGAGAGACCACTCCTATTCCTAGTGCTTGATGGATTTGGTTCTGGGCCCTGTCAGGCCATGCCTTCTCAGAAACTTGCTCATCTCTCCAGCCTTTTACTCACGAGGGAGAATTGTGCCCTTGCCAGAGCACGTTGCAGAAATTACCACGGTATGCTTATTTATTTTTAAACTTTATATTATAAAAATATATATACAGAAAAGTAGAGGGAATAGTATAACGGACATATATAGTATAGTGTGTGTTATAGTAGTATAACAGACACCCGTATGCCCACCACCTATCTTTAACTACTATTTACATTATGGCATTTTTGCATCTTCTCTTTCTTCTTTCTTTTTTTAAAAGATTTTATTTATTTATTCATGAGAGACACAGAGAGAGGCAGAGACACAGGCAGAGGGAGAAGCAGGCTCCCTGTGGGAAGCCCGATGTAGGACTCGATCCCAGGACTCCAGGATCATGACCTTTGCCAAAGGCAGACGCTCAACCACTGAGCCACCCAGGTGCCCCTTCTCTTTCTTATTTCTGAAGTATTTAAAAATAAAGACACTGTTACATTTCCCCCATAACTATTTCAATACGCACCTCTGGAAAAATAAGGTAATATGCATATGTAATCATAATGCCATTGTATCAGTTAGGGTTCTCCAGAGAAAAAGAACCAACAGGATGTATGTGGATACATAGAAAGAGATTTATTGTAAGGAATTGGCTCATGTAGTTATGGAGATTGAGAACCCCAAGATTTGTAGTTGGCAAATCCGGGAGAACTGATGGTATAGTTCCAGCCTAAAAGCCAGCAGGTTCCAGACCGAGGAGGAGCCAATATTTCAGTTCAATGTTCTAATCATGCAGGAAGCCTTCTGTCTTATTAGCAGGAGGGTTAGTCTTTTCAGTTTATTCAGTCCTTCAACTGACCAGACAAGGCCCACCCATGTGAGAGAGGGCAATCTGCTTTACTCTGTTCAACTGTGTGTGTGTGTTTTAAAGATTTTATTTATTTGTTCATGAGAGACACAGAGAGGGAGAGGCAGAGACATAAGCAGAGGGAGAAGGAGAAGCAGGCTCCCTGCAGGAGCCTGATGCGGGACTTGATCCCAGATCCCTGGGATCACATCCTGTACCAAAGGCAGATGCTCAACCACTGAGTCACCCAGGTGCCCTTACTCTATTCAAATGTTAATCTCATCCAAAGAACTGTCACAGACAGACTCAAAATACTATTTCAGCAAATGTCTGCCACGCATGTGGCCTTAAGTTGACACATGAAATTAACCATCACAGCCATTATTGTGCCTAAAAAAGTTAAGAGTCTCCTGATCCAATACCCTGTCTAAATTCAGATTTCCCCAAAATTCCTTCAGACTAGTATCCAATCAGAGATCAAGCATTGAACTTGATTGTCACTTGTGACCTTTTGAAAAGCCCAGTAGCCAGGGTCATTGACTCCTCCAGGTTTATGGGGGAAGATGTTGGATGTGGAATTTGGTGGTGGGTCTGAGAAGATAATTGTTTATTACTGAGAACAAGCACAAGTGAAGCATCATAACACTCAGGTCTGCATTCCCCGGTAATTTATGGGCCCCAGGCATGGAGCATTTATGTCTCTAAGTGCTTTACATCGTTAATTAGACACACCTGGGAACTCTAGCAAGGACAAGTCAGCACGACCACGGCTACCTCCAGCAAAGTTTGAGAAGCTGAGCTGTACAGGGAAGGTCACCAAGCAGGTGTGGGCCTGAGAGTGGAGCAGGGGCCCCAAGAAAAGAGTGTTGGACTCCTCTCTGAGAGTTGAAGCCAAAGCCCAGCAGCCAGCCTTGGTCCAGCATTCCCAGACCCAGGATGGATTTAGGCTCCTTCCCTGGAGAGAAGGTTGGCAGGCTAGCAGCAGTGGGTATACACCCAGGGGTAGACATAGGTTCCCACTCCAGGTCAGGAGGGAAGACTCCTTCTTGGAGTGTGCTCCTGCGGGGCAAGAGGCCCTTTGGTTCTAGATGCCCTCAGGCCCCTCTCTGAAGAGCAGTTCTGAGTGCTTCTTCTTGGAATTCACAGCCAACTGCCTTTGCTCCCCCTGCCACATTATTTTTCAAAGCGATGACCCAATGAAGCAATTACTATTCCACTCGGGATGAAGATCTCTGCAGCCTGCAGCCAAGCATTGCCTCTGGAGCATCTGTTTCTTTCTCTCTTCCTCAGCCTCACCAAAGACCTCCTCCATTTGTGACTGCTCAGGTCTACAAAGGCTCCAACAATAAGACCAAGGCCCCTCTGAATGGACACTTCCTAAGAAAGGAGCTCCACGTTATCCAAGAGACTTTGTGAAGGAGTGTTTGGTTCCACTTGTGCTGTTTGCATTCTGGATGCTTTTCTCCCCTTGGAGAGCAAACTCAATTAAAATTTACATTTTATTGATAGACAAATTGTGACTACAGTCTAGAAAGTTTAATTGTGGAAGAACGGTTCCATGATGCTTGGCCAGGCACTGTTCACCTATGAAATGACTGTTTGCTGCACCATATTCTCCAGCACACGAAAAATCTGGAGCAGAAGGAAATAAAATGGAGGACTGCACAGGTTGCTTCTGCACAGGTTCTGTTTCTGCACAGTGTGTGGACGCTGTCACTGGAGGGGCGAGGGCCATCGTATGTTGGGGAGGTGGAGTCCCTGCCTGGAACTTTGGAGAATGGGGATGTCAGGCTTCCCCGCTGCAGGAAGAATATGGACCGCAGTTATGGGATCTTGTACCTGGAAGCAAGCAGGGTGGGCAGGGACCTTGATGCTCGACCTTTCTCACACGGCTTTTGGCTCTTTCCCTCATCTTTCTCCCAGAAGTGGACCTTTCAGGGGGCTCAGCTGGTTCTGGCTCCAACAGTCCCTCCTAGGCTCTCCACGTCTGGGTGGAGGAACTGGGAACAGCTATGCCAGCTGCACTGTTCTGTACAGCTTCTCCCAGGAAGGTCCAGGTCCAGAATGCTCTATGCTCTGTGACCTTGTGGCCTCAGTCATATCTAAATGCATGTGGATCAGCCAGGACATGGGGCAACAGAGTCCTTGCTCCCACTTGGCTGGGGTGTAGGTGCAGATATTCTTGAGCCTCAGAAGAGGTTCTGAATCTGTGTGCCTACCGGTCGCTTTGCTGGGGAAGGCGGTGTGTGAGGGACCACTCCCTGAGGCACTGCAGAACTCTTCCCAGCTGCCCTGCCTGGTGCTACCTGCCCCAGCTGCCTACCAAGTAGGATGCAATGGGCACCTAAACAAACTTACAGGCAACTCCAAACCGTTGCAGTTAGGATACTACCTAGCTTTCCCCTGAAGGGCTGGGCTTCGGAGCTGTCAAGACAATGAAGTGTTTTTGAATACCAGTGCTCGGGTGTTCCTGCAGGACTCAGAGCTGTGCTCTCCCAAATCAGAAGCATAGCATGCGACTGTCATCACGTTTTGTTATTCTCTGCCTGCATTTACATAACATTTCTGCAAAGTGCTTTATAATCATTTCATTAGTCATTCATTTGCTTAATTGCATAGCCCTCAATTCAGTTAGAAAATCTGATTTTAAATTCAAGTTTCTGCGACCACAAGTTTTAATTCAGAAAAACTTTTTTTTTTTTTTTAAGAAGATGGAAACATTTCCAAATTTTGAGCCCCATCTTACCAGCAGTGACTGATTTTGGAGTACAGAGTGAGACATTTAAAAGTGGTGACAGTGGTCACTTGCTTCTAAGATCTAATTTAGAATGACTAAGGGGTACCTGGGTGGCTCAGTTGGTTAAGCATCTGCCTTTGGCTCAGGTCATATCCCAGGGTTCTGAGATTGAGCCCCATGTTGGGCTCCTGGCTCAGCAGGGAGTCTGCTTCTCCCTCTCCCTCTGCCCCTCCCCTTGCTTGTGCTCATGCTCTCTCTCTCTCTCTCTCTCTCTGTCAAATAAATAAATAAACTCTTAAAGAAAATGAAGAATGGCCCAGAAACCCTGCCCACCACCTTGAAACAGTGGGGATACCAGGTTGAACATGAATGTGGTAGGTCAGAAAGAGTTCTGTTGCTAAAGAAGACTCACAGGACCCCCAAGAATCTATGGCTTATTGCAGGGCCAGGATACAACACAGCAATAGCATTATAAAAAAGAAACCCCTCACTGCCAAAGGCTGCTTCACAGTGCCAGGCACCACTGTCTGGAGAGAGTCCAGGCCTGAGCTCCAGTTGTCCTCTTAGTGGAAGGCCGTTCTGGATACACTTTAGCTCTTGGACCAGGAATCTTCAACAAGGGCACAGAACACTTCTGAACTGGGAAGTCTGAAATGGAGACTTGGCCAGGGCCTCTCATACCCAGTGGGCATTTTTTCTGGCTGCACTCCTGTCCTCATGGTAGAGACTTTGGTGGGAGGGGGGGGTCATGGAGAGCAGGTGCAAATCATCTGTCTTGGTGTTATCAATAAATGATGCTGTCAAGTGGAAACAAAGTACCCTTAAACTCTTATGACCCATGGTTGCAAAGCAACGCTATTAATCAGTGAGTTTTCTGTGCTGATCACGGGACCAGCGCCGTGTAGGTGTATTTCTTATTTCAGTAACTTTGCTCAGGCCAGTTCTAGGCCTGCTGGAAGCAACCCTCTCAGCAGCTCGGGGAGCATGGGTGACCAGGAGTGAAGAGGGCATAGGACTGATCCAGTGTGCTAGTGTGAGCCTGACTGTGGCCCCAGGCTGCAGACTCCCTGCCTTCCCATCCATTCTCCATTTGTTACCCAGACCTCGCGTCAGGGGTGCACATTTGGTTAAGTCCTTACTTGGTGGCCACCCTTTCAGCGAGCTCTTCTGTGCATGCCCTATTTTAAATTGCACCCCTCCCACATGCTCCCTATTCCACTTCCCGGCTGTATGTCTTTTCTTTTTTGTATAAGTAACATATCTTGCTTTTTGTCATCCATCCCAATAGAGTGTAGGCGCCATGAAGTGGGAGTTTATTATCTGCATATTCAGTGTCTCTGTCTGTGAGTCTGAGTGCCTGACATGCGCCAAGTCAGTGTCTCTGCTTGCTGCCTGAAACCCAGCTTCGTGCCTCTGGTTTTGGGTCCTCTGAAGCTGGTCCTCAAATCGCATTTTTGGTCTTTTTTTCCCATTGCTTCCTCCATCCCACCCAACACGTGCCTACCCTTTGCCAACTGCTTCCTGGTCCTTTTACACCCCTTCCTCGTTCACCTTGCACACGCTTTTCCCCTTCCTGGAATTCTCTCCCCTTGCCCTGACTCCCCATTACCTCTGGCACACCACCCCAAACCCACTCCCCCAGCTCCTGTCCATCCTTCAAGGCCCAGTTGGAATGTCACTTTCTCTCAAAGGCCCACCCTACCCTGCTTCCCCAGCACATGCCCTGTGTGCTAGCCCTGCAGCCCAGCCCTGCGGCCTGCTGTTCTGTCTGTGACCACCTGCCTAGTGGACTGAGGCATGGAGGGGGAAGGGATGAGATAGGTTTTACAGATACTGTGAAGGCCACCTCCATCAGGTGCGGGGCATTGGGCTGAGTGCTAGATGTAGATGAGCTCGTTTAATTTGCCCATCTCCCCAGGAGGCAGATATGAGACTATTCCCATTTTATGGAGGAACACACTGAGGCTCAGGGAGACCAAGAGCCTTACTGAGTATCACATAGCTGGTAAGTTGTGGGGCTGAAAGTCAGAGCCAGGTCTGACTCCAAAACACTGGATTCCTAACCACTCCTCTCCTGCACCTCATCCCCCTAGATTGTTTATGTTGTCCACTGCTGTGCTGTCGGGGGGAAACACTTCTGCACACCTCTGGTTTTTCACCTGACAGCTTCTGACCCTTCGCGCCACCCTTGCTGTACCTGGCTGACAGATTTGGGAGATGAAGTGGGCGTGCATGCCCTGCCCTGTCCCTTTTCTTGGCCCTGGGAGCCAGGCAGCCCCCGGACAGCCTGTGCTCCCATCTGTTCTCTGTGCTGTGTCTCCACCTGACTGGCTGGGAAAGCCAACCCCATTTTGAGGCAGAGATGAGAGAGCCACTTGCCTTCAGATACAAGTCATGGTCCCCAATTCAGCCTGTTTTAGAAATACAGTGACCTTTTGGTTTTCCTCTCAGTATCTCATTCATCAATTGGTTCAGGGTTCACATAGACAAGGGGGCAGTTATCTGCTGGGTCCTTAAACGTGGACACCATTAAGTATTTGCCGAATGAACTAAGGCAGGAGAAGAGCGTGTGGGGAGCAGAAGGCTCAGGAGGCGGGGGGCACTGGGCAGTGGGGAGGGTGCGTCAGCCTCTCTACAAACCTAAGGAGGGCCCTGGGACAAAGGAGACACTGCAGTAAGGTTCTGGGCTTTGCTCCTGGCCCCGAGGTGAGCCCATGCTGGGGCTCGGTGGGCGGCCATGGCAGCAGGTGGTCCTTTCAGGGCATCTTCCCACGGCTTTCTGAAGACAACCTCACGCCTCTCCCCTGGGCCTGGCGTCCGTCTGGTGAGAGTATTGCCTGTGGCCGTGGCCAGCCTGTGGCGACACGTGAGGCTGTGGCCTTGGGGGTAGGCCAAAGTGCTCTGGGCCCCGTGAGCCCGTGCTGTGCCTGCTCCAAACCCAGGCCTGGGCCTTGCTGCCTCCCGGCTGGCTCGCCGGCCCGGTGTTCCCGGCCACTCCAGCCTGTGGGGCAGCTTGGAACCCCCGTGCTAGCATCTTGCATTGTGGCCCCCTGGCCTAACCCGAGAGCAGGCTGTTTAGTCCACCTGCCTGGTGCCCATGACTGGGTTGAACTCAGAGGCTCGGAGCCTCACGGAGCCCAGAGCAGACAGCCCGAGCTGAGGATGCTTCCCTGTGCGGGCGGGCACTGCTGCTCAGAGCTGGGCACTGCAGGGCTGGGTGGCCACCTTCTCTGCCAGGTTTTCCTTCTGAGTCTGGGTGCTCTGCCCCTGGGCCTTTGCAAGTGGAAGAATGCAGAGGCTCGGGGCCCCCTCTGGCTCAGCTAGAGCCCCCAGAACCCCCCCTCCTCCCTCAAAGAATATCCTCCAACTTTTAGTAAGGCTAACGGTGTGCAAAGTGCTGTACTCGTGGCACCTGATTTCATCCCCATGTGCCCTCGTTCTCCCCGTAGGGCTGGGGCCTGAGGCCCACAGCTGGTGCTGCCCTCTGAAGCTCCCACTTCTCTCTCCCAGCCCAGAGGAGTCACAGGGTGCTGTGAACTCTGTGTGAGGACTGCTTCAGACCCACTTCACTTTCATGCTTAGCACCACTTGCAGTGAATCTACACCAGCCAAGGCAGGGGCATGGTGTGATCCAGTTTTCCAGGCTAGAATTCCCCTTGTAGAAAAAGTCAAAGCATTTTACTGACTTAACTTCTCATAGCTGTTTCACCTTTGGCATATCACTGAGTTCACCTGGCAACACCTTTAGCGGACATTGGTGCCTCTGTTTTTGTAGGTGAGGGATCCGAGACCCAGGAAGCATGCAGAACCCCTGGTGGGAGTGCAGTTTCCCAGGGCAGGGGCTTGTCCTGCCTTCTGCTGTGGGGTGATAATGCAGAGCCCAGGTGTGTCTGCCTGTGGAAAGTTGCGGCCACGGCTGGGCCTACTAGGTCTCTGTTCCTTTTTCTGAGTGATTGATGTCTGTCCCTTGTTGGATCCCTGATCTTTTATTTTTTAATTTTTATTTATCTATTTATTTTTGGATCCCTGATCTTTTAACTGTCACTCTGCACCTGTCCCTGTAGACTGCTGAGCTGGGAGAGGGGGCCAGAAGACATGGGTCCTAGCCCTTAGAGGGTACCTGGGATCTGTGGGGCAAACACTTGCTAGTGAAACAGAAAATCCTTAACATTTCAGTGGCTTAAGTGAGTAATGCCTTAAAGTTTAAAGTTTATTTCTTACCCATGCCTAGTCCAGTAGGGGAGTCCCTGGCCAGGCAGCTGATTCAGTGACTCAAGGATCCAGGCTCCCTCCCTGTCATGACCCGGCTGACTTCATTGACTCACAGTCACCAAGTAGCCATCTGCACTGCAGGCAAAAAGCAGCAGAGTGACTCTCCCATCGCTCAGGACTCAGATGCATGGCCACATCCAATCACAGGGGCAGCTGAGAAATGCCACTTTGCTGAAGGCTCAGGAGAGGTGGGGAGCACAAGTTTCGGCGAGCATATAGTGCTCTGCCAGAAGGCCTGGCTTGGCTCCATGGGAGCCACCTGCAGTCTCAGAATGCTCATGTGCTTTCCTATTGCTTCCCAGGGTGTCTTTCAGGCTGGGGGAGCCTCTGGCTGATTGCCTGGTGACTCTGCAGGATCAGGGACCCTGAACGGTAAAGGCTGGGGTTGGGCTGGGCCCTGAATGATGTACAAGTGGACTCAGGTGAGACCTAACACGCCTCATGACTCCAATACCTAATTAAATCCAGCCTGCCTGTTAGAGTTGTCAGAGGAGCAAGTAAAGGTGTCCAGAAAAGATGACAGGAGCAGGCAGTGGGAGGAGGAAAAGATGGCAGGTTATAGCTGGGCGTGGTCCACAGAAAGGCTGGGGGCACTCGGCCCCAAGGATGCCCAGGCAGCCCCTGTGCATGATTCGTTAGGCACGGCCCTGCCTGCCGTGGCCAGGCCATCCACCTTGAGCCTTCATCTATTCACTCCGTACTGTATACTGATCCTCCTGCAGGGTGGGGGGTGAGTGAGGGGGTGGTGGATCTTAACACATTAATAGCATTTGATCCAGCACCATTCTCCTCCAGTTAAAAATAAGGCTCATCAATTGAGGCCAGGCCCTAGGGGACAGCAGTGTTATAAGCTCCTCACCTGATGATGTTCAAACCTAGTTACAAAAATACACAGCACCTCTGTACCAGGGAGAGAGTGACCTACTTTAGACCTCCTGGACTGACACCAAATTGATGGGGACAACGTCTGGGCCCTCCTTCTGTTTTGAAATTCCTGATAACCCATTATCTCTGGCTAACTGCGCTTCTTAGCAGTTATCCAGAAGTCTCTAACCAGTGTGGATTTTTGTTTTGTTTAGTGCTGCAGCATGCCTAGATTTGGGTCCTCACAGCAAGAGGCTCTAGAGCACAGGGCCTCTGGGCATCTGAGCAGAATTATTGGGTTTCTACTAGTCTCCATCATCAGGGCATTGCATCTCCTCCCTTCCCTGTGCCCGGTGCTGGGGTCCCTGCAGGATGGGGCTCTAGCATCTGCAGGGAAGCTCTGAGACCTCCCTGCCTCACAGCCTCCCCTGGGTTCAGAGCCCGAGGACACCCAGAAATATCTGCTTGCTCTTTACACATTCCTTCACTAAGTGTTAAATATCTTTATGAACCTGTGTAGACAGGTACAGAGACAGCTAGTACACACATGACGGTGGTGCGTGCCAAGGAGGGGAGGAACATACCTGGTATGGTGTCGGGAGGGCCTACAGCAGGGAGGTTTGGCCTCGTCTCTGAAGACAAGGGATAGCTTCTTGGAGGGAGTGATGAGGTTGCTGAGCTTAAAGATGAGGAGGAGGAGGCCAGGATGGGGGTAAGCATCAGGAAATGGGCTGGGCTGTGGAGCGGAGCACGGTAGTTCAGCTGGGAAATCCTGCTCTAGCCAGAGCTGCTGGTGGCTCTCCCCAGGCTGTGTAAGGACCCGGGCTCAGCACTCCCTCTCCTGAGTCTTCTTCAGCCCCCTGCCTCCAGCAGCCTGGGCCCCACGGTGGGTGTGCAGTAAACTTTTGCTGGGTTGAATTCAAGAAGAATTCCTCTTCTTTTTTTTAAAGATTTTATTTATTTATTCATGAGACACACACACACACAGAGAGAGAGAGAGAGAGAGAGGCAGAGACACAGGCAGAGGGAGAAGCAGGCTCCATGCAGGGAGCCGGACATGGGACTCGATCTCGGGTCTCCAGGATCACACCCCGGGCCAAAGGCAGGCGCTGAACCACTGGGCCACCCGGGCTGCCCAAGAATTCCTTTTCTTAGTGACTTCAAATTCTCAAAGTTTATGTTGCTTCTTTGAGGTGTAGCTCAGAAACACCTGTCTGGTTGAGGTTGGCAAAAGGGAGGCCAAATGCCCAGGTCTATCTCTACCCCCTGCATGAATTCCAAATACACTCTTCATACTAATAAGAACAAAAGACATATGTTTTCCTGCCCCCTCTCCCCCGAAGAAAAAACCCATGAGGAGGTTGTTTGCTTGCTTTGGGAATAGGGGTGCCATCCTATTGGCTTATGTAGAAGTCAGGTCTGAGAATTTGCATTTCTCCTTTCTGCTGGCTGCCTCCTGGTTGAATCGACTTCTTGCAGGTCAGTGTATGGTCAGGCAATGTCCTGTGGCCTTACTGTGGCCAGGTCTGGCCTGATGCGGTTTCAGAAGTTGGCTCGTGGGTGTTGCCTCTGGCAGAACCCTGGAGGGGGGTGGTCCTGGACGTTGTGGGTGGGGGGCAGTGACATTGGCCAAGACTGCACCAAGAACCCATGCGCCCCTCTCCAAGGCCAGCCATCAGAGCTGGAGGACCCGAAGTGCTGCTGCAGCACGGATGCCTGCTGCCCTCCCACTCCTCAGCCACCATGGCCCTCCTTAGCCAGGGAGGGGCCTGACCACGGCGCCGTCCAGGCATCCGACAGCTTCCCCACACTGGGGCTGGCCCCACCACCCCTCTTGTCATTTTCAAGGCTTCCCCCAGCCTGTTTGTGGAAACACCCAACCTTCCAAACTGGCCTTAGAGAGGTAGCCTCCCTCCCTGGAGGGAGAGGCCCTTCCAAATTCTGCCCTTGAAGGACCCTGGGACAACTTGGGACGGGGGCCTGCAGGGGTCTCTAGATGTCTAAGGGCCAACACCTGGCATTAGGGTGGTGGTTAGAGAGAGGGTTACTGATACCTACCATTTCCCTTTGGGGAACAATTGAGAGTATAGTTAGGTAAATGAATGAATTGCAGGACAGTGATTTTACCGCGTTCAATTGAAGAGCATCTTTCCAAAGAGCTTCCCCAGTTGGGCTCTCATTTACTTCCCTCTCAAATGATCCTATATGTCCTAGGATACTGTGGTGTTACTAGACACTCTGACATATAGGTATTCTGATAAGAGAAGCAGGCCGGAGAGGCTGCTTGATGAGCCCAAGTTTTCTTGTCCCTTCACGGCTGAGCTGGGAAACCCTGACGTGCTGCCCGCTGGTGCTCACATCCTCGGCTGCTGGTCTGGAGAAGCCCATTGAACATAGGGAGCTGCTTAGTCCCTTCCCTCCCTGCTCCTCATTATCAAAGTTGCAGAAGCGCTGCTCTGCTCCCTGCTCCAGTAGAACCACTTTAAGATCTCATCTGTGAGGCAGACTTTTTTTTTTTTTTAAGATTTTATTTATTGATTTGAGAGAGAGCGAGAGCCGGAGGAGGAGCAGAGGACTAGGGAGAGGGATAAGCAGACTCTGCATGGAGTGCAGGCTCAGTCTCACGACCCTGAGATCATGACATGAGCTGAAACCAATATTTGGACGCTCAACCAACTGGGCCACCCGGGTGCCCTGAGGCAGAATGACTTTTGAAGTTGTGTGGACTCTGTGAGCATGTGCAGACTTCCCTGGACAAGAGAAGGACTGGACTGCCTAGCAGTGAGTGTGATGGCCTCACAACCAGACACACCCCAGTGCTGATGAGGAGAAGCCCCTGTCAGGGCTCCTTGGTTCCATTGGCTCATGACCTGGGCAGGACTGAAGGGTCAGGGGGGCAGATGGAATGATCCTAGCCCAAAGTGGAAGGCAAGATTTGGGGACACCTGAAGAGAAGCAGGAACCCTGGAGGCTGAAGCAGACCCTTCCTCAAAGAGGAAAGGCAGGTCTCTTGGTGCAGACGCCTGGCAGTCCTGGCTGGCGTGCAGCCCGTCCCAGGAGGGCCCAAGGGAATGAAGCTCTCCCATCAGCGTGCTCAGGACAGTGCTCCTGCTCTCCAGCCTGCTCTGCCCAATGCATTATTAATGAGGCAGGCTTCATTTCCAGTTTTTGGGTGGCTAATTTGTTCCTACAATCATGATTTCAAATATCACATGAATAATTCAGAAAATTATTTTACTGTAGTTAGATAAGCCTGTTAGCTGTCACACATTGGAATAAATTAGTTTTTCCATCCCATGGGGCATGGAGAGGAGGTGCTGGCCATGCAGCAGGGGTCTAGCCCGGACTTGCACACTACTTAGCACTCGGCTTCTAGAGGCCAGGCAGGCCTTGGGGCTGAGCAGATACTAGGCATCATAATTTGTCACGGACAAGCGTGGTTACTTCTGAGTGAGAATGGGTCACTCACAGATGGCAATTAGTCCCCTGGACCTCCATTTGGATTAGAGATGTGCATGGTTGTTTAACAAGCCCTGGGTGGTACAGCTCTGGCCTCTCCGGCTCATAAATGCACAGCAGTGCCCATCTTCTATGTGTGAGGCCGCAGGTAGTCCGCACAGAAAAATCTCCCCACTCCCATTGCTCATAAGGCCGGACCAGATGGGAATTCACCTGAATTTTTTTTATTTGGATGAGGGGAATGGCCTGGCTCTGTCCCTTATTAAATGTGTTGTATTTGGGAATTTGCTTCTTTTCTCTGAGCCTTGGTTCCTTCATCTGTACATTGGGCACACTCTTCTGAGCATGCCTCAGCCCCTGGGTTTTTGTCAGAGATGAAAATGACACAATGGGTGTGCAAAAACTGCAAACTGCAGAAAGCAGCATGGATCTAAAGGTTACTCTGCACCTGCCTCCTTCAGGACAAGGGCTTCTCTGCATCCCTCCCCACTTACCTGAGAAAAGACAAGTCTAGCTTCTCTCTGACACCCATTCTGCTATTTGAGAACCTACCCAGTTCCCTGTCTATGGAGCCATCACCAGCCATAGGCCAGCACCTGTCTCTGACCTCTGGCCTAGCACCCCTGGTATGCCATTCTCAGCAATAGCTCTGGGTGGGACGATTTGTCTCCTGTGCCAGATGCAGCCAAGCTTCTGGCTCTGGGGACGGAACTGGCCCTGGTGTGACCATCTGTCTGAGACTCTCTGTTGGTGAAGGCAGAAGAGTAGGATGCTTTGGCCCCATTGGAGAGTGGCCTGAGCACTAGAGGCTGAAAAGAGAGGAAGGTGTGGCCTGCTGGCACTCCTGCTTGCCCCTGGGACAAGGCTGGCAACTGCAGGGGCTCACCAATGCCCTATGGAAGAATGACAAAATCCCTCAGTCCTGTTTGGGGAATTTGGGCTCCTTGCACATGTGGGTTCCAGCGAGAGTGTGGCTCAAGTGAGAGGGTCAGGGACAGCTGGCCCCAGGGCCTGGGTGGGGGAAATAGAGGTCAGTGGTTAGGGTGACCAGAGCAGCTGGCTGAGGTGAGGTTGTCTGGGGTTCCCTCGGGGGAGGGAGGGAGAGCAGCCAAGAAGAACAGGAGACAGGACAGGGGTCAGGGCTGCAGGGGCCACGTTGAGGAACAGGGAGAGTGAGGGCCGGTGGTGGTGGTGGGGAAGGGAGTGGTCAGGGTAGCATGGCCCAGAGGTTAATGTTGTAGGCTCTTGGGTCAGGACTGGTGCCACCGGGGACAAGTGCTATGGCCTTTCTAGACTTCCATTTTCTATAAGGTGGGGATGATAATGGCACCATCTCTGAGCATTGGATATTTGTTCCATGGGATAATGCCCTTAAAGCAGGTGGCACAGTGCCTGGCATATCAGGGTGCTCGATATGCCTTCACCTTGCCTTCACCTGTCCTCAGCTCAGATGCCCCCAGGGGTGGGGAGACGCTGCATCCTAGGCTAAGCTAGCTGATTTAGGTCATCGACTAAAGCACCCAGTCCTGGATAAGCTGGAGGATGTCTTGGGGTGTCCTCCCTTTCAGGAGGCTCCAGGACACAGTGGGGAGATCAGACCAGCCCGGGGAAGGAGGGGTCTGCGCAGCTCTGCAGAAAGTTGGGGATGGCTCAGCTGAGATTCTGGAGGCATGCAGGGCTGCTGAACAAGCCATTTATCAAGATCTTGGCGACAGGTATTTAAAAGGAAAAACATTTGCATGTATATATTTTTTCAAAATGATTAATATTCAAATTAGTGCTGGAGATCCAAATTGCTAAAGTGTAAGTAGGCAGAAAACTTCTCTCACAGCTTATAGTTTTCCATCCATTCCTCCATCCTCACTGCCCCCCCCCAGTTCCCAGAAATATCTCTGGGCTTCCACAGACTTGTCCTGGAGTGGCAGCAGCTCCCTGGCAACTCGCTTCCCAACTCTTACAGACCGAGCTGTGGGCAGCTGACCCTCCAGGTAGAAAGAGCAGCTTCCTAGTGACCGCCCAGAGCCCTTGAGATGCCCGCCTCCCTGCAGGCTGCCCCACCCCACTCAGGCGTCTCCTGCACACATCGCACTCCACAGGTGCCATCCTAAGGCACACCTGTAAACATCCCACTCCTTGTTCTAGCAACATCCATGTCATTCTGTTGCTTGTGGAACAAAGCCCGAATTCCTTTTTTTGGAAAATCATCACCAAGACCCAACCTAGTTTTACAGACCTCTACCCTCCCCAACCTCTGCTCGTCTGCCCCTGCCACCCACGGCGCCCTGGGCATGAGAGCACTATCTCACTCTGCACCTGTCGTTCGTGCCGTGGCGCGGGTGCAGGTGCTTTCACTGTGCTTGTGGCATCTGGAGAGCCCGCCTCCCCTCAGCCAGATGTAATCCCACTTTACAGTTTATGAGATGAACCGGGTGGAAGGTAGTGAGAGAAGCTCCTATTTCTCAGATTTAGAGCAGCTCTGACCGTGCATCCCAGCTTAGAAACTGTTCTTTATCCTGTAGGACACACATGGAGGAAGGAAGTTCGCTGCGGGCTTGGTTTGATAACCTACGACAGATCTTAGTTTCCACCTATGACTGCTTTTGTCTGAGGAGGGCCCACTGAGTGTGGGCCCCATGAATCGGCTTCTGGCAGACTAGTGCTACCAGATGTTGCAAGCTCCACCCACTGGCAGTCACGTGAGTCCTTATTCTTGGCTTGTCTTTCCCTTTAGGCACCGAGCGTTCCCCCCAGGGCAGGGTTACCTGTCAATTTCCATGTCCCAGCACTTAGCATCCATACACCCATACACCCATACACCCATCCATCCATCCATCCATCCATCCATGAATCCAAGTGATATTTATTAAGCCCTTAATGAGTTTTAAGCCCTTTGCTAGGTGCTGGGAGTAGAGCAGCTATCAACCCAAATCCATTTCTTGCCCTCAAAAAGCTCCTTGTTGAGTGGCAGAGGCAGAAAGACAAGCAAGCAATAATCATACAGGGATTGTGAAAGCCACAGGAGGTGTAGATCCAGCTAGGATGGGGAAGAGGCAGAAAGGAAGGGTCAGAGAAAACTTCTAGAAGCCAGGATGTCTAGGCCAGAAGAATGGGGGTTCAAGAGAGGGGGCTCTGGGGTCAGGTGGCTCTGGATTTAAGTCCCAGTTCTTCAAGGTGAGGGACTCTTGACCAGTAAACTAACCTTTCTGAGCCTCGGTCTCCTAATCTATGAAATACAGTTTCTAAGCCAAATCCTCTTCTTCTCCCCTTCCTCCCTCATCAATTCCCAGCTAGAGAACTCAGCCTATGTAGGGTGAGGCCTACAGGGGACTTTCTCCTGCAGAGAACTACAAATTGAAAGAGAAAGACTGGTGTCAGGAGGAGAGGGAGAGGAGATCGGAGGCCTATAGAATCTGGATGGGAGAATGTTTAGGGGTGGGCACAACCGCAGGTAGGCAGGATGCTGATAGAGTGAAAGGCGGGAAAGAAGATTTTTAAGAATTTTTGCTTTGTTTTGTGAAGAATTCTCCCTTTGGAGATAAGGGTCTAGCTTGCTTTACAATTATATTTAATTTTTGGACTGGTGATTTTTTGGAAAGCAAAGTTATACCCAGACTGGCTTATGAGGCAGGCCGACTTTACATGGCTTACCTTCTAGTATACCCAGCCTGAGAGGTGGGGTATATTCATGGTCACACACATGTTCAGCCAATACTCACACCTGAGCACTCCAAACCATGTCATTTCCCCTAGAGTATGTTGAACTGTGGATGAAGTTCCATTGACCACATTCCGGGGGAGGAGCAAGATGGCGGAAGAGTAGGGTCTCCAAATCACCTGTCTCCACCAAACTACCTAGAAAACCTTCAAATTATCCTGAAAATCTATGAATTCGGCCTGAGATTTAAAGAGAGACCAGCTGGAATGCTACAGTGAGAAGAGTTCGCGCTTCTATCCAGGTAGGAAGACGGGGAAAAAGACATAAAGGAACAAAGGCCTCCAAGGGGGAGGGGCCCCGCGAGGAGCCGGGCTGAGGCCGGGGCGAGTGTCCCCAGGACAGGAGAGCCCCGTCCCGGAGGAGCAGGAGCTGCACCGACCTTCCCGGGGGAAAGGGGCTCGCGGGGAGTTGGAGCAGGACCCAGGAGGGCGGGGATGCCCTCGGGCTCCCCGGGACAGTAACAGCAACTGCGCGCCCAGGAGAGTGCGCCGAGCTCCCTAAGGGCTGCAGCGCGCACGGCGGGACCCGGCGGGACCAGGAGCAGCTGAAGGGGCTCGGGCGGCGGCTCCGCGGAGGGGGCTGCGCGGCCCCGGGAGCAGCTCGGAGGGGCTCGGGCAGAGGAAGAGGCTCCGTGCGGAGGGGCCTGCGCGGTTCCAGGAGCAGCTCGGAGGGGCTCGGGCGGCGGCTCCTCGGAGGGGGCTGCGCGGCCCGGGAGCGCGAATCCACCAGCGCAGGCTCCGGAGCACAGGGCGCCGGGACACAGCCCAGGATCCCGCCTCCCCCGGGACAGGCAGAGGCCGGGAGGGCCCAGGACAGCGAGGACGCTCCTGCCCCAGCTGAGCAGATCAGCGGCCCCGCCCCGGAGCCTCCAGGCCCTGCAGACGGAGTTCCTGCCGGAGCTGAATCCAGGTTTCCAGAGCTGCCCCGCCACTGGGGCTGTTCCTCTTGCGGCCTCACGGGGTAAACAACCCCCACTGAGCCCTGCACCAGGCAGGGGCACAGCAGCTCCCCCAACTGCTAACACCTGAAAATCAGCACAGCAGGCCCCTCCCCCAGAACACCAGCTAGACGGACAACTTCCAGGAGAAGCCAAGGGACTTAAAGTACACAGAATCAGAAGATACTCCCCGGTGGTTCTTTTTTTGTTTGTTTGTTTTTGTTTTTGTTTTGTTTTGCTTTTTGATTTGTTTCCTTCCCCCACCCCCTTTTTTTCTCCTTTCTTTTTCTTTCTCTTTTTCTTCTTTTTTTTTTTTTCGTTTTTTTTTCTTTTTCTTCCCCTTTTTTTTTTCTCTTTCTCTTTTCTTTCCTTCTTTCTCTCCTCTCTTTTTCTCTTTTTCCCAATACAACTTGCTTTTGGCCACTCTGCACTGAGCAAAATGACTAGAAGGAAAACCTCACCTCAAAAGAAAGAATCAGAAACAGTCCTCTCTCCCACAGAGTTACAAAATCTGGATTACAATTCAATGTCAGAAAGCCAATTCAGAAGCACTATTATACAGCTACTGGTGGCTCTAGAAAAAAGTATAAAGGACTCAAGAGACTTCATGACTGCAGAATTTAGAGCTAATCAGGCAGAAATTAAAAATCAATTGAATGAGATGCAATCCAAACTAGAAGTCCTAACGACGAGGGTTAACGAGGTGGAAGAACGAGTGAGTGACCTAGAAGACAAATTGATAGCAAAGAGGGAAACTGAGGAAAAAAGAGACAAACAATTAAAAGACCATGAAGATAGATTAAGGGAAATAAACGACAGCCTGAGGAAGAAAAACCTACGTTTAATTGGGGTTCCCGAGGGCGCCGAAAGGGACAGAGGGCCAGAATATGTATTTGAACAAATTCTAGCTGAAAACTTTCCTAATCTGGGAAGGGAAACAGGCATTCAGATCCAGGAAATAGAGAGATCCCCCCCCTAAAATCAATAAAAACCGTTCAACACCTCGACATTTAATTGTGAAGCTTGCAAATTCCAAAGATAAGGAGAAGATCCTTAAAGCAGCAAGAGACAAGAAATCCCTGACTTTTATGGGGAGGAGTATTAGGGTAACAGCAGACCTCTCCACAGAGACCTGGCAGGCCAGAAAGGGCTGGCAGGATATATTCAGGGTCCTAAATGAGAAGAACATGCAACCAAGAATACTTTATCCAGCAAGGCTCTCATTCAAAATGGAAGGAGAGATAAAGAGCTTCCAAGACAGGCAGCAACTAAAAGAATATGTGACCTCCAAACCAGCTCTGCAAGAAATTTTAAGGGGGACTCTTAAAATTCCCCTTTAAGAAGAAGTTCAGTGGAACAGTCCACAAAAACAAAGACTGAATAGATATCATGATGACACTAAACTCATATCTCTCAATAGTAACTCTGAATGTGAACGGGCTTAATGACCCCATCAAAAGGCGCAGGGTTTCAGACTGGATAAAAAAGCAGGACCCATCTATTTGCTGTCTACAAGAGACTCATTTTAGACAGAAGGACACCTACAGCCTGAAAATAAAAGGTTGGAGAACCATTTACCATTCGAATGGTCCTCAAAAGAAAGCAGGGGTAGCCATCCTTATATCAGATAAACTAAAATTTACCCCAAAGACTGTAGTGAGAGATGAAGAGGGACACTATCTCATACTTAAAGGATCTATTCAACAAGAGGACTTAACAATCCTCAATATATATGCTCCGAATGTGGGAGCTGCCAAATATATAAATCAATTATTAACCAAAGTGAAGAAATACTTAGATAATAATACACTTATACTTGGTGACTTCAATCTAGCTCTTTCTATACTCGATAGGTCTTCTAAGCAAAACATCTCCAAAGAAACGAGAGCTTTAAATGATACACTGGACCAGATGGATTTCACAGATATCTACAGAACTTTACATCCAAACTCAACTGAATACACATTCTTCTCAAGCGCACACGGAACTTTCTCCAGAATAGACCACATATTGGGTCACAAATCGGGTCTGAACCGATACCAAAAGATTGGGATTGTCCCCTGCATATTCTCGGACCATAATGCCTTGAAATTAGAACTAAATCACAACAAGAAGTTTGGAAGGACCTCAAACACATGGAGGTTAAGGACCATCCTGCTAAAAGATAAAAGGGTCAACCAGGAAATTAAGGAAGAATTAAAAAGATTCATGGAAACTAATGAGAATGAAGATACAACCGTTCAAAATCTTTGGGATACAGCAAAAGCAGTCCTAAGGGGGAAATACATCGCAATACAAGCATCCATTCAAAAACTGGAAAGAACTCAAATACAAAAGCTAACCTTACACATAAAGGAGCTAGAGAAAAAACAGCAAATAGATCCTACACCCAAGAGAAGAAGGGAGTTAATAAAGATTCGAGCAGAACTCAACGAAATCGAGACCAGAAGAACTGTGGAACAGATCAACAGAACCAGGAGTTGGTTCTTTGAAAGAATTAATAAGATAGATAAACCATTAGCCAGCCTTATTAAAAAGAAGAGAGAGAAGACTCAAATTAATAAAATCATGAATGAGAAAGGAGAGATCACTACCAACACCAAGGAAATACAAACGATTTTAAAAACATATTATGAACAGCTATACGCCAATAAATTAGGCAATCTAGAAGAAATGGACGCATTCCTGGAAAGCCACAAACTACCAAAACTGGAACAGGAAGAAATAGAAAACCTGAACAGGCCAATAACCAGGGAGGAAATTGAAGCAGTCATCAAAAACCTCCCAAGACACAAGAGTCCAGGGCCAGATGGCTTCCCAGGAGAATTTTATCAAACGTTTAAAGAAGAAATCATACCTATTCTCCTAAAGCTGTTTGGAAAGATAGAAAGAGATGGAGTACTTCCAAATTCGTTCTATGAAGCCAGCATCACCTTAATTCCAAAGCCAGACAAAGACCCCGCCAAAAAGGAGAATTACAGACCAATATCCCTGATGAACATGGATGCAAAAATTCTCAACAAGATACTGGCCAATAGGATCCAACAGTACATTAAGAAAATTATTCACCATGACCAAGTAGGATTTATCCCTGGGACACAAGGCTGGTTCAACACCCGTAAAACAATCAATGTGATTCATCATATCAGCAAGAGAAAAACCAAGAACCATATGATCCTCTCATTGGATGCAGAGAAAGCATTTGACAAAATACAGCATCCATTCCTGATTAAAACCATTGACCACATTCCCAATTATAGCACAAGGGGGTTAGAAATACAAAAAAGTAATCTTGGGGTGTTCCACTGAATGGTATTTTAGAAAGTTGTCTTTTTTAAAAACAGATTTTTATTTATTCATTTGACAGAGAGAGAGAATGCACAAGCAGGGGGAACAGGCTTCCCATTGAGCAGGGAGCCTGATGCAGGGCTCCATGTGGAGTTCGAGGTGGGACTCGATGTGAGGCTCCTTCCCAGGACCCTGGGATCATGACCTGACTGGAAGGCAAGTGCTTAACCGACTGAGCCGTCCAGGCACCCCTAAAAAAGTTGCCTTAGGGATGCCTAAATCAACAAGAAAACCCAGAACAAAAAATGGAATAATTAAAAAAAAGCACAAACTGTCAAAACTTATGGCTGTTTCCAAAAACAGTACATTCAGAAAAATTGTATAATTCTAAATCCCTGCATCTCCAGGAAAGATTATAAAGAAAAACAAAAACCACACACATGGTGAACTGCTTCTCCACATTACAGATATCCAAGATGTAAGAAAGAAGCCAAGACAGTTCAGAAAGCAAGCAATACTAACCTGATAAACAAGACCTAAGAAATGAGTACTGATGGATAGAACCAGTAATTAGGCTTTTGAGAAAATCCATAAAGCCATTAATCCAACTAATCAAAGAAAGAACAAATACATAAACAAATGAAACCAGAAATGAAACATAAGATGTAGCAAATAATATAAAAGAAATTTGTAAGATTTGGGGAGAGTATGGATTTTATGTATATGAATAAACAGGTATGGATATAGGTGTGTATCTGCAAAAAGTTCAAGATATGGCACCTAATGCCACCAGCACACTTGCAAAGAAAATGTGTCTTCTTTGTCACTGAGTTCTGTTATGAGCTGAACTGGGTTCCCTACCCTAACCTTCATGTCCTACCCCCCCCCCCTTGCCCCAATATACTGAAGCCCTAACCCTGGTATGTGTGAATTATGACTGTATTTGGAGATAAGACCTTTGTTAATATAATCAAGGGAAAATGAGGTCGTTAGGGTGGCGTTAATCCAATATGAGTGATGGCCTTATAAGAAGAGGGGAAATATGAACAGAGGCATGCAGTGAAAGCACCCTGTGATGACCGGGGCAGAGACTAGAGGGGATGCACGTGCCAGCCAAGGAACACAGGATTGACAGCCCCATCAGAGGCTAGGGACAGGTAAGGATGGGTTCCACCCAGAGTCTCAGAGGGAACATGGCCCTGCTTTCAGACTTGTGGCCTTCAGAATTATGAGCAAATACATTTCTGTTGGAAGCGACTCAATTAAAATTTGTGGTTATGTTGTTAGGAACCCAGTCGTAGGAACCCAGCACAGTCTCCCTCCACCTGTCAGCTATTGGGTCAAGTTTGTCACGTTTCTCAGGTCTCTCATTCATTAGCTTTCTTGATCTGTCACTTAGAGAGGAGAATGTACAGTCGGGGGGATTTCTGTCCACTTCCTCGCATCTATTCTGTGGCCGTGGTGTCTGAGCCGCATACCTGTGTTGGATGGTCATTGTTGATTCATTGATAAAAAATATAGTCTTGTAACTTTGTGTATCTCATAATAGTCTTTGCTACCAAATCTACTTTATCTGTTATAATGGAACTGTTGCTTGTTATTTTTATTTTTTGCATAGACTCTATAGATCAGGGCAACATTTTGGCATTCACTGCTTAGGGTTAGGGTTTGGTGAGGGTTTTGTTAGAATTTCTTTTGGTAGAACTACATGTCTATTTTGTTTTAGACTTCATTCATGAACTTTCTCAAGGGTGGCTTATCCTGCAGGTATTACTTGCGGGCACAGGATAGGCACTGGAAACACAGACATGATCCTGCATCCTTGGCTTTGCTCTCCCAGACCTCAAAGTCCAAGGAGATTCTTCCAGTGGTGGCTCTTCTTTTAGCAGAAAGGTCAGCTCAGTTGCATTTCATGTTAGAACTGATACAGGGATGGAATATTCTGGCACTGCCCATAGAGAGAGAGCCAGTAGTGGAGAAAAGCGGGACGGAAAAACACGAGAGGAGGAGAAAGGAAGAGGGACAAGAGAAAGGAAGAGCAAAGGAGGACCCGGGGCCTTTGAGGATATTTAGAGAAGTGTTTCTTCCTTCTAGCCGGAGGCTTTGCAGGTGGTGTCTCTGCCCCTGTTCTGTGCATCAGGAGTAATTTGACTGAGGTGGGATGAGTGCTGTGGGAGAGCTTGCATTCCTCTTTCCAGCATCTTCCTGTCTGAAGTCTGCTCCTATCTGTTCTGGTGTCTCTGCCCTTGGGGAGCCTAAAAGCTGCTCATTGTGAGTGAACTCCACAGTGAACTGCATCTCTGAACCTTCCCCACCTATCATAACCTGGAATTCCCTGGAAAATCGGGCTCCTTTGGAGTAAGGCGCCTGATTTCAAGAGACAGGGCCTGGTGATCTGATGTCTCTCATACCCATGCCTCTAAGAAGCTGTGGACTCTAACGGGAGAGAGAGAGAGCCCCACATCTCTTCAGGACCATCCGGTTCAGCTGGCATGGCCTGAGCTGCTTGTGACAGGGGCCTGGACAGAAAGGTCCTCTTCTGCGAACCAGGCACTGCACATTCTGCTGTCACTTTGATTTCCAGCTCCCGTCTAGTTGTTAGAGTGAATGCATCCATCACCCCTACAGCTTCTACCCTGGAGCTTTCACAATTTTTAAGAGGTCTTCACTAAAATATGCTCTATTAATAGAAGCCATGGGGTCCAAGTCCTTGCTTGGCCTTCTCTGGACTGGAATTTCTAACTTAGCCAAATATATTTATCCTGATCTTCATGGGCCATGAGGGGGTGGCCCTAAGAGCCCATAAACCAAACAACATGGGAAAAGGTTGAGCAGCTTGGAAATAAATCACCAAATTGGTGGCTCTGTGCTCTGGCCCTGAGGCCTGGGGACTTGGTGTGGCTCCCCTTGCATGAGTGTTTGAAGCCTGACCTGGCCAGCTCCCTGCAGAAGATGGTGGTGGGTCCAAGTTCTGGGCATGTTCTGGAAGGAGCACTGTGTGAATGGATCCTTTGGTACCAGAAAACATGGATAAAGCAGCAGCCTTCAGCACGTGAGATACATTCTTGCCCCAGGGCATGATGTTCACCCCCAAAGCAGCATGCAGCAAGCTCCACCAGCATCTCCATTCTAGCCCTGGGTTTGTCATTGGGGACAATGGAAAGGCAGAGAGCTTTCCACACAACATCTCATGGAAGACTCACAGCCACTTTACAAGCCAAATGTTGTTATTCTCATTCCCAAGATCTCATAGGGAGAAGAAGCAGAACTGGGATTTGAACCCAGGAGTCTTTGATTCCAGAGTCTGTGCTTTTAAGCATCCACTGTCCTTCATTCTGTGACTGGGGCATGGTTGGAAGGGAGGGCAAGTCTTAAATCCTTTCTGGAGTTTATATTCTTTGAGTCTCTTCTCTACAGCAGCCAGACCTATTCAGAAGGAAGAAGATGTCCATCAAGTTCATCTGGCTGTCAAGGTCAATAGTCTGGTGAATGAACAGCTTATTGGCCAGAGGTGGGGGCTGGCTCAGTGACCCTATCCCCTTCCGGCTCTGCTGTGAGCATCCCCACCCCAATAGTCTACCAGCCCTTGAATCTTAGTCCTTGCCATCCTCAGGGGCCAAACAGATTTTCCGAAGCCAGGAGGGGGTCCAGTTTGCCTGTAGTCTGACCCCCTGAGTGTCCTCTACACACAGTCCCAGAGGGCAAGTGTAAGAGTTGGCTTCCCTGACCCTTCCACGAGGCTCCTCCCCTTGCTCAGCCCACTGCGTCATGGTCCAGGACTCTTGCCACAGATTATCCAGAACAGTCACTGACCCTACCACCCCAGACATTGAAGAGTGGCTTTGGGATACACCCAGGATATCCATTGCTATTTTCTACAGCTGGTGAACACCCATGTACGTTTCCATTCATTGAATCACTGGACACTGATCAGGGCCAGAGAGACACAGAAACCAGAATGCAAGGTCAATGTTATCTCAGGTAGTTCAAAGTTGGAGAGATGCTGTCTGTGACAGCTCTGAAACTCTGGGAAAACTCTGGAAAGCTTAGAACCTCGTAGAGAATGAAAAGGGATTCCTGTGATTTAATCCGAGGCTGTCTGTGTCGGTTTCTAAACCTTCATTATTCCACTTTGACATCTCTCAGTCTCCCAAAGGACAAGGATATGACAAACACAAACTTTGGGTATTTGGGATCCCCTCATCATACTCTTCATCATGAGTGTGATACCCAGAGATTTAGAACTCTCAAATGCATTGAGTACACCTGCCCCACTGTGTCCCTAAGAGACCTCGAACCTCTGTGTGAATGTGGGGAGATGAGAAGAGGATTTGGAGGAGGCTGATGGCTGGTCCCTGAGCTCCTCAGAGAAGGTCACCTAAGAAATCTGAGCTGGGCACCCCATCTTGCTACCTGCCCCTCCCCAGCCCCAAATACAGCCCCTGAGCCTGCCTGCATGGGGAGGGGCCTGTCCCACCTCTGTTGCTGCTGCTTCCTCCACAGACTCACACATCTGCAGTCTACACCCAGCAGGGCCTGGAATGTTTGCAGTTTTGGAAATAGTCAGAATGCGCTAAAAATGCAGTGACAACAGCCGTCTTGGAGGGATATTTTTAAGGGTGATAGGATCTGAGAGTCATTAGTGCCAGAAATGTGGGTCTCATCTTATTTTTAAAAACCAAGTGCCACATCTCCAGATGCTCCAGCCTACACCTCAGGCCACGTCTTCAAACAGCCACACCCCTGGTGTCTGTTGAGTGCTGGGGACACGGTCAGACATCTTCCTCATGGGATGTCCCGGTGAGGTTTCAAGTCTTCATTATTCCAACTGGAACAGAGAATGTAGTGTGAAGAGGCAGGGCTTCCCATCTCAGCCACTTCTTCCAGCTTGGGTGCATTTCACATGAGGCTTCCTCTAGGGAATGGTGATATTTGGGGGCCCTTTGAGCATGAAGACCACACCTGGCAGAGGGAGTCCCACAGGAAGCAGGTATGTCTGACCCCTGCAGTCAGTGCCCAGGGCCTAGGCCACAAGGCACCGAGCTCTATCAGTACACACTGCCTCAGCGACACTTCCACCTTTGCTCTGCTGCGAGCCCCCTGTAATCCACCAGCACTTGAACCCCAGTCCCTGGGGTTGAGAGACTGAACAGGGGTTCCAAAGGCCAGGAGGGGGTCCAGTTTGCTGTAGTCTGGCCCCCTAAGTATCCTTCCACACAGTCCCAGAGGGCAGGTGTGGGAGTGAGCCTTCCCCAGCCCTTCCGCTTCCAGGTTCCAGAGGACTGAGCCCTCTTCCTTGCACTGATGCATAGGAAAAAGCAAGGAGTTTGGAGCTGCAGAGAAAAGGCTTGCTGACTTCTGGTCAGAACTGCTTCTCAGATGACTATTTCCTCTAGATCAGTATTGTCTTAACACAGATCTCATGTGAGACATACAGGTAATTTAAATATTTCTGGTTGTCCCACTAAAAAAGTAGAAAGAAACAGGTAACATTAATTTGAATAATACGTTTTATTTAACCCCATCTATCCAAATGCTGTCATTTCAATATGTACCTAGTGCACACAACTGGTAATGTGAAGCCTGCATTTTTTTTTTTTGTACAAAGCTTTTGAAATCTGCCATGTATTTTATACTTACACACATGGATTTGATCTAGTCATATTTGAAGTGCTCAGTAGCCAAATGGGTGTCTAGTGGTTACCATATTGGACAGCACAGGTCTAGAGCCTCTTCTTCCAGGTGGGCATATAGGAGGGCAGCAGGACAGATGGAAATAGTCTCCGGATCTGGAGGGGAAGATAACCCATCATTCCTAGTTGCCTTTTCCTAGGGGATACAGGACAGCAGGAGGTGGGGAGGGGGGAATGTTGGTGCTAGTCCTCCGCACACACTGTTTTCTCCCTAGATGGCCATGCTCCCTAGATGGCCATGTGGGTGTGGCCACAGAGCCAGGTCCTGGGGCTCCAGTGGTTCCTTGCACAGTCTGGAAAGGGTTCAGAGGCAGCCTTACTGAGCGTATGGGTCCCGTGAACAGAGAGCTGCCCTTGTGCCCCTCTTTTCTCTCCCACAATACTGTTTCTCTGTGAGACCAGGAGCAAAGTCATTCACTCTTCAACAAATACTTCAAAGCATTTGCTGCATGCATATGAGGCCCTGCTCTAGGATCTGGGAATAAATAGAACAGTTAAAAAAAAAAGACAAAATTCTTGCTTTTATGGATTTTACTTTTTAGTTGGGGAGAAGGTGCAGAGAGAAAGAGAGAGACCGTAAAGAAATTTTATCAGTGGCAATGAATATTGTCTTAGGCTGTTTGGGCCCCTGTAACAAAATATCATAGGCTGGGTGCCATATAAACAACAGAAATTTATTTCTCACAGTTCTGGAGGCTGGAAAGATTAAGGTGCTAACTGATTCAATGTCTGCTGAGGCTGACCAGCTTCTCACTGTAACCTCATGGGGTGGAAGGGGCGAGGGAGCTTTCTGAAGGGAGCCAGGGACAGAAGCAACCTCATGGAAGTCTGGGGAGAGCCTTCCAGGCAGAGGCAAAAGCACTTGTGGAGGTCCCCCTGCAGCAGAAGTGTACCTGGTGCCTGGTGCTAACCCTAACCCTAAACCTGGTGTCTGTTGTGTGTGAAGAGCAGCAGGAGGCCAGTGAGCACAGAGGAGAGTGGGAGGAGGTGAGGTCAGACCAGTAGAGCAGGGCCCACAGCGTGCCCTTTGTAAGCATGTTGTTTTTACTCTGGACCGGCTTAAAGGCTCCTGCATGCTTTTTTTTTTTTGTTGTTGTTGTTGTTGTTTCGTTTTTTGACATTAAAGCAGCTATTTTATTTTGAATAAGTGGCATAAGCAATTCTGAGTATCCCTCCACTCATATGAAAGCTCGTACCCGACAGTACTCCTTGCTTAGTTTTTGGAGAAAAGTAATCTTTTCTTTGGCCGGTCCTGTCATCTGCTATGACACCTTCTAAAGGCGGGCATGGCATCAACGGACATCTGGTTACAGTCAAAGAACCAGGTCCACACAGCAGTCTGGCACTTACATTTGGGGTGGTGACTATCATTTGGATTAAAGTTGAATGCATGCGCTAACAGGGCTGCTGACCGCTGATCTTGAATTAGGTAAAATGAATGTGATTTGTCCACATTCCTACAGTTGTGTCCATTTAAAAATCACCTTTATAAAAAAGCTCCTTTCATTAAAACATACTCTGATCAAATAATCATGCAAAGGAAAGCACCCTTAGCCCCCGAGTCTATGATATAAAGGCAGGGAGAAAGGACAGGTTCTCTGCTGTGATCGCATTCAGGACATTCACAAGGGCAAAGGGTGAGCGAGTTCCTGGGAGTGATGCTAAGTGGCCACAGCGAACATTCCACGTGCTGCCCCTGAACCTTCAAATGATCAGCTGGCCGATTGTACGCTGTCCTCCCCGCTCTCCCATGAACGGCCGCATGGCCTTCACGTAGTTCTTTTCCTCCAGCGTGAAACAGTGATAAATCCCTGCAGGAAGAGTTATCATGTCTCCTTTTTCATGAAAATGTGGACACACTCATCCTCTTTATCTCTCACATCAAGGCACTCACTGTCGTCCAAGACGGAGTAACGGATCTCATCATCCAGGTGCAAATGCTCCTCACAGAACATCTTAATCTTCATAATTTAGTTGTTTATCTTTGCATGTGGTTATTATGTCCATCCAGGAGGAGTCTCTCTCTTTCAGATCTTTTCTCATTCTGGATCATTCTCATATTTCTCAGCATCGAGCTTCGAGCGGGCACAGCTGTCCCCTGAGCCCCACCTCCACGACAACCTCTTCCTCCTCCCTCGACTCCGGCCACATTCTTCTTCCTCTTTATCAGGCTCTTCTGCCTCCTCCTCCTCCTTCTGTTTCTCCTCCCTCTTGTCCTGGCCGCAGGCTACGCTTAAGTGGGTTTGGGAGCAGCCTGTTGTGGGAGTTTGTGTGCAGGTGGCACATGGTGGCCCCAAGGTGCATGGGCCAAGTTGTGTGGGTAAGGAGGGTTGAGGACACCTGACTGCCTGTGTCAGGGAACCCTTGGTACTAAGTCTACCTTGAGGGCCTTCTGTGAGCTGAGGGACCATCTTGGAGGAAGGCCTGTGACTGTGACCTTCACAGCGCTCCTTTTGTTGGGCTGGGTGGTTAAGCAACGTCATTAAGATGAATGTGTGTTTTGGTAAAGGGTGTAAATATATGAATAGTGTCCTCTCCAGCCCCATACATCACCCAGTGTTTATTCAGTGCCTGGTGCATAAGCTAGAAGGCATGCATTGCTATTTGGGGCTGTGAGTTTTAAAGTACATTAAAGGAGTTTACTGAAAACTCTTGGCAAACAGATAAAATACAATTACTCTAATTCCCAAGGCATTGCAGACAGAATGTCCTGAAAACCTGCAGTGTAATAATTCACAGGGAGCCGTGGCAGGCAGCCTGTGAGGCATCAGAAGCGCTGCTTTTGTAAACTTCAGAGGCGGCCAAGAGCTGTCCCTTGGGAGACCCTCGACCTGTGTTTTATTAACCTCCCTGTTTCTGGCTGAGAAGCTGCAGGGAGAATCTAGCTGGCAGGGCTGGCTGCCACCCTCAGGAGCTCTACAAGGGCCACCATCGAGGGGGGGAAGGGATGGGACCCCTGTTTTCTCTGGCTGCACCCTGCCTGTCCATGTGAGCTTCAGCCTCAGGCTCTGCTAGCTGTCCTATCGCACATTGGGGGGGGTGGGGTGGGTGGGATTCTCCCCATGAAGCAGTCAGGACTCTCAGGCCTTTCCTGGGAAATGGAGGCTTTTGGTGGGACAGCTGAAGAAGGGTCTTAGTGATTAGATGTGTGCCATCTTTCCAGAGAATTTGAGGTTGACTTCTAAGACGCAAGGGACCCAAGGACAATTCCTGATGCAGAGGTGGAGATGCCATCCTGTGGAGCTTGGGCAAGATTGCACGGGTGCTCTGCTCTGCCTTGCTTTTCTCTACTTGCCAGGGCAATGGGAGATGCCCCCAGAGTTTGTAGACTATAGGTGCCTCTGATCAAGGAGTCATCCTGTACCTGTGCCCAGGATGAATGCCAGTGCTGGTCTCTGGAGCCTAGGGAGAGCCTGGACCCTACTGCACAGGAGAGCTGGTGGGCAGGGGGTGACTTAGCTTCCAGGCATCTCCCTGGTGAGAGGTGGACAACAGAGAAGGGTCAGAACTTTGGGAGCTAGGACCCCAGTTTCTTGGAGAGGGGGCAAAGGATGGGCCTTCCTTGAGCAGGGCTCCTCCCTGGCTCCCAGACTTAAAGCAAGGAGCTGCTCACTACTCAAAAGCTGGGCCTGAGTCTGCTCTGCTGAAGACCATGGGCAGGCTCAGAGCATTGGTGCAGGGTGAGCAGGGGTGTCTGGGAGGTGGTCCATAGAGAGGTAGAGGCAATTGGAGGGCAGTCAGGAGGCAGCTTGCACCGCGGGGAAAGGCCTCTGCGTTGCTCCGTGATCGTGGTCAAGTTCTCAGAGCAGAATAGACCCTTGTGGGAGAAGGGCCTTCCACGAACATTGATTAAACATTGCACTGAAGAGACATCACAATAGCTAAAGCCTAGATAATTGCTTGAGCTGAAATGTTGGAGCACCTGAGGAAGAGTCAGGTAGGATGCAAGTTTAGAGGAGGTGATTTCTGGAACATACCCTCTACCTGAATCAGTAGTTCACTGGGAGACTGCCCTCTCACTTGGTAATAATGGTAATAATGAACACCTCCCCAGTGAGCAACAGCTGGGATTTACAGAGCACATGCTTCCAGGAGGCTCCAAGACCTGGTGAAGGCCCAGAGAGAGCCGGGGACCTGTGGCTATCTCGTCATGCCTCATACACTGTCTCTCGGGAGATGGCCCCAGAGCCTCCAGCCAGAGTCTGGCATTGGGGTCTCTAAACTTGGCCGGTTGTTTTCTTTATCCTTAAGGCTGCCCATGAGGCTTCTGGCCCCTAAGACCTGGTCCTGTCTAATTAGGTATCCGGCTCAGAGCCCAGGCAGGGCCCTGCTGGGTGTGGGAGTTGGGAACACCCCATGCGGCCCACACGGGCCTAACTGGGTCCTTATTCCAGGCCTGGAAACGGACGGCTTCGGCTGAGATTCACTTGCTCTGGTGGAACAGTATGCGGAGTCTCTCGTGGGAGATACAGAAATTAGACCCGCTTAACTCGACTGACCATAGCCTCCATTTGAAAGCCTCCTTTCTCACCGCCAGCGAGACTCGGTAAGTGGTCGTGTTTAAAATAGTTGTTCGATGGGGCTACTTATTAATCTAGCATTAGTTACGGTAGTTAGGCTTTTAGAGATAATGAAATGTAAATGCTCCTCCAGAACAGGCCCTGTTCTCTCAAACCAAACACATTTGTGAAGAAAAATGGTTGTAGTAAGATGATGGAGAATATTAATTGTGTCGATTTACATACTGTACAGATGGCCATGCAGATGCTGAGTCCGGTCAGGAGCCAGCTCAGGCCAGCAGGAAAGGGGCCCCCGGGGCTTGCTTTACTCTTCCCTTTGGGGAGACCACTTTCACTTGTTGCTGAAGGCTTCCCGCTGGGGTTTTACAGACAAAGATTGTTGAAGAAGCCTGTCAAAGGCCACAGGGGGTCAGAGGCAGAGCTGGGCCTCGGGCCTGGGAAGCCTGACTCTGAGCTCTGGGGTTCTTGACCAGCTGCCCCCCGGTGGGCTCCCCGGCTGCCCAGTCCAACCGGCTCTCCGTGGGGGTCTCAGCAAGTCTCGCCACATCCATCCTGACCACCTCCCTTCTCCGCAATCTGCTCCTACCTAAAGGCAGAGACAGCCAGCAATGATTATTCTTTAATCAAGTGTTAATTATTGAGTGCCTCTGCACGCCAGGCACCACGCCAGGCTTCGAGGTTGCTCTCATTTGTGGAGCTGACATCTAAGCAGTCAGCAAATATCCACCAAGCAGACACGCCGTGACCAACTGTGAGACCGGCTATGCAGGCGAAGCCCAGAAGGGGATGGGAGGTAGAAAATGATGATTATGGTGACAGCTGACACTGATTTTTTTACTATGCACTCCACACGCTTCAAAACACTTTAAGCGGATGACGTCCTTTGATTCGCCTAACAATTCCGTGGATTAGCCCCATTTCACAGATGAGGAAGTGGAGGCACAGAGAGGTTAGGTAATTTGGCCGCTGTCACAAAGCTAGTCAGTGGCAGACCTGGGATTTGAATTGGGGATTCGGACTCCAGATTCTCTGCTAACTAACTGTGCTGATTGCGTCTTAAAAGTGAGAGTAAATTTGGATTACACAGGAAGTAGGGAAGACCTCTCAGAGGAAACCAAATTTAAACTGGCCCAGAAAGGTGAACTGGCCAGGTGGAGAGCCAGAGAGTGGCAAAGCCCTGGGAGAGGGAAGAGCCTCAGCCTTCTGGGAGCTGCTGGCATCCTGGGGTGAGGGGGGGATTGCTAGCCAGCCAGGGGCGGTTCAGTGACAAGGCCTCTGGGGCTGTTGAGCTGGGACTTCTGATCCTGAGAACCACAGGAATCCAGGGTTTCAAGCAGGGGAGTGGCAAGCATCAACCTTTCTTTCCCTAAATAATTGCGCTGGGATGGGCCGAGGCCCTTCTTCCCCTGGGTGGCAGGTCGCTCGGTAAGCTGGAATTTGGTTCATGAGTAGAGCATCTAAGTCAAGGGCAGACTGGGTGCAGAACAGGCATCTGTCAGCTTGGACAGGGTCCATTTCCAGACTTTGGAAATGCAGGGGAGAGCAGGATGTGTCCCACTCAAGGTAGCGCAGCTGTGAGTGTGGCAGACGGCTGGGAGGGCTGTGTGTGTGACACCTTCTGAGACAGGACAGTTGGTGAGTGTGCTAGGCACCAGCATGCACATTTATGGGGAACTGCAGCCGGCTCTGTAGCTTATTTGAAAGAAACACATTGCTTATCGTTGACCTATGGTTTATGAGTCCCAGGACCCCTGCCCTTTAGAGGGAAATGATTCTATTTGTATCATGGAAGGGTCTTTACTGTGAAAAATGAAAAGGCTGCAATGCGTATCTCGGTGGCTGCCATGAACTAAACACAGGTGGAGATGGGAGTTGAGGAAGCATCCCTAAGGTGGCCTCTGTGGTGGGGATATTTCCATCATTACATCATTTTATCAAGCCCAAGGAGAAGGCCAGGGTCTGAGACAGTGACCAGAGTGGGCAGAGAGCCGGGAATGTACAACACACTTAGAAAAATTGGAAATACATCTGGGGCCTAGTTGAAGAGGTAAGAGGATGCAGACTCACCAGTGATAAGAAGATAGAAGTCTGGGAGTGCTTCCTGGAGGAGGCAGGGCTTGAGCTGGACTCTGTGACTCTCAGGACAGTGATTCTGTAAGCCCTGAAACCCTGAGCAGAGGCCTGGCCCTGGGGAAACATCCTATTTGTGCAATATCCTCATGCTGTTCCAAAAGCCAAGTTCAGATGATAGCTCTCCAGACTAAGTCCAGAGTCCTCACTCTGCCTACCAAGGTTTGGGGCAGCAACCCCCACTTGTAGGCTCTGGAGTTCCTACACAGATGGAGAGACTCAGGGGCAGGGGTCTGTGGAGGAGTAGACCAGAGATGAGCTGTGTCTGTGTGGCTCTTCACACAGAGGGAAACATGGTCAACTGTCTCGTCAAGAGTAGGGGCAATGAGGGAGCTTAGGGGGTCTTAAAGACTCCCCCAGCCACCCCTTGGCTCTGTCACTGTTCTGAGTCTGCTCTGAAGCCATTGTTGGGTGGGGGGGGGTGGTTCACCAACACCGGCCCTCTTTTCTGTTCTCACATCCAAGGACACAGACCGGCAGTTTTTGAGCCACCAAAGGCTGCTCTTGACCTGGAACAACCTATATTCTTTGTTCAGATCCCAGCTAACTTATAACACCTTTTCCTGGCACTTCCCCCTCCACTCACTCTGAGCTCCACAAGTACAGGGAGTCCTGGTCTCATTCCCTTATCTGCTTGTAGCTTGCAGAACAGGGTCTGGCATGTAGTAGGTGCTTCGGGAATATTTGTGGAATGAGTTAAATGAAGCTTTCTTATTCCTCCAGCCTTGGGGCTCCCAGGACATTTTTATGACTCTCAGTTGGCATTTATTGAGTTCATTCCTATGAATGATGTTTAGAGTTGCAATGGAGACAGGCCTAGGCAAACTGGGACAGCTGGTCACCTGGCTAGCTAGCATGGTGCCTGGACTAGTTGGTTCCTGATAGGTGGTGGCAGTTGTGTCTTGCATGTGGGAAGAGGACAGGTAAAGGTGGCGCGTGCAGGGATTTTGTTCAGGATGAGCTGGAGTTGGATGGGAGAGGACTGAGGAATTGGAGCCTTCGTCTCTGGGTAATAGGGAGCACAGTAGGTCTCTGAGAGCTGCAGAGTTTCTTCTGGGGAGGCCTGGGGATTTCTGTGCTGGAATCCCTGTGCGCTCCCTCTAGGCCGGCTCTTGGGACTTCTCCCACAACCTGCTGCATGCAGAGTGGGTCTCCTGCCCCTGGGTCGCAGCCAGCACCTGCTGGGCCCAGAGAGCTGCTTTCTGAAACCAAGTGCCGAAAAAGCCTGGCTTGCCCAGACACCGTTCCCCCATTTGAATATTCTGAATGGAGCTGATTGCCTAAATTGAAGGTATTATGCTATAATGATTGTTATAATTAAAACTATTATCATCTGAAAGAGACTAGAACATGGGAAACCACTGCAAAGACTTTTAAAGCTTTTAAAGCATGTTTTTGGACCAGATAAAAAGCGCCTTTGTGTGGAGTGTTTCGAAGGGAGGGAGTCTGTGAGTGGGCACCTGTGGGCTCTGCAGGGCAGCTCTGGCTGCAGCCCGGACGGGAAGCCCGGTCCTCAGTGAGGTGGCGCGGGGAGCAACCGGGACATTCGGTCAGAGGGTGGCAGCTGCCATGCTGTCCCAGACTCCAGACGCAGCCCTTGGGCCTGCAGGCAGAGGACGAGTTGGCTCGCAGGCTCGGGCTAGGCTGGAACCTGGCAGAGGAGCCCTCTCGGGAAGACGGGGCCGTTGATGCCTCGCATTTCTCCATGCTGGGGAAGGACCGGCCAGCCCCGGTGGGAGAAAGGTGACCGTGTCTAGGCTGGGGGACGATGAGATCTTGGGGGCCTCCAGATGGCAGGAGGAGGGGACTGTGTGATGGCAGGACCTGGGCCCCCAGCAGGCTGTGGGCTTGGCAGTCTGGACCCCCCTGTACTCACAAGTGGGCTCTTGGACCCAACCCAGTGAGCAGGGAACTGGAGACACAGCCTGAGAGCAGGTGGGACTGGCACAGTGGGCAACCCCCTCTTCTGAGTCTGGTGTCCTTCCCTCTTCCCCCTCTCCCCCTCCCACAGTACAGGTATAGAGACTGAGGCTCGGAGAGGCAGGTCTGGGTGAGGGTCACCCAGCTCAGGAGTGGCAGGGCCAGGCTCTGGGCTCCAATCCAGGGTGCTGTTCCTTTTGCCTTGGGCCTCTCTGTGGCCCTGCTTGGTCAGCTCTTCCTTGGGTTGCTCCTGTGTGTCTGGAGTCATGTCTTGCTGGGCCACTTTGTTACATTTTGTCCCTTCTTGGTTTGTTTTATTTATTTATTTATTTATTTATTTATTTTAAATTTTTAAAAAAATTTTTTTTATTTATGATAGGCACACAGTGAGAGAGAGAGAGAGAGAGAGAGAGAGAGAGAGAGAGAGAGAGAGAGGCAGAGACACAGGCAGAGGGAGAAGCAGGCTCCATGCACCGGGAGCCCAACGTGGGACTCCCGGGTCTCCAGGATCGCGCCCTGGGCCAAAGGCAGGCGCTAAACCGCTGCGCCACCCAGGGATCCCCCTTCTTGGTTTTAATTCTTTTTTTCCTTTTCCTTCTTCCAAAAACAATTACACAATGAGTACATGAATTGATTCCTTGTTAAGCAAACAGTATGGATGATAATAGTGAACACACAGCACTGATCTTAGACGTGTGTGGATGTGTTTGTGTATATGTGTATATATTACTAATCCTCATGCAAAGCAATGACATAAGTCTTACTATCCTTGGTTTACGGAAGATAAGACGGAGGGCTGGGGTACGGGGGCTCCACAGCTGGACTTAGAACCAGGCAGGCTGGTCCAGAGCCTGCATAGTCGTCTCCTGTGCTTGTGGAGAAAGTAAAAGTCCCCCTGAGGACACTTCCCTCCCACTTGTGGAGTAAAGACCACAGTTACTCTGTGGTGTCTTCTTTCAGACCATCCTCGTGAATTTACACACACAGAATTTTGGTGTGTGTTTCTGAACATCAATAGTATCATTTGGTTTTTATTGTTTGCAAATTGCTTCCACCACTGAACAATACACCTTGGAGATATTTTCATGCCAACATGTGGCAACACTTTACCCTTTTAAGATGTTGCAGTGTCTTCCCTAGTTTATTTATTATCAAACGCATTCCAGTGTCATAGACTAATGTTGGTGTCTCCCCAAAATTCATATGATGAAATCTAGTCCCCAAGGTGATGGCATTAGCAGGCAGGGCCTTTGGGAGATGATTAGGTCTTGAAGGTGGGGCCCTCATGAATGGGATTAGTGCCTTTATAAATGAGACCCAGAGAGCTCCCCTGGCCCTTCCACTAAGGTGGCCCATGTCCTTACCATCTATGAAACAGGAAGAAAGTCCTTGCCAGACACCAAACCTGCGGGTACCTTGATCTTGGACTTCCAGCCTCTAAAATGTGAGAGAAAAATAAATAAAAAAATAAAAAAAATAAGAGAGAAATGTCTCTTGTTTATAAGCCACATAGTCTGATAATTAATTCTGTTATAGCAGCTTGAACAGAGCAAGATAATTAGTAACTATGAAGATGTAAATTAACAAAAAGGAGATCTAGTTTTGTCACCTGGCCACTTGGCAAACATGAGAAAGATTACTATCATCAAGTGTAAGCCAGAGTAAGGGATAATTGCCCACTGCTAGTGGCAGTGCACCCTGGGTGGCCTTCTCTGAGGGCAATTGGTCAGTATCTATTAAAATTTAAACTGGTACATTTTGTCCTGGCCCCCTAGCTTCTAGATCTTTAATCTGGAGACACATGCACATACATGGCCAAGAAGGCATGCCCAGTGATGTCTATGTAGCACTGCTGGTGCTAGTGTAACACCCTGAAAACCACCTGTCCTCAGCTGGCACATAGCCTCCCAGAAGTGGGTACAGACCTGCTCAGATGCCAGGAGACAAGCAGACAATTTTTTTTTAACTTTTTTTTTTTTTTTTTTTTAGAGAGAGAGCAAGTGAGGGGTGGGCAGGAGAAGAGGGAGAGAGAAATCTAAAGGGCTTCATCCAGCATTGAGCCCAACTTGGGGCTCAATCTCATGACTCTGAGATCATGGCGTGAGCCAAAGTCAAGAGTTGAATGCTTATGTGACTGAGCCATCCAGTAGTCCATGGCTTTTTACACTTTCTAAAATCTAGGTTTGGTGTACAAGGTTCAGAACCCAAATAGAAGTCCTGAGCTTATCAAGAATGATGGCAATGCTCTGCCCCCCTGTTCTTTGCACTTGGCTCCCAGGCTTAGTGGTCACCCAAGTTTTTCTTCTATTGTTTTGTATTTTCTCCATATTACTATGCTAGTTGATTTAACTGTGCTTTCTTGATTTTCTAAAAAAAAATTTTTTTAGATATGATCCATTGACTTTCTTTTGTGGAAGGGGCAATTTATAATTTCTGTAAGCTGTGCAGCACCCTCCCTTGCTCCCCGCCTGCCCCCGCTCCCCACCCCAGCTTCCCCTTCTCCTCTATCCCTCTGAGAATGTCAAATTTTCATTTTGGGTGAAATCAGTATTCATGTTTACATTATTATGACTGTGTAGCTACAGTTCACAGGGAGCCATATGTAGTATGAAGATGATAGTTTCTTGTGCAACTTTGCATTTTTTTAGGATGACTGTTTCCCTTTCCCTCTTTGTTTTGTTTATATGAACCAATTACAGATGATTTTCCAAACTCCATGACAGAAATGAACATCTTGGAAATTTCCAACCTATACAGTGGTTGACTTGTTTTATTTGTGTGTGTATTTTTCAGACAGCCCTTCTGAGCCTCCAGCCTGCAGGTCTTGTCCAGACTGTTCTCTGCATACAGCATCCAGATTCACACACCATCTCCTACTTTTAGAGATCCCTTGCACCAGGATCCCACTTCATCCACTTTCTTGGGTTCTTCTCTGCTTTTCTTCAGTAACCTCTGGAGAAAGGGTGACTAAGAGGTAAGTTTTTGAAGACTTTGCTTATCTGACCATGTCTTGATTTTAGCCTCATATTTGATTGATATTGTGGCTGACTCTGGATTGGAAATCATTTCCCCTCAGAATTTTGAGAACATCGTTCCATTGTCTTCTGGCTTCCATTGTTGTTGAGACAGCAGATAGCTCTCAGATCCACAGGTTTGTTTGTGACCTGCTTATTTATTTTGGAAGTTGTTAGTATTTCTCTCCATTTCTTTGTTCTACGGGTCATGATGATGTTTCTTGGAATGGTTTAAAAATTTTTTTTAAAGTTAATTTTTTAAGTTTAATTCATGGTGTCTCATACTCAGAGGATCTGTTAAGTCTTGCAATCCATTCCTTCAGTTCTAGAGTAGTATCTTGTATTGTTTTTTGATAATTGAATTTTCTGTTACCTTTATTTTGTTTTTCGGTAACTCTTGCTAGTTGGATGATAAACCTATTAGATTAATCCTTGAATTTTCTTATCTTATTTTCTACTTTCTTTTTTTTTTTTAAATTTAGTTAACATAGGGGATCCCTGGGTGGCACAGTGGTTTGGCGCCTGCCTTTGGCCCAGGGCGCCGTCCTGGAGACCCGGGATCGAATACCATATCGGGCTCCTGGTGCATGGAGCCTGCTTCTGCCTCTCTCTCTCTCTGTGACTATCATAAAAAAAATTAAAAAAAAAAAATTTAGTTAACATATAATGTATTATTAGTTTCAGAGGTAGAATTTAGTGACTCATCAGTTGCATAAAACACCAAGTGTTCATTACATCACCTGCCCTCCTCAATGCCCATCATTCAATTACCCCATCCCCATACCCCTCCAGTAACCCTTAGTTTGTTCCCTAGAGTTAAGAGTTTCTTATGGTTTGCTTCCCTCTCTGTTTTTATCTTATTTTATTTCTATTGTTTTTTTGAGGATTTTAAAAAGTAATTGCTACACTCTACGTGGGGCTTGAACCCACATCTCTGAAGTCAAGTCATATGCTTTACTGACTAAGCCGTCCATGTGCTCCTGTCTTTCTGTTTTTTTAATGGAGATTTTTTCCCCTATTTTTCAAATATTCTATTGGTGAAAACGATTTCTGCTATCCTATTTTAATTTCAAAGAATTTTTTTCTGAATGCTCATTTTATGGCCCTCTTGTTCTCATTTTATGAAATGCAGTATCTTCTAATTTTTGTATGGGTATGAAAATACATATACTGTGTATATATTTTTCTTTTCTTTCCTGCCATCTCTTTGTTTTTTGTTTTTGTTTTTTGAAATTCTTTTATTTCCTGTTTGCTCTGATGTGACTTTCAGTTAGATAGTTTTCTGCAATGCCTTGTGCTCTTTGGCTCTCCACACATATCTAAGAGTGAGCCACCACCAGATAACCCCTGGTAGCACTTTGTGCCTGGGGGAGGCTTGATGACCAGTGGGCCTCAGTATAGGGTGACAGAGTGGGTTAACTGGGCTATTTCCTTTTTTTTTTTTTTCTTCTCATCTCCTTTTTTTAAAATTTGAAATCAGGCCTTTCTTTTTCTTTTTCTTTTTCTTTTTCCTTTCCTTTTCTTTTCTTTTTTTTTCTTTTCTCTCTTTCAGTTCAATTTGCCAACATATAGCATAACACCTAATGCTCATCCCATCAAGTGCCCCCTTCAGTGCCCATCACCCAGTTATCCCATCCCCCTGCCCACCTCCCTTTCCACCACCCCTTGTTCGTTTCTCAGTTAGGAGTATCTCATGTTCTGTCTCCCTCTCTGATATTTCCCACTCATTTTCTCTCCTTTCCCCTTTAATCCCTTTCACTATTTTTTATATTCCCCGAATGAATGAGACCATATAATGTTTGTCCTTCTCCGATTGACTTACTTCACTCAGCAGAATACCCTCCAGTTCCATCCGCGTTGAAGCAAATGGTGGGTATTTGTCATTTCTAATAGCTGAGTAATATTCCATTGTATACATAAACCACATCTTCTTTATCCATTCATCTGTTGATGGACACCGAGGCTCCTTCCACAGTTTGGCCACTGTGGACATTGCTGCTATAAACATCGGGGTGCAGGTGTCCTGCCATTTCACTGCATCTGTATCTTTGGGGGCAAATCCCCAGCATGCAATTGCTGGGTCGTAGGGCAGGTCTATTTTTAACTCTTTGAGGAACTTCCACACAGTTTTCCAGAGTGGCTGCACCAGTTCACATTCCCACCAACAGTGTAAGAGGGTTCCCTTTTCTCCGCATCCTCTCCAACATTGGTTGTTTCCTGCCTTGTTAATTTTCCCCATTTTCACTGGTGTGAGGTGGTATCTCATCGTGGTTTTGATTTGTATTTCCCTGATGGCCAGTGATGCGGAGCATTTTCTCATGTGCTTGTTGGCCACGTGTATGTCGTCTTTACTGAAATTTTGGTTCATGTCTTTTGCCCATTTCATGATTGGATTGTTTGTTTCTTGGCTGTTGAGTTTAATAAGTTCTTTATAGATCTTGGATATTAGCCCTTTATCTGCTAGGTCATTTGCAAATATCTTCTCCTATTCTGTAGGTTGTCTTTTAGTTTTGTTGACTGTTTCTTTTGCTGTGCAGAAGCTTTTTGTCTTGATTAAGTCCCAATAATTAATTTTTGCTTTTGTTTCCCTTGCCTTCATAGGTGTATCTTGCAAGAAGTTGCTGTGGCCAAGTTCAAAAAGGGTGATGCCTGTGTTCTCCTCTAGGATTTTGGTGGATTCTTGTCTCACATTTAGATCTTCCATCTATTTTGAGTTTATCTTTGTGTGTGGTGTAAGAGAATGGTCTAGTTTCATTCTTCTGCATGTGGCTGTCCAATTTTCCCAGCACCATTTATTGAAGACACTGTCCTTTTTCCAGTGGATAGTCTTTCCTGCTTTGTTGAATATTAGTTGACTGTAGAGTTGAGGGCCCATTTCTGGATTCTCTATTCTGTTCCATTGATCTATGTGTCTGTTTTTGTGAACTTGGCTATTTCCATATGGGATTCCCTAATAACAATATCTTTATGTCTTTTCTCTTGGGGTGGCCATTTTCTCAAAAGAGAAATCCTTCTATTAGCTAGCTGCCTGAAGGAGGTGTATAGGTTTGGCTGAGAACTTCTAGAAGTTCAGTGGGAGAAGGTGGCATACATCTTTACCATTCAGTGTATAGACATCTGTATTCCCTGTTTTTAATATGATCCCTCATCCCCATGCTCAGCTGTGTCTGCCATACCTGAGTCCAGAATCTCTTTGACCCCAAATCTCGTTGAGTTGAGCAAGTTGAGTTGGTCCCTCATCCCCATGCTCAGCTGTGTCTGCCATACCTGAGTCCAGAATCTCTTTGACCCCAAATCTCACTGAGTTGAGCAAGTTGACACCCTCCAACCCCCAATCTTGCTAGGAGGTAGGAGTAGGATTCCTAGGTCTTATGCTGATTTTCCAAGAGTCCTCCAGCATTTAGCCCCGCCTATGCCTCAGAGGTATTTGGTGCTGCTTGAATCCCTAGGCCTTTTCTGGGTTCTGAATGGGTGTCTCTTATAATCTTGGCCTCTGTTCTCCAGCTCTAAATAACCTCCCAAATTCCCACTGCCAGATCTCATCACTTTAGGGGTTAGGATTTCAACATATGAATGGGGAGGGGTGGGACACAAGCATTCAGATAATAGCAAATTGTTTGAATACTTGTTACACCACTTTGCAAATCAAAAACACTTAAAAAGTATCCAATAAAAAGTCTCCCTGTAACTCCTCCTCTATCTGCTCAATAGTAGGACTTTGTTTATTCTTCCAGAATCTTTTTAAAAAATATTTTATTTTTTAAAAAAAGATTTTATTTATTTATTCATGAGAGATACAGAGACACAGGCAGAGAGAGAAGCAGGCTCCATGCAGGGAGCCCTACGTGGGACTCCCGGGTCTCCAGGATCACACCCCAGGCTAAAGGCGGCACTAAACCACTAAGCCACCAGGGCTGCCCCAAGATTTTATTTTTTTAAAGTAATCTTTACACCCCCCATGTGGGACTTAAAATTAGAATTCTGAGATGGAGAGTCACACGCTCCACCAACTAAGCCAGCCAGGTGCCCTCTTCTAGAATCTTTTTATATAATGCATATTAAAGCAAATATGAATGTGTGGTTTATCTACCCCATGCCCACCTTTTTTTTTTTTTAACAAATGATGGCATACGTTAAGCATTTTTGGATACTGCTTTTTTCCCTTCACCTATCAAAATATTTTGATATATGAAGTACATCCATAATATTTTATAGTTGTATCATATTATGTTATATGCCTGTAATCTAATATGTTGAACCAATTGTCTCTTGATGGACAGTTTGGTTGTTTCTCATATTTGCTAACATAATACATTCTACAAATTTGTTAGGATGAATTCCCAGAATTGGAACTGCTGAGGAAAAGGGACATGTCTTTGTGACCTTGACAGATGCTGCCAGTTGCCCTCCCTGGGGGTTTGTACCAGTTTCTCCCACCAGCAACGCATAAAGGGCCCGTTTTCCATACACTGACAGAGTATGTTCTCAACTTTTTGGATTCTTGCCAATCTCATAGGTGAGAAATGGTCCTTGTCTCTCTATTTAAGAGCTAAGAAATCATTCCCAGGGGCTTCTCCAGCAGGCTTGTTCTCCTGAGCAATGTCTCCTTGATCAGAATTTTGTAATATGCCTCTTCCTAAGCTTGTCATTGGCAAAAGGAATGAAAGGACTAATTGGTTTAAGGTTAATCCAGATTAACATCCTGTGGTGGGACTGGGATAGGGGCCAGCCTTCCCGCTGCCTGGGAGCCTGGATTACACCTGCTTCTGTTAGCAAGGTGGATGGGACTGATGCTATTAGAAGGCACCCAGCAGTGTCTGGGGCCATGTCCCTGGTGCACCCTCCTGCTAGAGGGCTTGCCTGACACCTGTGCCTCCAAGGTCAGGCAAGGCTGCTTCTAGGAGTCCTCATTTTCATGTGCTCATTGTTGCTTGGCTGCCTGGGGTGGGAGGATGCTCTGTGCTTGTGGAAAGGGCCTGATCTCTGATCAGATCCAGTATACTGGTTGCATAAACCAGGCCAGAGAAGCATCTAGGCTCTAGCATTGAAAGCCCTGGGTTCAAATGTCCCTCTACAATGTACTAGCCATGTGACCACTTAGCCTCTCTGAGCTTCAATTTTGTCTGTTATAAAACTGGGCCTGGAACTTCTATGATAGTGGCCCTAGGGTGGTAAAGAGGTATGAATATCATGTGCCCAGCCCAAAGCCTGGCCCACGGGGAGTATTCAGCAGAGGACTGTCCTTATTCAGGTCTCCTATCTCCTAGAAGGCAGGAAAGAATATCACACCAGTTGTGGCCTTGGATCTTGAGCTTGGTTGTCCCTCTGTCCCCAGTCTCAGCACACAGCTAGAGCCTCAAAAAAGGTGCTCAATCTATGCTTGTTGAAGGAATCTGAGAACAGCAATAAATTAGTACAGAAGCCATCACTACATATCCTAATAGTATTTGGCCTTCTCAGCCATGTTGAGGCAAAATTTCCCTTGATAGGATCTGTATTGAATCATTTACACACGCCGTGCTGCCTGATGACGTGCACTGTTTATCTACAGCATCAGCTTCATATTGATTTATCAATGCCCATTTTGCATGAGGATCAATGGCTTAATTGCATCTCGGCAGACATGGGGATACAATCCGTGTGCCGTTTGGAGCACAACCCCGAGTCGAGAGCCTGCTGAAGCTTCTGTTTGCTCCTTGTGAGTTTGCCTACACGTGGTGCTGCTCTAGTGGACAGTCCCCGAGGCCTGAGTGACCAGCCGTGATCGCTGCTGGCAGAGGTCAGGGAGACCAGGTGGGGTGTGTGTGAAGGTATCCAACTGGATGAAGAGGATTCACTCTTATGGGAAGGGCAGTGGGTGGGAGATGCCTGCAGCTGGTGTGGGCTCTGCTCCCATGACCCTTCCTGGGATGTGTGTTACCCCTTTTAGCCCCTCTGCTCATTTCTCCTGTAGACGGAGCACCTCAGAGCAAGGGTATGTTCTGGTTGGTCTGTCTCCCCAGGATCTGCCGCACACGTATAGGGCTCGAGGAAGTCTGGCTGAGGGCTTGAGGGTAAAGTGCACCTTTCCCTGGGTCTCCCTGCTGCGCTTCCAGGTGGTGTGGGGGCTGATGAGCGCAGGTGGCGGGGCTCGGGCAGTAGGTGGCGCTCCGTCTAAGTCTGCGATCCGGGTCTGGGAGGAAAGGCGGTCAGAGCTTCGGAATTCACCCGACTTTAAAATTAAACAGAAAATGATGATTAAGCATTTTAAACTTTTTTTAACTCTTGAAGTGATATTGAAAAGCTTTGTGTTATGAATGTCATGGAATTGCAATCAATCAACTAAGATAATGTCCACTTATTAAGCCCCTACTAAGTGCCAGATATGGTATTAGCATATTAATCCTGAAGGGAGTACTCTTCCTTGTGTAACATGTCCCCCTGACTAATCTATCTGTATTACTTACCTTTTAGAGGAATACATTGATGAATTGCTCTATTAAAAGAGAATAAAGGTATTTAAAGTCTTTAATGGGAGAGGAATCGCAAAGGAGTTTTTAAGGCTTAGAATTGTGTAGAACGTCAGCACATTATGTTAATTTTTTTCCAGAGGCTGAACAGCATAGAGGAGGGGGAAAAATCAACCTGTTATCATCTTGTTGCACAACCTGGGTAATCTTTGTCTCATCAATGCTAACAAATATACCACTAATAGCAGTTTGTGTTTGTAACAGTGAGATATGCTTCTCTGGAAAATATTATCAGCACTTAAATTATCTTACAGATCACACTCTGGCTTAACAGAGGGTCTTAGTGAAAATATGATAGCAGGTTGCAGCCAATGGGCTCTCTATTTTTGGGTGGGACTGTGGGCTGCTAAAGTCCCAGGCATCTCCTCTCCACCTGGGGGAACCTGGGGGAGCTGACGGGGTCTGTGTGAGTGGAAGTGGTGTCACCTTCTGTGGGACAGGCAGAGTGAGGGGTGGCTGTCAGCGAACCCCCGGCTTGGTCCTGCTCGATGTGTCTGTGTCTGGTCCCTGCTCTTGCCTCAATACCAGCGCAGTGCCTGGCACACCTACGGGCCTCAGCAATCCTGGAGGACCCAAGTGTTTAAAACTACAGAAGATGTGGGCAGAGAGGTGTGACTAGACAAGGTGCCATTCAGGGGCCCAGTCGGCACTTTTCTGTGTGCCTGGGCTACCTCTTGAAGCCACGGGCCGGAAGGAGCCCAGGTTCAGGCACATCTGAGGGCAGGAGAGCTCTGTGGTCTGAGGAAGCTGGTGACTGCAGTTGGTATGGTGGGGCAGGACATGAAGAGGAGGAGGACAGGCTTTCCGGCAGGAGGAGGAGGGCATAAGCAAGACTCTGAGCAACCATGAGGTTGGGGGTGTCTGGGCCAAGGGGCAGGGCAGGGCAGGGTGGGGAGGCACCTGGCTCCATGTGTCCCCAGGCTTCTAAACCCTAGGGGCACCTAGCCCAAGACCCACTTGCCATTCTTTTTGTCCTTGGAGAAGGAGTGGGGCTTTTCTGTGCCCACAGATCCTATTCCAGTTCCGAAAGAGTCATTCTCCATCTGCAGCATGAGGGGCAATATCAGGGAAATTTCAGGAACCTGCGGCCCCCCAGACGGTGATTCTGTGAGCCTGTTTTCCCTGCAGTGCTCACCTGGTCTGTGGGGGTGCTGGTCAGGCAGGGTGCTGCCCCCAGAAGCTCACAGTCCCGTGAGGAAATAATCAGCACATGGGGTATCATGGTTCACACCAGAGCCTTGGTGTCAGCATCTGTGTCCCCTGGCCAAGTGTAGAGCCTGGGCCACAGCCAGTCCTGGTCTTGGTCTGAAGAGTCCAGGGGACATTCCTGACCAAGGTTGGGGGCTGCAGCAGGGCCGTTTCATGCTTCAGGTATGAAGAGGCTGGTAAATAGGAGGGCATTGTAGGTGGATGCAGTGGCAAGTGCTCAAGGCTCAGAGGTCCTGGGTGCCCAGGCTGTCCAAAGTATGGGCTGCAGGAGAGGGGGCAGTGCCTTTGAGGCCAGATCACGAGGGCCTGGTTGCCACAGTGAGGTGCCTACAAGTGTTCGTCCTCTGCTTTCCTGCTTGGGGACCTAAGCAGGCTGTGCCCAAGTGGGGTGGGATCCTAAGGGCAGAACTACAGAGACCCCCAAGGCCACAGCGACCCCTCTCCTGGCTGGCTGGGTGGGCCTAAGAACTGTTTAGGGGGCAAGGGGCTCCTGTCTGCAGCTCAAAGCCAGGAAGAGGCCTGGCCTCTTGGCTTGCAGGCAGCAAAAGTGACTCCAAACCTATTCTGGAAGGAAGAACAATCCATGGTCTAATGTGAGTCTCCTGCAGGGCCAGGGGCTGCTTGTTGGCCCATTGTGCCCCTTGGTCTGGGCTGGCGCTGAGGCTGCTCGGGAGGAGGCTAGAATGTGGCAGCCTCTAGGCCCAGGCAGCCCTACACTGTGCTGCGGCTTCATAGATGTGCTGCATCTGCATGAGGGCTCTTACTCAGCTTCCACAGACATCCCGGAGTCGGCCACAGGAGATGTCATGAGCTCCAGGGCTGGTCGGGGTTAGGCCCTGAGAAAGGGTCCTTTGGGTGGCAGGAGGCTCCAGGCCCTGCCCAGCCCCCCTGTGTGCAGCGTCAGGTGTTCTGAGGGCAGAGGTGGGAAGGCAATGATGGAGCTCTGTTCTTGGCTTACAATGATGAGCCTGAATGCCCCGCATCTGTCCTGTGCCACCGGAGGTGGTTTTCCTCTGGGCACTGCAGTCAGAGGAATACCCAGGATGGGATGATGCCTTCAGGGAGAGGCCCGAGAAAAACAACCATTTACTATGCAAGGGAACAGGGGAGGGGCCCCAGATGAGCAAAGGGGAGAGAGCAATGGTTAGTGCTTAGCCTGAGAACAGAACTGGGAACAGCCATTTTTGTCTGAGTGACAGCATCTGAAAGTCCCCATGGGGGTACCCCAGGCCCTTCTGCTCTGGCTCTGGCCATTCTGCCCTCCTCCCCTCGCCCCCAGGTCTTCCACTGCCTCCACTCCCCTTCCCTGGCACCAAGCCCTTTGTCAGGAAATCTGTCCTGGCTCTCCAGAGCAGAGGGGCTCCGCCAGTGCCTTCTGGACTCCGGGCTCACCTTGTTCCCTGCATAGGAGGCTCTTTGCACCTGTCTCTCTGCTTCTTGCTGGTTGGGTCTCTGGGGGTTGGGACCCCACCTAAATGGGCAGTGTGGTCTCATCTTGATTCTTACCTTGGTTGCATCTGCAAAGACCTGATTTCTAAACAAGATGACATTCTGAGGTTCTGGGTAGTTGTGAATTTTGGGAGGACCCATTCAACCCATTGCAAAGAGGGGCCCTTGTTTGTTTATATTTTTCTTATTTTTAAAAGATTTTTATTCATTTATGCATGAGAGACACAGTGAGGGGCAGAGACACAGGCAGAGTGGGAAGCATGCTCCCTACAGGGAGCCCAATGAGGGACTCAATCCCAGGACCCCCGGATCACGCCCTGAGCCAAAGTCAGACAGATGCTCAACCACTGAGCCGCCCAGGTGCCCCTGTTTATATTTCTAAGTCTCTTTCTGAGGTGGTAATTATCCTATGAGCCCAGTTACCAGTGTTTTCAGAACCAGGCAGGGGAAAGGGGCTGGGATCACTTGGTAGGTAGGCTCCTACTTCATTTATTTTCATTATGGGCCCTCCACTCAACTAGGGGGCACAGAGAGAAGACCTTCAACCCGCCAGCTTTCTGCACAGTGTGCCGTGCAGTCCCTGGCTGTGTAAGCCACGCAAGGGTGGTGGTGTGGATCTTGTTGTTTTTATATAGATTTTCAGGCAGTCCTCCTGGTTTGAGTGCCACCTTCACTCCTACTCTCAGCAGTGCCTGGACCCTCAAACTCCAGGGCCTATGTAGCGTTGAGGATGTGCAAATCCACTGCTTTAGGCTTTCCCTGCTGCTGGCTTAGACCTGGTTTTCTCTGGTCCTCTGTGTCACTTACCATCTGGTTTCCAGCTTCCCAAATTTTGATGCTATTTGTCTTCTATTTGGTTTATACCTTTGTGGGTATTATCCCTTTACTGTCACTCTATTAAAATCCATCAGTGGACTCTGATCACATTTAGAAGGATGCTTAGAGTCTGCCCATGGCCAGCTTCCCAGCCTGGGCTTCCTTATACATCAGACACCAGCCCTTCCGTGTTCTGAGTTCAATCTTCAGAACAACCATCCTAGAGCTCTCGCCCCTTTGTCTTTTTATCACACTCATGGACAGGAACAGGCTTCCGTGCAGGGCTCTCTGTTCAGCTGAGGAAAGCAGATACACGGCCATGAGCTCCTTTTGATGTTTCCTCTCCTCTTCTCCTACTTCTGCTAATTTCTTTTCTTTTCTCCCCTTTTCTCTTGGAGTCTGACCAACAGAGCCTGGAGCTTTCTGGAAGGTTTCCTGGGGAGACTGGGGGATGGAGCCCTCCTCACTGAGGCTTTAAAAGGAGGCCACACAACGTCTTTGAGTTCAGGTTTCTATTACGCGTGTAGAATGTAGAAGCTGGTGATCATCTATGAAAATTCAATAAACCTTGAAAACAGCATCAGAGTTGATATCTGTAATTTAAAATAATGGATACTAAGAAATTGTTTCTCATTTATCTCTACTGCTGAGATTGTGGCATGAAAGAGACTTCATTAGGCGTAGGTTTTTTTTTTTTTTTTTTTTTTGAAGAAAAAATAGTGTCATTTATCTCCATCAATGATGGATGCAGGAGGTAGCTGATGAGGCTGATAAAACCCAATCAACAAAAGCCTTGGTTCTTTCGCAGTTTGGGATAACAGAATGGAGCCACAAAAATCACAGTGGGAGAGGCATGGAAACTTAAAGTCTTGTTCTGATGTAAAAGTACCACTTTGATTTGTTAGGCAGCACACCTGGCCCGAAGCATTGTTCAGAAATTAGGGGAGGAGGAGGGGGTTGAAACATGATTTAGCCTCAGGTTGCATGTGGTCAGAACCTCTTCTTCCTCCAATGTTCCTCTTTACATTCCAGGAGCATTGAGCTGAAGCTGGGGTGCCTATGAAGGTACCAATGCTCAGCTCCCAGGGTGGGCTGTGATTGGCTGGAGAGATGCCTGAAGTGTGTGTGTAGGTATGTGCGTGTGTCTATGCATGTGTGTGCGAGCATGTGTCTGTGTCATGTGCAGGCTTCTCCCTAATGAGTCAGGAGGCAGCATTTCTCTTTTTGTAATATTTCCACTCCGAAATAAAAAATCTCAGAGTCCAGTTCCTGCAAGTGACCAACTGGCGAGAGGAAGACCATGCGTGTGAGGGGGATTGATTAATTCCCCTTTTAGGAAAAAGAGTACTCAACATGCCAACTTAAACTCTTTCACAGTCCCTGCTCGGCTGGAGGTGGAGGGCAAGGCCTGAAACTGAGTCCAAACCCACAGGGGCCCTGGAAGGGGAGGTTCCACTGAAGCCACCAAGTCTGGATTGTGTGATGGTTTGAGCAGATGCTGCTTTTGTGCTGAGTGCCAGGCATGGTGCTTCCCAGAGCCATGTGGGTGTGACAGTGATGCCAGATGATCCGGGGCACCTGTAACCCTGCGGGCACCCAACTAGCAGAGCTTCACAGAGCGGTATCCTACCTTGTGACCTCTTGCCCTCCTCCACGTTTCACTCCCACCTCCCCTTCTGTCTGGGGGCACACGCTGCTTGTACTTCTGATGTATTTTAGATGCAGAGCACGTGTGTGAGCCTCTCTTCCCCTATGTGCACATGCGCACCTGTGTGCATGCACACACATACCCACCCCCCTTCTCGAAAGAGGAAGCCTACATCCAGCTACAGAGCCAGGGACATCCTACTGTTAGGACACGGATCAAAGAATGCTAATTGATCAAATATTAAATGCCATTTAAACGCTGCACTGAATAATTTACCTTTTCTCATGTGAGCAACTTTGCAGCAACTGAAATAGGAAGCGGGAGTTTTCATGCTGATAACGGTGTTAGCAGGGGAGGGGAGGAGATGTTTGTTTTCCCGAAGTGTTGTGAAATGTGTGAGAACCAAAGTTTTCACTTATTAAATTCAGCCCTGTAGGAATATGGTGTCAAGGTTTTCCATCTCGACGTGATTTTTAAAGAATCAGGTGATGGGGATATGGAGGGTATGGAGAGGAGGAGGTGGTGAAATCCTTGCTAGGAGTGACCACTGATGCGGCCAGGGACGCTCTGCCTGGAGATGAGGAGTGCAGAGAATAAGGGGAACCCCACTGCCGTAGGTTGGAGTATAGCCCCCCAAGATATCCTCGTTCTCATCCCAGGGGGGCTGGAGCACATTCTCCCACCCAGCAAGGAACATTGCGGAAGTGATTCAGGTGGTTCAAGGCAGGGAAGTTGAAGTGTATTATCCAGGTGGACCCAAGGAAATCACGAAGGTCCCTTAAGAGACAGCGGGGGGTTCAGAGTCAGAGAAGGAGGCATGCTAGTAGAAGCAGGGTTTGGGGTGATGCCACCATGAGCCAAGGAATATAGGCAGCCTCCAGGAGCTGGAGAGGGCAAGGAATGGTTGTCTAGGGCCTCCAGAAGGAGCACAGTTCTGCTAACACTTAGCTCTTAGCCTTGTGTAATCCGTTTTGCACTTCTGACTTGCCGAAGTATAAGGTAATAAACTTGCGTTGTTTGAAGCCACTAAATTGATGGTAATTTGTTACAGCAGCAACGGGAAACTAATACATATATACCTTTGACTGTCTCCCTGCATCTTGCTGTGTCTCAAAAATAACACCCCCACATCTAGTCCTTTGGGGGCAGATATTTGTTACTATAATTACTGTTGGTAGCATCTGGAAGCACTTACTACGCGCCATGCTCTGTAGCAAGAGCTCTTCTTGCATTAGCCTATTTAGTCATCATGTCAAGCCCATGGTCAGAAACCATTGCCATCCACACCATTTTAGTTATCCACTGCTACCCAACAAATTACAGTTCAAAGCCCAAACATTTATTATCTCCCAGTTTCTGTGAGTCAGGATTCTGGGAAAAGCTTAGCTTGTTGTTCTGGCTCAGGATCTGTCATGAAACTCTCGTCACCTGCTGTCAAGGTGTCCACTGGGCTCTGGTCATTGCAAGGCTTGACTGGGGGGCGAATCCATATCCCAGCTCACTCATGTGATGATTGGCGGCCCCCAGGCTCTCTATTGTTGGCTGGAGGCTCCAGTTCATTCTCCACATTCTCCAGTAGCCCTCTGTGAGGGTTGTTCACAGCATGGCAGCTTCTTTCTCCCCAGAGTAAGGGATGAGAGAATGGGACGGAGGGAGAGAAAAGGTGGGGTGGGGGAGGCAGAGAGGTGAGTGAGAACCCAAGATGGAAGCCTTGGTCTTTCTCTCACTTAGTCTCAGAAGGGACATTCTATCACTTCCACTGTATTCTGTTCATTCGAAGCCAGGAATGAGATCAGCCACACTCAAGGAGAGGGGATCTCACAGGGGTGTGAAATCAAGAGATAGAGATCATTGGCGACCCTTTTAGAAACTGCCTACCATCCCCACTTTGCAGATGGGATAACTAAAGTCCAGAGAGGTTAAGCTTGTAGAAGCTAGAGCTGGGATTGGAATCCAGCTCTGAGCTCAGAGCCCATGTTCTTAACCTTCAAGCTGTCATGTTTCTCAGCAGCCAGAGTGTGTAACTATTCCTTCCTGTGTTATTAAACACTCCTGCCACCTTCACATCTCATATTAAGGTCTCTCCTTAGGGTGCCCTTGGCCCTCAAGGATACCTGAGACCTAGCATGGACCACCATGTACTGCCGTGTTTGGTTTATTGTCTGTCTGTCCTGCTGGATGAGATGGGGAGCCGAGTGCCAGGTGGATGCCTCTTTGAATGAATGGAGAATGAAAAGCAGGAAGGTTCAAAGAAAGAAAGGAGTCCTGGCAACATGGGGCCACCGAGTGAAGGGTTTGCTGTGATGGGGGGACTGCGCATGGACCTCTGTTTCTGTTTGGTGAGCTCTCTGTGTGAGCTTCCCCTGGGGCCACAGAAGCTTGCCTCTCCACCAGCCCTTTGTCTGTCTGGTACCACGTCTGTGGATGCCTCAGCGGGGTGGGAGGAGGGGGCAGTGTTGTGGGGCTAGTGAGCCATGAAGGGCTTGTCCTGGGGAGGAAGAGGATACAAGGCCCTGTGGTGGTGTTTGTTAGACATCTCAGGTATGTCCTTCCCATTTCCTTTTGGGAGGACAAGAGAGAGGAACAAAGGGAACAAAGCTCAGGGATCTCTAGAAGGTCACATCTTCCCACAGTAGGGAGGGGACTTCTTCCTCATTGATTCAGCACCGATGCCTTGATGCCTTCTTCCTTAATGTCATTTGTTGGGAACTTTTAGGCCAGTGGTTATCAAAGTGTGGTCTCTGGACCAGCAGCAACATTAGTTGGAACTTGTCAGAAATGAAAATTCTCAGCCCTCCCATCCCATACCTTCTGGATCAGAAACTTTGGGGATGGGGCTGAGCATTCTGTGACTTAGCAAGCCCTCTTGGTGATACTGATGCGTGATAAAATGGGAGACACGTGCTCTAGGCCCTTAAAAACCCTTTCATAGCTTTTGTATTTCTTAAAATAGAAATTACCCTAAGTGCAAATCTTTACTATATGAAGGTATTGGAAAACCCGGAAAACAATGGGACGTCTAAAATTACCCAGAGATTAGTATTAACTTACTGGTGTGTGTCACTTCATCGTTACAGGATTAGGTGCATACTGATAAATGCACCATTTAATAAAGTTGAGATTTTACTATAAATATTGCTTTGTATACTGCTTTTTAAATAATTCTCCATGTCCTCAACACGTGTCCATGGCATCACTCCTTCACAGCTGCATACTGTTCCATTGTGGGAATGTACCATCACTAATCCGTCCCTGGGACTGACGCATCCGCTGACGTTCGCTGTGAACTCTGCTCAGATATAGCCACTGTGTAAACAGATGGTGGGCAAAATCAGTGAATTTCTTCATGTCTCTGTCCCTCGGAGGCTGGGAGCAGTGGGGAAGCTCGTGAGAATACAAGGATGGAGGCCTGGACACGACCATGGCAGTGAAGAGAAAGGGACAGATGAAAGGACAGATGCCACGATTTCAGCGAGTGCCCAGAGCGGGTTTTGGGGAAGAGGGAGGCAGAAATTCAGAGTCTGTGTGAGCCAGAACGCACTGTGATAGGAACACATCTGATGCTAGTTTTGCTTGGGGAATAAGCCCTCCCAAAACAAAGCCTCTCTTTATATGCACAGAAAAATGTGTGGAAGGCCATAAACCAAAATGTTAATGTAATTTCTGAGTGGTGATGTTATGAGATATTTTCATTTTCTTCTTATTGCTTATCTATATTTTCTGAATTTTCCATAATGAGCATCCATTACTCTTGTAAGAAAAACAATGAAAAGAAGACAAGAGGAGTCGGGAGGAACAGTTAGTTGACTGGGGCAGAAGATGCTGGAAGGTTCTTTTTGGTTGTGCTGGGTGATGGCTCCATGGGTGCTTAGAAGGGGAAGCAGGTCAGGATTGAAGGAGTGAGTTTGTGAATTTTTTCTAAGTGCCCAGGATGTCAAGGGCCTGACAGGGCATTCTAAGGCTGGGATAGGGCCATTGACCTCCTGTTAGTGGATCAAAAGACCCTGACTGGCTCAGAGAAAGTTCTGGCAGGGAGGGGCTCTGTGGCCAGTGCAGTGAACTCCCAAGCCTGGCATGAGCATGTGTGTGCGTGTGCATGTGTGTGCGTGTGTGTGCACGGAGGAGGGCATGGAGACCAGCCCTGATTGGGTCTCTGCTGATCCTGGGGAGGGCCTTGGTGGTCAGGAAGGCATCTGAGCCCGGAATCCTCTTCCAGGTGAGGCTGATCAGGAGGGAGTCAGGACTATTAGCCTCTCCCTCGCTTGGGCCTTGACTCCTCACAATGCCCTGTGGAAGGAGCCCCGAGAGACAGCACTCAAACGAGTTTCAGTGACATCTCATCAGATGCCGAAGGGGCTGTGCTGGTTTTTTTTTTTTTTTTTTATTCATTACTTAAAAAAAATTTTTTTTTTTTTTTAGTTCATTACTTCCAATTATGAAAGGGGTTTTGTGGGTTTTTGTCTTCAACCTAATTGAACCATTTGCCCCCCTTGTCTCCTCCGTGCAAAGCATCTTCACCCTTCGGTGCAGAAAACACTAGAGAAACCTTTTTTCATTTGAAGGAAACATTTCTCCTTGAAGGGCACGGGGGAATCGAAGAACACTGCTGGGCTTGGTTGGGGCGGGTGGGGGTGGAGTGGGCCGAAGCTGAGGCTGCAAAGGCTAACATTCCTGGGGTCCCTTGAGATCTGATGCCAAATCCTAGAATGCCCGAGTCCTTCAAGGAGAATGCACGGGCTGCTTTGTTTGCCTGGGACCTGGAGGCTGCTCCACAGGGAAAGCTTTAGCAGGTTGATGGAGGGCCCGCTGGCTGGAGGGACGAGGGATTAGTTCTGAGACAGCAGATCTCTCCCTCTCTTCCCTCCCATCCTCCTGATAAGATTTCTGGGTTGGAAAAAAAAGTGATGATGGCTGGAGCTCATCCTTGACAGAGGCTTGGGGTTTGACCTTTCCAAAGGTTGCAGTACCAGTAGTGGCTGAGGGGCTGGGACGTGAGGGGCGGGGTGCTAGGAGACTTGGTGGGCTTCTGACACGGGCAGCTCAGCCTGCACTCGGGTCCCCCGTTTGCTTTGGGGTGTTCTTCCTACAGCAGTTCTGCGCAAGTCTGATTTCAGAAGCCATGCAATCCAGTGAGTGGCGAGCAGTGGGTCTGGGGAGTAGGGTGCCAGCTTCGCGAGGCCAGTGCTCCCAGGACCTGGGAGGCCGCGGTTCCTGCCCTGAGTGGGGGACCCCTCTGCTCTCTCCTTCGGCTGCAATGAGCTGGTGTGGGGACTTGTGTGACATCTCCCCAGACCAGAGCTCAAGTGGAGGTGGCCAGGCTAGGAGAAGGGAAGCTTGGAGAGTGTCTTGACCAAGTGGGTTTGGGGTCTTTGATTACTTTGTTCACTGACTTGTTTGGATGTGAAGGAAGATGGGGAGAAGGGGCGTAGGAGGAACAGTCTGCTATTCTGGTGTGGCTGAGGGAGACAAGGCGGGGATTGCTCTGGGGTCCTGTCTCTGTCTGATTACAGAAGGTGGCTCTTAGGCTCTGCTCATGGAACCTGACCTTGGCTCCCTGTGACCTGTCTCCCTACCCCTGTCACATGTCCCTGGTGCCTTTTACCACCGAGGCACCATGAGATTTGCTGTGGGGTTGCACACATGAAGAGACTGTCCCTAATGGCCAGGAGTGGGCTGGTTAGCAAAGAAGATGTCCATGACTACCTAGGCTGCTAGCAGAGGGTAAGGAGGGCCTTAGGAGAGGTGCTTCAGGGTGGGCAGGAACTTTGAGTCAGGGAAGGCTTGAAGGCTGAGGAAGCACTTCTGGGTTCTATAGGATTTGACAGGGAGACATTCTGAAAGTGTTCCAGGTTGGGGACTAGCAAGGGAGAAGACTTGGAGGTGGTAAGGGGAGCAGGAGTGGGGAGAGATTCAGGGCTGGAGCCAGGGGGAGTGAAGGGCAGAGATAAAGCTGGGGCATCAGAGGAGTCCCCTGAGAGGATAATGGGGAACCTTGAGTGCTATTCTAGCAAGTTTGGTCATCGGACCGAGGAAGAGGAGACCCTTGGGAGGTTTGTGAGTTTGTGAGTGCCTTTATTAGGGGTAGCTCCAAGATATAGCTCATTTGATAGACTGGCTACTGGGTCTGGGGCTGGTAGTGGGGTGAGGGAAGGAGCAGAGAGAGGTGCTTTGGCAGTAGCTTGGGGAATGGGTGCCCATTCCTGAGCATTGCTATGGAAGGCATGGCCAGTGATAAGTCACCTATATATGTCCCTAGTGCCCTGTCTTGTCTGGGCCTTAGCTTGAGAACTGGGGGGTCCTAGTCCTTAATGCCATTGTTAACTCTGTGCTGAGGGATTAGAGCCTCACCCCCCAGCCACAGCTGACACTGCTGGCTCCTCTCCTGTCTTGCAGGACAAGGAGCCTCCTGATTCCTTATCCTTGCCCGGATAGTGCTCAGCCTGGGCCCAGCCTGGAACTGTAAAGCCACCCCCTGCCAACCCATCCCTGTGCTCTGCTACCCCTGCCCACGGCCCCGAGTGTCAGGTGTCAACACCCCAAGAAAACGTCTGATGCTCTAAAGACCCTGCCAGAGAGAGGGTGAGCCCAAGCATGGCAGGGTGGTGGGGATGGGGGAGCCCAGGGCTGGCACTTGAGATGTGTCATTGTTTTATTAAAGTTTAAAATTTAATAAAACAAAATTTACGGGAGATGTTCCAGCTCCACATATATCATTTGGCTTCTCGCTGATGCAGCATGTTGGGCGCACAGCTGTGCTTCCCCATCTCTGGACATCAGAAACGGAAGACTTAGTGGTTACAGACGCCTCGTGGGGATAGGGGCTGGCTGGTGGCGAGGCTCACACTTGCTCTGGAGTGGGACAGAGTTGGGTGGAGGTCAGGCGGGCCAGGGGCACACCTTTGGTGCTATTGCTGAAGACCTCAGGCCTCCACTGGTGCACCTAATGTCTCTGTCTTCGCTGCAGCAGCTTGTCCTTGACCAGGTGTGGAGGACACACTTACAGCCTTTGAAGACTCACACGAAGGGAGTATAGCAGAGGAACCAAGGGATAGATTGCAGAGCCGACGGCAGGATCGCAGCTCTGCTGGTTACTTGTGGTACTTGTTTCTGAGTATGGAGTTGGTACTCAGTAAATGCTAAATAAGTGGTCATTTCTTTTTCTTTTTATTCTCGACTAGATGCTGCTGGGCCTCAGGTCACAGCCCCACAGAGCCTTCATTGAAAAAGAGGAGGCAGGTTCATGGACACTGGAAATACTTAGAGGTATGCTAAGTACTGAGTGGAACTCGGTGTGTGTCTATGTAATCTGGGGAGGCTTCTAGGAGATTTTTTGACTTGGTCTTTTAGGGGACCAGGGAGGATTTCACTGGAAAGATCAAGAGAAACCTGACAAACACCATCTTAGCCAGGTGACCAAGGTCACCATCACTGGCGATGAAGCATGTTGACGGTGTGTACCCTGCCTGTGAGAAGCACCCTTTACCTCCCTCAAACCCACCGCTTCTGTCTGATCATGAGAAGAACTTCGGATATGTTCCTGTAGTGAGGCATCCTACAAAATCCCTGACTAATACCCCTCAAACCTGTGAAGGCTGCCAACAACCAGGAAATCCAAAGAAACTCTTAGCTGAGAGACTAAGGAAGTGGCTAAATGTCATGAGATATCTGGGTTGTGATTCTGGAACGGGAGAAGGACATCAGATGAAAACTAATAAAATCTGAGTAAAGTATGGACCTCAGTTAAGGAACAAAGGACCTAAGTTCATTTTCTCTGAAACAGAGCATCAAGGAAAAGCTGAGTGTATTCTTTTTTGGATTGCGGGGGAAGATGGGGGTGATGGGCAGTAGGGGGTATTCTTGGAGATTGAGCTTTAGCTAAGGGCTGGAGTTCCAGGCCTCACTGATGCTAATGCCAACGACGAGGACATTGACAATAGTAATATTAGCAACAGTGACTAACAAACCAGATGTTGGCTGACTAAGGCAGATGTCTATTGGCTTGGGCTCTGGCCTCCTTGGCTTACCTCTTAGAGCATGTTTCTCAGGCTGACAGCCCATCAGTAAGGCTTACTGACAGCTTACCCAGCACTGGGCAGGGCTCCTGACCTGCTGGAGGTCACAGCATGGTGGGGAGACAGGCTTCCGCACAGGTTGGGATGAGTGTTGTGGAAGGGAGCACCACCTTAGCCTTAGTGGGAGGATGGCAGAAGGGGAACCCCTCAGCTGGATGCTGAGGCTGAGAGTCATGAGCATGTGCACGGGCCTTCAGGAGAGGGTGCCACTGAGGGTTGGCTGGGGGGCACCTGCGTAGAGGCCTCCCCTCCTTGGATGCAGTCATACCCCTGGAACTGAGCCTAGCTCCTCAAAGCAGCTGGGTGGCAACAGTTTTTTTAAAAATCAGAGAAACGATTACAGTTTGGCCCAGATTCCCAATGCAGAGGGCACAGCAAGGCATTTGCATGAAGGCCTTGGAGGGTCTGGAGCTCTCTGCTGTCATTTGTGGCTCTCCTTTTAATCACTATTTATTTTTAAATATCTGTCTAATGTATAATACAAGCTTAGGCTCTTGAGGCCTTCGTCTCCTCTTTCAGCTCTGTTTCTGAAATCCCATTTATGGAGGACAAATAGCTTTTGGGTACAAGAGTCTTTGCCTCTTCAAAGAGGCAGTTAGTGGGCTGTTCTCTCCTGACTGTCTATCTGCGGTTAGGGCAACAAAGTGAGATTATTTTAATTCCATTTAAACTCTCTGGAGGTCTGGCTGTCGAGGGAGGCAGCTGCTGTCTTTGTTGGCTTGTTTTCCTCCTAAGCGGTGTGTTTCTTAGGGTTGGGGCAGGGAGGGTAAGGAGATGGCACCAGCAGGGGGTCTGTCTCTGCCTCTTGGCCCCCATCAAGGGAGCTGGGCCTAGCATTTCTCTGAACTTCAAAGAATCTCTCAGCAGGATCTTTGTGGTAATGACTCAGGAGGTTATGTTTACAGAGTTTGAGTATTTGTGCATGTGAGTGCCCCAGGCCATGTGCTTGGCTGGGTTTGTTAAAAAGCACACTCATTCTGTGGGTCACACTTAGTGGAGTACCAACTGGACCAGTCATTGGCCATACAGTGGGGTAGTAAATCCTAGGATGGGGGAAATATGGGGTATAGGTTGAGCTCTGAGGAGAGGTACCTGACCAGGTCAGGGAAGGCTCCCTGGAGGAAGTGGTACCTAGACTGAGCTCTGAAGGATGAGTCGAGGTTGTCTTGCTGATACTTTCTTCCTCCAGCAGAGAAGCATGGGGCATAAAGTCTGTCATGGGCTGATCTGCTACCTTGAGAGAAATGTTCTAAGGTGGGGATGTGCCCAGACCCATGCTGCTCAAAGAACTGTGAAGGGACAGTGAGGGGCTGCTGGCCTCAGAGTCTGCCTGGTGATGGGGTTGTCTCAGGCTGGTGGGGTGGGGGGTGACAGTGATCCTTATACTTAGATCCTTGGGACTAATTAGGAGACAAAATAGTTTGGGAACAAATGGTAGGTATCTCCCAGCGAGGAGGACTCAACCAAAAGGTGATATAGGGGGGCCTTCAGGGACCTCAAACTGTCTCTCCTGTGAGAACCCTCATCGGGGGATCATTGGCTGTGATGACGGGTCTCAGATTTGTAGCCAGGAGTGGGCTTGCTTCCTGGCTGGGGTTCGGAGGACTTCTGGGCACTTTCTCAGATGTGGAGATTGTGAAGCTCTGTGGGGTATGACGAGATAGTCCCTTGGCTTGGTGTCTGGAAGCCCCTGAGACACTGGTAGCAGGTTCACTGGCCCCTGGGAGAGCCAGGCCCTTGAGCCATGCGTGCAGCTGGGCCAGGCACTATGCCCTTTAGTGCCCCAAAGGGGGAGCCAGGGCCAAGCGGTTGGCCCACATGGTTCTGTTAGCGTGGCAGCTAACAAGTATTGGAAAGCTCAGGTCCTGGCTTAGGGATTTGTTGGGTTATATTGTCAGGTCTCTTAGCTTGGCTTTGCCTGTTTCTTCTTTAGTTTTAAAATCTTAAAATGTTGGTAACTGAGAGCGTATGTGCCATTCAGTGGTTTGCCAGGCGTAGGCTGGTATTTCAAATTTTGTGCCCCCAATGTACCCTGAACTCTGCAAAGTATCCCCCCATCCCCATCTCTCCCAGGTCCCTATTGGGCCTCAGAGATTCAGGATACAGAATAACCACCAGGGCCTGCCTTGCTGGTGACTTCTCAAAGCACTGGAAAAAGTCAGAGCAAAGGATGTGAAGATGAACCTAGCAGCAAGCACCTCAGAATAGCTCCTATGACAGCTTGGGATGGGTGGGCAGCACTAATTTTATCTGCCAGCATTTCCTCGATTCACATTGACAGCAAAAGGCCAGATCCTTCCTTCCTGGTGGTTTTGGAGTGGAGGTAGAGCTGCTACCTGCCTATCCAGCCCCCAGGCCACTCTGTGTGAGGGTAGAGATGCCCCTGTTAGAGCCCCTTGGAGGGCTCATGCCCTACCCTGGGTTGCTGGGCATTATTGCATGAAGATTCTCACCAGTTTTATGTTTTGCAGGGAAGTGAAAAGCTTCAGATCATCTTTTAGATGTTGTTGGCAAGCAGTAGAGCTGAGGTTCCTAGTCTGGACTTTCACTGCATTTAGCAAGTGTTTGATATTTCGCCACTGCAGTTGGACTAGATGTTGGGGAGAGGGTGGGCTGTGGTGCAGTGGGTGGTGGGAGGGGAAGGATCTCGAGAGAAGACCACAGCCCCGCTGGACAGGAGTGTGGTAATGACACTGACACCAACATTAGGGTCTGGAGCAGGTTGCAGAAAGGCTGACCCTGTGGGTCGTGCTCGCTGGAGCAAGCATCCCAGTCTGAATTTGGGGCCTCCAGCCAGTGTGGGACTGGGGGGTGTCCCAAACCCAGGCAGACTCCTCCCTGGTGGACTTGGCCACTGACAGCTGCCATGACCAGTAGACAAGAATTGATTAGCCAGAAAGTGCTGGAGGAAATCCACATTTTTCTTCTTAGTGATCAGGTCTTGCTCTCACTTATATTTTCTGTAAGATGAGCATCCAATGGGAAGAGAAATATGGTGGCACTCAAGCCTGTTTCCTCAGCCCAGGCATTAATAATTCACCCCCCTTTTTCTGTGTCTACACAGAGCTTCACCATATGACCTTGGTCATTCTTTAAAGGTGGCTTGGTCTTTCCTTTTGGGGATGGTGTTGAAGACCTCATTCTGTCTCTCCTTGATGGGGGAGGGACAGCCCTCCCCTAAATGTCATGACTCGGTGTCCTCAAGCAGGAAGGGTCTTTTTGGTCACCCTCCTGCCTTTGCCTTCCCTTGTAACATTTGGGCCCATGGGGTTGGCAATCCCTGGCCCCATGGATGTGCAGGGCCAGGCTGTCTGATGACCTTTTACGTTTTATAAACGAGGAGGCTGAGGCTCAGAGAAGAAAAGGAACTTGCCAGAGGTCACCCAGCCGGTGGGTGATGGAAGAGGGTGTTGAGCTCAAGGGTGTGATTCCAGAGGCTGCACTCTTAACCATTGTGCTATGCAGAACCCTTTAGGAGCTCAGAGGGAGGCAGGCAGCCCAGCCAAGGGCTGAGCGTGAAGGAGAGAAAGAGGCATCACCGGAAGCCTCCTTGCGCTCTGTTCTGGTTATCAATAACAAACCACCCACACTCCATGCTGTAAAACTACAGTCATCTTCTATTATCATCTTTCCTGGTTCTTGGGGGTGGACTGGGCTCATTTGTGGGTTCTTGTTCTGGGCCTCCCGTGTGGTTGGTTGCCTATGGCAGGTGGTGGCTGGTGGGGAGTCAATGCCTGGAAGGCTGCCTCACTTACCTGGCTGGTGTTGGAGGTTTTCCTACCAGCCAGGACGTCAGTGGAGACAGTGGCCTGTCTCCACAACCAGGGCTGTCCCACGCTTGGCAGCTGCATGGAGAGAAGGGTGGACCCGAGAAAGTCAGGTCGAGATGCATTGTCTTTTCTGATTTAGCCTGGGGAGCAAGTGAGCATCACTTCTGCTGGACTGTCTTCACTGGGTGTGAGTCGCTAAGACCAGGGAGGGGGGTATGTGTTCCCGCCTCTTCATGGTTGGGGGTGTGGGGGGTATTGAAGAATTTGCAGAGGGTTTCCCGTAAACCCAGGATGAGACCATGACTGGAAGGATCAGTAAGAAGGTGAGCAGAACAGGAGGGAAAGAGGGAAGGTGTCCCTGGCTGAGGGCAACATGAGAGCAAAGGTTTGGGAGGGATATGGGAGGGTGGAGGGGTGGAGAAGCCCCGGAGGGTGGACGCATCTGTGCAGGGGTGCTGGGAGGCTACAGCAGCAGAGTGGGTGTTAGCTGGAAGGGGGGGCCGCTCACGGCTGGCTGTTGTGGTTCAGTGCTCATGGGTCTATTTCCATATAGACCTCACCCTTAAAACAGAGCCGGTTTGGTGAATTCCTACCTGGGCCTTGAAAACACCGGGAGGCAGAGCAGGGCCCATTCCTTAGGCCTCAGGGCCCCTGGGTAGCAGCTCCAGGCTGGGAGGTTCACAGAGGCAGATCCCCTGCTGAGTCCCTGCGTTGGTGGTGCCTTGGGGGTCTGCGTGTGCTTTGCTCCCCCACTTCTGGTGTGGTCCTCCCTCCCACCCCTAGCTGGGTGTCCAGAACCAGTATGAGGGAATAGCCCAGTGGGCAATGGGGTTTGCTTTAACTGGGGGAGGGCAGATGAAAGGGAGGGGAGCTTCTGAGAAGCTGAAAATCACACCCTCTGGGTTGGCTGTGAATCCCTGCCGTTCAGACAAGAGTCTGCTCTGCACTGTGCTCACCCGTGAGGGGCTGCTCCTGTGCTCCTCCCTCCCTTGCACGTTTCTCAGTGCCAGAGCCAGATGCTTACGGACCTGCTTCTCCATTTGGCCAGGAGTGGAGGCTTGGGCTTAGGGAAGAGCTAGCAGCCCTCCAGGGCATGTAGGAGAAGGGGAGTGGGTACCGACCCATTGTCTATACACAGAGGCAGGTGTGTGTATGTGTGTGGGGGGGCGGGACTGCACCGCCTGGTGTAATGCCCTCTCCTTGTGTGTAAGTGGAATTTGTAAACATGCTGGACAGCACTCCAGTGATGATGTTACATGGTGTGATTCTCTGAAGCAGAAGACTGGAGACAGTGTTTCCTATGGGCTCTGAAGGGGTAAGCTGCCCTTTGGTGGAGAGGGCCAGGTGGCTAGGACCTGAAGGCAACCCTGGCACATGATCCCTAGTTGATAGCCAGGAAGGAAATGGGGATGTCAGTCCCGATGTGCAAGGCACTGAGTTCTGCCAACAACCTGGATGAGTTTGGAAATGGATTTTCCCCCAGTCAGGCCTCCAGCTAGGATACATCCCAGCTGACAGGTTGATCTAGGCCTCTTGAGATGCTAAGCTGAGATTTCAGACTCTCAGAAGTTCCTAGACTTCTGACCTCCAGAAGTGTGAGGTCATTGGTAGGTATTGTTTAACTGCCAAGTCTGTGGTCCTTTGTTACCCATTAGCAGAAAACAAATACAGCAGGTAAAGCTCATGTCTGGGTTGTGGGTGGCATCTGGGCCCTGGGCAGTGAGGGTTTGCAGGGAGGGGCTGTGGCTTAGGTGTGAGGTGCACTGTGGCCATGGTAGCTGGGTTCCGGTGGCCAGTTCTGGACCACTAGGCCTCATGGATCACTTCCCGCAGAGCCCCCAGTCACATGACAATCCACTTTTTATGGCCTGGTATAGCCACATTTTATTGTCGAATTAGTAGGAATAACAGCAGCATTTTAGTGGCTGATTGGGAGCCGTATATTAGCCATCGTATTAATAAGTGCACAGTGACAGGAGACCAGAGAGAGTGAGGAAATGAGACATGGTATTTATCCCCAGTGAAAAATCTTTTTTATTATTAAAGACACTGGGTTAACTGAGGATAGATTTAATGCCTGCCAGTAATTTTATTGGATAATCAGCAACCCAGGGTCCCCACCGCAGCCTGAGCTCTGGAACCCTCATCTAGGGCCATTGGATTCTTTGGAGGAACCATAGGGCTGGGAAGTGGCAAATGTGGGCACTTGCCTGGGATTTCCTCCTGGGTCTGGAGGGGGGCAGGCAGAACCTTCTCCAGGAGCATCTAGCACTAATCCTGAGGTTCCTATGTGAGACAGGGCAAGTCCCTCATCTATTTGGAGATGAGCAACATCAGGTCAGTGCAAGTTCTGCGGGCTCTGAAGAGAGGGGTCGCAGAGAGGCATCAGAACAGGTGCAGGCCTACCCTTGACACCAAGGGGAGCCGCCTGGCAGAGGACCATGCAACTGGAGGGTCTTATGTTCTGGGGACAGCCAGCTTCCGTATGTCACCTTGTTTCTCTGGTGGCTAGCTATGTCTGGTGCTCATGGCCCAGCCCTGGAGAGGATAGGTGTGCCTGGCTCTGGCTGGAGGAGACTCATAGCCAAGGCCCCGGGAGGGAGGAGCTTGGGCTGTGGCCATTCCAGTGTCTATTTCGGTAGAGCCTGCATTCTGGAAAGAGGACTGCACTGAAGAACCCTGCAAGCTCTAGGCCTTGGAACACCAGAGAGGAGGGGTAGGGGATAGAGTATGGGGCAGGAGGGAGAGGCGCAGCATCTGGAGCTGCCAGTAGCTGGAGTCCCAGCCAGGTCTGCTTCCTATAAATACCTAAGCTCCCTCACTGCTTCTCTATGGCTCTCCTCTGAGGATGCGGCCTTTCTGTCCTCTAGGGCTTCTCAGGTACCCTCATCTGACCCTCTCTTTGTACCTTCTACCATCCACCCTTGCTCCTGCCATAGACTCTGGGAGGTAGAAGACACCTGGTGGCAGCTGAGGGGCTCTTGTGGCACAGGGAGTACGGCATAAGAGAAAGAACATGAGCTTTGGTGCACAAATGCTGTCGGTTTGTACCCCACCCTGTGCTGTGCTGGCTGGGTGACATTGACCCCAGGGGCAGTGATTCACCCTGAGTCTTACTATCCTCTGCTGCCAGAGACCACCACCACCTCTATCTCTCAGGGAGTGGTTGTGAGTATGAAAACAGAGAATGAACATCTGTTAAGGGCTTTGTAGACTCTCTGGCACATAGTAGATGCTCAGTATCAAGAATGTTATTTCTAGAAGGACTCAGACTCTTGTATTCTCAGGGGGAACTTCCTGGCCCATATTGAGGTTAGTTTGCTAACTTGTTCATTCTTCAAGTGTGTGGTTCTGGGTGTGGGTGATACAATGTGTGGCAGGTAGCAGGTGCTCTGTGAGTATTTATTGAGCGGATGGCTATAGAGATTATAGACCAAGTTCCCCCTCTTGGGGAATTCAGTCTGCGGGGGTGTGGTGGTACTTGTGAGTGGAGATATTCTCTGGTTTTCCTCAAGCTGGTTGATCTCACTTTGGTGTCCAGTGCCAAGGAAGCCTTGATGATGTCTCTATTGCTGTGAGCCAGAGAAATTGCCTCGTTCCTCTGTAGCCTGACATTCTTTTGACAAGAGATCTCAGGGAGAGGTGACTGTGACTGTATCCTGTTTGGAAGTGCAGACCTCAGCCCAGTGGCGGGGGTAGGTGGAAGCTTCAGACACAGACAGCATTGGCTTTGCCTCCTGTGGGTACTAGGAGCTCTCCACTCCCACTGCCACCCAACCATGCAGTTTCCCTGCTTCTGTCAAGCCCAGAACAGATATGAAACAGCACAGCCAGTGCTCAGTTGGGAGTGGAGAGGTGAGCAGTCATCCCTGGGAAATCCTCCTGTGCTGCTCTGGCGGTCTTACACAGGGTTTCTGGGGGTGGCCGGGTTGGGGGGCTTCCAAGAAGGATAGGAACTGGTTCACTTCCCCTGGTGCTTCAGTTCCTTTTGGAGTTCAGATCCTTGCCTCTGGATTGTGTCCCCCGATCTCAAATCCTGTGTAGACTGCTGGCCTGGCAGTGTTCTGGCTTGAATAGCCAGCCTTGGAAGTAGTCCATAAAACAAAGATTGGCCTGCTGCCTGCTGCCCTAAAATTCAAGAGAGCAGATCGAAAAGTGAATGCCTGTAGCTTGCTGGGCCTGTGAGCACGTGGAGGGCGTCTCAAGGGTCCAGGAGCTGGCAGCCTCTGGGGGCCTTCACTTTCAAAGGTTAACAGTGCAGAGACCAGCAAGTGTCCAGGACCCTGTGATGGTTTAGCAGTTCTAGAGCCGAGGACTGGAAAATTTGTGTGATTGTTTATTGCCTCCATTTTTTATTATCAGCAAAACTTTAATTACAGCTCTCACTAAACCTACTACCTTCTGCCAGCGTTTACAAGGCAATAAATTTCCCCTTCTCTCCTAACACAATCTGAACCTCCAATAGGGAAGTGCATATGCACTGGAAGATATTGATTCCCCAAAGAAATTATAACAGCATTTGTTCTCAAGTAAACACACAGAGAGACTATTATAACACTGGGGAAGAGTCGATTGTCTTTGCTTTATTAAACAACTCAGCTCTCGATTGGAAGCACATCTAAATTATCAAGAGATTGGGAGAACAGATAGACAGTGATGCCTGGAATGAACCTTCGAGTGGGAGGACTCTACTGCAGAGGTGAGCAGGCTTTGTCTCTTTCTCCTTCCTCCCTCATCAAACCCATTTGCTCCTCCCCCCCTTTGCCTCTGCAGTCCTTTAGCCCTGAAGGGGCATTGATCGTGGCTCTCAGCTAGGGAGTGGGCAGCTCACTACAAGCTGGCAGAAATGAAGCTTGCACAAGGCCTGCCAACTGGCTAATGGCCCCATGTGTATTGGCAGACAGTAAACATGAGCCTTTTAAAAACTTCTTGTTGTGTTACTGGCAGGTGGAAAAGGTTGATGCATTCATCAGCCTAATTTGGAAAATGGTACACGGCCCATCTTCTTGCTTCCCAACACCCAGAAATGCATCCCACTGAGCAAAAGAGTGATCAGCCATGACCTCGTTCCCACTGGGCAATTTGAGACAGAATATTTTATTATAAACAACTTGGTTCTATGGTCCCACAAGAGCAGAGATGAGACCAGAAGTCTGCAGATGTTTTATACAATGTTGATATGTTCTACATAATGTTTATGGCGGTGTTAATTGGCATCTTGCTAATAAAAAGATAACTTCCCTCAAATCCATTTTCCATGATTAAACAAATTCATGAAATGAAGGTGAAACAAATATCTTTGCTGCAGGACTTTTCAGAGGCTGTATGTTAATACACATTAAGACCCTGGAAGCAGGGGGAATAATTTGTACATACAGTTCTTTGTATTTTTTTAAACAGAATTCGTATTATGTAGGATGAGAGTTTTTACAGAGTAGTCTCTGGGAAGTACTGAGCTGAGGAAATAATGCAAAGGTAGGATAGGTCATGGAGAAGTGGTTTGGATTTTCTTTTCTGTTGTTGGGTTGGAGAAATGAGCCTTCGGAGTGAGTCTGAGTGGGTAGCAGCAGAGTCAGACTAGGTCAGTTAGAATGGCCAAAGTCTTGCCAAAATGGTGCGTGCACTCTCCCAGGGCCTCTGAGATTTGCTCAGTACTGATGTGAAAAGTGCTCCCTCTCTGGAAGATGGCAGACCTCAGCCCAGTGGCGGGGGTAGAAATGATAGATAATACAGAAAAGGACCAAAGGAAAAGCTCCAAAGCAGGGATGTCTTTCACCGAAGCACAGTCATGGCAGTCTTATCTTAATTAAAGATTACTCTAAGTTAATAGAGGAGGGAATTTCTCTGTTTAGAAATGATTTTCTAGCTTCTTTTAGACCAACCCGCTATCAAGAACAGTTGGGAAGTTGTGGTAGGTTATATTTTCCAGATGGCCATGTCCACGTCTCTTCCATACTACATGCTCATGCTTCTTGTGTCTTCTTATGACATGGCATTGACACTCTTGCATTGAGAGGTAGAGTTTATATCCCTTCCCCTTAAATGTGATTGGACCTTTGTAATATCCTGGGTCAAGAGCATGTGGTAGAAGGGAAGCTGCATGACTTCTGAGACTATGTCATAAAAGCTTACACCTGCCTCTCCTTTTCTGTCCTGGGATACATGCTTTGGGAACCCTGAGCTGACTCGCAAGAAGTCTAATCTGAAGCCTCCATGCTGTAGCAGTCACATGGCAAGATTACGTGAGATAATGAGAGATGCCTCAGGGGCCGCATGTCCAACTGCTTTAGTCTTTCCAAACAAGATACCACACATCTGAGTGATGGAGCCTTTGAGATGACCCTAGCCAAAGCTGCCATGTCACTGCAGCCTTATCAGAGACCCCAGGCCAGAATCTCTCAGTTGAAATGTTTCTGAATTCCTGACCATAGTAACTGAAAGATATAAGTGATTGCTCTGGTTTGAAACCACTGAGTTTTGGGGAAATTTGTTTATGCAGTCATAATTACTAGAATATAGTTCCATAGAATTCATACAACATGTGGAAAGATTTGGAAAGCTATAAGAACAACAAAAGCTTGGGATCCCTGGGTGGCGCAGCGGTTTGGCGCCTGCCTTCAGCCCAGGGCATGATCCCAGAGACCCGGGATCGAATCCCACGTCGGGCTCCCGGTGCATGGAGCCTGCTTCTCCCTCTGCCTGTGTCTCTGCCTCTCTCTCTCTCTCTGTGTGTGACTATCATAAATAAATAAAAATTAAAAAAAAAAAAGATTTAAAGAACAACAAAAGCTTGGCTTAAGAGGGGCCTATATTCTGGAAAGAAGGGAAACCCAAAGAGGAGAGCCAGATCTTTGGTGCCACTTTTACTCTCAGGTTGGTTGCCCCCTGAGAGGCAGCACAGGTGGTGGTTACTAAATGGTTGAGAAAGCTGAGTGTAGCTTTTAGCATTTTAATGGGTTTGTGGGGGAAGATTGGGGTTCAGGTCTTGCCAATTAAGAAGGGCCCTGGTAAGCTCCCCAGACTTTCAGCTACGACTTCTAATAGTGTAGTTGAACCTGAAATAGACTAACCTTCAGACAAGCTGAGGCCTGACTTTTATTCCATTTACAAATTTTTAATTTTTTATTATTTTTTAAAGATTTAATTTATATGGGGGTGGGGAGAGCGCACAAGACAGCGTTCATGTGTGCATAAGCATGAGGAGGGGCAGAAGGAAAGGGAGATGGCACCAACTAGGGAGCAGAGGCAGTGCTCAACCCTGAATTCATGGCCTGAGCCAAAGTCAGGACTTAATTGACTGAACCACCCTGGTGCCCCTGAAACCTGCCTTTTAAATCAGCTTAGCCACTGACTGGGTTAAGGTCATCTGTCCCTACTGAGTTTGTCATCCGAAGCAAAAATGAATCTTCTTTTGAGCAAGGCAACATGATCTGGAAACTCATATTATCTCTACACTATCTGGAATTCACCAAAAAATAACTCGGCATATATAAGACAAGAACTGACTAAAAACTGAGGGAAAATGTAGGATAGAATAGACTGGAAAGGAGTCTGGCAACTGAAATGATCAGATGTGGACTTTAAACTACCTGTGATTAATACACTCAGGAATTTGAATGACCACGTAGAGAATTCCTCCCAAGAATTGGAAACTGTAAAATAATCACATAAATTTGGGAACTGTGAAACCAATAACTGAGACTTCAACAGAGGGATTTAAGTGAATATTAGATACAGTGGTAGAGCAGATTGGTGAACTGGAAGAAAGATGGGTAGAAAATTTCCAGTTTGAATGATGGGAAAAAATGATAGAAAATACAGAAAAGACTCTAGGAGATATGGGACATGATGAAATGGTCTGACATTTGTAATTGGAGTCCCAGAAAGAGGAGTGCGGGGGTGGGGGGCACAATATTTGAAAAGATAATGGCCAAGAATTTGTCCACACTGACAAAAATATCAAGCCACAGACTCAAGAAGCATTATGAATCCTAGATAGAGTAAATTAAAAGGCGTCTATGTAGGCACATCACAGTGAAACTACCAGAAATGAAAAAGGAAATCTTGAAGTATTCAGAGGGACAAAGGACAAAGTACCTTCTAAGTGCAACACTGAACCTGATACTGGTTTCCAAGGAAAGAATGGAAACTTGAAGGCAGTAAAATATTATTCATGGTGAAAGGAAATTACCTCTGTGTAGTCAGCTCGGGCTGCTATAATAAAATACTGCAGACAGGGTGGCTTAAACAACAGACATTTATTTCTCACAGTTCTGGTGACTGGGAAGTCCAAGATCCAAATGCTGGTAAATTTGGTTTCTGGTTAGGACTTTTCATAGCTTGCAGATGGCTACCTTCTTGCTGTGTCCTACCATGGTGGAAAGAGAAGGAGTCCTGGTGTTTTTTCCTTCCCTTAGAAAGACATTAATTATGGGACATCTGGGTGGCTCAGCAGTTGAGCGTCTGCCTTTGGCTCAGGTCATGATCCCAGGATCCTGGGATTGAGTCTCTCATTGGGTTCCCTGCAGAGAGCCTGAGCCTGCTTCTCCCTTTGCTTATGTCTTTGCCTCTCTTTGTGTCTCTCATGAATAAATAAATAAAATCTTTAAAAAAAGACAGGCACTAATTATGTCATGGGGGCCATGACCTCATCTAAACCTAATGGTCTCCCTAAGATCCCACCTCCAGATATCATCACACTGGATATTTATATCACACTGTAGGTATTAATATCACATGTATTAAAAATGTGTCCCTGGTCATCATGGAGTCCTGGGCTCCAGATGTTCCCACCTGCTTCATCCAGGCAATGTCTTCTTGCAGAGAGTGATGCTATGGACCATGGCGGTGGTTATTTCTTTTTTGAAGGTCAGGGGCTGGTTTAGGTGATTTTATTTAGTACTGAGAGCAAATCTGCCTGAACCATCTGGATCCTTCTCAACTCATTTCTTTATTTTTTTAAACGTTGTTTTTTAAAATTACTTTTACATAAATAATTTATGTTAGAGAAAAATCAGAAAAAAGTGATAAGCAAGAAGAAAAAGGATCACTCATAATCCTTCCCTTAGAGATAATTTTTATTGTATTTCCTTCTAGTCTTTTCCCTATTTTTCCAAACAAGCTCTAACTATGTATTATTTGGTGGCTCACTTTTAAAAAACTTTCAGTTGTATCAAAAATACATTTTAAAGTCAATAGACATAGATTATATGTTTTAATTTTTAGTGCAATTTAATGTTTTTCCCCCTAATTCCACAATAATATGGAAAATACAAAAAAAGGATAATTAGGAAAATGAAAGTCTCTAGAGATTACTACTACTTCTGGTGAAAATTTCCAGTGTGTTTTCCATGTATGGATATAATTTTTACCTTTCTCCCCCTAAATAGAATTAGGCTCATATTCTGCAAGGTAGCATTACTTTTCATGGCTTAATTATCAAAAGAAACTTTAACTTGAAAAAAGTATTCCATTGTATCAGTGTGCCATCTGTTATTTATACAGTTCCTTACTTTTGGTCATTTACTTGTTTCTAATTTTTTCTTTTTTGCTATTGGAAACAATCCTACATTAATCAGTTGTGTCATTGATATCTTGTGATACTTACCCAGTTTTTTCCTAGAAAAAAAAATTTCACTTGCTTGGTCCAAGAGCATGCCCATATTTGTGTTTTTCAATTTACATTGCCACATTGTCTTTCAGGAAAGCCATGCCACCTGACAGGTCTACCCACACCGGTCTCTTTACTCCCTCCCTATTCTTACCACTATGGACCATGATTCTCCTTACGAGTCTTTATAAAGTTAGTAGATGGCATATGGTATATTGATCTTTAAATCTGTATACTTTGATCTCTAGTGATATTGAACATTTTCTTATATATTCATTGTCTGTTGGTGTTTTTTTTTTTTTTTTTGCTAATTTCTTGGACATTGTAGACCAATTTTGTGGGCTTTAATATAGGGATATTTGACTTCTTTAGGTGAAGGCTGTTATCAAAATTCTAGATTGGGTTTTGTGCACAGTTCTTTTCTATTTTGTTTGTTAGATCCAAAAGGTTTTGTTTTAAATTATGCTTGAAATTACATCTAGTTTTATAATATCTGAATTGAAAGAGCTCATAGAGGACATTTATTCCATGTGCCAGTTTTATCGATGGAAAAACTGGGACCCAGAGAGGACAAAAGACATGCTCATAGTCACATGGCATACCTCTCTGTCTCTATCTGCTGCTTTCTTTCTCAATCATGTATTATTAAAATTTGATGCTTGGAATGATTCATTTTGTCTGGAAACATCTGCTATTCCCCACCTGTCACTTGGTCTATAGATGGAAATATTGGGTATGAGGCTAAGATTCTCAAACTGTCAATCTCACTGAACAGGACAGAATAGGAGAAAGTCTAGTTTGAAATTGAATCTCCTTGAAAACAAAGTGACTCTAAAAATCCATTGTGATTCTAAATAGACTTGGGAGATGTCAAGTTTCAGCATATTTGGGATTTGCTTTAATGAACAGATTAAAATCATTTATGCATAGTTTATAATTTTAATGAAAATAAGTACTATAAAGTATGTTTAAAGTATATTTGAAAAGTCATTTTTCTTAGTAATACTTTCATATTGTCTACTTAATCAATTAGGAAAATACTTTGTAGATAGTTTCAGAAAGGATGGGTTAGGTTTGCTGCAGTAACAAATACCCAGCAATATCAATGGCTAAAACAATAGGAGTATATTTCTTGTTCACTCTGTATGTCTAGAGGAAACTGATCATAGGCACTCATAGGCTTGGGCTGATAGAGGCTCCATCTCCACACATTTCTATGTTCGTCTTGGGACGAGAAGTGGGTACAGCAAATCACTTGCTGATTTTTGCAAGGCAGGGTTTGGCCAACCATGGCCTCTAGGTCACGCCTGTTTTTATACATTCTGCAGTGTAGGAATATATTTTATATTTTCAAATGGTTAAAAAATCAGAATAGTATTTTATGATATACACAAATTATATGAAATCCAAATTTCATTGTCCATAAATAAAGTTTTATTGGAACATAGCCACACCCATTTGATTACATAGCAATGGCTGCTTTCCTGGTACAACAGCAGATGTGAGTAGTTTTGACAGTTACCAGATGATCCACAAAGCCTAAACTCTATACTACATGGCTTTTTGTGGGAGAAGTTTGCTAACCGTTGTTTTAAAGCCTCTACCCAAAATTCATGCTATTCATGCTCATGTTTCATTGGCCCAAACACATCCCATGGCCTTGCCTGACTTCAGAAGAGATGAAGAGTTGCATGTAAGGAGGAGAACTGGAAATATTTGGTGAAAGGCACCAACAACTACCCCACAGACAGAGGGAAGGTAAGCTTCTCCCTGGCATCGTGCTGAGATTTTACCAATTCTTAATTAATTGAATCTGAACTAGAGATAATTTACTCCAAATGTCTGTCAAAAGCCTGAATTGCCTGTGTTTGTGCAGGCCTAGCCCTCCCTCAGAATGACTGCAATCGATCTGTGATTATTCTCATAACTGCAATTTACAGCTTGATAACAACAGCTAGAGAAATTTATAAGCAACCCAATGAGCACTTTTAAGAAAAAAATCAATTCCAGTTCTCCGGAGTACAAGGGGACATTTAATACTGTAAATTGTCTGAGCTCAGCTAGAAAGGGAAAAAAAGAAAAGCATTTATTTTCTTATTCACCGCCTCCTTTAGAGTTAGTGTTTTTGACCCTTATCTGGGAATGTGATTTTCCCAAACAATGCAGGAGGGGAACTGTACGGGCAGGCACTTCTTCCTGAGACAGCATGAGCCCACTCCACCAGCTTCAGATAAGCCCCCGTTAAGTCTGTAAATTCTAAGTAAACTGTTAAGTAAATGAGAAATGTGGGTAATTTCCAAAAGCGATCTCTGAGCTGCTGGATTTAGATACCTCCTTCCCTGCCATGAGATGCGGACACATGGTTAGTGCTTCTCCCTGGAGTTCCATGGTCACCGACACAGGTGTATTTCCACCGTAAGCAAGCAGCTGGGGTGTGCCCTCCCCAGGCCACTTTCTGCCTCTCAGACACGACAGACAGTGAGTCCGAGCACCCTGCCTGGTGGTGCCAGAGCAGCTGAGACCACTGAGTCAGCCTCTCTCATTCTGGCTGCCTGAGAATATTTTCTCCGTGTCCTCCCTCCTACAAATGACAATTCCTTTCTTTTTAAAAATCTCCTCAAAGCTCTTGTGCTTTTGCAAACCACAATTATTCGTAATGAATCATCCCCAGAGGGCACGTCTTCATGAAGTCTTGCCTACTTCCTTATGGTTGTGGCAACTGAGTAATCAGAGGATATAAGAGCCCTTCTTTCCCTGCCATAAAATACGTTTATAGAGATATAATTAGCAATGGTATTATCTTCATTTGGACTTAGCCATGCTAAATGTCCTACAAGAGTTGTTTACGAGGTGATATGAATGGTAATGGTATTAATAACACTATTAGCCAGAAGTATCAATATTTCCCACCACTTACTGCCTCCTAATGAGGTTGCGTGTGGAGTTCTGGGACAGGAATGAGCTAGTAGATTTATAGAAAGTTGTAAGGAAGCACTTAAGAGTCATTAAAAGGAATTTGGTGACTTCAAAGTGTAGGGCCCTTGTCCCTCTTTGAGTTAGGAGCGTGGGGCAGGTCTCCGTGTGCACAGATCCTGGTGGCCCTGGACCCACAGATGCTCTGTGCTACCTCTAGGTCTTTGCTGGTACCTTCTCCTGTCTGTGATTCCTGCCCACTGGCTCATCCAGACGCACCCATCACCCATCCACAGGGCCTGGTTCTTTTGCTACCTCCTCCGGAAGCACTCAGAGCACTTCTGGGGCACTTCAGGATTTTTCTGCCCTCTCTCATGTGCTATCTTGTCTTTCCAGCAAGACTGTGGGGTCTTTGAGATGGGGGCCCTGTTTTTCATTTCTGTATCTTTTACAGGACCGGGGGAGAAACAGCCTCCTCTGAGGTCCCAGCCCCATTAATGTTCAGCACTCTGATGGGTCCTGACGCCTCCTAGATGTCCCTGCAGTTGTAAGGGTGGAGGTGGGGGGGCCCTCCGGTGACATGTAGACTAGCTGGCCATTTTACAGTGGGGAGACTGAGGCTCAGACAGGTGATCAGTTTTGCCGGGGTCCCACATGGGGAGGGGCATTGTGGGGAGGAGTTTCAGTTCCCAGGCCCAGCTTTTGAATGGGTGGATGGGAGTGGAGAGGTGTCCCCGAAGAGGACCTTCCAGGCCAGGGGTGGCTCAGCCAGGTCCCAGCACCCCAAATGTTCACCCATATGAGAAGGACTCCTGCAGAGGGTGGCAGAGCAATGCAGAGGACAGCGTGCTGGGACTAGAGGCAGGAGGCCAGCATTAGGTGCTCGCTCTGACTCTTTCAAGCCTCAGTTTCCTCTTCAGGGAAGTAGGGACGATTTTCTGTCTGCTGGTCTCCCTCTTGTTCATTGGGATTGCATGGTAGGCTTGGTGAGAGGTTGCTTTGTGCTTCTGTGCTCCCCTCCATCCCTGATGAGGATGGTGACAGAGGTAGGACGTGAGAGCAGAGAGCAGGGTCCCCTTCCCAAGGTCCTGTCCATTTGGTGGAGCAGAGTGTCACATGGCCAACTCATCTGAGACTGACTCTGACCTACCCTCCTGATTCACGGTCAAGAAGCCTGCTGAGTCTAACTCATCACCATGCTGCTTCAGCTCCCCACCCCTGGCCCCCAAGCCTTGACCCCAATGTAGTCATGTAGGCCCGACCACAAGATGAATACTGTCAGCTGCTATGACCATCTCATCAGCCCTTCTGTCCCACAGAAGTGGGTGGACGCTTTTGATCTTACCACTGGTGCCGCCTTTTGGGGGCTGTCATGCCAGGAAATTCTTTGGAAGATGTCTGAGGGCAGAGCTGGGCTAAGCCTTTGTTTCCATCCAGGCAACCTGGGCCAAGACCAGTGTGTCCTCTGCCCCTCAGAGAGGGTGCCAGTCTTATCCAAGGCCTCCCCGAGAGCCTTGAATCAGGGTGGATTCCTGGACTTCAGACCCAGAGGTTCTTCTTATTACAAAGATGAATGATGCCAGTGACAGAGGGACCATGGCTGTGAAGGGGGCGGAAAGATGATGGGGCCCCTCCAGAGCAGACTCTGGGACAGGGTGTCTGGAAAGGCCTTCTTCCTCCAGTCTGGCAGCACAGCCCTGGAATGGCTTCTTAGGGGAGACCAGACTTTGTGCAAAGAGTAACCATGAGGATCTTCCATCATTCCCCAAGGCTGGACCTTGGGAAGCAGCAGTTTGGGCTCCTTTCTACTACTCCGGGGTCAGCAGGGACAGCAGAACCACTAGACCCTGTCTCCACCTCCTTTGACAGCACCAAAGAGTATCCATCAGCTTGTGAACTCCTGAGCATTGGCAACTGTGTCAGATCCCTCCCCAGACTCACCTTGGTGACACGGTAGGTGCCAGGTCAACGAAAGAGTGAGGGTGGCACTCAGAAGAGGGGATTACGGTTTGGTCTTTTGTACCATCAACAACCAAGCAATGCTTGAGTCTTTTCTCAGCGCAAAGTAAAAATTCCCTTGGAGTCTCACCTGAGGGGATTGCACCTTTCTGAGGTCCCAGGTGGGCGGTTTGTGAGGGGAGCGGGCTTGAGAAGCTCTTCTGCTCTCCACTCTCCCTTTGCTGTCAGGGCAGCCTGTCCCTTGTATATGGCTCCTCTTAGCCCGCTCAGATCCTATTATGCCAACATAAATTGAGTTACAGCATCAAAAGCTCTTTGTTTAGTGAACCAAGCACTTTGTATTAGTTACTACATTTGTCTTGTTATTTTGCGTCATCTTTGCTGGAAGCCTGCATGAGTGTCCTCGAGGAGAAAACTGTACAGACTGATTTGTGAAATCTATTTGGTTCTTTTGGTTATTCTTAAATGGGATAAACAGCAGCGCTGGGGCTCCAGTGTTTGCAGGGGGGGTAGAACTGAGTGTCCAGTGGTTGGTGTGGGGAGGACCATGGTGCCCACGGTCCCCCCATACACAGTTGGCTGAGTTTCCCCTATAATATAATTAGGCATCATCTGTTACAAACAGTTCGCTCCTGTGGAATGGATGCGGTGATATGAGAGTTATTAAAATTGCCAATTCTTCGCATTTGTGCAGTTTAAGGAATAGCAGTTTTTCACATTGTAAAAATAATATGATGCACATTACAGAAAATTTGGAAAATGGAGACAAAGCACAAGGAAAAACAAATCCCAAATCCCAACACAGGGGGTGAGGCACTAACATTTCAGGGTGTAGCCTTCGAGAGATGCTGTCAGGTGTGTGTGTGTGCACGGGCAGGGGTGAGTGTGAATCTGCACCCGGTGCCCACTGGGGGTTCCCTATGGGACAGGGATTGGGACTGACTAGCCCCCTGCTTCCCTTGATGGCTATCACCCTGGAAGTGCCATGCTGTTCCGAGCCTCTTGGCAGCTCCCCGCTGTCCAGGGTGTTGGGATGGACACTGGTGTGCCCCCGTGTGGCCGACCTCTCAGGCTTTGAGGTGAATTGTGATCCTTGAGACCTGCAGGACCCTTGGTTGTGTCTGTGTCCTGCTCTGCCCTTTGCCACCCCTGGATCACTGAGGATGACCTCCTCCTGCGGGAGGATGGCTCCAGGGAGGTGTGTGACCAGCCTTGCATGCAGGGTTCAGAATTTGGGGTGGGGTGGGATAGGAGAAACCCAGGGCTTTGTAGGTCTGTTCATCTCGTGGAAGATAATAATGCCAGAGAAGGTCTATAAACTCATTTATCTTCCTCCTGGCTTTAAGAAAAACCTGACTTTTGTTTTACTAGCCACTCGCAAGTGATGCTCAAGAATCTCTGTCTCCGTGCTGATATATAAGAGCGTATTTGCTCAGTGTCCACTTTCCATTTTCCTAGAGAAATCAATCCTCCTTGTCAGAAACACATAGTTCTGAGACTCTACCTGTGTCAATATGAGCTGTGCTCAGGGACAGCATGAGGGAGGCAGGTGCTTGTGGAGGAGGGCACCACACTCCCTGCTCAATATTCTTTGACCTCTGAGCTCACCCTGACTTTGCTCAGTCGATTGTCCCCCCTGCCGTCAGGAAGGCCTGCCCTTGAACATGGCTGAGCGATTCATTACCTGTCAGAGGCAGCCAGGTGTGTGCACACATGGCTGCGCTGGGGGCTTGTTTAGTTGGCTTAGTAATTAAAAGCAAACAAAGCTGGGATGGAGACCTATTGGTGTTGCTGGGGGCTCTGAGGCAGAAACATGCGGGCGGGCAGCCAGGTTCCGGAGCCCAGCAAGATGAGGTGTCAGGAGAGGTGACAGAGTGCTGGGACCTCGGAGTGGGGGAGCAAATGGCTCCATTGTGGGCCATCTTGCAGGACACATGAAGCTCTCCATCCCCATCTGGGCCTGGAGTGGGACTGTCCCTGGGCATGCAGTCAGGCCTTCTGTGGTGAGAGAGAAGGAGGGCAAGGCCTGTTCTCAGATCACTGCCCTGCTGGGCCCTTTATTGAACTCAAACTGGGTGTTGGTGACATCTTAAGAAAGGATTGAATTTTGGTTATTAAGTAGATGGCAGAGGTGGGATTCAAACTCTGAGCTTTGTGATCCCAACGCCAGTCTCTTGTTGGTTTTTCCATGGGTGAGCTGTGTTGTGGGTTGAATGGGTGCCCCCCCCCCCCCCGCAAAGTTATGCCCACATACCTGGAATCTGTTTGGAAAAAGTGTCTTTGCAGATGTAATTAATGAAGGATCTTGAGATGGGGTGACTATTCTACATTACTCCAGTGAGCTCTAATGTCAGTGACAAGTGTCCTTCTAAGAGAAAGGCTGAGGGAGAGTTGGGACAGATGAAGAAGACACAGACGAGAGAAGAGGAGGCAGTGTGACCATAGAGGCAGAGACAGAAGTGATGTGGCCCAAGTCAGGGAACACGGAGCCACCAGAGGCCAGAAGGGGCAAAGAGCAGATTCTCCCTTAGAGCCCCATGGGGAGTAAGGCCCCGCCGGGTAACAGACTTCTGGGGCCCGGTGCTGAGAGACTGCACTCCTGTTGTTGGAACCCACTCAGTTTGTGCCGATTGGTTATGGCAGTTCCAGGACCCTCATACAGGTGGCTCGGTTCATGTTAGAAGCTGGAGTTTTTCAGCTCCTTTGTAATCCTAAAGGCATCTTTTTTTGGATATCACAGGCAGTCCTGTCCAGGGTGTGGCCTAGATGTGGAATCATGTCTCCAGGCCTCTGAGGACATCCATGACAGCACGAACTGCCAGTTTCAGTGTCCTTCTCGTGTACCCTGGAGTCCCTAGCCCCACAGCACAGCGAAAGCTGACCTGATGTTGCATATATGTTTTATGAATGGATTTTGCTCAGCTCTGGGGTTGCTTATTTCTTGCCCACAGGCAACAGCAGGAACTTGGTGCTGTTTGGGCCTTTTGCCCCAGAGAGGCCCACTCCCCCTCGAGCTCCACTGGCAGGTGACCTCACAGGGAGGTTATAAATAGCAGCCAGGGATGGCTTCTGAGTGCCTCCAAGTGGAAGCACAATCACTTGCTGACAGTTTGGTGCAGGGGGAGACAGCGGGATGCTGGGGGCCGTCGCTTCTCCTCTGCTCTGACGGTAATCAGAAGAGGCAGATGTCTCCGACAGCTGGGGCTAATGGGCTGTCAGACAGGGCCGGACCAGCCTGGGACATCCTTCGTGCTCCTTGGCCCTGGTCCAGGCCAGACTGAGGGAAATCAGGCATGGGCCCGCCGAGGGAGGCTGAGGACCTGCTTGCAGAGGCTGTGCCCCTTCTGCTGTCTGCTGAAGCCTCTCTGGGAGTTGGGGGGGGGGGTCTGCTCCATCCATCCTCGACAGTTTTATTTTTCATCTGTGGGAAATGGTCATTTGAATTATTGATGAGAGATTAAAACTAAGCTAATTCAGTTCAATTTCTCCAATAGGCAAAACTATTTATAATTAACCTAGAAGCAAAGGTCAGTGCAGTAGTAAATGGCTGTGGTGGCAGGAGGAATTCAAATGAGAATCCAGTTTGTGCTAAGGTGGAATTTCTGCAGGGACCAGCTTGAGAAGTGCTTTGAAATGAATTCATGATTCAAGACCAAAGAGTGGTACCACCTGAGAGACCTTCTTCTCAGCCTTGGGACATTTTGAGCAAAGGATGCTCTGGGCTTGTTTCTTCAATATGCAGCCCGGAAAAGGGAGCAGAGCTAGTGGCCTCTGGGACATGTGACTTCCAAAGCAGCACAGAAGCGGGGAAATTGGGAGACCTGAGGTCTGGTTTGGCTGCCTCTGAGTCCCTGCGTGCGTTCATCCTCTCTGTCCATGAAATGAGAAGGTGGGACTAGCACACTGGGCCCCTCTGTCTCGCCCTCCACTGACTCTTGCCCTGTAGTTGTAATGAGTGATTCTAGGGCTGACAGGGGAGGGCTGACTGATGGGTGGACTGCTCCTCTGTTCTCAGACACTCAGTGTCCCTTGAAGTTGGGGATTTGTCTTTGGTGTGGGTCCTGGACTGATGTACCACTGCAGCCTCGACAGGTAAAAGGACTCTGCAGTCTGTAAGGGAGTACAGTGGTTAGTTCGTCTATGCCTGGGCCCACCCAGTCCCTTGCCTCCAGTGTCTCCCTGCGTGCTTTAGGTGGGAGAAGCTGAGCTTGGCTAGTTTGGCAGTGAGCATCTGGGTGAGGGGCTGGCATACAAGCGGGGACTTCCAGCATGTCCTAGAGAGGCACAGGGCCTTTTGTGCCTCAAGTCTTTGACTTCTTCTCTGATGGAGCTGAGCCAAGTATCACCTCTTGTTTAATGCTGGGAATTATTATTATTATTTTTTTAAGAGCGATCACATGTGTGAGCAGTGTTGGGCAAGGAAGGGCAGAAGGAGAAGGAGAGAGAGAATCTCCAGCAGATTCCATGCCCAGCATGGAGCTCCACATGGGGCTCTATCTCAGGACCCTGAGATCATGACCTGAAATCAAAAGTCAGACGCTTAACAGATTGAGCCACACTGGTACCCCTAGTATTGGGAAAATGTATTTGAATACTTATCACCAAACTCTGGGAGTGACTTTCAAACATCCATCTAGCAGCAAAACCATTACAAAATGAAACCTTATGAGGAAATGTAATAAGTCAGACAAAAAAAGGGGTCTCCCCCTGCTTGGCAGTGGGGACGCTGTGGACCTACCCTGGAGGCGCTTCCTACCCCAGGGGCAGGCTGCCCTCTGAGGGACCAGGAGGACTTCTCCCACCCCAATCCAGGAGAGGCATGCTGACCTTGGTCAGACCCCCCCCCAAAGATAAGATCAGCCTCCTCACTTTGTAGCAGATGGGTCTGAGACCCAGAGGGGGTATGCGGACTGGCCTGCAGGTGCCGTGGGCTGCTGGCCAAACAGGGCTCTCCTGGCTTCCAGCTTGGTGGAGGGAAGTAGGGAGCTGTCTTCTGACTCCACACCACCTCTCTGGTTGCTGTTCTCAGCCCTAGTGGGATTTGGGTCTGATTCCCGACAACCCAGTCTCCGGTAAGGTCTCCCAATGGTGCCAACATTTGGCCTTTCTCTGGAAGGGTTAAGTATGTGCTTTTTTCTTTTCTTTTTCTGGCTTCTTTTTAGGTGGACTTCAAATTTGTAGGCCCCAAGAAAGGGTGCTAATGTGCTAATGTAAGCTGAAGGAATGCAGCACTATTTCTTAAAGATGGGATCCACATTCTTTTTGAAATAACGCCTTCCCGAGGCAGCATGTCTGTGTTTCTTCGGCGGTCCTTGGGGCGCAGATGCCTGCAGCCCCCCTGCTTTGTGGTGGCCCCGTGGGTTTCACACATCTCCTTCCTCATCTCCTGAGACTCCTGCAGTTTTAAAGTCAGCTCTCACCTCTCCTCATGAGGAAATAACGCTGCAGCTGTTTGTGACCTCCGATTTTAATTGGATCTGAGAGCGGTTTTTGAACGAATGAATGAAGTTCCTGGGCTCTAAGAACAAGCTCTGTTAGTAATGAGCTGAAACTATTACATTAATTTCCTAAGGACCTCGTCCTTCCTCTGCTCAGATTGTTGCAGACACTGGTCAATGCTGCATATAAATTGAGGTCTCAAAAGGCTAAATTAACAATTAATCGGCAGCATCTCTCAGCCCCTCAAAATGGAAATAGTCCCTCAATTATAAGAGGAAATCTACCTTCAGGGACCTCTTGTTATTGAAGATGTGTACCCTGGACACACCGGGGGAGGCTGCACTGACCTCTTGTTTATAAGGGTCTAAAGGGGCGAGGAGTGTTCATACATCAAAGACATCGTTCTTAGCGTTTTGTCACATCAGCTTTTGCGTCTCTTTGTGTTAACGCCGAGTCTGGGTGGAAATTCGTCTCTGTCACTCGAGGGCACCAGAAAAGTGTACGGGCGGCCCCCACGGTCACTTGCCTTCACTCTCTCCTTCACCATGCCGCTCAGACTCCTGACGCCCTGCCTTTTGTGATCCTCCCCCTGCACCACACCCCCCCACCCCCAGATTCCTGGCTGGTCTCCTTGCCTCCAGAATCTTGCTCCCCATGCTTTGTTGGTACGTGGCCTGTAATGATCTTGAGCCAGAGTCCTCAGTGGCTCCCCACTGCCCCAGGGAAGAGGAAGGAGCTTTTCCCTGTGGCTTCCACACCCCATCTGATGCCACCTTGCACTTCCCCCACAGGACCCTCACCCCTCTCCCCATAGGTGCTCAGCTGCCCTCTTGGGCTGGCTCTTCATAGCACCCACACCCCCACCCCTTGGCTAGTTCCTGCTGCAGAGCTTTTGCTCCCACTGTTCTGTGGTGGCCCATATTATTTATTGTACAAACTAGGGTCATTTTGACGATGAAAGGTGACACTAACTAATTATGCCATGACAATGGACATAAGTTGGATGGTCCAAGGAAACCAGGACAGGCTGTCACCTGAGCTGTGTCTTCCCCTTCTTCTTTTCACTTTTCATCTCCTTTTCTTCTACCTCCTCCCACTAAGATAAGCTCAGGTCTTCTTCCGTCCTTGATGGCTCATTTTAAGGAAGCTTCTCTCGGTAGTTTGAGTTTCCAGGTCGTAAATGTGAGGCTACATGCCAGAGGCCCTTTGTTCTCCTCAGCACTGCACATATTGTCTGAGTATCTCCCAGGAGGTGAGTGGTGGGACCCAGATTAGGAGCATGGATTTTGCAGCAGGAAGGGTCCTCTCCTGTTAGTACCAAGGGCTGAGCCACAGGTATGAGCACAGAATGTTATTCAGTTAGGTGTGTTTATACACATATGTATCGTGGTCATTTGTCATTCTTTTTGGTTTTCTAGTATCTGAACCTCCCTATTCTTAGGGGCATTTCCAACTTTTAAGGCAGAGACTCTCTTACTATATGCAGTTGAAGAGGGGCTCCTGGGTGGCTCAGTGGTTGAGCATCTGCCTTTGGCTCGGGGCATGATCCCAGGGTCCTGAGATCGAGTCCTGCATCAGGACTCTCTCTGCCTCTCTCTCTCTCTCTGTGGGCCTCATGAATAAATAAATAAAATCTTTATATACAGTTGAAGATGCCAGGTACTCACTTTTTGGTTTTCCTTGCAACCAGGGTGCAGGAAGAGACCATCTGGATGGACTCGAGTCTGGTAACAGTGCCAGCCACGACAGGGAGCAATGGTCTTGATAGTGGCAGCCCCTCATACTGGGCATTGGTGGCAGCTCCAGCAAGGTGATTGCATCTGGCACTGAGTCACTGGTGGTGGATTTTGGGGACGAGTTGTGGAGCAGATGTGAAGATCTGTTCCTGGTAGTGTTCTCCAAGGCTGGTTCTCTGGTCTTCCCAAAGATGGTGGGAGCTGTTTAGCATTCTTTATTATAAAAAATGTTAACCATAAACAAAGTTAGAAAATAATCACATAATAAGCCTGAGCCTCTACCTACCCACTGGGTAGATTCAACAATTATTAAATTTTGTTCCTCCCCTCTTTTTTTTCTATTGCTCCTCCCCAATTTCTGTATCTCTTTCTACCTAAAGAATTTTAGTATCTCATTCCTAATACTTCAGCATGAATTTACAAAAGTTAAGACTTAAAAAAATATAACTTGGGAGATGCCTGGGTGGCTCAGTGGTTGAGCGTCTGCCTTTAGCTCAGGGCGTGATCCCTACTCAGAGGATCGAGTCCCACATCAGGCTCCCTGTGGAGAGCCTGCTTCTCCCTCTGCCTGTGTCTCTGCCTCTCTCTGTGTGTCTCTCATGAATAAATATATAAAATATTTTAGAAAATCTTAAAAAATGCTTATAACTTGGCAATTTTCATCTTCCCTTAGCAAGATTTAACGGTAATTCCTTAATCCCACCTCCTTTCCAGTCTGTATTCCTCTGATTGTCTCAAGATGCCTTTTTATAGTTGTGTTTAAGTCTGGATCCACCCAGTGTCCACACTGCACCTATAGTTTTTCTGTCTCAGAGGTCTCTTTCACTGTAGAATCATGTCATGTTGCTGACTTGTTTTGCCAAAGAAACCAGGCCGGTTGACCTGTAGAAGTTCTCACCTCTGGATTCGTTTGATTACTTCCTGGTCATGGTATCTCTACTCGTTCCTCTGTCCCTGGCCCTTCCTGTAAAGAAGAAATTGTTCTAGAGACTTGGTTAAATTAAAGTTTAACTGTTTTGGGAGGAATATCTGGTAGTGATGCTGTGTCATGGGGTTTGTGTCCCTACTTTTAGGGCTACTGGCTTGATCGGTGAGTTCAGTTAGTGGCAGCCTGAACCCTTTGTTACCAAATTAGATCTCCTTACAATAGCAAGTAGTCTGTGGACACTAATTTGGCACCCTCTGAATATACCTTTTACTTTTTCAACTATTTTAGTACCTGTAGATCATCATTGTCTCTGCAGTGTTTTAAAAGAATTTCTGCTTAAATCCATGAGAATGATCTGCTTGCAGATAAATAATAACTCTGATTAGTAATTAATTTTTTTGTAGTTGAAAAAAATTATAACAATTGCTGGTTGCTTTACATGAAAGTATGCTATACAACCCAGGGAAGATTCTGAAAAAATAGAAATACTTCAGTGCCTTCTTGGCACATCTTCAGCTGTTACAAATCACTGGTTGGTCATACTGGACTTGGGGAGAATAACTCACTACGGTCTTGTATTTGTTGTGGCAGCACGTGCTGCTATAAAAAAATGAACTCCCAAATGTCAATGGCTTCATGCAGCAGAAGCTTTGTTGTTGGTGGTGTTCCTGGTTAGTAGGCAGCTTCCCTGCACCCGGAGACTCAGGGCTCCAGGTCCTGCTCATCTGGACTCCTCTGTTCCTGATGACTGTGTTATTTTTGGTGTCCAGCTGGAAAGAAGAGAGACTGGAGAATGCACACCTTTTTCTTACCTCTAAGGGAAGGATACTCATAGTTAGTTATTCCATTTGTGAGAATTGGTAAATGGGGGCAGTGCTAGAGATGAGCAAGGCTGGGAATGGATTCCTCCGTGGGGTGGCCACTTCCCCGGGACACTGCTGCACATTTGCATGGATGGTTTTACCCCTGCTTTTTCTTGGTTTCCTTTTTCATGGTTGGAGCCTGGCTTTCATATCTGCAACCACAGATGGAGAATCAGGGTTCTCACATCCCTGTACGCTGTCCTGTTATAGCCTTGGAGTGGGGACTTCTCATTCTGCCCATTGTCACTCATCTCGTCCACTGTCTGATTCTTCCCTTGGTGTCCCTGTATCCTAGGCAGGGTGTCTTTCCAGCTCAGGCATGGCAAAGAACCAGATGAAAAAGAGATTGTAACCTTTTCTGTGAATGCCAAGATGTCACTGCATCCCTCAGGAAATTCTGTTTCTATTCAGAAGATAGTTCTTCATAGAGAGGCTTTCTCCCTTTAATTAGTATTTTCACAAACTCCCCCCACCCTTTGTGAATTCTCCAAAGTTTGACAATAGCCTATAACATAGTTGATATTCAACTTTTAGACAGAAACATTAAAACAAGTTTTCAGGGATGCCTGGGTGGCTCAGTGGTTGAGCGTCTGCCTTCGGCTCAGGGTGTGATCCTGGGATTCCAGGATCGAATCCTACATCGGGCTCCCCGCAGGGGACCTGCTTCTTCCTCTGCCTGTGTCTCTGCCTTTCTCTCTGTGTTTCTCATGAATAAATAAATAAAATCTTAAAAAAAAAATCAAACAAGTTTTCAGAAAACAAAGCTTTCAGATAAAACCAGTGGCTTCTCTTCTAAGCTTCCTGCAGATCTTAAACTTCACCAATTCCTGCCCTATTCTGAATATAGCACCTTTTTGTTGGAACACACTATATATTTGTAAAACACATTGCTTTGTTCTCTAACAAGTTGAGAAATCCCTGCTGAGCAAGAAGGAGATATGATGTGTCTTGGTTTTTCCTCATCCCCAGCCCAGGGATGACCACAGAGTTGGTGGATACTCTTTGGTTGCCTTGAGAAGTTGATCATGAAGGCTGAACATTCGACTCATAAAAGCTCAGGCTGTATGTGCTTTTTGGTTTTATGGAGTGTTGTGGTGTTGAGGACCTCTGGCATATTGTGGTCCCTGTGAATTCACTCTCCTTCCTCTGTTGTGCAGAGGCTGACAGACTGTGTAATGTGAACATCTCACACACTGGGAATCGTTGAAACTGAAAGACCCTTCATGTTCCATAGGGAACCAATGTCCATCAAGTGGGGTAGGAAATGAAGAGCTAACGCCAGTACTAGTACCAGACAACCTGAGGTCCTGAGGGTGCTTCCTGCCCAAGGGGAAGAGAATCAAGGTGGTCGCAACCCGGAGGAATGCTCGCCAGTGTCTGATGGCACCATAATCACATAAACAATGACAAGTTCCATAAACATCACAAATGGAGGAATTTGCCTTGAAGTTCCTTCTGGGATCTAATTTAAGGAACATTCTGGTGAAGCCGAGGTCACGAGGGAGGCGGAAATGAGTGCAGAGAAATGCAGTGTGACAGGTGGGCTGTCCTGGTGGGCAGCTCTGTGGGGAAAGGCTCCTGGGGAGGGAACGCTCAGTGGGAAGTGACCCCGGAGGAGCGACGGCCTCAGCAACTGCCAGCCTTCAGGCAGGCTGACACCACTCACGCTGCTGCAGGATGGGAGCTGTGTGGAGCTGGGAAGAGGACGTGGAGTGAGAAGATTGGGGTTTGGGTCTTCCACTGTGTGTGGCCTTGAGTAAGTTATCATGCCCATGAGTTGACTTTTCCCCATTGGAAAGTGGAGCCGGAAGCTGATGTGGGCTGGGGCCGCTGGGAGCACTAGCTGCAGCCCGTCTCCGAGGGCAGGAGGGGTGGCTGTAATGCTTAGTTGATTAACAAGGAGGTGCTGGCCAGAGGAAGTTTATACTGGGTCCTCCAGTCTGAATATTCTTCTTTGAGGCTTTATTTAGGGTTTTAGTTTCTGAAAAACAGAACTGGGATCCCTGGGTGGCGCAGCGGTTTGGCGCCTGCCTTTGGCCCAGGGCGTGATCCTGGAGACCCGGGATCGAATCCCACGTCGGGCTCCCGATGCATGGAGCCTGCTTCTCCCTCTGCCTATGTCTCTGCCTCTCTCTCTCTCTCTCTCTCTCTCTCTTGCTGTGACTATCATAAAAAAAAAAAAAACAGAACTTATTTTTTCTTTCTTCATTGTGAGGTGGGAATTTGATGTTGGAAAACAGAGGACGTCTCGTCTAGAACAATGCGCGTGGGCAGCCCAATTTCATCTTGATCTTTGGCTGTACCAAGGATTTCTCTGGTCCTCCAAACCTCCTGCTCCTCCAACCCTGCCTGCTGTGAGTTTAGCAGGGAAAGAGCACAAAAGACACAGACATGTAAATTAGAGCCTGCAGATCCAGGGGCCCCTCTGAGCTGCTCTTCAGTCTGTGGAGAGAGGGCGAGGGTGGGACACCTGGTGTGCGTCCCAGGAGGCCAGACAGAGCATCCTGCCAGCTCAGCAGTGACACTGCTGAGCAGACAGTGAAGAAGCGGGGTTCCAGTAGAGAGCCCCAGGCATCCCTTGAGCCTGTTGCCTGAAGGCTGTCGGGGGCAAGATGTCTCCCCAAGGACCCCCCACCCACAAGTTATTTATGTTCCCGCCCAACTGGTGGGAGACAGAGTGTGCGCATGTTTATTTTCGAAGAGAAGTTGACTTCAGTCTCTTGTTCTAGGTGGTTCTTACTTTAGCTGACCCCTGTGGTGTCTCTCCTCAGGGCTGCAGGGAGGTGTTCACTGAGTGTGAAACAGGGAAGCAGCAGGTAGAGAACGAAGCATAGAGAAAGGCTGGAGGAAACTGCGTGTGAAGGGTGGGCAGATCTACTTGCTTCAAGAAATCCTGTTGACCTTCCTGGAAATTGTGTTTTGTCTTCAGAAACATCTTTTCTTGGAATTTGTTGCGAGGGAAGGGCTGGGTGGGGGGAGTGAGCCCCCTTCTAAGCGGAGGTCGAATTCCTCCTTCCAGAAAAGGAGTCTGGAGAGAGTGGGCTTTTGGTGTGGGGCAGAAGAAGGAATGAGGAGGAATGCAGAGCTGCTCTTTAGGGCAGATGACACTCCAAGCCTGCCCTAGAATCAGTGGAAATCATTTGCAGACCTCTGTGGCTTGGAAGACAACGCAGCTATCCCGGTACGCTATGTGAGTGGGCCAAGGGAGCTGAATTTAATTTTATGTGTGCCGGGAGATTCTGGGCAGCGTGTCTCCGTGGTGCAGAATCATTATTTACAATGAAGCACTTACACAGAAGTAGTAAAGTTAATGGAGGTTTCAGAGGAATTAGCCCTGTCGCATTCCCCAGTGACACCGCCGGCTCCCCTCTCCGATGGCTGGATCTGCTGTGTGCAGAGCTAGTGGAGTTTGCGTGTGGGGTGGTGGTGGATGAAACTGGGAGCACCCCAAAATGGAGAGCTCCCAGCTTGCACACACTGGCCTGTGGCCCCGCTCTGCCACAGGGCGTCCTCCCTGGCCACCAGCCCCGTGCGGACTTGCTGGGGGTTCCTGGTGGAGTGCATGCTATTGATGCCACTTCCTGGGGTCGCTCTGGCTGCTGCTGTGGAGGGTGAGATGTGAGGCAGCCCCACACTCCCATTCCCCGCAGGAGTGACCACGTCACACGTGGGGATGGTGACTCATTCCAACTGGCCACATGCCATGAGGTCCTTGGGTGGAAGCTCCTAGGGCAATGTTGCCAAGTCTACACCTGGTTCCTGGTGTACCCAGTGTTAGGATCCTGGCAGATGTGGATTGGAATCTAAATTCTGCTGCATGACCTTGAGCATGTTGTGTGGCCTCTCAAGTTTCATTTCCTTTATCTCTAAAACAGGGACAGTAATGATGCCAGTGCCCAGAGTCGCTGGGACGATTATGACAGAGGTTGGAAACCACTTGGTCCTGTGCTGTGGGGGACAAGTGTACTGTGGAACTCATGCTACTTCTCCACTTTCGTCTCACAGCTCGGTCCCAGCATCTCTCTGTATTCTTAGACCCAGAGCCTGTGGATGGTTTCCCTGGCTTCCTTGCCAGGTGGCCTCCTCCCGGGTTTTGTCCACAGGAGGCTCAGAAGGCAGGAAGGCCAGGGAAGCCCTAGTTTTCCTTACTCTCTTTCTCCTTCTCCCAGTGGTGTCTCCAAGGCAGGGCAGCTCCTGTGGTGGCCTTCCTCTGTGCTCCCAGCTCCCGGGGCTGCAGCCTCTCCTCTCAGCTCCAGGGAATATCATCTCCTCCCTTTGTGACCCCCAGTCCCTGGGAGCTATTGGTTTCTTGCATGTCCTACTCTCTAGGTCATCTCACCTTCTTCTGGCTGTCCCAGCACCTGTGTGAGTGATTCATGGTGTTAAATCTCCTCTCTGTGAAGGACCTGACATGGTTTCTCAGTCCCTGACTGGACTCTGATCAATACAGCAGAACTCCCATTAGTTATGACAAGAGCATGGCCTTGGAATCAGACAAGGCCAGGTTCAAACATGGCGGCTCCACCCCTTCCCAAGATGCGACCTGCACCTTCACGTGTGCCTCTGTAGAATGGAGATGATAATAGACCAAAGTTTGTGGGGTTATTGGGAAGATTTAATGAGAGAATAATATGAAGTACAAGCTCCACATAGTGTGGTAGTGGATGGCAACACGACAAGAGGCTATGTTTCTAGAGGTGTTTGTTGCTTCCTCTGGCTGGCCCAGGGAGTGCTGGAGATGGTGCTGGAAAGCATGTAAGGTGGTGGGCTTGGGCCTGGGTATCTGTGGCCACCAGGGAGCTTCATGGAGCCTAGAGGACTCTGTGGACAGGGACTGCTGGAGCATCTTTGAGTCCTCTCCCAGTTTAGCTTAGAGCTTCAGCTAAGCACCAAGCCACGCTCTCCCTGAGGCCACCTGAGGGGGAGGACACCACAAATGCTGTGGCCTTTTCTCAGAGTCTCTGGGGCTCATAAGTGAGGATGGGTCAGTGCCTCAGTCTGGGACATCGCTAGTTGCATGGCTTTTAAAGTCTACTTAGTCATTCATTTTACCTAATTATCCAGTGACCTGACACCAGCCTATAATGTTATTTTCTGCTCAGAATGATACCCATGGGGTTTGGAGAGCTGGAATATTTTATCTGCTACTCAGTGGCCAACCTTCCTAGCACTTTTGCTCACTCAGACCCTCCAGAGGGGAGCGGTGGCACTGGCCCCACCCTGGGCTTATCTGAGAATTGCACGGCCCGGGAGCCAATCAATGGGCCATCCTTCAGGCTCCGGTGGAGTGCTGGGTCAGCATCCCCTTTGTAAATGGCTTTTCCTGGGCTTTTTATCTCTGGGAGGGGAGGGGGGTGTCATGATGGGCAGGCAAAGAGACTTGGCAAACCGTGGATCTGAATCAGCAGAGCTGAGACAACTTGCATCCTAAGCAGTAACGTGGCCCACCTGACATACAATTTGTTGGGCTCTGCCTCTCCCCAGGGTGGTCCCCAAGAGCTGGAACAGGGACCATGTGTTTAGAAGAGTTCCAGAGGCCCAGAGTGCAGGGTCCTCCCCTACCATCCGCCATTCCCACTGGGGGCCCAACTGCCTGGAGAATGCCTCTCCTTCACCCGGGCCGGTACCCATTTCTGCCCTCAGCCTTTGCCGTGCCACCCACTTGGCTGAGGATGCTCTGTCCTTTCCATGAATGCGACGACTCTAGGGATCTTTCCCTGTTTAGAGGCCCACTGACTTCCCTCATCCCTGCCTCTTCTGAATTGTGTAACAAACCCCTCATTAGGTTTTGCCGGACATGATTTTCCAGGTCTTTGCAAATGTCAGGCTGGAGTCTCGATTGGCTTCTGTGATGCTTGGGATTGCATGACCAGCCCCATAGGGGTGTGGATTTCCTTTCTGGAGCCTTGGGTACCATTCTGGGTACTCTTTCCAGAGAGGAGTTTTCAGGGCATTGCAGTGAGGGACAGTCAGCTAGGCTTCCCCCACCTGGCGGTAGCGGAGGAGCAAAGACCACAGCTTTCCTCATATGACTTCGGGCCACGAGTACCTGAGAGAATATTTAAAAATACAATTCCTGGCTCTCACCCCTAAACATTCTGTTTTAGTAAATCTGGAGGCAGGACCTAGGAATGGATGCTTTCAAGTCAGATTGCCAGGTAATCCTTTTTTTTTTTTTTTTTTAAGATTTTATTTATTTATTCATGAGAGACACACAGAGGCAGAGACACAGGGAGAGAGAGAAGCAGGCTCCATGCAGAGAGCCTGACGTGGGACTCGATCTCAGGACCCTGGGGTCACAACCTGAGCCCAAGGCAGATGCTCAACCACTGAGCCACCCAGACAGCCCAAGATTGCCAGAGAATTCTGATGTCTTGCAGAGTGGAAATCCTGGCATAAGACAACACACGGGCTGGCCAGTCAGCCTTACCATTATGCCATAATCTGCATTTTGGGGGGACAGTCTTATTTCAAGGATTCTGTTCCATTGTTCCCATAGGCCACTGAAATAGCCCAGAAACCCCCAGGTTTTGTTAGCCAAGGTGAATGTCTCAGGCCACTTCTCCAACTGAATAAGGCAGTAGACATCCTCTAGGCTTTAAGTCCTGAGTTTGGAAATTGGAAACCGGCACCTCCCCACAGGAACAATTTAATCACGAAGCACTTGGTTTTTAGTTCTCTTGGAATCTAAGATTTAGCAAAAAGTAATTCAAGAATCCCCTCTGCATGATTCACTCAGTGCTGGAACAGTCCCAGCAGGAGCAGCCCACAGTTTCAGTACGTCAGTGACCCCATGAGTGGCCTGACTTGCTAGACCTTTCTGTGTTCCTGGAGTTGATATACTTCTCTCTGTCCCTTTCAGCCACCGGTCTTTTGTTAGTTTTCCTGAGCAGCAGTTTTCAACCCTGGCTGCACATTGGCACCACATATGGCTTTCCAGGCCTCTTGCTCTGAGATTCTGATTTAGGTGGACTGGGTGAGACCCTGGCCTTGGCTGGAATTGATAGGCAGCTGGAATTGAGAAGCACTTGGAACAAGCCATATTCTCATATGCATCCATGAAGGAGATAAATAAGAGTGAGATTTTTTTAAAGAAAGATTTTATTTATTTTTCCATTAGGGACACACAGAGAGAGGCAAAGATATAGGCAGAGGGAGAAGCAGGCTCCCTGCAGGGAGCCTGATGTGGGACTCGATCCCGAGACTTTAGGATCATGCCCTGGGCCAAAGGCAGGTGCTCAACCACTGAGCCACCCAGCTGGCCCCAGAGTGAAATTTAAGAAAACATCATCCCTTAAACGTGGTGCCGAACTTGCCTTACTAAACTAGTTATTCCTCATCACTGATGTACCTTGTTTGGCTTCCCAGATAATTTGAAACTGTCTGTCTCATTGTCACACTTTGTATTTCACAATGACACTGACAGTGGACATGCCCCTGGCCCCTGCTTACTGACTGCCCTCACTTCTGCTGTTGACCTAGTTACCTGGGTGACTGCTTTCTCCTGCCTCTACTTTGCACTATCTGAGCTCCTTCTGGGGCCTAATTTGTTTGATGATGGGAAGCTTCACTTTCTGCCCCTTGAAATTGTCTGAGTGTTCCCTCCCTAGGCCACCACGAAGAGAAGAAAGGGGGAGGGAGGTCTGTAGTCTTCCTGTCTGTGGCTCACGGTCCCCTTCCCAAAATGATATATCTCCTGGGGTGGCTTGTGTCACTGTCCTCATGAGGGCTCTTGGCATGGAATAAAGATCATCTGCTGGGGCACCTGGGTGGCTCAGTCAGTTAAGTGTCTGCCTTCGGTTCAGGTCATGATCTCAGGGTCCTGGGATTGAGCCCTGCATTGGGCTCCCTGCTCAGTGAGGAGCCTGCTTCTCCCTCTCCTTCTCTGCTCTCTCTTGCTCTCACTACCCAACCCCCCAAATAAATAAAATCTTAAAAAATATATCATCTATTAATTCTCCCTCCACCAATCCCTGCCCAATTTGGCTTCCAAAAGAGGGGCATGTTCTTTAGGCTGAACGCTGAGAAGATTTTGCCTTTGTAATTGAGTGTGGCTTCTTCACATTCCCTGAGGGGAGGATGGATGCACGTCTTGTCTGGGTTTCCATTTGCTGCTTTCCCACCCTCCGCCTCATGCTGAGACCTAGCTGGCCCCAGGAGACACTCACTGTATTAAATCCAGTTGAATTTCTTGCTCTCCCTCCACTGGGCTCACTCTCAGGGACAAGCAGAAGGAATATTAGTGTCAGGCTGTGTGTTCTCACTTCAGCAGGCTGCCTGTGTCCTTGTTGGTGACAGCCCCTGATTTCATAGACCCTGTGGTGTGGTGTTCACCCCAGGACAAAAAGCTTGTGGGGTAGGAGGTTTGGAAAGGCCAGGGATAGGTTTGTGTGCAGGAAGGTGTGTGATTCTGGCACACGCTCAGATTTCCAAATAAGCCTCTTCTCTCTTTGCCATGGAATTACCTTCTCCCTTTGCAGCTGGTTTATAGGACTCATTAATTCTGCTATTAGAAACAGATCCCCATTAAAGGCAGTTAATAAACGTGTGATAGTCTCTTGGTGGACCTAGAGTCAGAAAGACAGGAGCCTGAAAATCACAATGCCAGAGGGGAAGCACTGCTTCTGTTTTTTGGCAGGGGAGGGCCAGCTCCTACACGTGCTGCAAATTTAAGGCCATGCAAAGGATTGTGCCACAGAAATTTAGGGAAAAGAAAAAAAAATCTGTGCAGACTCTGTTTTAATCAAATTCAGAAAAATCTTCATCATGTGAAAAGATTCAACACATGAGAACAAAATGCATTCCATGTTTGACATAATGCTTTTCTCATCTACCACCACTGAAGCTCAGTTATTCTAGACCTACACTGTCCAATATAGTGGCCACCAGCTGTTGGGCACTGGAAATTTGGCCAGTCCAAATTGAGATGTTCTATAAGTGCAAATAGGCACTTGAGTTTGAAGAAAGTAGATGAATTAGTCACTTTTTTACATTAAGTAAAATGATAATATTTTTATATATTGGGTTAAATAAGCTGTGTGTGTTTGTGTGTATTTCTTTCTTTCCCTTACGGGGATAGAGAACAGGGAGAGGGGCAGAGGGAGAGGGAGAGAGAATCCTTGAGCAGACTCCCTGCTGAGTGCAGAAGCCCACACAGGGCTTGATCTCATGACCCTGAGATCATGACCTGAGCCGAAATCGACAGTCTGACACATATCCAACTGAGCCACCCAAGTGTCCCTAAATAAGCTATATTATTAAAATAAATTTCACATTAAAAAAATCTTTTAAAAATCTGGTCCCTAGACAATTCACAGTTATGTCTGTGGCTCCCATTTGTGGCTTACATTATGTTGCTGTTGGACAGCATGGAGGTCAGCTGCCCCCCTCTTAGACAGGAGGCTGATGACTTCTCCCACAGCTAAGGATGTTTCTGTGCTTGAGATGCTCTCTGGCTGTCTTGGCCTCTCCTTTGCTCATGAAGAGTCTGCTCCTCTTGGAAAGCCAGTCACCAGGTTGATGAGATGGCCCATGGGGAAGCATCTCCCGTGAAATTGCTTCTGGAAGTCCCTAGCTCACCTTGTGCTTTCCCTTTGTTCAGACCAGAGGTAGAACCTTGCAGAATCCAGCCTACCACTCATGTCACAGAGTTTAGGCAATGTCCAATGGAACTTTATGAAGCACCTCCTAAAGTGCAGGGCATTGTCCTAGGTACTGGGTTGCAGCAGTGGACACAGTAGATGAGCCTCTGCACTCCTGAAGCTTATGCTCCAGTGGTGGGAGCAGATAATCAACAAGGACCTAGGTAAATGAATACAATGCCTTTAGGGAGTGATAGTGGCATGGATGTAGAATCAAGCAGGGACATTGAGTCAAAAAGTGAAGTGGAGGATGTGGGGAGCTACTTTACATTGGGCGATCTGAGAAGGTGACATCAGCGTTGAGATTTGAATGAGACTGAATGATGAGAAGGAGCCCATCATGTGCAGATGTGAAGGTGGAAGGCTCAGCTAGTGGAAAGGCCCCAAGGCTAGACTTAACTTGGTATGTTTGAGGAGTCTAACCAGGAGTGGTGTGGTAGGAACTGTTGCTGGAGAAGCATCAGGGACAGATCACATGGGGCCTGTGGCCCCATTAAGGTATTTTGAGTTTAGTGTAAGAGATTCTGGGAGCCCCTGGAGGGTTTTGAGTAGGGAGTGAAACCATCACTCAGGCTCCTCTTGAGGATGGACAACAGATAAGCCTGGAAGCAAGAAGAACAGTGGACATGATGTTTCCAGGCAAGACATGCTAGCAAGTGAGCCAAAATGATGCCATGGAGGTAGAAAACAGTGATTGGATTCATGAGATAGAGCTGTCTCGAGTGGCTATTTGGCTCTGGAAGGTGACAGAGAGAGACATCATGGGTGACCCCTGGATTTTTATTCTGAGCAGCTGGCTAGATGGATGGTGGTATCCTTTACTCAGGTGAGGAGCCTGAATTTTGCAAAAAGTGGCAAATTAAGAGAGGATCAAGAATGCAAGTTTGGACAAGTCAAGCTAAAGATTCCTTTAGATGTTCTATGTGGACACACTGAGGAGGGTCTTGGGTCTATGCCCCTGGGGAGAGCTCAGGGGAAGTTCTGGGCCTGTGATGTGAACATGGAGCCATGGGTACCTATGTGGCATTTAAAGGCACAGATTTGGACAGGATCCCCAGGGTGCTGGGCTAGCTAGGGAATGGGAGGGTTCTGAGAATGCCAGGCCTTATGGCTCTCCTGCATGTAGAGGGGGAGCAGAGGAACAGATGCAAGCAAAGGGGAAGATAAATTCAACTGAGGGTGCAGAAGCCAAACCTCCAATGTCGGGAGCTCCCGAGCCTAGCTCTGGTGGGCTCCAGGTGTGAGGTCTTAGTTTCCGGCCTTTGATGAGTGTGTTTAAGGAGCTTCCAGGGAGGCCTCAGGCTTGAGTAGGGAAGAGGCCGTGGCTCTGGGGATGCCCAAGGCAGCTCTCCTGCTATCTCTGGGTCCCAGGGTGCACCTGGCATGCCATGGGAGCAGTTCTTTTTTTTTGTTTAATTTTTTTTATTGGAGTTCAATTTGCCAACAGATAGCATAACACCTAATGCTCATCCCATCAAGTGCCCCCTTCAGTGCCCATCACCCAGTTACCCCATCCCCCTGCCCACCTCCCTTTCCACCACCCCTTGTTCGTTTCTCAGTTAGGAGTATCTCATGTTCTGTCTCCCTCTCTGATATTTCCCACTCATTTTCTCTCCTTTCCCCTTTAATCCCTTTCACTATTTTTTATATTCCCTGAATGAATGAGACCATATAATGTTTGTCCTTCTCCGATCGACTTACTTCACTCAGCAGAATACCCTCCAGTTCCATCCACGTTGAAGCAAATGGTGGGTATTCATCTCTTCTGATGGCTGAGTAATATTCCATTGTATACATAAACCACATCTTCTTTATCCATTCATCTGTTGATGGACACCGAGGCTCCTTCCACAGTTTGGCCACTGTGGACATTGCTGCCATAAACATTGGGGTGCAGGTGTCCTGCCGTTTCACTGCATCTGTATCTTTGGGGGTAAATCCCCAGCAGTGCAATTGCTGGGTCGTAGGGCAGGTCTACTTTTAACTCTTTGCGGAGCCTCCACACAGTTTTCCAGAGTGGCTGCACCAGTTCACATTCCCACCAACAGTGCAAGAGGGTTCTGACATGGGAGCAGTTCTTGTTTGGGATAGGATTTTGGCTAGATCTCTTCTTATGAGAGCAATAGAGGAAAGCTTCATGGAAGAGGCAAGCCCTGAATAAGCCTTGAAGGGCAGGGGGAATTAAGATGGAAGAGGGTAGGAAACCAAAATTAGAGGCAGGAGTGAAATTAGAGGCAGGAGTGTGTGTATGTGGGTGAGTGGGTTGGAGGGACTTCTGAAGAGGTCTAGTTTAGGTAAATGTGATAAGTTGGTAAGTACCTGTATCAGAACTCAGTAACACTCTTTCCTTCCCAAAGTAATGGTTTTATGTGGGGTTTAAGGGAAACATGGCATGGAAACCTGCATGGAAATAGTGTGGCACTTTTGAGGAGTGGAGTGATGACATAAAGGTGGTGTTTGAGGCTGATTAATCTGGCACAGGGCAATGGGGAAGACAAATTAATTTTTGAAATGTAAGTTTTGTAGCCACTATGTCCAGGAGAGATCTGTAGGGCTGGAGACAGGGCATTGAGCAGCTTCTACCAGACGACGAGAGGATGTGACAGCTATGAGGTTCTGGATCACCCTCTAGGTATCCTGCATGAGAGGGGCAATCCCAAGAATTGCAGTCCTAGGATGCAGATCCTCAGAAACCGGAAGCCCTGCATGGGCAGCTCTATGCAGAGGAAGGCCTCAGGTGGGATTCCCAAGCTCTTTTTGCTCTCAAGAATTGCCCAAGTCTGTGGAGGAAAAGTGGCCACCTAGCACACAGCACCCCTTAGGTTGAAGCACTTGTCCCAACTGTGAGTGCATTGAAACTTTGTGTATTTATAAAATGTCTGTGTCACCAGCCCAGCCAGACTGCCATGAGGGCAGGCCCAGCCTGCCTTTGTGCATCGTGGTGTGCCCAGCCCCTAGCCCTGTGCCTGGGAGGTAGCACATGTTCATTTAATGTGTATGGGCTGAGTGGAAACCAGTGGCATTCTCTAAGTCTAGACTGACGGGCTTGGGAGGGACTTCACACAGGGAAGCGAGCCCTACCTTCCATTTTCCAGGTAGCCCCCATGTGGGAAGGAGGGGAGAGAAGATGGTAAAACTTCTTTTGCTTACCTTTTAACCATCACAGAATCCCCGACTCCCTGCTGTGCTGCCACCTGGTCTCATCTGGCCACTTGACAGTTTGGGATTCATTTTATACAGTTTTTAAATAAAAATGTTTTGGCATCACCCTGATGGAGGGGACATTGTTTCTTTGAGCTTCTGAAACCCCAGATCTTGTGGGGACCAGCTCTACTGAAGGCAGAATGCAGACCCAGGAGGGGCTGCTGGAACATACCAGACAGCCCTCAAGGTTAGCGAGAAACACCCGTGCGTTCCCTCCCCTCATCCTGCAAACACGGTCAGCAGCACCATGTTACCCTTCAAGGTTGTTTTACATACAGTTAAGAAATGTCCTTCTTGCCACTGAGCTTTGTACTCGTGTTGACACCACCCATTCAAATCGACCACTTTCAAAGTTAGCAGACTGAGGTACAAGTTACTATGCATCCTGCAGTCCCAGTTTCCTGGTGGTTTCACTGAATTCACTTTATCCATTCTGTTTTCCAGGTGCTGTTAGGTTTCATGTGCGTGGGTGGGGGTGCTAAGGAGTGAAGGGGGCATGCCTGTCCTGAAGCTCTGGGCTCTCTACCTTCTCCTCCTGTGCCCAATGCAGCAGCACAGAGGGGGCAGCTGGGTGAGATCCAGCTTTTTCCTTGACATCTTCTTTCAATGACTTCAGAAGAAGCATGAGGGAAAAAAAAATTCCAGAAGGCTCTATTTCACCATCAGGCTTTCAAAGTCATTGTGAAGGATACCAGCCAAGATAGCATACTTAACTTTTCTCTTTAGTTTTTTTTGATTTATTATTTTTTTTAATACTGCAGAGTTAACACTGAGGTCTCTTAACATCTGGTCTTCCAGCTGCTGGTATCCTCCATGGTTCCCAGCCCCACACTGGCTCTCCAGCCTGGATGGATTTGAGGGCAAGATGATGAGAGTCACGTCTGTTGGCCGTTAATTGGCTTGTATCATCAGGACTGGAGACTGTATTCATCACACGTGCCCTGGACTGAGTGACATGGCTTTAGTCCATTTGAGCCTGTTCTATCGTGGAGATGTCCCTTGCTTCTGTCCAGCCTCCCTGCATCCCATCCTATGGGTTCCAAGAACCTCAGCACCCTGGCTATTTAGGGGAGCCACATGTTGTGTCATTGGAAATGTGCTAAGTCTTAAAGATGGCAGAATGTTGTGTTCTAGTTTGGAGTGGAAAGATTTATAGAAGTTTAAAATCTGAGGGAAAAGTTAAATATTTGAATGTGTTAAAAAATAACATCTCAGCTGAGGATTTCATGTTTTATGCCTTAAAAATGAAGTTCAGTGGGTAAGTGGCAAGGATATATTTGAGGCTATGTGGCGGGGAAACCCCTCCTTTCAAGGAGTTCATAGTGTCTGGTGGGTGGAGAAGCAGGGGTGGGGAAATCAGAGGTGAGAAGACAGTATCTGAAGAAGGCGAGTGCAGGAAGTCTGGGGGTGGAGCTGGGGGTGGGCAGGATTCGGGGTGGAGATTGAGAAGTTTCTCCCAGAAGGTGCCATCTGGAGCACGACAAAAAGACACCATCTTACCATCGAGGGACAAGATGGGTTCATACACGAGCAGATACTGTTGTCATGTGTGACCAGGGTGTCCCTTAGTTTTGTCTGGATTTTGTGGTGAGAGGATATGGCCTTCTATCCATGGAAGCTTCTGGTGTTCTTTCCCTCTGTACCTGTTTACCGAAGCCCTCTGGTTTCCACTGTGTTGCTTCAACTGCTCATGGGTCTGTAGCTCTTTTCTGGTTACAGAGCATTCTCAGTGGCTCTCGGGGGCAACAGTCAGTGGGTGGAAAGAAAGGGAACAGAATTCCAAGGGAAAGAGGCGGCATGACCAGCTTCTGTAAATTTTGAGCATTCTCGTGTTGCGTTAAGCGTCTGTTTGCAGAACATCATCTTTGATTATTGCAGTCGTCCTCCATTTAAAGTGCGAGGAGCCCTCTTGACCCCCAGACAAGCCAGTCATAAAAGAATGTTTTTAAGGAAAACTCTCTGAAGTAGAATTCTATTTACAGAAGTGTAGTTTGAACACAGTCTCTATCTGTACAGCAGGGGAGGTGAGTGGCACTCATGGGGTCATGCTTGCATTTGGAACGCAGCAGCTTCCTCTAAAAGGCACAGTGTGTTTTAGCTACAGTAATAAATATTAGCCCCATCTTGCTGTTGGGAGGCCAAGGAACAGAGAGGGGAGATGTGCACATTCTTTCCAGCCTCCTCTCCTGACCCACCAGACTGCTTGATGTTAAGAGGCTGTTTAACAACAGAAGGAATCCTGTTCTTGTTGCTAGGTTGATGGGATTGTTCATGAATATCCATGACACTTATGCATATTCATGAAACCGAGAGTGTGATTGACAGCCCACACACCTGAACCGTTTCCTGGAGCACCCTCAAAGGGCCTTTCTGTCCTGAGCCTGGGCATCTGCTCCCACCTGAATGGGTTCCATAAGGACTAGGCTGCTTCAGGTAACATCTGCCTAGAAGACCACCTGGGGTACTTGTCTTCCTGTTTATGCTCAGTGGATGCCTTCCTTCACCAGGTTGTTCCAAGTCCTGCTTTGGGAAAATAAACATTTCTCCCTGTGACTCCCCAGCTGTGGGCCTTATACCTGGTAATGGTAGCTGATACTCCTGGTGTGGCCAACCCAGCAGCCCCCCAGGAGCCAGTTTCTCTCTGGGTCAGAAGAGAGGAGGAGGCAAGAAGGCTGATGCTCTGCGGGTGGGCACCCGTGGTTTCCTCACTAGGTGGTTCATCTAATAAGGGATCCAAGGACAGCTGTATGCCTTCCTGGTACCCCCAGGTTTTGGGCTCCAGGTAATGCTATTTGCTTTTCCTCCATGCAGCTCTGAGGCTTGAGAATGATGGCAGAGTCTAGAAGCTACTCAGTGGCCCAGATCCTGCCCCTAGTCCCCAGCTGGAGGTGACAGCTGGATGTAGGTGTTGAAAACATGGAACTCCTGTTCTCCTCCCCGAGTGCTGGCTTCCCCTGCAGCTCCTGTTCCCTGTTTCCCCTGGTTTGAAACCTCAGCATTTTCTGAGTGGGCCCTGAATCTCCTCCATGTCCTGGAGTGCGCAGGGTGACTGGTTTCTTTTCTTTTCTTTTTTTTTTAATAATAAATTTAATTTATTGGTGTTCAATTTACCAACATACAGAATAACACCCAGTGCTCATCCTGTCAAGTGCCCCCCTCAGTGCCCGTCACCCATTCACCCCCACCCCCCGCCCTCCTCCCCTTCCACCACCCCTAGTTTTTTTTCCCAGAGTTAGGAGTCTTTATGTTCTGGGGTGACTGGTTTCTACACACACCACAGAATGTGTGGAGTACTGCCACTTGGCCTATTAATCAGGGTTCTCCAGAGAAACAGAAAACACACACACACACACACACACACACACACACACACACACAGTATGACCTTCCTGAGAAAGTTCCTAGATAAATACAGGAGGAACATAGGCTATCTGGAATACCTGCATGGCTATCAGAAGGAATTAGGAAAGTTGGCCCAGCAGGAAGACATGTTTGAAAAGCCTGCTAAGACATCAGATAAAGAGGCTTAACATCTGCAAACAGCACAGCAAGTCTTCCATTGTAGTAGGTCCCACTGCCAGTGACTTAAAAATCTTGATCTCTGTTTGACAGAAGACTGCTTTCCTTGTTAGCAGGGATTCTAATCCTCATTGTTGTGCATGGAAATAAATTAGTTTTGCAATAAAAAAAGATTATATGTTATCTAGAGGCAGAATATAGATATTTGCTCTTATTTATGGATGGTAGACAGATTTTATTTATTCAAGGGGCTCTTACAATAGAGTTCTGTGTTTGAGAAGAGAGCTTGACTCCCTAGATGTTTAAGGAACTGGCTCACGTGATTGTGGAAGCTGGCAAATCCAAAATCTGCAGGGTAGAGTCCGAGTCCAAATGCCACTGCTGGCAGAACCGGCTCTTCTCAGGGGAGCTCAGTCTTTTTCTGTTCAGGTCTTTAACTGATTGGGTGAAGCCCACCCACATCATAGAGAATAATCTGCTTTACTGGAAGTCCCCTTATTGATTAATTGATTAAAAAAATATTTTTAAAGTAATCTCTACATTCAATGTGGAGCTTGAATTTACAGCGCCTGGATCAGGGGCAACACGCTTTATGGACTGAGCCAGTTGGCGCCCCAACTGCTCCCTGGTTTCTTTTTTCTTTCTTTCTTTTTTTTTTTTTAAAGATTTTATTTATTTATTCATGAGAAAGAGAGAGAGAGACAGCGAGAGAGAGAGAGAGAGAGAGAGAGAGAGAGGCAGAGACATAGGCAGAGGGAGAAGCAGGTTCCATGCAGGCAGTCCGACATGGGACTCGATCCTGGGTCTCCAGGATCACGTCCTGGGCTGAGGGCGGTGCTAAACCGCTGGGCCACCGGGGCTGCCCTGCTCCCTGGTTTCAATGTTCATCTCATCTAAAAAAAAAAAAAATACCTTCCTAGAAACCCATAGGATAGTGTTTAACCAAATATCTGGGTACTGTGGTCTAGCCAAGTCACATAAAATTAACCATCACACTTGACTTTCCTGGCACCTGATGTCAGAGATGTGTTCTGACTCTGGTGCGTTCCTCTATGCTGCTCCTAACGGAGTTTGACAGGTTTTTCCAGAACTATAGCCTCTTGGCATAAATCTTTTAAGTTGTGTTTCATCCTGGAAGAAAAACCTTCCATGATTGGAGCTCCAGTTTTAACCAGGGTTCGTGGCAAAGGTGATGCTCCCTCACCTTGTTTTCTTTGTGTATGACACCTTCTTGGGGGCCAGGATCTTGGCTGATGCATCCTCACGCCTTCAGTAGCCAGCCCCAGACCTGGTGCAAAGGAAGAGCTTAGTAAATCCTCTGAGCTAACTCTGGAAGGAGCAGAAGTTCTCTTCGTGGTCCTGGGGGATTCAGGTGACCAGGCCTCTGGGCAGTGAGCCATGCCTGCTGCTGCCATCAGGACACCAGTCCCTGTCCTACATGGCCACCCTTAGCAGACCACTTGTGGGTTTTGTGATCTCATTGCCTGGGCTGCCTGCCTCTGATTTGATCAGTTTCCTCAGGATCAGGGGCAGTTTCCTTCCTTTCCAGCTAGCCTCAGCCCTGGGACCAGGCCCCTGAACATGGAGCTCAGGAAAGGTTTACTCCTGTGGTTCATCAGAGAGCCAGTCTGGGCTGCATTAATAGGAAAAACATTAGAGGGGACCGAGAGAGTGAATTAGTCGCAGAGCTTTCTGAGGGGTAGAAGAATAAATAATCAGGATAAAATATACTGTGATAAGGAAGCCTGTCCTTTTGTTTACTGACATGCATCTCTGCTTCAAGCTATTTTAAAAATGACTATTTCATTGATAAAATGAATGTGTGGAGGTGATAAAAGAATGAATGGAAATTTACCTGGGAACGTCTCTGTAATTGAGTGCCTATCTGAGGGATGAATAGAGGAAGCAAATTATCCATGATGGGCCAACTCTCTGCTTTTCTAGGACTGCGCATTCTATTTTTCCTGCTCAATAGAGGACATTGTCTCCTCCACCAAATTAGCCAAACATAGATAATGTTGTCAAAGAATGGCTCCATTAGATTTCACAGACGCCTGACACCAATACAAAAGCCTCTACCCTCACCGCATTTCAACTTCAGTTTTTTCCTACATGACTCAAAAAAATAAATTTGTTTTGTGGGGCAGAGATGATGAGTTTGACAGGTTTTTAGAACAGAAGATAAAAGAGGAGTTAGCAATATTGGTTAAGGGGATTCCAGCAAATTCCATTAGGCTGTATATCATGAGGAAGATAGAACTGGTGGGAGCACTGCTCAGAGGGACATTTCTATCCCATCCAGAGAGGCCAGGTTTCTGCCCCCCACCCCCAGCAAGGAGTGAGTGGTGTACATCCAGAGAATTTATCCCCATTTAGAAGGAAAGAACAGCTGGAACTCCAGAAAGTGCTCCTGAGCCTAGGAAATGGATGTTATCGCTCTTGTGTTCAGAGTTTCCTGATTCTGGGGTACAGATACACAAGGCCTGCTGAGGGAGGTTTATCTCTGGGGATTGGGGTGAGGCATAGGGACTGGACACCACTGAGATTTCTCTTCTATATTACTGCGGCATGGCCAGGTCTTACACTCGGACTGTAATCTTAGACACTTGATGTAGAGTTGGAAGAGTCAAGTTCATGCATAGATACAAGAGTCAATCTTGGGGGCTTCTGAGGGTAAGAGCTTTATTCATCTAGACTCAAACCCACTAGTCAAAGGGGATGTTTACTAACTCAGGTAGCTGAGAAATTCAGGGGTGTCTGCTTTCAGGCAAGGCTGGATTGAGCAACACAAAAAATGCCCTTTCTCTCACTGTCTCCTCTTGGCCCTGCTCACCCTGTTCATCCGTGTTTGGGTCCCATTTTCTCTTAATGCTAGCAGGCTGCCTCATACAGAAAGAGGAGGATGACTGCTAGCAGCTCCAGGCTTACATGACTCTAGATTGGGAAGTCAGAGAAAAGCAAGCTTCTCCATATGTGAGCATATAGACACAGAAATGGTTGGCCTTGCTCGTCAAGTGTCCACATGGACCAATGACTATGTCTGGGGAGATGTGATACTGTAATTATTTCAGTTTGGCACACTTCTGTGGCCAGAGCCTGGGGCTGGGGGCACTATGATGGACAGCCCCACAGAACCATATGGAGAGCAGGGTGGATGGTTCCCCAAAGGAATCACAGTTGCAGCAAGAGCAGCCTATTTTCAGAACTTAAAAAAAACAGGAAGAGGCCTCAGCTAGAAGGATGGTGACCCTAGGCAGAGAAGAAATGCCGTGTGAGAGCCCTCGGCTTGGTCAACCTCATCTCCCATGTAGCCCAGGCATCCATCTGGGCCCTCCCTCAGCTCTGTGAAGGCTGACCGAAGTCCAGCAGGCATAACTGAGGTAGGAGCAGCTAGACATTTCCCTGGAGCATGGCAAACCTTCTCATTCCCCTCAATTATGTTCCATTTGCCATAAACTTATTTTTAAATGCCATATTCCATCTCTCCCAGCATCCTGTGTTTGAGAATAATGAGACTTCTCAGCTGTATGGGTTTTATGGTGAAACATACCCCATTTGAGAGGGTTCCAAATTCTCTCTCCTTTTTCTTTCCTTCTTGATTCCTTGGCTCCTGGCAACCCCCTACTTAGGATTTGCAGAATTATGGATTTATTCTTTCAGTATTTACTGAGAACCTATGGTGGGAAAGGCCCTGAGATCAGCCTCAAACAAAATAAACCCAGCCTCAAAAACCAGCAGGAAAGTTAGATAGTCAATAAAAACAAAACCATTACCCTGTTGGTTGAATGGATACATGCCCCAAAGGGGCAACACCGGGTGTTCAGACCACTGAGGACTGAGCTGGCTCATAGGGCAGGGAGGCTTCCTTGAGAGATACTTTGAGCTGAGAGCTAATGGGTGGCTGAATTTGGGGTTTTGATGAGGCAGAAGGGTGGGGAAGGGGGGAGCATGTTTGGACGCCAGGGCTCTGTGCAGGGAGATAGGGGCTGCTGCCTGGATGGGGCTAGGTGAGAAGCCTGGATGTGGTTTGGTGGGAAAGCTGTCAGCCTTGTGGATGGACTTGGAGGGGCTGTGGTGGTGAGGAGAACAAGGTGGTTCTAAGGCTTCAGCCCCAGTGATGGTGGTGCCTTTTGCTGGGATCCAGAAGGCTGAGAAAAGCCTATCTGGAGGAAACATGCACAGGTGCACACATTGTATCTTGGACATTCTGAGTTTGAGGAGAAGCAGCTGGGTATATGGGAGTTCTGGGGACACAAATGTGGGAGCTCTCAGCCCAGAGATGGTGAGGGAAGCTGTGACAGGAGGCACCTGTGTGTGGAGGTTGGAGAGACCAGGCCTGGGGTCCCAGGAACTGAAGCATTTGGAGGTCAGGGAGAGGAGGGGCAGCCAGCAAACGGATAAACCCGACTGGGCGACTGGGCGAAGGTGACATCCTGCCTGTGATAAATCATGCCAGCACTTCCCTGGGCTGCAGATTGTGCCCTCAGAGCCCCCCCTGCACCCCCCCGCCCCCCAGGCACCAGGGGCCTGTCGCTGGGTGATGGATGAAGGCCTCTCCCACCCACCCACCTTCCGCTGGCGCCAGCTTCCTGCCACCACCGGGTAGTCCCTTGGGAAGAGAGAAAATAGCTAAGTAGACTTGTAGTGACAGCCTTATTAAAAGTGACTTTTTAGAACTTCTTACAATTGTTGATTAAAAGGCCCTTTGCTCCAAAGGCTCTGTTTGTGGTGGAAGAAGGAAAGACATTTTAGAAGAAATTTCTATGGAGGTAGGATGTTCTGGCAAATTGGCTAGGTGACATTTGCTGTTACAGGCTTGTATTTCAAAAGCCACTAAAAGCCCCTCCAGAAAGTACTGGAAAGTCATCATTTTGAGAAAGGGAAATACTTGTGGGGGAAGGAGAAAGTGCCAGCTGTGGAGCATGTAGTGGGCAGTGGTGGGGGAAGCAGGGGGCCCAGGTCACCCACACCCTGTGGCAGGGCTACTCAGGCAGCTCCCCCCGCCCCCTGCGCACTCCTGCCCGCCCTCGCTGCCACTGCTCCATCTGACATGACTGCTTCTCAAAACCATCCTTTCCAAAGTTAACCCATTTCGTGGACTCCTTTCTCCAGATCTTCCTGGCCCCTCATAGCCCTCGCTCCCTCCGGTGGCCCATGACCTCTGCATGACTGCCACATGTTTGTGGCTGGGCACCCTCCTGCCTCTCTCCCATGTGTGCTTCTGGCTTTCCCCTGGCATGCTGTGACAGTGCTGAGAGGGAAGGCCCTCGCGGTGTGGGGGTCGGAGGAACTCCACAGGACATCAGCGGGCTCTTTTTCTCCTGGCTAAGTGGGCAGGCCGCTGTCAGGTCGCTGGTACTCGGCACACGTTGTGTCTCTGTCCTGGGCTTGTTACTCCCGAGTGGGGCTGCGCCAGCACACGCAGGCAGGGGGAGATGAATAGCGTGTGTGCGTGTGTGTGCGTGTTATCTGTGGTTGTCCAGGTCAGGGAACCCAGCCAGGCTGGCCAGGGGAGGACTGCCCAGCACAACCACCTGGGATTGAGATGAGACCGCTCAGAGATCATTCAGCTGGGGCTGGGCAGGAGGGGAGACTCTGTGCCCCGCCGCCCCCCCCCCCCCCCCCCCCCAGCCACGGAACTAGGTGTCTCTGGGTCCCACCAGGATCCCGGGACCTGCCTCACAGCCCTGTGCTCGGGGTGGATTTGCAGACAGGTGGGCTTCTGGGAAGGCAGAGCCACTCACTTGCCAGGAACTGAAGAGAGGTACAGGGAGGCCATGCCTGTGGACACAAGTGTCCGGTGCTGGAATTTCCCTGAGTCCCAGCCTTGGAGCCCAGTGGAATGCTTTTGAGGCTTCGTGAATTCTTCTCTGCTGAAGATAGCTTGAGTGGTATTGGATACCACTGCCAATTTCCAGAGTTTCAGACTAGAGACATCCTCAGAGGTGGCTGAAGCCCAGAGTTTGTGAAAGAGCAAGAGGACCTGGTATTGAAATTGTGGGACTGGGGCCCAGGGGTGTCTGGGTAAGTTGTAGTGTCACAAGACTTGTGGTCATTTAGTCCTACAATGTCCCTCTGAGCAGAAGAGGAATAAGTGGGCCAGGTGAGGCTATGGCCACCTGGATTCCCTCCCTCCCTCCCTCCCTCCACCTCTTTCTCCCTCTCCTTCCCATCCGTCCATCCATTCTAGGCCTCTAGGCTGGAGACACAATGGCTAAGGCCCACGACCTTTGGTGCAGGGAGGCGGGCAGGAACCAGACAGCTGTGTTGTCTGTGTGAAGGGTGTCATTTTTGGAGAGCATGGGGCCATGGGAGCACAGTGATCTGGAGCAACAAGAGGCTTCCTGGGACCTCGATCATCCCTGGAACTTCCCTGGTAGGGCAGGCTTTGGTGAGGGTGGTTGTGTACGTGCACAGTGAGCAAAGCTTGCCGGGGAGAAGAAGGGGAGACCTGATTCCTGACCCTGGTGTGTATAGTTGTCTTGCTTCCCCTATGTAAAGGCAGGTTTGAAAGTTTTCTCTCTAAACCAGCCTTGCTGTAGAGCTGACATGAAGCTGTGTCCAGGAACCACATACACGAGAATGGTTCATCGTTCACAATAACGAAATCTGGTATTTTTAGACACTTGCCTCGGCAGACCCCTCCTCCCAGAACTGGCTCCCCTTTGCGTGCGCGCGCGTTCTCTCTCTCTCAGCTCCTCTGGGAAGTGAGGCAGCTGGCTTAGCTGAACTTCAAAGATGATGACATTCTGAACCTCTAGAAAACATTTTTTGGAATCTCAAAGTGCATGAATTAAAATGTTATTTTTACTTTTTTTCAGCCTGTTGAGGAGAAGCCTGTGAAGGGGCACATCAGCCCAGAAGGAGAAAGCATGTGGAGCAGCCGTGTGGGGCCCAAGCCTATGAGCCTACGTTTCCATATGAAGGAAGTGCTCTTGGACTATGCAGTCCTTGGGTGAAGAGCAGGTGACAGGGAAAAGTCTGTCACGTCTGGGCTTCTGTGAGTGTGCACTGGATTCCAGGAGCTGTTTCCAGAGCTTTCCTGGTTGTTTGTGGGAAGACTGGTTGACCTGAGGGTGTATCTGGGAGGGAAACGCTGTCCAGCAAGGGCAGTGATGGGCTTCTGGGTCAGAGCGAAGGAGCTGGGGCTGAGCTAGGGGACATAGCTGGGGGAGATGGACATGAAGTGCCCCCCACCCGGGGACAGACAAGGTTGAGACCAACCCCTAAGAAAGATGGAAGGGAGGAGGGCTCATGAGGAGGATGAGGAGTCCTGGACTCAACACAGTCTGGTCTTCATTGGAGGTAGGGACGGGCACTGGTAGTTTTGAAGCTTCTTGGTTTGTTAATCTGATAGCATGGATTTGTTTCTCTGTGGTTACAAAGCAGACTTGTGTGCTTATCTGAGAGACAGCCGTGTCAGGCACACTTTGGAAAGCAGTTGGGGTGGAGAAGCACTGGTAGGCAGAGTAGGAGGAGAGCAGGGAGTAAACAGGTGCACAGGGTGGCACCTGGAGGGACCCGGGGGTGTCAGCATCTTCAGTGCTTGGGAGCCTCCCTGAGTCCCCAGAGAAGACTCCAGAGGATGCCCCTGTCCCCTCATGACATACCTACATTCATGAGTCCCACGTCCACATGAATAGGAGGCTTCGGCATTGCATGTCTCTTTCCAGTGGTGCTTCTGGGTGGGGAATTTGGCCTCCTAGAAGAGGGGACATGTTTCTAGGACCTCGTAGAGACTTGGCTCCTAGGAATGTCTATATATCTCTCCTGAGCTTCCCCTAGATAGCATTTCACTCTGTTCAGAAGATCCTGTTGGGTGTAATCCTGGGAGATGCTCTGTTAAAGCTGCCTGTGGCCCTCTGAGTGAAGCTGGAAAACACCATATATCCTATGCTCCCTTCTTGGAGATTCTTAATGACCATCAGCATGTCACAGGCTCTGAGAAGTCCTTCTGTAAAAGACATCTGTTAAATTTTCTTTATCCCTCTGTTTCCCAAACATATTTGACCACAGATCTCTTTGGATACAGAAAGCCTGCAAAAACCCTGTGCCAGGCTCTTCCACTCACATATACATCTTGGGTACTTGATTACTCCATATTCTCATGCCAACTATGCTATGGACTCACAAGCTCTGGATTTCCTCCCACTGTGGAAATTAGGGCATTTGTCACCAGGCCTGCAGTGGCCTCTCTTGAGCTTGGGGTAGGCCTGTGGGAGCCAGAGCATAGACACATCTGTTCAGGCAGCACACTTCAGCAAGCGCCCCCTGCCAGCCTGAGCATGCAGGCCGGTTCCTTCCTGGTTCAGCCTGAGCAGCTGGCTCAATGGCCAGTCTGTATGTTCACCTGCATGGCCAAATGAAGCTCACCTGGGTCTAGGAAGCTCCACGAAGGACAGGATGTGAGCAGAAACATTCCATCTGTTGAATCTTCTCTCCCCTGCAGCAGCACAGGCCCCAGGCTGCTCTGAATGCCTTGTTTTGCATATCGTGATGAAATATTTAAGGAAGTTCTTCTCGTTTTGAAAACCTTTTTGTCAAGGCACCAGGGGCAGCCTGAACATGTGATAGAAATCCCTGAAGCCTGGAGAGAAGGAAAGAGGGATGCAGAGAGGAAGGAGAAACCACTTGAGAGGTTGGGGCTTCCTTGAGAAGGATCAGGAATGGCTGAGGGGTGGCCATCTTCACCTATCTTCTCCCTGGTGTCTGTGCAAGGTGTGTGCCACTGACCTGGAGCCTTAGAGGACTTGATTCTGGTGAGTGTTGGCATGGTGTCCTAGATTGGGAGGCTTGTAGTATGTCCTTGAGAAGTATTTGTTTCTCTCAGAGACTGGGTTTCTCCAGTGATAAGACTACATGGTAGACCAGATGCTCTCTGGGGTTTTTCAAGGTTTAGTTAATAGGACTCTACTTGGAAGCTGGTTTGTCTGTCATGTTGTTTTGTTGCCAATGCTTCCTCCATTCCCAGTGAGATAAATTGAACCCAGTGGCTATCCTGGAAGGGAAGACTGTATCTAGAAGGCCCACCCAACTGTAGCCTGCTGTGGTTTATACAGACCTGGCTTTCCTGCCCACAGAGATGTTGCTGGAGCTGGGGCAGCCGTATCTAAGGGCCAGTGTGGTACTGGCCTTACTGACCTGTCATATTTCTGAGCCGACCTCCTGGGGAGAGAGCTCCATGATTTGACTTCTTTTGGGTATCCTCAGTGTTACATCTGCATCCCCCTCTGTGTCAGGGATAGGCTCTGGTCTGGGCACAGCCATAGCAGCAGCCTGTTGGCACTCCTGATACAAAGTGGCAGCTTGTTCAAGGCCTTACCTGGCCCTCTGTCCTGGCTCTTTACTGCCCTGGCCCCTGACTAGGGCAGAGTTGATTTGACCTAAGTCAGAGGTGACCCTGGAATGGTCAGAGCATCTGCAGGGCCTGAATCTCTGCCTCTCTGGTGATACAGCCTCCATGTTCAAGGGCACGTGCCTGCCCAGCTCCCAGGGAAAGAGTGAGCAGCTCCCCCTCGGATGATTGATTAGCATCCTACATTTCCCTTTGCCAAGGAGCCTCAGAAGCACACAGGCAGATGGCTTCTCCGGGAATTCCTCTGGGGAACTGAGCTTCTACAAATCCACATGTGGAAATCCAATATTCAAACGTGAAAAGAAATTGGGAAAGAAAATATGCTCTCCCTCTCTCTCAGTTAAAACCTGGATATAGGGCTGGAGAGGTCAGAAACAGCTTCTACTCTCCCGTGGCTCCCCTCCTTGTCAGAGGAAGAAGAACAGACCTGGGCTGCTTCTAACTCAGCCTGGCAAAGAGGCCTCCAAAGGGCTACTGCTGGGAGACGTGACTCTGAGGAAGTAAGCTTCAATTCAATTGAGCAGGTTTTGCTTAAGCAACGACTGGCCTAGGCTGGGGTTTGACATGGTGTGGGATCAGATCCCATAGTGTATGGCCTAAAAAGCACAGACTCTTGGCTCAGAACCAAGGTTCTAGTTCTGGCTCTGCCATGGTCCAGCTGTAAGACCTTGATCCAGAGGTGTAGGCTGTCTGAGCCCCAGTTCTAAATCTGTAAAATGGGGATTGTAGTACCTGTCTCATAGGGCTGTTGAAAGGATCAAATGAGTGTGTGCATATAATACTTGTAGCACAGGGCCTGGCTTGGATCATAGTGTACTTTCAATAACCACACAACCTCCAGCCCCCGGTAGGCACAGGGGATGTGCCCCGTGTTAGTGGTGACACAACAGAGGCTGAAGTTATATGCATTTTTCTAAAATCACTTGGGTTGTTATTGATAAAGCAGAATTGACATTGGGGTCTGCAATATTGTAGGAGGACAGATGTGTGAGACAGGGGTGCTTGCCCTGGTGTCAGGTGGTCTGGGATGAGAAGAGCCTGCTCACGGTGGGATGTGTGCTCTGTAGTCACTGCTCCTTGGCAGAGGTTGAGCCATAAAGAACACATTTTTTATTTTAAACATTTTCTTCCTGCTCAAGAAAAATGTTTATAGGATTCTAAGGCATTAGAAAAGCTACCCAGATCCATTGCCCTAAGTGGGCAAAGGCAGTTCCTCTGTGGACGAAGAATTTGGGGTCTCTTTCCCCAGAGCCCTGACCTTTCCCATCCTGCCCCACACCCGTGTTTCATGGCACTGCTTGCTCTCTGGCATTTGGCTTCTCTCAATCCTTTCCCTGAAGTTTGGTCCCATTAATGTTTATGAGCAAATAAAACTTTGATTGCTGCTTTGGGCCGTGGGATCACTGCTGACTTGGGGAGGGACACCTAATTTAACATAATCCTATTTCTTCGACGTTCCATGACTTCCACTATATTCTCCTCTGGGAAAATGAGCAAAAGGAGTGGAAATGTGATTAAAACAGAGCTTCACCTTCCTCTCCTGGCCTTGGTGTTGTCAATCCCTTGCTGGGGGTCGGACAAGAGGCAGGTGGAGTGTTGGAAACACAGATGTTGTTATATGTTGATTCCCATGTGGATGTGGACATGTAGGGATGAGCAGCCCTTGGGGGCTCATGAGCTCTGGGGTGCCATGAGTGGTGTGTCAGTTGGTTTCCCACAGAATGAGGGCTGGTGGATATATTTGGTCATATGCATGAGGATGCCCATTCCTTCTTTGGAAAAAGAAATGAACAACTAACTCATTACTTCAAGAGTAAAATCAAGTCAAACTGGTGTGTGGGACTGTGGGGGCCCTCATGTTTGTGCCATATGTATCATTTTTATTTTCCTAAATATGCAGAGTCCTATATAGGCTTCTTTTCAGTGGGTTTGGAGAAGCAGTCTTGTGGGGGGGCACCTGGGCGAGGGGAGCTGAGGGAGGGCAGGGCTACACAGCAGCTGCAGGAGGTGAGAGGCTGTACTTGACTCCATTATAGAGTCACATCTCGAGGACGGGCAGCAGATTCCTTCAGGGGCTGTTGACAGGGCTGTGCGCCAGGCTGGAGGAAGGTAATTATATCATTACTTGTCACTCTTGTCTCAAGGGGCCAAATTAGCTGACTCTCCAAAACGAGGGTTTACTCTTGACTTTTTAATTTACGAGCTGATGCAGAGGCATACTAGTTCACTCTTTAGTTTTTTAGGAACGGCTCAGGTGTGCTTGGCCTGGTTGGTGGGATTGAGGGGAGCAAACACGGTTCTGACATTAAAGGTCTCACAGAGCAGCAGGGAGTATGGAACAGACCACCACCCATGCTGATGCTCAGTAGGATGGGAGAATAGGTGGAAGAAGGGGATGGATGAGAAGGGCAGCCCCCCCCCCCCATTGGATGCCAAGGCTCCTCTGGGGAGGGGGAGGGAGGATGGCCCTTGGAGGACAAATTGCATTTCCACAGGTAGAGAGGAAAGGGAATGGGCAAGGCTTCACGGAGGGGTCAATCCAAAACATAGATGTGTAGACAGAGAGACAGGGGCTATTTGCCAAGGGGTTCTATAGAAGGGAGTCCTGAGAAAGTAGCTGGAAGGGGTGAGACCCTAATGCTGTTTGAAGATGCTTTGTGGTTAATTGTGGAAGAAATGTATATGAGCCTTCCTTTGTCTGACACATTTCCTGAGTGACTACTACATGCTATACACTCTGCTAGGGGCTAGGTATGCAGCTGTAAACAGGTGAATATCACTCTCTTGTGAGGTTATAGTCTAGCAGGAGAAGATAGTAAACAAATAGATGTAACACATAAGTAATGTATATGGTATGTTAGGAAGAGCTCAGTGTAAGGGGAAAAGAATGAGGAGCACCACGTAGAGGAATGGGACCACCAGGGGGTGTCTCTGTGTGTTTGGGTGGAGATTGCACTTTTGACCAGGGTAACAGAGTAGGCCTCCTGGATAGGATGACATTTGAGCATTTTGAGGAGGATTTAAGGAATTAGCCAGATGAATACTTGGGGGAAGAGCATTTCAGGCCGAGCAAATATCAGGTACATAAGGACCTGATGCAGGAGTGTGCCTGGTATCCTCAAGGAGCAGCTGGAGGCCTGTGTGGCTGCAGCAGGGTGAGCAAGGGGGCAGTGGTAGGAGACAAGGTCAAAGAGCCACAAAGCTCCACCCTCAGCAATGTGGGGGCCTCTGGAAGATTTGGAATGGAAGAGAGACGGTGATCTGACTTCTGTTTTAAAAATAGCATTCTGTGTGCTCTGTGTAAACCTGACCATTTTAGGAGCAAGGCTGGAGGCAGAGAGGCCAGTTGGGAGGCTGCTATGGCCTCCAGGTGAGAGGTGATGGTGGGCTGGGCTGGAGACGTGTCGTAGAGGTGGTGAATAGTGGTTCAGTCCAGGATATAGATTTCTTAACAGGCTAAGTATGCATGTGGGAGATGGGGGAGTCTAAGATGTCCCACGGTTTCAGCTCAGCAGCTGGGCCTGGCCAAGCTTCGGATGGATCAGAGCCCGCCCGTGTAGACTTAATGAGCCCGAGCTATCTCTTTGCTGTCTGCATGGAGATGTGTGTGTTGGGGGGTAGCTGACTTTCCTTATCTGGAGTTTTGGAGAGGGCTTGGGGCTGGAGATGTGGATATATAGGGGCCGTTGGCCTTTCGATGGTATTAAGGCCATGAGAAGGGGTGAGACCACCCAGGGGGGGTGTTAGAGGCTGGCGTGTTCCTGAGTTTGAAGTACCAGGTATTCCATTAGGCACTTCCAGCATCCCTCTCTGTCTCCACCACAACCTAGTGAGGTAGAAGCTATTAGTTTCCCCACTGTACAGAAGAGGAATCGGAGGGTCAGGGGGTTAAATGAATGACCCAAGATGATACACCTTTAATAGGTCAGAGTAGAATGTACATACATCTGTCTGATTCCAAGTTCTTTCTATTGTTTTTAAAAAATTTATTTATTTATTCACGAGAGACACAGAGACAGGCAGAGACACAGGCAGAGGGAGAAGCAGGCTCCCTGTGGGGACTTGATCCCAGGACTCTGGGATCATGACCTGAGACGGAAGGCAGACGCTCAACCACTGAGCCACGCAAGTGTCCCCTGATTCCAAGTTCCTTAATTATTGCACTTATCAACCCTCTAAAGACCAGGTATGGAGAAGTTCTCCATCACCTGAGGGCACCTGGAAGTGGGGCCTGGAGTTTTTGAATGGGAGACAACCAAGTTGTGGCGAACCCAGTGTTGTGAACTGAGTGTTTGCATCCCCCCCAAATTCCTGTTTTGGGGCCCTAGCGTCCATCATGGCTGTATTTAGAGATGCGACCTCCAAAAAAGTAACTGAGGTTAGATGAGGTCATGAGGGTGAGGACCTGTCTAATAAGGTCAGTGTCTCATACAAGTGACACCAGAAAGCTCCTGCACTGTCTCTCTCTGTACGCGCCCTGAGAATAGGCCATGTGAGCACCCAGTGAGAAGGAGGCCATCAGCAAGCCGGGAGGAGAGTTTTCACCAAGAGACCCAGTTGGCTAGAACCTTGATTTTGGCCTTCTAGCCTCCAGAACTGGGAGAAATAAATGTCTGTTGGTTCAGCCGCCCTGTCTGTGGTATTCTGTTATGACAGTCTGAACAGTCTGAACAGACTAATAGATCCAGACTCTTTGGTATGCTGGCTTTTTCCAGAGCTGTGTGTTCTTGCCAGGCTGCAGGGTCCAGCAGTTTGGTAACTGGTTTCTTAAGGACTTATTCTCAACCCCTTTTCACCCACTAAACAATTCAGTGGATTTGAATGAACTAGAAGAGTCACTGAACAAATTATCTAGTGATTATCTGCCTTGTGGAGTCCAGAGAGAATTGTTAGAAGAAAATTGGTAAATTCTTTTCATTCTTAATAAAACCTAACATTATCTTGCTAATGCCTGATATTAAGAGTTCAAAGTCATCTCTATACCATTGATCTTCAAAGGAAGAGATTTCCTAATTTATTTGACAAGGCCTGGAAAATATGGGTGAAGCTCCTTTCAGATGGGAATTTTATTTTATTTTATTTTTAAAAAATCTTTTAAGCAGTTTTTGGTACAGAAAGTGCTATAGTTTTTTTTTTTTTTTTCATTTGAAAACACCAGAGTGTGGGGGAGAGATGCAAACAAATAATAAAAAAGATACTTTTGTAACATTATTTTCACTGTTTGGAAGAAAGAGTCATTCCAATAGTATTGAAATGTCCAAAGATGAAATGATTTCATTTTCTTCTCTAAAGGCTATAAAACTGGGGCACCTGGGTGCCTCAGCGGTTGGGCGTCTGCCTTTGGCTCAGGGCATGATCTTGGAGTCCTGGGATCCAGTTCCACGTTGGGCTCCCTGCATGGAGCCTGATTTTCCCTCTGCCTGTGTCTCTGCCTCTCTCTCTCTCTGTGTCTGATGAATAAATAAATAAAATCTTAAAAAAAAAAGGCTATAAAACTGACCTGTACCTCTGAAACCAATAATACGTTATATGTTAATTAATTGAATTTAAATAAAATCAATAAAACCCAAGACCCATCTCTATGCTGCCTACAAGAGACTCCTTTTAGATCTAAAAACACCTGCAGATTGAAAATGAGAGAATGGAGAGCCATGTATCACACAAAGGAAAGTCAAAAGAAAGCTGGAGTAGCAATACTTATATCGGACAAAATAGACTTTAAAACAAAGACTGTTAAGAAGAGACAAAGGAAAAAAAAAGAGACAAAGGAGGATATTCTTAATAAAGGGGACGGTGCAACAACAACAAAAATATATTTTTAACATAAAAAAAATAAGGGCTATAAAAAATCAGGCTGCCTATTGATTCCATCTTTGTGTCCAGTGAACCCGTGTTACTCTACAGTGGCCCAGGGGTTCGGTATTGCAGAAAGATCAGCCCAGGTTTCTGGGCACATGGCCTAAACAGGAGGGGGGAGCATCTCCCCCTGCAGAAATATCATGGGCAAGAAGGTAGGTCCTTCAGCCAGGAGGAGCGGCTTTCCGCACAAGAGCTGAGGGCAGCAGAGCCCTCAGTGTCCCACTTCTGCTTCCCTTCCACTTTCAGAAGACAGGGAAAAAAGTCAAAATGACAACGCCTGTGAAGAAGGTGCAATGTATGTTTAGAAATACTGTTGGAGGGAACTATCTTAGGAGTAAGAAAAGCCTTGCCAGCTTTTACTACAGATGGGAGAAGAGAGCCATCAAGGAGATGCCACCACGAGCCAAATACACTTCCCTTTTCTGGAACTTCAGTAGCATAAGCATAAGGAGGCCAGTTTCAATTCCTTTGCCCAACAGGCTAGGCTTGTAGATTAGGCATTTTTGGCTCCATGTGGACCAATAAAGCACAGGACTGCAATCCAGGGCCCAATTCCCTAGAAAGTACCCCCTCGCCCCCCAATGCCAACAAATGGTTAGATCCTGTAACTGGGAAATCTCATAATTTTTCAGATGAGAATTTAGAACATTGAATAAATGTGCAACATGGCTGACTCCCCACCACCCTTGCCGCCTCCCCACTCTTGGCTTCCACTGAATTTGTGTGTTCAGTTGCAGCTCGGACCTCCCTGAGCGTTTCAGGGCCACTGAGCGGCAGGGCCCCTTCTGCGGGAGGCTGGCATCCTTGCTTCCTTCCTTGGTCCGAAGGGCACTCTGGTTTCGTGCTGCTTGATTGAGCTAGTTTTAAGGAAGGTGCAGAGAGGCACTCTCAGTGTGGTCAGCATCTTGGGAAGCGGATGTTTCTGGGATCTTAATGTTTTCTCTCTTTTTCCTGAGAAAACCTTTTCTCGATAAAAATGAGTTGTCAGCTGCTCTTGAGGCCCTATAAATTGATTTTGACTCTGTCCATTACAGGTAGCTTCTGTGTGAAGAACCCGTATAAATCTTACTCAGTCAGGGAGTGTTTAAAATGGCAAATTTCAGAGTAAAGGTTTAACAAAAACCATAAATAAAACTTCAGAAGTAATGGAAGTGTTTATTAGTATCTGTGGAATTCCACGCTGGAACAATGAAGGCGGTTCAGGTGCCAAGAGACTGACTGAGGTACTGTGTTTGCTGCGCACGAGAGAATATCCATCTTTATTTGGCCTCTGCTCACAGGCCGGACTTGGAGAAGCCTGGCTGTGAGCAGTGCTCCGTGGCTAGGCTCGTGAGGGGTGTTTATCACTGTCAGGGGCAGTGGCAAGTCTGGACGTGGCAGGCTGCCAGGAGGAGAGAAACTTGCTAAGGACCAGTGCCTCGAATCCGCCAAGCTTCCAGGCCTCCTGAGTGCCTTGCACGGTGGGAGGTACTAATATCATGGTGATCTCATAATCCCTGCAACAAAGCCAAGGGACAGTTGGAGCAACGTGTCTGCACTCTGTTCCCAGCTAAGGAAACTGAAGCCAACAGTGGTTTGTGACTTGCCTAAGTCCTACAAGAAGGTGTTACTAGAAGCTAGAGTATAGCCAGTGGTTCCCAGGATCTTGTAGTGGTACCTGCTACGTTTCCTTCCTCCCCATTTAACTCCACCTCTCCAAATAGTTGTTGAATCTGGGCCTCAGCTGGGTGCCAGGTTGTGGCAAGATGCATCAGCGTGCAAGGGTTTTTTTTTTAATTTTTTTTTTTACTTGCCCTCCTCCCGTATGCTCTCCATTCCCTCTGCTGGGACCTGCACACATAGAAGGATTGTAGAACAAAGCCACAGTAATTATCACTTATTCATTAGCTCATCCATTCCTCGGCTCATTCACCCATTGCCTCATCTACCCGCTCATCCGTTCACTTGATGAACACCAGCTATGTTCCAGGTTCTATTTAGGTGCTTAGTAAGTCATAAAATGGGCAAATGTTTGGTGCAAGAGAAGGGTTTGAAGGTTGGCCCAGCTGGGGTGAGATTGGTGGGTATGTAGGAAGCTTCCCAGAGAATTTAGGCTGAGCTGGATCCTCAAGGAAGGCAGGGTTTGAGAGGATGGGCAGCTTCTGGGCAGGAGGGACAGAGCAAGCCAAGGCCTGGGGTATGAGTGTGGGCGGTTGTGTAGACTTGGTCAGGGAAGTAGACAGCAGGCGGGCTGCTCTGGGCAGTATCACCTGTGGGCTGGGGTGAGCTCGGTCCTCCTCTAGAGCTTGTTGCTCTGGCCAATGGACTCCAGCCTGGGGCCTTTTGGCTGCACCTAGGAGCTGAAATATGGGTCTCCAGTGCTGAGTGTGGAGCCAGCTTTCTTTCCTTCTAGTTCTTTCTCTTCTCCCACCCCATCTCTGGGGTCAGTGCAAGTACCCGCTCCAACAGAAGACTGCTGCATGGCAAGGCTCTCACACATCTCTCAGCAATCCTTTGTTCTCCACCAGGCAAATTTGGTTCAGACCGTGACCCATGTCCATGTTTGTCTGTTGTCCAGCTGTCCGTCTTATTTTCTCCAGGTGGCCTGGGTCCTCTAAGGGCGGTCTCTGCTAACCCCAAAGAGCCCTGCACAGGCCTGGCCACACACTGAGTGTTGCCAGGTGAAACACAAGATACCCAGTTATATTTGAATTTCAAATACACAAGAAATCATATTTTAGTGTAAGTAGGCCCTACATATTGTATAGGAGATGACATGCAATGTTTGGGACATAATTATACCAAGGAATTATTTATGATTTTCTTGAAATTCACATTTAACTGAGTGTCTATTTTTTTTTAAACAAAATCTGACAACCTGACCCTAAAAGGCTTACTGGTTGGTTATAGAAACTGAAAGATTTCTAGGTTCATGGAACATGCACATTGTTAGGAATGAGATGTACCTAGAGGTATAGAAGGGAGCAGAGGTGAGAACAAGTTACTTATCTCGCTAAGCCTCAGTTTTCTTATCTGTGAAGTGGAATTTTCCTAGTCCCTACCTCATGAGTGAGGAATAAACGAGATCATGCCTGGCAGGTGCTAGCACATGCCTGGTGCTTGAAAGTCTTGACAGAGTGACGGGAGCTGTTACTATTGTTTTTGTGATTTTTCTTTTCTTCTTCTTCTTCTTTTTTTTTTTGCTGTTGTTGCTACCTCTCAAGGCCACGCTGGTGCTCTGTAGCTATGCCCAGAAAGTCTTCTGCTCCTTCAACTCCTGCCTCCCTTCCTCGAGGCTGGTGTCTCTGGGAGCCCCTCTGCCTCCTCCCATCCCCTCAGCGTGTTTCCTGAGCGAAGCAGTCAGGCGCCTCATCCCTGCTGGAGAAAGTCGTGCCTCCACCTAATGCGGCTAAATTTCTGTCCATGGATGCGGCAGTGGACTTTGTAATGGGACATAGATCATTACAGATGGGACTCAGGTTTTACAAAATATTTTAGGAGGTAGATAAATTAGATCATGAAAAGTGCATAAGGGACATCAATTATGCAGGAGTCAGAAGAATGATTATAAAGTGATCTGGCCTTAGTTTTGGTCCATGAAACATTGAATGGTGGCCATTAAAGTAGAAAACATTCCTTGCTTCCAGCTTCAGAGAAGTGGGCTGGTGGGGACGTGGCCTGGCCCAAGGGAACTTGTAGAGCACATGGAGACCTCCTCTGCTTGACTAAGCTGTAAAAGGCCACCTGAGTGGAAGAGAAAACTGGCCCTGGGCTTGCTTATGTGGAGGAGTTCTGGGGCTGTGGGAGCACAGGGGGCCTGCTGAGGGCCCGGCTAAGAGGCTCTCCTGGCTTAATTCAGCACAGAAAGTGCACACTAGAATATCGTGTCGAGTTCGACACTTTGACTCCTAGGTGCCCAAAAGTCCTCCAAAGGTGTCATGCTTATCCTTCCTCTTGCCTGTAGCAGCAGACTGGACCCTCAGCAGAGTGCCATCGCTGAATTCTACCTGGAGCTGGTCTCTTTGCTTTAGGCCCACCTGTCCCTTGGAGTACAGCTCTTGATAACCATAAGAAGAACAAGGCAAAATGGCAGTGGTTGGGGTACATGCAGCCCTCAGCAACGTACCCTCAGTGGGAGAGTGGAGCGTGGTTCATTGAGCGAGTATGTAGCAGAGTGGAGTGCTCTGTGAGGGGGGGCAGAGTGGAAGGTGGGTGACACTTGTGCTGCCCTCTTGTGCTCCTCAGTGACAGTCTGTTTCTGTTGGAGCTCACAGGTGCAAGAAAGTGTTCTCATCAGCCCCCTGACCCTGTTCCCTGGGGGGCCCCTAGTCCTTCCTCTCTGAAGTCAACATTTCACTGAGTCCTGCTTATTTCTGCCTCAATCCTGGGCAATAACACAAACCTTTTTTTGGAGCACAGGAAGTGGTGTTAGGCATTCCTCATTACCACTCCAGGCTTGGAAGATAGCAGCCCTGTGCTGCCACTTGCGGGTTGGGTGACCTTGAATAAATCACTTACACCATCTCAGTCTCAGTATTCTCAACTGCAGATACAATGGTGCCCGTGGCGTATAGTTCATACAAACTGAATTCTCGGCTGGGTGCTCTTCAAGTAATGGTGTGTTCTCTTGGGTGTGGGACCTTTGCTCCTGCTTGGCCTTTTAGAGGTTGGAGTTGGATGGTGGGCACTCGGTCCTCCGGGCCTCACTCAGTCTATGCATCCTTACAGTACACTCAGTATGTGATCAGATTTGCCATAAATAACAGCTTTGCAGATGCTAAGGCCGTTTCTCACCCAGGTATACCTTATCCATCTACTTTAAACTTGTGTCCCTGGGTCGTTCACTATTATTATTAAGGACAATAGCTAGCACTTGTCTAAAGCTTCTTTGCACCAGGCTAAATGCTCTGTATGCATTTGTTCATCTAACCTCAGAACTCGGTCAATAAAGCAGCGGGTCTAGAAGTGTTACGTGATATGCCCAAGGTCACAGAACTAGCCCATGATGGAAGCAGGATTTGAACCAGGCATTCCCATTGGAGGGCAGAGAATAACAGGCAGACCTGCCTGGGAGGAGACTTCCTAAGTCCCGCCTGTAAGCGCACCATTCTAGAAGGGGGCAGACTGTGGTGGTGGGGCCAGGAAGGAGTTTCTCCTGTTCTCTCCAAACCTGGAAGAAGGAGCCCCATGAAGGCAAATTCATTTTCTCTTGGACCCCAGCATCAGTCAAGCTGCCGCAGCTTGTCTTAGAACTAAAGACCAGTCTGGAGAGAGAAATGCTTCCCCAAACCACTGAAGGACGCTGGTGTGTAGAACAGGACAGGTAGCCCGGCACACAGATGAGAGAAAGGGCCAGGGCTGGCTCAGCCATTCTGTGCACTGTCATCTGAAAAAGAATTTTGGACTTTGCTCCTTAGGCATTTTGCACGGTGAAAAGAAACTTTAAGAGACATTGCAAGGAATCCTGATGAGACGAGAGATGCCACCACATTGAAGGAAGCAAGAAGAGGTACGAGAGGGTGTGTCTGTGGGGCTGGGGCGCGTTGTTTATAGATTTCTAGACAGATGATGCTAACTTACTGCCTTCAAGGGGGAGAAGTGTCTTTGATGATGGTGCTGGATAGTAGGTGTAAACCCGGACTATCCTTGCACACGGTTGTAGATGATCGCTATTTATTAAAGCAGCCCTCTGGACTCCGATGAATAGGATCCCTTTTGTCTGGTTTGAGTTGTGTGCACACTTGGAAATCACGTGGCAGTTTACTTAACTATCCTGAGCTGGGCCCTTAAAAGACATAGGGGGTATCTTGGCAGAGGAAAGCTGAGCTTCTTGAAAAGCTAAAGGGCTGTGGAGCTTGAGCATTTAGGAGTTTCTGTACTTGGGTTCTTCCACCCGAAGGGAGTTGCTAGAGGTTTGGAGACCACTGCTCCTGTAAACTTTGTACTCCTCTGTGTGGGTGGGCGGTGGTGGCGGTGGCGGCGGTGGCACCAGTGATGCAAAACAGTGATTGGAATTCTCACAGAGGGGGCAGCTCCGAGGCCCTCCCGGCTCCTCGGTGGGAGGGTTCCCCAGGGCTCCTCCTGCTGCCCAGAGAGCAGGGTGAGGGCCCGATTTGGAGTTCACTCTGGGCTCCTGGGTGGTCCTTCGGACTCTCTGAGACGAGAAGTCAGGCAAATTGCCATCATTTCTGGGAGCAATGGGGTGGGTGGGGAGCCGGAGCCTGGGGTTTGGGGGTCTGTTTGCTCTTGTGACGACAACCCTAACCAGCTCTACTTCCAGCTGGATATTGGGTCATGTGAACCCAGGGGTAAGCATCACGGCGAGTTTGGCAGAGTGTGGTCACTGCTGGTTTTCCCAGGCTTGTGTCCTCCAGTTCTGCCAGTAGAGAGGGACTGAAGGGGTCCTTTCTGTCCCAGATGGAAATCCCGGAGGGGAGTGTCTTACTGGTCTTACTGGTCTGTGCCTGACCAAACACTGAGGGCAACATGGGACTCTGAGGTGCCCAGCTTAGGTCAGAGCTCTCATTCTGACCACTTGCAGCAGCCGGAAGGGAGCGAAACGCAGAACCTGGCAGCTTCACTTCTTACGTGGCTGCAGTGGGGAGAAGCGGCTCCTTGCAGGAGGGTGCATTTTCCGGAGGAGGCAAGACTGTGGCAGAAGAGGTTCTGATGGGCCAGGACGTGCTTTGACCAACAGCAGCGGAGTTCTAGTTATAAGTTTTGCTGATTTCATTGAAGAGACAGTGCTTGAGTTCAGCATGCACTTCCTGATTACTAGTGAGGCTAAATATTTCCCCATGGATTTTTTTTTTTTGTGGCCATTTGCATTTCTTTTGTGTGTCTCCCATCTGTGGCCTTTGCCCGTTTTTTTTTTTTTTTTTTTTTTTTTTTTTTGTAGCTGAGTATTTCAGAGGAGTGGGGGTGGGTGGATCTGAGTTTGCTATTTCCCACCGCCTTTGGTGGGTGATTGTGCCAGCTGTATTTACTCCTGCTTAGAGGAAACCCAGCTAAGCCTTCAGGAGACCAGTGTGGAAATGCAAGAAAAATACTCTCTTCTTAATCAAATTTCTTGTATTATGAATGCTTATTAAATATTTTATGTGAGAATTGTAATTACTGATTAAGGCCAATATCAATAGCCTCGGATAATCAGTGTTTAACACTAATTAGGAGGTACTGAGCAACCCCCCAACGAGTCGTCTCTAACAATTTGGGGGTTGCTGTAATTGTTGGCAAGCTGCGCCGGGAGGTAGCCCTGCTGGCCGAGTGGTGCCCTCGTGTCTGCGTCAAAGTCTGGCTAATGGAGGGGTAAATCGCAGCTGAATCGGGCCCCTTCCCAGGTGTGCTGTGTGGCCCGGGCTTGGGGGCGCGCCGCGTCCTGGGCTCTCTTGTCTGGGCTCACGTGGCCGGTGAGCTAGTGGGGCGCGGGAGGTTTCCAGCTTGAGGAGCGGGCGCTACATCCCCGCCTCATCGCTTGCCTGCCTCTCCATCCCCGCCTACACACACGCCACACACCACAGACAGGACACACACATACAGACACTTACCCACACACAACCACCCCCACCCCCACACGCATGCACATGCTCCTCTGTAACCATTACTGGCTTTGTTTGGAAGGTTTCTCCTGAGGGTTTTGCTCTGCCTCTAAGCGGGGGCACTTGAACTTGCTGCAGGGAGAGACACTGGCTGCAAAATGTCCGAATCTCCTTAACATCCCAGCTCTGGCCACCCGATGGCTTGTAGAGTTTGTGGGAAGAGGGAAGGGGCTTTGGCCCTTGGGCCCCATGTCTCAGTGGGAGTCCCTCCTGAAGGGACTTCTTCAGCCAGGGGACAGCAGTTCCTTCCTCCCTGGGAGGTGGGCTAGAAACAGTCACCCAGGACCGGTGGTGAAGGCTGAGAAAGTGCAGGGGGTGGTCACAGGAGGAGGAACCACTCAGGCCACCCATGCGCAGCCTCTTACAGCGACGCCTCAGTGGGGAACAGTCAGAATCCCAGCCCCACTCCCCTCCAGTCCTGGGGCTTTGGAATAGTCATGGCACCTCTCGGGGAGGCGCCTCAAGGTCGGGTAATGATGGCTTTCCTCGCAGCAGGTCATGAGACAGACAGCAAGGGCTCTGGGGCCACTCAGCCAGCCGGACTCCCTGCCCACACCTCTGCTCCACTGTGCGACTGTGACCATGCTACTTAACCTCTGAGTCTCAGCTTCCTAACATTTAAAATGAGGACACTAACATATGTACCCCTTTGGGTTATTTGAAGGATTAAATGAGTAGTAAGGAATTTAGCAAAGTGTGAACTGCACGAGTGCTGATGAACTATAAATATGGTAGCCCTCCCTTATCTGCTGTTTCGATGATCCGAGATCGACTGTGGGCTGAAAAACACATGACCCTCCTTCTGAGAAATCATCAGAAGGTCAGAAGGTCATCAGTAGCCTGACACTGTGTCACCACACCTCCATCATTCCCCTCACTTCACCTCAGCATGCAGGCATTTCATCCACTCACATCATCACAAGAAGAAGGGAGAGTACAGTACAATAAGATATTTTGAGAGAGAGACAGAGACCGACCATACTCACGTAACTTTTATTACACCGTGTTGTTATAATCATCCTATTTTATTAGTAGTTATTGTCGTAAATCTCTTACGATGCCTAATTTATAAATCAAACCTTATAGCCATGTATGTGTAGGAAAAAACAGTATATGTGGGATTCAGCACTATTGATAGGGTCAGGCAACCCCTGGGGGGTCTTGGAACGTATCCCCTGCGGCCGAGGGGACCTGCTGTTGGTGGTAAGTTACATAAGTTGCCTGAGATGTGCTGGGCAGCACTAATGGAGTGCTCAAAATACCCACTGTGTTGGTGCTGGGGACACGAGGTGGCAATGAGCCAGACCAGGTCCCTTCCTTTCCTGTCTAGTGGGAGGCAAATGTATGAGATAGTCACAGATGGTGGTTTGTGCCACAGAGAAAACTAACACTAGATCAGGGAAGGTGGCGGGAGGGAAGATTATTTTAGGTAGGTAACATCTGAGTGGCCACCTTAATGAAAGGAAGGTGTGAGTCCTGGCAGGAGATGGAGGAAAAAGCAGGGACAGAGACCCTTTGCTGGTGCTGTGGCTTCTCTGCCCATGTTCTTGTGGGTCCCTTCCTATGCTGTGCCCACCTTCTCCTCTGTGTTCCCTGTCTCTCGCCCAGGCCTATGGCTCTTTGTTGGCAAACTGACCTCAGGCTACTGGAAGTGCTTTCCCTCTACACGGAGAGCAGGAGGTACTTGGGGACTGGCATTCCCCCTTGGGGGCAGCCCTTACTGATGACTGATGGGCACCAGCTTCTTCACCCGTGATGAGGGGTAGCCCACACCATTTCCAGGGCTCTCCAGAGGTATCGTAGCACAGCCACCCTTGGCAGGATTTTGCTACATAGAGCTCACTCTCCTGGCCTTGTCCCCTTCTCCTTCTTGCTCACTTTCCCCCTGGCTTCTTGTGGGAAAGCTTCCCTAATAAATCACTCTCACACGAACCTCCTCTTGGCTTCTGCTTCTGGGGAACCTAAGACAGACCCTGGGTCAGGATCGAGTGTGTCATGTTGAAGGACAATGAATGGGAAGAAGGGCTGAGAGCTGGGAGCGGTTGAATGTGGGGGAGGCCAGAGAAGTGGCCAGAGCTGGCTCATGGAGGCCTTGTTGGCTGTGATAGACTTGAATCTTTCCAAGAGCAATGGGAGGTTATTAGAAGTTTCTAGGCAAGGGGATAGGTTATATAATTTGTTTTATAGAAAAGACCTCTAGTCACTGTATAGAGTAGATCATTAAGAGGCAAGAGTAGAAGTAGGCAGACCTTCTAGCAGGACAGAGACAGTGGGCCCAAGCTAGGAGGGCAGTCAAAGGGACAGATTTTTGATTTGTTCTGAGGATTGGTAGGTGATCAATGACTATAATGTTTAGACACCTATGTTTTCCCAAAGTCATAGCAAGAGTTCCAAGTGATGACTGTGGGTCTGTGCTAGTCCTGTGATGGTCCTGCTCCATGGGCCCTTTCCCTAACCCCAACACAGATACAAGCAGATGCCTCTCCTTCTCCTGAGCCCCAAAGGTGCTGTTGGAGCCTTTCTATGGCATCACTCGTACGTTGTCCCAGCTGCTGGGCTGTGCCTGCCAGACCTTGAGGAAGGGTCATGTGGGAGAGCCATGGGCAGGATGTGAGGACGTGGGCAGATCCTGCCTCTCTCTGGACCTGTCTCCTTGCCTTGGGCTGACGGGAGTCAGAGGTGGGAGTGCTGAGGCCCCTCGGAGGCCAATTCAGGGGCTTTGCAAAGGGATGTTTTAGAGAGTGCTTTGCCTGGGTTGTGAAAGGTCAAGGGTTTCGTCTCCCTCAGTGGCATGTGCCGAGATGCAGCCTCTGTAAAGATGGACAGACTGGATCCAACGTGCAACCCAGCCTCCCACGAGCTTGGCATTCCTGTGGCTTTCCTGGGGACACTCCTTTGAGGGCAAGGGCCAGACAGAGCCCACCTGAGCTGAGATTGGGTTGACTTGGAATCCATATTGCTTCTTCAAGTAAAGACACCATTTTGACAGAAATCAAGACAGTTGTTCTAAGTTTTGTTTCTTCCATAAATTAAGTATCTGAAATGTTAAAATGCTTGGCTCTTTGAGGCCCCAGGGGACAGTTCTTTAGAAAACCATAAACTCCTTTCTGCATGAGACCTAGAGGTCTGTGGTGAGCTTCAGTGGGAGGTGGACTGTTTTTGAGAAACCTTTTTTCCTAGGCAATACATCTTTTCATGATCTGAATATATATAGGATGCTGCAGGTCTATGGCTTGGTCCTTGGGGCACATCTAGCGGGCAGACATGGAAAGTTGCCAGATGCTAGGCAGGTCCCTAGTCAGAGACCCCAAGACCCCACGGAGGCTAGGAAACCCCACCTCCAGAGCCTCTAGAGCCCAGACCAGCCTCTACTCCCTAGAAGTAATCAGTGGCATTTGGGGAGATCTGATCTATCTATGGGAACTTTTAAAACTAAAATATCTACACCTCCAATCAGAAATTCCACTTCCTTGTGTCTAGTCGAGAGACACAGTCAGTCCAAATATCTCAAAGAATCATTTATGCAACTGTTCAGTGCAATTTCTTTTAACAGGGACAAAATGGAAATAACCTTAAATGTCCTGAATATTAAATAAACGGCAGAATAGCCATGCCAGGACCTACTATTTAAGGTTAAACATCCTTAAGCTAGATGAGTCTACAGTGTTGTGGAAAGACCCCCCAAGTTTCGTTACTCAGTGGAGAGAGTAATTCACAGAATAATTTACGTAACATACCATTTATGTTGAAAACCTCCCGTGGGGCGCCTGGGTGGCTCAGTGGTTGGGCAGCTGCTTTCGATTCAGAGTCTCATCCTGGGGTCCTGGGATCAAGTCCCACGTCGGGCTCCCTGCATGGAGCCTGCTTCTCCCTCTGCCTGTGTCTCTGCCTCTCTCTCTGTGTCTCTCATGAATAAATACATAAAATCTTAAAAAAAAACCCTTCCCTCCATAATAACTTTATTTCTCTATATACGTAAGAAGCCAGCCGAAGGCAGTATAGTCTTGGGACAGGACTGGGGATGGTAGCCTCAAGGGGACTTTTGTTTTGTACCTCCAGTTTGAGTATTTTTAAAATGAGAATATTTTTCAAAACTACATGTATAATTAAGAAGGTTATAATAGGATGTAAAGTCATTGATGTCTATTAGGAGAAAATTTTAAATACAGAGAAATGTCCCCCTGTGCCCCACTGTTAGCATTTTGGTACATTTATGTCCAGTCCATTTTTCCCTTATGCATTTTTACATAGTGTTAAGCATATTGTGTGTGTATTTGTATAATCCTATGTAATTTTGTACCTTACTCTTTCCTTTTAATATTTTGTTGTGAATACTTTCTGTGCTGTTTCAAACTCTATAAATACCTTTAATAGCTGCATAATTTTCCATTGTGTGTTGGTTCGCTGTTTCCCATTTTTTCCTTCCCGTTTTAAAAGTGTCTCTGTTTGCTTAGGAAATTTTCCACCAGTCTGGTGAGACAACTAAAATCGCTTCTCTCCCCATGCCTGTTACAGGGCTGGTGCATGAAATGCCACTGGTGCGTGTGGGCATGCACGTGGATGTGTATGCGTGCGCATGCATGTGTGTGCGTGTGCGTGAGTATGATGGGAAGCTGAGACACTGTCTGAGAGGTGGACTCGCCATGGCTCTCCCTGAGGTAATTGAGGCAGAAGAGGTGGAGCTACACATTCAAGCCAAAGGTTGGTGGTTCAGGTCAGTAGCACCTTTTGGATGCACAAGTGCCTCCTTTGAAATGACTGATAGTAGATGACATGGAAGTATCCTGTAGTGGGGCCCTAAAGTCCTGGGTGGGAGACCTATCTTGATATCACCTCCACCCCCCTATCTGGAAAACCTTTAAACCAGCCTGCAGATCATGTTATGATCTGAATACAGGAGAGGAGGTTTCTGGAGGTGTGTTCTCTGGATGACCAGTTCCAGGCAGAGCCCGTGGTTTGCTCCCCAGAGGGGGCCCCCATGGGCAGGCAAGGAGCAGCTTGCCCTTCCCACCCCTAGACCTTAGTTTTTTGCTCTGAGAAATGAATTTTCCTATGTCACTTAGGATCTCAGCTGGAAAGGAATAGAGAACCCAGATGGGCAATGCAAGACAGGTTAGAGAAGTGACTGTTTACAATGACATGAGCAGCAAGATAAGATGATGCACCCAGGGCACAGAGACCATTAGTACCCTGGGCTGTAAGACAGTGAGGAGGGGACTGTTAGAAACCCCTGCAGGGAGAGCTGCAGTCATAGGAGAGAAGCCGCTGGGTGGAATCTGGCCATAAGCTATGGCTGTACCCTGAGATTTGGCATAGAGGGCACTGGGCAAATAAACCCTACAGCCTCTATTTTTCCCATTTGCCAATCTCCTGCCAGTATGCCCAGTGGCAAACCCAACCAAGAGCCAGAGGCAATGAGGGAGCCTGGGTAGTCTGCCTAGGCCAGTGACCAGGACCCAGAGTGAAGTGGAGCAAGCGGAAGAACAGATTGGGTGGGCAAATGGAGAAAATCTGGCACATTCAGTCCCCATTCTACTCCTTTGTCAGGGGAAACACTCCAGGCCCAACACAATGGAAACACAAAGTCACATTAGCTATGGGATCTTAGCATGAGGAGGTCCATTTCCTTATATTTTTGCCAGGAATCTAATGAAAATGTCACTGTCTACTGGTGACCTTTCTGTAAGGTGGTGGGAAAAAAAGTAAACAACATAAAACGTAGGTGCTGTGGTCTGCTCTGCAGCTGATTGTGAGGCATAAGACGATAATCATAGTTTTGATGGTTCACCATCCGTTCCATGCATCATTGATCCTCTGTCAACACCTGGGCTGGTCGGCTTCTATTTTTTAACCTGCTTGTGTGACCTAAAACCTTTGTTCATACAGGATCATGGTATTGTTGAGTGCATGAGTAAGAGCCTTTGTTCCTGTCACCATGACTACTTTTTACATGGGCCTATTGATCAAGCGTGGGGTGTTTGAGGACATCAGTGACTGGCATACACAAAGAAAGGTCATTTCATCCATCTGATGATTGAGGGCCTTTTGTGCCACGAATGCCCTTTGGTGAGCATCCCTGTGAGACATGGATGTCTTCAAACCTTCTCCGAACTCACTCTGAGAGGCTCACTCTTTGTCACCAATATGTCAATCTTATTTGTTCTTTGTTTCTGACCAGCTGTCTACCGGTTAGTGACTGACTAATCAGTACAGATGTATCGGGCTCGCTCTCCTTCTGTGTGATGTGGGCCACTGCATACATCTCCTGAATTTCTGCCCACAGGGAAGACTTCCACTCACCATTGTCTTCCAGGATCACCCGTGAGTGGGATTGCAGGACATTCTCCATTCACTTCTGACTTGTTTCAGCATACTCAGCCTACTGGGCAAGCCATCAATAAACCAGGCCATGCTCACCCCTGGCCCACTCTTCACTGACTATAGAGAGCTCCCTCTGAGCATAGGTGTGGTTTGAGGCAGACATAGTGAAGCAGAAGGAGTAAGTACCATGGGAGTCTGAGCTATCTGCTATAAAATCTATTCTTACTTCTGGAGGAAGTGACATATAGTTACCTGGTGTCCCATGGTGTGGTGTTGAATCTTTTCCATGGCTTCCATAGGAAGCCAGAAGCTGCTTTACACATGAAATACTGTTATTAGCAGAATTCTTATTCTAAAACCTTGGGACCTGTACTATAATTTTCCTTTTAGGGCTTGCCAGAGGCTCTATACCCTATATGACATCTTTGTTTGCCACAGATATTTCTAGTACAATTGAATATGCTGGGTTACCACGTCACAGAGCAACAGAGCAGTTTATAGCCAGGATCTTCTGTAGAAACTTCTCTTGATCCAGACTGCTCTCAAAACTGGAAGACTTACCAGATATTAAGCAAGAGGTCAGAACAAGATGTCTAAATGTGTTATATGTTTCCTCCTCAATCCAGTGACCCACTCAGGTGCTATGTTCTTTTTCTGTGGTGAGTGGCAAAAAGAAAAGCAGCATTTTGCCATTTTAGAGGGGTTATACCTAGATATTCTAGACTGTTGCACCCTTAGAAACTTATGTATCAGGCCCTTAAATTTTTGTAGAATTTATCACTTGTTTTCTGGCATGCATATGTCTTGCTAAAATATGCATGGTGCTCACTCATGCCTTCTCAACAGGTCCAATTAGCATAACTATATTAACATAATAGACTACTGTGATTTTCTATGGTATAGCAAGACATAAATTAAGACTGAATTGTGATAGAGAACAGACTGTTAGAACAGGAGAGTTGGCGGAACTTTGGGATAAAATCGTGAAGGTGCACTGCTATCCCTGCCATGTAAAAGCAAGGGGGTTCTGTTTTTTTTGTTGTTGTTGTTTTGTTTTGTTTTGTTTTGTTTTTTAGGAACTAGGATTTGCATCAGTAACTGCACACCAGACTTCCATACTAGGGAAATCAAGTTCCCTTTTATAAAGATGAGGATCTGCCTCAACCAGAGAGGAAATTTCAAGAGAATATAGGGGTTCAAAGTTCTCACCCCCCTAAGCATCCCCATTCCATGTCCTGGGATCTTGTCTTCTCCAAGAGCACCTTTACCTTAGGACAGTGTTTCATAACCTCAACACTACTAAGATTCTGGGAAAGGTGATTGTTGTGTTTGTCTATGGCTCTTCTGTGCTTGGTGGGATATTTTCAGCCTCTGTGGTCTCTTTCCACCAGATACCAGCATGGTAATGCAAAATGTCTCCAGACACTACCGAATGTTTTCTGAGAGGCAGATTGCTCCCAGATGAGAACCATTGACTTAGCATAAGTGGCCTGGCAAAGATTCTTATTAATTGGTATCCAACTCTCTAATGCTTATGCTTAGGCTTTATGCCTGCTCCTCAACCATATCTGCCCTGCAACACAGATGATGAGACACTCCTTCTATACCTGCCATGGAGTCTTCCTGAATGTCTACCTGTTCTTTTACTCAAGGATTCAAGGTTTTCATTTTGTCCTTCTGCAGGTGTATTCTCCCTAAGCAGTCAGAAGCAGTTTGCTCATCCTAGGATCTTTGTGATCACCATTGTCACTTAGTGACAGAGTACCAGAGTTGTCTGTTCCCAGCACTCTGTCTTCTATCTGCACCCCATCATGTGTCATCTCAGTGATCTGAATAATCTTAATGGCATTGCTTACCACAGATTATCTCATCTACCCTTAGAAAGAAGCTTATCCATGCTCTCGTCAAATAGGTGAGTAATGCAATCACCATATCCTATTTTTAGGGCCTATTTTCTGGGGCCACTTCCAGAACCAAGTAAGAGAAAAACGGTACACTCAAAAAAGCACCTAAAGAGTGGTTAACAAAAGGACTGTTTTGTAAGGGTGGGAGCAGGATGCAGGGAATCAAAAAAAAGGATGGTGAAACAATAGCTAATAAGAGCAGAAGCGGGATCCCTGGGTGGCGCAGCAGTTTAGCGCCTGCCTTTGGCCCAGGGCGCGATCCTGGAGACCCACGATCGAATCCCATGTCGGGCCCCCGGTGCATGGAGCCTGCTTCTCCCTCTGCCTATGTCTCTGCCTCTCTCTCTCTCTCTCTCTCTCTCTCTGTGACTATCATAAATAAATAAAAAATTAAAAAAACTTAAAAAAAAAAAAAAGAGCAGAAGCCATTATGTCCCTGGACTGAGAAGGAGAAGGAGGAGCTGTCCTGGAGCCAAGGAAAGCTGTGGGCAAGGGGGACGGTCTCTGCCTGCAGCCTTAGGTAGACATGTGGCGCTAGAAAATTGCTGCCTGGAAGGAGAGGATATAGGGGAAAAATGCTCTAACGTCTTTCCTTTCCTCCCCTCTCATCTCATGGTGACTCCTACTAGCTGGACTGGAAGCCAGTGGGGAATGAAATGTCTTTATGCAATTTTGGCAAGTCAGCCTCCCAGGGCACAGAGCAAGAGTAGAGAAGACTAGAAAGGAATATAAAGGACCAACCAAGAATGTGACTCAGTAGGGTGGTTTTTTTTTTCATATGAACATTAAAACTTTTGAGTATAGCTGATACACAATGTTACGTTAGTTTCAGATATACAGAATAATCATTTGATAAGTTTATATGTTCTGTTGTGCTTACCACAAGTGTAGCTACTGTCATCTGTCACCGTACAACACTATTGCAATGTCATTGACTATATTCCCTATGCTGTGCCTTTTATTCCCATGACTTATTCATTCCATACCTAGAAAACTATATCTCCTTCTTCCCTTCAGCCATTTTGCCTAGCCATCAATCTGTTCTTTCATAGGACCATTTTTTTTGCAGTAATTTAATCTCTCAGCCCCCAAAAGAATTTTAAAAATTACTTAATTGTCTTTGAGTAGCATGTAATAAAGATGTGATTTTAACTTAAAGAAGCATTATTAAAGTTTATATCATGTTTATTCCACAAATGGCTTTGAATAATATTAATTATATATCAGGAATTTAAACTTTTTACCCATTTAACAACTGATCATAATTTAATAATAATAAAAATAATGGCTAGCATTCATTTTGTACTTTCTATCTATTAGGTGCCATCATAAGTACTTTCCAGGCTTTAATTGATTTTTTAAATTAGTTAAATAAGGAAAAGTATGCTCTGCCAACAAATAAATTATGACATCTATCATGTTTGTTGGGGACTGGATATGTATTGAAGTGCAGATTGAAATTTAAATATGTGATTCAACATCCAACAGACAAAAGCTGCTTTTGTGACCTCGTGTTTGGATTCTTGCATTTTTCCCTAAACAAATAAGCCAGTGGTTTATTTTGACAGTGTTTGTGTTTATGTGTTAAAAGGACAAGAAAGGAGAGATGGCATCATGCTGTTACATGTAAGCACTTTGCCACTAATAACATGTTGTGTGTATGGGCAGTCTTTATTCTCAACAAGTGAAAGTCAGAATGGATATAATTGTCAGTACATTTCCTTTTCAAATGGTCACATTTTGAAGTACCAAAGATAGCTTGATGTACTATATGTGATTTCTGATCAGATGGCTGCAACTTACTTACCTGGCAAAAACCATCCCACGGTGATTTTGTAGAATTATTACCATTTTTTACAGTCTTCATTAATTTGTTGTATTTCAACATCAGTGTTTCCTATGCTTCCTGACTTTAACCAATGGCCCATTGTGAGTGTAATGAAATAACGTATGGCTGAGAATAGGACATTTAAAAAGGTAGAATGATCGAACCCACTGTGGCAGTTAGCACTTTTTTAGCTAAGTTACAAATCAATGGAGAAACTGATTTGTTAGCAGGTTCATCTGACCTCCACTATGGGCCATTCTTGCTCCTTAGGGCGTATTAAGGAGTTCTTGATTATTTTATGGAATTATTATTTTTAGAATGGAAGTGGAAATCCTTGTTGATGAACATGAACCCTTGCTACTATTTGTAACCCCTGAAAGGTTTGTAGATGACTTTTTGTGTCAGGCAGCTCAAGGGACATCTCTGGGTCTGCTCTGGTTTTGCTTCAGAAAATGCTGTGGGCTGCACAAGCTTTGCAGGAGGCAAGGCAGGGATGACAAGGCTCCATGGCGGGGAGGTGGGGACCAGTTCTCCAGGGACCAGGCATCCAGCATGTCAGAGCCAGGAGAGGCACTGGGGTCATAGGGTCCATATTGCCTCAATATTCTGTATTGAGGAGAAAGCAGTCCCGGAGATTTCAGTGTCAGGGCTGTGATGAGAGCAAGCACTCTCTATTCTCTCCTTGTAAAGGATTCCAGAAAATATTTGCTGTTTAGTATATTTCCCACCTTCCCTGGGGATCACAGAGGCTCATTTCCTGTGTTAGGCATGAGGTCTGTCCTGGTCAGTGTGCCCCATGGTCTGCCGAGGCTGGGTGGATGGCAAAGGTGGGCACTTGTCTCTGGAGTCCAGGAGTGATTTCATATGCTGACCTCTGATGTGTTCCGGGGGCCTATTGGGTTGATTTAGGTACATGCTGTTTTCTTGTGGATTTAGACAGTAATACTCAAAGAACCTTCTTTGAAGTCAAGAGCTGCTGGTAAGACCAATAAGCAGGAACTGAGATGAGCAGACTCTGTATCCTATTTGAAGGAACAGTGTGGCTTTTGACACAACAATCTTTGGGATCGAGAGGACAGGGCCAGAGAGCCTCAAATGCAGGCAACAATGGCTATCTTTTGCCAGCGTCAAGATGCCCCGGCAGTGGAGCTAAAACTTTCTTGCATTGAAACACTTTTCAAAGCCTTTCCAATTGAATCTTTATTCTTTTTCTTCCCCCCACCCCAAACAGAAGGCTCTCTGTACTTTGAGGGAAGGTTCAGAGTAATCTTTTTGCTGGCGGGTGGCTCTGCCTGCAACCCTGCATAGCAGATAAGCCAGATAGCAGTGGGGCAGGAGCAAGAACAAACTTTGCACAAGGATGAAACTCTCTCTGCACATGTGCCTGTAGCAATGGCAGGTCAAGTGTTGAATTCTGACAGTTTCCTTCTGCAAAGTGTAGAGAAAATTCTACTCTTACACATGCAGGGACATCTCTGGTCTCACTCTTGCTCTCCCACTTTGGGCTCAGGCTGAATGTGAGCTCAGCGTAGCTGCTGTTTTATGGGTCACTTAGAGCTATGGTTTCTGCCCTTTGTGGGTTCACAGAGCCTCTGGGAATCACTGAGGTGACGGAGCGTCTCCTCCACGAGATGCTCATGGCACGGGTGCACTGGGTTCTGTGAACACTTTGGCGATGGGAGGCCAGTTCTTGCCAACTCTCCAGCCATTCATACACTTAGGGTTGGAGATCCTGGGGTTGATGACATCCGTGTCGTGGGTGGCACAGGGCTGTGCCTGCCCTAGGGGGTGGGCCACCACCAGCTGCCTGAGGACGGACGGCTTCTAGGCCGGATGTGGGCCCCATGTGGAGGATTGCCTTATGTCGGCAAGATTTGGCTGTTAAAAATCCTCTACTTGGTGTTTCTTTTTTTGGGCTCCCAACTTTTCTCCTGCTTCACTGACTCATGTTCTTCCTCCTCTTCTGTCAACACGAGTATTTTTCAAAGTTCTGGTGGTGGACTGTGTCCCTTCTCTCCTAAATCCTCTCTTTTTTTCTCAGTGACTTCTCAGTAAGCCTTCAGTCCCACGTGTTCTCTTGAGCTCCAGGCCACTTCCCCTTGCCACAAAGATGCCTCCTATAGCCGACCGCCTCTTGAGCTCCCGGGCCTCCTGCTGCGCCCCCACCCTGTTCTTTCTCTGAACTGCTTCTCCCTGGTCCGGGCCTGCGGGACCCCGGGAGTCACCCTGACGCCCTCCTGGGCAGCTCCATGTGCAGGTGCTCCCTTCTCTCTGCCTCAGTATCATGGCCTGGTTCCCATCCCACTCTCACCCTCCGGAAAGCTACAGAGTTCTTCCACACACCCCTTAGCCGGCTTGTCCTTTGAATCATATTCTGAATTGCAGCCCTGCTACCTCCATGCTTCAAAATCTTGTGTGCGCTCCATTCTCTGGAGAGCGGGAGTTGCCGAGCAGAGGTGTATGTACCCAGGGATCTCCGCGATTGGGACCCACCATAGCAGATGCTGTGGACACCGTGCTGGTACTTGTGTCTCAGCCTATCATCACGTGCAGCACCCTCCACCTGCCAGTCTGTGTGTTCCTTGTCTCAGGGCCACTGCATAAATGTGCAGATTGAGACAGTGGCTCTGGCAGCAGCAGGAGGCTAGCAGTGTCAGGGAACTAGTGCATCCTTCACCCCCCAGAGCAATCCTCAACAAATAAATGATGGAAGGGAGTTGACGTATAAATACCCCAGCTTCCTTAGCTGGGTGGGTGGGATGGCTGAGGTGCATGTTCTGCATCGGCTCCCCGCTAACAGAGCTAAGCTCCAGTTGCCTTCAGGGCTGGTGTTCCCTGGGACCTTCCAAATAGACTCCTTATGCTCAAGTTCTTATTTCAGGATCTGCTTTGGTGATGGCAGTGGGACCCAAATTAAGTCACTAGCTGGCCTTTTCCTAACCACCCCTCACAAAGTCTCTGCCATTCCCTGGCCATGTTTTAGTTCCATTTGTCTTTGTATCTTTTCTCCAGACAGATCCTCCACTTAGGATGTATTCCTGCTTCTACCTTCTGGAATCCTGCCATTCTTTAGTTCATCTGAAGGTGGAGTCTTCCAGGAAGCCTTCCCAAGGACTCTAGCCCTGAGCATTCTTGCCACATGTACTGTTGACTCTTCTCTCCATTATACTGTTGTTTGTTGGCTTTGATGTCTGTCTTCTCTGTAGGAACGAGGATTTGAAAAAAATGTTTTTAGGGGTACCTGGGTGGCTTTGTTGGTGAAGCATCTGCCTTCGGCTCAGGTCATGATCTACTTTCGGCTCAGGTCATGATCTCAGGGATTGAGCCTCGCATAGGGCTCCTTGCTCAGTGTCTGCTTCTCTCTCTCCCTCTTCCTCTGCCCCTCAGCCCTGCTCATGCTGTACCTCTCTCTCAAGTAAGTAAGTAAATAAATAAATAAAATCTTTAAAAAAGTTTTTATTCATCCGGAGCCTGGCACCTAGACCTTCAACAAATGCTTGTTGAATTAAACTCCTTAGCTCCCCCAAATCATTATGACCCTCTCCGTACACCCACACTAGTGAGACACGCATTCTGAGTCTCATTGGCAGGATGCCCTGCGTTTTTTCTTTGGAGGCAAGTTAAGTCTTCCGTTCTGAACCATCCTCCAGACTGGAGGCTCCCAGTCTCCTCAGACAGTGAGCTAACTATGCGTTAGGCAGACAGGCTGAGAGGATAAGAAAACACAAGAGTGAGTCTCAAATTCAAAATGCTTATAGTAAACTCACTCATTTGGGGGTTGGCAAACTTTTTCTGTAAAGGGTCAGGGAGTAAAAAGCATGGGCTTTGTGGGACCCGTAGGAATCTCTGTCTCTTCTTCTTCTCCTCTACCTCCTCCTCCTCTTCCTCCTTCTTCCTGACAACTCTTTAAGCATTTAAAAACCATTCTTAGTTCTCAGGCAGTGCAAAAACAGGCTGTGGGCTGAGCCCTGCATAGTTTAATGACTCATCTAGGCAGCATTTATTGAGTGCCTACTCTGTGCTTGGGTTTGTTTTGGGGAAATTAGGCCTTCTGAGATATTCCCCCTGAGGCTGAGTACATACCTGGCAGGGGGGGATGGCAAGAGCCCTGAGAAGCTTAAATGAGTTGACTACAGTGCCCACTGTACCCTAGCTGGGGATGTGGGGAGGATCTCCTTCCCTGCACCATCCCTGTTCTTTGCATGACTGCTTTCTGGCAGCATGGCTGGCTGTGAGTGCCATGACAGTCGCTGTGAGTGTAATTTCAGCTGGAGGTCAGCTGTCCCCTCATTACTAAATGGCTTCCTCATCTGACTGAATTTTCTGTTTGATCTTATCTCTGCTTTTACTTGAGAGACTGACTGTGGTAACTCCCTACCAGGTCCCAATCCTTTACCTCTTCCTGGCCATGTTGACTATGTGCATTTGTCCTATTGAGATTTGCTTCCTCCTCCACTGTTCTCCACCTTTGGTTTTGTCCAGTGCCCCTCCCTTCCTGCTGATCAGGAGCCCTCCCACTGATGGCCTTTCTGTCTCTCATGTTTATAGTCCTTTTCTTCCACTGCTGGTCCCGAGGCTCTGCGATGTCACAGGCCCCAAAGTCAGCCTAGGATCACAGCTGGTCAGTGGGTGATGAGGGGTCCATTTGTTGACTGCCACCCAGTGTGGTTTGAGCCTCAAAGTTCCCCAGATGTTGGAGGCCCACCTTGCCCTGCCCTATCCATCATGGCAGATGGCTTTGTGATGAATGATATCCCTGAGTGTCCTTGCCCGCTGCACCACAGAGGAGTTAGTCATGCACTGGTTCATTTGGTCTTTGTTTTTCTTTTTTTTTTTTTCTTTTCATTTGGTCTTTGTAATAGGTAATCAAAGATAACATTTTCTCCAAAAAGCTCTTTTTAGAGGCACAGATGCCTGATAAGTAGAAACCTTATGTCTTAAATCCGCCCTACCCACTGGCTTTCTTCACTTATAGTTACCCATTCTACAGAAATCCATTCTAACAAAGAGGAGAGATGGATTTGCACATTCCAAAGTTTCCATTGGTTTGCCAGAGAATTCATTGCCAGCATTTAAAAAGTATTGAGCTCCCTTAGTGCATTTTAAGTGGTTTTATTTGCAAGGTTTTGATTCAGGTATAACTTTTCGGGAGCACAGGGAGTGCATAAAACGAGGCATATTCATGCTCACCTGGAGAAAATTGTTACCCCGTGTATGTGAGGAAAAGATCATTTGCAAGTCTGATGTGAATGTTCTACCCCAAATCCCACAGGGCAGTTAGTTCACATTCCAGAATGCAGATTTCTCCTACTCTTTTATCTTAAGAAGCTCACCTGTAAGAATCTGTCTTTGGAATGCAGGAAAGTCAAGATCTGAGGATTCAGGCTGAATGTGATTATGATCCATTGAAGGAATTCAATAGATCACGGTGGTATATGAACAGACCCCTTAGAGAGCTCTACCCACTGAAGAAGAACTTGTATCTGATTTCTCTTTGCTCAGAGGTTTCTAACCTGGTGTTCTCGGATCCCAAGTGGTCTACATGTGGGCTTCAGGGATCCACCAACCATCCAAAAAGACATTCAGTTTTCAGTGCCTGTTTATATGAATTCTTTTGGGGAGAGTCTAAGGCTTCTTTGGGATTTGCAAAGGATTTAGGACCCTAAAAATACCTCACATGTGGCAGAGTCTCAGGAGATGAGGTGCTCCGTGAGGTTGGATCCTTTGGCTTATTCTGTGCTCGGTCCCAGTTCTTGGAACAGTGCTTGGTGCGTTGTTGGTGCTCAATGTGCATATGTGGGTTGAGTGATTCGATAAATAAATGAATAAAATGGCAGCACTAGGATGTGAATGTGGGCTGCTCTGTGATCCCAGAGCACTTTGCCCTGTATCCACCCAAAGGAAACAGGCTATTTTGTTTTCCCAGGAAAGCTGGGCTGGTAGCTTTGCACAGAGGAGAAAGGAAAGGCTGTGTTCACCAAAGACCCAAAGTGTGAATCAAAGACCCAAACTGCCACAAAAGAAATCTCAAAGCAATAACCAAAGTAAAGAATGCAAGAGGAAAGACAAATTGGATTTTCTGAGACTCACAGTTCCCTGTGAGCTGGGGGAGAGTTTGGGCTTCAGCCAGCCCTGATACTGGCGACAGGGAACCTACCTAGTGCAGAGCACTTCTGAGGTGACTGTACTGGGAAGCGGCTGCCTCGGGCTGGTTTGGACTCTAACTCTGGTGAAAAGACCACAGGCCAGGCTGATACCATGTGCTTCCATCCCAGAAGCACTGCCAAGGGCTACCTTGTACACTGAAGGAAGCAATCTGCTGAGGTAGAAGAAGCGCAGAACCAAGGGTCACAGGGTCTGGCCTCCAGGTCTGACTCTGGCTCTTGGCAGACCTTGGATCACCTGCTTCCCCCTCTGGATTTCAGTCTCCTTTTCTGTAGAAGGATTAGCAGTGTCTGTTTTTATTCTTCCCAGGCTTAGCTGCGGGAAGTAGGCAGGAGTTGATACTGGGTTTTATAAACGAAAAAATGCAAAAGACAGAAGACACTTGGGGAAACAGGGAACTAGCTAACTGTGTTGGGCAGGGGTCCTCTTGTCTGGGGTCTGGGTCACTGTGGGTCACTGGGTCACACGTCATAGTCAGCCAGTCAAGCAGATGCTCCTGGTGAGCTAGACCTGTGTGGGAAATGAATGGAGATCAAAGTTGGCAGGAGTCTGGGAATACAGGAAGGATGCACAGAGGGGATGTCATGAGAGACTCATCGGTTACTGAGGTAAATGGAGCTAGGGCTCCATCTGTGTCCACAGCTGATGATCTGGCCCTTTTTAGAGAATAAGAGTTAGTTACTAGAGCCTCTTAATTAATTCCAAGATGCTGAGCTGAGCAAGACTGGCTTAGCCCTCTCATGATTACAGAGCAAGTGCTAACTCCTCTCGAGGGCAAACATGGCCAGTGGCCCATTCCAGAGCCATGGCCATCTTCTAGTTAATAGAGAGATTTGTGCCCAGAGTACCTGGGAATTGTCTTATTCAGAATCCTGGATGGGAGATGAGTAATTCTCAGCATTTCTAGGACTCCTGAGGTTTGGTTTAGACTGAATGACACTGTAAATAGTGTTCCTCAACCCTGAGGCTATTTCCAAGGGGGAGGACAGCACTGTCAGGAATGGGATGAGGTCTCACTGAGTTGTTTAGTGTTAGATGTTAGAAGTTTAGTACAGTCCTGCTGAGATGCAGGAGGAAATAGACATTGTGATTGCCTTGCCAGCATCCATCCCAGCCTCCCCTGGGTCTAGCAGTCTCATGGGTTGGGTGGTTCTAACTAGTCCAAGTGAGTCAGAGAAAACCCAGTCCCCGCCTTGCTGGAGAGATAGAGAAATGATCCAAACAGAACAAAGCTTAGGGCTTTAGTTTGGTGGCCTGAGAAATGGCACTCTCTTCCCCTCTGAGTGTGAAAGGTGAAGCATGGAATCCTCGTTGCTATTGGCAGCCATTTTGTAATTATGAGGAAAGCTGATCTGAAGACAAAATTAACATGTGGAGGGCAGCAGAGCCCAGAGGATCACAAGAAAATGGAGCTGGACTTCCTGGAGACATGAATCAATAAAGCACCTTTATCATTCAAGTCAATTAGAATTGGCTTTTCTGACTCTTGCATCAAGTGCTTTCTAACTGACATACATGGACATGTTGGGTTCTGTCTCTTCTCAATCCTGAAAGTCAATGATTTAATTTTATATTTTAATTTCCTGGGCTAGGGCCAAAAGCAGGTGGAAATGAGCATATAGGGCTAATGTTCTTGGACACTGGGGCTTTGCATCGGAGGTTGGAATGCTGGAAGCTGACCAGTGTTGACACTTCTTTGATCTAGTCAAAGATAGCTCTAAAAGCTTGGAGGGAAGCTCTTTACATTGTTGGGGCACTGAGGTTTCGAGGCTGGTCCAGCCTGTGGCTTGTTGGGGGCTGGCGATGGTCTAGCTCTAGAAGAATCCAACCTGATGATTTAGTTTTGTTCTTCAAATGGTCTCTGGGTTTGAAACTGCTAGTGAGTTGAGAAAATGATCCCTTCTAAGTCGTGTTCTTGCCTTCCAGAGTCAATTATCCGTAAGTCTTAGAGCTCACTCTGGTACTTAAAATTGCACAGTTCCTAAGCCTGTATGTCAGAGGAAGTGAAACAAACAGGCTTCTGTTTTACAAACCCTCAGACATTTCCACAAAGGGTCTCTTAACTGTCTCTGACAGTAAGAAAATTAATAGATGCAGCTGACAGTGTGTAAAATGATCATGTGTGTCGAGGTCTCAGAGGATAACATAATGTCTTCACTAGAAACGACTAGTGTGATGTGGGCTAGTAATGCAGGAGATGGATGGGTAGAAAGCCTGCCATGGGTTAAATGCCATCATTATAGGCTCTTTCAATCAGAAAGTGCTGGAAAGAACCTGCAGCCTGCCTAATCCTGGGCTGGGGACCCAGCATCCAGGCACGATAGATGATGCTGAAGGAGGAAAGCACCCCTTGACCTTGAGGACCTGCCTGGCTGAGCGAGAAAGAGAAGGCACACATACCTAACAGCCAGGGCATGCTTGCAGCTGTATGTGTTCTCAGAAGTCTGAAGAAGGAAACAATTGTTGAGATCTGGGCTTTCTCAGGGGAAATGGGGCTTGAATTAGACTTCAAAGGAATTGAGCAAATTATTATTTGGACTGGAATTATGTATTATCGAATGAACCTTGAAGCAGCCATTCATTGGCTGGGGCTTGGAGATTTTATTTACTGAGAATGTTGGAATAAAATTTATTATAACAAGAATTGGCCTGCCCTGTATTTGTCCTATATTTAAAACATGTAATTTTTCACAGTAACAGCAGAGAACATGAAATTTAAATGTAGGCTTCTTTATGGAGTCTTGAAAATGACTTTTCTTCCTGGATGGAATTGGACTATTGACTGTGTTAGGTTTGGAGGTGATTGAGCAAATAGTATTTTCTATTTGATCTTATTATATTTTAATCACATTGCAAGAAATGTCAGAATAGTACAAAATGAGAAACTTCACAAGCTCATATTTCATTATGAAGTCAGTTTGTACAGAGCTTTGGAAAGGACCTCACTCACATTGATTTGCTGCGGTGATCAATTATAGCTCAGCTCTAACGGGCTGAAGCTGGTGTGCAAGGAGCTTCCGCCATGCTGAGCCTGAAGGTCACTTTTCGGCATCCCTCTGCTTGAAGCCGGCCACGCTCTTCCTTGTTTTATGAGGTGACTTGAATCTGGAGGCCAGTGGATGAAATACCTCTTCACTGTGGCTCTGGTTTGCTAATGCACCAAGCCATCATGGTTGAACATGGTGCTGATTTTTTAGTTGGATGAATTGACCTATTGTGCCTAGGTCAACAATAATCACGTGTTTAGGGCTATTTATGTAAATCATCACATTTGTCTGAAGAGTTTGTGCCAATTTATATTCACACTATGCATGTTCAGGGGGGCCTCTTTTCCATACTATCACCAACACTACGTATTTTTCTTTTTCATCTTTGCCAGTCTGATGGCAACCACTTGCCTAATTTGTATTTCTTTGGTTATGAGGAGGCTTGGACTTTTTCATATGTGTGTTAACCTTTTCCAAATTTTCTGTTTATATCTTTTGTTCATTTTCCTATTAGATTATATCATGGTTTTATTTTTATTCATTTTTTGAAACTTTGTTTTTAAAAGATTTTATTTATTTATTCATGAGACACAGAGAGAGGCAGAGACATAGGCAGAGGGAGAAATAGGATCCTGTGGGGAGCCTGATGCAGGACTTGATTCTCGGACTCCAGGATCACACCCTGGGCGGAAGGCAGGCGCTCAGCCGCTGAGCCAACCAGGCATCCCATATCATAGTTTTAAAATATGCCTGCACATTCTATGTCATTCTTTTTTCAAAAGGTGGAGTCTGGATCCCAGCCTCTCAAATGTGGCTGGGCTTAGTGACTCACTGCTAAAGAACAGAATGGCAGAAGTAGCAGAGGTGATGATGTGTGACTTCCAAGTCTGGACCGGAAAAGATGTTGTAGTTTTCATTCTCTTGAAATGGTTTGCTCCAGAGGAAGCCAGTTGTGAGGACATACCAGCAGCCCTCTGGTAAGTAGCAAAACCTACATGGAGAGGAGACGAAGTTTCCTATCAAGAAAACATCATCAACCTGCCAGACATGTGAGGCAGCCGTCTTGGAGGCAGGTCCTCTAGCCCCCCTAGCCAAGCCGTCAGATGACCGCAGCCCTGGCTGACACTTAACTACACCGTCACGGGAGATGAGTTTACCTAAGGCCCCAGAGGTGGAGAGCAAAACCTTAGCTTCCAGGAACCTCACATTCCGAAGCCAGGAGTTAGGACTGCAATGTCTAGTACAATAGCCACCAGCCCCACGTGGCTACTGAGCAGCCGATGTGGCTAGTCCGATTTGAGAGACACTGTAAGTATAAAGTTTAAGTGTAAAATGCACACTGGATTCCAGAGATGTAGTCTGAGGAAGATGGTTATAGACTATCCCATTAATAAATTAAAAAAAATTGTTTTCAAAGATTTTATTTATTCATGAGAGTCACAGAAAGAGAGGCAGAAGACACAGGCAGAGGGAGGAGAAGCAGGCTCCACGCAGGGAGCCCCATGCGGGACTCAATCCCAGGAATCTGGGATCATGCCCTGAGTGAAGGCAGACACTCAACTGCTGAGCCACCCAGGTGTCCCCCATTAGTAAAATTTTATATTATTTGCACATTGAAATGATAATATCTTAATTATATTGGGCTGAATAATGTAAGTGCGGCAATAGGGTCCAGTAAAATGTGATATTCATAAATGTAGTATATACTCATTACTTTGTACTTGATAAGACTATTTTAACAGTAACTAAAAATGGATGAAATCAGTGATATACTGATTTTCAGCCTGCTTGGGTTAAATTCTTTGAATTTTAGCAGCCCTGTCTGTAAATGGGGGTGATAATAGTCCATGCCTCTGTGGGTGGGTTATGAGGATGGACTCAGATAATCTCAGTAAAGGGTTCAGTGCCGTGCCTGACCCACGGTAAGCATGTCAGCTTTTGTTTTTATTTATAACAAAGGAGGAAATAAAGTCTTTATTGACTTCCTTGACTCAGAGTAACCAAACTGTTAAGAGGATATGCATACAGTACACCTAATGAGATGTTTTATCAGCATTGACAGAGCTCCAGGCTGCCCTCATTCCATAGCAGTGAGATTCCACTGCCTTTCTGATGTGTCAAGCCCTTGGATTTGCAATCCCTTGTATGCTGTACAAATTAGTTAGCTTTATTTTATACTGTACACATGGAGTTACCACCTCTTGACTTTAACATTCAGATTTATGTGAAAATCATGCAAATGATGCTTCCCTGAATCAAATGGAGCCTGGGATGTCTTTGTCTGATGTCTCCACTTCTCCACTGCCTTGCACGCCACGCTCTGTGTGTTCCTCAGGGAAAGCTCAGGGCACTCAACCATCCTCCCCACCATTCTGAGTGCTCCCTGAGGGTGGGGCCGCTGGGCTCAGTTAGCTCAGCACACAACAGTAGGTAAGTGCTTTCCTCTTTCCTCTGGGTTTAGCTAAGGCCCCTAAAAGTGGAGAATAAAACCTTAGCACCAAGTACCTCACATGCTGAAGCCAGTATGGCGGCCAGCATGTTGCATGTGGCTACCGAACACTGAATGTGGGTTAGTCCAGACTGATGGGCATGGTGAGTGTAAACTACACTGGATTCTGAAGACTTAGTATGAAAAAAAAATGGTTGTAAATAGCCCATTAGTAAGTTTTTATATTGATTACACATTGAAATGTTAACGAAGCTATATTGAGCTAAATAAAATAAATTAGTAAAATTAGTTTCACCTGTTTCTTTTTACCATTTTAATGTGGCTATTAGAAAATTTAAAATTATATGTAAGACTCACATTATGGGTTAGACCATTTGTGCAGGACTTGCCAAAGAGGGGGTTGCGTGGAGAAGGGGCTGGAGGTTCTAGAGTTTGTTGGGGCAAGTTGCCCATAATAAGAAAGGAGTTGGAAGTGGGGCAGCTTGAGAGGGCCACGTGCAAGAGCATCGTCTGGGAGGGGAGAGCTGAATCCCAAGCCTGTGGGTAGACTCCCAGAGACTGCCTGCTGGAGGAGGGGTTGGATGCGGACAGCAGGAGGAGGCATTGGCCATACCAGGGGACTGCAGCTGACAGATCCCTTCTCCCTCCAGTGATAGGCAAAGGTATTTTTTTTTAAAGATTTATTTTTATTTATTTATGATAGACATAGAGAGAGGCAGAGACACAGGCAGAGGGAGAAGCAGGCTCCATGCTGGGAGCCCGACGTGGGACTCGATTCCGGGACTCCAGGATTGCGCCCTGGGCCAAAGGCAGGCGCGAAACCGCTGAGCCACCCAGGGATCCCCTAGGCAAAGGTATTTTTGAAGAAGAAAAGTAACTCTGCCCTCACTATCCCTGCAGGGGAGCTCAACATTTAGGACTTGCTTTATCCAGACAGCACCAACAAGTCACAATCTGCCATTTCTGCCTCTAGCCTACACTCCCTTGTCCCACCCTCCAATCCGGAGGGCCTATGTATTCACTGGGTGTGGGAGGGGAGCCAGGTGAGGTAGGGAGAAGGCCCTGATAACTCCTTTCCCATGATGGACCAGAGCTAGGTGAAGGGGGACACTTAAATTGGGTGACTTTAAAGTTTTATGGTCACACTGGCTTTTTGTTTTGTTTTGTAAAAGGCCTATTCACTTATTATCCTGTGATCTTTTAACTCCGTGAACTTTCAGTCTCCAGTGAACCTGCTAATATGGCTCAAAACAGGTCCCTCCTCTGCTCAGAGCTCTCCAGAAGCTTCCCTCTCACTCTGAGTAAAAGTCACAGTCCTGTAACAGTCTGAAGGGCTCAATGTGAGCTAGCCCTGCAACTCTTCTCTGCCACATCCTTTACTGCCATGCCCTCCAACCCATGGCTGCCACACAGGCTCCCTGGTGTTTCAGGTACTTGCTCTTCCCTCTGCCTGAAGTGCTCTTACCTCATGATCTGCACAACATGCTTCCTTTCCTTCTTCGGATCTTGACTCTCTCAACCTGCTGAAATGATAACTCTACTTTCCCAGCTACCCACCCCCCTCAACTAACATGCTATTGTTTCATTGTTTATTACCTTTCTAGTCCCTAGAATATAAGCTCTATGAGGGCAGCAAGGTTGTTTTGTTGTGTTTTGCTGCCTGTTTTGTTCGTTGATGCATTGATGCAATGTGGGACATAGCAGGTGTTCAATAATATTTGTGAGTAGGTGGAATGATAGTGGACAAATAGTTATGAGATTGGCCAGAGGCTTCCTCCCAGGGCAGGAGAGATGATTTAAGGAATCAATGTGAGGGGCAGCTCTGGTGGCTCAGCGGTTTAGCGCCGCCTTCTTCACAGGGCCTGATCCTGGAGCCCCGGGATTGAGTCCCACGTCGGGCTCCCTGCATGGAACCTGCTTCTCCCTCTGCCTGTGTCTCTGCCTCTCTCTCTCTATCCTTCTCTGTGTATCTCATGAATAAATAAATAAAATCTTTTTTTTTTAAAGGAATCAACATGAGAAAGAATAATATTGTTCTATGCTTGTACCCTGTCAGATGCTCCTTGTGGGGTCCAAATCATCCTGGAAATGGAGTCTGAGCTCTGCAGGTGTTCATAATCTAGTCAACATGTAAGCAGTAAGCGCTATGACCCAGGCTGGGAAGGGTGCTTTGGGCTGTGACATTGGGATTGGATTTTGAAGAAGCAAGCAGAGGTACATCAGGCAGGAAAAAGGGAGCCCACAATTTAGACAAGGATGTGTGCTCAGATTTGAGGTGTGCTGAGATGTGGAATGTGTGGGTCTAGAGAGTGTGAGAGGCAGGTGGGCAGTGGGAGGAGAGTGCATGGGGTCTGGTGGAAGAGGGATTGTATTTGGCAGCTTTTGGTTCAGAGCCATTTCTGAGCCCAGAAAGCTGGTAGGGCATATAACGAGGGCATCCACAGTTTAGTAGGTAGAGAGGACAGGTTCACTGCTGCTGTGGTCCCAGGACCAGCTCTTGGTCATTAGAATGTTTAAAGGGAATAAAAATGATATACCTATAGGCACCTGGGACAGAGGGAGAGGGCTAATCTGGTGAGGACACGCCATCCCTAGGAATGAAGACCTATAATCACAGTTAGCACTAAATGGAGGTCCCCCTGGTGGTGGGATGTTTTCATTCCCTCAGTGGATGTGCTGTGGCTCGATGGTGAACCTGTGAGAGTCTGACTTTTGGTGGCCAAGTAATGACAGCCATGACCTCTTACTGGCATATGCTGTAGGTGATCAGCTTTTCCTTGTATTCAGATTCTCAATGGTAGCAGGCACCCAAACCCTTATTAGCATATTCGTCCTATTTGTAGATGCTGATACTCTCGTGGCACCTTCTCAATATGGAGTAAGAAAAATGGGATTGGGGCTGAGTGTTAGTTAGCTGTTGCCGTAATAGAGCTTTATAACCAAACTTGTGCAGACTCGGTGGTTGGCAACAACAAACACTCACAGGCTTTGAAATCTTCAGGTTAAATGTGATTCAGCTCATGTAGGCGGCACATGGCTGAGTGAGGGTGGGGGTACTCTAGACAGCAGATTGGATCCAGGTCTACTCCATTCATGCTCCTAGGGCCCAGACTCAAGGGGCAGTGGTTGCCCTGAGCAGTCTCTTCTCCTAGTGGATTACCAGACACATGAGCCAAGCTAAGCCATATTTATATATTTAATTAAGGTCTCAGATTTGGTCGCTTCTGCTAATTTTTTCTTGGGCGAAGCAAGTCATATGACCAAGTCCAACACCAGTGAGGCAGGGAAGTATGCTCTGCCTGCATTGGAGGGGAGGAAACGAATGTCCAGATTTCTCTGAGGCTGCAACTCAGGGAAAAGTATCACAAAGTTTGGAGATTAGTTCTTGCCTCAGGCACTATAAGTCTTTCAGAGACTGTGCTAGGCTGAATGAGAGCCTCCCAAAGTTGTCCTTGTCCCAATCCCTTGAGTTACATGGCAGTTGGGATTAAGGTGAGGATCTTGAAATGTGAAGATACTATCCTGGATTATTTTCATGAGCCTGATATAAGGGCCTTTATAAGAGGAGGCAGGAGTCAGAAGGCTGTGTGACCATGTGGTGACAGAGCTGAACTGGAAAGAGATGTAGCTCTGTGCTGGTTTTAAAGAAGGAGGAAGGGGCCATCAGCCAAGGAGTGTGGGCAGCCTCTGGAAGTTGGCAAAGATGTGGATTTTCCCCTGGTGCTTCCAGAAGGAACCAATCCTGCTTGTTCAACTAGCCCTTAGAGAGTTTAGCTCTGGAAGATGCTTTTCTTCTGACCTCCAGAACTATTAGGAGAATAAACTTGTATTGTTTAATTTTTTTAATGTAAACTTTGTGAGTAATTTTTAAAGCACATGAATTTCAGTAACTTTCAACAGACTCCAAACCTTGAAGATCCAGACAAAATCCTGAAAATCCTGTGACAGTGTGGTAGAATATGTTGGGCTCTGTGCAGGTGAGAGGGGTTAGCATTTTCTCCCAGGTGGCACTGTACAAGTATGCTCTCTTGCTCTTATGTGCAGCTTCCCTCCTCCTGCTGCAAATGTGGGATCATGTAGTCTCTCAAGGAATGGCAGCTCATCCATTCTCCTCTGTTCATGATGGGTGATTTGTCATATTTTTCTTTCTCCTTGTTGGCATGAACTTAAAACCTTATTAGGTTATGGATGCTAGTAGCCTTACTACTTTGCCAACTATATACACACCTGGAGGTAATGTTTAATGTACCATCTTAGCTATGGTGGACAATGGATGAAGAAAGGAGGACTGCTTGGGTGAATGGCTCAAGAGCTGTCTACCTGGGGAAGACTTGGCCACCACTTCACCACCACCACCACATATGCTAGAGATTTAGAACCTGATCCAAGAAAATATGGAGTCTTCCAACTTCTTCCCTCCCTCCTTCCTCCATCCTCTCCTTACTTCCAGCCTGGGATGACATAATCTGATCTGTTTTTTTTAAAAGCTAGCTGACTGGTGACCCTGTGAGGTTGAGGTAGAATAGACCAAGTAGACCAGGAAGGAGATTGGTACATTAATCTGGTCAGAAGGTGATGAGAACTCTAAACAGGGCAGTGACAAGCAAGACACATTTTCAAAGTAGAATGATTGGGACCAAATGAGCTTGGCTTTGGGCCTGCTGTGTTTAAAGAATATGGTGGACACCGCACAGCTCCCTTCTTCTTTTTTTTTTTTTTAATAAATGTATTTTTATTGGTGTTCAATTTGCCAACGTACAGAATAACACCCAGTACAGCTCCCTTTAGGATCGAGGCCCTCATTCCCCCAGCTGACCTGGATGTATGTTCATAATGGCCCACACCTGGATCCCTTTCTTCCCTTGGCTCAAAGGAGCTTCATTGCCCAAGGAGTCATGGAAACTTGGAAGAAATGGTTACCAGAAGGATGGGAGTGAGAATTTCTGCTGGATTTGGCAACATTGAGATTACCAGCGACTTCAGCAAGAAGAGGATGACGGGTAGGTATAGGTTGTAGGGGCATGAAGACCACATGGGAGGAGGAGCTGGGCTGAGTCTTGAAGGAAAGGTAAGAAGAAGGGCATAGGAATACTTGCCAGGAAGAGGGGATGATATAAGTGAAGGAACCCAGGCTGGAGAAGCCACCTAGTATGACTGGAGAGTGGGAGAGGGTGGAAGGGATGGCTGGAAAAGTGGATGGTATGGTCCAGGTATGGTCATCTTAAATGGTAGGCTCTGGAGTTAGAGCAGATTCAGCCAGTCTTCATGCATGTGCAAGTTCTTGGGTTCAGGATACTGTTCTCTAGTAGGCACTGGGGACTCTCCCCAGAGGATGGACCTGGCTGTTCACATGGATGTTTTGACCATGGTCCAAGGACTCCATGGTTATAAATGCAGATGTAATGAATTTTCTGAAAGGAGTTCCATTAAGCCAGTTGAATGCCTTGATCAGTTTCCTATCCTGCCTAGTAAAATTGTTTCAAATTTTTACTTTTTAAAAAACTTTAATAAAATTATTTTCAAAGAATTTAATTCTGTTTTATGTAAATTATATAGGAAGGGTTTAATACAGCTATCAAATTGTATCCATGATAACTTCTGACATTCTGAATTTTTTGTGTGACCACTGTTTCTAAGAAAACCAATTTTCCTGGACAAATATTTGAAGATCTAAATTTTAACAAGACAATTTGATCTTTATATATACATATATAATCTCTAACAAATTTTACAATGTGAAATTTTAACTGTTATCAGTTCTCTTTGGAGGAGATTATTCCTTCTAATACAATTCATTATGACCAGGATGAAAGGTTGATAGTTTATATTTATTGCTTCACTAATTCATTACAGAATGATGAGTAGGCCTGTGGGATGCTGCCGGTTTGCTGTCTTGTCCAGGACTGGGTGATTGAATGGTAAGTCTCTGATTTCTTGGTGGGCTGTGTGTAAATCTCCTCCTCTGCGGGCAGGATGGGGAAGTCAGATGCCCTGAGGACCAGTACCTGTGCACAAGCCATGGTACCAGCATGGAGCCCTCCCCGTGAGCCCTCACTGTGCCAACACTTCACAGATATCCCTCCCACGTCTCCATTCTCATCCCATTTTACAGAAGTGGAAACTAGAATAGCAATGTTAAGAGGCCTAATTGGAATCAGATCTGAGGTTGGTTGGAGTCCCAAGCCCACACTTTAAACCACAGGGCTACACCGTGTCTGACAGTATCTGTGTGCTCAGCGGACAACCACTCACTTCCTAATGCTGTTTGAGCAGGGGGTTAGGGGTGAGTTATGGACAGAGAATATCTGGTCCAGATCTTCACTACTGTTAAACACACACACACACACACACACACACACACACACACGCTCCAAATGTGGAAACAAAGGCCCAGGGGAGAGAAGGGATAGTTCCAAGGTCAAACAGTTATTGGGTGGCATGGATGGCTATGGCCCAGATTTTCAACCCTGAGCCCACCTCCGGCAGTGGGTGCCTCTCCACTCAGCAGCCTGCGCGAGCGTCTTTGAATCTTGTGGCCAGTGTGATGGGGGAGGCAGGCAGTGCAAGTAGCTTGAGACTGGGGATTCTTGGATCACAATTTTCCTTTATGTCCAGGAAGCTGGGAGAAAATGTCCCAGTGATGGGGACTCTTAAATCTTTGGCCAATCTTTAGGGACCATGTCTGTAGTTGCTCCATGGCCCTCCCAGGTCCTTGTGGCTCTTAGCAGGGTCTGGTTTCCTCATCAGAGGGAGCCCAGTGGGACCTCCAGACCTGCGTCCTCTGTGTGAGGCTGAGCTGGTGGCCGGGGAGGACGCTGCCATTTCAGTCTGGGGCCACACCTCAGTTGCATTTCCCACCTCCACTGTGAATAATGCACTCAGGGACTTCTAATCTTGAAACAATCACAGAGAAGCCTTTTTCTTTGTGCTGTTATAACCTATTTCCTTTTTCTGATTATATAAGGAATGCCGGTTCATTGTGCTACAGTTTTTCTATTTCATAAGGACCATCATAGTTCGAATCATAATAGTATGTGATGAGAAAGAAGGCTTGTTTTTTTCCTCCTTTTCTCGAAAGCCCACAGTCACACAAAGAAAGGAAGTATGGGGCTCAGAGGATGAGCAAATGACGGCACCCTTGACCTAATTAGATGGAGAGGAAGCTGACTGGCTGCTAACAGGCTGGGGTGCCTTTTCTCCATGTGGAATTCTGGGGGATCTGTGCTAGCAGCTCCAACCCTCAATCCCATTGTCCTCCACCACCCCTGAGTCTTGACAACTGGTCACAATTACATATGCAGGGAAGAGGGTTTTCAAAACTCTGCATCTCACATATTCTCCACTAATGCTAGGATAGCAAGCCTGTTAGGATGGGGGGGGGCGGGTTGTAGCTGGAAGGTTACTAAGGAAACTTGGAGGGGTCTCATCCGGAGGGTACTTGCTTTGCTGCCCTTCCTCTGCCCCCAGAAGTCTGGCTAGGGGCCTACACTGATGCTAAGTTAATCCTAGGGTGATGACTTCATTCTTTGAAGCTGGAGATGCTCCTTCTGTTTCCAATATTCCACCCCAGATGAGGCCGCACATTCAAACATCCTGTTCTGACAATGATTTTAGCCGGTCAAGCAAAGGCAGCCCCAAGCCTTCTTTCCTGGTCTGTCTTCTTTGTTGCCCTTTCTGGGAATAACGTGGGCTTTTCCTTGGCTTAGCATCTCAGGTGGCCAGCTGTCTGAGGAGCGTGCCCGCCGCCCACCCGCATTCTGGCAGCCCGCGCCACCCTGGAGACCCCAGCCTCCATTAGCAGCAGAGACGTCGAGAGAGTCTGACATCCCTGACCTGCCAGCGAGTCTTCCTTTGTTTGACTCCATTAGTAACTGACCTATTAGACTTTGCAAGAAGAAGATTCCAGAACCCACCTGCAATCTAAACAGCTTTCAGCAGAAACAGTTGGTCTATGTTCCTCTTGCAGATAGCTCTGGGCGGAGGAAGCAGAAATTGCTGTGGCATCTCCCAAAAGCATTTTATAAAAGGACTATTTATTCTAGGTTCAGTCTATTTTGCCCAGCACCTCTCAGACAGTCAATAATTCCAGTTTGTTTATGATTATCCTTGTGTCCTCCCCTTCCATCTGCCTCCCAAGCCTGCGCTTCTCGCCACAGCCGCCCCACAGAATGGGGGAGCATCTGTCTTTCTAATGACCGGCCATGGCAATCTTCGCTGTTCAATATGGCTAGATGAAGAAAACATTTAATTTCTACTATGTGGGGCACTCCAAAGCCAGATTTGACAACTGTTCCATTGAACACTAGTATTTCACAATTTCCTTCGATAACAAAAAAGAAACAGTTCTTACTCCCAGAGGAATATATTTACAAGACAGAAAGTTGATAACCAGGCCACTAGAATGACAGATGGTTCTAAAATACACTGTGTATTGATGTTGATGAACGTGCACTGCCTTCTGAGAGATGGAATTCTTCCAGAGAGTGTCTTGTTCTCAGCCTGAAGGGCCAGTAAACGTCTTAGTGAGAAGCAAGGGCCTGAGTCCTGTTTCTGGGGCCTTCTTGGATTGGAAGAGAGAGCGCTTGGGTGAAGGCCTCTGGGCCATCCATGAGTGGTAAGTAGGAGCACCAAGGGAAGGAGATCCCTGAGGGCTGGTCTTCATGTAGAAGTGAGGTGCCCCCATAGGGTGGTGAAGGATGAGAAGGGCCTTGGTAAGTGGCAGTTGGAAGGACAGGGTCAGCAAAGATATCCAGAAAAAAATGATGGATGGTCAGTTGGGAACCTATGTGAAGGGTGCAGCTCTGTGGGTAGGGAAAGGATCATGGATGAGTCTCAGGGCCATGGTCTTCTGCTCTTTGCTGAGATGGACAGGTCATGGTCAGGCATGTAAGCAGAGGGAAGATATGCCTTCTGCTTCAACTTTGTGGCCATGAAGGGAGAGAATCCAGACAGGCTAACAAGACTGTCATGATTGAGGCATACTTTTGTGCTAGGCATTGGCCTATCACCTTAGGGGTGTTAGCAGAGGAATCACAAAGGCCATTTGGCACGATAGGAGCCTGGGATGGGGTGGGGGGTGGCCAGGCTCCTCAGAGCCCTCTGAGGGTGGGGTTCTTGCTCCTATTCTAGAGACTTCTTTTCCTTCATGCTTCTCTCTTCCCATGAGCCAGTGTCCGGCCCTGTAATCCAGAGAGGTACAGCCACCCCGCCTGCCCATGATGCTCCTGTCTTCCACATCGGAGTCCTGGGTGGTGATGGGAGGAAGGGAAGGCTGGAATCAGGAAATCTTTTAACCTTGTGATCCGGCAGTCATCCTCAGAGACTAAAGCAGTGAGAAATAGGCACAGGAAGTGTGCAGTGATTCTCCAAAAAAGCACTTTCCACCAACATTTTGCTTCAATTCCCCACTGCTTTGGGCTTTTCTGAATAATTAATTGGTGGAGCAAGCACCTGCCCTGGATTTTTTTAGGTAATTAGTAGGTCAGGGACCTACTAGAAAAGAGGATTTCTTGGGATCCCTCTGGGTCCTGTGTCTTTGCAGTACTGTCCCCCTCCTGGCATTGCTTTTGAAAAACCCACCTGGCTTCAACTTGCTTCTTGGATGAAAATAGGATTCTGTCCCCACACCCCACACCCCACACCTTCTAGTAATCTTGGTCAGCTCACCCTGTGGTGGTGCAAATCCCTACAGATCTGGATTGGGAACTCCCAGAGAGAATAGGATTTTGTGACCTATTTCCCTTCACAGCACATTCTTAAGAAGAAAATGGTGGATTAAATAACCTTTCTTAAGAGATTTTCACCATATCTCTGGAGCTGTTTTAATACTAGCCTTAAATATTTCTAGCTTAAACTCTACTCAAGTCATTTCTAAGGCTCAGGGCGATTTATGATTTAGTGATGCTTTTGTTTTTGATACTTCTACCTTGCAACAGAGACTGGCAGATATTGTGGGAGAGAACTGCTGGACTGCTGGACTGTCACATACACCCTGCAAGCCCAGCTCCCAGTCGTGTCCCCTCATCAGTTAAATAGGCCAGCGATCTCTGCTTTATCCCATCCACACGAGAGAGTGGGTGGGGCTCTAGAAGGGGCAAGATGTGAATACGTTGTTAAGTGCTGGCATGCTGTGGAAGGGCCCCTGTCCTTCGATTTCAGCCTGTGGCTGTTTTGTTCACTTAATAGCTGGGTGCTTGAGCAGGTTGTGCACTGTTCAAAGGTGCACAGCTGAGGGAGCGAATGGGACCTGAAATCTGGTCTGCACTGTGATACCAACCTGTGTGTCCTTGGGGTTGTGTCTGCCTAGGGGGCATGTTTTCTGACTCATACCAAAGAATAGGCTGGTGGCAGCCCTGGCCAGGAACCCTTAGGCTGGTCTCAGAGCAGGGCCTGGTCACTCACAAGTCCTCACCTGGTGAATCCCTCCAGGAAAGAGCACCTATGCCTCAGCCATGCCCTCTGGTTCTCGTTTGCCCACCGCCACCAACATTCTGCTCTCCCCGGTGCAAGTCCTCTGAAGTTCATCCTCTTTGCATCTTTGAAGGGCCTGGAGCATAGCCAGGGGCCTCTGCCAAAGAGTGCTGAGTGACCAGCATGAGCTCCTCTGACGCCTTATCCACCCACAGCCAGAGGCTCCTCCACCTCTGGCCCTGTCTCCTCCTGTTCCGAGGCCTGGCCCTGGCACCTCCAGAGAGGCCTGTGGGTTCCCACAGTCTCATGTCTGCTCTTGACCGTGGGCTCCATGTTTGCTTCTCCAGCTCTATTACAAGAGAGCAGCTCTTGAAAATCTTTTACCTGTGGTCTCCCCTCTCTCCCCCTGCCTCCTGCCTGTTCCGCATGTAGCTGAGCCAGCAGGGCCTGGTGCTGCCCCCCGCCCTCCCCCGCCCCCCCTTTCAGAAGGCCTGCCTGGGCTGCGATGTTGGGTTTGTCTGTGTTTAAGAAGCGCTTGGCTAACTCTGCTGTCTTTGCCTCAGAGCAAAGGGCCTTTCTGTCTGGTCCATCTGCCTGAGCAACTCTTAAGGAAGACATGCAAATCCCCAGTTAGCAAGTCAGAAACTGCCTTTTGTCTTGCATGCATAAATTTCTCCCAGAGACTTCACGGGGCCAGGGAGTCCTTGGTTGAAGGAAGTGTTTAGAGGCTCAAAATGGACTAGCTCAGCCTTTTAACTGCTCTTGGGACTCCCTACCCACTACCCAGCAGAGTAACCTCTCTAAGTCATCCTCCTGCTTCAGCCCAATACCAGCCTCACTTCTAACCTATCTTAGGACCCAGGCCAGGTCTGAGGCCAGGAAGAAGCCGGCAGGGTTGGGGCATGAGGAACACACAGTCAAGGACACATGGAAATTTGCCAGCAGCTCTTTAGGTGCTAATAAAAACAAAAAATTAACCTAGATTCATTCTCTAATCACTAGATCTTATTAGACCCTGGTTACATAATCTATCTTGGTTTACATTCTCTCTTAACCGTGTGTTTTTTTTTTTTTTTTTTTTTTTTAATTGGTGGCAATAGACCTTGAGAGCCTCATGTTGGACTCATACATCTGGCAGGGGTGGGCAGATTGAACCAATTTGTTGTAAACATAATTCTGGAGAACCAGAGGTCTCTGCACAGACGAGAGGTCGTTATTAACAGTGGTTGCTTTGTGTTGTGGGAATTGCGATTAGGATTGATGGGCATTGCAATAAAGGGCCACTAAATTAGCAGGTGCTACCGCTTGGATAGAATCCCTGGGTTTGGGTTCTCTGGGCTGGTCCCTTAGCATCCACGGGCCTGCCAAAGCTGGCTAGAGAAAGTTGGGAAGGGGAAATCTTACGTTTTTATAGACTAATGGGGGTTGGAGGCAGATTCAGTGCATTGGACTACCCCTGTGCCTCAGTCTCGTAGGTCTTGCTTTCTCTGCTCCCACTGCAGCAAATGGCAGGAAGCCCCAGTCCCCAGACGACACCTGTGGGAAGAAGTCACACGTTAGGCAAGATGAACAACAGGGGGAACAGGATAGGGCTCAGATATGGCCTCAGCCATGTGCATTATAGTCAAAGAAAAGCATCTCTCCTCACAGCACCCCTGATGGCCAGGGACTTATTGGAGCATTTACTCCAGGTGTCAGCCAGGGGCGGGGGCTTTTCTCATGTGCTTTATAGTCTCCCAGCTGGCTTAGGAAGCACAGCAGCTGGTCTTGGTCTCCCATGTTATCTTTAGTGGCTAATTTAGTCATTGTATCACCTAAATATCTATTCAGTTTCTCTCTTTTTTTCTTTGGTGCAGATAGAACACAGCTCTTTGCACACTGTCAATGTCTTTTTTGCAATACTAGTCTTCCTTCTACACTGGTTCTTGTTCATTTAGTTTGGAATTGGTGTTTCATTTGATCACTGCTCACAGTTTGTCTGGCTTTTTGGGCCAGACATTATTTTTTTTTTTTTTTCTACCTGGGGAAAAAAACCTGTCACATATTTAGAAAGCAATTTCCTCAGATTCGGGAGCCAAACTAATTTTTGTGGTTCAGAAACTAAATGAAATTTTTTTTTTTGCTTTGCAAGTTTCTAATATTCTTTTGGAAGAAATAGATGAATAACTGTGTGCATATGTCTGTCTGAAAGAAGGACTGAGCCATGTAGGTTCATGAACTTTCATTTATTCCTCTCCAGTGGCCTCTAAATGAGAGAGAGCGAGAATCACACACGCTTACGGCCTGTTTGCTAACTGATGTGCTCTTCAGGATGACATATATGTTGGACATGTTTGAATTCCTGATTTGTAGATCTCAAATCATTTGAAACAAGGAGTGATAAAGACCGGCCTTTAGTCCAAAGCGTCATTGTGAATTCTTCAAGGATAATTGGGTTGTCTCAACTGAGTGGAGTCCTTACTATTAATTTTCTTTGCTTTATTTTTTTGAGGCGTCAAAAAACTTGTTTTGCTTAATATATTAGCATTCATTTCTAGGCTTTGAAAACTAATCCTACTTTGAAAGGAGAGTTTTAAATTTGAAATATGAGGCCTGTATAGCAGTGCCTTGAAATCATTAACTGTCCCTTCAATATTAATTGCAGGTATATCCATCATGAGGAACTTGTTTGTCATTAACGTGAGGGGGATGCAAAAGCAGAGGCTCCTGGAACCCCTCCAGGGATAATGTTGTCACTCAAAACTTTGTTCTGGAATCGATCTGACCTCTGAAATGGGCTGTACCTATTGATAAAATGACAGTTGGTAGTTTTAGCAAAGCTGACTAGTGGCAGTTTTAGCAAATGGAATAGGAGTCATGAATCTGCCACGGCAGCTTCCGCCCTGAGCAAAGTTTTTGTGGATGAGGCTGATGAGCCAGAGGGGTCAAAGGGCAGGGCACCTTGAAATTGACATTTAATTCTGTTTCAGCCCAGGAGGTGACTTATTAGCAATGCAGCCCAGCGGCCCTGGGCTTGGCCTGCTTAGGAAAGATGGGGTTTATATTTGTTCGGGTCTCTGGTGAAAGGAACATTAATCTGTGTATATATTATGTGGGTTTAAAAGTTATAACTAGGGGCACCTGGCTAGCTCAGTCGGAAGAGCATACAACTCTTGATCTTGGGATTGTGAGTTCAAGCCGCATGTGGGATGTAAAGATCACTAAAAAATAAAAACTTAAAAATTGTAACCATTCCCCCTGTCCCACCAAAAGCCTCCATGGGCTTGTCTTCTTATATGTTTATTGACTTGCATATTATTGATTCCCTATTGGGGCCAGTGACTTTTTTGTTCTTATTCAGCAATTTTGCCTGTTAAATTCTAATCTGGGTTTAAGACGTTTTCCAATAAAGACAAAGCTTGAGGATCATCTAGTTGGAAGGGAAGCTAGATCCATAGAAGGCCCTTGGGGTACATCCACGAGAAGGCCTTAGCCTGTCCGGAGGAGCAATATTCTCACTCTGCAGACCTTTCTGGTTATGGCAGAAGGGGCCAGAAGTGAGTAAAATAAAACTGAGTTTTTATTTTTGACCTAAACTGTCCTGGTTTCTTAAAGAGTGCCATCTTCCTGGTACAGAGGGAGGAAGAAGGTAGGTCAGCGCTGAGTCCTCATTCCTGAGAACAAAGAGCCCTGACCCCACAGAGGGTAGAATTTCCCTGCCTCCAATTCCCAGATTGTCCCTTTGCCAGGCCAGAGAATTTTCTATGGCAGTGCAGTACAGGTATAGGGATATCCGATTCACTTTACTCTTCAATAAATTCAATTTAACAAACACTTATTGAGCGCTGGCTCTGTAAAATTACCATGGAAACCCAAGTGGAGTCTTTAAAATCCTCTGGGGGAATCGTTCAGTTCCCACATCCATCCATTCTTCAGCGAGCGGCAAGGGTGCATCCTGGGCCAACCTGTGCCAAGTTGTATGCTTGCATTCAGTCCAAACAGCAGAAAAGGGGAGACAGATGGAGGAAAATGTGTAAAGCCGATAATATGGCTTTTTGTCCCTGGTGGTGTAACGTTGGGCTCCCAGGGAAGAGGGGTGAAGAGCCAGGGCTTTGATTTCTGTTGGAGCGAAGAGCTAGGTTCAGTTACAGCTGCCTCTGCTCGATAGTGTCACCGCCCACACACTCTGCATCAGGCCAGGACCTACAAAGGCATGTCTGTCTTGGTGCCTGGTGACAGCCTCATCTGTGGGCCCTGCAGCACAGCGGGGGCCATAGGCTTTGGAAGATCAAAGCCTCAATTATGTGAGGCACTTGTCACATAGCGAGAGCAGGGCTTGTCTCTGACATTGGGCTAGAAACCACAGAAACGAGATCCTGACAGGGCTTTTAGAGAAGCCAGAAGACATCATGCCACTTATTTCCAAGAAAACAGTGGTTCCAACTGTGCTTAGAAAAGTTTCAACTTAGGAAAGGGCAAGATGGAGTTTGACATTTAAGATCATTGTAATGATTATGAATCTTTGCATTGCAAGTGATTAAAAAAAAAAAAAGGAAGGAAAGAAGAAAAAAAGGAAAAGAAAAAAAGAAAAAAAAACTCGCTTAAATTGGGGAGAAAAGCTGCTGGTTCAGTTAATAAGAAAAGTCTGGATGTGACTTCAGGTAAGGATTGATCCAGGAACTCAGTAATGTCAAGGACACAGCTTCTTTCCATTTCTCTGCACTTCTTTGGGGGTAGCTTCCTAGATGGGCCCCAGCTGGTTGCCATAGATCCTGGGGCTCCCTTACCCGCGGAGCAGGAAGTAGAAACACCCTTGCATCAACTTTTCTGGCAATCCCTGAGATTCACCCTGATTGGGCTGGCTTGGCTCACGTGACCACTCTTGAACCAATCACTCTTGGACAGTGGGAGCTCACAAGACCTACCTTTGGGATACAGAGCTGGCTTTTAGGAGACCCAGATGGAAATGATGAACTTTTGAGGGGAGCAAATTCAGGAAGGCAAACAATATTTACCACAATTTCACAAAGGATATTACTTAAATTTACTCCTGCCTTTGCCTGCTAGTATCTGTTTAAAGATAATTACAAATTACTCTGATTCATAAATGTCAGCAGCCACTGTTTATTTGGGAATTCACTATTAGGTGTAATAGAATTTAATTTGCTGAGCGCTTCCCATGAATTGCATTGTTTAATCCTTATACAGACCCCTGAGATTGTGATCATGCATTATCCTCAATCCCTTCATACAGGTGGGGAAACCAAGGTACAGACGAGTGAAGTGACTTTCCCAAGGTCACAAAGGCAGTAAATTGTAGAGATAGCATTTGAACTCATGTCTGAGACTCCGATGTTCATGCATTTGAAGGCAGGATGCCAGAAGTGCTACCTTATAAATATTGCAGGGTAAGGATTTCCTATCAACAGAAGGTTTGAGTCTTTTTCTAGACCCTCTGCCCTTTCTAGGGAAGTGTTCTCCAGATTGCTGCTTTCTGGGGCTGTTCTTGCCACTGACCTGCCCTGAAACCTTGGGTCTCTGCCTTCGTCTGAGCCTGGGCCACCTCACTAGTGAAAATGAGAGTTTGTTTCTCGGCCATTTCTAACTCAGCCAGGGCTCTCTGAGTCTGAGCTGCACTTGGATTTTCTTTTGCTTTTGGGTGGCAGGAAGGATTCTCCCCCCGTCCCCAGTATATTTCTTGGGAGAGAAGAATTCTTTAAAAGGCTCTTGTTTTTCTTCTAAATAAAAGGAATATTCAAATGTTTTCTTTGCTAGTCTCATAGAATCTAAAAGCAGCAAACAAATCATACCCCCAGGTGCATCATGGGTCAGCCTGTGGACTTTCATCGCTGCTCCTGGTGCACTCCTGTTGCCACTTAGGCAGCTCTCTGCCTAGATACCCTTGTCTCCTACCCTGGTGTGTACTGTGTTCCTCCAGGGAGACTGCAGGGCCTACACGGATCTCTAATTCATAGGGTCCCAATGGAAGAGCCATGAGTCCCCAGAGGAGGAAACAATTTCCAGGAGCTCATTGAGCTTTTCAACTGGTTTTTGCCTTCAAAATGTCCTTTCCATGCCTCTGTCTCCTTAGGGCCACCCCTTTGAGGGCTGAGGGACTCTCATCATCCAGACATAACATGTGCCCACACAGTGTGGCACTCCTACCACTCCTCTTCGTGCACCGACTTTGTATAAAAGTCTGCTGGATAGCGGTTATATCTGAGATTTCCCTTACCTCCGCTGTGGAGGTATCTTTGTCACCTTGAAAACAACTTTTGTTTCTTTGTATATCATGACCCTTTCCCTTTGGGCTACTGACTCCTCTTGGGCTGGTGACAGTTGTGCTCAACCAGTGTCTGTGAGCCATCAGGCCTTGGGGAGCTGAGGTTTGGGAGCACAAGATGGCACCCCTGATGATGGCTGGGTGTGCAGCCCCACAATGTCTGTGTGCTCATTCCACCCCACAGGGCAGCCTTGCTTATTCCTTGGCATCTTGTGGACCAAGCACTAAGACGAATGACCGTATTTGTGTTCAAATTAATGAGCTGCTTTCTCACCACCTGGACTGCCTGAGATAAGAGAGTGCAGGTGTCCCCAGCACTGATGTGGTGACACCCTCCCTCCCCCATGCAAGAAGGTTATGTAGGCAAAATGTCATGTTCACACTTCCCTTCTGGGTCCAGAGGCAGCATTTCATGGGAGGGTCTGTCATGATGCAGGGCTGTTTGTCCTAGAGAGGTAGGTGATGGTTCCAGGGGACAGAGAGTACCAGAGTCTTCCAAATATGTCAGAAGCCAACTCTGAGTTGAGAAGTGTGGTGCTGAAATTCTTCTTAAAGATGGACCCTTCTAAGCCACATCTTACACCTGCCTTCAGTCACAAGGGCTGACAGAGAGAGGTCATACTGACTTGTGCCATTCTGGGTTTTTAAATTAATTAATTATTTTTAAAGGTTTTATGTATTTGAGAGGGAGAGAACAAAAGAGAGAGAGAGTGAGAGCAAGCAAGAGCACAAGAGCAAGGGGAGGGAGAAGCAGACCCCCCTAAGCAGGGAGCCTGAAGCAGGGCTCAATCCCAGGTCCCCAGGATCATGACCTGACCACAGGCAGATGCTTAGTCAACTGAGCCACACAGGTACCTCCTGGGTTAGCTTTTTAAAGAATGACCCATGGAAAGAGGAATGCTTGAGGCCGCCCAACAGAGCAGGGGGTATGGGTACCTGAGTAGCTTTGTGACAGCCTGAGCATCTCCCAGGGGAGCCAGGGCTCTGTATTTCTCTGGGCTTTCTGACTATTACAGTATATGACATGATATGGTGGTGGCCACTGGTTCCTGTCCTGACTGCCTTTCCTACCAGTGTTCCTGCTCCGTGGCTGCTGTGTGCTGTGACTTCTCTAGGAATTGCCTTCTGCCAAATGGGAGCTACCTTGTCCCAGGAAGTCCCCTCCCTGCTCCTGCTTCCTCCCAGGCCAGTGATTAACAGGCAGAGGGGCACAAAGGGGTATGAAAGGGCAGCCCACTTGCCTCAAGATAAGATCAACTTCGTGGGGGCAATTTGTGCTGCAGAGCCTGCCACCATGTCCGGCTGAGGTCAGACCCCAGCTGCAAGCACTCCTCGCTTGCTCCTTCCTCTACCTTGCCCTCTTCGTAATACTATTTGTTGCATCTAATAAATATTTCTGAGAGTATTTGCTCAGTAGGTCACATTGATCCAAATCCCTGTCTTAGTTCTTGTCTCTAGGGAATCTGACCTAAGGCCTCTGGTCACCACTGACCAGGACTGTGTCATCAGCATAGGATTCATAGTGCACTGTCCTCTATTTATTCCAGTCATGCCAGCCCCTTCTCCTTCTTTGCCTCCTGCAACCATTTCTCTCTTTATCCTTTTTTTGCTGTTTCATATGCCTGCATATACGGGCCTACCCACCCATATACCCATCCATTCACTTTTCTGCCCATCTGTCCATTCATCCAGCCATCTATAGACTGACCTTCAAACTCTCTTGTATGGTGAAAAGATCACAATTCAGGTTCGTTCCAGATGGAGACTGCTTGGGGTATCCTATAGCTCCTAAGCTGGGCTTCTTTCTGTTCCTCTAGAGGATGAGTAGGGCTGGGAAGCTGAAGGGCAGATGCCTTTGCTTCCAGCTAAGGACACCCATCCACAAGGGGCAACTGGCCTTGTGAAGCCAGCATGACTCACCTTTATAGTACATTCTCTACCATTTCATGAGGTTTTTTTCTTTTTTTTTTTTTGTTTTCCCTTTCATAGAGGCTTACCACCTGGCTCTGGGTCCCTGGCAGAAGCAGGATAGGAGTGTTTTTTCACTTATAAATGGTGTAGGAAAAATTGAGGTGAATTATCCGGCTGCTTCGTGAGTGCTTTATTGATTAGAGAGCGCCAATCAAATTAGCTGTCAGAGGAGAATGCAGATGGCACCATGTGGAATGGATTTTCTATATCCCCTAATTGCATTATTTCAATCAGTGGGTGAACATTGCATGGCCTGCGGTGGGATTTGGTGGGGGTGGGAGGTTGGCATGGGGGTGGGAAATGGGGGTGGGTTGACATGCACTGTCTGGGCCAGGCTGAGGATATGGGTTTGAATGTCACACGTATTTTAATATCAAGATTGAGGCATTAACAAAATGGATCTGGATTGCTTTATGGATTAATGCGGGGCAGGGGCAAGACTTCAAGCATGTGCTTACAGGAGAGAGTGCCTCTCTCTTTCTTAGAGATTGGACATGTGTCAATCCCTAGTATAAGCAGATTGAAACAACTCTCTTCTACCTTTTAAAGGTGGTATTGCTCAGGACTTAAGAGCTTATGTTCTGATCCAAATCTCAGTTCTACTCCTTAATGGTTGACTGCCCTTTGGCAGGCTACTTATCCTCTCCAATCCCCAATTTTCTCATTTGGAAGATGGGGCTGATAATTGTACCTTCCTCACACAGCGTTTGTGGGGATCAAAGTGAACATGTATGCAAAGTGTTCAGCATAGCGCCTGGCTCATACTTGCAGCTCTATAGATGTGAGCTCTTCCTCCCAAAAGCCATTTATCTTTCCTTCAGGCACTTGGAAATTTATAAGAGTTCCCAGATTAGATTGTGGAATGGCTGGTTTAATAAACAATAAAGACCTAAATGCATGATGTCTGCTCTTCTCAGGAGTTCTTTTTATCTATTTATTTAATTTATATCCTTTATTTATTAATTATTCTTTGGATTTGGCTCTTCCTCTGAGTGGACAAGATAAACCTGTGAGTTCTCTGAAAGGGCCAGCCTGGTGGAACCTCAAGTCTGTTGGTGGGTGTATAAAAATAATCGATGTTTTGGTGGCCATGATGTGGCCCTCCTGTTGCCCGGCAGTGAGCTCTGAGAGGCACAGCTGCCTCTGTACTGGGATGGTGCTTGTAAGGGCCATTGAACCGTGAACTCCAACACAGTCCCATGACAGCAACTTCTCTTTGCCCTGAGGTTGCTGCACCTCCCAACTGAGGATACCTACAAACTTCTGGGCAGGAGTGAGAAAGAAGAGGGGTGGTAGTAAGATCTATGGGACCCCAGCCTAGGCTCTGGAGCCCCACAACATTGATGTAAAAGCTCCAGCTATCAGTAGCCTTGGGTTTGGAGTGGTGTTGCTGACTGTTATATACCATGCTCGTAACTCTGAGATATCTTTGGCTGTCCATGTTGTGGCCATGTACTCCTGTCATCAAGAATCCTTTCTTCCATCTCCCACTGAGAACCTTATCCATTTTTGGGCAACAGTGTTCCCTCTTCTAGAAAAAAGGAGGGGCAGGTAAGGGATAGCCATAACACGGCACCAGGGCCAAGCTGTCCATTTGGAGAAGCAAGGTAAGTTCTTTCATAGTAACAGCTACTCTCCTCTCCATCACCATGGCCAAGCACATCAGGGTGGTGCAGGCAGAGGAGGGAATCAGGAGTCTTTTCAAGCCCACAAAGCTTCATCCATTGTGATCCATTCTCAGGCATAGAGTCACAGCTGTGGCCTTGGCCAAACTGTCCGGGTCACAGGAGGGGAGAAGAAAAGCTCAGACCTCATCCATATCCCATGTCCTTCACTGGTGGAGTCCCAGGTCTGCAATGTGAAACGTCCTTTGCCTTATAAGAAAACCCACAAACAAGCAGACCCCAGTAAGTTCACAGTTCATAGACTAAACTCTTTAGAGAGAAAACTCCAGGCAAATCTAATTAGGAAGCCTGTAATCCAATAAGTCTCTGTGCTCTGGGACTGTGTATCAGAGAGAGAGAGAGAGAGAGAGAGAGAGAGAGAGAAGAGGGAAAGGGAGAGGGAGCCACCAGAGGCGGAAGTCCAGGGGCTCTTTCCATTTGGCTTGGTGGGAGCCCTGGGTGAGGCAGCCTGGTTGGGATGTTGATGGAATGCTTTTAGTCGGTGAACCATAGGCGGGATGAGCACATCCTAGAGCCTTCTGGTTACTCTGAGCCCCGAGAAATGTAGACACTGCCTAAGAATGCCACAAGGATATCCTCAGCACCTCCTTTCCAAGGACAGTGCAACCTCCACATACATTATAGGCATATTTCCAGTGTGAGGCTGCTGACTTCTCCCAGAATCTGTGTGTCCCCTTGCTGGATCCCTAACTTCATCCAAAGTCTGGGAGCCACACCACAGGGTGGACACCAGCAAGGTGCAGGTGCAGTTGAGAGATTGCTTGGCAAAAGCAGGAGTACTGAGAGCTTCAGCTCTACTTCCTGAGCTTGTTCCCTGTCTGTTCCCTCCTTTCCCTCTCCTCCAGTTTCCCTAGCTCACACACAAGTGGCATCTCTTGTGGACTATGATGCTGTGGCCCACTCACTGTACATCCAGGTGGATGATGACAGTGTTACAAGTAATATGACTGACAACTGAAGCACTGAGGTTTCAAAATGACTTTTTTCTCCACTAGCAGATTCAAGATTGTTGCTTTATTTCTTTAAGACTTTATTTATTCATGAGAGACACACGGAAAGAGGCAGAGACATAGGCAGAGGGAGAAGCAGGCTTCCTGCAGGGAGCCAGATGTGGGACTCCATCCTGGGACTCCAGGATCACAACCTGAGCCAAAGGCAGACGCTCAACCACTGAGGCACCCAGGCATCCCAAGGTTGTTGCTTTAAATCTCACTTCCCTTCTGCTGTAATTTTGGTAGAAGACAGAAGCACCGTTACAGAAAGACTTTGCAGAGTTGCATGTGACTGGTCATTTCTCTTACCTAGGTCCGAACCTGTGGTCCAGAAATGCCTACAGAAGTGGGTCAGTCATACAAACAATTAAGCTGGAATTAATCACTGGTGTTCTAGTCTTAAAATAAGGGGTCTAGAGGTCTTCTTGACTTCAGTCTTACCTCTTCCATTTCATCCTCCATACTGTGGACAGAAAGATTTTTTCCAGAAGGCAACTGACTGTGTCCTCAATGATTTCCTTTTCCCAAAGGACAAAGCTCACACTCCCTGGAAGCCTCCTTGACATGGCTGGCAAGATCTTGCCTGAGGGATCCTACTCCTGCCACCTCCAGGCACAGTCCAGGACTATCCCCCTGGCCCCTGAAATGTTAAGGTCAAGGGCGGTAGAGTCTGGATCACAAGTGATTCTACCCACGGGCTGTCTTTCTCTACATTTCTAGCACCAGGGACCAACATCCTATCTCACAGAGTCTGGAAATTGGTGGTGGAGAAATGAATGCTAGCTTTGGTGATTGTGTCATGATTTAGCTTTATTTTCTCTTTCCCTCTTTCAGTTGAGCTGGAGTGCTAGGGTAAGTCTTCATGAAATACTGCTCTCATGCTTAGAACCTTACAAAATGAGGGGTTGTAAAAATTAAGTGCACTCCATTATGAAGATATGGGATCCTTCCTCAGCTTGCAGTGGCCTTGGTTTGCTTGTGACAAAATAGACCTATGCTGGCAGGTTGGCAAATACACTTTTCTGTTGCTGTAGTTGCAAAGAAATATTTCAGACCCTGACTCAGAGGCAGGAAAGGAGCAGCAGAGATTAAAAATGGCAAAAGTTATTTGGGGACGGGTATGTGTTTTGGCAAAGGAAAAGACAAAGAAATAATAAAAATAACAAAATAAGCATGGAATATGCTATGGCCTTTTTAAACTCATGTTGATTATAGGGGGGAGTCAGGGGGAGGTGCTTCTGGAGCTTTGCCAGGGGACTTACTTCTGATGGATGCTGGTAAAGAGGGACTCTTTGGATCCTATTAGGGCTGTCAGTGGGAGAGGGAGTTCCCGAGGAGCACTTCTTGATAAGACTGACTTCTGACAGCCCTGCAGGGTCCCTGACCTCTTTGTGGTTCTGTGCCACACCCTCTGGACACATGAGGTCCATCACACTCTCTGGCTGGTTTACCTAGGATGGCAATGAGCATACACATAAGACACGATGGAATCCAGAGGGAAAAGATGACAGACATGGAGGGCAGAGGGTGAGGTCTGACACATGGTTAACTGGGGCTCTTGGAGAAGAGAGCACAGAGAAGGTGAAATAGAAGATATAAAGATATTATAGAAGAAAACATTGAGCTGATAGAAGACATGTCTGCAAATTGAAAGGGCGCACATGCTCCAGGCAACCTAAGTGAAATGAGTGCTACATCTAACTATATAGCCTGGTAGCATTCAAAAGCAAATTTGTATTATGAAAAATTTTCAAGTATACACAGAAATGGAGAGTTAATATAATAAATTGCCCTCAGGTACCTACCACCCAGATTTTGACAATCATGAAACTTTTGTTCTGTTTGCTTCATTTATTCCCTTTTATTTATTTTTTAAAATATATATCTGAAAGAGAGAGAGGGCACATGAGTGGGGGAAGGGGCCGAAGGAGAGGGAGAAGCAGACTTCCCAATGAGTGTGGAGCCTGACATGGGGCTTGATCCCACAACCCTGAGATCATAAACCTGAGCCTAAGTCAGATGCTTATCTGAGCACCCCCATTTATCCCCTTTTAAAATATTGTTCTTCTTTCTTCTTTCTTTTTGTTTCCTCTCTTAATTTTTGCTGAAGTATTTTATTTGTTTAACCTGAGGTATAGTTGACATATAACATCATATCTGTTTCATAGTGATTTGATATTTGTGTATATTGCAAAGTGCTCACCCTAACAAGTATAATTAACATCTGCCATACAAAGTTGCAAATTGTTTTCTTTGTGATGAGAACTTTTAAGATTTACTCTTTCAGCAACTTTCAAATATGCAGTACATTGTTGAAGCATTCTAAAGCAAATCTCAGACATCACCTCATCCTCTCTACATATTTGGTATACATCTCTAAAAACACAGATATTTTCTCATACAGCTACAATGAGGTGATCATACCTACTAAAATTAACAATAATCTTTGGCATTGTCTCATACCTACCCATAATCAAATGTCCCTGAATGTTTATAAAAATGTCTTTACAGTTGATTTTTCCTCATTATAATCCAAAAACCAAGTTTGTATGTCATCTTTATTTGCTACGGTTTTTTTAAGCTGTGTCCTCAAATTTTTTCACACCCCTTTTTTCAAAAGATGAAAGATGGACACTAATTCCCCTTGCCTTGAATGTGGGCTGAATTTAGTGGTTTTCTTTTAACAAGGAATGTGGTAGAAGTAATGATATCTGATTTCCAAGGCTGGGCCATCAAGATAGTGGATCTTCCATCCTGTTCTCCCTTGGAGAGTTCACTGTGAGGAAGCCAGGTATCATGTCCATGAGGACCCTCAGTAGCCTGTAGAAAGTTCATGTGGGGATTCAATGACACCTCCTGCCAACATTGACTGTACACTCACTGGCCATGTGAGGGAGAAGACTCAGAGGTACGTCCTCACTTCCAGCCAGACCTTCAGGGGAGTCTACAGCCCCAGCTCCTGTCCTAACTGCAGCCTCATGAGAGACTCTGAACTCCCACCATCTACCCAGTTCACTTCCCAGTTCCTGATCCATAGAAACTTTGAAATAACAAATGTTTATCATTGTTTAAGTCACTCAATTTTGGAATAATTTATTATGCAGTGATATTTAACAAGAGTTGCTATGTTTAAAAGTCTGTTTTAGGGGTGCCTACGTGGTTCAGTTGTTTGAATGTCTGACTCTTGATTTTGGCTCAGGTCATGATATCAAGGTTGTGTGATTGAGCCCCTCATCAGGCTCTGTGCTCAGCAAGGAGTCTGCTTGGGATTCTCTCTTCCTCTCCCTCTGCCCCTCCACCCCCTTCATACACAAAATTGAATAAATAAAATCTTTTAAAAAAGGTTTATTTTAAAAAGTAAAAAAAAAGGTTTATTTTAACCTAGAGCATGCTGCCTTTTTAAATATATTTTTTTCATGGTATAGAAGCGGATTCAGTTGTTTTACAGAATGTCCTACCATCTGGATTTATCTGTTAACTTTATCATTTAACTTGTTCTTCTGTTCTCTGTACTTATTGCAAATGGAAATTAGATCTAGCACCTTCATTTTGGTTTACTATTCTTGGCAAGAATATTTCATAGGTGGTGGTTTGTGCATGAAATGCTGAGTGTCAGGAAGTACCCTGGTCTGGGTGTATCACACTTAGTGACATTAAGACTGACCGTGGGTTCAGAGGGTCTGGCAACATTTTTTAACTTCAAGAACAAAAGGGAAAAGTCCTATGTGTAAGCTTGTAGTTAGGAAAACTGGGTTTGTAATCCTGGGATGTAGCTGGAATTTAAGAATTTTATAACCAAGCAAGTTGGTTTTTATGTGTGAGTCTAGACTACAGATGAATGAATGCAAAAGTTCAGAAATACATACCAACCACGGAGGCCTCCTGGGGGAAAATCCTCAGGCCATCCTGAGGATGTATGTCATTTATTCCTGCATTTATTTGTTAACCCAACTAATATTTGAGAATATGTGCCTACATAGGGGCTAGAACTTGAACTGTGCAAGTTAAGGATGTGAGGATGGAGAAGCCATGAGTGGGATGAGGGCCACGTGGTGAGGCTGAACCAGGGGCCATGGTGAGATGCCCACACAATCACCATCACTGTGCTATGGTTCCCAGCCAGCTCAGATGGCCCCCTCCTGCAGGGATATGTGATTGTGAGTGGGGCTGGAGAGCTAGAGAGCCCCTGAGCTGTGGTCAGTACTGCCTGAGGGTCTGGGAATTTAGAAAAGGAAAAAGCATCACTGGGGCACCTGGATGGCTCAGTCAGTTAAGCATCTGCCTTCAGCTCAGGTCATGATCCCGGGGTCCTGGGATGGAGCCCTATTGTGGGCTCCCTGCTCAGCAAGGAGTCTGCTTCTCCCTCTCCCTCAGCTGCTCCCCTCTGCTTGCGCGCGCTCTCTCTCTCTCATTCTGTGTCAAATAAATCTTCAAAAAAATTAAAAACTGAAAAAAAAAAAAAAAAGCCTTACTGTGGAAAAGCATGGGCTGCAGAGCTGAGCAGGAGCAGCAGATGAGGAGCTGATCCCAGGTAGGCAGGAAGGGGGAGCCCAGGAGGAAGGCTGTGCAAAGACAAGCTCACTATGCTCATGTGCAGTCTCTGCTGAGGTGGGAGATGGAGCCTGTTGATAGCTGATGGGTGGGCCTTCTAGAAGCTTCTAGCCCTGTGGCTGGGCTAGGGATGTGAAAGGGCATTAAAAAGCTATGGAGCATACATAAACCACATCTTTATCCATTCATCTTTTGATGGACACCAAGGCTCCTTCCACAGTTTGGCAATTGTGGACATTGCTGCCATATAATGGAATATTACTCAGCCATTAGAAACGACAAATACCCACCATTTGCTTCGACGTGGATGGAACTGGAGGGTATTATGCTGAGTGAAATAAGTCAATCGGAGAAGGACAAACATTATATGGTCTCATTCATTTGGGGAATATAAAAAATAGTGAAAGGGAATAAAGGGGAAAGGAGAAAAATAAGTGGGAAATATCAGAAAGGGAGACAGAACATGAAAGACTCCTAACTCTGGGAAACAAACTAGGGGTGGTGGAAGGGGAGGAGGGCGGGGGGTGGGGGTGACTGGGTGACAGGCACTGAGGGGGGCACTTGATGGGATGAGCACTGGGTGTTTTTCTGTATGTTGACAAATTGAACACCAATAAAAAATAAATTCATTAAAAAAAAACAGCTATGGAGCAGACAGGCTGCAGAGATGTGCAGGTAGCAGTAGAGATGGCACCCCCAAGTCCCCTGTATCTGCCTCCTGTCTCTTCTGCCCGGAGCTCTAGGGCTTCGCTGTCACTGGAGTTCAAGGCCTTACAGGACCATCTGATACTTGCTCACAAGGTCGCAGGTCACAGGCACAGGTTGCAGCCTTTCCCACAAGTGTGCCCTCCCTCTTAAATTAGTAAACAGGCATGGGGCGGGGGTGGTGGTGGCTAGTGGCAGGGAGAGTCACAGACTGCCTGTCACAAATTTCCTGCTCCTCTCACAACTGGCTCTGCATTGACCCTGGGGGGTTCAGATGCCCTGTGGGGAGCATATGGTTGGTTGTGCATGAATCCCTCAGTGCCCCAGCGGCAACTGAAAGGAGCTTATCAGATGATACCAGAGCGAGGCCCATCCTGCCCTCTGGGAAGGGGCCTGGAAAAGCTTTAGAGAAGCCAGAATCATAGAATGAGGGGGAAGAAGGGGCACCAACCTTAGAGGTAATTAGCGGGTGCCTTATTTCTCTGAGGGTAAATCTCTGAATGGATGTAAAGGAAGTTACTAGGACCCTCGTAGGTGGACTATTTCTGCTTTCTCTCTGGTTGAGCTGCTTCTGCTGCTGCCTTTTTTTTTTTTTTTAAGATTTTATTTATTTATTCATGAGAGACACAGAGAGAGAAGCAGAGACACAGGCAGAGGGAGAAGCAGGCTCCACACAGGGAGCCCGATGCGGGACTCGATCCCAGGTCTCCAGGATCACACCTCGGGCTGACGGTGGCGCTAAACAGCTAAGCCACCGGGACTGCCCTTCTTCTTTTTTTAATTTAAATTCAGTTTGCCAACATATAGTATAACACCCCGTGCTTGTCACATCCTGTGCCCTCCTCAGTGCCCGTCACCCAGTTACCCCAACCCCCACCCACCTCCCCTTCTGTAACCCTTTGTTTGTTTCCCAGAGTCAAGAGTCTCTCATGGTTTGTCTTCCTCTCTAATTTTTCCCCTCTCAGTTTCCTTTCCTTCTCCTATGGCCCCTTTCACTATTTCTTAAATTCCATGTATGAATGAAACCATATGGTAATTGTATTTCTCCGACTGTCTCATTTCACTCAGCACAATACCCTCCAGTTCCATCCATGTTGATGTTTCTGATGGCTGAATAGTATTCCATTGCATATGTACACCACATCTTGCCAGTGAGGATGCGGAGAAATGGGAACCCTCTTGTACTGTTGGTGGGAATGCAAGCTGGAGCCACTCTGGAAAACGGTGTGGAGGTTCCTCAAGAAGTTAGAGCTACCCTATGACCCAGCAATTGCACTAGTGGGGATTTACCCCAAAGATTCAGATGTAGTGAAACGCCGGGACACTTGCACCCCAATGTTCATAGCAGCAGTGCTCACAATAGCCAAACTATGAAGGAGCCGAGATGTCCTTCAACAGATGAATGGGTGAACTTCTTCATGCACCAACGGGCAATGCTCTGTAACTCCATAAACACCCTACTGCCCCTAGCATTCCTCTTGTCCTGCCTTATCTCAGTTCCTTTTTTCTTTATTGCTCCTTTCAGGAGACAAGTGTAAAAATAACTGACCCCATAACTCCCTTTGCTTGGCCTCTCACCCTAACCAAACTCCAAATCCCCAGTCTGTTGGTGGTTTTCATTTTTTCCCCCTGCATATGTGTAAATTCTCAGCCTATCAGCTCTCTGAGAAACTTCCCTTCCACCTTCTAGATGCCATGCAAAATGACATTAGACCGGGTATCAGAGTGTTTATGTTTACTATGTGGCCTAGGGGTGTCTCTTGACCTCTCTGGTTTCTTGTGATGTTCTCAATTTCAGCCTGCCCTCTCTCCTGTGCCCTGTGCCCCAGTGCTGATTGTAACAATGCTTTGAATCTTCTCTGGAGTGTGGATGACTTGCTTTGTGACATGACTGCTTTCAGGCCTTGGCTCACCCAGTCCAGCCCAACCCAACCCAGCCTGAAATGTGAACGGGCTACTGTTGGAGGACCACGGACACAGACCACTTGACCTCAACTTCCCTGAGGAGAACTTCCCGTGTGAGCCCCTGCATCAGGCAAGGAACGCTACATTGTGCTGTTGTGTGCTATTTCTCCAAACCTTCTCTCTGCTGCTTATGTTGAGGGAAAGTATGGTCAGCTCTTTGCCCTCCTCTCACACAAACTGCCAGGGGGTTTTCAAGGCAAATTAGGGGGTGAGCAGCCCCTGGCATGAACATGTCCTGCCCAGGCCCAGCATCTGCACACCCACTGCGGGGGTCCAGTTCCCGTCTCTCTTCTCTGGGCACTTCCAAGGAATTAAGCCTCTCTTTCTTGGTTGTATTTCCCACCTTTGTTTATTTGTTTCATTTTCTGCTTTTTTAAGTTCTACTCTGTTCTCTAATTGTTCCAGAAGCCAGACAGATGGGCTGATTTCTTTAGCCAAAATGAAATTTAAAAATCATCCAAAGTAAATGGGAGGCTCAGATGTTTTAGCTAACTTGCACGCCTCTTCTCAATGGCTAGTTTGCCATCACAAGGACTTCTTGTTTTAATAAGCCATCTGGGCCCGGCCATACCTCCCTCCAGAAGGCGTCTAGCAGCTTTGCTGGACTTGGCAAAGGACACTGTTGGCCAGAGATGACCAGCTGGAATGTGAGTTCTCCAACTTGTGTAGAATTGGGGGTGATTCAGTCTGAGTAAGGCATGCCAGATCATTCTGTCCCATGTCACATGTCGATTGTGTGACAGTGGGACCTGCAGCCTTGGAGAACAATGCAGCTGGTAGGATGACACAGCTGGTAGGAAAAACTAGATCTCCCAGCTTCTGGTTTAGCTCCCTTTCTTTCACATCATGGAGCCTGTCACAGAGAAGTGGCTTAATACAATCTTGTTGGAAGACAGCTTGACTCCAGAAACCAAAATCTAAATTAAAAAAAAAAAAAGAATAAATGAATGAATGATTCTCATCAAGAGGAATATTAGAAGTATTGGTGAGGAGAATAGGGTTGAGAGATGTCTCCTACTCTCTATTTTGGAACTTTCCAACTGTTGCCTTAGAAATAAGACCTAGATAAAGTTATATCTTAATAAATAGCTGTTCTTCAGTTGTATGCCCCAAGGCCTCAGCTCATATAAAGGAGAATCAAGTCCTAAAAGAGACTGCTTCCTTCAGGCTAACCTTATACAAACTTCCTCAGGTTTGTCCTATAAAAGTCAATTTCCTAGGTTCTAAGTGGACAAGGGGTCTAGCAGATGACTAGATGGTCAGTTGCTCTAGTAGAGGCTCTTGGAGGCTATGGAACTGTTCTAATCATCAGAAGGTTGTCAAGCAAGCCCAGAATGAGAGCCAGGAGTGTTGGGTGTTCTTAGGGATGTTACTACTGAGTTCATGCCTTTGCTCCTGAGATCCCTCCAAATAGCCAGGGCCAGGTCTTATTGGAATCTGACATCCATCCCTTTGGATTAGGCAAAGGGGTAATATAGCGAACAACAGGATTCTCTCTCTAGTTCTTTGGTTTGTGGATCATATAATCTTGAAACGTTCTTTCTTTTTCTTATTCCCTTCTTCCATGACGTAGTAAGGTGTGTTGGTGGTGGGTATGTTGACCATTTAGTCTGTAGGTCATAGAATATTGAGGTAGGAAGGATGAATGTTACCCAGAACATTCTCTAGGGCTTGAAGTTGGATGCAGTGACTAGATTGAGTCTGGGCTATTTCCTATTGAGAGGGATGTGGTGGTAGCAGCATGTTAGATGGGGGGTGAGGGGGAGATTTTTTTGAGCATATGGAGGGAAACCTCCACAGTTAACACTTACTGGTCATTTAGTAGGTGCCATGCACTGGGTGAAAGGTTCACAGCATTAGTAATTTAATCCTCCCAGTGAACCTTAATTAGGGATATTATCCCTGTTTTATGAATGAGGAAATAACCATAGAAAGTTTAAATATCTCTTCCAGTGTCATGTGTTGGCCAAGCCAGGATTCAAACTCTGACAGTCTAGCTCCAAAGCCCAGTAGTATATGGCTGTCTGGACAGGTGTGTGTGTGTGTGTGTGTGTGTGTGTGTGTGTGTGTGTGTATACACATGTTCATGAATCTACATATGTAGGTATGCATGTGCCGCCTGGCAGCTCAGAGGTGGTAGTGATGGGTGTTTTTTATTTCAGCCATGTGGCATCTCCTTTTCTCGCTTGGTAAGCAGCCCTCTTGTCTTTGGGGGACCTTCTTCTACGTGACTTCAGGGCTTGTTGCTCAGAGTCCTGGGCGCCATGGCACATTGGGCCTCTCAGACCTCTCCTCTGGATGTTGAATCTGGAATAGAGTTGTCCTTGCACTGTGCCCTGAGGAGGTGGCCTGGAAGCTCCTGCCCCTCTCTCCTCCCAGGGCAGGTCCTGGGCCCATTGGATTCCTGTCCTTCCCAGGATTTTGGATTCTCTGAGTTTCCCTTTATTGGTCTGATCAACTCCTCTTTCTTTCTTACTTCCCCTTTTTCCTCTTTCCTTGTCTTTTCTTTTCTTTCCCTCTTGCTTTCTCCCTTCCTTCCTTGCTTGCTTCCTTCTGATATAAATTGCTTAGGGCTGAAGAACCTTCTCTGATAGTTTACCCACTTCTCTGGTTTCTCCCCTCTCCCATGGTTCCATCTGGTCTCAGCCCATTTTGTCTCTGGCACTTTAGATCATGTTGCAACTCCTAAGAGGAAAATTATCTCCTTGAGGGCAGTTGTGTGTCTTGTCAGCTGCTTCCAGTTCCCTTTCACAAAGGAGTTTGCCTTCAGGGACCCTTTTCTGTGACCTCTTTTCAATCCTACCTCTCACTGTCTGGAGGTGTCTTGCTTCTAGGGGAACAGAAGGTGCTGCTTCCAATGATAAAGTTGGGGGCGCTTACTTACTCTAGCGCCAAGTCATACAGTAGATGGGTCTCTTCTGGGAAGGTTTCCCAACTGAAGGGATGGAGATTCCCAGGCATGCAAGATGTACAGGCTCTAATGGGACACCCCGGGGGCTCTGCACCTGCATCTGGGAGAATTTTGCTTCCATGGGCTCTCATCCTGAGATCTTTGAGCAGGGAGGGCCATTTGGCTATGCAACAGCTGTTTAGAACACTCATGATCTGCTAAGTGCTAGTGAGGAGTCCTCCACTTATCCACTCTTTCAACTCACAGGGCTGCTGCCAGGCTTGGAACAGTACCAATATGTTGAGTGAATGGTGCCGCTCCCTTCACCAGGCCGGAAAGCCATTTCCTGTGCATGCAGGCTCTCTCCACCACCCAGGTTCAGGCTGGGGACAGAACTGCCTAGTTCTGTGGCACCTGCTACCCTCCCCTTGGCCCTCTTTACCTCCCCACTCTTTCTTTATTTGCCCCTCATTGGACTCTGCACTCAGTGGGGCGTCTACTTGGGATTCTCTCTTCCTCTGCTCCTCCCATGCTCATTCTTTCTTTCTTTCTCTCTCTCTCTCAAATCAATCAGTCAATCAATCAATCTTAAAAAAGAAAAAAGGATAAGGAGACTTCTCTGGACCTGAGAGTACCTGCCCCAACCTCTAGATTCCCCTGATGCTGACCTGGAGTTCTCTGACCACTTCTCCAGCCTCTGTCGGTTCCTAACCTCCTCACTGTCTCATGGTGCTGTGCTCCAGGGGTTTATTTCAGCAGGATGAAACAGGATGGCCTCTGATTTGTCCTGAGACTGCCCTTTCAAAACTAGTGTGAGGGGGCAGCCCAGGTGGCTCAGTGGTTTAGTGCTGCCTTCAGCTCAGGGCCTGACCCTAGAGACCCAGGATTGAGTTCCACGTTGGGCTCCTGCATGGAGCCTGCTTCTCCCTCTGCCTGTGTCTCTGCCTCTCTCTCTCTCTGTCTCTCATGAATAAATAAATAAAATCTTAAAAAAAAAAACAAAAACTAGTGTGGAATGGGGGATTTGGAGAAGAAGTTATGTCCTGCTTTGCAATTTTCTTCCTGGCCTCAAAAGCTGAGATGTTGGCTGGTTTTCACCTCTTGGGCCCAGAGAAGGCCTCTGTATCCGTTGTTTTTTTTTTTTTTTTTTTTTTTTTTAAAGATTGATTGATTGATTTGAGAGAGAAAGAAAGAATGAGCGTGGGAGGGGCAGAGGGAGAGAGAATCCCAAACAGACGCCCCACTGAGTGCAGAGCCCAATGCGGGGCTCAATCTCACAACTCTGAGATCATAACCTGAGCTAAAAGCAAGAGTCAGCTGCTTAACTAACTAAGCCACCTAGGGGCCCCACGAGGCCTCCTTGTTCTACCTCTACCTTGTGGGGCAGCCTCCCCTGGTCCATGGGCTCTTGAAGAGAGCATCCACCAGACTGTGCCTCCATAGCTAGCCTTACCCCCCCAGCCGTTGGTGACTGCTGCCCAGCTCCATCTGGCAGGGAGCCCAGTGAGATGTGCATGACTTTCTTGTACCAACGATGGGGACACCTGTACCGTGTAGGTCCAGCCTCAGCAAGAGGACCGCTTCAGGCATGGAAGCAGCGGTCCTGGTGGCTTTTGTTAAGTTGAAACTAATGTTCTGATCTGTCTGCTACACTTCTCAGCCCCCTAGGGGGATAGCCATTTCTATTTCAGCTTCCATGAGGATTGAACCTAAACTCTTTATAGTCATTAAAATGCCTTTTGCCAAGTTTGCTGCCTGTTGGAGCTCTTCAGTTTCATTTTCTGTTCTTCTGAAAGCTGATGGGTCTCTGGGTCCCTGTGTCTTCTCTTTGTCTGGCGTATAGTTAGTTCTGGATGTAGGATGTGGTTTGTGTAACGTGAAACCATGATTGAGGATAAAGTGATGGTTGCCCACTTGCCATCCGGTTTTCGAAGGTATAGTTAACACACTGACATGCCACCAGCTCCCATGCGTGGCTCGGTAATAATTCCCACATTAACATAGGAGGCTCCAGACTTTGAAAAAAAAAATGAAACCACCTTTTATATGAAACAGTGCTTTATCTTGCATGTGAAATGGTGATATGCCTTTCTTAATTTCATTCTCAAAGGATGGGAGTAAGAGAGAGAATTGTTCAAACTGGCTTTATTTTCAATATTTGAAGTCTGATTGGTTTTTACAAATTGAATCCCTTCAAACTTTTTTGAAGCCGAAAGTGCATTATGCAGCTAGGATCGTCTTCCTGTGCAAGGAGCTCCATTTGGAGCTGGCTGCCCTGCCTCACTTGAATCTATCCCTTCATTATATCCAGCACACACAATGCTAAAATATGTTAAACCTCACAACTGAAAGAAATACCCCTAGAATCGCAAAAAAAAAAAAACAAAACACCTTTTCTTCTTCTTTTGACTTATCTATGGGGTAAGGGAAATCGGGATAATTTCCATAACAGGAACATTTCCTGGGGAAGAATGAAGACTGTGGTGCCATGACATGTGTGTGTGTGTGTGTGTGTGTGTGTGTGTGTGTGAAGCTCCCCATAAAGGCCATAGATGAGAGGCTGCTCTTCCTCGTGGATAGGAACCCACTAGCTTCAGGATCACCTTTGTAAAAAGATTGTTTTCAAGCATTATCATCTATGTTGTGCTCGGGGGTGGTGGCCATCTCTGGATACCAAGTACACCAGTACCCAGAAGGGCTGAGTACTGCAGGGGTTCTCAGTAAAGTCTTGATGGGTGAATGCTTGCAATTGCTTTTTAGCCTGGCTTCCCCTTATGCGTGGGTGAGGTGGGCTCAGGCCCAGGGGTCAGGCATAGGGATACTGACCACCTCATGTGGGTATGAATTCCACAGGGGGGATGACATTAGCCACTCCCAGAAGTTTTCTCAGCTAGTAGTGAATATAATCACGCAGTCTTTGAGAAAAAGTAAAAGTATAAAGATCAGCTGATGATAACGTATATTCATCTGGTTTGATCTGGATTCTTGATTTTAGGACAAAGACCAAGGGAGGGAGATCATAGGGGTGGGGCTGATTATATTTTAAAGTTTTATCTCAATAAGATTCAGGTGCTGTCAGAATTCCTGATCTAGACCTGTCCTCTTGTTTTTCTTAAAATGAGTTGCCCCAGTGTCGACAAATGGAGGTCGCTCTGATACCCAACCAAAGTCATAAAGTCATGAAGAGAGCTTCTGTCCTACACTCTCTCTCAAGTATTCATTATGAAGGGTGCTATTCATATCAGCAGTGGTGCACAACTTCAACCTTTCCAAATTTCCACATACATCATGGTGTTTTGTTATCACTATTCACACCCCTGTGAGTGTCAGTGAGTGGCCCTGGCCAACTCACCTTGAGTTCAGAAGATTCCAACTGGTAACCCCAAGCTGTTGGCCAGGATTTGGTAAAAGGCAGGAGAAAGCCAGAGGCAGGACTTTGAGGGTTGATTGTCTCCATGATTAACAATTTAAAAGCAGGGCATGTGTGTCTAAAAGCTATTCCTCTCCTAAACAAAACAAATCACAGATCTGAGGAGTGGGTGGCTCCTGGAGCACACATCTCTGGGTAGAACAATCATTTACTGACAGACTAATGCTGTGTCTCCGTAATAGGCCATTTTCCCCATCACTGCACAGAACTAACCAAGCTCTGAGCTGCATCTCAGTTTTCATCTCTGGATCTAGTTTGAGTTTTTTTTTCTGGCAAAGCCAATGCCGTGAAACTTTACCGTACTTTGAAATACCCTCTGAAGATGGAGTTCTAAATTTTATATGAACATGGAAATGACCTAGAACAGCTAAAAGAAGTTAAAAAGAGAAGAAAGATGGTAGAGGATGTACACTGCCTGATTGAACTACTTGCCATCAAGTTCCAATAGTCAAGATGGTGTGGTAATGTAGCTGTAGACACAGAGATCAAGGACTAGAATAGAAGCTGGAGGTAGTCCCTCAGATAGATGGGGAAGTGATTTGCAAGAGAGATACCAGGGTAATTTGATGGAGAAATGGTAGTCTGTTCAACAAATGGTGCTGGAACACCTGGATACTCATATGGAAAAAAATGATCCTCAACCTTATTATACATAAAAATTAACTCAAATTGGATCACAAACCTAAATATAAATGCTGAAACTACAAAACCTCCAGAAAAACATGAGAGAAAAATCATGAGCTTGAGATGGGCAAAGATTGGTAGTATCCAGAAAGCACAAATTTGAGAAGATAAAATTGTTAAGTTTGATTCCATCAAAAGTAAAATATTCTGCTCTTTTGAAGACACTGTGAATGAAATGAAAAGCCAAACATCAGATTGAGAGAAAATAATTCAATGTAAGTTTCTTTTTTTTCTAAAGGTTTTATTTATTTATTCATGAGAGGCACAGAGAGAGAGAGGAAGAGACACAGAGGGAGAAGCAGGCTCCCCTTGGGGAGCCCATTGCAGGACTTGATCCTAGGACCCTGGGATCCTGACCTGAGCTGAAGGCAGATGCTCAGCCACTGAGCCACCCATGTGTCCCTCAATGTAAGTTTCTGATGAAGAAGCAGTATCCAGAATGTATAAAGAACACCTATAAGTCAGTGATACAAAGACAAACAACCTAATTTTAAAAAGGGCAAATATTTGAATGGATATCACACACACACAAATATGAGCGGTCAATGAACACATGAAAAGATGTTTCACCTTATTTGTCACTAGGAAAATGAAAATTGAAATGACAAGGAGCGAGATACTACCACATGCCATTAGAATGGCTACAATTAACAAAATACCTGGTGGGAGAGAATATGGAGCAACTGGACCCTTCTTATGCCTCATCAAACATGCAATGGTACAACAATTTGTAAAATACTTTGGCATTTTTTAAAATTTTTTTTTATTTTTTTATTTTTTCGGCATTTTCCTATAGAGATACATTGATAGACCCATCACTTCCATTCCTAAGTATTTACTGATGTGAAATGAAAACTCATTCATCCTAAAACTTGTGCATGGAAGTTCACAGAAGCTTTATTCATAACAGACAGATGGTGGAAATAATCCAAATGTCCAATAGGTGAATGGATAGACACAGGTAAATCCACATGGTGGAATACTATTCAGCAATAAAAAGGAACGAATTAGTGATAATATGTAACAACACAGATGGTACTCAAAAAAATTACATTGGGTGAAAGGAGCCAAGGTGAAAAAGTACATATTGTGTGATATTATTTAATTGAAACTGTAGATTAGACTAATCTAATCTATGGTCATAGAAAGCATATCAGTATTTGCCTAGGGTTGGTGGGATTGACTGGGATGGGGAACTAGGGAACTTTTCACTGTGATGGAAACTTTCTATGTTTTTATTGTAGTTGGTGGTTACACAAACACACACGTTAGTCAAGGTTCATCACAATTATGTTTATAATGGGTGCATTTTAATTCATGTAAGTTATACCTCAGTATAGATAATTAAAAAAATACAAAGCACATTTTAAAAAAAAAGATTTTATTTATTTGAGAGGGGGGTGGAGAATAAGAGAGAGCATGAGTGTGTGAGAAAAGGGGAAGAGCAGAGGGAAAAGGACAAGCGGGGCTTGATCCCACAACCCTGAGATTATGACCTGAGCTGAAATCAAGAGTTAGGCACTCAACTGAGCCACAAAGGTGGCCCCGAAGCACATTAAAAAAATCAATGTATTTCTATCATTCTATCACAACCTAGTATTGTCCTGAAGACAAGAAGGTATTTCTCTCATAGACCTCTTTGTATTTCTGAAGTTAGAGCCCTATCAGGAGTGTGGTCTGTGATAATGAACCTCTAGGGCTTACTCTCCAGATGTGAGTCAGAAAAAAAACATTTATAAACCAGAGGGCAACTGTCTCCGGGTGCAGACAGACTCTGATTTTCAGGAATCAGGTAAAGGATTTGCTAAAAAGCCAACTGGCCAGTGATAGAAACTTAGACTGAATGAAATTCTGGATCAAAAAAAAAAAAAAAAGAAAAGAAATTCTGGATCAGAGGATCTTATTTCAATTTAATAATTTAAGAAAATGCTCTAAGTTTTCTTTCTTCTTCTTCTTTTTTTTTTTTTTAGAAAGAAATTAGATTTTGTGATCCCTAACCATTAATATGTGGGATTGATTTCTATTCGACTATAAGCTCATGAAGGAAGAGACTGCTGTTCTCGCTTACTACCATGTTCCCTATGCTGAATGGACTGTCTAGCCTATCATTGGTCCTTAATAAATATTCTGTAAATGATTGCCTGAGTATATGAAGTCAGGATTCAGTAATGAATCAATTTATCCAATGTATTAGTCAAGATAAAATAGTTTGTGTGGCAGTGGCAAATACCCCCTAAAGCTGGGTGTGATTGAGACGCAAGTTTATCTTTCGCAGGGAACTAGTTACCTGGTCCAGCCCGACGGTAGGGGCCTGGGAAGCACGGTTTTCCATGTTCTCAGAAAAGGACGGATATGAAAGGAGATTAGAAAACACATAGCATTGTTTCTGCTGTATTAAGTCTAGATTGGGTGACATTTCCCACTTGAGGCAATCCTCTGCTGATGGCCTGAAGCTCTTTTGGAAGAGTGAGCCTTGCACAGAAGAACACAAGTCTTTCTGATGGTCTCTCTCAGAAGCCAAGCTTGCTAGTGCCCTCACACTTTAGCTGGTACGGCTCCTTCTCCTGGAATGCTGTCCGTTTTCTGGTTGGGTGTGCTAAAATTCTGGTCCATTCCCAGACACCCACGAGTACCTCCTTCTAGTGATCCGTTCCCAGTCCATGGCTGTGATCCAGCGCTTGGATATAACTAATTACATGGTTTCTAAGGACTGTCTTCTCACTTAGTCCACAAGCTGCTGGAGCGCAGGCATGGTCCTTTCTTTTTATTTTTTTATTATTATTTTTTTATTGGAGTTCTATTTGCCAACATATAGAATAACACCCAGTGCTCATCCCATCAAGTGCCCCCCTCAGTGCCTGTCACTCAGGCACCCCAAGCCCCTGCCCACCTCCCTTTCTACCACCCCTTGTTCGTTTCCCAGAGTTAGGAGTCTCTCATGTACTGTCTCCCTCACTGATGTTTTCACTCATTTTCTTTCCTTTCCCCTTTATTCCCTTTCACTATTTTTTATATTCCCCAAATGAATGAAACCATATCATGTTTGTCCTTCTCCGACTGACTTACTTCACTCAGCATAATACCCTCCAGTTCCATCCACGTCGAAGCAAATGGTGGGTATTTGTCATTTCTAATGACTGAGTAATATTCCATTGTATGCATAGACCACATCTTCTTTATCCATTCATCTTTCGATGGACACCGAGGCTCCTTCCACAGTTTGGCCACTGTGGACGTTGCTGCTATGAACTCAACGGCCCTGTCCTTTCTTCTGCTCGCTCCCTTACCCAGCAGAGGGCTACGTGCAGGGGGGATGCTCGGCAGGTTCATGTTTTCAGCAGCCGTGGGCTGAACCGAGGCGGGGGGGGGGGGGGGAGGCACCCACTGGGAGTTACCGAGTGGGGGGGGGGGCTTGTGCGCGGCTCCCTCTCCGCCTCCTGAAGCTTGGCCCATGAGCACCTGGAGCAGGTATTTATTTGTCCGTCACGCACCTCCCACTTCTCACTGAACCAAAACAAACCAGGTGAGGTCTGAAGAATGAGGAGCCTCGTGGGCCGTGGCAGCTTGTCCTCTGAGACGTTGAAGGGCTCTGGCCTCCGTCCCGTCGCTACCATTCGAAGTGCCGTTAATCTGCCCCCTGCCCCGTGAGTCTAGGCTGGAGCAGAATGAACAAAAGCCTCAGTCACTCTGGTATCAAGATATTCCTTCCCGTCTGTGCAAATGTTCTTGGGTGTGTAATGTGAACATGCTGCACTCATTTAGAGCCATTGTTCTCCCTAAATGAGAAAATGCAAATGAGACACTCAGGGTACTGCACCATAACTGGCTGCATAAAATTCTTGACATCAACATGAAGCTACTTAGCATAATTTTCCTGTTAATAAACTGCCAATTTAGTCGTTTAGGTTTCGGCTTCTAAAGAATGCAACAGCATCAGGCGGGATTTTTCCCCCCTCATATATGCCTGAGTTTTTTATTTTGATGTTTATGTTAAAACATAGGAAATTGGAGTTTATGCGATTATTTGGAGATCTTCTACCCTAATTTGTTTACTTCCAAAATTCAGGGACTCTTTGCTCATTTGAAAGGCAAAACATAATTTTTCAGAGCATTTTCTTCTATTCAGGACAAAAATTTCCATATTTAAAATGGCTGGGAAACATTTGGAGGATGTGACTGAGTCAAACCTCTGCTGAAGGTGTCAGACCAGGGGCCCTGGCTGCCCTGGGCCCACGCAGAGATCCTGAAGGGGACAGAAAAGTTCAGAGCTGGAGGGAAGCTCGGACACATCTGGGGTTCCCCGTTGTCGTGGCGGCCTTGTTTCTGGAGCACACCCCTCCCACCCCACTCTCCGCTCTCGACCTTGCTGGCCATGGTCCAGCTGTTCCAACCTCCTAGCTAGTCATCCGTCTCTCTCCTCCAGGAATATTCACTGTGTGCCTACTGTGTGCTGGTCATGGAAATCAAAGCAGCAATGGGGTGCTGGGAACGTGAAGCAAGGATCTAAGTTCCTACCTTCAGGGGCTCATAGTCAAGATTTACTCACATAGTTGTGGCTCGCCAGAAGTTTCATGAAGCTTAAATTATCTGCCAGGTTTTTCCAGTTCTCTAGATTATTGTGAATAACTTGCATAGAGTACATTGCATAACACAGAGGTGTTTATTTTTGAGCACCAACCTCTGCTGCACACTGTTCCAGCCACCAGATATGCAGGGCTGTCGGCCTCCAGGGGGATCACTGGAGAGTGGCCCAGTCTGGTCACTCAGAGCATGGCCTTCCAGGCTAGGAGGGCATGAGTTAGAACCCAGTCTACACCACTTCTCAGGCCTGCATCTTGTCTCTCCCATGTGTGAGTAACTGAGTCATTGAGTTGCCTGAGAGTTACGTGCCTGGCAGGTAGAAGGGGCTTGAGTAAGTCATGGTTACTTGATATGCCCAGAGAACAGGGGGCAGCTTGGTTGGACAAGAGCCACGATTGTGTGTGTGTGCATCTCCTGTGTCAGGGCCGAGCGGGAGGATCGTCCTCGTGGAGCTGCCTCTGACCATGTTATTATTGTCTGATGCAGACCTGGAGCCCAGCCAGGCTCGTGGTGGGCACAGTCCTCCATGGTGGAGGAGGAGGGCTGAAATGGCTTTATCCTGGCCACTTCCCTGATTTCAGTGTTGGAAGAAAACTAGCATCCCATCATTCTTAGGTCATTTCTCTTGTCTGAGGTGCTCAGATCTTCCTGAGGCTGGGAGAATAAGGCCTGGACTCCCTTCCCCCTCCTACCTCTCCCCTCAATGTAGGACCCAGAAGCCTGTGGGGGTGGGGCTGGGGTGGGGGTTGTACCGGCCCAAACAGGGGGTATCTGGGGAAGATGGAAGGATTCCCAGAAGCTGCCTGGTAGCTAGCTTGAGCACATGGTTCCTTGAGTCAGTGTATCTATCCTGCTTTCTTGGGAATCCTGTGAGCTCTTTTTTGCTTATTTATTCATTTACTTTTTAAATTCCAGGTTCCCTGCATCACCATTTTGTGCTGGGTGTAGGAAGGGGTGGCCTGGCAGGCTTAGGACAAAGCTAGGAAGGTCCTGAGCCACTTACTTCCCATCAGATCATGCACTTTGCTTGGCTTTTATTCTGGGTTTGTTGGAATGACTTTGTGAGGTCACAGTTTATTCTTTGTTCAATTCTAATAATTAGCAGAGTTGCAATGATCACATCAATTTAAAAAGATAAGCTAAAAATAAACATATCTTTATAGTTTTTAGTTTTAATTTTCAAGATAAAGTCTCAATGCAAGCTTTCTTCACTCTTCACTATATTTTGTCCCTGTTTTGAGTGGATTAAAAGAGGGCTTTGTCTCTGGTATCTGTTATCCTTGGAGAGCACAGATGTTCTCATGGATTGAAATGTTGATGTTTAGAGTAGCATGTAATTCCAGCCTCCCAGTGAGTCTCAGATACCGGTTCTTATATGAGCCAGGGGGAGAGAAAGAGGTGGGATGGCTGTGAGAACCATGTGGAACTTGTGGGGCCTCCTGCAGGGGTTGTGTCATGTGCCTATGAAGTCTTGTGTGCAGCCATGCCCTGCTGGGCTAGAAGCTTGGCTGTACCCTGCTGCTGAGGTCCAGCCTTCCACCCAGCTTTCTGGGCATCTGCACAATCTCATAGGTATTGGCCTTCCAAGTGGCCATGTCAGAATCACTGCCCTCATGCTGGCTGGGCCCCCATGTTGCAATCTGCCTGGACAGTCTCCAGGACAAATCCAAGACAAACCTAATGACTTTTAGGCTCAGCTTATCCTTGTATCAAAGGAAGCGGTTCCCTCCTAAACGGTCTTCACAGGCCTTCTGTAGTTTCTCAGCAAGCAGCTTGACCTCACTGCCAGGCAATGTTCCCAGGGCTTTTTGCATGACAGCTCACTTGACCCCAGTTTTGCAGACATTGAGACTGAGCCTTGGGACACTTCTCCTGAAGTACTTGCCAGGTCACACAGCTGGTGAGACGGGGACCTTTGGATCCTGTAGCTGGCTCTGGAATCTGTGCTTTGGCTCACTCTGGGGGCACCATTCCCACCCGCAGGAGCATTGAGGACAGTCTACACCACTCCCACTCCCCTTCCGACCCCACCAGGCCTATTTATGAAGCACCACAATTGCCATATCAGTGGTGGGACAATGCATTGATTTTAGTGGCATTTAGATCACAAGAGCCTGTCTGGAGCTGTGCCCTGAGATTTATGCTCCCCACATCCATTAGAGCTAATGGGGGAACGTCTGTATAAATCATGAATGGCGATGGGAAGTTACCATCTCTGAACTGCTCTCAATGCATTTTAACTGCCGGCTCTGAATGGGAATGTTCACCCTCTCTAGTTATCACGTATCGCTCTGTATCTCAGTTGTTAGTTTTCTTGGAGAGACCTCAGGTTTGGGGAGAAGAGTGTCAAAACCCTAGGCTGGATATTTTGTAGCTGTGTGACCTTGGGTAAGTGACATCCCCTCTCTGAGCCGTCCTGTTTTCTCACCCTAACTTGAAGCGAGGGCTTTGGTATGCTGTTTTGGGAAGAGTTAAAAAGCCCCAACCCCAGCAAATGTGAACACTCCCTTTTCTTCCACAGATTTTCCTCTCAGTGCAGGGGACCCAGGAGAGCTTGTGTGGCTTTTGGTACCTACTTCTCCAGCTGGGAGGGCTTCCAGGTGGGCATGCTGACCCAGACCCAGAGAGGCTATCCAGCTCAGAAGAGAGAAGGGCTCAGTGTCCACACAGTGTGGTTAGAGGCAAGGAGTTCTTCTCTTCACTTGCTCATTTGTGCCTGTATTCATTCATTCGTTAGTATGGCAAATTTTTATTGTTCCTAATGGTATTTATTTTAAATTTGGGGACAAAAGTGAGGTAGTAGTCACCTGATGGTATGAAAACTTAGAGGTTACTCCGCTCTTATTGTACTGGATTGTCCTGAGCCACTCAACTGTCTTGCAACCAGTCCTTAAAGTTGGCTCTTTACCTATTTGCTTGTACATTTAGCATTTCTTTGTACAGCCAGCTGCCCAGGTCCAAGTCATGCTTTTTAACCAGCTCCCTGCACACCTCTGCATGGTCAGGCTGGGGCAGAAGACTGTGCTACAGACAGCAGATGAGGAAGAAGAAGGTGTGGCCACCACCCTGAGAAGGTGGATTTGTGCTCCTAGAGCAGCATACAAGTTGATGAGTATCTGACAGAGGCCTGTAAGGGTCCAGGATAAGGAGAATGAGAGAAGTGGGGCCTATATATCTTATCCAAATGGGACACTTGTGTGACATGGGCACTCTTAATAAATACGTGGACAGGAGGTATAAACCAGGATTGGCTCAGGCAAACTGGGACATCTGGCCTCCCCATCATGTCAGGCTGAGAGGTGAGGGAAGGCTTCATGAGGAGAAGGGGCTGGGCTGAGCCCGATGGAAGGCAGCATTTGGTGTTTAGATCACAATTTCCCAGGAAGCCATGGTTTGGGCAGATGTGACCAACTCTCCTAAAGGTGAACATTTGGAGGATCTGCTTTTCTCTTTTTCCAAGGAATAGGCATCTGGGAGGACTGGTGACTGACATCTGAGGCAGACACGAGCACCGCCTTCCTGAGTGTTGGGTTGGAGTACTAAGGAACCCCTCCCTCTGGGTACTCCTCTCTGGGCCCCTCCACATCCACCTCGATTCTGACCCAAGGCTCGGGATGCAGGTCTTCTTGGGTTGCAGAGAAGGTTAAGAAAAGTCCCCAGACTCTGCAATGTTGTTTCTTCAACTCAATGCCTTTCTTGTCCTCTTGCTACAAAGGTCCCAGGGAGAGCACATCGCTTGCACAAATTTGCTGAGATGTGTCACAGCCCCTTCATCTCCAAGCCAATAAAAATAAAATTGGCCCACATAAAAGAGACTAGATAGCCATTCTCTCAGATGGGTCCTTCTGAGCTGGCTGGGGGCCATGAGCATTCTGGGTGAGGCCATTACATCTGGAACCTATTCACAAGGGGGTCTCTGGCCTTCAAGGTGGCTTGGGACGGGACCTCTGGGTAGTGAGGAAGGAGCAGAATGAAGGGATGGCATGATCAGGGCAAGTCAGTGTTCCAGGAAGGAGGACACGGTAGCTTATGCCAGCTCTGAATGCTCCTGAGTGGTGCGAACCCTCACTCAGTGGTACCAGCTGTGGCTGATGGCTGCATCGCTATCTTTCATTAGGGAAAATAAACATCTCTGAAAGCGCCCTTCCTGCTGCTGAGGCAGGAAAAAATGTACTGAGGAAAATACACTAAAGGAGCTAGTGTTTTTAGAGTAAGTGAAGCCGGTCCTTGTAGAGCTCATATCTCAAGTAGAAGTCAAATGTGGAGTTTGTACACAGGGAGAGACTCTGGTTTATCTGACAAAACTGCCAGCTGGTGTCTCAAGATTGGAGCTGATTTTCATGAATAAATGGGCTCTTATTTTGGGGGAATATTTGGTTCAATCACTGTAAAATCTCCTATTTCCTCCCCTGTCTTTTCAGTTCCTCCTAATGTGGTCAGAAGGGGGTTGACATGGATGGCCTATAATCTGGAAAGATTTCCCTCCCATCTGTTTTTAATAGCTGTATTTCACTCTGATACTGGTTGGCCATGTGTCTAAAATTTTGTGTACAGAATGACTTGTAAGTCATAGCCCTTTTTAATGCTCTGGGAAGTTTGTTATGGATTGATACTATAATCAATAATGATAGGTGATGTTTATGGAGTGCCAGGGACTGCTGGGGGTCGTATAATGGTGGACACCACCACCCAGACCCTTGGTTTCATGGAACTGGTTTTCCATCAAAAAGCCAGCTTTCTTTTCTTCTGGAAATGAAGGCTGCCTCCAGTTCTCCCTGAATCCTATCTCCAGGAAACCCAGACTAAGGTGAACCCTGACTTGTGCACCCCCATGTTTGGGCCAGATGGATCAGTTCCCAAATTTTAAAAGGTGAGAATAACCAGAGATGATGGTAATGTCAGGACTGAGAGCTGCAGCTCCTTGGGCTGTGTGCTTGGGCAGCAGAGGCCAGGGTCATGACTGGTCCCTCTTCTGTGCTCCTGTGGCCTCTGCTATGTGCCAGGTGCAGCAAGCAGCCTGTGGAGCAAGGAGTGTGGCTGCAGTGGAGCAGGGAAGTGCCTGGGCCTGGGATGGGCAGGGGTCAGGTCTCTGGGTCTGGGTCAGTGTCTCAGCCCAGCAATGACTTGGCTGTTGGGTAATCGGAGCAAATATCCAAGGACAGGCCACCAGGGATGTGGCCCTCCTGTAGCCCCAAGCACCCAAACAGAGGAGAGACCCACTCACAGATGGAGGGGTGGCAGCGCAGGGCACTGAGGAGGCGAAAGGGGCATTTCCAGGGCAGGGAGACCACCTGGTCAACACACTCACATCTTCAATGAATTTCTCCCTTACCCTCTTCCTTCCCTCTTTTCTTTCTACCCCACAGGTACTTACTGGCATATCGCACAGCAGGCTCTGTTCTGTGCATTAAGGATACACATTTCCAGCTTTCAAGGAGCCCAAAGACTGGTTTCTAACCTGACACTCTAATAGGCCTTAAGGGAGTGCAGACAGGGCAAGCTGTGAATGCGGTGCTCTAAGCAGGGGTGCCCCCCCCATCCCCTCCCCCCTGCCCAGCCTGTGGTCGTTCCTGAAGGCTGGAACTGGGGGAGGGCTGGGCACTCAAGGGCTCTTAGGAGGAAGCAAATGGGGCCCATTCTGTCACTTGAGAGATGGCAGAACCTGTGGTGGAAGGTGCTGGGCCCACCCTCCCCACCTGTGGAGCTTTAGGAACTCAGACCCCTGACCCCACCTGGAGAGGTTGCTGCAATGGATCTGGGATGTGGCCTGTGCCCTGAGGGTTTCAAAAGCTCCTTGAGTGAGTCTAACGAGTTGCCCAGGTGAGAGCCATTGATCTAGGAGGAGAGTAGCTTTATGTGAGCTTTGGGGAGAGACCAGAGGTCTGGGGCAGTCACCCCTCAGTCCAGGAGGCAGGTGAGGACTGCCAGGTGAGAGCACTGTGCATGGACGAGGGGGTTACAATGAAGTAACTGGAAGTTCTGGGAACCCAGGTCTCCTCAGGTGGGAGCTGGGCTCTGGATTCGCCTTGTGGCCCTGGCTCTCAGTCTCAGAAGTAGGGTGAGGAAGGAGGGGCAGGGGAGGCAGCCTTGGTGAGGCGAGGTGAAGACGGCCAGGGTCTCTGGTGAGCCCCGGCCAGGCCCCGAAGACCAGTCAGGAACCCTCAGCTTGGTGTCAGGCCCACGGGCAGGGCAGGCCCTGGCTGAAGGCCTGCCCACCCCGGCCTGTTGCAGGTTCCTGGGAGGTGACCGCTGTCTGAAGGGCATGGGCCCAGGCTTCGTTCCTGTCTCAGGAGAAGCCCAGAAGAAAGGGGGAATTGGCAGGGGCTTTGATGGTTGTATTTCCTGAAGCAAACAATCCCTTTCCCCTGCCTGGGAGGCAGTCCTTGGCTCTTAGGCTCGTGGAAAACACAGCCTAATGGCTCCTCATGTGGTATGAGGTGGTTCCCTACCCCGCAGTAGGTGGAGCGCCCCTGGGAGCTGTCCTCAGGGACCCCTTGGTCCCTCGTGGTGTGGGGTGACTTCTGGGGCGTTCCTTCAGTCATCTCCTATTTTCTCCTCTAAAGAAACGTATGTTCAGTCCTTACAGTACAGAATCCCAAAGCCAGCTCACTTCATCCTCGAGGTGTGGAGGGAGGAAAGGCGGCCTCTCAGCTAACAGCAGAGGCAGGGATCGAGCCCAGAGCTCACAGCTCCAGGGTCTTCCCCCTGGACCAGGCTGGGAATCTTCCAAGCCAACTCTGTGTAGTTTTTCTCCCGGGTGTGTATCATTCATTTTCCCTGAATGTTTGGCATTAGTTGGTTTTATTGTTGCATTTAGGTCCTGGGAGATGATTACGTTCCATGAGGTAGCGTGATTGATTGACCTTTTGAAATGTCAGCAGCAGCTCCCCGGCTCTAGGGGATTTTGTGGGCTTCATTAGCCCTCGCCTCCTGGGCCCTGTGAGCAAACCTCTGCTGTGACAGACAAGGCATCAGTGAGAGGGGCGCTCTCTCAGGCCGGGGAGCATGGCAGCTGCTCGTGGACAGGATCCAGGAGGAAGGGGGGCGCCGGGTCACCCCTGTCATTGAAACAAACCAGGATCGGGTTAGGAAATGGTAGAGCGACAGGAGGATTCAGGGTGAGTCGACACATTGCCCAGATCTGTTACTGAGTGGACGCTGAGGTAGTCCTGATACCCTTCTCTCTCTGTGAAGAGGGAAGTCCACCCAAGCTCTGGGATGTCATGGAGGCTTAGCTCCTGCTAGAAGGAATGACAGTGTGTTTATGAGCTCATGATGATGAGGCAGGAGGCTGTGCCTTTTCATGTTCCCCACTCCCAGGTCACTGCACCTTCTCACCTGCGGGGGGTGACTTGGCTCTCCAAGGTGGGCTGTGGCCTCCCAGGAGACGTGGCAGTTGCCTAGAGGATCATTGGGGGCCTCTCTGCACTGTTTGGAGCTTACTCCTCCATGTCCTCCTTCCCCTGAGCCGTGCAGCATGGATTCTAAACTTGAGGGCTGTGGCACCCCAGGAGGGAGGGATGGGAGTAAACCATCCCACTGCTGCTGTGTTGGTTGGTGGCAGGTGGAAGAGCCACGCAGAAGGGGGCTGGCTGGAAGTACATGCTCATGAGTATTTATGTACATACATGTCTGTAGTTTGTACAGTAAAGGTTGGGTGAAATTTTCGAGCAACCAGAAAGCTCTGTTAGGTGACATTTGTGAAATTTCCCAGCGCAAAAGATCATCGTGATTTTCAGTGATAACTGAAAGCCTTAGGAGAATCTTAAATGTCTTCAGATTAATCAATTAGCATGCTGTATATGTTACTTTATTCCTAAAAAAAAATTGGTAATTCTAGTGTGGCAACTCTGATAACTTTCTTTTAACCAACACTGTTAACTAGAACACTCTCCCTGACCATGTTCTCTGTTAGCAACTTTCCATTATTGATTATAATGATGGTGCACAAGTCCTTATAAGCACAATGCTAGATACCATTTCTTGAATGCTGGATGTAAACCTGGCCCTGTGTGCTAAATATTTTGTATATATTTTCTTTAATCACTCCAGGTCCTATTAAGTAGGTATTATTATTCCTATTGAGCAGATAGGGTTTGGAGTGGTTAGATAAGACATACAAGATCATCCAGTGAAGGCGACTGCAAAATCTCTGCTTTTAACTGGTAGGCACACTGTCTTCCTATTACAGTGTTACTGGATCCCTACTCTGTCGGCAGACTTCATGATTGAAGGGGGCTCAGGCCCTGCCTTCAGGTCACATGTGAGATAGGAGCACACAGAGGAGAAAGGAAACTTGATTTGGACCCTCAAAAATGTGAAGGAGATGGTCACGACATGGGGAAAGCTCTGGTGGGCTTCCTGGTGGGGCCTGAGAATAGGTGCAGGGAAAAGACAGAGCATGTTGCTCAGACAGTTGCTGGGTTCTGTGGCTGCAACCCCATGTACTTGGCTTGCTTCTGATGAGCCTCCCAGCAGGATCCCGGTAGGATCAGAGGGATTCACAAGGTGAGCCTGGATCCTGTTAGAAGTACTTGTGATCCAACTGAGGCAGCTCCAGAGGCAGGAGGAGAGTGGGTTCTGCACAGAAGCCTGATGGTGGCCCAGGCAGGTAGGAGACAAGGCCCCTGTTGGAGAAGGAGATATGTCAAGCCTAGAGGCAGCCTCTTTGTCACTTCTACGAACATGGCTAGAGTTACTATGTAAAGCACACACTCCACTAACCTTCACATCCCATCTCAGGCTTCTGGTGCTTTGGCAAGTATCTGGATGCCTGTGCTGTTTAGCCCCATAGAAAGGTTGCAATGTCACCTGAAGTTATGACTCCTAGGGAGTGAGCAGATGCCTTTCTGTCTTCCCAGATCACAGACAAACTCTGATTATGTTTGCCTCTCATCTCAGGACAGCAGTGGGTATGCCATTGAGATTCAGTATACTACCTGCCTGACACTATGCCTGGCCTGGGGTAATTGTGGCATTGGTGACAGTGTGTGACCATGCCAAGCTGAGGTGCTTCGTGGAGGAAGGGCATCCCAAACTGCTGTGAATTTGGATCAAGAAATTCCCCTGGCTATATCTGGGGATTACCTGGATGCTTCTTGCTGTGGATCATGAATAGCCTTGCTCCTGTGGCCCTTTTGCTGGGGACCCAGGATTCAGGACTGGCATTCTGTACCCCTAGTCCGGCCTTTACTTGTTGGGAGAGGTAATAGTCATGAAGTTGGGCTCTGGGTTCTCTACTTGCTTGCTCTAGATCTGTCACTAGTGCTGTGCTGACAGGATCTCGGAATTGCCCATTGACAGTGTTGGTTAAATCAATTTCTTGGCATGGTTAGCCAGAAAATCAAATGCAAGAGTGAATGAATGAATGCTTTCCAATAATTTAGCTATGGGACCGAATTCCCCTATTTGCCCCTTCCTCATACAGAGGGAGCTATTTCTGAGCTTTCCTCATATTTCCATTCATGAGCCTCCTCTGTGTGCTTTGCCTGGTTTCACCACCCTCAGCCAGTACAGCCCACCTCAGCCTGGGCTTGGGGCTCTTTTCTCAGGGTCATTTTCTCATCCTGCTGAACAGGACAAATGGGCCCTATAGCTCTAACCTGTCACCTGCCTCCCTCTCCAGAGTGATGTGTCTGTAAGTAGCCCAGGGAGGCAGAGAGGCCCCTTCCTCTGCTCGTGGAAGGCTCTGCTCTGGTGGTGGTGGTGGTGGTGGTGGAGGAGAGCCTTTGCTGTCTTGCCCCCCACCCCTGCAGACCCCCACAGCTGCCAAGGTCCAGCCCCACATCTCTGGTGTAGGCAGCAACTGTCTCCAGGGGTGTTTCAAACACAGTGATTTGGCTTGATACTTTGTTCCTATCTTGTCCTTCACTGGAAGAACCAGGAGCCTGAATTGAGTAAAAAGATCTCACCTTCTGCTGGCAGTGTGTCCTGGAGAAGCAGAGCCTCTGCTGGGCCCCAGGGAGCTTCCCTTGCCCCAAGCTGCATCCCTTTCTCTCTGGGGCCTCCTCCTCAGGAAGTCCAGCAGGCTTGCAGCCCAAGTGCCCACACCTGTGCCCTCGTTAACTTCCTGACCTTCTCTTCCTGCCCCAATTCTGCAGAGCCTCCCCCATCTCCTTTTCTGTACTGTCAGGCCATGTGTGAGGGTTCCCATGAGATCTTCTTTCACATATGCTTCCATCTCCTCTCTGGAGGTTTCTCTAAGCCTAAAGGCCTCGTCCATCCTGCTGGCCCCTGTCTTTGGCCAGGCCAGGCTGTGGTCATTTGCACCCCTTGTCACACAGAAGTGTCTGGTGACGGATGGTCAGCAGAGGCTGCCCAGTGATAGTACATGGAAGGGCGCTCAATTGGTGGGGATGGTCCTGGGTGTGGAATCCTGGCTCCTGTCTAAGTGACAGTCCGAGGGCAGAGGGGTAGAGCCCTGGGAAGCTGTGGCTGAGCCTGACCGTGGCTTCCTAAATGCTTTTTCCTCCCCCAGCACCTCAAAGTTGATGTCTATGCGGGAGCCCCTTTATAATGATCTAATTGGACCGGTAACGGATGTAGCATTCTGACACAGTGAACAGCGAGATTGGAATTTGAGGAGATGCAGAGACAAATTACCTCTGAATTTTCTTGCAGCTATAAAAGCTTTTACTGTATAGTGATTTTCCTATTTCTGCTGCAGGCATATTTGCATATTGCTTAACAATTTATCTCCTGTCATTTGTCAGATATTATCCATCTCCTGTTAATAAGCTAAGACAGGTCGTGCTGAGACGGCGGGCCTCCTGTGCCCCGCATCAGCCTGGCTCTCCTGCCCCCGGGGCCACTCTGCCGGGGCAGCAGGCTGGAGAACCAGGGCTGCGCCTGGCTCCGTGGCAGCTGCTCTGTCTACGGCCCCTTCCACTCCTGTTCCCCGGGGCAGAGCATGGAGCCACGGTGTGTCGTTCCCCAGTTTGTGGCTTCAGCGGAAGTTCTGGGAACCCAGGTCTCCTCAGGTGGGAGCTGGGCTCTGGATTCGCCTTGTGGCCCTGGCTCTCAGTCTCCGAGATTTTTACCTAACTGCTTCCCTGCACTGGAACTCCATTCTCCTACTTTGAGAACAAGGATCCCAGCATGGGGTTAATTACTCATTAAATAAATAAATAAATGAAAACACCAGCACCTTTACTTCCATGCTAAGATTTCAGTGAAACCCTGATATATAGAATAGGCAAGTGATGAGCTGTGTTGTGGGGATAAATGGAGAATGAGGTCCTGTATTCGGGCCTATTTCTACTGACCTGTCTTGTATCCTCGTAAACACAAGCCCCTGGGGGACCTCCTGGCCCCTTGACGCCCCGTGGAACCTAGGGGGAGGGTGTCTGGTAAATGTTGTTGGGGTCGCCTTCTGCCCTGACACTCTGAGGCTCCCAGGGTATCAGCATACATGCTCGGCACCTCCTGTTGGCATGCTTCTGTGCTTAGGCTGGAGAGTGATTTCATTTTCCAGCTCTCACACTTAAGACGCCGAGACTCTGGGGCGCCCGGGTGGCTCAGCCGATTGAATATCCAACTCTTAATGCTGGCTCAGGTCATAATCTCAGGGTTGTGGGATCGAGCCCCATGTTGGGTTCTACACTGGATGGAGGAGCCTCTTGGGATTCTCTTGCTCCCTGTCCCAGTGCCCCTCCCCCTCCCCTAAGAAAAAGAAAAAAGGATACTAGGACTCTACTCCTCTAAGCATGGAATTGGTAGTAGCAGGTTGAGTTGGCCATTGGTGGAGAGATTTTGAGATGGAAGAAGAACGGTTTAATGCTGAATGTGTGATTAGATTTGCATAATTTAATTGAAATAGAATTAAAGGGTCATATGTTTACACAGTGCTGCCTAAAATCAGATTGCAGTGATGTGTGCTCAGTACTAAAATGGACTCCTGAGGGACATGTGGATATCTGTTTCCCAGAATCTCTGCAAGAGCCAGAGAAGAGTCCCTGGGAGAGATGGTTTAGGGGATGCCTGTCAAGGTATGGAGGCATATTAATGACAGTGGTAGAGTTTCCTGAGCATTTCCTGGATGCCAGGCCATGTGCTAAGTGGTTTACATACATGTCCTTATTAAATACTCACAGTGTCTGTGACACAGGTACTGTGATTGTTCTACTTTAACAGATAAGGAAACTGAGGCTCCAAGTGGCTAAAGTGGTAGGAGTTGGAGGCAGCCCTTGAACCCAGACAGTGATGTCACAGGACCTGTGCTCCTAGCTGTTGTCTATGGAATTAAGTGGGGTGAGCTCAGGCATTCTGTTGATAAAAACAGCAGACATGTTCCACTGTGTGCACTTGGTGACCAGCCGTGTGTTTTTTGTGTTTCTGCTGTCATTCCCATTTATGTGTTTGGTCCCTGCTGTTATTTTGATCTGGAGACAGAACACCAAAATGTGCTAATCAGAGGATATGCTCTGTAGAGCCAATGGTGGGTAACAAAGACTAACAGCTTCCTGTGCCCTCCTGAGCCCATATTCTGCCTTGAGGGGCTGTGCTCCCTGGCTAGGCCAGTGCCAAGGGGAGCCTGGGGCTGCTCTCTGTACCTGTCTGTGTTTCTCTGACCAGGCTCTCATGTGACTTTCCTATTCAGCTCAGAATGTCCTCCATAAAGCCAAGTCTTGACAGTTGTCATAATCATGATGGAGACATGGGCATTTCTCATTCACACGAAATGTGCCTAAGGATCAGTCTGTGTCTGAACTGTCAAGAGAGGCCCATCCTCCTCCAGGTTGTGAGGCAGCTCTGCCATTTTGTCATATTGACACTGTCTATGTCTGGAAGAGAGTCAGAACCCTGTCAAATTTCCAAATGAGTGCTGGAGTGACTTCTTCCTAATGTACCACTGGAGCCTTCGGGGAGTCTTCACACACTGTCTCATTTGGATCCTTCTAAAGCCCAGCAGGGCAGGTCATGCTGTACCCACCATATAGATGAGAAAACTGAAGCCCAAAGAGGTGAAGTGATTTAACAGAGATTGTGTGGTCACCGTGATAGCAGAGTAGTGAAGGGAATGGGCACCCTGGGTTTGCCCCATCGTAGACGGCGGTATTGTCTGGGGTCTGCACTTCATCCTGGGACAGAATTACATGTCTGTGTCCATGGCATAATCAGAGTGCATACTTCCCTGGCCACATTAGGGATACTTGGTCTGGCCCTTACATGGCCAGTGAACAGGGTATTAGCAGAAGCTTTCAGTGTGCTCCTTTGGTTTGGCTTGCTCTCTCATGCTACTTGATTTATCCTTTAGAAAGTTCACTTGGAGATGTTGATCCTTTAGCATGGGCCACAGAAATGAAGACCCATGGGTAGATGTGAATTTGGCAAGGAGTCTGGAGTCCAGTCTGGACTAAATTAACCAAATTATAGTCAAGGACCTGTGCTCCTAGCCGTTGGACAAGTCTGGACAAGTCTGGACTAAATTAACCAAATTGTAGTCAACCTGCAGACTGGAAAAACAAGTCTTTATTATATAAGGCCCTGAGATTTTTGAAGTTATTTGTTATGCAGCAGGAACTGACTAGCACAATGTCCTTGGTCAAAATAACTACCCTTTGGGCCTCCGTTTCTTTGTGAAGCAAATAGAAGCAGTAATAGCAGCCTTGCAGAGTAGTGGGGAGGGTTAGATGAAAGCAGCACAGTTCCTGGCATTTGGTTATCACTCAGAGGTTTGTCTTCTGTATAGGCAAAGTTTTCTCTGGGCTGGTTTTTGGTGCTAGCACTGTTGGTAGCAGAGGGAGATCCCGGACTTTTGGGTAGAATCTGACTCCAGTAGATTTAGTTCCTTCTCAGCCTCCAGGGGGCCTGGCTCGCTGAAGCAATTAGAACCTAGTATGGATTCTTCAGGCCATGCCTGGTACTCTGGTTAACCTGAGTGACATGATGGTGGATCCATTTCCATTCCTCTTAGTTGATCTGAGGGTTGTACCCTCCCCTTGGAGAGGAAAAGGCTGATCCAGGGGATCAGGGGAGCGGATTTTTTTTTTTTTTTTTTTTTTTGCGCTCAAACATAAAATCTTTATTTTTTTAAAAATATTTATTTATTTTTATGATAGACATAGAGAGAGGCAGAGACACAGGAGGAGGAAGAAGCAGGCTGCACACCAGGAGCCCGACGGGGGACTCGATCCCGGGACTCCAGGATCGCGCCTTGGGCCAAAGGCAGGTGCTAAACCGCTGAGCCACCCAGGGATCCCCTCAAACATAAAATCTTAAAAAAAAATAATACATTACAAATTTGAATATTACCCTATATTTGATGTTCAAGGTTCATGCACATGTACTCCAAATTCCTTCAACTAGACAGCAAGATATAAGTCACCATTCTCCTCTAGGAGACTACGAGCTGCCTTTCCTCCTAGCTGCACTGAGATTCTGTCCCTCAAGGCCCTGATCTTGTCACCAATCACCCTGGATGGGAGAGGTCAGAGCTGTTGATGCCATGCCCCAGGAATAAGTCTCTCCCTCTGAAGAGAAGGCAAAGGCTCTGTGTCTGCATGCTATGGATTTGTCTTTGAGGGAGACCCACCAGATCTTGTAAAAAAAAAAGAAAAATGCAGCCTGGCCTCCGTAGGCCCCAGTCTACCTTGTAAGCCTCGGTCCCTCCAGCCAGGGAAGGAATTTTGGACATCTCCTTGAGGAGGTCTAGAGCTCAGGGTTCTCCGGGAGCTTTCTGGGACAGACCTGGGGCCTTCCGTCCTTTCTAATAGTGAAACTACCTCCCACATACTAAGTGTTGTCTCTGTGGGTGTGTACCACACAGGCTACAGGCGTGATTGCTTGTGACAGTCACAACCCCTCCAGCATGAAATACTGTTTTGATGACTATTTTTTAGAAGAGGGAAAGGAGGCTAAGAGAGGGAAGGTGCCTTGCCCAGGATCACCTGGCTGATACGTGGTAGAGCTGAGATTTGGACCAAGGTTTATGACTTTATGCGCTGCTCTTCATTGCCACAGTGATTATCTCTGTGTGTGCCTGTCTCTCTTTCTTTCCTTGTATCTGTTAGGGTCCAGGATGTCAGTATGGATGCTCTCTGCTATCTGTGGAAGTTTCTGACTTTTGGAACAATGCCCCTTTCATTCCCTTGGGGTTCTCCTTAATATTGCCTGCATGCTTTCTGGAAGCAAGCAGGGTGTGAGTTATAGTAAGGGTATAAGATCACTGCTTTCTCTCTGTGGCTTTGACTTTGACAGTCCGTGGTCACATACTGCTCCCCCACTGTTTGGTTTCTTCCATAGAACCAGGCACAAGTGGGTGCTTATAAGTGCCTGTTGAGTCGACAGGAAAGAGATTGTCCTCCAGAAAGTGATAGAACTCCAGCTGTCACACTGAAAAGAAAGGCTTGGACTTGTCCTTTTTTGAAAACTTCTCTTCCCCTGGTGACAGGGACAGATGCTGGGAGGGTGTGATGAGGCCCTCATTCTCAAGCAGGGAAGGAGCGGGTGAGAATCTCAGTTTGTTCTGGTGTCTCGGTGACTTTGCGAGGCTCAGCTGGTGGCTGGCCTCCGCGTGCGGTGTGGAGCAGGGGCCACAGGCAGCTGGCTTCCACTTCCCGGCGTGTCCAAGGGCCAGGCCTGCCAGCGCTGTGGAGAGAGGCACTGCGTCATGCCAGAGGGGGTGTCTTTCAGACGGAGTTTATAAATTCAGCCCCTGGAAAAGAAAGAGATTCTGACAAGTGGGACTTCAGTTTTCACTCCTCATTAGCTGTTGATGTGCCTCGGGTTTTCTTGGTAAATTCATGTGAACAGGGGAGGGGAGTGGAGACTGTCTAGTCCCGTAGCCTCTGAGCACAGAGGGTGACCGTGTGTGCTCTGGGGGAGAGCCATCCTGGGGTCCAGGCGGGGGCAAGGTGGGAGGTTGTACGTTGTGGCCGGCCGAGAGGCTGCTCTGGGAGGAGGTGCTTGATCGGGCAGGCTGGGCTCCCCGAGTCCCTCCTGGTGGTGATGGATGGGGAGAAGAGGATTCTCATGTGGTCCCTCCTAGCCCTCAGCCCGCCAGTGACATGGGCTCAGACGACAGGAAACACATTTGCTGCTTATGTAATGCCTTCGCTATTCACTGGCAGGGACAAAGAGGAGTGCCGCACACAAAAGATGTGCCCACAGTTGCCATGGCAGTCGCTGAGCCCCCCCTCACTGCCCTCTACTAATTCCCCCTAATTGTCCTGTGTTTGGAGCATCACAGCTGAGGTGCCATGTTGTTCAGCCTCAGAGCCTCACACTAGGTTGTCAGAAGTCGTTTCCTTCAGAAGGCCCTCAGAGGCAAGCTTCAGGTCAGATTGGGCTTCTGGGGCCCCAGGCTGTGACTCAGGAAGGGCTGCCTCTCAATGCACACACATGCATGCACATGCACACACACAGGTGCGTGTATACACACACACATACACACTCACGTACCCAGTGCAGAAATAGCGAGGGAGCTTCTTGTCCCCAAGGGGGCTGCCTAGCTGGGGTCTCATCCTCCTCCCCCATGTGGTCCTTCTTGCCTATTCCAGATAAATGAGAGCCATGTGGGAAACCTATCCGTCTGCCCATCTGTCTGCTCTTCCATGCATAACAGATACGCAACAGATCCCTTTACTCAACGGGTACTTTTTTGAAGGTGGCCCCATGCCGGGCAAGTCTATTACACAGCAGTGGTCACAGTGGACTTTCCAACAGAGGAGCTGGACATGAGTAATGAAAACTAGCAGCGCAGCATGCTATTAGGACACTGCACACTGGGAGCCGCGGCACCCAGAGGAGAGAGGCCCACCTGCAAGAGCCGAGGTGAAGCAAGGGAATCCTAGCAGAGGTACGGCACCGGGAAGCTGGGCCTGTTCGTGTTCCTATGCAGGGGCCAGTAGGGGAGCAGACCCCCAGAAGGACAGTCACCAGGACATCAGCAGGTCCTTGAGGCACAGCTCAGAGCTGGGCCCCAGTCCTGTCCTCAGAGGCCCCAGCGTCAGGATAGCAAAAGACCAAAGACATCTTCTTCCCTCTAGCCCCCGGAAGCAGGAGTGGACAGAGCAGGTGGGAAGGGGCAGAGCAACAGTGGGGAAGACAAGAGCCTTTGGAGGTAGACAGATCCGGGTCCTACTCCCCACATGCCAGCTGTGTCCTCAGAGTGAGGGTAAGGGCCACCTCACAGCATTTGTGTGCATGAAGATTAAATTAGATAATATATACAGAACTCAGGGCATAGACTCTGCCACAGTATTTCAGCGAAGGTGGAGCTTGGGTTGAAGCTTTATCTCTGAGGAGAAAAGATGGGAACAGGGACTCTGGGTCGGATCATGGATATTGCCATCCAAAGCCAGCATGGGACTCCTGGCTTCATTCTGTAGGAAGGACAAACCCTCCCAAGGCTGACCTCCATGGAGGCCACGCACAGCATTGACTTCCATATTGCCCTTCCCACATTCTTTGCTCCCTCCTGGTTTGCCGGGAGGGGATGTCTATGATCTGGGCTGTCCTGGCTATATCCTGGGCCTGAGCTGTGCTTGGGGCTCCTGCCCATGACGGCTACAGAGGGTGTGGCTGAGGTGGGTGCTGGACCTAAGTGTCAGGTGTGGGGACACCCAGCAGCCTCTGTACTGTGGCCACTGCCCTGTACATTATGGGATGTTGGCATGGGGCCTCTGCCTCTGGGCTCCTTCATCTGACGGAAGAGGACCCCTTGGATGGGAGCTATATTGACGACGTACAAATCTCTTGAAAAGAGTGCTGACTTAAGGCAAATACAAGTCCTATCTGCTGTGATATCTGGGAAGCCCACCTTCCCCCCTGACATGTGACAGCAGGGGCACACCTCCCTGTGCTCTGAACTTGCAGTGCAAGGTGAGGGTGCTGGCTGTGGTGCTGAGTGCCAGAACCTGCAGGGCGCTGTGGTGAGAATGCTTTGGAAACCAGAGGGGAAGATGAGAATGTGCTGGCGAAGCTCCATTGCCGGTGGGTGCTCAGGAGCTGGTAGCTATGATGATGTGGATGGTGATTCTCATGAGGAGTCCTCAAGAGGCTGACTGAAGAGGACTTCAGTGGGTCAAGTGCAGCGTCATGGCCGGGCTGCCAAGTTCACTCCCCACTGCTGATGGCAGGGATTTGGGGCTCCCAGCAGTCACCCGATGCCACTGCACAGATGGCTCAGGACAAGACAAATGGTAACAGATGCTGAGAAAGGAGTGGGGCACGGAGCAAGAGGGGGGCCCTGTGTGCCTCCCTTTCACAGGGCCCATGAGTCTATGTTTGTGGGAGAACACGATAATTCGCCCCTGCTAGACTGTGAGCACCTGTCGCCCCTGCTAGACTGTAAGCTTTAAGAGGATGGGAGCCAGCTGCAGTTTTATTTTCCACTGTGTCCCCTGCACCTAGGGAAGTGCTTGGTCCACAGCACTTGCTGAGTTCATGTCTTGTGAATGAATATTGAGGGAGGGGAGGAGACCAAGGAATTTCTACAAGGTGGGGGTGGAGACATTGCAGGTCACTGAGGCACAGGCAGCCTTAGGTTCTAAGGTGTGTCCAGACCTTTGTAGCACTCAAGATGAGACCTGCCATGGGACTAGGGGACAGTGCCGGGACACTGTTATGAATGTGACACCCTTTGGAGGGCAGTTCCACATTTTCCTTTACAGATCAACCCCCCACATCCTGGCACAGAGCAGCAGTTGATGGTTTCTATGGCCTTGCTCAGGGTCAGAAGAGGCTCATGTCAGGGGTTTGGAGTCTTCTGGCCTCCATAGACACTCAACTCTAGTAGAGCACATGATGTCTGGTCCAGGAAGCATTTATTTACTGCCCGGTGGCCATCACAACCCTTGGGAGGACAGAGCCAGAGCAACCAAGGCAATCAGTTAATTTATCAATAAAACATGGTTGCTGACATTAACCCCCGCTGATCCCACTGAAATGATCAAACCAGAACCCCCTCTCCCTCTGGGTAGAAAGAAATGCAATTTTCCTCAGGAGGTACATAGGGTATTATCATTTGGGAGGATGCAACAATTTTTTTTAATAATTGTATAATTTGTATATAATTTCTTGTAATAAAGTGTGATGATTATAGCTCTGTTCTCATAAAAGGCTCCCTAATCTTCTAATTATGAAAGGATGTTTTCGGGGCTCCAGAATGGGCCCTCTTTAAAAGTTTTCCTTTTATTTTACATCTTTTTTTTTTTTTTTTTTAAATGAGAGTTGCTGTCAAATTTGGATTCTGCGAGCTTGCATATGCTTTCCAGTGGGTCCAGATCTTTTTGGGAAAGGGGAGATGGTCTTGTCTAGCCCATGGTCCCATCACCCAGGAGGAGGGGCCAAGAATGAGAGGACTTTCTCATAATTGGAAATCTTTCCATATCAGCCAGAAATACTATCACCTGAAACAAAGTACAAACAAAGTGGCTGACTCGATTCTATATCCAGTAGGCAAAAACACTTACTGGGCACTTACTGTGTGTCAGGCACTGTTGTAGGTCTGCCATCGTGGCATTCCCCTTGTGAGGGCAAACAAGGTCTGGACCATTATAATCATTCTAAGGAATGTGACGATGTAGCTGTGGTGTGAGGCGCACAGTGAAACCAAAGCAGATGATGGTGGGCCTGACCTAATCGGCAAAGTCAGAGAAGGCCCTTGAGGGAGTGATATTTGAATTGAGCTGTGAAGAATGAGTAGGGGTTAACCAAATAAAGGGTCACCAGGAGCCCTCCAAGCTACGGGAGAAGCATGAGGTGGGAGGGAGTCTGACCTGCTGTCTTCTCGCCTCAAGTGGGACACCAGTCCTTGTGTCCTCCCCTCCTGTGGCCGGAGCAGCAAAGATCTCCTCTTGAAGCGCATGGAGCTCGTGCCCCTGCTGGGGAGGTCAGAACCTGCAGCAGCCTCTTCCATCAGCATCCTCCAGGAGGGCCTCTCGGTCAGCCTCCCTGCCTCGCCTGAAGCCCGGGCTCTGGGGCCCGAATCAAGCTATTGCCGAACAAGCCCGGGCCACCCTGGCTCACCAGTCAGCGGCATTGACAGCCACCTCCTCACCGTCCTGCACGGCCAGAGGCGTCCTCCGGCAGCGCGGACCTGATGGCAGCGTGGCGCTGCTCACGTCTCGCACCGGCCTCCTGCCTCCCCTGGACGGATGCTGCCAGCTGTGCAGCTCCCGCTCCGCTCACCCAGCCCGGCCGGCGACTGGGGTGAGCCGCCTCCCCTCTCCCGGCGCCTCCGCCTGTGCCCTTTCCTCCCCCTGGAACGATCTCCCGCTGGACCCCCACAGGGTGGCAAACTCCCTCCCACCCTTCCCTTTGTAGCTTAAAGTCACCTCTGGGCGGAGACTTCCCTGCGCTTGCCCCTTGCCAGCTCCCAGCTCTAGTTGTCCGCTGCCTTTGGCCGCAGGGGACTGTCAGTATCGCCTTTCCCTCTGGACTTGTTTCCGCGAGACCGAGCAGACGTCTTCCCCCGGATGGTTTGTCTTCCGTGTCCACGCAGTGCCTGCCACAGGGTAGGCTCTGAGTAAATGAGTGAGTGCTGGGGGTACAGCCCGGCCGCGTCCTGCCTCCCCTCCCCGGGGGCTTACTGCAGCCCCTCATCCCTCCACAGGCTCCGGCTTGGCGGAGCATCCCTGGTGCACCATTTCTTTGGGGAGCCAGTGGGTCTGTGGCCTGACAGCCGTCCCTGCGTTGACCGCAGCCGAGAGGTTAGCCTCACCGGGATAGGGGTGAGCAAGTTTCAGAAGGAGGCTTGGGCCTGCAAGGGAGGTCACGGGCGGCTCTGCCTTGAATCCCCTCCGGGACAGAGGTGAGGAATTCAGAAATCAGTAGGAAGGCGCGAGGCATCCGTTCCCCCAGGTTCTCAGCGCTGGCCATCTCAGAACTTAGATGTGAGTCACAGTCACCTCCACAGTCACAGCTGACTCGCTGGCAGGACAACGCCAGCTGGATGGGCCATCCATCTGGCGGGAGCCTGGCCCGGGGTTTGCCAGCAGTGCAGACCCCTGGGAGAGACATCAGACACACATTGTTTCTGGAGGCTGCGACGGAGTATATGGCTGGCAATTATGTATTTCTGATCCATTAAAGAATGCTTTGGCATAGGAAATACAGATTAGGAAAGAAATTGTAATATAATCAAATTGCATTTTTATGGAAAGCACTACATTTTTCTCTAAATAAAATTCAGTAACAAAATTTTATTTGCTTTCTCCCAAAAATGCCTTTCCAAATTGATTTTTCAGAAAAATTGTGGAAAAACAACATGGTTAAGGGGAAGAAAGGTCTAGATTAGAGGCATCTGACCCAAGCATGGCATGGTAATGACCAGCAAGCTCAGGGTACATGGGGCTCAGAGCTTCCCCAGCACTTCTGGATAGTTACCTCATCTTTCACAGCTCCCTGGAAGATGGCATAAATCCTGAGCTGACCCTGCTGGGGTGGAGAAAATGTGACAGCAAAGGATGGCCTGTTCTTTCTGAGTCATCCCACAGTAATGGAGCAGCACACAGGTGTTCAGAGGAAAATTATTAGAAGAAGCAGATAGGAGGGTTAGAGTTTAGAAATTGCTGGAGAGGACAATATGCAAATTACCATCTCTATGGGCAAAGGTTTACAAAAAGGATTTTAAGCTGTCCATGCATAGCCCGAAAACATTCATATGGACAGTCGAAAATTCAGTTTGCCCCACTATTGTTTGCCTTGCATCTTTATGTTTGGAAACATCTGGATCATCATTGGAATTTATCATTCCCCCAGATGCTTTATATTCCCTACATGCAGCCAGCTGTATGCTCACAAGTGGGAATTGAAAATGATTTATTCTTTTTCTAATAACTGTAATCAACCACCAGGTTTTCAGTAGCTGCCATCAACCATCAGGTAGTTATTGATCTCTTATGCTAGGCATATGCACGGTAAGAGAGACATATGTCATGATCCTCCTCTTAAGAAAAGTGGCATCTTGTTTGAAAGACAAAATCAGTAAGCATGGCCTACTTCACATTCAGTTCTGTCTGTCTTAACCATGGTGTCCCTTCTGGCCATCTGGTAGGAATCAGGAAAGCCTGGTTTTTTTGAAGGAGGACAACTGGATTTGTATCTGACCTTATGAATGGAATTGAAGATAATGAATGGAAGGGGGTGTTCCCTTTATGTTAGGGGACGAAGATGGGCATGAAGCAGGGAAGATGGGCATGCTGGGAAGCAGGGCACAGAGAGGAGGGGAAATGTGAGTGGGGATGTTAGAGCATGAGATCACTAGCCTCACTATGGCTGTAGTTGAATTTGGGGGGAATAAGGAATGAGGGTGTGGCCAGATGGAGAGGGACCTGAATCCCTAAAGAACAATGTATTTCCTTTCTTCAGGGGACTGTGGTTCCCAGTGAGCAGTTCAGAGCTTGTGCAGGGGATCCTCCCATCCATAATCACAGCACTGTCTACAGTTGGAATAAATAAGTTTTCACGCATGTGCCCACACCTGTACTTGAATCCGTGGAGGCTGTTGTGAAGAGAATGTAATTTTATTGGAAAGATTCACTAAATTTGGACTAGCTGTTTGGCACCCTGGATTGTCTTGAGCAATGTTTTCCAAACACATGTAATCACTTCCAAGTTGAGGACTCTGTTTTGCCTCAAGGGAGGGCAGTGCTGCTTCAGGTGGAGTTGGCGTGGGGGGGGTGTTTGGACTAGGAAGGGGGGCAGTCCAAGGTGGGCTCTCAGGTGCTATGGTTCTGGAGCTGGGTCCAGGGCACATTGGAGAGGTGGGAGGGAGGGGAGGAGACTGGCTGGCCACTCAGGAGGGAGCGGCATAGGAGGGGCTAGAAAGGTGGCTAGAGAAGGGGAAAGACCCCAAAGGTCGTGCTGTGGCGAGGGGCAGGTGGCAGGTGTGTGGCTCCCGTGCTCTGCTTAGGAAGATGAGCAAGAATATCAGCACCCCTTTTCTTTCTGGGTGGCATCTTTGTCCAGCTGGGGCCCCTGTCGCCCACACCAGGAGCTGAAGGACTGAGCTGTGTGATGGGTCGACAGGACTTTGTTTTCCAGGCTCTGCAATGGGGTTCCCCTTCATCCACCTTAGGCATCTCAGCACCGTGTTGGGGGCCCAGCATGCAGCTACTGAGGCCTCTTGGGGAACAACACAGAAGGTCAAGGGGAGCGATCTGCCAAGCTCAGGTTTCCATGCTGCAGCCATAGGAACTGTGGCCCTGTAATATTTCCTATCAAAGGAGATATTTCTCTATTCACTGAGAAAGTCAGAGTAACTGAATTTTGTTAAAATGAGTCCCAGGTCAGACCTGTTTATTCCTCTTGAAGGTTAAATCCAGTTGTCTGACTTTTGTACGAGCTCTGTGGACAGAATCTTTGTTCTGTCCTCAGAATGGCAGGGATGAGAAAAGTGAACCACCACTGTTTTGAGGCAAAGTCATAAAGCATTTTCAAGTCAATGACAAAGCACAGGAACCTTTCTTTTTTTTCTTCAGAAGAGAACTAGTTGTCTCCCAACATTCATTCTTCTTGTTTCTAGAATCATCAATTTTCAACTTGGGCCCATGGTCTCTTTTCCCAGCTTCATACCATCTACCTTTGGCCATTTACTCAGTCCTGGCCCATGGGAGGTGAGTACAGTGATGTGAGTGGCCCAGATGTGGTCTGAAACTGTGGGCCATATATTTCCTCCTTTTCTCCTTCCATTTTGTCTGTAATGCAGGCGTGGTGGGGTGAGCCGTCAGGACCCGAGGACAGGACAGAGGGTGGCTGGGCAGTCGCATGGGAGGAGCCTAAGTCTCCAGCACGATGAAGCCACTGTGACAGCCTGGGCTGGTTAGGTCCAAATTGTTGTTCAAGGGAAAACAGATGTCTCCCTTCCTGTGCTACGGTTATTTTGGGTCTCTCTTCACAGCAACCACAACTATATCCTCATTTATAATTCTTTCATTTGAAAGTTGAATGTGTACAGTTGGGGAGTAAGGAACGTGTATAAACAAACCTCCCTAAGGTTTTGGCAACTCAAAGATGTCTGGATTTTCTGTCTGGGGGCATTCTTTCATGACACGGAGGGAGTGAAAGGTTTTCTAAAGACCTGCCAGTTTGCAATGAGTTTTGGAAACTCACCATCCTGGGAAGCATGCCTTGGATATTCCCTAACTTCATCCCTCCTGTCTGCTTCCAAAGACCACTACCCTGGTTTATCATCTCTTGCTGGATTGAAATGTAAACTCCAAGAGGACAGGGCTTTTTGTTCAGGACTCAGCTCACCACTACAGAGAGCACCTTGCAGGTAATAGGTGCTCAATAAAGGCTGCTCGAACTAGTATTACATAGAAGTCAAACTTTCCCTTCCAGCCTCTAGGCTCACTGCTTTCTTGCCCCAGTCTAGTCTATGCAATCATTTTTCTTAATCTTGCAATTATACAGATCTTACCATCCTGCTCTTGCCCCAGTCTGTCTTTGGCTCCCTGCAGGATAGAGGCCATACTCCTTGAGTTGTGACACATGGATATCAGGTCCTCCTAAATGTGCTGCTGGGCCATGGGCTCAGTCCCTGGGACAGCTTTCAGGCCATGGCACCATTTCCTACATCTGTGTCTATGCGGGTGTGGCCTCTCCTCATGGTGCCATTCCTTTCCCTGGGCAACTTCTCATCCCCCAAGCCTCGATCCTCGGTGGCCTCTTATCACCCATCGTTATCCTGCAGAGTGGCCCACCCTATCTTGCTGCCCCATGACATGGTCACATTTCCACTGCAAAGTTTTCTTCCATTGAAGTCACTTCTCTGGACTCTGTCCATCTGTCCCCACAGCTGCCTGAGAGCAGAGCCCTGGTTACCTCCATCTCAATTCCTGGCCCCTGGGTCAGAGTGGATAACAATGAAAGTAATCCTGAGTAAGTCATTTCTCTCCTCCTTCCGGCCTCAGTCTCTTTGTGTATGAAATGGGAATAATAATAGTCCTTTTGCCCATCTTGTCTGGCATGAGTACTGAGGAATGTACTTGGGCAAGTGTCATCTTCTGTCTGGAACGGGCATCACTGCTCCAAGCTGTGTGACTAGGATGGCTTCTGAGCCACATCCAACATCAGTTCTGACACTGAACCAACTGAATCACCCAGAGGAGGTTCTCATTTATTTGTGGAAACACAAAGCACTTACTGTGCCAGATGCTGGTTAAATGTTTTACAGTATTATGTCATGTAATCTTGCCTGCCACTCTCTGGGGTGGGTTCTTCTCTTCTCCCCATTTTCCAGATGGGGGAAACTGAGGAGATATTGAAAAACGTTGCTTGAGGCAGAGTTAGTGAGGAGAAGAGCAGACTGTGAACACTGGTGGTCAGGCTGCGCAGTCCAGGCTGTTAACCTTTCTACCTACGACCTTTCCGAAACTCGCCAGGGCCGCAGGCGTGGTAGCTGCATCATGGCATATGTGAAGGGTGGTCACAATTGTGATTTTTATTTGGCATCACAGGAGAAAACAGAAGCCCCCAAACAGAGTCCCCAGTGCTGTCCGGGAGGCTCCCTACAGATGCGGTGCTGGGCAATTTCACAGTAATAAATGCAGACCTCTTAATCAGGTGATCTGACAACTGTGCCATTTGCCAGGGAAATTATGCCCCTCTAGAAGTGATTGCGGGGAGAATAAGAAAAATAAATGAGTCGGGAGTATGTCAGAGCTGATAAGCCTCAGGGGCATGGCTGGAACAAAGTGAGGATGGGCTTTTTTAAAGCAGCTGCTGGCAGAACCGTTGGGACTGGTTTCCCACGCATCCATCACCGGGGAATCGTAGCCGGCTGCCTCTTGCAGGGCTGGTTGTGAGCCCACATCCTCTGGCTCATACCAGGCTAGTTGTTCTAGACTTCCTTTACAGTTCTGACCACCTTGGGTGCCTAATAGGGCTTGGATAATCCCCGTGAGCGGACCGTGCAGAAAGCACGAGTGTCCTGGCTTTGCCATATAGGGGCAGCAGCGAGGCCTCACGGTGCCCCTTGGGATAGCACAGCACTTCACCGTTTCCAAGTACACACCGTCTCATTTCATCTACCATATTCCACATCTCTGTGTAGACACAGCAGGTGCCGGGCCCTTGGCAACCATTGCTGTTGGTCAGGAGTTTCCTTCTTTGGGCCATTTTAGCTTCTGCTTTCAAACTCAGTCAGCCAGGAACTTGGCTCCAGGGTACGTTGCCACATTCCTTCTGAGGTACCATACTGAGAGCCCACCAACTTTGGGCTGAGTGGGGAGGGGTTAGGGCTTGTCATCCTTATCAGATTTCTAGCAGAAGAGGCCATACTGCCGTGCAGCAGCCTTGGCGGCCCCCATCCCAGGAGAGGTGCTATGTCCCTGGGGCAGGTGCCTGCCACCAGAGAAGTTGCTGCCCCTTTGAAAATTAGAACTGTGGGTTGCTGCGGGCACCCGTTGGCTGACCTTGCTAGGGCTAGACAGGCTCTGTACAGTTGGTCAAGGGTTCAGTGCTGCCAACTGTTTGTTGGAGAAGAATTTATAGGCTCTTCGGAACCGGTCCTCCGGGTGTAGACTAAAGCAATGCGGCTGCCATTTAAATCTTGTCACAAGTATATCTCAATCCCTGGAGCTTCTCTTTGGGAAGAAGCAGGATGCCTAATAAAACAATGAATAATAATTTGGGGATGTTCATTATTTACAGCTGCCCCAGGTCATTCGTAAATTATGCAGCCCTCAATTATGCTTGATTTCTTCCTTCCATGGAGCCATCTCTCCAGACTGCTATCACTGTGGGTGATATCCATGCACCCGCTAATTGTACCATGAGGGCAGTTTCCCATTTCTTAAATGCTTCGAGTCCCTTGGCTGACTGCTTATGTTCCACAAACTCTCCATCTCAATGATGAGTCCCTGGATACTCGGAGGCAGAAAGAGAAACCAGGGATTGTCTCGATAGAGTGCACGCCTCTCTCTGCCAAACATCCATGAAAGGCTTCTCTGGGTAGGTGGGGGAGAGAATTTTAAAGGCTCAGTTGGAGCAGCCACCTGGGTGAAGGAGAAGGTCAGTGCCAGGTTGCCTCTCTGAGCTTAGGAGGATGGAGGTGGCTGAGCTGGGGAAGGACATGAGGGTCGAGTCCCTTCCCGGGGGCATGCAACCGCAAAGCCTGGCTCCGGGGAGATGCCCCCTCTCTGCAAACACCCTGGGTGGACGGGGAGGGTGGGAGAGGACCTGAGGTGGGGAGGTGGGGCTGCAGGGCAGCAGCAGGCCAGGCAAGGTGAGCCCCCTCCTACTGCCTTTTGCTTACCCGTCACTTTCAGCCCCACGCTTGGCATGTAGCTGAAAACAAGACCTTTCCCTAACGCGGAGCTTAATGATCCCTTTAATGCCCGAGCCGTAGCATCACTTCTCGCGCGCGCCTGTTCCCTGTCAGCCATGGGGCATTAAACCGGTGATAAAAATGCCTTTTTGGTATGGTCCACAAACTCACCAAGAGGCTCCTGGTAGCAGTATAGCCATCCAGCATGAAATCAAGAGGCAATCACCGCGGATGAGGCAAGATGAGCTCTGTGCGGGAGCAATTAGGGGAGCCCATGGCCTGGGTGCCGTCCTTCACCATCTCCTTGTGCGCACCCGCCACCCTGCCCAGTGGGGAGGGCTCCCACCCTGCAATTCAGCAGCCCGAGTCAAGTCCTCAAGTAGGCGCTACCCCGTTGCTGTCTGCTTTCTGGGCACTGGAAGATGCTTTGTCACGTTTTAATCCAATTGAACGCAGCATTCCTGACCCAGGTGGCCCTTGGGAACACACGTCCTTGGTTATGTTTTCAATCCAGAAAGTATAAAACACGAAAGAGGAGGGAAAAAAAAAAAAAGAGAGAGAAATGCCTAGTTATGAATATGCATTAACAGGATGCTGCCTTTGGAGCTGGAGGCAGGAGCCATTTATTTTAAGCAAATCGGATCTTGATACATGGGCCGTGAACGTGCGGACTCCTCTGTCACACAAACACACTGGGCAAGTGTGATTTATATGGTGTGGCTGTGAGGTTTTGTTCCCAATTAAAAATGAACTGAGAAAAATCATTAATTTAACTACTGTATATTAAATTTGCATTAAAACATCCGTTTGTCTATATTTATATGTGAGCTTTCGAAAATGTGAGCTAGTGAATTCTAATTTTTGAGATCACATGCCAAATACCGAAGATAAATTTTATTTATTCCTGCAATTAATTCTATGAGAACAAATAGCTCTAATTTAGAGGATGGCAGATGTAACTGTCCGCTGGTGCCCTCCCTGCATAACAAACATAACATTCATCTTTCCTCATTAGGGTTTTCCCGTGCCTGGTCTCAAGATATGCAAACCTTGCTACGTTTCTGTATCCGGCGCTTCCAACCACCCTCAGTAGACACGCTTAGGAAATACTTGGGAAGTATGGACCGTGTCAAATCTCTTTTTTTCTGCTTCTCTGTGATGTGCAAAGACTTCAACCATATCCCAAAGGCTAAACAAACATTTCTTCAAAGGATACCTTGACACTAGCCACTTGGGTGGAATTGTTGGTGGCCTCAGCATTAATACATGCTTGGTAGGGAAGGGAGGCTGTCACCCAGTCTCTCCACCAGAGCACCAGTGCTTTGGGTTAAACCTTGGACTCTGCATCCCCCTGTTCTTCTTCTGCAGGAGGCCACCCCCATTAGCCTATGTTTCCTGGCCTGGGCTGTAGGTGCCAGCTGTTGCAGGCTATAGGGCAGCCATGGCCAGTCAGGACACAGTGCTTCTTGGGGGGCACGAAGCCCAGGGCTCCTGTCACGTGGCTGAGGTGACTAGTGGTGCTGTAGATGTGTTGTTCTCAGGAGCTCTGTCCCTGGGGCAGCCAGCTGTGACTTCTCATCACCCAGGTGCCTAGAACAGGGCAGCACAGTTAGCTATAAAGGCTTTCCTTTGGTAGGTGGATGTACACATTGCCAGCACCAGTGTCCACTATGTGAGGACTTTGCATACCCATCGGGTTGTACTTGGGCTTATTCAATTTTTTTTTTTTTTTTTTTTTTTTGCTATTAATGTGAGGCAGTCCCTGCCCTCAGAGCAAAATAGTCAGTGACAATGCAGTGTGATGGGTGCTGTGATCAGGGCCAGATGAGGGGAGTTGGGAGCAAGAATGGTGAAGACCTCTGTTCCTACTTGGCAGGCTGCCAGCTAATGGGGTGGCTGGACTGACACTGCCTCTCAAGGGTTTCCACTGCACTGAGAGTTTCTTAGGTCCGCGATGATGATGGTCATGTCAATATAAGGGCTGAATTGCCATATCCCCTCACTCCCAGACAGAGGGGTGTGGGTGGGCCTTTGTGTGCAGTGCATGGTGGTTAGGCCAGGAGGAGTGTGTGTGTGTCCTTTCACTGTACCACAAAGTATAGAGTCTCATGTGCCCACTGTCTCCTCTGCAAGCAGGGCTAAGCCCTCTCTGCCATGAAATCATTAGCAAATGGCCACTTTCTCCATGTTGGGAGTTCATTTCTTGTGCACAGTGTACTGAGCTCATCCCCAGAGTCTGAGTCAAGGGTCGCTCCAGTCCTGGCCTTTACTTCCACGGGGCCAAGGTAGCTCCTAGCAGTCTCTTCGCTATCAAAGGAACCCAAGGCCAAGTCTTGAATTCTGGTTCCATCAGAGACCCAGACTATCCTGTGGGGGATCATGGTCATTTGTTAAACAGATTGTTTTCTAACACGGGGGCTACCAGCAGCTGGAATATCCCCCTGGCCCTGCTCCTCTCTCAGGGAGGCCGATTCCTCCTTCTGATTAGCAGTATTTCCAAAATCACATTTTGTAATAATCAGCCCCAGGAACACCAAGTCAAGTATATCACATTATCAATGACAATTGTCGTATCAAGATTTTTTTTTTTTTACTTCCCTCAGTAACAGGGAGATCAGACAGTTTTGCCTTTGATTTTCAAAGAGTAGATCACTCTTACGTTGGGCTTTACTATGTATTAACATCTCCGGGAATGATCACAGACTCAGTGGGGGCTGTAGCTGAGTCCTTGTGGCTCTAGATGGGAAGCATCTGACTTAGGGCTACAGGAGTCAGGAAAGCCTGCAACAGGCACCTTCTAGTCCACTGAGGTTGGACAACATAGGCTGGTGGGGCAGAGGTTGACCCGGCTTTTGTTACCATTCCTGGCCCCAGCCTTCTGTCATTTAGGGGTAGCTCTTGGAAGCAGGGGATGGGCGACCACTTGCCATGGTCTGCCTGGGCTCTGCCCTCCCTGGACAGCTCGACAGGTAGAAACACAGCCAGAGGGAGGCTGAGGTTGGGGGCTGGTGCTGGTGCACCTGCCTGCTGCCTAGCCCTCCCGCCTCTGCCCTGCTCTGGGTGACCGGTACTACCCCACAAGGAGCAAATTGTCAGAGTATGAAAATTACTTTAGGGGGCTAGCCAGTCCCACTCATTAGGGGTGTACCCATGCCAAGCTCACCTCTACTGCCTTGGCTTTCTCCAGACATGCAGTCCTTCGGAGAGAGGCCACAGCCCCAGCAAGGAAGCACTCTAACTTGAGTCCCACAGATCTGGGTTCAGTTCTGACTCTCCCCATGCCCGGCTCTGTCACCTTCAACAAGCCATTCCCCTCACTGAGCTTCGGTTTCCTCGGCTTAAAATAGAGGCGATGAATAGGAGCTATTATGAGGATAAAGGGAAATAATGCATGCGACGTTATCAGCAGAGGTCCTGGAATTCTGTGAGTCTAGGTGGCTGTCATGATGCCAGTATTGATTCTGCTCTAACCAGATTGCTTAGTTACTTTGGGTTCACCCTTCCTCTCAGCCAGAAGGTGGGACGGGGGCCTAGAAGATGGGGCCTTCTTCCCTGGGGCTGATAAGAGGTTTTCATTCGTTTTGTGTTGAGGGCTCCCTGGGAGTCGAGCTTGCCTGTAATCCTCAGTTGTTTCTTGTCCTCAGGAAGACTCTGGGTGAGAAAAGCTCTGGTAATCTGATAAGATGTGGGGCCACATGTTATGGGAACCCTGGACAGGGCATGCTCACCTAGGTGGAGAGTCTTCCAGAAGTCTGCCTGGAGGAAGTGGCACCAGGTAAAGCTGGAAGGATGAGGGCCACCTCCTTGAGGAGGAGCCTGTGTTTGAGCTGTTCTTCCCACCCCCACACTCAGGTGTTACAGACCTGGTGGTAAACCTTGTTTCCTGGGTGGGGGCTGGGAGAGGATGGTGTGCTATCCAGGATCCCGCACAAGGCCTCAGAGCAGGTGCAATGTTGAATAAATGAATGAAAATGTGAGTGAATGAATTAGTGAATGAATGGATAAGAAGGCATGAAAAGAATGTGCCATTTCGTGGAATGCATTCTGGGATTTACTATGAAGATTTTGGAGAGCTGGTAAAGGTTTTTGGAAATGATCAAACTTACAATTAATGGAATCAAAATAAAAGAGGAGCTGTTATTCTGACATCCCAGCTCATTTCACCCTTTTGACTTTTTTCTGAGTTCTCTTGAGTCGTTTCCATGACTATACATGTATCCTACTTAGCTGTGGTCATCTTGCGGCAGACCCTTGGGAGGCTGGAGGCAGGAAACTACTGGGTGGGGGGGTGAGGGAGGCAGGGTGTCTGGGGTGGAGAGGAGAGGCTGTCACTATTGTCCAGGGAAACAGGGGCTAGAGTCTGGATGCACCTGAGGCCAGAGGGGGTCAGCAGGGCTAAGGGGCAGGCAGGGGCCTAGGTGCAGAGAATAGCTCCCACTCACCAGGGACCTGAGCAGACACCTGTTCTGCAAATAGGCAACCGACCCAGGGGCCTTCCTGCAGACACTCTCACAGTTTACTTTCTGAGATTCCCACGTGAGGCCTGGAACTAATCCAACCACTTTCTTGATCTCTGGGCTTGAGCCCAGGCGGTCCCCTCCCAGCTGCCCAAGTGACAGGCCCATCTTCCGGGCCTTTTCAAGAGTCCAGGTGCCCAGGTGACTGAGAAGCACCTCAAGAATAGATTCTAGCCCTCAGATGCTCTAGGGACCACAGCTCCCACTGCAGCAAAGAGTCAACACGGCAGATTTGACCCTGCTATCCTTTGAAAGGCTGAAAGGCCAGCTTGCGTTTTTGGTTTTCGTGCTTGGCTGGCGTCTGGGACCTTGGCTGGTCAGCACTTTCCTACACACATCTAGAACTTTCCTTAAATGATAAAGTGACTCCCTGTGGTTTGCGCTGAACCCTGCGTTCCTCTTAAGAGTGTGGAATTTTGGTACAAACTAGACAAGGGGAGTCTGTGGGACCTGTCCCCATTAAAAACCTTGGTCTTGATGAGATTCCTAGGGCAGACATCACACAGGATGCGTGTCTTCCTGAATGTGGGAGGAGTGAGCTCTGTGAGCCCTGGAGGGAGGGAGAGCACATGAGGAAGTCTAGCTAGGATTCCTCCGGACTTGGCCTGCATCTGTTCCCCGGGGGAGATCCAGCAGTGTATCCCGACCATCCTGTCCTGATAAACCTTAGCTCTGAGCACAGCTCTGTGCTGAGTGGTCTAGTGGATCTCTGAAGAGGGGACCCCTGCCTGACCTGCCACCACCAGCTTCTCCCTTTCCCGGGCTGTGTGTGTCTGAGGACAAGGAGCCTGCCCTGCTGTGGTGTCTGTACCTGCTTCTCTTCTCCTGGGCCACACAGGCCACCACCCATCATGAATGATGGATGCTGATTGCTGAAGGTCAGTTTGATGGTGCTGTGAGGGGGAGGCCAGGCAAAATGTGTCTCACAGATAAATTCTGTTCTCACAGAACCTGGAGCTCACACGTCTGAGGAGGGGCACTGCCCACGTGATACTGGAATCAACAGCCACGGCCAACGTGAAGGCCATTACCAGGGTGAGGCTGACAGAAACAAGACTCCCTCCTTCTGCCTTCTTTCTTCCTCTTAGCGCCTCCACTGGCAAAACCTAATGGGAGTCCAAGTCACACAGGACCCCTTTAGACTCTGGTCCAAGTGCTTGCACCACAGAGCAGGATATGGAATAGAAGTTTGGGGGTGAGAGTCATAGCTCTGCCAGGCCCTGGCACAGTCCACCCCTTTGGTAATTCAGCATCCATACACACCCTGCCATACACATTTGTGAACTTCTGTAAACTTGTGTGTTCCCCTAACAAGATGTAGTTGTTCTCAGTACAAACGGAGGTGCTCTCTTCCCAAAAGGGAGAGATACAAAAGCTCAACAGTTGCTGTATCCACACCTGGCAACGCTAATCATTCTTTTATTTTTAAAATATATTTTTATTTTTTTTTTAAGTAAATCTTTACACCCAGCATAGGGCTCGAACTTCTAGCCCCAAGATCAAGAGTCACATGCTGGACTAAGTATTCAGTGCCTTGAAACTAAGTGTTCTTTTAATTCAGGTATGATTTCACCTATCTGCAATGTAGAGATGAAATTTTAAAGTTAATTACCACCAATAATTCTGCATATAAAATATGGGAAAGAGGAGCAAAGAAACATGAAATTAGTTATTATATATACATATAAATGTATGCATATACATCATTATATATTCATATAAACAGGGAAGAAAACAGCAAAGTGGTCTGTAACCAGTCACAACTCCACAGTTGATAAATAGGATTCCTCTCTCTTGCTGTCTTCTTGATATTCCCTTGCTTTTATCTAGTCGGGCTTCTTTACTGATGGGTATTCCAAACCTTTATTTCTGAAGACCTTAATCCACAAGCGTGCTATGTTTTTTGGTTGCAGTAATTTTCCATTAACTTGGGGTGGCCATGGAAGTATGAACAAGTGCTGCCAAGAATCCCCTGATTCCAGACCATGCTTCCTGCCTTTTTATGCAGTTGTAATGCAGTTTCCCCTTGGCAAGCAGGATCAGTGATCCCAGCACACCAGTCCTCTTAGGATAGCTCAGTTCCAGGAGAGCCTCCGTGGCCAAGGAGCTGCCTCCTGTCTCACCTTCCAGTTCAGCGGCATTCTCATTGAGCCTCCCGGTGGACGTTCTTCCCTTGAGTACCATGACTTCTGAACAGCAAAGGTCAAATCTACAAGGGTGGAAAGAAAAATTCTGTGAGTTAACTATTCACTGTAATGGGAAGAGCCACTTCATTCCCACCCCTTGATTCCAGACCCATCTATCCTAGCTGCAGGGGACCAATACCGTGTACTACTTACTGATCCAAAGTATACACTGCAGCCTGTAAGTCAGGATCCTGGCCTTTCTGGCCATTGTCTTAGCAAATGCCGTAACTTTTTGTTTTCCACCTTTTCCCTCTAACCTGATCCCACCCTGCCACTTCTTCATGGTCTCTTTTGCTGGCTCCTTCTATTTTCACCAGCCTCCGAATATTGACTCATGAAAGCCTTAGTCCCTGGTTCTCTTTTCTTCCATATCTACACTCCATCCCTGGGTGATCTCATCTAGTCTCAGCACTTTAAATACCTTATATACAGTGACAATTCCCAAATTTATATCTCCAGCCCTGCCTTCTCACCCTGAAATCCAAGCCTAGAGATGTATACAACCTCTACCCCCACAGCTCCCCTTGGGGCACCTGGGTGGCTCAATCAGTTAAGCATCTGTCTTCATCTCAGGTCATGATCCCAGAATCCCGAGATCAAGCCCCGCATGGGGCTCTCTGCTCTCTGCTCAGTTCCGCCTCCGCTAGAGCTCTCTCTCTCTCTCTCAAATCAAAACAAAACAAAGAGCTCCCCTCAAATTTCAGATAGACTTTTCAAAATGAACATGCCCGAAACTGGGCTCTTGAGCATCTCTGGACGACCACCGCCCCCCACCCCGATGCTGATGCAGAGCCCTGCCCCTCCCCCAGTTACCGGTGGGGACGCTCATACAGTTGCACTCAGATCTATAATCTTGGGATTATCCTTGCTTTCTTTCTTATCCTCTACCTCCAAGCCCTCAGCAAGTACTATTATCTTCATCTTCAAAATAAATCCAGAGTCCGACTAGTTCTTGGTGCTCTGCTGCCACCCTTCACCCCCACAAGGCATCATTTCTTTTGTTTGAATCATTTATTGCAACAGCCCTTGAACTGGTCTCCCACCTCTGCCTGCGTAGAGTTTGCTCTCAACACGACAGCAGGGGGATCCTTTAAAAAGGTTTCTTTCTTGTATCTCTCCCCACCCGACATAATCTACGTTCATCTGTGTATTGCAATAAAATATCTCCTTGCGTTAGAACATAAGCCCTATGAGAGTCAGGACTTTTTTCTTTGTTCACTGCTGTCTTCCCAGCATCTTGAATTGTCCCTGGCCCGGCGTAGGTTTTTGGTAGTTATTTGTTGAAGAAATAAATGAAGAAACACAACATCTTCTTCACTCCTTACAATAGCCCTTTGAGGACATGAAAACTCATCATGAGTAAGTAACTTGACTGGATGCACTGAGCTATTAAGGGGCAGATTCAGGATTTCAGTTGTCTTTTGAGTCCAGCATTGTAGGTCTTAATGTTCTGCGAGGCTCTTCCTTATTTGTGTTTACTACCCAGGCTGCTCGGGCCCAAAGAGTATATTTCCCCAGGATCAGAAATGAAGGATGTAAACCTCTAATTATGAAGCTTTACTTTATTCACTGGGAGGATGCTTTTCACAAGCCTGTGGTTGGTGTCTCCAGTGGGTGGGGATCCACCTCACTCTTTAGGTACTGGTCTTTCCACACTAGACCTCTCTGGTTTCTAGATGGGCTGCTCCCTCTGAGGGCCACACATAGCACAAAGGGTAGATATCATTAATATGCAGGCGTGTGGGCAGCTAGGGTGGAAAGCGTTCCTAATTCCCTATCCATGTCTGTGCAGGGGTCAAGTCGTAGATAAAGCTGCTCAGATCCCAAGGACTTCAGCTCAGTGACCTCTAAGACTCAGGACGTAGGTCTCTAGATTTGCCTCCCTGCAAAAGAGTCTTAGCAGAAGAATTTTTATTTGAGGGCAAAGTAAATGTTTTATAGATTCAGGCTGACGTGTGTGAGAATGATTCTCTATTTGAGGATTTCAGCTTTTAAACAGAGGCACAATTTGTCAATTTTGGTTTTAGTTTTACAAGCACTATCTTTCCTGAAGACTAAATTTGTGTGAGCACGAATGTACTAATGAAACATGACATTTTCCTCTATGAAATGCACCTTCTCCAGGGAAGGGTTTTAAAAGAGTTCATAAAACTTCTCATGGCATTTGGGAAAGCACATCATTATATCTATAGATGTTTGAAAGCAGGACTAAAGCCCTCATGGCGGAAAAGTACTCAGAGTAATTTAAACTATTAACATCAGAAGTCTAAACAGAATACAGAATTAGATGGGAGAAGTCAAGGGATAGATAGATATTCTTTCCCCCTTCCAGTTTCTGATAATGGACCGACTTGCCAGTATAAGAAATTCCCATTATGGCAATATTCACAATTTAATTTTTGGGTTGACACACACTTGACTCAGTTTTATCTGAAGCAGCCCAAAAGAACAATCTGTCTTTTAAACATCTGAGCCTGTAGATTTAGTCAAAATCCAAACCTCATGGTGTTCTTGCATCTTCATGTAATAGAAAATTGGCAGTATTAATACTAATGTTTTTTGCTGTTAGGCTCCAAATTGCTTATTATCCAACTCTTTCGGAGGCTGAGGAGAAGGCTTTTCTAAGAAAAGGAAAAATTTGAGGAGAACAGTTACATTTCAAAGCATTTTTGAAGAGCTGAGAATCTTGAAAGGAGAAACTAATTAATAAAAAAGTCCTGTTAAAAGCAGGATTACTTTCAGAGAGCTAAGAATACATGCAATTTAAAGTGTTTTTAACAAAAGGTATTGTTACAAGGTTTTTCTATCTGTCTGAAAGTGATTGAAGAGTAACCAGAAAAATCCCAGAGGGAATGTTAGTCCACAGGGTTATAAGATAGTGAAAAAAAAAATGTAAACCTCATTTTTTCATACTAATTTCAGCATTAGAATATTTTTTAGAAATCCTTAGGATCAGATATTTCTTGGAAAACAAATATGATGAGCAGATTCTAATACCCTCCCCCACTATTATATCTTGCTGTGGTCTCTAAATGCCTCATATCCTGTGGACAAGTAGAAATTAAACATGCTGATTAATCCATTCATACATTTGAGCCCCCCCCCCCCGCCCCCTCCACTGAGGCCTAGTCATGAAATCTGGGGCTGGGAGGAGTTGTATCTGGATGGGGAAGTCACGGTGGGCAGGGCTCAGGAGCATCCCAGCTGGTCCCAGGGCTGATCAGACTCCCTGAGCCTGACTCTGTGGTCCTGCCAGGCCTTGAGGCCAGACAGCAGGGCTCCCTACCATAGAGGCTGTCGGGAGTGAGGGTGGCGCTCCTCCTGCCCCTCTGCAGTCACTTGAGATACTCCCTGAGATCTGCTCAGTGAGATAAGGAGTATCTTTTCACCGACTGGCCCCCCTTCAATTTTTCTGTATTTCTCCTTTTTTAAAAAAAAAAAAGATTTCATTTATTTATTCATGAGAGACACAGAGAGATGGAGACATAGGCAGAGGGAGAAGCAGGCTTCCAGTGGGGAGCCTACATAAGACTTCATTCCAGGACCCCTTGAGCATGACCTGAGCCAAAAGCAGACACTCAACCACTGAGCCACCCAGGGGCCTCCTGTATTTCTCCTTTTCATGCATTCTCAGCCCCAGCCAATTAAGAGTGAGGGTTATGGGCTTATTTTGCAAACCACCCTCTGGGGGTCAAATCCTGGGGATATATTTGGCAAAGGGTTCGCTCTCGGCCCAGTAAAGGAGGTACCTGTGACCCTCTTCTTCCTGTCACCGAGCTCTGCACAGTGCTAGGCATTGTGCACAGCAACCGGCTCTAACACTGATACAGCAAATCCCCTCCTGTGATCCTCAGCAACACTCCAGTGGGGCAGTGGCACTGGCCTTCTTTAGAGAGAAACGTGGGACAGAGGTGAGTGACTTTCCTGAGGTTGAGCATGAGCAGGAGCTCAGGGTGTCCCACCCACACAGTGTCACCACCACCTGGGTTGCAGTGAACATGTGGCTTTACAATGGGTGGCTTCTATTTGGTCCTTCACATAGCAATTGTGAGACGCTGGCACAAATAACACTTTGGGGCAGGCATCAGTTTAAAAGCATACTTCCTCCATTCTAAAGTATTTCGCATTTCCCTTTTCATTCTGAGCTTTCTCCCATTAGAGGCTTCATGCGAGCTGTTCCTTCTGCCCTAATGCCTTCCCTTTAGAACTCATGCAAAGAACCTACTAATCATTCAGGTCTCTGCTTCGATGTCATTGCTCTGAGAGGCCCCTCCTGGACTGCCCCCCACCCCAGCCCCAATCGAACCCACTGCCCCCCGTTTTTGTTTTTTGTTTTTTTTTTCTCAGAAGAAACCACAGTCTGATGTTTAAGTTTGCTGGCTCATTGGCTGTGTCGCCAGCAGAATACAGGAGGGCTTCTTCACTGCCCTGAGCCCAGCACCTAGACTCGTGCCCAAAACATTCCAGGGGCTCAATAAACGTGTATTGAAGAGATTTCTTGACTAAATTAATGAATATGTGATTATAATGAGAAATCCACAAGCTTATGTCAAGAAGAATATTCAATTTTCTACCCTGATGCCTATGAGAGAGTTCCCTTCTCTTTACCCATGCAGCTCCTGTGACTGCTCTAATTATATCCAGTCTGAGTTTGCTGAGCACCTACTGTGTGCTGGGCTGGGCATTTTGGTGTGTATCATCTCTATCTCCAGGTAGTTAAGGAGAAAGGCCTATGTTATTTCATATCTACTTCGTTAGCTGGTTTGTTTGTTTTAAAGATATTTGTTTATTTATTTGAGAGAGACAGAGATAGTGACCCAACTAGTGAGACAGAGCACGAGGAGGGGCAGATGCAGGCACACTGCTGAGCAGGGAGCCCGATGCAGGGCTCAATCCCAGGACCCTGGGATCATGATCTGAGCTACAGGCAGGTGCTAAACCAACTGAGCCACCCAGGTGTCCCCCTTTCTGGTTTTTATTAACTCACATGCACACAGATGACGCTCCTTGGTCTTTTCTGCTTCCTTCTCCAGGTGATGTGTCAAGATTTCTCTTGTCTTCATGGGGTCTGAACTAATAAATTCCTGCTTTCCTTAGTTATTACAGCATGTGGGGGGCATTTTCCTCAGCTGCTTACTCTGTGTGAGGGGTGCACCCTCATGGTTGCCAGAAGTAGGTGAAATGATAGTACTACAGCCCCCTTTTATCTGGAGGCCAGAATTGCAGTGACCTCCATGGTGGAGAAGACGGCTGGAAGCTTTGAAGTGTGCGAGGGTGACTGTCCCAGGGAGGGGCAAAGTATCCTTGTGCAGATACTGCGTGCGCTCCGTGCCCAGGCAGGACCTGAGTAAGGAGGCACCGTGTGTGACAGAGGCAGCAGGCGGGGAGGAGCAGGCCACGGTCACCTTTGACTCACACAGGGGGAGGGAAGGCCCACACGGCATAGCCCCCGGGGCTTCGGGGCAGGTACCACCTTGCCCTGGCGGGGCCTCTTGTTGCTGTATCCCTGTCTTGCACTGTAATTATCGTGACAGTGATTATAAAAGTTCTCTTATGTTCCCAAGACTGTTACTGAGAAAACAATAAGAATTGCATTGTAGAAAAATGATAGCAAGAGCACACATGAACAAGAAAGTTCTGGCTCTGAGAGGAACTTGGGAGTTTGAATCTTGCCTGCCCTGTTTTCTTATTGCTTTTGTCCCTCCATTCCAGCCCTTATCAAACTTGGCCGTGAATTATGGCCCTTTTACTTATATCTTCCTCTCTCACTAGATTGCGAGTCCCTGGAGGCAGAGAGGATGTTTTATTTATGTCCTGGCCATAGCTTTGTGCACATTAATAGGCCCCAGATAAGCATTTGTTGATTTGCATGGAATTAAATAAAGTTTGGTATCTGGAAAAGTCACTTAAATTGGAGAATTCTGAGTGGGGGTCGATGCATTGAATTTCGAATTCCCAGTTGCTGTTGGATGTTGTGAGATGTCAAGTTAAGGACCTGAGTTGGTTCATCAGGATTTCTTCATGACTTTTGAGTTTGAGGGGCTCCAGTGGCTGGAAGGCCAGGCAGCTATCCTAATTCTAGAGGAGAAAGATCCAGCTGTGAGCAGCTGCCAGGGTGGCTGAGCTGGGAGGAGACACCCCTACCATGGACGGGGGGACCCCGATGGCCCCAGTGATCTGGTGCTGCTCTGCTGCCCGGGTGCCTTGCTAGGGCTCCTGAAGCACAGACAGACGGGCTGGAGGTGCCACACCTGAGCTCATGGTGAGGCCTGTAGGGCCTGCTGTGAGCTGCTTTTCCCAGCTGGCTCTTCCTGCAGATGGAAGGCAGAAGCCAGTTCTCCCCTCAGCTCTACCCCACGGCTCTGGAGGGCTGCGGTAGGAGGAACCTCAACTCCACGTGTCTCCCTAGGTGCTTTGCTTTCTCTTTGAAATCTGGATGGGAGATTTGTTCCTCTGACCTCTGCTGACTAAATTGCATCGATTTGTTGTCTTTCATCTTTTTCTCTCCCTTTTCTATTTCATTTAGCACTGTCGGTCTTGTCCTTTGGACAAAAATCATTTATTCACCCACTCATTCATGGATGAGAGCATGGGCTTTGGGGTTACCCAGATATGAGGTTTAATTGGGTCAGGTTGGGCTAGGCTACACTGTGGTGATAATCCCAAATCTCGGTGGCTGACTCCCAGAAAAGGTTTATTTCATCATCTTGTGGAATGTTCATTGTGTCTGGCTTGGGGCTGTCCTCCAGGTCACAGGACCTTGACTAACAGGCCATTCTCCCCTCGGTGCATTATTGGGTACTAAGCAAGAAGGAGAGAAGGTGGCCAATCATGCATTTCTTTGATGGTCTTTCTCCTGGAAGTGACACACATTGCTTCCAACTGAGTTTTACTGTCCAAATCAGGTCCCAAGACTGCAGTCCCACTAAGTGCCTGAAAGGAGAACTGGCACATTAGCCCAGAGCTCTGATGGCTAAAAAGCCACTTGCAATATCTGTATGGCCTTAGATAGTCATGAAACTTGTTCTCAGCCTTAGTTTTATCTGTGTTTCAGTACTATCCAAGATAGTCCTAGCAGCAATCATCTCTTTGGTTGTGAGGATTTAAAAGATTGATGCATGTGTAACAGTTAGCTAGTACTGTGTACAAACAGTGGTGGCTTAAGCAAGTACTTACTTAGGGTTCATCTGGACAGTTTTTCTGGTCTGAGCTGGGCTCTCTCCATTTCCTGTGACTGACTCTAGGTCATCCCAGTGACTGTTTCTGGAGGTTGTCTGCCTGTCTGTTGTCTTTCACGACGTCTTTCACTCCTTAGCAGGCTAGCTCAGGTTTCTTCTCATGGTACAGTCAGGCAACCATGGAAGAGAGAAAAAGAATAGAAGGAGTCTTGAAGTCAAGGCTTGGAATCAGCACACCATCACGTCTTCTACATCCTGTCAGTTGGCAAAAAAAGTTCACAAAGTCAGTCTAGATTGAAAAGGTCTGGAGATACTCTTCATCTTGATGGTAGAGCTATGAAGCCACACTAAAAAGCCACGCTAAAAAGCTTTGTGGATAGAGTTGGGGCCATTTATGTAATCAATCCGCCACAGTCTTCCCTCTGGGCACAATTATTCACATCCCTTTACACGCAAAATATACTCATTCCCTGTGTTATCCAGGTATGTCATAATGCTCAAAATCCAGGATCTGGAATCTACATAAAACTCAGAGGTCACACTTTTGATCTGGAGACCTAATGAACAAAAAAGACAAGTGATCTGTCTCCCATGTACCCAACGTAAGCTGATGAAACAGGGACAGCAAAGCATGATGACACAATAGCCAGGAATCGTCCCATTTGAAACAGACTAGCCACTAGTCTGCAAGAGTTCTAAAATCCTGGGTAGAAATGTCGCCCAGGCTCCCCACTCTGGGGCAGGGAGTGTTCCTGGATTAGACCATGGTGCTGCTCTGTGGCAATGCTGCCTGAGTTCATTGTTTCCCACAGCTCTAGGCTCCACCATCTGGGCCCTGGGCACTGTGTTCTGAGGCTTGCTTTCTTTGCAAGAAAGAAACCTTGCATTCCACGGTTACTTGGGAAGAAATGGTCTCTGTTGGTTCCAGAGGAGTTTTCTCAGCATGTCTCCTGGCCATAGAAGGTCAGGGAACCAGAAGCCTTTTTGCATTCAGAAGAACCTTGCTTCTTTTTGGCCCAGGCTGGCAGCACTTTACGGTACAACTCATGTTAACAACATCATGGAGTTTCTATATATTTTATGATAGCTTCCTTCACACTCGGAAGCCACACTCACAATTATTTCACTATATGCCTCTCTCTCTAGAGTTACTGCTACGTTGAGATTAGGTTTCTGTAGGATCTTGCCTTTAAGCTTTCTAAAGCCCATTTGTTCATCTGGACTATTCTACTGGGAAGCGCGCTTATTCTTTCACGGTCGTAACAAGAGATCTTATAGCTGCACACCAATTTGAACAACGGCCTCAAGCTTCATTATTTTTCACAGCTTTGTTGGGAATACTTGACATACAATAAAGTGTACATCTTTAAAAATCTAAGTTTTGACATATGTGTATACCTGTGGCATCATTACCATGGTCAAGATAATGAATGTAGGCATCATACCCCAGAACATTTTGGGGGCCTTTTGTATCACTTCTCTCTCCCCGACCCCTCACCCCTGCCCCATCCTGTGCAAGTACCTCCTGCTCTCAGCCACTGGAGGTTAGTTCGTATTGAGCAAATAGAATGTGGTTGCCTTTTCTAGGCTTTCATATAAATGGAATCATACAGTTTGCATAGCTTTTTGTTTTGTTTAGATTCTTTTGCTTAGTATATTTATTTTGAGATCATCCTCATTGCTGCATTTACCACTACTTTATTCCTTTTTATTGCTGAGTAGTAGTCTGTTGTATAGATACAGCGACATTTGTTCATCCATTCATCTATTGACAAATATTCTGGTTAGATCTGGTTTGGGGCCATTACCTATAAAGCTGCAGTGAACATTTATGTGCAGCCTTTTTATTTCTCCTGGTTAAATACCTGGGCGTGGAGTGGCTGGGACACACGATAGGTATATAGTTAAATTTTTAAGAAACTTCTAAACTGTTTTCCAAAGTAGCTGTATAATTTAACATTCCTAACTGTAGCCGAAGAGATCCAGTGGCTGTCCATCCTCTCTGACACTCAGTATGGCAGTCGTGTAAATTTTAGGCATTCTGTGGGTATGTAATGTATCTCATGGTGGTTTTGGGTTTGTAGTTCCTTAATGACTAAAAATGTTGAATATTTTTTTCAAACACTTAATTGCCATCCATGTGTCTTCTTCCAGAAAATGTCCGGTCATTTTTTTTGCCCATTTTAAAGTGGAATTGTTGAAGAGTTTGTACTGAGAATTCTTTATTATATTGTGGATATGAGTTCTTTATCAAATATATGATTTGCACATGTTTTCTCCCAGTCTGTGGCTTGTCTTTTGATTCTTTTAACAGTGTTTTAGAAGAACAGAAGCTCTTAGTTTTGATGGTGCCCAATATGTCAATTGATTCTTTTAAGGATAATATTTTTACCATTGTATTTATATGATCTTTACTCAAGATCGTGGAAAATTTGTGCCACGTTTTCTACTAGAAGTTTTACAGCTTAAGGTTTAACATTTATGGATCTGTGATCCACTTGGCTTAAAGATTTTTTGTATGGTGCAAAATATGGACCGAAGTTCTATTTTTTTTTTTTATTGGCTGAATAATTACATGTGGATATCCAATTGTTCCAGCCTATTTGTGGACAGACTACTCCTCACCCAACGTATTGCCTTCATACTTTTGTCAAAAATCAATTCACTGGCAAGAGTACTTCTTGACAAGGACTTCTGGAGATTTATTTCTCCATAAAATCAATGAGAACATGGGTACAAATTGTCAAAATTAACTCTTTCTGAACTCTGGAAAGTGACCCAAAGCTTGCAATGATATGAGGAGTGTTTTCTAAAGAAAAACAGCCAAATCTGAGTAAATATCAATCTTTGCTGCTTTTTAACCTACTTTATCCCCATCCCCTTCTTTTTCTATTTGCATTTTGTCCTTTGGGAGCAGGATTTAAGCTGTAGCTCCAGTGACAAGGGACCTGAGATGGAGAAAGGGTGCCTGGCCAAGGAGTGCATATAGATCCTTATTCCATACCCGGGCATCTCAGGAGCTGTGTGTAGCTCATGGGCAGCAGTTGGGAGGAGGCCTAAGAATGGACTGGTCCCAGGTCTTGTACAACTAGAAATACCAGGTCCAGAAGTATCCCTTTATCTAGAGGTCAACGAGAAGCTTTTGCTGACTCTTAGCTGAGAGCAGAGAAGCTCAGCCTAGCCTCAGAGTCCTTCTGTGTATAGCAGGGAGATCAGCCTGGAGCATGGAATGGGTAGGACTCTAGTCCTGGGAATACCTGTGTTTTCCTGGAGACAGGCTGGTGGAATCAGATCCTCAGAATTATTGCTTCATCTGGGGATTCTTTCTTCTGGACATGCCTCGGTGTCAAAGTGTGAGGGTGGGTATTTGGGATAACATAATAACAAGATCCTTCACATCTTCCAGAGGCTCTGTAGGAACCCGGCTCAAGGGAGGCCCCAGGCCAGTGCTGTCAGGCAGAGCTGCTCAGAGGACAGGACACACTCCAGCTGTTCCTCACGCCAGACCATGGCAGGACTGTCACACCTTTCTGCCATCCGGCCTGTGAAATCACAAAAACATAGTCCTCTTGAGCACTTTGGCTTTCAGTGGAAACAGGGCAGGCTGTGAAGAAGCCCTCTTCTTCACAAGGAGGATGAGACTCTTGTGAGCAGGGAAGCTGCCTGGAGCCTCACTCCCCACACTCAGTCTCTGATTTGGGGCCTTCTTCTGCCCCACCCACTTGCCAGGAAGACCCAGGCCTCAGTGGCTCACCCTCCTCCCCAGGAATGTGTATTTAGAAGGGGAACCAGGGAAGGGTCAATGGTGTCCAGCTCTAGTGAGTGAGCTTAGGCTGTTGAAGAAGCAATTTTGGAAAAGGAATTTTTCTGGTGCTGCTTAACTCCTATCAGTGAGGCATCCAATTATGCCACCTATATGAGGCTCTAATTATTAAAATATCCTGAATTGTGATGCTAATAGCAAATTTGTTAAATGGAAATGAATTTTTAATGTCATAATTTGCCTTTTGCTTTTCATCTGATTCATTTTCTTTCTAGATGTCATTTTATCAGTGAATGAGTCTTAGAAGCAGTTCTTGCCCTTTCTGTTTGTGACATATTTAGTTAGATTTGATTACATCTTAGAATTTGGGGGGACTTGCCTAAGAGCAGCATGCCCAGTGGGCTCCTGCTCATTTGTCTTAGTGTCAGCTGACACCACCCCCAAGAGTCACAGCCTCCTTTCCAGCTGAGGTTGCCACAAGGCAGAGCATATAGTACTCGGTCAGAGCTAGGGATGTCACTGAAGAGGGGCCCAAGTATCCCCAGGCCCAGCCAGTCTTTAGCTACTCATAAGGTCATGTTAGCAAAACCCAAATGTCAGAAGGTCTTGCACGCCACTGGCCACTCAGGTTTTTGGCCTTTCCTGCTTGTTTTGGCAGGTCCCTGGATGTACCTCTTGGGCTTCCAGATTAGCTCATGCCAACAGCTGGCCGAGCCTGAAGGAGACAAAGCTAAGTGGCATCTGTGGCAGAGGAGAGAAGTCACTTCTGTCTCCTTTATACATTTGTCTGCAGGTACTCGAATGCCAGCCATTAATGAAGCAAATCTACATTTTTATTACAACCCTCTCCTGGTCAGGCAAAGGAATTGGAGAAGGTCTGATTTCTATGGTATCTACATGCCTCTATTTGGAATCACTCCTATCCTCTGATTCTTTTTTGTTTTGTTTTTAAAGATTTTGAGAGAGAGCAAGAACACAAGCAGGGGGAGTGGCAAAGGGAGAGGGAGAAGCAGGCTTCCCACTGAGCAGGGGGTATGTAGGGCTCAATCCCAGGAACTGAGATCATGACCCGAGCCAAAGGCAGATGCTCAACTGACTGAGCCACCCAGGCACCCTGTTACCCACTGACTCTTATTGCCTCATGTTCCTACAGGATGAGTGGCCTTCCAGGGAATACCTCTGTCCCTGGTGTGATAGGCTTGTGCTGACCCCCACCCCAGTCCATAAAGGTGCCTGCAGTGGCTGACCCAGGTAAGTGAGCCCAGCTCAGGAGTAAATTCCAGTATGTAGCACACAGCTCATAAATACATTTAGATGTTGAAAATCTTCCTTAATGTTAGGTCAATTGAGTTAAGACAAGTTTGGGTAGTGCTGGCACAAGGAACCTCTTGGCCAGTTATTGGTTCACTCACCACAAATATAAAAGTAAGAAGAGAAGTCAGGCATGGACTGTGAAATAAGTCACTAATTAATCTGGGCATCATGATTCACAACTGAATAGAATTTTGTTCATTCATTCAGCATATATTTATTAAGTATCTACTGTGTGACTGGCACCATTTCAAGTGAGTGGACATAGCAGTGAGCAAAACAGATAAAGATCTCTACCCCTCCCTTTGGGTTTATATTCTAGTAGAAAAAAAAGATACGAAACAAGTTCAATGTGAAGTATGTCAGATGATGATGAGTAATATAGGGAAAGACACAGCAGAGAAAGGACAAGGGTTAGGAGCGAGGATGTTAGGCCTATAAGTAGTTAGGATGATGTTGGAGCAGAGACTTTGTGAGTTGAGAGAGCCTTGAAGATGTCTGGGCAAGAGCACTCCAAGCAGAGGGATAGCCAGTGCAAAGGTCCTGGGGTGGAAACAGGCCTGGTGTACCTGAGGAGCAAACTCATTTAGCTAGAGCCTAGTGAGGGAGAATGGTAGGGGATGAGGTTGAAGAGAGTTTTATGGGCCATTTTAAGGACTTTGCTTTGAGGCTGGGTGATATGGGAAGACATAGGGGATTTAGAGCATTTAAGAGGCATGATCCTCTTTGTTTTAATAGGACCATTCAGTCTGTGGTGTTAAAATGAGACTATATGAGGACAAGGTCAGACTTAGGAAGAAAACCATCACAAAAATTTAGGTAAGTATCGCTTCTTCTCCTTTTTGACTAAGATCAAGTTGAAAACTTTAGGCGGGTGATGGTGGTAGCTTGGACTAGGGTAATAATGGTGGAAGGGGTAACAGAGGGTTACATTTCTGGACGTATTATGAAGGTGAGGCCAACAGAGCTTAGCTGATAGGTTAGAAGTGGAATGTAAGAAAAAGAGCAGAATCAAGGGAGTGGCAACAGCTTTGCCTTGAGAAACCAGAAGCACAGAGCTGCCCTTTGTTGGGACAGAGGAGTTGGGGCAGAGCAGGCCTGCAGCCCATCAGGAATTAGGTTGTGGACATGCTCAGTTTGGAGTGCCTAGGAGACAACCAAGTGCAGATGCCAAATAGGCATTCGGCTCTGTGAGCTGAGAACACAGGAGTAGAGATAGGAATTTGAGAATCATCAGCTTCTTTATGGCCAGGGGATTATAACAGATCAGAATTCAGATACCAGGGAAATATTTTTTTTTTTTTTTAACATACAACTGTAGCCATGTTTTCAGCAAGGAAAGGACAGCATGAAAGAAATGCTTTTCAGAGTGGAAACAACTTTCTTAAATTCTGTTCAGTTTCTTTGTTCAGTGGTGTGTTTTGATTCTGAATAAAAGGGAAAAAAGTTTTCACTGTTAAGGAAGGGAGATTAGCATGGAATTGCTTCAAAATCAGATTCAAACTGTGATCCCCACTTGAGGTGTTTCAGAGAGGAGAACAGCCCAGGAGAACAGAGCATTGCACTGGAAGGGTCTTCTGTGCAGTCATGAAAAGCGAAAATGGTGTTTAGAGCTACCAGGGTTCTGGAAATAGGCTATTTTTTTTTCTTTTTAAACAGTGAACGTTGAGAAGAAGCTTTTAACATTTTCAATATCCCTTAACCATGGATATTTATTTCTGTGAACTGATTTACATATAATTAGAATACCTACAGATTTTAAGGGGAAAATACATCCTATTCTGAGCTATAGAAATACAATGTTGGAGGCTTTTCAGGGAATAGAGAACAGTAAAATAGAAGAAAAATATCAGAGTTCAATTTCTTTTATAATTCAGTATTTTCAAGGCTCCCAAATACATTTTTAAAAAGTAGTTATGAGAATGAAGTTCCATATTTTCCATCAATTTTCTAATTAAAACAGGATTTGGGAAGAAAGTGTTTTGCTCACTGATATGATTCTTTACATTTGAAGATGCTGTAACATGAGTTTCATAATAGTGTAATATAATATCTGAGCAGCTTGGCTGGTTCACTTGCAGATGAGATTGTGTTGGATCTTACAAGCTTTTCCTTTAGTGATTATCTTTTTTTTAATTGGCAAGAAATATGACATATAGAATGGGTTGACAGTTTCTTATAAACCGGGACATATTCTTACCATGGAATCCAGCAATCATACTCCTTGGTAGTTACCCAAAGGAGATGAAAACTTACGTCCTCACAAAAACCTGCACAAGATGTTTATAGAGGCTTTATCCATAATTGCCAAAACTTGGAAGCAACCAAGATATCCTTCTGTAGGTGAATGAATATATAAACTGTGGTACATCCAGGCAATAGAATATTATTCAGCACTAAAATGAGATGAGCTATCAGGCTATGAAAAGACATAGAAGAGCCTTAAATGAATCTTACTGAAATCTGAAAAGATTTACATACTGTATGATCCCAGCTATATGACATTCCAGCAAAGGCAAAACCCTGGAAACAATAAAAGGATCAGTGGCTGCTAGGGGTTGGGGGAGAGCACGGAGACATGAGTAGGGGGAGTGCAAAGGAGTTTTAGGGCAGTAAGAATACTCTGTGTGATACCATAATGATGCATTTGTCCAAACCCATAGGATGTACAGTATCAAGAGTGAGCCCCAATTTTAGCTCTGGAGTGGGGATAATTATGATGTGTCCATATGGGTTCATCAGTTGTAACAAAGATATCACTCTGGTGGGGGATGTTGGTAATGGGGGAAATTATGCATGGGAGGGCAGGGGGTATATGGGAAATCTCTATATCGTCCTTTCAATTTTGCTGTGAACCTACAACTGTTCTGAAAAAGTCTTAATAAAAAAGGGAAGAAGGAAGGAAGGAAGGAAGGAAGGAAGGAAGGAAGGAAGGAAGGAAGGAAGGAAGAAGAAAGAAGAGAAGAAGGAAGAATTCTTTATTCCCTCTCCTCTTCCCACTGTGACAAGATGAAAGGGGATAGGGTTGATTTCTGAGTCATGGTGAGATGTGGCCTGACCTACCTCATTGAAACCCTGATGAGAATGAGAAATAAAGTGTTGGGCTCAGCCACTGAGATTTAAGGATTTAGGCATACCGCAGCATAGCAGAGTCTATCCTAACTAATAAAATTCCTTTCTCAAAGCCACTATCACACTCTGTGGAGTCTTAGTGGTTTGGGTCTGAAAGGACGCATGCCTGATTGAGGAGCCTCAACGGGGTCTGTTTTAGGCTGTTGCAACACTGTGTATTGATGACAAGATTCCCTGAGTGGTGGTAACCAGGTGAGTGTTGGGAGTCAGCCTCTTAGCTCTGGCCAGGTGAGTGCATGGGTATGCTGATGTGATTTGGTTTTTGTCATTTGCCTGAAATGGAATTGGTCTCCATCCATAATCAAGGAGGCAAGATCTTCTGTAGAAATAACAACATCTCATATAAAATTGTGTGTATTGGATCATCTTTCATCTACTTTTAAGTGATTCATGACTCTCTAAGCTAATAAAACACCTTGCTGAAATAAAATGGTCTGTCCAAGCAAATAAAAACTCTGACAGAGTTACTGGATGGCACTTCCTAGGGAGCTATAACTATGATAGCTAGTTCATTGAGAACTAAGCAGAAAACCCAAACACTGACAAAGCAGCAAAAGATAAATGGATCACCAATGGGGGAAGTCTATGCCAGGAAGCACTCTGAGGTCATAAAGTATATGGACTCACAATGCAAGAAGACTTCAAGCAGGCACCAAGGTTGGCTTCTTGCCTTGGGCATGCCACAGCCATCATTCACTTGGCTTTGCATGTTCCCAGAGCTTCTCTTTGGCACCCACCTCGTGCCAGGCTCCTCGGGGGCTAAGGGAGCAGTGGAGGCTGAGTCTCTTAATAAGAGGCCTGAAGATCTGCTAGGGAGGTGAGATTTATTTGGGGACATGATGAACTGCAGAAAGGTTAATAGGTTCAGGGAAGCAGATGCATGCAAATTGAGTTAAATTAAAAGGATGGGCTGGGGCACCTGGGTGGTTCAGTCAGTTGAGCGTCTGACTCTTGATTTCGGCTCAGGTCATAGTCTCAGGATCATTGGGAGTGAGCGCCACAATGGACTCCGCCCTCAATGGGGAGTCTGCTTGAGATTCTCCCTCTCCCTCTGCTCTTTTTTTGTTCTTTCTTTCTCAAATAAATAAATCTTAAAAAAAAAAAGGAGGGGGCTCTACTCCAATGAAAATACCAGAGTCCCCTACCACCACTGTTCTCCTCGTCTGTATCATTTTCTCAGAGCAGGATAGGAGTCCTTGATTGGAACCCCTTACAGCATTCTGGAGATGGTCATTTGATCTATATTCAGGCATCTCCAGTGTCTGAGAACTTATTACCTGTCAAAAGCAGGTGTTTTGGACAATTCTTTATATTGCATTCATCTGGCTTCTACCTACGAATATAATGCCTGCCCTCAGGATTAATTTAGTGCAAGTTGCACCTGTTTCACAACAACCCTGCTCCCGGTGAACAGGCCTGCCTTCCCACACAGACATATGGATCTACACACCTTCACTCCAGGCTGAGCTCCCAGCATTATTCAGAAACAACCTGGCTTCTAGATGCCTCCCCTCCTTGATGGCCTCCTTGGCTTGTGTCACTTGTTACAGTTGTCACAGGGCATAGTGAGAGCCCCACTGCTTACATCTGCCCTGGCTGCTGTGCTCACTCAGCACAGCTCTTGCCCACAGCAGGTGGTGGAGCACTTCTGGCTTTAACGGTCTCATTGCTCAAACTTCTCTCTCCTGGAGTGAAGTTACTCGAAAACTCCTCTTTCTGACCTAACTCATCCAGTGTTCAAACATGGCAGGAAGGGGGGCTGTGCCATTAACACTATGTGGGTGACAGTTAAACTCACTTTCCTCCTGCTGTCAGTAATATAGACAAGACCTGTGTTAACACTTCTGTCCTTATGTAAGGAAGCTTGGCCGCATGTAACGGTATTGGTGAAGGATATTGATACCTTAAAAATTTTTAAAAAAATACTTTAAGGCCCACAAGTGCCTGCAAAACTAGTGCATAGAGTAGGCATGCATCCTCCATGAAGCTGCCTCCGGTGATAATTATGCTACCATAGTGCAATGTCAAAACTGGAAAAATGGTGTTGACACAATATAGCTCAATTACAGACCTTCCTGGGACTTTACCAGCATTCCTGTGTGTGCACCCACGTATGCATGCATGTGTAGTTCTGTGATGTTTTATCACACTTGTAGATTGAGAAACTTACCGTAACCAGGCACAAAACTTTTGCCACCACAAAGAAACTCTCTCACCTTACTCCCAGTAATCACAAACTTCCCCCAGCTCTGACCCCTGGCAACCTCAGATCTGTTCTCTAGCACTATAGTTTTGTCACTTTGAGAATGCGGTATCAATGAAATCATATGGTATGTAAGCCTTTGTGATTGGCTTTTCCCCTCCATTCAGCATAATGCCCAAGGGTGTCTTTTGCTTACAGATACTCATGATCATAAAGAATTGTCTCGTTTCATATTTGTATTCTGAACAATGCAACAAGGCCTTCTCAATGCCTATAGTTAAGTAAATAAGCCATTGAGTTAAGGGTAGGAGAGTGACTCATGCCCCCATGGCTAGTACCTGGGGCATGAGCTGGGTGACCCCGTGAAGCTCTCCTGGCCTGGCTTGTGAGATCCCGGGGGCTCTGGGACCATGAATGGCATAACCCGAACTTTCACCTCTCCTCTGTCTCTGTGCTTTAAAACACTGACATTGTTCATAGCCTGAAGATTTCAGTATTTTGAGAAGGCAGGCATAGAAATCAGGAGTAATTAAACCTGTCACCCTATAGGTTTTTTTCAGGGAAGCATTTTGGCAGGGACAATGGGCTGTCATATTTCCTACTCCCTCCGTGGTACATGCCTTCAAAGGGCGTCTGTATTCTGTAATTGTCTGATCTGGAGAAAAGTTACACAAATTCAGATTCTAACCTGACTTTGTTCAACTCAGAAGTGATTAGCCACAGAGTGAAAATACCCACAGTGATTTGACAAATAATAATATCACTGCTGAGCGTTTCCACTATAAATGAAAAAGTATGTAAAAATTGAGGATTAGATGGAAAAGAGAAATGCTCATGTTTTAGGAATGTAAATGATTATCTAGTGAGCTTACCTATTTACAGCTTTGCACTCTGCAAGGAATTTGGGTTTTTTCCCTCACCTTCTGAGAAATCTGGGAAGTTTAATAGAATGCGAGTTTTCTAAAGCAATCCTCAAAAAGTACGTATTCCTTGGCTCTAGATCAACTAATGTGTTTCATAGGTGAAGCACCATAAGACTCAAGACATTTTACAGATAAAAATCAAGTATATGTATATGGTTGGATTCTATTGACATAATTGTTTTTTAAATTCAACAAATATTTATTGAATGCCTACTTTATGAAATGCCTCTCTGCTAGGCATCCAATAAATATCTGTTGAAGGAAGGAAGGAAGGAAAGAAGGAAGGAAGGAAGGAAGGAAGGAAGGAAGGAAGGAAGGAAGGAAGGAAGGAAGGAAGGAAATACAAGGACAAGTTAATAAGAATGTGACCAGATACCTTGGCTTTGTGTGTGTGTGTGTGTGTGTGTGTGTGTGTGTGTGTGTTTTATTGGAGTTTGATTTGCCAACATATAGCATAACACCAGTGCTCATCCCATCAAGTGCCCCCCTCAGTGCCCATCACCCAGTCACTCCCACCCCCCACCCACCTTCCCTTCCACCACCCCTTGTTCATTTCTCAGAGTTAGGATTCTCTCATGTTCTGACACCCTCTCTGATATTTCCCACTCATTTCAATCCTTTCCCCTATAATTCCTTTCACTATTTTTTATATTCCCCAAATGAATGAGACCATATAATGTTTGTCCTTCTCCGATTGACTTACTTCACTCAGCATAATACCCTCTAGTTCCATCCACGTTGAAGCAAATGGTGGGTACTTGTCATTTCTAATGGCTGAGTAATATTCCATTGTATACATAGACCACATCTTCTTTATCCACTCATCTTTCGATGGACACTGAGGCTCCTTCCACAGTTTGGCTCTTGTGGACATTGCTGCTATAAACATTGGGGTGCAGGTGTCCTGCCGTTTCACTGCATCTGTATCTTTGGGGTAAATCCCCAGTAGTGCAATTGCTGGGTCATAGATACTTGGCTTTTTAAATGAAGCAAATGATACAAACTTCAGGATAACACAGGAGTCCATGAAGAATCTGTTATGATTCACTTACTTAACTGCAAAGTTGTCTTTATGGACCAGAGCTTTGTATTTTGTTTAACTCCATTCTAAGACAGGGCACCTGGGTGGGTCAGTGGTTAAGCGTCTGCCTTCAGCTCAGGTCATGATCCTGGGGCCCTGGGATCAAGTCCCGCATTGAGCTCCCTGCAGGGAGCCTGCTTCTCTCTCTGCCTATGTCTCTGCCTCTCTCTGTGTCTCATGAATAAATAAGTAAAATATTTAAAATAAATAAATACATCCTAAGAAATGACTGGTAATAGCATAAATGAGGTATACATCTGTTGGAAACCACTTCCCATGTTTTCTCACCAGAAAAAACAAGGATGCTCTCATTCATGAGTACTCTCAAGTTGGTCTGTAAAAAGTAAGACTAACACCAATGCCAGCACTAGTACCATATCAGTTATACTCACACTAATGTGAGGCAACTACTTTTTTGAGCCCGTGTTGAGTACCTGTGCTAAGCGTGTAACAACCAAGGTGTTGTTCGAGTGCGAAGTCTGGGCTTATGCCCAGAGAAAATGGGCTGTTTATAGGTGCCTGGCTCTATGCCAAGTGCAAGCCCTGTGGCCTTGACCACATCTTGACATGCAGGACACAGACCAGTGGCCAGCAGCATGGCAGTAGTTATGGCCAGCCTCTGCTCTTGGCACCCACTGGCAAAGAAGCTATATTCTTCCAACCTCAGCTTAGATATCACTTCAGATGGGAGGATTTCCCTTATTGGGTATTCCTGAGGTGCCTCGTACTTCCCCCACTCTCATTATTGCTCTTTATTTTTTAATTAATTAATTAATGGATTAATTTTTATTTAAGTTCAATTTAGTTAACATATAGTGTATTATTAGTTTCAGTGGCAGAATTTAATGATTCATCAGTTGCATATAATACCCAGTGCTCATTTCATCAAGTGCCCTCCTTAATGCCCATCACCCAATCATCCTATCCCCTGACCCAGTTCCCCTCCAGCAACCCTTGGTTTGTTTCCTAGTGTGAAGAGTCTCTTATGGTTTGCCGTGTCATTGCTTTTTAAACTATTTATCTTGACCTTGAACTCTAGGAGTGCAAGGAGATGGTCTGTTTGTTCATAGCTTTGTCCTCAAGACTGAAAGAGGGCCTTGAACACGGTGACTGCTTACTAAATAATCATGAAATAATCTGTAATGCTTTCGCAACCAAGGGAAAAAGAAATGCTCTGGAGACTTTTCATTTGCAAGGAGCAAATGAAACCTAGAGTTTTTCTTGCTCTCTGAATTTGAGCTTACTGGGTAGGTAGGACTCTCAGCTTTATTCCCTCAGACCCTCACTCTTTTTGTGGATTTTTTTTCTGTTTCTCTCTCTCTCTCTTTCTTTCTATTCCTTGCTGACCTCTTACTCTCTCATTTATTTCCTTCCTGTATCCTTCCTTTTCTCTGTGTCTTTGGTTTGGTTTTGTCTATCTATTTCTCTGAAATTCTTTCTCTGGAGGGCAAAAATACATATTGATAGCTTAAGAAATTGACAGGGGTAAAAGCTACTATTCTTAATCACTTAGGAACAACTATTAAGACAATAAAAACAGAATGTATAACTTCCAAGCCAGCCGAAGAAACTTATATCCACCCAGCAGAATATACCAAAGTTAGGGGGGAGAAAGCAGGTATGGAAATTTGGAAGCATAAAAAAGGCATAAATAAATATTAATGTAAGAGGAATTATAATAAATATAAAGAATTAAAACTTATTAACCAAAGTATAAAGACACTCTAATTGAATTAAAAAGATAAAATCAAGCAGTGTATTATTGCCTGTAAAATACATACTAAAAACAAAAATATACAGAAAGATTAGATAGAAAAAGATTTACCAAAAATAAGCCCTGATAAAGATGAAAAAGAAATAATAATTGAAGATATCAAAGGTTAGAAGTGGAAAATAAAGATGTTATATATTGGTAAAACAAATAATATATCAAGAAATATAGTGAACATGAACATGTAAGTCCCATACAATATAAAGTCAAAATACAGAAAGCAACAGCTGACAGATGTAGGATGAGAAATAATAAGTCAAAAAGCATAGTTGAAGATTTTAATACATCCTCTCCAACACTAGCAGTTGAAGTATGTAAAAATAGGCAAAGATAGAAGATTATAGTAATGCAGTCTGTCCCAATCTATCTCCAAAACACAAAATATTTTCATACACACATGGAACACAGTTTATGTGCTAGGTTACAAAAGAAGCTTTAGTAAATGTAAAGGAATCAACATGATATACACAACATAATGTTGCTGACCATGATGCCATTAATTTGAAAAATCCTATGTGTCTATACATTTGAAAAATACTACCAAATATCATTGGGCTATGCAAGTAATCAAAGAGAAGCTTTTAAATACTTAGAGAGGTGAATGACAATGAAAACACCACAAGTCAAATTTTGTGAATCATATTCAAATTTACTCAGAAATGTATCTGTACCTTTAAATATTGCAGAAGTTCAGTAAGAATGAAAACAAGAGAGTTAAGCTTTTGACTCAGAACATTCCAGAGAAAAACAAGGTAAACCCAAATAAACAAGAAGGAAGGACATACATAAGAATATAGGCAGAAATAAATAAATCTAGAGAATAAAAATAAATAGGAAATGAACAAAACTGAAATTGTTCTTTAGAAAGACTAATGAAATAGATAAGCCTCTGGCAAGAAGAGGGAGAGGAAGAAGAAAATATGAAAACCAAAATATAAGTGAAAGAATGTATGTATAGCTATGTGCCAGTAAATTGAATGTTCTGATGAACTACATAACATTGCAGAAAAATGCAAAAATGCTAAAAGTGGCCCAAGATCTTAGAAGTGTAACTCTTAAAGAAACTGAATAGAAAAAAAAAAAGAAACTGCATAGAGTTTGTCATCATCCTTTCAAAAAAAGTCCCAGCTCCAGATAGTTGTACAGCTGTGTTCAATCTTTCAAGGAAGAGATAATCCCAATCTTATAAAGTTGCTACCAAAAAAGAAAAAAAACAGGAATAGAGGGAAAACTGTTCACATAATTTCATCAAATCACTGTGATCTTGATTCCAAAACAGAAGGAAAGCAATTCAGGAAAAGAAAATTATAGGCCAATTTCACTATAAACATCCGTGTGAAAATCCTAAATATATTAGCTAATTAGAGTAATGGTTTATTTTTGAAAACACATGCAGTTTAAATTGAGTTTATCCAAGGAATTCAAGAAAGCTTAAGCTTTAGAAAATCTATCAATGTGATTTAATATATTAATGGAATAAAGGAGAAAAATCTCATAATGACTTCAGTAGATGCACGTGAAGCATTTGATAATGTTCAACATTTCTTCATTTAAAAAATACTCTGAGAAAATCTGAATAAAAGGACAATTTCCCATCTTAAAGGCTATTTACTAACAACTTATTTTTTTAAGTGCTATTTCTTACAGCATAGTTTATGAAGGAGTTTGAGGCAGCCCAAGTGTGTCTCTTTAGGAGAATAGAAAAGATAATGCAGTCTATGCATTTGTGTGTGTGTGTGTGTGTGTGTGTGTGTGTGTTTTATGAAACTTACTTCGTAGTAATTGGTTAAAAAAACCCACTAGATTTATATATGGTAATGCAAATAGATCTTAATGTAGCATTGAATTATCAAAGCAAATGTACAGAAAACAGTGTGACCTATTTTTGTTGGACACACACATGTCTCATGGCATTAATAAGTATGATAGAGACAGTTCCTATGCACAGGGAAGTATAGCTATGGAAATAGGAGACAGGGGAGAAAAATAAAAACAAAGATGAGTCCTGCATGGATCACTAAAGGTTGTATGTAATTAAATTGAATACTATGACTCATTCAACTTTGTGCACTGAGGACCAAAAGAAAAAATAAAAAATCTCCTGTCTATCCCATTGAAGCTGCTGACCTGGGTCCACCCCAGTATCAATGGGAGCTAACTTCTGTCCAGGCCACTCAGGCTCAGAGTTACCATCTTGCTACATTCCAGCTCCCTACCATGCTCCTGCATCCACTGTCCCCTCCTCCAGGCTGGGCCAACCCTCCACACCCATACACACCTGACACTGCCCAAGGCATTCTGGACAGGCTCTCCTGAAGGCTTGGAGCACTGGACAGGCAAGGGAAGGTGGTGTGGTCATAGCCCAGCAAACTCAACCAAGTTCTCCATCGAGCTCTAGACTCATAGATCCAGCAGGCCAGTAATAGGTATCTCAACTATTAAATGTCCAATGACTGACTTTTGGATTTCCCACCCACTGCTCTGAACTTGTGTCTCCCCTAATCTTTCCATGTCAGTAAATGACTCTTCTCTTTCACTCGTACCCCATGACTATTCCATTGTGAGTCCTTATCAACTGTACTTTCAAACACTAGCCTGAATCCAATCCACTTAAAATGCCACCCTGTGAGTATAATGCTAAGTGAAATAAGAGAAGGAAAATAGCATATGATTTCACACATATGTGGAATTTAAGAAACAAAACCAATGAGCAAAGGGGGGAGAAAAAGAGAGAGAGAGAGAAACTAAGAAACAGACTCTCAACTCCAGAGAACAAACTGAAAATTACTGGAAGGGGGGGGGTGGTAGGATGGGTGAAATAGGTGGTGGGGATCAAGGAGTGCCTTGTCATAATGAGCCCCAGGTGATGTATGGAATGGGTGAATCACTATATTGTACACCTGAAGCTAATATAACACTGTGTTAACTATATTGGAATTAAAATTAAGAAAACAGAATGGAACACACACACGAAAATAAAATGCCGGGGATCCCTGGGTGGCTCAGTGGTTTAGCGCCTGCCTTTGGCCCAGGGCACGATCCTGGAGTCCCGGGATTGAATCCCACATCAGGCTCCCAGCATGGAGCCTGCTTCTCCCTCCTCCTGTGTCTCTGCCTCTCTCTCTCTCTCTCTCTCTATGTATATCATAAATAAATAAATTAATTAATTAATCTTTAAAATAAAATAAGATAAAATGCCACCCTAGTCTAAGCCAACTTATCTGTCACCTAAAGTACTCTTATGGCCTCCTAATTGGCCTTCCTTCTTCTGTTCTTGTCCCCTTGGGTCTATTTTCCACCCAGTGACCATAATGATGTTTTAAAGACAATAAAGTCATACTCCTGAGATAAAACCTCCATGGCATCCCCATCATATTTAGATTAAAATGCAACCTCCTTATCATGATCCACATGTCCCTACCTGGTCTAGCCTTAGCACCCCATCCGGCTGCTCTTCTCACTACAGTGCCTGGATGAATCCCAGCCATGTCTCCTTTGTTGCTTGAGCCCACAGGCTGCTCTCACCTGGTAGCCTTCTCATAGGTGTCCCCTCCACCTTGAATGCTCTAACAGCTACCATAGGTGCTTTGACTACATCCCCCTTGGGACTCCACATTTCTGGGTGTGCAGTCTGACTTCAGCCTGCCAGCAGCTACATCTCCTTGCCCAGGTGGTTTCTCTTAGGACAATGTCCTCTGCTTGTGCAAATACAACTCAGAAGTGGCAGAGAATTAATGCCCTTGAAAGTAGCCCTCCACCAATGAGAGGAGAGTTGGTGTATAAATCCCCAGCTCCATTAGCCCTTTGAGGGCTGAAGGATGAGAAAGAGTTTAGAGGCATTATTTTTATCCTGGATCCCAAAGGGCCCAGTAAGATGAGGTTCCATCTACACCAAGGGCTCACTGGCTTGATGATACACCCATCCAAGGCTGCCTTCTTTTCTCAGTTTCATTTTCCCACACTCCTACCAGGGATTCCCAGAATCATCTCTTAAACTGCCTGTCTATGAATCTTTGTCTCAGTTCTGCTTCCAGGAGAACCCAAACCAACACAGCACCAACTCCAACGGGTCTCCTGGAGCAGTGGCATAGCACAGCGGTTAGGAGGGTGGATCCTGGGGTCAAATTGCCAGTGCTTGAAGTCTGGACCCACTGCTCAATCATTTTGTGAACTTAGGCTCTTGTGCTCTATTTTCACATCTGTAGAATGAGAAGTAATTGGAGGAATGAGGCCTAGAGCTATTTCAGTTGGAGTGTTGAGAGGTTATAAGATAACGTTAATTAAGTGCTTACTACACGCCGAGCTGTGTTCTAAGTGTAACATATTGATTCATGCTTTTAATCCTCCTAGCAACATATCACGATCTGGTACTATATTCCATTCCCTTTGTTCATTCTTTGCTTACTGCTCTCTCAAAAGGGCCCTTGGTCCACAAGCATAAGGACTCATTGTGTAGTTGACCACTGTATGCCTAGCTTCTAGAAGAAAGTGGCCTGGCTCACAGTAGTAGTACTCAAGGCACATTTGTTCAGTAAATGACTCTTAATCAACACCATTCTTAAAAGGCCCTCGAAGAGTCCCCCACTGTGTACCTCTTGCCAGACAACAAGATGGCATGGTTTAAAAATTGCTGTTGAAAGCATCATGTGTTGGGAGAGGGGCAGGCATCTCAGGCTTAGATCTGGGCAGCGGCTCCTTTGAGTGTTGTACTTGACTCTGGTTGTATGTGTGGATGGACCTGGGGAGCTAGAGGCTGGGCACAGGAGGCCTGTTGGAGGCTCTGGCTTAGTCTCAGGCAGATGAGAAGTGAAGAGACAAGCAGTGCTGAAATCCTGAACACAGGTAGCTGTTGTGGGGAGGAAGGGGCAGGCCTGATGTGTGAGGGAGGAAGGAGGGAGTTTCTGAGGTCTGGAGCCTGCTTCCAGACTGGATGTAGATCCATAGGAAACACAGGAGGAAGTGGATGTGGGGAAGCAATGGTGAATCTAGTTTGAATCATGTTGGGTTTGTAAAGTCTCTGGATCACCTGGTGGGGACAGATGTTGGTGGCCAGTTAGAAAGACTGCTCTGCAGCTTAGGACTGAGGTGAGGTGTGGAGGCACAAGTTCGTGGATATGTTACCACATGGAAGAGGCTGATGCAGGGCAAGGGGATATGATCACCATGTGTAAAGAGAGCAGCCTTCTGGGCTTCCCCCTCTGGAGAGAATACCAGACAGCCCTTGGAAGATCTAGATGAGGCCAGGGCAGCCCTGAGACCTGTCTTCCCATTGGAAAGGGCCTGAACCCCTGTTCCTCTGTGGATTCCTTTGCACTTGCACCAGGAACTCTGCCTCAAGGGCATATGATATTTCCCCCCTTTTTTCTCTCCTTTGCCTGGAATCCCCAGGGCTTTGCGCTCAGCGCAGGGAGGACTGAGGGCCACGTTAGGCCAGCACCCTCAGCAGAGGTCTAAAAGAAAAGATAGCAAGAAGACTTTGCCCAGAGGCACCAACGAAACGATCCTCGGCAAACCCCTGGGAATGCAAGCTCTGACCATTTGTAATCCAGAGCAGTCGGGGATCGGTAAAATCACTGACTGGATAGGATGCTGGGGTATGAGGACATCCCCAGGGTTCGAGGGGGTGGTTAAAGACATGGGTGCCGAAGTCCGGTCACCTTGGCTTTGAATCTCGATTTTGTAGCCTGGTGTCTTCCAGCAGTTTGTATAACTTCTTTGAGCTTCAGAATTCTAGTATGTAAAACGAGCAAATGAATTATGCTCCAGAGGGCTGTGGCAAGGATTACATAAGTGATGTAAAGGACTCCCTATATGACATGCCTTGGTCAATGTGGCTGTGACGACTATTACGAAGCATGTTTTTCCCCCCAGGAAAGCGAGCCTGGAGCTAGGGGACAAGGTGGGTAAGGCCCAGGGTGGAGTGGCGCAGTGGGAGCTCTTAGGAAGTGACTATTTGCCTGGAAATGAGTAAACTGAGCCCCCCTGGAATCTTCTTCCTGCCTAGAGCAAGACTTCTTGGCAAGTACAGAAGCTGACGAGGAGAGGTCAAATAAGCATGTGAGTGAAGGAACGAAGGAAGTCAACAAAGAATAATGAGCCTTTGGTGCTGACCTTTCCCTAATTTCACACTGCAGCATGTAGGGGGCGCATTTGGAAGGCAGTCTAGGGAGGTCTCTTGTTGGCTGCATGTGTGCATGTGTGTGAGTGTGTGTGTGTGTGCGCGCGCGCGAGAGAGAGAGAGAGAGAGAGAGAGAGAGAGAGAGAGAGAGTGTGTGTGTGTTGAGTCACATGGGAATAAATCCCCAATGTTTCATCTTCTTGGTCTCTGATGGGCCAGTTAAGCAGAAGTTATCAAAGGCATCATTTAACTTGTACTTCTTCTTTTTTTTTTTTTTGGTTTCCATCCATCTCAGCATGGACAGTCGGGGATTGCAAAGTGTCTCATGAATTAATAAAGAGACATCTCCGCATATTCAGCCCTTACTGCTCTATCGGCTTTATTTTAGGATTTGACCACAATAAACAGGGAAGAACTCATTTCCTGTCCAAGAAGCAGAGCAGCTAATCCTCAGCAGGAGAGAATAGATTCTAGGCAGGGGCCCGGGTTGGAGCGGGGAGGGGCCCTTTCCTGAGAAAGAGATCTCCAGAACTCATGTTCAAACTCGGGTGCCACCTTGGAATTCAAAGAATTTGGGGTTCTTTGGAGGGCTCTGATTTGGCCGGGATGCCTTGTGGGATGAGCTTCCCCTGAGAAGGTTTGTCTGCTGAGGAGACAGGGCCACAGGGACAAAACACTGTGTGGTCGCTGTAAGGTGCAAGTCGGGGGTGAGGACATGCTTGAGCTAGAGGGGATTTCAGACTTCCTGCCACTCCCCCTCGTGTTAGTTTCCCACCCACAGAAGGAGGAGGCTGAGCTACATCATTGCTAAGGGCCTTTTGCACTAACAACCCACACCTTGACTCCATACTCGGGTGCTCTGGGGTATGAACATGCACGTGTGGGTGTGTGCCTTGTTTTGTCTAATGCCTAAGGCAGCTACTTGACACTCACAGGGAGTGAGCACGTATATGTAGGGTAATTTCTGGGTATATGAACCCACACCTGGCATGGACTGTGGATAATTTTATAATCAAAATGAAACACCTAAAAGATGGAATGTGGGCAAGGTGCCCGTTGTTGCCATGATAACTTCTTTTTTTTTTAAATTTTTATTTACTTATGATAGTCACACACAGAGAGAGAGAGGCAGAGACACAGGCCGAGGGAGAAGCAGGCCCCATGCACCGGGAGCCCGACGTGGGATTCGATCCCGGGTCTCCAGGATCGCACCCTGGGCCAAAGGCAGGCGCCAAACCGCTGCGCCACCCAGGGATCCCGCCATGATAACTTCTAATCAGTCATGTCTTTGTCACATTTATGTTTAATTAATACATCTATTGAAATGTTGTTTGGATATCAATGTTAATCAGGAGTGGGAATTTTTGTTTCTAATTTTTATTCTATTTTATTTTTAAAATTTTTTATTTTTTTAAAAAAAATTGTATTTATTCATTCATGAGAGACACACAGAGAGGCAGAGACACAGGCAGGGGGAGAAGCAGGCTCCATGCAGGGAGCCTGATGTGGGACTCGATCTCGGGACTCCAGGGTCACGCTCTGAGCCAAAGACAGATGCTCAACCACTGAGCCACCCAGGTGCCCTTGTTTCTAATTTTTAAAAGTAAGTGCTGAGTCCTTTTCTCTGGCCTGCAGCGTTAGTGTCCAGCAGACCCTTTGAGGCCAGAAGAAACAAGGATAATGAGCATCCTGTGACTCAGGAGGTGGCTATCTTTAGCTTCTTCCAGGCTTGAAATTATGCTGGGTACACCATAGGTGGTTAATCAATGCCTCCTTTATTGAGTTGATATGTGGCCCATCTTTCTTGAGGGGGAGGGTATTAGCCCAGAAAGGAATAGTTCACCTTAGTAAAGGTTGATCCTGACAACTTTTTGCCCAGAAATTGGGACCACCAATTTATTAAACCACATAGTGACTCCCTAGGGCTACTGAACGGAATGGGAATGTTTGCCCTGGCAATACTTGGCCCAGACTTTTCCAATTCTTATTTCTGCTCTTTAACTTCTATTTATCATCTCCTTTATTCTCTTGCTTTTAGCTGCCACTCATTGGCATGTACCTGGTTCTAGAATTACCCCTCATCCCTTCATAGTTACTGCAGCTGATTTCTTGTGAGTTGGAAAATTAGATCATTAAGGGTGTTAGAATTGGGCATGGCCTTAAAATAGGAGATTATATAAATACTGCAGAGGGCAGAATGAGGCTCAGGGAAATGGATTTTTGGATTTCTTATGAGAAATATGCATAAAACTTTGGCCACTGGCACAAGGCTATGCATGTATGTTTGCCTTCTTCTCAATTCTTAGCTGTGTGCTGTAACCTACAGAGGAATAAAGAAATGACCATGGATTCAGGAGGTAATTCTTCAGATGCCTCCCCCCTGGAAAGATTGCCACCTAGGATTTCAGTACAAGACTTCAGTTGTCTTGCAGGCATTGTGTGTGTTCTGTCACCACAGGTTTCTTTCCTTCTGCTCCCTGGAATGTAGGTGAGTAGTTGACAAAGGTTTAGACTTGTGGTCATTCATTTTTTTTAAAGATTTATGTATTTATTTTTAAAGATTTTATTTATTCATTCATGAGAGACACACAGAGAGAGGCAGAGACATAGGCAGAGGGAGAAGCAGGTTCCCTGTGGGGAGCCTGATGCAGGACTTGATCCAATGACCCTGGGATCACAACCTGAGCCAAAGGCAGACACTCAACCACTGAGCCACCCAGGCATCTCTATTTTATTTTATTTTATTTTATTTTATTTTATTTTATTTTATTTTATTTTATTTTATTTTATTTATTTTATTTTATTTTATTTATTTTATTTTATTTTATTTTTTTATTTTATTTTATTTTATTTTAGAGAGAGAGAGAGAGAGAGAGAACATGTTGTGAGAAGAAACAGAGGGAGAGGGAGAGAGAAAATCCCAAGCAGACTCATACTCAGCACAGAACCTGATGCAGGGCTTGATCCCATGACCCGGAGATCATGACCTGAGCTGAAACCAAGAGTCAAAAGCTTAAGTGAACCACCCAGGTGCCCCTAGACCTGTGGACATTCTATTCTTTTCTAGGGTCACTTTCATATAATACTTCTGAGGGGTACGGGGCAAGTGAGGGGTGTTGGGAGTGGTAGTCAACCTACAGAGCTCAATATACCGAAGTGACATTGACCTAAAGCAAGTCATTGTGGTAGAGTTTTTGGTAGTAATTAGTGGGTTGTTCAGGTATTTGAAACATCTCTCTCAAACATTGCCTCCCCCATAGCTTCTCATGGTGACTCCAACAGAGTTAGGCCCATGGTAAACAGATGGTAGAGCCAACTGGGTGGGGAGTAGATGTTATCAAATTAGATCCCACTCAGTGGAAGCCTCCAATTATAGGAGACTCTTGATGCCACATGAGATATAGAACAAAGGTCTCCTTTAGAAGATGCCACTCCCTGCCTCTGTGGGTCTTCCTTGTGCACTGTTGTGTCATGGTGTATAGTGTTGGGGCGATTAGATCTAGGTGCCCATTGGTTCTAGTACCACCTTTGCAGGAGCCAGAATATTTTTACTTGGGTCCCTCAAACAACTGAAATTGGGATAGCTTTCCATATCTCGAAAGATTTTACTGACATGGCAAAGGGCATGAGAGGACATTTCTGGGTTCTCTGTCCCACTGTCTTCCTCGCCATGCCCATCTTCTCATCTCAGTAGATGGTACCACATCCACTTGGTTGCTCAAGCATACTATCTAAGCATCATTCTTAACTCATGTCTTTCTCTCATACCCCATATCCATCAATTCTGATCACTTCTATCTCCAAAATGTATCTTCAATCCATCTTCTTCTCTCCATCTCTGAGGGGTCACCACAGTCCATCTTCATTGCTTGCCTAGAAGACTGCAGTCATCTTTTAATTGTCTCCTGAAATCCCTGCTCCAACTATTTCTCACCAATTACAGGAGGGATTAACATAAACCCTTAAAGTATCTCACAGCATTCCAGCCTCAACCGTCAGATGCTTTTTTGCCACAGGATGAAAAGCCCAAGACCTTACCATGGCCCGTAAGTCTGTGTGTCCTGGCCCTCCTTACCTCTGTGACCTCATTCCAGTGACACTTCTGGACCTATTGTTTATCTCCTCTGCCTGGCTGTTCTTCCTTGAGAGCTTCTTTTGGCTGACTTTTTCTCATCCTTCAAGTCTAAGCTGAAAGGTCACCACTCAAAGATGCTTACCCTGACCTCCAATCCAAATAAAGTACTCTACATTTTTCTCTAAGTAGATCACTGAACTCCCCACAGCTTGTAACGATTTATCTTTGTTCACTTTTTCATGATCTGTTTTTTCCTAGGCCATACACCCTAGGAGGGTAGGGACCACCTAAGTCTTGATTACTGCTGTATCTTCAGAACCTAATGTATGAGTGTCCTAGGGTGCTGTGACAAAATACCCAAACTAGGTAGCTTAAAATAGCAGGAATTTGTACTCACACAGCTCTAAAGGTCAGAAGTACAAAATTAAGGTGTCAGCAGGGCCAGACTCCCTTCTAAGGCTCTAGAGGAGGATCCTTCCTTGCTTCATCCAGCTTCTGATGGCTCCAGGCCCTCCTTGGCTTTTGGCTGAGTCACTCCAGACTCTGCCCCCATGGTTACATTGCTTTTTCCTCTTTGTCCTATCAAATTTTCCTGTCCCTCACTGTTTTAAGGACACTTATCATTGGATTTAGGACCCACCTAGGTCATTCAGGATCAACCTCTCCTCTCAAAATTGTTAGTCACATCTCTTGCCTTTTAAGGTCATATTCACAGGTTCTAGGGATTCAATGTGGACATATCTTTTCGGGGGCCACAAGTCAGCTCACTGTACTTGGTGAAGTGCTTGGTACCTAGTAGGCACTCCAAAAAAATGTTGAATGAATGAATAAATCATCACAGAGAGGGCTTCTGTGATCAGAGAATCTAGCCAGCTTGCCTCATTGACTGTCACCCGTGACTAGGAATATTTGCCCTTAGGCATCCTTTCCAAGTAGGTGCTTGCCGTGCTGCATTAGTGTTTGCCTTCACACCTGAGGGGGTGTGCTTCGCTCAACATTCTAGCACCATGGGTGTGTCTTAGGCCTTCTCTTTGTTCAGAGATGCTCTGTATCACCCACTGAGGAGGAAAAAGAAGATTCTATAACGCAAAAGAGGGACAGATATGTCAGAATCTTGAAAGGAAACAGTTTTTCAGCCAGATGGATCAAGTAAAGAGATTTTAATAAGAAGACTACTTAAATTGTAGTGTAAGAAGGGCAAAGGGGACAAACCGGCATGATGAGCTCCCCAATGGTAACTTATTACCACCCTTAGGACCCAAGGGACAGAGAGAGAACATAATGTTGAGAGAGCCCCATGAGAGGTAAGCTATGGAGCAGAGCTACCTGGCAGGAGCTATAGTCACAGAGAGATGATGGAAAAGCAGGGAGTAAGTAGAAAAATACCCAACCTGTCTCTCCTCCACCTTCTGATCCACTGGCGCTTCCCATGGGCAGAACCCAACCAGAGCCAGGGGAAAAGGGACTTGATAGGTGTTGCCCATGGTCCATAGAGGTCAGCCTCCTGGAGCACAAAGCCAGGAAGAAGACAGGGCATGGGTTTGGGGGAGAGGCAAGTGGAAAATAACTAACAAGGTGGATTACTAGCAACAAGTCTGTTCCAGAGATCAGAGAGGCAGGAGGCAGGAGGGGCTGTCACCTGGTCCAGTATAAGTGAGCAGTAAGTAAGAAATGTAGGGTCAACCTCTCTTTTCCTCCTTCCTGTGCCATTGCCATCTCATGTAGGCAGGGAGTCTGCCTCAGTGGTTCTAATAGTGGCATTACTGTTGTTGTCACTCTGGGTGTTGGGACCAGGAAGAGGCTAGCCACTGAGCCATGTCTGCAAAGTCTCTGGAGAATGCAAAGATGGGGCAACAGCAGAGGGAGAGGCTTGTGGACAGTAGGGACTGAAGCCCACCCAGATGGAACCAGTGAGTGGGCTCGGGGGAGGGTGGACTTCAGTAGGAATTTTAATTCCACTGTGGGTTTCATGGGTTCAATACAGGATTATAAAGAAAAAGAAAAGTATAACTTTACTTGCCTATCGGACTAAAGGAGAGGATGAGAACTAGAATGATCATTCTCAGCAAGCTTGAATTTAAGTGACCAGAGAGCTGTCCAGCTGAAAACACAGATTATGTGTCTCCCCTGTACCGCCTGGCATCCAAGCTGAATGCACACTCCTCCTAGCAGAGCACATCCCTGTGGCCCTGGGAATGATGCATTTTACAAAGTATGTCACCTTTATCCTTCTCGCACCATCATTTTAGTTTGGCAAGTTGAATTTAAGGAATTTTTTAAAAATTTGCTGGAAGATTAAAATAAGCTTTGGAAATGTTAGAAAGGATGTGTTGTCTCCCCATGAAGCGCTAGAGTAAGAAAAGCTTTGTTGGGTTCTGGGGTCTTCTCTGCACGCTGTTTTGGGTCTTTGTGAATTGCTGTGAAGGCCCCCCTCCTTCCCTGTAAGCATGAGGTAATGCTGGCTTTGCTCTGTTTTCTCTGTGATCCTTGTGAGCTCTGTGGCCTATGCTGCCTCTGGGGCAGGATCTCACTTTATTAGACAGGACAATCAATTAGTCTTGTTCATGCTGTACTACATCATTGAGCAGTTTCTCTTAAGAAGGGTTTGGTTCTTGTGTCTACTGACCACTCTCTCAGAGGCGTGCCTTCTAGTGAGCAACCTGCTCTGCCCTGGATTGCAGGTTGAGCCCTCTTTTTCATTGTGAAGAACTCCAGAGGGCTGCCATGATGGTGTGTGCCAAGCCCCTAATTTGGGGAGTCAAGATACCAGGCACAGAGGGGTGACCTGGCAGGCACAAGGCCTGAAGGAACATTCAGGACAGAACAGAGGTCTCTTGATCAAGAAACAATGGTCCCAGGTCTTGGAAAGCTCTGAAGAACCAGCATACTTTTTTTTATGGTAGAAATACTTTTAAGGTTTTGGTGGTTATAAGAGTAAGTAAAACTTCTCATTCTCATTGCAAGATTTCAAACAGTTCAAGGCTACGTGGAATAGCCAATTAGATTCCTTTACCGTCTCAACCCACAGAGTTAACTTTTCAGTGCTTGAAGGGGATATGTCCAGGTTTTTAAATGTCTCCATCACATACATGCGTACATGCATGCTTTAATGCTGGGGTCAAACCTACACCTACTTTCCTGTATCCTACTTATTTTACCTTAGAATGTATGGGCAGTCTCCTGCTTTTATACAGAATCTGTTTCTGAAATGATGTTCAGAAGTGAAATATGCAAAAGTGAATAATCGACATTCATTTTCTCAGGTGATTGCAATCGCAGAGATCTCAATTATTCTGTCGTCCTGTTCGTGTTCTCACAATCTGTTCTACTTTGCAGTTGACTATGAAGTCTGTAAGCCTGAGTCCGATGAGCAACAGATCAGGGCTAAAGACTTTCTCCTTGTGATGCCCCATCGATTTCTTTCAATTTTATGAAGCCTCTAAAACCATGTCATCTTGTTGTAAATATCAACATTTTAATTTAATTTCTCTTCTTCTTATTCACTTTTATAAGGTAACAAGGGCATGATGCAATAAAACATTCAGGAATAATTGTGCAAACCAGCTCTTTAACCTGGGTCCGCGGCTGGCAGTCGCTGCCACCCTGCAGACTTCAAATGTGCCTCCTTCTGTTGAGTTCTGAAGGTCAAAATTTGGCACTTGAGTGGCAGCTTCAGGGTCTCCATGTGTGGTATTCAGAAGTGTGTGCTGTTTCCTTGGGGTGCCTGGTGGCTCAGTGGTTTGGGCATCTGCCTTTAGCTTAGGCCCCCATCTCAGGGTCCTGGGATCGAGCTCTGTGTTGCGCTCCCTGTTCAGAGTGAAGTCTGCTTTACCCTCTCTGTCTGCCTGCCCCTGCACTCTGCTATGCACTCTTGCTCAAATAAATGAATAAAATTTGAAAAAAAAAAAAAAAAAAAAAGAAGTGTAGGCTATTCCCAAGTTGAAGTTATAAAGTCAAGGATACCTCTATCCTAGATTTCTTTTCTAGGCAGTACAACCTAAGTCTGCTCCTTAAGAAGAAAGGAGCTTACTACAAGCAGGTCAGGCAGCTCACGGACATGTTGGGGGCCAGAGAACTGGGTTTGGAGTTCTGCTCTGAGGAACTACAGGCAAACCCACACTGCACAATTGCCCTGTTGAGGGTATATGCCCGGGAAGCCCAAGGTGCTGCAGCTGGCTTTGCTGGGAACTCAGCCTTGCTGAAATCGCTCCTGCCACTGGCACTGATACCACTTCTGTGTCAGAAGCTCAGCCTTGCAGGTCCTAAAGCAGGCCAGCCGGACTGTGCTCATCGCCGGCAAAATGCTACTCTCTCTGAACCTCTTCCTCGCTTCCTTCTTGAAGTGTTGTATGATGTGGCTCATTGGAGGAATAGGTTACATACCTGGATCCTGGTGGCTGGGAAGTGGGACTTCTGGCTTCTACTCTGGTCTAGGGAGAGGGCATCATATGACAGCTAATTCTCCAAACATTAGAAAGATGGGAAGCTGTTGAGAATGCAGAAAAAAAATACATCTACAAATAGAAACAGCTATAGTGGATGATTTTGAATGCTTTGTGGCATTGCATTTTATGCATATACTATAATTCATCGAGCATATCCCTTATCAGCATACATTCAAATAATTTCATTTGCTATAAAAAAATTAAAAGCCATGCTACAATAAACATCTTTGTGTATCTGTGCGCGCGCACACACACACACACACACATATGCAAACATGCAATGTATTTATATACCTTGACTTATTTTTATAGGATTAATTCTCAGGATTAGAAGCCCTGGTCACAGGATATTTTAAGACCTTATATTTTGAGAGCGTCCTGGGCCAGCGTAACCATGGCAGCTCATGTCCTTTCTGCCTGTGTCTGTCCACTGCCTCTTTGCACTGCTGCCCTGGGTCCCCATGCTGGCCATGCCTGGTCCCTCCACATCACCCTGTGCCCCACTGGGGCCAGTTGGAGGTCTGGGGCTCCCCAGCCCATCTCCATGCTTACACAGTTTCTGGTTATACAGTCGTGCCACCAGCATGGTGATGTACCCCTTTGATGTTAAAGGGAATCAAGGACTGTGTTCTTTGCATCTTGAAACTATATGACAAGGTTGACCCAGAGAACCTTTCAGTAAGTTCCTACTTAATGAAAGACCTGGGCTTAGACAGTTTGGACCAAGTGGATATTATCATGGCCCTGGAGGACGAATTTGGGTTTGAAATCCCTGATCCAGATGCGGAAAAGTTAATGTGTCCACAAGAAATTGTAGATTACATTACAGAGAAGAAGGATGTATATGAATAAAATATCAGACCCCATTTTTTCCCTGAGACAAGAGTCGAAAGATGGGGGTAAGTGTCTGGAAGTGCGAACACATTTTGACGTTATTGCTGCCTTTGACAGAATAATTCTGTTTAGATTTGTATTTAAATTGTCTGTTTTGCCCTTTGAAAATAAACCTATAAAACCAAAAAACCTTATACTTCATATATTTTATAGCATTGTCTTCCTAAAAGCTTGCTGAAGTGGCTCTCAGCAAAGATATATCATGTTTTAAAGGAGTTGCCAAGTTTAGGGAGTTTTAATAATATTCAAATAATAAAATGGTTAACACATATGTCTGTATGGTAGAAATGAGATATTATCATAATATAATTGAAAATTAATTATTATAACCAGAATATCTTGAATAAATGGAATGGCCCCTTGCCCTACTGAGCCTGGTTACAGACAGTTAACTGTACTAGCAAGTCAGAGGTCTATACATGGATTTTCCGGTCTATCAACACAGCACTGTGTGGCTGGTTCTTTGTCATCCATTTTTGTGATGCTCCCATAAGCCCTTAGGAATATTGACTCCAAGTTGCTCAAATAACCACAGGGTTGCTGCATATGGTTGCACAGTAATGATCCCATCATACTGTAGTCTAGGGAAATTGTGCCCTTGGAGTTGTGTAGAGTAACCTGTACCCCAGTACATAGCACCTTTGCCAAGCCAAGCAAAAGGGGTCACTTGGAAGTCCTTCCAGACTCTTTGTGGATGTCTAATTCATTTATCTAAGGTAACTGATGATGAAACATTAAGCCCGTTTCCCTTCCAGAGCAGCAAGGCAGCTATGGTGACAGCTCCTAAGTACATAAGAAATGCATCTTGAATTCTGTGACATTTTACATTCCCAGCTTTGCCCAGCGGCCAATGGCTCCTTCCTGCAAGTGACATATTGATTGTACATACATGCAAGGTGACTATATTGTGCTCAGTATTTTGAGCTCATCATCTGTTATCCCGTTCTCATTGTCATCCTCGGCCCAGACAGTATCAAATTGGAAGCAGTAGTGTAGAAAATTATGAACAAATCAGAAAAGACTACAGCTGTAAAATGAATCAGGCCATTGCTCCACGTTTAGCATTTCCCTTGATGTAAACACCCTGATCCTTTCTGTGCCCTGTTAAGAGGTCCCAGAGCCTAGAGGGTGCTGGGATCATCAGAGCTGACCTTGCTTTGGATTTAGATACAAGGTGTCCCTGAGAGCAGCAGATTCTGCTGTCCTGGAAACTTTGTCACATCTTAGAGGCCGTGAGATGGCTCACCAAGGTGTGACAGTGAAGAAGTGGGGATCGACACACGGTAATTTATGTGGCTGTGAATGGCCATTTCACTCTTAGAGGGCACCAGGGATGGCCCGTTCTCCTAGGTTTTATGAGATTCTCATTAATCACACCCCTCCAGGTGGATTTGTGACCAAGGGGATAATGAGAGGATGCCATGTTGCTAGTTGGCATAAAGTAGGCGCCACACTGTCAGGGTGGATAATTTCATGCATCATCAGAGTGAAAAGCCTTAATGAATGGCATGTGGGCAAGGCACACCTTGTCATGGTGTAAACCATTGGCTCCTCTGTCATTGTACTATGCCTGTTGTCACTTTGGTGTTTGCTTAACATATCTGTGGTGGATGTGAATGGGGTCTGCATTTTAATGTTAATCTGAACCAGTGCAGATTCTTTTTTTTTTTTTATCTTTTCATACGTTTATTGGTTACTTGTATATCTTCTTTGTTTTTTTTGTGTGTGTATTTTTTATTGGAGTTTGATTTGCCAACATATAGCATAACACCCAGTGCTCACCCCATCAAGTGCCCCCCCTTAGTGCCCATCACCCAGTCACCCCAACCCCCCGCCCACCTCCCCTTTCACTACCTCTTGTTCATTTCTCTCATGTTCTGACACCCTCTCTGATATTTCCCACTCATTTTCTCTCTTTTCCCCTTTAATCCCTTTCACTAGTTTTTATATCCCCAAATGAATGAGAACATATAACGTTTGTCCTTCTCCGATTGACGCATTTCACTCAGCTTAATACCCTCCAGTTCCATCCACGTCGAAGCAAATGGTGGGTATTTGTTGTTTCTAATGGCTGAGTAATATTCCATTGTATACATAGACCACATCTTCTTTATCCATTCATCTTTCGATGGTCACCAAGGCTCCTTCCACAGTTTGGCTACTATGGACATTGCTGCTATAAACATTGGGGTGCAGGTGCTTTCTTTCTGTTCTAAAAAGTCAGTTCTGCTCTTTTTCCTGGTTCACAGTGAGTCTGGGCAAGGAGAATGAGGCTAGGAAATGTCTCTGTCCCTGGTGCATCTGTGGGAAAGATCACTATGGCTGGGGATGGCCATTTGTCTCCCACTCAGACTTAGCCCTGGGCAGATAGCACAGAGATAGTAGATAAAAGTTTGCTTGTTCTCCTTGTTGTGGGACCTCCTGAAGCTGGGCTATGAGAGGTAATGTAGAAGAAGGCATTCCCCTTAAGGAAGGCCTGGCTGGAGGCTCCTTGTGGACTCTTCCCATGCACTGCCCTTCCCTGCCCCCAGTGGGCTCTCTCTTTCCTCCTGCAGAGCCCCTGCTCTGCCTGGAACCCTCCAACTTGCCTTAGAGCTCTGGGTTTGTTTTGGAAGTGAGGCAAGCTCTTAGGACAGGATGAGGGTCTCTCTCAGAGAAAGGGCTGACACTGTTTATAATCCCAGTGCTCTCCAGGATTAGTCTATATGAGATTCCTGCATCTTTTCTGTTAACTTGGGATTAGACAGAACCTGGTGGGCTATCCACAGACCCTCCCCTCTCTGAATCTCACTGTCCCCATTCATGTATTAAATCATCTAATCAATAAATACTTGTGGACCTATTGCCATACTGATGTCAGGATTGACATCAGGCAGGACTAAATAGATTAAAGTCCAGCCCTCAGGGAGCTTATTTCAGTGGGGAGAGATAAACAAAAAGCAAAATATAGAGTTGTTGAAAGAAAGTAAGTATCATGAGAGAAGAATAAAGTAGGGAAAGAGGACAGATCATGGTAGGGTGGGGAGGAGAGGAAGTTTTAAGTAGGCTGGTCAGGAAAGGCCTTGTGGGGAAGCAGAACCTTACAGAGAAGGGAGTAAGCCCAGTGTGTTTCTGAGCCAAGAGTATCCTCAGGCAGCAGTGTGCCTGAATCATTCAGGAATTGCAAGGAGGTCAATGTGGCTACAGCAGAGTGAACAAGGGGGAGAGAGGAGGATACAAGTCAGAGCAATGCAGGGCCTCATTGTGTAGGGTCATATAGGCTTTTGTGAGGAGTTGGGGTTTTCCTTGGAGTGAAATTAGAAGTCCTTAGGGGTGGAGGAGTCAGGAATAAGAATAACATGGTCCAACTGATGTTGACGAGGACTGCTCTGACTTCTGTTCTGAGAATAGTTCTGGGTGGGTGGGTGGAGCAGGAGCTCAGTGACACAGCTGAGTAGACAGTGGCTGGCAACAGTGGAGGGGTTACTGCAAAGGCAGTGATAAGCTGTCTGATTTGGGATCTGTCAGACTGGAGGAGCTAAGGAGATTGGCTGGTATTTTGGATTGAGATGTGAGGGAATAAAAGAGCTGAGGCTGGCTTTAAGGTTTTGGACTGAGCAACTAGAAAGATGGAGCTTCCTTTCGCCACCTGATCAGAAGAAGATTACACGTGCAGCTTTGGGGATATAGCCAGGTCAGGAATTCAGGATTGAGCCCCCTAAGCCCAAGATACCCATTAACTCTTTGAGAGAAGATGCTTAGCTTGATTGGATACTATGGCTCAGGATAGAATTTGGTCTAGAGACACAAGTCTGAGCTTTCATCTTACAAAAGGGGATGAGGCTATAGAGTTGGAAGCACTTTCCAATGTAGTGAGTGAAGAAAAGAGATCCCAGGACTAGGAACTAGAGCTCCCCACCATTTAGAGGAAGGAGACATAAGTGGGAACCGACCTAGCAGACTGAGCAAGAATGACCAGGGTGGTGGGGAGAAAGAAGCCCAGAGAGAGTGATGTCCCAGAAAGAGTGAAGGCAACATTGCTAACACGGGTCATGTTGGACTGATCACTAGACTGTAAGTTCACATGCATAGGGACCTTATTCTGTTTTATTCTATGCTTGATCTCCAGTCCCTGAAGTAGGACCTGGCACCTAGAAGCTGCTCAGTGAAAGAACATTGTTGAATGAAAAAGCAAGTCAGGCAAGATGAGACCTGGGAGTTTTCCCTGGATGTAGCCACTTGGAGGTTGTGTGTGACCTTATGAGAGCAGTTTCAGAAGACTGGTGAGGACGAAAAGTCTGTTTGAGGTGAGCTCCCGGGGTGCGGATGTGCCAGCATGGGACAGAGAAATGAGCTTGTAGCTGGAGGACGTAAGGCATCAAATCCAGGCTGTCCTATCACATCATTAATGGCGTCACCTTCCACGAGCCGGCTTTCATCCTGTTGGTGCTGCACCTCCACAGCATGAATTCCAAACTCTTCTGCTACAATCCAGCCACTATCCATCGTCTGGCTTTGCTTTTTGCTGTCCTTTTGCTCACCTTTCCATTCCAGCTGAACAGTGTAGGTCACAGCTGTTCTGGTTACTAGCTGTGCAACTATGAGCAAGTTGCTTCACCTCTCTCAACCTTGTTTTGGGGATGGATGATCACAGTATTTTCCCCATGCAGCTATTAAGGGAATTAATTCAACTGGTGTTTAATAAATAGCAGCAATGTCCCTGGTTTTGGCGCATTTGCCGGTGCTGGTTTCAATCTCCCCATAGTCCATCTATCACAGTCCTTTCTATGATCCTATTCAAGACTGTCCATTCATTTTTGCATAGTGATAAAAATGTAGTAGCAGCTAATATTTCTATAGCACTTGCTCTGCACTAAATTCACTAAAGTATGTGAATACTTTACATATGTGAATTCATTTAATTCTTGGATCAACCCTAAATGGTAGGTTCTATTATCATTCTCGTTCTTTGGAAAGGAAACTGAGACACAGAGTAGTTAGATGCCTTGTCTCAGGTTGCATAGCTTATGGGTAGGAGAGAGCCAGGTTGTTTCATTCTTCAGCTATTCAGTAAGCCTTTACTGAGTGGTTGTTGTGAGCCAGACCCTGCCCTAGATCCCGGGAGTTTAGAAATGTAGATTCTGTCTATGTCCCTGAGGAGCCTACTGCCTGGCCTTTCTGACCGCTTAGGGCCAAGGCATATCTTTTGAACTCCCACAGCCCTTACTGTTTGTGCCACTCGTAGAGTGCTCAGGGTGCTGAGTGTTCCCCTGATGATTTACCCTGTAAGCTCCTTCAGCTTGGGTTTCTGTTCTGGGACCTCTGAGTCTTTGAATCCAAATCTTGTCTTGCATATCACCAGGACTCAGTAAGTATCTTCCATGAAATGGCCATTTGTCCCAACAGCCTCTCCAGTTGTTTATTCATTGATTTGACACTTATTTATTGAGGGACTGTCATGAGCCAGGTGCTAATGTGGGTCCTGGCACTTAGACATGGCACTGTACTTCAGGAGTTTACTGCCTCCTTCCCTCTTGCAGGGTCATTCATGCCCACAGTAGGGCTTCTTCCCTCACTACATGACTTAAATTGGACCCACTTGGATTTTGTTGGGGAAAGAAGAAGTGGTGATATTCACGCTAGTTTTGCAAACTCAAGAAGGAGGAGTCAGGAAAATTTTAAAGTTCACACACCTTTCGTATATGAACAACAGGGACATGTCTTTCCAGATTGTGGAAGCAGTTAGATTACTTTACTTCAAAACCGCCATTATCAAGCATACAAACATGTCTGCAGTACTGTCTGCAGGTCACCTTGTCCTCCCTGACCATGGGAGTCCTGTTGAGTTTTAATTCATTAACCCCCTTGAGGAATTATGATCCTCAGAATACCTCACACATTTGACTCATCATTAAAACCTCCTAAAACCAATGCATCCTTGCTTCCTAACTACCTTCATATGTGAAATAGCAGGGGGCTGCTTTCCACTCCAACTTCGATGTAAAGAACAGATGGGATGGCAGTAAGATGTCCATGGTCTCCTTCCTGTGTTTTTTTTTTTAAAGAATAAAATAGTCAAGAGATAATAATATGCCGAGTAGAGGAACTATTTATTCCTTTATCCTCTACCAAGGAGATCCTATTGTCTGTAGTTTGTTTTTAAAACTGTAAATCATATATACAACCATATATACATACATACATATGTGTGTACGTACACACACACACACACATACATATATATATAGAATTATATGTAAACCATGTATATGTATATATAAAGTTAAGTTAAGCTCTTAGTGAACACGTCAATGCTCCGTAATCAATATTGCCTAGGGAAAATCCATATTCAGGCTGCTTTCTGTGGAATATGAAGGTCCTCTCTGCAGAAAGTCAGACCAAAAATGGAAGAGGAACAGGACATGAGAACACCACTCTAGTTATTTTCTTAGTAACATGTCTGACATATCACACATCTTAGCCAATATCATGTATCAGTACCTCTCAACTGGTGGTATTCCAGAGGATCCATATGGACACTTAAAGAAATCAATGACTGGATTTCCACTTCTGGGAATATAGAGAAGACATATTTTTTTCCATATTCTTCCCACTAAGTACAACCTAGTAACCCTGGACATTATATATGAGACAAACATAAGAAGACTGAAAAGTGAAGAGAAGGCAGATCCATAGGACTTCAGGACCCAAGGAACATCACAGCAGTGAGTTCTCTGGGTTTTCTTTTTGCCTCATATGTTCCAGACTTGAATCTAAAGAGGCCAGCAACCTGGAACTTCCAACAAGTACAGACTGGAAAACCCCAGCAAAAGCTTGCTTTCTGTAGCATAGAACTAGGAAAGGGGAAACCTACTGAGAAAACGTTTAGACTGTAACCATTATACTGCAGGCAAGTAGCATAGAAATAAACACTAGTCCCACTTCTGTTCATACCAATAAGTTCAAGGAGGTAAATCCAAATTTTGACAAGGTGTCCCAGTCCCCCTACCAGAATGGCTTCAGAGAAGGCTGAGTAGGGAGCCTGGACTTCTGCTTCACCTGGCAAGAACAAAGAACCCATGTTCTTTATGCTGAGGTGGTGTCAGAGGAGGTCTAGTGGATTTAGGACTTACCATCACTGCCTCTCCCTTGGTAACAAGGTCACTTTGTCTCCACCTCTTCTCACCCCATGATGTCAATAGTAGTCATGTGATGGGCAGGAATGTGGCAATCCTATCCTTCTGGGATGTTTCAGTGGAAGCCTAGGAGGGAAGTGGAATTTCTACCTCTCCTCAGCAGTAATAGGGAGTCTTCCCCTTAGGTGTCAGTAGCAGTTGAGTAGGGAACCTAGACTTCTATACTCACTTGGCAGTAATAAAATGACATCCCTCCACCTTCTTTATTGGAGCAGTATCAGAAGAAGCCAGTTAAAACAGGTTTCAATAAGATGAGGAGTATTGATTAACCTGACTGTGTAGTCATTTCACAAAGTATACATATGTCAAATAATCACATTGTACTTTTAAAAACCTAGTATTCCATTTGTCAATTATACCTCAGTAAAGGTGAAAAACAGACAAATAAGATCCAGAGTCTCAAAACATAGTATCCAAAATGTACAGGTTCCATTCCAAAATCATTCATCATACAAAGAACCAAGAAAATCTCAAGCAAATGAAAGAAAATCATAGATGCCTATAATGATATGACAGGCATGTTAGAATTATCTGACAAGGTTTTAAGGCAATTGTCGTAATAATGTTTCAATGAGCATTTATGAGCATACTTGAGCATACAAAAGGAAAAATAGAAAGTCTAAATAGAAAATATAAAAAAGAACCAAATGAAGATTTCAAAACTGAGAAATATAGCAACTGATCTAAAAAATTTAATGAATGGGCTCAGAATTTATTTTTTATTATTTTTTTTGTAATCTCTAAAATGCAGTACAGCATATTGTGTTTTTTTTTTGTATATTTCTTATTGGAGTTCAATTTGCCAATATATAGCATAACACCAGTGCTCATCCCATCAAGTGCCCCCCTCAGTGCCCGTCACCCAGTCACCCCATCCCCTGCCCACTTCCCCTTCCATCACCCCTTGTTCATTTCCCAGAGTTAGGAGCCTTTCATGTTCTGTCACCCTCTCTGATATTTCCCACTCATTTTCTCTCCTTTCTCCTTTAATTCCTTTCACTAGTTTTTATATTCTCTGCATGAATGAAACCATATAATGTTTGTTCTTGTCTGATTGACTTACTTCACTCAGCATAATACCCTCCAGTTCTATCCACGTTGAAGCATATGGTGGGTATTCATCATGAATGGGCTCAGAATTTAATGGAGGGGACAGAAGAAATCATGATGAACTTGAAGAGACAACAACAAAACCCCCAATTTGAACAATATCTAGAAAATAGATTGCAATTAGAGTCTCAGGAACCTGTGGGACTATGAAAAAAGCTCTAACATTTGTATTATCAGAATTCTGGAAGGAGAGGAGAAAGAGGGCAGGCTAAAAATGTTCTCACAGAAATAATGGTGGGAAACATAGAGTAAAAGACTTAATTTATAAATTCAAGAAGGTTAGCAGCTACAAAGAGGATAAATCCAAATAAATCCACACCAAGACATGTTGTAGTCAAACTTCTGAAAACTAAAGACAAACAGAAAATCTTGAAAGCAGCAAGAGAAACACTTTGTATGTCCAAACACAATTTGAATGACAGAGGATTTCCTATCAGAGATTATAGAGGCCAGAGGGAAATGGCACAACATTTTTAACCAATCAAAGAAACCTGTCAACCCAGAATCCTATATCCAGAGAAAATATCCTTCAGGAATGAAGGAATAATCAAAGCATTCTCAGGAAAATAAAAAATAAGAAAATTTGCCTCCAGAGGAGCTACTATTAAGAAATCTAAAGAAAGTTTTCTAGAAGGAAAAGAAATAATAAAAAGTAATCTTAGACATCAAGAAGAAAGAATATGTGAGAAAAAACATGGGTAAATACAACAGATTTTCCTTCTTGAATTTTCTAAATTGTGTTTCATGTTTGAAGCAGAATTGTTATACCATCTGATATAATTCTAAGTGTCTGTAGAAAAAAGATTTAAGACAATTATAAATGTCTGAAATGTATAGGGATATAAAGGAAGGTAAAGCTCCCGCACTTGAACTGGTAAAATTGCTAAACCAGTAAACTACATAAGTTATGTATAAATGTTGTAATACTTCAGGCACAAAATCTATATAGAGAGATATGCTCAAAAACACTACAGATAAATCAAAATGGAACTCTAAAACATCTTCTTCACAAGAAGCCAGGAAAAAAAGAGAAACAGAAAACAGAACAGGCAACAAAAAAGAAAATGACAGGCTTAAGCATTAACATATCAGTTAAATTTCAATGCTCTAACTATACCAATTACAAAACAGAGATTCTCAGAGTGAATTAAAAAAATGATCTACTATATGCCATCTTTAAGGAATTCACTTAAAATATGATGATATGGGGAGGTTAAGTGTAAAAGGATGCAAATACTAGTGAAAAGAAAGCCGGACTGGCTATTTTAACAGCAGATAATATAGATTTCAGAGCATAGAAAATCCTCAAGATGGAATCATCATATAATAAGAGGTTTGGTTTGAAGAACACATAGCAATCCTAAATAGGTGTGCATCAAGCAACAGAGGTATAAAATATGTGAAAGAGAAACGGAGAGAACAGAAAAGGAAAACAGACAACTCCTTAATTATAGTTGGAAACTCCAACACCCCTCTCTCAACAAGTGATGAAACAACTAGATAGAAAATCACCAAGGTTAGAAAAAACTCAATAGCAACATCAACCAAGAGAATCTAATGAACGTTTATAGGACCCTCTACCCAACAACAACAGAATTGGCATTCTTTCCAGGTGTGGCACAAAACATATACCAAGGTAGACCATATCTTGCCCCAAAAATAAACCCTAACAAATTTAAAAGAATTTAAATAATACAGGGTGTGTTCTCCAATCACCATGGAATCATACTAGAAATCCATAACAGAAAGGTAATGGGAAAAATTTCAACACTTGGAAACAAAACAACAGATTCCTGAATAGCCATGGGTCAAAGAGGAACTCTCAGAGAAGTAAAAATAATACATTAAACTGAATGAGAATAAAAACATAGCATATCAAAATTTATGGGACACAATGCAATGATGAGAAGGAAATTTTATAGTACTAAGTGCATACACTAGAAAAGGGAAAAAAGTCTGAAATAAATAATCAAAGTTTATACTTCGAGAACTCAAAAAAAAGTGGGGAGCCAAATAAACATAAAGCAAGCAGAAGTAAAAAAAAAAATAAAGGTAGCAAGAGAAACCAAGAAACTGATAGAGAAGAATCAGTGAAACAAAGAGATGTGTTTTGAAAAGATCAATCAATAAAATAAGTGAGCCTCTATCAAGCCTGAGAAAGAATAAAAGGGAGAAAACACTAATTGCCAACATCAGAAATAAAGTAAGGGTATCACTGCAGATCCTGCAGACATCAAATGGGGAATAAAGTAATAGTATAAACAACTCTACATGCCTAAATTTTACAACTTAGAGGAAATGGACCAATTTTTCAAAAAACACACACTTCCACAACTCACCCAAAATCAAACTGATTCTTAGAATAGTTCTAAACTATTAAGAAAACTGAATTAATAATAAAAAAACTTGTCCCACAGGAAATGTTCAGGCCCAGATGGTTTTGCTGGAAAATTCTACTGAGAAACTTAACACCAATTCTATGGTGTTCTAGAAAATAGAACACCTTCTCTTCTAGAAAGTAGAAGAGAAGGGAACATGTCTTAATTCATTTTGCGATGTTACCTTGATACCAGAACCAGACAAAAACACTACAAAAAAGAAAATGAAAGATCCATTTTCCTCATGAATATAGACACAAAAATCTTAACAAAGTACTAACAGAAAATTCAGCAAAATATAAAGAGATTATATACTATGACCAAATGGGGTTTATTGCAGAGATGTGAAACTAGTTCAGTATTTAAAAAAAAAATCAATGTAATCTACCAATTAATGGCTAAAGAAGAAAAATCACATGAATGAATCAATTCAGAAAAAGCATTTGACAAAATTCAATCCATTCATAATAAAAAAAATCTTTAAAAATACGAATACAGAAGAACTTCAAATTCATAAAGAACATCTACAAAATATCTACTGCTAACCTTATCAAAAAATGAACACGTACTCCCTAAGATCAGGAACAAGGCAGGATGTCTCTTCTCACTACTCTTATTCAACATAGTGTCAGAAGTTTTAGCGCATACAATGAGATAAGAAAAGGAAATAAAAGACAAACATAAATAAATAAAATAGCCCCTATTTGAAGATGGCATGATTATTTACACAAACTTAGAAATAATAAGTTTGTTCAGAAAAATTATAGGATATCAGATAATGTACCAAAATCAATGGTATTTCTATATTCCTAACATTAACACACGAACACCAAAATTAAAATACCATTTACAATTACTAAAAAAGAGAGAAATAGAAGATTATAAAATGCTGATTAAAGAAATCAAAGCTGAAAGAAATAAAAACAGATCTAAATAAATGGAGAGGCATACTCAACATAGTAAAGATGTTAATTCTCTCCAAATTTAAAGACAAGCTTAACATAATTCCTACCAAAATTGAAGTAGGTGTTTTTTGTAAATATATACAAGATCATGATGCAATTACCCAATACATATATCCAATTTCAGACTTTTGTATCTATTGTAATCAAGATTATAAAATATTGGTAGAGGAATAGACACATAAATCAATGGAGAAGAATAAGGAACACAGAATAGACTCAGAAAATATGCTTCACTGAATATTTTATTGTATTTTTATGAGTTGAAATTCATATAACACAAAATTAACCATTTTAAAAGGAACAAATCAATAGCATTTAGTATATTTACAATGTTGTGGAAATAATATTTCTATCTAACTCCAAAACACTTTCATCATTCCAAAGTAAAACCCCATAGCCATTAATACTTTCTCCTTGTTCCTCCCTCCAAACACCAATTTGCTTTCTATGATTTTCCTATTCTTAATATTTCATATGAGTGGAAAATACAATATGTGACCTTTTGTGTCTGGCTTCCTTCACTTAACATTTTACTTTTGAGGTTTATCCATGTTGTAACATGTATCAGTACTTCATTCCTTTCTATGGTTGAATAATACTTCATTCTGTCTGTTTACCACAATTTTTTTATCCATCCATCCATTGATGGACATTTGTGTTGTTTCTAATTTTGGCTGTTATGAGTAGTGTTGCTATGAACATTCACGTACAAATCTTTGAGAGCTTGTTTTCAGTGTTTTGGAGCATGTAAGTAGGATTGGAATTGCTGGGTCATAGGGTCATTCAGTGTTTAACTTTTTGAAGAATGACTGACTACACTGTTTTCCACAGCAACTAAACCTTTTTACATTCCCATTGGCAGTGTACAAGGTTTCCAATTAGCCAAGTCCTTGCCATAACTTGTTATTCTCCTTTTTACAAAATATTTTTATAGCCATCCTATTGGGTATGAAGTGGTATTTCACTGTGGTTGTGATTTACATTTTCCTAATGACTAAGAATATTGAGCAAGATTTCATGTACTTTCAGGCCATTTGTAATATCTTCTCTAGTGAAACATCTATTCAAATCCTTTGTCTATTTTTTAAATTGGGTTATTTGTCTTTTTGCTGTTGAGTTGTAAGAGTTATTTATATATTTGTGATATTAATCCCTTATCAGATATGAATTCCAAATATTGTCTCCCATTCTCTAAGTTGTCTTTCCATTTTCTTGATAATGCTCTTGCATTAAATGTATAAAAATGTTAAATTTTTATAAAATCCAGTTTATTTATTTTTTGTTAATTCTCATGCTTTTGGTGTCAGATCTAAGAATCCATTGCCAAAGCCAAGGTCCCTGTGTTTCTTCTAAGAGTTTATAGTTTTAATTCTTACATTAAGGTTGTTGATCGGTTTTGAGTTAATTTTTATAAATGATGTGAGGTAGGGGTCCAAATTAATTATTTTACATGAAGATATGCAGTTGATCCAGTGCTTCTTGTTCAAGAGATCATTCTTTCTGCATTGAATAGTCATGGCCCCTTTTTGCAAGTCAATTGGCCATTGAAGTATATTTCTGGAATTTCAATTCTCTTCCATTGGTTTGTATATCTGTCCTTATGTCAGTATCACACTGTTTTGATTAATGTAGTTTTGTGGCAAGTTTTAAGATCAGGAAGTGTGAGTCTTCAATCTTGCTCTTCTTTTTTAGACCGTTTCGAATTTTTAGGAGGTTGGCAATTCCTGATTTTTTACAAAGGTGCAAAGCAATTCAATGGAGAAAAGATAGCCTTTTCAAAAAAAATGATGTGGGACAATTAGACATTCTAAGGGAAAACAAGTGAACCTTAAAGTCTCAAACCCTGTACAAATTTCACTCAAAAGGGGTGACAGACTTAAATGTAAAATGTAAAACTCTTAAGCTTTCATTTCAAAAAAGTCTTTGGGATCTTGGATTTAGATTTGACATCAAAAGTAAGATCTATGGAAGGAAAAATGAACAAATTTGACTATATCAAAATTTAAAACTTTTGTCCTAGAAGGGACCCTATTAAGAGGATGAAAAAAGAAGCCATGGACTGAAGGAAAATATTTGCAAACCACAAACCCAGGAAGGACTGGTATCTAGAATGTATAAAGAATTCTCAAAACTCAACAACAGAAAAAAACAAACATACAAGAAAGAAACCCCAAGCAATCCAAATAGGAAATGGCCAGAAGACAAGAAGAGGTATTGCACCAAAGAGACTATACAGATCACAAATAAACATGTGAAAAGGTGTTCATTGTGATTAGCTGTTAGGGAAATGCAAATTAAAATCACAGTGGGTAGGACACCTGGTTGGCTCAGTGGCTGAATGTCTGCCTTTGGCTCAGGTCGTGATCCCAGGGTCCTGGAATCAAGTCCTGCATTGGGTTCCCCACAGGGAACCTGCTTCTCCCTCTGCCTATGTCTCTGCCTCTCTCTCTGGGTCTCTCATGAATGTATAACTAAAATCTTTAAAAAATAATAAAAAAAATAAAATTACAATAAGCTATCACTACACGTGTATCAGAATAACTACAATAAAAAATAGTGACCCCAGCAAATGCAGGCAAGGATGCTGAGAAATAGAATCGCTCGTGCCTCACTGGTGGAAATGTCAGATGGTACAGACATCCAGAAAAATGGTTTGGCTCTTTCTTTGAAAACTAAGCATGAGACCATCGTACAAACCAGCGATTGCACTCATGGGTATTTATCCTAGAGAAATGACAATTTATGTTTGTAAAAAACCTGTACAGGAATGTTGATAGCAACTTTATTTGGAAGAGCCCAAAATGGAAATAAGCCAGGTGGTTTAACCAATGTGTTTCTTGCATACCACGGAATACTACTCAGTAACACCAAGGAACAAACCATTGACAAGGGAAACAACTTGAATCAGTCTTGAGGTAATTATGCTGAGTGGAAAAAGCCCACCCCCAAAGACTACATAGTGTATGATCCCCTTTACAGAGCACTGTTGAAATGACAACATTGCAGAAATAAGAACAGGTTCGCCATCACCAGGCATTCGGGATGAGTAGGGAGGGGCAGAGGGAAGGAAGATAGGTGTGGCTGTAAGAGGGTCACGGGAAGGATCCTAGTGGTGAACGAGAGGTTCTGTACCTTGACTACATCAATGTCAATATTCTGGTTGTGCTATGACACTATAGTTTTACAAGATGCTATCACCGGAAGACACTGGGTAAGTGGTACACTCAAGTGCCCTGGTGTATCTTACAACTGTATGCGAAATCTCTAATGATTTCAGAATGAAAGGTTTAATTAAAAAATTTTCCTTTCACATTTGTAAGAAAAGACAGCAGGCCTGTCGGTGTGTAACAAGGGGGCACACACAGTGGTTAAGGTGGAGTTCAAATGAGGACACTCATGGCTTGATCGCTCGGCTTATTTCTTGGCTGCACAATACTGCAGAAATGGTTGAGACTGTTATATTTTAAATTGTTTTTCTTCTTAGACATATGTTTGATTTATGCTCATAATAGATTGTGTTTAAAGACGAGAAACATAAGGAACCTGATAATGAAATACAAGATAATTAAGAGCAAAAAAAGGGAACACTACAATCTTACTGCAAAATTACCTTCGCCAATCTGTAAATCACATTCATCTGATAAAAACCCTTCTACGGAACATCAAGATGTCTTTGGTACTTCAAAAACAGCGTTAAGGAGAGAAAATAGAGTGACAATTATGTCCAATTTGGCTTTTCATTTATTGAGAATAAAGGCTCTATCCACACCCACAATGTGCTATTTGCAGAGTGCTTGCAAATAGCGGCCTGAAATCTTTCCCCTCCTGTCATTTATAAACAAAACATGGAAATTATAAAAATAAAACCGTAGCTTTTTTAAGCATAAAATTCCAGAGTTTCAGACATCCGTTCTTGGAAACCAGTTTTTCCTATACTTGATGCTATATTATGGAGTAAAATCCAAAAGTACTTTTTAGGATACATTCAGTCTCCAAACCAGATAGGACATATCATTTTTTTAGCACATTTATCTGAAAATTATATTTCCTTTTATATAATTTAATAAAAACTATATATTGTGCATTCCTCGTTAAATGATGTAAAGAAGAATTTTTTAAATGACTGTATTGTGATTATTGATTCCATTAAAACAGACTTTAGAATACAATATTCAATATGATACTCTTGTTTAAGATTTCAAATCACGGACTCATCACAGACTGCACAGAAATGGCAAAGCCAGTTAAACATTTTTTGAGGATAGTCATAGTGAAAAGTGTTTGTGAGTCACATACGGCTAGGCAGCGGTGACAGATGTGTGTGTTCGCATTTGTCAGATTTAAAGTATCCTGTACGTGTCCCTTCTTATGTGTCTGCTGCCTTTTATCTAGGGCAATTAGGAAACGGAGGGTCCTGCTTAATTAAATGTTCTCCATAAATGAAAATCCTCTCCATGTGAGCACTGGATAAGAGTCCAGGGACTTCAACCTTTGACTAGCCTGGGGTCCTTAGACAAATAAAGTGGGATGATGACAGTATTAATCTTTCATGTTGTATGTCTAAAGGCAGTCAAATAATGGATCAGGTTTTTATTTACATTTGGGCTTCTTTCTCATTTGCTATGTTTTCTACTTCAAGTAACAAAAAATCCAAACCCAGCTGATTTAAGTCATGAGGAAAATAAGAACCCGAGATAGGGCACCTTCAGAATTGGTTATTTCAGCAGCTCAGTGACATCAGTAAGGTCTTAGCTTCTTTTCCTGTTGTGCCATCTTTCTTGGGTCAACTTGGCTGCTCTTCAGGTCACAGGACATCAACTGTGGGCCCAGGGGACCCTTGTAGTTAATGATAGTATCAAGAGGGGAAAGAGACATCATCTCTTCCTGTGGATATTTAAAAAAATTTTTTTTAAAGATTCATTTATTTTAGAGAGAGAGAAAGAGAGAAAACACATGCTTGCATGGATGAGGGGAGGGGCAGAGGTAGAGAATCTTTAAACACACTCCCCGATGAGTGCAGAGCCGGACAGGGGGCTCAATCCCACTACTCATGAAATCATGATATGAGCTGAAGCCAAGAGCTGGACACTTAACCCACTGAGCCACACAGGCACCTTTGCCCGCCTCCCCTGTGCATCTCTTTATCTGCCCTCAGCTGACTTTCCGTCACCTCTCCTTGGCCAGACGGGGCTCCCTGCTCTCCCCTTAGCCAGTTCCTGGCAAAGAGAACAGAAGCCCCATGGTTGGCTCAGAGCACGCTGAACAGAATTGACATTCTATCGGCAGAGAGAGAGAATACGTGTTGGGTGTTGATATGACAAGGGATCAGGATGAGGACAATTAAGCCAATACACCAAAAGATTCAGAGCAAAAGGTTCTCTGGGCACCTATTCGTACGATGTGTATTTTGAGATACGTATTAGCTGCCACGTGCATACACTCACTCTGTGTAAGTGATGTAGAATTGCATAGTGATTCTGGGTGCAGGCTCTGAGTCAAATCCTAGCTCTGCCTTTTGTGAGACAAACTGCCTTAGATAAATTGTGTGACTTTTCTGAGCTTAACTTATTAAATGGGGACCTTATAAGGGTGCTAAGCAAATTAGGTGATACAATCCATACAAAGGGGTTAGGCCCAGCGCCCAATGCATAGTTAGCAATCAATAAACGTAAAGTGCTGGTGTGGTGCCAGCAATGAGTGTGAGCTAAACACGCCTTTACCTCGCAACAGCTGAACAGCTGCTAACTGCTTTCACTCCACCAGACACTCTGCCATCCGCCTAATCTGTTCTCCATACAGCACCTGGAGGGACGTTCAAAATGTACAGGAGATCATGTCATTCTCTTGCTCGAAACCTTCCACTGGCTTCCATTACACATCAAATTAGATCTGAAATCCTTGTTTATCTGAGCTTACAGGGCCTAAGAGATCTGGCCCCAGCCACTTCTTGCCTTCTTCAACAAATGTCTGCCTGGTCCCTCTGCTGAGCCACATTGGCCTCACTCACATCCATTCAGGTCTTCACCTGTCGTGCCTTGTGCCTGCATGTTCACCCCACCAGGTCTTGTCATATCTTGTCCCATCATTTCTTCATGCCTCTGCTCCCCATCTTCTGGGGAAGCCGAGCCCCCAGAGGTCTAGTCTGACCAGTGCACAGGCATGGATGGAGCCCAGAGTCTCTGTGTCAGTTTGTGCCACGTGCAGGGGGCTTCTTGGATTGGGTAGTGGCAGTAACAGCAGAGGGATCTGTCTCTGTGGGAACAGCTCAGAGGGGCCAGTAGGCAGGATAAATAGGGTTGAGGGGAGGGACAGAGTGGAGGGAGTAGGGGTGGGGGCAGAGACATCAGTGTGGTGACTCAGATTTGGGGTGGCATATGAGCTAAGTCCAGTACCACCTCACAGATCCTCGTCTGGCTTGGTGCTCTTTACAAGACTTAAGATGACCTGCCACAGTACTGCCTATGCATTCAAATGGAGCGTATATTCACAGGAATGGAGTGTCCATAAGGTAAGCATTCATCTTTTTGAATGATCTTTTTATATATATATATAAGATGGGCATGTTATTTACCACTCTATATTGATGAGCTGGAAAACAGTGGCGTGGCAAAAATGTGTGAGTTTAAATAAATAAGGTTGAGTAAAGGTTGGCTCTCTCTTTGCCCTTCTCTTCCTCCCATCCTCCTGCTTCATCTCTCTCCCCTGTCCCCTCTAGGAGGTAGTACTTTGTGGCTTGGAGGTTGTCCTTGTCAGCCCACATTCTCCCTGTGCATGTGGAATTCCGTGAGTGGCTGAGCTTCATTTCCTCCTATTTGGCAGCCTTCCGCACGCCCATCGCCCATCGTACCATCAGCCTAGGCCTTGGGAGCCGGATGGGACTGCTGTCTCAGGATTGCTACCACAGGGAAGGGGTTTATTTTCCACGCCCTCCACCTTTACCCATTCACAGTTCCCTCCCCTTCGCTGTGGATTTTCATTTCTCCTAGCTTCTTAATTAAAATCCGCATTCCTTAGCACTTCTTTTTTGCCTTGAAAATTTTCCCAAATCACACCTCTTGAAGGAATACCTTACTTAATCTCCATGCTGGCTACTTTTCACCCTAAATCAAAGTTAGACAATTATTTCCGAGTGTGATTTTAGGTCTAGGGTTTTGAATTTATTGCCTGCATTCCCTTAATTTCTAGATGACTAAGTGAACCGTGATTTAAGAAATCTTGAAGAAACCCTTAACATCATAGCTCTGTTTACATCAGAGTGGCCCTCACTTCCATAAATCCTAGCAAAACAAAGGCATGGGCTTCTAGAATTGAAAATGACCTCAGAAGCTGATTGAGTATGAATGCCTCCCACCCTGCCTACACCTCCACCTCCCCCTGGAGACGTGAAGAAACTAGGCCTGGACAGTCTTGCCCAGTCAAAGTGGGGCAGAGGCAGGAGAGGCACCCGCTCTGTGTGCCTTTCTGTCTGGGGCTCTCCAAAGATCCAGACTGCTTCTTTAGTCGGCTGCATGGTTTGGTTTAAAATTTTTATAAAACATTCTTTGAACGGGTAGCAGAATGTTCAATTATGCTAGACCAGGAAGATCCTTTCCTGCCTTTTCCCACCTTCTCACATGACCTTTCAGTCTGGCTTCTAACAGGTGTTTCTGAGCACTGTCTGACCAGCCCAGGGAGACCTGACCCACAGCTAGTGATGGAAACTTGTTGCTGAACCTGCAGGAGGTACTCCTGCCTCTTCCCGATCCCATGGCTCTGTGGTCTCTGCGTGGCCTGATGTACTTGCCGCTCCATGCTGAAATGACATGTAGGAGACCCATTGTTTGGCTGTAGTTTTTGATCATATTGTTGTGTCTTGGATAAGAATGGAAACAGAAAAAAAGTTTTAAAACTGGTAAATATCTATAGGAAATTTTTAAATATCCCGATCTTGCAAAAATACAGCACAGCACTTACTCCCTTAAATGTGTCTCTGAGTCTCTCGTGAAATTGCTCACCGATCACCTACGCTGGAGGTTGGAGGCAGTCATCTGAACTATGTTTCCTTTAACTTCCCCCTTCCAAACTTACTGAATTATGTGAATTCGAAACTTAGTCCCCCTCCCTTTTTGTGGCCAAGCATCCCAGCTGGTTACTGAGAATCATCAGTATGCTTGCAAATTCTGAAATAGGGTTTCAAGCAAATTCATTGTGTGGAATCTAGCCTATTTTCCATGTTGGTGGAGTAGTGTTAAGCCAAGATTTGCCCTGAGAGGTCAAAGCACAGAGCAATTCAGAGCGGTGTCAAGGTCTACTGGCATCTGATGCCGCTTCCCTGAAGGCTTGTTTTTATTTCGTCATTCACACTTCACCTTTTTTATTCCAAGGTGACTTTAATTCCACGCTTATTTTATGCACAGTAGTCACAATAGCTCACTTCAGGTGTTAGTATTATCTCCAAGGGATATTCTGTACATCTGGTTTGTAGCAGCTACATTCCCCCCTTCTTTGGGAAGCAAAGGAAGTCTGTGGAAGTCCAGTCCCTGTTCACCACACTAAACAGAGCTATTTTGGATCTTGGTCAATCTACAGACCTTGGCTTATGTATGACCCAGAGTTATTAAAAATATAAACCCCAAGGCCCGCCTTGATTATGTAATAGGGCCACTAGGCTGACTCAGGGACTTTGTGCTCAGAGCTGAGAACAGAAATCTGCTTTTCCAAACACCTCAAAGTGTGGGAGGGGAGCTAAACCCAGTCTCTGAGCTGTGGGGCTCCATCTTGTCCACGGACTTAGAATTAAATTTCAGAGGGACGCATAGCACATTTCCAATTCCCCTGCTTCCTTTTATGTCCAGTCCTTCTTCTCTTTTTCCCAGGATGGAAAAGTGCCATCTTTTCCCCAGTCCAGCTGCAGAGAACCTGGCCTCAAGCCAGCCTTGGGGGTTCAGTCACGGATGGCCTTGGCAAAGATTTATGGTCAAATATGAGAGAGCATCATTCCTGCCAAGGCCCTAGGGCACTGAGGATGGAATGGCTTTTGTCCTTCTGAGCCCACATCACAGTTTCCAGGTGGAAAGTCACAGTGCTGGAGACCTGGAAGTCACCCAGGGTCTCATGAACTCCTCGTTTTGCAGATGGAGAAACTGATATGACTGGCCTGGGGTATACCCTGGGCAGTGGTAGGGGGAGAGCTGGATCCCAGATAGAATTCTATGTGAAGGCAGGGACTATTCTGGTCCATCCACTGCTGTCTTCCCAGCACCTAGCACGGTGCCTGGTATATAGGAGGCACCCAGTAAACATCTGTTAAAGGAAAGAGCAAATGTAACACCTTTTCCTCCATGCCAGCATTTTATTCTTCCTCTTCTCTTGATATTTAACTAAACTTATTCTCAGAAAATCCCCTCTGTCCCCTTCTCCAGACGAGAAGAGACCACAGGGGCATGGACAAGACACTACTGTTCACCACGCCAACAAGTTACCTGGTGCCCACACAGAGCAGGGAGCAGCTCCCCAGAAAGGCTCTTGCCGGTTAGTTACCACCAGCCTGGCTTAGGTAGGGTCTCACTCCTAAGTCTGATGTCAGACTTGGACTACAGACAGATGGTGTGTGTGTGTGTGTGTGTGTGTGTGTGTGTGTGTGTGTCGGGGGGGGGGGTTGCTAGCTGTTACAGAGGTGTTTACAATTTATTTGGGCACCAATACCGACAGCCAGGGTGGGAGTCTCCAGGAGTTCTGGATGTTGAATAGGGATCCAGAAAGGTTTGGGAGCTCCAGGCTTGGGGATGAAGTCAGGGCAGTGAAACTGTCTCGTTGGAAGGGGGGCTAGGGGACCCTCTCGTCGCAGCTTGGCCGGGCTAAGCCAGCGTCACCTGGGACTGCCCTCGTATGCACAGGATTTTGTAAGATTCTCCAGCTGGTAGCGGGCAGAGCCAGCCAAGAGAGAGAAAAACTTTGCTTGTCGGCAGGTTGTCGGCTCTCAGCGAGGGGGAGTGTCCCTAGGCTCGGCGTCCAGGGCCACGGGCGCGGGTGAGGTGTCCGGGCCCGCCGGGCTCCACAGCTGTGGCCGCTGACCATCTCGAGAGCACCGGCGGGAAACTCGGCCCGGGCAGGAGCCCGAGGAGGGGACGGGAGGGGAGGGGAGGGGAGGGGCGGGGAGGGGAGCGGAAGGGGGCGGCCGCCCGCGGAGCCCTAGGAGAGCCAGCTGCGGAAGCGCGCCGCCTTCCCCCGCGGGGCCGGAGCTCGCCCTGGGGCGCCCGGAGTCCCCGCGCCCCGCGAGCGCGCCCGGCTGCTCCGCGCACCTGCCTCGGGCCCCGCGCGGGGGTGAGCGGCGGGCGGGCGGGCGGGCGGCGCGCACAGGTGGCGGCGATTGGGCAGGCGGGGCCGGCAGGGTGACGTCACGGGCTCGGGTCCCGGCGGCAGAAATAGGGCAGCCGCGGCGGCGGCGGTACGGCAGCGGCGGCTCGCGGAGCTGGAGCCGAGGCAGCCTCCGGCGCGCCCGGGACCCGCCGACAGCCGCGGAGACCGACCGAGGGACGCGCGGCCGGGTCGCCGCCACCGCCGCCGCCGCCGCCGCCGCCGCCACGGGCGCTCGCGTGGGCCGGCTACCTGGTCTCGCCGCGGCCCCGGCCACCTCAGGTACGCGGGCGCGGGGAGGGTGCCGAGCCGCCGCCGCCGCCGCCGCCAGCCGGTCCCGCCGCGCGCCGCTGGGGTCCCGGCGCCCGCGCCCCCCCGCGCCCCCCGCGTCCCCCCGCGCCCCCCGCGCCCCCCGCGCCCCCCGCGCCCCCCGCGCCGCCCCTCCCCGCAGGACCCGCGCGGGCGCTCGCCGGGAGAGCCAAGTTTGCCCGCCTGGCGGGCGGCGGGCTCGGGACCGCGGGACTCGGGCGCGCCCGGGCTCCCCGGCCCCGGCCAGGACTCGGGGGGCGGGCTGGGGCGCGGAGGGGTGGCCGGGGCCGCAGCCGGTGCCAGGGCGAGCCGGCCGGCGCGCGCAGCGGAACCGCTCCGGGACCCCGCAGGCGCCGCTCCCCGCTCGGGCCCCCGGGCGGCCTCGGCGAGCCGCGCGCCCTTGGCCGGGCTGGGGTGCGGAGCGGGCGTCCTCGCTGCCTCCCCGCGCCGGCTTTGCGGGCAAACTTGCGTGTCCCCGCCGCAGCCGGAAGGGCCCGCTGCGCCCCGCCTGGCCGTCGCTCCCCCGAGGTCCGCCGCGTCCGCCCGCGGGGGCTCGGCGGAGGCTGAGGAGGGGGCCCCGGGGCGCGCCCTGCCCCCGCGAAGCCCGCGGCCCGGGTCCTTCCGAGGGAGCGACCTGGGCTTCCCGCTGCGGAGCCGCTAGGGAGCAGTTTGGGGGACGCTCGGGCAGGGAGCTTGGTCCTAAGGCAGCGCGTGCAGCGGGGGACCTGCGCCCCCCTGCGCCCGCCTGCGCCCCCCTGCGCCCCCCTGCGCCAGCACAGGAGGCCTGCTTCAAGTTTGGGGGGCACCCGGGCGGCGCGGACCGAGCGCGGCACTCGGGCTCCGGCCGTCGGGAGTGGGCGGCCGAGCGCGGCGCGAGCCTTCGGGGCCCTCTGGAGCGGACGGAGCGGCGCCCCGGGGTGCTCGCCCGCCGCCTGCCACCTGAGGACTTGGGCTCCCGCCCCTCTGGCAAGGGCAGACGCCCGCCGCAGGCGGCGACTCCGGCAGGTGCAGAGCGCGCGGGGCCCCGCGGGGCCGGACCCCGCCGGGCTGCGCCTCGCACCGCGGGTCGGGCCGCTGGCGCGCTGCAGCCGCCCTGGCTCCGGAGGACTGTCGCCGACATTGAGGAATCGCGCTCGGGTCGCTCCCTCCTCCGCTCTCCTCTAGGTGTCGCTTCCCCCGAGTGAAAAACAGCGCCCGTCGCTTTGATCCGTTCCCTTCCTAAATGTGTTGCCTGCCTGTGCACCGGGAACTGTGCTGGATGGTCCCCGAGATGCAGACATTCGTCCACGTTCTCTGGGCCTCACATCAACGGAATTCCATTAGGAGGTGGCACCGTCACACTCTTAACCAAACGTGCACCGGGCATGGGCCTGTGTTGCGATCTGTCAGGCATCGGGAAGAAATTCAGACGTTTCTCGAAGGTCTGAAGTTATTTTTCCATCACCGGGCTTAGGGGAAAGTCAGACCCGACTTCTAACAGTGTCCTGTCAGTCCGGGAGTGGATGGGCTCCTGTGCTTGCTCCTGCTGGCTCCCAGGACAGGCTCTGATCTGGGTGGTGGGCAGGTGGAGGGCTCAACGGGGGTGGGGGTGGTGGGGTGGTGGTGGTATTTGGTCAGGGGAGTGAAGGATGGCGCTTTTAGATCAGCAGAGCCCCAGCAATCCTAAGGCAGTAGCTCAGAGCAAAGCCTTGAACCGATGCCCCACAGAGCCCATGCCTGCTTCCCTCCCTGGTTTTGTAAAACACTGCAGCGTTACTACACCACTTCTGTTCAGACACACTTAGCTGAATGTTAGTTTTCTTTCTATCCTAGGAAAACAGACACCCCCTCCCCCAAGACTTGAGACTGAGCCAAAGGGCAGGCGAGATGATAGCCTACCTTATGTATACTGGACTGTATTAAAGTTGTTCCAGTGGCTTTTCCTGTCTTAGACATTATTGACCACCTTAAATTTTCATTAATTTCAGGAAATCTATTTTTATTTCTGAGACAGGAACTTATTCCCATGGGCCTTGGGAGAATTTTTATCCCTTCTGCGCTGTCCTGGAAGTGGGTGCATGAGGGGTAGGTTGGATTTTTCTCCCTTGACCATCATCAGTAGCTCAGGATTCTCCTTTTCTTCTCAGAGTTGCAGGATTTTTTTTCTTTTTCAAGTGATCTTCATGTTGTGATCTTCTGTTTGACTTAATACTATAGTCCAGAAACAGGTCATTGACTAGTCAGAATTTCTTATATTTTTAATTCCTACTTTACCTTTCTTGGTATTTTTCTGAAAATTCAACCTTCTTGTGTTGCTTATGTGTGGTCTATTGTGTGCTTACTAACTTGATGAAATTAGGAAGTTATTTCAAGAGCACATATGTCCTTACATTTTCTTTCTCTTAATGCCTAACACAAGGCATGGAACTTCAAGTAAAATAGAACTCCTGTTGAGAGAACATGGTACTTTAGTATAGTCCAAATGTTGAAACTCTGAGGGTTTCTGGAACTCACAGGTGTGTGGGTTAAACTTCATGGTATATAGGAGTGTCGTAGATTGACACGTTGCACAAGACTAATTTAGGCATCCAATTTATCAAATGTTGGAAGAATTAACCAAGGATAAAGAGCAGATAATTAATGCGAAATGCAGTGTAACTTCATTATGACTTGCTGCAGGGTTAGCCTGATATATTTCCATGCCTGATTTCCCTGGGTTGGTATTTTAGGGGCTATCTTAGAAAGTTTGAAACCCTTGCTTTTTTTAAAAACACTTGGATGTCAAAACTAGGGTCCTGAGCATTTGAGAAGAAATTAATGTATAGTCTCATGGTGTTAGGTTAGGGTCAATATGGCTTTTTTTTTTTTTTTTTCCTTTTAACATTGGGTAGACATACCGGAGGCTACAGGAGTCTGGTGGTCTCCAGGTGGTTTCCATTTGTTGACTGACATCTGTGCAAAATGCTATGTACCTGAAGTTAATTGACTAATGCATACACTTAGTTGGAAAGGTTGGAAATTCAGGGCCACACACTTTACTGTTTGTTCTCTTTAAGGTTGGGGTGGTATTGCTTGGTTCTACCAAAGCATCTTCATAATTTCTGATCTTGGTGGTTACAAAGAGAAATGATTTCCATGTAGCTAATCTATAATGTCTACTTTGGTAATATTCCCAATGTTCTGGGAGAGTTGCTGCAAGAGTACTAATGAATAATGTCTCTGAAAGCTCTGAAGGTCTGAATTCCCATTCTTTCCAAACAAGGCTGGCTCTCAGAGGAGAAAAGAGAAGTTTGTATTAGAACCACTGCCAGTTTAGTGTCAGTGTTTCTCTCTGGCCTCTGACCCTGTTCAATAAAGACCACTTGCATGCTGGTGTGTCTTCTGTGGTGGGGCAGATTTGGAATGGACTTATTCATACCTATTTCTCCTTAACCATTTGCCTTCTTATGTCATATTTTTCAACTTTCTTGGAAAAGTGAGTCAGTTTCCCAAATGTTACATTATACAAGTTTGTATGGTACCTCTATAATTTTAAATGCAAGTAATTGTGTAGATATTGGCTTATAATTAAAAGCCCAGAAAATCCTGTGCTTTATACACAAAGCAGGTAGGTGATCTAGTAGGGCCTATCCAGCACTAAGAAAAGCAAAAGTAGTCTGATCTAAACAGAATGCAAACATTGTATATGTGTTCGTGACTATGTAAGAAGCAAAATTATTGCGTAGGGGTCAGATGCCTGGTTTCAGTCTAGATCTGGCTCCTGACTTGGATGACACATTGGGTGAATTCTCTGATCTTCCAGGCTTCTGGTGTCCTGTCTGTGCAGCAGCCACACTAGCACATGATTCCCTTGAGCATGGGGGAAAGTGAGGCTTGGGTAGAAAACCTCAGAGGAACCAGCTCTTAAATATCAAGTGATTGTGCTTTATGAGTTGTTTGAAAGAAAAGGCAGTCCCAGCTCTTTTATGAGAACAATCTCAGATAGATTTATAGCCAGTCTTAGGACTCTAACATGGATTGAATGAAGCTTATAAACCTAAATTGATCTCAAAAAGGAACTCAAGGTTGAAAAAGAGAGTTTGTGATATTATAGATGGTACCTGCCCATTTCTCTAATGAGGAAATTCTGGTATTTTCTTCTGTCTGAAGATCGATAGGGCTATTTGAAGGTGAGGAGTAATGAGTCAACAGATCTACTTCCCTCAAAGTGACTGTCTTCAACATGCTGGCACTCCCCTATCAGTTGACAGACATCCTTGCTCCCCAGCATTCTGTGCATTGCCTCGTGATTTCTTTCTTTTCAACTACATTTCTTCTTGTCCAATAAAGACAGCAGCTATGGGAGCTGAGGACCGTGTGCCAAGTGGCCCCATTCCGGGGAGGGATGCAGAGAGGATCAGCTTGGTTCTTTCCTCATTCTTTTCCTGTTCCTGTAGAGGAGTATAGCTCTTGGCAGCTGCCACAGACTCAGAATTTCCTATCTTGCTCTACCTAGGTTTTCCCTACCTTACTAAAAACAACCATTTTTTAAAAAGATTTTTTAAAAATTATTTATTCATGAGACCCAGAGGCAGAGACATAGAGGGAGAAGCAGGCTCCTCACAGGGAGCCTGATGGGAGACTCGTTCCCCAGACACAGGATCACACCCTGAGCCCAAGGCAGATGCTCAACCACTGAGCCATCCAGGCACCCCAAAACAACTTTTGATTGAAACAAAATATTGCTATGTATTGAGACGCACAGAGGGTGGATGTGAAGAGCATAGATTTCATGCCAAGTTCCACTATGTGGCTTGGAGTCCCAGCTCTGCCATTTATTTGCCACGTGGCTTTGGCAGGGTACTTACCCTCTCTGTGACCTGTCTGCTGTGTCTTCTGACAAGGGCATAATGAATGCCCTCCTCATAGAGTAGAAGTGAGGATTATGAATTAATACCTGTAAGGTGTTTAAAATAGTGCCTGACACGTAATAATTGCCATGTAAGTACTAACCAAATAGATGGCCTCTGTTTGGTTATTAGATAGATCATCAAAATTGATTTAGACGCAATATTAATTTTTTTATGAACCAAACCATCATAAAACTTGAGTTGTAAATTTTTAGGCTGTTGCTCCTGTAGATAAAATGAATTGTCAATCATAGTGAGTATAAAATGACATCAAACATGTGTCCACCTTGCAAATGAAGTCTGATTTGGTGGTGGCCAAGCTGAGCAAAATGTTACAAAGAAGCTGTCTGGAAATATTACAGTAATTAGACTGGCTATTGTGTTTCTTCATCTTTAAATCTTCAGGGGAACCTCATCACAAACCGGAGACAAGTCCAGGTGCTGTAGGGCTGAAGCCCAGATTTCTTGAAGCACAACTCAAAACAACTGGGTTAATAGCACAGGTCTAGGTGCACCCTCTAAAACAGTTTGAGTTTGCCACAATTGAAATGAATGGATTTTATTTTGATGCTGTCCATTAATAATAAAACATCAAACATAATTGGTCTTGGATTACTAGGCAAATTGAAAACTAAATAGTAGGTTTTGTGCCTTGAATATTTCATAACTCCAGAAATTGACATTTATATGTTAAGTAGAATACATTTTGGTTATTTTGTTGCTTTTGGTTTATTCAGGCTCAAAAACATGAAAAGGGAGAAAAGAAGACCTTTTGTACATATGCTTGCCCCATGAGTGCTGTTTGATAGTGGATAAGTAGGGAAGAATTACCAAAAATAAAGTAGGAAGTAGTGTCTTTCTAGTTCTGGTTTGAGTATTGGTATTGTTTTTAAAAGATTTATTTTAGAGAGAGAGAGCACATGTACATGAGTGGGAGGGACTGAGGGAGAAGGGAGAGTCTCTGGCAGACTCCAGGCTGAGTGCAGAGCCCAACAAGGGGCTCAATCTCATAACCTCGATGTCATGACCTGATCTGAAACCAGGAGTCGACTACTTAATCCACTGAGCCACCCAGGCACCCCTCAGGATTGGTATATATATTTTCCAAAAATCTAGTAACTGCTCTCTGTGGTTTCAGGCACATGGCTGCATTCAGAAAACATAATTTATGGAGAGTAGGGAGTTGCCTTATTTATTTTCAGAAGAACTGGTAGCAGTTGGGAAAGGCCTTTTTATTTTCTTTTAGTCCTGAATGTGATTTTTTTTTCCCCCTCCATACTCCTCAATTCCTATGAAGGACTTACACCCTGAAGCTAGAGCCCCGGATATGGAGTGTGAGCTTGAGGTCTGCTGGGGTTGCTCTGGTTCTGTCTCAGGTAGCCCTCTTCAGAGTGCAGAGCAGGTGCCAGTGGTGATGAGAGTTTGACCTTCACATTATATTTAATAATATAAAGTATAATAAATATAATAAAGTATAATAATAATAAAGTATAATAATAAATAATAATAATAAAGTATAATATAAATAATATAATATATATAATATATAATATAATATAATATAATATTTAATAATATAAAGAAGTCCGAGTCTTCTCGGACTTCTCCTGCCCCAGTCGCTCCAGCTTTGCCAACAGATGTCAAAGACGAAGAAACAGATAGAGGAATGGAAGCCTGTGGATCGTTTGTAAGACAAGAGACACATTTTCTTAAAAAGACAGTCGTAACTTATAACCTTGCCTTTTCATAGGCCAGTGTTAGATGCCATAATTTTTAGCCTGACTTCTCCTTCCTGTGGGCATTTCAGTCTCAAGTGAGGGACATAAAGCATATCTGGAAAGGCAGCCAAAGGAAACTTGGAGTTGATAGGAGTGAATTTGTTTGGTAGCCCTGGCATCAGCACTAGCAATTGTGGGATACCTCCAACCCTTCTTGTTCAAACAAGGCATCCTCCAGAGCTGTTGCCATGGGGCTGGATAGGAGTGGATTCCTCCTTCAGACTCTAATGTCCCTCAGTAGCTCATCATTGCTGACTGGGTCACCTGCTCGACCCCAGTTCAAGGCCAGATTGCATGGGGTGCTGGCCTCCTAAGGAGCTCTGTGTTTTCATCTCCCCAGCCATAATCATGATGCCGTGTGCACCACATGCAATTAAGCACTAAATTGTGTAGTGCTCACAGAAATCAATAACCCCTCCGGTTTCCTTGAGTACGAGTTGTAAATACTGCACAATGAGTTCTAGCTTCCTGGCTGCATTGCTTAGAGGGAGCTACTGAAATCAAGATTGGAATGTTTACAGTGGAAACCTTAAAAAAAAAAAAGAAAAAAAAAAGAAAAAGGTAGAGCTTATGGCACACACGTCCTAACCTCTGTCCTTGGCCCATTAACATCATGCCCAGCACATGATAGGGAGTTGATTATCTGTTGTAGCTGATCCTTCATTTTTTCATCCATGTAATTCTTTGATTACTTTAAATTGCCCATTTCTTGTCTTCTAGAACTTGTCATGTGATATCTTATCATGTGAGTCTGAGGAACCACCTTAAAGGTTATTGAAATTCCATTATCCATTGGGTGCTTGAATTCCTCTACACGAAGGAATAGTTTTGAAAGGAAACTAATGAGCCTTATCATGGAATTTTGAAGCTCACTGTCTTGTAAACTGAGGCACCACCCACAAACAGGGTACCATACATTTAACATAATTCCTCATCAGTGTTTATTGAACACTAATTGTGTGCCCAGCCCCAAATGTCTCTGAAGTGACTGAAGCATGGTTATGCGGTAACTGAACAGAAGTGACACAGCTTCTTCACCCTCATTTGTTCTTGTAAATATAGTGGTGGCTGGCATGTTGGGTGGGTTTTCACATAACAGCTAGCATTTGTAGAGCTGTTACTACGTGTCTGACACTTCTTCAACCCTCACAGCAAGCCTATGGAGTACATATCATCAACTCCATTTTAGAGGTGAATAAACTAAGGCTCGGAAGTACTTGAAACTTCTCTCTGGGGGAACAGAAGTATTGGTGGTAGGGTTTAAACTCTGGTCTATCTAATTCTGGAGTACAAGTCCCACCTACCCACCCTGTGATGTGCTTATATTTTGCAATTCTTAATTCTGAACATTTGTCATTTTCTCAACAGACTCAACAAAATGAAACCAGGACACTTATGGCTGCGTCTTGCACTGCTTGGGGCCTCCCTTCCAGCTGCGCTGGGATGGATGGACCCAGGACCCAGCAGAGGCCTGAACGTGGGTGTGGGTGATGCACAAGCAGAGGTATTGTCACATAACACCTGATATGACCCTTAAAACGTGCCGCTTTTCAGTGTCAACATATCTGATTTCTTCTCTACCTTTATATCAGTAAGATTGCAGTGTGAATTAAAAATGTGCCCCCTTTTTGGTAAGAGGCAGAAGGAAACAACATGTGTTGATCTGGACAGGAGATTTATATCATGCTGTAAATAATAGTCTAAAATCTCTGCAATGCTGAAAATGTATTCCAAAACCAAGCTTCAGTTGTATGGTTTGTCTTCCACAACGACCCTCAAGAGAATGGCCTTTTTGTATATTTAATAAAACTCTGAAAATGCAGACTCAATGGTGGAGCACACCCATGTGAATTAATGAAGTCTTTTAATTATAGAATGTGTTTTAAAAGAGCGAGAGAGACTCCTTTTCACGTATACAGATAAAAAGAACCAGGCTGAGGAAGAATTGGCAAGTAAGGGTCCTAAGGGAGACTGTCTTAATGAACAGATAAGAATGATTAATGGCATGTTAGGTATATATAAATGCTTCTAAAGTGCTTGAAAAACTTATTCTCGAACGCCTCCCTGGAGAGTCTCGATACACTGCTAATTGCTTAGTGAACTTGGTCTTAAGTACTGGGGAGGATTCATAAGCTGCACCCTAGCCCTGCTCAGGTGGTAGGCCGGAGGAATATGGGGCTTATGAGGGGAGCAGTTTTTCTGAAGAAAATGCTGTGTGTGTGTGTGTGTGTGTGCGCATGCATGCATGTGTGTGTGCCAAGCCCTAAGCAACAACTGCATCCTTCCATTAAAGCTCCCTGGGATTTCCTTGATGACGTGGGGCATGCACATTCCTATCTAAGAGCTCCTCAGATCCTTTCAGCTTGCATTGTCCTCCCTGATGCATGCCTGCCTCTTGTCTCTGTTCTCGCTTCCTGCCCTGTATATGAGAGAAGAAAAATTATCTCCAGAAGTCAACATTGCCAGAGAGTGAATAATGACACACAGTGTGGGAAGGTAGAATTAATGCATTATTTGATCAGAAGTCACGATTTTTTCCTCATTATTACTTAATCATGATGGAATCCCAGACCTACAAACCTTAATCTCAAGGGAGCTTCAGAAGTAGTCAGATGCACATGTTGGCTGAAGTTCGTGTGGCTTCTTTTGTGGTAAGCAGATGATTGAAGAGCATCACTCTCTTTCCCATCGCAGTCCATGCAACTTAATGCTCTTTTGAAAGAGCCTGGAGGCTGACTTGCTAGCCAGCACAGCATTTCCCATGTGGGATGGCTTAATCATTGTGCTCATATCCACACAGAGGGAAAAGGATCGCTTAAACCCTACAAATATATTGTTGAATATTTAATAGCAAAGCAAACAGGCAAACACACAGATAAGCTTATTTAGTCTTCTTACTATTGGGGCTCATTGGCCCACTGTTTTAAATTGCTTATTTCAATTAAATGAGTCAAACCAATTAAGATGGGATTTTAGCTGGAGGTAAAAGTGAAGGTAAGTTAATATCAACCGAGGGCATCTTTATCTTCGCTGCTAACATCCAAACACTCTGAAAAAACAGTTACAGCTCATTCTGAGGAAGTAAGGCTTCTTGATGGTTGGTTTTGGGGATGTGGTTTTTCTCCTCCCATTAGGACAGAGCCCAGGAGATGAGAATGTCTCCCAGTTCCAAGCCTTGTGCTGCTTTGGGAAAAGGAAGCGATGCCTCTACAGACTCCCAAATGCAGGAACGGCTGCCCTATCCATCCAGCGCTTGTGGCTGTGGCTTGCGTTTTTGCAAACTGTAATAATTTCTCTCGTGGAGTCTGCTTTTATCAATGTGGAAAGGAGATGATTATAGTATGAGTGGGCCTAGGGTCTCGGACAGCCTCAGCAAATGTTCCAGTAGAGGAGAACATGTATATGTACCTGATTTGTTTGCTCGTTTTGACCCCTCTTTATGCATGGCCTCTCTGTGCCCTTCCTTGCTACCGTCCTCATGTCTGGGATACTGTCCCTTCTCTCCACATGGCTGACTCCTCTCCTCCATGGCCTAGCTCTTGTTCTTACTGGTTCTCTGGAACCTTCTTTGAGCATACTTTGGTCACCTTTGCTGTCTAGTTCTGAACCAGTCCTTCTTGTTTTTAACAACTATATTTTTATTTGAGCATACAGATTAAGCCTATCTTTTTTTTTCATTTATTTTTATCGAAGTTCGATTTGCCAACATGTAGTATAACACCCAGTGCTCTTCCCATCAAGTGCCTTCCTCAGTGCTCATCCCCCAGTGACCCCAACCCCCTGCCCACCTCCTGTTCTGCAACCCTTTGTTCATTTCCCAGAGTTAGGAGTTTCTCATGGTTTGTCTCTCTCTCTGATTGGATGAAGCCCGTCTTATTTACATTTCTCTTCCTTACAATGTCTAATAATTTTCAGAGCAAAGTAGAGACTCATTGTTTTTCTGAGCAGTGGGTACTCAACACTTAGTACTAGTTGTGAAGTCCTCCTAGTGCTTTCAAAATTGAGACCAGACAGTCATTTCAATGAATGACAGCCCTCCCTGTGCAGCCCTTCCTGTCCAGTAAGGACATGAATGGTGCCCCCAGCTGACCTGTGAGCAGCCTGCAGGCAGGCCAGGCTTGAGGCTCACTGACGTCCAGGGTAGTCCTTATATGTTAAAGGATCTGGGCAGTTTCTTCTTTGAATTGTAGCTGTTCATATATCCATAACTGATGGTCCAAACTATACCACACTCCTCTAGCCATTTCCTCAGTCTTACTTTCTGGAAGAATCATAATCAACCGAGTTTGTCGAGACTTCGTAAATAAATTAAAAATATATGTATTTTCAGGACCTAGATGGTGAACTGTTTCTGTGTTTTCTTCCAGCTACTTTACACAACATTCATTGATGAGATTTTTAAAGTACTTGGAAAGCATTAATAAGATTTGACTTCCCTTTAAAGTTATTACACCAATTACTCGAGTTGTCCTAAGGGTAAATAAGGATTAAATGACCAGTGCATGTGTGTGTTCACGCATTTTTAAAGCAATGATGGCAAATGTAAATTTTGTTAAATTATTGTTTTATGTACAAAGACTGCACTTGAAATAGCTTCAAGGAGTTTATCATTTTACAAATGTGATGAAAAAGAAACGTAGCTGGGTGGAGTGCCTCTCTAATAAGACCTGAGTGGCAGAATGTGGCCTAGAATACTAATGAAATTCTGAATTCTGAGAGCTGCAGCTCACTGAAATTCTAAAATAATTAAAATTGCCCCTTTTCCCCTGTACTCTGGCCAAGACCAATTTGGTACTAAAATCAGTAGTGGTAGAATTTTATATTTGGGGAGATCAGGAAAGTGAGAGGGGGGCAGCCTCAAGGATCCACCCCCTCCCAAGGGGTGGACATTTGTGGGAGGGTCCCCCCCCACCTTTGGGCCCTGGATGCTGTCTGTGTTCCCACCATTTGCGGGGCTCTGGGGTTGGCTGGTGGCCATTACACCACCATATGCACCCCTTATGTGTTCTGTTGTAACTTCTTTACATTGCTCTGACCCACAGTTTCTAGTCCTGCACTAAATAACCATAAATATGGAGGCTCCTTTTAAAATTGTTAGCTTCATATGCCTCAGTGCTTACAGACCAGGGAAAGGCTTTGAGGTCAGATACCCTATGTTTTCGATGCACTCTCACAGGCAAGCCTTCGAGGGATACATGTATCTAGGGTATCAATAATCAGGGTGGTTGCCCACCTCCCTAATCCCAGAAGTAGGCCTAAGAAAGCACAGAATGGCCCTTGGTCCTTCCTGCAAGTGTTGGTCCTGATGCTGCTGACTGCACTCAGGGGCGCTCCTGTCTCTGGCTGAGGATGGGCTCTAATGCAGAGAGCCGGAGTGCCCTGGCTCCCTTCTGCATTGGTCGGGTGTTGAGGAAGATGGGGGCTGCGGAGACTGGGCACTAATTTTTTAAAAAATACTTCTTTGCTTTAATCAGTGTCCTTGTTCTTACATTGAATTTAAGTGTTGACTGAATTTAAGACTGCACTCTTTCTAGTCTCTCTCCTCCCCAACCCCAACCCATGCCCCACTCTTCTGATGGCTGACTGGGAAAGAGTAGCTGATCTGGTGGGCTTTGAGGCCTCTACCATTCACTTCTCCTTACTCTCGCCTCTGAGTCTGTGGGTGTGGGGAAACCACCTTCCTTCTCCCTGTGAACAGATGGGGCCTAGGCTGGCATTTTTTGAACCTCATCTGCAGACCAGTATGCATCTCTTATGGATGTTTCCTTTTTTTCTTTTTTTAAAAGATTTTATTTATTTATTCATGAGACACACACACACACACACACACACACACACACACACACAGGCAGAGACACAGGCAGAGGGAGAAGCAGGCTCCACGCAGGGAGCCTGATGTGGGACTTGATCCCGGGTCTCCAGGATCATGCCCTGGGCTGAAGGCAGGTGCTTAGCCACTGAGCCACCCAGGGATTCCCACTTATGGATGTTTTCTATGGAGCTCCCATTCCTAGACACTCAGGTTCTGGAATATTCAGGCATGACTCTCTAGTGATAATTCTCTGTCAGAGGATGTGGATTTTTAGTTTCTCAGCTTAGGTTGGGAGAACACAACCTCCCATCTGGAGGTACGTGAGTAAATCCATAACATTTTAGGTGAAAGATGGTGGCAAGTACTCCATGTTCCGGGAGGAGTTGGACGAGCCATTTCCCACCTTCAGAGTTAGTGTGGGCTCTGCCCTGTACCAGCCTCTCTTGAACTTCAGTGGGCTTGCAAAGAGTCAGGAGGTCCTGTTAAAATGCTGATGCATAGATCTAGGGTGGGGTCCTGAGATTCTGCATTTCTCATCAGCTCCAGGTCATGCTGACCCTCCTGGTCTCAGGGGACACTGGGCAGAAAAGCCCTAGAAGAATACCACTGGCCACCTCCCAGCCTGCACACATCCAAGAAGGAGATTGCATTTGGTGATGAACCCCAGCCCCCTTTTTTTTTTTTTTTTTTTTTTTAGCTTTTGTCTGTATGATGAGGCTGACTGTCAGCAGCAAAAGAAGAGGCATGTACAGGCTGCAGACCTGCTGGGAAATAGCTGCACACTAGATGGGGCAGGCATGTGGGCAAGGGGAGGGGAGCGGCAAAGTGAAGTAGCCTGGGTTTGAGAGTCTTTTTCACCTATTCTGAAGTGAACAAGTGCACAGGTAAACTTCCCTCTGTGTGCAGGGCTCCTCACTGGCTTGTGTGCCAGTGATTTAAATCCTGAGGGTCAGCCCACACTCCCATACTCCCACCCCGTACTGTCCCCCATGCTGGTGTCCTGCCCAGTTCCTGTCCCCAGGGCCCAGCTAGGCTTTTCTGGGGATGCACTTGCCAAGTTGGTGTGGTGTTAGAGGGTTTTTATTTTTATTCTCGGACAGGAGAAGTCAGTGTCTTTGTCTTTGTGCTGCTCGAGGCAAGCCTCCTACCCTGTACTAAGTTGGTACACTGCATGCCCCTTTCATATTTTGACATCATAGTTAATAGAGTTTTAATTGGCTCTGAAAAGTTCTATGACCCAGGAAAATGAACATTTATGAGTTCACAGAACACCATTATTCTTCTTCCTCTTAATTTAGCATTTACTCATCTACTTTTTTTTATGCCTCTGCTGCTAAATAATCTATACTTCTGTAGGAAACTTTCCGCCCTTGTAATCAGGACATCAGGCCATGCATTGTAAATGGGGCTCTGATTTCCATTTTTCGGGGAGTTGGCAGCATCAAACCTGCCAGGCCCCAATCATCTGCTTGATTTATTCTCTATGACTCGTGGGTTATCTCTCTTGTTTACCATTTCGAGAGAAGTAACTGCCATGATGTTGTCAGACAGACTCTAAGTTGCCCCATGTGAATGGAATCTACTCTTTGGTCCCGCCAAGCCAGGGCCATTGTCCTTCTGCTTCTACCACTGTGGTTTTTGCTACGAGTCCCCTGGGCTTTGTCTTGTCTGTAGCCGCTGGAGAGATGGAGGGCACTGGTCCCAGCAATGGAGGGGATAGGATGACGTGGGCCCTGTACTCTAAGCAAGTAGCACCTGAGAAGACTGCAGTGAGACCCAGGTCTGCTGGTGTTGGGAGGAGAGGAAGCATGCCTCTCTGGCCAGGAAGCCATCTGTCCATACTGCCTTTCTCTCTCCCTTGACGGGTGGCGACGTGTATTTGCTTTTTTGGCCTTAGGTCTTCCCTTGAGTCAGGAGACCTGGACCTATTTAATACTTGGTCTAGGTGGAGCCCCTGGCTGACCCTGGAGACTGGCAGCCTCATGCTGTGCTGGAGTGTTGCAAGGAGTATCATAAAATTCAGAAAATAAAATTAACTTCACTTTAGTTTAATTTTACAGTCTGCTTCCCTGACAACACTTCTGGGCTTAGTAGGGAGTTGTGATGCAGAATCCAGCTGTGAATGGACCCCTGCAGAGTGGAGAGGGGAATAGAATTCTGGTGGGGGCATGGAGGAGAGGGGCAGCTAGTGGTTTATTTGGGCCTTCATCCTTTTCTCCCAAGGATGGCATCATACTGTCATGTTTTGGAGGAAGCAGCCCCCAAGGGGAAGATCTGTGTTACAGTGAGGTCAGGCAGTGGGGATGGAAGGGGAAGGTAGAGGCAGAGGGCTCTGAAGTACGTTTGTTGGGTCACTAAGTGAGTAGAAGTGCACAGCTCTGGCACTCAAGCTGGGGATGACATCTGCTTTCTCCCAAATGCTAGTGATCCACTTGTTTTATGGGATGGCCACCTCTCTGCAGTCCAAAGTAAAGCCTATTAGTCCTCTTATCCACTTCCAAGACTTGAAAGATGACCCACTGGGGAGAACCAAGCAGAGTTCTGTAAGCACTGTGGACACCTTCTAACTCAGAAGTGCGGTCTGCCCAAGGCTGCTAATTTCTGGGTGAGAGCACACAGAAACTTGTTTTGGCTCTGCGTTCCAGGTCCAGCCTGGCACAGATTAGCTCTGTGGATTTGCATTCCTTGTCCTCTCCAGCCTCAGTTTGCTCATGTGGAAAGTGAGAGGGTAGCCAGGATGCCAGCTCAGATCCCTTTCGGGTTGTCCACACATCTTAATTCTAGGACTACTGACTGGGCCCTTTTAGTCCATATGATGAACATTTTAAGTGTTACTTATTTATTCTTGTACAGCTATATAGCACGTGTTAAATCTGAAGATTTGACCCATCCCTGTGGTGTCAAAAGTCACCTTGTGTGTTCCCTCCTGCGAAGGGATAGATAGCAGTAAAGAATTCTCAGTCACTTGACCAGAGGGTGTCCACTTGGGGTCTTTTTAGACACCACAGCTCTCCCATCCCTCTGTACACATCTGACTTCAAAGAAAGCTTTGCTGCAGTGTATACTGATGGCAAAGACTCTGGTGCTCTGCAGGTGTCACCAAGAGGAGGAGACAGTCCTGGAATACTGAGCTGGAGGGGAGCTTGGATGGACTCTCTTCTTCATTGTGTGAATATCTGCTGAATTCTGGGAATTGCACCTAGAGAAGTGGCCCCAAGACTTCCTGATCTCACAGAACAGAAAAATGAAATTCTATTTTTAAAGCTAAAGCTACTACCTAGAATTCCCTTTACCTCCTTATTTATGCTTTTATTTATACTTTTTTATTGATAAAAGGAATGAAAGGCCATACTCACAGAAGCAAGAACAATGAATCCCATAGGAGCCTTCCACTGGCACCTTCTGCATTTGCCTGTGTAGGTGTGTTGTGTCTGAAGACCTGTCACAGTGCAGTTGCGGATCACGTAAAGGTTTATCTAAAGATTATTGCAAATTGAGGTCCATAGAAGCATATGCTTGTGTGGCCTGGAACTTCCTGGTGAGCTGGAGCCCAAGCCACGCCGAGATACTAGGTTCCCAGATGGAGGTCCAGTGTTGCTCTCTGTGGTATCTGTGTGAATTTCATGGCTGGAAAGACATAGCTCCAAGATATGGAAGATGAGTACTCAACCCAGAAAGAGGCCCTTGTGCCCTGTGCATGGAGTGGGGGAGAGGGCCCACCTGCATCTAGGTGTTCAGTATCACATCCAGGTACTACTCTATGTTCAAGTGACAGGTGTGTCTGAGTCGTAAAGGAAAAGTAGGGTACAGGGTCTCTTGTTCCTGGTTTTTAAAGTTCCTTTGCCATCTCTTTAATGGACTTGGCTCGTGAAAAATGGCACAGCACTGTTATTTGGTTGATGGTATCTTCCTTCTAATAAAAGGCAGTATTATTTTATTCATACTAGAGATGGATTAGAGAATGGAGGATGAGTGGCCTGTGGGATTCAGATATTCCCTGAATCAAAGGATGTGTTTCACCTCAACTACACATAGAGGAGGGATGAGGATAAGCTGGTACAGATGGGAGGCTGGTGTTGGCCAAAAGGGAATCACCTTAGAGACCAATGGCTTCCCTCCATCTGTAAGAAGTTTGTTTTTTTTTTAAGATTTTATTATTTATTCATGAGTAACACACAGAGAGAGGCAGAGACATAGGCAGAGGGAAAAGCAGGCTCCCTGTGGGGAACCTGATGCAAGACTCGATCCCAGGACCCTGGGATCACAACCTGAGTTGAAGGCAGACACTCAACTGCTGAGCCACACAGGTGCCCTGTAAGAAAATCTAAGAAGGTATCTGTGTAATTGCTTGATGGTTCATCTGGAGACTGAGTCCTTGATTTTCCCCTCTCCTGACTGTTTTAAGAGGGTGTTGAGTTCAAGGTGAAATCTTTCTGGAGGTATTAGCTAAAAACAAACAAACAAAACCTGTAAAGTTTGAGTTTTTAGTTATTCTGGATCTGCACTCAGTGAGTGTGTGTTTTCAGAGTTGAGAAGGGAAGCAGATCCCCCTGTTTCTCACAGAAGTCCTTTCCAGAGAACACCACTGATCACCAGTGAGCCACTCATGGAGTACGTAGTGGCTTAAGAAACCACTTATCCTGGCCACCTACTCATCCATGAGGGTATTGGCAGCCTGGCCCAGCAACAGAAGTGAGAGCTGCCAACCTGACAAGGGCCTGAGCTTTTGAAGCACAGCTTGCTTTTCTGATAATACCTCTCTCCTTGCTCAGGCTGAGTCCTGCTCTGCAATCTTGGTGGCTTGGCTGGCAGTGGGGCAGTTCCTGCTGCAGGTAGCCCTCTGTGGTCTCAGGAAAAATGGCTGCTGTCCTCCCTGCCTTGTTCTGTTCCACCAAACTCTGTATGTTCAACCTTTCCCCTTTCTCCTCCAGGATAGTTATTGTTTTAAAACCCAATAGTTGGTTTTTCCTGGTGAGGCCGAATCACTTGCTTGAATTGCTGCCTGTGTGCTCTGCTCCTAAAGTATCTCTAGTCCTAACTTTGCCTCAGGGGCCCCTCAAGTCAGAGGGCCCAGTGGTTCCAATCTGCTTTTTCTCAGCTAGGTAGCTGAGGAAAGTCACTTACTCTCTCTGACCTTCAGGTTAGCAGTAAGTAAAATGCAGGTGATAATAGAGCTGGTTTCAGAGTTGCCATGACTAAGGTGGTACATGTACTACCTGGCACAGAACTTGGCAGTCACAGCTGTGGTTTTGTGTCCCACTAAGTATCCATCAGGAAGACTGTACACCTCTTCCTCGCCATGGCCTGGCATGTTGGTCTTAGCCGCAGTAACTGCCACTCAGTGTTCAGACCCTCGCGGGTCCTCTTTCTGGTGGAATGGCAGGTCCCCTTGGGTCTGGACCCCCTAGAATCCCTGAGGGGGAATCCCACGGCAGCCTGGGACTCAGTAGCATGTTCAGATATTTTAAGGGACTTAAATGAGTTACTGGTATCTTAATCAGTTTGGCATCATGTAGGGATTTGGACCAGGTGACTTGACTTTCTAGGACTCCTTACAGAAGCAGCCCCAGGAAAGACCTGATTGTCTTCAGTTTCCACTTAGATTAGAATCTTGTCACAATTTCCAACATCCTCATTGAATTAGCAGAGGCTTAAGAGAGTTCTATGGGCTCTGAGTGTGGGAGGGCATGAAATGCCTGACTCATGGCTGTCCCCTCCCTACAGTGGTTGTTGACGCCTGCCTGGCTGTCCCTTCTGCCAAGAAGCCAGCATCAATGTGGCAGGCACATCAGAGAGATGTGCCCCAAATGGAACCCAGAGAGTGAAATATGAACTCCAACAAATGCAGGATATTCTGTTTGTGCTTAGAATTTTGAGGGTCAGCAGAAATAGCCCGGGGCTCCAGGGAGGGTAGCTGCCAAATGTCCCTACAAAGACAGGAAAGGATTGAGGGCAGTGGGAACAAAATTCTCTTCGGAGATGTCATGAAATAGGTGTAAAATTCTAGATGGCTTTTCTTGACACTAGTCTTAGGACAGTTGAAATAAAAACTTGTTGAAGCTGTTTTCTCATTCATATCTTGCTCTCTAAATAAAGAAAACAGCTCTTTCCTATTTATTTCTAGCCTTGCATTTAAAACATGCTTAGATACTTCCTCTTTAGTAAAGACCTCAGGTCTCCATGGTTCTGCTGATGCCACATTTTGTGTGTCCAGTGCAGTGAAATAGGCTTTGATGTGAGCACACTGGGAGATGTCAAATGGGAGAGGCCTGCCAGGCAGATGTTCTAATTGGAGTGCTTCTAGAATATGCCCCACTGTTCCTCCTCCTCCATTCCCTTCTGTTTGGTTGTTACATATGCTGTTGTTTTCCCTCCAGCATTTGGCTGTGAAGACGGGATTCTCTGCCTCATGCTTGGGTGTTCACCCTCTGGCAGTATAGTTTAGGAATATGTCTTTGTGCCCCATAACAGAACTTCCCACCTGACCTTCTCAGGATGCTGTGTGGCTACCCATTATGGGTCTCTGTGTCCTGGGCCATCTGGGTCACCCAGGGCATTTGGTGGTCTTAAATCTAGGAATCAGATATCCACTGAGCAGCCAGCTATGGTCAGGTGTTTGAGGAGAAATGGGATCTGTGTCTGTTGGGACTATCCAGGTGTGGGGTGGGCCTGGAATTGGGAGGGGGATGGAGCAGTTGACTATTGCTGAACAGAATCTGTGTCAGCAGGAATTAAATACTTCTGTCACTTGTTGATCTTATATTACCTGTGTATAGTGATTAAGTTAATTTTTCAACTATAGCCTAAAGAAAAATAGGTAGATTAAGTAATAAAGGGGAACATAGCTCCTGCCTTCCCTGATCCCATTCCTTCATCCCTGAATCCAGCCAGAGCAGGATGCTTGTTCTTGTCCACACACCCTTCACTTGAGGGGATGTGACTGATGGCAGGTCAAGTGTCACAGGTTGGTCCTGGCCCATGACTTGATGCTCCTGAGCCCTCAGAGGGTGGGCTGGAGGGTCAGAGTGTCCTCCCTGTAGATTGGACATAGCATTGACTGCAGTAGCCCCATGGTGTCCAGGCTCAGAATTTCAACCAGAGCACCCCCAGCCCTACAAGCATCCAGAACGTGTTCACCAGAACAGGGCTCCTCTGTACCCTTTCATTCCTAAGGTGGTCCTGCCTGATGTGACCGTGTCCTTCTTGTTGGCTCAGGGCTTCCTGGATCCCACCTGGAAGATGAGGTGGCGTCATTGAGCTCCTGGCGCTGCAGGGTGTGGCATTACCACCCAGAGCCTGAACAGTTACACTGGAAGACTTCACTCTTGCATTAGAGCCCCACGTTGATCTGTCCATCCTTGTTGCACCAATTGGTTTGGTAATTTTTGGTAATGGCAACACTTCTGTGGCCATGCTGACTAGCACAAAATTATCTGTGACTCATTTTACATTCTAGATGAATATGTATAATAAAATTTAAACTTAATCTCATTCAAAGTGACTGTTCTTATGTTACAAGAAAAGATGGTCATGAGCTACATTCTACAGGAAATTCCTATATGTGTGGGCCGATGTCTCACTGTGGGCTTATGAGAAAGGGGAAAGAATAATCAGAGAGAGTACTTGAAGAACTCACCTGTATACTCACAGTATGCTGAGCAATGAATACAGAACAAATCATGTTCAGTTAGCAGTGTGGGCCAAACTGTGGGTGACATGAGAGTTTAAAGTGGAGAGGCACTGGGAGGAGATGGGGTTGGGAAGGACCTCATGGAGCCAGAGAGCTTTGGAGAGGACTGTGGAGATGTGTGTGGGTAGAGTACTTAAGTATGTTAGGAGGAGGAATCCTTGAGTATAGATGGGGATTAGAATAAGACCCTATCTGGGTGGAAAGGGAGAGAGAAGAGATGCGAGGGTGGATATCCAGGCATCTTCTCCGAGTGATTGATTAGGGACTCTTGGATGGCCAGGAGCAGAATCACCTTCCAAAGTGCGTATATCTAAGTAAGGGTTATCCTGGGGCCCCAGAAAAGTCCTGAAGCCTGCTGCAGGCTGCCTGTCATCTTGCTACTGCCAGCCACAGCTTCTCCCACTTCTGTTTTTCTCTTCCTTACCTGTTTTCTCTGGGGGCTGGCCTTCCCATGGATCTACAGATCCCTTCCTACAGCCCTCACCCTGGAACCTTAGCCCTATAGTCCTGGCCCTGCTACCACTCAAACCTACAGCTTCAGCGCCCTGGACCACTTAGCCCAGGTCTAGTCTCTGAGAACCTAATTGGCTCCACTTGGCGAAGCCAGGGGACAAGTCCCTACCTGTAGGGTGACATTTGGAGGTTCTGAACAAGGGTGCGGGCACTGGCCTGGGAGGCTCTAGTAAAGGAGGGAGAAGGCAGGTTAAAGTGGGGAGAGAGGTGGTGAGGCTGAGGAGCCTGCCTCCATCCTCTCAGCACTCTGAGCAACAGGAGCTGAGATTTTTAGAAGTGTAGGCAATTTATGAGGTTGAGCTTTCCAATCTTGATAGCTGGAAGGGAGGTAAGAGGACCACATGGTCTTAATTCTTTGTTCTTGTGCTTTCTTCCCCATATTTTCTTCTGACTCATTGGTGCCCTCCCTCCCCACCCACCACCACACCAACCTGGCCTGTGTGCACGAGGCAGCTCTGAAGCTCAGCCTACGCACCCCTGGTTTATCCCAGCAGACATGCTATCAAGAATGCTTGACCTCCTCCAAGGGTTGACTCACATCTCACCAGGCACCACCTGACCCTCCTCTCCCTCCTGGGGCCTGTGCTCCTAACACCCAGGGTCTGTATCCACACCCTGTCACCAAGTTGACTGAATGAGAGTAGGCTTTGTGGCTCGGATGTGGCCCTGTGACTCCAGAGTCACATCACTTGTGGCTACAGGGAACTGCTTAGTACAGTTGCTTTGAGGTTTATTTGGAATTGTTTTTGGGAAGAAAGGGCTCTATGCGGGGAGAGTCCTGGCTTTTCCAGATGTCTCTTCTAAGAGAATCTGCTGCCCTATGGAATCTAGTAAACAACATCACAATTGAGCTGTTGTAGAATAATTAGGCCAGTCATCATGGAAGACAAGATCTGATAAATGATCTCCCAGTTGTGGGGCTAGGCTTTGCTCCCAGCCAGGTGCAAAGTTTGTTGCATTAGGAACCTTTTTTTTTTTTTTTTCTTTTCCCCCAATGATGTCTGTTTCTGCGTAACCAAGAATTATGGAGTGTTAGGGAACCAGAGATAAGTCACGGATGGGGATGACAGGGAAAGGTGGCCTCTGGGAGTCTGAATGACCCTTCTCAACCCCTTCTTACAGGAATAAGGAGATTCTTGGTAGGAATTCTGACTCCTGATACACAATTCTCTGAATTCCATAGCTTTTAATGATGATAACATTAATAAATGGCTACCATTTTGTCAAAGCTTTAAGTGGATTACTTCATTGACTTCTTAAAGAGATTCTGTGAGGTACTATTAACTTGCTTTAAAGATCTGGAAACTGAAGCTTCAGGATGGTAGGTGAGCTATTTGAAGTCTCTCCAATATTACATGGTGGAGCTGGGACTTGAACCTGGCATTCTGACTGTCCCACTTACACTCTTAACCACAGCTCTGGGCTGTTACCACCCCCCCTTTACACATATTTTTGAGGCTAAGAAAAGGACTTTTGATGACACTGAGCTTTGAAAGCCGAAGCAGGCCCTATCACATCAGATAATGCATCCCCACCTCCCAGAGGACAGCAGAGCTTGAGGTAGCCTCCGGGGACTGGGCTGTGGGCAGTTTCTTGATGTACCCTGTGGGGAGTAGCAGAGCATGTCCTGCCTCTCTGCTCACCCCTGTCTCCCCAACACGTACACCTTTTTCTTACCTACTCCTACTGTGGGAAAGGGCCTACAGGAAAGCCGTTGACGCTTGCAGAATGACCATATCTTTGACTATTACCTTCCAGTTCTACAAGGGGGTCTGGTGGGACTTTTTAGCCATTGCCCTTTGTAGCCATATGTGCACACATAGTGTGTATCCCTGGGGATCTGCCCTCATGTGTGACAGGGCCTGACCCGGCCCATTACTGTGCTCATGCATATGGGGCAGTGGGTGTCTGGGCTCTGGGTGGAGACATAAGCGTGGTGATGTGTGGTGGTCTCTGTTTCTGCTTCTGAGAATTGGCCTTGGGAAGTTGCTAAGGGTTGATGAAAGCAGTCTCCCTTCCGAAAGCTGGGCTCTGGAACCTAAGCGAGGAGGCAAGATTCCCCGCTGTGGTGACCAAAGTGGTGACTGTTAGATAAAGGTTGCCCAGTGGGAAAATGTTGGTGTTGCCCAGTCTTCCACCAATGCTGGGAGAGAGCAACAGGGATCAGCACTGGGTTCAGCCAGAGGCAAGCCCCATACCTGCTGTGGAGGGGCTGTCATGGAAGGAGGGCCTGTCATTCTCAGAGGTGGGAGTGGTAGGGTAGCCCCAGGCACCTAAGGCATGAAGCTTGGTCACGCTGTGGTAGTGGGTGATGATTCTTCACAGGTATGCCTACCTCATCTAGATGGGCATATATACCCCAGGAGGTTACAGCCCCTGCCCCTTGGGCTGGCCATAGCTGACAACTGGTCAGGGCTACCTGTGAATGACGAGGGAGGGTCAGCTCTGTAGGCAATGCATGTTATATGAAGGATGTTAAGGGGAAGGAATCCTGGGATTTAATTGTGTTGGAGCCACTGGGTAGCCAGGAGGCTGAGAGAAAGACAGGCAGGACAGCCTGGGGGGCGGGGTGTAAGAAGAGGTGTGAGGTGGCTGGTGATGGGAGCTGATGATTTACAGTTGACACTACCAACCACTGTAGCCTTTCTACCATCCTGTCCATTGTCCTCATTGCCAACCTGCCTCGGCGAACTCCCAGCCCCTCCCCAACTCCAGACGCTCTAAGACATTGCCGAGCATTCTGGGCACCATATTCAGTGCCAGGGCACAGTGATACCTGACGTTCCCAAGATGCTGTCTGTGGGTGGACCCTGAGAGCTACAGCAGCCACCTGATCTGAGTGCTCTTGGCTCCCCTCCTCTCTCACTTCTTACCACCATCTCCTAGCCACTGTGCTGAGTCTCCTCTTGAAGCAAAAGAAACTGAAGCTATCAGGTATAGCACCTGATAGCCCTATACCCCTTGTGCAAAACCAGCTTATGCGCTCTAGACCAGACAAGCCATTCTCCCCCTCTTTGGCGAGGCCTCTCCATTATGGGTGCTGAGCTGCCCTCCCCCTGCCCCATACCCAGATGCTGCTGAGACCTGTATGGTGAGGTGGCATCACTCCCTGTGGAGACAGAATGCAACCTGCCTGAGCCATCTCTCTGGCTTTTGGAAATCTTGCTGAGAAAGGGAAACTGGCACCACTGTGTCCAGCTCGTGTGCAAGTGTCACCATCTCCCCGGGGGAGAGCTCTGTGAGCACCTGGGTAAGCTATGCTGGTCCATCAGAGTATCACCTGCTGAGTGTCACCATAAGTAGCAGTGACATGGGAAGTGTGAGCCTAACGTGGGGGAGAGAGTTTGTAAGGGATTTAGTTTGCCCAGTAGTTCCCATACATGTCCTCATATTGGAATCATCTGTATAGTTTCCAAAAAATCCTGATGGCTGGGTCCCAGCCCCAGAGACTGTCAATTTAATTGGTCTGGGATATAGCCTGAGTTCTGGATTGTGTACTTATCCCTATTTGGGAGCCCCTGGGCTTGCCTGTGGAAGAAACGCAGACAGAACAACTACTTCTCCCCTCACTGTCCTTCCGGGCATCTGTTCTTCAGGTAGAGAGAGGATTCAGGCTTGTGGAGACAGATCTTTCACGTGCCTTTGCCCTAAGCCTGAGCCTCTTCTGGGAGGTGTAAGTGTCACAGGCTGGCCTGGCTCCTGACCTGGTAGATATAGGTCAGGCATTTCTCCAGCCGAGGATTGATGTTCAGTGTCATTGGATCACCCCTGTTCTGTTCTCACCAGTGTCTCGTGGGAACTGCCCTGAATCTCATCTTACAGCTGAGCAAACTAAAGCTCATGGAGCTGCCCAACTAAGGAGCAGGGGAAGGATGTGGGAAAAACGCTGTTGTTTCTACCTGGAACTCTCAGACAGGGTAGTTACAGGCGAACAGCAATCCAGCTATGCTGACCATGGGCACCTTTCTTTCTTTCTTTTTGACTCTGTTATAAAAGAAAATTGAAAAAGAGCCTTATTGTGCCTTAAAGGCTTTTTAATTATATATAACTCACTTAATTTAAACTACTCTAAGTTCCATTTTTAATACAAGTTTTATAGTGGTACAATGAAAGTGCCTTCTAATCAAAGTGTGTTTGGAGATTTATCTCCCTGTACAAAAGCAGATACCCCTGGGAGCCCCAGCCAATTATTTATTCAGACAGCAATCAAAAATCAGCAAGTACTGAGTGGAGGGCATGGTGGTGGAAGCTCGTGGGAGTGAGGAGGCATCAGAGAGGTTCCTCCTGGGGGTTCCGAGGGTTGACGGAGCCAGGTCAGCACATGCAAGCTGTCTTTGTGATGCTCACTGCCATTTCTGGGACAAATGCTTCCACTTCTCCCTGCTGCTACCTCAGCTGTGGAGGCGGGAGGTGATGCAGAGTGGGACTGGCTTCTTGGTCAGAAGGGAGGATGGAACAGTCCTGCTCTGAAGGGACTCGTTTCGACTGTAGTCACAGCCCCCTATGGGCTCTGACTGCCCATCTAAAGTCGCTAGCCCTTTCACCTTCTTCATTCTGTGCCTGCCCCTCGCCTATGTCGTTTGTGACGCTGGTGCTTCTTACCCTGACGTGTTCTGTAAATTTCACTTGCTTGTTGTCTGTCTCTGCACATTAATAAGTTTCATGGGGACAGAGACTGGAGACTGTGGCTCTCCGGGCACTGCTATATCCCCAGGACAGTTATTTATTTATATTTATTGAATGAATGAACACATGAAGGAATGAAGGAGTGAATAAATGTCAGGAGACCAACAGAAACATTGCCAAGAGCCCTGGGTGAGGGGAGCTGAGTGTTTTGGGGGGACTCACGGTGGTGGGAATAGCAGGATAAGGCCTCCCTCAGAGGCTGGGAATGAGGAAGGAGAGGTGAAGAGAAAGTAGAAGGTGATGCCCAGGAGGCTGGAGGGGGCCCCTGGCCAGGCAGGAGGGTGGGAGGAGCGGGACCTGTTTCTGGGCAGAAGGAGAGATTCTGAGATGGAGGAGGCTTTGCTGTCCTTTCAAGGGTGAGAACTTTGCCCATCCTTACACATCTGCCACTTTAGGGATGTTCAACCCGATTCCCATCAGGCTCCACCCAAGCTGGCCTGTAGGCCCCCATTGCCCACTTGTCCCCCCACCTCCTACCCCAGGTCACTCACCCCCAGCCCTACTGTGGCTTTGGAACTTTTTGCACCTTTATGTCAGATCATATCTGTGACACCCCTACCGCCATGCTCCTTGTTAAGAAAGATGAATGAAACAGGGACCCAAGGACGGTGCTGGGGTGGGGCTAGGGTAGCCTTTTTTATCTTTTTATTTTCTAGACATAGGTTATTTGTTTGTTTTTAAAGATTTTATTTATTTATGAGAGACACACGGAGAGAGAGGCAGAGACACAGGCAGAGGAAGAAGAAGGTTCCATGCAGGGAGCCCGACGTGGGACTTGATCCCAGGACCCCAGGACCCCAGGACAATGCCCTGGGCAGAAGGCAGGCGCTAAACCACTGAGCCACCTAGGGATCCCCTGTTTGTTTGTTTTTAATAGTTTTCAGAGTGCAGGTCTTTCACCTCCTTGGTTAAGTTTATTCCCAGATATTTTATTATCTTTGGTGCAGTTATATAGGGGATTCTTCATTTCACTCCGATTCTTCATTACTAATGTATAGAAATGCAGCAGATTTCTGTACATTGATTTTGTGTCCTGTGGCCCTACTGAATTCGTTTACTAGTTCTAATAGTATCTTGGTGGGGTCTTTAGTATCTTGGTGGGGTCTTTAGGGTTTTCTATATATAGTATCATGTCTTCTGCAAATACTGAAAGTTTTACTTCTTCCTTACCAGTTTGGACTCCTTTTATTTCTTTTTCTTGTCTGATTGCTGTGACTAGGACTTGAGTACTGTGCTGAATAAAAATGGTGAGAGTGGATATCCTTGTCTCATTACTGATCTTAGAGAGAAGCTCTCAGCTTTTCACCATTGAGTATGATGTTGGCTTGTATGATGTGGGTTTGTCATATATTATCATATATTTATTTATAACTCAGCCTTTATTATGCTGAGTTATGTTCCCTCTTAACCTACTTTGTTGAGGGTTTTTATCATGATGGATGTCATAGTTTGTCAAATGCTTTTTCTGCATCTGTTGAAATGATCCTATGATTTTTATCCTTTCTCTTATTGATGTGATGTACCATGTTGATTGATTTGTGAATACTGAATCACCCTTACATCCCAGGAATAAATCCCACGTGATTGTGGTGAATGATTTTTAAAAATGTATTGCTGATTTCAGTTTGCTAATTTGTTGAGAATTTTTCCATCTATATTGATCGGAGATACTGGTCTCTAGTTCTGTTCTTTTTGTGAGGTCTTTGTCTGGTTTTGGTATCAGGATAATGGTGGCCTCATAGAATGAATTTGGATATTTTCCTTTCTCTTCTATTTTTTGGAATAGTTTGAGAAGAATAAGTATTAACTCTTCATTAAATGTTTGGTAGAATTCACCTGTGAAACCAGCTGGTCCTGGACTTTCATTTGTTGGGATTTTTTTTTTTCATTATTAATTCAATTTCATTGCTGGTAACCAGTCAGTTCAGATTGTGTATTTCTCCTTGCTTCAGTTTTGACAGGTTTTATGTTTCTAGGATTTATCCATTTCTTCCAGGTTGTCCAATTTGTTGATATATAATTTTTCATATTATTCTCTCATAATTGTTTGTATTTCTTTGCTACTGTTTGTTTTTTCTTCTCTTTCATTTCTGATTTTATTTGAGTCCTTTCTCTCTTTTTGATGAATCTGGGTAAAGGTTTATGGATTTTGTTGATCTTTTCAAAGAAGTAGCTTCTGGTTTTATTGATCTGTTCTTTTGTTTTTTAAATTTCTATCTTATTTCTGCTTTGATCTTTATTTTTTTCTTCCTTCCACTGGTTTGGGGTTTTGTGGTTGTTCTTTTTCTGGCTCCTTTTTCTGGTTGGTTTGTTTAGGTAGAGGTTATTCTAAATCTCATCTTGGTCTTACAGCTGGCACGGAAAAAAAAAAGTGGCAGATTTGAATATCATCTTAAACAGGTTGATATTAAGTTACATCATCTATTGGCTGGTACCTGGAGGGTATAATGAATAATTAAAATGTGAACTTCTGTCCCCTTTGCTCCCAAAGGCCATCTGTCTTCACTCCCATCTGTCTTCCCAAACACCCACAAAGTGCTCTTGATTTTCCTACAGCATGTGGTCTGCTGGAACTGAGCCAGCACAGGGGAGAGGCTTATTTGGTAGGACAACTAGTGGACATGAAGCCTCTCAGAATGAGGAAGGCGTCCTAGGGTGTCCCTGTTTCTGTGTAAACTTATCTGAAAAAGGAAAAGTCTAGAAAGCCAGGCTTCCATGACAACCAATGTGTTCCATGACCCTCGTGGAGAACCTCACTTGCCCCCTGTTCTCACCAGGAGATCTTGAAATAATCTGATTCCATTCTTACAATAAGTTTGTTTTAGGATCTATGATATGCCAGGCTCTGTGTGGGGGTAAGAGATGAATGAGCATGGGCAGTGGGGGAGACAGATGCCACTCTCTTAATGGCAATCTAGTCCGACTATCACTTGTTGTGGTTAACTAGCTCTGTACAAAACAGGCTGGGCTTTGTCAAGCCGGCTGGTGTTCCTTGGAGATGACATCAGCTGTTCATGAATCGTACCCTCAGGTGGGGAGTTAGAGCCCCATGCTGCCAGGATGGTCTTACACACCGTGATTGCTTTTTCTGAGGCAGAAATTACTGCCTGGATTACTGGATTACTGGATTACTTTCTAAATCAAAAAGTCAATTAGTTTTTAATTTGTTGAGTTGTCAGAGAAAACTGGCAAGTGCCCCCTCTTTCTTCCTTGGTCTCAGTCTGTGTGCTGGTGATGATGTTGAACAAGGTGGACTGATCGATGAGTCATTGACATTTAATCCTTCAGATGTGATTTCGTGTTTACTTGTGTTGTCGCTTTGGTAGATTCACCACAGAAGACAGCCTTAAATTCAGAGCCAACTTCTCTTTTTTAATTGTACATGAATAACCTTTAACATATAGCTTTAAATAATACTTCAAATTTAAAATCCCTAAATCCTCATATGATATTCTATTCATGCCTTAGTAATAAAACCAAGAAAACTGTCGTCCAAATTATCTTAAATTCTGAAGGCAATTATTCCCAAAACGGGAAATATCCTCATACTTTATTTTCTCTCTGGTGTCTTGTAACCACTATTAATACCTTTTCTCTTCAGAGTATCACAGCTTTCTCCTGTATGGGTCACTCTGTGCTCCCCATCGGAAAGCACCGAGTGGAGCTGCCTGTTAGACTCAACCCCTGGTTCTGAGATGTCCCCTAATTGATCCTGACTGGCTTGTCTGGTCTCCCATTTTACAGATGGGTCAACTGAAGTGGGAGTATCTGGGTGATTCCTTCAAGGCTGGAGCTGGTGGAGCAGTTACTAGTAAAATCAGGGAGTCCCTCAGATCCCCTGGAGGCTGTGAGGGTCTTGTTTCACATTGTCCCTTGTGGGCATAATAAAACTGATGTTCCTCCTAAGTGGGCCACAAGGGAAGTATTTGCAGGTTCATAATTATGCTTTTTAAATTTTTTAACCAGTGCCTTGTGCCTTAATTGTACAGAGATTTCTTTACCATTTTTTTTTTTCAAAATCACTCATACATCGTCTCTGCCTTCTGTCTTTATAAACCTTCTGTTCCTATGTAAATACCAGTTTCCTTACACTGGCCAATTTCTTGTTGGATAGGACACAGAAAGAGCTTGCTAAATGTATCTCCATGGTTCAGCCCCAGAATGTTGGAGAAGGTCACTTCCTTTGCCTGTGTGGCCATGCCCAGGGCCAGCCACCCTTTCCTTTCCCAGTCTCCTGAGAAGGGCAAGTGAGGCCTCACCTGATAAGGCAGCATGTGGGCAGGGCTGGCTGAAGGTGGAAGGGCCCATGCCCTGTGCCCAACTTCCTTAGTTCCCTGAGCATTATTGAGGCTTACAGCTGTTGGCTGCTCCTCTGCCCCCTTTAATGCACCTTGAAGGCATTAAGGCAGTTTACTAGAGAGGACACACATTTTCTACCCTCCAGGGCTCCTGGGCATGTGATTCTGTTCTATGCAAGGTTCAAAGATGAGCTCTGACCCCTCGACTAGGGGGTATTTCTCAAGAGCCCGCACCTCCTTGGTTGGACCTTTCCTAGAGAGCTTGCCACAGGTTCCACACTTATGGTGGGAGGCAGCAGATGTTCAGATTATACCCCCCACCCTCCAAAATCCTGTTGTTTGCTGGATAATTCAGCTTGGCTTTCACACTAGCCCTTGAGTTTAGGGTTAATCCCCTAATCCTCTTGTCATCTGGCTTTGAAGACCAGACATGATGTGCTGAGAAATCTAACAATGCAGCAGTTTTCCTCCCGCCTTTTACTGAACCATATAAATGAGATAAAGTGTACAAAACGGTTGATTTGTGCTCAGTAAATGGGAGCCGGTAATGGAATACATGCTACATAAGGCATCACTTTATTTAGCTGTATTTTGTCAGTCCAAGTGAAGACTTTAATTGCAGAATGGTGTCTTGCTAGCAAAAATGAAAGTGGTTAAAGTTTTTAAAATTCAAATGAATAAATGAAAAACTGTAAGAAAGGTTGTTAAAGAAGCATTAGTTTTAAGAGCATCTCAGATAAGAAAAACTTAGAATGTAGATGTCAGAATTTCAGCAATGATTAGTGCTCAATGTTAGCAAAGCTTTGATCTCAACTGGTTTATGGTTTATAAATCGAACTCGCGGACTTCCTTGTGTAGCTTCTTCAGGCATTTGGGCCTGAGGCTCTCTGAAGCAGGGGGCCTCTCCCGCTCCTCTGATGCCAGACCAAGACACTATGTGTCCTGGAATCCGTGTCAGGACAGTGGCGTGGGCAGAGGGCCAGCAGCTGGCCGCCTCAGCGGGCTATGCCACATCTGCACCAGATTCACATCTGTTTCATGTGTGAAGACCTGGCCCTGCTGAGCTCCACTCCGCTTGGTGCTTTTGTGTCATTCTCTTCCTGGTAGTGGTTGCTTTTGATGCCCATCTTCCTAACCCCCAGAGCCAACATTTTCCCAGAAGCCACCAAATCCCATTCATGTTCTCAGTGACAGACTGGGGCTTTCCCTCTACCTGAAGATGGCAGGACCCGTGAATGAGGAGGCATACCTTTGGTCTGTGGCTGGGCTCCACCATCCTTTTCCTGAGCCTGACACACAGCCTCAGGCTCCTGAACATGGCCTCAGATGAATGCGACAAGTATCCAGGGATGGAATCTGAGGATCCTCATTTTATATTCTTTGAGCTGCTCTCAGACTACTTTTTGGTAGCTGAGAATCTGTAATAGATTTTTGGATTATGAAAAGTATTACTCAGCACTCATATTATATTGATTCAAAAATAAAGATTATGCAGTTGAACTGCACAGTAAAATACAGCTTTATGGAATGGTAATTTTTTACTTAAGTTCTTCTCCATTATAGTGGAAGATAATGGATTCAGGAAGGGTACAATGAGGAATAAAGCTGTTGTATTGTATTGGTTAAATGACATTTAAAATGATTTGGCTGTCAAATTCATGGAAAGGTTATGAACAGTGAATGAAAAATCTAAAATTAATTCCCTACTTCAAGAAAGTGTGATTTATACCATAATAAAATTAGATTTTTAGTTAAAGAAATGTAGTCATTAAGTAATGCCCATGCGCTAACTCTCATTTATAACCATCTGGTTTGAAGGTTCGGCAGCAAATAATCTCTTCCTTAGGCAATGTATCCAGGACTGTGGTGTTATTTATGCCAGTGAATTTTGTTCTGCACCATTCTGCTATAGCTTTTGGGGGGTTGCTTTCTCAAGTACTAGAGAGCAGGTTGTTGTTTAGCTTCAATAATTGATGGAGCCATTGAGCTAATTTGCCTTCCCCAAATGACCCTGTCCTATCTCCCCTTGGTTACCTCCATTAGTGGTCATAGCAGTGATGATGGTCACCATGTGAGGACACCTGTGTGTCACTTACCATGCTAAGCATGGTCCGGCTCCTTATTATTTCCCCTGGTGACCAGCACGGCTCTTATGAGGAGAAAGTACCACACCTACCTTTATTATAGGTGAACACACTGAGGCTTAGGCAGATGAAGGCATTGACTGAAGGTGGTAGGGGCATGGCTGGCCAGAATAAGCCAAGATCCAGCCTACATACCTCCAACTTCAGAGTCTCACCTTTCAATCCCTGTCATAGAGCTCCCGAGTACTGGCGGAGCATTTGCTCTAAGGCAGCAGAGTGTGGTGCTAGGATTCATGAGACTTAGGTGTCGACCTGACTTGGCCACTTAACACTCATTATGGTGAGCACACTTCGGCCTTTCCCTCAGTAGAAACTTCCTCATCTTATATTAGGGAGTGTGATTTAGTCCATTAAACCGACTCCTGGAATGCCTGGGTGGCTCATTGGTTGAGCATCTGCCTTTGGCTCAGGGCGTGATCCTGGGGTCCTGGGATTGAGTCCCACATCCAGCTCCCCACAGGGAGCTTACTTCTTCTTCTGCCTGTGTCTTTGCCCCTCTCTCTCTCTCTATCTCTCTCTCTCTGTCTAATGAATAAATAAATAAAATCTTTAAAAAAAAACCAGACTTCTGAGTTGTACAGTTGGGTACTTTGTTCTGTTTCATCTTTTAATTTTAATGGAAGCATATCAGACAGGAAAGAGTACGCATCTTCTGTGTAGAGCTCAATGGATCTTTACAGGGTGGACACACCCATGTGACCTCCATCAGTGTCATAACCAAGAACATTCCCAGAACCCCAGAAACCTCCTTGGTGTCCCCTTAGTCATTGTCCTCTCAGAGGTGACCACCAACCTCTCACCTGAGATGGTTTTTCTTTGTTTCTGCACATTATAAAAATAAAATCCTACAAACTGTACTGTTCTGTTTCTGCTTTCCTTCACTCCACATGAAAGTTAAAGTCCCATCTGTGAGACTGATTTAAGTTACTGCCTCTGTTGCTTGTCATAGCTGTGAAGTTTTCCATTGTATGGATGTGCCAACATTTATCTATACGTGCTTCTTTTGGGGGGCATCTGGCTGAGTCCCTGTTCTTGTCTGTTAGGTGCCATGCTGAGTTGTGTACACTGATGCTCATGCAGACCAGCCTCTGTTGGGGAGTCACCCAGGAGAGGAACCACTGAGTCAGGGAATAAATAATTCACACTGGTTTAAAAAAAATTAATAGAAGGAATTGGTTAAACAGGTATTAAAGGATTAAAAAGGCAAAAAAGGAACCCCTGAGATAACAAAGAGTGCCCACAGCAGGGAGCCTGGTAAACACTCAGACCAGTGAGGAGAGTCTTGCTGGGGCTGGTTCCTCAAGAGTACAAAATTATAGTTGCTCCCTATCCTTGTAAACATTTGATGTTACTGTTGTTTTTAAACATTTTTTTCCTGTGGTATATAGCAGTTTCATACTGTGGTCTTAACTTGTGAAGTTCTTTTACAAGTGCTTTGCTCATTTTTCAAGTATATGACTTGTATTTGTTTTGTTTATTTGCACAAGTATTTTCTATATTCTGCACAAATGCTTTGTCAGGTCTGTGTATTGTAAACACATTCCCCTGGTGGCTTGGCTTTTCACTGTCTTAATCCCGTCTTCTAATGAATAGAAGTCTTCATTTAATAAAGTCCAGCCTATCGTTCTTTTCCTTTATGGTGCTACCTTTCATATATCCCATTTAGGAAATATTCACTTGCTTTAGAAGTCATGAAGATACTCTCTTAAGGTATCTTCTGGGGACATAATTATTTTACATTTCACATTTACATCTACAGTTCACCTGGAAGTGACTTTTATGTATGTTGCAAGACAGGAGGTTGAGATTCATTTTTTTTTTCCATATGGATATCCAATTGATTTAGCACCCTCTGTTGAAAAAGCCATCCTTTCCCCCATCATATTTTATTGACACCTTTGTCATCCTCCCAGAAACTGAGTATGTGTGATTAGCTGCTCATTTTCAAATTCTGTGTCCTCCTTTGCTTCCTGTTCTCCTCCCTCCTTCCCTCCCTCCTTTCTCATCTGCCTGCCTGCCTTCCTTCTTTCCTTCCTTAGGCTTCTTAGGGATCCATCAAGTTTATTCATCTTTTCAAAGAACCAACTTTTGGCTTTAAAGTTTTATGATATATGTTTTCCCCTATTTCATTGATTTCTGCTCCTATCATATTTGTTTCCTACTACTTTTTGTGGGCTTAAATTGTCCTTCTCCTAGCTTTCAGAGACAGTTGGCTTAGGTCATCGATTTCTAGCCTTTATTGTTTTCTAACATATGCTTTTCAGGTTATATTTCCCTAGAAGTCCTGCTTTATCCACATCCCACGGTTTTTTAGATGCAATAATTCAATTGTCCCTCATGCCAAAATACCTTACTTCTTTTTGTGACTTTCTTTTGGAAATTATGTGATATACTTCTAAATCAATGGGTCAGATATTTGGAGATTTTTCTCCATCTCCTCCTATTATTGACTTCCAATTTAATTTCACTATAGTCACAAAACTCTATTTGTACTCTATGATTTTAGTAATTTGAAACTTGCCGGTACTTCTTGATGGCTCAGCATATGATCAGTTTTTATAAATGTTGAACAGACAGTTGAGGTGAATGTGCAGTTGTTGGTGAGTGTTTGATGTATGTCTTTGTCACCAACCCAGAAACTGAGTATGTGTGGTTTCCTGCTCCATTTCAAATTCTGTGTACATTTTCTTTCTTCCTTTCCTTTCTTTTTTTCCTTCCTTCTTTCCTCTCTTTATTTCAGAGATAGATGTAGGTCAAGTTTGTTAATGGCGAGGTTCAAATTTTGTAGATCCTTGCTGATTTATTTCGTCTACTTAGTCTGTCACTTAGTGACAGATGTTTCCTCAATTCTTGGACCATTTCTGTAGATTTTTCCATTTCTACTTTTAGTTTTGACTTTTTGATGTTTAAGCTATGCTATTGGTCTTCTACAAGTTTAGAATTGCTATATATATTCCTGTTAAATTGTCTATTATTATGAACCATCCCTTTTTGTCACTAATAATAATTCTTCCTTTTGGAGTCTCTTATCAACACCAGCTTTCTCCTGGTTGGAATTAATAATGTTTATCTTTTCTATCTTTTTACATTTGGCATTTTTGTATCCTTTTATTTATGGTATGTTTCTTGTAAGCAGCATATTGTTGGGTTTTAGTTTATGTATTATGTCAATCTTTGTATTTTAGTTGAATTGTTAGTCTACTTTTATTTAAATGGAATTAAATCTAGCACGTTATTATCTATATTCTTTATTCTGTTTTTTCCTACCCTTTCTTGTCTTCCTTTGGATCAGATTTTTTTGTTATCCAACTCCTTTGGTCTCATAGCACTAATTTTACCACTTTTTGAACAGTAAAAAGCCATTCTGATATTTCAGTTATGTTTGACTTCCTAACCTTTTGTGATCATATTGTCATGCATTTTCTACAAAATATATTACCTTAAAGAGCATTATTGTTGTGCTAAGCAGCCAAAAATAGATTTATCCATTTTTAACCCATACCAATGCTCTTTATTCCTTCTTGCATAAGTATGCATTCATTTGAAAAAAATTTCTTTTTGTCCAAAGTGTTCCCTTATGTTGCTCTTAGTGGTGATCTGCTGGCAGTATATTTTTTCAGTTTTTGTTTATCTAGGTATATCTTTATTTTGCCCTGTGTATACCCATATTTTCACCGGAGATAGAATTCTAGGTTTTGGAATTGTGAAGGTATCATTCCATTATTTTCATTTCTGTTATCAGTTTGATTATTTTCTTCTGCAAAGTCATCTGTGGTCTTATTGTTGCTCCTTTGTGGATGATAAGTCCTCTCCATCCCCACCACCCACCCAGTGCCTAGTTTTGAGATTTTCTTTTTGTCATTGAATATTAGACTATTTCTCTATGACTACCAAGCATTAGTTTTCTTTGTGTATTGTCTTTCTTGTGGTTTGTAGAGATTGCTAAATCTTTTTTTTTTGAGATTGCTAAATCTTTTGCTTAATGTTTTTCATTAATTTCAGAGAAATCCTCAATCGACATCTCTTCAAATACTTATTTTGCCTTATTTTCTCCCTCCTTTCACTTTGAAACTTAAATTACATGCTTGTTGGATGTTTTCCCTGTTTCCTCTAATGTCTCTTATACTCTTTATTTTTCACTTTTTATTTTCTCCTTTCAGATCTTTAGTCTGTTTTTCTGCTGATCTAGTTCCCATATTATTATTCTTCACTTTGTGTTTAATCTTCTTTCAAATCCATCTGTTGAATTCTTTGTGTTTAAGTTCTAGAAATTTCACTTGATTCCTTTTTAATGGATTGCAATTTTATGTTGAAACTCAGCAACTTTTATTTTCCTGAACAAATGAGTCATCGTTATTCTAGAACTTGTGTTTGATAATTCTAAGATCTGATTAAAGTGTGGGTCTCACTGTCCTGTATTTTTTTATTGAATTTTAGTCATTTGATCTCATTTTCTGCCATACCTAGTAATTGTGGATTGAGTGTTGGACATTATGTTTGAAAGCTTATAAATCTGTGAATAATTTTGTCTTCCAGAGAGGATTTACTTTTTCTTTGTTAGACATAGAATACTGGCAAATCATCTTGATCTGCTAAGAATAGAAATTCTTAGAGAGTATATGATACCAATTAAAAGTCAGATGCATATACCAGGGCCACTTTTTCTTGGAAAGCCTAATTTTTATTCCCCTAGCACCATGATAAGTACCAAAATCTATGCTTAGTTTTTCAGCTCATTTGAGGCTGATTTTTTTTTCTTATTTCTCATCCTCTTGCACTTTATATGTACAGCTCAGACATAATCATATAATTCAAGAGGCAGCTGAGTACAGATTATTGGGCTCACTTATTTCTGGTTCCCTTTTCTAAGATTTCATACCCTTAAGTTCTAGATGCTTTGGTAGCCCTGACTCTGGTATCTTCCCAACTCAGTGAAATTTCTTTCAGCTCTTTTTTTTTTTTTTTTTGGCTTCTATGCAAAAGGACCAATGCCCCAAGGGGAAGATTAGCACCTCAGTGGACCTTTCTGTTCTCTGAATATTGGCTCTTTAAGTTCTGGCTGCATTTGTTTCTCTGACACACCTTCAAAAACTTATTTAAAATCCAACTTTTATAGTTGCTTTTAGCAGGATTGGTCTAATGCTTGTTCTTCTTTCATAGCCTGAAGTAGAAGTATCTCTCATCTAATTTCACACTACCTCTATGAATTAAGTGGAGATGTGCATAAGCTTTGTTATGTGCATAAGCTTTGAAATTTAAATCCCAGCTGGCCACTAACCTCTAAGTGAGAACTTGGACAATCTTAACCTTTTTGACCTTTTATTTCCTCACCTTTTAATCAATATGTGAGAAATGAAGTTGAAGAGACCTTTAAAGATCAGTTAATTCCACTTATTTAAACTATTTCATAGCATAATAAAAGGGAAACTTCTGAATTGATTATAGGAAGCTGGTATCATTTTAATTCCTAAATCTGAGAAAAAAATTGCACCTAAAAATAATAAAGCAATCTCATTTATTAATATTAATGCAAAACATATTTAAAATTCTAACAAACAGAATCCATCAATATTTTTTAAAAAGTGTATCATGATTAAGAAATACTTATTCCAGAAATACAGAGATAGGTGAATACCATGAATTCTACTAGAGCTAAGGAGAAAAAGAATCATGATAATCTCCCCAAATTCAGAAACAGTTTTTGATAAAATTCAACACATATTTTATTTTTTAGTCAACAAATATGCATTGAATGTCTGCTCTATTGTATTACTGATATAGTAATATCTCTGTCAGATAGCACTGAGGATACAAGAATGAAAAAGATCCTGGCGCCATCCCAACTCACATTCCAGTGGAGGGAAATAGTCAATAAATAAACAAGTAAAAGGACAAGTTAGAACATCCATTTATTTCAAAGACTCAGTAAAATGTGCATGGATTTCATTAATATGATTAACCTACCTTGGGCCAAAAGCCAACATTTTGTTTCCCTTAATAGGAAAACACTAAACACTAAAACACTAAAGGTTTTCTTCCTGAAGTCAAAAATAAGACCAGAATTCCCGTGGATGTGCCAAGTTTCCACAACACTTAATATTAGATTGAAGAATTAGCTAAAGCAATAAGACAAGAGAAAGACGAGAGACCTAAGAATTGAAAGAGAGAAAAATCATAGCTATTTAAAGATTACATAAATATATAAAAGGAAACCCCAGAGGACTCCATGGAATAACTATGACAAACAATAGGAAGTTTAGTCAAGTGGCTGGTTAAAAATCCATATATAAAAATCAATTGTAATCATACACACAAAAAGCAATTACAAGATAAAGTGAAAGAGAAATTCTATTTATGATAACAAAATATATACAAAACAAATATTCAGGAGACACACAGGAAAATTATAAAATACTCTTGAAAGAAATAGAAGTCTACTTGAGCAAATGATTAAAAATACCATGTTGTTAGATAAAAAGATACAACATTATGCAGATGTCAGCTTTCCCTGAATTTATGTTTTGTACAATTGCAATAAAACATCCGTAAAGTCTTCTTCTTGATATATACAAGTTGCTCATGAGTTTCCCCTCTTCTGAAAATACTTGTTATTTCCAGGGGTGTGGTGCTGGGCCCTGCACAGAGAGCTGAGGAGCAGTGTGGGAAGGGCTGGGTTAGCTTTTTGCATGATGTGCCTTACTCTTCTAACACCACTCTCCATGGTCCCTCTTCTGAACCCTGACCTAGTGAGTACCTCCTCAAGAACCATCATTATAGAAGCTAATTTGGTTAACTGTGCTGTGTTGTTGGGCCACTGGTTCCATTGGTTTCCACTTAGGCCTTTGACTCATTACAGAGATGGCAGTCATAGAATATAAGTTGTGGGGGTTTAGGGGGTGGGAGATAAATGTTCAAGTGCCTCCTCCGTTTCATCCCTCCTATTGCCTCTGCTTTTTGACCCCAAAGGATGCTAGACAAGAATGCTAAGGTGTGAAAGAAAATGCCATTTGCTAAAAAAAAAAAGTGCTGGTGCTAAATGGTCTTCTTGGTCATAATGGCAAGAAGTTGGCCCAAGTTAGATATTTTATTTTCTCTTCTTTGGTTACTAGCATGGATTTTCAACTTACTCTCAATATTAGACTTTTTACCCTAAACCAGTTATTTATGATGACTTGTAGGTACTTTTTATTCATTGTGAAACTACAGTATATGTTTCCAGGCTTTCCCCCGTATTACTTCTCACCGGACCTTTTCTGCTTCCTGAGCATACCCATTACCTTGCCTTTTCTTAAGCCTTTCTCTCTCTCTGCTGTACCCTCCCTCCCTTACCTCTGTCTGAAAGCCTGCCCATTCTGCAGTGCTATTTCAAAGGTTCTTTTAAAAAACCCTTTTCTTTATGTATCTGCCTGAACATGAATATACTGGTATTTTTCAAGGTAAAACCACCCCTTTACTTCTCAGTAATTTGTGTTTGTTCTGTAGCCTCCTGTTCAACTATGAATGTTTTTTCTCTCTCTCTCTCTCTTTTTTTTTCCAGCTATGAATGTTTTCAGTGCAGTAATTCTGTTTGGCTTATGTAACCTCCTCTCAAACACTTTGCTTACTGCTGTATGCATAGTGGGAAGATGAAATTGAATAAAAAAAAATACCCAAGGCATGGACTTAATTGAGTCCAGTGGCATGGACTGCCTGTCCAAATTGTCTGTAAGATTCAACCCTTTGGAGACTACTAAGTTGAGCACAGTCAACTAGATCATGCCACTGACCCACTCAGGAGCAATGATGGTATTCATTATGAAACCACAAATCACAGCCTACTTCAGATCAGATAATTCTAGCTTCTGTCTGCTTCTGTTTGCCCCAGGCCCTATAGAACCTACAGTCTAGTTGGAAGATGTAGTATCAGTCTGGGACAGGGTCTTCCTTGATGCTTGGTACCAGTCCAGATTCCACATAAGAAAGACCATGAGAGTTGTCTCTGTTCATTAAAAACTGAATGATTGGGGCACCTGGGTGTCTCATTTGGTTGAGCATCCAACTTGATTTCAGCTCAGGTCATGATCTCAGGCTTGTGAGATGGAATCCCAAGACTGGCTCCCCACTAGGCACGGACCTGCTGAAGATTCTCTTTCTCCCTCTCCCTCTAGCCCGCTCCCCTCCCTCTCTTAAAAAATAATTTGAATAATTAATATATTTTTTGATTAAGGCCCCAAAGCAACAAGTTGTTTCCTTTTACAAGTGTGTATGTTGAGAGTTTAGTAGACCCAATGTTGCTGAATGCCATGTTCTTATGAACTTGTTCTTCTTTTTGTGAATTAATGGCTAGCAGAGGTGAGATATTTGCAAGTATCTATACATATGAATTATTCTTCAAAAACATAAGTCTTTCTTTTCTTGCAGGAGTCCAGAAGCTTTGAAGTCACAAGAAGAGAAGGTAGGGAAAATTCATTCATACCCATTTCATTCTCAGTGTTGACATTTTGGAAGTAGTTTGTTGAAGCTAGGATGAACTTCATACTGTGGTCAGCCTGTTCTTTGAAATTTCATGTGGCCTTTTCTGGGTGCTGCCTGGCACTGGCCTCTAAGGACTGTAAGAACTGAAAGCCAGAATTTCTTGAGAGAACTATGTCTTCGACTTCTAAATATCAGAAGTGGGATCTGGGGAACTGTCTTATTCACAATCATGTTTGCAGTCTTGAGAGAAGCTTCATTTTTGAGTGGAGTTTGAAGTAATTATTTGGTTTCACCTGGCAAAAACAATATCAACAATAAAAAATGGTTTATGATTTGAAGTATTTCAGTAACTGGGAGAATATCCCACTGTGAAAAATATTTGTGATTAGATTTTTACAGCTTTAGTTAAGCTGAAAGAGAAGTAACCAATTAATTTCCCCTTTGAAACAATTCCATTATGTTCATTTTCCTCGCCAATTCTCCTGGCACATTTGTTTTCCAGTCTCTGAGGTAAGTATGTATGGGTGGTAATTTCTGAAATCTTTTAGTGAAAATTGAAGTTGCCCTTACTCACTTTCAGCAATACCTACTGTCTAATAAGATGTCTTTTCTACGGTTTGTGTAATCTTTGCCAGTCATCTCTTTATTGCAGGGATAGGAGGAGGAAGTCAGAAATCAAACTGAATTCTTGCTCTAGGGTCTGGCCTTTGGTTTTAGCCTTAACGACAAACTTCTCCATAGCACTGTCTCCAAAAGAGTGGCAATCTAAAAGGTGTGAGCAAATTGCATTCTGACTCCTAAATGTAATGTATCCTTGGCTGGCTCCTAATTAGTTCTTATTTTAAGCACCATAATGAAAGACCTAGAATGGCCATGTTATCAGTATGTTTCTAGAGCTTGGAGACCTAAACCTTCTATAATCTGTATTGGTAAACTAACCTAACTGGTTGTTTGCTGCTACCCATGGGGCTGGAACCCTGGATTCAAAGGATCTGGGTAATGTGGCTCTAGGATGAACTTTGTGGCTTCCATTCCCATTTGCCATTGGCTCTGGTTTTGGGCTCAGTGTCCTCTGAACTGCATCTGTAGGGTGGACTGCGTTGTTTCGGTATCAAAAACAAATGAAATTGCATGGACATGGGTGGATCCAAAAGGACATGTTTCTTATTGATGACCATGTAAATTTTGGAAAGAACTAGCCTTAAGCAGAGAAATCAGCATGAAACTTGGTTCTGAATGTTATTTAATTCATGTCAGTAGCCCAGAGTATGGATGTTAGGAATTAATTTGTGCTATAGAATCACACATAAACCTAACTGCTCTGGAATGTCACCTGCCTTGTGTTAAAAATGTCTCTAAATAGTAAGGCTAGGACATGAGAGAACCATGTATATTTTTGCTCAGAGGCATTGAAGGGCTTGATTGAACCCCAGGCTCCAAATCCACAGGAAGATTGACATTGTTGAAGGATGAGCAGAGGGGTGGTTGAGTTGTGCTCTCCTCATCCATAACCTCCTTCTCTTTGGCAGTAGCAGCTCTCACAACTGGCTGACTGGGAGCATATGGTTTGATTGTACTGACAAATTCGTCCTGACATCACATAAACTTTTTCCCCCCATTGTGAACTGATGTCTTTCTTGATTGTTTCTGTCAAAGTTGAGTGTTTGAGAGTTCCTGAAATAGCTTAGGCCTTGATGCCAATGCTTATAACCTGGTGGCGGCCGGGGCGCCCGGGGAGGGGGAGGGTTGTGGAAGGACCTTACAGGTTGTTTCCAAGTATTTTCAGGCATGAGAATTCACTTGCTTGAATGGTGGGATTGTTAGTCTTTTCCAGAAGAGTATAGAAGTAGAAAAATTATAGAAATGCTCTGAATATTTCAATAAATTATTATTCCTACAGACAAAAATAAGACATTATTGTCTCATAATAAACACTTAAGGTTGTTTCATAGTTGGAAATGAAAGAGGAGCAAGTAAGTGACACTGAATTGTTCTGCCCAATACAGCAAGCCAGGGGCATGTTGGAGAGGTCTGGGGAAGGTAGACTCTGGGTCACACGATCCAAGATGTCTTCCTATTTTTTTGTTTTAATCATACATCTGACTGAGGAGTTCCTTCTCCATCCCAGGTTCAGTGGTACAAGTGGGTGACCAACCTCAAGTCCATGCTACATGATCTTTGGAAACTGTTGACTAAGTCTGTGAAGTAAGAAGTGAGAGGGAAGAAGATGAGCAGTGTGAATGGAGTCGAGGATAAGTCCTGGGGGTGTTGAGGATCTTTAGTGAAACTTGAATGTACTCTGTGTCTTAGACCTTCTCCCTGCCTGATTTCCAGCCTTGTCATGATTCCTAGACTGTGGCCCATTCTCTGGCCTCTAGCTTTAATCATACTATATGTGCACCCCAAGTGCTCTTAGTCCCTCATCTTTGTTGAATGCCACCTCTCCCTCATACCTTCCAACTTTTTCTTAAATTGTTTAGCTTACCCTACCTTTTCTTGGAGTTAAGGGATCCTATCAGGTCATTTCCTAAGAACAGAGAGCCTCACCTTATTCATTCCAGATTCTTCATGGCCTTAGTCCAAGATTCTAGTTGCTCAACAATTGTTTTCTGAATTAAGTGCAAGCTACACACTGCTAAATTGTGTAGCTTGATCTTTTCACTCTGATTCTGTTCCAGTGATATACAAGTGAAACACTGAGTGCCTTGACTCTAGAAAGGCACTTTTTATGGAGTGTTCTGTGGATATCCATTGGATATTCCTAATTGATCAAAGTGCTCCATCTTCAGATAAGCTTCATGTGTCCCCCTCAAAAGATATGTTGACATCCTAACTCAGAACCTGTGGATGTGACCTTATTTGGAAATAGTGTCTTGGCAGATGTACAATCAAGTTAAGATGAGATTATCCAGGTTTTTAGGAGGGGACTTAATCCAATAAGTAATATCAGAAGAAGAAAACATGGGAGAGCACCATGTAATGATGGAGTAGAGATGGGAGTGATGAGTCTATGGACCAGGGAATGCCAGGATGCCTGGCAACCACCAGAAGCTAGAAAGAAGCAAGGAAGAATTCTCTAAGCCTTCAGAGGGAGCATGGCTCTGCCAACCCCTAGATTTCTGACCTCTGGCCTTAAGAACTATGAGAAAATAAATTTCTCTTGTTGTAAACCACCCAGTTTGTAGAACTTAGTTGTGGCAGCCCTAGGAAAATAATACTCTTGAGTGCTGGACTCAATATTGAGCTAGTTGTTGAGATTTTTTTTTCACTGCAGAACCTCTTAGACTTATAAGATGCTAAATATGACTCTCAAAAGGGAGCATTTCCCAAACTTAGTTTCCCATGGTGTCTTACTTTTGTTGTATTTGATCATCTCAGGGCTGGTGTTCCATGCAATGTCCTTTGCAAATCCTGCTCTAGAGAGTTCAGGCAGAGGGAAGGCTTCCTCAATGCCCAGGATGAGCCTAGGACTCGGCACCAGTAACTTCCAAGGGCTTTGCATGGACAGAATGGTGACCTAGTAATAATGATGATGACTCCTCAGTTCTCGAGTTTTCAGAGAGCATTTACATTCTTTCCCTCCTGTGACCCTCAGCAACCCATGATAGGAGGAGAGCAGAGAGGACCTCACACATGAGACTCCTTCCTTCCTTTCCATTCTAATTTGTGGGAACAAGGACTCCCCCTGAACCAGTGTTTCTTTCTTGTGCTGATCCTCTCTCCTGTACAGTTTTCTGTACATTCATGCCCACTGCCAAGGCCAGAGAGCTGAGAAGGACTCTTGGAAGAAAACTCTCCAGGGGTTCTTTGATTCCAAGTTAGATATGGGGCAGGGCTCTCAGGAGAACCTGGAGGGAAATATATAGTATCAGTAAGTGTGGCAGGACTGCGGGACTGGTAGGCTGTCTTCTGGGAAGGGCACATGCCTATCCCAGCTGACAAGGCAAGTCCTGTATTGACCTTGTGCCCTGGGACCCACCTTTGCTAGCTGCATAGGGAAGGAGAGGTGGCTGCATCTTCATCTGCTTCCCATTGCGTGTGTTTTTACACTTCCCTGTAGATACCTACAATTTAATTTCAACTTTTAAGGCTTCAGCCAAAGGGGCCAACCTCACCTCTCCAAGACACTCCCCTGTCCACTCCGAGGGCTGGTGCTGATTGTGACTGCCAGAACTCATCTGCTCAAACCAGTACTTTTCTCTAACTGAGTCCATCACATTGAATTACAGCCAGGAGAGGACACTTGAGTGAGCTGAGCAAGTGGCCGGGATAATTCAGCCCTTGTCAGCCATCTCTCAGGAACATGGGGTGAGCTAGAAACTATTCCAGATGTCTGCGATTGTGTTATGATTAGAGGCTGTGAGTTTTGGGGTGGGAACCAACGTCATATTGTATTATCCACCCTCCCAGGGATGGCTCACTCATACCTTCTAGTCTAGAGCAGCCTGGCCTGGCTTCTAGCAGGACTGTGAGGGAGACCTGAGAGCAGGGCTGCTGCTGTCTTCCCAGAAAAAGAGAGAGGGGAGGGATAGTCTCACAGCCTGGGTGGCTGTGACTCCTTAGCAATGGATATCTCCTAAATAAACATCACCTGCCAGTACCCACCGTGTGACTAGAGCCTCCCTTTCTGAAAACCCTTGGAATTAGTTCCTAATTGGAGCTGCCTCTAATAGCCCCTTTATAGTCCTCTGCATCTGGGTGAACTTCAGCTATCAAGAATTGCATTCTGTTTACCATTAATTCTGATTTTGTTTAGCAGATGTTTTCTGGATCTCTTAGTTGCCTCCATAATCTGTCTTGGTATAATGTAAACTGGCTGACTCTCTTCCATAAAACAGATTAATAAACTCCTAGCTTCTTTTGAGGTAACTTCTTTAATGGCTGCAGAGGCAGGGAGTTTAGAAGGGAGCCATCCAAATTTGACAGTGCCTGGAGTAGTAGGTCTTTTTTGAATCAAGGCTGCAATCTGGGGAAAGAGTTGCAGTTTCCTTCACCATTCTGCCCTCCGTCACATACGGTGGAGCTTGCTAGTTCTCTCTTACAGCCCCTGGGCCTCAAAAAAGGTAAGAGGGACATCTCTGTCTTTCTACTTCTGGCCCCACAGAAATGGACTCTTCTGGGTACTGCTGCCATTTTGCAGTCACTGGAAAACTATATTTTACCTACTTGCCCCGGCTTGAGTGGATGAGGAGTGGATGACATAGCTGGCTGGTGTGTTCTGGTTGAGTACAGTGATTTGATACCCAGTTTTGATCATGACCAATTGGCAGGCAGTAGAGTCCCACCTCTCTCCTTGCTCACTTTTGGGCTTTAGGTGTGTTACACAGTCTTATTGAAAACAAAGGCATTGTAATAGTCCAGACCATTAGTCCCAAGTCTGGATTACAGTCAGTGAGCCAGTTCGCCCCTGGCTAAAGCCTGAAAGTCTCATGAGACTTCAGAATCCAAAGGAGGACCTGGATAAAAGGTCAGCTAATAAAAGGCTTCTCCCTCTCTTTCCCACCCTTGGCTTGCTGGCCTCTTCCATGAAGCCTAGCAGGACCGCTACAAGCGTCCCAATTCAGTCCTGACTGCTCACCAACCCTGAGGTGCAACTGTTACCCTCAGAATGACACTGGAAAGCTCCCCTCAAGGATGCTGATTGGTCGGGCTTTGTGTCACGACTCAAGCCACAAACCAATCACCTGCGGCAGGGAGGGGTTGGGATACTGTGATTGGCCGGGTGACATTACATGGGCTCTCTTTGGCGTCTGTAAAATCACCTTTGCTCAAATGCCAGGGAATAGGTACATATTTGGGCCTCAGAGAAAGGATGCTGAGCAGCATGCAACCATTGTGCCTCATGGGCTCGTGGAGATGTCGTGGGGAGAGGTTGGGTGTGGAGAGCCCTTGGCACAGCGTGAGCAGTGGCATCAAGGCATGGTGAGGTTGGAGGTTGGTAATCTCTATGATGTCTCTTCCTATCTTGCATGTGTAGATCTGGCCTTAGACATAGAGTGAGGAATGTCTCAGGTCACCAAGTCCATCCCTCTGTTTCTAAGCTGACTGAGTGTTACTTTGCATCATGTGGCCTATTGACCATGAAGAATTATCTGGAAATTAGTCCATTTTCCATCCTTTCTTCTGTCAGAGTCTTGAACTTTTTGCTCAAATTCTTCGATTTCACAATCAAAAGAACCAAACAACTTTCTCTTGGTGATGTCTTTAAGAGCTTAAGGACAACACATGCAAAATTTCTCTTCCCAGATTCAAGTTTCCCTGGGCAGCGGGGTCAGAATTATACTTGAGCATGACAGTTACCCACCCTTCAATTACTGCACTGGAATAAACTGGAGGGAGTGAACACAAGGGCATTTGCCAGGGATCATGCCCAGCATTAGCCAGAGGAGTCTCAGGCTGTGGGTCTCCCCAGGCTTCTGTTCCCTGAGCTTACCTGAGGTCATTCTGAAAGCCTGGGCCTGGAAAGATTAGTAGTGGCTAAGACAGCCTGAATGAGCCTGAGTTCTCATTCTGGTCCCTGCACACGATCTGCCTTGATCAGATGTCTGCCAGGCTCTGGGTTAGCGGCTGTTCCCTCCTAGCCCCTGGGCCATTTCAGCCCTCCCCTGTGATTTGGAAGAAGCAGGACCTTGCTGGCTATGGCTCTGGGCTGATGATGGCAGCTGCTCATGCTGCTGTTAGAACTGCACGTGGGTGACTCTTTGCCCAGGGCCTCAGCACTGCAGGACCCATTGTGGGCATTTATGGCCTGTGCTCTAGGGGAAGCTCTCATGGTGCCGTGTAGGGTGAGCCCTGGGAGAGCAGGGAACAAGGCTCTTTGTGGCCTCTCCTCCCCTTACACACAGCAAGCACTGAAGCCTTAGTTGCCTGGTACATCCCAGGGCCAACCTTCCTTGATTTCATATCTCCACTTGTCATAAGGCAAAATCACAGCTAAAGGAGCTGCTGGGTTATTTGGCCTAGGTCCCGTGGCTCCGGGACTGCCCCTACCCCATCCATCCGACCTGTTGCACTTATTCTCCCTGGAGCCCTAGGAAGGCTTGCGTTCCTCACAAGCATGGTCAGAGAGCTGCTATGCTCTTTCTGAGGACTTGGGGGGCCCTCAGCTAATGGGTACTGACAAGCTGCTGGTGCAGGTGAGCTAGGCTCTGTGGTACTGGTGGCGAACCATAGGGCCTTGGGAGGTCTGGGCAGGGTGGCTGACGCCTGTGCAGGGAGCTGTGCCTGTCACGAAGTCTCTTTGGGGCTGTCACCACACACTGTGCATGGGTCCCTATCTGGAACTTGTAGGGGAAGAGCTCTGTTGTCTAAGGAGTCCTAACACCTGAATAGATGGCCACCATATAGGGACAGTGAGGTGAACCCTTCATGAGACAGCCGTGCCCTGCGGTGCCTTGAGCCTGCCCGCTGTGGCCCAGAGATGGGGAGACCGCACTCCCTGTAGACTTACCATGGCCTGTCTCTGCCCTGCAGGCCTGCCCCTTTCTCTGAGAGCCCATGGTGAGGGTCGACATTTGCCATCTTCACCTGGTGCCTGGCCATCAGCCAGAAGGAATGGCCCTGCTTTTCAGGAAACCTTGAAGTTGTCTTCTCTGTATAAACATGGAAGCTCTTTTCTGGACTTGCTGAGCCATTTGCCCTAGCAATATTCTTGTGCCATCGGCAAGCCTCTGGGGTTAATTATCTGTGACTTGAAAGGCATTTGTTTCTGCCTCTTTTGTCTCATTGCGGTTCAGCTGTCTTTCTTTATTAGAAAATGAGGTACAGAGTCCAACTGGCCATTATGTTCTAATTCTCTTCTTGTCGTGAGAATTAATTCATCTTTTTAAAACCCTCTTCCAAAAAAAACAAAACAAAACAAAACAAAACAAACCTGCCTTCCTATTTTCAGATTGTGTTGTCTCTTAACAAATGTCTAATCTCTCCACTTCAGTGGGAACAGAGCCAAAGCTAGAAATAATCTGCAAGGTGAGACATCCCATCAAAATGAATGAGGCCTACCAGGGCTCTCTTTTCTGGTCCCACTCACTTCTGGGGGCTCTGTGCTGCCCCGCCATCGGCCTGGTGGCCTCCTGTGGCTATGCTGAGGGCTGCATGCTGTGCCCTCTGGTGCTTGTGCTGGGTCAGTGAGCCACAGTGTTCAGAGAGGGCACTTGCTCATCAGGCAGGCAGGGTCAGGAGGTCCCATGGGTCTCTACACACTCTTTCACTCACATTTCTTCTTGGCCAGGGCTGCCGCTAGAATCCAAGAAATGCTTCGGGGTTTGCATTTTGCAAAATGTTGACTGTTGCAGGAGGGAAGTTTATGAGCTTGCATTGTGCTCTCCAAGAAGTCAGAGAACATGTGCCCCCAAAACGAGCAGATTCTGATGGGCCTCTGGCTCCATGGGATGTTGACAGTAACCTGCAGCCATGGAGACCCAGGTACAGTCACCATGGTCAGATGGCCTCTGGTGCTCTTCCCCTGGGCATGTAGGCAGGCCATCACCCACGTGTCTTGTTCTCTGGAGGCCAGTGGGGAGTTCTCAGCCTCTCAGCTACCCTGTCATCCCTGCAGTGCTTCTGAAGCAACATCTGGGAAACTCATTTGATGATTATTACTTCTTAAGGAGAAATAACTTCCTGTGGAAAGTAATTCCATTCTTAGGGTTTCTTTAAGGTTCATTGGGTGCTAATGGAAGTTTCCTTGGGTGGATTGGAGTTTACTTGGTGTGCAGTGATGACAGGGTGTGGTTCTTGCCTTACATAGCATGTGCATCAGTGAATGTGTCAGTTGAGGAGATATACAAGAGTCCTTTTGACAGAAAGGCCACCTGGGTGTGCCTGCCCCTGGCCAGGCATCTCACAGATGGGCCAACGACCATGTATGAAAGTATTTGCTTGGTGTAGACCAATATGGGGGCCCCAGAGAACAACTCACTGAATGTTTTGGATGAGGTGAAGTCTCAGGGTCTTTTCTCCAGAGGATGGTTATATTGACAAAGGGTTTCCTTTTGGTTCTTAATGGCATACCCTACCAAAGGGGACATGTTGTTTCAAATAGCAAAACTCAACCCAACAAGCTCAAACAAATAGAGGACCTTATTGGCTTATGCAACTGGACAGTTGGGAATAGGGTAGAGGGGTGAGGGTGCTAGCTTCAGGCATCCTTGGTATAGGGCACAAGAACCTGGTTTCTCAATTCACCCCCTTATGGTTGACTCCTCTACATGGTAAGTGCCAGCCTCCCCATTTAGGACTCCATATCCTGTGGAAGAAAGAGAGCTTCTGATCTGGTGTTTCCTGCAGAAGAGCTAAGATCATGTGCCCGATCCTGAATCCGTGATGATCCTGGTGGGCTGCTGCATGTTTCTGGGTTCTGCACAGGTCACAGGCCAAGCCCCTGCAGTCAAGATGGCATGAGAGAGTGAGAGGTAGGTGGAGGCCCAAAGGACAACTGGGGCTCTGCCCAGTTAAGGTACCTGGATACGGGAAGGTAAAAAAAAAAAAGTCCACTCTGCATATTAGCGTTTACTCAGTTATTCCACATCTGATCGTCTAGTCTGTTATCTACTCCCAAGGGATTTGGAGTGTCTCACAGTTAAGATGAGCTTAGTCAGCATTCCCCCAGCATTTCTGGGGAAGGCTTCCCTCTTAACTTGTGGAGAAGGAAACCAGGGTCCTCCCAGGTCTGGACGCTGCTGACCAGGAGCTTGTGAGGGAGTAAGCATAGGACCCCAGATTCCTGACAGCAGGGCCCATTTGCATTGTTTGTTTGTTTTTTAATTTCAGCTGTCTCCAACCATGAGGTGTCTTGCTCCTTCACCCCCTCCCACAGTGCTAGATGCAGTGACCTGCTGGGGTGCATGGAGCCTCCCCTGGCCCAGACTGTGGGAGTGTAACTAGTCTTTCGGAGCCCCCAACATACCCTACTTTCTTGAGCCTTTTAGCCAGAGGGCATAAGGATCAAAAGCACAGGTTCAGATTCTTCCCTGAAAATGACTTCATTGTTTGCTTCTGTGAGGCTTCTCAGAAGCTTTATTTTTTTATTTTTCATTAAAAACCCCCGTCCTTCTTCCGTGGGAAGGAGGTGGGGATGGGGAGAAGGGGCACTCACTGTGCTGGCTGTTTGTGGTGGGGCGGGGGACCCAGATGAAGGACCTGGGCTTCACAGGGAACCAGCGCTCTTGTTCAGAAGCCATCTTTTACTAGGGCAGCTTCTCAATTGCCCATACTTTAATTTAGGGTCAAAGTCTTACTTCACTGCCTTCATAGGAATTCCCTGGATTGGAAGAGTTCTTAATAGACGTATTTTTACTTCGAGTGTTTTACTTAATTCTCATGAGCACCCCTGACATAGGCATTGCAGTTGTATTTTATAAATAGAGAAAGATGGGGGACTCTTTTGAACACAATAGGAAAATGATCAAAGAATTTAAATGGGCTTCACTGAGGTCTGTCAGGAGAGCACATTCTCCGTGGAAATTCAGCATTGTTTGTCTAGCTGTGATTGAAATGCTCATATTCACGTATGTGGAATTATCGCTCTGCAGTTGAAGTGCTCCAGGGTCCAGGTCGCTGGACCCTGTGTGTGTCCGCTGCCGTCAGGGAGAAAGGCCTCTACGTTCAGAAGAAATGTGCCTTAAAGAAAAAAAATAATCGCAGGTCTGGAAAATGAGTTGTCAGAGTAAAAATACATTTCAATCTGTTTGTTTTACTAATTTTAACAGTTATTTGCTCTCTCTCTCTCTTTTTTTTTTTTTTTTTTTTGCTGGAAGCAGCATTCCCATCCAGCTGCTTGGCTGCTGCATTTGAATTTTTATCATTTGTGTGAGTCGCTGACTATTTGGGCACAAAATGGGAGTCCTGTGGCTAAGAGGGGATGTTTATCTGATAGGGTCAGATCTAATCTCACACTTAGAAACTTCAGGTGAAAATAAAACGAGTTGTTTTTTTGTTTTTTTGTTTTTTTGTTTTTTTTTAAGGCTGCAGTTGTGTAAAGCTGTGCTAACAAATCACTTTCTCCATATACAGAATTTAGAATAATAGCATCTTATATTTGGGTAGTATTAGGCTGCTTTTTGCTCTTTGTCATCTTATTTCCTCATTCATAAAAACCTCTACGTTAGGTAGAGGAGGATATTAGCATTGGTATCTGACAGATGAGGAAATTGATCCTCAGAGGTGGCCAGGGGTGTGTCCCAGGTCCTGCAGCCCATGGGGCAGGGCTGGAGATGATGATCATTCGTCTGAGATCCTCCCACCAGGCTGCCTCTCTCAATGTGAGTTTATAGCAGGAGTTTTCTAATGAAAACCCAGTGGAAAAGTATGGAGTTTTTAGTCCTGTTTTGGTTCTTTTAAAAATAAATTATTATAAAGACAACTTTTCTCATCTGTCAATGTAATGATCTTGTACCGTGGGGATTCAGAATATTCAAAATGTATGTGGGGGAAATGGTAAAAGTTAATCATTTTCACAGTACCTGTCTGTGGTGAGGTTTAATTATCACTTGACATATTTCACGGTTTAAAATGATGACAGTTTAAAATAGAGCCAGAGAAAGCCAGAAAATACAGTCATTACCTTGTGTCGGGTACTGTATTGGAGTAACCCCCAAATGCAGATGTTCCCCAGACAGACAGTTCTGCAGCATTTTCTGTTAGCTATAGATGTCCCAGGAATTCAAATCCAAACTAAGAACTGCATCCTGACCCTGCCGTCATCACTTAGACGGAGCTCTGGTGAAAGGCAGCAGCATGGGTTGATTCTGGCGCCTGTTTTAGATGCTAACCTACTCGACGCCCTCCCACATCCAGATCTCTCATGGCCTTCTGCAGCACTGCTGATGAACAAGATATTCATTGTGAAGTGGGCTCTAAATGAATGAATGAATGAAAGCTATTGAAACCACAAGGAGCATGTGTCTCTCAGGGATTTACATGCCTTCCCAAGATGGAGAAGGCTGAGAAGCAGCTTCTGGTTGTGGTTGTGATTGTGCTAGTGGTTTAACAAGCTCAGTGCTGTCTGTTTGTTTAGGAAATAATTAAATAATTGTCTCTTTCCTGTGAAATTCTGGAAGAGGAGCTGTCCAAGAGCAGACCCGTCTGTCCAAATTTCAAAAACCAGTTTGGAGAGGCCCCGGGAGAGGGAGCAGATGAAGCCATCTCAGAAATGCAAATGCTGTTTGACGTCTATTAGCTCAATGCTTATCCATAGCTGACAGGCAGATCCATTAGGATGCCAGTGTCATGGATCAGAGACAGTCAGAATACGATGAGAGCCACGCTGCCACTGGCTGAGCCCCAGTGACATGATCTGAGAGCCCTCTGGATGTGCCTGGCACTCTGGCCTGGGCACCACTTCACCCCTGAATCTCATTCTCTGGTTTCCAGGTCCAGGCCTCCAGCCAGCCTTCATGGCTGCAGCCCTGCCACCAAGCAACCTGCCTGAATACTGTGCCTGGTGGAGGTCATGCCCTTCTTGAGATGTCTGGCTTGCTTCTTGGTGTGGCCATTCATGGAATCATCCTTGTGCTCTAACTGCAGATCTGGAAGGTCCCTGCAGGATTGCTCATTTTCACAGGTGGAGGCACAGGCTTGAACAAGTGGAGTGAGTGGTCTGAAGCACTGTAGCTAGTGGGTGGCAGAGGTGAGACAGGAGGACTGAGCCAGGGTCCATAAACGTCTAAGCTCTGCATGGTTGGATTTCTGCAGTACCTTCCTTTTCATCCTATTCCTGGGGCCATGTTTTCCCTTCTCTGGAGGGAGGCACAGTGAGTAGCATGCCTAGATGCTCAGCCATCATTTCCTAGTTACGTATACTTTTTTCTTAAGATTTTATTTATTTATTCATGAGACACACAGAGAGGCAGAGACACAGGCAGAGGGAGAAGCAGGCTCCATGCAGGGAGCCTGATGCAGGACTCAATCCCAGGACCCTGGGATCACACCTTGAGCTGAAGGCAGACGCTCAACCTCTGAGCCGCCCAGGCATCCCCTACCTGTGGATCTTCTGGCTGAATTTTCTAGTTAATTTTTTTTTTTTTACCTTGACATTTGTTTAAAATACTTCTCCATATATTGTTTTCTTGTTGAAGGGAAGGGACCAAGCGGGAGGGGGCACATGGTGACAAATGCCGTCATGAAAGCCACACCATCAGCTTTGCTGAGTTGACTTGTTCCAACCCTCTCCATTGTCCAGTGTGACCAGGTAGTATGATCTGTTTTACAGAGGAAGAAGCATGTGCTTTTGAAGGATCATCGATCTGGCTGGTTGGGTGCTTCAGCTAGTGGGCAGTCCTTATAGTGGCCCTTACTGTAATGAAATATTCAGTGTCTTCTGTATGTCACTGGTGTGGCCTCCTTAGGCACATCCCTCCCCCAAACCCATCCTCAGGACTCTCAGCTCTAAGGCAGAGCTCTGAGGTCTTTTCTAAATGGTCTGCTCTTAAAAGTTTGGGAAGAGCAGGTGTCCCTGTGGCCCATTTGTGATGGGAATGGGAGCAGTGGGAAGGATTGATGGAGAGGGTAAGTCAGAGGCCAGATACTGGGAAGCTATGGGTACTCCTTGGAACAGAGGTTACAGTGCTGGTTCCAACTCTTGATCAGACTGTGAGCTACAGGCACTGTGAGGCTCTCCCTGTCCCACACTCCCATGGAATTCAGAGGGGGGGCCATTTGGTGAGCTAGGAGACACAATGGCAAAGACCACATGGCCACTGTGGTTGGTGTCCAGAGAATGGCCAGAGCAGGCGACTCTGCCCATAGGCTGCCTCACCCTGTACCCTGTGTATGCTGGTGGCTCTGGGGCTCCACTCCCATGTTCAAGGGGCTGGGGAGCACTTTTGTCCACACCTGCCTCTTCCACACCCACCTACTGTTTTATGCCTAAACCCACTGTTACTGATTCAAACTACTATTCCTCATGAGCCCCCTCAGAGTCATTTTGGATCCCAAACAAGCCACAGAGCTTCCACCAAGCCACTTCATACCCTACCTGGGGAACTCAGAGCCTGTCTGTCTCTTTGTAGGGCTTCTCCTAAGACCCCTGTGCCCAGTGTCTGTTCTGTATTTCTATTGTTTGACAAGTCTCAAGCTGGTGGTCCAGGGGCCAGATTCAGTTCATGGTCCTGTTTTGTTTCACTTACATAATGTTGACATTCATAGGGTTTTTTTTTTTTTTAATTTTTCCATTTTAAGTTGAATAATTTGCCAACATTTAAAATCAAGGACCTGGTACATACAGATCTAAATAGAGGGATTTAGTGAAAGTGAAATGCTTCATTCACTCTGGGCCTACATGACTTCATGGCAACAATGGGCTGGAGTGATTAGCTATGTCCTTAGAGAGTGCACGTGTTCTCCTATTTGCCATAGTCCACACTATTCCCTAGTGCCTCCTTGATGCTGAGGCTGTCAGATGCCGTTTTGAAAAATAAATAGGAAAAAGGTGAAATACCAGAAGAACCTTACACATTAAATTACCTAGTGGCCTTTGTAGGTGTTTGAGTTTTCAGCCTGTTTTATGCTCAGATTTATTATTAATCACAGCACCGTAGAGTCAGATGTCGGCAGGTGGGCAGGGGGTCAAAGACAGAGAGGGATTTAGTGTAAAAGCTGAAGTAATCCTTCATAGTCAGCCCTCCTTGAGAACTCTGGTGTGTAGACAAAGGCCAATGGTTTAGGCAGTTAAGTGTTCCATTAAAATATCTGCTTTTCTGATATTTATGCTTTGATCTGCACACATTCACTTTAGGCTACAAGTTTGCAAGTGAGTTTCCAGCTTCGTAATTAATATTTGTGCCTCTTTATGTAAGTTATATCTTTAAAATGGATCAGTTGCTTTAAGTATCTAAAAGACATTCCACATATATTATAAAGTAATTACTTTCCAAAGATATTTCCCACTGATATTTGTTACATCTAAATATACATTTACAGTACTCACTAGACCAGAATAGTTCTGATTTATATATTTTGGTCCACTGAGCTAAAAAAAAATTTTTTTTTAAAGTATCTTTTTAATCAGTGTATTTATTCCAAGGATTTTCTTAGCCCCTCCAGAATCAGCCATAGTATTAGGAAACTAATAAACATGGTGTGTTTTCTGAGCTGGTTTAGAATTTAATGAGAAATGACATCTCAGCCTAACCGTGGAACATGGCTAACTTTTAATCTAGGCTCCAAAGTGTCCTAGAACCTGCAGGAGCATATTAACTCTCTCTGTGTCATGTTCTTAATATGCAAAATTCAGATGATAAACAGTTACTACCCTTGTGTAGGGAGAATTAATGCTTGCTGAATAGCAAGTATTATTTTAATAAAATAGTCTTAATTGTTTGCTTTGTACTTTTTCTGCTTTATTATTTTTATTATTTCTCTTGCCTCCGTAATTGGTAGTTATTGGGTTCTCGTTATTTCTTTATTAGTCATTTTATAAAAACTATCTTGTGATTTAGCATCCCTCCCACACGTGCTTTCACCCACATGTCATCAGCAGAGGCGGAGAGGTGGCAAACATAGCTCGCCTCTCGTGGAGTGGATGCTACAAGCAGCTCCTTGTGGCTTGCCCCTTGTGTTCAGGAGCAGTAATGCCCAGTTTGTTGGGTGCTGTGCCATGAGAGGCCGTCTGATACCCAGACACCCAGAAGACTTAGTAGAAAAACATCATTAGTATAACAGTGAGATGGCAGGACCAATAGGGTCTGCGTGGGGATAGTGAGCTCCCTCCTTGTGGGAGATGAGACGTACCCCGCCAGTGAGGGTCAGGCATCGTAAGCATGCACTGACCACAGAACATGGGGAACTGTAGAAAAGAACAAGAAAATCATCACTGTGTCATGCAAAGAAACCCACAGTCCATTCAACTCCTAAGTTGACTGTTCTATAACGTTTCCAGCCGCCATTACCTAGGGACTTTATCCTTCTTGCCTTCCTCTAGAATCTCACACCACCTATTCTTGTGTTCTCTAAAATCTCTGTGGTTTTGCAAATTGAGATATCCAGACCTTGTGAGTATGATCTAACTTAACCAGTTGTGTTAGTCTGGGCACATTCCTGAAGTTCTGTGCCTTGGTTTTGTTACCTACAATATGGTAGTAATAATGCCATCCAATATGGCAGTTACATAGATTAAATACAAAAAAAAAAAAATTGGCATAGCACTGGCCAACCTTCCAAGCAGAGCCAGTGTTAGCCATTAATGTTAGCTATGATTCAGCCCTGTTGGGGCTGGAGTTGGCTGCAGTTGTGTGTTCTCAGTGGGTCTGTAGTATGGAGAAGTAGGAGATGTTCAGTGAATGCTTGCTGAAATGAATTGGGTTAGAAAGCCTTGGATTTAGTGAACCAAGGTTTTTTTTTTTTTCATCAAAACTACATAATTAGATGTACCTACTACTTCAGGAAGAGTTGACAATAATGTGAAAACTTGAGAACAATTTGTATGGGTTTTTGGCTGTGTGAGAGACTGGTTACCTTCGCTGACTCTCTCACTTAAAACAATTTAGAATGATGGACAAAACATTGAAATAATCTTTGATTGACCTCAGTGAGAAGGCAGGAAAGTAAAGCTTTCCTAAGAGTCTGAAAACTCAGTGAAAGCTCCAAATCAGGACTCTAAAGCCGCCTTTTGCTTTTGAACATACTTGCCCAAGGTGACTTGGACCTTGGCTTTTGATTCTTAGGACCTCAAGAGATATGGGGAATAGAAACCAACCCTAGGACATGTCATTTTGTTAGGAAAGCCCCTCCACTTACACTGAGATCCCGAAACCACTTTTCTAGTGTAAGGGTGGAGTTAGAAATAAATGTGCCCTGTCTTCCCTCAGGGAGGAGTGAAGAAAATTGCCTCCCTGAACCTTGGTGCTGGGTAGAGGGTCAGAATATTTCCTTTGAGAACTAGAATCATGATTTGGGTTTTTAGCTGAATTCATAAGCAAGCTGGTCTGAGAAAACCTCAAACCAAGAATTCAAGTTCATTTTTTTAAAAGATTTTATTATTTTATTTTTTACTTTTTTAGATTTATTTATTTATTTATTCGTGAGAGACAGAGAGAGAGGCAGAGACACAGGCAGAGGGAGAAGCAGGCTCCATGCAGGGAGTCTGACATGGGCCTCGATCCCTGGTCTCCAGGATCAGGCCCTGGTCTGAAAGCGGCACTAAACCGCTGAGCCTCCCGGGCTGCTCTAAAAGATTTTATTGTTGTGTGACTCAATCCCGGGACCCTAAGATTATGACCTGAGCCAAAGTCAGACACTTAACTGACTGAGCCACCCAGGTGCCCCAAGAATTCAGTGTAAAGTGGTCCTGGTTGGTAGCATACTTTCAGACACATAGTAAAGCCAATACAGATCTCATCCAGAAGAATCTATCTTCAACATAGGTCTTAAATAATTTTGACCAGTTTGTATTCCACAGAACATGAGTTCACACTCAAAAATAAAAAAACACATTATAAAATTAAAAAGACACCAAAGTGAAAACCAGTAGGAGTAGAACTTCAGATATTGGTCTTAATAGATGGAAAATAAACAAAACAAAAAACAAAGTATATTGGGAGCTGAAAGGGTATAAAAAAGGGAGCTGAAAATATGAACAAAAGAGTAAGACTCTAACAAATGACCTCGATGATTTGGACAATAGCTAAGCATAATTTCCTAGAAATGAAAATTGTAATCAGAATTGTCAGAATCACTGGATGGATTTAAGAGCAAATGAGATGTCACTGAAAAGACCCAGAAGGAATGGAAACAGAAGTCGGGATGCACACAGCATTGGGGGAGCACCCATGTACCTCGAGTGCATAAAGGAAGTTTAAGAAGACGTGCTAAGACTACTGCCCTCCATGCAGTTACATAACAAGCTTTATAAAGGGGGCCAGAAATATTCTCATATCTTTGAAGATTAACTACTTGTCTAAATAATACATGAGTAGAAGAGAAAAAAATGGGGGAATCTAACTGAACAATAACAAACAGTCCATATTGCAATTTGTGGGAGGCAGCTAGAGTGGAAATTAGAGGGAAATCCATCATCTTAAGTATTTCCATTAAAATGGAAGAAAGGGCCCACAGTTAATGAATTAAACATACAACTCACAAAGGTAGGTAAAGAATAGTGGAGTAAAACCAAAACAAAGCAGAAGAAAGTAAATAATAACAGCATTAAAAAGAAATGGGTGATATTGAAACAAGCAGCACAGCAGAAAGGATGAACGATGCTCATTCTTGGAAAGGACTAATAAAACTGACAAAACTCTGTAAGAGAATAAAGCTGGAGGGAGGGTAGCTGGGAGACAGAGAGAATAAATGCATAATATGAGAAATAAAAAGATGTAATCACTGGAGCTGCAGACATTAAAACAAAACCAGAATCTCTTTTACCAATAAATTTGGAATCTCTAACGGTCCAATTCCGCGCCCCTCCCCCCAAAAAAGGTAAAATACAACTTGCCAGAACTTAAGTAGAAATTAAAAACCCAATTAGCCTTATAATCATTAAAGAAATAGAATGAAATATTTATTTATTTATTTGTTTGTTTATTTTTAAATATTTTATTTATTATTTGACAGAGAAGGAGAAAGAGCACAAGCAGAGGGAGTGGCAGGCAGAGGGAGAGGGAGAAGCAGGCTCCCCTTGAGCAAGGGATCCTGACTCGGAACTTGATCCCAGGACCCTGAGATTATGACCTGAGCCGAAGGCAGATGCTTAACCGAATGAGCCATCCACTGCCCCAGGATCATATTTTTAACTAGAAATATTCCCACAATGATGATACCAGATCCAGATATCCATAGGATATTACCTAACATTCAAGTAGTAACTATTCCAGGATGTAGAGAAGGTATATATATGTCTGAGGCTACAGTACACTTGACACCCAAATTTTGCCGTGGAAGGAATGAAAGAAAGATAGATGTTAAAAATAGTTGTGCAAGTCCTAAGGAAAGAACTAGCAAACTGAATTTAGTTGTGTATTAATTAAAAGAGAATGAACAACAGTAATTTGGGCTTATCCCAAAATTAGAAGTTTGATTGCCACCAGAAATGACTTGATGTCTTTCACGACAGCAATGATTTTAAGTAGAAAAGTCATAGGATCATATCGCTAGATGTAGGGAAAGCATTTAAAAAATCTAATACTCATCATTTCAGAAAATTTTGAGAAAAGGAGGACTAGCATAGAGGGAAACTATTGAACTGAATAAAGCATAATTAAAAAAAACACAATTGCAGACTCATGAGTCTAATATTGAATATAATGATAACTCCCTTAGGAAAGGGGGTCACAAATATGGAACAAAGAAGATCTGGGATGTACCATTTGTTGTTGGACTGGAGTTGGAAGCATTAGTAACCAACTCAAAGTGTGCATATAACATTCCCTAGCGTTGTCAGCTGAGATGGGCCAGATGTATGACTCTCCAACAGCAGTGAAAACTTTTAGCACCTAGATTCTCCACTAAAAGGAACCAAGACTTCTTGGTGAAATGGCTAATTCCATTGCTGGAGCCAAAAGAGTACACAGTAAATCTGGAATATTATTTTGTTCCAGAAAGTGAGGCAGTGCTCAGACAATCATGGTGACTTGTCAAAAGGATGTTGGAGCCAGCTTGAAAGGGCTCCAAGGGGCCACATCCAGACATTTTGAGTTTAGAAAAGGAAATAAAGAAGATAATAATGGATTTATGGCAGATTGTGTTTTCCAAAGACAGCCACAGGGGTACTGACCATTGTACATATTCTTACAATGTGCCTTGGTTACTCTTGTTGAGAAGTATAGTTGACGTTACCTCTCCCTGAAGCTGGGCAGGCTGATGGGTCTGCAAGTGATGGCATGTGACTTCCGATGCCAAGATCATAAATACAACGTAGCTTCTACCTTGCTGGGTGGAGCACTCATGCTGGAGCCCTGAGCTACCACACAAACTGTCTAACTGTTCTGAGGTCACTGTACCATGAGGAAGCCCAAATTAGCTGATGTGGAGGGACCCTGTGAACACACAATGATGCCGCACACACCCCAACCTGCCTCAGTTCCCCACTGTTGCAGCTTCAGCCACCATCTGATTATAGCTACCTTAGAGCTACTGGATTAAAACCACCTAGCTGCTCCCTTCCCAAATTTCTGACCTACAGACATACTGAGCAGTAACCAAATGCTTGCTGTTCTAAGTCACTACATTTTGTTGTGATTTGTTGCATAGCAATAGATAATCACAGTAATAGACTTTGGGACCTGGACATGCACTGGCACCATGACTACAAATCAAAGCCTGTAACATCGGTTTGGGGAGGTGGGAGGGAACAGAAAGGTTGAGCAGCACAAGAGATTGCTCGTGAAGCTTAAAGGGTCTCTGTGAGTGTTAGGAGAAACCTCAGGAACCTTGGGGAAGCTCCTAGTGAGAGCTTGAAGACAGGGAAGGAAAACAGTACTAAGAGTGAGGTGAAAGAGGACCCTTGATTGGGTGTAGTGTAGAGTTTGGTAATGTTGTGACCTGTCACACTAAAATAATGGGAAATAAGCCAAATGAACTCAGTGATCCAACTCCACAGACCGTCAGACAGAATATTGAAAGGACCCCCTGGCTGCTGCTTGCCTGTGATGCAACATGAGAAGAGAGAGACAGCAACAGAGCAAGCTGTTAAATATAAAGGAGCCGGGACTCACTGCCTTTGAAAATAAAACTGTTACTCATTGGTAACCTCTCAAAATGGCAAAAACTGGTCACATTAAGAAAAGATTTCAGGGCAAAGATCAAATCCATGGAGGCGCCTGTAGGATTCTTTTTTAAAACTTGAGAAAAATTGAAAGTATCATAGACCTTCCCTACCAGGAGGGAAAAAAAAAGTCTTCTAAAGATCTTAGATGTGTGCCTTTCTGTTGAGCAATACGGCTTATAGTATCTTAAGAGGATTGCTCATAACAGCCTCTCAGGGGGCCCGAGACCAGCAGAGTTTATCTTGAAGAAGATTGTGGGTTTGGCTTTTGTCTGAAAGTGTATGTATTACTCAGGCTTCTCTGCATAAGCAGAGCCAACAGAGTAGGTTTATATTGAAGGAGATCTATTTTAAAGAATTGAATCATGTGATTAGGGAGTCTGGTAAGTCCAAAATTTGAGTAGGTAGGCAGGCTGACTAGCTGGAGACACAGGAAGGAATTAAAGTTTGGGTTTGCTCACAGAATTTGTTCTTGCTCAGGGGAGATCAGTTTTTGTTTTAGTCTGACCTTCAACTGATTGGACAAGGCCCACCCACATTTATAAGAGAATCTGCTTTTCTCAAAGTCCACCAATTTATATGTTAATATCATCCAAAATAAACCTTGACAGAAGCATCTAGAAGAATATGTGACCAAATACCTGGTCACTGTAGCCCAACCAGGTTGATACACATGAAATTAACCATCATATTGTATGTTATACATGGGTACATTAAAAAACCACAAGTGTTCTTGTTTGTTGTTTTTTTTTTAAAGAATTATGCAAGTTTGGAATAAAAGGGACAGAGACCATATAAAATGAAGAGGCCTCTGGATGCCCTAACTTCCATGTGTAGGAAGCAGACTGAGACAGCTTTTAACTACAAACAAAGACTACTTTTTATGGTAAAGAAGGATGGTTCAGAGGGTTAGTGCCAAGAGCCATGGAGAATTATTTCTGTAAAGTAGACCTAAGTCCTAATCAGGGAACTGGGTACAAGTTTCTGTTGGATTCCATAGCTGCTGTGGTTCAGTAATTGAAACGTGCCTCACATTTTCTACCTTTTTAAAATGGAAATATCTGTATGTTATCCTATGCCTGTCTCACGATTATAAATTGGTATATGGGGGGAGTGCAGTATGTGTTTCCTTAGTGTACACATCTTCAGATTAAGAGGAACAGCACGTGGACTCAAGGAACTGGACCCAAGGAGCCTGATCTAAGGATCCTTATCTGAACCTAATGCAGATCTCAAGATCCTGGGGTTTGTGCTGGTGCGCTGACAGATTAGGGGATATTAGGAAGAGGATTGTGTATGTACTTACAGAAGGGATGTGCATTCTTCTGGTCAGAGAGTGGAGTGTAGCCGATTATATTTTCCAAAGATGACTGTGACATTATATGTCACTACATATCTTATGATGGCCCCTTGACCTTCCTTTCATTGAGAGATGGGATCTATGTCTTCACCTTGAATCTAGGCAGCTTTGTGACCATAACAGATTGATGGTACACAGCCTCTAAAGGTTTTGTCATGAGAAGTGACAAATCTTCTACCTTGCTGGCTGTATTGCTCACACTGAAACCTTGAAGTGCTGTGTAAACATTCTGACTGCCCCGAAGTCACCATCCTGTGAGGGAACCCAAAAGAGCCAAAGTGGGAAGACCACGTGAAGAGTCTCTGAGACTGCATGAACAGCCAGAGAGGCTCAGCAAGCCCTTAGCTGGCTGGCTCCCACTCCTACAAGTCCCTCTTGTCGTCTGACTGCAACCACATAAGGGTCCTTGAGCCGTAGTCAATCCTTCCAGGTTCTTAGCCCACAGAAACTGTGAGAGATAACAAAATATGTGTTGTTGCCTCAAGCCACTAGATTTTTGAATGATTGGTTGAGCAGCAAAAGATAATTGGAACGGGATTAGAACATACTGAATGAAATAGGGATCTGAGAGTCCAATCTTATATAAATGAGTGAATGAAAAAAAATGGGGATAAAGGAAAGCTCTTCGCTATGGTTCAACACCAGATAAGAAATAGAGAACAAATAATGATATTAAAATAGTCATCAGTGGATACTGACAACTAGTAGTCAAGATTTGGTGAGTAACAAAATATTAACATATTTTGAAGATACTTCTTCAGCAATGAGTTTTTAACTACAAAGGGAAATTACTGACTTTACTTTGGAGACCCTCTCTCGGTACCCCCTTAACCAAAAGATTAAAGTTATTCACCAATACTGGGACAAGCCAACATCATGTGCCTCTTGATAGGACATATTGAGAGGGACAAAATGTCAACTCTGTGGTATCCTTGTGAAAAATTTATAACTTGAATCTTATCATGAGGAAACATCAGTCAAATATTCTACAAAATAACTTGGTTGTACTCTTCAAAAATAGAAAGATCAAGAAGCAGAAAGGCTGAAGAACTGTTTCAGATAAAAGGAAACTAAAGAAACAACAACTAGATGCCATCTGTGATCCTAGGTTGGATCTTGTACTAGGAAAGAAAAATAGCTATAAAGAACACTATTGGGACAATTGACAAGGTTTGAGTATGGACTGTGGAATAAATAATAGTATTGTAGCAATGTTGACTTTTACAGGTGTGCTATAGAAGGATATTTTGATTTTAGGAAATAGATGCTTTAGTATTAAAGGCATGTAGTGCTTTTCATTTGCTCTAAATAGTTCCCCAAGAAGCATATGTATGTATTGAAAGCATTCCCTTTGAGATGATGAGTAAGATAAGGGTACCTGCCATGTTTCTTCTATTGAACATTGCACTGGAGGTCCTAGCAAGTGCAGTAAGGTTAAAAAAAAAAAAGTATAAGAATTGGAAAGGAAGAAACAAAACTCTGGTTATTTACAAATGATATGGTTTTATAGAGAAGCCAAAAGACTTTGTGAATAAATTATTGGGTTTAGCTAATGCATTTTAATTAGGTGATTAAACACAAAATTAACATGCAAAATCCAATTGGATTTGTACATAATAGCAACAAAGAGAAATTGTAAATTTAAAGATACCAAAATCACTGGAATCAAAAATAGAAAGTTTCTAAGAATCAACATAATTAAAATATGTAAGACTTTCATAGGAAAAGGTTATGACAATTTATTAAGGGCCTAAATTGACAGATAAGAAAGCTCAGTATTACAAAGAAGTTTATTCTCCCCCCAAATGAGTTGTATTAACTCTCTATCAGGTAAATGTGTATATGTGTGTGGAATTTAACAAACTACTTCTTAAATGTACATAGAAAACAAAGGACCAGGAAGAATGATGGTCATCTTGGAGAAAAATAGAGGTTCTAATACCCTGCTGGTGAGAATACAGGTGTTAGGACTCTTTTGAAAAGCAGTTTCATCTTACTCAGTATAGCTGATAGTGCTCATACCCCTGGAGCCAGATGTTTTACTCCCAGGTAAATACTTTTAGAGAGTTTCTTGCACCTTTGTGCTGGGAGATGTGAACAAGAACAAGAAATAAAGCTTCATAGAAGCTTTATTTGTAATACTTTAAAACTATAAAGGTCTAGCAACAGAAGAATTTGTAAGTATAATTGCATTTATAAGTAAATTTGTAAGTAATTGCTGAGTAGGGGGCCTGATACAGGGCTCTATTCCAGGACCCTGGAATCATGACCTGAGCCGAAGGCAGATGCTTAACTCACTGAGCCACCCAGAAGCCCCCACAATATGCTCTTAAGGATGAAAATAACAAGTCATAATAAGGATATGTGCTGTTGGATTATAATTTGAAAAAAAAAATAAGTGAGATAAATGTAGGAGTATATAGAACAAAAAAACCCCAAGAGGTTTATTTCTGAATAGTCAACTTGGTTAATTTTTCTTTATGACTAGTTGTATTTCCTAATATCTTTCCAGGACAAAGATAGACTCCATGTGTCAGGGGGTAAAGTCACCTTCCACCCAGAGACTGGTGAGGGAAAACATACCAAGCCATGTGCTTAGGTCATTCATTCATTCACTTTCTCCTTCATCATTCAGTGTATATTTAGCCTGCCTCTATCATATGTGTGAAGCCCTCTGTGTGGTCATGGGAAAGAAAGATGAGCAAGGCACATCCCTGCCTCGGAGGAGTACAGTCTATGTGTAAATAACAATGTAGGTCAGATGAACTATTACAACGCTTATTAATACAAGAGTATTCACTCCCTCTTCATTCATTCAACCAAAGAAAGTCCTGTAATTTCTGACCTAATTTCTCCCCTCTTTGCTCTCCTTCCTTGGTCATGAAGGGTTGGGTTGTTCCGCGTATCTGAGGGTTGAAGAGGAGGTGGCCTTCAAGGGCAGCCAGGGCAGCTGGCAGTGAAGAGGTTAAGACTATGGTGGGGAGGGATCCCTGGGTGGCGCAGCGGTTTGGCGCCTGCCTTTGGCCCAGGGCGCGATCCTGGAGACCCGGGATCGAATCCCACGTCGGGCTCCCGGTGCATGGAGCCTGCTTCTCCCTCTGCCTGTGTCTCTGCCTCTCTCTCTCTCTCTGTCTCTCTCTCTCTCTCTGTGACTATCATAAATAAATAAAAATTTAAAAAAAAAAGACTATGGTGGGGAGAGATGCCTGGGACAGCTGCAGGTGAGAGGGGCAGGAGGCGGGAGCGCAAATGTTACCATAAATTACGAATTTGTGTCTCAGTAACTGTTTTAGAAAAAAGAAAGTAAAGAAATTGTGTTATTTGTTAAAATTATTTTTAACCTTGGGGCTGTGTTCCTTCGACCGCATTATTCTTCCAAGACTGGACCTTATGCGTCTGGGTGTAATGGTTCCCCGAGAATAGTAGGAATACGCGGAAGGTGGGAGTTGTGCAGAACTCCATCACTAGGAGTGAAAGCCGTGCGCCAGGGAGAGCAAGGCATCAGCATATAAGGAACTCATCACTGCAGTTAAGTGTGTTAGGCAAGATCAACAATAAATTTTCCTTGCAACTTATCCTGGTCCTGCCTGCCTGCCTGCACTTGCGTCAAGACTAAATTTCAGGAGATGGAGTGGGCCTTGGCTGAAGGATGTGGCAGGCGGCTTACTGACTGACCTTTGCTCAGGTGATAGAAAAATAATTTGCATCCGGGAGTTCAGGATGATAAGTTAATTTTAATGTATAGATTCCCTTTCATAGGAGGTTTTAATTTTTTTTGTTTGGGGTTTTTAAAAAACAGCCAGTTTATCTTGCAAGGTGACTTGCTCTGGCCTGTGGCTTCATTGAAGAGACATGGGTGACGGTCCGCAGCTCGGTCAGCGAAGCCGGGGTGGGGGAGGCTGATGGGGCCAATGAGAGACTCCTGAGGGCTGACTATGCCAGCTCCTCTTCCTCCCTGAGGACTCCAGGCAGTCTGCTCTGGGGGGTGCACTCAGGGAGACGCTGATGTGGGTGACGGTGATGATGCAGGGCAGTGGCTCCTCAGCAGATTCTGCAGGATGTCTGTCCCACCCAGAGCAGAGTGGAGGTACTTGTGTTTGTGTTCACCTCCTCTTGGTCCTCTAACACATTGCCACTGACTGGGTGGCTTAGAACAATAGACTTTTCTTGGTTCAGCTCCGTGAGTCAGAAGTGCAAAATCATTTTTGTTGGGCTAAAGTGCGAGTGTTGAGCCCCGTCGTGACCATGTTGTTCTTGGTGGCTTCAATTCCATGATGAAGCCTTCTGAGCTCTCTTGTTTCCTGCACTAACTCCTTAGTCTGTCACAGGTGCCTGCTGAACAGCAAGTCCTTGGGACCATGGCCTGGAAGGTTGACAACAGAGATGGGGTCTATGGAGTTTGTCCCTGGTAGGGGTAGGGGCAGGGGCTGACTGCTCCAGTGTGTTTCGGCCTCTAACGGCTGGTTTTCTCCAGGAGCTCCAGGGCCTTCGACCAAAGGGCAGAATCAGGCTTGGTGCTGTGGGAGGCTGGCCGGCCAGCCCACCTGTGCGCAGCCTCTCTGGGCCACGATATCTGCCACTGCGGTGTTGTCAATGATGGCCCTGGACTGGGTCATCAGAGCAAGACCGCTCTTGCTTGCCATGCAGGGTGTAGTTTTGCCCTCTTGTGCTGAGAGATTCAGAAGTACAAATGGGGAAGATAAGGCTGAGGCCAGGAGCCCTGCTTCTGAAGCCCAGAGTCCTGTTCATGAGTGGCTCATGAGGTGGGGGTGGGGGGTCTCATTTTCTTTCTAGTAAGGTCTTCCTTGGGAGCTCTTTATTAACCAGAACATTGGGTTAACTAGAACACCTACCTCCTTGGCCATGTTCTAATGAAGGCTTGTGTGTGACTGCACATCCAAAAAAGGAGGCTGTTTCTCCTTAAGATCAGACCTGGAGATTATATTGCATATGATTCTCTCACTATGAAATTATAAAACACAAAGAAAGCATGGGGGTGATAATGTGTGGCGTGGTTTGTAGTGATTGCAGATTCCCGGAAGTTACAATGGTTGGTCTATGTGGCCTCAAACAAGTGAAAGACAGGGCTTCCTTCTAGAAGCTGAAGGGGACAATCTGTTTCATTGCATTTTCTCACTTTCTGAGGCTAACAGCCTCCTGACTCTGACCCTCTTGCCTTCTCCTCACCAGGATCCTGGTGATTACATTGGCCCCACCTGGATAATTGTTCCCAAGACCCTTCACTTGATCACATCTCTGAAGTCCCTTTTACTATAAGAGGGAACATGTACATAGGTCCTAAGAATTAGGAGTGGACATCTTTGGGAGCAGTATTCTATCTACCAAAGAGCCACTCCCTGTTGAGCTCTTTGCTCTGGTGTGTCCTTGGTTTTTCTTCCTGTGAGGAAAGGATGCACGTTCTTGAAGTGTTCTCTATAGGAGTGATGGCTGCCAGGAAGGAGCTCTCTGGAATGCTTTTTAATATCATTCGTTTGCAAATATGACTGTGACCAAGGAGTGTGAGGATTGCCATTCTGATCACTAACCTGTGGTTTTATAAACTAAAATTTGACTAGCAATTTGAAAAGGATCATCTTTCCCTTTCTATTTTCTCATTTCACACTGATTTGTTTCAGGTCATAGCTCAAAATCACAGCAAATACAGTAGTCCCTCCCCTTATCCACGGGGGTATGTTCCAAGACCCCCAGGAGGTACCTGAAACCGCAGACATCCCGAATCCCTGTGTATACTGTGTTTTTTCCTACACATATATATACCTGTGATAAAGCTTAACGTATAAATTAGGCACAGTAAGAGACCAACATAATCACCAATAGTAAAATAGAACAATTGTTAACAATAGACGATAATCAGGGTCGTGTGGATGTGGTTTCTCCCCCTCAAAATATCTTATTGTGCCACACTTGCCCTTCTTGTGATGATGTGAGATGATACTATGCCTACGTGATGAGACGGAGTGAGGGGACTGATGCAGGCACATGATAGAGCATCCAGCCACTACTGACCTTCTGATCACAAGTCCTGAGGAGGATCATCTGCTTCCAGACGCAGTTGACCGGGAACTAAAACCAAGGATATATCAGAAAGGGAGACAGAACATAAAGACTCCTAACTCTGGGAAACGAACTAGGGGTGGTGGAAGGGGAGGAGGGCGGGGGGTGGGGGTGAATGGGTGACGGGTACTGAGGGGGGCACTTGACGGGATGAGCACTGGGTGTTATTCTATAAGTTGGCAAATTGAACACCAATAAAAAATAAATTTATTATAAAAAAATAAAATAAAACCAAGGATAATGGGGCATTTCTTTAAGACGATTTGTTGCTCATTTCGTCACTGCACATTCCCCAGATTGGAACAACGTCCTTTTTGGGAATTAGGTGGTCTTGGAGGGGCTGGGTTTTGGTTTGTGCAGGGAGATCCACACCATGCCCAGCTAAGCCCCACTTCTTCCCAGCTGATCTCTAGCTGCACAAGCAGGACGCTTGAAGCCTCATGAGTGACCAGGAGGAATAAATCTGAAACTCACAATGTGGGTCCTTCCCTGGCCAGGTGACCACCGAGGTCCAGGCCCCAGCCACCCACCCCACTCCTTTCCCCTTTCATGCCTCTCTTTTGGTGATACCAGAGGCCAAGGGGCCACTCTTTCTCCAAAAGCAGTGCCTTATAACAATTTGCATGTGGGAATGTGTCAACCAGAAGGTTAAGATTTTGACAGAGAAATGTTAAAAGCAACAGTATGAAGACAAAGTCCCATCAGTGGTGGCCGGAGAGACCCTCAGAGGGGGTTGGTCAGGATGAGGGCAGACCATCCTTTTTGGCATTAGCACCCCTGGTAAAGGGGACTTTTGGCACCACCCAGGGTCCAGCGCTGTCTCCAGGCCCGTATCCCAGGTCTGGGCACTACTCGCTGTAGTCCCAGCCCATGCATTGGGGACCAGGGTAAGCCCTGCTTCTGTGTCCTTGCTGTTTGCAGCCCAAGGAAGTATGGTGATTCCAGACCAGAATGTGCGGGTGTTCATATTTGATGTGCACAGTCCCCACTTAGACCTGTTTCAGTCTGCATCTTTGGCCCAGCTCATCTTGCCAGATCTCCACAATGGGGTGTGGGCCTGGGTCCAGCCATTAGCAAAGCATTCCTAGGCCTTTGTCTGCTAAGATGTCTTGTGTATTTGGGTGTTTAGGGGCGTCACTGTGGTTGCAGCAGAATCCCTAACTGTAGGCCACCTAATAGACTAGATACACAGTGAGTTCTAAGAGGAGGAGATGGGATTCTATTTCTGCGTGCTGTTGGATCTTCCCATGCGTGCATCTTCTTGCCTAGACTATCTCCTAGAAGGCAGGGGTGATGTTTTTACTTTATTTGTGCTTATTTACCTACCTTTCTCTTGAAAGTGCACTAGTGCTAGTATATAAATACATGTCACATGACAGGTGGCCTCAAGAGCTGCTGTATGCACTGTCCTGGAACAGCCAGCGAAGGGCAGGGTGCAGAGGGGTGAGCTGGAAGTCCTGCAAGGTGTTTTTAACCCGCTCTAACCTTGAAATTAACGTGAGCAGTGACTGCACTTGGGCTGCAGCACTCACTGGATCGTGCTGCGGTTTTAGAAGATGCTGATACGCTAGTTTTTCCTGAACCTTTTTTCTTTGTGAGATCAGTGATTCCTACCCTTGGTTTTACAGCACCCCAGGGTGCCTCCCATTGTCTCAAGGGCTAGCACAGAATTCTCAAACCATTTGCTTCAAACAAAAAACAAATATGCAGAACACAGCAGTTTTAGCTGAGTTTGGAGGAGGGGCAGGAGAAAGTACCACAAAATCCAAACCAGCAAATTGGGTGTCACACTCCAGAGGTTGGAGTTGCTGCCTTAGAGAGATGGTGACACAAAGCCAGTGTCTCCTCACAGTGGTTTGGATCCATGTTTGGGGAACTGCTGCACAAAAAAATACATTTTACTGCTTTCTTTGCCTTTTCTATAGAAAATGAATATTATTATAGATGAATAGTGTTATACAAAAAACCATTCAACAGAGATCTGAACCAGCACCTCTGAAGAAGTAGATCTCTAGCGAAGCAGAACTTTACCACTTGCTGAGCTTCTGGGGGTTCAAGAATGGGTTCAGCTCTGATTGGGTTTCGGGGTTACCCGCTGCTTGATTGGGTGCTAGGCAGGCAATAGTGTCTCAATTTCCTCATCTGTACAATGAAGATAAAGATAATATGTATCTCCTGGAGGTGAGAGAAATAAATAAAGGTTCATAAAAATCTTAGAAGGGAGCAGAGCACACAGTGAGCATTCTGTAAGTGTGTGCTAAATAAAATACCGACAGCCTGCTATGGACTGGGTGTGGCACTAGGTAGGTCCCTAGTAGCCGATGTCTATTGGAGAAAACAAGGAGGAGACAGCTGAATGAAATACTGTGTGATGAATGCTAGTTCAGCATAGACTTGTATGGAGATTCATAATTAAAACATGGATTCTTGGGGTGCCGGGGTGGCTCATTTGGCTAAATGTCCCACTCTTGATTTCAGCCCAGGTCTTGATCTCAGGGTAGTGAATTCAAAACAGACAAACCTGGATTCTGGTTCTGGCATTGGTTCTTCATATTCTAGACAAGTCCTTTATCTTTTCTGAGCTTCCGGGTATTTATTAGGGTATGCTGGGTTACAGTAACAAATAGGCCTCAAGATTTCAGTGCCTTAAGACAATAAAAGTTGACTTCATGCTCCAGGAACCGTTCTGAGCAAGTGTTGAGATTGACAAAGCAGTTGTCTTCCATGTGGTTATTCAGGTGCCTGGGCTGACAACAGCTAACAGATTGCCCTAGGTGTCTGAGTCCTGGCCAGTCCCGGAAGTGGCATGGAGGCACACCTCTGGGAGTTTCTCACCAGTCACACCTGAAGGTGGCACTCTCTCTGCTGGGCACATTCTGACTGAGAGGACTTCTCGCCACATCTAATGGTAAGGATGACTAGGAGGTGCCATCCTGCTCTTGTCCAAAGAGCACAGATTTTGCTAGACTACTCAGTTGGTTCATTTTTAAAGTGAAAGGTGATGTTCCCTCCTGGGCTGACTCACACCAGTTGTTGGGTGTCATGTCACCTAGGCTGAAAGACACCAAGGGGAGAAAGGGAACTGTTGCCTGGGGCATGGCGGCCTTGGCCATGTTCTAATTGGCTTGTCTGAAAGCAAGGTGGGAGTAGTTTAGCCAGCATCTCAGCAACACCTCTGCATTGACCCACAAAATCAGCCACCAAATATTCACAGAGACATGTATGCCAGGCCCTGCCCTGGGTGCTGGGGACACAGTGATTCCATGACAAAGATCAGATGTGACTTAGAATATGAACAGGGTATCCACTTCAGACGAGGCAGTCAAGACATCTTTCCCAAGGATGGGACATCTCCTGAACAACAAGAAGGGATTGGCCTGGCAGGGAGCAGAACCAGGTGGAGGAAGGGTGTTGGGGACAGCGGGAATCCCTGGAGCAAAGCCACAAAGGAATAAGATGACAGCCTGATTGAGGAACTGAAATTCAGTGTGGCCAATTTCAGGTCCATGAAGAGAAGCCAAGAGGCCAAGCTGGTTGGTGGGGAGTGCAGAGCTTTGCAGGCCACGGTAAAGCCTCATGGGCAGCTCATACCCCTATGGGAAATCCACCTTTTCTTCAAGGTTACATTTTGTGGGGTCACAATGGTAGATCCTAGAAAATTATTACTGAAACAGCATAAAAACATGTAGTATTTCACCAGTAGCCAGTGTTGTAGGAGGACAGTTCTTTCTGGCCAAGATGGACACAGTTAACCATATCCCTGAGGTTTTACCAAGGTTGTGTTGTGGTACTTGGACTGAACCTGATGACCAGGAGTCACAGTACTCCCAGTGTAGACTGTCTGATCTGGGGGAGCTAACTTAATGGGATCGGTGTTTTAACAGACCTGCAGGCCAGGACCCAGTGCTCCTTGGGGTGGGGGGCAGATACCGAGTGGGGAAAGTGGCTGGACCCTGCGTCAGGCCTCACTAGGAGCCTCTTGCCCGAGCCCAGAGCTGTATGGACCTGTCAGGGCTCTGACACCTGCTGGCCTTCACTCCACCATCCACTGAGTCTGTTTATGCTTGTGTTAATTTTGCACTTGGATGTTTCCAAATGAGAAAAAATATGGGGGAAATAAAAATGTGAATCATTCTTGCTACTCTGAGTTCCCTCAGCTATTCAGTTTACAGCTCTTACAGGATCAGTTCTGGCCTACATTTTCAGAGATGATTCCTGGTTGTTTTACTGCAGTATGTGTCTAGAATGTTTATAATGTTGGTCAGGATTGCAGTCAACACACACTCACATACATGTACACCCCCACCCCCATGCACACATGGTTGGAGGAGATGGGGATTACAACTGAGAGGAAAGAGGGGAAAATGGGTCCTGACTTGCCCAACTGGTTTTTGGGTGACCCCTGCTTTTCATGAGGAATCACACAGTCTTGATAAGAGTGCTGTGTCTCTATGAGGCATCAAGCTACATCAGCCTTCCTGGAACCTTGACTAATTTTTGATTCTCTGGTTCTGTTAGCCAAGCATTAGATGGAGTACAAAAATACACCCTTCAATTTACAGAGAAGTGGAAGGTATTCAAACACAGAATCAAAATAAAGGATAATTTTTTATCTTCCACTGAAACCTCTCATTTTCCAGCAGTATAGAAACAAAACAAGAGCCAGTGGGAGCACACAGTGACAGAGAAGCAGCACATTAGCAGTCTTTTGGAGAGGGCTGCATGGGCTTGATGATATTCTCTGGACAGAGGACATGCTCAGGATTCATGTCTGTCCATGCCAGCTGTGGTTTCATGGACTTACCCATAGCGGCCTGCTGCCACCTGTCCCTCCGTGGGGTGGAAGGAGGAGGACTGGGAAACACTGCCTCAGAGACAGTGTTTGAAGATAAAGAGAGTCAACTGGCAACTCCACCCCCTTGAGCTCAGAACACCAGCACATTCATAAGCTCCCCTTGGTCGTACCTCTACCACATGGTTGGCTGCCATATTGTGCTCCTTCCACTGAGCTTCACATTCATCCCTCCTTGGCTTGCTGTCCACATCCCCAGTTCCCCACAGAAGCCCCTCTGGCCCCAGCTGGTGGGAACCCAGCACCATGCCCTACTTGTCCATGTTTTCACACACTTGACCAACTGGTATAAGGTTGGAGTTTGTGGGAGGAGCTAATTCACATGGAGACCTAAATAAATGGCTGTCACATGGAGGTTGCTGCGAATCTTGCTTGCTTTTCTGCCCACATTTTGAGGTCATCCTTGGCCTATCTTCATCTGCCCCTCCTACAACAAGCCCCACGCTGCTCTAGCATACTTGCTTTGCTCTGGCTATGCCTTTAGGCTTCCTCTCTTGGTGCTAAAGAAATTGTCTGTTTCCTCGAAGATCAGGCTTGAGTCTCCTCTCTCTTCATCTCTCTCTCTTCCTCCACCCCACACCCACCCCTCACTGGCCCATGCTTGGTGATGAGGCTAACCCTTTAGTTTCACAGGTGCCTTATCCCTCCAGCTATTTAGGGAAAATAAAAATAGCTAGGATGTATTTTTTTTTCAAGATTTTACTTATTTATTCACGAGACACACACACACACACACACACAGAGAGAGAGAGAGAGAGAGAGAGAGAGAGCAGAGACACAGGCAGAGGGAGAAGCAGGCTCCATGCAGGGAGCCGGATGCGGGACTCGATCCTGGGTCTCCAGGATCATGCCCTAAGCTGAAACCACTGAGCCACCTACACTGCCCAGCTAGGATGTATTGATCACTTACTAATGGGCCAAAGATTGGGCCAAGCTCTTCTCAAATAAATATACTTAATAACTGTGTGGTTATTATCAGTATCTCATTTTAGTTAGTAAATCACACTGTGAGAGACCAAAGCCATCTGCCTGTAAAAGCAAGCTTTTAACCTGTGCCCTCCCCATGTGTAGCACATAGGTGCTCAGTAGATAGTTACTGAAAGAAGGAATAAGCCATTATGTCTTCTCTAGGTCCCTAATGCTGGACATGGTAAAGAGCACGTAATACATACTCAACTAATAGATCTTTGACTAACATTGTTTAAAAGCATTCTAATTCCAGTTAGCTAACATTCAGTATTTTATTAGCTTCAAATGTACAATGTACTGATTTCAGTAACTTCATAGATCACCCAGTCCTCATCACTGGACATGTTTAAAGAGATAAGGCATTATCGACAACTCTTACTGGCTGGTGGAGTAATCCAGTGCTCTAGTTGTCAGCCTAGAGATCCAGATTCTAGTCCTGGCACTCTGCTAATTGGCAGTGGGACTCTGGGCCCTAATCATCCTCAGACACAATTTCCTTATCTGGATGACAAGGGGTTGAGCACAGGTCCTGTGAACTCTGAAATTCTTGTGCTTTTATTTTCATTCCCTGAAGAGGTTAATTAGGACGAGGTGCTCTTTAGCTGGCAATTACTCAGCTGAGACGTAGCCTGTTAGTGAGGATAGCATCATTGCCAAGGCCGGTATCATTACTGATGACCGTTTGCCAGTCTCAGGAGATCAAAGACCGTGAGGAGATTGCTTAAGATGAATAAAATTTCCCCCATCCACGATTAAATGAGAAAGCTGTGGATGAAACGCTGGGGGACATTCGTGGGCAGGAAGTTTTAGATGCTCCTAATTTAGCCAGTTCTAAATCTTCCCTAAGCATTTTTGCCTTCATGTTGTGAAATAAAGGAGCCGTCTTTGTGTGGGGGTTCTGCATTTCCATGAAGGGGAAGCCAGGGCAGGCTGACCAGACATGGACATGGGCAGCATGGGGAGATGAAATCCAGATCCTGGGAGCCCAGCCATTGTCAAACATCCCACTTGGCCAGCTCAGTCTGGGGTTGGAATCTGTGAGATAAGCTTGTTCACATGGTGATCTAAATGGCGGCCAAGGAGAATTTGCATTTTTAATCTAAGAGATACATAATTAACGCAAGTCCTCCAGACATTGAGTGTATTTGGACCTACTGACCCTGGGTACCTGTTTTGCCAGGACAGCGGAAGGGTTAGAACTCCAGTCTTGTGAGAAGACTCCACACAGCAGGGTAAAAAGCTGAAATTTCATAGGTCTTGTTTGATCCATGAGGTTAGTGTGAGATGGCCCTGGTGAAGGATTCTTTAAAGCATTTGCAGACAAAATAGAAAGATTAGGTGGCTCTGCAGGGCTTTACTGGGTACAGTGAAGTCACTTTCAGTCCTGAAATCTCCTGTTCACCAGCACGTCTGAGTGGGTGGCTTCTTGCGTGAGGTGGGCAGTGCGGGTAGGAGGCCCTAGAAGGCTTGTGTTGGATGTGACCTACCTGGGCTCAGCAGCTGTGTATTTAAATCCCCGCAGTATCACATAACCCACTTGGTGAGCATTTCTGGAGGGTCTTCTGTGCGCTGGCTATTGTGGCAGTGCTGGTCTAAAGTGGTGTGGGTTGGACAAAGCTCAAGTTGTATGGAGCACTGTCTGCAGCAGGCTCATCTGTGCCAGGTGGCTCTCTGCCTCCATTTCCCGAGCTACAGCCATCTAGGAGAAAAGAAGACGACAAATGGTGTGTGTTCCTCATAAACTCCTTAGGGTTGACTTCACTCCGACCTTTTGGTCTTGCACTGCCAGAGGCTGTGACTCTGGCTTTTTACCTTTCAGTCATCATAAAGTCTTTCCCCTTTGTCTTGCCGGACTTTGGAAGCCCCAGAGTAATGGTAATGATTTATCTTCATAAGCCCTCCGATGGCCTCCCATTATGCTGAAGAGAAAATCCAATTTCTTTCCAGAGCCTACAAAACCCTGGATGATCTCACTCTGTCTGCCTCTCCCTTTGCTCCCTTTGCTTCAGACACAGTGACACACCTTCCTTCCACCCTTCAAGTAGAACAAACTTGATTCCACCCTGGGCATTTGCATGTGCTGCTCCCTCTGCTAGAAAGTCTCCCTTCAGGTTTTTCATAGCTACTGTCTTCTCCCTTGAGGATTTTCCCCTCAGGTGTTAACTCCCTGGAAAGGCCATTCCTGGCTTTCTTACCTCATGAAGGCTCCTCTTTTCTCTACTGCCATCATAGTGTCAAGCTCCTTCATAGCACTTGTTACCCCAGATGATCTTATTTATAGCTTCCTGTCTGTCCAGTGAACTAGATTGTAAGCTCCAAGAAAAAAATGTCCTGTCAATTGGTTACCACTGTATTTGAGGTGCCTGGAATACTATGGAATGAATGAATGATTGAATGACAATTCAATGACTGCCATTTACTGAGTACCTATTACTTGTCAGGCCAACAAATTAAATCATCCCACCAACCCCAAGTGATGGTGCTCTTATCCTCCCTTAATAGATGAGAAACCAAGATTCTTGTAGGTTAGGTTCATCTTCACTCTTGTAGTAAACATAGTGGGTAAGATTCAAACCCATGTCTCTCTGGCCTGGAGACCTATGCACTCTCTCTAAAGAACAAGTGAGTGACTGTGTTGTCTCCTCCCTCACCTGGCCTTACTTGCTTTAAAGGTCCTGTCTCTAAATATAGTCACACTGAAGCTTAGGACTTCAACATAAGAACTGAGGGGGGAGGGGATCACAAAGTCCATAGCACCTTCCATGGAAAATTCTTTTCCAATTCCTATACCCAGCTGATTGCTTCCCAGTAAGTGCCTCAGAACAAAACATTGAAATATGTGGTCCCTGCCCTCAAGGAGGTTGAAGTTTCAAGTGATCAAATATTGAATTTCACACTCTGTTAATGATTAGGGACAGAATGAATTAATTCTGGAAGCTCCCCATTGAAACCCTTGGGCTGTGAGGGGCCACACGTGGAACAGACACATGCTAAGAATGTGTCAGTTGGTCACTCGATTCCCTTAATTTTAAGAGTGGCAGCCACTGAAATATGAAATGGGAAAGACGCTGCTGGAAATTGTTTAGGCTGCAAGTCACATCAGAGAGATGTCTGCATCAGCATTATGTCATGCTTTGGCCTCCAACATTTAGGCAGAATGGGAAAAAGCTGGAGAGGGTCCAGAAATGAACGATGAGGGTGAATCAAGGGACAGAAAATGATGCTATGAGGGAAAGAGATAAGAGCTGTGTTTTTATTTTTTAAATTCCAGTGCCCAGGAGATGATGGCAAATAGGTGATTCGCTGTCGTCCAAGGTGGTTAAAGGAAGAATGCTGACCAGCTGTTTAACATTTTCCTGGAAAATTTAATAGGAGTCATGGGCTCAAGTCCAGAAATAGAAAGGTGTAGGAGGCAAAGAAGTAATCATCTAGATTTTTAGCATGATTAAATGCCGAATTCGATGAGCAGGAGAATTGCACAAGCTATGGTCCTGCACTGACAGCTCTTCGTCTCAGATGGTTCCTGTCCAAGTAGACCCGGGCCTCTGTCGATGCTCATTACTGATTTCCCCCACAGCTGTGCAGCCTTGTGGGGTGCTCTGGGCACCTGCACTTATCTCCCTATCTCACTTTGTGTAGAATCTCCTGAAGTTTTCCCATCTTTGTCACAAAGGGAGCTTTACATCGTCTAGCTGTGCCTCTTGGCACCTTTCCTCAATCGCATCACTGTGTTCTTGGGACAACCCTGCAGTTTATAAATCTGTCTGCCTGGAGGTAGGAGGTAAAACCAGATGACCTGTGACCTCTTTGTGGCCAAACGTCTAGTGGTTTTCTTACTTAAAACCTAACAGTGGATGCAACAGGCAGTTACCTACTCTGCCTCTCCATGAGAGGGAACTTAATAAAAAGTCCCACTAAGAATTAAAGCCATAAAGAGTTACTAGGGTTCCTCTTAGGGAGTTAATTTAGAAAGAGTTTATAGGATAATGGCAACAAAATGGAAAAGAAAATAATGTTTACCAAGAATCACTTTTCTGTTAAAAAGAGCAGATTTACAAAGGAGATGCTATTGTCTCCACTTGTATCATCCATCCAGGGTTTCCACAGGCTTTCCCGAGAGCTAGCTAGATGCTAGGCACTCTTACGGGTGCTGAGGAGAAGGTGGCAAAGAGTGCAGAGATCCTGACCCCATGGAGCTTGCAGTTCCTCATTAATGAGGATTTACAACTGGAAGGAACAGAAATCCAACCAAACTTGTCTTAAGCGAGAAGAAAAAGGCACGTAACTGAAAAGGCCAGTGACAACTGGATCCAGATGTGCTTGCATTCGGAATTCAGTAGGGAAGCATGAGATGGTCTCTCCCCAGCTGAGGGCGCCTCTCATTGGACACCCCCTTGGGTCTTGGGCCTGTCCTTGAAAACCTGTTATAGAGAGAAGGAAAGATTACACGCCTAAGTTCAAGTGGAGACCCTGATTCTGCTCTGGTGCTGGGAATGAGATCAGCGCCACCCAATGGTTACTCTAAAGCAGGTTCGGGATGCTTGATGGGGGAAAAAAAGGGGGAGAGCAGTTAGTTCCCGTGAGACCATCCTCAGAAGGAAAAACAGACTCCAGAAACCTTAAATGATCCACTTGGTCACAGTAAGATGTAGCATGGGATGTTGAACCCCTTTCTTTCCCTGCACCACAATCCTTCAGGAAGCAGCAGGGCAGTGTTTCCCAGTACTACAGAACAGTCTTCTTACATCCCCGTCAGCTCTTCAGATGCGGCAGAGAACACCTTCACCCTTTCATCCCGTCAGAACTTGTCTGTGTCTCACCCTCCATTGCCTAGCTCTTCATTTTCCAAAATGGTGCATGGTTGTGTGTTATTATATATAAGATATAGATAGATATATAATATAAACACACATACAACTCTTCGTAAGAGCAACCCTGCCGTTTATTTGTTGAAGTATAGTTTATGTAGCGTTAGATTAGTTCCGGGGGTACAACATACCGATTTGACAGTCTCCTGTATTATTCATTGCTCACCACGATAAGGGTAATCACCATCTGTCACCATACCATGTTATTAAAATGTTACTTTATTCCTTCTGCTGGACTTTTCAACACCATGACTTATTTATTTCTTAACCGGAGGTTTGTACCTCAATTCCCCTCATCTATTTCATCCCTCCTTCGACCCCTCTTCTCTCTGGGAACCACCAGTTTGTTCTTTGTATTCAAGAGTTGGTTTGGGTTTTTTGTTTTGTTTTGTTTAATATTCCACATATAAGTGGAATCAGACAGCATTTGTCTTCCTTTGACTTATTTCATTTAGCAAAATACTTTCTATATACATCCAAGTTGTTGCAAATGGCAAGATCTTATTCTTTTTAATGGCTGAGTAATATTCCATTCTATGTATGTGTTATACATATAATATATATATATAAATTTTCTTTATCTGTTCATGTATACATATTAATATATATTTATAATAATATATTTTTATATATGTTATATATATTTATATATTGTATACATATAACATTTTTATCCATTCATTTATGGATGGGTACTTGGGTTGCTTCTATATCTTGGCTATCATAAATAATGCTGCAATATACACATGGCACATGTATCTTTTCAAATTAGTGTTTTTGTTTTCTTTGGGTAAATACACAGCAGTAGAATTACTGGATCATATGGTATCTCTATTTTTAATTTTTTGAGGAACCTCCAGACCTGTTTTCCATAGTGGCTGCACGTATTTACATTCCCACCAACAGTCCACAAGGGTTCCCTTTTTTTTTAAGATTTTATTTATTTATTCATGACAGACACACACACAGAGAGAGAGAGAGAGAGAGAGAGAGAGGCAGAGACACAGGCAAAGGGAGAAGCAGGCTCCATGCAGGGAGCCCAACGTGGGACTTGATCCTGGGTCTCCAGGATCACACCCCTGGCGGAAAGCGGCGCTAAACTGCTGGGCCACTGGGGCTGCCCAAGGGTTCCCTTTTTTTCACCTCCTCATCAACCCTCATTATTTCTTGTCTTTTTGATATTAGCCATCCGAATCGGTGTGAGGTGTTATCTCATTGTGGTTTTGATTTGCATTTCTCTGATGATGAGTGATGTAGAGCATCGTTTCACGTGCCTTCTGACCATCTGAATGTCCTCTGAAAAAACGTCTATTCAAGTCCTCTGCCTATCTTTTAATCAGATTGTTTTTTGGCGTTGAGTTGTATGAGTTCTTTATGTATTTTGGACGTTGACCCCTTTTTAGATGTATCATTTGCAAGTATCTTCTCCCATTCATGACGTTGCCTATTCATTTTTTGAAGTTTCCTTTCCTGTGCACAGGCTTTTTGTTTCGGTGTAGTCCCAGGGGTTTATTAAAACTCCCTTCAGGGATCCCTGGGTGGCGCAGCGGTTTGGCACCTGCCTTTGGCCCAGGGCGCGACCCTGGAGACCCGGGATCAAATCCCACGTCGGGCTCCTGGTGCATGGAGCCTGCTTCTCCCTCTGCCTGTGTCTCTGCCTCTCTCTCTTTCTCTCTGTGTGACTATCATAAATAAATAAAAATAAATAAAAAAAATAAAAAAATAAAACTCCCTTCAGTGAATACTTTCCACCTTCCCCTCCTTCCTGCCAGTGCTTGAGCTCAGTCTTACACTTTCTGTTAAACTTTCTAACAGCAGGGACTAAGCAGCTCCTGAGTTCCAGCATTTTGCATCATGCTGGACACACAGTAGGTCCTCAGGACTCTTTTGCTGAGTATGGAATTGGCTGTTTTCTCCTCTTGGAGTACTGTGCTCCTCTTGAGAGCCATTTGTGCCCTGTGGAAGCTCTGCTTGTCACCTGGTACCTTGGCATCAGCCCTCCCCACCTCTGCCCCAACAGTAAGCCTCTCAAGGGGCAGCCCTGAGGTTTCCCAGAGCACTCCCTGCGCCCAGTACCCTGCAGTGTATAATCCATGTTCAGTGTGTCCTGGATGACTGGAATCGCTTCCTGGAGGCCATACAGAGCTGTGCAGGATTGCAGAGGGATCAGCACACGTCCATCACTGCTGCTCAGGATTCTTTGCTTTGGTGTCTGGTGACACTCTGAGGTGTTCTCAGCCCACCTGCCTTTCTGCTCTCTTCCCCCTCAAACCCTGTATTTCTGTGTACATAAGCAATTCAGCCACTTTGCAAGAAGAGAAAGAAGGAAGGAAGGGGATAGGGAAGGAGAGGGAAGAGGGAAAAGAGAAAGGAGGAGAGTAAGAGAGGAAAAATTAAGAAGTATAGAAACCTCTTCCCTATTGCCACTTTGGCTGATTTCCTTTCAGGTTCTTTTCATGCGCATCTGTTTTATGTTGTTATTATTATTTTTTTTTAACACAGTGGTGCCCACAGTCTAATTTAGCTGCTTGTTTACCACAAGTAATTTCATGTCATTTTTTTCGATACACAATTTCCTTGCAGTCTTCTGTAGCTCTCCTTGCTGGGGCGAACACCCACAGCTCCTGCCCAAGTGTAGTAATTAGAGCCAGAATGAATGCCTGTGACTCATGGGGTCGAAGGCCTTGTGCCCTCTCCCTCTGATTAGAAGATCTTAAACATGACTTATTTTGAATCATTGTTCCTGACTGCGCCTGTTAGAGCAGAAATGATTCTTGCTAAACAACACAATTCCCTATGAAAGGCAACGTGCTGGGGAGGGAGGGGTAATACCTGGTGGGGAAAGTGTGGCGAGTTATTGCATGCAGAACACCAGAGGGGTGCAGGCACCTGTTATTGCTGCAGCTGCCGTCCTCCAAAAGGCACACGGCCACGCCACTGTCTCCAAATGGCCAGCAGGCCTCCGGGGTCCATGTTGCCTTACTGCTTTGGGGAGAGCAGACTGCAAGAGGCATGCCCCTCGGTGAGGGTGCTACTCAGCACACGCTCCCTGAAGCCAGCTGAGCACCTTGCAGGTGCAGGGCGCTGGGTGCTGGGGTAGGGCAGACAGGGCCTAGGCCCTGGCTCGGGGGCTGCACATCCGGGCGGCAGTCAGCTGTACAGACAGCTGTATCGTGTGTCCAGGGAGTGGGGGGCACATGCTGGCTCAGGGGAGAGTTTCGGTGGCTTTCCCGACAGTCAGAACAAATGGCAGCTCTGAGAAAGTGCCATAAAGAAGTTTAAACAGGACAAGTGATAGAACAATGCCAGGAGCAGAGGTTGACAGGGACACCCATCCTTGCTCAGAGGACCCTGGTCCCCATATGACAAGTGAGCCCTGGAACCCAGAGCTTGGTTTTTCAAAAGTTTTTTCTTCCCTCTGGGTCTCAGGACTTTTCATCTATAAAGTCGTGAGGGTAATAGTGTTTCTTCTCTGGCTGGATGATGAAAGCCTCAAGAGGCCTGGCCACATACAAGGATTATTGTTAGTTTTGTTTTGTGCTGTAGTGATCAGGGAGTAATAATTGCCTTTGTAATTCCGTTTTGAGAGAGCCTTTTCATTTGTTTTCGGTTTCCAAACTGAGGTATCTGTATTTTAGTCAATTTAGAAAATATCACAAAGCACACAAAAGATATCGTTCGACTGCCATGCGGGCACTGAACACCATTACTGTTTGCATGATGTCCCGTCCAAGTTTATCCCCTGTGCATGGGTAAGAGTAATAAGCGTTTCGTATCTTCGTACTTACAGCCCCACCTCTGTATTCCTGATGCCTCTCTTGGCATCAAGTTCCAGTAGTGAAGTTGTCAGGATTTGGAGGAGAACATATCCAGGGTTTTAGACCTTGAGAAACATAGTGTCAAGTTGCCATTTTGAAAGGTTAGTTTAACTTTCATCTCCTCCAGAATTTAAAGATCATGCCATTTTTCCCTCAGTAGTCCTTTGCTGGATGTTAATAATCCTTTTAATCTTTGCTAATTTGTTATTATGAAAGTGCTATTTCCTTGTTTTAATGTGCCGTTCTTTGATTATCGGTGATAATGGACAGGGGTTAGTCTTTTATTGGGCGCTTGTATTGATTTCTTGGTGGCTTGACTGTTCCTTTGCCTTTTTTCCCTGTTGGTATATCTCTTCTTTTTCTTACTGACATATAAAATAATATTTTAATATATTAAAGGCGTTCGCTTTTCGGCATGGATTTTGCAAATGTTTCCCCAGTTTGTGATTTGCCTTTTAATTATGTGATAAGCTTAACACAGAGAAGGTTTTTTTTGATGCGTAGTCAAATTCAACACTTTTTTCCTTTATAATATCTATATTTGCTTGTAGGCTTAGAACGATATAAATATTTATCTATACTTTCTTCTCGTACTGTCATGGTATCAGTTTTTACGTTTTTTAGTCTGTCGAGAATGTAATGTTTGCTGTGAGGCAGAGATCTAATTTAATTAACTCTCATGTGGTTAACTAGTTGTCCCAACAGCCTACATTGAATGACATATCCTTTTTTTCTTTGCTTTAAAACAGCACCTTTAACATTTACAAGTGTTTCTACCTGGATTTCTTATTCCGTTGTTTTGATCTGTCCCTCCTCCTGCGGGGCACTGCTTCCCTACTTCTACCACACGTTTTCATGTTGGATAAGTCAACGTCTCATAGGCCTTTCCCAAATATTTTTCTAGAAATTGTTTCTACATGAATTTGAATAAAATTAGTTATATTTTGAAAAGCAACTCTGTTAGAGACTTATTGGGATTGGATTAAGGTTATAGGTGATTTGTAATAAGGTTATTTGTGATTTTTTTCATACATGTTTTATACATTTAATAGACATGTTGTATTTTTGATTATTATGGTAAGCCGGATTTTTTTTCTTTTGCCATTTTATCTGCTCTTCTTTTGATTTATGTTGTAATCAGTTGCCTTATTGAATTCTTAATAAATTCTATAGTATTTAGGTAAGTTGTGGATTTTTTTCCCAGAAAAGAGGCCTTTCTCTCTCTAATGTATTTTGACTACCATTTGGTTTTCGTATCTAATTGCAATGACTAGACCTTGCATAAAACAAAGACATTTAGTATGTGAGTATCTTTGTCTTGATTCTAAAAGTAAAAGCAACGCCCCTTACTGAGTGAGTGCTAGCTTAAAATAATACTAGTTTTTTTTGAGATAGTATTTATTACATAAAGCAAGCGCTGTATTCCTACTTTATAGTTTAAGTGTCGGTTTGATACATTTCCATATTTTAAAATAATTACCAGTATAATATTAGCTAACACCACTGTTACCATTTCTCTGGTGTGGTGAGGCCATTTAAGATCTACTCTCTTAGCAACTTTCAGTTACATGATACAGTATTATTAACTGGAATCGTTATGTTGTACATTAATGATCTCCAGAACTCGTTAACCTTATATTTGGAAGTTTGTACCCTTTGATCAATACCTCCGCATTTCCCCCCACCCCAGATCCCTGGTAACTACCACTCTACTCTCTGTTTCTCTGAGTTCAGCTTTTTAAGATCATATCTATCTATCTATCTATCTATCTCCCATCCTGCAATGAATATGATAGCTCTAATGAGATCCTAATTTCAATTTCTTTGTAGATATACCCAGAAGTGAAATTGCTGGATCATGTAGTAGTTCTGTTTTTAATTTTCTGAGGCCCATCCATATTGTCTTCCACAGTAGCTGTCCCCCTTTACATTCCCACCAACAGTGCACAGGGCTCCCTTTCTTCCACAACAGTATGTTCCCTGTTGCTAAATCCCCCAACAGGTTACCTTTAAATTTTTTGAAGCATTTTAAATCAGTCTTCCTCTCATTCTCAAGTTCATTGAAACACTGTCTTTTGAATTTGAGTAATAACTCATTTTAATGAATTTTTACCACCTTTCTGTTTCCAGTTTCTCTCTCCAGTTCTTTACCACTTTTCAGTTTCTATTATTATTAGGGATTTGGAGCCAAATCAATTTTTAAAAATTTTTGAGTCTTACCTTAAAAAAAAATAAAGTTGACAGTTTTTCAGTTCATCAACCAACATAATAGCATTTATTTAGCTTTGTCTCTTATTTATTTAGGTGCATGTCTTGTTGAGGATTCTTTTATAGTTTCAAGAAATCTTCTCTTAGATTGATTGTATTAATATTACATTCCCAAGTGGTGCTTTTGAATGAAGGCTATGTGAGTGTCATATTGCCTGAAATGTTACATCTCCAAGAATATAACAGTTTTATACATGAAACACAACTTTCCTGGCTATATTTCTTAAATTATTTTCCCTTATGACTATAGACCTTGCTCCATCATCTTCTGGTATTTTGTGTTCTAGAATAAAAGTCTGAGGGAGGCCTGATTTTGTTTCCTTACAGAAAATCTTTGTTATTTTTCTTTTGTTTTCTTGCTGCAATGCTGGAACCACTTGTACTCTTTGTTATTCAACTGTTTGCTTTGTATAGGCGTACATTTCTTAGTTTTTTCTTCCAGAACATGATGAGTACTTCTAATCTCTGCTTTGTTCTTAAGGAAAATTTTCCTCAGCTACATTTGAGTCATTCATTCTGTTTTGCCTTCTGAAATTACTGAGTGTGTGAGGTGTCCATTGCCTGCCCTCCACCTCTGTACTTTCTTCTCTGCAGTCTGGGAAAGCTTCTCAGGTTATCTTCCATTTCACTGATTGAGTTGTGTGCCATTTCAGTTCTTCTCTTTACTGGCTCCTATGTGGATGTGAATCATGCAGATTCATTTTCTGCTTCTTATAATCTCCCTTTTGCTAAGCCACCTAATTTTTGATATCATCACGTAGTCCCTTCATCCTCTTCTATTGTGTTCTTGATTTGTTCTCTTGTCTTTTTTTTTTTTAATCTGTTCCTCTTTACGGATTTCTGCTTTCTCTCAAAACCATGACTTCTTGAATTGTATGGACAAGCAGCCATTTTCTTCCAAATCCTAAAATAGGTCATTTTCAAATGTGACTCTGAAGGACGATAGCCTCTTGAGGTTCAGATTCTGCCTCCACAACTCTACACACTCCTTTACCCCAGGGCTCCTGTTGGGTTTAAGTCCTTCACTCATCCCGGAAAGAGAAGCAATCTATTCCCACTTATTCTTTGCCAATAGACAGAGTGTATAGATGCCCTTAGCCTTGTTGGCTGTCTAGTTAGGTGGCTGGAGACAGGTGCATTAGAATCCCATCCCACCAGCAGGTTATAGGAAGAATTCAGATCGTGCAGTTCTCTTTTACCACATGTATGTTCTAGCCCGGCTAGCTGCCCCTCTGACAGGCTGAGGGTGTGGATGGGTCCAGGATTAACTGTCCTCACAGAGAGTTATGCTGCTGGAGTCTCGGCTCCCACCCATCATGTATGGGTGAGTCCAGAGTATCACTGCTTCTGTTCCCAGTAAGCATTCTCTCCAGCTGAAGGATGCAGGAACTTCTGTGTCATATTTTAATGAATAAATGATATTTCTTTACAGAAAGAAACACTTTTTCCTGTTGAGAATATATATGATATATATATGTGTGTGTGTATATTTATGTGTGTATTTGTACACGTGTGTGTGCACTTAAAGTGTAGGAGTAGGCATTATCACAGTAAAATGCCCATTACACAGTAGGACTAGCAAAGGTACAGCTCTCTGAAGAGAAAATATTATCCAGTGTCTAGGCATCACCTGTTTCATCCAGTTCCCCCTCTCTGTCGGTAGCTAAGGTTGCTGTGGCCTCATATGCAAAACCCATTGCTCTTCTTTCTAAGTGTAAGGGTATCTAAATACATACGTATATGTGAATGTATATATTTATCTTTTTATAGCACATGATACATAATTTATGATACAGAGTAAAAAGGGATTAAAATCACATGCATACTGCCTAAAGTACTGTTCAGGATATGTAAAAATATATAATTGAATGATATGTACCATAAAAGTCTGATGTGTAAGATTCTTGGAAAAAGTACCCCTATTATTTTTGTCCTATCTCCCTGTTAAAAAAATAAATTGAAAATATATGTTGAGTGGTAGCTGATTTCAAACACAGATCTCCCATCTATTTGAGATATGAGTCCTCTTAGGAAGACCACAGGTCTTTGTTCATTTGCAATCACTTGCTCCCAGTATCAGTTGCCGGTCAACAGTACTTAGGAAGGGCCTGGGATGGAGACCTGTGAGCTGGGGGAGGTCTGTGTGGTCAGAGCCGAGTGTCAGCTCTATGCTGGACTGTGTGTGGCAGACACAGAGGTGAGCAGGACATAGGCAAGGAGTCTGTGGCAGCCAGTGAACACAGATCTTTGGTGGGCTTGGGGCTTTGGAGGAGGGAGCATCACCCCTGCCTGATGCAGGCCCTCCCAGCTGGTCTTATGGGCATTTAGACTCCAAGATCAGAGTCTTCTTTTTTTTTTTTTTGATCAGAGTCTTCTTAGTTAAGCTTGAAGAACAATATTGCTCTGAGGTTACATGGGGGGAAAGTGGGAGGCAAGGATCTTGCAGAATGCTCAAGTCTACTAGCTTGGTAGCACCCCATACCCTGGAGCCGCAGCGGGGGCACCTGGCTCCTGGGACCTGTGCAGCCACTCCTCCTCACTCCTGGACCCCGCTTCACCTCTCCTGCTGCGGCCTCTTCTCCACACCAGCCACTGCCATGGCCAGCCAGCCACGTCCTCCTCTGCCCTGTGTCTTTTCTGGTCCTCTCACCTTTTGTCTCCTCACAACTCAGGTCTCCTCTGGCCCTCCTGCTTCCTGGGCTCCCTCAAGACCTGCCCTGATGCTTCCTTTAAGTCTCACATCTGGGGCAAGCTGAACCATGCACTTGGGATTGTTTTTTTTTCAGTTATACATTCATAAAACAGAGAATCCAGTGGACTCAGTTCACTTCTTCGAACACATCACTGACGGGTCTTGAGGCTTGCTACTGTTGGGTCATGTGTGCTCCAGATCCAATTACCTGTGGTCCTGGAAGGTCATGGCACACAAAGCATGGTTGCCTAGAACTACCCTTTTTGCTGGGTCTGTGGTTGAGACAGCTTTCCTTAGAAGACGCCGTGAGTGTAGTAAGAGCAGTGAGTGACAGGATTGGTGCAACTGAGCCAGCCCCTAGGAGGGGGAGGGAGCTGTGGCATAAATGCAATAGTCTACATTCTTGTCCTTAAGGATTTGATTGGAAAGAAAAAATACCAGTGACTGTGGCTGGGCATCTCAAGCTTCTGATCATGTCCGATGCCAGGCATGTAGGCCCTTTGGTAGACCACCCATGCTGCAGACAATCCCAGCCCATGGGTGTCCAGAGGCCCACCCCTGCCTTGGTAGGGCTTGAGATGTCCTTGAAGGTACATTCTCTGACCTGGATGGAACTCAAGGGTTATATCTCAGGCCTAGTAACTAAGTTACAAAACCTCCTAGAGCTGAAGCTAAGGCATGACTGAGCAATAGAAATATCCGTTGCTATAGAGGCATTGTAAGAATGGCTCCTACGAAGGGCACCACCCAAGAGCTATACAGAAACCTTCTTGGTGGGTAGCTGGCTTTCATGTTTCCATTTCACAGATGGATCCTGGGGCCAGAGGAGATGTGTGTCAGAACCCTCAGATAGTGGGATGCAGCTTTGGTTTGGACCCTGCTCTTGGATCCATTTTAAGAGTCACCAGCAGAGGCAGGAAGACAGAGCACAGAGCTTCCCACCTTCCAGAAAGGTTTCCCCAGGGTTGCATGAAAATGGTGCCTCAGTAACATACACACTATTTTTGTTTTGTTTTGTTTTCCCAGTTCTCTCAGTACAAGAGATAAAATCTGGGTAGGAAGCTGAGTCTGTGGTTTTTCTTTTGCTGGGTAAATTGATCTTGCTGAAAGCCTATGTGGCCTGTTCTAGGGATGGGTGGGGACAGTGCTGGGTAGATACAAATAATAAACTCTGGAGTCATAAATTAATCATAGGCAGCTGGCAGGAAGGTACCACCTGGGCAACATGAGCTTGTAGCCCACCCTGGGAATATCCATGCACCGTCGTCCATAGTCTGGCCAAGCCACTTAGTAACTCTCTGACCTCAAACAAGTCTGTTAACCACACTGAACCTCACTACCCCTAGGTGTGAAATGGGGATAATCCTGCTGCCTGCCTCATAGTTATTAGCAAGATTAAAGAAGATGATATATATAAATATTTTGATGCAGCGCCTGGCATTTTGTAGGCATTCAAAATTAGCTACCATTATTAATTATGAGTGAGTGGACCAGATCTTTTGCCCGCTTTCCATGTATGAACCATCATATCTGGGACTTAAGCCAGACATCTGTCTCCCAAGCCACATAGGTCTTTAGCGTGTGCACAGTCTCACTGGTCTACGCCCAGGGTCAGAGCAGGTGCTTCAAGGTCACAGCCCTCAGACAGTGAGCACTGCACAGGGTGGTGAGAGAAATGGGGCTGGCACACTGACTGTGCAGCTTCACAGCTGTCTTTGTGTCTTTTCTTTTTCCTGGTTGCTTACATATGTTATCGTATTAGGCCCATTATCCATAATGAAACACTCAGAGTGTTTAGCAACCCAGATGCTATTGCAGCCCTTCGCTGAAGGACTCTGTTGTTATGAAATGAATCATTTCCAGAAGAACACAAGTGAAAGCTCCAACAGCCATGTTCCTAGGCTGAGAGCAATAACCGTTTGAATAGCGAGAGTGAGCCCTCGGTGGTACCAGCCCCTTAAAAGGTTTTCTTGGGATAAATTGGTGCCTGCTGAGGGACTAACTTCTCTGGAAGGGTACTTAGGGTGCTGGCTGTAATGAGTGAGGAGGAGGCAAGCACTGGGCTGGCAAAGCCTCCTCTTTGATAAAGAACCAGAGAAGAGGACATAAGGAGAAGCACAAATCTGAACAGAACGTTGAAATGAGACAGTGAGAAGGTTGGCCAAGTCTTTGCTGTGTGTGCAAAAGTGGAGAGGGCTTTGTCCCAGAAGAGTCCAGAAGCTCAGGGGAAATGACATTTCAGGGGTAGGCAGCCCTCTGGCCACGGGCATTGCCATCAAAGGAGGGCTTCCCCAGCCCCTGCAGGGGGCAGCTCTGCCATGGTTTGAAGGAGGCTCATGTACCACAATGAGACTGTAACAGGATGGCAGGAAAATGCCTGCATTTTGAAAACCATTGCCAGATTTTTTGTTCTCCTATGTTGTAGATACTTTCAAAAGAGGGCCTTAGATCATTGAGCTGATGAAGGCAGCCTCTGAGCTAATTCCAAAGCAGCCTTCTGGTCAACCCGAAGGAACGACCTCATGAGCCAAAGGCATTGGCAGTCTGGGTGGGAAAACTATAAAGAGCTGGTGCAGCACGCTGCATTGTTCATTTTTATCCAAACAATACAAAACAAGTTTTCATATCACCTGCTTTTTTAAGGCCCAGTCTGATATCACAGGAACCTTGCAGAAATAATTGCTGCTTATTTATTCAGCCAGCCATTCCCCCAGCAAACATTTATCCAACAGATGTTTGCTGAACGACCACACATGTGCCAGTCGCTGTTCTGGGCCCTGGAAACAGAGATGCTTTCACTCAATTTTCACCTCTGTGCCCCAATTCCATGCTCAACTCCATTGATATTTCTGTCACAGTCTGCTCTCAGAACCAGGTGGGGCAGGAGACAGCTCAGCACAGGTGAGGAAGCAGACTGAGTGATGACAACTGATACGAACTATCAAAGGTAAGTGGTGAATCAGGAACCAGAATTTTCATTCTTGTCCTCCATCCCTACCACCCACCCAGTAAAATCTTCAGTCTTCTTTCTGCCCTCCCACCCCCACTCATCAGCTCTTACCTGCCCCTTCTCTTCCTTCCTTGTGGTTGAGCTATTGTAACCTTGTGACTTCTCAGGATGACACACCAATGGGATCACCTCCTCTCTGCCCCTGGGTAGGAAGCTAATACTGGCTCCCTGTCACCCTCTGTGTCTTTGCTTTTACCTTGGCTCAGGGTCAGCAACTTGCTGAGTACATCTCTTATCTTTGGCTCCCAAAGACTCTTATGTTAGCCAGAGTTGGGGGTATGCCTGGATGAAACATTGTAACTAGTTATGAGCATATTTTTGCCTTGTCACAAATCCCTGGACAGTCAAATGAATTGCCACAACTTTTATTTTTCAAAAACATTATCAGTATTTTGTCTAAGAGGTAGGTTTGGGCGACAGCTTTGATATTTTTCATTCAGTGGACATTTCTTGAAGTTAAAGGCCTCCGCCTGCCCCAGCTTCAGGGGGAAGCCCCACCTTGTTGGGATTGGCCAGCAGCCCTTTGCCCACTTTTTGGGATCCTGCAGTTATCTTGCCTTAAATAAACCTCCTTAAAGAATGTATTTCCAAGCAAGTGGGATGGGTATTTTTGATGGGGATTGAGAAGAGATGTAGTTTATTGGATTTTATCTTGCAACTGATTTGTTTTTGCCAGACGTTGATATGCAGCCCTGATGCTGTGATTTCAGGCCTCGGGAGTATTAACGTTATAAACAACCCTCCATTGCTTCATCTGCTGGTGGGAACCTTAATTTATCACATAGATGTTAGAGTTGCAGTTTTTCATCCACTCATAAAAAAAAAAAAAAAAAAACCCACCACGGCAGCTATAGGGAAAGCATCCTCCCTTTTAAAAATTCATTCTAAAATATCTTCATCCCAATGGAAATAAAAATCCTGCTTAATGGCCAGGAATCCCCCATGGGCTCTGATTAAGATGAAGCTGTAGCGATGGGCGTTTCTTCTCTTACTGTTCATCTTCTGTGCCAATCTGACCCCAGGAGGAATATCTTGTCTCAGGTCCTTATGGGGGCAGGTGCCTTCTGGGGCACAGAGATTGGCCTTTGAGAAGCTGCTGTTGGCTGAAGGTGGGCTGTAGGGCCTTCACTGCCTCCCTTCCTTGCTGACCATCAGGGCCGGGGCCCAGACCCTCCTCTGATCTTTAACTTTAGGCAAGACTTGCCTTCTGCTGTGTACTTATATTTAAAGATGGTATGCTTCATAGGTTTTTGTGATTATAAAAACAAAACATGTCCTTTGTTAAAACACCTGAATATATATAGAGAGGAAGGCAAAAATTACTTGTAATCCCACCACCCAGAGACAGTCTTTGTTATCATTCTGATTTATACCCAGCTTCTTCTCTCTTAAAGCATTTATGCTGTTTCCTCAAAATCTTCCTGTACGTTCTCTTCTATAACATGATTTTTTTTCACTCAACACTATATTTTTCATTTATTCTTATTTTTAAAAATGCGTTCTGCATCTCTGCCCAAAGAAACCAATGGAGTATCATGAGGATATAGCACTGGCTGCATCTACAGGGACCTTGCCCTCAGAGAGGGTTCATTTAAGGGTAAAGAGAAAGCATTAAACAAATAATTGCACAAATAATCATTTGATTACAACTATAGTAAGATCTATGAAGGAGAACAGGGGACTATGGACATCTGACCTAGTCTGGGTATCAGGAAGGCTTTCCTGGGGGAAGCAGCATGATGGCTAATTGCTGACAGCAGAGCAATAATTGTTGTCTAAGCAAAGGCCTGGGGAAGAGTGCAGGGAGGATGGGCGCTTCAGGGGAGCTGAGAGCAGCCAATGTGGCTCAGAGGGTGCAGAGTGGGTGGCACAGGATGACACAGGAGAGACGAGCAGGGACCCTACTACTCAGAGCCCCAGTTTAAGCATGCTGGCTTTATCCTCAGAGTGGTGGTTTTACTCAGGGGTGTGACTTGTTAGGAAGGACTTTTCTATTTTAAAGCATGGGGACACTGGAGTAGTTGTGAGAAGTTGAGTTAGAAGAAGTTGAATCACTACAATCACGTAGAAGGCCCTGCCTGTGATCTAGAATGGCATGGTCATGGGAATGGAATAAGTGGGTGGCCTTTATCTGTTCTTTCCTGTGTTTGAGGAGCATGTTGATCACCTATGATAACTTGTTGGAAAAAAAATAAATAACTTGTTGGATATGACAGGCAAGAAAGAACAAGGCATCAAAGACACTTCCTGGGTTTCTGCCTTTTGCTGCTAGGAAGAGGCCCTGGACACTGAGATGCAGAACCCTGGGAGAGGACCAGGACTAGCTACTGGACTGTGGTCTAGCCACACCATATTGGTTGTGCCTGTGGGAGGGGAGGCAGCATGCAGGCTGTTTGCCAGGTGGGACTGGAATACAGCAGAGGGTCTGAGGCTGAAGATACAGATCAGGGAGTCATCAGCATGTGGGCAGCCAAAGCAGCCCTGAGTGGCTGAAATTGTCTGTGGCGTGAGTATGGGGTGAAGAGAAGGCCTAGGACAGGGCCTGCAGGCCCGAGCCTGTGGGCTCTTCTGTGGCCAGATGGATGCATTAGGGCCAGCCCCCTAGTCTCCTACAGGCCAAGCATATCTGTATTCCTTCAGGATAACTCCTCTCGGTTCTGTTTTATGAATTCTGATAGAGTGCCGAAGTCAGCTTGTACTGTCTCATGAGAGCTTTTGTCAAATTTTCGAGAATTTTGTGAGCCAGTTGTTTAAACCTGGCCACCGTAGAAACACTCAGACCATGGAAATTGGCAAGCGCTGCACATCAGGGCCTCCCCCACACCCTTTCCAGGAGAGCTGGTTGTTAACCATGTACCCGCACTCCGCTGCTTATAACCAACCCCCATCTTTGTTTCTTCTGCTGTGGTGTGGCTTTTTCCCATTGGAATCTGAGAAGGAGAGTTATCTGTGATCACTTTCATATCTCTCTTGAAAGTCGCTGAGTTTGTTCTAAATTACTGGCCCTTCTGCTAAAAAGAGTAAGCACGTGACATGTTGAGAGCATGAACTTCCTCTGTCTGTATTTTCTATTAGCAACTTAGTGATTTGGAACAATACACATTTATTATCTCAAGATGCTTAGGTTAGGAGCCCACACGAGCTTAGCTGGATTCCCTGTTGAGGGTCTCAGAGGGCCAAAGTCAAGGTGTTAGCCGGTCTGAGCTCTTTGAAGGCTCTAGGGAAAAAAAAAAATAGGTCCATTTCCAAGCTCCTTCAGGTTGTTGGCAGAATTCAGTGCCTTGGGGAAGTGGAGAGAGATTCTTGATTTCTGCATTTATTAAAGCTTCTCACATGGCACTCCCTACCATCTCCCCCCCTCTCCCCCCACTGCCATCTTCAGGTCAGCAACAGAACATTGAGTGCTTTTGATGATTTGAATCTCTGATTTCTCTGCCACCAGCCACAGGAACCTTTAGGTTCCTGTATTGGATTAGTTCCACTCAGATAATATCCCTACCTTAAGGTTATAACCATCCCTATCTTCGTTTCCCAGGGCTGCCCTAACAAAGTACCAGAAATTGGGTGGCTTAACATATTGGAAATATATTGTCTCACTGTTCTAGATGCTAGAATTCCAAAATCAAGGTGTCAGCAGGGCTGTTCTCCTTCTGAAGCCTCTCAAGGAGGATTTTTCCTTGTCTTTTCCTGTTTCTGGCAGCCCTAGTCAGTCTTTGGCTCTGTCAATCCCATCCTTGGTTCTGTGTACACTTGACAGTCTTCCTCTGTGTCTGTTTTCCTCTGTGTGTGTCTATGTCCAAATTCCTCATGTCTTACAAGGTTACCAGTCAGATTGGGTTAGAATCCACTGTGATGACCTCATCTTAACTTGTTTGCCTCCACAAAGACCCCGTTTCTACATAAAGTCACATTCACAAACACCAGGAGTTATACTTCAACATTATCTCTTTGAGGGACCCAACTCAGCCCACAGCAGTGCTATGTAACATAACACAGTCTCAGAAATGGAATCTCATCATATTGACAGGTTCCAGAGACTGGGGCACAGACTGTTGGGGAGGTAGGGAGCACTTTGGCAATCTACCTTCCACGCTTTCTAAGCGGCTAATGGGCTTAGAGAACCGGCTAATGGGCAGACTTACCTAAGAGATCCCTTGCCGTCTGGGGCCCCTCCCTGGATGGCATCAGTTCACACCTGTTCCTCCCCACTCCAACCTTGAACACGTCATCTGCCTGTCCCACGGGACTGTCTCTTGGACCGGTACTGCTCTCATTCCCAAGGGGCAGGTTCCGTAGAACCTTCCTGCCCGAGCTGATGAAACTGCCTGGTACGAGATGGAGTAATAAGAAAGAATCAAACCTGGCCAATTTTGTGCTCCAGTCATCAGCAAAGGAAATTTGCTCTTGTTTTTAATTTTTTTTTAAGACTGTGAGCCATGTCACGAATTGCTCCCCATTTTCCCCTCATGTGATTCTGGTTGCAAGACCCCTTCCTTTTCCAGCCGCCCGCAGCACCCCCCTCTGCAGCTTGCTCGGAGGTGCCTCTGCCCAGCCGGACTCATCTTCATTTGTGGTCTGCACTCTCTTTTCATCTTCCCCAGGAGCACATTTCCCACTGGGAGAGATGGCCAAAATTACCCAGCACTTCGGGGCTCCCTTTTATCTCCCCCTCCTCTAGCTGTCAAGCAAATTCAGAAGTTAAAGCACACGTTTTTGTGAAGCAAACCCGGAGTCTTGTCAGTATCTGTGTTTTATGGGGATGTTGAAAGCTGAGCGACTTCCCACTGCGTGTCCAGTGTGTTCTCTTCTGGGCAATTTCCTCTGGAGAATTTAATTATGCCAACTTATCATATGATCATGGGCTCAATCCAGAAAGGTTAGAGAGGAAAATTAGTCATTAGGAAATCCTTTTTGGAAATGGGTTTGGTTATTTTATCAGCTTTTGTATCTTCAAAGGTTAACATGTTAATCAGTATGATTTTTTTTAACGTGGCTATTTTGTGAGACAGCCTCAGAGCACAAGCCTGCAAGATGAACACCTTCATGATTTTGTGCTTCTGTACCCCAAGATGACACAGCACCCCTGGAGTCGGGAAGGCTGAGACTTCTTGCTGCTGAGGCAGAGTAGCGGGCACATATGCTCCCACCTGGATCTTTTAGGATGACCCTTTGTGGGTCGTTTTGTGAAGATAGAAGGAGGAAGGGCTTCTTCCAAGAAAGGAATTGGATCCACAACCTGGTCTCCTGAACACTTTGTTCAGTGGCAGAATCATGGACTATGATCAGCCGAAGACCAAGGCTCAGTAAGTGTGAACTACAGTGTCTCCTCTGAGGCCCATTGGTGTACAAAATGGGGACAAGCCAGCCAACTGCCTTGGACATTGTGTCTTTCTCTGCAAAGTAAGGGCTCAGGTTCTCTTGCACAGACATTGGGATGGTTGCGTGAGTTTGCGGAAGTGGAAGCGTAGAGGTGGCAGGGAAGAGAAGGATGGAGAGCCAGAGCCTTGGGATATAAGACTCTTCCATTTAAAATGGAGTCCATGATGGGCTCTTTGGGACTCCTTTCCTATTCCTATAGCAGAATAAAGATTGATTCAATGCTCTGTTTATGATGGACCCTCTACATCTGCAGCCTTTTGCTGGCTCGTGAGAGGTGATAAAAAGGAAATTTGCAGCCTGGTTTGCAGCCCCTCTGGTCTAGTTGTAAAGATAAGGTTTGTATGGAGTAGGCACTAAATACAGATTGGTTGATTAAATAAATGAATGTCAAACAAGATGGAAGAAGGTAGAATGTAGGTCCTGCCTTTCTAGAATCCCATAATGTGTGCCATGGGAGGCAGGGATGAGTGGAGATCATTGCCTCCTCAAGGACTTCAAAGGGATGGGGGAGAGGTGTGTTATGGCATGGCCTGGGCAAGTGTCAGAGGCCCCAGAGCCCCAACACAGGATTAATCCGTTGAGCCCGTGCTTAGTCACAGAAGGAATTTAAAATCATGTAAGAGTGTGCTTCACTGAAGCAAATATAAGTTGCCACGTTGTGAAAAGCAAATTTTAAGCCCAACTGAAACCCTGGGAGGTTGTTTCATTCCTAAGTTTGGATTTGAGGGAAGCAGTTGGCAATTACAGTGTGTACAGGCCGTTATTAGAAACTCCAACCCCATAGCCCTGATTGAGGAAATCTAACTTTTTGCTTGGATCCACAACAAAATGAGTCTTCCTTCCACCTGTGTTAACTAGGAGTCCTACCCATGCCTCCCAGACCCTTTGAGGATCCAGTGACACATGTAACCATGAGAAGTCTCTGTTCAAGTGACTCCAGAGATTTTGGCAAAAGCATGGCTTCTGGTTAATCTTGGAGCTATTGTCTTAGCTTTAAACCAGTCATTGTAGGACCAGGCTGGACAAGGATGTGAGAGCTGCTTAGCAGACCTGCTGTGTGGAGTTTGTAAAACATGGCCTGGCCATGTTAAGGGCTGACACTTGGCCATTTTGCAGCCATTTAGCTGGACAGGTCAGTGATGGCTGGAATCCGTTCTGACTGGTCACTGTATAGGCCACACTAGTAATATATTTGGAAAATTACCTGTGGATACAAGCAGTATGAGTGTGTGTGTGTATGTGTGTGTGTGTATTTGTATGTGTGTGATTTGTTGATGCTAAGAACATGCTGGGCATTGGGGCTTTGAGGAGTTCCTACATTCCCTGTTAGACATCCATGTGTGGTGATCATAGCCATTTCCTCTAAATAAGGAAGACAAGTGTTGGCAGAAAAGATGGACATGTCTCCCCTTGAGCTCAGCCCTCAAAATCACTGCACTGATCCCAGGTTGATGTAATCTGCCCATCATAGAATTACCCAAGACCTCCCTGCTCTACTAACAATGAGCTGTCCCTAGAGAGAGCAAGGCTTAGAACTTGGGACTCTGGTGGAAGTGAGTTCCAATCCTTATTCTCCTTAAGTAGCTGTATGACCTTGAAGTGGTCACTGTCCTTAAGTTTCCTCCCTGTCAGGTGGATATAACAAAACTAACCTCACAGAATGAGAATAATAAATGTAAAGCCCTTCGATCACTGCCTGATAGTACACACTCAACAAATGGTAGCTATGGGTACTGATGGTATTATGGCTGTTGTTTGCCTGAGAGGCAGGGTGAGAAACCTCATCCTGAGCCCAGGGAGTCCTGAGGCATATTCCTTGGCCTCTTCCCCCTGATATCCCAGTCCTGGGGCACATAGTCCCCTCAATCCAAGGACAAGGCAGGCTGCATCTCTGTCAGACCTCAAATCTGTGGTGTCAGGTGTCCAGGAATGCAGGCAGGCAGGGAGCTGGAGCCCAGAGCCTCGGCCCTGGCATCACAGCCTGGGGTCTGCAGCGCGTTGGCACCTGGCATCTCTGATAAGCCCAGAACATGATTCAGAATGAGACACACGGACTTGCAGCTCCCGGGAGTATCCAGGGTCTGCCTATTCTGGCCCTGATTTTTTTTTTTCCTTGTTCTTTAAATGGAAGGCAGAAGAGAACACAGTTATACAATTTATTTTATGTTTTTAAGTAGATGTTCCCAAGAAAGCCAGGATTTAGAGAAAGTTTAGAGGAAGGAGGTTTGCATGAAAGAATTTATCCAGAAGGTACTTCTGCTGAGCCCATGCTAAGTGGTCTGTGCACTGGGCTTGTCTGTGACCTGTTGGATCTGTTTCCAGGCATGGCACCCAATCTACACATTGATGGCACCAAGGGGTGGCTGGGAAGCGGAGGCTGCAGCTTTCTCGTAATATTCTTCAGCATGTCCCTCAAAAATGCATGTTCAGTTAGAGTGCCAGGGCTGCTAGATAAACCCTCAGGCACTTCCCCCTCCCCAGGTCAACTGCCCCGCCCCCATCTCCTGTCCTTAGAGCTTCCAGTCAAAAGGTGGGTTTATCCCACCTTCTGTTGTCTCTGTTTCAGTGAAGTCATGTTTGAGAATGTTTTCTGTCCCCAAGACTCAATATTCATGGTCTTACTTAGTAAGAATTGCCTCAGAGATTGATAAGAGCTGAAATTATTAGAGTCTGTACATCAAAGTTGCGCTTTTAAAAGCAACATGTCATGTCTTGTAAGGCCTTTAACAACTTTCCAGAGCATTTTTCAAATTCCATAAATGGCCATTTTCCTTCTTTTCCTGCCTCCTTCATCCATGCTGATTCACCTGCCTTTTAGCGAGTACCTCCTGGGCCTGTCTGTCCTGTGTGAGATGCCGGGGATAGGAGTAGGAGAAAATACAGCTCCTGGCTTCAGGGAGGCTCTTGGAAACCAATACAGAATGGGGAATGTAGCCCCAAAGGAGATGTACCTATCCATGGGCTGCAGGAGACACATGACTGAGGTGGTTGGCGAAGGCTCCCTGGAGGAGGTGGTGGGAGCTGGGCCCTTAGAGACAGGTGAGAGAAGAAAGTTAGGTTAGAGCCCTCCAGGACAAGCAGGTGGGCAGGCAGAGGGTATGTGAGAGGCAGTGAGGAGGAGTCAGGCCAGCTGACACGGAGAGGTCCTTTTGGGCAGAGTGGCTGGGGTGGAGGTTGTCTTGGCTGGTCCCACGGGCAGTGGATAGGAACAAGGCTGGATCCTGAGCAGGAACAAGTGGAACAGTGCCATGTGCTGGCTGGGAGGGCAAGAGTCTGGCATCATGGAACCCAGTTGAAAGTGGTTTTAGTTTCCTTGGAACCCTCTCCTCCTCTAGAACAATGCTAATCTGAAAGTCAGAAGCCAGCAGAGGTGGGATAGGATTCCTCTTGTTCCTCAATCTTAAGTGTGCATTTTTTCTAGAGGCCTCACCATCACTTCCATCATGGGGCATCTATGTAGACACTGTGGCCAGAGATACCATGTGAGAGAAGGTAGGAAGGCTCATTCCTGCATCCTGGGTTAATACAGCATCTCACTCAGCAAATGTAGATCTTCGCCTATGACACAGGTCTCAGGGCTCACTAAGTTTGCCTTGATTGGGAGGACCATGTGGCCAAGTCTGTCTGGAAAAGAAGCTAAATCATCTGAGGCTTTTTGTCTTAGACCATAGACCTCTGTAGACCAGGGCTCTGAAGAGGCTTAGCATGAGAGATGGAGCCAGGCATCAGACAATAGGAATGGGCAGTGCTTTTTCTCTTTCTAGGTTAACATCCTAGAAAGCAATCTGCATTTACCCACATGATTACTTTGTGTATTTAAATCTTTGCACACTTATAGAAAGTGCACTACACCCACCCAGTTTGTTTCACACAATTATATGCATTCCATTTAATTAAATTAAGTATAGGCAGTTTTGGATTTCAGGGCATATGTTGTATGATAGGAACTTGTGTGATGGCACAGATCGACATGGGTACTCAGGAGGGCAGCATCCTAAGAGCATCTAGGGTGGCACTGGTCCTTCTGCTCCCAGCAGCAGAGCTACTTCATAGCACATCTGCCCCTGCACTGCCCCTGGACATCATGGAACCCAGAGCAACCGAGAAGGCCCCTGGGCTGCCCTTCCTGAGGCCATCCTGTGCAGATGCTCACGATGACTCGAGAAGAAAAACCACTCAGATCCTAGTGACTCCTGCTTTATTTTATTTATTTATTTATTTATTTATTTATTTATTTATTTATTTATTTATTTATTTATTTATTTATTTAGTGACTCCTGCTTTAAACATCATTCTAATCTCCTTGAGCTGGCTTCATAGCCCATGAACAATTAGATGGAAGAAGGGAGCTGCCAGAGGCAAATTCTGGCCATAGTACAGGAGACAGATGGCAACCCAAGAGCAAACTGCAGAAGTAGACAGAAGGTTACTTGTTGACACAGAGTTGGCTCCAACTTCCCAATAATGCCTCATTAGGCCCTGGGGTGGTCCCAGCAGCAGAACTGGGGCTGACCATCGCTGTGTACTGTGGTGATCTGACTTCCCCATGAAGCCCAGAGGCTGTTCAGCTCTCTTTCTCTGCGAGCACTGGAAACGGATGATACCCCAGAGAAGGCGCTCTATCTAGAATGATCACGCTTAGACCAAAACACGTTTTGTCGTGTAAAGGTCTTCAGTTCCTTTATCTGGATTACTGGCTCATCCCCTGAGAGAGATTCACACGTGCCAGCATTAGGGTGTGATGACAGCACTGGCTTGCCTGGCCTGCTCTTTAGTCATGTCCTTCCCTCACTGCTGGCAACGGAGCCTTTAGGTGGGACCCCCACCCGGAGATCCTTGCTTGTGCCCCTGCCATCAGGGCAGAGGTCGCAGCAGAGTTTCTGGGTGCTGAGAATGACCCCCCTCTGCCTGCACCCAGCAGCGCCCTTTCCCGGGTGGGTGGGGGGGCTCCCTGGACCTGCTCAAGCCCCTGCCTTGCTCATTTGTGTGCCTCCCCTTTCTCCCCTCAGTTGCAATCCCTTGGTCCCAGCTAGTTTGTAAGAAGCCTAGCACCTGTGCAGATCTCTCTCATAAATGATTCTGGCTGCTTGTTCCCTAGACGGATCCCCATCAGGATGCTCTGGCCGAGGCAGGAATCATCCCATCCGCCTTGTTTGTTCAACACAGCGATGTTTGGTTTTCTGCCTCAGAATGGATACAGTTGCTCACAGCCTCACCAGTCAAAATATTTACTAAACGTAACCCACACCTCCAGGACTGAGAGAGGAGAGAAAAAACACAGTTCACCCTCCAGGTTGCTGAAAGCATCTGTGTAAGACACCCCGACATGCGAGATCCATGCCCCTCTGCTTGGGACAATGTGTTCCCACAAAAGGTGTGCCAGCCTGTTTCCTCCAGGCACGGGCGGCAGGCCACCTCCTTTTACATGTCGTAATGGAAATAAATGTGTACGTAAGCCAGGCAGTGCTCTTCAAAGGACATCAGGATTTCACAGTTTTCAGATACTGCAGAGCCCCACGGAACTCAGACTCGGTTGATCAAAATCCATGCTTAGGAATCCCATCAGGTCTAAGGACACAGTTGTCGAACATTATATCTTCAAAAACCACTACCTCTCTGTGTATCCTGTGTTGTCAGGGTATCCGGAGAAGTCTGTAAATATCTTTTGAGTGTGAGATTCCATGTGTGCTGATGTCTGCTGGGGCATCGGTAACAGCGCCAGTCATTCTGTGAGCTCACTCCTGTACAATGCTGGACTCTGAGAGCTTTCAAGGAAGTTTAATTACACATTTGTAGGACGTGATGTTGCAAAAAAAACATATCATCACCAGTATCCTCTTAGGCAGGATAACCTGACAGAAAGGCTTGAGTGGCAGGTTAAAGTTTCAATTCCATCATAATGTGAAATCCTCTGTCATCTGAACTCTAGGGAAGTGGAAATATCTTCTTTTTTTCTTCTCTTGCTTAGATGTTAAACACATAGCTGTGGTTGTTTCACCCCTCTGTTCCTCAGTTTCTTAACCATAAAATGGCCAATAACACCTATCTCAGAAAGGTTTTTGGGGAGATAAAATGTTGTAGTGTGGCTGACAGGCTTAGAACCCTGCCCAGAGTATTATGCTGAGTGAAGTAAGTCAGTCGGAGAAGGACAAACATTATATGTTCTCATTCATTTGGGGAATATAAATAATAGTGAAAGGGAATATAAGGGAAGGGGGAAGAAATGTGTGGGAAATATCAGAAAGGGAGACATAACGTAAAGACTGCTAACTCTGGGAAATGAACTAGGGGTGTTGGAAGGGGAGGAGGGCGGGTGGTGGGAGTGAATGGGTGACGGGCACTGGGGGTTATTCTGTATGTTAGTAAATTGAACACCAATAAAAAAAAAAAAAAAAAAAAAAAAAAAAGAACCCTGCCCAGAGCATAGCAGTCTGCTGTTATTACACATGCTAGAGCTCTGTGCTTCATTGTTGGAGTTTTCTTTCTTGTAACTTTGTATAGTTGGAAGCAACACTTAGCTGGGGGCTAGTTCTTATCTCAGAAGAAAATAAAGCTCTAGCCAAGTGTCGATGTGGATGGAACTGGAGGGTATTATGCTGAGTGAAGTAAGTCAGTCAGAGACAGACAATTATCATATGGTTTCGCTCATGTGTGGAACACAAGAAACAGCACAGAGGATCATAGGGGAAGGGAAAACAGAATGGAAAGAAGTCAGAGAGGGACACAAACCAGGAGACATTCATAACTATAGGAAACAAACTGAGGGTTGCTGGAGGGGAGGTGGGTATGGGGGATGGGGTGGTTGGGTGATGGGTATTGAGGAGGGCACGTGATGTGATGAGCTCTGGGTGTTATCTGCAACTGATGAATTGTTGAACTCTACATCTGGAACTAATGATTTACTATATGTTGGCTAATTGAATTTAAATTTTAAAGAAAGAAAAAAAATACTGGATCAAGGGGCTGGATGATTCAATTTCTGATGGATGGATGATTTGAGTTGACACCAGACCCCTCCCTCCACTGTTCCTACTCCAAGCATATAAATGCTAGATAAAATATTACTGTGAAAAAATTGTCTTTTAAATAGATGGCTAACCCTGAAGGTGAGGGAAATTCTCTGATGCCAAATGAACAAAAAACTCTCAAAGGCAGTGAGTAGTAAGTGAAAGCCAGTGTCGTGACACCCTGTGGTTTCAGGGGAAAGTATCAGATTCAGATATAAGCCATCAGGGTTGAGAGCAGAGGGTTTAACATCCATGCCAGGATGGCATGTGTGATCTGGGCCTACACAAAACAAAAAGCCCCTACATAAGGCTGAAATCTGAGAGACTGCCAATGACTAAGAAAATTTTACCTATTGGGCCAAGAAAGTGGCAAATAGCCTGTGAGGAGTTTGCTCCTCATATCAGTGTGGGGGTCTGAATTTATATTGCTTACATCGAGCTAAAATTGTAAACCTAGGAATTAACTGGAAGATAGGTCCCAAATCAGTAAAACCACGAGGGATCCCAGATGAACACATGCAAATCCATTTTTTTTTAATTTATGATAGTCACAGAGAGAGAGAGGCAGAGACACAGGCAGAGGGAGAAGCAGGCTCCATGCACCAGGAGCCCGACGTGGGATTCAATCCCGGGTCTCCAGGATCGCGCCCTGGGCCAAAGGCAGGCGCTAAACCGCTGCGCCACCCAGGGATCCCCGCAAATCCATTTTAAAGGAATATCTCCACACCCAAATTTATGGGTTGCCCATGGAGAACAGAAAACTTGAGCCTAAAATATAAAATTGCAGGAGTTGCCTGGGTTGCTCACTTGGTTAAGCATCCAGCTCTTGGTTTTAGCTTAGTTCCAAAACCATGGATTCTCATGGGTCATGAGATTGAGCCCCACTTCAGGCTCCATGCTCAGCAGGAGTCTGTTTAGATATTCTCTCCCTCTGCCCCTATCCCCACTTGTGTTCTCTCTTGCTCTCTCAATAAATAAATATAATCTTTAAAAAATTAAATAAAATATAAAATTGCAGATCATAATGGTAATTTGCCATGAGGAAGAGTTAACAGACTGGAGGGCTAGCTTCCTCAGAATCTTTAGATAATAAAACAATGTAAAAGTGACTATTTAAAAATTCATGTTTGAAAATAAATAAATAAATAAATAAAAATTCGCATTTGAAATGATTAGAGTGGTAAAAAGAGGAGACTTATAAATAAAGAATTGTAGAGAAAAACATAGGTAAATTTAGAAAAGAGTTTCTGGAAATTGAAAATATTAAAGTTGATGAGTGGGTTAAAAAGCATGTTAGACATAACTGAAAAGGGAATTATTGAACTGGAAGATAGCTCTGGAGGAAATTATCCAGATAAGAACAGAGACACAAAAATGGAAAATATAAAACAGATACTGAAAGACAATATTAAGACAAGGAGAGGAAACATTGGATGAGATAAAGACTAAGAATTTTTAAGAATTAAAAGAAGATATAAATTCCTAGACTGAGGAAGCACACCAAATTCCAAACAGGTGAATATATATGTCACCGTAAAATGCAGAATACCAAAGTAAAAAGCAAATAAAGAGGAAAAAAGATGAACAACTGGACTGCAAAGACAAGAAAGGCCAGTAGGCAAACTTAAGGGTAAATAGAAGTAAGCATTGACTTAGACAAAAATTAGCAGTAATAGAAAATAGAAAAATATTTTTTGTAGAAAAATAGCAGTAATAAGGTACATAATTTGGGGGTGTTCAAATATGAGGTATGAGGTGGTAATGATGACCAGGGCTAAAGCATTTCATGATTTTTGTATTATTTTAGAAGATAACAGGTCTTAATAAACTTCAGATTTTAAGTAAAAACACATAATAAAAATTATAGGATAACCTGTAAAAGAATAGAAATAGGATATCACTTCTGAAACAGAAGAGCAGAAGAGGGCAGTTGGATAGATAACACTCAACCAATTCAATGGAAGGCAGAAGGTAGACAAAATGAAGCCAAGTAAAAGCATAATAATATAGTAATAAATAGTAATAACACATAAATACACAAAATAAGATAGCAAAAATAAGTCTGAATATATCAGTAATAATTATCAATGAGTTGGACTTAACTACAATTCTCAGATTAAATTTTTTAAATCTAGAGACATATCTAAATATAATGGCACAAAATTGGAAATGAAATCAATGGGGAAAGGTATAGTAACACATACTAAGAGAAAAAAATGCTTTGTTAGTAGCATTAATATCAAAATACAGTTGACCCTTGAATGACTCGGGATTTAGGGGCACCAACCATCCTGCACAGTCAAAAATTCATGTGTAACTTTTGATTCCCCCCAAATCTAACTACTTATAGCCTAACTATTGACCAGAAACCTTACCAGTAACATAGTCAATTAACAAATATCTTTTTTTATTCTTTATTTAAATTCAATTTAGTTAACATATGCTGTATTATTAGTTTTAGGGGGAGAATTTAGTGATTCATCAATTGCATATAATACTCCGTGCTCATTCCATCAAGTGCCCTCCTTAGTGCCCATCACTCAGTTACTGCTTTCCTCCATCCATCTACTCTCCAGCAACCCTCAGTTTGTTTCCTAGAGTTCAGCATCTCTTAACGCTTGCTTCTCTCTCTTTTCATCGTATTTAAATTTTGCTTCCCTTCCCCTGTGTTCATCTATTTTGTTTCTTAAATTCTACATATGGGTAAAATCATATAGTATTTGTCTTTCTCTGACTGACTTATTTCCCTCAGTATTATACCCTCTAATTCCATCCACATCATTTCAAATGGCAGTATTTCATTCTTATTGATAGCTGGGTAATATTCCATTGTGTATATATATCACATCTTCTTTATACATTCATCTGTCGATGGACATCTGGGCTCTTTTATAAATATCTTTTATATTATATGTATTATATACCATATTCTTATAATAAAGAAAGCTAGATGAAAAAATTAAGAAAATCATAAGGAAGAGAAAAATATATGTAGTACTATACGTAAAAAAAAAAATATATATATATAAGTACATCCATGTGGTTCAAAGGTCAAATGTATATTTTAAGTGACATATTGCCCACTAACAAAAGAAATAATTCACTCAGAAGATATGATACTTATGAGCCTATCTACACTTAACATAGATGCTAAATACACACAAAGCCTAGAGACTTACAGGAGAAAACTGACAAATGCACCATCATGATGGGACCTTTAACATGTACTTTATAAAATAACCTAAACAATCAGAAATTCGATAAAATATATATATTTGGAAATTATAACTAATAAGCTTAATGCAATCACAGTATGTAAGACTGTGTACCTAGGTATACATCCTTCACATATCCAATTTAAAACATGAACTCCATTCCAGGCCACAAAAAAGCTTTAGCCAGTACTATGTAATTGATGAACCATAGTCTTCAAAGATATGCAGTAAAATTATAAATCCTTAGCAAGAAGCCCACTGGAAATCGATACATTTAGAAACTTAAGGATACCCTTCTCAGTAATTTGGGGTTGAGAGAAGAGGCAGTAATGAAAGTTACCAAATGTTTAGAACTGAATAATAATTCATCTTTTGTATATCTGGGATATTAGGGTGATGCTAAGGTGGTTCTTGGAGGGAAATTTATAGCCTCTATTGTTGCTTTATAAAATGAGAGAAGTTGAATATTGAAGGAGGCAAGAGTTCAACTTAAAAACTTTGGAAAGAATAAAGATGAGAGCAGAAGTGGATAGAAAACAAAGAAACAGTAGTCATGATTCATAAACCAAAATCTGGCCTCCTGAAAGAAAAAAGAACTGGTAAAATAAATGAAGCTCTAACAAGAGTAATGATAATAATACTCCCATGCCAAAGACTCCCGTGTGCCTTATTTTGAATACTTTTAAAAGTCAGAATAACCTAAGAGGACTAAACTTATTATTTCACCACAACACTATTGGTACTCTTGAGACCAGTGTAAAACACTTCCATTGTAGGACAGTCCTTCATTTTTTGAAGGCATCATATCATTTTTTTAAGCCAAAAAACAAAAACCAAAAAAGACATGAAAGAGGCAAAAAGGATGGGAGGTGACCTAGGAAATATGCATAAACTCGGGCAGCTCAAACAGAGAAAAAACAAATTTGACAAGGAGGAGGAGGATGTCTTGCACTAAGAACACGGAATGAAGTGATAGCTCCTGGCAGTCAAGGTTAGCATGGGAAAGGGCATTTCCTGGCAGAAGGGATGAGCTGTAGGAGATGATGTCATTGGTTGCAGCATTCAGGCTAGACTGGTGCTTTAGAGCATAGGTAAGCCTTTGACCTGGCTTATGGGCATGAGCATCCATTCAGATGTCAGTGATGAATGGCTGCTTGTCTTTTGTCAACCACCAGGAAAGGCCTCAGGGCCATGCAGGCAGGCTCAGGGAGCTCCTTTGGACAACATGGAGCTGAGGATCTCGGGGTTATTCTGGGGGTGACATATTATATATCCACTGCCCAGACACAATGTGTGCTCTAAAGGGAAAGTTTTCTCTCCAGAATCAGCTTTGGTTCCAAAGCTTGTGTTTTTCTTCTGAGGATCTCTCAGGAGTGTCATCCCAATGCTTTTCAGAGGGCCACAGGGATGATGGAGCCCTTGGATAGGACCTTGGAAACACTCAAGAGTTCCTCACTTGGAGAGTAGAGACCCTCCCTCCATGCTATCTGAGGTCATTGCAGTGGAAGCCGTTTGCACAAACAGCCATATGTATATGATTATTTCATGATCATGTTAAGTTCTCCCTCACTCCACACATACTTGGCCCTTGCCAGCACTCACTGCAATCAGGATTTATGCATAGGGATCCCTGGGTGGCTCAGTCGGTGAAGTGTCCTACTCTTAATTTTGGCTCAGATCATGATCTCAGGGTTGTGAGATACAGCCCTGCGTTGGGCTCTGTGCTCTGCAAGGAGTCTTCTTAAGATTCTCTCCCTCTCCTTCTGCTCTTCCCCTCCCCCTCACATGCCCACATGGACACCAGCTTTCTCAAAAAAAAAAAAAAAAAAAAAGAATTTCTGTATAGGAACCAGGTTTCTACAGCAAACTAAGCTGGATGGATATTCCCCAGAGGCTAGCTACAAAGGGGACTCCCCCCACCCTATTTTAGAAGTCTAAAGTTTAATATTTCTCTTGAGAGTGCTGGACGCTGGCTGGGCCTGATTAATAGCACCCAGCGTCAGGACGGGATTCAAAGGAAGGGAAGCTCAGGCTTCCAGTCACACCAGTTGTGTTTATTAAACACCTACTTTAGGCTCCTCCCAGGGTCCCCACACTGCCCAGGGAGGGCTTGTTTGGTGAGATGGCCTTGGGGCAGGTCCTACAGCAGGCGCTTTGGTGTTCCCCAGGCTCTGGAGAATCGCAGATGGGTTGTCTCCAGAATGCAGACCAGACACACCAGAGGAGCAGGGTTAGAGGTCCAGAGGCAGTGGGAGAATTGCAGTGCCTGGCTTGGAGGTGGGGAACATCTTGGGGCATACGGGCCTCTGAAGTATACCAAGTTCATTCACAGCCTAGTCCCCAGTCCCAACCCCCAAGGAGGTTTTTGCTTTAATGTTTTCATTTTCCTTAAGAATGAAATTGGCAATGGTTTGGGAGTTTTTCTTCCAAATTTACATTTTTAATAACATTTCTTACCCAGAGGTAAACAAACACATCATCTCCACCCTACGCATGAAGGGCAATCCTCCATCATGAGTACCTATAGCTTTCTTCCTTAAAAGACAGCCTCCCACAGTGATCGTCTCATTTCTCATGGCCTTTTTAAAAATCCTGAATAACACAAGATAATTATATCAACAAAATCAAAATTATAAAAAACTAGTGCAAAAAATTATATACATGAGTGTATATGTGTGTGTATGTATGTATGTATATATATATATTCATAGATCCTCTAGCTTCCAGTTTTTTATAGTTACGTGGAAAGAGACCTGAATTTGAACTCCTTAACTCTCCTTGTTTGAGTCATGACCCCTTCCCTCTTAGAACATCAGATTTCCCATCTGTAAAATGATAGTGCTGGACTAGACCATGGCTTTTGAACCTCACACTCTGCACTGAGTCCTAATGATGGACAATCTGAAGCCCACAGCAATAGGGTTGGAGGCAGACCCAGGTATCCTGGCAGTTTCTGGGGCTCAAAGACAGTCTGAGGTGCTGGCCCTTTGTGTAGCTCTGTGGAGGGCTCAGCTGAGCGGGGCACTGGCGCTGGTGAGCACCATGGCAGTGGTGAGGGAGGATCCTGCCACATGTTGGGGGCACCTACAGAGGTGGAAGCAGCCTCCTCCCTTGAGGCTGACTCACCTTTACCAAGGGAGGACTTGTCGTGTACCAGGCTTAGTGCTAAAATATTGACATTCCCAGCTCAGGACATGCTGGCAACCACCTGATAAGGTAGGACTTTTACATTGAATAGCAAAAACCATAGACTCAGATGCAGTCACATACCCAAGGTTATAGAGATAGAGCAACAGCAGAATAGTTCCTCGAGACAGGGACCCTGCCATCATGTATCTAGGGCCCCCGTGAGTGACGCATAACCTCAGAGAGGCTTGTGCTCCATCATCTGCGAGCGAGGACAAATGGTGACAGCTGAGATGGCATAGGGACGAGAATACCAAACAGGCAGCAGCACAAGTCGTGGACACCTGCCCGCCATGTGTGATTGTCCCGAGGTGGTGGCCCGGGGAGTGACGTGTGCTAAGCACCAATTGCGTGAAGATACAAAGGCATGTCTGGCACCGTGAGACCAAGAGCTCTGTGTCAGGGCTTCCTGTGCTCATGTGACAAAATGCCTGCAGTGGAGCATCCCCCTGAGCTCACGGGGTGCTTTTGAAAGGCATTTAGAACATGCTTGTGCCTGTCTGCTCTGTGCAGCCTCTGCCAGTTCTATGGTTCACAGGTGTATTGGGTTCAGGGTTAGCCACATGGGCACCAGCTCCTATAAATGTATTGAAATTCTTGCCAAAGCCACAGTTCTGTCCCTGAGAGGCAGGTGTGGTAGAGAGGCAGGTGTGGTAGCCCCAGACCTAGACCTTCCTCCTTGCTGCACGTCCAGCAAGTTACCCTGCCTGGGCCTCCACTTCCACATCAGTCAAATAGAGAAAATATTACTTGGAGAACTTTTGTACAGCTTCAACTGGGGACGGTCGTGCCCCAGAGTGTGGTCCAAAGCTCCTTCCCCGCCTGCATGCGCCCACGGCCAGCCAGCTCCCAGGCTCAGGGGCCCATCCATGGTCATCCCTGGCTGTGGGCCTTACCCACCCTGCAGGCCCAGAGCTGGAGCCACTCTGGACTCCACACCAGTTAGCCCTAGAGGGTCACCTGGGTTGTCCTTGCTTTCTTAGTACAAGCCAGTGGGAGTACCTTGTGTTGGGTGATGGAGTCTTCATAGGGAAACACATTTTCTCCAACTTCTCTCCTCAAAAGCATTTCCAGACATTGTTGACAACTGAGCTAGTTTTAAAGAAACTGGAGGCCTGAGCAGGGGAGGGAGTACTGGCTGGAAGCATGTGTCCTAGAGGGCTTGGCCGCTCCCTGTCCATTTATCCCCCGCCCCGTCTCTCCTGCCTTTTCTCATGTGTTCCATCTCTCTGTATCTCTCTCTAGGTTTTGGTGAGGTCTTTCTTGCTCCCTCTTGTCCTCTCCCCATACCCTTCTCTATTCTCTCCTCCTTTGTTGTAACCTCATGGTCTGTCTCTCCTGATTTCATTCTCTCCCTCAGGATCCCTCCCTCCCTTCCTTTCTGTGTCTTGCTATGTCTCTTAGCCTCCTTCTCACACACATGCATACACCCCTTGCTCAATCTGTCCCTAACCTGCGGGCCTGTGTTTTACTAGTGGTACGGTAAAGGTCATGTGGTTTTGAGTGTGTTCTCATCCTGCTGTGATTGCTGTTTCTCCAGTGGCAAGTAGTCCCTGCCTGCCTTGGCAATATGTCCATTTACCAACAGGAAGACAGGAAGATTAGTTCAGAACTGGAGAAAATAATCAGTTGCCCCATAAAGGAGAGTTTGTCTTCTGTAAGAAGCCCTTTGTGACAACTAATTGGTTGGGTTAATAAGGATGTACTTCCTTGGACACCTATGGTTCAGGACCACCTTGTGCCCATGTACAGTGGACCTTAGCAATTCAGCCTCCCTCACTCATGGTATCTGACAGCTGGAAACTAGTTGAGTTTTCCAGGGATGGGGTGTTTCCTGAGCATTGTCAGCAGGTGTGCAGTAGAGCCTGCATGTGGCCTTGCTGGCCAAGCCACTCAGGACAACAGCTTTATGCAGCTCCCTGGCTCCTTCCCTTTGCGTATTTGCCTGATATGTGCTGATTTAAATCATTTACCTCTTCTAAAGCGGGTTCAAAGGACCACTGCAGAGCCCCAAGTCCTGGCCATACTTTCTAGTTTGAGTTGCTGCAAAACTAAAATTAAATTAGATCTCACTCTCAGTGTTCCCAATTTAGCCCTTGCTAGCACGGGCTGGCCATCCTCCCAATTAGCTTCAATGGGAAAGTTTTTTCTACATGAGAAGCTGCCCCATTACCTGCCCATCAAGGGCTGCCTCCTGCTCTTTCTGCACATCTCCAGGCAGATATTTCTTAGCATCTGTTCCTAGGAGCTGGCTGTGAACGTGAACTCTGCTCCTTACCTCTTCCAGAGCACATGGTGCCAGAATCAGTGTTCCTCCAGTTGTGGGGGCTGAGATGGTGCTGCTGTAGGGCCCTCCCTGCAGCCATCAGGAGAAACTCTCAGTGCTCTGCAATGTCTCATAAATACTTTGTTTTCTGGGTAGAGAAATGCCACTACCTAGGACAGTCACATTTCATTTTTAAACCAAAATTTGTAGCTGTTGTCAAGGGTAATATAAATGTATTGAAATTTTTGACAAAGAGATAAAAACAAGAGAAGAGCCAGGAAACTTCTTTGGGTGAGGTTACCCTTCCAATCATGCCCAAAATGAGGATTAGCCTGAATGGCATCACGTCTCTCCAGCAACAGTCCTAAGAACTGTTACTTAATAAATAAACACAAGGTGCTTACATTTCAATAGCTCTAAGCTGCCACATTCATGATCTCAATTTATCCTTATGACAATGATCACACAAGGTAAGAAGGAAGCCATCCCCATTTTACAGGAGGGGACACCAAGGCCGTCATGCTGACATCAGCTGCAGATATGAGGCCAGATCTGAGGGGTCCTGAATGCTGACACCAGGTCTTATCCCTCCATGATGTTGTCACTTAAGAGACAGTAGGCAGGGGCAGCCTCGGTGGCACAGTGGTTTAGCACCGCCTGCAGCCCAGGGCGTGATCCTGGAGACCCGGGATCGACTCCCACGTCAGGCTTCCTGCACAGAGCCTGCTTCTCTCTCTGCCTGTGTCTTTGCCTCTCTCTCTCTCTCTCTCTGTCTCTCTCTCTGTGTGTGTCTCTATGAATGAATGAATAAATAAATAAATAAATAAATAAATAAATAAATAAATAAATCTTTAAAAAAAAAAAGAGAGACAGTAGGCAGTGTTGTTTGGGGCACCTGGGTCGCTTAGTGGTTGAGCATCTGCCTTCAGCTCAGGGCATGATCCTGGGGTCCTGGGATCAAGTCCCATATCAGGCTCCCTGCGAGGAGCCTGCTTCTCCCTCTATCTGTCTCTGGCTTTCTGTGTGTGTGTCTTTCATGAATAAATAAAATCTTTTTAAAGAGATAGAGAAGTCAGTGTTGCTGAGCAGTCTGTAGAAAGTACCACCGCCAAGTGCCGGTGAACCAATGGAGGCCTAGGAAGGAGGGGAGATTGTCTCCCTGGTCAGGCGAAAGCAGGATGAGAACTTTCAGGGGAGCTCTTTTAAGCCTTACACAGGAATATGTTTTCTTGGATACATAATGGTCCTTATAAACATAGGGAAATAGAGTTTTTCTTGCCTATTATCTAATGAGTATCTTCTCTTCCTTCTTGGCTAGGATGAAAACAGGGATTTTAAGTCTTCCTATTTCTTAAAAAAAAAAAAAATTACATCCTATTTGTGTAAGTAGTGTTTCTTTTAGTGCTGTCCTCAAAGTTCTCTGCAAGAGGGCTTTGAATGAAACATCCTCCTCAAAATGGTTCTTCTTCTCTACACTTCAGTGTTCTGCAAAGTGGGGGCCCTGGGATAATTCTGGGAGTACCTCCGCTGCTGCCTTCCATTTGCTTTGAGGGTCTCTGCCCAGGGGATGAAGCAGCTGCCCCATTTGCTGTGCGGCAGAGGTAGCGCTACACTCAAAGGACAGAGAAGCAGAGGCCCATCTGGAGGTGGCTGGAGGGGGCGGGGGGGAGCAGGAGATGCATAGCCCAGTTTGCGGGCACTGAGAGGGAGCTGTGGGGCTGGAGCCAGGGCTGGGAGAGGGATGAATGATGGAGTTGGAGCACAGAAGTAAGCTGGGAGTGGGCATTCCTGCTTGGTGCCCTGCCAGACTGTGGGGGGTGAAGATGGGGGGCCGAAGGTGGTGGAAGCTACAGCCAGCACCTCCCGTACACCTGCCTAGGAGACTGGCCCGGGGAGGGGCCCAGGGTAGCAGGACCGATAGCAGGGGCAGACGGCTCTGCCCTGCCCAGAGGCTCCCACCTGCCCTAGACCTACTGGTGCCATCCACAACCATGCCCCACGCGTGTGCCTCGCTGAACCCACAAAATCTGCTAGTGAGGAGCTCTGTGAAACAGTGGCACCCAAAAGCAAAAGGCTGGCAGCTGACCCGACCTTGAGCTCCAGGCTAAATAATGAAGCCAGTCTGAAGCTGGGGTCAGGGACTGGTGTGTAGTGGAAGAACAGTGGTGGCTGGATCATTCCTAGGGGATTTGAATGGCCTTAGAAGGTAGCCCCAGGCAGCAATATCTCAGTCCTTCTGGGGTGGGTGCTGGGCCTGGAGGGGCTCACCGCAGTGTGCACATGGGTGGGGGCGTGTGTATGTGAGCGGCACACCCCTTTTGCCAGTTGCTTGTGCTCTGTCTGCAAGTGGTTTCCTTCCCGAGTGCCTGCAGGGCTCTGGCCAGCGCCCCCGTGTGGCCCCTGTGAATTATCCACTTGGGGCAGAGGGTCATCATTCCTAGGAGACACAGAGCCCCCTGTGGGCTTGCTCTGAGCCTCCCTCCTCTTATCACATTGCTGACCCTTGTACTGGTTGAGGGGTCCCCCCAAACCTTTGCCCTTCAAGGGAGGCCTTCCCCCCACCCCTCATCCACCCCAACATCTTTTGCTCACCTCCCTGTCCTGCAAGCCCTGAGCTGCGGTGGGAAAGCCCTCTTGCACCTGCTCGCTCTCATGATAGGGTGTGTGTTCACACTTGGATGGAGGGTGAACTGTGAGGCCTTGCTCTGGGCAGCCCCCTTGTTCTCAGACAGGAAGTGATGGGTGCTGGTGGGCAAGGCTTGGGATCAGCCTCTGATAGCCTTACAGCTTTCTCTGGAAACAGGCATTTCTTTGGCTTCTTGAGGGTCTACAAGCTGGGCTGACCTCAGACTGACCCCTGGGTAGCCCCCCCCCTCCCTTGGTAATGCTCCGCAGCGCTGAGGCCAGAGCAGTGTCAGCCAGAAGCCTGGATTTGACTTTGTGTCTCTTGGCATTGCCGTCTGGCATTCCTGTTCTTTCTCAAACAAACATGTGCATGGCATTTGCTTCCCTTTTGCATCAATTAGGATTAGCTTTCAGTGAAACTGGGGCTGTGTCTGCAAGCAGACATTGCCTGACTATAGTCCTGCTCATCCGTCTCAGATGTGTTTCTTTTCCACCTAGAGTCAGCTGCCTGCCCTCCACCCCCTCCTTTCTTCCCTCCCCCGCCTTCTCAGGACATAGCATCTCCAAGAGCTGAGACCCAGTTCTCTTCTCGTCTGTTCTCAGGGTTTGTTGCTGCGGGGCTGCTCTCTTCGATGACTTACAGCCCCTGCATTAGCCCTGCTTCAGGCTGCTGCCTCTGGAAGCAGAATTCCTCCTCTGGACCATGGGTCAGTCCTGTCACTCCCTCCTGGCAGGAGACTACGTCACCGTGGTGAGCCCGGACGGTGGCATGGAGCCTGGCTCATAGTGGGTACTCAGTAAACATTTGTTCAGTGAATGGAAAAAATAAAACGTTCTTTGGAGCTACATGGCTACTAACCTGTGATGGGTTCCTTCCACGGTAATGATTGATAGCTCATGAATGATGAGGATGAGAAGGAAAACCCACAGCCCAACACCCAAACAGGAGCTAAGCATCTCAAGGCCAAAAGACTTGAACCACATGCCCACAGCTCTTGGAAGCATCAGATGTGTGCCTGCTCTCAGCATGTCCTCTGCGAACAGCGAGGTCCCCAGCCCCTGGTGGGCTAGCTTATTAGGCTTAATTGACTATCGGTCACCTTCTCCTTTAGCTTGGACTCCAGAGGTGTCTGGAGTTGCCAGGTGTGTGTCCATGTCACGGGCTGGCCCGTCACCCCTCCTCCAGCACATGTGCATACACAGGCCTCAGAGGCAGTGTGCGTGGCCTGCCACCCAGCTGGGAGTGGCTCTCTTCTTGGAACTGTTGCTGATAGGTGGGCACAGACTTCAGGGGACAGAAATCTCATTTAGAAGTCCAGAGTCATCATCTAGTGAAGCATTTCTTCAGGGTCATGCGGAAGATCATCTGCAAGCAGAGATTGAAGCATTAGGTATGCTATTCTAAGAGGATTGCAGAGAGGCATCCCTAGGGAAAACACGGGGACAGAGGAGGATCTGCCTCCAGTACTCACATACTCAGGGCTCTGTCACCTGCCCTCCAGGAGCTGCAGCCACAGGTACACAAGTGCTTAACCTTGACCGAAGCCACGCGTGGGTGGTTCAGGTCAAATAAGAGGGTACTTCCCAAAGCAAAACCGTGGTGCCTTTGAAAGCTCCATGCTGTTCCAGCAACCACCATAGCAATGCCTTTCACGCCGGGTTCAGGAAGATGAACATGCGAGCACTTTGATGGCATGTTAGCTTTTTGGATTTAATGAGAAATTCAAATAGAAGTAATGGAAATATTTATACTGGGCTTCCTCTGCACCAGGCTTGGATCTGAGGACAATGAGGCTGATATTGGAATCTCCATTTTGTAGCTGAATAAACTGAGGCTCACAGGGCAAAAGTCATTTGCCTAAGGTCATGGGCCAGTAGGTGGAAGAGCTTAGATGTGACCCCAGGCAGGTGGCTCTAGCATATGTGCACCTCCCATTCTGTGTGCTCTGTGCCTGGTGTGGGGGCATGGCTATGATACAGTGTCAACGGTCCGTGAGATCCGTGGCAGCTTTTGCCTCTTGCTTTTTGTGTTAAATGCTTTTACAAATACTGTCTCCTTTGATCCTCCTGGAGACGGATGGGATAGGGTTACCCTCTTTTTTTTTTAATTAATTAATTAATTTATTTATTTTTATTTTTATTTTTTTATTGAAGTTCAATTTGCCAACATATAGCATAACACCCAGTGCTCATCCTGTTAAGTGCCCCCCTCAGTGCCCGTCACCCAGTCACCCCAACCCTCCACCCACCTCCCCTTCCACCACCCCTTGTTCGTTTCCCAGAGTTAGGAGTCTCTCATGTTCTGTCTCCCTCTCTGATATTTCCCACTCATTTTCTCTCCTTTCCCCTATAATCCCTTTCACTATTCTTTATATTCCCCAAATGAATGAGACCATATAATGTTTGTCCTTCTCCAATTGACTTACTTCACTCAGCATATAATACCCTCCAGTTCCATCCACGTCGAAGCAAATGATGGGTATTTGTCGTTTCTAATGGCTGAGTAATATTCCATTGTATACATAGACCACATCTTCTCTATCCATTCATCTTTCGATGGACACCAAGGCTCCTTACACACTTTGGCTATTGTGGACATTGCTGCTAGAAACATCGGGGTGCGGGTGTCCCGGCGTTTCATTGCATCTGTATCTTTGGGGTAAATCCCCAGCAGTGCAATTGCTGGGTCATAGGGCAGATCTATTTTTAACTCTTTGAGGAACCTCCACAGTTTTCCAGAGTGGCTGCACCAGTTCACATTCCCACCAACAGTGCAAGAGGGTTCCCTTTCTCCGCATCCTCTCCAACATTTGTGGTTTCCTGCCTTGTTAATTTTCCCCATTCTCACTGGTGTGAGGTGGTATCTCATTGTGGTTTTGATTTGTATTTCCCTGATGGCAAGTGATGCAGAGCATTTTCTCATGTGTTTGTTGGCCATGTCTATGTCTTCCTCTGTGAGATTTCTGTTCATGTCTTTTGCCCATTTCATGATTGGATTGTTTGTTTCTTGCCTGTTGAGTTTAATAAGTTCTTTATAGATCTTGGAAACTAGCCCTTTATCTGATATGTCATTTGCAAATATCTTCTCCCATTCTGTAGGTTGTCTTTGAGTTTTGTTGACTGTATCCTTTGCTGTGCAAAAGCTTCTTATCTTGATGAAGTCCCAATAGTTCATTTTTGCTTTTGTTTCCTTTGCCTTTGTGGATGTATCTTGGAGAAGTTACTGTGGCCAAGTTCAAAAAGGGTGTTGCCTGTGTTCTCCTCTAGGATTTTGATAGAATCTTGTCTTACGTTTAGACCTTTCATCCATTTTGAGTTTATCTTTGTGTCTGATGTAAGAGAATGGTCTAGTTTCATTCTTCTGCATGTGGCTGTCCAATTTTCCCAGCACCATTTATTGATGAGACTGTCCTTTTTCCAGTGGATAGTCTTTCCTGCTTTGTCAAATATTAGTTGACCATAGAGTTGAGGGGCCATTTCTGGATTCTCTAATCTGTTCCATTGATCTATGTGTCTGTTTTTGTGCCAGTACCACACTGTCTTGATGATCACAGCTTTGTAGTACAATCTGAAATCTGGCATTATGATGCCCCCAGCTCTGGTTTTCTTTTTTAATATTCCCCTGGCTATTCGGGGTCTTTTCTGATACCATACAAATCTTAAGATGATTTGTTCAACCCCATTTACAATTGCACCCAAAAGCATAAGATACCTAGGAATAAACCTAACCAAAGAGGTAAAGGATCTGTACCCTAAAAACTACAGAACACTTCTGAAAGAAATTGAGGAAGGCACAAAGAGATGGAAAAATATTCCATGCTCATGAATTGAAAGAATTAATATTGTGAAAATGCCAATGTTACCCAGGGCAATTTACACATTTAATGCAATCCCTATCAAAATACCATGGGCTTTCTTCAGAGAGTTAGAACAAATCACCTCTTTTTTAAAAAGAAGTTTTGGGGCAGCCCAGGTGGCTCAGCGGTTTAGCACCACCTTCAGCCCAGGGCCTGATCCTGGATACCCAGGATCGAGTCCCACGTCAGGCTCGAGCCTGCTTCTCCCTCTGCCTATGTCTCTGCCCCCCCCCACCTCTGTCTATCATGAATAAATAAATATATAAAATCTTTTCTTAAGATTTTATTTATTTATTTATTTATGAGAGACACACAGAGAGAGAGGCAAAGACACAGGCAGAGGGAGAAGCAGGCTCCGTGCTGGAGCCCGATACAGGACTCGATCCCAGGACTCCAGGATCACGCTCTGGGCCAAAGGCAGGTGCTAAACTGCTGAGCCACCCAGGGATCCTCAATAAATAAAATCTTAAAAAAAAAAGTTTTGAGTTTTGTATGCAATTTATTTCTAAACAACCTCATTGGGAAATAATTTACATACTGCATAATGCATTCTTTTTTTTTAGTTTATTAGTAAATATAGTTTTTAGTGTGTTCACAGAAATGTGCAACTATCACTTCATCTAATTTTAGAAGGTTTCCATTACCTCCCAGAGAGCCCTCATGCCCATTTACAGGCGTTTCCCACCCCAGCCCAAAGTGAGCACAAATTCACTCTCCGTCTCTATAGATCACCTCTGGGGGCATGTCATGTAAATGGGTTGACATTTCTACTTTTTACCTGTTGTATCATCTTCCTCATTTGGAACAAGAAACGGGTTTCAGAAGATTCTTGCACCCTTGTCACAGTTATGTCATCACTGGAATTGGGCTAGATTCTGGGGAGTGACTGCCAGTTCTTTCATTGATCCAAGCACTTATATAGCTCCTTCTGTGTGCCTGGCACTGGGCTAAGTCGCGGGAGCCCTGCCATCAACAAAACACAGGGACCCCTACTTTCCTGGGACCCCCAATCTAATGAGGGAGAGATCAAGTCAACAAACTTGCAAGAGTGTTAGCTGGTGGTGAGCACTGTGAATGGAATAACGTAACATGAGAGCATGTAACAAGGCATTCAGTATGTTTTCAGCATTTCTATTTTAAACTCCTCTAGATTTTTCCCCCAGAACTTGAAATGTCTATTTTATGTAAAGAATTATGCAAATAATTTCACTTTACATGGAAAATGTTCAAAGATTTGAGAAAGAAGACGTTATTTTTATCTGTATTCTTTGGGGACACACCTGTGGGCTGCCTTGTGCGTGAGGCGTGGCTCCTTCCCACCTGGCAGGGTCCATGCACAATCCACCCTCCACCATCAGGTTTTCCAACACCCCATCATATCGCCACCTGATGAGGCAGCCTCCTTTCCATTCTGCAGTTGGGGGCAGCTCTGGAAACTCCGGCTGAAATTGCATTAGTGTGTGAGAGCAAATTACCCCAGTTATCTGGCCATGTAGAAAGCTACAGTTTTGCTCTTCATGAAAAATTAAAATCTTGTCCTGATCTGATGGAAGGGAACAGATGAGACATCTTGGTTGAACTCAGCCACTGTTGGTCGGCCAGATGATCAACGGCACATTTTCTTGACTCAGGGGATCAATGGAGAATCTTAAAGAGAACATCACAGAAGAAATTAAGATTAAATTTGCAAGCTTGTAATATCAGGAATGCATTCTAAAACTGCAGCAAAATAAGTCTCTCTCCCGAAAATGCATTATTTATCCCCTGCCTGTTCCCACACTTACAGATGCTCCTTCCTGTGGTTTGAACCCGAGTCAGTTTTAGAAGCAGACCCGAAGCAGACGACTTGTAGCTCACCAGTAAAGTTAGAATTTCAGATGAGCAGTCAAGATATTTTTAGAATGTTTGTGTGTACAGTCACATCATAAATCGTGAGGACGAAGGTAGCTGCGTGAGTCTAAATCCAATTGGGGCCACAACGTGGGCCTTCTTACAGCATAAATTTTATTAAGGGAAAGACATTGTGCAGTTCACTCCCACATATCTTTCATTAGGAAAATCTTGGAGGAACATCAAGAGTAGTTTTTGGTTCAAGAGGGACCTTCCATGGAAGACCATAATTTGCTTCCTAATGAAACTCGCTCCTACAATAATATGTGCCAAAGTGAGAGTCAGAAAGAGAAAACTGTGCCACTGGCATTAATAGATTGGCTTCTGCCTCAGATGCCATCACTATGGAAGTGACACAGGCCAGACAGTGGGGACTTTCCAGTCATTGAAGCATAAAGTAATATGAAATGTCCCCAATGAGAGGTATCCTTCTGTACTTGCAAACAGAGTTATCAATTATCTGGGCAAATATCTGTCTGAATTCTCTGGAAAACTGGCACTACTCAGGAATAAAAGGGGGAAAAAAGGATTTTGTATAGTTTTAAAGATAAAGTTTGAAGAAAATGCTTTCAGAAAAGTTGTCGCCCAAGCCAATTAAAATTTCCACAGGTTGTTCTCTCAGAAAAGAGAAGCAGAGAAGACCTTAAAGGGTCAGGTCTATCACCCCACATCTTCCTGAAGAGGGAAATACCAAGAACTGGCTGAGAGCAAAGGTTTGGGAATCATACATAACAGTTTGATTCCCAGATCTGGTGCTCAGCAGTTCTGTGACCTTGGGCTAGCCATGTGTGCTCTACATCCTCTTTTCCTCATCAGCAAAGGAGGTGACATTACAAGCCCTTACAAGATCCACGGGTTTGCTCAGAGGCTTTGAGGAGACTATGAGAATCATGGAACAGAGGAACCAGTATAAAGTAAATGCCCAACACAGTGGCAATCTGTTGGAAACACATGCAAGGGGTGGAAGTTGTTAGAATAGCAGAAAAAATAAGGGGAAGATAGTAGAACTGTTTGTTGATTATTATGGGAAATTTTACTCCCTCCCCTGACAAGTCAGAGTAATATTCTTATAGACCAACTAAGCTACTTACAGATTTGAGGAATGCATTTAACACTTTCCTTCCTTCCCTCCCTCCCTTCCTTTCTTCCTTTCTTCTTAGATTTATTTTTTCTCAGTGACAATTACCTGTCACTTGGACAGGTATGTTAAGCCAAAGGTTACACACAGTGGGTAAACATGTACATGTCCATATTACTAATAGTCTGTTGGCTCTTTGAGCAGAATGGTGATAGCAGAACACACACAAGTCTTCAATAATGAAATAATTTACTAAACACGTACTGTGTGCCAGGCACAGCCCCAGGTATTAAAACCTTTTGCCAAAGAGGTCAGGGTCATCCATGTAACCTTCAGGAGCATCTGTTGGATCCCCATCTAGCCTGAAGGATCCCATGATACCAGCCAATGTGCCTGACTCAGGCTTAGCTTGGGCCCTGACCCCATCCAACCGTTTCCTGGGATTCACACTGTGACCTGAGAAGGAACTTACAAATCAGTTTCCTGATGATAATTATAATATTTTTATGTAAATTTTAAGGTTGCTTAGTGGATGTCCCACTGACGATGAGATCCACTCTCCACAGAAAGGACAACCCCTGGCTCCTGAGCAGAGGAATTTGATGAGGTGGGGAAAGAGGGCTCAGAAGAACGTGGAGGAAACATCCATGGGACATCCATTGGTGAGGAGGGCAAAATTGACATCCGATACACTTTTTTTCCGAGTGAGAATTTACCACAGAGGCTGGGCTATAAAATTTTCACAGAATCGTTTTCTCCACCACAACTCTCTAGCTAGCTTTCCTATCACTCATGAATATTTATGCCTTGTCTGCTTAAAATGCTTGGAGGGGAAGAAAAAAAACTTTCTTCTAGTCTCAAATTTTTCTGAGAGGTATAAAAGGATTGGTATAAGATAATAGTAACAATGTCTTGCTAACCCAAATGCTTAGACCAATGTTCATTTAAAACCCACATCTGCTTTGTGTTGACACTGAACCATGATAAGTCTTTGCCGGATAAGGAATTTAGGGGCCACAGCACGGTGCCCTCGATGTTACCAATCAGTGGCTAGCTGCTTCCTTTATCTTTTTGTAAGAGAGCTTCGCACAATTTACCTGAAACTAAGTAGCCAAGCTTCCAAGGGTTTTGGAGACGGATCGCATTTGGTTCAGACCCTCACGCAGACGCTGGCCTGGATGCTGTGCTCTTTGCTTTCTCCCAAGAGCCCATCCTTTCTCACCTTCTTGCTGACTTCATGCACCACCTCTGCTTCAACTCACATCCTCTTCTTCCAGCCTCCTTCTTCATCACTGAACTTGGCTTCCGCTTCCCCCCTGCTGCATCCTCCTGCTGCCTGGGCCCTGGGGGGCGGTTCCCACCTGCTGGCCTGGACTCTTCTTGCAGGGTGGCTACGGAAAGGCGTATCTGCCACTCAGAGTTCCTCGAAAGCAGGAACTGTCACATGGGCTCTAGAGCGAGGAGCGGGAGAGCAGATGGGCTGGCAAATGCGGATTCATTCTCAGGCAAATTTTTGAAGTGAGGGGGGGAGAGCTGATTATGCAGACCACTCCAAATTCAATCTCCGGCTTTATGTTATCGCTGGAGCCCGTGATGGAAGCACCGCCTGATAATTCAGACTTGCCTATTACTTATTCTTTATCTAGAGGAAATAAAGAGAAACAATTACCTTGGTGTGACATTCCGCAATCCCTACAAAGCCACCTGCACCTGAGACTTTGCCAGCAGCAGAAATAACGAGTTAAATGCTAAATATTTCATAGAGAAGAGAGGAGCAGGGCTATTGAAAATAAATTTAAAAGACCTTCATGTATTCTGGTCATATATCCCTGGCATAAAACTTCACGAGAGAGAAAATAGTTTTCTGACATGAGGGTTGTGGCTGGGGAAGGGGCAAGGTCCAGTGAGGGAGACAAGGAAAGTAGCCCTAGAAAAGCCACACGACCTCCCAAGACCAGGTGCGGGTACCGCACGTGAAGGCATGTTTCAAATGACTGAAGTCGGACTATTACTGCAGAGCCTTTTTCAATAATGACTTTTAAATTATAAATGACATTTTGTTGTGTGCTCTTCTCTCCCACCTGTTGGCTGATAACTGGGAAAATCCTTGCACTTGTCGTCCAGGCTGAGCATACTTCTCAGGAAGTGAAGCCCAGAGCCGTGTTTCCTTAGTTTTTAACTAAGAATGTTCTCATCCCTCCACAACAGCAGGGTCTGCCGAGGCCAGGTCCCGGGAGCAGCCTGGGCTGGACAGAAGGGTCACGGCCTCCTGGAGACATGCAAGCATCCCTCCTGGTCTCTCCCCATCAAGGATGGGTTCTAGGAACTGAGCGTGAGGGTGATTCAGGGCCCTGGGACAACTGAGAACTTGGTTCCCAGGAGCCCCTGTGAGGCTGATTTCCTACCATAGGTGGTGGGAGTAAGGGAGTGCCAGCAATTAAAATTATGGGACTCATTCAATGAGACAATTACCCATCAGAACTACAAAGAAATTGCTGTTTGTTTATTGCCCTTACAGGAAGCCACTAAGACAGAGGAAAGATAATTTAAGAGTCATCATTGGTGTGCCAACCCTTTCCACTGACCCTGGCGTTCAGTTTTCTCTCACTGCATCAACCACTCTTGGCCATTAGGCGAGCTTTCCTTATTAATGCCAGAAAAGCAGAAAATGAAGGCCCTTCTTCGCAAACACCTGCTTACTGTTGCACTGCCTGCCTATTAGTTATGAGAGCTGTGAAGGCTTGCACATCCCTCGGCACAGAATGCCCTTGATGGCAGCTGCAGAATAGCATTAGTAACTCAGATAAGCCAGTGCTGGCATCTCCTGGTGGCCTGGGTGCTTCCCAGACAGGGGTGAAGCTAGGCACACTCCCTCCCGTGAGCTGGAGCAGAAAGGGCCTGCCCCCAGAGAGTCTGAGCCTGCTGACAGATGTGCCTCGTCCTCTGGCTGGGCCCTGAGCACCTGCCACTTCTCAGCACCTACTGGATCCCTGTCCTCTGTGCCCTTTCTCCCCAGGTGGTATGCATGGAGCTGTTCACCATGGTGAGCGGGCATAGTGCAAGGACCAAAAGCAAGGGCACAGGGACATTGTGGATGTTTGTGCGTCCCCCACCCTAATTATTAGGGACTGCCTGTGTACAAAGTGCCACCCTGGATGCTGCACCCCCTGGTGTCTCAGTTTTAGCACTGAAGAGGACACTAGCTCCTCCTCAGCCTTTGGGAACCTAGACCAAGAAGAAAGTGTAACAGAAAGAACCGAGGTCAGGGTAAGCCAAGAACCTGTTCTCTTTCTCATAGGGTGCATTGTGTCCACTCCCAGGCAAGATTTCTCTGGAAATTCTCACTTGGTTATTACTCTTCCCTAAGTCCCTAAATGTGAAAGACGCCCCTACTGAAGCCCATGTGGGTAGTGGCACTGGCCTGGCAGCAGAGGACTGGCTTGGGTGACCTCTTGCCCCCTTTGCCTCTTGGGCAGCCATCACCTCAGGCTGCCAAGGACAGCCTTTCCTCCAGCGTGACTGGTCAGCTCTCATCTCTGATGCACCAGGGCCCGTGGACAGGCATGTGGCCCCCAGCCGAGAGCTGCTTTGTCCTGTCCTGACTGGCAGGCCTTGCCGCTCACCGCACCTCAAGTGCTCTGCAGACCAGGGGGAGAGGCTGCTCACCTGGCCCACCGCTGCGAGGCTGCCCTGCCTCGATGCATCCCCTCTCCCAAGCACACCATTGATTTTTCTTTTCTTTTCAAGTTAGAGCCTCCCCAATAGCACCTGAAAACGATAGGAACAGAGCCCTCGATGAGAACCCAGTGGACAGGCCAGGCTTTCTTCTAAAGACAGAAAATTGACAGCTGCCTCTTATCGGAGGAAACACGTCCCAAGGAGAGGGCAGGGGAGAGCCCGTCAGAACTGGACCAGGGTGATAAACACTGCGAAGTCAGAAGAGCCTTTGCTGAGAAAATGGGGTTGCAGGCAGAAGCTCCACCTGGCTTGCTGTTAGTGGTGAATGCAGGCCAGGTGAGCACCAAGAGGGGCAGGGGGACAAGAGCCACCCCGCCACATTCCTCTGCTCCTTGCCACAGCCCAAGGGACCGAGGTGACACCACGTGCCTGCACCAGTTCTGGTGGGCCCATCGTAGAGTCTGGGGTTGGACCCCCTGGCCGAGATCTGTCCCAACCAGGCCAGCATCTGGAGGGTCTCCCCTCATTTGTCCAGAAACCAGAAAGCTTCTAACAGTTGAAGACAAGCACGTGACATCTATATTCGTGTGACCCTAGAGAGTCACACCCTATGGTAGTGTTTCATTTTTTATTTCACGTATCCAGCACATTGAGCTCTCATGTCCCTCAGCAAAGACTTTGTTCCAGCATCAGGGCCAGGTAGAGTCTGCCTTTGGACCGTCCCATCACTGACCTCTCACGTATCCTTGTGCGCATTTGTGTCATCTCTCATCGTCAGCTTGGTTTGTTTTTTTGCCCAGAGTTGTCCTTTCTGGAGCCTCTCTCTCATGCCCCAATCTAGAATGTTTTTTTTTTAGGTTGTCCCACTCTTTCCAGGACATCCTGACTTGAACATCCTTGGCTTACACTTTCTTCTAGCTGGAGTGCACCCTAGCTGATTTCCTAAGAAAGCGTATACAGGAGTCTGACTTTCTGTTTCTCACATGTCTGAAAAGGCTTTTGCTCTGTCTTCATACTTGACAGATTTGCTGGATCTAGAAAACCCACGGGGAGATTTTTTCTTTATTAGTCAGGGTGGGGTAACTGAATATCATGGCATGATAGAGTTTATGATGCACTCACATGGCAGCCCGTGCATTCCTCTGCAATTCTTGGATGTGGAGGTTCTCTGGTCTGTACAATACTTGAAGGGCCTCTGTAGGCTCCTGCATGGTGGCGTCCAAGGTCACTGTTGGGTAAGATGAGAGAGAGAGAGTACGGAGAAGGCCCATCAGCTCTTAACTGGTCCAGCCTAAAGGTGATAGATGGTTCTACTCATGCCTTCTTGGTGAGAGCGGGTCAGATGGCCCCATCCAGATGCTAGGCACTGGCAAATGTCTTTTGTGTATGCAGGAAAGGAAAATCACATCCGCATATCATTAAAAGCATCATCGTCAAGTAAGCAGTGTCTCCGATAAAAGGCCAATGTTAGAGTGATTTTTGTTCCTGTAGGTGACCCATTTTAACCCATCTGGGGCTGTTAGGATGACCTCTTTATCTCCTTTGAGATCCATGAGGACAGGGACTTTGTTTTACTCATACTGTAGCTCCCATGTCTCTGTGACAGGGCTGGGATCAGGCAGAGGCATGCAGGCCTTTGCCTGCCAACCCCAAAACTCAGGAATCAAGATGAATGATATTTTAATGCAATATTTTACAAAATAAAAGATTATTAAAGAATCCATGATGAGCAAAATAATCATATCCTTGGGATTGTGACATTTTGCCATGACATGTCTGGCTTTATGGCGTCTTCTCTGGGCTCTTCATTCGATCTAAAGATATATTTCCAACTCAAATAAAAGAAAATATGATCTTTCTGGTTTCTTTAACAATTCTCTTTGCACTTTTTCTTTCCTGTCTTTCTAGAGGTCTTAATGGGAATATGTAACTTCCTGGATCATTATCCTCTGTCTCACCTTTTCTCACAAAGTTTCTGTTTCTATATTTTATTCTGGGAAATCCCTTGGCTTTGTCATCCACCCTGAGCATCAGACATTTTATTCCAAGAACCATGCTTTTAATTTCCAAGCAGCTTTCTCATTCCCCAGTTTCGAGAAGTAACATCTTGGTTGAAACTGAGGATGCTAGTGAGTGATTTTTGGTTTTCTATTTAATTTTTGCTTTTACTTTCCTTTTGTCATAGGGATTATAGTTGTATGTGGTTTTCTTGAATTGACAGTGTTTGTTTATCCATTTCCCATTTGCAATCTTGTTCTGTTTTATTTTGTGGGTCTGGTGATTGTTGGTTGACCATCCGAAGGTGAGAATGAAGGATGGTACAACTGTTCACGGGAGGCGTGCATACGGCAATAGGGCTTGCCAGCTGGCAGCTTCCACTTTCAGATGAGCAGCCAGTGAGCCAGACACCATGCAGGGTAGCCCCTATATGCTGGGGTAAGGAAGGCATCCACACCCACATTAACCACCAGGGTTTTCCTTGGGCAATTTATCCCATTTCCTGAGAGAAGGACCCACTGGGTGTTTTCCATGTGAGACCGTTTTTCATACCCCAGTTTTGGGTTTTACTGTCCCCATCTCAGCCATGTCTCTGGGGAAGTGTCCTTCAGCTACCGCCTTTTTCATGTACACGTTCTAGGCTGTGGGCTGAGGTGCCCTGTCCCCCCTTTGCTCTGCCCACCATTGAACATCCTTCCAGAAATGTCTTTAAATCCCTTGCTCACTGAGGGTACCTCTCCCTTTTTTTTTTTTTTTTCATTTCTGTGATTTAGTCTTTTAAGGTCATTTTCCTTGAGTCTCAGGAGGAGAAGGAAATAAATGTGTGCACCTTCACTGTCATTTTGCACCATCCTCTTTCATTTATTACCTGTTTGGAAAGTACAGTTTTCTGGTCTCAGTGCTTGGCATTTCAAGCTTAACATGCCCAGAGCAAAGCTGTTCTATCCCTCTGCTAGCCCCCAGAAGGATTTGCATCTGCCTCAGTCATCCCCACTTTCGGGAAGAGCACTGAAATCCACCCACCATCTTAAAAGTGGAAAACTGAATCATCTGTCTGTCATCTCTCCCTTGCCCACCTCCATCATTGAGTCCACTTGGCTTGGCCTGCACTATTTGTGTCTCACATCTGTCCACCTCCCCACCCTCACTGCCACCAACCTAGTTGCACTGCCCTCCTCCCACCTGACAGATGAATCCCCTGCGGCCGGTCCCCCATAACATATCTTCCCATGTGCACCTAACAACTCATGCTCTCTCAACTCCCCCATGGCCTTGGCAGCAAAACCCAAATCCCTGCCAGGCCCTTCTGCGTGAGCCAGCCCCTTCATACCTACCTCCTGAGCCTCTCCATGTCCACACTCTTCTCTGCCTCTGGGCTCTAACTGCCCTGGCTTCCTCCTGCAGTGACCCACCCTCCTGCCCTGCTCCCAGTCTACTCCCTCTCACTTGGTTACCCCCAGGCCATTCTTTGCTTTCCTCATGCCTACTCATTTTCATCATGGCCCTTCTCCCACTACATGTTTACATGCAAATGGTTTTTATAATGATGGATTTGCTTGCCAGTTCTTTTTTTGGTGGGAGGGTGGTATACTGGACTTCCAGTACCCAGAGGGCAGGAATCATGTTGGATTTCTTCTCAGGTATGTACATATCCCCTGCATGGTGCCTGGGCAGCTGTGCTCAACAAAGGCTTGATGGGGGATGAGGGAACCAGACAGCAGATGCTCAGCATAGGTGGGTCTCAACCCTACATTTGGGTCATGGGCTCCTGGGCTATTTTCTTCTCCTCGGGTGGATCTTTCTGGCAGGTTTCCTGCCTCCATTGCATCTCTGGCAGGTGCAGCTGACAGTTTTGAAAACTAGAGACATTATCTGTCCCAGCACACGGAGGAGAACCTAGCTCCCCAGCCTGCCCTTCAGCCTTCTTGCAATCTGATCCCAAGCTCATTTTCCAGCTCACACCCTCTGCTGTCCTCTGCCCCTGCCCTCTGACCTAGTGACACCACCAGCCACCCTCACATCTTCTGTGCCAGGTCTCCACATTTTCTCAGCTTGAGCTGCCCTCTCTGCCAGACTTGCCTTTCAATGCCCACTCCTCTTTTAGGACACAGACTGCTCTCTCCTACAGGGGACCTTCCACAGGGATCTCTGCACTGTTGGGGTGCTGTTGCCCTCTATACACCCTTAGCCCTTTCCTTGTGCGCCTTGTTGGAGCTCATAGGTCATCCTGCCCTGTACATGGGCCCTGGCTGGAAGACCGTAGATCCATGAGGTGAGCTTGACCAGAGCCAGCCTGCACACTGATGGCCCTTTGATGGATGTGGCCGCTCAGGAGCAGATGAGGGGCATGTGGTCAGTGTTGGTACATATAGGATCTCAGGGGTTGGTCGGGGACGTGGGGCCTGCAGGTAAGGCTTACTGACTAATTTACTGAGTGCCTGAGAGGGGCATTGCTCTACAGGTGCTCGTGTGGCTGGAGCTGGGGTGGGCAGTGACCCCCAGCTCAATGGCCCTCAGCTTAGCAGGCAATTTAACCAGCCTGTCTGTGAAGCCACAGGGGTGCCTCCATGAGAAACGAGATGGTGGAGCCATGTTCACCCTCATCCATCCCTGGTTCATCTGCTTATCTGACTCTTACACCATGTACTGCTTATCACATGACATGGAATCACTTCCCAAACACCAGCGGCCATCGGCTAAGTCTAGAGGGTCATGCCCGGCTGTCCTGGCCCTCTGGGCCCTGGGGTCCAGTCCAGCTCAACAGGATGGAGTCATTTGCAATCCATGAGTGACACCTTAGGTGGAAACACCCCCTTGGCACTGAGGCAAATCTGCTAGAGGTGGTGCACCCGGTAGGTGGGCCTTTGCTCCTGGCTCACCCAGTAGTGGGAGGTAACCATCTCTTATTTCTGTCTTCCTGGCTGGAGGAGCTGCTAAGGGGCTGCGAAGTGAGGTGCTTGGCACCCGGCACACCTTTCTCTTGCTGAGACACCTGCTTGTGACAGGATGGGCAGATTGCATTAATTGCATTAATGCATGGGCATTAATGATGAACCTGAAAGAAGTCTGTTAGGCACCTCCTGTGTGATGCAGAGGCTGTTCCCTATGAGTGCCCCATTCTGAAGACAATTAGTCTAATTGCTTTTGTTATTTCAGAAAACAAATTAAACCACCCGAGTGTTTCAAGGCAGAAGATGCCTGCAATGTATAAGAAATGTTTCAGGAGCATTTAGTTTAGCCAGCAGGGTCTGAACAAATGTCCAGAAAGTAGGCATAAGAAATGCATAAGGGACGGGGCACTCGGGAGATGGGCATGCTATGAGCTGAGCAACATGCCTCATGAGGACTGGAGTCAGGCAAGACTCTCCTTCTGGCCATTTCTGAGTGTACTCAGGGTTCTGCTAAAGCCCGAGAGCCACCCTGGACTCCTGCCCTTGCTTCCCTCCCTGCTGGGTCTGTGGATTCTGTGTCCTGCTCCTCCCCTCCAGCACTGTACTTAGCCAGGATCAGTAGAGTAGTCACCAGCTGAGCTCCCTGTCTCCCTCCCCACTACCCTCCTCACAGCCAGCATAAGGAGCTGCCTGAAACACAAGTAACACAAATTCAATCCTAATATGCTACTTTAAGCAGCTGTGTGGCCTCCTATAAACCACCAGGCAACTCTCAGCACCAGGGAGCCAGAGAGCCAGGCTCCACCTGCAGACCCAGCTCAGCTCGCCCACATGCAGGCCTTGGGAAACCTAGTTTCCTCCAGCTTTTACTCTGTCTCATGCCGCTGTGCCTTTGTCCCAGTGGAGTCTGGTGCACAAACAGGCGCACGTGTGCACACACACACACACTCATTCTGACCCTAGGCTGCTGCCCATTCCTTAGCCTTCAGGCCAGCCCTCCTTGCCTGGTGAAGCCTTCCCTGTCCTGGTGGAAGGAATTGAATACCTCCTCCTTTGCGAATCCTAGGCCTAGGACTTTCTCTCAATTTCATGCTGCGTTGTATTCATTTCTCTCTGTTGCACTCACCTGACTGTGAGCGCTGAGAGAGGAAGGGCCTTGCCTCGTTCATTATATGCTCCTAGCACGTGGCAGAGAAACTGTCACTCAGAGAATTCAGTACCCGTTGGATAGATGGGTGGATGGATGACGGGTGAATGATGAGGAGCCCTGAAGACTGGTAAATGCTCTTACACCGAGTGATCCTTCCGCTGGAACTTTGCCCCAAGTCAGAAACTACCCCTGGGAGAGAGAGACAGATTGAGTGATTCAGTTAGGGCTCTTCTCCACCCTGCACCACCCGTTCCTATGTGGGAAGCAGAACATGGTGAGCAACTAGTTCAGAGAGTGGGTGAGCAGTTTGATGACAGAGGCCTCATCCTAGTTCCTTCAACTCAGACCCAAGAGAAGTCCACAGATCAGTCTTTCTCCTGCTCCCCTGCTAGGCAGAATAGCTGCAAACCCCAACTCAGCCTCTCCCTGAGGTGCTGGAACCTGGTTGGTGTAGGGATGGAAGTCTAGTCTCTTGAAAAGCTAGCCACAACCTTCTTTGCCCCCATAGGAAGATTCTAAAACACAGAGGTGTTTTAATAGGAGGTGTAGCCAGGAGTTCTCTTCCTTTCTCAGGGCTCACATGGCTCTCAGATCTGGAGCACAGACCACCTGCATGAGCATTCCTTAAAAATCAGCATCTGGGGTCCCAGCCCAGTCCTGCTGAATCAGAATCTCTGGGATAAGATTCAGGATGGGTATTTTAAACCAGCATCCCTGGAGAGCCTTAGGCAAGGGAAAGTTTAGACTCCTTCTCTGAGTAATTGCAGAGTTAGTTGGGGAAGAATTTCAAAGGACAGAAACCCCATACATCCTGCTTCCTATCAGAGCCCCAGCCCAGGCCTCTTGGAAACCCATCCAGCAGAGTGAGTGGCCTCAGCCCCTTCTATGTGATATCCTTCTCCTGCCTCTGCAGAGACACTCTCTGCTCCCCATATTCTCCACATTACCTTGTGTTTTCAACCATCGATATTAATTACTTGGAACTAGAGTATCCTGGTTAGATTTGTGTTAGTCATGTTTCTCTGCATGCCACTTTGTCAGACTCACCATGAAGGCTCTTTTCTTCCCACCTTCCACAGACAGCGTCCGTTAATTCGGTTCACACAGCTGCTATCACCTTGTCCGGCCTGTTTCTCAGGACCCATGCTGAGGCCGGCTGGAAATGACATGCCTCTTGAGTAGCAGGGGGCTCCTGTCACCAACACTGCTGGGCCACCCTCGGTGCTCCCCTCCGTGAGCTGGGCAGATGGCTGAGACTCACTGCCCCCTTCCTCGAGCAGAGAGAGACTGGTTCTGTGTCACATGCCCCTCAGAATGCAGGTTCTCTGCCCCGGCTAATTTGCCTTTCCTCTAAATCCACCACTGTGGGCCCAGTATGCTGCTGGGGGCTGCACAGGACATGTGGCAGGAGGCCTCCCCTCAATGCTCACTCTCTATTTGGGGCAGATGCAATACACAGGAAGTAATAGTGAGTAAATCAAAGCAACAGAGAGAGGGAGGGAGGGAGGAAGGGAGGCAGGCTTCCATGTTTGTGTGGCATAGTCGTATGGCCTCAGAAAGAAGCTCAGGAGACGTCTGTGGGTTAAGCCTGGTAAGAAGGGCTTTAAGAAGCAATCAGAACTTGAGCTAGACTTTGAAGAGCAGGAAGGGGTATGGATGCTTCTGCTGGAGGTAATGCCAGGGAGGGAACCAGCGCTACATGGGCGGAAGCCAGGGGAGGTCAACATGGCAACACTATCCAGGGACCAGCAGTGAGAGGCCAGCATGCCCTGTGGGCAAATGATCATTTCTCCTAGTGGAGGGGACTAGAAGCATGGTTTAGTACCCAGACTATCCAAATTAAGGCAGGTCATAGAAAGATGCAATGTAAATTACTAGTTCACTCAGCTATATTTTCTAGAAAAGGCATAAAAATATGTAAGAAAATGGCCTCCTCTTTCACATAACCTTTAAAAATTTCCCCATCACACTTTGCAGTCAGATTAACCTTTTCCCTGGCTCCTGGCCACAAAATCACCATCCCCTGCCTTCCTGCACAGAAGTTTCTCTTCTTTCATGGCTGATCCATGCATGGCTGATATTCCACTGTGGGGAGGCTGGGGGCTGCTGGCCAGGGAAGGGCGAGGAGCGTCCTTGTTGCTATAGACATGGCAACCAAATGCACTCACCTCTGCAAGCTGACCCCTCTGATGATGCTTTGTTGTAAAACTGATACACATTTTTCTTCTGTAAAAGAGAGAGTAACCTCCTTTGAACAACTTGAACTTTTTAAGCCTGTCTTATGGTTTTGTTCAGGGCATTTGGTGGTGGGGTTGAGACTATCTTTCTCATTATTTAACCAGGAAAACCTGCATGTAGAATCAGCAAAGAAGAATAGCTTTGCCACTGGAGAAATGTAGCTGCCTTTAAGTCAATGACTTGGACTCTTCTGGGGTCTCTACCATCATACCTGGTCTGAGAGATTTGTGCTCATAGCAGAGGCAGGTTCTGTGCTGTACTTTACTTATGTGGAGGTTGAGGGATGGTGCCTTTGCATCCCCAATGCAGGTGTGCTACCTGTGTGTAGAGCAGGGCTTCTAGGGAGAGCATCTAGCTGTGATGTGTCCGTGAACACATGCTGCAAGGACAGTGACCATCCTGTTGGCAGGAGATGGGACCTGATTTCAGAGCAATGAACCGATGCAGACCTGGTAAAATGTGGGGCACATGAAGGCTTGGGGTTGCCCTGTAGCAAGTGGATGATGAAGGTAAAGAAGTTAGCCCTTGCCTACCAACACTCACCTACCTTTTCTGGCCCTTTCTAGCCTCTTACCTGCCATCAAATGCTCACCACCTTGACTGATGAACTCAGTCATGTGTGCCATCCCTTCTATCTGTTCCCTCTCTCATCATCTCCTGTCAGGAGAGAGTATCCACCCTTACATCTCAGTGTATCTAAAGTCAAAAACCTTGGGGATCCCTGGGTGGCTCAGCGGTTTGGCGCCTGCCTTTGTCCCAGGGCATGATCCTGGGGTCCCCATATCGAGTCCTGTGTTGGGCTCCTGGCATGGGGCCTGTTTCTCCCTCTGCCTGTGTCTCTGCCTCTCTCTCTCTCTCTCCCTTTCTCTCTATGTCTATCATAAATTTTTAAAAAAATCTTTAAAGTCAAAAACCTTGAGATGAGACAAACCTTAACCCTCCTTGTGGTAGAAAGTTCTATCCCCTATTGATGTAAAGATTTTGTACCAGGAGGTTGAGGAGCCAGGACAAGAGGAGGGAGGAGAGGGTGCTTTGGGTAACAGACCTTTCCCCCTACTTTGCAGCCTAAACCATAATTAAGAAAAATGAAGCATGAATGCTGAGGAGGAGTGAATGACCAGTATTAAGGAATAATTATTCTAACACTTGCTAAAAACGACAAGGAAGATTTTATTTAAGACTACTGCAATAGGGGAGGGAGATTGAGCTCAACCCCAGATCCAAAGGGACAAGTAGAGGCTGATTTATAGCCAGTAGGAAGAGTGAGGGGAAGAACGGCAGATTACTAAGGGGGACTCAGTTAGGTATCCAGGGTACAGAGAAAGAGAAGCTTGATTAAATGTCAAAGGTGAGGAAGAGAAGCTCAATAGAATATCAGGAGTGGGGGGATTCTGGATAGACTGGCCTAGTAAGATTCTTTGCTGTGCCTGGGCTCAGTAACCCAAAGACAAAGCCTGGGAGAGAAGAGAGCTCAAAGGAACTTGACTAAAATTGGGTCACATCTTTGTCACCAGATGTTTGCGTGCTGGAGAGTGACCCAGAAGGCCTAGCACATTGTGGCTACAGATGCTGGTATGGCTGCTGGTTGTTGTGATTTCTCACAGGTGCCCCATGCACAGGAAATATGGTTTAATTCCCAAGGCCTAGAAAGGACCTCATGTAGTATTCCTCAGCCAGGCTTTGGAAACATGTCAAGACCAGACTCTATTTACTTGTGAGCTCCCAGGGAACAAAGGGTCACGGGAGCATGTCTCCCATCCCGAGCTCCCAGGTTACAAAAGGCCCCGCTCAGACTGACTCAAACAGCAGGGAAAGATATTTTCCTGCTCTGCATGAAGACTGGCTGTGTGAGGGCTGGCTTTGCCCTCTCTCTGGCCCTCTGCCAGAGTCACATGTGGACAAAACAACATCCAGGGAATTTACATCCACCACTCTCTTCTTCATCATTCTTCAATGCCCAGAAGACTGCCCCTCACACTCATTAACCAGGGTTGGATATGCACCCCTTTCCAAACCAATCACTGGCTGGGAATGGATTTTGGGAGCATCTTTCATCTTTTAGGGGAAGGAGAAGTTACAGGGTCCATGGAGGTGAATGGAATTCTGAGCCACAGCATGGAGTGTCCATAGTGTAGAAGATAAGGATGGTGTGTTCTATATCTTGGAGTGAGTGAGTGAGAGAAAGTCCTGGCTTTAGTGGGGTGCAGAGCTCGGCAGGATTTCCTTCTTTTTTTTGTTAAGTATTTTATTTATTTATTCATGAGAGACACACAGAGGCAGAGACATAGGCAGAGGGAGAAGCAGGTTCCCCATGGGGAGCTCGATGTAGGACTCAATCCTGGGACCCCAGGATCACAACCTGAGCCAAAGGCAGATGCTCAACCACTGAGCCACCCAGGTGCCCCTCAGCAGGATTTCTTAAGGAGCTTCCAGAGAGAAGGGAATGCCAAGGTTCCAGGACTTACCCCCCAAGGGTTGTGTGTGCCAGGCCTATGGGTGAGTACCTGGTGAGCCCCTTACCTGGCCAGCTCATCCTTTGAGGTTCCATCTGCCATCAGAGCCTTACAGGCAGGAGGGGATGTCGTAGAAGCAGATGTCACCAGTTCTCTGCCCCTACTAATGATGTGGCTGGCCATGTTTCTCCAAGCCCACAGCTCCCTTGTTGAATCACGTCTGTGAGTGACTCAGGATGGGGCCAGATGGTTCGTCAAAGTCGATGGCCTGCTTGTTGCTCAACATCCTCGTTTACTTCTTACACTGTGGCTGGCAGATGGGACTTATGCACTTGGCGGGCTCTTCATCCAAGCCCTCACAGGCCTCGAGCTTATCTCATGGTAGCTCAGAGCTGGAGGCTTCTGAAGTATGGTTATGGGAATGTGTGATTGTTTTCTTAGTTGAACATCCTAGGTCATTTGATCTTTTTAAATGTGTTGCGGGGGGCAGTGGAGATCTCAAAGAAAATTTCTGAGATTCATTACTCAGGCTGATCAAATGGCATAACAAGTTATGTAAATGGTATAAAATACCTAGATATGAATAGCTTACTAGCAAATTGGGTTGAGCACCTGACACTCCTCCAAAGGCCCTGGTGTGAAATCCGTGAACTCCCAGACTTGTCTGCTCAGACACCAGCAGCCTCCACAGCTGGTAGCTGCAGAAAAATCTTTCCAGAAATTTGTGATGTTTTTGGTTTGGAGGGAAAAAGTCAAATCTGCATTTTTCTCAAGGTGTTTCCAGGACAGATCTGCAGCACTGTGGAGTTAGATAGGGAACAGGAAATTTGTAAATGCCCCAATACTCAGGAATTGAATTAAGTTTCTTGCAAGAGACCAAACTGCTGAGAATATGAGAATCACCTCGTTGTTCCTAAAGCACCACTTCTGGAGGTAATCAGTCTGTTATGACAGGGGAGGATGGATGGCAGGTCCCAATATTGAGACATGGGATTGAAACCCACACTAGTTATGGCATTTTCCCTTTAGATTGGAAATTTTAATAGCAGAGTAGTGTCGACAGATGGAATTTGAGTAAGTGATTTGTGCAAGCAGTCCGCAATTCACAAGAGGATTTTGTTCCTGGCAATCTGACGTCTGTTCGTCACCCCGTTGTTTGGACCTTTGGAAACTAAAATGCCTTTTTTTTTCCCCCACAAGCATATTCCCTGGAATGTGGGTTGATTTCTAGACAAGTCTCCAAAACCTTTTTTAACCCTCAGTGCAGTTAAAATTACTCAACATGTGTGATATCAGGAAACTCGGGGTTATATGTAAAACAGTAAGATTGAAGAGGAAATTGGGGGTTTTTTTTCCTTGGTTAGTATAACCTGAAGTAAGGTGAGAAGCTAACTTCATAGCATGCAGGATCATGAGGGGTTTGGGCCTGTAAGTTGGGTTCAAACCTGTATTTGTCAGATGAAGAAACTTAGATTCAGACAGGTGCAGTGTGTGGCCTAAGGTCCCACAGCCAGCCTCCTGACTAGAACCCTGGGCCTGTCCTGACCCAGTGAATAACACCTGTGGGACGTTTCCAAGGAAACGACCAGATACAGACACTTGGGTGGCTCAGTGGTTGAATGTCTGCCTTTGACTCAGGTGGTGATCCCGGGGTCCTGGGAGTCCCATATTGGGCTCCCCAGACAGAGCCCGCTTCTTCTTCTGCCTGTGTCTCTGGATGTCTCACTGTCTCTCATGAATAAATAAATAAAATCTTTAAAAAAATGAAAGAAACAACCAGATACATTCAGGGTCCTTTGGGTTGTCTTGGGCCCCAGTGGATGTCTGTTTTTGCTAGCTTCACTATGAATATGTCTGTTTCTTTCATTTTGAAATGGAGATGGGAGCCTAGCACTACTATTAGGCTTCCCTAGGAATAGAGCCCAGGAGCTCACAGGCAGAATGGAAAGAGAAGTATGTGTTCTTGTGAGAAGCACATGAGTAGGGACTACAGAAGACCAGGACCTGAGACTGGAGAAGGCTGGTCTCCTCAAGGAGGAGGAGGGTGTTGCCTCCAGGGCAGACCCAGAGCAGACCATCTCCCCAGTAGATGGTGCCACCTGCCCCTGCTTTGTTGCTGCCCTTTTTGCAAAGAGCACTGGGCATAGGGGCCCCTGTGTCTGTGACCAGCAGGAAAGTGTCACATGAGTCCCCAACAAAGGAAAGGAGATGTGGTCATCCAGAAATATCCTTCCCTAGTCAAGTGTGTGTAACCTAGAGACATCGAGGCTAAAACAAGAAGTTAAAAAAAAAAAAAAAAAGGATTTCATGAGGCCAAGCCTAAGCTGATCTTCATCAGAGCATGGCCTACCTATGACCTCCCCGTGCCCTCTGTCCTTGAGGCAGCCTCCTGCACCAGGAGCCCACACCTGTCTCCTCTCCCATGTGGCCCCCTGCCTCAGCCTACATGCTACTTGAGGACAAGAACTGTTTTGTCAAAAAAAAAAAAAGAACTGTTTTGTCATTAATTCTCTACAGTCCCCTCAAGCAGATGTTTGATAATATCTGTTGATTAGATTTCTGAGAGCAGGAAAATGTTTTTAAAATAACAAAATTTAGAATTTAGATTTGAAATCTCAACAAAGTTTTCTTTAAAATCTAGAATTGTAAGGCCTAATCCTAATCACATTTGGTTGCCCCAAGTATGGAGTGACTTTCTTGCTCTGGTACTAATTCCACCTGCAGGCTCTTGGTGGGGCAGTTAGCAGGCAGGTGGCCTCCCTCCCCGCCCCTTCCCCAGATCCAGGGCTCTGGGAAAGCCTCCAGAACAGTTTGTGGGTTTGCCTTGCTCTTTGTTTTCAGCTTCAGAATAAACATATGTGCCTTTGTGCCTCTCAGGAGGAGGAAACAGGAGAAAATAGTTAAATCCCCTCAGTTTCTGGAAGTCTGCTGGCTGATAGGTCCCTGGAGGGTTCAGCCCCATGTACCACCCCCTTGGAGGGGGTTGGGGGTCCATCGAGAAAGGAAGAGATGATGCATCTCTTCTGAGAAAGGCCGAGATCGAGCTATCTACCAACACTAGCCCATCTTTGAAGGCAACAGGAGCTGGGATGCCTCATTTCCCCTGTGTTTCTCCTGCCCTTTTTAGAACCTGGCAGTGTGAGAACCTGTCCTCCAGCCTCTGCTGGTCTGGTGCTCCATTCACATGTTTCATGCCCTTTCTGGGAGGCTGGCCAAGGCCTAAGCACATGGCAGGACATTCAGGGACAACTTGCTGAAATCATCTAAAAAGTTGCAGATTTCAGAGCATTGGATGTCTCCGTGCCCAACCTCCTCCTTATGTTTAATAATACCCCTATTGATAACAACAGTCATGCCAGCCCCTCTTGCTTGTGAGGATGCTCACATACCAACAGTTGCCCATCAATTCGGAGGCACACTTCTGAGGCCTGGTCATCCCCATTTTACAGCTGGGACACAGACTCAGGGGTAGATGTCATGCCAACATGGAAGGGCTGGGATCCCAACCCCAGGGTGCCTCCTTGGAGCTCCCATCAAGGAGAGCCCTTCTCCCCTCATGAAACACATTGGGTGGGACTTGGCCAGTTCCCAAACTCACTCCAAGCTGGGGTGGAGACAGAACGAAAGTGAGAGTGTGGCTCTCTCTACCTGACAAGGTCAGGTGGTGGCATGCATGCTTCATCCCCAGGGGCACCAACTGGCATTGTAAAAACCCAAGGCAGATATTTTAAGGCTTCCATTACTATTCTCTTAAGGACAAAAATCATTCTTTTTTATTTATACATAAATAACTATTTTCTTGAGCAGGCCCAAAGAAATGAAACACAGATGGTGATAATGTTGAAAATGTTTACCTATTTCCTCTCTGAGGACATCAGATTAGCCCTTTCTGTGGGTGGAATGTATAATCTGCTAGAAGACAATATCATCCTTTTGATCTTGCAATACATTTTTCATATCTTTGCCGCAGAAGCTGATGATTATCGTGACATTTTTAAACAATGACTGTTCACCATGCAGAATGGGAAAGGAAAGCTTGGCTGAACGTATAGATAGATGGGTGCTTGTCGAAGGCTGGACCGTGGGAATGAATTTTCCCGATGTTTCTTTGCCCAGCGATGTTGGCATTAACCCCTTCATTCTGTCTCCTGCACTAATTGGAATCTGATGCTCCGCTGTGCGGATGGGCCTCTTCTCATGGGCACGAGGAGACCGTTGATTAATGGCCTCATCCACTCCTTCCAAGGTCGCTATGTCCCCTTTTCTTCTAGAAGTTAAAGATCCTTGATTAAATGGCCTAAGCCGATTAAAGGGGAAAATGTGGGAGGAAGGGCTTTTAGGAACCATATGGGGGCAAATGCAGACTTGGGATGTTGATGAGTCCTTTGTAGATGGAGCCTGTGGGTGCAAACTGCGCAGGCGGCTGTGGCGTGCGTGATTGGCCCTGCTGCCTGGGCTCTAACCGAGGCTCCTTCTCAGTGCTCAAGCGTCTCCCTTCAGGGCTTTACAGCAATTCAAAGGGAAGGCACTGGATAAAGGAGAGACCAGCAGAAGTGGAAAGGACACAGATTTCAAACATTATTCTGTTCCGTTTGGCTCCAGAGACTCTCATTTGTGCAGAGAGGGAGGCGGGTCTCTCTATGAACCAGGTGTACCTGCCTGCATGCCCCGGGATCCCGCCACGTCCTGCCCAGTTGCTGAGATCCGCCAAATGCCAGGCGGGGGTAGCCAGCTGGAAGGGCTGGAAACATCCAGCAAAGGAAGGGTTAAGGTTGCCCTGGAGAGAGCCATTGAGCCCTTTGCAGCCCAGGCCAGGCTTGGGTACCAAGAGTTAGAATCCCCCGCCGCCACTGGAGGGAACAGATAAATCATGAATGACTTTGAAATTATATTTCCTTCTCTTAGCTTTCTTTTTCTCTTTTTCTTTTCTTTTTTCCGACCCCCCCCCCCTTTTGTTCCACGGCTAACTCCCCGCCCTGGGAACAATGTTACAGAAAATTGGAGGTTGTAAATTCCACCCAGTGCATTTAGCTGGAGCCCTGCTAAGGGTCTGCGGAATGGAATCTCCCCGGTCATATTTCATGAGGCTTGTCAGCGAGGTCGTGCAATGTGCAGAGATCTGAAGGGCAAGAGCAGGAAGTCACCAGAACAGCCTGGAGCCAGAGGTGGCAAGAGCGTGGTCACCTCCTCCCTCCTGTGTGAGCAGGCCGGCATGTGTGTGCTGCAGAGGCACCTCGGTTGATAACCTCTCGTGTCTCTGGTTGGACACGGTGGGCCCTTGTTTCCATGCTGGCCAGAGCTACTACAGGGAAGCAGGTCAGGCTTCCATGGCTGGTCATTGTGCTGCAGAGTCTCCGTTTACTTTTTAAAACAAAACTTTGGGGCAGCCCGGGTGGCTCAGCAGTTTAGCACCACCTTCAGCCCAGGACCTGATCCTGGAGACCGGGGATCGAGACCCACATCGGGCTCCCTGCATGGAGCCTGCTTCTCCCTCTGCCTGTGTCTCCGCCTCTCTGTCTCTCTCTCCCTGTGTGTGTCTCTCATGAATAAATAAATAAAATCTAAAAAAATAAAATGAAACAAAACTTTGGGTGATGTATCTTGAGCACTGACAAGCCTTACCAGGGAAACCAAAAAGGAGAGCTTCCTACTCTTGGGTCCTAACCTATAGCGTTAGTGCCTGTGAAGTGTCATCAGCCTAAGCAGGGAAGGCCTACAGCTGGGTCTGGGGCAGGTGCAGAGGGATCAGCTGCTTGTCCACGTGTGTAGGCTGGACTTTACTCACAGCCTGTGGGCTTCATTTCCACTGACCAAGCAGGAAGTTTGGTCTGCCTGGGGTATAGACACATGTGTGCATGTGTGTGTACATGTGTACGATGTGCTAAAGATGTGACACAAAAATCAGAGTTACAAAGAGTCCTTAAGGAGCTCCTCTGAAGCCCTCAGGGGTCATAATGGATTCAGGAAATTGTCTCCAAAAGCCTGATCCACATGTCTGAGGCTCTTTCTAGGAAATGCCCAAGCCACTACTATCACTGTCCCCAGAGGAACACCCCCTCCTGACCCAAACAGCACCTATGGAACTTGGTGATGGCAGGATGCCAGGAGGGCTGGGGTCCTTTGGGGAAGTGCTGGGGGTCTGTGAGGCCCTCTGAGGGCCTCCCTGCAGGTTCAGGGAAGCACACACATGGCCTTTGGAGGGTAGCCAGGTCTCAGAGCTCTCCCTTCCTGCCCAGGGAGTGGGGCTTGGCTCAGCTTCTTGCTGAAGGGGACCTCCCTGCCTGAGCCCTTGTCATCAGCCCCTGTGCTCCATGGGCACTGGGTCAGAAGTCTTGTTTCTCATTCCTCATCACCATGTTAATTTTTTTAAAAGATTTTATTTATTTATTTGATGGAGAGAGCATGCTCACAAGCAGGGGGAGGGGCAAAGGGAGAGAGAGAGGGAAAAGCAGGGAGCCTGATGCAGGGCTTGATCCCAGGACCCTGGGGTCTTGAGCCCAAGGTAGACGGTTATCCAACTGAGCCAGCCAGGTACCCCTCATCACCTCATTCTGCCTTTGCTTTTTCACTGCTTTCCCAAAACCTTGAGTATCATCTGCTTAGGGAAGCCTCCTGAAGTCTGGTTTCTCCCCAACATAAAGCCTCCCCAGAGATTTTCCTCTGTTGCCCCACATAGACTTTTTCTTCTTGCAGGCCTCCTTCAAAAGACCCTCTGCCCTCAGCCTCTGCCAGTGAAGTCTGCGTGCCTGACCGTTTCTAAAAGGCCAAATTTATTTGGAAAGGCAATCAATACAGGTTAAGAAATATAATCAGTAAGGTAAATGTACATACATGTCTTAAAAACAGATCTCTCCCATCTTCTGCTGAGTTAGCAGTGGGTGCTGTGGTGTATCACCTTCAACCACAGCTCACCAAGTCTGACCTTCTCCCGTTTTTAGTGGGTTAAGCATTTCCTGCCTAATATTTTCTTGGGAAATGAAAAAAGAAACCTCTCAAGATAGTACGCCTGGCATTTTAATATGATGAGTTTACTTTTTTTCTTTAGTGGGAAAATGAGGGAGGACCAAGGTGAGGAGCCTGGGAAGGTAAAGGAATTAATAAGAAGGGAGGCCAGACCTGGGGGTGGCTGAAGATTCCCCGGGCACCACTCCGGAAGCTGCTCAAGGCAGGACTTGTCTCTTGATCATCTCTGCCTTCCTCCCTGGGTCTGGAGTCCGCCGCTCGCACAACTCAGCCGCTCATGTAGAGGGAGGGCTGATACGAGCCAGGCGCCGTGCCAGGGCCGGGACTCCGAGTCAGATAACACACGGACTTGACCGCAGGGCACTCCAGCCTGCAGAAGAGCTTAGCAACAGAGAATATTACAGAACAAAACGCCCTGAGCGCCCGGTGATGGGACAGTGGTTTGGGGCCCCACACGTCTCGGGGTCTCGGCCACTTGCAGGCTCGTGCTGGCTGCCCAGGGGCTCCTCACGGAGCAGAACCTTCACGCCCCGGCTCGTGAGTGGCAGCCACCGTGTGGGCTTCCTGACCACCGATTGCAGGGCAGAGCTGCCCGTGTGGGACATAGCAGCCGTCTTGCTGGCACCTCCCCGTGTTCCCAGGCCACGTGTCATTCCACAGCATGAGACACACATACCAGCTTTGGGGGCAGAGAGATTTTGTTTGCTTGACGAATGGTTTGTATGTCCGGGCAAGCGTCTGCCATCTGTGTGAGCTCGTGAACTCCGGCGCTTGCGGCTGCGCATTGAGATTCAGGACTGAGGCTGTTGTCGCTGAGCTGGGTGTGGAGGAAGGGCTTCCTTGGTGCAGACCTACCATTAAGGAGAAAGGGGAAAAAAAGTCCTGCACCCTTTCAGATAGAGCCTGCCTAGGACTGCCTTGCCAAGTTTCATTTTTAAAAGCTCTGCAAGTTTGCTTAGATGTATGTGTTTTTGCTTTGTAATCAGATTTTTGCCAAACTGATATATCATTAAACCTTTGTTTTTACAATATATGCTTTATTGCGAAACTAATTTCAACAAAGTATTGCAGATGCAGTGTAATTTTTATGTCTTCATTGTTGTTTTTTAAATTTTTTCTTTTTTGGTTGCTAGGGTACCAAACACTTTTGAGGAAGTAGCTTGATAGTATCTATAATATGGTGGTTTTCTGGATAAGAGATTGCATTATCCCCATGTAATATATTTGGGCAGACTATATCCATCATGGCTTGGCTAGATAAATAAATTAAAACTCACTGATTGAGGAAGAAATGTGATATTTCTATTACTGAGAACCGTTCGTGCTTCTCTGCTGACAGCCACTGTGTTGCTGGTATGCCTCCCCCTGACCCAGCTTAGGCATTTCCACTTCAGACAGAAATGCTGCAGTGGCTCTCAGAACTGCAAACAGCCTCCTCTGCAGCTGGAGGCCACCGTGCAGATCCTCACCCTGGCCACTCTTCCTCATGAGCCAGAAGATAGCTTCAAGTCCCTGCTGAGCATTAACAGCATGCTGCATGTGGTGGCCCCCCTGGGGGGTGCTGCTGGGGGGCATGTTGGAGTCTCAGCCATGGACTCTGAGAAGGTAGTTTGTTGCTTCTCTCCTACTCCCGCCTCAACTTGGCAGCCTGGACTGGGCAAGAGTCAGGGCCAGCCCCGGGGATGACCTCAGCCAGGGGTCTCTCCCCCACTGTTGGGCCCAGGCCCAGGGGAACCTTGTCTTGAGACAGCCAAGAGGCACAGGAGTATAGTCACCTCTCTGAGGCTTCTATGCCAGGGGCAGCACGGTGCTGCTCCCAAGGATCGGAGCCACCACCTGGGAGTACCTTCAGGAGTCCATCTGGTCTCTACACAAACACTTGGAAAGCCGTAGTGCAGTGCACAGGCACAATATTGTCATATGGAGGCAAAGGGGGTGGTGATGATGGTGACGATGGAAGACCACAGACTTCAGGAGAGGGTTGCACAAACAGGTCTTAGGTGAATGTCCACTGCTGGTCTCACCCCACTCCAGCCCCTCCCTCCCATGGATGAGGCCCCTATAAGAGAGAAAAAGAATCAGACGTCTTCTTCAGCCTTCTCACAGGCTGCGCTGTCACCGGATGTAGAAGGAGAGTAGCGTGGGGGATACAGTGTAGCATAGTGAGGTGAGGCCTGTGCTTGGATCCTGGTTACTTCATTTGTTCATTCATTCATGCGTTCATTTTTGAGCACATATGTGCTTCAGTCCCTGCGCCAGGCCCTGCCACCATCACTAGACTACCGTTCATGACATATTCACAGTTAAGTAGATGGACTCTGGGCTCAGACTGCCTGGGTTCAAATCCTGGCTCTGCTGCTTTCAGCCTGAGTGACCCTGGGCTAATCGCTTAACCTCTCTGAGCCTCATTCCCTTGTGTGTAAAGTACACCTCATACAAGGACATACCTCCCGTATAAGGTAATTGTGAAGATTAAATGAATAAATACACACAAGACCCTTAGAACAGTGCTTGGCAGTACTAAAGCACTGGGTGTGTTAGCCATTATTGTTTAGTGTCTCAGGAGGGATTTCCACTCAAATGAGAAATGTCTATAGACGTTGCCTGCACAGAAATCTGTTAGCTCAGGAAAACTTCCCCAGCTGTGGATCCTGCTACGTGTTCCTGTGTTGTTTTCCTCCCGTTGCTCAATGCCACACAAAGACCTTTGTTGTCTTTTAAAAATTCAATTCTTTGGTTTGGTACTTGAGAGACAGGAACAAAGGATTAGACCACAAGAGCAGCCTGCATCTTCTTAGGCAAGCTTCTTCCTGGGCAATCAGACAAGCAAGAGTGGTGCTTGGCAGCGCATCTGCAGTTATGTGTCCAGGATGCTTGGGGCCCAGCCGCCGTCCTGTGGACCACCACTGTCTCTGGCTCCTGGCAGCCTGGGTGTGCAAAGCTGGTGGCATGCAGCTCCTATGGCTCCTGGTCATGTCTTGTGGCCCCAGTGTTTGGATACTCATGGGCTGCCGTGGGGCTACTGTCACCTGGGTGAGGGTCGCAGCTCCCAAGAGGCCGGATAGGAAGGTGGTCTGGCTCCTGGAACTAGAGCCTCCTTCGACTTCCATGGTCATCCCCCACCCTCCACAAGGTCAGTGAGGCACTGTCCTCTGCTCTCCCGCAGCCTGGGCATGCAGCCCGTGGCAGCCCCTGGCACTCGGCTGGCTTGACTCCCCAGCCATGTGTGGGCTCCTGGAGGGAGAAGGTTCGTGTCTCTTATGTGTGCATCTGCAATGCCTCCTGACACAGGGACAATTATGCGGCAGGCAGACAGCAGGACAGATGGGTTCTTGTCTCTTTGGCTCTGGCCATGTTGGTGTTTGTAGCTCACGGTGCTCCCAATGTTCTCTTTGCTCAGGGAAGAGTTACGGTAATTGCAGTGCCAGAAAAACACAAAATTATTCTTCCTGACTGACAGTTCACCTTCCTTCTGAATTACCCCAGGAGCGTTGGAGAAACCTCTTCCCTCCCTGGGTCTGTTTGTTGCCTGGAACACGAGACTGCCCTGTGCCCAGCAGCGTGCTCAGCAGATGCTGGCTGGCAGCCCCCTCCGCCAGGTGTGTTTGTGACTGTGTTTCAGCCCTGGCGGCCCTGCGCTGCTGTTGACATGCTCAGCTCTCCCTTTGTATACAGTAGCCCCCAAACTATTTCTTGATTAGAATGGAAGCACTGGCCATTAGCCAGTGCAAGTCAACCGAATCACATTCCCTATCTGCCAGGATCAGTATACCTGCCCTCCAGGGACAGTCCAAGTCCTCTAGTCATTCTCTCTTCCGATTCAAGGTCACCTTCCTCACTTTCTTCTTCCTCCCTCTATCCTCTCTCTTCTCCCTGTCCCTCCCCTTCCCTCCTATCTCTCTCCCTTCCTCTCCTGTTCTACTATCTTTCCCTCCACTCCTCCCACCCCCTTCCTGGGCCACGAAGAACCCAGCCACCTGGGAGTACCTGGAGTCAAGATCTTGTCCAGCAAGCACTCAGTGTGGGCATGGTGGGCCCCTCTCTTGGTTGGCCTGCGGCCCCCTCTCCCGTCTTTCATCCCTTGATGGATCTGATCTGAAAAGGCACTGGTAGGCTCCCGCATCAAGTCAGCTGCTTGCGGCACAGAGATGACAGGTGTGATGTTTTCCTGGGGATGCTGAACTGGGGAAAGCACCATCTCCCGTCTTAATGGAGTTAATGGCGTTCCGCTTAGGACAGCTGCACTTACATCTGGTGTTAAACCACCCTTATTTAAACTTTATGATGCGAGAGGCTGCCAGCTTGTCCACTTGCAGCATATAAATTATGTCGATTGCTCATGTACTTTTTTTAACCCTGATTCTCCTGAATTATGAAAGATGGACAAGACTGGTGATGGCTCTCAGGGCTCCCTGAGGCCCTAGGGCTGGGAGCATGCTGAGGAGCCCCTGCTTAGGTGTGTGCATGTGGTTAGGAGGAGGTGGCACAGCTGGAGCCCATACTTACCTTGAAGGCACAGCCCTGGTGGAGCCCCCAGCGATTACAGCCCCATCTCTTGGGCTCTGTAGATTCACCCTCAGGTGACCTCCTCTGTGGCTGCCTCTTGGGGAGATCCAGATTGTGTGTCAGAAAGATGATGGATCCTATAGCTGGCTCACTTGTGAGAGTGTCCCCTGATAGAAACTGGCTCAGTGGTTGTGGGTTTGCATCCCGGATTTTTTTTCCCTGGGTGTAGAAATAGAGGAAAGGCTGGTCTTTGTGTTTGGTGAAGAAATTGAGCAAGGCTCTCAGTAGAAAGAACTCTTCTTTCAAAGCACACTGGTAGGTGGGTATTCCAAAGCCACTTGCATAGCAGCTGCCAAACAGAGAAAAACTTTCACATGATAAACCCACCTGGGAGCCTAGATGGGAACTGAAGCTGGACAACTAACCACAATGTGTCCCTGGTAAAGGTGTAGTGGGACCCCAAGAGCAGAGGGCCTGGGGGTCGATAGCTATGGATCCTTTTCACGGGCGATGAAATCCAATTTACCCTCCATTTCCTTTTCCTTGACTTTCCTGTGTTTGCCAATACTTACAAGACCTGCAGGCAAAGTGAATCGCACAGTGACATTGGAAGGAGGGAATAAAAAAAGGTGTAACCGTGGGGTATATCAACCATCTCAGAAAGCAATGTGGGGACTATTTATGTGGATCCTGAAGTGAGGGGAGGGTCACCACTCAGCCCAGACCCCCTTCTGGGGTGGGTGTTTGTAGAAGGGTCTCTCTGGACCTCATTCTTTCCAAACTGTTGCCCACTTTTCCCCATGCAGAGAACACTCCTGGTTACTTTACTGGGTCACAATCTCCAGGCTCCTGTTTTCTGACCCCATTACCCTAAACGAGCCCAAAAACCTGTCTCTCCAGGACACAACCCACAACTCACAACTGTAAAGAAGCCCACGTGTCCTAGATTATTTGGCAGCATGTTCACTTGGATTTTCTACCTTCCTCCAACTCAAGGCTTCCACGTGGTGCCTGGTTCCACAGGATGCTGCCAGCTGTTGGGATGCCCAGAACAGAGCCTCAGGCCCCCTGCTCTGCACAGGGTGGTAGGGATCATCTAAGCACAAACGGTCCATCTGGCAGGGCTGGTCCGGGTGAAGCGCTGGAGCAGCATAGAGCAAAAGCACAACTGCCTCGCCCTGCAGGACTGCCATGGGCTTAGGAGAGGTGATGCCACGTGTATACCTACTGCGGGGCCCACGCGCCAAGGCGATCAGAGGGCCAGGGTGTTTGGGGCTGTCCCTGCCCCTTTCCAGTATTTGTCTCTATGCCCAGAGGCCACTACTAAAATATAAATGTTATCTGGAAGGGAAACCCTATTAAACCATTGTCAGAATTACCTCCCCAGTTTAAATTAGTTGATCGGTTATTAAACATCTGGGCGTGAATCAGTCCACCAATTGCTTGAAATGTTGGCAGCTGTGGCTTAAGAAGAGCTCTGTCTATGGGGACCTGATTTAAATCCCTACCTTGCCACCTTGAGTGGATGGCAAGCTGTATCACACAGCTGGGGAGTTTGCTCTAGAGACATGGCCTCCAGAGCCCCCACCCCCAGGATCCTGAGTCACCCGGTTAGTGTTTAGCAAATACCATAGGAGGCCAGGCTGCCCAGTGAGGAAACCCTGAAGAGCAGCTAACCTTGGGAGCTGTCCGCAGTCTGCCTCAGAAGCAGGGGTGTTCATGGCTCCCAGCGCTGTCATGGGAGGGGATTAACATGAGCCAGGGGAGGTTTGATGAAGGAGGGGCCCTTTTCTTGTGTGAGGCCAGCGTCCAGGAGGGCCTGACATGTAACATGTGTATTGTGAGGCCGTGCGTGAAATGAGCACTGCAGTGCTGAGCCTAAGTCCTGTGGGGACAGCCGTGACACCCGAAGGGCCTAACTGCCCACGGCCATCTCTACACCTATGCTCCGGGCTGTGGAGCTGCCAGCCACACCAGACTGGGCCGGTGCTGGCCAGGTGCCCTCCCGGGTCACTGAGGAAGATTGCTGGGCCTGCAGAAGGCAGAGGGTGCAGAGAGAAAGGATGGACCACAGCTGGTACATTCCCCAGAAGCCACTGCACATTGCAGCCCAAGGTAGCAGAGAGATGCTCACAGAGTGCAAGTGTCCACCAGGCATCTCAAGAGTGAGTACAGATGACACATCACTACTTTCATGCTAATGCATGACATGCAGTGTACTTGCACATGCCAACGAGGGGTGGAAATAACAATTTCCTCATTGAAACTATTTGAGATAAAAAATCTTGCCATCTGTTCTAAGAAAGAAAAAAGAAAAGTTCTGTTGAAAAATTAGGAAGTTTCCACCAGAATGGCGGGATTATGTAGCTCACACTAAAATGGTATTTTATTTTATTTTAAAGATTTATTTATTTATTTATTTATTTATTTATTTATTTATTTATGATAGACACCGAGAGAGAGAGAGAGAGGCAGAGACACAGGCAGAGGGAGGAGCAGGCTCCATGCTGGGAGCCCGATGTGGGACTCAATCCCAGGACTCCAGGATCGCGCCGTGGGCCAAAGGCAGGCGCCAAACCGCTGAGCCAACCCAGGGATTCCCTAAAATGGTATTTTAAAAATCATAGTCTTGTGCACATTGTTATTCCTTATGTGTTTCCATGAGCAGGGTTGAATTTGAGCTCCAGGAATCTGACCCGGGGTCTTGCTGAGCATATTGGCCTTACCTCTGTGCCAGTCAGGGTGCTTCTCTCAAGCATAAAGTTTGGAAATTTCTGGGACATGCATTAAGTACCACTTTGATTTATCAAGTGAGGGTGCACCTTGAGAAAAGGCAAAACAGCACAATGGCTGAGAGGCAGTCGTGGGTACCAGATGGCCCCATACAGCCCTGGGCAAGTCCTTTCCTCATTCTGCACTTTGGTTTCCCTAACGACACCATGGGCTGGTAATGACACTGGCCTCATAGATAAGGCTTGTCACATGCCCAGCACACAAGTCCTCTTTCTTATACATTGGCCATCACTGCCCTCCCTGCTACCTCTGCCACAGCCCTGCTCCACTGGCACGCACACAGCATGCCAGGACTCCCCAGCACAGACAGAGGAACCCAAATGAACAGTCTCAGTTGGTTCCTGAAAAATGAAATGGAGCTTTTGTAATAGGAACCCTCTTTTCTCTCACCCCTCGGTGAGCTACATGGTCTCACTGATCCCAAGGCTCTAGACCTGAGCTCTCCATCTCATGCCTCCTGACCCACCTCTGCTGCTCCACAACCAAGTCACTGGTGGTCTTAGCTCCTGGTGGCTGAGGGCCAAGGAAGAGATAGGATGGGCTGGGCCACATGGCTAGTGAGGACCAGGGCCAGGCCTGGAACCTGGACTCAGCTAGAGGGAGGGGCCCATAGTGAGGACACTGAATGGGGTGGGCCATGAGAGGGAAGGCTGTCCAGGAGAGGACCGGGCCCAGGACTCCCACCTGCCGAAGGCCCTGGGAGAGAGGAGGCCCCACATGGGGTTTCAGCATCACTCTCCTGATATGGCGAGGCAGGGTGGGAATAAGAGTTCTTCAAAAGAACAGAGCAAACTTGGGAGGAGGAGGTTGTAGATCTGGGGCTGAGACAGATGAATGCCGGCTGGGTCTGGACAAGAGAGGGCTGTGGAGTCTACAGCAGGTAGCCTGTGGATGAGGGCCTGGGGCCCCCTGCTGGGGCTCGGTGGCTCTGGGTACCCCCAGAATAGGAGTGGGGAGGAGGAGAGTCTCCTCAGGAGAAATGAAGGTCACAACTGTTAGCATTTTTATGCCCTACAATCAATCACTTGGGGGAAAATTGCTGGCCCTTGAGTTTATAAACCACATATAAACTTGTAGTATCCATTAAAGAGAACTGCCAGGGGACACATGGTTTGCCTAGAACAGCACCCAGCCTGCCATCTGCTCCCACATGTAAATTATCTGTGTTTTATAACCTTTCATGGAAGTTGTTTAAAGAGGGTTGTCTTTTTTATTCCTCCTTCAAAACTCAAGCATAAATTCAAAACTCAGTTAAGTAATCCCCCCAGTTTCCTTCTGTTTTAATACTGCCATAGCTCTGGCAGGTGAACAAGCAAGCCTCAGGGATTGGGAGGGCCCATAGGCTCTGGGGGGAAGAAAGCCCTAGCTGAAGCACATTCTGGTCTGTATTTGAGGGACCATGCTGCCCCAGCTGGTGTCTAAAAGATTTCCCTAGAGAGGTGACTGGCTTCCCTCCGGGTGATACATTTTGGCCCCAGGAGTCCCTGGACAGAAGGGCCTGGCTAAGACCATGTCAGATGTCAGGACAGGTAGAGCCAGGGGGTGGGGGGACAACCCACCGACTGCAGGTAACAGGGACAGGACTGGAGCTGTCCTCCATGGCCTGTGCTGCTCCAGGGTGTGATCTGATGGCACATGCATGGCATATACGCAGTCGTCCCCCTAGGATGAACCACACCCAGCAGGCCTTGCTACTGGCAGTTGCTCCTCCCCTTCTCAGCTCTTTAAGGGTAGATGGTATTCCCCATGCCAGAAGAAAGCAGGCTTGCTCTTTCACTGGGATGTGGGGACTAAATGGGATCAGAACCAGGCCCATATTGCTGAGCCTTCAGTCCAGCCTGTTTGAGGAGGGCTCAGAGTTGGGCCTGAGACTTTTTTGTTTGCTCACTTTTGGGCTGCCTCTCATCCTGTGCAGCTATGCACTGAGGTCAGTAGCCACAGTGGCAAACGTTGGAGGTTGGACAGAGACAAAGGCAGTCAGGCATCATGCCCTCCTCCCTCGGGCCCAGAAACAGTGACTGGGGAGGAAGATGCTATGGGCTCAGTGAAGTTAGGGGAGGGGCTGCTTGAGACCTCCTGTGGAGACAGCCCACCCCATGCCCTGCGGAAGTTCCTTCATCCCTGAGTTCATAGGCTATAGAAGGGAAGCCAGGGCCCAGGAGCCCCAGCTGGCTGATGGCTGGCCAGGGCCTACACAGGGCAGCAGCAGGGGGCAGACAACAGTCCAGCAAGAGAGAGAAAATATAAGGATGTAGCATAGACCTTTCTTGCCCAGAGTGAGCAGAGCATGACTTGATGCTGAGCATGAGTGGGAATAGGGGACTAGTATGGTCACAAAGAGGAATACCTGGCTGCAATGTGGCTGCAGGTGGGACCAGGCAAAGTGCTCCTGGGCTGGCCTTCATTGGTGATAGGCCCAGGAGAAGGTGGCAGACCCTGGGAAGCAGTTAGCCCAGCTTTGCTCAGCACTTCTAATCACCCTAGGCAGTCTGGTGGGTAGACCCTCCCATGAAGGCTGTCTCTGTGAGTTTGGGCTGCCATAACAAAATAGCACAGGCTAGGTGGCTTACAGACAACAGGCAGTGATTTCTAAAGGCTCTGGAGGCTGGAAGCCTGAGATCAGGGTGCCAGCATGGCTGGGGTCTAGTGACAGCTTTTTCCAGGTTGTACCAACCTCTCACCTCTCACCATGTCCTCACATGCTGAAGGGGCTAGGGAGCTCTCCCGGGCCTCTTTTATAGGGGCACTAATCCTAACTACCTCCCAAAGGCTTTACCACCTAACCCCATCACCTTGGGGCTTAAGTTCCCACATGTAAATTGGGGGGGTGGGGGAGACACATTCAGACCATAGTAGAGGCTGTGCACAAGAAGTTACCTGCCTGTCTCTGTTTTCACTTTCCCTTTCTTGCTTCCTTTCTGTTGTTGAGTAATTTGACTCACACAATGAGGAGATCATCAACACAGTCATGGTTCCCCTCCACATGCTCTGGTCTAATAGCCACAGTCCAGCCCAAGGGCTGGGAGAGAAGGGATGCTGTAGGCACATACATCAGAATAAAGACTTAGTGGAAGTGTCTCAGATGACATGATGTCTGAACTGAAAGCCAGTGAGGGCCCAAGGCAGAGGAGTAGGAGGCACAGGGAGGAATGTAGTCTAAGCAGAGAGGATAGGATGTGCAAAAGCCAGGGGCAGAGGGAAGCTGGTACAGAGTCAGGGAGGGGGGTTGCTATAGGCAGTGCATTCTGGGTGGAATGTGGTGGAAGGGGAAGAGTCTAGGTTGGGCCTCCTATGAGTCTGGAGAGTCCCTATAGGCAGAAATTACCTACCAGTGCTAGGGGCCCCTTCAGAACATCAAGTTGAACTTATGGAGGAGCTGGGCTTAGAGGGTTGGATTCCTTAACTGTGAAGACCCAGCACATCACCACTCCACCCCAGGTGTAGACACAACTGGGTAGGAGAGCACTATCAGAAAAGCAGTTGTGTCCTGGAAATGCTTCACTCTCCTCCTCACCAACAGGATGGGTCTGACGGGTCAGCCACCCATGCAGTTTTAAGGAGTAGATACAGTAGCAGAGGGAGCTGGGGGCCTCCCCAAACCATAAAAGAGTTGCCCCAACACCAGAAAATGAGAGAATTCTCTTCAAAGGTAAATGTTTAGAACATTTGGGCTTTTCCTCTCCTTTCCCAGATGGGAATCCTTAAATGTTGCCATTTCTTCTTTAAAGCCTGTTAGAAGAATCAAACTCCTCTTATCACTTTCTTGCACCTGGAAAAATCTCAGATAGGAACGGTTGGATATTTTTGGACTTTACGTGAATTTAAATTCCACATTTAGACTCCACCACCCATGTTTGATTTCTAATTAGAAAATCATACTTACCTTACGAACACGAGGTGTTGTGCTGGAGACCTTCTACAGAGGAGGTTTGGGATAGGTGGAAATAAAGGTGGTCCGTATGGAACAAGAGTGATATTTCCAGAGATACGTTTAGAGGTAATATTTTTCTGATAAATAACATCCTGAAAAATATTCTGAAAAATCATCAGATTTGACCTAATGTGCTTTGTTCACATTGAGTAATATATAAGGGGTACCTGATAGTGATTTAAAGAAGATACAAAAAAAATAATAAAAAGACAGACAACAGTCTTTGGATCAGTGGTGTAAGAAGACTTAGTTGGTCAGTGGTTTTTGTCCTGGGGACTCTGAAAGCCTGAGTCTCTCTGACTCAGGAGAGGGTCAGTGTGAGTTTTGAGGCCTTGTGGTTGTGAGGGTCATAGCACAGGTGCCGGTTTGTTATCTTATTCGCACCAGATTTCAAGGCGATGCACTTGAGTTAAAAAAAAAAAATCAAAGAATGACACCCATGCTGTATTGTATTGGTTTTGCTGAACATGCTTTTATTGACTCTGGTCAAAAACAGATGAGGATTTTCCCCCCTTAATCTTGATAAATAGGAGTAGATTAAAAACATCAGCATCGTATCTCTCAAGAACAGCTGCAGAAGAGGATGATCGATAAACATGGACCTGACTCCATACTTACATGGACTTAGTTAGCATCTTTCATTCTAATGACTTAATGGCAAGAGATCACAACTGTACAATTAAAAACCCAGAGAAAGGATGGGGAGTTGAAAGGGGTACATCGGTTATCATTTGCAGTCTTGTTGCCTCTTCCTGTAACCAGAGAGAGAGAGAGCTAGAATCTTGTTCCCCTCTGGCACAGACATATATAGCTGTCCTTAGCCAATTAGCTGTTGGGAGGTTATTGACACTTCAGATCTTCAAATGATTCTGTGGCATGGAGATGCCTCCCTCGTCTTCATGGAGGATACTGCATGGCCCTGCCTCTGCTGTGCATGGCTGGAGCACTTGTTGGAATTTTAAATCTAGGGAATGGGACTCCTCTGGGCTCCATATGACAAATACGAAGCATATCCCTGTCCCTACGAACCCAGATTCTCACCATCAGGGTCTGATGCTGGCAGTTGACGGGCAGGCTGCCTACCCCCATTCAGAGACATGACACCCCACCCTTAAGCATTCTTCAGTCCCGGGACCAGCCTGGACTGAAATCCATGCAAGAGAGAAGCTGATCTCGCCTGGTACATGCAGACCTTTACTGACCGTGCTGTCGGTGTGTGGATCCGTATCCGCCAGCCTGGCCACCCTAGAGCCTGCCTGTGGCTGGGTATGAGACCACATCATGCACTCAGAGTCTGCAGTTCTCATGCTGTGGTTCTGAGGCTGGTGGGACAAGTCTGTGCTGCTGGGCCCTCTGTAGTCCTGTCCCCACTGTCCTTTCCTCTCTTCTCCAAGCTCTCCCTGGCCTCACGCAGGTTGTGTCTGCCAGGGGTATGACCCAGGCCACTGCCCTGATGCTGTGCCTCCAAGGAGGTGGCCTTGCTACTTACAGAACCATTAGACCCCACTCCTCTGCAGGCAGTCAGCTGAGGGCAATGCTGACACCTTCCCAGATGAAGTTACTGACCTCCCCCCAAGCAGCTTTGTCAGCCAGGCAGGTGGAGATTGGCTGATTAGGGCTGCACCCAGGCCTGCAGAGCAGCTACAGGCAGACTACGATCCTTCCCACAAGCAGGTGCCTTGAAGCCCAAACCTCTCCCTACCCTGGGCTGGTGAGACTTCTTATAGGCATCCGAGAGCAGCCTGCCACCACCAAAATGGACAGAGCTTGTGTCTGTGCTCTCCACCTCACTCCTGGAGCCCTTCTCCCTCGTCAAAGTCCAGGAGTTATTCGGTGACTGGGTGGGCCCCTACATGTCCAGGGCAGCTTCCCATGCCCACCTGAATGCACCATTCTTCCAAGGCCAGGGCTGGTGCACCAAGATTGCCCTACCTTTCCCTCCTCATCACCCCTGCTCCTTCCCCACCACCAGAGCTCTGCTCTCCAGGAACTGGTCCTTAGAGTGACCAAGAAGTCACCTCTACTTGGAACAGATGGATCAACATCACACTCTTGCCAAACATCTGCACCCTGATGGGGACAATCTTTGTGACTGAAGGGCTGAATTCCCAGTGAAAGACTATTACTGGTGGAGCCAGGCTTGGGGGTGGGTGGAGGTGGGCCACCTTCAGCAGAGCCCTCCACATGGTGCGGCTGCTCTGAGATGCACATGTCCAGGCCTGTCACGCCATCTGGCACAGACCATCCTTGGACATTCACACCATTTTTGCCATCACAGGTATCAGCGCCAGGGCTTGGATCAGCTCTCCTCCTAAGTCCTTGTGTCAGAGACAAAGAGGATAGCTCTGAGAGGACAGGGACCTTCCCCATATGACACAGCCCATAAGGATTCCTGGAGCAGGTGTTTTCCTACTCTAACGTTCCCAACGACTCGTGTCCTAAGCTGTTTGTAGCAGTGGAAAGGATGGTCAACCTCCCACCTGACAACAAGAAGATGAAAATTGTAGCATGTGGTATCAATCTTCATTTCCACCTATAGCCTGAAATAATGTTTGTGCTGATTGAAGGTAGAAAGTCATGGCCCCAAGAGCAAACAAATAGTGACAGATCTGGGCCTGGTTGTGTCAAATGGCTTCTAATGGCTTCTAATGGTCAAATGGCTTCAAAGAATGTCTTTTTCAATAGGTAATAGGTTGAAAGGGCTCACAACATTCTAGAAAAAGAAAAAAGACAGCACTTTCTAGCCCTTCTTGTTCTATCCCCACCCCACATCCAAACCTCCCGACATTATAGCAGAGGATGAAAAGAGGGGTCTGTCTTGGTATCCCTGTCATCACAGGCCACCAGATGTCATCACAGGCCACCAGGGAGTGCTCTCCACCATGCCCCTCTCTCACTTTCCTTCTAGGCAGTCCTGCCAGGTGGTAGAAGAGAGACAATGTGACCTCCCAGGTGCATGATCTGCTACCTCCACTGACCTCCAGAGTGGGCAGGAGGACTCAGAAAGGTACGCAGGTATGCAGGGTTCCCATAGCCTTCGAGCATCTGAGCTTATCCTGACCCTTTTATATTTAGTGTTGTTTCTCACAAAACTGTATTCTTTGCCTGCACCTCGAATACTTCCCCAAAGGCAGAGCTCACTAGACCACTTGTGTTCAACCTCCTCATCTAATGTAAAATTTAATCAGCTGTGGTTTTTCCTCATCGTGAGGTTGATTGTCCCATTCTCAGGACAATCAGGATGATGGATTTGCAGACCAGCCTCTGCTGAAACCTTTCCTTAGACTCTGTCTGGGTTCCTCACTCATCCCACCTTTGTGGTCATATGAATGCAAAGATTCTGCAGTCTGTTTCCCCCAACCCCATATCTGCTTCACATTTTAGTGACCTGTACACATGTCTCTGACTTCAGGGATGCCACAGATTCTTTTCTGTTTACAAACCCTATCATATATTTTTCCACTAATGTATTCTTCTGATTGGTACTGACCAATCCACAGACATCCTGAAAATGGTTTTGAAATAGATACACCAAAATTCTAGCATCCTAGAAGAAAAGTCAATTCATGGCCTCTTGTCTGTAATTTTTTAATGCTAGAAGATATTCGAGCAGCAGTTAGAGAATTTTGAGGACCAAAGATTATGATCCAACTTTGTTGTGCCCTGCCTAGATGGTGTTCATGTGTGAAAGCAAGACAAAGACATTCTCAGACATACGAGCATTCAAATATATGTGACATCTTCCTTTTTATTATCTTAAAATATGTACTTCAGGGCACCTGTGTGGCTCAGTCAGTTAAGCATCCAACTCTTGATCTCAGCTCAGGTCTTTTTTTTTTTTTTTTTTTAGATTTTTATTTATTTATTCATGAGAGACACACAGAGAGAGAGAGAGGCACAGACACAGGCAGAGGAAGAAGCAGGCCCCATGCAGGGAGCCCGACGTGGGACTTGATCCTGGGTCTCCAGGATCACACCCTGGGCTGAAGGCAGGAGCTAAACCGCTGAGCCACCCGGGCTGCCCCTCAGCTCAGGTCTTAATCTCAGGATCATGAGTTCAAGCTCCACATCGGGCTCCGTGCTGGGCATGGAGCCTACTTTAAAAAAAAACTGTACTTCAAGTCATTCACCACCCCAATGACAAATGAGTCAAAACAAATAACTTAGAAAGAGACATTGTCAGAGTGCCTGGTTGGCTCAATCAGTTAAGCATCTGCCTTCGGCTCAAGTCCTGATGGTCCTGGGATCAAGCCCTGCATTGGGCTCCCTGCTCAATGGAAAGCCTGCTTCTCCCTCTCCCTCTGCTGCTCCTCCTGCTTGTGCTTTCTCTCTCTGTGTCTGTCAAATAAATAAAATCTTTTTTTAAAAAAAAAGACAAATTGTGTCCTAAAAGAATTGGCATGAAATTCAAATGAGTTAATTATAAAATTAAGTGCATGTAATCAGAGTAATATATTAAATTGTATTAGTAATAGAAAAAGAGAGAGAGAAAGTGGAAAACTTGGCCCATACAGCTGAAGATGAAAAAAAATAAAAGGAAAAGGACAAAACAAGGAAACATTAATAATAATAATAATGAAAAAAACTTGAAAGTTAAAGGAACAACTTTCCAACAAAAAGGCAAAGACCTCCAAAGGAACTAAAAAACAATCATCACCTATATGCTGTTTGCATTGAATATTGACTAGTAAATGTTCTTCCTTTGAGTGCTAATCTTAGACATCTCACCTTAGACAGTCTCCTCTTCTGACTCTGTATTCTCAAGTCACCTTATTCAGGCCCACAGCTTCAAGCACCACCCAAGTGCTGCGACTCCCATTTATAGCTCCTCCTAAGACCTCCACTCTGATATCCAGGCCCATAGTGTCCAACTCCCTACTTGGTCCTTGCACTTGGGTGTTTCACAGGCAACTCAGACTCCTAGTGTCCTCCTAACCTCATGGTCTTTCCCCATCACCAACCCCCCTGCAAAAAAACAAAACAAAACAAAACAAAACACTCCTCAACCAATACTTGTATCTCAGTAAATGATCCCACCACCCATCTATTTACGTGAGCCAGAGATCTGGGAGCCGCCTTCATCACCTGTTTCTCCTGTAGTTACTCAGTCCAATCTATCACCGAGTCTTTGTGGTTGTATGTCCTCTACGTGCCTCAGACCCATCGACGTCTTTCCATCTTCACTACACCCACTCTCATTCAAGGTAGAGTTATTTCTCAGCCAGACTCTTCTAATCACATCCTAGCCAATCTCCTTGTATCCCTTCTTGCTCTCCTGGAATCTCTTTTCTACCCAGATACCAGAATGATTTCTTTCCAAAATGCAATTGGTAATTATACAAGTAAATATTTAACAACTGGCTCTCCAGGGGAAAAAGTCCTAATAAATTGGCATTTGCCAATTTTCATGGTGTACGTACTACAACCTTGAGTGATTTTGAGTGATCAGTTCAGTGATGTCACTCATCACAGTTGAGAAGAGATGTGCATGGTCTTGTTCTTGTACTCACAAATCTGTGACACATCACTCATTAGCCCTCTGCTTAAAACCCTTTATTGATTTTTCATGCTTCTAGGATAAAGGTCCAAATCCTCAGAAGGACACCTAAAAAGTGCTGCATGGTCTGGCCTCATTGAATGTTTCCAACCTCAACTCATACTGTATTCTCTTAGTTCTCTGCTCCTAGCTCTGCTTGCTGGTAATAAGTTCCTTCCTGCCACAAGGTCATTTTCTGTCTAGGATGCTCCCATTGCCTCCCAGTACAACCTGGTTAACAAACACATTCTTTAGAGCTGAGCTTAAACATCTCTTCCTCAGGAAAGCCTTTCCTGAGAACTGCCCCAAACTAAATGAAGTCCCTGCATTATACACTTTTGTAGCCCTTAGTGACTCACAATGCCCTATACCATAGAGCATATATCACCATTCTCATTTTATGTACACTTCAGAAATTATCAACTACAATCTGTCTTTCACACTGTAGTCATTTCTAGAAGCGTGGGAACCATGCTTATTCTGTGACTGCTATTGTGTTCCTCTGTGCCTAATGCTTGGCACACAGGAAGTACTTAGTACATTCCTGGTGGATGAGATAAGGAAAAGACAGATGCTTGAAATCAAATGGCATGAGGAGGTTAAAGGAAAAAGAGTGAGCCAAGATCTATGAGATAACACAATAAAGATAGCAAAGGTAGCCATTTTGGAGGCAAAGTAGAATTCAAGGTAAACACGTTAAATGAGGAAAAGAAGGAGATTGTCTTGTGATAAGACCCATAAAGAAGATGTCGTGGTCACAGAGCTTTATGTACCAAATAGCACCAGTTGTTATAGTGAAAAACGGAAGGAAAACTGAGAGTGCAGTTATAGTGTGAGGATTGAACACACCAAGGGAAGTAAACAGAAAGGCCAGAAATAAAGCTCAGGATACAGAATGCTAACAGAACTGTGAGAAATTGGTGCTGAGACACATCATTAAGTGTTTGTGTAGGAAAAGTGGGATTGCTCCTTGACTCAGGCTGGATAAAATGGCTCTTCTCAAGTTCTTGTCCCAAACACTCTTCTTGGACATTGATAACCAGAACAGGAAAAGTATTCTATATAGTTAAGTTTGGGAAACAGTACAGTAAGCCAAGGTAAGCGGATTTCTTCACTGCAGACATTGGAAAGTCTTTGTTGCTATTGTCTAGTAGATAATGTCAAGTACATACTGTTCCCAGAATTACTGGATCACAGAATATTTCATAAGACTGGTGTTTTATATTCTGCAGAAGTCACTTAGGAAACAGTAGCTTCTAAAGTAAATAAGATTATAAGAGACCTTAAATAAATATACACAGATATTTATATGCTTTTATGCAATTGAAGGAGACTCTCCTAAGCCGAGGAGAAAAGGAAGACACAATTAGGGAAATGGTTGATAGAGCTGATGACATAAAATCTTCAGTCTTCTGAATATCATAAAGCAAATTAAAAAATGGGGAGGAGGGAAAATAGAGTTAGGAATGACCTCATTATATAAAGAGCTCTTAGTAATCAATAACAAAAAATTGCCATCCAAATAGAAAAATTGGTGAAAAGCATGAGAGTGCATACACATACAAACTCATATTCACTTCCATCCACCAAATATGCCTGATCACTAAATATTAAGAAGATGTTTATTTCACTAATAATCAAAATAAGGCAAATGAAACAACATCATATATTTTTTGGCTCTTAAATTGGTTATTTTTAAGGGTAGAATTCAGTTTGAGCAAAATAAAGTGAAATGGAAACTATCAAATACAAGCTAATAGGAATATAAAATGGTTTCACCACCTCTCCTGCTCGTTCAGCAGTACCTATTTATCAAGTCTTTTTCTAAAAATGCCTCTGATTCAGTAATTCCATTTGATTCAGTAATTCCACAAGGGAAAAAAAAAAAATCAGATCGCCTAAAGATTTATGTGCAGGGATGTTTACTAGAGCCTTGTTTGTGGTAGCAGAATTATTGGAAGCAGCCCAAATGTCAACCAGTGATTGGTTAAAGAAATTATGGTATGCCCTGTATGATTAGATATTATGTAGTCATTAAAAATTATGACTCATAGAAATATTCACAAAAAGAATGTTAAGTTTAAAAGCATGATGTAAAGCTACATCCAGATTCCGATTTTATAAAAATACATATGTATGCTTATATAACTGGAAAAGACGAGGGTAAAATATACCAAAATGTTGAGTTATTCTCTCTGAAAAACATTCCTACTTTATAACCATCGCCTCACACCTCCACAGGTAATCCATCAGCAGAGTCTTATCACCTCCACATCCAGAGCATACCCTAAGTCTTGTCCACTTTTTCCTTCCCCACTGCTGCATCCTAGTCAGAGCCGCCACCATCACTGAACTTGATAAACACAAAAGCCTCAGGGCACTTGGTTGACTCAGTGTTTGAGCATCTGCCTTCAGCTCAGGTCGTGATCCCAGAATCCTGGGATTAAGTCTAGCATGGGGCTCCCTGCAGGGAGCCTACTTCTCCCTCTGCCTATGTCTCTGCCTCTCTCTGTGTCTCTCATGAATAGAATAAAATCTTAAAAAAAAAAAAAAAGAGAGAGAGAGAGAGAGAGAGAGACTTTCATTGGCCTCCCTCCCTCCTCTTTTGCCTCTGTTGTTACAAGGCCAGTCTCTGTGCAACAGCCAGAGATACCTGTTTCCATTCTAAATCAGATCACATTGCCCCCACTTAAAATCCTCCAGGGCTTTCCCATCGCACCTTGTATAAGATGCAAAGCTCCTTCCCTTGCTAGAGCCCTCAGGCCCCTCAAGATCACTACCTGCCTGTCTCACCTCATCCCAAATCACGCTCCCCTCCCACTGTGTTCTGGCCTCTCTGGGCCCTCCTCACCTGCCCCACCTTCACTTGGTACTAGCTCTCCTTCTGCCTGGGATGCTTCCCCCACCACCCACTCTTTCTATAGTGATTCCTTCCTTTTGGGTCTCAGCTTAAATGTCACCTCCTCCAAGAGACCTCCTGATCTCATCAGTGTATTTTAATTCTCTGCCTAGTGCTCATTACAATCTGATTTTTCCTTATGTGTCTATTTCTTTGTGTGTTGTGTAAACTTCTCCCACTAGAATATAAACTCCATCACAGCCTGCTGCATTCACTCAGAACCCTGCCTTCGTAGGCAATAAATGCTAACTGAATGCATGAACTAGAAAATGAAACCAAACGTGTTTCATCAAAACCAGAGAAGTCCTTGCAGGCAACTTGGCCAACAATCTTCAAAAAATAAGACACTCAGAAAAATCTGCAGGCTTGGAGAAGTGTCCTGCCCTCACACAGGTGCCCCATTGCCGGAGAGTGGTTAATCCCTTCTCTCTCTAACCCTCCTGGACCAGAAATGACATTAATGTGCAGGGGCAGGTGGAATGGATTTGCAGTGTCCCCTGCTTCAGCAACAAATAGCACTATTAGGCCTTTGTAGCCCTCTGGGGGACTCGTCCAGGTTTTGGCGAATTCCAATGAGCTCCATTCCTAAACATGCAAGATTTCAGCTCTGACTTCTAGCTCACTGAAAGGGAGCAGCTCAGGTCATTTCTTTGCCTCTGAACTTCAGGAATTTCTCTCCCCCCCTCCACCCCCCAATGACAGCCCAAAAAGCCAAAGATAGAGAGTTGAGTGAGGCCAGGTGCCTTTTAATGAGATAGGCCCTAAGAAGCATTCTGCTCTCTTTGTAAGCCAGTCCTTAGGAGTGCTTACCAGAACTGGGCCGTGACCTCACCCCACAGCACAAGAGCATATCACAGAGTTGCCAGAGTTAGTGTGTGTGGTTTTGACTGTATTGTAAAGGTCCCCAGAGCACATTGATTTGTCACGTGGCTGCAGAATAAATTTGCAGTGAGTGTGAACCAAAGCTGCTCTGTGAAAATCGATCACTTAGCTAGTGAGTGGGCCTAGGCAACCCCACTGCACCCCATCTCACAGAGACTTCCCCTTAATTCTGGAGTGTAAGATCTGGAAGAGGCAAATGTTGCTGACTTTTGTCACTGCTGAATCTCTGGTGCCTAAAACAGCACATGCACATAGTAGATGCTCAGCAATTGTCAAGTGATAACATGAGCCCCCACTTAGCAGTCACTGTGTGCCTCATGTGGCCCAGATGTCACAGCCTCATCAACTCCTAGTCCTCACAGCACCTGCATGAGGTGAGTTTTGCAGAGGAGAACCTGAGAGATTAGGTGCTACAAATCATGTGTGCAGCACCTGTCCATTTGAAAGTTAGTTTGTTCCCTCTGTAAAGATGTTGTCTGATGCTTCTGCTGTTGAGTTGATACTGTGGGAGAGGCAGAAATGTCATGGGAAGGAGGACCTGTTTCTAGTAGCTAACATGCAGAGAGGCAGTGAGGTACAGAAAAGCCAGGGGCTGGGGAGCTGTAAGCTCTGGGTTTACCTCTCATCTCCTTTACTAACCATTAGGAATGTACACAAATCACAACCTTGGTAAGCCTCAGTTTCCTCACCCACTAAAAGTAATAATAAAATAATAATAATAATAATAATAATAATAATAAAAACCCAACCTTTCCCAGCTAATACCTGATACAGTGAGGCACAGATGGAAGAAAAGATGTTATTAGGTAACTGTCAGACCCTATGTTAGGTTGAATTGTTATTTATTACTCACCTGAGGTTGGTCCATCAGGGTTTGGCCCCCTTCTTGGGAGTTTGGTATCCTCGGGTGCTTGGGGAGATGTTACATGTAAATGAATTATTCCCTGTAAAATGTTTTGAAGTGTCTTGCACATAGTAATCCCTTGGTGAATACTAGTATTACTGGTAAATTATTGTAAAAGCCCCCCAGGCACTCCTGCTGGGCCCTGGACACACTTTTTGTCTATACCCAGAGTGGTCAACTACCAGCTGAGCTATAGAGGGTCCTAGCCAGTGTGATTCATGTGTCTACCACCTTGACGGAGTCTATTGGACCCCATTGCCTTCCCCATGTCCTCTTAGAGCATTCCCATACCACTTGTACTGCAGGATAGTCAGACCTCTTACATGGTGCCTATGGCTCCAAAAGCCAGCATTCCAAGAGGCCCTTGTGGGACATGCAAGGCTTCTTAGCCTCAGAAGTCCCAGTTAGGTCTGTCACATTCTGCTGGTCAAGCAGATCACTAAGGCCAGAGCAGACTAAGGGGAGGCAGATTAGACTGTGCCTCTCAGAGGCATCAGAGAATTTGTCACCATCTTGAATCCATCACAGATGGTAACTCTGATCTGGAGTGTCTGCCTGGGGTGACATAAGAGGCAATGAGAAGCCCAACATGGACTCAGTGGGAAGGAGTGAGGTGATTCCCACTGTCTGCTCTGGGAGTGGGGACATGAGTGCCCAATGTTTGCCATCCTGACTTAGAACTTTCTCCCTTTGTCTTGCCATCTTTTCTTCCCATCAACAATTCATCCTGATTGCATTTAGCTATTGTCCACCGAGAGTTTTATAGAATATTTTATTGTTCCGCCACTTTGCAGAATCTATGTCAGAGGCTGATGTCTTTATCAAATGCCCTTTGCTCTGAGCTTGTCCATGGAGCCCTTTCTGAAGACATTGCTGGTCATTCTCTCTAGCTGTGTCAAGTCAAAGTTAGGCGAGGCCAACCAGGCATATCTGATTATGGGTATGGCCTTCAATAAATAGTGAAAAACAAAAATGATTGTGTTACCTCTAACTCCACTAAGTAGACTCACATTGAAATGCATATCAGCAATTTATGGAAGGAAGGAAGGGAAGGAGGAACGGATGGAGGGAGACGGAGGGAGGGAGGGAGTGAGGGAGGGAGGGAGGGAGGGGGAGGGGTAAGCCAACCTGCATATTATTTTGGAAAGCCACATTTTTACTCTTTTCTTCTGTAACATAAGATTCTGATATGATGAGGTTGGCAAAGCCACACACACGGTGAGGTAAGGCATGCCTGAACAGTTCTCTTGCTGGCCCATGAATGCATCTATAACCAAACATGTGAGGGTTCTGACCTGTCCATTCCTCTCCCATGTCCTGCTGAGATGGCAGTGATGAGCTGGAGACTTTATATTCATTTCCATGGCAACAAACATCACTGTCCTAGGGCCACTCCCTGAAACCTTTGCTAACTCCACTTTCCCATTATGCCCAACCCCTGGGAGATAGCAGAGTGGATGCAGAAGCAGCAAGACCCACCCCACGGGCCACCGTGGCTGGAGCAAAAGTCTAGGCTTCGGCAAAGAATGGCTGGCTCCACGGACCTACAAACAGCAGGTGAGACAAAGACAATTAACTAAATTGGGTTTTCTGTGATTGTTTCTTCTCTTGTAAAGTTTGCCCCTAGTGTGAAAAATCTCACTTCCAACTTACTTTCCACACCCAGACAGCTTTACATCTAGAGTTTGAAAATTACCTGAACAAGGGGAAACTTTACCTTGCATTTCCTGACTGCTCTGTGTATCTTGTGGCCTCGCAGTCTTTGTCAATTACTAATCATGGGCATTTATGTACAGCTCACGTCTCAAATGCTGGTGATATGCCGTTTGCATCTATAACAAATGATTTGCCATCAATCAATAACCAGAGATCTGAAAAACAAGAATATGTGAACTATGGTACAGACCCAGTTAATCTGAAATAGGAAAGAAGAGGCTTTAATCGAATTACACTGTGGTGTGGGGTGTGCAGTGGGTTCTAGAAAACCACCGAGGGACCCTGACCTCAGGCCAAAGGCGGGTACCTCACAGGAGATGTATTCCTGAGCTTATCATGCTCTGTCCTCCCTCCTGCTGGAGACCAGGGAGTACAAAAATCCTTAACGCTGTGAACCCCAATGGCCTAAAATGTCTTTGAGCTTGGGAGTCTAGAGATACACACTCAGAGAACAGGCCTCACTATGAGCAGGGCAGGGCAAGGCAGGGCAGACCCTGATCAAAAACCATCCCTGACCTGCCTTCTCTGGGCTTCACTCCAAGAGCTCAGCCCATGTCTCCCTTCAGTGTCATCACCCCACTGCTGCCTTCATCGCCAGTGTCCACATTGAGGATTAAGGGGGGCAGCTCTCCACATTAGGGCTCGATGGGTACGAATCTTCACTGATATGGGCCACCAGGGGCAAATCAGTCACCCCACACCCAGGGCCCAGGTCAGGCCACTCCAGAGAAGACATTTTCACAAGCTTATGTTCTGTGGCATCATTCATGTTTACTTTTAACCCCACGTGTGGTATCCTTGGGGAGGTTTGTGGGGGCAAGAAGGTGCTCACTTGTTTCTGGAAACCATGGCTGTGACCTAAGGAGGCTGTCTGGAATGCTGGCATTCACCTTTCACACAGCAACAGAGCCAGGGGCAGGGGCAGCCCCTTGTACGGTGCTCGTGCCACCTGCCAGACATACCCCGGGGACTGGGGGATGGAGGAATTAAGGGAAGAAAAAAAAAAAAAAAAACACCTTTTTAAGAGTCACGTTCAGGTAAATGGCCAAGGACAAAAGGCAGCCCGAGTGGAGAGTCCCGGACAGGGCTCATGTGGCGGTGGCTCTGAGCCCCTGCCTGTGGCATACCCTGGGTGGTCACCCCCGTCTGCACAGGGCTGCCAAGCCTGCCACTGGCTCAGCGTCCTCTGTTCACTCCACTCCCGCACCAGGATGCCTTGGCCTCAAGGTGGTCGCGGGACCAGGACAGCCTGCCCCACCCCCATCTTCTGTCATTCCCGTTTCTGTTGTCTCTGGACACAGTGCCGCCCAGCGGCCTATCCGGCACAGCCCCAGGCAGGCCCCATCTATGGTCCAGTGGGATGCAGTCCGTGAAGTCCCAGCTCAGGGACCCTGGGACAAGCCCGAGAGCCACAGATCACAGACCAGATGGTGCAGCAGGTCCTTCTGCCTCAACACATGGGACAGCACACATCGGCTGTGTAGCATACCCAGACAGGACACACCAGTGGTGTGTAGAAGACCTGCCCAGTGGCGCACGTGTTGGCTGAGACCCATTGTATGTATACCACAGTCTATCAGGGTGCAGGTGTGTGAGAATGAGGTTATTACAGGGATAAATTTAAATCCGCTCAAAATTCATTATCTTAAAAGTAACTTATTCTCAATTTAGCACACCTCAGGTATTATTATTCACACATTACTTGCAACCTCACAGCCAACGGAAGCTGACATCTGGGAGTAGAGGGTGATTCTTCCCCCATTAGAGACTTCAGGAGAGTCCTTGAAATAGCCCCCTCCCCAGCTCTATCCCTCACCCTTCATGCCTACATAGCTTTTCCAGAAGGATCCACCACCCGAAGCTATTGTCCTGTGCACCTCCCCAGGGAGACCTAGGCCTCCATGCTTCTCTGGAGCCAGGTGGCCAGATGAAGCCTCTGAGAAGGACACATGACCCTCTGCAGCAGCAGGGCTGCCCCCCAGGTGGGAGGAGATGCCTCGAGCTGTCAGAACTCAGAGCCACACCTGTCCTGGCTGCAGGAGCTATAGCCCTGGGGACTTCCCAACATGTGGCCCAGCTTTGTGACCGAAGCTCAGCCAGGGGACTCGTGAAAAAAGCACATTCCCAGGCCTGCCAAAGAACTGCTATGTCAGAATGACTGGTTGTAGAGTCTGGGAATCTGCTGTCCTGTTTCCAACTCCCCTCTCACCCCCCTGTGCTGTACATTCGTGGCTGGAAGCCCTGATAAGAAGAGCTCCTCTCTATGTGTATCCCTTTTTCCAGCACACTCCCACCAAGAGGAGTCCAGTGTCTCCCAGGACCTAGGGAGGCCTAGAGGAGGCAGTGGAAAGACAAGCCCCTGCCAGAAGGGTCTCTATCTCTCAGGCTTCTGTGTCTATTCCTTGAGAATAGGGTATAGCTTCAGAAAATGGTAAGACAGGGGACCCTTGACTGAGAACAGAGGCCCCACACTGTACTGCATGTGAGCCATCTCTCACCCTTGGACTGGTTGTTATCTGTAGCTGTGGACTGAGGGCCCGAGAGGTTATGCGACTGGTCTAAGGCCACATAGCTGGCAAAAGCAAAAGTAGAATTGCGACCCTGGGCTGGCTGACTCCCCAGGTGGTGACCCTGCTGTGATCTTCTGGAGGAGATGCCATGAGCTGGAACATGACTGGACACTCTGAGACCGAGAAGTTGTTTTAGAACTGAAATCTCAGCTTATATTTTCCCAAAACTTTTGGAAGGAGACATCTGACATCTTAGCCTGGCTTTGAGGCCTTGCCCTGAGGTGCCAGCCGAGTTTGTTAAACTACAAAAGGGACTCAGAGGTTCTTCTGATGAGTTGTTAAAGCACGGAGTGGCAGGGAACCATCCACAGGGGGACTGGGGAGCAGCAGGGTGGGGCTCACCCCTTCCCCAGCACCCCTGCGGCCAAGGCTGCTGCCACCTTTACCTCTGCTCCCTAGCCTCCCACTGCCTGGCTCCGCCGGCAGCATGAAGCCAGGACTGATTGCCCCATGACCCACGGTGCAGCCCAGTGTCTCTGCTGTTAATTGACCGTGGGAGCTGTGTTCTGAGTAATCAGCACTGCAGGCCCGATGATGGCTGGCAGGAGACCACCTTCGGGACGTGCCGTGATTAGGGAGCGCGGGTCCCAGAGGAGCCCGGAGCCCTGGCGCTGGGACAGACCCCTTAGCAGGGAGACATGAGTCCGTGTTCCTGTGGGGTGGGAAGCAGGACCTCCCTCTCTCATCCTCAGGCCCCCAGCTACTCTTTGCTCCCTCCCTTCCTGGGGGAGACACCCCCCTTTGGTCAGGCGTAAAGGACACCACTTACTATTCTGCTGACACAGTCAGGGTTTTAAGAATTCCTAGCTGGGAAAGATGGCTTTTTTTGACATCAGGAAACCCTCTCAAGAATGTTGGACTAGTGAGGGCAGATGAGAGCTACAGGGGACATCAACACCAGTCCGGTTCTACCTCCCTTTTGCAGAAGAGCAGGGCGCCAAGGCCAACGAGGTCAGGGTCATACCCGGGGGGCCCTTAGCACTGGAAGGGGGGTCTTGGAGCCCAGCCGAATTGTTCCCGGTTCCCTTCCTCTCATCCCGACTTCAGTCACAGACTTTCCTTCCTCTACGTCAGCTCTGCCCTCCACCAGGCCGTGGCCACGGGCCAGGGAAAGATCGCCACCACACCAGCAGGCTGTGGACGTGCTGGGGAGACAGTCACTGCCTTGTGACCGTGTGTTCCCGTCCATTTCTCCAGGACCATTGCCAGCTCCACAGCCTTGGTGTAAATTAGACTAAAATCACCCTCAGTGGGCAAACATAGCCTTGTGGGCTCTTGGCAAGTAGATGGCATCTCTGTAGGAGGAAAACGATGTCCCTCCATCCAGGCGAATTCAGCCCCCTGTTCGTGTACATCGCTGGGCAAGCAGAGTATGGACTGGATTCCATTCCCCACTGGACATGTACAGCACACAGACTGCGTGGCTACATCCAGCAGCCATGAACTGGACCCTGCGTTTTGAGGGCAGAGTCTGTGTCTGTCTTGCCCTCTGCTGTATCCTCAGGACCTAGATAGTAGGATCACAAAATTATTCAGTGAGTGCGTTCATTAATTAATGCTTCAATGTAAAGTTCAGATTAGTACTTTTTCAGAGAGAAATCCAGAAACACTATTCCAAGAAATTAATCTCCAGCAGAAGAGACTTAGATGTCCCAAGGGTCTGGGGAGGTCCGTTAGGCTTTCAATTTTTCCTTGTAGGAGTCTGCTGATTATCTTCCCAGCGTTTCTGCTGAATGGTCTGAACTCACATTCCAAACTGTGTTCCCTCCTATGTCTTTCTTAATATCTCAGCAGAGGTCCTGCTGTAGACAGTCCTTAAACCTCCGGCCTGGCAGTGGGATGGCATTGCCACCTGGGAAGGCCTTATCTTGAGTGTGCTGGAGTGAAGGTGCCAGGCCTCCTGCTTAAGTATGAGACCGTGTGGGGACAGGCTATCTGAATAGCTTAAGAATTATAGCTTTGGGGACAAACCATGGCTTTTTTGGTGACTTTAATGAGATCTTCATACTAAAAAGATGCACAAACTAAAAATTAAGTAGTAAAGTGCTTTTTTTTTTTTAATTGATAACATCACCCCCCATGAAGACTCTTCATCAAGCACTGACAGTGTCTGGCACATAGCAGATAATAAATGAGAGCATAGAGGTCCTTTATTTTTTTAAGATTTTATTTATTTAGTCATAAGAGACTAAATAGAGAGGCAGAGACACAAGCAGAGGGAGAAGCAGGTTCCCTGCAGGGAGCCTGATGTGGGACCTAATCCCAGGATCCCGGGATCATGCCCTGAGCCAAAGGCAGACACTCAACTGTCGAGCCACCCAGGTGACCCCCAGAGGTCTTTTATATCAGTATTCTCTTGAGGTACATTAATCCACAATCTAAAATTCAGTTTCATATAGGTAGAAACTTTGCTATATAAAAGATCTTTTGTTTTGTTTTTATAGATTTCCTATTAATTGAATCATCTTTTTACCAAAAAGGGAGGACAGGGCTAAATGCTAGTTTTTCCTGGACCCACAGGAGCAGAGACTGCTAGGTACTTTGTGTTCATTCCTGCATGTCTTCACCCCCATTGGCCTCAGGGCAAAGTTTATTCTCCAATTTTCCAGTTGTAGAACTCAAGATTGTTGGACTCCAAAGTGTTCTTTCCCTTTTGTAAGGGCAGCTATAGGAGCACTCCATAGTAAACTGTGCCACCCTGATTGATGGTCATGGTCACTGCCAGTTTCCTTTTGTAGACCAGCCTTCCTCTGGCCTGCTAAGAGCAGGGGTGCCCTTCGGAGGACACTGTCACCTAATCGTTAGTATGTCAGCATCACCAACAGGGAGACAGAGTGGGCCTGTAAGCCAAGGGGAGTTGTAGGGAGCCCAGGTGCCCCTGGATGTTCTAGATAGCAAAACCTGATGGAGATCATGTGTGCCCTGCAGAGAGCAAGAAGACAGACATGCTGCTCATAAACCTCTCGTAAGAGCACACTGATTATGCACCTAAAGGCTGGGGTTGCACAGGCTGACACGTGAGCCCCACCGTGCACACAGCCCAGGGGCTGAAGCCAAGGGCGGTAGTGAAGAGCAGTGTGTTGGCTCTGCTGCTAACCAATGTGCCCGCCAGAGGTCCCTCTGGACCAAGGACCAGTGACTGCTGGGAAAATTCATCAAAAAATGCCATTTCCTTGTCTCTGATGTGTAGGATTAAAAATGTGTCTCTCTCCCCATTTGCAAACTGTCATGTCAGGCTGTTTATCCCTTCAGTCCTCAGCAAACGTCCTGAACTGTCACCCAATGCCAGGAGAGTGTTTGCATCATCCTGACATGATATTCCAGAAGATTTCCTGACATGCCCTCCCCACTGCCCCAGGGTCTCCACTAGAATGCATGTAGTAGAATCCCTTGGCAGTGACTTTGTGATCTGCGAAGTTCAGGGGCGCCACCTGCCCCAGAGCTGCTGCCTGACTCACGTCTGAGTGGCCCCTGAAATCGGGGACAGACGCTCCTGCTGGTGCTGTCAGACAGATGCCCTTTCTCCATGGCGAGCCCTCCTGGCCCCACAAGGCAGCCACGGTCCTCTTATGAGAGGTTTACACCCAGCTGTGTCTGTCTTCCTGCTCTCTGCAGGGCACACATGATCTCCTCACCACCCATCAGGGTAGCCTCATTTTTAGAGGGGAGCAAAGTGGGCTGTGTCTCTAACCCTTTATGTCACACTACCAACCCTCCCTCACCACCATGTGCCACCTGCTTTGCACGTCTACCATCATCTGTCACTGCTCAGTCACCGCAGCCAACTTGAGGTCACACTGTCACTGCCAGCCCAACCCCCTTGCCCAGTTCCACTCTCTCCCTTCCACCACCATTCTTCCCACTTTCACCACCCTTTCCAGCCAACGTCCATTTGGAGACTCTTGTTGGGGTGTGGCCGGGGCTCCATTCCTCGTGTGGTAGCAGAATCGGGCAGCACCCCTGCCTCCAAGGTCCCAGGACATATACCGGGGCCTCACCTCTGCAGGGAGCACGTGTATGGAGTTATCTGGGGTAGCCAAGTAGAGGGCCTGCCCCCAGGAGGGAAGATCTCCATGCTCCAGCTCCCACAGTGCAAACAGATCAGCTGGAGGTACAGCCTGGATGAGGTTAGCACTGGAGTTTCTGCCCATGGAAAGGAATGCAGGCGCATTTCTGCATCGAGGTGAGCAGGGTGGAGTAGGCTCACCGGCAGCGGCAGCACCGGCCGGGCACCAAGCTGCCCGTGCATTCATTCAGTCCAAGAGCAAAGCCAGTGTGCCAGCTCCAACCTGCTGGGCGGCGGATGCTGGAGGGAGGGACAACCTTTCTTTCCTTCTCCGTTTTTCCCTGAGCAGCCACTGTGCAGAGGAGACTTCAAACCCCAAGGGAGGCTGTGGGGATCCAGTGCATCTCCCACCTGCTCCTCGTTCCCCCACCTCCTGCTTCCAGGGCCGGAGCCCCAAGGCCTCCTTCACTAGCACAGGAACCTCCAGCCCTGCAAGCTCAGGTGCGCTTTCTGCGTCGTAACAACTTGAAGCACATAAGGAAAAAAAAAGTTTGGCAAGAGTTTCTTTTAAAGTTAGGCTGAATGACCTAATTGAATACATCGTTTCCAAATTAAACACAGATTGTCTAACGCGGAAGTGGAATTGTTAAATTTCACAAATTTCCACACTTGAGGATTGTTTGAGATTAGTGTAGGATTTTAATCCTACACTTTTTTTTTTTTTTTTTTTTTTTTTAGGATGACACTCTTGACTCCTTTATCTCCCTCACACCCTGGGTAATGTCATCCAGTCCCGTGATGTGGGAACCTCAAATCCCTGACCCCCAGTCCACACCTCTTTCTCAAACTGCAGGCCCACAAAGCCGACAGGCAGCCCCTTGATTTTCTCCCCTGAGGCATTGAAGAGACGTCTCCATCCTGTGTACTTGGAACGCATTCTTTTTTTTTTTTTTAAGATTTATTTATTTATTTATTTATTTATTTATTTATTTATTTATTTATTTATTTATGATAGACAGAGAGGCAGAGACACAGGAGGAGGGAGAAGCAGGCTCCACGCCGGGAGCCCGAGGTGGGACTCGATCCCGAGACTCCAGGATCACGCCTTGGGCCAAAGGCAGGCGCTAAACCGCTGAGCCACCCAGAGATCCCCTTGGAACACATTCTTGATTGTGTGCCCCAACTCAATCCCTCAGCCCCATTTTCCCATCTCTGGGACCAGTAAGCAGTGTTCCCCTGGTTATTCAGACAGATGTCCACGCCGCCGATCTTGACGCCCGTCTTCCGCTCACTGCACCACCCCCATATCTGCAGCTGTGCCTGAGATGGCATATCAACCCCAGGCCCCTGGTGTCTCTTGCTTGGACAAGCCCGCTCTCCCTCTGAGCCAGTCCCCTGACACCTCCTGTGCCACCATCCCTGTCAATCCTCCACCTGCAGCCACAATGCATCTTGGAAACAGAAATCAAGCTGTTTCACCATCCTGCTCAGAACCCTCCAGCAACCTGTCAGTGCACAGTCTGAGCTCCCCACAGGCCCTGTAGGCTCTGTCCCACCTTGCTCCCTTGCTGCTGCTTCAGCGCCTCTTCCCGCTCTTCCTTGAAAACACCAAATCCATGCCGCTTCAGGGACTTCTGTCCTCAGAACCTCTCTGGCGCATTCCCTTACAAGTCTCTGCTGAAAAGCTCCCTCCTCCAAGAGGCCTCCCTGACCACGTTATCCAAAGAGCCCCTCACCCTTCACTCCTCATCCACTTTCTCTCTTCTCTTTTTCTTCACAGCAGCATCACTTCCTGTGTGTCTCCTCCACTCAAATTGAAGCTCCGTTCAGGCAGGGATTTTCTGTGTTTTGGTTACTGCTATCTCTGGTATGTGCCAGAGGGCTTAGTGTGCAATAGTGCTCAGGAGAAATTGGAATGAATGAATTGGAATGAATGAATGAATGAATGAATGAATGAATGAATGAATGAGAAAGAATAATGCTGCGTACCTGGATGTCTCAGTGGTTGAGCCTTTGGCTCAGGTCATGATCCTGGGGTCCTGGGATTGAGTCCTGCATCTGGCTCCCCGCAGGGAGCCCCTCTCTGCCTCTCTCTCTGGACTCTCATGACTAAATAAATTAAAAATACTTTAAAAAAATAAAAGAAGAAAGAATAACATCCACTTTGCTGCTCCTTCTACCCAGCCCTGTGTCCTGTGAGCTGTCATTCAAGATGACCAGATAGCCTCACTTGTGATCCCCCCAAGAATAGCATTTAGGAATCTTCCTTTCTGAAGAGAGTGCTAAGGTGTCAGAAATGGCTCCACCTCTGGGGCCATCTTGCCAGGGTCCCTAGGAGTTGAAGTCATGACCATCTCCTACAGCAGATGAAGAGCTCTGCAAACAGGAAGACGAGACACTGTTCATACACCATAGGCCTGGGTCCTGCCACAGGAAACAGAGAGGTGGCAGGAAAATTGCAGGACTGGCTACAGAATTCGTAGGACCCACTGCAGAATGAAACCATGGCGCCCCAGCCTCCCCTCCTCATGGGCCCACTGACCCACCCCACTGCAGACGGGCCTCCCCCTCGGGTTTGCACCCTCTACACCAGGCTTCCTTGAGATGAGTGAGAGGCCCCCCACTGTTGGTCCCATGGTGCTGTCAGCCTGGGGCAAGGACAGACCCCACCGTGACCCGCCCTGAGATGCCTGGTGGTGTGCATCCAAACAGTACCTCTGCAGTGTGAGCAGCTCTGGGTCCCTGCCTGGTTCCTGTTGATCCTGCTCCTGCTGGTGTGGCAACACTGATTTGCAATCATACAGTCTACCAAGGAACTTGCAGAGGAGCCCTTTCTGTGGGGCCCCACCAGCCTCTTGGTGCCTAGAATGGACCAGAGCCCCTCTATCTAACCTGTATGGGAGGCAAGCCCTGGATTACTAGGTGAGAATCAGATGGAATATAAAGATTTTTTACATTTCCATTTGTGATCATTTAATCTCAAGTGTTGTCCTGGGGGGAAAAAAGTACAATCTGAATATGGATTTTTTTTTTAATTAAAGCATAATTTACATACAGTAAAATCCCTAGAACTTTGTGAATGATTTTTGACAAATGTATACACTGTCACTCAAATCAAGATGTGAAACTTTTCTATCATTCTAGAAAGTGTGACCTCAGGTCCCTTTCCAGCCGACCCTTCCACACACAGAGGCCATCACTGTTCTAGTTCTGACCACTATGGATAGATTGGTGGTCAGAACTTCATGTAAGTGGAACTATACAGAAGGGATCTTTTGGTTCTGGCTTCTTTCACTCCTATGGCATTTCAGAGTTTTGTCCACATCATTGGTAAATCAGGTACTTTTTATGGCTGAGTAATATTTTCATTGGTTGAGTATATCACAGTGTACATAATCATTCCTCTTGATGCACATAAAGTTTGTTTCCATTTGGAGCCTATTAAGAATAAAGCTCATCTGAATGTTTTATATTTATGCCCTTTTGTGTACATAGGCTTTCATTCCTCTTGGAATAAAAGAGGAATAAAATAAATACTGAAGGATGGCAAACAAATATATTAAAAGATGATTACCATCATTAGTCATTGGGAAATGTAGGTTTAAAACACAAGGATATACTATTACACATCTCTTCAAATGGCTAAAACTTAACACTGATCATAGCAAGTGTTGACAAGGACATGGGGGAACCAGAATCCTCATACAGTACTGAATGGAAATGTTTTCTCTTGTGATGATTTTTGTCTTACCTTTACTTTTCTTCTTTCTACTTCTTTTTAGTATTCTTTCTTCTTTCTTGAACTGGAAGCTTTGTTCATTGTCTTTTGGCTTCCATCACTTCTGATGAGAAAGCATCACTGTTACTGTTGTTTTCTTGAAGGTGATGTATCTTTTTTCCTCTGGCTACTTGTTATGTTTTCTTGTTACATTTGGTTTTTAGTAATTTGGTGATGATTTGCCTTTGTGGTTTCCTTTGTATTTATTTTACTTGGAATTCACCTACCTTCTTGGATATTGGATTGATGTCTGTATGTTTTGTAGGTTTTTAACCAGTATCTTTTCAAGTATTCCTTCCACCTCATTCTTTCTCTTCTCTCCTTGTAAAACTCCAGTTATACCTATGTGGGTCCTATCCCACAATTCTCTAATCATCTGTTCAATATTTTTGTCTCTATGTTTCAGTCTAGGCTTTTTCTGTTATTACCATGTCTTAATTTATTCATCCCATTTCCTGCTGTGTCCAGTCAGCTTATCCTTAATAAAGTCTATTTGGTAAATCCTTTATTTCAGGTATTATGTATTTCAGTTTTATTAAAGACATGTTCTTCTTGAGTTTAGCTTAAATACATATTCCTTTTTTCTACCCCATGGCTTTAAAAAAAAAGTATGAATTTTATTTCATCTGGTGTTGCCTGGTTGTTGTAACAAGAGCAACAATCTTCTGTGAACTTCTATATCCTTGACAGAGGTAGAATTCTGTGTATGAAATTTTAGATGTCCTATTTTTCCCCAATATTTCCCATCTCACTGGAAAATTACAGGAATAGTACAAAGAATTCTCATATATTTTTCACCCAAAAAGCCCATTTGCATTTTGCCAACTATCCTAATCATAGTGGTTTTATTTTTTTAAGTAAGAGAATTCAAACCAAATTACACGACATTTATTATCCATCCTCAGCCTGCTTGCTTCAATTCAGAACAATTCTTCTGTCCTTCTTGCTCTTCATATCTTTAACATTTTTAAAGATTATAGACCATTTTAATAATGTCTCTCAATTTGGTTTTGTCCGATGCTTCTTTGTGAGTACATTGAGGTTATGAATTTGAGGCAAGAAGATGTGCTGAATTCTTCCTCTCTATCCCATCAAGTAGGAATTGATGGCAACTTGTCCCGACATCACTGCTAATATTAACCTTGATCACTCGAATGAGGTAATATCTCCCAGCTTTCTCCACTGTAGAGTTGCTCTGTTTTCCTTTGAAAATAGTGAATGTTTTGTAATGAGATATCTTAAACTGCAAATATCCTGTTACTCCCCTTTCACCCACTAATTTTAGAAGTTATTGATTTTTTTTGCCTGAATGAAAATTTTCTAAAATCATTCATTATTTCTTCTACATTTATTAGTTGAAATTCTAAAAGAAATAATTTTCTCTTCCCTGTTTGCTCTTTTCAAAAATCAGTGTAAGTTTGTGAATTTCTCCTTATTCAATAGGATATTCTCTGTTACTATCATTATTTATTTTCAGGCTCAGAGTGTTATAGATTTGGCCAGTGAGAGCTTCTTTGAACTGGCTTCTGTGTCCTTTGATATGCCCCATGATTTTTTTAAGGGCTTCCTTACTTTTCGGCACAAAAAGATATTTGGGCTTCTTCTTATTCTTTCCCTGCCACAAACAAAAGAGCCTTGTTTCCCTTGAGTGGTGAATCACATTTAGAAATGAAAGTCAAATGTGCTCCTTACTCCTGGAATTTTGCTGCTCCCAGAAACTCTCAAAGAAGAGACATAGGAAATGTATGTATGTACATATACATGCTGAAAACCATGATTCGGCACATCAGTACCTACACTGCCAGTCCATCCATAGGATTCATTCTAGCTTCCCCTCTTTCAATTTTTGCAGCTCTCTTCTTCAGTGAGAAACCCAGCTCCCAATATCCTCAGCGTATTTATTTGTTACGAGATCTCCCTATACATAAGCTAACCTTCTTACCCCCACTGGGCTGCTGTCTCCCTCAGTCACCTTCCTTTGTCCCACCTTGCCACCACCCAGCTGCAATACCTACCAGAGCCAAGGAGGCCACATCCCTTTGGTACCCTTCCTTTTGAGGGCCTGACCCCAACTTGGTCACCACTGTAGTGTGGTGCCTTTCTGTGAATGATGATTTTTTTTTTTTTTTTTTAGGATTCTATTTATTTATTCATGACAGACACAGAGGGAGAAGCAGAGACATAGGCAGAGGGAGAAGCAGGCTCCATCCTGGGAGCCCAATGCGGAACTCGATCCCAGGACCCCAGGATCACGAGCTGAGCCAAAGGCAGATGCTCAACCACTGCACCACCCAGGCACCCCTGTGAACTATGAATTTTTGTCACTAAGCTATCATTATAATTTACTTTCCATGGAATAAAAAGTGAGAAGTCATTCTGGCATGTTTAGAGTTGAGATGATAAGTGTGCTTTTTGTCAAGAATGAAAAATAATTTTGTCTTGTTTAACATGACTTGTTTCGAAGGGTATTTTGATTTTTAGTTCTGTGTAATTCTGTCACCATAACTAACATCGAGCCAGTCCTTATTACAGAATGATTCCTGTCCTGGCTTCAGGTAGACAGACGTCCATGAGCGTCAAGCCCTACTTTGCAATGCTACTGCCTCAGGAGGACAGGACTAGTCAAAAACAGGCTTGTAGAGGTCAGGTGGCATCATAGGCCGGAGACCCACACTGGCTGTGCCTTCTTCAAGCAAGGCCTTGCTTACTCAGAAGGTAGTTCAAACTCAGCTCGGTCTTTTCTGTTTCTTTTATCAGAAATGGTCCAAAAGGGGTCAGTGAATGACATTGTATTTGTAAGCAGCCACATCTGTCTATTGCCAAAAACCGTGCTACTGCGAGTCTCCTACTCCAGGTTTCATTGTAGAAGATAGGGTACAAGTTATTCATGATACCTGTTTCCTCTTTATCTCCACGGCACCCCAGTACTAGACTTCTCCTTATTGTTTAAGTTCCTGCTGATGGGAGAGTTTAAATTTGCTTTAAACCTTCAGGTGAACTCAGAAAAATTAAAATAGGCCCCCTGTCAGTGACCCCAGCCTTTCCTAAGTTTCTTCTGCCGCAGAAACTCTTCTCACCCACGCCCCGAAGTTGCAGAGTGGTGGTGCATTGAATATAACATCTCTGTATTTATCTCCAACTGTTTTTTAATTGTTGCATTCTCTTCTAAAAAAAAATCATTATCTGACTTTTGCCTCTGGCAATATGGCAGATAAATATTTGTTAAATCCTTCAAAGCACTGATGGGCTGGTAAGAACATACTTAGAGGCTGAAAAGACAAGTGAAATCAGGAACCCAGAGAGCTGAAACAGCCCTGCAGCTGGCTTTCCCTGGAGGGCTTTGCCCAGTTGGGTCAACTTTAGCTTTCATTTGTACACCTTGTATAATTCAGGATGCCAGGGACAAATCCCAGGGGCCTTCCAAGGGAGACCTATCTGGAAGATTTTCTCCACTCCACATACACGTGAGGGACACCTAAGGATTCCATCAGCAGTAGAAAGACAAATGAGAAAGAAACCTGTCCAAGCAACTGCAAAAGACAGTGTGCAACAAATCTTGGCACGAGTTGAGAGTAGCAAGGCGACAGAGTGGGAGAGAATGCCTGATAATGCATAGTCACGTGCTGATCTGCAGAAGGAATTATAGTGCAGATGCAAAACACCTGAAAAATCTCAAGCATATATTTAATTTAACCTCTAACGATGGAGTCCTTGGGTAACTGGCACAATCAAGATGAGCCCATCTTCGAACCATGCCTCAAGATCTTTCAGAGAAACCTACAGAAAATGTGAGCTTATTTTTTAAAAAAATCTTAAGACCCCATGGGTTAAGGCACCATGTAGGAATCAGCAGAAAGAGCAAAAAGACACACATATAAAATGTGTCTGTCGAATATTTTTAAAAGATTGAAAATGAGATTAAAAATCAAGAGGTTATACAAATGACCAATCACCTCTGTGCACAACTAAATAAAACCTCTAGAAATAAAAATTCAAAGTTAAGCACTCCATGGGAGACTATAAAAGTAGATTAGAAAAGCCAAAGAGGAAATTCAGCAGCCGGAAGATGAATTTGGAAGAATTACACACAGTGCAGCACAGAAAAATGACACATGGGAAATGCGAACGAGGTAGGAAAGGTTGAGACAGAAGGAGAACTTGCCACACAGGTCTAATCAGAATACCCGAGGAGAAGAAAAAGGAGAGAAGCAATGGAGCAGAGATGATATTTAAAGGAAGATGACTGTGAGTTTTCACAAAATGATGAAAGACAAGAATCCTCACTCATAGGAAACCCGATGAATTACAAGCAGAACCAATGCAAAGAAACGTGCATGCTTACTTCACAGGGAAGCTGCAGAAGAACGAAGAAATCCTAAATACCTACATGGGAATAAAAAGACTGTCAGCTGACATCTTGAGAATAGTGGAAGCCCAAGAGCAGGGGAATAAAATGTTTATTGAATTGAGACGAAAAATCAGTAAAAATAAAATTAATTACACAGTGTGAATAGTTCTTTAAAATGGGGATACCATGGATATTTTAGACACACATAACTAAGAAAATGTGAGGCCTAAAATGGAAGAGAGATAAAGAATACATGACTCTTGTCATGTATTCAGGTCATAAAAGGAATGTTTGGTGTTTATGTGTTCCAAGGTTCTTTATATGGAGGGTATTTAATTTTTATTTGAGTAGATGGGAAAAAATGAAAGGTGAAATAAGGAAACAAAAGAGTAAAAGAAGAACATAGAAAAAGGCAGTAAACAACCTAATTAGAGTATCTCGAGTAATGAGATGTGTATACAGTGGACATCCTAAGGGAAAATGAATGAATGCAGGCATATGATGTGCATGAAGCCACTGAGTGTCAGAGCAGAAGAATGAAGTCTCAGATAAATCAATACAGTATGATTGATTCATTTATATAAAATTCAGAAACATGTAGAACAAGCAGCATATTGCGTAGAAATCGAACAACAAGCAAAAGCAAAGCAATAATAAACACAAAATTCAGGCTAATGTTTACCTCTGAGTAGAGATGAGGGGGATGTGGAGAAATTCGAAACTGAGAACACCATTCTTTTTCTTGAAATGGGTCCATGAGTATGTAATTGTTCATCGTATCACAGTCCTCACACTGTCCACAAAGTGCATAAGTATTCTCTCATAGCTCAGATTAATAAGAATAATTTAACCATTTATATTTGAATTTGACTTTTATGTGGTGTGAAACAGGGTTCCAATGTAATTTTATTCCAAGTGGAGACATGGTTACCCCAGCATCATTTGTCAGATGCCTCTCATTTTCCCAGTGCAGTGGTCACTCTGGTCACACATTGAATTTATATATATAATATATATTGGGATGTATTTCTGGTTCCCTTCTCCTATTTTACTGCCTCATCTGCAGTCCTTGATTTGTCTCTTCCTCGGTCAGTATCATTGGTGTGATCACAGCAGTGGCAGTTTGTGGTTTGATGTTCTGATAGTAGAGGTTAGGGCCTTCACTCTTCTTTTTTTTTTTTTTTTTTTTTTCTTGGTTATTTGGGGGCACTTACTCTTCCAAATGAACTTCTTAAGATCATTTCATCCAATTCCAAAAGGATTGCATTAAATCTGTAAATTTATGGTAATGTCTTTCCACCCAAGAATAAGAAATGCCTTTGCATTTGTTCAAATCTTATTTTATGACCTTCAATAAGATTTTATGGCCATTTTGTATTGGTCCTGTGGCTTTCTTGTTAAATTTATTCATAAATATTTTATGGTTTTTACCATTATTATGAGTGAACTCCTTTTCCCGTTTCCATTTCTAATTATTTATTGCTAATGAAGAGAAGAATGATTAATTTTGGCATATTTATCATCTGTTCAACCACCTCATCATAATTCTCTTGTGATTTTAATATAGTCCCTGGAGTCTGTTTCCTAAGTATACAGATACATGGTCAGCAAAAAGATGTAGTTGTCAGTTGCCTTTTCCAAATTCCTACTGATTATTTCATTTTCTTGTCTTATTATACTCCCTTTTTGAATAAAAATGGTGATGACCGGTGTTCCTGTCTGGCTCCTGATTTTAGCTGAAACAGTGGTTGACCATTTAAGGCACCATATTTAAATTTTCCTCTATTCCTTTTTCCATAGAGTTTCTATTTGGAATGACTACATATTTGGAATGACTTTTTATTTCTCCTTTGAGAAGAGAATCCCAAGCAGTCTCCATACCCAGCACGGAGCCTGACACATGGCTCCATCTCACAACCCTGAGATCATGACCAGAGCCAAATATCTAGAGTCTCATGCTTAATTGACTGAGCCACCCCATCAGTTATTTCTATTTTTTCTCTGAACTTTAAGATAGGTCCTGTACTTGATTATGGAAGCCAGTAATTTGAGTCTCAATAGTGACCATTCTGTCCTTAAATTCCTCTGATTTTCTTTTTGGCTCCAAAGTCATAATTCTCTTGAAAACCCCTCTTTGCACTGTACTCAGTTCTCCCAGAGTTCTAATACCAAGTTGTCTCTGTTGAATTGTCATCCTCTTCCTCTGGCTATTCTGGTTCTGATCATTCTTCCCCTCTCTGGAGGCTGAGCCCCCTCCCATAAATGGTTATTTCCCACTGCCTGCTGATTGGAGCTCAAAATCACACACTGAAAGACCTTAAGGCAATAGTGGTCCCATAAATATAGGTGCCTGATATGGGAGTGGCTGAACCTCGGGGTCTTCTTGTAGGAGGAGACAGGTAGTAGGACTCCTGCAGGGAGCTGGAGGAAGCCTCCTAGTCTCTGGTCTCAGTGGTAGACCAGGCAGCCCAGAAAGCCAGCCTCCCGTGAGTCTTTGTGCTCACCTGTCAGAAGCCTTAGCAGCTGGTTGGCTCAGGCAAGCCAGCTGGTGGGAGCTGACAAGAGAAGAAAAGACGTTATCTATTTGATCCTGTTACTAAGCTTTGTTTTTATATTATGGCTGCTAATCCCATTGAGAGAAAAGGACAGATCTTTGAAAAGAGAAATTGACACCCCTCCAATTAGGTAATACTAAATTCTTCTGTGCTAATATTAGATATTTTAATTGAGTTCCATTTAAAAAATAAAGAGCAGAATAATCAAGGAGATGAGCATGTTATTCTATTTGTGAGACACCTCTGTGAGAAGTGGTCTGCAAGGTAAAGTATTGACCTGGGGGCAGCTCTTATACAGCCAGTAAAGGGCCCTAGGAGAATGTGGCAAACCCTCCGTGCTCATAAGTCTGGAGTATAAATGTTGGGAAGCACCACGGTGCCTCACGCTGAGTGTCTCCACAATAATCTGTGAAATAATTGAAAGCAGCCCGTGGTGTCATGGCCTTGAATCATTAGTTGGTGGAGAAGCAGGAAAGAACCCACGTAATGAGGTATCAGCAAGAGAGTGGAGACCCATCGAGAGCGGCAACATCTGGCCCCCTCAGCTGGAAGATGCAGGGAGCCCCGAGGAGCCAGAGAAAGTGACAGGAGGGCTTGGTACCGGGAGGAAAAAATGAGGGTCTGGTGACAGAGAATAAGACAGATGCAAGCTGAAGAGGCTTTAGGCAAAGAACGGGAACTTAGGGATGGGAATATATTTGGAGGAAGTGCTCTAAAACAAAACCATTTTGCAAAAGAAACTCTCCCAAGGGCAAGAATCCTATTGTGTTTCACATTTTCATGCAGCTTCTCTTTTTTAGAAGGTCTCTGAAATAACCCTTCAAAAGCCAGTTGAGATAGCTTGATAGGGCGAACAGAGGCAAAAAGGAAGAGATCCTTGTAGTTTTATTTTTATTTTTTTTAAAGCTTTTTTTTTTTTTTTTTTTTTTAATTTATGATAGTTAGAGAGAGGCAGAGACACAGGCAGAGAGAGGGAGAAGCAGGCTCCATGCACCGGGAGCCCGATGTGGGATTCGATCCCGGGTCTCCGGGATCACGCCCTAGGCCAAAGGCAGGCGCCAAACCGCTGCGCCACCCAGGGATCCCCTTGTAGTTTTAGTATAGCAAAGACATGCAAGTCAGAACTTGGGTTTTTATAGATCTAAATTGGGATCCCTGGGTGGCGCAGCGGTTTGGCGCCTGCCTTTGGCCCAGGGCGCGATCCTGGAGACCCGGGATCGAATCCCACGTCAGGCTCCCAGTGCATGGAGCCTGCTTCTCCCTCTGCCTGTGTCTCTGCCTCTCTCTCTCTCTCTCTCTCTGTGACTATCATAAATAAATAAAATTAAAAAAAAATTTATAGATCTAAATTCACAGGTGTGAGGTTGTTTTTCACATCTCACCAGATCTCTATAGAAGCCCCTCATGCTCCTGTGAAGGAAACTGAGGCTCACTCAGGAAGGAGACTTGCTGTGATAGAAGCCGGGTCTCAGACTCTCACCCTGTACTTTCCACATTGTCCACTCAAAGTGTCACCATGTCTGCTTCTTTAAAACCAGATTTCTGATGACTCAGATGTCTAGCTAATGATTTTGGGTGTCGGCAGTATCTTGATCCAGTCATTCCCTCTGGCATTTCCTGCAGCAGCTCTGTGTCAAGCCCAGTTCTATACTCTGAACATAAGAAATAGAACCTGGCCCTCACCCTGAAACCCGAGAGACACCCCCATCTCCATCTCCAGCCCCAAAGCGTAAGTGACCTTGAATTCCGATGCTTAGCGCCCTGCCCCCAGTACCTGTTGTTCCTTTGTGACCTGCTATTCTTGTGCTGTGAGAAGTGCTGAGTGCTGGCCAATAGCCTGGGAGCCCGTCTTAGATGGAATATGCCTATGGGAAGCCTCAGGGAGAATGTTATCGAAATGGTGAGTGAGGCCTGTCTACTGTTATCAGACAAAATAGAGAGCGAGGTGGCATGATAGCATAAAGGGCTCCCGGAAGGAAGGGAGACACCAGGATTTGATCGTGGTAAGTGGGTCTGACCCCTCCACAGGCAGAAGGGCCCAGGCCTCGTCCTATCTTTGAAACTGGGCTCCAGCCTCGCCTTGCAGGTCAGAGGCCCTGGGGTGTGCAGCTGGAACCTGCAGAATTTGAGCTACAGATCAGTTCTGAGCCCTGGGAATGTGGGATTTCAGAGGCTGGGCAAAGTTTACATGGGCTGAGCAAACCCCAAGTACAAGGAAAATTCCAAAAGGAAGCATACCCTTGAGATATTTTGAAGTCTGCTATTTTGAGTCTACCTTTTAAACCCAGTCAGTACAAGGTATTTATTTGGGGCAAAGATGCTCACTTCCTCGTGAAGGTGGGCCACCTGAAGATGGTCACCAGCCCGCTCTCGTGTCCACTTGCGTCAGTAAAGGCACATGGCTTCATGGCTCTCAGTTCTGTCAAACCTATTACTTACTGAATTGAGCACCTACTATGCGCCGACCTCTACAAATTATGTCACTTAGTCCTCAAAACAATCCTGTAAGCAACCAACTGTTGTTACCTACGTTTTTAAATTAGAGGGAGAAGAGGGTAGGGGACTTGGCAGGGGTCACATAAGTAACAAGGGTCAGACTGCAGTGTTGGGTCAGGGCTGATGTTTGATTGGCCCCTTCATCTGGTAATGCACACTTACCCCAGCTCGGTCTTGCTGTGCTCCAGCACAGCAAAGCTCAGCTCAGTGGCCAGGGGCTTTGTGTCCTCTCTTCTGGGGTCTCTCAGCGAGGTTGGAAGTTCTAAGGACAGATGTCCAGTGTAGGGGGAAAGGTGAAGCTCCATGGCAGCCTTTTCAAATGACATCTGTCACTGTAGGCACTCGGTGATATTGGGGACCATACCCAAAACTTGTGAATAAGGCAAAGGGCAGGTGACACATCCTCCCCAGTCATGCTGGCGGAGTGTTTAACAGGCCTGCTCAGGGTCATTTATGATCTGGGCCAGAGGATGCATCACTGTGTATCTCACTATGTGCTGCTATCTGAAGGCCCTTACTCTGCAGTTACCCACTAACTTGTAGATTTCTTTCCAGTAAAGATACAAACCGTTTCCTCCTGGTGGAAAAAATAGCCCCAAGGTTGTGTCTTCTTGCCTTTGGATGTCGTTCACCAGCTGTGTGCCTCACCTGACCTGCTCAGTCCACTTTCTGTCTGCAATGCCTGGGCACCCCTGAACCAGCTTCTTTCTCACTCCCGCATTAATGCAGGTCCCTCATTAACACATTAAATAAATCTTCACATCAGGCTCACTTTATATTCTCATGAGAGGCATGCTTTTAAGTTTTTGGAAAGTACACTTTAGCATTGTGTTCATCTGTGGCTGGAAATGGGCACCTCCAGAAGCCCTGCCAGACACATGGGAGAGTATGCAACAACTGACAGTCTGTTGGATGCAGACCCTTTGGCCGGAACTGAGAGCCTGCTGGAAGTTGAAAGTCTTCCTTCCCTTCCCTCATCCCAGGCATTTCTGACTTTGATGAAATTGTTTATTTTCAGTTTTTAATTAAACTTTTTATTTAAATTCAATTTAATTGACATATAATGTATTATTAGTTTCACAGGTAGAATTCAGTGATTCATCAAATAACACCCAGTGCTCATTACATCCGCAAGCCCTCCTTAATGCCCGTCGCCTAGTTATCACATCCCCCCACCAACCTCTCCTCCGGCAACCCTCTTTGTTTCCCAGAGTTAAGAGTCTCTTATGGTTTGCCTCTCTCTGTTTTTATCTTATTTATTTTTCCCTCCCTTCCCCTATGCTCTTCTATTTTGTTTCCTAAATTCCACATATGAGTGAGATCATATGGTGTTTGTCTTTCTCTAGCTGACTTATTTCACTTAGCATAATACCCTCTAGTTCCATCCACATCCTTGCAAATGGCAAGATTTCATTCTTCTTGATGGCTAAATAATATTCCACTATATACCTGTATCTACATCTATCACGTCTACTTTATCCATTCATTTGTCGATGGACATTTGGGCTCTTTCCAAATGGTTTGTATTTAAAGCCAGTTTACTGGACCTCAGTTTACAATCTGTGAGCAACATATATAACAAGTTACATTAGCTTCCAGCAATGGGTAACCAGATATTTCTGTTAAGCGTGGAGACCTAGAAAATTTGGCACATCTTTCAGAGCTCGTCAAAATCTTTCTTTTAAGAAGCACGCAATTGCTTCAGCTTAGGGTCTGCTCTGGGGTCACTGAGAGGAAATCACATCTGCCCAGCAGTCACCTAAACAATTTCTTGGGGTGGGAAAAACCAGAGAAGTGGGGACAGGAAGGCACTAAAACTGAGAGGCATCCCATTAGAGAGAAGGGGCCACTGGCTAGAGTGCCATGCATGATAAAGAGTGGGTTTGGGTCTGTGATGCTCAGAGACCCAAGCGGGGCTTCCTTGTATAGCACTGTAGACCTCCACCCCATAGAGAAAGTGCTAAATGGGCCTCTGAGCTGCATGCTCTTGGTGTGTGAGCAGCAGAGATCCTGTATGGCAGGCGTGCTGATGTTTGGAGGTATCCTGATATTGGAGAAGCTCAAACTGTGGATGTGTGGACTCTCCTGGCATGAGTTCCTTGAGGCAGGAACATATTCCTAGCTGAGCAGATTGTCCCAGGTCTGAAGGATTTGGGTAAGACTGATTGAAATCTAGGCTCTGCTACCTACAACCTACTTGTTATCTGAGCACAGGCAAGTCACATCTTGACTCATATTTCCTAATCTGTAGAATGGGCATGTATATATGCCACAGATACACTCAGTGTGAGGCCTGTTGTGAGGATTAGAGAATTAGATGAGTTCCTATGTTCAAAGTGTTAGGCATGGCACCCCTGAATAAATAGTAGTTACTTTTACATTGCCTTCTCTGGCTGGTTACTAAAATATTCATCTCCCTAAGGGTAACCATAGATTCTCTTCCCATTGAGTGTGAATGAGACTTTCCAGGGCAGAGGTGGACCTGGCCCAGCCCCAGTGCCCAGGACACCCAGAAGGTATATCGGTTCCCACCAAGGTGGCTCCTGGTGAATGACCAGGAAGGCTGCTCTCTTCCCCATCAGCAGCCCGGGAAGTTGCCAAGAGCCTTCTGGCCTATGGGAGTGTTTGAGGATGAGCCCCGTTCAGCCAGGAAGGGAGCCAGGGTGCTGAACATCAGGGCTATTAGACCTCTTTTCAATACTTAGTACTCAGAGGCTGACAAAGACTTCCAGAGAACCAGAGTCACGCCACTTTCCCAAGGGTACAGTTGGGCAAAGTGGCAATTTTGCATCTACAGTCCCGGCTGCCTGCAGACTAGGTCTGCCTGGCAAGCTTTGTCTCAGAGCAGGGCTTTGTGAGCCAAACTTCTTCCCGTGTCAGCCCCATGCTCTGCAAACTGAGCTCAAGCCCCCAGGCTGCTGCCCATCCCCTGCCCCATGGCTCTGCCCCATGTCTTTCAGGTCTCAGGACAAATCTCACCTCCTCAACAAGGCTTCTCTGAGTCCAATAGCATTGGCCCCTTGTGGCAACCTGTGTCTCCTTGCTAGCATTTACTATATACATAGTATATACCCATATTTTTATATACCCATTATATACCCATAGTATTACCCATATTTGTTTTTTGTTTGCCGGTTCACTGTCTTGTTTGTCTCCCTGCACTGCAGTGTTCTGCCCTGAGGACAGTATCCTAGTCTGCCTTGTGTCCCCAGCCCCTTGAATAGGCACCTGGGAGGTGCTCCAGGACTGTTCATTGGCTGTACAGATGGATGGAGAGCTGGTGCACGGGCTCCTGCAGCGCCCCCCCTGTTACCACCTGTGTAGGGCCCAGGAACTGCACTGGCTAGGGAGTTGGGTCTCTGCTGGCTCCTGCACAGACTCAAGTTCTGCAGCTCCATATGAGGTGTTTGCACAGTCTCTGTAATGAGGGAGTCAAAGTTCATGCAACACTGTCTCCCGACCACCTTGCCTATGTCCAGGAGGACACGTTTTACAGAGAGGGTGGGGGTGGGGAGTCCAGGGACCATGAACTACAGCTCCTGGATGGCACACCCCACATATCTGAACACCTCTGTATGTACCACAGGCTCCCAAAGGCAAGTCAGGTCCTTAAAAACCTGACCATAACCTGGGCTATGTGTTGTAGTTCCCCAGTGGGTGGGTATTTTTGCTTAGAAAATAAAACATTGAATCCATCTGTAAAGGGCTGTATCTGCTGACGGGTGGGCACTTAGTTCCTATAAGGGACCTGCCAGAGACCACTGCTGTGCCAGGCTGGGGCTCACAGCAGGCAGCAGTGAGGCTGTCAGTGCAGGGAGGCTGGGTTTTGGTGCTGTCCACACCTTCTCTGGCCATGTCCCACTCTTCTTGGCCTGCTTGGGGCCCTGCAGAGTGGGCGGTTGCCTTAGAGCTAAGCTTCACCTCAGTGTGGCTTTATGGAGAGGTGGGATAAGGTAGTAAGGATTTCAGCCCTAGCCTTTGCTGGACGAGAACTAGAGCCCTCTAGAGATAACATAATGAGAAGCAGACTCTCCTTGGTCGTCAAGCCAGGGACAGGTTCTCAGAAGCACTGTATTGGGCAAACCTGCCTGCAGCAGTTAGCATCCCAAAGTAGAAAACTAGCGTGTTTCCCCTCACATGCCGCTCGGCACCATCCCCAAGAGGGAAGTGCTCACTGATGTACTTTGTACCAGGGAACCAGTTATGGAGACTTGAGTCCGTTCGGAAACAAAATCACTGAATCTTCAGTGCTGCATGTTATGGTCAGTGATGAGAAACAGGCCCCCTGCAACAGAGGAATGAATGAAGAAGGACCACCTCCTCCGTCTGATCCCTCAGTGCGATGCCACGGGCTCAGCTCCCACTGTCGCTAAGCTTCGCCACTTCACCTTCACTAGAAGGTGATGGCAGCCCAGGTCTGTGAGTTCAAATCAAGAATCCCAATCTGAGTCACAGAGGGGACCTCTTGCACCAACTGGTACAAATGGACTTTTTCTCTGGTGCTGTAACTTTCATGTAACAATTCCCATTTCTGACTGTGTTCAGTAAATTTAATTAGTGTCAAAAGGCACTTATTTGGTAAGATGATCGGTTTCTAACCTGGGTAAATGACTTTCTTTATGACTATAAATTAAGCATATTATATCTTTTTCATGCATCATGGTCATCTTCATAAATACTGTAGGCAGTTGCTGACGGTCTCACTTGGTTACCTTTCCCATTACTGTTTTATCATCGTCCTGCTAGGACTGGGGAATTCATTCTGTTTTAATAACAAGGAGGAAGTGGTGACAAGGGCCCTGTTTAGCAAGGAACCCACTGCTTGGTCCGTGTCTCTGTGCCCGGGGACGGGGTTCTGGCTCACTCCTGTGCAGAGTGCTCTCAGCTCATCCCTGCCCTGCTGGCCACAGGCTGAGAAAAGCAGATGCACGGCTGTTGGGCTACTTTTGTCTTAATTCCAAGTAATTAGGAATCAATTATTTGCCAACAGCCCATTTCTATGTCAGAGAGAACCTGAGTGTTCTTGACAACTCCTGTGAGCACAGATTGGCCCAAGTGTTTTCTTAGCACTGACTGCTCAGAGCACAGCCTGTATATGAGGGGGCCTCCATAAGATCTGTGAGTTACTCAGACACGGGTATTGGAGGCACGGTTGTCCAGTGGTGGTCTTCAGAGGCACTCACTGAAATGGGGACCTGCTGTTATTTGAGGGGAGAAGGGGTTAGATGGAGGGGGTAATGCCCTCACCCTCCACTCTGCTCGCAAAGCTGCGAGCTGGCTTTGCTTGAACTGCCCAGGCTGGTCCACTGGAGTCCACTCTCCCACTCCAGATTCCAGTCTCCTTTACCTCACAAGGCCCACCTCCATGGATCTTTGTCTCCCTTTTGTGTCTCTATCCTTCCAGCTTCCCTCCTGCCCCCACGCCCAGAGGAAGCAAGAGGAGATGTACCCCTCAAAAGGTCCCCCTATGGGGACACGGGGCTCCCACTACCTTCCCTGTCTCAGCCTCTTAACTGACGTTTGAGCAGTGGCACCAAATCAGAGTTGAAGAGGTCAGCTTTTAAAACGACTGTGTTTCCTAAAGCCTGAGTGTCCAGGGCTATGTGAGGCCCATACCTCTAGGGCCTCTCTCATCCAGACAGTGGGGCAGACATTCTCAGGAAGGGAATCAGAGGAGGGGTGCTGAGACTTGAGCTGCCAGTGAGCACTTGGAGCTGAGTTAGCTGGAAAATGAGCACAGTCTGGGCAGCGTAGCCGGGGCATATACCCTGAAACAGGAACTGAGGCCAGAGACTCAGAAACTTTGGCTCTGCTTCTTCAAACTGCAGCGATGAGTGGGTGCCCTTGCCATCATACAAGAAGTTTATTAAAACAGTGATATAACGGCAATGCTTTGTGTTCTGGCCGTCTTGGGAAAGAAACAAAGGCTGGTATTTTTAGAGCTGTATTAGTTTCTTCCAGTAGCCGCCAGCACTTTCCAGGGTAACCCATTTTGCAGCTACCCAGGAGAGTCATGCTAATCAAACACACTCTGTGGCACAGCAGCTATCAACACCGTGGGTGGAGGGGCTCCAGCCCACAGCCTCCCACTGCCAAGAGCCCTCCGCTCCCCTCCGCCTGTCAACCTTGACAGGAAGATGTGCGCTGGAGCTGATGAATGCCGCCAAACCTCCGCTGTGACATGTGAGCATCAGCCAAGTGGATAAAGGAGATTCACATGCCTGCTTAGGATCTGCACTTTTACACTGCTCAGACATATTTTGACCTTCTAGTTTATTATGATTCAAGAAAAAGTCAATATTTCTTAGCTTGCCAAGGCTGGAAGAATTTAAATGAATTATTGAATCAAGCAGTTAATCTATCGATAACTGATTTTTTTCCTTTCAAATCTAGAATGATGAAAAGCAGGCTTAACCAAAAACAAGAAAAAGAAGGTTGTTTTTTCCCCCCTCAGACATTTTAATCCCATTGAGATCAGACCTGGGGCTGAAGGTTCAGTGTTGACCACCCAGGTCATTCCATCTCACTGAGTATTTTGAAGAAGATAAAATTAAAACTCAAAAGCAAAGACTCTTGTGGCCATAAAACCTGAATTCATGTTTTAATTAATTTGTATTTTGATAACCCTTTCTAATTCTCAACTTGTGTTTGCTGCTATTAATGTTGCGTGGTTATCATCTCGTTTTCTGGACTCCTCTGGTAGAGTGAAATGTTGTTTTGGGGTGCTTGTTTGGCCTTTTGTGTACCTGGGCCCTTCTAGCAATAAGACGTTCTCTCGCCTACCCGGCCTGCTAGGGTGTATGAGCTCTGGGCACCACTGCTTCACACAATTGTGCACATGTGTTGGGTGCGGGGGTACCCAGAAACGTGGCAGCAGCCATTCCCAGGGTCTCAGCCTTCCTACCATGGCTGTAGCTTCCTGCTTTGTGCTAGAAAGGGCTGGGCAGTAGATAGAGAAAGGCTATTGGTCCCACCATGGGTGGTGTGTATCCTGGAGAACCACATTTTCCCCAGAGAAAAAGGTCAAGCTCAAGCCTCCCTGCTGTGGTTGCCCCCATCCTGAGCACTTAGAGTACTACTTTCTCCTTTCATACCCCACACTGACTCCCTAGACTCTGCAATGGCTCCCTATGGCCAAACGTATCTGAACAAACTTCCTCAGCTTGGTGTTCTCTGTCTCCTGGAATCACACTTGGTATCCTTACCCTCCCCACCCCACCCCTGTACAAAACCCCTCCTCCCATCAGGTCTGTCCCTCCAGTGCGGTTATGGGAGCCATGGCTCAAGCCTCTGCCTTTGGCAAGCCATCCTTCTCTCATTCAGCAGGGTCCTTTGGCACTTTTCTACCTCCATGTGGTCACCCGTTTATGCTTCCCTCCCAGGATGGACAGGGGTTGTGCCTGAGATATTTGGTGTGAGCCAGCCATAAAACCTGAACCCTGTACAGCAGGGTGCTGCTTTTGGCACCCCTGGCCACCTCCTGTCATTAGGACAGAGACTCTTTTGGGTACCCTAAGCCCCCAAGGCCTTGGCTGTGTCAGCAAATGGAACCACAAAGGAAGCCTTCAACCCCTACCACTGAATGCTTATAGCTCACCCTCTGTGTTTGTGTGTTTGGCAGGACTTTCTGGCCATGATGGGCTGCCAGCCTCCTGTGGGAAGAAGTTCTGCAGCCGTGGAAGCAGGTGCATGCTCAGCAGAGAGACCGGGGAGCCCGAATGCCGGTGCCTGGAGGCATGCAGGCCCAGCTACATGCCCGTGTGTGGCTCTGATGGGAGATTTTATGAGAACCACTGCGAGCTCCACCGTGCAGCTTGCCTGCTGGAGAAGAAGATCCTCATTGTCCACAGCAAGGACTGTTTCCTTAAAGGTAGGAGGATGTCTCCTTGCCTCAATGCTTTTGGGTTTGGGGATGGATCTTCTGATGCCCTTTTGAGAAACGGCCTGGGAGCTGAGTCTACAGGTTGAATGTGTAAAGACAGTAGAGGAAGAGGAAGGCTTGGAGCCTTCGCCAAATGGTAACAGCAGCATTTCAATGATTTATTGTGTGTCCACCTTCAGAGACCCCCCTGCCTTTAGAGGAGGGCCCCTTGGAGGGCAAAATCAAGGCAGATCTTTGGGGTAGGACAAGGAGGGGAAGTGAAGGGTTGGGACGGAACCCACCAAGTACCTGCAGCAGTGATGGAAAGGAGCATCAGAGACACTTGGACCTGGGCTTCCAGAGTGGAGGGCTCCACCCTCATGTACGGGCTGTGGCAATGAGGGTACAAGAGGGATGAGTCCAGGAGCAGGCAAGACTCTGGTAGGTCGAATTTTTCCGGTGATGGGAATAGTTTTGGACACATTTGTGGCCATCCTATGATGTTCACAACGAGGTGCTTCAGAAATCAAGAGGCACATTGTGGAAATGAGGCCAGGAAAAAAGCCCCTGGTCTAAAAGCCCTGCCCAGCCCCCTGCCTGCAGATCTCCCCACCCCCATGAGCGCTAAAACACTTGACCAGTTGCTCCAGCTTTATTGGCCGTGTTGAATTTTATAGACTGATGTTCCGTTCTCTGGTTTCCAATATCCCCCAAATTATATTTTTCTAAAGGTTTTTCTTTCTGCCTCAGAGTGTGCCCAGCCTCCCTCACCATCGGTTATTCAAACAGCATTTCTCATTTCATGCAAGGGAAAAACAACCACCATGAAAACCGCCTCAGTGAGGGATGATGTGGAGGGAGCTGGGGAGGCCGGGGGGCCGCCGGTGAGAGCAGGTTGGGGTTCCGTTCTGCTTCATGCCGATTGAACATATCCACCAAATCCTTCTGATCCATTGAGGCTTTGTACAGATTTTGCAAATGCCCACCCTGCGATGGCAGTCCCTATAGGCTCCTGGTGGGAACTTGGGCTGCAGCCTGGCACTGTGACGTCCTGGCTGTGTGACTTGGGGCACATCACTCCACTTCTCTGGACCCTTCCTTTGCTGTGAAATGGGGCTCTTGGCAGTACCACCTGCTCTGTGGAGGAAAGTAAATGAGAGGCTACACAGAAACTCCTCAGCACATGCAGGGCACATCACAAGTGTTGTGTATTCATGACGCCGGTCATCATCTTTTAATCCAATGTGGCCTTGGACCTAGAGCACAGAGAGGCACAGGTCATGCCCCCAGGGAATGCAGAGGCAGGACCAAGGGCCCCAGCCAACGGGTGTGGGGCCCACCTGGCTTACTGGTTGGTGGAGTCAGGGAGGAAGGTCCTGAGGGTCAGGTCCTAACATTGTTCTTGAGACGCCCACCTGGAACCAGGGCTCCCTTTCTGCAGACCTAGCTCTGTGGGTCTGGATGGCAAGGAGGAGCCTTCACTGCCTCCTGCTCAGATCAGCTCCAGCCACAGGCCACAGGAAGGCCAGCCCAGCTCTCTTCCGGCAATGCCACAGGAAGTGCCCAGCAAACAGTGAAGCCCTGTCCACTGACCACAGGGGCTTGGCAGCAATGGAGGACAGGTGAGCCCTAGGGAGGGGGCTTTGGGTGAGCACTTCCCCACCTTCACCAGAGCAGGAGCAAGCAGTAATGGAGGACTGGAGAGGGAGGTCTTAGAAGAAAGGTGGGGGTGAAGGGCAATATCCTACAACCCTACCCCAAGAAACAGTAGAGTATTTAATGCCATCCACAGCTCCACTGATGACAATTTGTCTTTTTTTGTCCCTAGTTCCAGGAAGTTATTGATAGAAAAATACCTTCTTTTTTCATGCAAAGAGTAATTCCAAATTCATCCATGTTCCATTCTCTTTTCCTACCAGACTTTACAAAGAGAAGTTCTGACTTCATTCTTGGGTTTCATCTTTGCCCCAGAAGTCACTATTAGGGCACTCCTTTCTGGGGCCAGAGTTTGGAGAGAAGGCGGGGGACATGGTGTTAGATTCAAGGGGCCACAGTTCAGAGCACCCCCTCTGCTCCTGTGCCCTTGGCGGGGTTGGGAGGCAGGCTCCCCTGAGCACTGTGTGAGGACCACAGTCCTCTTGCTCTGCAAGGGAGGAAAGGCAATATTCCAATCCCCAGTTTCAAGAAAACTTCTGGTATCACATTGCGGTTGCTATGGCAATGGAATTCCTCGTGAATGCAGAGTGAAATATAACATCATTTAGGGATTATTAGCATGTGAGAAAAGCAAAACTGAACTCAAAAGCATTGCTTCAGCTCGTATTTGCAGCTTTTGGTACCAGCTCCCCTGACATCCCAAGCAGGGTGTCTCTTGCCAAAAATCAGGGGGACAGAGGGAAGTAGGATGTCGTATCTCTTTCTGCTCGTGGCCAAATTAAAGTCACATTTGTTCTCAGCACCAAATACCACCAGAGAAGACTGAGATAGTGGGTGGAATTCTCTGTAACTTTAACTTCTTATAGACTTAGTGTTTTAAAAGTTACCTCACGACATGATATTCCTATCTGTGTACGAGCTTGGCACTTTTAAGATTGTTTTTCTGTCTCGGTTTTGAATTCACACTGTATCTCCTGCACTGTTTGAGAAGACAAGCTTGCTTCCAGCCATCACTCACTACACCAGGATTGTATTATCCCAGATGATACAGTGTCATAGTTGGGCAGTTTTCCAAACAAACCATGAAATTATGGAAGAAAGAAGGCTGTTAGGGCTATAGTTCTGAGATTTCCTCATCCTGCATGTGTTTTTAGGAGCACTTTGGTGCTTCAGAGGAGAGTTTGCAGGCTCATGAAATCAGAGGAAATAATCTCGATTTTTAACCCCCAAAAAAGAAACATACTATGCGCTCAGTAACAAATCCCTTTTTTAAGTGTTACTCCACCGGGGAATAAAAACCCAGCCTTTTGCTGCAAGGCAGAACAGAGATAGGTCTTGCTGCTCCAGAGACTTTGTTGTTGTTGTTGTTGTTACTTTGAATGTTATTGCTTTAGGAACTTAAATTAGGTCTCCCACCTCCAGGGCATCTCCATACTTCTGCAAGTCTTTCCTGCCCTGCCAGAGAGAGCTACGCACATCCCCAGCTAGGGGCCCTGCCTTTCTTTTCAGTCTGGTAGAACAGGACCCTATCGCCAAGCAGGTGCTGAGGCCTAAGTGAGCATCTCAAGCAGGAGCTGATGTCACAGGGAGGCCCAGGTTGAGGGGTGCAGTGTGGCACAGGCCCAAAGGTACAGTTTGAGGTGAGTCATGGGGCATATCACACCTCCTTGGAAAGGACACATAAGCTCTCTGTGCCTCTCTTACCCCGTCTGTAAAACGTGAGAGCGGTGCCTGCCTCACAGCGTGCATGCTGTGGGTATGAAGTGAGCAGTGGCTGGCACGTAGCGAGCTCCCTTGCTAAGCAGCGTCAGCAGCACTCAGGAAGACCACAATGCCATTGCAAACATCAGGACACAACTGAAAGGCAGATGCAAGAAACTTTAAGATGCCTGCCCGTGGGCAACACTCTGTATGAGCTAAGAACTCGAGATGTGAACGAGGAGAGACAAGATCTCTGGTTCCCCATATTTATTTAATATATGGCTAGAATTTGATCTCCAAATGATCAAACTAAATTCACCTTCTCCACCTGCCTTGCTGTTTTAGAAAGAGATGTAACAAGTCATTTAAGTTTACCTCGCAAGTTAGTAGAGATGCAAAAGGAGATCTAATAGCCCCTGATTCTGGATCTAGAGGAAGTTTCTAGAATTCATGAAGGGCTCTTGGGAGCTGCCAGTCGAGCCTTAGGGAGGGATTCATCTGCTTGAAGATGTAAAGGGGCATGCGCGTCCAGGGAGAAGACAGTGAGGTGCATCTCTCAGGGTGAGTGCAGGTCCTTAGGGAGGCAGGCAGGGGGTTCCTGCAAACTCAGAAAGGAGCAAGGGCCTAACATCCAGATCCTGGGGAGTGTGGGCCTGCCCTGGGTACATGCAGGCACGTGGGGGAGGCCTGCATGCCAGGCTGGGCAGTTTGCACCCAAGCTGACTTTGTGTCCAATGAGCCAGTCTAACTTTCCCCTGGGGCCCAGAGAGGGCTGGTACCTAGTCCAGGTTACACGGGCTCTGCCCCTGCAGCCTGCCCTTAAGAAGCATCCACAGCTCTGGGACACTGTCCCAGCAAGGCATGTTCACAACAGATGCAGTTGCTTTCTCCTTTTCCCTTGGAGACCTCCCGATGCAGAGGTAGTGGGGTCAGGAGCCTTGGTGGGTGAGAAAGGCCTGGCTGCCACTTGGCTGGAGCCTGCCCTCCAGGTTCACCAGCAGGCCAGTTGGGAGCTGCTTTGGGAGAGCTGGCTCCCAAAGTGATGGGGCCTCTGGACATCCCAACACTGGACTACTCTGTCCCCAGTGAGGAAGGAAACGGAACTCGGGATAGCTCAGAGGCTGCTGGAACAGCCCAAGGACAGAGCCCCTAAGACCAAGCTGAAGGCCCTTCCACCAGGCCTGGCTTTTTGCCACTGGCCTCCACTTCCTCTCCAAAACCCCTTTCCTGTTTCCAGTATCTTCAGACTGCCCTTCTACTCCTGGCCCCACACACATTCTGTCCAGAGGCCACTGCTACTCCTCCAGCTGTGCAGAACAGTCTCTGTTCACTCCCTGCCCTTCCTACCCTTTGCTGTAAACTCCCCAGAGGAGGGCGTGGCCATTCTCTACCAAGCTGCCCAGCCTCACAGGAGTCATTGAATGTCCCCTGGGTGCCAAGGCTGTACTGGACCTGAGGACACCCATATGACCAGGACCCTAGGCCTGACCTCATGGAATTGACAGCCAAAAGAAAGATCCACCTCCAGTCCCAAGCACTCCCCCTCTCTGGGCTAGCATGTGGGGGCCATGCTAGCCAGAGACACCCCCAAGACCTCAAGGGCCAGCGGGGATATTCATGGACTGTCCCCTGTTTCAGAGTCTTCTGCATAGACAATGCCCTCACCAGTGCAAGCCACTGGGGATAACTGACCTGCAGGTCCCCCAGCAGCCCCCCAGGGCAGCAGTCCTTGGAGCTCACTCATCCCCTTCCTAGAATCTGCTTCCATCATCAAGAAACATGGCTTCAAACAAACATGTGCGTTCTTCTGGTATCGCCCCTAGGTTTTATGCAAGAAAACGTCTTGGTGTGTGCACCTCACAAATGTGCAAGAATGTTATCCTTGCAGCCTGTGTGGTGTGCTTCACAGAACGGCCGTACTTTAGAAGAATTAATTACATTCCAGTAATTAAAAATTGCTAATAAGTTACTGAGCTGAGCAAGCCTCACACCGCCTTGATTTTGCTTATGTAAACAAGCTGCAGCCTCTGAGGCCCACACATGGTTTCCTGCCCTGTCCTGGCACCCCCTTTTTATGTGGGTGTCTCCTCCTGGTCCCGTACCCCACTAGAAGCCTCCCCTGCTCTCCCACTGACCCACAGCACCACCCGTGCTGGGTGCCTCCACTGGCCTGGCTCCTGCACACTCTGGCCCCCGGGGTCCCTGCTGGCTCCCATCCCTGTGAAGATCAACGTATCGCAGATGCTACATCCAGGTGGCACTTTACAGGCCTGCTCTTACTGCATCCACCCCACAGCCGGCGGGCTTCGGGCAGCCCCCACTCTTGCTCCTGTGATTGGCCCCAGGCTCCTCCTTCCCCACTAACTTTCTACACATTCTATTCAGGCCCCCCTCAGCCCTCCTCTCCTTCCTTTGCACCCCCCTCACCATCCCCGCCATGCCTCATGTGCAAATAAGGCCCAGCTGTACCTTCACCCCGGCCTCCTCCACACCAAGCTCACTTCCTTATAATTTCTTAACCTGGCCCCCTCTTCTCATATGCCTCCATCCCATCATCACCATTCACCTGCATGACGTCTGTGACCCCCTCACTGTTCTCCCAGCTCCTGGCCAGATACTTCTTCAAACCCACCTTCTCTACGGCCTGAAGAGCAAACTTTTTGAGAGGTTACTCTGACCCTGGCACTCCCCTGCCCTAAGGTTTCCATCCATTCATTTAGCAAACATACACTTGCTGTGAGTCAAGTCTCTTCCAGGCACTGGGGATACAGCAGTGCACAAAATGGACATGATTCCAGCCCTGAAGGCATGTGCGGTCTCTTGTTATAAATAAGACACAAAGTGTTGTAGGCGATGGCGAGCGCCATGGAGGAGAATACAGCAGGCAGAGGGGTTAGCGAGAGTTTCTAGTAGGAGAAGAGGCATTTGAGCCATTACCTGAAGGAGGTTGGGAGGTTGGGGAGTGAGCTGTTTGAATATCTGGGAGGAAGGAATAGCAGGTGCAAAGACCCTGAGGTGAGAGCTCACCCGGCAAGTTTGGGGATCAAGAAGGCGGCCAGGGCAGCTGAAGCAGAATGAGGAAGGCAAGAGAGGTCTGAGGGGTCTTGATGGCCACTGGAAGCCCGAGCTGTTAACCACTGTTCTATGTTGCCTTTCTAATTAACCTGCCATGCCCACCAATGGATGGTCTTGAGGGCACCAACCCATCACCCTCACTGTAGGAAGCTGTGTGGGGTGTGCTATGACCAGAAAAGATGACCTGTTCAGGGGCTGCCAAACATTTCCAGTGTCCTCTCCCTGAGTTAAACTTGCAAGGCCAGGGGATTTCCTATGAGCCCCAGGCCAACCAAGGTGCCATCAGAATTTCTTCTACAAGTAGTGGCCTCCTTCTTTTATAACTTCTTGTCAGCTTGCTGATCTTCCTGCGATACCAGGTATACTTATGAGCGAGGAAATATGATTTATCTTTCTAGCCCTAGCAGTTGGAAATGCTCCATTCATTTTTTGGATGAATGCACAAATTTATGATTATGTGTTAAATAGGACATATGCAATCCCTTAGAGGTCCCCGGTAAATGGGAAGCTCTAGGTAGAGGTCCTCTGCCATCTGCACTAAAGGGTCCCAGCAAAGGAGGGGGTGGATCCAAGACATGTTGGATCCTCTGTGTTGGGCGGTGGTCATCAAGGTGTTGTGGGAACACAAGGAAAGAAGGGACAGAAGGAGGCAGAGGAGGGGGTGACATGGAGCCTCCTGTTGGTTAAGCCTCTCTACACAGGCTGTTTGAGGGGGGCCCTGCATGGAAAGAAGGGGTGCCATTGGCTCTGGCTGCTTAGAACCATGCCATGGAGCTCATGGCCAATGCTTGGGAGGCTTTGGCTGATGATCACAAGTCAAATGTTTAATTACTAGAGCGAGAAGAAGTTGATTTGGGACTTCCTTAAGGTTCTCCCCTATTGCGCCTTCAATTAAGATCAAGGCCGCGTGCAGCAGCCGCTAAATGACACTGCATATTGAGTCTCTGTGCTCAAGCAGTTTATCTAATTATCTGTGTGACAAACTCAGCAGCTGTCAGCCCAGCCACAACTCAAATATGTTGACTCTGGGCCCCCGCCTGCAAGTGTCTTCTGCTTCCTAACAGGCTGAGGGAATGGTTTTCCAAGCTCTTCAATACACATGGAATCCTTTTCAGGTTCCTGTCTCGCCTGATGATGGAAGTTCCTGGGGGGACAAGTGGCAGGGAGGACGGTGCAGAGGCCTGGGGCTCCGCCTCTCCTGGGCTCTCTACCCTCCCTGCCTTAAGCTCACACTCTCTGTTTGCTCTTTTGAACAGGGAAGCACTGGCCTGATATAGGCCTTTTTTTTTTCCTCCAAAGAGAAGGAGGAGCACTTACCATTACATCATGTAAACTGAAATAAATCAAGGGAGTTGGGTGGCAGATGCACACAGCAGCCCAGGGAGGGGTGGGTGACTGCTGTTCTTCATCAGTAGGGAGCGTGAGCACGGGTGAACATCCCAGAGCAGGCTCACCAAGCGCCCACACTGAACAATCCAACACTTAGCCTGGGTAGTTGAGTCCTCGACCAGGAGAGCCAAGGGACAGAGCTTCGGAAACCTGCCACCCAGCCCCCTGCAGCATCCTGGGGCCTGGGGAAGCCCGCCCTTCGCTGGGTGCTGTGGCTAGAACACTCATGAAGGATGCTGATGAGGGGAGAGGCAGCTCCCTCAGAGTTTGGGGACCTTGTCCTGGCAAGTCCTGTCCTCTGCCTTTCTTCTTGTGTTCACTTCTGCCTCGATGCATTTTGATCGCTCATTAATGAAAGTAATTAGAGTGAAACTACTTTGGAGAAGCTCCTCTAAATGAAACTAGTGAAATTGCTTTCCTGCCAGGAAATTAAAATCACCAGACACAATGAACTCTGCCCACTTACTATAAGCAAGGGGTCTGAGTGGTGCATTTCTCTTTGTAGCTGAAGGAGGAACACATCCAGGGACCTGGCGGGCACATCTATTGGCTTGCCTTCCTTAGGGAACTTCTGTTTCCTCTTCTCTTGCTTGTCTTTTAGTCCATCCCTACCAGTTTTTATTGTAAGGGTGTGACCTGCAGGCCTGGTCCCCAGAGGTCCTGCAGGTGCCTCTGTGAGGTCAGGCCTTGCCCCACTGATTCTGCTGATTTGAGCTGTCTGATGTTTCCACCCACACCTCATTGTCTCCCTTCCTCCTTACCTCTCTCTTCCTCCCTCCTCCCTCTTCCCACTCAACATATTGTGTGGCTCACCAATTAATTTATATTTCCATTGAAATAAACCGAAGGTCTTTTTTGTGGGGTTTTGCAAAGAGCTTCGTTTTTCCCTAGCGCTATGTAGGCCCGTGACATAGCTGAGATTTTTAAATTCTCCCCATCCAACCCTATCCAGTGGTTTCAGGAACCCTAGATGAGAGGTGCATGACGGAGGGCGTGATGTGTCTGGTAGCCTGATCTTTCCTGATGGGGAGTGGTGGTCAGGAAAAGGGGCTTGAGGAAGAGGTCTGTGCAAAGCTGCAGAAGGAATACCCCAGAGTGAAGAGAAGGTCTGGAAGGGGCCATCTGGGGGCACTCGGGTGGCTCAGTCGGTTGAGCATCTGCCTTTGGCTCAGGTCACGATCCCAGGGTCCTGGGATTGAGCTGTGCATTGGGCTCCCTGCTCAGCATGAGTCTGCTTCTCCCTCTCCATCTGCCAATCCCCTAGTTGTACTCTCTAGCTCTCTCTAGCTCTCTGTCAAATAAATAAATAAAATCTTCATTTAAAAAAAAAAAAAAAGGAAGGTGCCATCCAGGGATAGCAGGTAGCAGTAGGCACAGTAGCAGGAAGGATCAGCAACATGTCGTCTCAGTTATGTACAGAGTGAGTTTGTTAGTTCTACTTTCCACCCAAAAGTCTAGACTTTGAAGGGAGTCTCTCAACTGTTTAACCACAAGTGCTGGTTACAAGGAAGCTATAACCACCCCCCCCCCCCACACACACACACACACGTGGTGGTAGTTTGTGGCAGTGACCACAAACGATCTGAACAGTCTTGCCAGGGCTGAGGCAAAAATGAATGGAGGTGAAGCAGACAGACCTGCCTAAACTAGAACTAAAGAGAAGTTGGCTTCTGTCACACAGGAGAGGAATAGGTCACTCGGGATGCAGAGAGAGGGGGATATGATTACAAAAAAGCAGAAGCCCAGTAGATAGCTACTGTGTTCTGCTCTTGAATCAAGAAAACATGAACCCTGAAATGAGATGAAAAATGGGATCATGAATTGAGTGAGCCACAGCCAAAAATGAAATGGAAGCTAGAGGAGGTAAGGCAAGACTAGATGGGACCTGGACTACTGTAGCAGAAGTGCCTTCTGCGTCTCAAGCAGGGAAGGACGAGATTAACAATGCAGAAATCAAACAACCATTCCCCCCACAGGGAGAACAAACTTGAAAACCTCTCCCAGAATATACAGAAAAAGGAAATGAAAAGGTAAAAAATAATAATAATAATGTGAGAGAAGATGATAGGTATATAGGACAGGGATAAAAGTCTAGCTCTTGGTCATCGGTCATCTTAAAGACCCCAGAGCAAATCAAAGGGACACAGTAAGTGAAGAAAGATTGTTTTTTAAATTGCCCTGAGCTGAAAGAGTCTTAAAATAAGTCCAAATGTAACTGCTAAAATTTCAGGATTTCAAAAATTTTTTCAAATATATTTGAAGTGATTGGGCAGAGAGAAAAACCTGGTCTTCTATAAAGGAAAAAAGAAAACCCACTGGTCTTAGGCTTTTCTGCAACATTAAGAAGCCAAAAAGCAATGAAGAACATCTGTAGAGTTTTGAAGTGATAATTCTACACTCCTCAAATGATGATCCCTGTGTGGAAACAACAGAAAGGATTCTCTGATGGGCAGGGGCTTGGATAACCTACCCCCCATGTATTCGTGGCTGGAAAAAAAAAAAAGTACTGAAAGAAGAACCCCCAGCAATCTAGGGGCAGATCAAATTTGGGAAAGAGGAAGGTCATGGTACTCATAGCCTAGAGGTGAGCAAGGGACTCCTTCCCCAAAAAGTTGTCTAAATGACCATTTTTAAACATCATTAACCAAATGGCCAAGAGTAAATGAAGAAGTTAAATGCAGCTCATTTCTTTGACTCCCTTGTGGGGATTTCGACAGATCCTGCATAATTTCCTGACTTAGTGTGTTAGAAAGTGTGCATCAGTTCAAGTAGGCAATTTTCCATTAACCTCATCCTTCTTCCCAGAATGAAGCCAGTGCTGGCCCCCAGGCAAGTGTCTTGGGTTGTTCCCAGCCACAGTGGGAGGCTCCTGCTCTTGCTGAGAAGCTCAGAGGCCATAGGGATCAGTCCTTGGCAGGTGATCTATAAGGTTGGGACTCCCTGTGCCTTCATCATGGTGGCTTGAGTGTAATCCCTCTTCCAGGAAGCTTGCCTGGGCAGTAACTAAAGTAGAAGAATACTCTAGCATATTATAGGCTGTCTCCTGGAGCACCGATGCCACTCCCAATAGCACATGTCAGTGCACTAGTGATGTGGCCCAGACTGTTGATTCTAATGTTCTAATGGAAGTATGTGGTTGACTCACACGCAAAGAGTGAGAGCTGAGGCATGTTGCCAAGAAATCAAAAGGTATGGCCTCTTGGGAGATGGAGGTAGAGATTAGACCCTTAAGACAGCCAGAGCCAACATGGATGTAGCCATGCACGGTAGAAAGAGAGTAACCATTGGGTTGGGGTCACCATGGTGATGGCCACCATTCATGGAGCATCTGTCAGGTTCCTAGCCTATACCAGATGCTTTATGGCCACTAACTCCTATAATTCACCCAGTTGGCATTTTACCTAGGGGCAGAGACCAAATAGCCTGCCCAGTTACTGAGTTGCTCAGTGAGAACTGGGACCTGCCTTCCCAGCAGGCAGAAGTGCCTCTCCTAGGGGCCGAGGGGTCCACGTGAACCTACCAGAAGGCACAGGACTTGAACTACACAGTGCAGAGGAAGGCAGCAGCAGGTGGAAGTACTTAATGTAACCTCACCCCCCCCCCCACCTTCCTGCCTCAGACTGGCCACGTGCAACCTCTCAATGACACATGCCAGAAAAAGGTCTTCCCTGAAAGGAAGTGGGTGGAATGTCACTTTTCCATGGACATGATTGTCACAGCTAGTCATTTTAATGAAGTGCATCCCATTCACACACTCCAGTCTTTAAACCCCAGTGACCAGCACCATGTTCACGTGTGACATGACCCCCACTGTGGGCACGTTGCAGACGGAGGGCCTGCTCCCTGCCAGGGGACAGGTGGGGACAGGCGGCTTCCTTAGCACAGGAAGGGAGACTGCCACTCTTCCTGGGCCTGTCTCTACACCTCAGCCTCTCCTCCTCCTCACCCGGGGCCCCTGCTCCGGCTCCCTGCCATATTACAGCAGCTTGAAGGCCTAATTTACATGCCAGGCTTGTCTCCATAAACACTCTTAACAATTTTAAAGGAATAAACATTCCATTTTAAAAAGTCCTGTGGATCTCAGGGCAAACTGTGGTGGGTATCAGGAAGACCTAAGGAAGAGAGGGATCTCTCTCGAAAAGGCAGCCAAAGCCCACTGCTGGGAGACGTGGATACCCCCGGCCTGGCCCCGTGAGGAATGCCAGCAGGAGCACACAACACTGATTCAGAGAAACAGCAGGAAACAGACGCACTCTTGAACTTGCCCCTCTGGAAGGCTGGGGAAGAAATAGCCCCAAGCAGAGGCACCTCCAGGCTTCCCTTGGGTACAGTCCCGTGAGGACTCAGTTGGCTCTGATTATAATTCAATATTTGCAGCGTTTGTTGTGATTTTATACATCTCATGCTTTTTCAGAGACCAGAGATGGGATGGGAATGGAGGGCAGGTTAACGACTCATGAAAAGCCCACGGTACATGCCAGGCCCAGTGCTGGGTACTGTAGACACTTTCTGAAACCACTCAGGATCAGGACTGTTATTGTCCTGACTTGGCAGAGGCGGACCCAAAGTCAAAGAGATTTGATGACTTGCCCAAGACCAAGCAGGGGAGAGCTGTCACTCAAACTCATGCCTGTCTTATCTAAAATGTGCTCTTTTCTCCTCTTGCTCTTGCTATATCTCTTAAACATACGACGATTTTTATAATTAATAAAAGCCAAGCCTTGGAATAATTTTGAAAGTACTCTGTGATTGTTGTTCACCAACCTGACAGATTGTGTCCATGTTCGTATTTCTGTTTCAAAGGCAATTTTTTGGCACATGCAGCTGCTTGTCACCTTGCTGTTGGCCACTCTTGCCTCAACAAACAAATAGTGATGTTTTCTTCAAAACCTTTATTCTTTTGTGGTCTTTACTCCTTCCACTATGCCATGCCTACTGTTTATGTAATGATTTTTATAAATCAAAAATGTGGGGCACCTGGGTGGCTCAGTGGTTGAGCATCTGCCTTTGGCTCAGGTTGTGATCCTGAGGTCCTGGGATTGAGTCCTGCATCAGGCTCCCCACAGGGAGCCTGCTTCTCCCACTGTCTGTGTCTCTGCCTCTCTCTGTGCGTCTCTCATGAATAAATAAATAAATATCTTTTTTTAAAAATGCAAGAGACCTTGCAGTGAGCAACACCCAGTCTGTCCTTGGTCAGGGTTGGCTGGAAACTATAGGTGGCTCACCTGAGAGGAGCCTGTGAACAGATGGGCTTAGGGGTGACCCACTCACCAGATTGGGTTCTGAGGGTCCAGAAGCCAATGGGACAGCCCAAGCTGGCAGCTCTGGAGAAGGGGCTCAGATTGGTGTGATCGGAGAAAGGGCCTCCTAGGCAACATCATGCAGGAACCTGTGAACAACACCCAAATGTGCCTTGAACTTCACTCTACTTGTTTGTTCATATTCCTAGGATAAGTAGAGTCGTGGTCCTGTCCTCAACATTTTGTGGGTCAAGGTTATATTTCAGGTTTTGTTGGAAAAGCCTGGGATTTATATATTTGGCTGTTCATGACTTGGCAAATTTTAACAACCGAGTCTTTCGTTGATTGGAGAAATAATCCTGAGCACCTACTGTGTGCCAAGCTTGGTTAAGGAGCTGGGACTCAAGAAGAGTGTGATGTGTTCCCTGCCCTTGGGGAGTTCATAATGGAGAAACATGTAAACCAGGGTGATGAGTCTGTTATGGAAAGAACACAGGAGGCCTCCTGGAGGAAGTACCATCCTGGCTGAGTATTAAATAATGCGTAGAAGTGGGTTAGGCCAAAAGGAAGGGAAGGGGTCTTCTAGGCCAAGGGTTAGAGTGTGAATCCAGAATGGGGAGCCACAGCCAACCAATGCTTCTTCCCTCAGTATGAAACGTGAGACAGGAAAAAGCCACAAGAGCTGAGAAAGAACTCTTGGCCAAACCCCGGCTGGACCTCAAAGGTCAGGTTAAGAAGCCCAGGGTTCTCCCCTATGGGCAGGACTCTAGGGTTTGAAACAGTCTGGGTGGTGGTTAGAAAGATCACACATTGTCAGCACAGTAGGAACAGCAGGCAGTAGAGTGACCCTGGAGGCAGGGAGCCCAGGGAGGGGGGATTTCACGCGTGCAACAGAGGCATGCAGAAGGCTGCATTAGGGGAGTGGGCAACCTTGAAAACTCTTTGGGAAAAGTCCAATATGAAAGGAAAAGGGACTGACCAGAAGGGAGGGGAGGGAGAAAGAGGTTGAAGCCTCCGGGATGTCCGGGCTCCTGTCCTGGATGAGTATGGGTGCCTTTACCACTGAGGTGGAAGCACAAGAGTGGGAACCTTGGGGTGGTAGGAAAATTAGGGTTTGCCCTCGGTTGTGGATGTGGGGGTGTGAGGCCCTGTGGGCCATCTTGGGGAGAGGAGTTTCATGTGCCTAAAGAGCCTGTGCCTCTAGGCTTCAGCCAGTCTTGCCTGAAGAGGCTTCCAAACCTTTTTGGTTTGGCAGAGTCAGCTGTGCCTCTTATCCCTACTGTATTAATCAGGGTTCTCCAGAGAAATGCAGTCAGGAGGGTGTGGGTGTATGTGTGTAAAGAGATTTATTATAAGGAATCAGCTTACATGATAATGGAGGCTGGGAAGTCCTAAATCTGCAGACCAGGCCAGCAGGCTAGAGACTCAGAAGGGGCCAGTGTTCCTGTTGGAGTCTGAAGGCCATCTCCTGGAAAATTTGTCTTAGTTGAGGGAGGGCTGGTCTGTTTGTTCTATTCAGGCCTTCAACTGACTGAATGAGGCCCACCCACATCCCAGAAAGCAATCTGCTTTACTCAGAGTCCACCAATCACATGAACACCCCAAATAATGTTTGATCACATCAACGGGCACTGTGGCCCAGCTAAGTGGATGCTACTCAGCCCAGGATTGTTCTAAATGCCTTGCGCGGTCCTTGGCCAGACCTCATCTAACCAGTGGTACAGCCCATCACAGGGTAGGCCTATGTGAGGGCCTATGATCTGCAGGAGCCCGGTGTCCATCTGGACTGAGCCCTGAGCAGTCCTGTGGATGTGCTGGCACTTTGTCAGGGCCCAACCACCGCTGTCCCATCTAGAGGGCAGGATGCTAACCCAGAAGGAAAGTGCTCAGATGTCAGGTCAGAGGTGTGCATGCTTCACGCCAGGGGCCTGGTCTGTGTCCCTCCCTGCGCTGGGGTGTAGGGGGATGGCTCTTGAGGTCATTGCACCTGCCTCCCCTGAGCTGCAAACCACCCCACTTCACCCCCCACCAAGCCCCCAGGAGTTCCACAGAAGGGTGTAGGGGTGACTCAACCCCAGACATCCCCACTTGCCTCCCCCAGCAGCCAGAGAAGGGGCTTTCTGCCAATGGCTGTTTGCCCAGTAAAGTTGTTTTCTTCCACAGCCTGATAGTTTAAATACAGTAACTGCCTGAAATTATACCGAACCCCTCAAATGATGTAAGATGCAACCTGGAGGGGAGAAAGATCAAAGGAGAACCAAGGCAGCAGGTTTCTCGGGACACAAGAAAGATGCACACGTGGAGGGAGACGGCGGCGAGGCACAGAGGCTGCTGATCAGATCCTAAGGTGGCTCTGTTCCTAGGATACCTTTGTCTGGGAACCGAACACTTGCAGCCGTTCAGAGAGACCGGAATCAGAGTATTTGATCAGCAGCCTTGGTTGCCTGGAGCGTGGGGGAGAGAGACCAGGAGACGTGTGCTTCCTCCTGGAAATCCGTAACAAAGGTCCAGCAGGAGACGCGCCTCCTAATAAGGCAGTGGCCAATTAACAGAGCAAATGTTTGAGGTGTCCCCGCCAAGGGAGGTGACGCCTGGTCTTCTCCCAGGGCCCCCCGGGCTCTGGTCAGATGGATGGCAGGTACATGACTTAAGTTAATTGCAGAAAAACTCATTCCCGGGAAGTCAGCACCGGCTTGTCTTTTAAAGGGACCGAGGTTTGCCTTGGGCAAGTACCTGTCTGACCCCAGAAAGAACGTGTCCTTCAGAGAGGCTCCCCTCTCCTCACCCCACCACAGGGACTCTGTAGGTGGAGGTTCCCCCCACAGAGTACCTCAGAGCCAGAAGACGAGGCTGGAATCTAAGGCCCCAGGAGAAGTGGGGCAGGAGGGGCTGTGCTGGGCAGGCCTCGTCCGGGGCCCTGGAGGGGGGCGCGGCTCTCCTCCCCACCCCTGCGGATCTGCTGAGCCCCGCTGGGGCCTGGAGCCGCCGGCTGACCGGGAGAGGGTGCAGGACGTGCTCCACAAGAGCAGCTGGCCCTGGGGGTCAGGTCGTGGGAAGCCCAGGGTAGGGCCAAGGCAGGACGGGCGGGCTCACTCCTGTGGGAGGAGGCGGTCATGCCAACAGTAAGGTTCTCTTCTGAAGGGACCAAGGAGCCACGTGTCAGCATGGCCTGGTCTCTGAAGCAGCAGCCTGGGCGGGGGTGGGTGGGGAGCTGGCCGCAGACCCAACCGCACACCCCCCATCTCCCCGCCACCCATCGCCCTTCCCTCTGCACTGAGCCCAGAGGCCTGCCTCCTGGGTGCCCACACGTGTCTGAAACAGAGGCTGAAAAGTAGCCTGTCTCCTGGTGACCCGGAAGTGTTTGCTGCGTGGCACATGCCACTGGTTTTGACTTTTTAACAGCCTAACCGGTCCCTCTGACCCTGGACGCGGTTGCGATAGCGCGTATCCGTACCCGCGCTGCCCTGGCTGGAGGAGTGAGCCAGGCAGGGAGCCCTCCCCTCTGACTTCCCCAGGTTGTGCGAACCCTGCGCCCCCTCCCAGCTCGCAAGCTGGTCTGCCCTGGAGAAATCCCTGTCCCCACCTCAGTCACAAGTCTGGAGCAGGAATTAAGTGACTGACTCACAAACTAAGGAGTCATCCTTCGCTGTTCTGCCTCCACTTTAAAGGGGGTGGTGGCGAGGGGCGGGATGAGAACTAACAGTCCCGAGGGCGTGAGGAGGGGGCCCGGGCCTCAGAGGCGGCTCGGGGCGTGCGTGCGGTTGTGCAGCGGTGACAAGCTCAGCACCCCAGCACCCCAGCGAGGGCGGACCCCTCCGTCGCTCTGTTCAGCCTCGGGCCACAGCCCCTCCACTCGGCGGCCCACACAGACCCGCTTCAGCCCCTAGACCATCGCTGGCAGGGAAGGGGCTCTGGGGGGGAGGACACCCCTGCCGCGCTACTCTCTGGGGTTCCCACTCACGCTTCCCTTGAAGTCACACGTAAGGCCCCCTCTGCAGAGAGACACGTTCGCTTCCATTAGAGCACATTCTCCATCATGGCCCCTCTCTAGTATTTTTTTAATTTTTTTTTATTTTTATTTATTTATGATAGTCACAGAGAGAGAGAGAGGCAGAGACACAGGCAGAGGGAGAAGCAGGCTCCATGCACCGGGAGCCCGATGTGGGATTCGATCCCGGGTCTCCAGGATCGCGCCCTGGGCCAAAGGCAGGCGCCAAACCGCTGCGCCACCCAGGGATCCCCCCTCTCTAGTATTAAGAAAGATTTCTGTGGGGCTGGAAGTCCTCAAAACGGAACCCAAGAGCCACTGAGTTTAAGGCTAAAACTCATTTCTCTGTGTGCTTCAGAAGAAAAAAGTCTCCTTACATACGGTCTCAGCACCTCTGGGGTTGTTGTATCTACACTGAACTTTCTGCCCACAGGGTATCCTGCTTATGCAGACAGGAGTGTTGACGCCACAAAAAGAAACTGGTCTTTGAAAGTTTCCATCGGAGCAATTTGAAATTTTCAAGCCTAACAAAAGCAATTATATCAATCACACACGAATTGCTTCCTAATGACCAGATTTTACATCCTGAAGCCTCCAAGTGTTTAAGAATATCCACAAAATTAATATTTTATAGACAAAAGACTTCACACTGGTTTCCAGGGTTTCTGCGCTGGGCCTGGGTATGGGCCTGGCTTCATAAGAGTGAGTGTACAGATGTCTGGTTGTCCTCTACATCACTCTGCGCAAAAGTCCTCGGTTGATTGGGAAGTAATACGTAGCATCATCCCTGCGATGAACGGTAGAGACCAAACCTGCCTTGCTCACCGCTGTACCCCGGGCCTGCCAGGGTACAGAATACAGGATACAGTATACAGGATACAGAATTTAAGAAACGAAACAGATGAATAAAGGAAGGAAAAAAATAAAATAAGATGAAAACGGAGAGGGAGACAAACCATAAGAGACTCTTCACTCTAGGAAACAAACTAAAGGTCACTGGAGGGGAGGTGGGTACAGGATGGGGTTGTTGGGTGATGGGCGTTAAGGAGGGCAGGTGATGGAATGGGCACTGGGTGTTCTATGCAACTGACGAATCACCGAACTCTACATCTGAAATTAATAATATACTCTATGTTAGCTAAATTGAATTTAAATAAAATTTTTTAAAAAAGAATATAATAAACACTTGCTTAGAAGAGTGCAGGGAAGGGACTGGATGAAAGCAAGCATGGTGATCACTTGGGTCAGCAGAACCAAAGGCAGTTGATGACTACCAGGCCAAGAAGGGGCTGAGCAGACACTAGCAAGTGGGGCTTGCCTCTGCTGCTCACATGGCGGACCACCCCTATGGCAGGAGGTGCCAGGTGTCACGGACGTGTTCTCAGTCCATGCCATTCACATGTTCACCTCTTCCTCCAAGATCAGACTCTGTGAGTCCCAGCAACCCCTGCACAGAGATGTGCCCATGTGCACTGTGGACCCACAAGGAAGGGAAGCCACCTACTAGAAACAAAATCTTTTTTTTTCTTTTTTTTGTTATAAAAGATGATGTACTCACAGAAGGGAATACAAGATGTACATGAGCAATTAGAAGAAGAACCATTCAGATAAGAGCCATGTTTTAGGAATCAAGCTGCACTTTAGAAACACTCCCTCCCTCCCGCCCTGCCCTGCCTTGCCCCCACACGCCCTCCTCCCTGCCCTGGAGGTGACCACTGTCTTCTCTGACTCCCACCACCATCCTGTTCTGGCTTTTCTTGCTAGTTGTCTCACCGAAGTACGAGTTGAGACATGGTTGGCTTTTTTTCTAGTTTTGAACTTTGAACAAACAGAATCACGCTGCAGGTGTTCTTTGATTTGCTGCCTTCATATTTGTAGGATTCATCCATACAAAATATAGCTGAAGCTTCTTGGTTTGTGTCGCTGAAAATCCCCTTATGTGAATATACCATAATGTATCCACTCTACTGGGGACAGCCAGCATCAGTTCCCGTTTGGGGCTATTCCAAGTGATGCTGCTGGAATCATTCTCCTGTATGTCTTCTGAGCATGTGCAATAGTTTCTCTAGGGTATGTCCCTGGGCAGTGTGCTACTTTAACCTCAATCCATACCATCATACTGTTTTCCCAAATCGTCAGCCAGTTTACCCAGAAAACAGCAGCATAGTAGAGCGCCTGCAGTTCACATTACTAACACTTGCAACAGCAAAACATTTTTCATTTCTGCTAGTCTTTTGGGTATGATGCAGTAACTTACTGTGGTTTTAATTGATATTGTCCTGCTTGCTGAGACTTAAGCATTGTTTCATTGGTTTATTGGTCAGTTTGATTTCTTTTTTTCCAAAGTACCTGCCCAGGTCTTTTGCACATTTTTCTATTCAGTTGTTTGTCTTTTTTTTTCTTTTTTTTTTTGTATTGATTTGTAAGAGTTCTTTATATATTCTGGATACTTATTCTTTGCTGATTATATTTATCACAAACATTCTTCCAATGGCAACACTACTTTTCACTCTATCTTGGTTTCTTTTCAAGGGTGGAAGTTCTTAATTTTAGTATACTTGGATTTATCAGATTTTTCCTTCATGTTGCAATATATGAATATCAAATCGACATGTTGTACACCTTAAACTTACACAATAGTCTGTGTCAGTTATATCTCAATTTTAAAAAAATTTTTTCTCTGATGGTTAGAGGATTTTGTGCCTTTAAAAAAAAAAATCCTTTCTGGTGCCCAAAGCCCTACATCATTCTGCATCATCTACTTTATAGTGTTGCTTTTCACCTTTTTTTTTTTTAATGTTATAATAGCTTTATTGGTATATAACTCACATACCATCCAACTCATCCATTTAAAGTGTACAATTCAAAGTTTTTAGTACATCCAAAAAGTTGTGCCATCACTCTAAAAAATTTTAAAACCTCTTTGTTACCTCTAAACAGCACCCTTGCTCCCATTAACAGACAACTCCTTCTTCATTAATGCCTATAGTCCTAGCAAACACTAATCTACTTTCTTTTCCCATAGATTTGCTGATTCTAGACATTTCAGATAATATACATTCTTTTGTGATTAGCTTCTTTCACTTGGCATGACGTTTTCAAGATTCATCCATGTTGTAGCATATATCAGTACCTTATTCTTATTTATTGCCAAATATATTCTTGTGTGGATATACCAAATTTTATCCATTCATCAGTTGATGGACTTTTGGATCCTTTCCACTTTGGGCTGTTATGAATATGCTCCTATAAACATTTATGTACAAATTTTTGAGTGGATATATATTGTGTCTTTTGTGTATTTATGTAGGAGTAGTACTGCTGAGTCATATGTTAACTCTGTGTTCAACCTTTGGAGGGAGTGCCAGACTGTTTTCCAAAGTGTCTGGATCTTTTTACAATCCCAGCAGCAACCTGTGAGGGTTACATTTTCTCCCTATCTTTGCCAGCAGTTGTTATTATCGGTCTTTTTAATTAGTTATCCAAGCAGCTGTGAAATGATACCTCGTGTGGTTTTGATTTGCATTTCCTTGGTGGATAATGATATAGAATGAGCATCTCTTCATATGATTATTGGTCATTTACATGTCTTCTTTGGAGAACTCTTTGCCACCTTTATCCATTTTTTAATTGGACAACTTGTCTTTTTCTTATTGCGTTCTAAGAGCTCATTATATATTCTGAATACAAGTCTCTTATCATATATATGCTTTGCAAATATTTTCTCCTGTTCTGTGGGTTCTCTTTTTACTTTATGTTATCCCTTGAAGCACAAGGGTTTTAACTTTGGTAGAAGAATATATTTGTGAAGTGCAATATACCTGTTTGTTTGCTTGTCACTCGTGTGTTTGGTGTCAGATTTCAAATGGCTTTGCCTAAAAAAAATAAAATTAAATAAAATTTAAAAATTAAAAAATAATAAAATGGCTTTGCCTAACCTAAGGTCACAAATATTGGTCCTATTTTTTTTCTAAGAGTCTTACAGTTTTAGCATTTACATTTAGATCTTACATCTACTTAAATCACCATGAGTTAACTTTTGCATATGTTGTGATATAGGGGTCCAGTGTCATACCCTTTACATGTGTGTATCCAGTTGTCCCAGCACCATGTATTTTAAACACTGCTCTTCCATTTTGTTTTGTTTTGTTTTTTTAAGATTTTATTTATTTATTCATGACAGACACAGAGAGAGAGAGAGAGGCAGAGACACAGGCAGAGGGAGAAGCAGGCCCCATGCAGGATGCCTGGCATGGGACTCGATCCTGGGTCTCCAGGATCATGTCCTGGGCTGAAGGCGGTGCTAAACTGCTGAGCCACCGGGGCTGCCCATGCTCTTCCATTTTGAATTGTTTTGGCACACCTGTTGGAAATGAATTAGCCATACTTGTAAAGGTTTATTGCTAGACTTTCAATTCTATTCCTTTAATCTATATGTCTGTCCGTGTGCTGGTACCACACTTTCTTCATTACTATAACACTGTAGTACGTTTTTTAATTTAGGAAATATGAGTCATCCAATTTTGTGCTTCTGCAGCACTGTTTTGGCTATTCTGTGTCCTTTACATTTCCATATGAATTTTTTGGATCAGCTTGTTAATTTCTGTAAAGAAGCCAAGTAAGATTTTGATAGGTATTGCATGAATATATAGATCGCTTTGGGAAGTATTACCATCTTAACAGTATTAAGTCTTCCAATCCATGACCACGGCATGACCTTCCATTTATTTTAGCCATCTTTGATTTATTTTATCACTCTTTTTGTAGTTTTGAGAGTGTAACTTTTATACTTCTTTGGTTGAACTCATCCCTAAATATTTTATTTATTTTGAATCCATTGTAAATGGAAATGTTTCACATTTCATTTTGAGGATGCTTATTGCCAGTAGAAATACAATTAATTTTTGTATATTGAACTTGTACCCTGCAACCCTGCTAAACTCATTTATTAGTTCTAATACAGGTTTTTGTATTGGATAATTTAGGATTAACTATATAAAGGTAATATCAGTGTAAATAGAGAGAATTTTACTTGTTTCTTTCTAATCTGGATGCCTTATATTTCATTTTCTTACCTAACTGCCATGTCCAAACCTCCAGAATAATGGTAAAAGCAGACATCCTTGTCTTGTTCCTGATCTTAGGGGAAAGCATTCAGTCTTTCACCATTAAGTATTATGTTAGCTGTTGAGTTTTCCATAGATGTCCTTTATCAGATTGAGAAGTTCCTTTCTATTTCTACTTTGTTTTGTATTTTTATCAAAAAGGAGTGTTAAATTTTATCAAATACTTTTTCTACAACTCCTGAGATGATCATGTGGTTTTGTTTTTTCTTCTACTGATATTGTATATTACATTCCTTGGTTTTCATAAGTTAAACCACTGTTAAATTCTATGGTACATATATGGTCATGGCATATATGTTGCTGGATTCAATCTATTAATAATACTTTGTGGAAGTCTTTTGTATGTATAATTATAAGACATATTGGTTAGCAATTTTATTTTCTTGTGATGTCTAGTTTGGGTGTCAGAGTGATACAGGTCCTACAGAATGAGTTGGAAAGTGTTTATTTCTCTTCTGTGGTGTGGATGAGCTTACAAAGAACTAGTATTCTTAATTGTTCGTAGACTTCATCAGTATGAATCCACGTGGTCCTGGGCATTGCTTCATGGGAATCTGTTAAAAAAAATAATTAAATATCTTGTGTAGATTTTCTGTTTCTTCTTAAATTACTTTCAGTAGTTTGTAGTTTTCTACAAATTCATCCAATACATCAAAGTTACCTAATCTGTTGGCGTACAAGGGTCCATACCTTATTATCCTTTGTATTCTGCAGTCGGTATGAGTGTCCCAACTTTTTTTCCTGTTTTTAGTAATTTGAGCCTTCTGTATTGTCCTCACCAATCTAGCTAAACATTTGGTCAGTTCTGTTGACCTTTTTTAGGGAATAACTTTTGATTTTGTTGATTTTCTGTATTTTTCTATTCTTCTTTCCACTAATTTCTACTCCTCTCATCTTGACTATTTCCTACTACTTCTTGCTTTGTGTTTAGTTTACTCTTCTTTTTCCAGTGTGTTGTGGTAGAAGGTTAGGTTATTAATTTGAGATTTGTTTCTCTAGTAATGTCAGCTTTTGCAGCTGTAAAGTCATTCTCCTGTAAGCACTCCATTAGCTGCATCCCACAAGTTTTGTTATGTTGCATCTTCATTTTCATTCATCTCAAAGTATTTTCTAATTTCCCTCATGATTTCTTCTGTGACCTGTTGATTCTTTAGGAGTGTTTTATTTAATTTTTATGTATCTGTGAATTTCCCAAATTTTATTTTTTATATTGATTTCTAATTTCATTCTATTGAAGTAGAAGAACATATATTATTTCAGTCCTTTTACATGTATTAAGCCTTTTTTATGGTCTACTGTAATATCCACATACACTTGAGAAAAATATGTGTTCCATTGTTTTGGGATGGAATTTTTTATAGAGCTCTACTGGGTCTAATTGGTTTACAGTGTTGTCCAAGTGTTCTGTTTCATTGTGTGTCTTTTGCCTCATGGTTCTTTCCGTTATTAAAAGTGAGTATTGTAGTTGCCAACTATTACTATTGAATTGTCCCTTCAATTCTGTCAGTTTTTGCTTCTTGTATTTTGAGGCTCTCTTGTTAGGTGCATATGTTTATAACTGTGAAATTTTCCAGATGAACTGATACTTTTATCATTATAAAATTCTCCTCTTTACCTCTAGTAACATCCTTTTGTTTCAAAGATTTTTGTTTTATTTTTTAAGGATTTTGTTTATTTATTTGAGAGAGAAACAGTGAGAGAGCACAAGTGGGGATAAAGGGGCAGAGGGAGAAGCCAACTCCCCACTGAGCAGGGAGCCCGATGTGGGGCTCAACCCCAGGACCCTGGGATCATGATGTGAGCTGAAAGCAGATGCATAACACACTGAGCAACCCAGGAGCCCCTCTTTTATTTTGAACTGAAGTTTATTTTGTCTGAAATTAGTGTAGCCACTTGGCTTTTTTATACTTTCTTTTGTCATTCTTTTTCTTTCAACTTCTTTGTGTGTTTAATTCTAAGGTATGTCTCCATTAGGCAGCATGTTTACTTTACAATCTCTGCCTTTTGATTGGATTGCTTAATCCATTACACCTAATATTATCATTGATATAGTTAAATTTACATCTGACATTTTACTTTGTTTTTTATGTTTTAGGTTTTGTTCCTCAATTCCTCTTTTATTGCTTTCTTTTGCATTAAATGAATATTCTAGTGTAATATTTTAAGTTCTTTAATGAAATATTACTATTTTTCTGTAGTTATTTTCTTAGTGGTTGCTGTAGGGCTAACTGTATACATCTTAATTTATCTGAATCTACTTCAGACTCATACTAAATTCCAGTAAGAAACAGAAACATTATTCCTATATACCTCTGTTTCCTCTTCTGAATTTTGCACTATTATTGTTGTACATATTACATCTATGTTACAAACCCAATAATATGTTGTCATAATTATTACTTTAAATAAACTGAGAGGGGGTACCTGGGTGGCTTAGTTGGTTAAGCATCTGACTCTTGATTTTGGCTCAGGTCATAATCTCAGAGTCATGAGATGGAGCCCCATATCAGGCTTTGCACTGGGCATGGAGCCTCCTTAAGATTCTCTCTCTCCCTCTCCTTCTGCTCCTCCTCTGCCTGCTTGTGCTTGCTCTCTCTCACTCCCTCTCTCTCTCTCTCTCTGTCTCTCTCTAAGACAAACAAACATACAAACAATGAAGGGTACCAGAGTGGCTCCAGTTAGTTAAGTGTTTACCTTCAGCTCAGGTCATGATCCCAGGGTCCTAGGATCCAGCCTGGTGTCAGGTTCCCTGCTCACTGGGGAATCTGCTTCTCCCACTCCCTCTGCCCTTCCCCTGCTTGTGCTCTCACTCTCTCTCAAATATATAAGATCCTTAAAAATAAATAAGTAAAAATTAACAAACTGAGAGAAAAGAAAAGGAGAAAAAGTATGTATTTATAGAATTTGTTATATACATCTTTTTATTTATCATTTCTGGTTCTCTTCATTGTTTCTGTGGATTCAAGTTACCATTTGGCATCCTTTTCTTATTCCAATACAGTTTTGCAGCCACTTACCCACCCACTTCCCCTGTGTTGTTTTTGTCAAATGTATTATATTTCTATATTTTGTTGGCCCAACAATATAATTATATACATACTGTTTCATACAGCTGATTTTTAAATCAGCTAAGACAAGAAATGAGAAGAAATATACATTTGCCCTGTGTTGTATAATTACATGATTACTTTCACCAGTGCTCTTTGGTTTTTTTGTGTAGATTCAAATTACCTTCTATGGTCACTTGCTTTCATCCTAAAGAGCTTCCTTTAGTACTTTTTATAATGGGAGTATGCTAACAACAAGTTATCTCAGTTTTTGTTTGTCTGGGAATATCCTTATTTTCCCTTCATTTTTGAAAAATAGTTTTGTTGGCTTTAGCCTTCTTTGTTGACAGTTTCCTTTTTCTTCTAGCACTTTGAATACGTCACCCCCTTGCATTCTGGCCTCTGTTGCTTCTGGTGAGAAGTCAGCTGCTAATCATATTGAGGGTTCTGCTGTGACTGAGGAGTTATTTTTTTTCTTGGTGCTTTTAGGTTTTTCTCTTTGTCTTTCAGCATTTTTCTATGATGCATCTGAGTGTGGATCTCTTTGTGTTTATCTTTTTTGAAGCTTGTTCAGTTTCTTGGATGTGTAGATTGATGTTTATCATCCAATTTAGGAAGTTTTCATTAGTCCTTTGAATCTTGTTTATGTCCCTCCTCTGTCTCCTGTTTCTGGGTACTCCCATCATACATACATTGATGGGCTTGCTGGTATTCCATATTTCTCTGAGGCTGTATTCATTGTTGCTTTGTTTATTTTCTTCCCTGTAAACTAGATGACCTGCAGTCTAGCTCATTGTCTTCCTAGAGCCATGAGCCTCCTCTTAATCGTTTATCACCAAAATCTCCATTGTTACAAGAGCACCCTTAGGCTTGAACTTCTTTTTTTTTTTTTTAATTTTTTTATTTATTTATGATAGTCACAGAGAGAGAGAGAGAGAGGCAGAGACATAGGCAGAGGGAGAAGCAGGCTCCATGCACCGGGAGCCCGATGTGGGACTCGATCCTGGGTCTCCAGGATCGCGCCCTGGGCCAAAGGCAGGCGCCAAACTGCTGCGCCACCCAGGGATCCCCTAGGCTTGAACTTCTATATTCTGTTCCAAATAAAGTCAGTTTCTCTCCATTTATAAAGCCTGCTTCTCCCCTGCACAAAATCTCTGAACTACTGCTCCAGAGCTTGGGGCAGAGATAGTGACCCGGTTATCTCAGAGTGACACCCGTGGTTTATGAGCCAGAATACTAGGTAAGGATGGCAGCCTCTGATCTTCTCAGCTTGCCTCTCCTGGACTGAAATCTCTGTCCTGGGAGTGAGCTGTGGGGAGGGCATTTGAGATCCCAGTATCTTTCACCTGCATTGCCAGTAGTAGGGCTTCCATGCTATGAGCCAAGGCTGAATATAAGCAGAGACCCTCACATTCTTTAGCTGCCCTTGCTTGTAATTTAGCCCTTTCTGGGTTCATGAGAAATGTTCAGGTCCTACTCTCATAGGGAGATGTTATAGGCTTTCACTGGGAGATAGGAACACAGGGGCTCTGTCTCCTGGCCCACTCCCAACGAGAGTGGGCAGGGGACAGTAAGCAAGTTGTGGCTCAAGTAAAATTCTCAGGGTTCTTACTGAATTTAGTAGATATTCTTGGAAAAAAAAAAAGTTCATGTGTTGTATGTGTTTAGGACAATTTCCAGGCACTTAAAATGGTTGGTGTTTAGGTTTTTTAGTCATTTTACCACTTGTGGTTGTTTCTCCGAGAAGAATGTCTATAGAACTTCTTGCGCCATCGTTACAGAAGTGGAATTCATTTATTTGTTTATTTTTTTAGTCTACCTAGAAGTAATTTTTTGGTGAATGGTATAAAGCACAAGCCTTTTTTTATATGGATCCCAATTTGTGCCTACATTATTTATTAAAACGTTTATCTGTTCCCCCAGGGATCTACAATAACACCTCTGCCCTGTAGCAAATGCTCATATTTTCAGGGCCCTATTGACGTGCTTTCTTATGTTCGATCGAGCTACTCCTATACCAGTACCCCACTACTAGAGCTTTATAGTAAGTTTTGATATCTCATTGGGAAAGCCCTTGTTCTTCCTCTTCGAGAGCACTCTAGCTGTCCTTGGCTCTTTGCGTGTATCTATAAATTGTGGAATCAGCCTCTCAATTGTGTGCACACTTGGGCACATGCACGCAAGCATGTATGCACACACTTTTTTCTCTTGGAAATTTGATTTGCATTACCTTGGATCTTTGGGTCAGTTTGGGGTGAACTAGTATCTTTACACAACTATATATTTTAATGTGTCAACATAGTATCTATGTCCACTTGTTTAGATCTGAATAGCAATTGATACAAATGGTATGTCTGCTCCCCAGGCCATGATCTCTCAGAAACTTGTAACAGTTGCTACTCTCTCCACTTCTTTCTACCCAGGATTGATCTCACTTTAAATTTTGTCAATGAGAGAAAGAAATTAACCTTAGAGTCCATTACTGATCCAGACATGACAGAAATCCAGATGTTTTGGGTAGCTGTTTCTGAGGCGTCCACTATACCCAACAAGGGCAGGAATAGAAGAAGGTACATTTTTGACACAGAGGCGCACCTACTTTGAAGTTCCCCCATCCATTTTTACTAACCAGTTTGTTTCCTTTCATGCCTCCATCAACTTTCCAGCTATTTTTCTGACAATGGGGAAATAGAATGAGGCTTTGCTGTTGCAATCAAGGCAGGAAAACTTGATTGGGTTTTTTGTTTTTTTGTTAAGTAACCACAGTTGTTTTCTTTTTACTGTTGTTTTTCTCATTACAAAAGTATTCATTATTTGCAGGAAATTTAAGAAATAAAGAAAAACACAAGAGAGAAAAATAAAATATATTTACTATAAGAGAGGATCCTATGTTTTGGTATATAACTTTAGGGCTATTTCTTCATTTATGTGTATATATCCACACACCCCCAGAACAGTACTTGATAAACTGATCTCTTCACTAAATAAGCCAAACCATCACTTTCTTGGGAAAAGAAGGCTTGTGGCCCAAGTAGGACAGAGCGTAGTTATGCAGGAGGTCACTGCACACCAAGTCAGGAGAGAACTCCTTCAGGAAAGGCAGAGGTGCAGAAATCAAAATAACCCTGTCATTCTCTTTCATATAAACATCTTTAAAATCTCATGCTTGGTTAGGTTATGTGCCAGCTCCCTCAGGAAAGTGACCCTACTCATTTCTGATGGTTGACTTGTGATTTTCATGGCCTCCAAGTTTCTTTCTTTCTTTTTTTTTTTTTTAATTTATTTATGATAGTCACACAGAGAGAGAGAGAGAGAGAGAGAGCGGCAGAGACATAAGTAGAGGGAGACATAGGCACTGGGAGCCCGATGTGGGATTTGATCCTGGGTCTCCAGGATCACGCCCCGGGCCAAAGGCAGGTGCTAAACCGCTGCGCCACCCAGGGATCCCAGTTTCTTCCGAAGCTAAACTATCTGGACCCACACTACCCAGCCCTGCCATAGGTCTGAGTTGTTGAAACGGGGATCCTATTTAACCTAGATGGTGGTGCTGCCACTATTCCCATCCAGAAGGGAAAATATTGAAAGGCCATTTCTTCTGCACACCCTGCTTGTACGGAGGAGGAATGCTGATTCAGAGTTTGTCCCTGGTAAAGTATCCATGTGCCCAGGACTCAGGCTCCTTGTTCAGACCCTGCCCTCCTCTCTTCAGCTCTACCACTTACATGGGCCCTCCTCCAAAGAGAATGTAGTGTGAATAATGGTCTCCAGAATGACTGAATAGGAGAAATTTGCACAACTGCCTTTAATTATGATGTAAAGTTATTTGTGCCCACGCCAGTAGCCTGAGCTTGCTGCCTGAGCTTGCTGCCGTTGGGGGAGGAGAGGATGAGAGCACCTTCCCAGAGCCTAGGAAGTACCTACGTTACCACCCAGGGGTAGGCTCAGTGTTCCCTTGCCCAAAGGCCTCCATTACGAGTCTGGCAGATGCCGTGCTGCTGGTATGCTTACTGCAGGAGGCAGATAGAGCTTCACGGAAGAGACTTCTTGAGTTGCCCAAAGGGTGGGGGAGGACTCTGAAACTCTGTGAACAGCTTTATTGATGCCAACATGGAGAAGTGGATCCCATGGCAGGCAGAGCCAGATGAAAGTTCATGCTAATGTTTCAGGGACCATCTACTACTCAGGTGCTGGCCACCTGCCTTGGTGCTCCACCCCAGGGGACCGAGGGGCACCATCCCCATCCTGAATGGTATGGCACAGGCTGTGACCAGGGCTTCCCACACAGAGACGGTGGGAGTCATGCAGTCCATCCCTCATGGTTGCTCAACATGGGGCCAGCCTCCCAGACTCGTGGCTGCTCTGTGTCAGGACTGTTCCAACCTGAGCGAAGTCATTAAGACCCCATGGGATTTGTCTTTGCATCACCCTCTGACCACTCAGATGTCTCAGCTTCTCTGTGGAGACACAGCAGAGGAGCCAGTGCAGTGGGCTGTTACTGTGTAAACTGGCTTGGCCATAGAAGCAGAATATTCCCGCTCACCCCCTTCTTACGTTGGCACTGCTGCTTATTCACACTGATTCCCTCTCCTGTGCACACACAGTGGGGCTCTTAGTCTATGAACAGCTCATTCCAGAACCCTCCTGCATGGCCCTGTTAAGTCATAGACATCGCATCATCACTCAAGACATGTTTCAAGGAGGATTAGCCACTGGCACAACCCCTCCCAATCCCCGTAATGTCCCAGGGCCCAGAATTTAAGGCACAGGCAGCTCCCTGCGTGACTTTGTGAATGCAGCAAGGAAGTCACTGGCCTCAGAGCCCCAGCAGCAATTCCTACAACTTGCATCCCTTCCTGGAAGGTCAGCTGCCCTGTTTCCATGTTGTGGGGGAGGCTGTGGGAGAATGTGAAACCAGGAGCCACCCTCCCTCTGGACACAATTAGAGACAGTGCCCTGCTTGTCAGTGTCCTGAATTTCCATTTCTCCCCACTGGAAGCCCCCTTTTCTACCGTAGCTCATCACATTTGAAATGCAGATTCCTGGAACCCTCCAGAGGTCTGGGGAGAGTGCCTCGTCCATTAGCGTAAGTGATGTTAACATTCTAACGCCTGACTTTCCTCCCGGCTGGTGTTATTCCCGCTGTAAGTGTTACTTGGAACAGCTCCAAAGTTATGTGGAATTTTGATTACTGCCTTTGTTGGCTTTTTCCCCACATTTCAAAGTCCCTGCTTGGAAGCCTGGAGGCTTGGGTTCCTGCCGGCTCCAGGAGAGGTCATTGGAAGGCCTGGTGGATGGCGGCCAGCAGGCCCGGCCTATAGGGGTGGTGACCCATTCCCCATAGGGACCTCGGGGCAGGGGGCACCTTGCACTGAGCAGCCGCTAGGCCAGGCTGAGTTGTGTCCAGGGAGATTCGACCAAGTAGGTGGCCTCCAGGAGGGAGAGCTAGTGTTGCATACAGTCTGGAAACTTTATCCTATGGGACAGTGAAAAACAATAGTGTAGATTTGCCCAGGAGTCCCCAGAACCTCACCGTGAAGTGCTGCCTCCCTGGGAGGAGACATGAGGAAACTATCTCTAAGCATGAAGAGCCTTGGCCTGGAAGTGTGATTGATGCGGGATATTGGGCCCCCAGCAGGCAGGCCTTGGGCCTGTGGCAGGGTGGCGAGGAATGGTTGTCAGTGGTGTGAATCTCATCTCCTCTTCCCTGGAGGCAGTTTCCACTGTAAAGTAGGGAGCCTTCCAACCACTGGGGCTCTCCACATGACAGGAATGGGCCTCCTGTCCCTGGGAAGGCCTGAGTGGAGGCTGCAAGGCTACATCCGTCAGGGGAGAGGGGGAGGATTTTTGCACCAGGAAGGACGGCTGCCACTGTTGCCAGGGGTGGCCACCAGGCATCTGCTCCAACCGGCACAGCTGGACCTCAGTGTTTCTCAAGCCCCGATCAGTCTATTTAAGTTGTGCTCCCATAGCAAACAAAACCTGGTGTCATGTGTGGACATCTTTTCCCATCACACTTCAAAGGGGTCTGAGAACAAACAGGAAGATCACATTCCCTTGTCTTCCCCTGACATTCATGGGCAGGAATCATCTGCCACCTTCTGTATTATTCTGCAGCTCCTCAAATGGATGGGAGGCTTCTCCCCTCCCCAGGAACTTCTTGGGTTGTGCAGACTGTGGCAGCCCTGCCATCGGGATGCCTGGGCAGCTTCTCACCTCCCAGACAGGCCTCACCTGCCACCAGGAGTCCCATGTTCTCCCTAGACCTGAGGACCTGTTCAGCTGTGCTGGGGTTTTTTTGTTTTATTTTGTTTTTGTTTATGGTTTTTTTTTTTCATAGGGGCTTTTGGGGCACTAACCAGCCCTGGCTTTAAATTATATGTGAAGTACAAGGGGGGTGGTTCCTCAGAGCAGACATGTTCAATGCCAGGAGTACCACCTGCTGTGAGGGCAGACAGGAAGCATGGCCACCTTCTGAGGAGCCCTGAAATGTGGGCAGGGCTTTACCTGGTCAGCAGATGCAGCGGTTCAGGCCTGGTGGGTTCCTCTCACAAAGACCCTCAGGTCTGGCCTGTATTGATGGTTTGGGGAATGGTGCTCCTCTGAGTACCTTAGGATGCTCAAGCCACTGTGCCCCAGTCCTTCAAGGGCCCAGCCTGGGAAACTTGCCCAAGGCTATCCAGGTGTCCTGAGAGCCCAGTGTGGTACTGGACCAGGGGAGCATCTTCCGTGCTGCAGTCCCAGTGTGCACCCAGTCATATCAGCTGAGAGAGCAGCCTCTTACCACTGGGTTGGCTTAGCCTCTCCTCGGGCATCCCTCACTTGTCTCTCTCTGTTACTTAAGCCTTGGATGGGTCTTCCTTTGACCTCTGGCTTTCTTCCCTCTGCCCATCCCAAGAGCCATCACTGCCATCTCTGAGGGCCAAAGCGAGCTTGGAGCCCCTCACTAGCCCCTTGCCTCAGCACATGCCCCCCTACAGTCTCTTAGGCCTCCCACAGCACTGCCTTATTTCACATTTCCCCCCAGCTGGAGCTGTTGAAACTACATGGCCCAAACCCTGATGCTGCCTACGGGCCAGGCTTCCTAGGCCCCTGAGGCTCCCTCCCCAGCCTGTCCTCACACACCCTGCCCAGACAGAGCCTTGACAGCCCCAGCTCACCCTGGACACAGACATCTCCTGTATCTCTCTGGGGCTAGGACAGGCCCTCTCTGCTTTTGGGCATCCTTCAGCAGGCTTTCAGTGAGACCCATGGCTATTGTTCCAAAAAATGAAAACTCTGGCCGTTAAATCCTCCGGATGATTCAGTCCAGTGAGACTGGCCTTGGAGTCTGATGCCAAGTGATGGGGCTGTCCCTGGCAAGCAGCAGGGCTGGGATAGTCAGCCTCAGCCCTGTCTCACTACCTATTGCCCAGCCTGCCAACTGCAGCTGTACCGGCCAAGTTATCTTGTAATTCCCTAGGCCTCAAGCTGAGAACTTTTGGTAGCAACTAGTTTCCTCCTTTGCATGAAAAGTTCAGAGCCTCACTGGGGCAGACAGAAAATAATTAGGGCATGATTCAAGAGGATGCTTACCAAGAGAGGGTTGTAGGGTGCTGACCGTACACACAGCGAGAGTCAAAGGATATGGAAGAGTGAGCACTAGGAGGTCCAGGGAAACTTCCTGGAGAGGTGGGCTTGGAATCCAGCAGGATGGTCTTGGGTTGGAAAGGCAAAGAGACGGGACCCGCCTTAACAAGAGACTGACCAGCAGGGCCTCACCCTCCCCTGGAGATAGAGGTGACACCCTCATACTTCTCAAAACTTAGTGTCCTCTGTCCTTGCCACCACAGCTCTGCCCTCAGCTCTAAGACTCTCTAGGGGTGGAAGGTGAGTGGGGGGGAGCGCATATCTAATGGGTTCACAAAGCCCTGCTTTTGATGCAAAGTGACTCAGTGACTGAGAGCCTACCCAGGAAACTTCATGGCATGAGTACCACTTGATGGTGCCATTTCAGGCCCAGTGTGCCAATTGGAGTCTCCAAAGTCTCCCCAGGTGGGAGGCACCCACCTATCAGAGTGGGACCCCAACCTAAGCTGAGGTGTTTGTAGAGAATAAGAAAGCAGGTTCCAAGATGGTGGGGATTGCTGAGCTGGGCTGGATACTGGGCTTTGGTGTTCTAACCTCACAGGGTCATGATTTAGAACAAATCTACACCCACCCAACTCTTGGCACGTGGCATCATTTTCTCCTTCTGTGCAATGAGGGATTGGCATGTTTTGTCCAACCACTCTCACCAGGACATTGCAGGACCCTGCTGTGAGCAGCATTTGATGTCTCAGTGTAGGTCTTGGCCAGGTTCTGCTGAGGAACCCCAGGAGCCACGAGCCCCAGGGAGGTGGCTGATGGAGGGATGGTGCTTGCAGCACATGAGCAAGACACTGCTGCCATATGCAACAACTTGCATATTTGGCCTCTTGTTTTATTAAGAGGCATGATTCTCTTGAGCCAATTCTCAAATGCCAGGTAAGGACTGAGCTTAGGAAAATATAACAAGATTAACATTAACAAGGAAAGGGCAGTCTTGGGTAGCTTGGAGGCTGGTGGTATTCAGCAGGCCACATGCAAGTATGCTTGCCAGATCCCTGTGTGGAGCCCAAGTCAGCCTGGGAGCCAGTGTCCATGGCTTCTCCATCTATTGGCATGACGACCTATATCTGGTTCAAGATTGCTTTTCCTACTATGAGAAAAACACAATTGCTGGAGCACTGTCTGCCAGAAAATCCCCTCTTACGGAAAAAGCCAGTTGGCATCAGGAACAACACTGGCCTGCCAGTTGATCTTCACTCAGTGAAATAAAATAATTAGAATGGGCCAGGTGACAAGCCCTAACGATGTGACCACAGTTGGGGCATAGGGAATGGATCTAGGGGACATTGGCTTACAGGGTCCAGATACATCTGATGGCAGGGCCAAGGCATAGCTGTCTATAGGGCCAGATTATAGGGACTCTGGCCAGTGGGTCTGTCCTGGTGTGTATTAGCTCCCTGGCCCAGGTATCTGCATGCCATCCCCCTCCTGGTGCCAGGGAACTGACCTGGGCATCAGGAGGCCTTAGTTCTCTCCTGGTTCTCCCTTCTGCTCTCTAGGTCTCAATTTCTATAGACCTAGATAATCCTCAAGACTTCCCTAATTTCTGATACCAGCTGCAAGTTTAGGAGCCCCCAAGACTACACCTATGTTTGATAATTTGCTGCCATGGCTCCCAGGACTCAGAAAAGCCATTACACTCACGGTTATAGTTTATGACAGCAAGAACATACAGATTTGGGCTCCTGGGTGGCTCAGTCTATGAAGCGTCTGCCTTCGGCCCAGGTCATAATCCCAGGGTCCTGGGATCAAGCCCCACATAGGGCTCCCTGATCAGCGGGGAGTCTGCTTCTCCCTCCCCTCTGCTCATGCTCTCTCTCACTGTCTCACATGTGCACTTTCTCTCTCAAAATAAATAAAATCTAAAAAAAAAAAAAAATACAGATTGAAGTCAGCAGAGGGAAGAGGAACATAGGACAAGATCCAGGAGAGTTCCAGCTGCAGAGCTTCCAACTGTCCCCTCACAAGGAGTCACACATACTATGCTTGCTTCCCTCCTAGCCGTGATGTGTGATGACACACATGGAATATTGCCACCAGGGAAGCTCACCTGAGTCTCGGTATCTAAAGATCTTATTGGGGCTCAGTGACATAGGCATGGCTGACTGCCCACATGGCTAACCCCCATCTCCATCCTATCAGGGGCTGCCCTGATAGGTGCGTAGCTCACACGCCCCCTCTGCTCTCCAGCCACACCATAAGTTGCATTGCTAACGTGGACTATCTGGTGTGGCCCAAAGCCCTCAAGTCCACAAAGACACTTAGCAGGCAGGACATTCTCAGGGTTCAGAGATCACCTCCCAGAAGCGGGGTAGCTTAGGCCAGACTCTTCTCAGACAAAGTTAATCCTTCACTGTAGTTTCCCTCTGCTCAATGAGGGGTTCCGACAAGATGGTTTCTTGGTTCCATCAGGGTCTCAGGTCTGGGGTCTCCATCCCACCTGTGAGTCCAAGTTTATCTACAGCACAGCATGGAGAGCAAAGTCCAGCCAGCCAGCCAAACACAAGGTGCTGAGTGAAGTTTGAGTGAGGTTTCTATTCAGGTACCTCCCGGGTCACCTGTCGAATTATTTCTGATTTGTTCTCTCTCCCGGATCAGGGCTGGCAGGTCCTTCAAAACCATTAGCTTTAATCTCCTCTTCTGCTATGCCTGATCTTAGGTTCTGAACCCCCGGTGTGGCCCATGAAGAAAACCCCTGCAGTGGCAGGGAGCCGTGATTCCTTGCACTTGGTAACATCTTTTGCCCCACAGTGAGAGGAGCTCGGCAAGGTAGGACAGCTAAGCCTTGGCTCTTCCTAAGCTTCTGCCCACTGCACAGGGGAATCTGCTGGGGCAGCACCCCAGGGAGACGCCGTAGGCCAGGCCGGCGCTACCTGTGGCGCTCCTGCAAACCCACGCCTGATTGCAGTGGAATCAAAATAACACAGGCCTCTCTGCGATACTTTGGTTCGATTCCTTTAAAAAACTTGTAAGAATAAAACATGCAGTGTGGCCATTTCTCTGTTTACCATAGGGCTGAAGGGAGACATCCTGGGCCAAGAGGTTTCACCTTGTTTCAGAGACAACACTTCCAACCTCACACATTTTTAGGTAGTATTAAAAAAAGTCTTGCTGCCCCTTCCGGGGATATAGATATGTAGCTCGGGCCCTTGGACCTTGCGTGGTGGGCTGGACTGAGTCTACAGACAGTCACCATGATCCTGGGCATCTTGGCATCTGCTCTTCTCATGCTGCCTTACACAGGGGTGCAGTCAGGTCTGCTCATCACTCTCCAGTCATGAGCTGAGCTTTTCCAAGAAAGACGGATGCCTGTGCTCCACTGGAATCTGCCCAAAGAGACAGTCACCCTCAGGACAGGCCTACAGGGGAGGATGCTGAATTTCCAGAGTGGTTCCCTCTCATCCTCGTACCATTTGGCTTGAACATTTCATTTTAAGTCCAAGTTTAAGCATATCATTGACCAGTGTTAAAAGACCCTGCACCAAAAAACTAAGTAAAGCCAACTTGTAAGATTTTTTTTGGTCGCAAAAAGGAGATTTCAAGCTAGAGTGTGTACTTGAAGTAGGCCTAAGTTCAAATCTGGGATCTTTAAAATGGTTTCATTGGTATAGATGCCACTGATGCCCTGTGCATGTATTAGAAACTTCTATTTTAGATTAATCATTTGTTCCTTTGAATGAATAGTTGCCATGAGTCAAAATTCTGGTGCTGGAATCCGCCTGACCTCTGCGTCACAAGAGCATGTGGGACTTCCCAAGAAGGGGTGAGGAAGGAGGCTTGGGAAAACAGGCAGAAAAAAACTTTTTCATGACCAGCGAGGAGTCTGAATTATGGGATTATTTTTTAATAACGTGCACTGTTACTTTCATTCTGTTTTAGTGCAGGCAACTTTAACAAATTTCCAGAGACTAGGTAGCTTCAACAACATGTATTTCTCATGGTTCTAGAGGCTATAAGTCCAAGGTCAAAGTTACAGCAGATCCTATGACTCGAGAGGGCACCTGGTTTACAGATGGCCATCTCATTATATCCTCAGGTGATGAAAAACAGAGCAAGTTTTTGTGTCTATTCTTATAAGGACACCAGTCCCATTCATGAGGGCTCTACCTTCATGACCTAATTGTCACCCAAAGACCTCACCTCCAAATTATATCACATGGGGTTAGGACTTGAACATATGGATTTGGGGAAGACACGGACATTCAGTCCATAACAGTCAATGAGCATTTATTAAAGACCTGCTGTGTACTTGTGACTGTGCCAAGCACTAGGGGTACAGTGGTGACCATGATACAGTGTCCTTGCCCTTGAGTTGCCTGTATTCGAGTACAGCAAGACAGAGAATAGACACATGAACAAACATGTAGATGATAAAGACTCTTAACTTTCAATGAGGAGTTTCATGGCTACAGTATCCTGGGAAGGCCTCTGTAAGGAGATAACATTGGGTTGAGAACTGAATGTTGAGAAGGAGGCAGTCCAGCAAAAATCTGGGAAAAGAGAGATCCAAGCCAAGACTCAGCATGTGCAAAGGTTCTGAGACCAGAAGGAGCTTGGCATACTCAAGGACAGAAAGGCTACTGTGACTAGAGCATTAGCAGTGAAGCAAATAGGGGCAAGAGGTGAAGGCGGGGAAAGGCCCCAGGAGCCCAGATGGATGGGGCCCCGTAGAACATGGTAGGGAGTCTGAGTTGCCCATAAAGTTGGAGTAAGAACTGGAGGAGCAGTCCTTTTGTTGTAGGATACGAGAGGATCTGAGGACTGAGTGTCATCCATGTACCTGGTCCCACTGGACCCTGCAGGTTACGAGTTGTGCAGGCTGCAAGATGCTAATACAGATGGTGAATGTTAATACCCACAGCCCTGGTTCGACCTTTTCAGCATTGGGTGTTCTGATTAACTGGCCATTCTCCCTCTTCAGCACATGTAGAAGACACTTTGTTCAGGAGGAAGTCGAAATGGCCAGCCCATCTAATAACAGAATATTGAAAAGGTCACAGCAGTACAGCCGAGGCCTCCAACCTACAAATCACAGAGAGCATCCGCTCAGATAACTCATCCTCCTGACAAATCAAGGAGCAAGAGCTGAAGACTGCCCAGCTGATTAGGCTCATCGGAAATCAGAGGGCCAGGGAGAAATCGATGGGAGAACATCACTGCCCTGTGCAGGGGGTCAGGGCAGCAGGGGTGTGATTAGCAAATCAGTAGGTGGGGGGCATGCTGCCCCCTGGTGGCCGCTCGCATGACAGCAGTGCCCGGAGATGAGGGGAAAGGCCCGGGGCAGCCTGATACCACCTGTCTGTCTCACCCTCAGGAAGGGACATCCTGCCTTGGCCGTCCCACCAGGCCAATGGTTTAGCCGAAGTCCTCTTCTGCTTTGTCACAAAAGTATTAAAAAGCATCTTTCCTAAAACGCGCTAAATAAAATACTCGCCATTAAATTCCCTCAAGTTATTTCTTTCCATTAAGGAGTCTTTTTGAAATTGGCTTTTGCCATGACCAGTCTTTGGAAAAAGAGTAAGCAAGCACGCTCAAAACTCAGACCCCTCATAAAAAGAGGACAGGTTTATGGCTTCATTCATTATGGAGTTCCACAAACAATGCGAAAGAAAAATGACTGACTTAATTAAAGACCGGGCAATTAACCTTCCGTGTGCTAAAATAGAGGGCTTTGCGAGGGCTTTCCACAGAAGCGTATCTTCATCCCAGAGGCAGTGGCCACAGAGAATCTTAATAGACCAGCGAAACCAGACCAAAGCAGAAAGCTCACCATAAGAAGAAATCTGAGTAGATTAAGAGGGATGAACATCAAACATGCTCTGATTAGACCATGATAAAGGATGCTAGAAACTAAAAGGAGAAATGGGATACACAGAATATATTTTTTAAACCATAGGCACGAAGATTTCATTGGGCTTTGGAGATAAGAGGGACTGACATTTTGAGAACGGTTGATTAAAAGCTTTTTGGCACAAATGCTCATTTTCACTGGGAGTTGAGCACAAAAATCCATGGAGTAAATTGAAATTGTAAATGCTAAAAGAAGACTAAAAGATTTACTGCCACAGATTCAATTAAGTGGCTAAAAAAAAAAAAAAAAAAAAAAAGGTACCATCTCCCTCAGGACTCATTTAAGCGCCTGTCTTGAAACTGTACAATTTCCCAAACGCCGTTGGCTAATGGGCATCAGGAGGGATGGCTCCTGCTGGGGGGCAGTGGAGTCTCCCTTAGATCAGGGCTCAGCAGGAGCTGGAGACCCCCCAGTGCCCGATTCTTCCCTTCCCACTGCCACCTAGACCCACAGGGTCCCTGTCTGATGGAAGCACACTTGGTGCTCCCCTGGGGTTGCAGGTCTTGTGACAGTGGACATCACTGGTGACCAGCATGCCCCTTCCCCCGTCCAAGAGAACTCAGCTTTGGAGGTCCGCAGCAACTCTCAGAGTCCAGCTCAGGATGCACTTTGACTGGGTCCCCACGGGGCAGTGATGGAGTCCTCCCTGCCACAGACACAAGTGGCTCTCTATCCCTAAGCTGTCACTCTGCCTGCTGATGCTGGGACGCAGTGTGTGTGGCCTTCACCAGGTTGCCCTGCTCAGGCTAAAGAGGTCATTTCAAGGTCTGTTCCTAACAGCACCCTTAAGGCCCAGAGGTGGGCGAAAATCAGCAGGAAGGCAGCTGAGTTATTGCCAGGTGGTGAGTGTTAATTTAATGCCCTCCATCCCACTGTCTATGGATTAACCCCAGCCTGAGGAAACTGGGGTTAGCCCCATGTGGGGTGGTCTCAGTGGTGAGAAGCCTGCACACAGCTGTGAATGCTGATGGAAGAAGGAGGAGTAGGGCAGGGTGTGGACGGCCCTCGTTTTAGGCTGCCTTGGTGTGTGAAAGTGCAGACGGTTCGAGCTAGTGAGTGGAAGCTCCCCTCTGTGGTCCATGGTCCCATAGCCAACATCCTGGCCGTGACACCAAGAACACTGGCTGGATGTCCAGGAACCACCCTCTTACGTGGATGCTAATGCTGTTGCTTTAAAAGGAAGCACAGGGAGGCAAAACAAAAAGGCAGCTAAGATAAAGACTTCAGTCATGGCTGGTCATAAGAATAGAGGCCTGGGCACATCCCTGTGGCTGGGTGAGGCTAGGGGAGACTTCTCTGGGGGGGTACACGGTTAGGGGGCAGGTGGAAGCAGGAAAGCATCTCTAGAGGGGGTTTCCAGAGTTACTGGAGGGAAAGCAAGGTTGGAGGGGGACTGTAGTGGATCACTCCCACTGCCTTATGTGCCCCAAAGGAAAGGCAGGACTACCGCTGGAGGTCAGGGGCTTCCCAGAACACTCCACACCCTGTATCAAAAGTAAGTACTAAAAGAGGAGTCAAGGTAAAATCATAGAAGGTAGTGACGTTAGAAGTATGAGATAAGGCTTTTATAATATAAACTAACTAGGAAGAGAGAGACAGGAGGCTGCTGGAAGTATCCAGGCAGGAGACCATGCAAAGGAGGTCTCAGAGCAGGCTGCCAGCCCCAGGACCACCTCCTGTGCACAGCCCCCTGCCCCCACCCCATACTTTTCCCCCCCTTGAGGGGCAGCATGTCGCAGTTTCAGTGGGGGAGGACTGTCCTTCCATCACACGCAAGCACACATCTGACCCAAAGGCCCCACAGCCCCTGGGCCCATCAGAGCAACCCTGAATGCATAGTGAGCCCCCCATCCCCACCTACAAGGCACTCAGGCAGCGAGCGTGTACTGGGCGAGTGAGGACCAGTGAACAAATACACAAGCAAGTGAACAGAGGCTTCCCGGTGCTCTGTCCTCCACTCTTTCAGATCCAGTGCCCACTTTTTACAGTAAATGATTTGTAATACCCCCTTTATTGCCCTGAAATGGAAATTATAGATAATATCATCCACTTACACATATAATTTCAAAGTAGGATGCCCTAATTGAAATATAAATGAGAAATACAAAGAAAGTAATTGGTAGTAAAATACTGTGTGTTTCAATATGTGGGTGCTCATGTGAGACCACAACAGAATTCATAATGAGGTAGCCAGATGTTGGCTTGAAAGCAACCCTAACAAATGCACCTGATACAGGTGTACTGAACTGGCAACTTGTACCACAAACAGTGTGTTGCCATTGGCAATGAGACCATGGGAACGGCTTTTTTTTTTTTTTTTATCTTCTTTTCTTTTTTAAGTAGGCTCCATGCCCAGAATGGCACTGAGCTCACAGCCCTGAGATGGACATCTGAGCTGAAACCAAGGTTCAGATGCTTTAACTGACTGAGCCACCCAGGCACCCCACAGTGAACAGCTTTTGATAAAATTCTGAACAAAACAATGTATACTCTTCCCTTGGTTTTCATAGTACTGGTACCCAGGAAAATCCCCAATATGTGGAAAAGCACACATGAGATACTTTGCATTTGTGTATAGTTAGGTCCAGGCTCAAATAATGAATTTTTACCTACGTGAATATCTAATGAGACATTCCCCCAAAATGGGGACGTATGTCAGTTCATTGTTGTAAAAAAAAAAAAAAAAAAACACAAAACAAAAAAAAAAACTGTCCCCTGCAGTGTGAAACATCTAGAACCTCTGATCCTTGCCCTTGTGCCTGTTCAGTCCCCACGGCAACCTTCACCCTGCCCACCACACTGCCAATCATTGTGAAAGCCCAAAATACTCCACAACAACCACGAAGAGACAGTTCTGCCCAACCTGGAACCACTGTCTTTGAGGGAGAAATTGGCTGTACCAGGAGGCATTTGACAGCCCCCTTGGCCTTCTCATAGCTATCTGGGTGCATGTTGCAAGGCTCAGAAATTTCAGGGACGTTTTTGTGGTGAAGGAGGATATTTAGAAGCGAGAGCAGGGAACCCCGCAAGAGAGCCCTCTGAGTTTTGGCCAAGGCCACTGGGTCTGAAGCTCTGGGGCACCATGGAGGCTGCTGGGCAGAGAAACAGTAAAGCAAACCTCATGGGGAGAGAAGAGAGAAGCTGGAGGAGAGGAAAAGTTCTGAGCTCAAGCAGGAGCAAAGGACTCACTAGGAGAGCCTGCTGCTGTTGTAGAAAGGAACAGCAGATGACAGAAAGAGGAAGCTTCTCCATTAGGGTCGTAAATAAATAGCAAGAATTACTGTAATCAACCGTAAAATCTCAGGTGACAGATAAAGGGTTGGAGGTAAGGGGCTCCCATTCCCAGCATGGTTTTCATCTAGACATAATGGTTTTCATCTAGTTATTAGAAAGCTCTGGAAGGAAGCCAGCACCGCACAGTTGGAATCTCAACCCCTCCTTGGAAAATTTATTAGAGCAAGAAGAGGTCAGGAGTTTTGTTTCAGACTCCGTCTCGGATGGAAGGACGCAGAAAAAGTCAATCTGATGTTCTTCTTACTCTGAGTCATTTAACTCATTTCTAAAATTGGTTTCTTGCTCGGAGCAGAATTTTGAGGTTTATAAACTCCAAGGAGAGAAAAAAGTTAATACACAATTGTGTTATTGTGATTGAACAGTTTTATTCTCAAAGATTTAATTCCCCAAATTTTGCTTTAGGAAAAAAAAAATGCTACACAAGGTAAGATGGCAATTAAATTTCCTGGCGAGGGAGTATTACTCATGGTGATAATTGGGAAGCATGACATACAATGGGACATGCCATCTCAGAAGAGATGAAGAGCCTTTTCAATTACTCAGGAACTTTATTTATTATGTTTGAAGGGTAAATGCATTGCTGCTCTTAACTGCCTGAAATTAGAGCAGATTTGGAAAACATGTCCTCTTCTTTGAGCTTCTTTTTATTTTTACTGAGCATAATTGGATGATGTAAAGAGAAGTTTACTTTTAAATGTGTCATCTCTTATTTCCCTCAAGCTGTAATCACATCAACGGGGACTTTCCTATTGGGATTTTATTGCCTTGTCTAGTTTCTTTTTCCAACCTATCACACCTAGTGAACTCAAAGATTGTTCACAAAGAATGAAAGCTTTTCATGAGGAATGATCCTTTTTTATTGCAAAAAAAAAAAAAAGTTTTTATTGCCTGAAAAACAAACTCTAAGAGACGAGACGCTAATTGTAATGTTTATGTTTTTTAACTTGAAATCAGAAGTGACAATATTTTCAGATTTAGATTCTGCAAAATGATCACTGGACCAAAACCCATTTCCATGCGTTAAGGTCAAGTCTTGGAGCCAGCTTTGAATAAAACAATGGGTTCTTTCTTTCTCGCCATAAAACCAGTTTTAAAAGGTCAGGGAACAGCTAGGTGCTCCTAGTAGGGAAATCACCCAAAGGTTCTCCTTCATATTTTGAAAGGGAGTTAAGAAACCATTTTGCTTGAAAAGTATGATGTGGGTAAGTGATGAGGGATAAAGAGGAAGGGAAAGCGTGTGAGGCCCCATAAGCCCTTGGACAAGGTAGAAGAGAGAAGCCCCCCGCCCCATGCCTCCATCCACTGGAAGGTTGGGTGGTTTCCTGTAAGCACCGCAAGAAATCTGATCTTGGAACCGGCCTCCCGGGATTCAGAAAGCACGGGGCTCCAGCTGGAGCTCTGGACGCCTGGCTCTCTGTGTGTCCGAGGCAGTTTCAGATCTAAGACCCAGCAGCCCTCCTGGCTCAGGGAGAGTCCCTATACACTGTCCTACTCTCTCTAGTTCTTCAGGGGTGCTCCTAGGAGGGATACAGAGGCACAGTCAGCAGGGGAGCAGAGACGGAAGGGATCCCGGAGAAGTGTTTTAATCAAGCCAAAGACCTGGAAAAAACCAAAGAGGGGACAGAGCAGGGGGTGGTTAACTGAAATGCACTTGAAATCTTTAAGAATCAATACTGTTAGGGATGCTTGGGTGGCTCAGCAGTTAAAGCATCTGCCTTTGGCTCAGGTCGTGATCCTGGAGTCCCGGAATCGAGTACCGCATCAGGCTCCCTGCATGGAGCCTGCTTCTCCCTTTGCCTGTGTCTCTGCCTCTGTCTCTGCCTCTCTCTCTCTCTCTGTCTCTCATGAATAAATAAATAAAATCTTTAAAAAAAAAGAATCAATACTGTTAATAAGCAACTAAATTCAGGGTATTTTCACACATGTGTCACACCTATAAATACTACACCAGTCAGGACAGAAGGTTGCCACCACCACTACCACCCCACCAGCTCCCCCATCCCCGCCGCAGGGTCCTTTTGAGTCTGTCCCCCCACCCCGTGCAATCACTAATCTGATTTCATAGATCAGTTGTGCCTATTCTCAAACTCCTTCTAAGCATAATCACGTACTATGTCTTCTCGCCTGTCTAGCTTCTTTCACTTAGCTCAATATTTTTTAAGAGTTGTCACATTTATTCGTCAGTGCTCTGGTCTGTGGGCCGTCAGACAGCCACGGTGTTTCAGACCATGGACACACCATGAAACAGAGAGACGCATCCTCGTCTTCTTGGAGTTTACCATCCACCTTCTGACTCCACTTGTCCGCAGCCAGGAGTCTGATACAAGCCATCATAGTGTTGTTAAAAGGCTCAGGTGGCAGCACTGCTTATACCGGGAAAAAAACTAACAGAGCCACGGGCTAAGCATTGTACGGTAGAAGAAAGGACAGTCCCGCCGCGTTCATACAGATCGTGTTCTAGACAGAAGAGCATCTGGTGACACAAGGAAATGTTGACAGTAGGCTAAGAGCAAAAAGGTCGCAGAACAGCATATCTGGGATGGTCCCCCCCACAAGCCCCTCAAAAGAACCTAGCTGGATGCTCACTTTAGGTATTGGAAGCACTCTAGGTATTGGAATACCCATATCAGGTATTTTTGGTGCTTTCCTTTGCATTCCATCTTGTCTTCAAGGGGCATATTATTTCATAACATCCCATTAAAAAGAATAGTGCCAGGAAAAGTCTCTCATCTGAAACAGAAAAAAAAAAAAAAAAAAAAAAAATCCCTCATCTGAGAGCATTTGCAAATCCAACACCCTGCTGAGGGCTTGTCCTCAGAGAAGGCCAGCCAGGTCAGGCCAAGACCTGGGCAGGGACGAAACCCCAGCTGGGCAGGCTGTTACCAGAGTGGGCCCCTGGGGTGTAGGCACTACCTCAGAGGTGGGGGGTGACAGGGCCCTTGGCACATGGCTCCTCCGTTATACGGACTCCTCTGCTGTCAGGGTCCAGCCCCTGCTGTTTGATCCTTTGGGGAAATGACACGAACAAGGTGATTCTTGTGATCAGTCTTTGCTGGTTAATGTTGGTGCTGATAGGTCAAATTGGGCAGTGCCATAGGCAGAAGAAGGCCCCTCCCCAAAACCTGTGACTCTCTCGCCTTCCACACCAAAGGGAACTTGGCCGTTGTGATTAGGGCCTTTAAGATGGAGAAACTCTCCAGGTGATCCCCAGTGTCCTCACAGGGGTCCTTAGGAGTGGAAGAGAAAGAGCCAGTGCCAACATCTTCATCTTAGCCCGGAGAGATGTATTTTGGACTCCTGACCTCCAGATCTGCAAGGTAGTAAATTTGTGTTGTTTGAAGTCACTTTAGCACATGGCAGTCTGTCTGGGCTGCTGCGGGAAACTCCTGCAGGCAGCCAAGTGGCCACGAGGGAGAAGGACATGGCCACGGGCAGCAGGGCAAGGTCGTGTCCTGTGGGAGGCGCGGCAGGCTGGGCAGGCAGGAGGGAGCTTGGGTCAGCTGCACACCGGACCAAGTGCAGCTGCCACGAGGCCTGACTGGCCAGCATGGAGGGGGCTCCAGGCCAAGTCAGGGCTGACCAGTCACCCCAAGCATGAACACACCCCGAGCGTGCTGTCTCTGCCTGCACGCCGCTGGCAGCAGGGAGTGGGCTGGACAGTGGAGGTAGGCACATCTTCAGTAAAGCCCAGAGGCAAGGTACGGTCCCAGCACACTTCCCCTTGGGGGACCCCTGTGTGGGTGTCTCAGCGCCCAGGACACCCGCTCTCCCATATCCCCAGGAAGCAGGGTGCTAGCAAGTGAGGCCGGAGGAGGCCAGTCTTAAAAAATGAGCCTGTCAGGGAGCCCCAGGATGGCAGCTGAGTCTGGGAAGCCTCAGTCGCAGGCAGTGTGAGGGCACTGGAGTTGCAGGGGGTTGGGGGGGGGGGGGAGAAGCTCTTACTTTGGTCACTTGTGAAGGTGAAGTCCAAGGAAAGAATTCTTTTTTGCTTAACAAGGGATGATGTCAGACCTTGAAGCCTTAGCTGAAATCAGCACCTTCTAAACTGCATTTTATAAAATAGCAAAAGGCCAAACACAGCTAGACATCCGTTTCCTGGCTCCCACCCAGGCCCACGTGCCTTTTTTACTTACTGTGCCAGTTGGTTGTTTGTCTAATTACTTGTTGGCATATCTTGGGAGCAGGCACCGGGGATCCAGCCAGGAGAGGGGAGAGCGGACGGACTCAGCCCCAAGGGTGCCCAGTCTGGAGGAGACAAGCAAGCAGGGCATTCTTGAAGTAGAAACTGGAAGAAACTGAGAAACTGCCAAAACCATCACATTTGCTCTGGTTGGCCCTGGCCTGAGGCTCAGAATGCCCATCTCGGGTGCACTCTCTTTCCTCCACAACTCCCTGCTGATTCTGATCAGGCCAGCAGCTTGTGGGTCCCTGCCTGTTCCCAGTGCATCCCAGACCCACTGGGCTCCCGAAACTCCAGGGCTAATGCAGCTCCAACTTCACCCTGGACTGTGAAACTGACCCGAATCTGAAAAGGGGACTGAGTGCCCCTTTGTTCACGCAGCTGTGAGCGAGTGCACTTGAGAATGGACTTGTAGAAAGGGCTTTGTGACATGCCTATATTTGCCTGTCCAGAATCCTCATAAAAGTCCAAAAGACTGCATTAGCCCAAAGGTCTGTGCAAGGCAGCGTGGAGGGCAGAGCCAGGGCGGCCCTACAGGTGCTGCTCACAAAGAGCTTTCTGGTCTTCTGCTGCCCATTTACCCATCAACACATTCCCCCATTGGCCTCTCTGGCACCTATTGCCACCTGGAGATGGTTGGGAACTCTCTGGAAATGGCTGAGGGCCTCCAACCTGTCCTCTCTGGCCTGGCCTCTCCCCGTAGGAAATGGCTGGACCTTAGGTCAGGAGCCTGGCCTCGGTCACCGACACTCTCCACAACATGCTTCTTCCTCCTGATCGTAGGTCCACCCTCAAGGTTCCTCCTCTTGGATGGTATCCCATCTCATATCCAGGTTCAGGGCCCCATGTGGGCATTCCCATAGTGCCCTGGGGGGCTGTGACTGGTGATGACCCAACCATGTCCCCGGGGCCTGGCACACGGTAGACACGATGTGTCTGTGATCAAATCTGTGGTCAGTAAGAATTATTTTGCAAAAAAAAAAAAAAAAAGAATTATTTTGCAAGGTAAGTAATTCTCCCCCACATCCCTTTTTGCAAGACTATCTTTTAGTCGTGAAGACTTCTTATAGCAGGGCCGCCTCAGCTCTGGGCTGCAGAGAGGATTTGGATAATGTGTCCTAACTGCCCTCCGTGACCCTTGAAGGCCCCTTGAGATGCAAGCCCGCATGCATCTGTGAGAGGCCTTGAAGTTCTTACCTCTTGAGAGATAAATTGCCCCCCATCCTGGGGTGGCCAAAGAGGCCTGGACATCCACCCTCACAGCATATCAGAGAGTGCCAGTGCTCCTTCCCACCGACCAGGGCACAGCCATCACTGTTAGTTTCATGGTCTCAGCAATCCAAAGGCCAGCACAAAAAAGGAAATGTTGAGTGTAAAATAAAGAATTGGGAACCCTTTCTTGGCCAAGAAGCCCTGAATAGCTAGAGGCTTTCCTTGTGACCTTCTTTACAACGAAATTTGGTACTGCCACTGCTGGTTCTAAGTGTCTGTGAGAGCTTGACGTGCCTCCTAAGGCCAATTTAGTTTATATTCAATGTAGTTCCATGCCTGGTATTGCTTATTCGTTTTCTCTCTTCAAAACTTGGTGAGTCATCTGGGTGTATGTGTTAACTAGAATGCCCAGGCATCTAGAGCACAGCTCCCTCCACTGTTCTGGATATACATCCAGCGGAGGCTGCTGCCATCTGTGACCACATGTCCCATCTTTGCAGTCGTTCCACATGCAGACTCCTCACCACCAGCTGCTCAGGACCAGAGACTGCTGCTGGCAGTAGGGCTTCCTAAATTCAATTAGCGGCAGACAGGGCCCACATCAGCTTGACAGGTGCCAGCAGGCACAGGGCAGGCAAGAGGCCCATGCCAGCATGGGCAGTGATATTTCCCACACCTGCACAGGCATGCACATCGCTGCCGTCACTTGGCTGCCGTCAGTCTGTTCACCACTGGGTGTGAAAACAGTGCTCCTGGGGCTTCAGGGACATGAGATCTGCTCAGGCACAGCCCTGGCCTTTGGATTATCAGAGTGTCACAAAGGCACCAGCTAGAGGGCTAGTGCCATGCCCACTTAGGTTATACCAGTATCTTTAGGAAGTCGCCTCTATCACTGCCCATTGCCCAGCCCTTTGCTGGCCCACTCTCCTGGGCTCCATCTCTGACCACAGGAGGGATGAGTTGAGTCTCTGTGCGCAGGGAGCTGGTGTGGTCTCCCTGGGAACCCAAAACGAATCTACCCCCAGGGGTAACCAGCAGGGCCAGTTGCCAGGTGACCACAGGGCTGCTGGAGGCAGACAGCAGAGAGATCTCTGCCTGGGTCACCAAGGTTCTCCATATGTCCTCTCCATTTCAGAAATTTGATGTGTACTCATCCAGGAGGGCTCAGGTGGGAAACTCAAGATCTATCCTACAGAATCCAGCCTACCCTGAAAACATTCATGGGAGCCCTTGTCAGCAACAATTGATCATGTTTCTATTTCAGCAACAGGGATTTTGCTTCCCTTTCTTCCAGGGCCAAGTGAGGCTAGTTTATGGGTGTGTTGTTCTGTCCCCTTTGTTCTTTCTAGTCTGGTAAGGGCGGCCCACCCAGGCCAGGGTACTTGCCATGTTCCCCTTGTGCACACACACACACACACACACACACACACACACACCAATATCATTTTTCTCATTCCTCAGGATGATCCTACATAACTGGGGTCATTTTACAGGTGGACAAGTTAAGCCTGGCTCGGGAAGGATGAGTGAGCGGCACGAGGGCACAGAGCAGGAGGGGAGCCTAGACCAGACTCAGGCTCTGAGCTTGCCCACAGTGCAGGATAGCCTGGAGTCCCTGTTCTCCCAAGTCCACTCCTCAGCCTTCTGTCCCTGTTGGTCAGCAGCTCTGATCCTCAGCAGGGGGACGGCCCAAAAGGACGGACCCTCCCCACCACCCCACCACCCGCCCTGCCCAGGGTGTTTGGGTTCCTGCTACTGCTCAGAAGAAGTGAACTCTGGGAATGCAGGGTAAAACAGGTGGCCCTGTGGCCCTGTGGCCTGTGGCAAAGTCCAGACAGCACACATGCTTCTGCATGGAAGGACGTGTGTGTGTGTGTGTGTGTGTGTGTGTGTGTGTGTGTGTTTTCAGGCATTTGCATATGTGAGGTTTGTGTGTACCAGTCACCACAGCCTCCGCTGTTAACTGTCAGGTGGCGAATTTTTAAGGAAAACCTTCCAGAAAGGGACGGCGCATCACTTTTTGGCTTCGGTTGCCCCTACCCCACTCCTCACCAAGCCCTCAAAGTATCTCTTGTTTTCATTGCAACCTATTGCCATTTAAGGAATGATGCCCCCAACACACTCCCACCAGACCCCAGAGAGGGTAGAGATAGAAGCTAGCCCCCTTTGGGATGTGGAAGGGACCTGCTGTGCATCCCTTCAGACTGAGGAACAGTCCGACTCCAGCCCACCCACAGACCTTGGATTTTTCCTCTGCAGAAGGGTTGTTTGTCACCCATAATTATTTCTAGAGTGGGGAGGGGAAACATTGCAGAAAGTTCCTGATGGTTCCTCTCACAGACCAGCATGCAAGCACTCTGCACTCCATGGCTTGGCTGTGAATAGCATTTATAAAGCCCAGAAACATAAACCCCAGACATGGAACTAACCCGAATACATTCTATTTCTACTAGGCCAGGTTAGAGGAGTGGTAGACGGGGTGGAGGTGGGTGGTGCATGTTTGCAATGGGGAGGGGGAAAGAATTGTGTGAGGGAGAGCTGAATTCTCCTTTTCTACATTGGGAACTTCATCAGTAATGCCTAACACACACACACAAAACAAACAAACAAACAAAAACAGGAAGTAGAATGCTTTTTAGGTAAATTCAGAAATAATCAAATAGAAACAGTGGAAGAGATTGTCTCCAGGCAACAGAAATGAGAGTAAGGGAGCAAAAGCTTGTTTTTTGTTTTGTTTTGTTTTGTTTAATTAAAAGTCTTAACTGTAAGAGCCTTTAAGTTATGAGCTTAGGTAACCTTGTTTAAAATAGAACTTTTTAAGTATGTTAAAATGTAAAGATAGAAGAAAAAATAAAAATAATCCTAAAAGAACTAAATATTCTTTTAAAAAGAGAGAGTGTGTTAAATGGAAATTATAGGGAAAAAGACCACAGCGGTGAGAACTATACACAATAAAAGACTGACATAGGGCAGGTGCTGGTAGTTGCTTTCAGACATCCATCTCTCCGCCACCTTAAGTCACAAAAGCTCAAAGTTACCTGGGCACATTGCCATTCAGACAAAAGATTGCATCTCCCAGACTTCAGGATTCCTAAGCTGCCCTCTCAGATAAGTTCCTGTCAATCAGATGAAGCAGAAGTGCTGCGTGAGATTGCAGCAAAGCCGCCTTACAGAAGAGGGGCCATGCTCTCTGTCTTCCCCTCCTCCCTAGAGCTGCCCGGAAGGAGGGAGGGTATTTTGGGCGGCACTATAACTCCATCTTAGACCCAGAGGATGACAGAAAGGAGAACAGGGATGATGACCCCAGGTCTATGACAAGTTGGTGGAGACCCCAGGCCAGCTCTGAATTTCCTCTTTCTGGATTCTTTAACATGAAAAGATAGCAAAAACTTATCATTCATTTAAGTCACCCTTTGGGGGCCACTTGTTACTCCCAGCAAATTTAATCTTTCAGATGCTGAAGAGGTTTTAACTACAGGAACAAAACTGGAACCCAAACCTTGAGAGAAACCTTGAGAAGAAGGAGATGGGGTGGCGGGGGGTGGGGGGTAGCAGACGAAGGTTGGTGCTCAGGCCTGAGAGCCTGGGCTGGAGGGAACACCTGCCTGTGTGCTGAGTGTGGAACCTTCCTGCAACAGCGAGTCCTCACAAGGCAGGATGCAGTGGGAGATGCCCCACCACCACCATTGAGGGTTCCACCTCAAAGCTTCTAATAACCGTCACCCTTGGTAGCTGCATGACACCCTCTCCAAGAGCAAATAAAGATGGAGTCCACCCTGTGGGTCCTTTACCCCATGACAACTGAGAGTTGGCAAAGACCTGAGTTGTGCTGGCTGTGCCCTTAGCTTCTTTGGTGCCATGGGGTTGCGTCCCTATAGGTCAGTGGGTTTTGCACTGTTTGAAGCTCCTCAGAAAGCAGGGGTGCAAGAAGAAGGAGACCCGCTGGGCGCACACACACACACACACACACACACACACACACACGTGCATGCATGCACACTCAGATAACCAAGACGGGGAGCTGCATTGCTCTGGATTTTGTAGTGATGAGAAGAGCGGTGTGTTTCTTTTCCCTTCAGGACCACCCACGGCTCCTCTCTGGGGGTGTCAGTGTCACACGGAGGCAGAGGCCCACATTCCAGCCTTCCCTCTACAAAACCAAGTGAAGTTGTCACGGGACCTATTTTATTTATTTGTTTTTGGCCTGTGGACTTGAGAGAATGATTGTAGGATTTCACAGACTACCATTATAAACCCCACAAGCCCTCCTGTCCTGAACTTAACTGGACAAGATGGAAGAGATGGTGATGCCTCACATGTTTCAGTTAGCCTGTCTGTAGGAGGACCCTGGTTCTGCTCACTTAAGTGAGTTGATTTCAGAGCCAGCATCTCATCATTAGCGATGATAAGAGCCTCATCATTCAGACGGTGTCTCTGCGGCAAGCTCCATGCTAAGGACTCCCCATGAGTCATCCCACTTAACCCTCAGGACTGCCCGGTGAGTAGAGCTCTGTGATTAGCCCCATTTTTCAGAGGGAGACTCTGATGCACAAACAAGTAACGGGTCCACAGTCCCTGCCCCAGGAAGTGGAGGCAGCAGACCATGGGTGAGTTCTGATCTCTGGGACTCCGAAGTCCTAGGAAGCCAGGTGGAGGACGCACAGCCAAGGCTGTGCTCCCCACAAGACTCACTGTCAGGGAGACTGTGCAGCTGTCTCTGCCCTCAGGCTCTCACACTTAGACTCAGGGCCCCTTTGAGCTAGCAGCTTCCAGCCCCCCTCTTACAGGTCTCCTCTCTTCCGGGGTCCCCACCAACTTTTATGGGGCTTTGATCACCTCCTCGGATGAAAGAAGTCATTGGACCCCTTCTGGAAGAGGGTGCCAGTGGTTACCTTCACTGTTCTCCTCTGTCCCTCTCTCCTTCCTTCCTAGCCAAGCAATGTGATCTCCTCCTGCAGGTGGGAGGAGAGGGGGACAAGCTCTGAAATCCCATCCTTTGTCCCCAACTCCACTGCCAATGCCCTGAAGTTTATGGACACCCCAGCTTTATATCTTTCTATTAAAACCCAAGATTTAGAGCTTTAGAAATAAATTATTTTTCAAAAAGCCTGTCTTCTGCAAATTGAAAGCCTTCGTTTCCAGAAAATTGTCTCTGCTGTGAGTTTTAAAAGCCAAGAATTTTACACCTTTCTGTTCTGTTCACTGTACTCTCCCCTGAGGCCCTAATACTCAGCCTCATGTCTAGTTTTAATGGCGGAAGAACTTAGGAGAAAAAATAATTTGCTGAAAATGAAAAACCACTGGCTGTCATTTTGAAATACTCTACTACTCCCCTGGCTGACAGCCTTGGATGAGCCTGGGCCTCAGTTCCTTGTCCCTACAGTCGTAGTTAACACGGCTGCCTCTTGGTCCTTGCCGGCTCTGGGGACCCATGGCTCTGGCCTTCCAGCCGGATATTTGCAGTCCTCTCAAAAGGGACCTGCATGCAGAAGGGTCTGTTTGTCCCGCAATTCGAGACAATTTGGGAAACCCAGGTTGGATCCGGGGCTCCCACACCTCAAGAGATCAGGCCCAAGACAAATGGTTTTGCCTAAAATGAGAAGACGGCCACCTCCGTCTGCAAGCATGTAGAATTGGGGTTGTGTGGGGCCTGATTTGTGAACTTGAACGAAGGCTTCTAGAAAGCTATTTGTAGAATTCATTGCTGTCTCTGGCTGCGGCTAACACATTCCATCTTCCATCTCCTTGGAATTGGAGATTTCACATTCCATGCATTCCTAAAATACAGTGGACGAGGGAGCAGGACGACAGGTGGGCATGGGGAGCGGGACAATGGGTGGGCACGAGGGGCACACACGCCACACCCAGAGCTTGCCACTCGTCTCCTGCCGCTGCCGAGCATCAGGGCCCACTCTTGCCTGCCTTCTCCTGGGGAAACCCTCGGAGGATTTCCTCAGACCTGGGGGCGAGGGTGGGAGGGTGGATCTCCACTCGCCAAGTTTTAAAAGCAGAGGGAGTTTTGCGGCCGAACCCTAGTCTCTGCTTGTGCCCTCGTCTGCCTGCCTCGACATACCCTGTTTTTAGACAAGGCTCAACTCAAGTCACAGCATATTTTGAGGGAGCTGAAGGCATCACATCTTTTCTGCAACAAGGCTTTTTTCTATCAAATAGCCTTTATACTTCAGATGGTGCCTAGGGCAACTTTCTTGATCAAAATGAAATTTGAATTTAAAAACTGAATTTGTAAAGAAAATCGGTGTCCTAAGCTACTCTTTTAGGCCCCTTGGAAGAATTTGACTAATATAATTACTTCCAAGCCTCAGTTTGCTTATCTAGAAGATGGGGGTAATGCCCCACACTCTACTCACCTCCAAGACTGCTGTGATTCACAGTAAATCCATGCATGAACTGATTTTAGGGTATCCACAGTGTCGGAGGGAGAAAGGGTGCTACATCATGACCAGGGGGATTATTTTTGGTAGCTCGGCACCTGTGAGAAATCCCACTAGGCCCTCTTTTGTTTTCTGCATTAATTCGTTGGCCTACAGGGGTGCTGCTTGTTACTGGTCAGAAAGTTCCTGGGACCATGGCTTGGAAGGTTGACAACAGAGATGGGGTCTGTGGAGTTTGTCCCTGGTAGGGGTAGGGGCAGGGGCTGACTGCTCCAGTGTGTTTCAGCCTCTAATGGCTGGTTTTCTCCAGGAGCTCCAGGGCCTTCGACCAAAGGGCAGAATCAGGCTTGGTGCTGTGGGAGGCTGGCTGGCCAGCCCACCTGTGCGCAGCCTCTCTGGGCCACGTTATCTGCCGCTGCGGTGTTGTCAATGATGGCCCTGGACTGGGTCATCAGAGCAAGACCAGCTGTGTTTGCCGAGCAGGGTGTATTTTTGTCTTCTGTGTTTGGAGAAGCAGACATACCTATGGGGTAGCTAAGTCCTGACCCTGAAGCCTAGGGTCCTGTTTATGAGTGACCCATGGACAGAGTGTCGGTTCTTTCTAGTAAGGTCTCCCTTGGAAGCTCTTTACTAACCACAAGAATATTGGGTTAATCAAAACACCCACCTCCCTGGCCAGGTTATAGGGAGGCTTGCCACAGCACTTCATATCCAAGAAGGAGGTTGTTTGTGCTCAAGATAAGACCTGGCAATGTCGTTGCATATCATTTTCTATACTATGCATTTAGAAAATGTACAGCTTGGAAGTGACAATGTGAGGGCCAGTTCGTGTGACTGTAGCTTCCTGAGAGTTATATAATGTTTGGCCTGTATGGCCTCAAACCAGTATGCAGGCAATGCTAGAAGTAACGAAGAAGGCTCTGGGGTTGCCAAGAATGGAGTTCCTCTGTCTCTGCCACGTCCCATGTATATGAACTTGGGCAGGTGTCCTAAATCGAGTCTGTTTCCTCATCTCTAAAATGGATGGTAATAGGGGGGTACCTGGGTGGCTCAGTGGGTTAAGCGTCTGCCTTCAGCTCAGGTCATGATCTCAGGAGCCTAGGATCAAGCCCCACATCAGGCTGCCTCTTCAGGGGAGAGCCTGCTTCTCTGTCTCTCTCAGCTCTCTCCTGACTCATGCTCCCTCTCTCTCACTTACTCTCTCTCAAATAAAGAAATAAAAGCTTTAAAAAATAAAAATAAAATGGAAAATAGAGCTGTTTGGGGAATTAAGTAAGATAAATGGAAATAAAGCAGCTGGAAAATATCTGGCTCAGAAAATATCTGGCTCAGAAAATATCTGCCCTCAATGAACAATAAGGGTTGTGTCGCTTTTGTTTTGTTAATCATCATCTTGTTGACGGTCCTCTTGAGGACTAAGAAGAGGAAAGTGCATGGTGCTGACCTGGTCTCAAGGAACTAAGAGTCAAGGAGGGTTGTCTAGGGTAGCCTGTGCCCACCCACTCCCTACCTGAGCATCCTAGGTGTGTCCTGGCTTCATGCACAGAGTTCACAGCCAGCCCTCCCAGGGAAACAGACCTGCACAACCACAGGAATCCGGTGCCAGCCGATTTCCCCAGCCTCATCACATGCAGATGGAACAGGCAGACAGGGATTGTGAGACATTTGGGGAAAACCAAGAGAGGAGCCAAGGTGAATGAAAGAACTCACTCTGGGGGTTACAAAACAAAAGCAAAGATACATTGCTCTAGCAAATCCTTAGACTTGAGAAGATGGTGTTTCCATAAAATGAGAAAGGACTGCTGTGAAAAAAAGAAGAGAGCAAGAAATAATTTTCCGAGATTAAAAATATAGTTGCTAAGATCTAAAGTTCAGTAGAAAGAGCCAAAGAAAAAGTCAAAGAAAGTATCACATAATAAGATTTTAAAAGATTTAAAAGGGAACAGAGAAAGACAAACTGAGACCCATAGACTGCCGAGCCAAGAGTGCCAATATCCGCCGTCTCAGCCAGACTCGTCCCAGAGAGACTTGAGAGGGGGACATCAGCCAAGGAGAAACAGAAGGAAAGTTCTGAGAGCCGAACTAACATAGACAGACCCTCAGATGGGAAGACCCCCTGAGATATGAGCAGAGCCATGAAAGAAGATACATAGCTGCATATCCCCTTGAAATTTCAGAACATCAAGGATCAAGAGAAGATTCTAAAAGCTTCCAGAGAAGAAAGATATGTCAATAACAAAGACTCAGGAACTGTTCTTATCATATAGGCATTGTCAACCCTGGAAGGCAGCAAAGTAATTGCTTTCCAGTCCCTGAGGGAAAATAGTTTTTCCCCAAAATCCTATACCAAATGAAGACATTTTAAGACATAACGGGCCTTGAAAATTATCTTCTTTCTGACTGAAAAGAAGTGGAGGGAGCATGAGGCAGTGAAACAGAAAAGTAATCTAAAAAGAAGAGCTAGTCCAGGAAACCACAGAACTAATCCACGTATGTCATGAAGGGAAGTCCCAGCAGGACAGGTGGGCCAGCCATCCAGGATCCCTGGGAGACCCATCATCACGTGAGAAGAGGAAGGCACAAGGTTCCAAGAACATGGTCCTCAGCAAGAAAGTGGATTTTACAAAATTAAAATTAAGTAGCTCTAAGGCTTAGTGATATGATAAAGAAAAAAAGAAATCAATACATTTTTTAAAGGTTTGATTTATTTATTCATGAGAGACACACAGAGGCAGAGACATAGAGGGAGAAGCAGGCTCCCTGCGGGAAGCCCAATGCAGGACTCGATCCCAGGATCCCCAGATCATGATCTGAGCCAAAGGCAGATGCTCAACCACTGGAGCCACCCAGGCGTCCCTTAATACATTTTTTAAGGCAGTTAAAAATTCTAGGAAGATCAAATTGCCAAACAAGAAGGGCATGGGCAAATATTCAGCAAACTAAACCATGAGGTGATGTTGAGTAATCAGAGGAAGGGGAAGAGAACTCTGACTCTGAAGCTTAGAAGAATCCCCTTTAGGCAGCGCAGGTGGGTCTCCTGGGCTGGGCTGCCCTACCTGAGGCGTGCTTCCCTGCGTCTTCCTGTGGAGGATGGTTGTGTCATTAGAGTGTTGGGAATGCTCTGCATTCATTTGCATTTTGAGGGTCAGTGAGTAGAAACTTAAGCTTATTACCTATAAGTAATATAGTAATACATATAGTTACAGAAGGTAACAAGGTAAAAATCAGTACTGTGAATCATTTAAGTTAGAAGTAACAGAGAGAGGTCCAGGATGGGATGTCTTCCTCGGGAAGGCTGCAAGAAAGACTGCCTAATTGATCCAAAGTTGGGGCCTTTGGCTTTTATGATATGCATAGATTGCTTCCAAGACTTTTTGAGAAGTCATGCCACATTACACATCTGAAAAATTTCTATCCAGCTAATTTTCACACACTATCTCATGCTTCTAAGAATTCACCGCATTTTCTGTTCTTTGCCTTTCACTGTATTTTTATTTATTTGCTGCTCTCCAAAAATGATAATTTTGACGCGCTCGATATATTTTCTCGGCTGAAAATGTCAATGTATTTATGTAATAAAAATGCCAATATGTATGTATATATATCTGGAATTAGCATAGAGATGATTAAGGCAGTTCAGTGTTGATCAATAATCATATTTGATTTGGGTGTTTTTACTTTGCTCCCCGCAACCATCTTGTACTTTGATATTTATTACCACCCACTGAGATTCTGGCCTCGACTAAATAGAAGTTGCTGGAGGAAATTCACAATCTAGCGCCTGAATTCAAGTGGTATTGCTCTCAGAATAACAATACAGAATTAGGTCTTGCAGAGTGAGTGGAGGCCCAGTAAATGGAAACTGTAGCCTTAATAAAAATGTCTCTTGCTGCCTTGAACACAGTAAAACAAATATCACCAAACTGCCACCCCTAGTTATAAAAACTTTATATTTCAACTTTAGGGTCAGAGTGGTCCTTCGAACATGCTAAGCAGTTTGACCAAAATATGTATTTTTGACACATGTGTTTTTAGAAGATCTGAGACTCTCAAACCCCATGATTCAGAAGGATGACAAGGCATGGAAAAGTTCCCTGTATTCCACGTTCTGTAGGAAGCCCCAGGGTTGCTCACATGTTCCCGGGCCAACCTCCCAGGGAGCCCGGATGCTGGCCAGCTTCGGGCAGCCTCCACGTCTGTGCTGAGCATCCAGCCCTCTGTTGGCACAGAGGAGATGTCCCACATCAGAGCCAGCCTCGACCCTCTCTCTGTCCTCACAGAGGATTCAGAGAACAGATCCATAAGCTTTCTCTATGTTTTGCAGTTGCTTGGAAAATCTCTGCCCCACTTTACTTCTGGCTAATTGAAATAAAACTGGTTTTTCCAGGACTTGTGGCCTAAGCCTTCATCATAATGCACAAAATGCACGACAGAAGCATCTTTCACCTTGATGGGCTGGCAGGATGCTCCCTGGCCTAATTCTCCTCAGAAGAAAGGAAAGACTCCACCCCCCACCCCGAAGTTGCTAGGGTGATGACAGGCCCTGGGCCTTTCCAGGGACGGTGGGAACAGCTCCCCTTGGAGAATAAGCAGCTCTGTGGGTACCTGCAAACGAAAGTCTTCTGGGAAATGGTTAAGAAGTCAGAATTCGGGATGCCAGGTATCCTGTGATGGCCATCACACAAAAACATGCGGCTTCAAGGCAAATGACCAAAAAGGCACAGAGGTGGCCTTGCTGTTCGAGGTCTGAGAATTACCGATGAGTATTTTTTCCTTTTTCCATATTTTCTCATGATCCTCATGAAGGAGGAACTTCGAGCACTACGACTTAGTTATTTGAATTTAAAAGAAGTTTGCCCAGCACCTTGGGCTCTTTCTAATTTTACAACTAAATGAGCCACAGTGCAGCTTAGGGAGGAGCCTCGGCCACATGATGTGGGCCCCATCTCTCCTTCTCCCCGTCTCCCCAAGGGGAGGACACCCCAGCACCGGCAGGCTCCACAGAAAGACGAGCCAGCCTCACGAGAAAGAACACTTTCTTTTTTTTTGAATAATAAATTTATTTTGTATTGGTGTTCAATTTGCCAACATACAGAATAACCCCCAGTGCTCATCCCATCAAGTGCCCCCCTCAGTGCCTGCCACCCAGTCACCCCCACCCCCGCCCTCCTCCCCTTCCACCACCCCTAGTTGGTTTCCCAGAGTTAGGAGTCTCATGTTCTGTCTCCCTCCCTGATATTTCCTACCCGTTTCTTCTCCCTTCCCCTCTATTCCCCTTCACTACTTTCACTCTGTTGTCTCAGACGCTGAGCTCCCCCGGGCCACTTGCCGCCCAGGACAGGGCTGCGGTCAGGCACACGGACAGAAGCCACCGAGGCAGGCACGGAGAGGGCACGTGGAGGCCGTGCAGGCCGCGGGAGCCTCCCGCCTCGCCCTGGCTGGGCTGCCCCCTCGGCGCTGGGCGTGCGTGCATGCACCTGTGCACCTCCACACACGCGTCCCGCCTGGAAGCGCAGAGGCCCCCGGGGGTGCTCGCATGAGCAGGGACACAGCCCCGCAGAGCGGCCGCGGGAGCCAACCCAAGGGCCCCCTCGGGTGTGCGCGGTGATAGGTGGCCGGGGAGCGCCGCGCCTTTCCTGCCGTGTGCTTTGCTCGGCCACCGCCTTGTGGTGCCCCGGTTCCGAGCTGTCTTCACGCCGGCCTCCTCCCTGAGCCCCCCCACGGCCGCCCCGCACGTGCCCGCTCCTGCCAGCCTCCCGGGCCACCTTCCCTCCGGCTCCAAGCCTGCTGTTCCCTGAGCTCCGGGCCATGCTGCCTCAGACCCCCTAGACCTGCCTCCCCTTGCGCCGGCCCTACCCGCCGTCCTTCCTGTCCCCCGCTCTCTGGTCCCAGCTCCCTGTCAAGCCCTGGGATCCCGTGGGCCGCCTCGGGGACAGCGCCGTGCAGGCAGCTCAGGAGGTGTCACACAGGAAGCCACAGGGGCCCGAGAGACAGGGCTGGGGCCTCTACTAGGCCCTCTGGCGCACCTGCTACGGGTCCCTGCGCTCTTGTGGCGGGGGCGGGGCAGCCTGAAGCGCGCCCAAGGCCTCCGCTTTGTCAATTAGGAGAGGTGCTCAGAGAGGTTAAGCAACTTACCTGAGGACACACGGCTTGACAGTGGTACATCCAGGTTTGTAGCTAGGGTTTGCTGGAGGAAGGATGCTTCGCAGTAGGGCTGCAAGGACAGATGGGTTACAGACGAGCAGAGAGCGGGGCATGGGGTAATGGCGCAGAGAGGTAACAGGATCCGAAAATGGGCAAAGGCATTAGGAGGTGGCTGTGCTCCACCTGCAGATAAGAACAGGGGAGAGAGGAAGGTTTCCCGTGAAGCCTCCATGACACTTGTCTTACCCCCTTCCCCACCCCCCCCCCCCACACGCACACACAGACCCTCACACACAGGCCTGGCAGGGGGTCCTGGGAACACTTGCAGGTGAAGTAGTGGTGGAGGCGGGCAAGCTTCCTTTGGCTGTGCTCCGAGGTCTGAGAGCCGGGGGCTGAGCCTGGCTAGTGTCACATAGGAAGCTAGCTCATGCTTAAGGACCGTCCTCTTGGCTTTGTCTTGGACTATGGGTAATTAACACAAATGTGGCTGAACTCATACATGTGGTTTTTTCTCCTATAGTTGTTTGTCCAGGAGAGACAATGGCCATTGTGAGAACCCTGGGCCACCCTCCCTGCCTGCAGGCAGGAACATCAGTGGTTGGAGGTCCCCCTGGAAAGGAGCTCCTGGGGACCCTCAGGGGTCTCATACCTGGACCCTTACGGTGGTTCTGAAGCCTGACTGGGCTTCCATCGACCCAAGAGCTTCCCTCACTAGAGGCCAGGCCCCCTATCCACGGGGTCAGTGAGACTGAGACTCAAACAGCCCTTGCTTCCAGCCCTCTCAGGGGCACATCCTACATTTTCGTTGAGTTATCTGAGTGAATTATTTCATTCTTTCTTTATGTCCTGAGCAAACCCACATCATCATTTTATTAATGCATTTGCAATTACGGTGTCATGATTTCCAGTTTAGTGTGGTCCGTGATACAGGGACACTTAATCAAATATCTGCATGATGAGCCTTTAAGTTCTCTGGGGCCAGAAGCTTTTCCCATCAATTAAGCTTCAAAGAAATGTGTTTTAGGCTCCTCTGCAACTGTATTTTTATGTTTCTTTTATGGCTCCCTTGCTTTTCTCCTGGTGTCTTTAGAGATACCGGGAAATGTGGTATGGGGCTGAAGTATTTATGTGGTACGCAGAGAACAGGTTTATAATGGTCATTATAAAACATCAAAGTGCTTTGAAGTAGGACAGTTTATATTTCCATTACAGCCATTTCATGGGTCCCCTCCGCAGTGCCAGAAGGGAAAAGGATGTTGCCCAGGAGGTGTTTTCTCTGGAAAGAGGTTGGATTCCCAGAACCTTCCGTGGGCCCCACACTCGCCCCACACTCCAGAGGTCTTGGGAATCTTACCCATGAAAGTGCAAAGAGTATTTTGCTTCCACCCAGGGTGCTGCTCCTGTCTGCCAGGGGAGGTGCCATCCTGGGCCCCTGGCTCCTGGAACAGCCCCAAGGACAGAGGTTAGCGGCCCCATTGCACAGATGAAGAAGCAGGGCGCAGGGAGACAAGTTCTGAGCACCTCATGCTAGGGCCTTGTTTATTGTGCCAATTCTCTTCTCCTGCCCCCACTTATGCAAAGGAGTTGGGATAGGCTGCAGAAGGTTCCAGGCAGAAGCAGAAGGAAGTCCTGTGAGCATAGAGTATCTATGTTCAGTTAACCCAGGGATTGTTCTATGGCTTCCTGGACTCAGGTCAGAAGGAAACATGTGTATGTCCCCGTAGAAGCAATTTTGGATGAAAGTTCCATGTCCATCCACTTGGTCATTCCTTCGTGTATTTGTCATGCGCTTGCTGTATGCTAATCACTTACCAGGGTATCACTGGCTCTCAGGCCCTGACAGGAAGGGCAGAACGGACAAGTAGAAGCAGCAAGACAATAAACACTGTGCAGGGGGTGCCCGGTGCCCTCCGAGGACACAGTAGCCTGTGAACCAGCCAGCAGCATTAGGGAGTGACACGTAAGCAAGCCGTGTACCAGCCAAGATGCAGAGATGATTAGGATTTTGCCAAGAGGGACGAGAGAGGACCGTGATGCCAGGGACCCGAGGTGATGCCGGGCCAGTACGAGATGCTGACGGAGGCTCAGGTTTGTCAGCTGGGAGAGGCCAGGTGAGGCCTGGCAGCTACAGGCCAAAAGGAGCAACTTGGCTTTGCTGTGAGGGCAGTCGGGATCCCTGCAGCTGCCAAGTAGGGGGAGATTTGTTGGGACAAGATTAGAGCCTGAGGGCTACCCAGGGTAGTGGTCATCCAAGTAACGTTAATGGTTTCTTGAACTAGAGCTGAGGCGGTAGGAGTGAGGGCAACTGGCCCTGTCAGGAAACACTCAACAGGCAGAAATGGCCTGAGCCATGACTGGCCATAAATGGGCTGGACTTCAGGGATGATGCCTGATGTGTGGTTTGGAAAGCTGGGGGCTTTGCTGGAGGGCCACTGGCTGCGTTGGGATGTAAAAGAAGAAGCAGTCTCACTAGCAGGTTCAGTGGGTCACACTGAGCCCAGGGGGCTGATGTGGGGACATCAGCCAGGCCAGCTGCAGGTCAGGCCAGCAGCGGGGTAGGAAGCATGGAGCTTAGCAGAGGGCCTGGTCGGGGCAGTGCATGGACCTCTCTAAAGTCTTCCCTTGCTCCAGCCTGTGATTGTGGGAACAGCCTACCGGGGAACAGCCAGAAACTGTATCCAGCTTATGTCTCCCCCTAAACCAAAGAAGCTGAGCCTCTGGGAAGCCAGAAAGGCACTGGCAGGGGAACAGCCAGGTACCCTTATCAGTGATGAGATGTGACAGTGCCTGTGGACGCCAGAGCAAGAAGATGGAGCATCGCAAAGAGGCCACCCTGGGGGCCGTGCTCGTGTCCCACCCACTGGAGCTGCTCCCGAGGAGGGCACTGGCTTCACTAGGCTGGCACACCGCACCCACCTGAGCCTCCAGGAACCGTGCAATGGGAGCACCCACCTGGGAGCCACTCATGGGCAGAGCTACAGGTTGCCCCATCCCTGGGCAGCTAGCAGTTTTCAGAGTGCACAGAGTGGGGTGGGCTCGGGCAACAGAGGCAGAAAGGGTGTATCAGGCCCCTGCAGAAGCATGGTTCACCCAGCACTCATCACACCATGCCCCAGGCAGGCAGAGCCAGAGGCCTCAGGTGACCCAGGAGGCAGACACATCCCGGGGTTCAGCCTCACACTCACACACAACCTGTGATACACAGACACCCTCCCAACTCCCCTGCCAGATACCCTCCACACACATACTAACCGCCCACACACTCTCTAGGGCCACACAAGTCTGAGAGACTTGTAGGCAAGAAATCTCCATCTTTTCAAGTGGTATCCCCTGCTTAGAAGTTAAATCAACTCCACTGAGCCAGCCCATCTTGAAAAAGACACTTCTCCAGCTCTCGGGTTTGCTTCCCAATGAACGGGACAGTGACCCGACCCTTCCACTCCTGGTGCGTAAAGCTGTGAGATATGTACAGTCCCAACGGTGTCACACGCAGTCTGAAACTTAGACACGTGAGCTAGGAGAAGGGTCTCCTAAGACAGGAGTGACATTTTATTTTATTGTTTTTAAAGATTTTATTTATTTATTCGTGAGAGACACACACACAGAGAGAGAGAGAGAGAGGCAGAGCCACAGGCGGAGGGAGAAGCAGGCTCCCTGCAGAAAGCCCAATGTGGGACTCGATCCCAGGACTCCAGGATCACGCCCTGGGCCAAAGGCAGGCGCCAAACTGCTGAGCCACCCAGGGATCCCAAAGGAGTGGCTTTTTAAATGGAATTATGGCTGGTGTTCCCCTGAGGCAGCCCCACTTCCAAGCCAGCAGACTCCCCCATTGTATGGTTCCTTCTAGTCCCGCACTATTTTCTGTGATCCATTAGTTCTTCTAGGCCATTTAAAAGCTATAATCATAGCCATTTGCTCAGGGGAATTTGATCCTGATAAGTGGATCTGGACCCACTCCTTGAATTCACCATGGGCTTTGATTCAGTGTGAACGCATCCCAATGCAACAAGCTAAGCTGCCTGCTGCCAGTTTTATCGCCTCTCTCTCCTTTTTTTTTTTTTTTTAAGATTTTATTTATTTATTTGAGAGACAGAGAACACGTACAAACAGGGTGAGAGGCAGAGGCAGAGGGAGAAGCAAACTCCCCGCTGAGCAGAGAGCCCAACGTGGGACTCGATCCTGGGACTCCAGGATCATGACCTCAGCTGAAGGTAGATACTTAACTGAGCCATCTGGGCACCCCTTACTTCCTCTCCTTTTAAAAACAGGCAAAATGTGTGCACAAATTAGTTGCAGAGGAATCTTTACAGCCCACTTCTTAGGTGGGAAATGTAGCTTTGGCCCTGTCATATGGTTCATGGGGACAGAAGCCCCCACCTAGGAATGCAGGCTTGATTTCCCTCAAAGGCCTGCCTGAAAAGTGTGCACAGCTAGTCCAGAGGTAGGACCCAGTGTGCCCATCCCAGCCTCACACTCAAGTAAGGTCAGGCTGAGGGATCTGGGCCTTACTGGGAAGGACATGTCCCTGAACTGAGCAGCGTGGGCCTGTAGCCACCACCCCCTCACCCATGTCGCTGAGTGCAAGCCTGCCCCCAGCTGCAAGAAGAAAGGATGGGGCCCGCCACAGTACTCACTTTTCCATGTCCTAGGCCTGGCCTCCTGGAGAGTAGGGCCCGTGCCTAGTCCCCTCTCTGCCCCAATGCCTGGCCCAGGGCTTGGTGCACTGACACCCCAAGTACAACACAGTGTCAGCATATGTCTGCCAAGTGAATGGGGACAGGGCCTTAGGAGTATTTGAAGCTGGCTATGCTTGCTCCCCTCTACCCCCACTCCATCTCCTCCCCTAGCTGGACAGCCCAGCTTGCTGGGGAGGATCGAGATGTATTTCTTGGAGCCTCCAGATGTTGGGGGATGCCAGCAAGTAGCTAGGGTTCAGAGTTCTTTGCCTCGTGACTCTTTGGCCTGTGTTCATCCTGAGATCTACAGTTACGGTAAGCCTGGCAGTAATTCATGTGCTCATAAGTTCACAGAGCAGGGGTGAGCTCCAAAGTTACCCGCCTCTGCCAAGCCAGGTGTTCAGACTGGTTATAAATTATCTCCTGCTGTGTAGTGAAGTACCTTCTGCTCCTTCAGTGTAAATCATCCAAAAGTCATGTTGCTTAGGATCAATTAGTCCATCCCCAGTCAGCAAGCATGGTTAAGGGCATGGGGGTGGCAGGTACAGTAACTGCAGGAAGGGTACCCACATTCCCTGTCCCTGAGGTCTCTACCATGGCCCATCAGGCCCTATCTGTTTAGTGGGTGTGTGCTACATATTAGAAAGCAAGTTAGTGCCATAGGGCAGTCAGTGTTGAAAATCAAGTGTGGGATCTGGACCCTGAGTACCACAGCAAGGGGAATGGCTTCCTAGGAGTGGAGAAATGAGCTGTGCCTGCAAGGGCCAGTGAGGATGCTGCCCAGAAGAGACTTCAGATGGAGGGGACTGGCTGCAAGGTCTGCAGGCCCAACCCTGCCATCCGTCCTGGCTGGCCAGACATCACTGGACTATGAGGTGTGGTAGCAGAAGGATCCATCCTGCCCCCCTCTGAACAGGTGACCTTTGATGCCCATTTCTGGATCATGTAAGCCAAACAGCCAGGCTGTGGAGGTTGACTTCCAACTGGACCCAAACCCTCATTTCAGTCCTCACAATCTTGGGAGCCCAGGAGGGGCAGACTGGGACAGAACAGGGACAGACATGGTCTGTGAGAGGCTCGTAGGGTCTTACCAGTGAGTTATGATCCCTGGGGCTCCAATGAGGCCCCCTCTGGTGCCAGGGCCCATGGCAGACTGTCACCAAGAATGGACCACTTGGACAGTCACCTCCATACCAATACCTCTTCGCCAAAAGCCACCAAATGCCAGCCAGGTCTGCATCATTGGGCAGTGTTCCATGGGAGGGCATTTCAGAGCCTTGCCCACAGAGCCTATGAGGGTGCTAGGGTGAGCATGCATCAGATACCTCTCTGGAGCTGAGTTTGGTAGGATGCCACAGGGCAGTAAGGATCTCCTCACCCTCTGCCTCTTCCATTCCTTCTCCTAAGGCTGCTCAGCAGAACCCACCCATCCTCCTCGCCAGAGACCCAGAGCCAAGAAGCAACACCTCCAGGGAAAATGGACAACTTGGTGCCCAGCAAAAAGGATGCCCAGTCCAGGATGATTTGTTGACCAGAGGGACCAGAGAAGCTACTGCTTCTCCACATCAGTGACCATCTCCTATAAACCACTCCCTGCCATGCCACTCCCTCCTCCATGTACCTAGGCCTGGGCCTGGCCAAGGACAAAGCTCCTACCCAAAGCAACTGGTATTTTTCAAATGTTGAGAAATGCCAGGTTGCCTCTTTTACATAAGCATGTCATTGGAACCCCTGGGTGTCTCAGTTGGTTAAGTGTCTGACTCTTGATTTCAGCTCAGGTCATAATCTCCTGGTTGTGGGATTGAGCCCCACATGGGGCTCCCTTCTGAGAGAAGAGCCTGCTTAAGATTCTCTGTCTCCCTCTCCCTTTGCCTCTGCTCACTCACACTCTAAATAAATAAGCATATTATTCAGGTATAACACACAGAGAAAACGGATACATCACAAGTGTATAGCTCAATGAATTTTCAGAGAGAATGTACTTTATGACCAGCTCCCAAAACAAGAAAGAGAATCTTACCAGCACCCAGAAGTGTGCCACACATTCTACTCTATTCAAGTCCCCATGCAAACATAACTGCTACTCAGATTGCCTTTTAGAAGAGGAAAGGATGGGACAAATCAGAGAGGTGGCTAAAGCCAACAGTACTACATAGAGGAGGCCCCAGGAAGAGGGGAGGACACCACGGAAGAGACGGGAGGCTAGAGGGTTAAGAAAAGCTCCATGTAAATATGGAAGAAAATGACCCAGTCATTGTGGCAGGTATGGGCTGAGCTCAGCACTTGGAAGACCAAACAACTCCCTGGGAACTGAAGAGCATGGTTGCCATGTCAGCTTGGAATGTGGACCATTTCTAGACTCTACACTGAAAGGAGAAGAGATTTTTGAATGGGAGCAGTAAAGATTATTAATGGAGTAGAAGATGGAGTTCTGTTGGTCCTCTGGGCTCAGGCCAGCATCCAGCCACTCTGTCTTCCCCCCCAAGGCAGCTGTACTCTGGTGGCTCTGTGTCTCAGAGCCCTGAAGAGCATCCTGCAATGGGGATCTTTCTAGATTTTATTTTCCTCTCACTCTCAGACACTGCCCTCCATCTGACCCAGGTCAGCTATGGGTCACACGAAAATGCACTCACTGAATGTGGCTCTGGTGCCCCTGAAGGGACACTGGCCCCAAGAAGAGGTTGCCAGTCACTCCTCCCAGCTGGGGGCCCTGAAAATCCTCATCTCTGTGGATCCCCTGTTTTTCCAGGCACTAGGTGAGAGGCTCAGCCCAAACCCTGAATCTCTGAGCAAAGGCTGCTGGGCACGGTTTCTCCCTCCCTCCTCATGTTATAGAACAGCCTGTTCTCTCCATGATTACAGCTCATGGGGTCTCTTCGCAAGAGTGGAAGGCTAGACTTTGAAAAGAAGGGAGCTGGAACAGGAGCAAGAAAGGCCCCCAAAGAGTGTGGGCGCAAAATGCCAGGCAGGTGACAGCCCGACTCAAGTCTCAGGGCCAAGAGCCTCCAGCTGCAGACCACTGGCCCTACCTGTCCACCCCCAGGGATACTCCGAGCGGCACATGTTCTCCTGGAAGGAGCCCTGGAGTGTTGCTGGCATCCCCCTGTCCTATGGGTCCCCAACCCTCTTAAAGCTCTGGAATCCATTTTCATACTGTAGGAGGCAATGCCAAGGCCATTCTTGGGACCTGACAATTGAAGAATAAGGAGGATCCAGAGGGCAAAGCGATTTGCCAGCATGTGCATCTGATGAGCACCCGTCCACAGCAGCCCAAGGAGAGTGGGCCAGATGGCAGCAGAGGCTGAGTGGGTCTAGAACAAGTCACCTTGCTGCGGGAGGAGGAGCCTTCGGATGGTCCCCCCAACCATCCCACTGCCCAGCCCTCCAGGCTCGGGGCTCCGGACCCAGAAGCAGGGCCCCCTCTCAGGCGGGCCCACCTGGCACCAGCTTTCACAGAGCTGAAGGTGAGCTGCCCACTGCCTCCAGGGGGGCTGCCAAATTGTGAGGTTCCCAGCGTGGCTGATCCCCAGAAGGGTAATCCCCAGAAGGGCGCTGCAGACACACGAGGAAGAGCCTTCTCCTTCTCCTCCCAGCAGCTCAAGCACAGGAAATTATCCAAAACTCTCCCCCAAAGAGTGTGGTTTCCCTCAGAGTCCTTGCAGAGTCTTGTTTCGTGTTGCATTGACCGGGGATTTACTGTCCATCATACAAGTCGGAGGGGTTCGGATGAATCTCCAAACCTCAGAAACTTCCCTGAGGTATGTCAGCTCTCCAAATCTCTGCTCAGGTAATTCTCTGCAATGCCGTTTCCTGCCCAGCCCACGTACAGGCCCAAATCCCCAGCTCAGAGCAGACGCCGTTTTTGGAGAGCCTTCTCAGGCAGTTTTCCTGGAACGCCTTTCCTTCCAAAGTAAATGTCCCCATGAGCCCAGCAAAGCTCCTCCAGCTGGAAATGGGGAGCATGTTAACATGCAAGCAGTTCTTTCGTGGAGACCGCCGCCCAGTGGCATTGATTTGTAGTCCGCACACCCCTCACGCAGAAGGGGAATATCCGTGCTTGTTGCCTCCATAACCAAGGGGCTCTTGGGCTCAGCTCAGAAGCTAAAGATTACTGTGTCTGAGCAAACACCTCTGAGACAACACCAGGGTGAGAAACACCACAGGCCGTGCCAGGCCTATGAGGCAGGTGTTCAGAATCCTCCCTTGCCCCAGGCTCCTCGCCTGCTGGCCCAGAGCACTCATGCCCTACCCGGGGGTGTCCTGGAAAAACAGGGACAGGGAAGAGCCCAGTTCTGCTGAAAGGAGAGGCGGGGAGGATGGTCCTGGCTCTTGCCCCTCTGGTGCCTCTGTGAGGCCTCTTTCCTTGGGGGGGCGTGCGCCAAGCTGCCTCCCTAGGAGCAGGCGGGCCCCATGGCCAAGGGTGTGGCTCTGTGCTCTCTGCCTCCTGTGCTCGGCCTTCATAGGCTGGGGTTGTACACAGGTACAAACACTCCCAGGTGCACCCTCACACTCTTCCAATTATCTTAAAAATCTCAGGACTAAAGAGTGTAAAAAAAAAAAGTAAGACCACCACCTTACCCCCACTAGGATGGCCCTTATCAAAAAAAAAAAAAAAGAAAAGAAAGAAAAATCTTGACAAGGATGTGCAAAATTTTGAACCTTTGTGTTGGTGGAAATGTAAAGTGGCACAGCCACTTTTTCAAATGGTATGGTGGTTCCTCAAAAAATAAAAATAAAAAAAAAAAGGAGCACCTGGATGGCTCATTCAGTTAAGCATCTAACTCGTGAGTTTGGTCATCAGGTCATGATCTCATGGGTAGTAAGATAGACCCCTGAAAGGGTCTCTGTGCTCAGCAGGGAGTCTACTTGAGATTCTCTCTCAAATAAATAAATGTTTAAAATAATTAAAAATAGGGGCACCTGGGTGGCTCAGTCAGTTAAGTGTCAGACTCTTGATTTTGGCTCAGGTCGTGATCTCAGGGTTGTGATCTCAGGGTCGTGGAGCCCTGTGTCTGGAACCCTGTGTCTGGTCCATGTGGATCCTACTTAAGATTCTCTCTCCTTCTCCCTCTGCTCCTCCCACCCTGCTCACACTTGCTCTGTTTCTATCTCTATTTAAAAAAAAAAAAAGAAAAAGAAGGAAAGAAAAGAAAGAAAGAAAGAAAGAAAGAAAGAAAGAAAGAAAGAAAGAAAGAAAGAGAAAGAAAAAGAAAGGAAGGAAGAAAGAAAGAGAAGAAAAAAAGAAGGAAGGAAGGAAGGAAGGAAGGAAGGAAGAAAGAAAGAAAGAAAGAAGAAAGAAAAAGAGAAAGAAAGAAAAAGAGAAAGAAAGAAAGAAAGAAAGAAAGAAAGAAAGAAAGAAAGAAAGGAAAGAAAGAAAGAAAGAAAGAAAGAAAAAGAGATAGATAGATGGAAGGAAAAGTAGTAGGAATAAAATATGCCTTTCAGTATGTAAATGTTTGGACACCAGCTGCATATACTGATTCATAGTGGTCAGATGTCAGCACATATTACGTGGATCCTATGAACACAACAGCTGCAGACAGCGCCTGTGATGGGCATGTTATGTTGACAGTTTGAGCACTGAAGTGACATTGCTTTTGGAGGTGTGATTCTCCAAAATGGTGAACAATTCTTGATAAAGTTGTAAACAAAATGTACAGTGCACAGCATAGGTACCTTCTTGGAAAATCCTTGCCAAACTCAAGGAGCAAAATACTTTGTCTACAACATCATGTTAGAATCTGGGCTCATAGAATAGTAGCAGGAGCCCTCACTTCAGTGACTGTCCGCTGAGACATTCAAAAACTTGTACGAGGTGCCAGACCAGCAGAAGTTTGTTGCACAAGACTGGGCTACAAACACTAGGATCCCTGGGGTCCCTCACCCCACTCATTAAGTGCCACCAAGCCTCGTGATCATCATGAGAATTGAAGATCCTCCCTAGAGGATTCCAGCACACCTCCTGGGAACAGCACTGCCCCTCCTGAGCTCTCACACGAAGTTGCCCTGCATGTGTCGTGAGTCCACATGAGAGCAAAGTGCTCGCTCTGTTGTTTGCGGCCCTAGTCCTGGCCAGTCACTGAGCCAGAGACAGCCGCAGGCCCTGCTGAGGTCCCCCTCAGCTCCATAACTACTCAAAGGCTCAAGGCAGTGACATTCCTGGACATCACTGACTCCTGAGAAGTGACATTTTTGCCCTCTCAATAGCAAGACCCTTCCCCTTGGTCAGGTGTTTGGGGGGACAGAGTCTCAGGAATGCAATTATCAAGAGCAGGGGTGGTGCCCAACACTCTCCCCCTCATCCACTGCAGCTTCGTGCCTGGTGGCGGTCCCCCTATCCAGACCTGCTGCCTCTCCTCTCGCTGCGTGTGAGGGGTGGGGCCGCAGTACGTAGGCGCCCAGCGCTGGATGGGGCCGTGGGAGAGCTGGGGGCTGTGGGGCGTCGGTGCCCTCCTTCCAGAAGGAATTGGGGACTTGCTAAGGATCCTGGCTGCGTGTGTGTTTCCTGCTTACACAAGAGTGAAAACTCAGGCTCTTCGTGCCAGAAGGGCTTCAGCATTTATTCAAGTTTTCAAACATTACTCTTTCACTCCGGGGCCACCTGATAGATGTGCCAGTCGACCATAAAAAGTGTCTGTGGATCCCTCTCCCAGGAATCCAACCAATTTTGCTTCCTCTAATAGGAGTAGAGGAGAGGATTGTAAATGTCAAACGGCAGATTGTATAGCAACGTCAATTGAACCAGGCATTCATGAGCAAATGTACCATTTATCTAACAAAGGTCTGGGTGGTTTTGTTAATTTAAATTACCCGATACTGGGGCGAAAATCAGAGGAGGCTTGTCCCTCCACCAATTCAGGTGCACACAGAGGTGGGTACCGCCCCCTGCGCTGGAGCAGGCTTGCTGTGCAGGGGGGCCGCAGCAGGTCAGAACCATGTGGTCCATGCAGCATGTAGGTTGGACCCTGGCAGGGTGAAAGGCCATGTGGAGTCTTAGTCTTATTCTGTTTGCCCAAAGTGGGCCCTGTGCCCTCAACCCAGAACATCCAGAGCCAGCTGAGATCACTAATAGGGCACTCAGGGAAAAGAACAGAGGACACGGACAGAGGACAGTTGGCCAGCCTTTGGGACCTGGAAGGATGAAGTGTTCCTAATGAATGTGGTGAGCCCGTTGCCAATTCTAGCAGTAGGACTAGTGGGTGAGGAGGGGACCAAGGTGGAGCTTAGAAGGATGGAAGAGACAGGAGGCCAGCAGAGCACCTCCAAACCATGGGCAGACAGCAGCCCACCAGTGCCATGGGGCCAGTGACCATGCCCGCCATGGGGCACCGTGGACTAGTTCTCTAAGAGAGTGAAGATCTTCACCCAGCAGACACAGAGGCTTTGGAACATGATCTAAGGAGGGGACAGGCAGGAAACAAGGACAAGATGAGAATGTGGGGCTTGGAGCAGACAAAAGCAGCTCCTTAGAGGTAGGCTTTGGCAGAAAGTCAGATTATGAGAAAGGACCTTTCAGGAAGGAAGCACCTGAGAGTAAAGTCTGTGGGCCTGCTTCAGGAAGGTAGGGGAGTAGCCCATAGCTGTTGCTTAGGTAATAGTGGAAGGACCCCCCCAGGGTGCTTGAGTGTGGGCAATAGTGACCTGTCTGCTCAGCAGTTACGGGCCCAAGGCGACAGCCAGCAGGAGGTCACCAGGTGGCATGACTTAGAGTACACCTGTTCTTGTTGAGGATGGCGAGGAGACGGTACCATGTGTGCTTCACTATCTCATAGAATTTTCAGAATTTTGAGGCTTGGTCAACACCATAAGCAAAACTACATCATGTTGGCAAAAGACTGTCCCAAAGATAAACCCATTGGTTTTGGCATTTATTGTTAATTGAATTTTCTCAGAAATGGCAGCAGAAAGATTGTTAATGTTCATGAATTTACATCAAGTTAAACATCTGTTCCTCTTAAGCTAAACTCCAGTAAAGTTATGGCGGCTCATAAATTAGATCTGGGAGTAAAATGCTTCTTGCTCTTTGCACAGCTTAGTGGTTTCAAAATAGACCTCAGAATGACACATTGCAACTGAGGCCCATGTAACACAACCACGTTTAGCTGTGATGTTGGTGCCAGACGATTAAGTCAAGTTTTTGCCTTGGTGGGAGGGATCACAGCTTTGTTGGGCAGCAGTGGCATTGCTTACCAGGCAGGCTACGGACAGTGCGGGAGCTAGGGCCGCTGATGTGGGGGTGGGGGTGGGGGTGGGGAGTGTGTCTGCCCAGAAGCAGATCTAACAGCAGCCAAGGTTGTAGGCCCATCCAGTCTGTCCCTTGGGCCCCTCTGGGGGTTCCCAGGCTAGAGTCTCAGGATCCAAGCCTAGGGCCCGGCCACCTGTCAGGTCCAAGAAGGACTGGCATCCAGTGGGTGTGGCTCAAGGGCATGGCTGACGACCATGCAGTTTCTGAAGGAATGTCCTCGGTGTGGTTTGGGAAGGGAGATGCCACAGCCCCCATGCTGGTGACCCTGAGCACAATTCACCAGCCCTCTCCTCAGCACTTCTTCCTTCCCATCTCCCTGTCCCTTAGCCCACACCCATCCCCCAAAGGATTCCTCCTGGTAGTGGCAGAGCATTTCCCTCACGTCTGGTAATCTGGCCTGACGTCCCCTGTCCAGTAAATTTGGGCTTTGTAGGGAACTCCTAAAGGGCAGGGCTGCCCCAGTGAGGGCCAGCCATCAGGGGTTGGGGTCTTCACAGTGGCCTTGGGTTCCCCCCACCCACCATGACCCCCCCAAGCCACCTGTTCATAAAGCACAGAGAATCCCTGGTGTCAGCTTTATGCTCACTGTTCAGAACCCTAGTATGGAATTGGATCTTTCCCAAAGCTGTGCTGTGGCCAGATTCACCCACAGCCCACCCTGCCGGGACTGCTCTTCCAAGTCTAGGTCCCTCCAGCCACCTGGCCTCTTCACAGGGCTGGCCAGCCCTTCCATGACCAGCAATGCAGAACAGGAAGGCAGAAATGTACATTAGCCTCCTCTCCAGAGGCAGCTTCTAGGGAGTCGTGTGTACCCCCAAGAGGGGACTCAGAGGAGCCACTTCTATGTAACCTAGTGTCCAGGGAGGCAACAGTCCCTCTGTGGCTCACCACGATGCCACCACCACCCCCAGGCTGGCCAGGCCAGACTTCATTCTGTGGGGCCACCACTGAAGGCTTTGGGGTGCCCCAGTGGATGAGATAGAGTCCACGCCCCCTGGCAAGTGCAAGGCAGCTCAGACTCCAGTGAGCGTGGCTTCATGTACCACACGCTGGAGCTGTCACACCACCCCACATCACACACACGGCCCTCCCATGGGAGCTGGCATGATAGATGACCCAGGCTCCAGCGCCCTCCAGAGTTCCAGACCTCGGTCACTGTGGTGCAGGGCGGCTGAGATGGTCCTCTCCTCTGGGCAGGGCTACAGCCATTTCTGAACCCACCGCTGTCCATCTCCACCAAGGACTCTACAGTCGTGCAGGCAACAGACAGTCACCGTGTAGGTGCTAGGGCCAGGTGCAAGGCGTGCACTGCAACAAGGCAAGACCCTGGCCTTGGGGGGCTTCCACTCTCACAGGGCAGCCTGACAGTCAGCAATGAGTGAATAGGAGCAGAGAGGGAGGCTGGACAAAGTATAGTGATAGAGCATGGGGGCAGCACACGGGGACCTCTTTACACGGAGTGGCATGATGGGCAAAAAGGCCAAAGGACTCGGGGAAGGAATAGCTGGGGGTGAGGGAGGCAGAGGGGCAGCCAGGGATGGCCCCTTCCATCTTCCTCACCCGCCCTCCCTCCCCGGTGTCAGGTGTCTCCAGCCCACACCCTCACCTGCCAGCAGGTGCCCACCCTGGCAGAAAAGTCAGATTATGAGAAAGGACCTTTCAGGAAGGAAGCACCTGGGAGTAAAGTCTGTGGGCCTGCTTCAGGGAGGTAGGGGAGAAGTCCATAGCTGTTGCTTAAGTAACAGTGGAAGGACCCCCCTCCCCCCAGGGTGCTTGAGTGTGGGCAACACTGACCTGTCTGCTCAGCAGTTACAGAACCTGGACCTCCATCAGGGGCCATCTCTCCCTCTCAGCTAGAATCCGAGCGTCCTGCTGTCTGGATGGTGCCTCCCCCATCTGCCTGCATGGTACAGACTGGCTCCCCTTGATTCTTGGGGGCCCTCTAGCCCCATCCACACCTGGGACTGGAGGCTTCACCTGCCTCAGAGTGAAGACAGTCCCTGTGAGGCCCTGTCGGGCAGGGGCACGTGTGGCTAATGGAATATTCACAATGTCTCCCTTGCTTCCCTTTGTTGTGCACTAGAAAGTGTTTCTTTGATGGACATTTAATTCCAGAGGCTGCTACCTGCTTCCTATCTCTCTTTGCTCAAAAAATTAAATGCGGATGTGCCCGTGCTCCTGCTATAATAATCTCCCTCGGCGTGGAGGGAGTGTGGCTGGAATGGGAGAACATTAGAATCTTCACAGAGGGACAATTATTGAGGGAACTAGATTAATGAGGTGTCATAACAACTTAGCTAGATCTGTGGCTGACCTTTCTCATGGAGAATGGGCTTGATAAATGTAGTTCATTACCAAGTTCTGACATGAAAATAGGATCACACTCTGGGCTTCTCAGCAGGCTGATCAATATTTTATCTGCCAAAGCAGCCCCGGCCCGGGAGCAAGAGGAGCCCCACACACATGGGCTGGCAGGCAGCCCTGGGCCAGGGCTTGGGGCCGCCCAGGTGGCCGCTGCATAGAGAGGGCACCCAGGCTGGTGGGAAAGTGGCGGGCTCTTCCAAGGGCCTGTTGGGATGCTTGTCTCTGTCGGGCTGACCGGGACGTAAGCCTCCCTCCCAGAGGGAGGAGTGTCTGCAGTAGTGGAAGAGGAGGGAGGAAATCTTCTGTTTATCCACAAATAGCAAGTCAGCGGGCACCTGTGCCAGGTGCTGGGCATCGGTGCAGGGGACAGTGACAGATGAGCCATGCTGCAGCTTGCTTGGGTCATCAAGCCTACTTCATCCCAAGAAGCCCTCAGGCCTGGCCGACCACTTGGACTTTGCCAAAGCCTTTTACATTGTCTTCTGAGTCATGACCCTGGACGGTAGTGAGGGATTACTGTGGCCCCCATTCTGAGGGAGGAAGTGGAGGCAGGAAGGGCAGGGGAATGAACCCCCTTCCTAGGGTCTCAGAGCCAGTCAGGGCAGAAGCAGATGGTCTCCTGGCTCCCTGTCCAGTGCTCCGTCCAGCCTTGTGGTGACCGTCATTAATGGCGTTGGTATCAAGCAGACAGGAACAACCTATGGTGAAATCACCAGGAAGGTTGTTACAGGGGGTCCCCTCACCATGGCTTCTGTAGGAGACAGTCTGCCCTGGAACCACAAGACTCGGTTCTCAACCATATTCCCTAATGAACTCATTCGGTAAACCTTTCATACCTGAGCGCTGCATGAGCAGCTGTCCACTCCAGTCCCACCTGCCCGGAACTTGCAGTATCCTCCAAGTTCCAACTGCTAACATCCCATCCAGATTCCCTCAATCAACCCCCAAGATTGTATGTAGCTTTGGGGGATAGCTGCCCATGACACTGGCCAACAGCCTCCCACCTTGGGTACCTGCATCTCCATCCTCAGGGCCCTTGTAGTCCTCAGGAGTATTCCAGGGCTTCATGTGGGGAGTCCAGAAGTGCTGGATGGAGCGGTCATTAGTGCCCCAGGAGCAACCCTCGGCCAACAAGGGACAGAAATTGGTGGAAGAGTGCTTTGCACCCTCTCATCTGAGTGGAGCAGCTCTGAGGCCTGCTGGACATAGACCCTAGAAGGTTCCGTGGGACCGAGCTCCAGCCACCCAGAGTGGCAACCCATGATGGTTCATTGGCTGCCCCCCTCTCCAGTCTCACTTCCCTTCTGCACATTTCTTGAGTTCACATCCAAACATACTACTCAGCCTAGATCCTTGCATCATGGGCTGCTCTGTATAAGCCCAGAGCCCAACCTAAGAGCACAAGCCTCACAAAAAACAATCCACACTGGGCAGAGTAGGAAACCAGATGCAAGGAGGCAGGTCTACGTGTGCAAGCAGGAGGAGCAAGGCTTCCTGGCAGAGAAGGCTGGGCTGGGGCCCTGAAGAAAGCAGACAGAAGAGGTGAGGAGAAAGCCTGTGAGAAGGCCCCAAGACAGGTGTGCATCGGCTGTGGTCAGAGCTGATGACCACAGCCTGACCATAGGCTTTGGCCCAGCCAGGGCACCCTTATGACACAAATCTCTCTCTTTACATGGAAACCACCTAGACTCAGAGGAAACCTTTAAATGACTTTCCTAGCACGTGGAGAGAAATGTCTGCAGGGTGGATTGCATCCATCCCACTGGTGCATACAACAGACCCCCTCCACATCCCAGCTCAACAGCCCCTGCTGAGCTGGCTTGGGCACAGACCTCAGCATCACCTGCAAGCATCCGACTCTCCAGAGTTCTCTCTGGAAGTCCCAGCAGCCGTGAATCAGTTAGTGGGGAAATGCAACTCTACTCCAGACTGACTTGCACAGGCAGCAGGAATCGGCCCTGGTGCGGGGCTCCCAGGAAGGGCTGGCCATTGCCATTCTCACTGTCATCATGGTCAGCACCCACAGGGACCCAGGGAGGAGGATTGTGGTCCCCAGGCTTCTGCTGTACCCATTTCAGAGACCTTCCCTCCAAAGGGCCGAGGGTCCAGAGGCCAAAGTTAAAGACTGGGCCCTGCTCTGCTTCAGAGACAAGTGATCTCCCTTGCCCCCTGGGCCCCAGGCCTGCCCCCAGATAGGGGCAGGGATCCTAGATGCAGTGATGTCTCAGCAGGGGCCGGGATAATGAAGAGTAAGCCCCCTTGGTGATTTGGGTGAAGGGCACTCCAGATGGTGGAGGGGGGGCCACAACCACAAGCAGGAGCATGATCTAGTGGCCAGCCTGTCCCTCCACACCCCCACCTCTTTGTGTCCCCTGTGTGGGCTTGCTGGGTGAGGGTCAGGGATGACCTAGCTAAAGATAAGAACCCAACCCTGGGATACTGACCCTCTCTTATCCAAGCTGAGTAAGGGAAAACCCTGTGAGGTGAACCAGGGCCAGCCAGGGGCTCAGCTCATTTGGCTCCTGGGCTTAGAATCTCCTGCACGGAGCGTCCTGCTTAACTTCCTTCCCACCACTGGGAGAGGGATTTGAATGATGTCTTTTCTTTCTTTATATTCATCTGTACTTTCCAAGCATTCTTTGATGGACACATATTTCTTTTCTAATAAGACAACTGTTTAAAACTGGCAGCAGCATGAAGAGCTTTTAGCTGAAGGCCAGGTCTAGCAGATCCACAAACGCCCACGGCTCCTCTCAGTGAGCCACAGTCGTCTGCTCCCATGATGACACCAGGGGGCGGGAAGGAAAAAAATACAAGTGGGACTTTTATGGGCCTTGCTAGGCGGCTCAGCATCCTGGAAACCAAGGCCTGCCCAGGGTGGGGATTGCCCGAGGACCATCCTTGCTGGAAATGAAGCATCAAAAGGTGTCTCAGCAAGAGGGTTGGGACTCATCTAAAATGGCCAGCTCTGTGGGTGCACATATGGCACCTGGTGTTCGTGACTCCCCAAAGCCACAGGGACACAAGAGGGGCTCAGGAACATTGAGCCAATGGTTTCATTATTTGAGGCTGAGATTCATGTAAAGTGCAACTGCTTCTAGGACAAAGAAGAATTTAGGATTCCCTTCCTCCTCAACTCACTCGGCCTCCACATCAGTTTTCTCCAGACGCCGTGCTGCCTGCTTCTGCCTGTATCCTCCCTGATGCCTGGTGTCATCTACCCTGCCTGTCCTTCGTCCCTCAGGGCCCACACTGGACAGCGCTCCCCAAGGGAGGCTACCTTCACCCCAGCCTCCCGAGCTCCCCCTCCGTGGGCACCTCTGATGCCCAAGACTGGAAGCTCCGTTGGGTCCCAGCATGCCGCGGGCATCTGGCACAGACCCTGGAAGTGAATGGTGGCAGAGGGTGGGAGCTTCATGGCCAGGGAGGACCCTAGCAGGGGGCAAGACTGGGGGTCCAGGGAACGGACCCTTCCTGACACCTTGTCTCCAGGTTGATTCATAGACACATGCATACCTTCCTGAGCAGGAGGTGTGCGTTGGGCAGTGCCGGGGTGGAGAAGCCTGAACTCACAGGGAACTCTCGGGATGTAGCAGGAGCAGAGCCCGGAGCGTTGGCTGCACCTGATGGGACCCAGATGGTGGGACCCACCCCCTGGGCCTCGCTGGCCTGCCGGTGTGGGGGCCCTGCCCAGGGCAGTAGGAAGCTCCCAGCAGATCTGAGCCCCACTGCTGTCTGTGAGGAAGGTGGGAGGGACCAGGAGGAATGAGGTGCATTGGCCCATCCTCCTTAGCCTCGTGCAGCCCTCCGGGGGCCCAGCTGTGCCTGGTCCCTGCACATGCTCTACCCAGGAACCTCCCTCCACCATCCACACTGCTCATGTACCGTGTCCTGACTTCTGGTCCATTTGCCAGGCCTACGTTTCAGCCTGCTGGGGGCTGGGGCCTGGGGGTGGGGGGTATGGTTGGGACAAAACTAATTCCCTTGCCCCAAACAGACTTTTATCCAGACCGGGAAGAAGAAAAGGCCCACAGGCCATCACACCTCCCCCAGGGCAGGAGTGAGTTTGTAGTGGGATAGGGCCACTGCTGTTCACACTGTGAGCCTCTATGGGCTTGAGGATCCAAATCGTCAACTGGGGACCCTAAGAGCTCCCAGGAATGGGCATCCTACCAGACCAAAGAGGGATACCAGCCACATTAGGGGGATGGGAGAGCCATTCTTGTCAGAGCATGGAGACTCCCAGGGAGCAAATAAATTTGATTATATTGAACACAACAATTGATTTTTTTCTAAATAAACATGCAGCAGAAAATGGTAACAGGCATCTGTTTGTGACGAGAATCAATTGACCCCAAATTAGAAGAAAATCTAGAAACACAAACAAGCACACGAAAAAGTGGTTGGGCTGTCCAGGCTTGTCAAGGGAGGGAGGAAGGGAGGGAGACAGACAGACAAATGCCCCATCAGCCTTTCCACACCAAATACCTTCCTTGTGTGTTGCTCCTCAGCAAATGTGGCTTCAGTAACGAGGAGGGGGAGAGTAGCTATCATTTTACAGGCCCTGACTCAGTGCCAAGGCAGCACTGAGCCCTTTATGTGGGTGTTTCATTTAACTTTCCCAAGAGCCCCAGGGGGAGGACACTGTCATCCCCACCTCACAGATGAAATCACCGAGGCACCACGTCCAAGGTACCCATTCGGGTATCAGCAAAGCCAGGACTCAAACTCAGTGGACTCCAGAGCCAGTGCTCTCCAGCACTGCTTTATCTTGACTCCCCAACCCTGAGCTATTACCTAGTGCCCTACACTGGACTTGGACTTAAAGGGAAGAGCCCTGGACCCGACAGTCCCTTCCCAGCAGAGCCACCAGCTGCACAGTGGCCTCCAATGGGATGGACCAGCCCACGCCCATGCCCCGGACATAGCAAAGCCCAGTGCCAAAACGCTCCCTCCGTCCCTTAGGAGGTAGGAAAGCAGGCCTGGAGGGACTACCCTGTTCTGCCAATAGCCCCGCAGCCTCAGCTCTGAGCCGAGCCCTGTGTGGCGTTCACCCCAGTTGGCCCATCACCAGCGAGATAAACTACATCATGTCACTGTGCATCACGGGCCTCATTTGCCAAAACGCTGAGTGGTTCTGATGCTGTTGGGCAAGCACGCCTGAGATAAAAGACCAAGGAGTCACAGGCTGTGTGCTTCGGTTTTAATTTCTTAAAGCTTCTTTTTGTTTCTTGGTCATAGACTTGTGTACACATGTTTGTTTTGAAGTAAACCAGCTCTGGGAATGTACTTAATTAACTCAAGCAGGGCTTATTAGTCCTGTTAACTCAAATTCCCTAATCTATGAGGCCAAGTATTCAAAAGCAGCCTTTAAGGTGGGATTAAGGCAAAGACGAGCTATTACAGAATGGAATTGGGGCCGGCTTTCCTAAAGCTGCTGTGGGCTGCCACTGTGAATTCCCCTGGGCCAGCTTCCCCACTGCAGCTGCTCTTATGTCTGGCATGTAGTAGGTGCTCAATAAATATTTGTGGGCTAAGCAAAGTGGCTCCTTCCAGCATGTGTATCCTGTGAAGCTGTATTCAGTGCTTAGTAAACATCGAGAGGATGGATTGGCAGGCAGACGGACAGACCAGCCCCATCTACCCCACGTGCTCCCCCCATGACCCACAGTAAATGCCCAAGAACTCTCTGTGAGAGGGTTGGGTAACATTCTCTCCACAGTAACGGAGGAGCCTTGCTGCAGTAACCTCATGGTCTCTTCCAGATGACCCATGCACCGTGGCTGACTATGCCCGCCTGAAGAATGTCCTTCTGGCCCTCCAGACCCGTCAGCGGCCACTCCCAGATGGGGACAGCAGACAAGACCCTGCCTCCCAGAAGCGCCTCCTGGTGGAATCTCTGTTTACAGATTTGGATGCAGATGGGGACGGCCAACTCAGCAGCTCTGAACTGGCTCAGGTGGGTGCAGCATTCGCTGAAAACTGAATCGTGAAGGAGCCCAGTTTTCCATTGGGCGTTATAGATGGAGAGAACCAGGGAGATCCCTGTGAGCAGAATCATTTGTAACTGTCTCGTTAATGGGACACTAAGGGGGCCTCTCTCCTGCAAGAGCAGCCCTTCCCCGGGGAGTCACAGAGCTTGTGTTCACAGCCTCTGGGAATATCTTAGAAACAAACGGACGTCAACGTCTTTTTCCCACCAGCCACCTTCAGCCAATATTTACAAACAAGCTTTGAAGCACTCTCAGCTAGCTGGCAAGAGACGCACTTCAGAGGGGCAAGTCTCTGATGTTCTCGTTAGGAATTTAATCTTCTCTTCCTTGAGTCGTCTGCTTTCCTTAGCAGGAACGTTGAAAGCCAGTAGGTCTGGCTTCCCCTAAGCACCTCGGGGGCCATCACCTGGGCAACCCCAAGTCTTCTCCCCAGAGATCTTGCCATTCTTTGGGGTCTAGATATCAACAAACCAATGCCCAGGCTGCCTGCTTGCAGGAAACCCTGTGTCTACTCCCAAGCTGTGTGCTTCCATTTGAGCACTAGACTTGGATCGGACCCTGTGGTTTGCCTTCCTCCGCAAGCACGGCACACGTGTCCCTGACTCCAGCCCTGGGGGGTGGGGGGTGGGGTGCTGGAGCAGTTATCTTCTACAGCAGAAAGTGAAGAAGGAGGAATCCTGGGGCACCAGCCCCTGCCAGCTGCAGGGAGGGCCTGTAGGACGCTGATGGCAGACAGGCCAGGTAGGCCACAAGGGCTTTCTGGCCAAGCTTCCTGAGCTCAAGCCCCCACTCCGGCATTTACTAGCTAGTGGGTGCTGGGAGCCAACCTCCCCTCACTGTGCCTCCACTTCTTGTCTGTGACCCTCACAGGGTCAGTGGGCCGGCTTAAGGAGCCAAGGCATGTGGGGTGTTCCACATGGTGCCCGGCACGTGGCATAGCCTCAGAGTCAATGCCACCGTCATTATCTCTGTTATTATTTCCCCCTCAAACCTTACAGCCATCCTCTGCCGTAGGAAGTACTACCATTATCTCCACTTCACAGATACTTTTAGATGAGGAAACCCGAGCTCTGAGAAATGAGGCACCTCTCCTGCATTGTGTTCACTGCCAAGCACATGACAGTGCTCAGGCCAGACACAGGTGGGCTGATGCATGTGCACCTGTTGTCCTCACAGCATAGGAGTCTCCTGGGGCAGCATGGCTCCCACCAGAAGCCTCCACCCTGTCCTCTCAAGGTCTGTGAGGCCAGAAAGTACTCACAAAACCTGAGTACAGAGCAGTCACCTGGAGGCTTTGCCACACAAGGCCCTCTACTGCAGCCAGCCCGGAGCCCGCTTAGCAGTGTGAGCTGGGAACCGCATATCCTAAGGCACTTGCAGATCCTGCCCTGCTCATCCACACTGGGCAACACATGCCAGTCCATCCCGAGCCTGCCTTCCAGGAGGCCTGCTGCCCACAGCCTCCCAGGCTCACATCACCCCAGCCCTCTCAGCTATCGTGCCACCAGCTGCAGGGGTTCTCGGCTCCTAGCTGTGGCTACGACCCCAAGGAGCAGACCCAGCCACCCACAGAGGACCCCAGCCACTCAGGGAAAAAGCCCAGGTCCCATCGGTTACAGTTACCTGAAAGAAGAACCATCTAGCAGTTCCCCATGCTAGAGGCTGTGCAGGAACAGGCAGCTTTGGCTTGTCTCAGATAGAAGCACCTGTGGGCTCCCGCCACCCCCAACCCTGCGTGGCTCCCAGGTGGCTGACAAGTAAACAGAACCTTCCTGGGCATGTCGCTCTAACCTGGCGGGGAAGTGCCCCGGGGCACCTGAAGCCGTTAACAAGCGTGGTAATTGAGCTATGATTTCCTCTTTGAAATTTAATGTATTTAAAGTCCATTTCATAAAACTGCCAAGCGGAGCCCAGCTAAAGTGGGTCTTTCCTTGACACTGAATCAAAGGCATCAGGGAAAAACTTGTGGGTCCTCTGAAAAGTCAATCAATTTCCAATGCAGAAATAGACAAGGGGAAATTTCCATCTTTGGAAGATTGATTTCCAGCGCTATGGTTCATCTCCCTTTTATTGAACACTTACTTGCTGGGTGAAGGGTCATTTTTTTTTAATGTTATCACATTAAATTGCCTTTAATATAGCAGGCCAAGCTGAGACTGTTAAATAAAGAGAAAATGTCTCCGGCCTCCCCTGCCCCCCCCCCCCAAATAAAGTGAAATCATTTCCTTTCTTCTGAGATTTCATCCTGAGCGCTTTCCTTGCACGGCTTGAGTTCCAGACACCCCAGCCTCTGGCTCCAGCTGAGAGAGGGTGCCTGGAATTTCCACACGGATCACCTTTTGGCCTGTGGCCCGTGGTGCTGAGGAGGCCACATGCAGAGAAAAGTTCCTAAGGACACATGCACAGCACCATGCCGGAATCCCAAGGGCAGCCAGAGGCCAGGGACTCAGGCCAAGTCATAGGATGGCAGCCGCCCCCTTTCTGGGGGGAAGGGTGCTGTGGCTCCGAGGTGCTGTCCTGAGATCTGGGAGGGATGGTTTTGGGGAGGCGCAAGGGAAGGCAGCCAGGCATCATTGATGCACCAGTGACCTCGCCGCCCTACACAGCTGGGAACCGTGAGCCCTTGATTCCCATGCTCTGGGAACTCAGCCGCTCTTTCTTTGCTGAGTTGATCTGATCAAGCCCCTCTCTTCTCTGTTTTCCCATCTGTGGCAGAAAAGGGTAGACCAGGATCTCCAAGGACCAGGCCTGAGACTGTCTGGGGGTCCGTCCACCCAGATGGAGAGGAAAACGCCTGAACACTCGCCCTGACTCTGCCCCCACCACTGGGTGACCTTGGGAAACTCCTTGCCCTCTATGAGCCTTATCTCTAGAATGAGAGAGAGACAGGCAAGAAAAAAGCAGAGTGTGGGGTGCTCCCCATGGCCCGTGGAGCTATCACAGGAGCCCTCACCCCCCCCTCTCAGGCGGCAACTGCAGCCACTCTTGACCTGAGCCATCTCCCAGCCAGACCCACAGCCCTGCGCTCACTCCCTGCTCTGACCTCATCCCTTTCCTCACCCACAGCACGTGCTGAAGGAGCAGGACCTGGAGGAGGACTTCCTGGGGTGCTCGCCCAGCGACCTCCTCCGATTTGATGACTACAACAATGACGGCTCCCTGGCCCTCCACGAGCTCTACACAGCCTTCCGTAAGTCAGCCCCAGGGCAGGGTCCATGTGCAATCAGCCTCTGGGCTGCAGGGCTCTGCAGTCACCCTTGAGTTGTTTCTTTTATACATGAAAGCAGTTTGCATTTGTTTTGCAACAAGCCTGAGCTTTAAGAAAAGGGCAAAAGGAGCATGGGTGGGAAGAGGGAGTGCTTGCTCTGTTCCTTTTGGAGAAAGGCTCTCCTTGGTATGGTTAGAGAAGCCCTGGATGGTGAACTGTGTCTGGGGGAGTCTATGACTGCGCCTGGAAGGAGTGGCTCTTAGGGTTTTCTCCGGACTGCAGCCTGGCCGCACCGGGGGCAAATCCTGCAGGAGGGTTCTGGAGGCTTGGCCAGGCAGGAGTAGGGAGCTTCAGCAGAGAGCTCACATAGTTCAGGAGTGAGCAGAGGGGATGGCACTGCCAGGCCCAAACGTGAGACAAGAGGGGGGACACTCTTGGGCCCAAAGAGAGGAAGCCCTGTTATGTCAAATAACACTCGGCCTCGGCTTAAAGCAGGTCATTGGTGTTCCTGCGTGGGGCATCGTTGGACAGGACCAGCAAGCTCACTGCTCCCCACAGCAGGCCCTGGAATGTAGGGAGTAAATATGAAAGCCTCAGGGTGCGGTGAGGATTCTGAACCACAGATCGCGGCATCCTCTCCCCCAACCCCAACCTCTACCAGGAGTTCTGCTTTTCGGAAAAGTATTCCTGCTCCGCGTTGACATCCCTTTGGTGCTATTATTGCAAACATTCACCAGGCCTGGGAAGGAGGCCTCCTGACTCATTGGCAGGAAGGGCTCTTGTGGTAGGAGGCAGAGGTCCTCATATGACAGGAGGAGAGAAAGGAATGTGACTCTTCCCTGTGGGAAGTGTCCATGAGCTTGACATGGGATGGTGGTGGCAGGTGCCTTTCTGGTTCACAGCATCCCTGTTGCCAAGGCTCAAAGTCTAACCCCAATTACAGGGCTCTGCTTGATATCCTGTGACTAGCTAGGCTCCCCGTCCTCCTCCTCCCTGCCTGCTCCTGACACTTGTATCGATGTATAGTATTTCATAATAAGGTGTAAATGACTGGTAGGCTTCACCTGCTGTGGGAGGTATTTGTATTGTGGATAGAGTAATTTATGCCTTGAAATAAATCTCAAAGTTTTAGAATGTGTGGCAGTATCAGCAGTTCCCTAGACCTAGCTCACGAGAACCAATTATTAGATTTTCAGGAATTTTGTAGTTAAACAACTGATAGCTTTAAACCAGCCATGGTAGGAATATTTCCACTGCAGAAATGTATACCACACCAATGCTGCAAGGGGCGGGGATGCTTTTTCCTCTGGAGAGCCAGTCATTAGGCATTGACCTGCACATCCCTGGACAAGACCCTCCTTTCTGTCCTCACCACTGCCTCCTGCAGTATTCTCTCCACTTTCCCAAATGGAGACCCCCTGAGGACTCTAATCCCATAGAACGTGAACAAGAAAAGAGGAGATGTCAGGGCAGATGACAGGGAGAGCAGCTCTCCATGTCAGGAAAGCAGCAACCAATGTCCTGAGGACAGCTCTAAGATATTCCCAGCGATGCTTTCTGGCTTCAGGCCTCTTTGCAAAAGATGCTAGGAAAGGAAAGGTCAGCACATTTTAGGAGCTAGGGGCCAAGGCTGGACTTCGAGGACTTGCAGGCTGCACCAGGCATCACTATTTAGATGTCTCATGATGACATCACTAAGCAGAACATGGTACTGCTTAGCTCAATCCTGGTACCCGGCACCGCAGAAGCCTCTGCTCCGTGAGTCCTGTTCCTGGGAATCAATCCAGGCCAAACAGCAAACTGCTGGCTTTATCCTCGAGGAAATGGAGTGTCCTAGTTGCCCATGACGAAAGAGGACTCTCTGGCCTCTCTAATGAAGATCATTATAAACGTGAGCTACCCGTGGGAGAGGAGGGAAGTCATTGCTTCGCCTCTGGCCATGCAGAGTGAGGTGGTATCTGTTTCCTTCCTTCCTGGATTATTATTTGAAAAGCTTTATAATCATCATTTTTTAAAGCAAATTGAATTCTGCCGTCGCCTTGGACTTGTTTTGAACCAGGCAGCCAAACCATTCATCACAACCCAACCCAAAAAAATAGATATGCAATAAAATGTAAACTCACAGCCATTAAGGAAGCCACAAAATGAGTTCACCCAGCCTTAAAGGCCTGACATGTGGCCACTCAAAGCATGTGGCGTCAATGGTTTTTCAAAGTCATAGGAACTCTATGCTGAATTCCCATAGCTCTGGGAATGGATTTATGGTTCAGTAAATGTTAAATAGGTAATTGAAATGAGACATATAGGTACAACTTATTACCCAGAAATCAATGGACATTAAGGAAACCTCACTAAAACTCAGAGAGTAATATCTCAAACATTTCGGCAGAACATTTTGGATTTAATTTTAAAACACCAGAGCTGATGGGCTGGCAAAGACTGAGACTATGAAATTGTTTTTTTTTTTTTTTTTGCTGGTGTCCTTGGGTACCAAGCAGGACAGGGTCTTTGGGGTGACTCCTGGCAAGACTTGGCCACTCTATGGAAGGATGGGTTTGGAGGACTTTTCCCTGAGAAGTGGGTTGTATTAAGTTTTTGGTATTAGGGGAAGAGGGTCTCCTAAATCATGTCTTCTCATGCAGCTGGCTTAGCTCAGGCTGGACCAGTGTTTGCCATTGTCTGCAGCTGGCTGAGGGCATTGCCGGAAACCCCAGGTTGGTGGCTGTTGTACTCAGCTGAGTTGGTTTGTGGTGGGGCTGCACCCTCCTCCTGTCTCTGCAGAACAGATGACCCCTCTCCAGGCAGGGGTGCAGAGGACAGGTCCCTCAGCCATGGGAGTCGCTTCTGTCCAACTGTCACATGGAGCTAAGTCTCCCCATCACCTGCATCTCTGTATAGTGACAGGAGTGACATAGGAGGGGGGCTTCCATCTATCACCTAAACATTCTCTCCAAGTGGCTTTTGGCATTCCGGATCTCAGAACTAAGGACACAGGGCCCTCTGAGTACATGTCCTCCACCCTCCCCTCCACCTGCACACACAGGGGCAGCAGAACCACTGCTCCTTGCTGGGAGGCAGAGGCCCAGGCTCCAGGGTCCTTGGCCAGAAAGATGCGCACCGGCCCTGTCCATTCATCACAATAAATTAATCTAAAAGTTGCTCGTTCAAAAAGCTTTTCAATAATGCATGTTTTTGCACTTTTCTGAATGTTTGGGTTGGGATCGTGGGGAAAACATGTTTCCTGAAAGAGGATTTTTCTCTCACTTTAAATTCATTAGAAGTTTCTTCTGCTTTTTAGAAAGATACTTGTCCTTTTAATTAATCCTGTGAGAGCAATGTGTTGGACGGGAAGGAAGGGTTTGTGCAGCGAGCAGTGCGGGATGAAGGGCTTCACGGGTTCATGTTCTGAGACCACAGATGTGTCATGTCCGGGAGGAGAACCTGCGGCCAGAGAGCCGTGGGGAGCCGCCTGTGTGGGAGCAGGACACCCTCCCTCGGCTCCAGGCACGCAGGCAGGGAACGGTGATTTCATCTGATTACGGCAATAAGTCTGTATCCAGGGCAACTCCGTGAAACAGATGGAACGGTCACCTGGCGAATTTATAGCTGCGTTTCTGCCATCACTGCTGCAAAATGGAAGGAAGGCACACCTAACCTTCCATGTCTTTATCCTCTGGAATGAGGAATGCCAGCCACAGGCCAGACACCATGCCGGACCCACTATCTCAGGCGGCCCCCAAGCACCCCTCCCCCGCCTTCGCCCCACACCCCTCACCCCCGAGCTGAGACAGCGCTAAACCTAAACAGCATCCAGCCTATCCGGCTCCTTATCTGTATGAGATGAGTTCAGACTCCGTTCAGATGGCGAGGATGCTGCTTTATCCTCTTCCGTTTGGTTCCTGAATTCTTGTGAGTAGCAAAATGTAGAGAGCATGGAGTCTATCAAGAACTTTATGTCTTCCATTCTTGAGTTTGGAGAGCAACTGATCCCTGTGCTCCGGTCCCAGTGCTGGTGGAGGCCCAGACCATTGCTGTCATGACACCCTTTTTTTTTTTTTTAAAGATTTTGTTTATTTATTTGAGAGAGAGAAAGAGAGCATAAGAGAGCATGAGCGGGGGGAGGGGGCAACAGGAGAGAAAGAAGCAGACTCCTGCTGAGCAGGGAGCCCAACAAGGGGCTTGATCCCAAGACCCTGGGACCATGACCTGAGCTGAAGGCAGATACTTTACCAAATGAGCCACCCAGACGCCCCAGCTATCATGACACCCTTAACCCCCAAGGGAGAAACTGGTTGCCTCACAGAAGACTTGCAAATCACGTGTCCAAAAATCTGATTCACTGTCTTTGGTCCCTCATTTACTCAGAGGTATAAAACAGTTAAATTGGAGCAGCCAAAGGAGGAATTGAAAATTAGGACACAAGCAGTACTGGGAGTCTCCCCGCCACTCCAAGGACAGAGGGGATGGTGCTTTCTCTTCACCTCAGGCGTAGAGAGAGGGCTTCCAAAGAGGATTCCATATGAGCTCGCTATGTGCACCTGAAGCTGAAGTCAGGGTACCATCTGAATCATTCTGCTTATTACTAGGACTTAAGTTGATAGCGGACCTCTTGATATTGAGTCCTGTAAAACAACACCTAACATTAATCATGCGTCAGCACTAAGTATTACGACCCAATTTTACAAATGAAGAGATAGGAATTCAGAACATTTAAGTAGCTAACCCACAGTCACACAGCCAGCAGGTAGCAGAACCATGCTCAAACCCAAATGCCTAATTCCAGAGATTTCTCATGCATTTAAACGTACTTGACAACTCATCAGCATTCTCTAGTAAGGAGAATCTCGCTGTCCCTACAATGGGTTTCCCTAAATTTCAAGTCCCAGCTCAGTGGTCTCCTCCTCTAGGAAGTCATCCTTGATTTCTCTTCCTTCCACAGAGCCCCACACATCTTCTTCTGCGTGGTCACATCCTCAGGTTCACCTCTACACGATAACAAGGCTGTGGCCTGATGGTTAAGTATCAAACCTGGTCCAGATCCTCATTCTGCCACTTACTAGCTATGTGACCTTGGATAGTTCTTTACCAGCACTAAAGCTGAACTTCAAATTCCTCATCTATAAAGTGGCATAAAAACCACAACAGAAGCATACTCAGGATTAAATGAGATAATAACGTAAGACAATTAGAGTGATACCTTGCATATGGTAAGTGCTAAGTGATCATGAACAGGGGAGGTCAGTGACAGACATGAAAAATTTTGCATGTGTTCCCACAGCCCCCAGATCTCAGCCCAGCACCCTGTGCCCTGTTATTGTTATCCTGCCCCTATTAGTGCAGACGCTCCACGATCCCAAAGGCTGTTTGCTTAACGTGTGCTCATGCCTAGAGTGGGGTCTGGCACCCAGGAGACCCTTGGCACATGTGCGTTCAGTGAGGGGATGAAGTATGAGGAGAAATACATGTGGCAAGCAGAGAGGTCCAAACACAGTGTGACTGTCCCCCAGAGGTCCCAGAGGGTCTTTGCCCATCTCCAGGGGGAGCAGAGGAAGCGCCTTGTTGGAGTCCCACAGGCAGGACCCATGGTGGGGGAGCACCAGCCAAGTTGGAGCAGACCAGCAAGGGTACCCTGGTGGCTTCCTTAGCAGCCCAGACAACCCTGATCACCTGGGTGAGTGACGGGTTCGAGGTAAGCCCCGATGCCCACATTGGCCTAATGCTTCCTTAATGAAGATAAAAGCTCCTTGCCGCATAAAGCTCACATCCTGCTCCCAGGGCCACTAATTGGCCATTCAGCCCTCCTCAGGATAAGTGTTCTGTTAGGCTGTTAGGCCACCTGCCCGCTGCTTAATTGCCTCTACCTCTGACAACTGTGTGTGGAGATAAGGGCTCCTGCTCTGTGCCGCAGCTCAGCTCCGCAGTGGCCCACAGCTGAGCCCCAGCCCCGCCCCACCCCTGGCTGTGAAAGGACCAGGCACAGGCCCTCGGGCTCCTGCCATCCCACCAGGAGGCTGGCTTTGCCATCTCTGTGCATATCAGTGCACCTTAGGAAAATTCCTTAGCATTGAATATGGGGTTGTGCTTCCTCTGAGTGGAGCTTCCAGAACCTGAAACACACCCACCCAGCACAACCCCTGCTGGGCCCCCAGGGCCCCCTCCCTCCCACCTGAGGCCACATCACAATGGCAAAGGCGACACCCACAGAGGATGACACAGGATGCCCTCTGGAAAACTGGAGAGCCTGGCCCCTGGAGGACCCCCTCCAAAGCTGGGCCCTGGCAGGGTAGGAGGGCAGGCCTCTTGAGCAAAACCACTGAACACAGAGAGCCCCGCTCCCCGATCAGGTTAGTGACAGAGCAGAGCAGGCCAGCTGACCAGTACAGTTCAGAGGCACCAGGCCAGGGAAGCAAGACCACGCATGAGGACAGGTTCAGAACCAGAGGCTGAGAGTGGTAGGAAGGGAGAAGATCAGGAAAGAGGCCCAGAGCAGCTCTCTGGCAGGGGCCAGAGTTGTGAGCCCAGCCGGCAGACCCTGCCCACCAGGAGCTTACAGACAGACAACCACGATGGCAGACAGACAACCATGGAAACAAAGTGGGAGCTGGGGCAGAGAATAACTGGGTGCGGGGCTTGCTGGGAGGACCTGCTTTCCAGCGAGAGGTTAGGAAGGGACATGGGAGCTGAGGCCTGAACGCCACGTTGGAGATGACCAGGCAGAGGACGAAGAGAGAGGTGGCCGGACAGGTGGGTAACGCGTGCAGCCCTGAAGGGGCACTGGGCCGGGGGTGCCAGAGGAGGCTGTCGGGGCCGATGGCTGCCGGGGCGGCACTGGGAGGGAGAGGCTGGGGCAGGAGCAAGCCCACCTCGCTTGGATCCGCGCCGGCCTCTCCCAGCCCACAGCCAGCCTTCCAGGGGTCTGCAGATGTACAGGCCCAGGGAAGTCCCCGGGCCGGGCCCCGGGTGTCCAGCTGGAGGGCTGCACTTAGCCTCAGAAGCTGCTCTCACCACTGGAGGCTTCCAGTCTCCACTGATGATGGACAGGAAAGCAAGCAAGGCTGCTGTGTGTGGAGCCTCCCCAGTGCCCGAGCTCTGTCCTTCCAGGCTGCTCTCCTCTGCTGAGGGCACAAACGCAGTTGAGGGCGCGCTCACACCTCTCTGCCCCAGCTGTGCCGGAAAAGCCATTGGCGGCCCCTGGAGTGGGGGTGATGTTCGGTGAGGATCACTGGGGAGCTGGGCTGCCAAACAGGGACCCCTGTGCATACACCAGGGCTCTGGGGTGGGGCCATCCCGCCCCTCATCACACTCTAGAAGGGTCGGTTCTGAGCCAGCACTGCTGTGTGCTGGCGCCAGTTCCTGCCTCTTGCCCATCTCCATCCTCACTGGTTTGCTCCTTACAGCTGCATTATCAGCCTGCAGTTTCCAGCATTGTCTGGAGCTGAGTCTTCAAGCACTTTCCATTTTTAAAGATCCCAGCTGGAAGCTGTCAATGGCCTCGGTGCAGAGCAATTGAATAGTAGAAAATGAACTAATTACAGGTTGTTATTGAAAATCTATTATATACAAATTGCAAAGAAAACTCATTAAAATATGATGCTTTGGTGATTTTTTTTTTTTTAAACCCTCTGCTTGGAGGGAGAGGCAGGGGCAGGATAGCTGTATACCTTGTTCCTGGGTTTTCCCTGGGTAAGAATTCCCAGCAGGTCTGCAGGTCAGGCTCTGATCTCCTGTCACACAGCCCGGCCTGACATTAAGCGCTCCAGAGAAACTTGAGATGTTGCATGGTATGGAGAGCTCTCTGAATGTTAGCAAATACTCAGAAATGGCTGCAGAGGAAACAAAGAATTTCGTTACAAAGATATAAAATGAGAACAATTTAAATGTCAGCTTCTTACCAGGATAGCACCATATTGTCCTCGTAAATCTCAATGTTTCTGCAAAGCTTTTGTGAGGACTTCAAAGGACTTCAACGTGCAATTAAGCACTGAAGGTCACATCACGGATTTCCAAGCTTGCTCCCTGGCACTGAGTGCTGAGAAACCTTGGGATGTGAATGGCAGAGCAGCCCAGAGCCCAGATCTCAAAAGGGCCCCTTGAGGCCGAGGCCACTTCCCCCGGCTCCAGGCAAGAGCCCAGAGGGCAAGGCTGAACTTGACAGGCCCTCCGCCTTCCGGGCCTGTCAGTCCCACTGGAGTCTCAGTGTGGGGGTGGCCTGGGTGGCAGGTGTTACCTCCCTAGCACTGGGGGGCCCTCAGTGTTCCGAGGTGGCTCACTGGTCCTTGCCTTATCGTGACTGTGACTCGGCAACCCTCCAGCCCCAAAGGCTGAGGGCGCCTTGCCCTGGCCCAGGGCCCAGCCCCCATCAGGCTCTCCCCCCAGGCTGAGGGCAGGGAAGATGGTAGACAGTTGAAATATGGGCAGAGGTCAGAGCACCAAGAGTGGCTTCGTGAAGATTGCAGCAGAAGGATCGGGGCAGCCACAAACCCAGGAGGCAGAAAAGAGGGAAGGAGACACAAAGGAGGCTGCCTCTGAGGGGCAAGGTTGTTGTTGCCTGGGGCATTTTGTTCCAGTTGGGGGGGCAGAGAGGGAGAAGCTTGGAGCTTTCCGTAAGGCAGATGTTCAGCCTGGTGTATAGTAGGTGCTTATTAAGGGCCGTGATGGATGTTTTTTACTGATAATAAAGAGAAAAGGTAGAGTGGTTGTAACAGTTGAGAATGAAGAACAGCAAGCCGGGGATTCCCTTCAGTGCTGGAGGTCATCTTATTACCCACCCTCGGTTAGCTCCACAGAGGTATTGGGTTTGCTGGATCGCTAGGTTGGCAGAAAGGCGCCACGTAATCTGCAGTCACCCCCTCAGCCTGGACAGCCCCACCCCGTGCTCCATTCCACTCACGCTCTCCTGGTGGAACTTGTTTCTGCCCAAGAGCTAGCTTTCCCCCCGAGAGTACAAAGCCACCCTCAGATCCCCTTATGACACTGGCATCTGACAAGCCTCCCCCCCTCCCCAGTGCTCCCAGGCTGGACTCTGTTAAGGAGGCCCAAGGCCAACAGGAGGACGGAGATTTAAGCACTCTCTGCAGTGATTTGGGAAGGCGGGAGGTGCTGCCCACTGACGGAGGAGCATAGGTTCCAATTCTGGGTAGGAGGCAAGCCTCCTGACAACCATCTGCTCAAAGCCCTGAGTTCCATGTCAGCTCCCCCAGGATTTGGTAGATCACTGGGGGCCTCAGACGTTGGCCTCTGCCTGGGACAGCTCCTGCCGTCCTCAGACCCGAGGGCGCCAGGTTGATACTGGGACAAGCAAACAGGCCAAACTAGTTTGTTGAACAAGGGCTGGACTCAGCAGAGGCACGTGAAGGAAAATCAGTTTTGTTCTCTCTGTGACTTTCCAACGAACCCGGGGGCTGAGGGGGAGGCTGAGCTGAGGACCTCCAGCAGGGGTCACCCCTACACAGTGGCCCACCGTCACTCTCTAAAACATGGGGCTCCTTGGCAGTGGTTTCCCATGTCGGGCCTCGGCCTGGATGCCAGCACCCCCAGCACCATCCCATTCCTTGTCCCGCTGCATACGTGTTCGTGATCTGCCCAGGGAACGTGGGAAGGAGCCTGGTGTGGGAGCCGCCCCAGGCAGCCCGTAAGCTGAGCCCTCGGAGAACCATTCCCCTCCAGATGGCACGGGCCATGTTCAGACAGGTGCTTCAGGCATAGCAACTGTTTGTACACTTGTCGGGATTGCAAATCACATCCAGGTGGGAGTGGAAATTGGACCCAGAGGACTCTGTCCTCTCCACAGGTGGCAGAGGGGGAGGTATAGGCTGGTGGGTGGCTCTTTCGAGTAGCCACTCTGGGCTCCCCTGTCTTCCCAAAGCTCTCAAGCCCTTCAGGCAGAGCCACTCCTGACCTGAGTGCTGGCCACATGCCAGATGCTGTACCAGGCACCTGCCAGGTCTCCTTCCTCACCCCCCAAGTCCTGCAGGTAAGGAAACTGAGGCCCAGGGAAACTGAGTCCTGTTGACTCTAGGGCCCTGGCTACATGTCCTGCTCTAACCAGGACCCTCCATTTCTTCCCCTAGAGAGACCCAGTTCCAGAGAGACCGCTGTGGTCTGTGACCGAGGGTAGGGCCTGGTGTGGAATCAGTGAGGCTGAACCCTGTCTGATGGCCTTCCCCTTGTGCGGCTGCCAAGGGCCCAGCCCAGCACCTGCATTCTCTGTCTGGTTCCCCATGTCCGAGTTCATGTGCTGCAGGTGTCTCAGACAGTCCCCTACATCCCTTTCAGACAACCATAAAGACAGTGCCTCAGGACCAGCAAGCTCCAGCTCTACCGAGAGACGGAAACCCCAAGGAGCCCCCCATCACATAGAACGGGCATCCACCTGCTTCCCGAGTGATCAAGTCCCCCATGGAGAGATGTTTTCCTCTTCAACACAAACCCCATCAAACACCCATCCCTTGCCAGCTGTCACAAATAAATGCACTTGCAGAGACTCCTCTATTCAGCCCCATCTAGCCCCTGCATTGGTCCCAACTTCCGAAGTCCACCTCCATGCAGCAGCACCGAGAAGTGTGCCGGCGCCTGACAGCAGGCTCAAAGTCAGGGAGAGGACAGCTAGGAAGCAGGAGTCACGGGGCGCCTTCATGAGTGCTCAGAGCACCCCTCAATCGGGGAAACTCGCTGACGCGCCACCACTAACGGCTGACAGCCAGGGAGCCCTGGCAGGAGGCACCCTCCACGCACCAGCCATATCGGGCCACTGTGGGGGGGAGAGGTCGCTGTCACTCAGCGCACAGGGCACAGGGCACGGTGGGGAATGGAACAGCCTGTGGAGGCCACCTGCAGCCAGCTCAGACATGACAAATGGCAGTGAGTTGAGAGCTGGACCCAAATGAACCAGAGGTCAAACAAGACCAAGTTCCCAAGCTGACCCCTAACACCTGGAGTTGCTGACCCAGTGGACCAGTGTCACTTAGACTCTGGAGACAGTGATCGTCATGTCTCCTGGGCCACGACCCCGCCTGGAGGGAATGTGGTGCATGTGAGATGTGGGCTGGATCAAGCCTCCTGCCGTGTTGTGACCGTGCCTGTGGCTGTCCAGGGACCCCGGAGGACTTGCGGGTGTGGGGTGTGTACAGAATCAGTGTCCCACGGGACGGTGGGCATTGGTGCCAGCACTTCCTGATGGAGCTCCGATGAAAGAAATAGGAATGTTCCACAGCAAGGAGGTTGGCTGTAAGGGAAGTAGCGGCTGGGAAAGAGAGCCGCAGGGTTCCCACCTGAAAGGAGCCTTGGAGGCACCCAGTATGCCCTAACCTAACTGCACAGGTCTGCCCTATAGACGTTCTGAGACTGCCCTACACAGTCCAGAGTTCTGTTCACGTTTCCTGGGGCCTTAACCTCCCAGCCCCGCCATCGCAGAGCCCCTTCCTCCCCTGGCTGCCAGTCAAGGATGTGCATACACCATGTTCCCAGCCAGGAGGGCCCAGGAGGGAACCACAAGGGGAGACTGTCCAGGTGCTGGAGCTGTGGCCTTCAGGGTGGCAGCAGCTTCTGCTGGATGGAGAGGTGGTGATCAGAGGCACCTCGTTGGAAGGCCATGTCAGTGTGCTTCCTGCATGTTCTGAGTTCACAATGAAGGTGTGGGCTGAGCAGGACTCCCAGGCCCCCAGAGTCAGCTCTCCATCATTCACAGGCTGACTGTCCACTTTGAATTACTCATGCCCAGACTCCCAGTGGCCTCCCAGCCTCCCTGCCTCCCCATCTGCCAGGCACCTCCTGGTTGGAGTTCAAAAGCAGCCCTTGAGAAGGGGAAGCAGAACTCACAGCAGCTGGATGTGCTGCTGATGAATGGCCGTGGGCAGTGGTGGTTTCGGAGAGGTGAAGGGACCCAGGGTTAAATGGATATGGGATCGGGGGGGGGGGGGGGCGGTCATCTAACAATGTGAGCCCTGCCTAAGCCTCTGCACTCATGTGCCCATTTCCCTTTGAAGTAAGGAGAGGGCATTGATCTTGGCTTTGGGGTGAGGGCACAGACCCAGATCCAGCCCATGATCCCTGGCCTCCAGAAGGCGGGCCCCAGCCCCTCTGTGGGCAGCCGTGGCTAGGCAGCTGGGCACATGAAATATTCACAAGCCCAGAGGCTGGGTGGCTCAACTTGGAAAGGCCTGTGTTGGATTAAACTGGCTGCACCAAGCCCAGCCCTTTGAAGAACAGAGGCGCTGTAATGTCTGTAAACAGACAGTCTACCAGGTCACCCAGGGGACGGGAGTTGGCCTTCATCACAGGAGGACAGTGTGGTCCTTACAATAGCATAGCCACAGGGCCTCAGCCAGGTGTCAGGCCCACCAAATATATAGGGATGGCCTCCTGGACGCCAGGCCCTGCCCCTAACACTCAGACAGGGATGCTCAGAGGCATGGGCATGCCCAGGCTGGGTGGCCAGGAGGCAGCTGCCCCTGCAGTCTCTGTAGAGGCCAGCAACCTTCCAAAGCGAGCCAAGACACCCCAGCAGCTATCAGATGTGTCAGCACCAGGTCTTAGTTTACTGGAGGAAGCTTTCAGATGTGGCAACCATGGTGTTTGAAGTCACAAAAGCAACAGGTTAGGAAGCTCTCAGGAAGTATAAGTTTAAGGAAATACCCCAGGTTGAAACAACAGATAAATGTTTGCTCTTGTATTCATTCCTGCCCGGTGCCCACTCCAGGCATCTTCTGGGCCAGGCCCTGGGAGGACGGCGGTGACCATGGCAGGCCTGGCCCTGTTACCTTGTCTCTAAGCTGCTTACTGAGGAAACAGCTCAGGCCTCACAACAGGGAGGCCCTCCCATGACGTGTGGGCAGGATACCCACCACGTGCTGCAGAGGCACCAGGGCTCAGAAGCAGAGCCTTACAGGGCCCATGATGTGTGGTAGAGCTTGCTTCCAAAGCCATATAATTAATCTTGGGTAATAACGGCATTAATAGCCAATGCTTACTAAGTGCTCACCGTGTGCCTTAGTACTGCTCTAAGTGAGTTCATTAATCCTTACAACCGTCTATGAGGGACGAACGATCATTAGTCCCTTTCTGCAAAAAAGGCTCAAAGGCACCAAGCACCTGAGTAACTTGCCTGCATCTCTAAGCTGCAGACCTACAGGCCAGGATCTGGACCTGAGAATTGGACTTTAGAGCTCCAGCTAAGCTATATGGCCACTCATGTCACTCTTGACACTTGACCCCAGTACATATTCCAGCAGGACCTGGTGGCACCTCAAATGAGGCAAATGTTGGTCTTGGTGGTTAGAGAGGGGGGGTGTATCCAGAAAAGAGGGACACTGCTGGGCCCCCCCACCCCACCCCCACTCCCCAGCCTCCTAGCCCACAAAGACCAGCCCATGAGAAGCACTCTTGCTTCTAGAGTCTGTGAAGGACTGCTGTGGGGCTCCAGGAGCCCTAGTCCCAGTGCAATCGGGAGTAATTTGGCAAATACTTTCTGAGGCTCCATGTGTCCAGTCCCAGAGCTTCTGTGGATCTGAGTGGACAAAGGAGCTGCAGCCAGTCAGGCACACAGGAGTCACACATACCGGGCAGGCAGCAAGAGGCTGTGGTCAGTGGCTCTGCTGTGACACTGCTATTCCTAATAACGTTTATTGAGTGTTGACCCATTTATCAGTATCTAGTTACAGTGTTCCTAATGAAAAGAATACCATTCATCCCCCTTTTAGACCTGGGAAAGCTGAGGCACAGAAGGATTAAATCACCCAATGGGGAGCCAGTAGGCTGGGGATTCAAAACCAGGCACTCTGGCCACAGCCCCTCCCCACAACCAGCACATCTCTGACAAAGTCACATGCAACTGAGTCTAAGCTTTAAGTTGAGGACAGATCTGAGCACCCAACGCCACTCCTGGAACCCTGAGGCTCCCCTGCTCCATCTTTGTGCCTGATTTAATCACAAAAACTGAGTTTTCTCTCTTTGCTCAGGGGACTGATTCCTCCTCTGTCTGGCAGAGATGTTATAAAAATCAATTAATATGTTTTGCAAAGTGCTTTTGAGATCTGGCATGTGGAACAGGACACATTCGTGCAAAACAGTTTTTTTGGTGATGCTATTTGGCATGAACTCTTGTCTCCTGTATAGAGCCTTTTTTTTTTTTTTTTTTTTTTCAAAATATTTTCCATCAAAGGGGGCAATTACAGATTCGGGCAGAGGGCAGTCTGCCATGGTCCAGACAGGCAGGCTCATTCCCCACCACCATGTGGCCTCAGGGTTGCCACTGTAGAATGTACAGCCTAGCTTTGCATGATACCCCCACCACCGCCAGCCCCCAAGGAGGGTCTGCAGATGAAAAGTGCTTAGCCCTGGAAGCAGAGCACATTCACACAACAAATAGTCCCTGGCAGACACTGCTCCAAGCCGTGTAGATTCAGCAAGTTTCAAAATAGTCAAAAATCCTCATTCTCTGAAACTCTCACTCCAGGGAAGAGACGCAGATAAGCCACAACAGGAACACAGATTAGAACATGAGAAGTATTTTGAGAATAACAGCTAGAGGAAGATGAGGGGCAAGTGAGGGGCATACAGGAGTTCAGGGAGGGCCCCTCAGAGGGGCCTGCTGCATCAGATGTAGTGGGAGGCAGGTGCACTAGCCATGAGGTCACCTCGGGAAGACACATCCTGGGCCCTCAGGTAAGAACAGACATGGTGGGGACGCCTGGGTGGCTCAGTGGTTGAGCATCTGCCTTTGGCTCAGGTCGTGATCCCAGGGTCCTGGGATGGAGCCCACATTGGGGTCCCCACAGGGAGCCTACCTCTCCCTCTGCCTATGTCTCTGCCTCTGTGTGTCTCATGAATAAATAAATAAAATCTTTAAAAAAGAAAAAGAATAGGCATGGCGGCTAAAGTGGCTCAGGAAGGAGGAGGTGAGCTCAGAGATCCCGGGGGACCCTAGAAGCAGCATAAGGACTTGTCTTTTACATTGGGTGAAACAGAAAGTCTTTGGGGGATGGTTTCAAGTTAAGGAATGACGTGATCTGACTTAATATTTTAAAAGAATCACTCTGGCTGCTATTCTGAGGAAAGACTTACAGGGCAAGGGTAGAAGCAAGCAGCCAAGTTAAGGAGGCTGTTGCAACAGTCCAGAGGAGACATACATGGCTAGCGTGCAGGCAATGGGCAGGACAGTGGTGAAAAGTGGTCAGTTTATAGGTGCATATGGAAGGACTGTGCCAAAAAGATTTGCTGATAGGCTGGATGTGTTACGAGAAAAGAGGGGGTTTTGGCATGAGGACTGGAAGCCTGGGATTGCCATTAACTGGGGGTGAAGTAGGGTTAGGTGGGGAAGAGCAGCTGTTAATGTGGGAGCACACAGAGGTTGGGGTGCCCACCAGACAGCCAAATGGCAGCATTGAACAGGGAACTGGCCACACAAGACTGAGCTCAGGTGAGAGGTTCAGGCTGGAGATGAAAAGGTGGAAGTCCTCAACCTGTTGGTGGCCATGAGGTTGGATGAGGTCACTGAGTGGGTGAGGGTAGGCAGAGAAAAATGTCCAAGATGAGGCCTGAAGAGTCTCCAGTGGGGAGAGGTGAGACGAGGGGAGCCAGCAAAAGAGTATGAAGAAGATGCCAGAGAGGTGGGAGGGAAACCAGATAGGTGTGATGTCCTGGAAGCCAAGAGAAGAGTGAGTCAGGAAGTGGTGGGTTGTGCCAAATGCAGCTGAGAGGTCAGTTTCGGTGAGGACAAAGAGCTCACTGGACAGCAGACATACCTCGGAGACACTGGGGGCTTGGTTCTAGACTACTGCAGGAAAGCGATTATCACAATGAAGCCAATCACAGGAAATTTTTGGTTTCCCAGAATATACAGAAGCTATGTCCACACTACACTGTAATCTGTTAAGTGCACCGTATCATTATGTGCAACATCAGCAAGGTGGATCTGAGTAAGATGTGGCCTCTGCCCCCAGGGGGTTCAGTCTCCAGTGAGAAAGGAATACATGGGCAAAGACAAGGCCAAAAGGCTGTAAGATGTTTGCCAGAAGAACGCCATGGAAACAGAAGGATGTAACAGCTCTCATCACAAAAGATGCCAGAAGTCTTCCGGGAAGAATGGCTGGGCTGTCCCAGGCAGATATGGGAGGAGGGAAAGACATCCCATCACAGAGGGCAACACCCCTGGCAACGCCCCCCCACCTAGGATGGCCAGTTTCTCCCCTGTGTCACAGTCAAGTGAGGGAGAAGCAGAAGGTGACGATGGAGGGAGGCTAGCACAGAGCAGCAGAGACCTGTATTCATCAGGGGGGCAAGATGCAGTCCCAAACCAGCCCCAAATCTCAGAGCCGTGACACCATACAGATTTACTCCCCTCCGTGGAACGTGTGACACTGGGGCTCAGTCTGCAGCCGTACGGTGACACAGGGACCCAGGCATCTTCAGTTTTGTGGTCCATCATCTCATAGGGCCTCAGATTCCTTTCCTGGCTGCCCTGGACCTGGCCAGTATAGAGGGACAGAGAGAGTAGAGTACAAATCATGTGGGAATTGGGGGAGAGCCATGGTGGGGTGGAGGTGGGGGGTGGTAGGGAGCCCAGCAAGGATCTGTGTGCATTCCTTCTGGCTTACTCTACGGGCAAGGCCTCAGTCACATGCCCACCCCTGACCGAGGGGCCGCCTAGAGGATGTCATGTGGCCATGGCAGCAGCAGGGAAAGGAACCAGATTCCATGAACACATCGCAGTTCCTGCCATCGGCCCCCACGTCCAGGCCACGGGGTTTGGGCTCGTCACACAAGTCTGGAGAATTAGGAAAGCAGGGAAGGCTGTGATCAAAGCCAGCAGGAGAAGGACTGAGCTGGAGGTGCCCACAAGGAAGACCACGGATGGGGGAACTCTGGAGGCAAAAGAGATCTACAAGGAGGCAGGACAGGGACCCCAAAGGGACACTGCTGAGAGGCTCCCGTGACCACTGGCTGCGGCAGAGGTGCAGCCACGAAAGGGCTTCACGGGGGGCCCTTATGGCCACGGCTTCTCTGCCGCTGCCCCGGGGGCACCAGAAGGCAGGCCCTGGCCTTGGGAAGATGAAGGGGCTGCAGGTGGCCGGTGACAGTCCTCCTCGATCCACAGCCTGGCAGCCGAGAGGAGGGACAAAAGGACCTATTTTAATTTTCTTCTTGGGCCTCCACATGACAAAGGAGAAATATCACCCAACATTATTATCTCTCAGAAAATACTCTCTGGAACCATAAAAAGGCAAATACAGTGAAGCCAGACCACGGCGGCTGCCCCTTAAATCAGGAGCTTCTAAATTATCGTGGTGGCGCTCTCTAATTCCTCTGGATGAAAACATTAAAGATGACAATGTCCCTTTAAATCAAATGCCCTGGGAGTTGCTGTAGAGAGTCAGCGGGCTTTTTATTTTTTTCCCTTGTGAGGATTTTTTTTTGTCTCTTTTCACCTTGTAATAAAATATAAATCATAACTTGTGGGGGCAGGCTCTACAGAGCAAGCTGCGAACATGGATTCTCTGAAAATGAAGGTGTTTTGTTAATGGGAATCATCTCATCTCAGCAAACGTGAGAGTTTCAATGATGAGTTTGCTACTTAACTTCACACTCGATTTTTTCTTTTTTTTTCTTTTTTTTTTTCTTTTTGGATTCACAGGCTGGGCCCCAGGCCTGGCTAGGGCACCATAGTGATGAATCATGATGGTATGTTCTAGGCCCCCATTGGGCTGCTCAACCCCTCCTGGGGCCTGAGACCCCTGAGCCCATGTCTGCCGTGGTGCAGGCAGGTGCAGTCTTCAGAGGGGGCACCTAGACACAGGGAGAGCTGAGGTCAGGCCCGGCAGGCTGAGCTCTCGGGTCCTACAGAGAACCCAGGGGCCAGTGCAGCCCCGGAGGGAAGAGGTGGGAGCCACAGATCAGAAAAGCCCACATGACAGAGCCTCAACTCAGTAGACCTGTTTTCTGAGCCCTGGTATGGGAAAGGGGTGAGCAGTGGGGAAAGAAGCGGCAGGGAAGCCCAGGTGGCCCAGCAGTTTAGCACTGCCTTTGGCCCAGGGCCTGATCCTAGAGACCCGGGATCGAGTCCCACATCAGGCTCCCCGCGGGGAGCTTGCTTCTCCTTCTGCCTGTGTCTCTGCCTCTCTCATGAATAAAATAAAATCTTAAAAAATAAAAAGATGATGGGCAGCCTGGGTAGCTCAGCGGTTTAGTGCCGCCTTCAGCCCAGGGCCTGATCCTAGAGACCCAGGATCGAGTACCACGTCGGGCTCCCTGCATGGAGCCTGCTTCTCTCTCTGCCTGTGACTCTGCCTCTCTCTCTCTCTCTCTCTCTCTCTCTCTCTCTCTCTCTCTTGTGAATAAATAAAATTTTAAAAAAGAAGTGGCAAGCTGACCCAGGCAAGAGCCAGGACAACACAACCTATGACGTTCGGCCCCGGGGCTGTGTGTCTCCTCCCTTCTCCACAGGCCTGGGCGGAGGAGACTCAAAAGGCCTGGTAAGGCTGCGTGCAGCTGGCTGGGCAGCTATAGCCCAGGTAGGCAAGTGGACTCAGATCTGCGCAGAGAAGTTTTCAAGGCTTGGGTCTGAGGTGGAAGGACTGGCTGGTTGCCCCATGCACCCTCCTACCTGCGGGCCCTCTCTCCTCCTGGTGCTTTAAGGCAGCCAAGCACCTTAAGGGGCCTTCTCGTCCATACTGTAGCCTCCCTCCTGGCTCCCCCTCTGCAGCCTTTCTGCTCCCCTTAAGTGTGTACCAACGAGCAAATGGAGGTCGGCAAAGGTCGCCATGACCTACAGCTGCCATAGCCAATGGATGGGCTTCAGTCTTCTGCAGATTTGACCTCTCCCAGACACATTCACTTCTTGAGCCTCCTCTTCCTCCTCTCCCTGCTGAGCGCCTCTCCTCCTCCAGCGCCTTCCAGCTCTTCAGGGGGCCAGGCAGCAGGTCTGTTAGGCCATGAAACACATACAGTGTCTGTCCCAACCATGGAGTGCTGACACTGTGGCATAAAAGCAATTAGACAAATGAGTGTGGCTGTGCAGCAGCCACACTTGACAAGAAGAGGCACAGGGCCCGCCTGAGATGTTTAGCTGCGCTGCCCTCCTCGTTCACACGGCTCTCAGCAGGGTCTCACCCCAGGCAGGCCTCCAGACAGTGTTGCAATCGCCCTGGTGCCCTCATGGCCACCACACACCAAGTGTGCCCAAACTCTCCACCCCTCGACCCCACCCTTGCAGAGCCCACCTTCCCTCCCTTAAACCCACTTCCTCTGAAACCTGAGTGCTAAGTGCCACGGGAAGGGTGGTCAGCTTCAGTCAGCGGGAGAAGGCTTGGGGGCGAGGAGGGGACTGAAGGCCTGCTGGAGGGATTGCAGGGCAGGGGCCCATGGCCCTGGAGTGGGAAGGCCACCATTGTGGATTTGCTGGGCCTGGCTGCTGCCTGCTGTATGTGGCCCCCCACCAGCCCAGGATCTTAGCATTTCAGTGGGGTCCCAGAGAGCTATAGTGAAGGAAAAGAAGTCACCGTGGGTGCATTTGCTAGATGCAAACAAGAAGGTGAAAGGCAGGTATCATGGGCACCTCTCACGGCCTGCCCATCTCTGGGTGTTCTAATGGTCACTGAGCAGAGGGTGGGCTTGGTTCTGAGTGCTCTGGGGAGGACTTTCAGAAGCTACAGGCCACTGGTTTGCCCCAGTGAGCCAATGTGACCAAAGCCCAGCCAGTCTTTGCAGCTAAAATTCAGGGGTTTCAGACATCCATGTGCAGACTCTGCCAAAAAGACAACTCCTTGAGCGCCGTCCTCTCTGGGGGCTGCTGCCCCACCAGGAAGCATCATATTGGATGATGGGAGATTCTTGGGATCAAGGCTTTTTTCTATTTCCACCTGGAGGAAGCTGACTGGCTTCCTGATGCGTTCCCAGGAGCTCTGCCCTCCAGCTCGGTGACCTGGGCTTGGCCTGATGCTGGTGTGGGAGGGGTTAAGTGGCAGGTGTGGGTGTTCCATGTGCCCTGTGATTGATGCAGCTCTAAACATTGAGTTCATTTAGAGCAGCAGAGAGTTTCACCTGCTTCCCACCCGGCGCATGCAGAGATAAAATTCTATCGTATTCATTCGCCCTCCTCCTCACAATTCCGGGCCCGGGGTGTGATAATTAATCACTGAGCTGCCTTTGCAAGGGGCACAGCGGCCCAGACAATGTTTCCCTCCCAACGCCGTGCCTGTGCCACTGCCAACAGACCGATGGCGAGGGTTTGCTCTGCAGCCTCGTTTTTCATCCTGGTCACTCTCAGGGCGACGTGCCATCAGCACCCCCAGGTATTCAGGCCCCACTCCTGGCACACTCAGGAAAGCACTGAAACCTATTTTGCCCACTTGAATACAAATGCAATTGAGATGAAATTCTTTTTGTTTCTGAAACCATGGTTCCATTTCTGTTTTGCATCAAGTGAACTGACGGCCAAAGAGTCTAGAAACAAACAGGTCTGTGCCTGGCTGGGCTGGGTGGACTAAGTCCTCCACTCCTTACTGTGACACAGAGCAGTCACGTTGCCCCAGCAGCCAAGGGCTGGTGCTGGGCTTCGGGAGGCTCTGGAGACGGAACGATAGACTATGTTGTGCCAGGACAGGCTTTTGGGTGGCCCAGGAGTGGGGAATGACAGGAGATCGGTATCCCCAACTGTAGGACACCTGCCCTACCACCCTGTCATGTCTTGCTCAAGTCCTGGAGTCTAAAACACAGTCTTAGAAGGGTTTTCCTCTGGTAGAGAGTCTTAGCCAACTTCCTGGAAGAGGAGGACTTAAGCTGGGCTTGATAAATGGGGATGAGATAGATGCGAATAGAGAAGGAAAGGGCTCTACCTTGAGGTGAGAGAAGAGTTCACGGAGGCATTAGGAGAGGAGGTTGAGGTGTGGATACTGGATGTTAATTAAGTGCTTCCCATGCCCTCGACCTGTGTGATGCAGGACTGAAATTGGACAGCAGAGCTGGGCCTCCAAGGCCAGGCTGAGACGTGCATCCTCTAGCTCTGTCCTGCTTTCCCCTCGGGCTGATGCAGCCTCCGAGGTCCCTATTGTCATCCCAGCCCTCGGAGTCATAGAAGCTGTGCTCACCCCACGGACAGGGAGGGACCTGGGTGTCCCAGTGCCTGGTGGCACTGGCATTTCTGGGACCACCGAAACATTGGCAGAGTAGCAGGGAGGCCAACGCCACTGAGCTGCTCCTGCTCCTGTTAGGGGCTCCCTTAAAGAGGGGCAGTACCTGGAGCTCCCTGGAGCCAGGGACCTCCTGCAGACCTCGATATGCTTCCCAGAGCCCAGAAGGGGAGGGCAAAGCATCAACTCTCAGGTATGGAGAGCAGCCCCTGAAGGACCCTCCCATTTGTCTTTGGAGGGAGGGCAGGGAGTTGTTCCTATGAACTGGGAACAATTAGCAGGTTGACGATAGGAGTCAAAGAGCCAAAGCGCCTCTGAGTCCCATTCAGTGCTATCCAGCTGTCCTAACATGGCTGGAGTGTGGGTCAGTCAGCAGAGCCCAGCCACAGTCCTTCCCACAGACACCCCCAGACCTTGGGTGCACCTCAGCTCTTGAGTAGCAAAAGGCCCTCCAAGATGGTTTGGTCCCAGCACCCGGGGCCATAAGGCATGAGGTATGGGCTAGTCAAAAGCCTGGTACTTTGTTTTGAGTTTCTTGTGGTAGGACCCTGAGCCAGGTTTTAAGCCACTCATAGCTGGGCGGGTTCTGCATTTGATCTTGTGAGTATTGAAGGTGACAATTTGCAGACATGCAGCAATGTTGGCCATGGACAGCTTGATAGGGAGTGAGCCAGAGCAGGACCTGGGCAGATCCAGACAGGCCCTGGGAGCGGCGGGCAGCACCTCACCTGGCTGTGCTTGTCCCTAAGACTCTCATTTAGGGTCCACAGACTCTGCAAGGCTCCAGCCTCAGAGAGAGTAAGCTACTTGTTCTCTGGGCTACCAAGCCAATAAGAGATGGAGCTAGAATACTAAAAATGAGTCAGTGATTTTTGAAAAGGGCAATAACTATTCTTTACTGAGCCATTATTTTGTGCCAGACACTGTACTAAATACTTCGTATGTTTTACGTTATTCATTCCTCAGACAGGTACTTTTCTTAATCCCATTTTACAGATGAGGCGAGTGTGGTCAGGCAGTAGCAGAGGCGGCATTAAAACCAAACAAGTCCAACTCCAAAATACATGGCTTTTCCACTATGCCACTCTGCTTCCCAGTGGGAGCAGGGCAAGGAGAGACCCCAGTGTTGTGATGTGGCAGTCAGGGAAGGCTCCTTGGAGGGGGTGGTGTTTGGCATTTGGATGGCTCCAGAAGATATGTGCAATTGACATAAATGGCAGGCTGAATAGTGTGAGCGAAGACACGGAGGCTGGAGCACGCAGCACGCGTTTGCTGCTGTACCTGGAGTGAAGGGCGCAGGCCACGGGGGCCGTGGGAGCCGTGGTGGTGAGGTCAGCCAGAGCATACAGGTCTCGGATACCAGGCCAGGGACAACCTTCTGGACAGAAGAGGATCGGGGTGAGAGATGAGTGGGGTGCCCCCCTACCCCGTGCCTTGTGGAGGGAAAGGAAATGAGCCACACAGCTGCCCTCGTCACAGGCTGGAGCAGGGCAGTGCTCCCAAACCAGTGCTGCTGATTCACGAAGGTGCTCGGGGCTGGAAGTCACCGAGGCCAGCGGCGGCGGCAGCAGCGCTCCCTCCCTCCCTGGTGTAATAGTCGCTCTGTAAAGCCTCGAGACCCCTGAAGCTGAGGACTCATAGCTGAGCAGCCCTGGTGCTTGGCCTTGTCGTATATGTGAAGATGTGATTGCTAGTCCACACAACCCGGCAAAGCAGGGGCCGCCCAGAGTAGAGGGGTTGTTTTTAAGTGAAAGAGATGGAAAGAAATTTAAAATCAATACTTCTTGAATTAGGTTTTCCTTTTATCGGATTAAAAAATGCTCCACTGAAGCCCAGAGGAGGAATGTGGTCTGTGGGCAGCATCGAGGTGATTAGTGTGTCTTATAACTTCCAGACGCGCACAGACAGTTTGAGCAAAAAACAAAGAGAACCAAAATTGTTTCTCCAAAGCAGCCAGGAAGGCCCACCTGCCGGGGAGGGTCCTCCCAGTCACTGTGGGCCAGTTCAGTGTCGCGCCCTCCCGCCCCCCAGCTCCACCTCCTGCTTCCATAACACACCAAGCTATGCTGTTCTCTCCTCACATGGTGGCTTCTCTGAGTTGATGGGGGTTTTTTGTTGTTTTGTTTTGTTTTGTTTTTTCTTTTTAGGGCAGCCGGCCCACCCTGCCCGTGGGGCCCCACGCAGACCCCCGGAGCGCGCAGAGCCTGCGGGACCGGCTGCCTGAGTTGATGTTTTTTAAATAGAAAACAGATTTAAAAGCCTTTTGGATCATAGCCTATGGATGAGAAAGAAGTTTTCTATCAAGACTAAGGAGGTGATTAACGTGTAGTGGGTAGATGTATGTCTAGAATGTGCTTCATAGATCCCTTTGGGAAAAAAACCAGACCTCAGTACAAGTGTCTTTATACATTAATTTGGAGACCTGGGAAGGTCTCCCAGAGTTCTCAGGTCTGCCGTCCCCCTCTGATAGTTGCACAAGCTAATAGGTGTGCATCGTGAGCCTGGCACAATGCTCACTGATGTTCACATAGTAGGTCCTCTCAGAGTCTGCGGCAGATCCTGCTGTGCTTCCTACATCAGAGAAGAGTAAGCCAAGGGCCAGAGGGGCAAAGGAATTTGCCCAAGGTCGCACAGTCAGTACATGGTAGAGCTGGGATTAGAACCCAGGCTCTAAAGGACTGCTTGACCTCACACCCTGGGATGCGCAGCCATAGGCCTCACTAATGACCCTGTCACACACACCCAGGCTGCAGGCTCCATGGAGGCGGGCCACAGTGTGCTCTGCTGGGCTCTGGCCCTCAGGAGAGGGCTCAGTACAGAGCCAAGTTCTTGGTACCCAGGGTGATGGGACCACTGATGCGGTCCCTCGACCCTGTGCACGGGACTTGTGGTCAACCTTGAAAGTGCTAAGAACCCATAAGGCCCGTCTTGACAGAGTCTGCTCATGGGCCCAGCCCAGGCTCTGTGGAACACTTGATGTCAGCTCCTGCTTCTGCTGCGCCTGGAGCATCCCAGCGCCAAGCTGTGTCCAGCAGTGCTGAGCTCCATCCAACCGGCCACGTCTGGAGGAGGGAGACCGGGTGAGTTGGAGGGTCAGGGCAGCTCCCTAGGGTGACAGCACATGCATCCTTGGGCCCTGGGGGACACGGGGAAGTGATTCCTTTGGAACCACTGAGGGGAAAGTGGGAGAGTTCACATCCCACTCCATGGTCATTCTAAGGATGAGGCTTCACAGCCAGGGCAGTGGGCAGGTCTCTCCTGCCCGGGTCAGAGGGAATCCTCGGCGCTAGCAGCAGCCATGACTGGCTGGCATGGTAGGGGCAGCAACAAGGTGCCGCTGCTGACTCAGTGCCACGCCCTGACCGCTCTCAAGGCAGCCTGGCAGGGCTCCCAAAGCATCACCTCTCACCTTGCTCTCACCTACTCCAGAGCCTTCCATGGCTCTCTATTTCCTGCCTCACTGAGTCTGAACACCCCCACCTTCTTCTGGGGTCTCATGCCCCTGCCAGCCCTGCTCATGGTGCCCTGACTCCACCCAGCCTGTCTTTTCTCATGGGCCAATTTGCATCCCCTCTGGCACCCACCAAAAAAAAGCTAATTTGTTCAAGAGGGGCACAGGGACTGTGCCTTGTGCCTGATTTAGCTACCTCCCTAGCATCTGACACTAGACAGCCTCTCAGATTTTAAGTGTTGGTTGATTAACCATGCCAAAGCAGGCAGTAGGAAGGAGATTGGCAGGTGAGGGCTTATCCAGGTGTCAGATGCTGGAGTCCTCTCCAAGAGCATTGGCCAAGGACCTAAGAGGAACATCTTCTGCCCAAAGCAGAGTTAGGACTCAGAGCAGTTATAGAGCTGTACGCCCTGGGCAGAACCACGTGTGGTGCTGTGTCTGCACAGGTCAGCGGAGTGGGGTGGGGGGGGGCTGAACCAGCGGGCAGCTGTGCCAATCTGTGGGGACCTCAGCTGGAGACACCAAAGCCAAGTCTGCTCGGCTCACAGCGACCACTGCCCACACCCTTCCCCCAGCTTCCACCAAGGGACACTTCTTAGAATCAAAAAGAATGCCACACTCCCAACAGTCAAGGAATAGTGTTTTTATACTTGAGTCTGTTCTCATTAACGGAAACAACACGTTGATTAGTCGGTCTGACCTGGGGCCATGGACTTGGGAGCTTTGCTCCTTATGACTGCTTGAAGTTCAGCGTGTGCAAATGGTCTGCCCCAGGGCGTGAGTGGGTCAGAGCAGGACGCTGGCCAGCCCTAGTGGCCTCAGCCACTGCCATGCCAATCCGACCCCCACAGACTGCTCCTGCAGGGCTGTGAGCCAACACCCCACTGTCCGCAGTCCCCACAAGCATCTCCGAGAGTGTCCACCAGCTCCATCTGCATCCTTTGGCCGCACACCTCTGAGGCCTGCTCTCATTTCCCTCCCAAGCAGCACCTAGAAACTTACTTGCCTGGTAACCTGCCCCCCAGGGTCTATATGGAGAGAAAAGTGCCAGACATCTGCCCTGATTTGCACTGAGCAGGAAGGAAGGAGGGAAGTTGGGGGCAGTCCACCCGCCTGGGTCTGGGGTTTGCAGTCGGATTCTCACGAGTTGTGCTGCAGTGATGTGGCTGTTCTATCTCTCCTTTCCCAGGGGACATAGCTTTCCAAGACAGAGCCCAAGTCACTGTCCACCACTGGGACAGCCCAGGGCCAACCCCAGAGCTGGATCCTCAAGGCACAGCATGGCCCTGTTAGAGCCATGAAGGACTCCCTCATACACACACATGATCCCAACAAGCTGGGCTCAGGACCCAAAAGCCCCCAGGAGGCACTTCTGGAACATGCCTTTAGGGGGCACATGGTTTGGAATCCCCCCTCCCAAATCTGTCAATGGTGAGCAGTCCTCAGAGGCATGCAGCAGGTGCAAACACACCTTTGCTTTGGTGGGGCGCTCCTTGCCTACCCAGGGCTCCGAACTTGCGCTGACAGGTGTTCCATGCTCCTCTGCTCCCAAATTACTTCTCAGAACTTGGTGAGTATCAACTGCTGTCTCTCTGAGAAGAGGCAAATGTCAGATCCGATAAGCCTTGCAAGACTGTGGTGTTTGTTTAGAGAGTTATTTTCCTGGCAAAGGGGCTTGTTTGTTCCGTGCGGTAACTAGGTTGGTGCAGGCCGTTCCAGAGCAGGATCCAGAGACCCAGAGGACATGAGTGAGTGTGACAGACGCCCGGTCCAGTAGGCTGAACCCCAGTGAGGGTTCAGGGCTCATCCACAGTCCAGGGAGAATCAGCAGGCTGCACCCATGCACCCAGTGGCCCAGGTGTCTGCTTGGGGGACCCCAGGATGGCTGTAGCCCTGAGGCAGGATGAAGAGTTGTCACCTGGAACAGAAGGCCCTCCTTGAGCCCCCACAGAACCACTACTGGGCCTCCAGTCTTCTCTCACAAGAGGAGTCATAGGAGCAGAATACAATCCTGCTGCTAATAGGGTTAAAATGCTCTGTGAGTTTTCCAATTACATATCTCATTTATTCCATGAATGTTAATTGGAACTTGACCATGCCACTGTGAGCTGGCAAGAAATCAGAAATGGCAGCTTCCCTCCCAATGGCTACAGGTTCTCTGCCCCGGGATACACAAGGAGACACCAGACAACCCCTCATAGGCCCCCAAAATGTAAGGACCGTCCACCTTGCCCTCAGCGCATGGCTTGGTGCTCCCAACTCTGCTTGTCTACACTCACAGCAAAGCACTGGGCCTTTGCACATGCTGTTTCCTCAGCTTGGAAACCCTCCCCTGGCACCATGCTCACCCATCCTCTGCTCAGACTCCTTTAAGACTCAACTCAATTGTCCCCTGCTCAAGGTGGCAGTGAGTACACAGAGCCAATGCCCTGCCAGCATTTCCGCGCTGCCTGAGTCTCTCATGAGAAAAGAAAACCCCTCGGTATCCAGGGCCACCGTGTTGCTCCAACTTTATTCTCTTGTTCCAGTCATTCAGCTCAGACTTCAGGAGGGTACTGGACCAGGGTTGCAGCAGCTTTTGGGGTGCTCAGATTGGGAGTCCTGCAGAGCTGGTCTCCCTCACCGCTTGGAGCCTGGGGAGTCATAAGAGCATATGCTTGGTAGGGTCATTCTGGAGGCTCAAGGAAGTATGTGTGAAGGGTTCAGCCTAGTGCAAGACAAGATGTTCAGGGATATTAGCTTTTATTACTACTAATATTGGCCTCCTAAATCCAACCTATTTGGGAGTGTTTTCCTGGAAAGAGGATTCCAGCCAACGGGCAATAGGGGTCTTTTAGGGCCACTAAACTCGTGGTCTTTAGTGGCTCTCAGGGCCATTAACACAGCTCACCTGCACCAGGCAAATGGGAGTACTAGCCAGCTTGAGGCTCTAGATGGGGCGGGGGGTGGGGATGGTGCCTGGTGGCAGAGGCAGGATTGAAGTGATGACCACCCCTCCCTGCGTCAGAGCATCCCCGAGGTGTCCTAGCCCCAGGGAACCAGCGTGCAGGCCTCACTGCTCATCCACCAAGCGTTTACCCAGCATGCTGCATGTGCCAGGCACAGGGCAGGCTGCTGGAATCCAGTGGTGAGCAAGACTGCATGTGATTCCTGCCCTCAAGGAACTTACAGTCTTTGAGGAGAAAAACAGAAAAACTGTAGAGATCCACTCTAGATAGGGCAGCTATGGGGAAGGGGCACCCTGTGAGGGATAATGTAAGGAAGGAGATCTAAAGGAGGAGAAGCAGCCAGCTGTGAGTCCTGGTAGAGGACAGGGCACCTGCAAAGACCCAGGATTGAAGGAGCTTACTGTGCTCCCAGAAACTCAGACAGGCCCCGGTGGCTGGAAGGTGATGCTGTGGGAGGCTGTCAGTGCAGAAGCAAGGGGGGTTAGAGTTTACTCTGCATCAGGCCCAGCTGCTGACTCAGGTGCCCTGATTAGGGAGCATAGGATGCCAGGCCCTATGAGACCAGGCAGCCAAGGTTCCTGCCCTGGGGAGCCTCTCACATGGTGGGGACTATCTTAGAGCTCTCCTTTGGGGCTGGGGGCTCGGTGCAGCCACATTTCTGGAGTTTTCAGAGCAGATGGGAGATGACTTTCATGCCTTGTTTGCATCACCTGGCCCAGTCCACCTTCTGAGAGGTGTGGGCCATGGCTGGGAGTTTGGGGTGCTCTCAGGAACATAGCTCATGAATATTCATGCTTGAGCTCCAACACAGAGGCCTGTGAGCTAACTGCACCTGTGCTGCGTGGACTGGACTGAGCCAGTGGCTTGAGAGTTCAAGGTCTCCTTCTTGTGCCTTCTCCCCCGTGCCCACCTGCCACTTCCCAACTGCGCCATTGTAAGTAATGTGGCCGCTAGAGGCCAGGGCAAGGAAATGATTGGCCAGAGATCAGACCTAGTGACTACATATAGGCCTAGAATGGGTCTCAGCTGGATTTGCCCTCCGAACTCAACAAAAGCCTTGTACAAGTCTCATGGAATTACTGTAACAGACTCCTGCAAGGTGGCTCAAGACAATGCAAATTTGTTCTTTCATAGTCTAAAGGCCTAAAGTCAGAATTTGGGTGTTGGCAGGGCCATGATCCCTGTAAAGGCTCTGAGAGAGGGCCCTCCCCTGCCTCTTCCAGCTTCTGGTGCTCCTTGGCTCATAGTAGTAGAACTCATCCGTGTCTTCATCGTCACACAGCCTTTTTCCTAGTTACTCTGTCTCCTCTCTTGTAAGGACAGCAATCATTGGATTTAGAGTGTACCCTAAATCCAAGATGATGTCATCTCAAGACCATTAAGAAAGTACATTTCCAGAGATCCAATTTTCAAATAAGGTCATCTTCTGAGGTTCCAGTGGACATGAATTTGGGGAGGACACTATTAATCCCACTCTGGCCCCAAGTAGGATGGTCCTGGCAGAGAGTTGGTGGTGGATGCCTGCTGTGTGCCACCTTGGCCCTCACAGATGCTTGCTAATCATGAGGCAGCCCCACCACTGACCACTCCTATGCTCTGTAGCTCCCACTCTGTCACCATGTTCTCACATTCCCTTGGGTCCATTCGAGGGGATATATGTACTTCCTAGAAGATGTACGACACGGCCACCTACCCATGTTTGACCTGCACCTCCTCACCAGGCTCCTAGAACCCAAGTGTTGGCTACTGTCTGGGATACTAGAAGTCCAGAGAACACATAGCTCTAAAGAACTTTTCTATACAAGTTAGCATTTTTCTGCATGGACCCCCAGCACATAGCAGCACTTGAATTACACCATGCAGTATGAGCAGGTTAACCAGGGCTGGTGAAGGGTTGGGCCCCACAGTGCATGGGGGCTAGACCCTGTGCAGCTGAATCTTCAAGAGACAGTGGCCAGTACCTTCACTCTGGTCTGAGAGCCCAGAGACCTGAGTCTCAAGCTCAGCAAGACTGTTGGTGCTTTGTACACCTGAGGCTCCCTTGCTTTACTCATCTGTAGGAAGAGCAGGGGGCCAGGTGGTGTTCAAGGGCACTTCCCTCCCTCACATTCTAGGTCTGAAGCATAGCAATGCCCTTGCCCCACTATCAGGGAATGGCTGGAGTTTTCAAGGTGAGAGTGACCTACAGACCTATCAGAACCGCCCCTCCAGGGGGGGCCATCCCCCTGTAGCATGCCCTCTGAGCCCAGCACCTGGGGCCCAGTCTTTTACAAAGAATTTCCTCATATTTCCTATGTCCTGATGCCTCCTCTGCTGGATGGCCTCCTGGGGCCTGTAAGAGCATAGGTCCTGGTTTCCTTAGACTCTATTGGAGGCAAGTCATTATTAAAACACGTCTGAGTTGTGACAAAGCAGGGAGCATGAGCTTGTGCCAGCCTGGATGGAAGGTGGGGAAGAAAGTTCCAGCAGAGGCAGAGCTCTCCTCAAATATCTAAAAACAGAAAGACTGCCCATGTGGCTGGCAGGAAGGTGGGGTTAGGAACAAGAGCCAAGACTGCAGCCAAAGCAGAGCAAAAGTCCTGGTGAGCCAGGGTGGGCAGGGCCCAGAGCAAGAATTACACAGGGCCTTACAAAATCCCTTTTTCTGCAAACACACATGACATGTCAGACCCAGGAGCTCTAGAGCAGACAGACCTTTGGACAGGGTGTGGGCACCTGGCCCTCCTGTGGGAGATGGAGGCCTCTCAGTGCTTCTGAACATCTCTGCACTAATGGCATCAGCCCAGCGGCACTGTGGACAGGTTGTGTGACCAGGTGTCCACCAATATTCTGGAGATGCCCTTTGCTAAGGAGCAAATCTTTTAAGGTCCCTGGAAAGAGTTGTGGAGCACCACATGCTCTCAGGCCAAGAGACCAAACTCAGAGGGGTGCACAGCTTCGGTCACAGGGATGGGCAAGGGGTCGATGACATCTCTTGTCACATCCTCATCTTCACAAAGGGTGCCCTGCCTTCCCCAGGCTTGCTACTCATCTTCTGCTTTGCATTAGCACCAAGTGTCCTTGGCACAAATCCCTGGAAACAGTTCAGAACGAGACTTCACTCAGATCATGGTGGTGCAGGGAACCCGGGGACCCTAGAACCTTCAAGGGAGTCAGCTGTGTTCATGGGTTGCTTTACCCAGAGCATCGGGGTTCACCCCAAAGGAAAAGTCAGGCCTGGGAGAGGACCCTGACCTCCATGGAGGTTCCTCTCGGGACTTTCCCATGGGAAGGTAGGTGGCAGCTGACAATAACAATGTGTATTTTTCTCATTATATATTTTATTTACTGTTTCATATAATGTTTCTGTCAGATTTTTTAATTGTAATTGACATACTATACATAGACTGTGCACAAATCATAAGTGTATAAGTTCAATGAAGTAGCCTTGGACACCTCTGTTAACTATTATTCCAAGGAACAAATGGAACATTACAGCACCCAGAAACCTTCTCCCCTTCAAGTGTAACTATTATCCTGCCTTTCTAATACCATAGAGTCATTTTGCTGGTTCTTGATCTTCATATATCAATGGAAGCATATAGTGGGACCCTCTTGTGTCTGTCTACATCCTCAGAACTATGTTTGTAAGATTCCTCTATTGTAATGTCATCTCTAGCAGAGATTTGCACCCTTTTATTGGTGTATGATATTCTGCTGTAAGAAGATGCCATGGTTGACATACCTGGGTTGTTTCCAGTTTGGGGCAATTACGAACAATGCCTCTGTGAACGTTCTCGTGTAAGTCATTGACACACCTCGCTTTTGGAAATACATCCTGGTATGCAGTTGCTCATTGAGAGCACACATAGAGCAACAAGAAAATGTGAGTTTGAAATATGCCCCTGTAGTAACAGTAGGGACTTAGACATGGGGAGGGGTGGCTTTAGCTCAAGGCACTTGTTCAGGGTTGGTAAAAAGGCAGCTTGGAGGCATCATAACTGTTCCCATCCCCCCTCCCCCACAATGACCTTGAGCCCCTTGGTGAACCTACCAGCCTCTCCCTGAGTTGGGGCCAGAGCTACTGTCCTGGAGCCTGTTTCATAAGGCTGAGAGTTCTCCGGGTCAAGGCAAAGGGATGTGGAGCAGCAGCCAGGAGGGGAGCCAGGCCCACACAGAGCTTCAGGGACCTTCAACTGCCAGCCTTTAGATGGCTACCTGTGTGTGGAAGCCACCTGCCATCCTGTCCTCTGTACCCCCTTCCCTCCCCTCTCTGTCCCTTGAGGTCCAGCATCCAGCCAGGATGGCCCTTGTTGGCAGTAGCAAAGGGGCTGGTCTGGGAGCACCTTCTGTGCCTCCCGTCTTGGGGGCCAGGAGATGTATTTCCCTCCTTGCATAATGTGCAGACCCCACGTAAAGGGGAAATGTTGTGGTTTCTCTTTGATGGCTTAAATTACATTTAGTATAATGTTAGTTAAATACATACAAACATAAAACTAGGTACATGTTCCTTACGCATAGGGCTCTTTTACAGCCATAAAGCCAAAGCAAATTTATAAATGAAATAAAAACAAACTGCAAAACCAATAAACTTCAAATTAACAACATTAATTTAATGGGACAAATGATATTGTTTCCCTGAAACCCCATCAGCGTTCACAGCATGATTCTGGGGAAGCCTGCTGCCCTTCTCAGGTATCCTCTGCGGCTCTGACGCGTGCAGGTGGAGGAGTCAGCCCTCCATTCAGACCACCCGGTAGTCTCCAAACCTCTTTGAGCCCCTGTCTGCTCATCCGTAGGGTGGAGACAGCAATAGTGTCCGTTAGGAGGAGTAAGCCAGTCGATACCCAGACAGGACACGGCCAGAGCTAGCTGCATGGGGCAGGCCACCTAGGCAGGCCTCTGCGCTCAGCAGGGCGTCATTGGTTAAATGCTCTGCTGTCACCATCTTGGAATCCTCAGTGCTTTTGTGAACAAGGGTCTGTCTCTTCATTTTGCACTGGGCCCCACAATTTATGTAGCAGGTCCTCTTCACAGCATAGAGCAGGGCATGCTGCTGGCACTCGGGAACCGTGCGTGAGCTGCTATTCCTGGTCCCCTGTCCTTGGTACTGGGTTTAGCTGCTTTGTGATGTTTTCCTCTGAAGCCAGTTTTCTCTTCACATTATTTAGTAGGGATTAGAGATAGGGTGTGTGTGTGCCTTTGGCTAACTCTTAGAGTATGCACCCCGTATGCACACTGGGGTGAGGACACAGGTGTGTTGATGGCAGGGGTGGGGGCGGCTCTTTGGTCACACGGGTAGGTAGGCTGAGCACATCAACCCCATGCAGAGCCCTCTTGCTCAGGAGCAGAGCCCCAGGCTTCACTGACATTCAATCACTTTTATTGTAACTGGTACAGAATGGGGCCAGGTGGCATACTGCTATTGTCTTGAAACCACTTACGTAGGTGGCCAGAGTTTAAGTTAACAGGTTATGGAGTTGTAGACACTTTAATGGATTAGAGGCTCACACCGAGTTGCTAATTTAATTTCCCTTTTTTATTGCTGTTCTCCTAAAAAACAGCACACATAGCCCTTTTCTGAGAATGAGATATTAATAATCACAGCATTCTGCAAGAACAGGAAAGGGCATTAAAAGTTTGCACGGTCTCTCTATTTGTCCCTGACTTCTCAAGGCTCCTCAGCAAGCTCATATAGGGGACAGACCCGGGGAATTAACTGCTCAAAGTTCTAACATGTGGAAGTGGCACTTGGCCGCTGTCACCAGACTCAAGTAACATCCTGCCTGTCCAGAGCCCATCTCTGCAAACAACACTCTATCAGCGCCTGTTCACTGCCCTGACCGCGAGGAGTCTGCCAAAGAAAAAGGAACACTTAGGCCTCAAAGTGCAGGCATTAATATCCTAAGTGTCATCATCATGGAGGACTTTGTTCCCCAAGGAAAGTAAATCTTGCCCTGTGGGACACAGCAGGCTGAGGACAAAACTTGCTCCCTGAGCTTGGCAATCAGCCCTCAGGGCTGGCCTCCTGATGGGGAGGCAGGGATGGCGGGGGGGCTCCCCCCAGCAGTGGGCACCCCTTGTATGCACCCAGGCTCATGCTTGGCTGGGCAGAGGAGCTAAAAAGCAGATGTGGACCCTTCCCTGTCAGCGCTCCCTGGAGCGGCTTTCCTCCTTCCACCACAAGCCTGGGTTTCCCTTTGGCCTCACAAAGGCCCAGGGATGAGGACATGTGGTCAGGGGCATCTTTCTAGCTGTTCCTTCCCACCAGCCACCCCTTCCCGAGCCTGCTGGGTTCCTACAGCCTCAGGGTAAGATGAGCCTCATAGGTCATCCATAGCCATTGTCCCCTGTGACTATATCTGAACCCCACAGGAGCATTACCAACTTCCGCAGACAGACCCTCAGGTGACCCTGATGGAACCCAAGCCATTCAGGGGAGCCACAGGTACAGGCAAGCCACAGCCTGGCTGCATGGGGCCCAGGCCTAAGGGGTCTGGAGCTGCCCTGTCCGAGGCAGTAGCCATCAGCTGCCTGTGGCTGCTGAGTTCCTGAAATGAGAGTCGTGTGGAGTGAGATGTGCATACTAGCTTTGGAAGCCTTACATGGAAAAAGAAGGTAAAATATCTCATTCACTAACTATTATGTTGATTACATGTTGAAATTATATTTTGGACATATTGAGTTAAAGCATATCATTAGAATTAGTGTCACCTGTTTCTTTTTACTTATGTGACTGTCAGAAAATTTAAATCAGATATGTGACTTGCATTACATTACATTGCATTGCATTGCAACTGGAAAGCACTGCTCCAGAGAACAGAGGAAGTAACTAGAAAGTCACTCAGAAAGGCCCAGAATTCTGATGAGGGGAGAGGGGACTAGATTCTCCGCCGGCAGACCCACAGCAGGTGCTTCCCAGAACATGGGCCCGTGGAGGCCCCTAGCGCCTGCCCGAAGTGAGAGGCAGTGGGGATAGAAACTCTTGCCAAGAGGCCCCCAAAGGGAAACTCCGAGGCCGTGCCGTTACAAGTATTACCAGAATCAGAGAGTCAAACCGGGTTTTGGGGGGCCACCTGAGTACTGACAGATGGCCCAAGTTTTCACATTCTCTTCTGAGTCTTAGTACAAAATCTGGAGAAACGGCCAGGGATCTGCGGCCACGCCACTGCCCACAGACGTTTACCACTCACGGCATCGCTTTCCCTGCCAACGCAGCGCGGTCGTTTGCAGACTAATAAATCGGCAGAGTTATTATTCCTCTAAAATGCAGACATATCTGGGGTATCCGCTTAACGACGCACATGGAATAAATTACTTTGGGATGACACTTTTTAATTGAATTGAACTAACAGCTTAGTAATATGTTGCAATAAGAAGAATATTAGGATGATTAAAAGATCTGAAAACTCCTGCGAAAATTAAATGATTAAACGTAATGCTGAGTAAATGAACAAGCCTGTGTATATTAATCAGTTGTGGGCCTCGGCAAACGGGTAACTAAATGCGCATTACAGCCCCAAAGACGCCCGGCTTCAGGGACCAGCCGCTCCTTCCGCAGATAAACAGGACGCGGGTGATTTAGTGAGTGTGATGGTTGCGAGAGCTGTTGCTTCTTGGCAAACACTCGTTCCTTCGGCCGTAGGCTTCAAGGTGCGGCCCCGTAATTAATTTTCAGTCTCTGTTTATAACTAAAATGAAACTTAACTTGAGGGGTAAAAAGTTGATAGAATTCCGGCCTCGGGATCCCTGGATGGCGCAGCAGTTTGGCGCCTGCCTTTGGCCCAGGGCGCAATCCTGGAGACCCGGGATCGAATCCCACGTCGGGCTCCCGGTGCATGGAGCCTGCTTCTCCCTCTGCCTATGTCTCTGCCTCTCTCTCTGTGACTATCATAAATAAATTTAAAAAAATAAATTTAAAAAAAAAAAAAAGAATTCCGGCCTCCATTCTGATCATAGGCCTCAACCTTCCTGACCCTCCCACCTGTTGGGACGTGTCTCTCATTCCCTGTTGACCCAGTCATCTCTGGGGCTTCGATGTGGTTTCCCAGGGATTGTTGGTTGGACACGTTGGTCTTAGGAAGCAGAGGATAGAAATGTCACGTTAGGAGAAAGCGCTGATTCCAGGGGCCTCGTGGCCAAAGCTGGGTGCTCCCTGGCATGGAGGGGGTGCAGGCAGCTCTGGGAGTGTCCCAGAAGGGTGTCTCTCACTCTGTGACCATCCCTCCCTCGCTCTGTGACACGACAGGCCGGCCAGCCAGCACTATGCAGGCACCTTCTGCGTGACCTAGAACACTGATTAACTTACCTCCTCGGCTCATCCCCTGCCTGCCCGGAGATCACGCAGGTAATTTCTTTTCTGATCATATAAATCTTTCATGCCCGAGTCGCACTCATAATCAGTTGCATAAAAATTCAGGTTACGACTCAGGCTATTATTAGGAGACATGAAAACAGTGAAAAGTTTTGTTTTTGCTCTCTAATACAGACTCTCAAGGTCTCGGTTTCAGGGAACAGAAGGGACATGGCATCTCATTAAAGGTAAAATTCAATTCAGAGCAGGCTCTCATTTGCTGGACTTGATGCTGAATGTATTAAAAATAAATAAATAAAACACAACACTCTGCTTGCCCACACCCCGCCATGGTGGTCTACCCCAGGCCCTTTCCCACAGCAGGGCTGAGAATCTGGTGCTTCCTAACACAGTGTTTCAAGAAGCCCAGCGGAAGCCTCTTCTCAAATGAAAATATATTCCCCAAACCGAAGTGCTGACCAAACCCGTTTTGTAGCACATCACGTTGGAAAATAATACAGTGGAATTCCATTAAGTCGATGGCTCCTAAAGAACAAGTCAGCTTTCTGAAAAGTTCCAGATAAAGTGCAATTGTTTCAGTGGTTTAGTGTAATCGACTATTAGAGGCGCTAGATTCATCTTCCCCAATTTGGCAAATCCAGAGCCATAGAAAGGAACGGCATTCCCATAATTACCCGGGAGACCAGGAGGCTCTTCACGGCCGTGTTGGCAGCGCTTCCTCCCTCTGCAGCCACTGTCCCTCCATCTGGCCTAGCTCAGGCCTGAAAGCCCAGTTCATGAAGCAGCACTTACTGGACTCCAAGTTAGAATTCAAAACGCCCCTCAGAGCGCTAAGGGTTTGAACTCCAAGGAAGGCAATAAATTTGTCCAGGGGCTACCTGAAGACCCAGGCCCATTATGCATTATGAAACTCGTACTTTCCAGATGGCACAGCTGACCACGCCTACTCAGTCCTGGCTCCAGCCATTCAAGTGGTCTGGACATTGGGTAATCTGGGGTGTTGTATAGGCTGCCAAGCAGGGGAGCTTGGAGTGGTGTTGGCCTGTGCCTCACGGAATGCCAACCCCACCCTCACTGTCACCTTAAGTACAAGAATCGGACCCTCACTTCAACAAGATCTCATGCCTTACTTTTCTTCAGGGCAGAAGTACTGAAAACATTAATTTGTCAAAACTCTGAAAGCCACCGGCCTGGGCCAACAAGGAGAGAAACAATCAAGACTTTGTCATCAGAGGAGGCAAACAGCCCCAGTGTCCTATCAAATTTAGTCCAGAGTGTATTTCGCCATTATCGTAACTATGCCCTTCAGCTGCCATGCGGTTTCAGGAATGAGGCGCTAATACATTCTGTGGCATCGTCTTTTTATGGGGAGGACAGGATCCTGGTGCCCCTTGACAGAGAGAGAATAATAGCATAATGCAACAGAACATTTTTGAAATGCTAATGCACGCTCCCCGCAACTTAATTTTATTTTTTTCTTATTGGCTTTTTATATGACATTTCACAGTCCTGTGGCCTCAATAGCTGGATCTGCATCGTAAAAATGACAACACGGTGATTTAAGGAGGAGAGTCCATCAGAGCGAAATGGATGGTGTGCTTTAAAAGTATCCGTTTAGCACCTCTTACCTGGGGTCAATGTTCATTTTCAATACATCATTAAAGCATCCTGTTAAATCACTCATCGAGTGCCCATGTTCTCCCTCCCCCACGTCCGTGTGGGATCACTGAGATAATGAAGTGGAACCCCGCAAGAAGAGCCATGTTAGGCACACACGCTCTGTTGAGTTGGGGGCTGCCAAAGAAGGTTGACCTGATTTAAAGACTTGGAGAGGGAAGGAGAGAGAGAGAGAGAGAGAGGAGAGAAGACAGGTGGGGGGGCAGTGAGGATTCCATGCCGAGATCGCTAGTGAATGACAGATGGCATCAAAGGCAAGCCTCCTTTCTCCATCAGCTTTACAAGCATGGTGTTCACCAAACCATTATTTATGAAAGTCCAGGCTGCACTCCTGCTCTGCAGCCTGCAACCCAGCAAGATGGGAGAGGACACACCACCGTGCCTTGAAGAACTCTAGAGACTCTAAAGTCGGCTCACAGCCAAACAGCATTGATAGGTCCAGCAGGACAGAGGCCTGGCCTCTTGGGACGGGACGGCTTGGACCAGGGCATCAGGCTGATTCCATACCCCCCACCCCACGTGTGCGGGAAGGCACGGTTTTGACTGGCTCGGTGCTTAAAGCCCAGTTTTCTGCACTGTACCCTGATGCTGTCGGAGCCCAGGCCACAGCAGAAGAAGCTCCCAAGGAGCAATGAATCCAGCCTCCATTTTTGGTGAGCTGAGCTCCTTCTAAGGTCCACTGCGTGGATTTTTCCTGACTTGTCCTTCTGTTCTGATTGCCTGATTATCAAGTCCACCGTCTCTGACATCTGTTCCCAAAGTAAAGACCGCTTTAAAACTTGAGTTATGACCAACTGGATTTTACAGAAACTGCTGCATATTGGCTAAGATGTGATTTGAATCCACTGAACTGATTTTGGCTTTTCTTTTTTTATTTTTTTAATGCAAACGTGTTCACTTTTACCTAGAGGGCTGGCGCTAGTAAAAGCAAGTTCCTCCCCACATCGCTGGCAGACACAGCACATCAGTGATACTGTTCTTTTGCGCTGGACCTGGGTGTGGTCCAGACTCCTTCTCAATATGACGAATGCAATTTGGTGCACAGTGGCCTGACCAAGAGGAGAGAGGGGAACGCTGGTGTCTCATCTCACACCAAAAAGTATGGTCCACATTTCACAAACCAACTGTTTTAATCTAAAAAAAAAAAAATGGGTTTTTAATTTTTTTGCATTGAAAGATAATATAGAGACCTGATCTAGGGCTGCCATTTTTCATTTGGCCAAGTAAGGACTAGTAGCTTTCACTATCATTGAGATGTAAAAGACATCAGTTACAATGGAAATAATTTCAGACTAACGGAAGGACTGTTGTCAACCTTATAGTAACAGCAAGACCAACACATACACACACCTACCTCTCACTGTACAGCAGACAACATCTTTCACAGAGCTGTACTAGCCCTCAGACCAGGGTTTGATATGGGTACCACATCTGGAGGAAGACATCTGGATGCCTGGGTGGATATCTCAGCTCTTGGCAGGTGCTGGTACTGAGACTGCACAGTGCACACGTGTGCACACGGACACACACATACGCCCCCGCCGTCTCACCGACATCTCCCCTGGTTTAGTTAGTAGGGAGGAAGGCCTGGCTCATCCCAGCCAGCCTGGCTCCCTGCTGCGAGTGCCTGGCCTCTCAGCGTGTCCTCATCAGTTCGCCGAGCGAGCAGGGCATGGCAGCAGGCGTCTGCGGGGACAGCGGGTGGGCTGGCCAGTGAGTTAGGACAGTACAACGTGACCTTTACAACAGTCAGGAGAGCTCCTGAGACAAACAAGAGGCAAGTGGTTTCTGGAGGGTTAGAGCATCATTTGATTAAATGTCGGCACTTCATCCGGTGGTTCATGACAGCAAGCATAGCTTTTAGAAATACAGGCAAAGCTTCCAGAGCCCGGGACCTAATCTAGGAAGGCAAATGCTGGTCATCCCTGACACTATTTGGAACCCCATTTGGGGTTCCACCGCTTGGGAATCCCTGGCTCAAGACACTTGAGGTGTGCTTTGGCAGAAGCGCGGGGTGTTTGATGCGCCCTCAGGAGTGTTGGATGCAATTTCTTTGCCAAGAGGAGCCCCAGCCCTTCGCACTCCAACCAAGCCAGTGAAATTTGGAGGTTGGGAAAAGTGCTCCTGTGTCCAGTGACGTTTTCCTGGAGGCTTCTGTTCTGTTCTCTAGAGACCCTCCTCGGCCCTAAGCAAACCGCCTCCTCACCAGCTAGACACAGTCTGGCAGCCTCCTGAGTGGTAATGATTGATAACCACAGTAGGGTCTACTTTCCCAAGCACATTTCAGCTGTCAAGTGGGCCTTCAGTGGGGGACTCAGACAGCCGCTGGCAGGAGAGCTTCCCAAGTGCAGGTGTCCAAGGCTTTGCTGTGGTCCTGGTGGCTCCCTGGCACTGCCTGGCTAAGGCATCAGGAAGACAGCCCACTCCAAGACCTCTACCCAGTAGCAGCTCGCCCCATTTGGCCTCATTTGTGAGAGGGGCACATGCCTTCCACCCCACCTCCCCATGGGGGAGATGTGGCCGTGGATGTGAAAATGCTTTGTGATGCAGGGCTGTCCTGTGCCACCATCTGGTTAAGCACAGCCCCCAGGACACCCTCTTACCCTGCCTGTAGCCCTCCTGAGCCTGGGCTAGGTTGAGGCCCTGTTGGCCAGCTGGAGCCACAGAGCTCTTTGACAGATGCTTGCTCTAAGGCCACCTCCTCACCCCATCCCCACAATCCTGTTAGGCTCCAGGGTCCCTGAGGCTGTCCTCCTCCACCAACCCAGCCTCTTGTCTTTTCCCAGCCCTCCCTAGCATGACCTGCTGAACCAGAATCACCAGCCTTTTTCCTGTTCCTACTATCCCTCCTCCCAGGAGAGTGGTCCTGGAATGGGGTCACAGAGACTCCAGGGCTAGGGCAACACAGAGACAGGAACTCATCATGCCCAGTCAGACCCTTTACCTTTGTGACTTTTGGCACCCTCTGTAGTCTCCAAGGGCCCAGGGGGAAGTGGCATGCCCACCAATTTCTGGGTTCCTGTGTGGGTGAACAAGGTCATGGGCCTCCTCTAGCCACTACTCTGGGCCAGTGACCCCCCCACACGCACTGCTTCAACTGCGGCAGGCTGACCATAAGAGGGTCCTCGGCCTGCCCCAGATGGGGACATGCCTAGCTCCCAGAACACCTGTGTCCCTGCTTTCCAGGCAGGCAGGAGGCAGAGATAGATGGTGTCCTTTGCTTTGCATTGCCAGGGACCCCCCAACTTTTTAGTCAGTGAGAAGCTAGGCAGGGGCAGGTGGCTGCCTGCCTGACCCTGAGTTCTGAAGCCCTGACCCAAATTTCCCAGGCTCCGCTGACACCATTCCTGGCTCCTCACCTGCTCTCTGAGGGGAGCCAGTGTGGAGGGCACCTCCAGGGGAGGGGGCTGAGGCCAGGGGGCTAAAGGGACCATGTCCAAGGCAACCAGGCCCCTATGCCACAGCTGCCTTTCAGCCAGGAGAGGGCCAGGCGTCCTTGTGAACCCCATACATTTAATGGGCACATTTCACTGGCGATGGCCTCTCCTGTGCAGAAGCTCTTCAGGCCAGTGTGGTTTCAGGATCGCACAAAGCCATCCAACCCGCAGCTCCCACTCTCAAAGTGCCAGGACAAATGAAACTTGTTTTCAGTGCCCACCATTCAGTGCCGTGGAAACCACATTCAGCAGCCCACTGACCACACGTGCTGGGATCTGTGAAGTCCATGCTGGCACGCAGAAGCCCCCACACCTGACACGTGCTCAGAAAGTTCCGGCCAGTGCTGGTTGCGCACACGATGTGAGGTAGCTGCACCCTTAACCACAGTTCAGATGCCCCATCGTGGGCCTGGGGTCAGAGGCCCACATGCCCAGGATAGGCAGGGCTGCAGCCAGCCTCTGGGGAGAGTTGCTTGAAGTCATTAAACTATCCCCCATGGCAGGGGTGTGTGTGAGGCGGGAGGGAGCCTCAGCTTCGGTGTGTCCCAACCTCCCTGTCGAGGGCAGCATGCTCCCACGGTGGGCAAACCAGAGCTCAAGCACTATGCCTGAGGCCTTCCCTTCAACTCACGGAGCCACAGGGATCCGCCACCCACCTGACAAGGTGGGTAGCCTAGGACAGGTGCCCTCCTGTGGTAGGGGGCTTGGAAAAGCAGCACTGCCATCATGCGGGGCCCAGGCACTGTGAGCTCCCAGCTGCGCACCGCCCCCCGGCCTCTCCTGTCCCCCTACATCTAGGCTGCCCCTTGCACCTGCATCAGTGGACAAGTATGTGAGTTCCTGACTCACCTGGTGTTTATTGGGATTGGCTGGGGGTCTTTTCAGGGGTGCTGAGGAGCAGGTGAACACCAAGCAGATAGGGTTCCTACCACTTTTGACCTGCCTAGCCTCACCCCTCCCCCACCATGCCCCGATGAGTGCTCTTTGTCAGCTGACATTGCTTTCTGGGGGGTCGTTCACCTGGTCTCCACAGAACATGGCCCAGAGCTTGCTGATAATGCTATGTTTCTGCCATGAGCCTCCAGAGGAGGCCGTGGCTACACAGGCAGCCAGGGAAGCCTCAGGCTGGCACAGCGGGTGGAAGGACAAGGGGCTACCAGGGGAAGCGGCTCTCTGCACCAGCTCCCGGGGGGCTTCCCACTTTCACCAGGCATCAGGGTGGGTGCCCTCAACGTGGGCCTGGAGCAGGCTTCCAGAGTGGCTATGGGAGCGGAAGGGCGGCTGAGCTGAAAAGCTTGAGAAGGAAGAGGTGACCAGGTGTTGGGACAAGAGTCCCCAGCTGAAGGAATGAGAAGGGATGGTGAGGTTGGGCCCAGGATGGTGGACAAGCCAGGGAAGGTGAGGTGAGGGATGGGCCAGGCCATGTAGGGAGGCAATCCCATGGTCATCATCATGCCAGGGCCACCAGAACTCGGGCTAGCCCCAGCTGGGAAAGCCAAGGGTCAGTCTGCTCCTGGGGCTGCACAGGGCCTGGCTCCCCACAGGCACTCAGCCAAGTGTGAACCACTGTAAGAAAAGGTGCATAGATTTTCATATTCATGACTGCTTTCCAACCATACCATATGGGTGTAGCCAAGGTGGGCTTAGCTGGGTTCCAAGATAGGAATTCCACTCTCCTGAAGCACCATAGGTCAAACAGAAGGAGTCAGTGGCCACCGATGACTCGCGGCGCTTCCCAAGGACTGCCATGCTGTCCCCATGTCTACAGGGAGGCCATGGTGAGCGGTGTGTGCAGAGCTGAGAGCAGGTGGAGGCCACCTGGTGCCAGGGTCACATCCTCACCTCTAGCCTTCCCAAGACCTCTGCAGATGAGGGCTCTGATGCAAACAGGTGGGGTATGACCAGAAACAGCCAGGACCGGGACATCCAGTCACCTCCTCTGCACGAACTACGTTTTTCAGACTCTGCTTCCTGATGGGTCAAAGGGCAGGGAGGAGGTAAGGTCATGCAGGGTCATCTTGATGCAGATGAGGTTACAGTGGGCAGGAAGGACTGCCTCATAGGACACTCCAGGCAGCTGGAGGTCAGTATGAAGCAGGATCCCTGGGCAGTAAAACTGGGGCTTCTGGGGATGGAGAAGTGGGGACAGGGCAGTGCTGGTCCTGGGGTATCTGTGTGGTTTGTGTGTGTGTGTGGCGTAAGAGATACAGCCTCAACTCCCTAGAACGCAGATGATTATTTTATCCCAAAGACTTCTGCCGCCTTTGAACTTGAACCTGAGCCTGTTTTTACAATGCACAAAAAAAGAAGCGGTGCCTAGCCTTGCACAGCTTTGGCTGCAGGTTACCGACCTGGGCTGCGTCCCAGGTGAGCCTTGAACATGTCTCCACACTGGGCTTGCAGGCCTCCTGATGTGGGAGCCTTTGTCGGCATGCTGACTTCTGCTATACGTGTCCCCTGATGCAGCTGGGGGCACGGACCCCCGCGGCGGCTCCAGCCTGTGTGAAACTGTTCATTTGTAACCGTAAAGGCCTTCAGCGCGGCTCCACAATCAAAACACACACGAGATGGAGATCAGGGGCTCCCCACCACTGCTAGGAACAGTAGTGTGAGCGCCCAGTCCGGCGGCTGTTCCTGCCCACCTCCCCCAGCCTGGCTGGAGGGCTCTGTAGGAGGGCGCAGAGGTGGCATGTTTAACTCTGAAGTTACCTGTCACAAACTTCTTAGCTGATTGAGGATGAGATCTAGATCTTTTTTCTCGGATTTATAATTGCTGCCCTCTCTCCAAACCTAGAGCATTGAAAACGGGGTGGCAGGAAGTAAAAGGCAGTGTGCTGAACTTCAGGGTGCTGGTCAGGCCACCATAACTCTCCGGCCTCAGTTTTCCTGTCCTCTACATGGGGATAGCTCTGCCAGTGGAATGCGATCCAGGATTGCCAGCCCTGCAGAAATGCCAGGTAGCTTGACTGCCAGGCATCTGCTGCCAGCCTCGAGTCCCCGGTGAGTATGGGAATGGTGCTCTGCATGTAGACTATTGGCCCATTCTCCATTATCAACCCACCAAATGATGCTTTTATCAAGTATTAGAAGGTAAGATTTTAAACCTTGTGTTTCTTTGCTATCCTTGTCATTCCTTGTTGGAACTTCTCTATTTCTGAGGGTGTATGTGCTGGGCCAGCCTTGTCTCTGAGGCTCTCAGACAGATGCCTCCTCTGGGTCCAGGGCAGTGGCCACAGCCACTTGACCCTCAGAGGCCTGAGATGTCATTAAAGACTAGAATGATTAAAAAAAAAAAAAAAAAAAAGACTAGGATGATTCACACTGATTTCCAACGGCTTGAGTTGAGATGCGAGGGGGCATATTTGCGTAAGCCCAAGCTCCCTCGTGATGGGATACCAGCATGGCCAGTGAGCATGGGAAAGCAGGACACAGGGGATCCCTGGGTGGCGCAGCGGTTTAGCGCCTGCCTTTGGCCCAGGGCGCGATCCTGGAGTCCCGGGATCGAGTCCCACATTGGGCTCCCGGCATGGAGACTGCTTCTCCCTCTGCCTGTGACACACTCTGCCTCTCTCTCTCTCTCTCTCTCTCTCACTCTATGTCTATCATAAATAAATAAATAATTCTAAAAAAAAAAAAAAAAAGGAAAGCAGGACACATGAGGAGAATGGCAGGGAGTTCCTTTTGGTGGGAGCCATAGGAGAGGAGGCTGGAAGTGAGGTACCAGTGGGGCATGATGCCAGGCTGGTGGAGGAGAAGGAGGCCTGCACAGGGGCGGCCAGTGAGACTTTCCCAGGGAAGAGGTTCCTGCTTCCACCAATAATGAGGTCCTGCCCAGAAGCAGTCTCGAAGGAGATAGGAAGCCGGGGTTTCCGAGGGGGTACGGGGCAATTTGGCTGTGATTGTAAAGATGAGGAGAGGTGGATGAGATTTTGGCTCATTCATCCCTAAAATGGACCATTCACTCAGCCAGCCTGCAGTCCCCGCCTGTGCCTGGCAAGGCAAGCCCCATGTCGGGTGCAGCGAGAAGCAATTTGCCGTGGGTCAGATGTGGAGATCTCCAAACTGACAGATGGCGGAGGAGTCTTTGGAGGGGAAACGAGAGGCATTTTTCTTGCCAAGATCTGTCCTTGGACAAAGCATATATTATAGGGTTCTCTCTGAAAGATAATTTAAAGAACCTACCCAAGACAAAGAGAGAGATAAATATCCCATACAAGGAAAAGAGATTTCTCACATCCCGATATTTTGGTGCCATGCATCTTGCCTGACACAGAGAACGTTCCAGCAAAGGCAAATGAGTTGGTTTCTATATCACAACTATGATGATCGTAACAGCCATTCTCTTGAGGTGTCCCCCTCCCCAGTCACATGCCTGCATCAAGACCCCACCACCATCAGGAGCAGCAGGGGGCAGTCCACAAGGCTGGTGTTGGCAGGAGAGCATGATGGCTGAGGTCCTGTGTAAGGTTTGTCCTTGTCAGGCCAGGGTGAAAGATGAAGGGCTTCCCCTAATGCCATGGTGTTACCCACCCACCCCCCCCAGATGCGGGTTAGTCTAGACAGGGCTGCCTCCTCATGTGCCTGCAGGCCCTGCCCTTCTAGGAAAGGGCAGGGAGGACGGGCACTGTCAATAGGTAAAGGATAAGTATTTGGGGGCCATAAAAGTCCCCTCATTACTGCTAATCATGGTTCTTAATGTATAGCACAGCTCACAGAGGTGCCACTATTGGCACTTGGGGCCGGGTAATTCTTCGTTATGGGGACTGTTCTGCGTGTTGTAGGATGTTGAGTAGCATCCCCAGCTTGTAACCACCAGATGCCAGCAGGAAAATTCCCCCTTTCTCAATCATTAAACCAAAATTATCTCCAGACATCACCCAGTGTCCTGACGTGTGGGGAGGGATGTTTGCAAAATCACCCTAGGTTGAAAACTGCTAACCTGAGCCGAATGGACCATCTCTCATCCCTCTGCCACGAGGGGCACTTCCCCTCATCTCCATCTGTATCCAATTTCTGTTCTGAAGCACAAAGTCTGCCTGGTCAGAAGCCAGGCCTCCATTTATTCCCTGGGGGCTCCCCGCTCTCCCCTACTCAGAGGCTCTTATTCACAAAGCGCCCCTTCTCTCTTCTGCATCATGCAGTTCTCCTTCTCCGCTTGTTCATTCCCCTGCGCTCGCAAACACAACATCTGAAAAAAAATCTTTCCCTGACCTTCCTCTCGCCATCCACTTCTCTGCTCCCCTTCATGACAAAACTCTTGCAAAGAATGCCTGTCCACCTCCTGTCCTGTTATCTCTCAGTCCAACCCAGATATGGCTTCATTCCCCAGTGCTCTAATGAAACGTTAGAGATTCCAAATGTCCAGGTCCCAGAGCTCCAGCCCCCTCCCCATTAGCAAAGCCCATGATCAAGCCTCGGTCCTGGTCTGACCAGAGCTCCCGGCAGCCCTGGACACAGGGAACCCACAGCCTCTCTCACAGGCTCCTGCTCAGACTCCAAGTGACGTCTGCCCATCCTCCTCCTCCAACCCTCCTCTAAACCTTGGGGTGGGGGTGGCGGGGGTCCAGGCCTCAGTTCTCCAGCCCCTTCCCTCTCTTCACACAGTCCCCAAACATCTCACTTGGTCCCATGGTTTTAATTTTTTTTTAAGATTTAATTTATTTACTCATGAGACACAGAGAGAGAGAGGGAGAGGCAGAGACACAGGCAAAGGGAGAAGCAGGCTCCATGCAGGGAGCCTGACGTGGGACTCGATCCTGGGTCTCCAGGATCACACCCTGGGCTGAAAGCGGTGCTAAACCACTGAGCCACCCTGGCTGCCCAGTCCCATGGTTTTAAATATCATTTAGACATGGATGGATTCCAACGTCGCATCCCTGGGCTGGACCAGTCTTTGAGCCCCACACTCATTTAGCCAACCGCCTCCCCATCCACCAACTGCCGTAAGAGAATTCCTGGATCTTACCTGGAATGCCTACTCTTTCCTCCTCAGCCCATCAGCAAATGGAAGCAGCAGCACCTGCCCAGTTTCCCAGGCAGGAATCCCAGTATTCATCCCTGATCTGTCCATTTCTCCCAATCCCTGCCCCTGTACTCCAGTTGATAGCCAGATCTGTTGGCCCTGTCCCCCAACAGGTGTCCCAAATTCATCTGCCTCCCAGCACCTTCGCAGTCCCTGCTGTGGCCCAAGCCACCAACCCCCAGTACACAGGCTCCTAACACATCTCCCAGCTTCTTCTGCTGCCTGTTCCCTCCACCACCTCTGCGCCCCCCTGCCCCCCCCCAGCCCCAGCAGGCCTACTTCCCCCACCCTATGCCTCCTCAAGCCATTCACAGTGGTACTTGCCAGTAGTTGCTCTAGGGGTGAGCCCAGGACTCAAATCTAACTGATGAAACCTGAGAGAACTCACTGAGGGGGGGCAGGGGGGGACCACTTCCTTGTCCTTACAGCTCACACACCAGGAGGAGGCCCTCCCAAGCCATACGATGTAGTGCCAGCCTGTGATGCCCAGAACTGTCCAGCAGTATGGCCACACACTGAGGGTGGCAGGGCAGAAGGAAGAGAGCCTGAGGGTTCGATGACATCCTGGCACCATGAGAGGGACCTATCCGGGAAACTCCCACCAGGGCCTCTCTCTTAGGGAGATGACAGCTTTTCCTTATTAGTCAGCCGTTTCCAGGCAGGGTTAGCGCAGTTGAAGATATCTCAGCCGATGCACAGATTGTCTTTAAAAGCATAAATCAGACCAGTTTGGTCTCCTGCTTAAAATTTTCTAAGAGCTTTTCACGCAGTAAAACCCCAACTCCTCAGCATCACTGCAAGGCCCTGCCAGCCTGGCTCCTGACCATGCACCTTCAGCCTCACCGCTGACCACTGTCCCCAGAGGCCTCTCTCCCTGCTGTCTATGGCCATAGCTTCACTAGCCTCTGAGGGACAGGGCTCTTCCAAAATCCAGCCTTGAACCCCCTCTGTCAAGGCCCAAACCAGGCCACCAGGGGCCAACAACCCCCACTGACCTCCTCTCCTTTCAACAGACGGATTCACCGGAGCTCCCTGTCATGTTAATATTCAGTGACCAAAGCTATGGTGCCTCTCAGGTGGACCCTAAAACCAGAACCCTTTGGGGCTCCCTGGGGGAGAGGACAGAGTCTGAATATAGTTCACCCTGGACCAGGAAGTGGTGGGCCAAGCAAGGTCCTCAGGAGGCCTGCTGTCAGGGACAGAGGCTATGGAGCAATGTTTCCTCTAAATACAGAAGCTGCCAGGATCTCTGTGAGCCCTGGGAGCAGCAAAGCCCTCTGCCAGGCTTGGGGACCCCTCCTCAGGAGTTCATCAGAGCTGTGGCACGCTCAGGAAATTGGAATTGAAACAAAACAAATACACTGATGCAAGCTGTTCTGCAAAATGGTTTGCTGATGCTTGTTTACAAAATGCAGGCATGACTTAGCATTCTCAGGAGACAGGATAATTAAACAGAAAACAAGCTATACTTATTTATGCTCTTGCAAGGCCCAGGGGCTCCTCCCCATTGTACGTGAGAAGCTGGGTCCCCCACTCTGAGAGGCCAAGGCCTGCACTGCGGGGGGGGGGGGGGGGGGGTTGAGGCACGCATCAGGGACAAGCCCCCCTGTCTGGCTGCTGCCGGCTCTCAGGCTGCCTTGCTAGACACTCCCCAGCCCCCAGGGACCTGGGAGAGCAGCCTGGATGATGGAGACTTGCATCTGCCCCTCTTCCTGGGCTGAGGTTTTTTGGTAACAGGAATGCTATAGTTTAGAAATCCTCTTGAGACTTGTTCACTGAAGAGTCCAAGAATAAGATGATAATCTACTTTTCAGATCGAATGCCCAAGGAAGGTTTAGAGGGTTATCAGTCAAGACAGAGATGGCACAGCAAGGCTCCCAGCCCACCTACCCCCAGAACTGTCACCGTATTATGCAAGAGGTCAAGCAAGGAGCACAGGAGGGTGTCACCCCTGACATCCCCTTTCATGGGACTCCTCATGCAAACTGTTTCCCCCACCCCTTTCTCTTCTCCTCCCCCATAGTCACACCCTAACTCTCTCTGAAGGACAACCTCAGCCTCCTAAATGGGTCCCTGCATCCTCTCCTCTCCCGCAGAGGCCCATTATTCACACAACAGCTGGAGCCATCCTTCTAGCAAATCAGATCACATCCCTCCTTGACTTAAAATCCTCCAATTACTTTCCATTGCCTTCAATTAAAATCATCAAGTCTTCCATTAAAAAACAGTGCCTTGGCCTATTCCACCTGGCTGTGTAGCTGGCGCCTCTCTGCCTACATGTGTACCACACACACCTGCGTTGTTCCTCATGCTGCAGACCCACACTGGCCTTCTTCAGTTCCCAGAGTGCTGTGAGCCCTCGTCCTACCTCAGGGCCTTTGCATGAGCTATTTCTCTGACTAGAATGTCCTTTCTCCTATTCTTGGCATCAGTGTTTTCTTCTCCCTTTACAGATTTCTCCTGAAATATCTCCTGCTCAGAGGCTTCCACCACCACCCCAACTTGCATCTTATTAGGTCTCACTGCTCTTCTCTCTCTTGTTCTTCCCATGCACAGTGTGTGTTACCCTGGGTCACTTATTTACACATTCTCTCCCAGCCTACCCTGAGGCCCCTCTCTCCCTTGAGCAGGGAGTTTGGATACTATCTAATGATGAAAACAGTAGAAATGGCTGTGGGATAACAGAGTGAGCTCACTGGACAGGAGGTGTTTGGAGGCTTGGAACAGAAGTCAGATCTCCTCTTATCAGAGGATTCTGAGGGTTCCTGACCTGAATGACTTGACCTCTCAAAGGTCCGTTCCACAGCTTATTATACTTTCCTCTGTAGAAATACATTAACTTGAATTTCTTTGTCTTCTAAGGGGGTTTATGAGATAACACCAAATGCTGTAAAGACCCAAAATCTCAGTAGCATGATGCAGCAAAGACTAATTTGTGGGCTCAGGCAGCAACAAGGAGGCTGTGTTCTTTGCTCCCAAAAAATGCACGACCACACAGTCTCTTAAGAGGAGAGAAGAAAGAGAGCATGCATGATGACTGCATGGGTCAGAGCTCCCAGAGTACCAGAACCAATAGGATACCTGGATGGATGGACAGACGGATGGATGGATGCATGGATGGATGCATGGATGCATGGATGGTTGGAGAGAATAATATAAGGAATTGGCTCACATGATTGTGGAGGCTAAGATCCCAGAGTCTGCAGTTGGCAAGCTGGAAACCCAAACGAGCCAATGTTATAAGTTCCAGTCTGAAAGCCAGCAGGTTTAAGACCAGGAGGAGATGATGTTTCAGTTCAAGTCCAAAGGCAGGAAAAGACCTGTGTCCCATCCGGAAGGCAGTCAAGGAGAAGGACCTCAAAATACTACAAATACTCAGAATACTAAATAGTAATACTAATAATGGTACAGTAATACTAAAAATACTAAGAATACTCAGGCTTCTTGTTCTACTCAGATCTTCCATTGATTGAAGGAGGCCCATGGACATTGGGAATGGCAATCTGCTTTAGTCTGTCCACTGATTCAAATGTTAATTTCATCCAGAAACGTTCTCACGGACGCACAGAAGAAGGTTTGACCAACCATCTGGGCATCCCTTGGGCCAGTCATGTGATAAAATTAAACATTGCAGTGATGTGGGGTTTGCATGGTCAGGCATGGTCACATCCATCTAGTCAGAACCAGCCATATGACCATACCCTGGCTCCCAGAGAGGCTGGGAAAACATCTTAATGAGTGCTTGGGAATTGGAAAATGAACCAGCATCTGGGAACACAGGGCAAATTCTGAGTAACTAGCAGATAATTATATAATGTAATACATTCTTTTCTTTTCCCTAAAGCTACCCAGGCAGTTAAAATACTTTACTTTGCAAATACCTTGAGCAGAGGTGTTTGTTATCTTCGGGGGTAGACTTGGTAGGGCAGGGGAGGTACATAGACCTGTCAGCCTGACCAAGGCCCCCTGCTAGGCACAGAGACCAGCCAGGAGGGAAAGCCAGCAGCCACGCACCCTGCTGACCAGGAGACCCTGGGCTTTCCACCCCAGTGCTGACTGACCTTCTGCTTCCAACTTCTGCCTCTACTGTGTGGCAAGGGCACACAGCACGCAAGGGCACCCCGAGGCAGTGATGTCACAACCCTTGGGCACTGAGCTCAGCTCTGACTTCCTGCTCCTCTACAACAGTCACCTGGTGTTGTAGTTTCCCGAAGCTAGAAGGGTTTATTGGCCAGAGGATGCAAAACAGAGCCCTGGAAGTCAGAGCATGCCCAGCTAGCCCAGCCCCTGCAGGGGCCCCTCCTGCAAACCTCATCACACAGAGGCTGTGTGGGAGTGAGGCATGGGTCTGTCCCCTGCATCCACATCCACAAGGCCCAGTACTGGACCACAGGAAGGACTCTACCCAGAGAGAGTGGTCAGGCTCTGGTGCCTCCTCTCCCCACCCTACATCTAACACTTGGCCCCCCTGCTAGCTCCAGGTTAGCAGGGACTGGACCTGCTCTGCTTGCCAGCATATTCCCGCTGTATCCTGGCACATAGTAGGTGCTCAATAAACAATTGTTGAACGTGCACTACCCTAATAGTTCACTTGCTTAAAACTACTTATCAAAAAAAAAAAAAAAAACTACTTATCAAGTCCCCTCTTTGTGTCAGGAATTATATTAGGTGCTGAGAGTACAAAAGATATCATATAGACATGATCTCTGTCTGCAGCTTACAAAGGTGTTTATTTACACTGAAGAGCAGCACTTAATAACTGTAAAAAAAAAGAAAAAGAAAAAGAAAAGAAATGGTTGCAGCAACCCCAAGCACTGTGACTCAATTGAAAAAGTAAATTAGCCACAGATCTGCAGGTAATTAACAAGTTTATTGCCATCCCCAAAATGAAGTAAGCAAGAGGGAAGATGACAATGACAGGAAAATTGAATCAGATGATTCCTAAAGAAACAGGACATTTTGGACACATGCAATGCTGGCTGGTCCAGAGACACCTGTGCAAGCTAGACATGCTCCGGTGCTCAGAATGTACATGTCAGGATGAATGGGCCCTAGGACAATCTGTTCCCGGCCCCGCGGCCACCAAGTGTCAGCAGATATGTGCAAAGAGCCCTGAGGGGCAGGCTGTGGTGGAAGGGGACACAGGGGACACAGAGCATCCCCCCAGCACCTTCCCCCAAGTCCTGCCAAAGCCGCCACACCCTGTAAGGGCCAGGTTCGGTTATCGGGTCCAGGAGACGTTGAGATGTCACCTATCCCCTACGTGGTCCGGAGACATGAGGCACACACCTTCTACCCTTGTTTCTGTCCTGATCGCCAGCTTCATAGCGTGATCCTGGTCTCAGGAATGAGACCCGATGGGTAGCGTTTGTCAAACAGGTGCCACACCTCCTGGTGGGGGTGCTCCCAGGTCTTACCAGAAGCACCTCACTTTACAAGGAGAACAGTGTGAGAACAGGCTACAGCTACAGAGATGTGTCTAAGCACCCAGCCTGGTGTCTCTCCGGATTGTCCTAATCCTCAGCTTCCTGAGCCTGGGTTCTGCTCTTGGAGGCTCAGTGCAACCTATTGACATGCAGGCAGGTTGATTGAGCTTTTGACAGAGTCTTTCCACCAAGAGCATCATTTGAAAAATGGCAAATGTCCAGGTAGGAATGTGTTCCATTAGTGCATTTCTAACATAAGAAAACTAACGCAAACTTGACAATAATTCGAGAAATTTAATTTCTATTGCTGTGAAGCACCAGAATCCTGCTTGAGAGGGTGCTGATGGTTTTATGAGTGTCTCATCGAGTTCAAGTCAGTGTGAGAAATAGTGCCTGAGATTAAGGAAAAGCTGTAATAGGATCTAAAACTCAATTCTCCAGAGCCTGAAATGCTATGGCCACCTGCTTTTCGGGAAGGGTGTTAGCCTGCTTCTAGTAGGCACATTAATCCCCTGCGGCCTCCTCATCTCTGTGGGCTCCCAGGAACAGGGAGAGCGTGTATACAGTGAGGAGGCTGAGGTCTGGTGTCTGGAAAACCAATGTGTTTTACTGCTCTGGTTGGAAGGGCCTAGAAAGGGAGGCAGGTGTCTCCCAGGAGACTGCGTCAGCCAGACTTGGCCTCAAGCCCACCTACTAGGCATGGGAGCCCCGCACAGCCCTAGGTTTCTGCTGCTAGACACGTGGCCTAGGTCGTACCCCGAGGGATCTCTTTCATGCTAACCCAACCGTGCTGACCTTGACAGTAGGTTCAATGTGACCTGTGCCTCTTCATCTCGGGGTGAGGGGTAGGAATCCAGGGGAAATCCATGGATACCAGAAGGCCTGGCTCATGGGGAGACAGATGTCCCAAGCTGTGAGGAAGCCCCAACTTCCTTGCTCTCCTCTGATTCCATACGAGGCGGCCTTCTAGTGTCAATTCTTACAGCAGGGGCATCACCCCTCTTGTGGGCGCCTTTGCCCAGCTGTACCAGACAAGCTCCCACCGGGGCCCCTGAGCCCCACAGTCCAGCCCCTCTCACTGCCCCACACACTCTGGGCACAGGGCAGATCTTGTGGCGTGGTCCCCTGGAAACCTTGACAAGCCTCCCAAAGAGCAGCCCACGGAGCCACAGACCACCAGAACCACAGCCAGCAGCCAGATGGATCCCTCAGTGGTCCCTCTGCAGGCCGCTGCTCTGGAAAGCTGCGGGGCGGCTGCTTCACTTCCCTCTCCCCCGGAACAGAGTGCAGGGATCGGAGTCCCCTGCCTACACGTGTGCCTGGCAGGGGTAGTAAGTGTGTGGTCACTGCTCCCATGCTAGGGCCATCCCCACAGACAGCAGGCCCCCTGGCCCTCCTCTCGTGCCCAGCACACCATGAGGCTCCAGAGGACCATGGAGTCCTCTGTGCTAGGCCACAGCACTGCTACCAACCTGTCCCCAAAAGCTCCCCTAGAAGGGGAGGCAGCCTGCAGCCACCTGAGCCAACCTTCAGTTCTGCTGGCCCTCCCTGTCTTCACAGCATGGCTCCACTTACCTTCCCCTTTTCACTGTGCACGGTGGCAAACCTTCCAGGTGGGACTGGGAAGGGGAAAGAGGGAAGAGAAGACCCTCTCTGTGCCTCTGGAGCGTCATAGGGTGTCAGTCGGCCCAACGTACTCTTTCTGTCAGGGCGTCTGTCCCCACTTCCAACCACCTGGCACCTGGCCCCGTGGTGGCCACAGCACCCAGGCCTAGAGTGTGGGACAATCCTGTGACAGCATGGTACTCCATTCCACCCAGCCCCAGGGATGGCTTCATGGAAGAACACAGGAGGCATGTCTGGCGATCAGAGTTCTCTCCTGTGCTTGTTGCCTGCACTCTTGGGAAGCATTTGGTCCCCTTCTCTGGGATCTCTGCACAGGGACAGTGTGAGTGTGGGACCGCCACTGGGCATCTTGCAGCCGAGTAGAGCATGCCTGGTTGAGGGTCCCCGATGTCTCTACAGCCTCCTCCACCCCCCCTTGGATTTCCCAGTTATGAAAACTAAGACCACCCTGCTTTTTTCTTCTTAAAGTGGTCCGGCATTTCTGAGAGTTTCTGTTTCTTAAGTCTGAAAAGGTCCTACCAAACTCAAAAGGACAGTGTCTTTCAATCTTCCACAAATACCTAAGTGTCCCCTTGTGTTAAAACTTCAAGATCCCAAAGACCCTCCCTGAGGTCATCTCTAGGGTCTCAGAATGGACGAATAGGAGGGGACTGGTGGGTACCATGTTTAAGTAACATGGGAAGAGAAGAGGACAGGGGCCGGTCAGTCAGGGACTGTTTTAAATTCTGTGGGTGATGGGAGCTGTGGGTGGCTTTTGAGCAGGGCGGTAACATATCACGTGCTCACAGGAACAGGGGCGATCTGGAGGGGTGAGCACACAGGGGGCTGTTGGCGTCTGGGGTGGAGAGTAAGGATTCCGGGGGAATCCCCAGGGAAGCCCCTATGGGACTTGGCAACTGTCGGTGCTACCACTTGAGGTGTCACTGGTGTGCCCGTGTGGGCACATGGGCAAAGAGCAAAGGCAGGTGGTGCTGGGGGGCAAGGGAAGGTGCACCCAGCCAGTGCCTGGCAGGGTGAAACAGGGCCTGCAGGCATGTACACTTAGAACCATGCACTCAGAGTCCCAGGGCCCAAAGCAACATGGGTCCCCAGAGCCCACCTAACCTGATCCCTAATTTTATTGATGTCTGAACTGAGGCCAAGTAGCAGGAAGGGACCTGCCAAAGGCCAATTGGCATGTCACCAGCAGAGCCAGGCCTGGAGGTAGATGTCCAGAGCCACAGTCCAGAATCTGCCCTGCCCACTCCAGCCCCAGGCCATGATGCTATTTTTCACTCTGGGAAATGACTGTGGGAGGTCATTTAGCAGGGAAGTGGGGCCTGCCTGGGGAAGGTGTGTTGAACAGTAAATAACTGGGAGGAAGGACAGAAGGAGAGCTTTGGTTGCAATGAATCTCTTCAGAATTTTTAAGCCAGTCAGGGAATATTGACATGAATTAAATCCAATAAAACATTCATTTAATTAAACTTTAAGTGATCCAAATATTTGCTGTTTGGTTAATATTTGTGTAGCTGACAGGAGCAGCATTATGATGGTTCTGTCAGTATTCACGCATTCTAATTTTGCATGAGCCTTTCCTACGCAAAGTGCATATCTCCAGACATACGAATGATCCGGGAAGCACTCAGGAAGGATGCTGGAGCCAGCTGTCCCAGAAGCCCTCCCACTCGGGTTTTTACCTGTTTGTTTTTAGCCCTGTGCTAAACTGATTGAAGTACATGACTTTGGGGCCACAGGGAGGATCCTGCATTGCACATAGGTCTTACGTTGCAAATGAGATCCCAACCAACCAGAATACCTCATGTCCCCATCCCTGGACCCCCAGCACTCTCCCCTTCCATCTACCCAGAAACGCCCCTCCGTCTTTTAGGCAGTGGTTGTCAGGCCTCAGCGTACCATGGAAGCCCCTGAGATGCTTGTTAAAATTAGGGTACCCCCACCCCTCCGTCACCTGAGTCTTTCAGCCTGGGGCGGAGGGGCAGGAATCTGCGTTTCTATCCATTGCCCCCAAGATGCGATCCAGTAGTAGGGGACCACACCTTGAGAACAGGAGCTCTGGCCCAGGGACATCCCGCCTCCTCCAGGGGCTGCTGGCTGAGTGCTTCGTTGTCCTTTCCCGTGTAGTTGGACCAGAGCTCCATCAGGCAGCAAAAACGTGATTTCCTTCTGTAACACGCATGCCTTCTCCGCCAGCCCCTGCCACCTGCGCTGGGAGGACACCGTGCCTGAACGTTCCGTCCACTGCAAAGCTTAGTCTGAGCAGGTCGTTCTAACAAGTCCGTATTAAGAAATGCTCTATCTAAGAAAAGGGCCCTATGCCTCTGGTTCCCACCAGCATCCCCAGCTGCCCCCCACACTAGCTTCTGAGTGTGGAACAGAAGCAAGCAGGTGTCCTTTGCCACCATCGGTGCCCCCTGCAAAGACTCCCAGTTGCCCTGTCTCAGGTCCTGCTCTTGGTGTGGGCTGTCTCAGCATCTGATGTCCCCTAACAGCTTGGCCTCCGCAGCCTCTGCTGGCACGATGCAGCCCCGGAGGCTCCAGGGCCATTCCCTTAGGGCCTCGGGCTCAGAGGTACACAGCACCTCACGGCCCAGCTCGCGTGCGCTGGGAACCGTTGGACTTGTCCACGCCACTCAGGAGCCCAGGGGCCTCTGGCACATAATCCCGGCTCTTGGCTCTGTGCCTCGCTTCCTGTGCTCACCCCAGGGGGGGAGGGGGAGGGGTGCTTAACTCCCTTCTAGAATCCCCCTTGGCTCCCCTCACCTACGGGCCAAGAGCCACACCCTTGTCACGGGTTCCCTCATCCCCACAACACCCTGGGAAGAGGAGGGGGTCTGCTGCCTATTTCCACAGAGCCTCATGGGTCATCTGATGAGGAAGGCATACTCTTCTTCACTCGGGGACAATTCTGGGTTCTGAATCCTCAGGGTCAGCACAGCACAGAAGGAGGCAGACCAGCGTGGCACGTCCTCCTCCCTCCGTCTCTCTGCCCGCGCTGACTCTCCAGAGCCTAGGGCCTGCTAGGGAGGATGCGTGCCTTCTCTCTCCTGCCCTAACCAATAAGCCTCATGACTCAGAGGTGGGAGGGCAGCAAGCAGGACGTGATTTAAGAGGGAACCTGAAATGCATCACTTTAATGTTTGTAAAATATTATGCCGGCTGCGTCTGCATCAATCACTTGGTGCTTATCTTTCCCCATGCGGCTCCTTCACGGGGAGTCACATTTTTCCTGTGCTTGAGTGTCCCCTCTCTACCGGCCTGTTGGCTCCTTTCCTTCCTTATTTCCATTTTCTCCATTTTTCATCCATCCATCCAACAAGCACTGATTAAGCACCTAGTGTATATCTTGCTCATCTCTGTGAGCCCAGGGCCAGGCCGTGGAGTGTTTGTGGCAGGGAAGGGGCTTTGCTACTCAGGATCTGACCTGACTGCACCTGCTCTCACTTCACCCACTTTGCAGTACATCACAGCTGCCACTGTTTTCATTCCTGCCCCTCCCTCCCCACCCCCCTCCACCCCCAACCTTCTCCTCCCCGTGCTCATGAGCAAGAAGGTGTGAGCACAGACATGCTCCCTGGCCACACAGTTCAAAAAGGTTGGTTCCCAGCTCTGTGCTTTGCTCCACACCTGGCAGGGTCCCCAGGTCCCAAAAGAGTAGTAAGAGTGAGTAGGGCTCCCAGCATTTTTGTTGGCATCCCGGATAATCACAGACCCTCAGAGCCAGCCAGCCTGCCTCCCTCAGCTCATGCCACCTCTGGGCTGCTGCCCCAAGCGCTCTGAGTTGTAGATCTGAGGGAAGAGTAAGGAAGAGGCAATCCTGTCAGTAGGCTGGTAACTCTCCCTCCAAGCCTGATCCCATGTTGGTACATGAACAACTTGAGTCTCATTAATTTTCTCATAAATCCTGAAAATTTCTAAAAGCCTGTGGCTGCAAGCAAATATTTTAGATCCTTCCCATTTGCCTCAAGAATGATCAGTCTTAATGCTGGTTAGCAAGTATAAAATGGCAAGGATTAAAAATTTGTGCAGCCCGAAGTACGCTTCAAAAAAAATTAAAGGCTACACTGCATGGTTGCTGAACAGAAATCCAAATCCGAGTTCAAAGAATCCTCAGACAGAAACAAACCTTCAAAGGTCAGCCAGTTCATTCCCCAGACTTCAGACAGTGCAACCTTTAAATTACCCCCAGATGGATGAGAGACCTGTCAGCTCAGCCAGCAGACCTTGACTGCACCAAGCAAGGCTCAGACTTCATGAGGCCCAAGAGCACAGAGCAGGGCGTCCGCCGCACATCTGGCTCCCCAGTCCCCGTGTGGCAGCCCACATTCTCAGCTCAACTGCTAAATCCGTAGCCCAGATGGTTTCCCTATACTAGCTACAGCCTCTAATTTCTCTGACTCACAGAGCCCTTGGAACGTTTCTCATAAGTCACGAAGGAGTGTCCATCTGTACATTTAGATGGCACACTAAGTGAGTTCAACACAGTTTTCAGGGAGCCTCAAAGCCTCCAGGCCCCTGCCCTGCAGGAAACCCCTGTGGCCATTGGCCCCACTCCGCCCGCCAGATGTGCCCCTGACGACTTTCTCCTTTTCCCCCTGCAGAGGTGGTTCAGCTCCGCCTCGCCCCCGAGGAGAGGGTCAGCGTGGCCACAGTGACCGTGGGACTGAGCATCGTGCTGACCTGCGCTATCCGTGGAGACCTGCGGCCGCCCATCGTCTGGAAGCGCAATGGGCTTGCCCTCAACTTCATGGCCTTGGAAGACATCAGTGTAAGTCACTCAGCTCTGACCCTGAACGCACACCTGCCCCAGGGAAGTAGCCTGCAAACTGCCTGTGGCAGTGGCAGGGCCGGAGGGTTTGATTTTCACACCCTAGTTTGATGCCTTTCAAGTCTGTTGTCTGATAGCTGGAGGTACCAGAAAATCCACGTCCCACTGAGGACAGAGAACAGACTGGATGTTAGCTGCAAGCCTGCCAGCCAGACCCGCAAGAGGGCAAGGGCACACTTGCTGGGAAGACACAGCGGGCAGGGCAGGAGGCCTCCATGTAGGCTCAGGCTGCAGCAGCGAAGTCCTGGCAGTGCGCATGGGAGTGGGAGGTGAGAGGCTCAGGCTGCGTGAGGGAGCCCACCGCGAGGAAGGACCACGAGCCCACAGGAAACATGGCCAGGCAGGAGGCACTGGAGCGGGGAGGACATCTGGCTGGAAGAGCCAGGGGAGATTCCAGATGCCACAGCTGGGTAGGATGCAGGCAGGCATGGGGAGGGAACAGGGATTCCCTGGAGGGCTGGGATGAGCCTCCAGGCTGGGTCAGCGAGAGGACAGGCACCAGAAGAGGAGGTGGAAGGAAAGGGATCAGGCCAGAGTGGCCTGCTGTGGGGGCCTTGTTGGCTAGATGTGGAAATGTGGTGATGAGGTGAGTGGAAGAGAGAACAGCTGAGCACATGCAGCCTAACGTGACCAACGGGGATCCTTCCATTCTGTGAGGGTCCATGAAGCCTAGGCTGGGCTCCTAGTGTCACCCCAAACCAACCTCATGACCTTGAGCAACTTCTTAAACCACCTATCCTATTAGAAAACCAATATTGGCAGTACCCCCCTTCCAGTGGACTTGAAGAAAAAAGGGAATAATTCAAGTATATTTATTGGCCCAGGTTTGGCCCAGGGAGTGAGGTGGCTTCCCAGAAGTTCATTGAGAAGAAAGAGTGATGTCACTGATGTAGGACGCTGCCAGGACAGCTAACAGGTCTTAGCCAGAGTAACAGGCATATAAGTTTCAGGCAGAAGAGGGGGCAGTCCTGGTCTCCTTAGGTCAGGACAGGAAAACTGGCCCAGAATGGATGCTTGGCCCAGGGAAGGAAGACCTGTGGGATGCGTGATCAGTTCCCACTAACATCTCTAAGATGGTGAGGAAGGTGCTAGGGCAGCAGGAGCCATACGTTCAATAAGCACAGAGGGCCAGGGTGTTCCCCAAAAAGAAATCAATTTGGACGGCTGAGATGGAACACCATGATAGCCATGACAGCAGCCCTGAAATGGAGTGAGCGATCATAAGAAGCAGTGAGTCCCCCATTTCTAGAGGCATACAAGCTCAAGCGGGACAGTGGTCAGCAATGCCACTAGCCAGACGAGGACAGCTGAACCCCATAACCTTGAAGATTCCTTCCAACTCTTAGACTGCTTTGTAAGGAGAAAGCCCACCCTAGGGTGGTTTCTATAGAAACCACCAAGTTGGGACTGTGCTACTCAGTAGGCCCTTTGCTGCACCCAGGAGATCACGTGGGAAGCAGATGACAAGAGGCGGGCTGCTGTGGGGATTTTATCTTGGGCACAGCCAGGCAAGGAGTCTCCTTCTCTCACCCTTGTCACGTGGGGCAGATTGATTTCCTTGCAGCTTCCGGTGCTGAGTACAGCCTGAATCCTACCCATCTCCCAGTATCAATACCGGTACCACCGTAGTGGGTGCTTGATGGACAGATGCTGGGTGGGCAGAGTGCTTTGTCTTCTGAGCCTGAGATGCCTCGGGCCTGTCTGAGATCTTAGCAAGGAGAGGTAATGTCCTGTTTGCAAAGACTGGTGTGTGTGTGTGTGTGTGTGTGTGTGCGCGCGCGCGTGTGTGTGTGTGTGTGTTGGGATGCACAGTTTTGTGCGTGCAAAAGCTCTTGGGGTCGGGCATCAGCTTTAAACTATATTTGGCCAGTGGTGATTAATTCAAAATTAGGACAGGTCTGCCCATGTCTGTCTGAACATCCATGTGCATTACTTGGTGCTCTACTTAAATAAAGGCGGAGGTGGAGCTCCTCTTAATGCACTTGCCACCGCTTAATTAAATTACTTTGAGTGTTTTTCCCCTCCCTCGAACATGCCTCCAGCATCAACTCAATTGCATTTCTACTTTTCACAGTGAGGTTAGCAATTTGGGTTAATTGTGGGTGCAACTAGAGATTAATGGCCTCTTATTACCTCCCGGCAAACACTTGCTGCTCGTGGTCAAGTCAGCAGCCTGCAAACAGGCAGAGCCCTGTGCTGCCCAGAGACAAGCCCCGTGAGCCAGCCTCCCAGGATGCTCACCTGCCCAACATACACACGCGCGCACGCACGCCTGCCTCCCTCTGCCGTGGGCGAGGAGGGAGACCGAACAGCCTACTGGTGCACAGCACAGGCTCTGAGGGCAAAGGGACCTGGGTTGAAGCCTCGGCTCTGCGGCTTCTTAGGTGAGTGAGCTTGGAAAGGGCACTTGACTTCTCGAAGTCTCCGGGTCCTCCTGTGTGACATAGGGATGAATAATAGTGCCTGCCTCATGAAGTCAGTGTGAGGACTGAATGAGAAGACACATGTGATGGTCTTAGCACACGGTGTCTCACGCTATTATCACTCTCCTTCCCATCACTACTATTACTTATATTACTACCATCAGTATTATTATTGCTACTGCTGCTGAACGACATTCCCGGGCCCCTGCAGCCTGAGTCCCTAATAAGGAACGAGCAGCAGCCCCAGGAAGCTTCCCAGGCAGGGAGATACAACCCTGGGGTGTTCACATTCGGCCTGGGACACACTGACCAGCTGCCTCCAGCAAGGCCAGAGCAGACCTGGGAAAGCTGGTGAACTTCTCTGAGCCTGTGTGGGAGTGAGGGTGCTAATGTCCTCCTCCTGCGGGCATTTTCAGGTGAATGTGCTGTGTGAGGTGCCTAGCCCCGTGCCCAGCACCCAGCAGGTGTTCCTAAGTGGTGGCCCCACTCTGGAGTCAGTGATGACAGCTGCCCTAGGGGGAGGTCAGGCTGGAGACAAGTAGGCCCAAGGCATGCGGGTTCTTGGGCCATCTTTGAAGCAAGAATGGGTCAGGGGCAAATGGTGGGTATGTTGTTTCTAATGGCTGAGTAATATTCATATGTGTATATATATATATTCCATTATACATATATTCCATTATATATTTATATTCATATATACACACACACACACCACATCTTCTTTATCCATTCATCTTTCGATGGACACCGAGGCTCCTTCCACAGTTTGGCTACTGTGGACATTGCTGCTAGAAACATCGGGGTGCAGGTATCCCGGCGTTTCACTGCATCTGTATCTTTGGGGTAAATCCCCAGCAGCGCAATTGCTGGGTCATAGGGTAGTTCTATTTTTAACTCTTTGAAGGAACCTCCACACAGTTTTGCAGGTGACAGGCACTGAGGGGGGCACTTGACAGGATGAGCACTGGGTGTTATACTATATGTTGGCAAATCAAACTCCAATAAAAAATATATACAAAAAAAGAAAAGAATAGGTCAGGGGAGAACAGCCCCAGTGGGGAGTAGGGGACAGAGAGGTGACCCCGAAGGAACGAAGACTGGGGATGGGTGAGTTCTAGAGCTCCTCGGTGTGTGCACACACACACACACACACACATACCCCGCCCACCGCAGCCACAGCTGGAACCCCCCAACCCCGCCGTAATTAGCACCTGGCACAGAAGGGCTGCATCCACAAAACACAAGACAGGCAAATGAGAGAGCGCCAAGAGGTGTGAGCCTCCTTTCTTTGTCATTTGTACGAGACATCTTGATTGGCAACAAAATATTAATCACTTTTTCACTGCTCTCTTAATGAGAAGCTTTCATGGGCAACAAAATATTAATTTGTCTTGTCTTATCTGTTAAGAATTCTGTTAATGAATTCAGTCACAGAGCTATTACAGAATGCCATCCTAATGACACATGTAATTAAACTTTTCTGACTTGCAAACATCAAGGATGCCTCAAGCATCAGAATAATATTTGATCAGAAAGTAAATGTACCTCCCTAGCCCGGAGCCAAGTGTGAAGGAGCCTCTCGGATTCCCCACTGAGCAGTGTCACCGTCAGGAGCACTCATGAGCCACCCGACGTGTGCATGGCTGTCCAGATGGCATACAGGGGAGTCCTCCTCTGGATTCACCAAATGCTGGTGACTCGTAAGCCGTGAACCAGAGTGTAGAGCAAAGACACCCTCCCCAGCCCCAAGGGGTTTGAGGCATCCACAAGCACAGAATTATAATACAGTATGGCATATTCTAGGTTAGAAAGAGGGAGCCAGCTCTGGGGGCCAGAGGGAGAAGTTCTGGCCTCCAGCAACAGGGACAAGCAAGAGAGAGGTCTAAAGGGGCAAGGTGGGGCCAGAACCTGACAGGTTTTGAATGTTAACCTACAGGATCTTGGCCATTCCCTGTGAATGATGGGAACCATAGATTTTTAACTGGGGAGTGACATGGTCAGAAGTTTATCCTATAAGAGTCATAAGTCATCCTATGATGACTAAGACTACATGTGTAACCGAGGAGAACCCCAAATACTGTCAGGCCCCAAAACGAAAGGAGCCTGCTGGGTTCCCTAGTGGCTAGTGGCTTTGAACTGGGAGCAGCACCCCAGGCTGTGTAGGGCTCCGGGCTCAGCGCAGTGCCCTCCACTTCTTAAGGCTGCCAGCAAGCCCCTGGTGTGCCTCAGCCAACCCTTTGCAGGAGGCCTGAGCCTCACTACAGCCCAGGGCCTGATGATGGACGGACGGACAGATGGGCCCTTGGCTGCATCTGGGAAAACAATTCCTCCCCCTCCCCACCCCCAAGATAGACCAGCACTGGGACCAAGAGCCCTCAGAGATGGGGAGCAGCCTCTAGGCAAGGGAGCCCTGGATTATGGCTCCTCCTTCTGTCTGTTTGATGAGGAATCAATAGTTTCTATCCAAGGACACATTCCCCAGAGCTAACGAGAAATGACCTGTAATTTACTTCCTGGCCAAGCTGGTTTCTTTACTAAAGCCGTCGTGGGTCCCGGGGCCTTCAGACCTGGCCGTGGGGCCCCCCACCTCACCTGCAGGGGCCCGCGGCCCACTGCCCCACCTCAGAAGCTAAGGGATGTGGAGGAGGCCTTGGGCCAGAGCTGGAGCTCCAAGGTGTGTCCAGGAGCGTGCCGTGCTGGCGTGGCAGAGGACCGGCCCCCGCCCCCAGGCCCTCCTGTGTGAGCCTGCGGTCTGCTCACCCCGCCTGTGGCCCTGCTCTGCTCACACAACATGTTGTCATATAGGGGAAGAGCGCTCCATCACTCTCAGGGGCCACACCCAGAGCCCCTGGGGGAAGCCTGTCATCAGGAAGCCCTGTGCCCCCAGGAGGCAGTAAGATGCCTGCCCCAAGCCGACAGGAGACCAAAGAGGTTAGCCTTTGAGGACTCTCCAGGATATGAGGTCATACAGTCCTGTGATAGGACAGGGATCTATGGGACATGAGAATCCCACAGAGAAATGAGGAACGCCCCTGATCCCACCGGGCCCCTGGCTTTTGCACCTGGGCCACAGAGCCTTGGCCTTCCCCAGCAAGCCGCCCCGGCAGACCCTGTCTCCTGAAGGCTCACAGCCAGGCTTGGGGGCCTGTCTCAGGGGCAGATCCACACACCCCTTCCCCTTCCCTGCCCTCCATACTAAGTATTCTGGGGGTTGAGAGGGAAGACTGACTCAGTTTCTGCAGGGACTGAATGTGCAAACCCATTTTGGGCCTCAGCCTGCTGCCCAGACCATTCAGCAACCACTCAGGGTGAAGTGAAGTGACGTCCCCAAAGCTAGTCTGCACATCCTTCCTCAACAGTATCACCTGCCCTCTCCTCATAACTGTCTTCCTCCTGATCCCTTATGACCCTCAGGGACAAGGGACCTGCCCGTGAGGACATCCCCAATGACAGATCAAGCTGAGGTGCTGAACCCTTGCTAGGGTCAATGCAGGAGTTCTAACCCGTGTCCAGGGGCCAGGTGTAATGCCAGTCTCTTCACAAGCAGCATGCCATCTACCTCTTGGCACAACTCCATGAAGCAAAGGGGATAAAGTAATTCTGAGAGCCTCAGAACTTGCTGGGGCTGCAGTCAATCTTGCTCTGGGGACATGACCCCCAGCACCCAGCCTTGCCAAGGCTTCACCGTGGGGCCAGCTGGCCCTTCCTCCCCCGCTATGGTGCCCAGGCCCCCACGGGACGTGTCCACTCTGGGGGTGGCCCCACAGGGACCACGCTGCAGGGTTTCATTAGCCCTCTGGCCTCTGTCCCAGCAAAAGCAGAAGGCAGGAGGCTCTGAGCATGGCACAGGGAACTGCCTGGCCAGGACAGTCTCAGGGAGAGGAAACATTTTTCCATTGTATTCGTCTTTTTAAAAAGGGAGTCTATAACAAACCCAGTATATCTCCGATGACTTGAAAGAGCTACTCTTTTCTGTCGGGTTTTTTCCTTCACCAAATCTTGCTATTTGGGGCTTTCAGATGTCAGTAGGCGGAGAACAGTGATAAAAGCAGAAAAACAAAACCCATTAGAACAAAGTATTTGTGGTAGTGTTTGAAGGATGTGTTAAAAGGTTCACTTTTTTTCCCATGCCTAAATGGTATAAAACGAGGAACAAATAACTCTAATGAAGCATATGCTCTCAGCCAGCTCCACTTTGGAAGTGAGTTTATTAAAAAGACCAAAAGAGAATGATTTAGGAGCTCATGACTCATTTAATTTTTTATTGTCTTTATATGAACCAGTCATGAATCCATTGTAAAAAGATGAGAGGCGTTTGATTAGCATGGAGAGCTGTTTGCAACACGATAGACAGGTTGTAGGTTCTGCATTAAAATAATCTCATTAAATGCTTGGGTACATTTTGTTTTAAAATCTTGGAAAACACTATACTTGAGGCACTCAAAGGCTTTGGCCAATTCTTTCCAGCTTACATCAGAAACCCTGGTTGCAGACGAACATCTGGCTCAAGCCACTAGGAATATTGGCCAGAGCTCCACAAGAGACAGGCGCAGAGCCGGGATCCTGCAGACCGTAGAACTCACTGAGGGCTCTCTCCCATCAGGTGCCTCTACTGGGCCTTTGCTTTCTCAGTGGTCTCTTTGGGGTCACCCCTCTTCTCTCATAGTCCTGACTTCAAAGCTTCACTTGTGCTCAGTGATCACATTGGGCCCCATGTCAAAGGCATAGGGTCCCTCAGGGAAGTTCTGAGCTAGCTTCTAGACCCTAGGTGCAGAGTCCCAAGTGCCTGCCCTGTCTCAGCTGTCCTCCCCATCCCCACTCAAGGGAGCTCACATTCAGCCCACTGGCAGGCTTTATTAACTGCAACTGGTAGTACAATAAGCAGCCTCATTACACACCTGCTTGCACACTTGTGTAAATGGGTCTATAAGATAAGTTCTTAGAAGTAGAATGACTACATCCAAGGGTGAGCACGATTTCAGTTTGATTGAAATCACCAAATCTCCCTCGAAAACAAGCTGTCCCAGTTTATACTCCATCCAACAGTATCCAGGCATACCTTGGAGATATTGTGGGTTTGGTTCCAACCACTGCAAAAATGTGACTATCCAATAAAGCAAATATTGTGATAAAGGGAGCCAAATGAATTTTTTGGTACATATAAAAGTTATGTTTATGCCGTATGGTCTCTTAAGTATGCCATAACATATGTCTAAAAAAAGTAACTACTTAATTAAAAAATACTTTCTTGTTGGAAAAAAAGACCATCATCTGAGCTTTCGATGAGTGGCAATCACTGATCACAGATCAGCATAACAAATATAAGAGTGGAAGAGTTTGAAATATTGCAAGAATTACCAAAGGTGATAGAGACATGAAATGAGCAAATACTGTCAGGAAAGTGGCGCTGACTTGTTCTATACACATTGCCACAAACCTTTAATTGGTTAAAAAAAAAAAAAAAAAAAAGAAATAAAGAAAGAGTATCTATAAAGGGTGACAAAACGAAGTATGCCTGTATAAGAATTTCAAACATGTATGAGGAGAAAATTCCTGTTTGCAGGTCTTCTTGGTCCCTGAAATGAGCCATGAAAGGAAATTTAATCAAATGTTCCCTGGAGTGTTTCAAGGACAGCAAGAATGCCAGTTGGCTATCAGGGCTCTGAGTGTGGTTCAGGTCAGAGGAGCTGATAGGGCCTTCTCAGAGTAGAGATTCCTGATCGAGCATCCGCCTGGGAGTGTTGCATGTTGCCCAGGTGAAGGTGGCAGGTTAGAGGTGGTCTGGAGCTTCAGGTGATCTCTGCATTGCCTTGTGTCACCTGAGTCCCTCCCTGCCCCAGCTGAGCATTCCAGGCTGATGAGCTAAGGACCCAAGGCCCAAAACTCCCTAGAGGGCCCCACAAGCTACCACTCATCCTGGGGTCCCGGAGTCAAGAGGTGTCTGCCCTCTGGCCTCTGAGGGTGGATAAGCTGAGGGCTCAGAGCGGTGACTCTGACATGAGCTCTCTGGGGCAAGTACCTAGGCACCTGTGTGCACCTGGACATTCACATTTGCCCCCAGGCCTAATGCTCAGCATCCACACAGCCAGGTCAGAATCCCCCTGATTGAACTGTAGAACCCGGTACAAAGTTAGAAACAGCAGTCCACACAAGACCTCTCTCACTCTGGCATCAATTACAAGAGTGGAAAGTACTCAAAACTACCTTCAGGTTAAGTAATTTGCCAGAAGGACTCAACTCACATTTACGGTTTATTACAGGGGATAAGTGTAGGTTACAATCAGTCAAGGGAATGCCTAAGATATTCACCCAGGTCTTTCCCTCCTGGACACTCTCAACAGTGTGCAATCTCTAGAACCTCTGCTCAGCTCACAAACTCCAGGACGTGTCCTCTGGGAGGCCTTGAATCTCAGCCTGAGCATCGGGATGTTAGTGATTCGAGGGTGCCCTAGGAAATTCCTGGTACTGCTTTCCTACAAAGCCCCGTCCTCTCTGCTACTCCAGCTCTCAAATTCCAGCTATCTCAAGGGCCCTGTATTCTGACTTCTTTTCCCCTTGTTGTAGTTCCCTGGGTGCTGGTTCTGTGTGCAGTTCTAACAGAGAGCTGGAATGAGTGTGGCCATCATCTCATGTTTTCCTTTTCTCAGAGATCAGAGACTGTGCTTAAAAATGTTGTGTCCTATATTTACTCTATTTTTAGAGTTAGGCTGGGTGTAAGCCTGAAATCTGTTTCTCTGTTTTACCCAGAATGTGAGCTCCTTTATTCTTTGTACATTACTGCTTATGTGGAAGCATCTGTTGATATCATAGACTGAATATTTGTATCCCAGCAAAATTCATATGTTTATGCCTAGCCCCCATTGGAAGGGTATCTATCTGGTGGTGGGACTTTGGGGAGGTGATTAGGTCATGACAGTAGAAGCCTCATCAATGGGATTAGTGCCTTTAAGAAAGGGAGAGTCCTGGCCTCTTCCAGCACATGTAGCTATAGCAAAAAGACAGCCTTCTGAGAACCAGGAAGCAGGCTCTCACCAGACTCCAAATCTGCCAACACCTTGGTCTTGGACTTGTAGCCTCCAGAACTATGAGAAGTAAATTTCTGTGGTTTATAAACAAACAAACAAAAGATCAGCCAAGGGAAGAAGCCCCATGGCACAGAACCCAGGGGGGTCCAGACGCAGAGCTTCCGTTGTTCTCTCCTGGTGCGTCATGGTGCAGTCTTTGTCCTTTCCCTGCACCAATATATAACCACACACATGAGGTACTGCCAGCCAGGGACGCTCACCCAAACCTGGTGTCCAGAGCTCCCACTAGAGCTTGATTATGTACTACTCACATGGATGACCTCTAGCCCCTGGCGCCTGAGGAGACACAACTGGTACTGCACGGGGCAGAGCCCCCATCATAAATCATATATTTGACAGTCTGATGGCCAAAGCCTCCAGGCAAACGAAGGCCAGGCGTCACTCTGGATAACGTTACTTCTTCACTACCCTTCGCTTTAGGGCTCCCCGAGAGCCAGCACCGTCGGCTGACACACCTCCATTCGTTCAGCAATACCAACTGAACTGCACGCTGGGGACAATATGGTAGTACACAGAGAGAGGAGGTGCCTCCTCTTTGGCACTCACAGTCATGAGGGAGAATGATCATATTAACCTGAGTCAGCCAGTGACCCCAGACTCCCTGCAGTCCTGGGGAAGCCAGGAGCCCTCCCCACAGTGACTTCTCTCACACCTGTGACTCCCTGGCCTGGGCCTGGGAATGAGCAAGAGAAATGACCGACTTCGGGTTGCTCCAATGAACCCTAGATGTTCAGCAGCTCCTTAGGGATTACTTCAAGTTGCAGGGACTTCTTACAAGGACTGTGAGCAGGTACATGCAGAGTGGCAAGTATGTCCTTTAAGGGTCTGAAAGGAAGTGGCCAGAGCACGAGAACCCCAGTGTGGGGTTAAGCTATAGAGCCATGAGGTGGGGGCTAGGGGTGCTGTGAGCGCATACCATGCATGCTTACGTGTACTATATGTGTTCACGTGGATGTTTGTGTGTGCCCACCCGGGATGCAGCTCGTCCTTGCTTGGTCTGGATATCGGACATGTGAGGTGCAGACATTTCTGAGGCCAGCCATCATCCAGGGGCTGCATATTGTTCAGTGTTTGGGCTTTCCTGTTAAAATGTTTATGCAGGAGGGATGCTAGGGTTAGTGAATTCTAGGGGCTGGAATCAAACCAGCATGGGGAAAAGACCCTCTCCTAGACTCCATCCTCCCCAAAGAGAGCCAGGGCAGAGGGCTCCTGAGAAGCACTGCTCCTGAGAAGGGCTGAGTCAGAAAAGCTCAGCATAAATGATTCTAAACTGAGTGTTAACTTGTACCATTGGCAGTATCATTAACCTAAACTCTACAATCACCCTGGAGTCCTTGCATTGAACATTTAGTCACTAAATATTCAGCATTGATGGCTCATTTTAATATTACTTAAGACTTGAGTCACATGTATCACTATGACAACATCCCCCATCTTGCCTCTGCTTAAATATTGTTTAATACTTAAGTCTCATTTAATTACTTGCTTTATTAAGGGCAGATCCTTACAAAAGAGCTTTTTAAAAGACAAAAACTATGCCTTTTAGTAAAATTGTCTCTTTCCCAAAGACAGATGTGCATCAGTACAAAGAATAGTCTAATATGGCATCTGTTTATTTCTGGAAGGAACCTTGATTTTGCTAATATATTTCTAAGCATCAGAACAACAACAAAAAAGCCATCCATAAAAAGACAATTACAGAGATGCAATCAAGCATTGATAGCAGCATTCAGACACATCTCAAAGAACATTCAGGAGAGGAAGGATTACAGGTTTAGTCTTATGTAGCTTCTTATAAATCAATTTTAAAGTAATTTCCTCACATCCAATGAGGGAAATTTGATTTCAGTAGCCAGTATTCATGTTCCAGAAAACAATATGCACTTTGTTCTATAATTATATGATGCCTATTGTTTTAGCCCAGAGACATTATTTTATTTATTCCCACAGTCAGCTTCTCCCCAGAGCCTAAGCCATAGGCTGGTAACAAGTTAGGTGCTCAAAGGAGACCCGTAATGCATCCAGCATCCCCTAGTGCCCTTGAAGAATGGACGCACACCCCTTAGCACCTGAGTGATCACCCAGGAGTTATGCTCCTGCCGCCAGCAGCAATGAGGAAAAGTAGACAGAGAGGTTAAATGACTTTGCTAGGGGCTCCCCAAAAGTCATCAGCTGAGTCTGAGATCACATGCAAGGGCTTTTCCATCTCTGCCTGCTGCTCAGAGTGGAGTCTTCTCTTTGGCCAATCCCAGCATGCACCAGCCTGAGGAATGAAGCATGGAAAAAGAGACGGGGTTGGGAAACAGGGGCACCGTTCTTGGGATCAGTTCTCTGCCTCCCTGCCAACCACCTCATTTTGACCCCATATCGCTGGCAATGTTCAGGTGGATGGGAAGGCAGGAGGCAGGTGCCTCTGTTGTCAAACCCAAAGAACCAGAACACAGTCCCTGCAGATCGGATCTTGTGTGATCTGATCCATTCACAGAGTATCTGCTGACGGCCCATGAGGAGGTAGGCCCTCCCAGGCACTGGGGACGTGGCAGTGAGCACTATGCAGCACCACAATCCCTGCCTTCCCTGGGGAGCTCCTGTCCTAGTGGGGCGGGGGGGGGGGGCAGTTACAAATGGTATGCGAAGTGGCAGTAAGTGCCCCAAAATGAGACGTGAGAGGTAGGGGTTACAGATAGGGCAGGCAGATGACATTTGAGCCTGGGTGCAAACCAGACTGACAGCCTTTGGGGAGGAGGGCACAGGATGCCTGGCTCGTGAGCAACAGCAAGGAGCCACAGCGCTGGAGCGGAATGAGCCGGGAGAGTGGAAGGAGTGGGGATACAATGAGACCCTCTAGGGCTGTGACTCGGGGTGCAGGGGTAGGGTCTGGCCGCTGCGTGGAGGACAGAGCGAAGGGGCAGGGGAGGGGGTCCCCACCGTCCCCTAGATAAGAAGATGGAGCCTTGGCCCACCGGTCACAGTGAGGTCATCAGACAAGATCAGATCCTGAATACGCTGTGAAGGAGAGCTCTGCTTCCTCACCCCATGGGCCTGGGCTTTTGTTTCGTTTTCTGGCTTGGGTTTTGTTTTCTTTCCTGAGGATCATCCAAGGCAAATCCATATGAAGCTTCCTAGCTCATGGCTAGCTCGGAAGCCTGGGAGCTGGTGTTCTGACCCTTGATCGGTGCGGACCGCGGCCTTGGCGCACCTCTCAGCCTGAGCAACGTGCGGGCCCGTGACCACGTGACCTCAGCGAGGAGGCAACCAGAGCGAGGGGCCGCCAGAACCCTCGCCGGGCTTCGGGGCTTCGGGGCCTCGGGCGAGGATGGGCTGTGGGCGCGACGCCCGGGGAGGCAGTCGAGGGAATGTGCCAGGGCGCCCCCCGCTAGCGGTTCTGGGATTGCTCCTGGGGATGGAGTCGGCCCTGGAACCACCCAGGTGAGGTATAGAGGGGTCCCCGAAGCGGGAACCGCACCCAACTTCCCTGCCCTATTCTCGACACGCCACCTCGCCACGGAGCCTCCAAGCCAAATCTATTTTCCGCCACACTTAGGTTTTGACACACAAACAGCTTAGACCAGAAATATGTCAGCCCAGAATTGACTAACCATTAACTTTTCCTAAGCAACTCAGGTATGAACCCTTTATGACTCTGTTATGACACAGGACAAATCAGCTATCTGGTGTTTTATTTTTATTATCGAAGCTTCCACAGAGTGATAGGAATGGGGCTTTTTTAAACAGAGCGATGCTTCAGAGAAAAGCCGCTGGGCTCTGGCAGCCTCTGCGATACTTTACTCTGGTGGGAGTGCGTCGTGTGGCTTTTTCCTGATAATGAAAGCGGGCTGCGTGCATCTGCGCTCCACCTTGGCCTGCAACACCACCGCCACCACCCCCGCGCCCTCCCCAAGCTTCTCTCTGGGCCCGCGCTCCCTCACCGGGCTAATTAGCCAAAAAGCATCTTCAAAGGACTCAAGATGGTGGCAGTGAGGCCCTTCAGGATGTGAGCAAGGCAGAGGGTCAGGGAGCTTCTCCATGGCAGCTCTGGCACAGCTCTTGTGCCGCGGTGACTGGTGGCCTTCCCCCCCTCCCGCCACCAGATGGCTTCTGTGGAGAAGGGCACAGGGAATGGTAAGAGGGGTGGTTTGGTGTTGGCTCCAGGGGGTCAAGAGGAGTTTTGCACGTCCTGTTAATAATAACCAGTGATACCCCTACGTATGTCACGCTCCCCTCGCTGGGAAAGTATTCACGTGTGTTCTCTTGCCAGATCTCCTCAGCACCCCATGAGGCAGGCAGGCACATGGACTGTCTGCCACTTGCTGGTGGAGGAACCAGAGCCCAGAGGGACAAGGGGACATTTGGTCAGTGACAGAGTTCAACTAAAATCTGAGTCTCCGGAGTCCCACGCCAGGCTTCCCCTCACCCTCAGCCAGCGTGGCTGGCAGTGCACCGCCCTGTTTCTCACCAGGAAGCCAGGACCTCCTCTGTCCCTTGTCGGCTCTGGGCACCACCCCTCAAAGATGTCAAGGAGCTAGCTAACCCCAAACCTGATGAGGAGCCTCCCAGAAACACAGGGTAATGCCACTCTCCAGCATGTCTGCAGGGGGCACCTGGCCAGGGCCCACGCCATGTGCAGGTCTGCAAGAGCACATGCACCTGACCGGAAAGGCCCTGGGGCAGTGCTGCTCAGCCGGGGGGCTTATCAGGGCACTCTGACCCCCGGCTTCCGCCCCCCTCAACTATTTCCCTTCTCTGGCTATTTTGTTTGCCTTCATTTTCCTCAGAGTTCTGTTTCCCTTCGTGGGTTATCCAGGTCTCTGCAAGCCACTTAGAATTGTTTTGGGATGAAGGTAGATTTGACCCAGTGGTAGGCCATCTATGCCCGCAGGCCCAATCTGTCCCACCACTTATTCTTTTAAATAAATTTCACTGGGAGCACCTGAGCGGCTCAGTGAGTTAAGCGTCTGACCCTTGGTGTTGGCTCAGGGTCGTGATCAGGGTAGTGAGATCCAGTCTCTCCTTTGGCTCTGGCTCAGCCCCAAGTCTACTTGGATCTCTCTCTCTCTCTCTCTCTCTCTCTCTCTCTCTCTTCCTCTCTCCCTCTCCCCCCCTCTCTCTCCCTACCCCCCCACCCCATTTGGTCATGAGCTCGCTCTCTCTAATAAATAAATCTTAAAAATAAATAAATCTCATTGGAGCTTATGGATGCTCATTAATTTATGTATTATTATGGTTATCTATGTGGTTCAAGGCAGAGTTAAATAGCAGAAACCCTATGGCCCATGAGGCCAAAAATATTTGCTATCTGTCCCTTTAGGGAAAAAAATTCTTGTTTTAATTCCAGTTAGTTAACACAGTGTTGTATTAGTTTGAGGTGTACGGTATTGTGAGTTGGTACTTCCATACATCACCTGGTGCTTGTCACCGTGAGCTCCTTCATCCCCAACACCTATTTCTCCCAACCACCCACTCCCCTCTCCTTGGTAATCATCAGTTTGTCTTCTGTAGTTAAAAGTCTGTTTCTTGGTTTGCCTCTTTTCTTATTTTTTTCCTACACTTTTTTGTTTAGTTTCTTAAATTCCACATGAGTGAAATCATATGGTATTTGTCTTTCTCTGACTTATTTCACCTAGCATTCTACTCTAGTTCCATCCATGTTGTTCCAAATGGCAAGATTTCATTCTTTTTTTATTGCTGAATAATATTCCCTTGTATATGTAGCACATCTTTAGCCATTCATCAGTCAGTGGACACTTAGGCTGCTTCCAGAACTTAGCTATAGTAAATAATGCTGCAGTACACACAGGAGTGCATGTATCCCTTTGAATTAGTGTTCCTGTGTTCTTTGGGTAGATACCCTGTAGTATGGTTACTGGATCCCCATCACCTGTTTCATTCATCCCCCCAGGCTCCTCCCCTCTAGTAACCATCAATTTGTTCTGTGGAGTTAAGAGTCTGTTTCTTGGTTTGCTTTTTTCTCTTCATTTTCCCCTTTGCTAATTTGGTTTGTTTCTTAAATTCCACATGAGTGAGATCATATGGTATCAGTCTTGTTCTGATGTACCTCACTCAGCCTTCTACTCTAGATCCATCCTTACTGTTGAAAATGGCAAATTTCATTCTTCTTTGATGGCTGAATAAAATACCCCATTGTGTCTGTATACCACATCTTCTTTATCCATTCATTTGTTGACGGATACTTGGGCTGTTTCCATAGTTTGGCTATTGTGGACATTGCTGCTATAAACATAGGGGTGTGTGTATTACTTTCATTTCATAGTTTTATATTCTTTGGGTAAATACCTAGTAGTGCACTGCTGGGTCTGCAGGTAGTTCCTAGTTTTAAGTTTTTGAGGAATCTCCATACTGTTTTCCAAAGTAGCTATACCAGTCTACATTCCTACCAACAGTGCATGAGGATTTTTCTCCACATCCTTACCAACACCTGTTGTTTCTTGTGTTGTTGATTTTTAGCCATTCTGACAGGTGTGAGGTGATATCTCATTATGGCTTTGATTTGCATTTCCCTGATAAGTGATGAGCATCTTTTCATGTGTCTGTTAGCCATCTGTATGTCTTCTTTGGAGAAATGTCTGTTCATGTTTTCTGCCCATTTTTTAATTAGATTATTTGGTTTTTGGGTGTTGAGTTTTATAAAAAAAAAAAAAAGCTTGCCAGCCCTACACAAGGCCATCCTGCAGAGCTTCTCAGCAGGTGGATAAGAACCCCCAGGAAACCTGCCAAGCAGGCTCAGGATTAGTAGGAGGAAGAGGTGAGCTCCAATCTTAAAAAGTGAGAGCAGCAAGCAGGGAAGGTGTTCCAGCCTGGCCACAGAGGTGAATGAGGCCTTAAGTGGATATACAAGTTCCAGGCAGACAATAAGGAAGACCAATGAAGTTCCTGTTGCCCAGGCCGGCACAGCCCTGCAGGCAGCTCTGGCTGAGCAAGGGGGCTCAGCTGCAGGGTTTGTTTTCCTGCAAAAGCAGGACAACTGGCTCTCCTTCCCAGCCTACTTAGTAGAGAGGCCAACCTCGTTGTCTTCCTCACCCTGTGCAGGACTTCGGAGAGGACAACTCCCTCTACATCACCAAGGTGACCACCGTCCACATGGGCAACTACACCTGCCATGCCTCCGGCCATGATGAGCTCTTCCAGACCCACGTCCTGCAGGTGAATGGTTAGTAAATGGCTCCATGCATGTCGTCCCCTCAAAGCGTTCCCAAAATGCTGCTCACAGCAACCCTTCCCACTTCTATATTCTATCTGAAAAATGTGTCTGAGTCCAATAAAACCCATCTCTCTCAGAAGTAAAGGGAGCAGTGGAGAAAGGGCAAAACCAGCCAACTAGTTTCTCTGGCTTCACCCAGAAGCCACCTCTGATGAAGTGATAGTGGTGCGGGGGGTGAGTCATTTGGGCTAGTCATGTTCAGCAGCTGAGGCTCTAGCAGAACCCTGTAGAATGTGCCCTGCCCATGCCACAGTGACAGCCAGCAGCTGTGCTCTTGGACCCTGTGAGTAGCAGACGCTAAAAGACACCACTGCTCTTCTGGGTGCTATGCACCCATATCACTTGGCCAGGGAGGCAGGACTTCCTCCAGCAGGGGCTGGTTCCCATCTCCCTCCCCAAAAGGCTCACCAAGCCTCCACTTGGCCCGCTAAGACAGAACCTGAACAGGCTCAGGAGGTTTTCGTTGCTTCTCAGGGACCCCTGAGTTGCCAGGACTCCTAGAGGCTGGGAATAATAAACCCCTCCTGATGACAACTCCTGATGACAACACCAACGATTAAAATAGTGTTTTCTAAGCACTTAGTCTAGCCAATCCCTGTGCTAACACATCACATGCACTTTGCTAGTCAGTATGTCGTTTCAACTCAGGTTATGGAGAAATCTCTAGGTAAGGCCATTGGTCTGGAGTCACACCACTGGTGGGTGTCTTCCTAGACCTGGGACTGTGCTTTGACCTCTGCATCACACTGCTGACTGGCCCATCCTGGCCTCTCTAGCCCTCAGAACAAATAAGCCATCACAATGCAAAGCAGATCAACACCCGAGAGAAGTTAGACTCGCCCAGCCAGGCTTGGGCCAGCAGCTGTGCTCTTGGACGCCTAGCACTAAGCAGGGTGTTCTTGTGTCAGTGTGGAAACTTCAAGTCAGCCCTAGAGCATCTGTGCCAGCTGGTGCTCAGGGCTTCTGCTCTGAGATAAAGTGAGCAAGGTGTTAAGAATAATTACATAATGAGGCTCAATTTCACTTAACTCTGGAACCAGGGTAACAAGCCATTAAGGACACCTGGGTGAGCTCAGCTGGAGTCTACATTTACCCTACAGGATGTTTGAGGGATTTTTATAGCCATACACAGCTAACCCATATCTTCGTATTTCCCTTGACCTGGGACGTATTTAATTGGGGTTTTGTAGCTGTGCTCACAGGCTTGAATGCAGGCCTGTGATAATGTCACTGGATTGCCGCAGAAATAACCCAGGAGTTTCTAGTTATGACAGCCCCTGGGGGAGTTAACCCCACCTCAGTTTAGGGCCAGTGTGAAGTGTGGCCAGCAGGCAGTGCGCAGGGCTCTCCTCCAGCAGGGGCAGAGCGCGTGCTTTGCGGTGGGAAGAGGGCTTTTCCATCTGAAACTGGCAAGTGATGCCCAGCATGGTACAGTGTTGGTGACTGGTTGGGAAACAGCTCTATGTGGTTTGTCCCAGGCCCCTCAGGTCCTCAGACAAGCCTGGAGAAGGGAAATGAACCAATATTCGCAGATTTTTAATTCTGCCCTTTGCATCCTGCCCTCACTTCACAAGAATGGTGGGTGTGGCGGGGGGTGGGGTGCAGGGAGTGGGGGGCAGGTGCCACAGGGAGATGGCTTGAGCCTTGTCCCCTTTATTTCCCCCAAATGACTCTCTCAGGGGAGGGGAGCCACCTGTGGAGGGGGAGGGACCTGAGTATGTCACAGGTAAGAGTCTATACTCGCCTCAGGAAGAGACTCTGGTCCTAGGTGCCTTCATACACTAAGTGGCAAGTCCATGGTGCTCGGGGTGCCCTTCTGCCCCATCCTGCCCAGAATTCTGAGACTGAGGTCATGATGTGGATGAGCCAGTTTGCCACTCCCAGCTCTGAATCTAAGAGCAAGGCCCGGACCCAGAAGCACCAGGAGGGATTGCTGGGCCTCTCCCACCAGGTGTGAAGCAGGCTGTGCAGCTGGCATTGGAGAGTCCTGTTCACACCATCCCCAGCCACCCCTCACCCCCACCCTGGAGCTCTGCCATTATCCAGTCTCCAATGAGGATGCTTTTGACCCAAGGGAGTCCACACATATCAAAACCTCCCATTGGGAACCAAAAGAGGCCACTTGAGATCCATTTCTTAACTGCTGATGGATTGAAGGCTTCTCTTCCAGTGGAAGCACTATCAGCAGTCGGAGGGAACATGCTGGGACCTCTGTACTTTGTGATAGTGTCCTATGTCATTAATTTGGCCCCTTGAGCTTAGCTCCCATGACAGCCAGACAAGGTCACTTGGGTGGCCCTAGCTCCAGTAGCCCACAAGGTTCCTGGGCTAGGCTGACTCCCAGGCACTTGGGGGTGACGTGGGGGACCACTAACCAGCCCGCTCAAGGGCACGCCCTACTAAAGTATGCCTGGAGTTGCCTCCCAAGGACAGATGTCCACTGCCTGCTGACCTCGGAATAAGATGCAAGGCTTTCCAAGTATTTTAGAAGTTAGGTTGCTGTGTTGGGGAGAGAGAAGGGAAATGTCCTACGTAGAAAGATGGGAAGTTGTTGAAAATAGAATGGTATGAAAGAGACCATTATGATAGCTTCTACTGAACACCTCCTGTGTGCCATCCCTGTTTCAAGGTTGAGGTAACTAGCACTCAGAGAGATGCAGTGATCTCAGGATCCCAGGACCCAGCCCTGCAGTTGCCAAGCAGATTTTGACTCCAGAGCTCAGACTCCTGACACCTGCCCTGCCCTACCATACCCATCCTTACCAGGGCACAGTGTTACTGCTATTGGAGAATCTGGGTGTCGGATACAGATGTGGTCATTCAGCAGCTCAGCATTGGGCTGCAGCAGACTACACCCTAGGGAGGGCAGGGGATGGGCACCCTGCCTCATTCCCCTCTGCCCCTAGTGCTGCACTCAAGCCTGGCTGGAAACAGCTGGCATCATGAGCACATGATGACCAGGCCACAGCAGTGACCCCTGCCTCAGTGGAACTGAAGTTGGCAAACCGTGTGGCTCAGATGTCCAGCTCCGGTGGGGCTCAGCCCATCCCAGTGCAGAATCCCAATGGTGCTCCAGGTCCCAGGAGGGCCGGCGTACTGTGGAAGCCCACAGTGGCGGTAGGTGCAGGGGGCTCTGCAGGCTGCAGCTTGGTGCCAAGGCTTTCAGGCAGAGCTGCTGGGAAGGCTGAGAGGGCACTGTTGGTGCTCAGGACAAAAGGAATGCTGCCTAGCCGAGGAGTCTCCTGAAGAAGGGGGAGAGAAATCAGCAGCCAAAGTTACCTGGGGCGTTTGTTCCCTTTTGCCATTCATCCCAAGCATGATTGAAAACTATGGAAAAGGTCCCTGAGCTGCCAGGGTGAGATATGGTGTGGTGCTCAGCGGTGCTATTGAAGGTCTGGTTTGGTCCCCACTTGGCCTGGCAGGTGGCCTGTGGCCTACTAAGCTAAGGCATCATCTGGGGCATACCGCGAGCGATGTTTCGTGTCTGTTCCCCCAGATAGCTTCTCCTCAACCAGAGAGAAGGGGCTGGGAATGCAGAAGGGCAGAGAGAGGGCCCTGCCCAGTTACCTGCTTCTCGGAAGGCTCCAAGCAAATGACAGATGTGCTGGGGAGCTCATGTGCGACCTGGGAGCCCAAGACCCAGAGCTAGCACTCCAGGGAGCAGGAGCCGGGTGGGGGCTTCTCTGCTCTAGGCCCGGTGCAGACCTGAGCTGGCAACAGCTCTGTCCCAGAGTCAAGACATGAACTCAGAGCCAGACACACCTGAGTTCAAGGGCTTGTACTGATCTGTCCTTTATACACAAGGAAGGCAAATAGACTCACCTGTAAAATGGAAATAGCACTAGTACCTCCTGCCTTCTAGGCCTGATGACAGCTGATCTGTCTAAAATGCTTGGAGAATGCCTGATACAGGTGAGTTCACAGTCCAGAGCAGGACACATATGGGAGAGATGTTCAGTTGTCTCAAGCCACATTTAGCTATAGTTGGTGGACACAAATGGCCTGAGCTGGTGGCCTCTCAGGGAGCATGCAACTCATTATACGGATGGAAAAAATCAAGACCCAGAGAAACTGGCCAAACCAGGAATAAAATGCTTCTTTCTGGAGCTTCCCCACTTCCTGGTGCACAGGCCAGACCCCATATACAGGCCAGGCCACCATCTTGGGAGGGCTTCTCCGTCCACAACTCTGCCTTGACCTGCTCGGCTAAAGGGAGCCCTTCTAGACAACTACTTCTCTCCAATTATTAGTGTAACTTCCTCATAGACCTGGCCTCCCAGAGAGGAGGCCCAAACACTGACATGATTTATAACTTCACACAAACCTCCTGCATTGCCCTCATAGGAAGGAGTGAGAAGTTCAGACATAAATGATGAACCCATTAAAATAAAAACACCCTCGAACTCCCCACAGTTCAGACAAGTAACAATTCCTTCCCAAAACACAATAATCCTCTCCCAAATCTGTTTATTACTCTAGCTTGGTATTTTTGTGAAGGCACCTCTTACTTAGGACATATTTATGCTGCCTTTCACCTTGGAAATGATCCATGTTTCCCAAAGAAAACAGACCTCTGTGATACATATTCAAATGTTTTCACTGGAGGGTTTTGCAAATTTAAAAGAAAATGAATGTGTTTACCCAGAATATATTAATTTCAAATGATTTTTAGTGTGTGAGTTAATACAGCTGTAAGGCCAAAGGAAAACAGGTGGATCACCGTTGCCAGCAGGAAGCTGTGTCTCCAGCTCCACCCCTTGGTCTCTCACAGTGGGAATGCAGGACTTTGTCTGACTGGGCCCCATTCCAGTGGGGACCAGGGCTCCTAGCATGTCTCTGACACCCCCTATGTCTATTGAGCTTGCCTGTCCTAGCAGGAAGCTGGATCCAGAGCTCTGGCTCTGGCAGGAGTCACAGCTTCTGCTCAAGCAGGTGTTCATCAGAGCCAGGGGCCTATGCCACACCAGCTGCAGGATTGGTAGACTTGTCATCATGCGTAAAGAGGACAGTTGGGTCTCAGGGCAGTGAGTGAGCTCCCACCCCACTACTGATGGGATGATGCTTTAAAAAAAAAAATCCTTTTGCCAATTTGCCAGTTGGCAAGTGGTCAAGTCAGGGGCCTCTCAGTGGAGCTTCTTGGTGCCTTGCAGTTACATTCCACAGCACAGGCCCCCTTTGTGCAGGGCATTGAGCCAGGAAGGCCAGGGGGCCTAGGACTGCATGCAGGGTCCCTCCGGTTGCTGTTGGCCTGGCTATGCCCCCGTAGTCTCCTCCATGCAAGCCTATCAGGACAAATAGGATAGGAGACCTAGTCACTGATTCACAGAAGGGTGGCAGCAGCTTCTTGGCCGCAAAAGCCCATAGACCACGTTCATAGATGCATACATACAGGCTGGTCCCTGTGATCTGGGTTCCCACCACCTGCTAACCTCATCTCTTGGCCCCCATCCCTCCCCAAATACTCCAGCCCATGAACTTGACCCCAGTTGAGAATGCTCTCCCCACCCCTTTGCTGCCACTTCATCTGTCAAGTGTCTGCATAATCCACATTCAACATATAGGTACTGAGTTCTGCAGGCCCCTTGCAGGCCACTCATTGGAAACCGTGAGCAGACCCAAATCTATCCTCGTGGAGCAAGTCTACAGGTAACAAGGACTAAGGAGAAAAATGAAAACACAAAGGGATAAGGAAAGTCAGATAAAAGGTAGAAATGCTAGAGGGGATGGCAAATGAAGGCCTTACTGAAAAGTTGATGTTTTGTCAACTTAATGGGAAAGTCACTAGTCCCTCCAAAGGATCTCGGTCTGAACATCTGGACAGAGGACACTGGCTATATTCTTAAATAAGAGGAGGGTAGAGGAGCAGGTTTCAGGAAGGAAGCTCAGAAGCTCATGCAGACATGGTAAATGCTGGGTGTTATGCAGCCAGTTGGGTTTCTAAGTTTGAAGATGAAGAGACAGGTTGGACCAAGGAGCAGTGGTCAGCTGTGCCCAATGCTGAGGACAGCTCAGGGGGAGATGAGGACAGAGAGTTGGCCATTGGGTCAAGTTTGGCATGTGGGGGTGGCTGGAGAAGAGCCGTTTCCACAGTTTGGTGGGGAAATGTCTGCCTGGAACTGGCTCAGGAGGCAATGGAGAGAGAAATTAGAGCCCCCAGATATGGGCAACTCTTTAGGAGGCTTCCAAGGACAAAAATCGGGCAGCACTGGGGAGAGAAGTTGGGGGAAGGAGAGGTCTGGGGGCTTTTTCCAAGATAGAAATTAAAAGCTTTTTATGGACTGATGAGAATGCTCATTAGGAAGGGGGAAAGGCACCGGAGTAGGAGGGATGTGCCAGGGCAATGTCCTGGAACAGGCGGGAAAGGATGGGATCTGGAATGCAGCTGGGCATGGCAGGCGATGCAGAACCAGAAGAGGGAAGGTGAGAACAGAGGAGGACACATGCCCCACCTCCCAGCCCACTCCAGGAGGAGGTGAGGCTCAGAGCCACGTCCCCTTAAGAGGCTGCAGTAGAAGCAATGTCGCCAGGTTTCCATTTTGAGAAGGTGAAGGAACATTCATACAAGGGTTTGAGGATATAGCACATTTTGCTCATGACTGAACATGAGTTCCAGAAGATACACCGAAGGTTTGTGGGATGAGGGATGGCCGAGAGCCCCAGGCGTCTTGTGAAGATGAACATGACCCTGAATGGAGGGCACAAAGAAAAGTGTCCTGATGATCCCTATTTGTGGAGTTAGGACAAGACTGGAAAGAGAGGGCTTGGACAGATGGAGCATGCAGAGGCCTGAGGCCCTCACTGTAGTCCTGCTGGAGGGATGGAGATCCAAGGAGGAATGGTCTCGGCCCCCAGCATGGCTCATGGAGACCTCATGGCCAACAGAGCGTACCCCTCCCTGTGAGCACCTGTGAGCAGTGTTTCAACTCCTGCCAGTGGAGGTGTCTTTACCCAGTAGATAGTCCTATATTTTTAAGTGAGTGACTTATTGCATACCCTTGACTTTCAGTTTCACTTTGTTCTAGAATAGGGCCATGCATTTCAGCTCAGAGTTAGCCCTGAATTGGTCTTCCAGAGCTTCCAAGTGAGACTTGACTCCGGGTTTCTCTCAGAACCTGATCGGTAAAAGTAGATCCTCCAGCCCCATCCCAGACCTCCGGGATCAGAGACCACAGTGTGGGGCCAGTGTTTGTTTTAACAACCATACCCCCTCCCAGGGGATGCAGATATACACTATGGTTTGAAAACTTCCTGGGTAGGTTCCACAGATTCTATCAAAGGTCGGGGCTGAGACAAAGGACAGTCTTCAAGGAGGTGCTGACCACTGGCCCTCTCACTGAAGAGGCCAGTTCACCGTCCCCAGTCCTACAGACAAAGCTACCATCAGTAAAGGGACAAGCAGCGCAGGTGTAAGGAAGCTCGGGATTTCCTTTGTGAGTTGGAGAGTGGATCCTGCTCTATTCTGGCAAATCTTCCCACACCCCTGTCCGCAAGCCCCCAGAGCTCCCTTCTGGTAATGCCCATCACACTTGGAATCCACTGATGACTCTCCTTCCCCCAGACACCAAGCTCCATGTGGATAAGCGCTACTACGCTCTTACTCCCTGCTCTGTCCGGAACACCTGCCCCTTGGGTGGTATTTAATAAATGTTGGCTGCATGGAATGAATCAACAGAGCTTTGTAAAACCAATCCAGACCATTAGTATGTCGCCTGACTCAGAGGTAGGGGTTCCTTCAGCCCTCCCCTGTTGCTCACCTCACCTCCCCCTGCTTTGCAGCATTTGCTGCTGTCATACTTGTAAAATCTGGTAGGGGAAAATGCCCATCATCACTCTCATTTTTCAAAAATTTCTCAGCTGTTCTTGCACATTTTTTTCCATGTAAGTTTTAGAAATGTCAAGACCCCACCAATTGATTTTAATTGCAATTAGATTAAATGCATGACTTAGTTTGGGGTAGCTTGTTTCTTAACCACAGTAAAGCTTCAGCTCCCAGAACATGTCTCTCCAATTATTCAAGTCTTTTTTATGTCTTCAGTGAGGTTTTACAGTTTTTTCATTTAGGCCCAATGTGTTTTCTGTCTGATTGCTGTCAGTAAGTAAGTAAGCTATTAGTCTTATATGCTATGGTACTGGCTCCCTTTCTGCAGTCACTTACTAAACCTTACTACTTTGGGGTTCATTATCTGGAGCATATACAGGTAAAATATAATTTTTTCTATCCTTTTAATACTTCTCATTTCTTGCCTTCAATTGACAATCACACTGCTTCAAGTTGAGAGTCTGATATTGCCTTCTTTCCTTTTTGCTTTTTTTTCCCAACTTAATGTTTCATCATTCTGAAAAGAATGGTGCTATTTCTTCTTTTTATAGAGATATTCTTCATTGTAGGAAACAAATATCATTCTGTTCCTATTTTATTGAGATTTTTTCCTCTAAGGAATTGATTTTGAATTTTTCTCAGAAGCCCTTTCACTGTCTAGCAAGAGAACCAAATGATTTTTCCTTTTTGACTGCTTTGATCTGGAAGGTGATTAATTACAGATTTCCTGATAGTTAGCCATTGAAACATATTATATTTGGTCATGCTAGCCTTGATTTGCCAATATGTCACCTGGGATTTTGGTATATCAAGTCCTACATGAGTTAGGTCCGTAGTCATCTTTTTTGTGCTCCCTTTGGCATGTTTTGGTTCCTAGGTTATAGTGGCTTCACGATACAATCTGCAACATCTTCTCTGTCATATTCTCTAGGAAGTATCCATTCCTTAAATGTACAAAAGAAACTTCCTATGAAACGACTCAGGGTATCTTGGGGTTAGTAGCACTTTTTTAAAAACACCTTTTTTTGAGGTGTAATTGATTTACCAAAAAAACACATACTTAATGTATACAGTTTGTATACTAGACATGTATACATGGGACATGCCCATGATACATCACCACAATCCAAGTAATACTTGTCTCTATCACCTCCAAAAGTTTCCTTGTGTCCCTTCATTTTTGTTTTTCTTATCTTTTTGTTTGTGGTAAAAACCGGTCACATGAGATCTACCCTCTTAATCGATTCTTAAATGTACAATACAATGTTGTCGACTATAGACCTTATGCTATGCAGAAGATCTCTAGGACTCCTTCATCTTGTGTAACTGAAAAGTAGCACTTGAAAATGTTTTAAATATTCTCTTCTTGATTAGTTCTCAATACTTTTAAGTTTCCATTTTTTTTTTTACTAGAAGTATAATCAACATACGGTATTCTATTAGTTTCAGTGTGCATCATAGTAATTCAGTATTCATTATGAAATGATGCCCATGATAAATCTAGTCACCATCTGTCACCAGACACAATTGTTACACAGTATTGTTTATTCTATTCCCTACACTATATATTACGTACCCTTGACTTATTTTATAACTGGAAGTGTGTACCTCTTCATCCCCTCACCTGTTTTGCTCCCTCCACAAGCCCTCCACCCTCTGTTCACCAGCAGTGTTTTTCCTGTATCTGTGAATCTGTTTCTGCTTTGTTTTGTTTGCTCATTTGTTTTGCTTTTTAGATTCCAGGTATGAATGAAATCATATGGCATGTGTCTTTCTGTGTTTGATTCCACACTGTCTGATTTTACTTAGCATAATACTCCCCAGGTCCTTCGATGATGTCACAAATGATATTTCATTCTTTTTATGGCTGAGTGATATTCTACTGTATAGATACGTATCTCCTTTATCCAGTCCTCTATGGATGGACACTTTAGATTGCTTCCATATCTTGGCTATTGTAAATAATGCTGTAGTGATATCAGTAGGCATATATTTCTTTGGGTTGGTGTTTTTGTTTTCTTCAGATAAATACCCAGAAGTGAAATGGCTGGATCATAGGGTAACTGTCAACTTTTTGATGAACCTCTGCAGTGTTCTTCACGGTGGCTGCATCAATTTATATTCATACCAGCAGTGCTCAGGGTTCTCTTTCTTCCACTTCCACTTTCTCACCAACACTTGTTACTGTCTTTTTGATACTAGCCAACCGGACAGGTGTGAAGTGAGAGCTCATTGTGGTTTTGATTTGCATTTCCCTGGTGATGAGCGATGGTGACCATCTTTTCATATCCCTGTTGGATCTGTATGTCATCTTTGTAAAAATGTCTATTCAAGTCCCCTGTCTATTTTTTAATTGGGTTAATTGTGGATTTTTAATATTAAGTTGGGTAGGTGCTTTAAACATATTTTGGATACTAACTCCTTAGCAGATGTAGGATTTGCAAATATCTTCTTCCATTCAGTAGGTTGCCATTTCATTTGTTGATCATTTCCTTTGCCATGCAAAAGCTTTCTAGCTTGATGTAGTCTCATTTGTTTATTTTAGCTTTTGTAGCCCTTGCCTGAAGAGACATGTCCAAAAAAAAAAGATTGCCAAGACTGATGTCAGAGAGCTTACCAGCTATTTTCCTCTAGGAGTTTTTTAGTTTTAGGTCTTACATTCAAGTCTTTAATCCATTTTTAATTTATTTTTGTATATGGTATAAGAGAGTGGTGCGGTTTGGGTTTTTGCATGTAGCTGTCCAGTCTTCCCAACACTGTTTATTGAAGAGGCTGTGTTTTACCCATTGTATGTTCTTGTCTTCTTTGTCATGGATATATGGATCAATATATACGTGGAGTTTTTTTTGTGGGCTGTTACATTGATCTGTATGGGTTTGTTTTTTGGGTTGGGGTGTGTGTGTGTGTGTGTGTGTGTGTGTGTGTGTGTGTGCGCGTGCGCACATGTGCGCACATGCATTCATGCCAGTACCAGACTACTTTGATTACTATAGTTTTATAGTATAGTTTGAAATCAGGGAGAGTGAAACTTTCAGTTTTCTTCTTTCTCAAGATTGCTTGGTCTATTTGGGTTTTCTGTGGTCCATACAAATTTTAGAATTCTTTGTTCTAATTCTGGATGGAGATTGCATTCAATCTGTGGATTGCTTTGAGTACAATGGACATTTTAGCAATAGTAATTCTTCCAGTCCATGAGCACAGAATATTTTTTGCATGTTCGTGTCATCTTCACTTTCTTTCATCAAAGCCTTAGAGTTCTCAAAGTACAAGTCCTTTACCTCCTTGGTTAAGGTTATTCCTAGGTATTTTATTCTTTTTGATGCAATCACAAATGGATTAATTTCTTAATTTCTCTTTCTGATTGCCTGTTAGTAGTGTATGGAAATGAAACCAATTTCTGTTTACTGATTTTGTACCCTTTGAGTTTACTACAGGCATTTATCAGTTCTTGTAGTTTTTTGGTGGAGTCTTTAGGATTTTCTGCATATAGTGTCATGTCATCTGCAAATAGTAACCGTTTACTTCTTCCTTTCCAATTTTGCTGCATTTTATTTCTTTTTTCTTGCCTAATTGCTATGGCTAGAACTTCCAGTACTATGTTGCATAAAAGTTGCAAGAGTTGGCATCCTTGTCTTATTCCTGATCTTAGAGAAAAAGGTCTCAGCTTTTCACCATTGAGTATGATGTTCATCATGGGTTTGTCATCTGTGGCCTTTATTATGTTGGTGTACATTCCTTCTATATCGACTTTGTTGAGAGATTTTTCATTAATGTTCCCTTTTAAGTGATCTATTTCATTGGGATTTTCAGATTTATTACCTATCATTAAATATAATGCTTTCATATTTTTTAATTCCCTATGTTCTTTCTCTATTTTTTTCATTGATCAAACTTGTCAAAGATTTGGCTATCTTATTAATATATATAACAAACCAAATCTTTTATTTATTTATCAGTTCTAGTCTTTTTTTACTGATTCAGTCATTTCTGCCTCTCTATTGATCCTTCCCTCACATTCTTTGGATCTACTTTATGTGTGCTAGGCAGGCTTGTATAAATAAATGGTGATATAGCAAGAGCAGAAGTTTATTAACTCCTAGGTCATGGCCACCCACACTGTAGAACTCTGGGCGCTCTACCACCTTCTCCAATTCCCCACTGGTCCAATGCTCCTAGGTCCCCCAGTTCTAGCTCTGTGCTCTTGAATTACACCTTCCTGATCAAAACTCTACTATCTATTCAACTTGAACCCCATTCCTCCCTCTTCCAAATTCACAGTGTAGGGAAGTTGTCTAGATAAGTTATTATTTCTTTTCTTTTTGAACAAAAGGGAGTCTGAGAAAGGCAATCCACTTCCATGTTCTAAGCAGCCCTCTAGATATGTCTTAGCTAGAGCCCCATTTACCTCCTCCATCCCAGTGACCTGATCTACAACAAGACTCTTCTGTCGTACCCTGGAACTTTTCCCCAAAACTGCCAACAAAGAAAACCTAGGAAATGATTTAGGTTGTGTTGTTGTTGGGTCTCTGTGTGCTTTGTCCTAGGATGCCTCTAAGTTCAATATTACAGAAATAGCTCTGAGCTATTCTGAAGGTGGGTTCATACCCTTTGCTGATTGTCCATTTGGCTTTCTCCTGAGCCCCCCAGCTTTACCCCATAGGTGAACCAGAGGAAAGATTTGAAACTCAGACTGAGTTAATTGGATTAGAAGCCTCCTAAGGAGTTTTGAGAGGAGTTGCACAGTCCATTTCTCACAACAAGGGAATGAAGTTTTTTCTTTGTCCTCAGCCTTCCCAAGCTAGATCACTAGAAATCTTGCTCATGTTCCAGGATTAACAGTGTTACCTCCTTCTACATAAGCATCAACATGTTCTACCTCTGGTCCCATGAAAAATCCCTGTCCTAAAGTACTGGGACACTTTCTTTTATCAGACAATAGGAGCTTCCAGATACCTTTGGGAAAATGTAGCGACATATTTAAGGAAGAATCCATCTTCCACCTTTCCAGAATAGGTGTGTTGAGTTTAACATCCAGGGGTCTTTACATAAGCTAATTGGAAGCCATTTTGGAATTATGTAAAGTAAAATATATAGATAGGTAAGAGCCCTCAATCCCATTGAAAATGATAATTATTTTACTTCCTGGGCCCAGAGCTAGGGATGAGAGGGAAGATACTCCAGACAATCTTCACTTCCTCCAGGCATCTCCCACATTCCTCCCCATCTCACCATCTGTAGTGGATGCCAATACCTTACCCACCTGTGTTCTTCCCATGAATGGACCAGGTTACATCCTCAGTGCTGACCTTGACTGGCAGGGCTCATAGCTGAGCCAAGGAGGGCACACTTGCCTTTCACCCATGGTGCTGGGGGTGAGAAGTAGAGAAATAACTATGATCCACTGGAAAATCAATGGACTTCCCCAGAGTGGTGATGTAATTAGTAGCACTGCCAGAAAGTGATCATAAGTGCTTTGTGAAGCACTTCCTGCAAAAAATTAAGCCCCTGTCCAATGGCTTTCCGATAACAGAAATAATATATCTGAATTTTATTCATTCAGAAATAAATGTGCAGCGGCTATTGCCCTTTATGTGTAGCAGCTAAACAGCATTCAATATCTAGATGTCTTTCTGATCATATTTAGAATAATGGCGAAAGTCATGAATTACAGGGCACACAGCCTGACACATTTATTGCTTACAGTCCATTTTATAGCCCTCTCTTTTAGGGCTTGAGTTGCTGAACAGGATGATTGTAAGCTATTTACAGAGAGAACAGCAGAGTTGCCTCCGGGTCCACCCTCTGGAGCAGGTCTCAGGGCCAGACACAGGCCTGAGGCCAGGTGTGGGCCCTCTCTGACCAGCACCAACTTCATCCGCAGTGCCACCAGTCATCCGCGTGTATCCAGAGACCCAGGCACAGGAGCCCGGGGTGGCAGCCAGTCTGAGATGCCATGCAGAGGGCATTCCTATGCCCAGAATCACTTGGCTGAAAAATGGAATGGATGTCTCCACCCAGATGTCGAAACAGCTCTCCCTATTAGGTAAGAACGGCCCTCAGTGCCTTTCTGCTATCCTCATCAAGTTCAAGCTGACACTTCCCCCAGCAGCGGAAGTGTTTCTAAGTCAGATGTGTTGGGAGTGAACAAATGTTTCCCCAAATTCTCCTGCTATCTGGACTCACACAGGTCTTGTGGGCTTTCTGAATGCAGTGATGATAAGCTGTCAATCAGGTCCCAGGTCAACAGTTTAGTTCAGCTGTTCCAGCCCAACAAGAGCATTGGCTGCCCCCAGCCCTGCTGAAGGGTTGTGTTTTTAACCTCTCCACTCTGAATAGAAGGGAGATGGGAGGGAGGAGGAAGGTCCCAACTGAGAGCAGACCATCTGGAGCACTGTCCTTCCCACAGCCAATGGAAGCGAGCTCCACATCAGCAGTGTCCGGTATGAAGACACAGGGGCATATACCTGCATTGCCAAAAACGAAGTGGGCGTGGACGAGGATATCTCCTCACTTTTCATCGAAGACTCGGCTAGAAAAACCCGTGAGTCCATTCTTGCCTTTGAGCTTCTTGCACCGGTTGGGGGGTGTTGGGTGCAAGAGGACCAACTGACTGGGGCTGCAGCCACCATCTATGAGCCCCTGAAGACAGGGGTAAACTCCTATATTCTTCCGTGCTCACAGCTGGGGGCAGAGGGGGCCCAGAGGTGAGCAGACCTTCCCTGGCAACCTAGACAACACAGAGACAGGGAAACTCACTGGACAGCAGAGAGCGCCCAAGACCACAAGGAAGCTTGCATACCCTAGCCCCAGGTCTGCCTCCTACTCGCCCTATGACTAGAATCTCTGGCCTTACCCACAGACCACAGTCCTCATACTATCACCCAGCAGCCAATGATGCACATTCACTATATGATACACTAGATGCCAGTTCAATAATTGTATCATATGCTGCCGTCCCACTGGGGCCCAGGAAGTGGCCTGGGCACACGTGCACACATAACCTTTGCTCCAGGGATCATAGCCTGCCTAGTGTGCCAAGTGTGCCCTCCCTTGTAGCCACTGCTCTGCAGGTGTGATTCCATGGACGCAGGTGATAGATGTGATCTCTTGCCCTGTTCAAAGACTCCACTCTGAGTCTTCATCATCAAAGGAGACTGTCAAAAGTGTTTCAGATGGTCTTCCTAGGGGAATCCTAGCTGAAAATCAATATGGCTTCTAGAAGTGAACCAAGAGCTCTGGGAGAGATGGTGCTTGCTCCTTGTCAACCACAGAAGTGGAGGATCCCATTCATTTCTATGATCCTGATTTCAAAGATTGATTAGAAATCAAAAGTGTCCTGAGACCTGGAAACATTGGTCCACATTCAGAATCCTATCAGAGTGCTGTTGCTGGGGCAGAGGGTGGTGGGGACTCCACACATGATGGATTAGGTAGTAGTACATCCATGAATGGAATCACTAAGATAAAAATGCTGACATTGCATTGTTCTTTTTTCCTTCTCTCAATCATGTTCCTGCTTTTCTGATTCTCTGATGCTGTAGTTGCAAACATTCTGTGGCGAGAGGAAGGTACCAAGCCTGCTCCTTCTGTGTTGTGCTTGTGATCACCTGTGTTCATGCTTCCATCATGGGCCATATTTCCTTGTGCCGCTATCAGCTTTTCCAGATACCAAATGGTCCCCACAAGTGGGGTGCGCCTACAAGATCAGATGGGAGGGAGCAGGTCAATGTCAAACTCAAGTGGCACAGTGAGAAGCAGATATAAACCCTGCTAGTGCCTTTAATGGGCACTAGTCCATTAGAACTTAAAAGTAGGAAGTTGCCATCTAAAGCTGTTTGAAATGGTCACTGAAGCAGACTACTTGGCAGGGGTTCCTGGTCAGACTGGGCCTTCAACATTTGTCTAGGAGCTGATACTAGTATTGGGGTTTAGTGATTACTTTGAGGAAATGGCAAAGGAAACAGCCGCCATGGTTTCTGTAAATGTATATTTACAGGTATATTTTTAAATGAATAGACTTTTAAAATTTGTATGTATCAAACCATCTTTAGATATTAGGTTGGGCCTTTTAAAAAGCTGCCATTTTTATACATCAAAAATGGTCTAGTACTGACAATTTCATGCGGTTCAAAAAATAGCAGGCCCAGATGGGAACTGGGTTACAGAGTCCAAGTCACTATGTGGGGTGCATGTGCATTTGCCCAGAGTAGGGTTCAGATTCCCTTGAGGTAACCTGTTCCGCAGTTTCATGGATGCAGGGGGGGTCAGGGAGAAGTATGAGAAGTAGCAGAATGCACCATGTGATTTCAGGGTGAAGCACAAAATCTCCCTCTTTAAAAGCCAGCTTACTTCCTGTCTTATTTTTCCCTCATGAATGTTCCCCCTGGCGTTGCCTAGAGTCTCGCATATGAATGCATACACAGACACAGAACAATTCCTGAACATCAGGCACTGCTGCTTCCAGTAAGTCTGAGAGCAAAACAGAAGCAGAGCCTGAAAAATGAGGAACTGATGCCAGTAGGCTTTAGGATTCCTTGGAAAGACAAGTTGTAGCAACTGCCACTCATCATGGACAATTTTCCCCTGATCCAGCTCCTAGGCCCCTGAGGTACACAGCTTTCCCTCTGTATCTTTAAGAAGTGATAATTTCCTAAAGGGAGTTCAGGACAAAGAGGCTCAAGTTTCAAAAGTGGAGACCAGCAAAGAATGCAGGAGGCCCTGGGGTGTATGAAATACAGCCATAGAGGCCCCACCTTGAGGCCAACCTGAGAACCGCCCCCCCCCCCCCCCGCCCCCCCAGCACCAGCTGCTTTCAGGCTCGGTGCTGGCGGGTGCTGCGCTCACACGGGACAGCATAGTGGCAAACAAATCCATGCTGCCCAGATAGCCGGCCACTTGAACCCTTCACAGCTAGAACCCAAAGCTGGGGGCAGGAAAACAATAGGAGCCGAAGCAAACAGGCTGGCAGGCCGCAGGGAATTGTCTGGTCTCTACAAGAGAAATGAGGTGAGGGGGCTCACCACAGCAAGGAAAGCTCCTTCGTGCCCCCTTCGGAGAAGCCATGCTCAGACAGAGCCTTCCGGGGGGCTGGATCCTGAGGCTGGCTCTCCTGTGAAGCCACTCGTTTGTTGAGGCCCACATCCGTGGCTGGCTATGGGGAAGGCACTGTGCTTAGCCTGACCAGTGGCCACAGTGGCAAGCCCACATCGAGTCCCTGAGCTCTCAAGCTTGCCTTGCTAGCTTTCGGCTATCCACGTCCCAGGAGGCCGTCCCTGGCGTCTCCAGTTTGGCAGGGACTTCAGCCCATAGGTCTGAGCAAGAGACGTTTGCCAGGTAAGCATCGACAGGCAGGCCCCACTGGGACAGGATAAACGGGGACAGAGCACGTAGTGCCAGGAGCTAGGATGCCCCAGGAGCCGAGGCAGGAACTGCCTGGGTGGCCGCTTCAGCTAGCACTCAGCCGCCTAGGACTCCCCACTGGAGCCTGGGCAGGGCGCTCCCAGGCCCTACTAGCTTCTGCGAGGCTGGGGTCAAGTTGTTCCCGGTGGCCAAGCCCCTCCTGCCCAGAGCCCCTCCTGCCCAGAGCCCCTCCTGCCCAGATCCCTGTGTCAGGGAATCAGAGACCTTGGGCCACACTGGGAACCACAGGCACTGGTACTTCCTGGGGGCCCAGGGCCCAGAAAACTGCCTGCAGAGCCACTGGAAGCAGCTGGAATGCTGGCTCCTATTTCCTCTTGTATTGGTTTCTAACACTAAAAACTTAGCCAGATAGTCAAGTCCATGCACCAGGCTTCTCAGCATGCTAAGAAGGAGCGTGTTCTTCATATATTTAATTTTCTTAGCATTTATGGAAATCTGTTGCATGTTCTAACTTCCCAAGAAATAAAGGGAGGGAGAGAGAAAGGGAGAACTCACACCTTGCCTATTTTTTTTTTTTTTTGCCATGTTTACCTCTCATAGAGAGGTGTACGGTGATGCCACAGAGCCCAGGGGCCGGACCCCTGCTCTGGCACAAATGCAGGTGGCCTCAACCAAGCCCCTTCCCTTCCTTGGACCTCGGGGGTTTTTATGTCTTTATAATAAGGAGGCAGAACTGGCTCATCCCAAGGCCACTTCCCTGCTAGTCTGAGATTTCTCCCCCGAGGCCCACACCTGGGCAGGGGTGGGAGCAGGCAGGGGGCATGACCAGGCCACCGCCCTGTTGTCTGACGTGGGGCTGCCACAGAGGAACTGCTGAGGTGGAGGTGGCAGGTGGCAGCCAGCTGTCCTTAAGGAGGGCTTTGCTGGCACCAACAGGCCAGGACTTAACTGGCACAAAGCAGTACCAGCCACAGCATTCTTAGGCCATGTTCCAGGGAATGGTGCTATAGACAAACATGTTTTAAAAAATAAATAAGAGCCTTTGCTTTTATGGCATGATCTGGGCCATCTGACTGGACTAGTTGACAACAGTCAACCAAGGGAGACTCTGACTTCAGAATAGGAAAGATCAAATGTATGTGAGAGCCAAGACTGTCATATATTTGAAAACTTGTGTTGGTGGCCAGTCCTAGATGCCCTAGGGCAGAGTTGCGTGTCTGGAAGGATAGCCTGGGATTGCAGAGCCCTCCGGCACTTTGTCCTCATGCTGCCCACACACCACCTGCTCGTCTCACATCACCTTGACTTGCACTTATACATTGGGCCTGGACCGCATGCACCCAAACCGCAGGTTTCTTGTGTGCCCAGCAGGTCCTGTGACCCTGCAGCGCAGCTGGATAGGAGGGTGGGGTCTAGCTGCTGAGAGGGCGATGCATAACCATGGCCATGTTTGCTCCTCCCAGGCCTCAGTGTGGGAAACATGTTCTATGTCTTCTCCGATGATGGCATCATCATCCTGCACCCCGTGGACTGTGAGATCCAGAGGCACCTCAAACCCACTGAGAAGATCTTCATGAGCTATGTAAGTGTCTGTGCTGGGACACAGACAACATCCTCAAAGTCAGTCTCACATCATGTGTGCCCCTCGATTTCTGATTCTGTTTGCTATGTGTGGTGTTGTTCCACATGTGTTCCAAGGCTCCAGAGAAAGTACCCATGAAGCTAAGAGTTGAAGGTGTCCTTCCTTGTTTGAGACTTCCGTGCACAGAGCCCTAGGTGAGACCCAGGGCTTACAGATGGGTTTCTCTGCTCTGCAAGTTCACTGAGAAAGGATGGAGACAGCAGTGTGAATAGACAGCCAAACAGGTGCCACTAGAAGCAGGTGCCACTAGAAGCAGAAAATGTCACGTCACATCCGGGGACTTGCACATACTCTGTGTGCCTGAGATTAGGGTGACTATAGACTGGGGTCAAAGCCAAGGAGTATTAATGTTCTATCTTAAGAGTTCTAGGGACATCTGGAGGCCTTCAAGTGAAGCATGGCCATGGTGGGGCTGCTTCAGAACACGTGCAGGGCCCCAGCAAAGAAGCAGGTACACAGGATGTTGTGATCATCCACGTGAGAAAGGGTAGTGACCTAGCCAAGCCAGGGGGAGTGACAAAGGGGATAGTTGAGTGTATCTTAGTGTTATTCACAGGTGACATCAACGGGCACCACAAGCGTAATCCAGGGTCTTGCTAGGAGGGGCACAGTGCGCTTCACTCAGGAAGAGGAAGAGAGGCAGGTTAGGGGGATACAGCTCATTCTCTGTCTGGGGCTGGGGATCCCAAAAGCAGAGCAGATTGTCTCCTCCTCAAGGAGTTGAGGGTGCCCTATGATGCCCTGAGTTTGAGATGCCCATGGGACACAAGCATAGAAACATCCAGAAGATGGGGAGTGGGAAGGAAAAGGCAGTGGTGAGCTGGAGAGTCCTCGGCTCTCTGGCAGGCAAAAGAAGTAGCTTTAAGGAAGCCTGGAGAACATGTGTCACAGAACCTAAGGATCACAGAGTTTACAAAAGGAAGAGGTTCTCAACCAGTCGATAGAGGAGGTTCTCAGTGACCCCTAAGGAACCAGGGGAGAGAGCATTAAGCATGAGAATGCCCTGAGTGTCACAGGTGCTACAAAGTATGAAGCCCACTGCACAGTGGCAATGCACCATGAACAGAGGCTGAAGAGGTGATGGCTGGCAGCAGTTCCAGGAACACCCCTGTAGCCCCCAAGACCCAACTGTCCAGAGGTGTCCTCCAGACTGTGCTTCCTCCCACACCCACACCCCAGGGCTCTGTCCCTCACATTGGTTTCTCACTTGGCCTTGTGTTGGTGGTCACTTGCATAAGGTAAAAACCTTAGCTACTTGATGGTAGAACAATGGCATTAACCCAGAAGAGTCCCCTACAAGCCCCCACGTGCCCTCTGCTTGGGGACATACAGTGCATGAACAGGTGAGCATGGAGCTGGAGCTCATGGTGGAAGTGGGTAGGGCCCCAGTGAGTTCCCGCAGCCACCTTGTTGCATTGCTGTGCTGGCTTTTGGCGTGTCTCAGGCTGTTGCATTCCTCACATTTGTAGCTCTGGAACAGCTGTTTTCTGGGCTGTTTGATATGAATTATTTTTTTAGATGTGTTACCCCTGATGAATTTTTCTTCCACTCAGTAGCCATGAAACCATCAAGAAAGAGTGGTTCTAGTTAATTTCTAGCAGTTAGGTTTAAATAATTGTACCCTGTCACATGGGCACTAATTTCTCATAGATTTGCAATAACCTAATCTGTAGCTCGAGGGTAATCTCTAAAATCCTAACCACAACTCACATTTCCTAAGAAGCTAGAATAAGACACAGTAAAGACAGGCCCTGCAGACCTTTCAGGCAGCACAGGACCACGGTTAGCTATAGAACAACCCCAAACAACAGTGTTCTTCTCTAGAAAATGCCCAAACACCTCCCAAGAGGGTTATCATGAAGCAAGCCTCTTGTTAAAGCGCTGAGCAAGAAGGAAGTTGGTACGTCTTCTCTCGGGCATCTCTGCTGGGTGAGGCATCCACTCTGTGCAGTGGGAAGCCTCACGTGTAGTAGATAAGGGCACAGGCTTCTGAGCAGGGCACCCCTGGGTTCATAGCCCACCTCTGTCGCTCAGTAGGCTGAGTGGCTTTAGACAAGTGACCTAATCCCTCCAAGCCTCTGTTTTCTCACGTATGAATTGAGGTAGTTGGTGAGGATTGAATGTGATACTGGGTAGTGGCCAGGGTAGAAGGTAAAAGCTCTGCCCCAAAGTGATTACAGTCATTTAGGAAAGAACTGGAAAGTAGATAAACTCAGGGATTTAGGAGGCTCCATAGTCCTTGGTGACTCACTCGTGGCAGACCGTAGGGGAGAAGGAAGCAGCAAGGGGATGGTCATGCTTGGTCTTGGCTGGCCAGCTGCTGATGAAGAGCCAGCAGAAGGAGCAGGTATGGAGGAGAGGAGCAGCTCAGGGGTGGGTGGCTGCGTTTGAGGAGGCTGTGGGAGAACCAGGCAGGAACTGGAGAAGGTGGTTCTGAACTAAAGACACAGATCTGGGAGCCATCTACATATGGGTCTTGGCTAAAGCCAGGGCAGTAGACAAGACCACCAAGGGTGTGTGTGAGTGGTTTGAGTTGAACACTTGAACAGAACCCTGCAGGGCAGGGGCAGGGGGCAGTAATTAAGGGACAGGCAGACTAAGAGGAACCACGAGGAGACTGAGACAGAGGGGGCCAATGTCATGATGAAAAACATGAGACTGTGTATCATGGAAGGTAAGGGAAAAGAAGGTCCCCCTTTTCGCTCATTTATTCATTCAACAAATATACTTGAGGCCCTCATTTTGTGCCAGGCACTTTACTAGGTGCTAAGGAGCTAACGGTGAAGGAGATGGACACAGAGCCTGCTGTCACAGAGCAATCTAGTGACAGAAGAGAGCCTAAACAGAGGTAGACAAATCAGTGCATAAAGTCAGGTGGCAAATGACAAATGCAGCAAGATACAGGAGTGAGGTAGGTCGGTGGTGCTAGGCCAATGAACACCCAGGCCTAGGGCAGGAGGGGGGCATGAGGAAGGAAAAGCAAGCATGCCATGTACATGGAGCATGGTGGGTAAGGGCAAGAAAAGCTGAAGGTCAGAGGAGTAGCAAAAGCCAGAGTGGACAGGACCTTGTAGGCTTCAGGGAAGACTTGGATCCTATTCTGAGTGAGAAGGAATGTTAATGGAGTGGACCATGTTGAGAAGAGGGACATGGGCAGACTTAAAGTGATGCCTATGGATTCTGTGTTGAGAACAGGTGGGGGTGGGGGTGGCCAGGGTGGAATCAGGGAGTACATCCTGGATGCTCCAAACCAGTTACTCAGGCAACAGAGAGTATGGCTTGAGCCAAGGTGTTGGAGGTAGGGAGCAATGAGGCAAAGTCAAATTCTGAATGTTTTTTGAAGGTAAAGCTGAAATGGATTTTGATGCAGTGGATGAGGGCTGAGCATAGGAGTAAAAAAAAAAAAAAGAGGACTCAGAGATGGCTGCAAGGGTTTGGGTCTAAAGAAGTAAAACAGCAGAGCTGCCATTTTGTTAATGGGATGAGCCAGATTAGGAGGTAAATTGGGAGATGATTTTGGACTCTAAAGTTGGAGTTGTACATCAAACAGCCAAGTAGAGCTAGGTGGTTGCCTGCATAAGTCTGGAGTTCAGAGAAGAGGCTCTAACTAAAGGAACAAATTTGGGAGTGGGAAGCACATAGATGGTATTTGATGTGATAGGTTTGGATGAGCTCAGCAACGGGAGTGGATTTTGGAGAGGAAAAGTCATCCGGTGGCCCCTGTGTTTTCCAACATACAGAAATCAGCAAACTGAGCAGGATCAAGCAACAGAGAAGGAGCAGCCACTGTGGTGGGGTGGCAGGGGGAAGGAAGCAAGGACTAGCACAGTGTCAGATGATGCCCCAAGTTCAAATAAAGAAGTGGCACAGGTTTAATTTAATAACTGAGAAGTACAGAGTATTGAGCTTGGTGGGAACGGTGCCGACCCTGCGGTGAGGAAGCAGAGGGTAGGTCACTCCTGGGGAAGTCTGTCCATTAACAGTTTTCTATCTGATGGGGATTCAGAGAGGGGCAAATGTGCACACAAAGGGGAAGAAAGCAGGCCTGTGGCTGCCGGTAAAAAATCACACAGAGGGAGTTACAGCCTCACGAGTAAGAGCAGGTGAAAGGTGAATGTTAAAAGCAGGTGATGTTGGAGGGCTCATGTGTCAGGTTTGTGGATTCTGGAGAAGGAACAGAGGGACAGGGGAGGGTGAAGAGAGAGGGAACTCAGGCATGGCAGTGGGGAGCAAGGGATTAGGAAGATATATGGCAGCTTATCTCCTTTATAGGAAGAAATCTGTCCCCAAGGGGAAAGAAATGCCACCCAGCCATGCCAGTGGGCCTCGGCAGTGAACATCCGACACCGGTACATCTACGTGGCCCAACCAGCACTGAACAGAGTCCTCGTGGTGGACGTGCAAGCTCAGAAAGTTCTACAGGTACATCTCTCTAAGGGAGGGGGCAGTGGGGGGCTTCTGGTTCTGGGGCACAGCTTGTTACATTCCTCTTGGCTTTCTGCACCCTGCCCAGCTCCTCTGAGAGGCAGTCAGATTGAGGGCCGGGAGAGCAAAGAAGATTCGTGTCCAGCTACTATGTGCCAAGCGCTGTTCTGGGGTCTTGAAAAACAGCCATGAATGAGCAGTAAAGCCCCAGAATTTAGATTCTAGACCGAAAAGGCCATAAATCAGAGTGTTAGAGAACCGTAAATTCTAAGAGTTATTTACAGGTCAAATGTGAGAGAGGAACTGGAAGACTGTTTTGTTTTGTTAAGATTTTATTTATTTATTCATAAGAGAGAGAAAGAGGCAGAGACACAGGCATGTGGGACTCCGTCCCGGGACCCCAGAGTCACACTCTGAGTCAAAGGCAGATGCCCAACCTCTGAGCCACCCAGGTGCCCCTGGTAGACTATTTTTAATTGGCTCTTGCTCTGAGGTAAACAGATTCTGAGATCTAAGTGCCCAGTGGGCCTCCCAGTGTGAGAGCAGAGGGCTGGCCGTGGGGGCTGGAGTACAGTGAGAAGCGGGGAGAGCGGGGTATGGTGAGGGTAGAGGTAAATCACAGCCCAAGCCACTGAAAGCTTTTCATCCAGGGAGTGATCTAATCTGACTTATATTACTAAAAAGTCAGGCTCTGTTTAGAACCGATGGCAAAGCAGAGCAGAGTCATGGCTACTGAAATAATTCACGCAAGAAATGCAGACAGCCGTGGAGGTGGTGAGAACTGATCAGATTCCTGACAGGTTTTAAATGTGGAAAGATTCTCTGCTGGGTTGAATATAAGTTTTGAGAGAGGGACATCAGGTCGTTTAGGGGCTTTTTCATTTGAGGAACTGTAGAATGGTGATGCCATTTACTGTAAGTGGTGGATTGAATAATGGTCCCCAAGATACCCACTTCCTTATGCCCAGAACCAATGAACGTCACCTTCTTGGACAAATAGGACTCTGCAGATAGGATTAAATTAAGGTTTTCTAAATGGACTGTTACTTGGGATTACCTGGGTGAACCCTACCTCGATGAACATGCAAGTACCCTTATCAGAGGGAGGCAGGGAGAAATGTAGCTGTGTAGGAGCAGGAGGCAGTGTAAGGACTGAAGCACACTAGGGTACTGCTGGCTTTTAGGATGGGGAAGGGACCACACGCCAAAAAATGTGGTTATAGGGACTGGAAAAAGTCAAGTAAACACCTCCCCTAGAACCTCTGGAAAGAGCACTGCCCAGCAGACACCCTTGTTCAGCCCAATGGAATTGATTTTGGACTTTCAGCCTCCAGAACTGTAGGAGAATTAAATCTGTGTTGTTTTAAGCCACTAAGTTTGTGGTAATAGGTTATCATAGCAATAGGAAACCAGTGTACTGTATAGAGACTTCAGGCAAGGCAGAGACATGCAGGCCATGGATCAGGAAGACAGAAAAATTAGGAATTTGGGTTTAGACCTGCCAAGTGTAAACTGCTATTTATAAATGTTAGCTGGAAAAAAATAAAAATAAAAATAAATGTTAGCTGGGCCACGTGTGTGACTTAGTCAGTTGGGTATCCAACTCTTGATTTCAGCTCACGTCATGATCTCAAGGTTGTGGGATCAAGCCCTGCATCAGGCTCCATGCACAGCAGGAGGTCTGCTGCTCTCCCTCTGCCCTTCCTCTCTGCTTGCACTCTCACTGTTTCTCTTTCTCTCTTTCTAAATAAATGTTTAAAAAAAATGAAAACAAAAATGTAAGTAGAGCTATCAAATAAGCAATTGGATAAACAGATCTGGAGTCCAACAGGACGTCTAGGTCAGAGATGTCAGTGTGAGTATCATCACCATACAAACTTAGATCCAGAGAAGTGGATGAAATCACTGAAGGTAGTACAGATGGAGAAGAGGTCAGGGTCGGAGCCCTAAAGCACTCCAACACACAAAGATCCGGAAGGAGAGAAGCAGCCAACAAAAAGACCAAGCAAGAGCAGTCTGAAAGGTAGGAAGAAAATTGGGGAGGGGAAGGGGGTTGAGGATTCCAGGAACCAAAAAAACAAGTGTTTTAAGGAAGACTTTGTGGTCAGTGATGTCAGATATAGCTGAGAGCGTTTGTGTGTCATGAAGACTAAGAATCAACCAGTTAGTGGGTCAACTGTCAGTCACTGGATTTGGTATCACATGGATCACCTTGGCAGGAGTAGATAAAATGATCGTGGAATACAAGCTTGAGGTCATAGAGATGGTGAATACAGACAACCAATTTGAGGGGGTTTGCTCTAAATATAAGTAAAGGGTGTCAAATGAGGCAGTGGGTAGAAGAGCATACTGAAGAAGCTTTTTTAGAATAGGTGACATTACAACATTTATATGTATATAGGTATGTGTGTAATGCTAAAAAACAAATTAAAAATTAAAAAAAAAAAAAAAAAAAAAAAAAAACCTTCCACACGTTCCCTTTTTTCTGCATCATTGAAGTAAGCAGGAGTCATTGGAATCCAGGGCAGAGAAGTAGACCTGCTAGCTGTAGATAAAAGCACATTCTTTCATAAAACAGAAGGAAATGGAAAATATTCAGGTACACTTACAAAGAGGTGACAGTTACAGTTGGTGGTAGACGGATGAACATCTCCTGTGGTTGCTTGTATTTTCCCAGTGAAATAAGAGGGGAAATTATCCCCAACCCTGGAGGTTTGAGGAGAGAGGTGAAGGGTGCATTTGAGACTGAACTGAGCAGGGCACGGTGATAGGACTGCTGAGTGAATGTAAAGGCCTGCTGAAGGATGGTGGATATAAATAGAAAGTGAGACCAGTTGTCAGGGTTGTGGTTTTTCCTCCCAGTGATGCGTTGGTGCACACTCATTGTAGGGGAAATTGGGACATAAGCAGGATTGTGGCTTCTCCAGGCCAGTTGGGCAGAAGACTTTCTGTTATTGATTTTTCTGGCCAGAGAACATACTCTGAATAATTTCAACCCTTTGAAACTCATTGAAGCTTGCTTTATGACCCAACTTAGGATCAATGTGGATAAAAATGTTCATTTGCACTTTAAAAGAAGGTGTGTCCCAATGTTAGGTACAGTATTCTGTATATATGTCAGTTATGTCAAGTTTGTTCACTGCATTGTTCAGATCTTCTAAGTGATTTTTCACTTTGTCCACTATTAGCTGCTGAGAGGTGTGCTGAAGTCTCACCCTGCGATTAGAGGTTTATCTAAATTCTATCCATTTTTGCTTTAAAAATGTAGTGAATTCCTAGGGCGAAGTTTTCTTCATTCTTATAAAATCTCTCTATCTCTGGCAGTGCTTCTTGCCTGAAAGTCTGTTTTTGTCTAATACTAGTCTAGACAGATCAGATTTCTTTTGATTAGTGTTGGCGTGCTGTATTTTTGCCATCCTTTCAGTTTCAACTTTTCTATGTCCATTTATAAAGTTACATGTGTTTAGGTTTTGGCCTTTATCTAGTATAAAAATCTTGATCTTTTACCTAGATCATTTGCTCCATTTATATTTAATGCAATTAATGATGTAGATAATAGATAAATCTATCATCTTACTGGGTTTTTTATTTGACCTACCTGTTCTTTTTTCTCCTTTTTACTGTCTTTTGGATTAGTCCAATATTTTTATTCTATTATTGCTATTACTACCTCAGATTATAACCTGCCTCCTTCCCTCCATACAGTCCCATATAATTTATGACTTCACTTCCTCGGTAGTGATCAAACAACAGTACAACAGTAACTCCTTTAACTCCTCTCCTGCCTTTTGCATGATTGTAGGAATGAATTTTAAGTCTGTTTATAATTGAATCCCACATGAGCTTAGTATTACTTTGTACAGTTGATAGTCATTTATATTCGCCCACATATTTACTTTTTTCACTGCTCCTTATTCCTTCCTAAAGTACACAGTTCCATCTGAGATCATTTTCACTGTGACTAAGGACTTTTTTTTAATAGTTCTTTTACTGCACATCTGCTAGTAACACATTCTCACAGTTTTTGTTTGTTTGAAGAGAACTTTATTTGCCCTTTACTTTTAAAGACTGTTTTCACTGATATAGAATTCTACTGTGGCAATTATCCTCAGCATTATAAGATGCGGTTCCATTGTCTTCCATTGTTTTGTTAGTGGGTCAACTGTCAGTCACCCTTTGGAAGGTCATGTATCGTTTTTCTTCTGACTACTTTCCAGATTCTTTGATCTTTAGCAATTTTACGATGATGTGCCCAGGGGGATGTTCTTTGTATTTATTCTGATTTGAAAGTTTTAGTGGTTCTTGAATGTGTGGTCTGATACCTTTCATCAGATTGGAATTCTCTCTTCTTTGGAAACTGGTTAAAAAAAAAAAAGACATTTTCATTGTGTGCTACATGTCTCCTTTACTCTTTCGTTCCATCCTTTTTTGTTTCTTTGTGCTTCAATGTTAGTATGTTCTATCAACTTGTCTTTCAGTTCACTAGTCCTGTCTTCTGATATGCCTAATATGGATTTAACCTATTGAGTTCTTAATCTGAGGTATTGCATTTATTTTTAATTACAAATTTATATACATAAGTAGAATTATCTTTTTATGAATCATTTGTGGGTCTGTTTCTTTTGTATTTTTAATAGTTTTTAGTTATATAGTCTATATCTTGTACTGCCTAGTAATTTTTTAAATGCTTAGCATTCCATATATAAAAAGATAGACTTGAGAGAGCTCTCAACCACCAAAGAGACTTTACCCTTTCCTCTGCTAGCCAGAGAGAGTAGACAATGAGTCGCTTTAACCAAGTACTAAGTTGAATCAAGACTAAATTGAAGGTTTTATTTATTTATTAATGAGAGACATGGAGAGGCAGAGGGAGAAGCAGGCTCCCTGTAGGGAGCCTGATATGGGACTCAATCCCAGGACCATGACCTAAGCCAAAGGCAGAAGCTCAACTACTGAGTCACCCAGATGCCCTGACATGAAGTTTTTTTTTTATATAAATTTATTTTTTATTGGTGTTCAATTTGTCAACATATAGAATAACACCCAGTGCTCATCCCGTCAAGTGCCCACCTCAGTGCCCGTCACCCCCACCCCCCGCCCACGACATGAAGTTTTTTAAGGCGTACTCTGCTTTGATTCATTCCTAGACCTAGAGGTCAGCCTAGGTTTTTAACTGAGAGCCTGGTATGTTCTTCAGTATCTTTCCCCCTCCATATCTTTCTTTGCTCCTCAGTATATTAAGACTGTAGAACTCTGTTTTGAATTTGAGATTACTGGTTTAGCTCTTCAGTCTCCTAACTCTACACCAACTTCAGAATGAGAATATGAATTATGATAGGAGAAGTGTAAATAGAAAGGAGAGAGGTGGCTACAGTCTAAACACTAGGGAAATTTTACTGTGAAGAGGGCAGGCAAATGGGGTAGCTAGAAGATAATATGTAATCAAGAGGGTTTTTAAAAGAGAGAGACCAAGAAACTAGAGACATTGTCAAGATGGTATTACTGCTGGTGGGGTTAAGAAGTCCTGGGTACAAGGAGAACATACCAGATCCTGAAGCCTCTAGCAAATGAAGGGAAGCAACCAGGAAGCTAGGAAATGCTGGAAACAAGGAGGAGTAGCTGAAGGCAGTGAACATCGCAGTTTATGAATGTAGGAAGAGGCTTCAGGGGCTTTTAATTAGAGCAAGAAAGTGAAAGGGAAATTCAAAGATGGTAATCAATGGAGAAGAAATATATGTGAGCAGAGAGGGGCAAGATCAAGAGTTCAGTTTTGTATTTGTGGAAGTCATGAACAGGGGAATGAGTTCTGAAGTCATCAGAGTACAGCAGGTTATCTGAGGCCATGGAATTAGATGAACTCAGCCAGAGAAAGGATGTAGACAGAATAAGGTCAAAGATGAAGACCTGAGACATGCCAGCATTCACCAGTCAGAATGAGAAGAGAAGCTTGGGGTATGAGAGGCTCAGAGAATAAGACATTTCTGGAAGGGAACAGTACCATGTAGAATCTTGCTAAAATGTCCGAAAGGAGGATCACAAAGTGATCTCTGAATCTGACACAAAGGTCTGGAGCAGGTCAGTGGAATAATGAAGACAGAAACTCGATGGGAATATTAAAGAAAGTAGATTCATAGACTCCACAGACAATTCTTCAGAGAGGTTTTGACCAGTGGGTACAGATGGGTTTTACCCCCCAGAAGGCTGACATCGGTTAACAAAGGGAGTGGCTAGAGAATGACAGGATGAGCAGGGGCCCTAGTCCAGTGCTGTGAACCTAATGGAAGAGACTTTTGGAACTTAATAAAGCTACGTTATAAAGAAGTAGTAAACAATAGCATTGGAGAGGGCCACAGGGAGGCTGTCTTCTCCAAGGGTAGCAGAATTTCAGTTATAGCAGTAAAAAAAAAAAAAAAACAACAAACAATGTCTGCCTGATTCTAGAGTGTGGGTCCCAGAGACGCCAGTGGAAGGATGTACAGGTAGAAGCAAAGCTAAGAGATGATCTCAGAGTCAGACTCAGCTGGCACAGGAGGAAGGGCCACCTCACCAGAATCTCAGCCTGGAGAAGGACATTGAGGGCTCTAGAGGCCCCAGATGCTTCTGGGAGCAGTGGCCAGAGTACACTGCAGCTGATTCTTGAGTGGAAAGCGTAAAGCCTCTGGGTTTGGGCTTTTGCCAAGATGGCCAGGGTCCCGTTAAGTAAAACATGCAAGAAGTTTTTTAAAAGGGATTAAATTACTGACAAGAGTTTTATGACCCTAAAGACAAACCCAGAAGGGAGGCTTATGCCCTGGGTTCCCAAGCAGGCTCAGTGCCACGGCTGCTAGGTTGGCTTTCCTCTCCCTGAGGCATGATGGTCTTGTATACAAAGCCCAGAAACGACCGTGTCAGCTTCTCATAATGATGACCCACTTGTATTTTTTTTTCAAGTCCATAGGTGTGGACCCTCTGCCAGCTAAGCTGTCCTATGACAAGTCTCATGACCAAGTGTGGGTCCTGAGCTGGGGGGACATACACAAGTCCCACCCGAGCCTCCAGGTATGTTGAACACACGGAGACCAACATCACCCCCATGGAAACAAAGGACGCTGTCCCTAATACATGTCTCTTGCTTCCCTAGGTAGCTAATCACATTTATCCAAAATGTATCCATCATGGCTTGAGGAGGGAGTAGGAAACAGCCTTGAGCCAAAGCCCCTCACAGACCATTACCAGAGTATCTTCAGCCAGGCCTACCTTTAAGGACAATAATACTGATGATGGATAAGATTCTGATGTCAGGACAACCAGAATGTGGCTCCCAGGCTCTGTGTCTCCTGAACCAAGGTTTTCCTCACCTCAGGCTCAGCAGGCTAGGAACAGTGTCAAAGCATATGCTAGATGTGGGCCTATAAGGAAGGAAAAGTAGCACAATCGTGCTCATAAATGGAAGCACCTTTACTGAGTGCTTACAGTACGTTAGGGCACAGAAACATTCAGTAATGTGCCCATGGTCCAATCCAGCAGCAAAGCTCTGCAGCCCAATATTCAGCCACTGAACTGCACTGCCTCTTGGAAACAGTTTGGGCCCAGGAGCACTGTGGGATTCCCCTGTCCACCAGCCAGAGAAGGTCAACACTCCTGTGCTGAGTGTGCCTGCCTCTGCCTTTCTCATCAGGGATGATGAGACAGCCTCTAATGCTAGAGGATTAAGCCCTTTAAAAAGTGATTTGAATGCCTGATTTCTCCCAGAGATCTACATAGAACCATTCTAGATGCACAGGAGAGAAGCTAATCTGTTTCATACACTGGATGCCTCCAGACATTAGAGCTTCATTATCTCAGAACCCCAGCTGAGAAGGACTACAGAGGGAGCCAAGTTCACTCTGTTCTCAAGATTGGGAAGAGGGAAGGGGCATCTGGGTCTACGGAAGCTTCCACCAGGGGACTGGCCGCCTGCCTGCCTGCCTCTCCACTGGTGGGCCAGGGGGTAGACACTGCTTTACCTCCTATAAGCTGAGACTATTGTCATTTGATGGATGCCATCAGCCTGGGCCCCAGTGAGCTGATAAAAAATCCCCATTAGAGAGTCTACGAGCCTGAATAAAGGTCATTCACAGCAGAGCATGAGCCCAGGGAAATAACTTTTATTGGTACTTCTGGCAGCTCCAGGAAAGCCTCTCCAGTAGTAATTCAAGGGGAGGAGGCACCAAAAAAAATTTTTTTTTTCTGAAACCAAATATGACAAAAATTTCCTAATTTACTGCAGATGAGCTAAAAAATGCATGGCTTCCTAGGTTATCTATAAAGGAAAAAACTTTGGATTGGCACTGGGTTTCTCACCTGCCACAGCAGCTGGCAGACCATGGAATCTACAGGGCTGAAATCCAAGAGTCCTATTCCCAGCCCCGGCAGGACCAAAGAAACCCTATGTGCAAGAAATTCAGAGAGCGCATCACTCTCCTGCCCTCTCTGAGGAACAGAATTGAGGAAAGATCCCAGACAAACACCAGATGAACCAGATCAGAGACATTGAGATGAAGAAAGAGAAGGAGGAGACAGTTGCAAAGAATGAACCCAGAGAAGTAAGACAGATGAGGACAGACTCTCTGGAAATGGTAATAAGTGCTAAATAAGGATGTCTGGATTAAGAGAGACACACTCAATGAGAAATCCTGATACCAGTCTGCAGTGGAAGATAAATTATTTCAGTCAAAGTAAGCATAGGGAGTGGAGGAAAGGAGAGGGAGTAAAACCACTTAGAAATACCTTATTGGGATAAGGGAAGGTTCAGAGAATGCTGTTGGAAAGTAGCAGCTGGGAAGAGACTGTCTCATTATTCCAAATATGACAAACTGATTCCTCTGAACAGCAGAGATAATCAGACTGGGTTAGGAAGGAAGCAAACTAGAACTTGTCTATGAGAAACACACATGCAATAAAGAGAATAAAAGGTTGAATTTAAAGGGGCAGGAATAGTGAGGACTGATGAACAAGTATGTATTCACAATGCCCCTCGTTATCAGGCAAGGTAGGGTTTATGGTTGAAAGCACTAGAAACAGCAAACAGAGAGAGATACTATGTGCTTAACAGCCACCAGGAGATACCAGGCACCATTAACAATGAAATGCCTCAAACAAGAGTGATTAAAAATAAAGGAAAACTTGACTTAAAATGCACTTAAATTGTACAAATAAGATGAAAGAATAATATGGGAAAATTGAGTAATGACACCACTTGCTTATAATATAAACGTTGCATCTGCAAAACTGTTTTTTCACACATCCACACAAGTGTATCATTAACCACAAGGGAAACAAATCCTGTAAAAGTAGACGTTATAGGCAGCAGTATCTGATAATTAGAAATAATTAAAATGACCTAGTAAGAAAACACTCCTTTATAACTATGGATCAAAAAGGAAATTACAAGGGAAATTACAAACTGTCTCAAAAGCAATGATAAAGTGACTCTTAGACATCTAGAATGATGGGAGATGGAGAAGGGTGGGCACCCAGAGTACCTGTGTCTTAAAAGCCCACAGAAGAAGTACTTGTGTTAAGAAATGAGAATAAGAAGAGAGTGGTAAGAAGGAACAAGACTGGGAAATGAATAAAAACAAAACAGGACAAAGAGATAAACAGAAATCCTTCACAAGCTTGAGAAAGGGAGACATAATGAGGAGGTGGGAAGAGAGTGTCACTGCAAATAAGGAGGATAGAAAAACTTGGAAAATAATACATCACAACTCTGAGGCAGAAAGTTTTAAAACCTAGAAGTGAATGATTGCTTGCAAATTGTAGGAAAAAAAACTGACCTAATAAAACAGAGGCTCTTGATCTCAGGGTTTTGAGTTCGAACCCCCACCCTTGGGAGTAAAGCCAACCTAAGGAAACAGAAGCCTGACATAGAACAATAATTACAGGTTTTTGAAAAGATTAAAGAGCTGCCACAAAAAAGTGTACAGCTGAATTTTATCAAACCTTCGAACTATAATTTTAATATTATTTGAACTGTCTCAGACCCCATGAAGGGAAATGTACAGCTTCTTTGTCTTAAATTGCCACCCTCATTTTAATTATAAAAGCTGTAAAAATTTGTATAAAAAAATAAAGCTATAGACTCAGCTCACTGATGAATACAGAAGCAAAATGGTCAATATGGTATTAAAAATAGAGTCCAGCAATGCACCTTAATGCAGGGAACAAAGTCCCGGGATACAATGATGGTTCACTTTGAGGAAATCAGGCAATATTGTCTTAACACAAAAAAAAAATGAAAACAGAAAAAAAAACTGATATTTTCAAGAAATGCTGAGAAAGCATTTAATTAAATACAGCAGACATTCTTAATAAAAAATATCCAAAAACATGCGTAAAAAGGAAATTTCTTAATGAATACTCTTGCCCCAAAACCAAGAGCAAATTTTGCCTAAATGGCCAAACACAAAAAGCATGTTGGTTACTATCGGGAATTACACCACGATGTCCACCGTCACAAGGGCAAAGTCTAGAAACCAGGCCTTGACGAGTGAACAGATTGAAGAACCTGCCTTCATCACTGTGGGTGAGGGCTAAAGCAACTGCTACTTGCAAACACTCCTGGGAATGTCAAGTGGCACGGCCCTGTGGTACCCAACTTGGAAATGAGAACCAAAAGCCTCAAAGCAGTGAGTCTGCATCCAGCAACCTGACTTTTCACAACCCACCCAAAGGCCATGATCATGGACATGGACAAAAAATTAGCTACATCATGTGTTTCTGCACAGTTTCTACGGGCAAAGCCAAAAATAATATCCAACACTGGATATTTCTTGGATGTTTCCAACACTTGGATGTTTCTCAATATCCAACACTCAGGAGCTGGTTAAACAAAACTTTGCTGGGACCACTTGAAGGTGTTTCTAGAAATGAAGCTACTTCCCTCAGCAGCCAGTTTAGGAAACTTTGGTGTCCCCTTGAATCCTCCGTATCATTCATTTGCCCACTAGTCCCAGGATGCCAGGCCAAGAAGGAAGTCAAGACTTGTCAGAGCAATGAGGCGGTGGCGCACATCAGTTCAATGGCCCGCAGTGCTGCGTTTTGATGAAGTAACCTCTGAATATAGGGTGTCAGCGTGGTGAAGCGTGAATGACACTGACCACTGACAGCCTATAATTTTCCATCTCTATTAGAAGCTGAAATGACAGGCCTGATCTCAAACAGGGATCATATGGCTTCCTGGAATTCTCTAACATTTTCCCCTGTTTCCTCAGGCTGGTATTAATGCCCAACTTAGGAGTTTTTTCCCCATGCACTTGCCATGGAAGTGTCATTTGGCCATTTTAAAAAACCACAGAAAAATAACCTAATGCAATGTTACAACTGTGGAGCTGCCCCGAGGCTAACAATCACAGGCCTCGTCATTCCGATCGAGCATCCTGCCCGCTTTAGCAGCCCGCAAGGGAACCACAATTGGGAGAGGCCTCAACCCTGCCTCAGGAGGCAGGCCACGTGTTGTTTGTTTTCCCATAAAAGTAAGAGCCCGAAGGCAGTCCTATTCTTAAAAGGTAAGAACGTCCAGAACTCCAGGCCTCCTGGGTCACAAAGCCCCAAGAGACACCGTCCTCCGCCTCAGGCTAGACCCCTCATCGGCCACAATGTCAAGATAAGGAAAAGTGTCTCAGCTCTGTGTTGAGGCGCTAGCTCCCCCTCTTCTGCTTCACCTGTGGCCTTTCAGCCAGAATGGTCCACCAGCCGGCCAAGCTCCTCATCTGGCTGCAGGTCACCCTCCTTTCAGGACCCTGGCCTAGAACTGGGGACTGATGAGCACCTGCAGGAGGCAAGGGGACCCAGGCTGGCCGGCCCACATCTCTGGCCTATGCCCAAGGCAGTGGTAGCCGAGGGGCAGATGCTCAGCCCGACTGCAGGAGGCCTCCTGGCAGGACCTCCAAACCTGGCATCCCGACGGCGCGGGGCTCTGTGCTGCATTGCCGGCATGCTCCTCCCCGACACAGACCCAGCAGGGCCTCTACACACCAGAGAGCGGCTGCAGCCACCTCCTGCCAACGCCACAGGGGATCAAGTGTTACCTTCAGGGAAACAGAGGCAACGGTGCTGTCACTCCCAATCTGTACAAAAGCCAGTGCCTGGTTCTTGATTTCTCACAGCAGGTCCTTTCTGCAACTGGACCCGATCCCCAGCATTCTAATTTCAAGGCGCTTAAATGGCAAGAGCAGCATCTTTGAATGGCATTTCTGCAGGATTCCTGCTTTCTCCAGTAAATTCTGGAGTCACATTTCCCAGAGAAACACCTCTGTGAGCAGTACAGGATAGATTCCCAACAAACGGGCCCAGGCACCTGGCACCAAAGGAAAATACAGAACCAGTAAATCACTCCACCCAGTAAATCACTCCACCATTTAACTTTTTCGTGATTTAAAAGCTCTCTCCCTCTTTTCCCAGGGTGACCTGGATGGGATTCTGAGTTTTAAGGGAGATGATCTCTGAGCAGATTGATCTTTCTATTCTGGAGACCTCTCTGGAAAGCCCCAACATGGTCCCTGCTATGCTATCAGGGGGCTGACAGTGTACCTTATGGTTAGGGTCAGGCCTGCCTGAGCAGGAGGCATGATTCAGGCGTTCACATCTGTCCCAACACTTCCTCTCCCCAGAAGGATGAGTCCCTGAGTATGATCTTCCCAAGTAGCTCCCACTCTGCTCCTGCCCACCACCACCCCCATCTCTCTCAAGCAGCCTGTCTGCTAAGGGTCCCTACTAGCACATGCAAATGTTTCCAGATTTCCCGCCCCTACTTGGGTGGACCCTCATGAGGACTTCTGCTCTGTGTTGTAGGTGATCACAGAAGCCAGCACTGGCCAGGGCCAGCACCTTATCCGCACACCTTTTGCAGGAGTGGACGATTTCTTTATTCCTCCAACAAACCTCATCATCAACCATATCAGGTGAGACGGGCCTGCAGTGTCCCAAAGCTCCCCCATAACTCAGCTCAGCCCTACATGTGGCTACATCTGCCCACTGTAAGACCTTCGTCTCTGTCTCTCCCACTCCTCCTGAGCTGGCCTTGGGCTCCCTCGTGAGGGGACAGAGAAATGGACCATCCCTAGTCCTTGATGGTCATAGTTAAGGAAGGCACCCAGGCTCCTACCACCTTCAGAGGCCCATTGAGGACAGGAAGTCTCACTCTCAACATGAGGACCATAGAAGAAAGGAATCAACTGTGCTTAATGGAGCACACTCTACCTACTAGACACACACACACACACAGACTAGTAAAAGTGGTGTTGACCCCTTCTTACAGATGAGGAAACAGAGACTCAGAGAAGCTAAGACCCTGGCCAGGAGGCCCCAGAGCAGCCATGCAGAGGCGGGGAAACAGGCCCTCCTAGTTGTCTTGTTTATCACCATCCAGAAGAACAGCCTAATAAAGGCAGTCATGGTCTCAACTGCAAACCTCTTCCCAGCCTGGCCACTCCCCCTGCTTATTCATTTTAGAGAACCCCTAGCACTTATTGTAAAGTCACCACTGCTGAAGACAAAGCCTGCCCTCATAAAATCACTGAGACGCCAAAGGTCTTGGGGGCACTATTTATGCCTTTCTTTTGTCTGCCATCAAACCCCTTTCTCCAACAAGTAGTACCTCTTTTTTGTACACTGAAACTGGACTTCTAAAACTAGGCCCATCCATTTATGGGCCCAAGGATGAAAATGCCCTTTAATGAGCCCCTCCCTATAGACAGCACCTGGGAAGAGCTTCTAAGATGGCTCTAAAGGGTGAAACCCCCCAAAGAACATGAATTCAGCCAGGAGTCTAGCAAACTTACGGGCTTCACATTGCCTATGTGTGGCCTTCTACATTCAAACTGCTTTTAAGAGTGGGCTCTTCTCTCCTGCTCTTTCCATGCTCTGGCTTTTTTTTTTTTAAAGAATTTATTTATGTATCCATGAGAGAGACAGACACAGGCAGAGACACAGGCAGAGAAAGAAGCAGGCTCCATGCAGGGAGCCCAATGTGGGACTCCATCCCAGGACCCCAGGATCATGACCTGAGCCAAAGGCAGACCTCAACCCCTGAGCCACCCAGGTGCCCCCCAATGCTCTGGCTCTTTAAGAATGCTTTAAAGAGGGCATTTCCCCCACTCTGAGGCTCAGTTAGGTATCCATAAGCACCGAAAGGCACCCCTGAGCCAGGGATTTAGGCAGAGGCTCTCAAATCAAAGCCAAATCCTGCCTGGAGTCAGGTCTCCCTGCAGCTCGCAACCCACCTCCAAAGCAGACTTTCACCGAGTCCAGATGTGAGCAGCTACCACCTACTGAGCCCTTCCCCTCCAGCTCCCTGTTTGATCCAGTCCTCCCAACAACCCTCGGAAGGAACTGCCCTCTTTTAGTGTCTCAGAGGCTCCAGCCAAGCCTGGCTCTGCAGCCGGCAGGGCAGTGCAGTGACACCGTGGCCTGTGGCCGTCTGACTGCAGAGGTAAAAGCTGTCTGCTGCCCGCCCTGCAGCAGGCGATTCGGCCCACAGGCCTAGTAAACAGGGCCCCAAGAGAGGCTGCCCCTCCACAGGGCTCCCCCTGGGAAGTGTGTCCTCGTTGGCTCCCACTGGCTGCTCACATTCTGACTCTGTATTTAGTCCTGGGAACAACCGCAGAGCCCTGGCCTCTGCTGATCCTCCCAGCAGGCAATCAGGGCTCCTGGCCTTTCCCGCCAGGCTTGGGCCCCTGCTTCCCAGCTGGCACCTCCTCAGGGAAGCGGATCTGAAGACACCCCAGAGGGAGAAGCTGTGGAGGGCACTTCCAGGCTCCTTCTTTACCACTGCTGGAGATGAAAGCATAAATCCAGGAGCATTTGTAACTCAACTGCCTTTGGTTTGACATCATAGATGAATCAGGGAAGAAGCCATGCCCTGCAGGATGGTACATGTAATTAAGAAGCTATTAGATCACTGAAGGATTACAGTCCAGGGAAGGGAAAAGATGCAATCCTGTAGGCGAATGACAGATGCCCTGCCCACCTCTGACCTCAGACCTTCCCTCGGCAGGTTCGGCTTCATCTTCAACAAGTCGGACCCCGCGGTGCACAAAGTTGATCTGGAAACACTGGTGCTCCTCAAGACCATCAGCCTCCAGAGCCACGGCTGCGTGCCACGAGCCATGGCCCACAGCCACCTGGGCGGCTACTTCTTCATCCAGTGCCGGGAGGACAGCCCCCCGGCCTCCGCGGCCCAGCTACTGCTCGACAGCGTCACGGACTCCGTGGTGGGCCCCAACGGCGACGTGACTGGCACCCCCCATGTGTCCCCCGATGGGCGCTTCGTGGTCAGTGCCGCCCCCAGCAGCCCCCAGCTGCATGTGCAGGAGATCACGCTGCAGGGCCACATCCAGACCCTCTACAGCCTGCCACTGAGCCAGGGCGTCTCGGACGTGGCCTTCCAGCCCTCCTTCACGCAGGGCAATCAGTATTATGTCTATGCCAGTGCGGACATGGAGCCAGACCTGCTGTTCCTGGAGCTGTCCACGGGGCAGATGGGCGCCCTGAAGAACTTACAGGAGCCGCCCGCGGGCCCGGCCCAGCCTTGGGGGGGCGCCCGCAGGATCGTGAGGGACAGCGGGCTCTTCGGGCAGTACCTCCTCACGCCCGCCCAGGAGTCGCTGTTTCTCATCAACGGGAGGCAAAGCACCCTGCACTGCGAGGTGTCGGGCGTAAGGCGGGGGACCACGGCCGTGTGGGTGGGCGAGGTATGAAGGCGCCCGGCGCAGAGCCCAGGCCCCGAGCTCCTAGTCCTCACTCCGCAGCCCCAAGCAGGCGCCCTGTACATTTTTACAGACAAAAGCAAAACCTGTATTCGCTTCGTGGTTCAACACTGGTCTCCCTGCAAGTTTCCTAGTATAAGGTATGCGCTGCTAACCAGATTGGGGATTTTCATTGGGAAGTATGATTTATGCCTTGAGCTACGGTGAGAACACATGCTGCTGTGTAAAGGAATCATGTCTGTGCCCAGCTCCACACCATGTCACCCGGGGACGCCGTGGAACCAGAGCTCCGGCTTTCCGGGCTGACACTTCTGTCGGTTGCCTTCATGCACTCATTGCCCCTCACCGCCGGGTCCGGCCAGACTTCGCCCTGACGAGCGGCCCGAAGGCCGGCCCAGAAACAGGCTCCCGGGAGCAGGGCTGCGGCTCCAGGCATGAGAGCCACGTCTGCCCGCGTCCTGAACCCTCTCTTCTCTGCACAGCTGCTTCGTGCTTTTCTTTCCATGTGACTTGGTGTCAGCCTGCGGGAGAGCCGACAAGACTTCTTGCATCTTGGGGGATGGGGAAATCACTTACTTTATTTTGGAAATTTTGATTAAAAGATAATTTTTTATAATCTGAAACGCTAGTAAGCAGAAAGATGCTCTCCGCCGTCCAGCTCTATTCCTCCCTGCCTTAGGCCAAGTCTCTAAGGGTCACCACCCCGACACCCCACAGCCAGAAAGAACAACGATCATCCAAGAATAGTGGACCCTCCACACCATGGACGCCCCAAGCGCAGATCTGGCTACCACCTTGGCAAAGACTGTTCCGGGTTGGGATGCAAAGAGACCAGGACACACCCTGCGTGCCTGCTTTTTATCACTGAAGGGGGAGGTTTGATTAGCCAGGCCCAGTACTCCAGCTTCAGGGCAGACTGGGCTTGCCAAGCAGAGTGGGGGTGGCCTACAGAACAGTGACCTCCAGGTGCAACACAGACACCCCAAAGATACCTGTAGGGTCCAGGTGGGTTCTGTAGGCTGTTTTAAAAATCCTTTTCTTTTCTGCCTGTGGCCCTCACACTCAGCTCTAGGACTCCAGTCCCTCCATCAACATGGCACAGATAGTACAGTTCAGGATTCTCTTATACGTGGGCCCTTCTATCCCTAGTAACACACTGCAAAGCCCACACTCAGAAGGATGCCGGGAGTGGGTAGGGAGAAGGATACAGGCTGGCAGTGCTGCATGATCCCCAGTGTCTCAGACTCTGCCGGGCTAGCAGGGAGGCACCAAGGAACTATAACCCAGCCAGCCCAGGGAAGACAGCCCGTGTTAGAGAATGTCAGCCACGAAGAGGCTTCTCTGGGTCCCAGAACCCCCTTTCCTTCCTCCTCACTGCAGCAGCCAAAACACACTTGCGTGCTTTCTGGCTTAAATGATCATATTTCAAGCCCTCTGAAGTTGGAAGAGGTGGTCCCTTCCCAGACACCTCAGCCAGCATAGCTCCCTTCACCTGGCAACATGGCCATGCTTTTCCTGTACCGCCGATCACCAGCCCCGTGGAGGAGAAGATGGAAGACGGAGAGCCTGCCTTGCTCTATATATGCACAGCTCCCTTTCAGACTCACCTGACTGCCCAGCCCCACCCGGCCTCCCCACCACCTGCCCCGATTTCCTGAAATCATCTAGTCTCCTGGCATGTCCCGTGTGTCTTGGTTCACCACTCATCCCCTCCAGCTCCCAAGAGCCTGTCCAGATGTGCACATGGCATACTTCAGATTTGGGTACAGGTAAAATATGGAGCTACAGGTGAGGGGAATGGACTTCAAAAGCCACATACTCAGTCTCACAAGAGCTGGGATGGACGGGCAACACCACTCACCCTTTCTTTTTATTCCTCTCTCAGTGTCTTGACACATTCACTTCCAAACTCCCACTTATATCACAGAAATTCTCCAACTTTCATCAACTTCTCCCTTTGGAAAAATCCACATGGTGGCAGCCCCTAGCAGAAAAAAAAAAGTCTCCGAGACTACCTGAGGAAGAGCCTAGCAATTGCCAGGCCAAAGCATTAGCCCCTCTGGGTCACAGGGTTTGAAAAATCAAAGACCCATCCAATCCTCACTGGCCTTTTGCACTGGGAGTGACTCTGTGGCAGCCATTGCTTTGCCCCATTCCTTGCGTTTCTAAGTGTCTGAAAAATGTCTCTGCCTCTCGCTAACTCACCATGTGGTTTACCAGAGATGCTGGCTCAGGGCCATGGCCGGGGTTCTGCACGCTACTGAATTGGAGCAGGGAAATGCAGACTTGAAAATTGTGAAATCTGTAAAGTCACAAAGGCAAGAGAGTACATGCTTTTTCTGCAGGGCAACCAACAAAACTGCTGGGGTGGGAGGCAGGCGAAGAGCTGGCCAGGTTGCCCCCTGCCTCTTCCAGCCCCAGAAGAGGCTCCCTGGAACACTGTGTGAAAGTCACAGGTGTAAGAAACTACCACAGTAGCTGAGCCTTGCAGCCAATCCCACCAGCAATCCTTTTGCTGAACACAGATCAGCTAACGACTAATAATATGTCACACTACAGAAGCATTCATCTTACATAAGAAAGCCACTTTCATAATGAACTATTTCAAAATTGCTAAATTTTGAAGTAAAATTTCACAAAAATTTAACATAGTATATTTTTTTCCTGTAACAACTCAAATAATCGACAACTTTGCTGACATTAAAGACTGGAAACAGAAGTGTGCATGCTCCTTCTGCCCACATGAGCAGAACCCCACGTGGAGCCTCTGGGTGTAAAAAGCCCGCCCAGCCCTCCACGGATTGATGGTGGTAAGAGGGATTGGTTAGTTTCCAGGCAACTGCATGGACTTTCTGCATGGGAGGCTTGGGTGTGGAGCAAACACCTTTTAAATCCCACCATCCTCACCCCAGAAACCCCACCTGGGGCTGGCCTAGGCTTCTTCCCAAAGTCTCCCAGTCACTAGAGGATCCTACTACCTTCCCTGAGCCCATGAAGTAGCTGGAAGAGCCCAGTGAAATCTGGCTGGAGCCAACCACTAATACCAAGCTCCAGGAACTTGGATCTAGAGGCATCATGAGCAAAGACAGAAACTCAGCCCTTACAATCTCCACCCCACTGCACCCCAGCCATCTCCTTCCCTTCTGCTCCTCTGTGCAGACAAGGGCTCCCAGCTCCAGGTAGGGCCCGGAGGACAGCTCTCAACCCCAAATAAAGCAGAGACCAGCCTGCTGCCCTGGCCAACCTAACTGCTGAGACTTCCTTTAGGAGAGCAGCCCGAAGAAGTTGGCTTTGTGCGGCCACAACTTCTCTTCTGTTGACCAATAACCTGTGAACTAAAGGAGAATCCAGATTGGAGACATGAAACAGATCCATTCTGGGTATATTTTTCTACCAGGGGCTTACGATGTCATCCACTCATTTCTCACTGTGTGCCTCCTTCAAATACCGCAGACGCTGAACCATCTTCATCACCACATCCCACAACTCTGTCTCAGGTCCTCCCCTCTGGAAGGAAGCCTCCGGATTACTGATGCCACTCCCACCCCCTCATACCGATCTACCTCACCTTCTCCTCCCTGCACCCCGCCCTCTGAAAGCCGCTCCCACCCAGGGAGCCCAGTGGTGACAGAGGCTGATGATAATGCTGACATGAAGTCTTTTGGTGTCCTCCCCCACCCAGAACCCCACATCTTACTCCAAGTACAGTCAGAACCCACAGGGACATGGCCCTTTTCTACCCAGAATCATGACCCCCCCATGCCCTAGTTCACAGCCCTTCCAAAAGAGGTGACCAAGACCAGAGCCAACTCACAATCATCAGGGAAGTGGATTGCTGTCAACAGAAACCATTGGACAGGAATATAGATAGTGATGACCGCCACCTGCCCCCCCACACACACCAAGCCTCCTTCCTTAGGGGGCCCGAGCGATACCTCTCTCATTCCCAGTTTACTGCCTGCATTTCTGGCTCCCCTCCTATGCCTCAGGCCTCCTGCGCATGAACCGTGCCACAGCTCCTACGATGTGAGGGGCAACTGACCTGCTGTCGCACCAGCCCTCCCAATGGCCTTGACCTATGCCACTATCTTGCTTTGAAGTCCAAATAAGAAGTCACTCATAGCTCTTGGCTTCAGTTTGCTCCCAGACTAGCATGTAGGCAGAGCAGTTTTGTTCAATAAAGTCACAAGCTGCTGTGGTTTCTCTCCCAAATTGTAGAGATTATAAAACAGGGAGAGGCTTAGAAGATTCAAAGGAGAAAATACATGGTGCCTGTCGTCAAGATGTGACTACAAGACCCCAAAACCCTGGTGGAGTGTAAGCCACTTCCTGCTTTTGTCTACACCAGATTACCTGCCAGGTCACTTGAGAATGTGAGCATCTACTGGGAGTCTGCAGGCTTTAGGCACCAGCCACACTGTTGACACCGGGAGCCCAACAAACATGGACTCACGCCTTCTTTGGAGCTGTGGGCAGCAATAGGGATTTAAGCAAACACAATATGTGAAATTATGGAAATATGGGGAGAGAAGGGATTGGCCTCCAAAACTGACAGCAAGGCTTCGTTAGCCAGCAGCGAGTGTTGACCGTGTACTTTTTATTATTGTTCTTGGACAAACCCACAATTCACACACCCCTCTTTCCAAGCTCCTCTTGACTAATGTGGAAATATCTCTTTCTTCTGTGGCTCTAGAGAATGTGAGCCATATCCTAGAGGGCTCTAGAAGGGTTAGCCTGCACTCCACAAAGCAATAACTATTGCCTCGCATGTACCCCAAGCATGGTGACCTCACCACATGTTACCATGACAGGATCGGAGTTCTTAAGGATACACTCTTCAAGACTGAAGCTTCGTTTCTGAGGAAGGGCAACTAGTCTTGGCTGATCATGGGGCCCGAGTGCTCTTGCATGAGAAAATTTCCCTAAATCTAAACCTTTGTCCACTCCCCAGGGTGACATCTGCAACAGGCTTAAGAATTGCGGGTCCCTTGCTACTTTAGCTGCTTCAAAGAGGTGCGGGATAACAGGTCCATAAGCTGCCACCCCACACCCCACGGCACACCCAGGCTGGCTCCTGTCGCTGGCCCGCCCCCATGCCTGGCCTGGCCCCATCACACCCACTGTTCTCCCTGCTGCGTGTCACACTTTCTGAAGGCCACATGAAGTGATCTCAGATGGCAGTGGGAGTGGCGTGTGGCTGGAGTGATCACACACACTGTTTCATGCTCTAGGATAGTGGAATGGCCCTCAAGATACAAAGTCACAGGCACATCCTTCATCCCGTTAAGATTCTCATCCTCTCCTGCCTCAGAATTCTTTCAGATTTCTTATTTCAAGGCAGATACATTATTTTGAGCTGCTGTGTAGACACCAAAATATATTTTCTGTAATCACCAGTATTTCTCAAAAGGCCTCCTGTAATTACTATACATGTGAATTTTTCTTTATAAAGTATATATAAATTATTTTTAATACATCAACTTTAGTAGAAATTTGTACCAACACAGTAACTGTATGTGGCATTTGAAATAAGTTTATGTTTACTTTGATGTATTGCACAGTATTGAACACACCGTGTAATTGCAGTACCACTTGATATGAAGACAATTCACAAATTATCGTAAAGTATTGTCATTGTAAATGCTCTTTTTCTGAGGATTTTACAATAAAATTTGAGAAAAGTGAACTTCGGTTCCTGCCAGTCTGTGTGCAGTTGGTAAAGTGAGAAAGGATTAAGGCAGGACCACGCAGGTGCTTCTTCTCATTCTCCATCATCCTGCAGGTTCTCAAAGGGCAAAGGGAAGTGGCCTCTCCTCTCGCCTGCTCCAAAGAGCTGTGGACAAAGGCAAGCATCTGACCCTAGAACTCCCTTCCCTCATGTTGAAGTTTCAGCTCCCAACATGTACAACCAACATCTGGTTCAAAACTTCTCTTCACCTATCCTGGTCGATGCTTACAATTCACCACACTCTAACTAGCACCAGCTCTAACCGACGCATAACTCCAGTGACTCTGTATTCTTGTCAGGGCAGACCATCCAGCTAAGTTGCAGAATGTATAAAGTGCTCAGTAATCACCAGGTTACCAGTGTGGCACACCTACTATGTGTGAGCACCGTGCAGGGTGTGGGGGATAGAGGGCTGCACGAAGCAGACACAATCCTTGACCTTGGTGAGCTTCATGTCCATGGCACCAAGACTATTAGTGCAGATTCTCCAAAGAAATGGAACCAATAGAGTGTGTGCCTGTGTGTGTGTGTGCATGTGCATGTGCATGTGCGTTAAGTGGGGAGAAGAGGGAGATTTTAAGGAATTAGTTCATGCAATTAGGGACGACAGCAAGTCCAAAGTCTATAGGGTAGGCTGATAGCTGGAGATCCAGGAAAGGGTTGTAGTTTGAGTCCAAAGGCAATTTGTTAGCTAAATTCTTCCAAGGAGGTCAGTCTTTTTTTCTTAAGCCCTTCCACTGATTAGATGAGGCCCACCCACACCATGGAGGGTATCTGCTTTATTCCAAGTTTACTGATTTAAATGGTAATCTCACTGACAAAAACTCCTTTCACAGAAGTACCTAGAAGAGCGTTTAACCAAATATCTCTCTAGGCACCATGATCCAGCCAAGTTGGCACTAAAATTAATCATCACAATGACATAAACAAGATGCGGCTCCTCCTCTTTCTTGGAGGAATGCTCTGTTATGTGCCAGGTGCTGCAATGAACACTTAATAAGAACAAGTCTGAAACCTTACTGTTGGGACGCCTGGGTGTCTTAGCAGTTGAGCGTCTGCCTTTGACTCAGGGCATGATCCTGGGGTCCTGGGATCAAGTCCCACATCGGGCTCCCTGCATGGAGCCTGCTTCTCCCTCTGCCTATGTCTCTGCCTCTCTCTCTGTGTCTCTCATAAATAAATAAAATCTTTAAAAAAATAAAAATTAAATTAAAAAAAAAAAATCTGGGGACTCCTGGGTGGCTCAGTGGTTGAATGTCTGCCTTTGGCCCAGCACGTGATCCTGGAGTCCCAGGATCGAGTCCTGCATCAGGCTCCCTGTGCGGAGCCTGCTTCTCCCTCTGCATGTGTCTCTGCCTCTCTCTCTCTCTGTGTGTCTCTCACAAATAAATAAATAAAATCTTTAAAAAATAAAAGTAAATAAACCTTACCATTATCCAAGCAAGGTAGCTGTTGGTGTGATCTCCAATTCAGAGGAGGAAATGAAAGCTCAGAGCAACACAGCCAGATTCAAATTCAAGTCTACATGGCCAAGACACGTGCTCTTAACCATGAAACCTGCCACCTGCAGTACCCACACGACACAAGTCAGAGGCGCAGCTCTAGCCTCACTACCCCACACACCGCCTAGAGGCACAGCCCACGTGTGGGAGGGATCTTGCTCTGCTTTAACTGCCTCCTCAGGAAAGCCAACTGCCCAGAATAGCCCTCAAGATTTGGGGTTCAAGCAAGAGGAAATGCCCATGATTAAAAGCCCAAAACTCTGGGTAGAGAGCAGACAGCAGTCGTCAGCTTCTCGCTGCCCACAGAGGCCAGGCTTATCACCACGCACACTCTGGTTATGTCCTTTCTGCTTTCCAGCCCCAGGCCAGCCGGCGGTGGGGGCGGGGGGTGGCCAAGGTGCAGCCTGCAACAGGACCCGCCGCAGACAGGTAGCAGAACTTTCCATCCTATACTGTGATCCAGCCACTCCCTCCGGAGCAGGCTGTAAGGAGGCCACTCAGAGATACATATCTCTGTACACGACGTGTGCACCCACCCCACGCAGCCCTGCTCGGGAGGCCTCGGGGGAGGACCAACTCCTCGGCTCTGCCCACAACCAGCACACCGGACGGCCTTCACCGTGTGGCCACTCTCTTGTTCAACCACCATTTTCCAAACACCATCTCTGAACCCATGGCCTGCCCACGTGGAGCCCATGGTCTGCAGGAACCAAATGGACCCAAGAAAAACCGCTGACACACAGAATCCATGGGATTGCTTGCATGGGACATGCAAGCAAGTGGACTTGGCGTGAAGTCCATCCATTTCTGGATGATGTGAAGTGGGAGTCACTGGGAAGGCCCAAGTGAGCAATAGCAGCGTGAGGGCCTGCCTGCCAACAGAAACAACAAAAATAAAGGGCTGGCCCAGGAGAGAACAGCAAGAATGCTGGCAGCACAGGCAGGACAACCACATGACGGGAGGCTCGGTGAAGGGGCAGCGTGGCCAGCACCATGTGGCTATGGGAGAGACAGCATCCTTTGCGCTCTGGAGACCATCTGCAGCCACGGCCCTGGATGCTGAGGCTGCCCATGCTACATGGAAGAAGCAAAGAGAGAAGCTGCCATACAGTGAATGTGCATCCAGGACCCAGATTCCTGAAGCTGGGATCACCCTACTCTGCTCAAGAGGAAGGTGTCCACAGGGCGTCACCAAGAGCCATCAGAGGAAAGAAAGAGAAAGCAGATCCCCCTAGAGGAGGCAGGCAGAGGTTGACATGGTCCGGATCCTGTCCTAGGAGCCCTGCGACTGTGAGGACCAGAGAGGAGCTCCTATCAGGGGATTCAGGGGCAGGAGACAAGTCAAATGAGGTGCCCAAATAAGCCGGGACTGCACGTAGTGAGACAAGGACATACCCAGACAAGGATAGAGAATGGGCTTCTGGAGAAAGGGGAATATCCACACAGGAAACAGGGATCTGAGAAATAAGGCACAGGCAGGCCCCCGGGGGGCTGAGAGGAAAGATTGGGACAGGTTTGGGTCCAAATACCCCAATAGGCAGGGGCCGGTGGGTCATGAGAGAAAACTGGAGGGTAGCGAGCAGATGGCCCTGGAGCTGTAGTTCTTAGCCAGGCCTGGCTATGCCTGCATCTCAAAGTATTATCAAAGTTGGAAAAATTAAATGTTATTTTATGCAATAAATAGCACATTGTATTATTAAGTCCAGATGGTTAGCACCTTACGTGCACGAAGTTATCACCTTGTCTACCCAAAGAACATGAGCTTGCTTCCTCCGCTCCCCTTCTCCCCCGGCCACTGGCCCTCTCCTGAGCCAGAGCCTCACGCCCCGGTGAAACGCAGCCCGCGGACAAGAGGTGGCGGCGGCGGCGGCGGCGGGGACGGTGCGGGGGCACGACCACAGGACCCACACCGCGGGCGGCGCGCAGACCGCGCGAGCCTCTGGCCATCCCGGGGCACAGGGGAGAGCCGGCCGCCCGGAAAGGCCCGGGGACCCTGCAAGGAGCCGCCGCCCCGTGCTCCGGTGCTCGCGGGGCAGCCTCTGAGGGCCCCCGGGCGCCTCCGCTCGCTCACGCCCTGCCGGGTGGCCACAGCGACCCTGTTCCAGGATCAGGACACCCGCGCTGCACACTCACATTTCCGTCAAAGAATGCTCGGGAGGGGCAGCAGCCCCCGGGCCCAGGCGGTCCCCACCGAATTCTGGGACCATAAGCAGACCTGGGTTGCTGGGGGGGGGTCTATACATTTGTTTGTTGTTTTTATTTTCTAAAATCTCGACAGCAAGCTGAGCGCGCCCGTTCCGGATTAGGAGGAACAGGGAACGGGGACACCCACTCGGGGGCGCACAGGCGCGAGCAGGCGCAGCCTCCCAGGCCCCCTCGCCCGCGGGGCCCGCAAGACCCAGGAGGACCCCCGGGGTGGAGACCTGTCTGCCAGGAGTGGCCGCTGACACAGGGCCGAGGGTGCCCGCTCCGTCCCACGCCTCGGGAGGAAGGAGATCGCAGAGGCGGTCAGGGTGGGAGGGTGGGAGACCTCGTGGTCTCCCTCCTCAAACCTGGGTCAGCTTCCCTCCCCGAGCACATGGCAGATCCGATGCCCCCCAACAATTCTAGCATTAAAAATGCAGGAGAGAAAAATAAAATAAAATAAAATAATGCAGGAGAGAAAATGTGTTTAAAGAGAACACCTTCTTGGATAATGAGGAGGTGAGAAGAGAGAGAACCCACGAGGAGCAGGGCCGCGAGGCCACCAGCTTCCCCAGAGCTCGCATCTGTCCGGCCCCACTCCAGCTTTCCTTCCACAGCCTGGTGGGCACGTGGGCACTGACTCCAGCGGGGAGCCTGGCGGGAGCCCACCTCCCACAGGGGCTGGGGCTTCAGAGGGCTACATCCTGGGCCAAGGGTGACCTAGAGGTCTACTGGCTGGTCTCTGCCCCAGCCCCAGGGAGCTGGGAGGAAAACTGCCTCAGCACAGGGGGGCTGGGGGCAGCAGTTGTGGGGGGACCCTGAGAACTGGTAATCACATCCACAGACCACACTCAAACCACCCATGTGACTCAAAAATCGTAAGGCTTGGGTGCCTGGGCAGCTCAGTTGGTTAAGCATCCAACTCTGGATTTCTGCTCAGGTCGTGATCGCAGGGTTGTGGGATCAAGTCCCAAGGCGGGCTCTGCACCCAGCTAGGAAGTCTGAGATTCTCTCTCTCTCTCCCTTTGCCCCTCCTTCCTTACTCTCTCTCTCTCTCTCTCTCCCTCAAACAAAAAATAAATAAATCTTTAAAGAAAACCTTAAGCCTCAAATGCAGTTTAAAAATGTCTCGGCAAAAAAATAAAAAGAAAAGTTTCAGCTATAGGGGGATCCCTGGATGGCTCAGAGGTTTAGCGCCTGCCTTAGGGCCAGGGCGTGGTCCTGGAGTTCTGGGATCGAGTCCCACATCAAGTTCCCTGTGTGGAGCCTGCTTCTCTCTCTGCCTGTGTCTCTGCCTCTCTCTGTGTGTGTCTCTCATGAATAAATAAATAAAATCTTAAAAAAAAAAAAAAAAGTCTCAGCAATATACAAAACAGGAGACATCCCAAAAAGAAAATCATCATTTCAAGGTACTTGGGCACAGTGTACTGCTCATCCCTAGAAGGAGGAGGGTCATACTAAGAGCTAAAAGAAGTGCAAAAAAAAAAAAAAAAAAAAAAAAGAGAAGAAAGATAAAAGTGTTATTTCAAAAAATTTCATGAAAAATCCTATTAACTCAAATACATATTGGAAATATTGATATAAATTCACATTTAGGTCTTCAAATTCTCACTCTAGTCAAAAAGGACAAGCAACCAAAGTTCACCCAAGAAGAAATAGGCTACCTGTATAGCTCTAAATCTAGTGAAGAAAATTAATTCCCAAAGGGAAAACTTCCACAAAGACAACTCTAGGCCAGATGGTTTCAATTGGTACATTCTGCCAAATATTTAAGAAATGGTACCAACTCTACAAAAATTATTCCAGAAAAATAGGGAAGAACATTTCCCAACTGATTCTATGAGGCAAGCATTATATATAGGTATCAAACTGGACAAGAAAACATTAGAAGGAAAACACACACACACACACACACACACACACACACAGTTATCTCTCAAGAACAAGAACAAATCTCCTTAGCAACATTTTAACAATTCTAATCCAATAATATATTAATAGAATAATACATCTATCGTGATCAAGTTGGATTTATCCTAAAATGTAAGATTGGATTAACATTTGAAAATCGATGTAATTTACCATATCAACAGAGTAAAAACAGAAAAAGCATGTGAACATATCAGTAGAAGCAGAAAAAGAACTTGATAAAATTCCACACCTAACCATGATTAAAACAATCAAAAAAAAAAACCTCGGGATCCCTGGGTGGCGCAGCGGTTTGGCGCCTGCCTTTGGCCCAGGGCGTGATCCTGGAGACCCGGGATCGAATCCCACGTCAGGCTCCCGGTGCATGGAGCCTGCTTCTCCCTCTGCCTGTGTCTCTGCCTCATTCTCTCTCTCTCTCTGTGACTATCACAAATAAATAAAAATTTAAAAAAAAAAAAAAAAAACCTCTCAGCAATCAAGTAACAGAAAGGAGCATCCTCAGCCTGAAAAAGGGAACCTATAAAAAACTTAGAGCTCGCAGCATATTTCATGGTGAAAGGCTAAGTGCCTTCTGTAATTGTTAATTTTACTGTTAACTTGTCTAGGCCAGAGTACCCAGGTATTTGTCAAACATTATCTTAGATGTTTCTGTGTTGTTAGTAAATTAATATTTAAATACTGAGTAAAACAGATTACCCTTCATAGTACAGGTGGGCCTCATCTAATCAGTTGAAAGCTTTAACAGAAAAAAAAAGAGGGACCTCCTTAGAAGGAGAGAGAAGTCTACCAGCAAATTGCCTTTGGACTCAAACTGCAGCACAGACTCTTCCTGGGTCTCCAGCCTGCCATCCCACCTGGCAGGTTTTCAACTTGCCAGCCTCCACAACCATGTGAACCCATTCCTTTAGATAGACAAAGCAGAGACAGACACCTACCCACATTCGTACATATATTTTCTTGGTTCTGTTTCTCTGGAGAGCCTTAATACACCTTTCCTTAAAACTGGTATACCAGTGACCAGTTTATTGTTTGCCACTGTTCTTTCCTCTGCATTGTGAAACTTGAGCGAACTCTAGAAACCCTTCTTCTGTGCTGGTTGCCTCAGGGTTATGCTTTATGTACAGAGAGCTCTGGGGGACAATAGGAGTCAGTAGTGGCAAGAAGGCACTGTCCTTTTGGAATCCATTTACACTTCTTTTTCCTTAAGCAGAGGACTGGTGTGGGCAAGACATGCTGGACTCATGTCAGCAGCCCTCACACACAAGCCCAGCTGCACTGGCAGGTATGCCCCAGGCCATATCCTCACCTGGATCAGGGCACCCTCAGCCCACACTCCTACATCTTAGCAGCCCCTTCTGCTACAGCTCCACACACCCTTTCAGGCAATTGTCTCCCCAACTAGCAAACCAATGGTGGCTCACTGCCTCTAGTAAGCATCTTCAACACTGGGAGGCCATGTGTCCCTAGAGTCTCCGTACCCTCCTTGAAATGATTTGAATGTTACCCTTCGTGGAGAGATGGGGTGTGACTTCCTAAGCCCCAGTTCTTTCACGGTCCATTCTTCTGCATGAGGGTATGAGCAACTTCTCTGCACATGGTATTTTGGGATTCCATAAAAATCCTCTTAAATCTCTTAGTAGCTAACCACTTGACATTAATTAAGGATTCTTTATATAAATTTCTGCTGTTTAAATGGTACAGATTCAGCCTCCTGACTGGACCCTGGATGATATGACAATGAGGCTACGTAACTGGGAATGTTCTCATCACTGAATTTTGACAAAGGTTCAAAAGTCATTCAACAGAGGAAAGACAGCCTCTTTCAACAAATGATTCTAGAATAATTGGACTTCTATAGGAGGAGGAGGAAGAAGAAGAGGAGGAGGAAAAAAGGAGAAGGAGAGGAGGAAGAAGGAAGAGGAGGAAGAGAGGAAGAAAAAGGAGAGAAAAGAGATGAAGAAGAAGGCAGGAGAAGGAAGGAGGAGGAGGAGAAGAACTACCTCAGCTTACACCTCACATCTTACAGAAAAATTAATTAGAAACAGATGATGGACTTAAATATTGAAGATAAAACTATAAAACTTTAAAAAAAAAAAAAACATAGACACTCATCAGGATCAGGGGTACCTTCAGGACTTTTTGATGCCAAAAACACGATCCATGAAGGGAAACATGATAAACTAGAACTCTTCAGAATAACAAACTTTTACTGTGTGAAACATACTATTAGAAGAATGAAAAGACAAGCTATAGACAGGGAGAAAACATGTGCAAACCACCCCTCCAACAAAACACTAGAATCTAGAATACACAAAGAACACTCAAAATCCATAGTAAATAAACTGGTAAGCAAATGCAATTGGAAAATGCAGAGAAAATGAATTCTAAAATCTAACACATTTTACCACAGAAGATATACAGATAGTAGACAAGCACATGAAAATATGGGCATCATTAGCCAAAAGGGAATTCAAAATGGAAACCACGATGAAACACCACAATACATTATGAGATTGCTTAAGTCCTACTCTGCTAAAGTAAAAGCTAGTGACAACCAAATGTTAGTGGGGATGCAGAAAAACTGGCTCACTCATACACTGCAGGGGGGATGTAAAATGGTACAGATACAACTGAGCAGTTTCACTTTTTAAAATCAGCATATGCTACCATTTGACCCAATAACTATACTCGTGGGCATTTCTCCCACAGAAATGAAGACTTATCTTCACACAAAAACCCACTTACAAACATTCATAACAGCTTTATTCAAAACAGCCCACAATTGGAAGTAGCTCAGATGTTCCTCAACAGGTGAACAATTCAACAAACTGTGGGACATCCATATTGGCAAACTCTACTCAGCAGTATAGATGAAAACACTACCGGCACATGCAACAATTCTAAATGAGTCTCCAGAGAATTATGCTGAGCACAAAAGTCAATACCGAGAGGTTGTCAACTGTCTATATGATTCTGTTCATGTAACCTTCCTGAAATGGCAAAATTACAAAAATGGAGAACATATGAACAGTCATCAGCGATTTAAAAAGCATACAAAGGTGGGAGGAAACTGGAAGTAGCTTTAAAAGGACAACGTGCAATCCTTGTGGTGATGGAAATACTGTGTCTTGATCGTATCAATGTCAGTCCCCTGGTTGTGATATTATACTGTGGTTTTTGCAATGGATCCCCTTTGGAGCAAGCTAGGGCAAGAAGAGTACACAGGACCTCTCGGTAGGATTTCTCACAGCTCTAAGGGAAACTACCATTACCTCAACATCTTAAAAATTTCAAAACTTTGAGGCCCAGAAGGTGTCACTAATGAAAGCCAACAAACGTTTAGGGGAGACTGAACACCAATTTACACAAACACATCCAAAGAAGAGAAAGAAAGCAAAATAATTCTCAACTCATTTTGTGGTGCTAGGATAACTCTTTTCAGACCAAAACTCAACACGATCAAGTCAAGAGAGGGAAAATCATTAGCCTTGTTGACTGACAATATAGATACCAAAATCCTAAACAAAATATCAGCAAACTGAATCCAGCAGCTTCGAAAAAGAATAATGCATTATGACCCCATTGGATTAATCCTAGAAATGTAAAGCTGATTCAACATTAGGAAAAATGATTGACGTGATTTACTACACTATCAGATTAAAGGAGGAAAAATATGAGCATTTTAAGGGATGCAGTAAGAGCATTGAAAAAAAAATTCTAAATTCATTCACATTCATGGTTTCCTCTTTGCAAAGTAGAAACTTTCTCAAATGACATGATAACCTACAGAACACATTCTTCATGGTAAGACATTGAAAATGTTCCTCTTCAGCTCTTTCCATTCTGATCCTAAGCGTTTCAGGATCTGTGGACTTCAGTGCTGATGTGGCCAAGTCCAGAAACAACACCATGCACAACCGCTCATGAAAATGGCCCAGAAATGCCATCAAGAAACCCCAGTCACAAAGATATGAATCTCTTAAGGAGGTAGACCCCACATTTCTGAGGAACATACATTTTTCCAAGAACCATGATAAAAAGAGGAGCCTGGTAAGATGCAGGCCAACAACAGCAAGGCCATGAGTGCATGTGCTGAGGCTGTCAAGAGCCTCATCAAGCTCAAGGAGGTCAAGCCCAAGATCTCAAAGGCTTGCAGCCACAAGCTCAATCAACTTGCCTACATTTATTATGCCAAGCTCAGGAAATGTGCTCATGCCTGCATTGCCAAGGATCTCAGACTCTGTGGGCTAAAGGCTAAGGCCAAGGCCAAGGCTCAAATTCTAGCTCCAGCCCCTTCCCTGGTGCAGCTCAAGCTCCCAGAGTTTCCCAGGCCCCCACAAAGCCTCCAGTGTAGAAGCTTCTATCTGCCAATATGAGGACTGGTATGACCCCTGCTCTTCTGTCTGCATGAGGCTAGTGTTCTCCTGTGCTACTTGTACAAATAAACCTGCAGCAGGAAAAAAGAAAAGAAGAAAAGAAAAGAGAAAAGAAGAGAAACAACAAGATATCCTGGATATCCTTCCATATAATAAATAAGACAAAGATCCCACTATTGCCACTTCAATTCAGTACTGTACACTGTAATCCTAGCCAGATTAATAGGATAAGAAATTAAATAGATGGTATAAGGATCTGAAAGAAATAAAGAAGATTATACCATCATGTAGGGAGAAAATTTAAATGAATATGTAAGATACATTATTAAAATTTATGAGGGTTCAATAAAGTTACTGGATTAAAAAAATTATACAAGATCAATTATATTTCTACATACCAGCACAAACAGTAAAAATAGTTATTTTTTGAAAAATACCACTTACAATTGCATTTTTTATTTTGTTCTTTTTTTTTTAGAGAGAGAGAGAGAAAGAGTGTACATGGGGTAGGCAGGTGCAGGGAGGGACAGAGGGAGAGGGAGAGAGAGAATCTTAAGCAGGCTCCACACCCAGCATGGAGCTGGATGCAGGGCTCTATCTCACAACCCTAAGATCATGACCTGAGCCAAAACAAGACTCCATGCTTAAAGGACTGAGTCACCCAGATACTTCTACAAGTGCATCTTCCAAAGTACCCAAGAATAAAATCAATAAAATACACAAAGTTTCTCTGGAGAGAACTCTAAATGAAAGACAGTAAAGACAGTAAGGGGAGAGACCATGTCAATAAACTGAAATACTGAATAATAGAATGATATCAAATTTCCCCAACTGATTTACAAAATAACTAAAATCTCAATCATAATTTCAAGAAGTGATTGTAACAAGCCAATTCTAAAATTTATTTCAAAGTCTGAAAGGCCACAAATAGCTAAGAAACTCTTGAAGAAAAAAAAGGGTTGGAGGGATTTTCCCTATCAAATAACAAGACTTAATATAAAAGTATGGTCACTAAGACAATGTGAAATTGAGCAACATTAGCCAAAGATCAGTGGAACTGAATGAAGGAATCAGAAATAAATATATAAATATATGGAAATTTTAGGGGGTAGCAGAGATAGCATTGCAGATTGCAGATTGGTGAGGGAAAGAAACTTTTTTCAATAAATGGAATGAGGGCAACTGGATATCCTTAAGAAGAAAAAATCTTGCCCTATACAAAAAAAATCATTCCCAGGTACATTTTTAAAGTAACATTTAGGGGATCCCTGGGTGGCGCAGCGGTTTGGCACCTGCCTTTGGCCCAGGGCGTGATCCTGGAGACCCGGGATCGAGTCCCACATCGGGCTCCCGATGCATGGAGCCTGTTTCTCCCTCTGCCTGTGTCTCTGCCTCTCTCTCTCTCTCTCCCTGTGTGACTATCATAAATAAATTTTTTTAAAAAATAAAAAAATAAAAATAAAAATTTAAAATAAATAAAATAAAATCAAAGTAACATTTAGAAGAAAATAAAGAACATCTTTTGAAAGAATTTCTTTTAAAAGATACCAAAAAAATATAAATACACTTGAAAAGTGACATTAAAATTGAAAAGTTATGCTCTTTACATGAAATCATAGACATTTTTTACTCACATAACAAATGACTAATATTCAAAATATATAAAGAACTCCCAAAAATCAATAATAAAAAGACTTACAGATCCAATGGAAAATTGAGAGAGGAAACTTGAATAAAGCACTTCAAAAAAGTGCAAACACACTACAAATCAATCGTGATACATCACATCAATAAGAATCATATGACCGGGAGCACCTAGGTGGTACAGTGGTTGAGCATCTGTCTTTGGCCCAAGGTGTGATCCCCAGAGTCCTGGCATCGAGTTTCACTTTGGGCTCCCCACAGGGAGCCTGCTTCTCCGTCTGTGTCTCTGCCTCTCGTGAGTCTCTCATGAATAAATAAATAAAATCTTTTTTTAAAAAACATATGACCATTTCAAGAGACACAGAAAAAGCATCTGACAAATCCATTTGTGATAAAAACTCTCAACAAAGTAGATTTAGAGTGAATATACCTCAACATAATAAAGGCCATATATTGCAAACCCACAGCCAACATCATCCTCAAAAAACTAAGAGCCTTTCCCTTTAGGTCAGGAACAAGACAAGGATATCCACTCTCACCACTTTTATTCCACATAGTACTAGAAGTCCTAGCCACAGCCATCAGACAACAAAAAGAAATAAAAGGTATCCAAATAGGTAAGGAAGAAATAAAACTGTCATTATTTGCAGATGACATGATACTATATACAGAAAACCCGTAAGACTTCACCCAAAAACTGCTAGAACTGATAAACGAATTCAGTGCAGTCACAGGATACAAAATCAATGTACAGAAATCTGTTGTATTTCTATACACCAATAATGAAGCAGCAGAAAGAGAAATGGAATCAATCCCATTTATAAGTGTACCAAAAACAGTAAGCTACCTAGCAATAAACCTAAACAATGAGGTGAATGACCTGTACTCTAAAAACTATAAAACAATGATGAAGGAAACTGGAGGACGCAAAGAAGTGGAAAGACATCCCATGCTCATGAATTGGAAGAACAAATATTGTTAAAATGTGTGTACTACCCAAAGCAATCTACGCATTTAATGTAATCCATATCAAAATACCAACAGCACTTTTCACAGATCTAGAACAAGCAATCCTAAAATTTGTATGGAACCACGAAAGACCCCAAATAACCAAAGCAACCTTGAAAAAGAAAAGGTTGGAGGCATCACAGTTCTGGACTTCAACTTGTATTACAAAGTGTAGTGATCAAAAACAGCATGTTACTGGCAGCAAGACACAATGATCAAAAGAACAGAACAGAAAGCCCAGAAATGAACCCACAATTATATGGTCAAATAATCTTTCACAAAGCAGGAAAGAATATCCAATGGGAAAAAGTCTCTTCAACAAAATGATTTTAGAAATACAGGACAGCAACATGCAGAAGAATGAAACTGGACCACTTCCTGACACAATATACAAAAATAAATTCAAAACAGATTAAAGACCAAAAGTGAGACCTGAAACCATAAAAATCCTAGCAGAGAACATAAACAATAACCTCTTTGACATCAGCCATAGCAACTCCCTTCTAGATATGTCTCCTGAGCCCAGGGAAACAAAATAAAAAATAATCTATTGGAATTTGATCAAAATGAAAAGCTTCTGCACAGCAAAGGAAACAATTCATGAAACTAAAAGGCAGCCTATGTGAATGGGAAAAGATATTTGCAAATAATGTATCTCATAAAGAATATCCAAAACATATACAGAACCTATAAAACTCAACACCCTAAAGTGAATAATCTAATCAAAAATGGGCAGAAGACATGAACAGACATTTCTCCAAGGAAGACATCCAGATAAGCCAACAGACACATGAAAAGATGCTCAACATCACTCCTCATCAGGAAAATACAAATCCAAACCACAATGGCTAAATGGCTAAAATCAACAACACAAGAAACAATGGGTGTTGTTAAGGATTTAGAGAAGGAAGAACACCCTTGCACTGTTGGGAAAGCAAATTAGTGCATCCACTCTAGGAAACCATATGGAAATTCTTCAAAATGTCAGAAGAGGAAGAAGAGGAGGAGGAGGAAAGAGAAAGTAGAGGAGAAGAAGGAGGAGAAGGAGGAGGAGGAGGAGGAGGAGGAGAAACTAGAAGTACCCTAGATCTGGCAATCACACTACTAGGTATTTACACAAAGAATACAAAATAATAATTCAAAGGGATACATGCACCTTGATTGTTTGCAGCAGCATTATCTACAATAGCCAAATTATGCAAAAATCCCAAGCATCCACCAACTGATGGATGGATAAAGAAGATGTGGTAAATATATACAAGTGGCGGGGGGTGAAACAGGTGATGCAGATCAAGGGGTGCATTTGTCATGATGAGCACTGGGTGATTAAGATTAAAAGGGTTTTTTTTTTTTTTTAAATATTTATTTATTTATGATAGACATAGAGAGAGAGAGGCAGAGACACAGAGGAGGGAGAAGCAGGCTCCATGCCGGGAGCCTGACGTGGGACTCGATCCCGGGTCTCCAGGATCATACCCTGGGCCAAAGGCAGGCGCTAAACCCCTGAGCCACCCGGGGATCCCTTAAAAGGGTTTTATGGGGGGTGCCTGGGTGTCTCAGTCAAGTGTCTGCCTTTGGCTCAGGTCATGATCCCGGGGTCCTGAGATGGAGCCCCATGTTGGGCTCTGTACTCAGCGGGGAGTCTACTTCTCCCTCTCCCTCTGACCTGCCTCCCCAATTGTGCGCAAGCACTCTCTCTCTCTCTCTCTCTCTCTCTCAAATAAATAAAAATCTTTAAAAAGGGGGGGGGGTGTTAGTTTTTGTTTGGAGAGAAAGTGAGCTTAGGAGCAGGGGCCCTGGGAAAAGGGAGAGAGAGAATCTCAAGCAGGCTTCATGCCCAGCATGGAGCCCAATCCCACAACCATGAGAACATGCCCTAAGCCAAAATCAAGAATTAGACACTTAACTGACTGAGCCACTTAGGCATCTCCAAGATAAAAAAAAAAAATTTTAAGTTATAAGAGTATATATATATTCTTGCATTTCCAACAAGAACAAAAAGCGAACCCAGATAGCCAACCAACACATAAAAAGATGTTCATTCACATCAGCTGTCAAGTCAATGAAATAAAATCAAGTAATGTACATGTTTTTCAGATGCCAATACATTCCAATCTAACAGGGAAAAATTAAAACTGCTAATAAAAACAAAGGATAGTGACCAAGTAGAGCAACAGGACTGCTTGCCCATGGCTGGTAGAGTATATAGTGGTACATGAACTTTGGAAAACAGGCATTAAAAAAAAAAAAAAAGGAAAACAGGCATTATCTTAAAAAGTTGAAAACATGTCCTACCTATGCCCCAGCAATTCTACTTCTAGGTAGATGCGCCATAAAAACCCACACCTACATGCATCAGGACATATGTTCCTTGAGTCATGCAGCATTTGCTGTAATAGCAAATACCAGAAACAACTGTAATGTCTTTCAGCATCATGATACATTCAGGTAACAGAATACAGCAATGAAACTGAAGTACAATTACACACAGTATTCTAAGTCTTAAAAACATAATGTCGAACAAAAGTAGAGCCTAAAAGCCGTCAAAGCTAAACTAAATTGTCCTTTGTCAGAGGCACAGATAAGTAAAAAAAACTATGAAGAGAGGCAAATAAAAAAAGATTGTCACAAAAGTCAGAATCATGAGAAAAGAGACTGCAACTGAGAAAAAGCACAAAGTCAATGTTCTATTCCTTGATCAGGTGATGATCATTATTTTTAATTAAAAACTGCATTTGGCAGCAAAGGATACAGTCAACAAAACTAAAAGACAACCTACAGAATGGGAGAAGATATTTGCAAATGACGTATCAGATAAAGGGCTAGTTTCCAAGATCTATAAAGAACTTATTAAACTCAACACCAAAGAAACAAACAATCCAATCATGAAATGGGCAAAAGACATGAACAGAAATCTCACAGAGGAAGACATAGACATGGCCAACACTCACATGAGAAAATGCTCTGCATCACTTGCCATCAGGGAAATACAAATCAAAACCACAATGAGATACCACCTCACACCAGTGAGAATGGGGAAAATTAACAAGGCAGGAAACAACAAATGTTGGAGAGGATGTGGAGAAAAGGGAACCCTCATACACTGTTGGCGGGAATGTGAACTGGTGCAGCCACTCTGGAAAACTGTGTGGAGGTTCCTCAATCAGTTAAAAAATATACCTGCCCTACGACCCAGCAATTGCACTGTTGGGGATTTACCCCAAAGACTCAGATGCAATGAAACGCCGGGACACCTGCACCCCAGTGTTCATAGCAGCAATGTCCACGATAGCCAAACTGTGGAAGGAGCCTCGGTGTCCATCGAAAGATGAATGGATGAAGAAGATGTGGTCTATGTATACAATGGAATATTCCTCAGCTATTAGAAACGACAAATACCCACCATTTTCTTCAACGTGGATGGAACTGGAGGGTATTATGCTGAGTGAAATGAGTCAATCGGAGAAGGACGAACGTTTTTGTTCTCATTCATTTGGGGAATATAAATAATAGTGAAGGGGAATATAAGGGAAGGGAGAAGAAATGGGTAGGAAATATCAGAAAGGGAGACAGAACATAAAGACTCCTAACTCTGGGAAATGAACTAGAGGTGGTGGAAGGGGAGGAGGGCAGGGGGAGGGGGTGACTGGGTGATGGGCACTGAGGGGTGCACTTGACAGGATGAGCACTGGGTTATTCTGTATGTTGGCAAATTGAACACCAATAAAAAATAAATTTATTATTTAAAAAAAAACTGTGCATTTGGGATGCCTGGGTGGCTCAGTGGTTGAGCGTCTACCTTTGGCTCAGGCCATGATCCTGGTCCTGGGATTGAGTCCCACATCAGCTCCCTGGGGGGAGCCTGCTTCTCCCTTTGCCTATATGTATCTTCTTCTCTCTCTTTGTATCTCATGAATAAATAAAATCTCTTTAAAAACTGTGCATTTATTATTTGCACTTCTCTGTATCATGTTATGTCTTACATTAAAATATTTATTAAGGGGCACCTGGGTGGCTCAGTCGATTATAAGCATCCAACCCTTGATTTCGGCTCTGGTCAGGATCTTAGGGTCATGAGATTGAGACTGCGTGGGGCTCTGTGCTCAGCAGGGCATTTTCCTTGAGATTCTCTCACCTTCCTCTTGCCCTCCCCTTCCACCCCATCTCAAATAAATAAATAAATCTTAAAATAAAATACTTATTAAAAGACTCCTATTCAGGGCACCTGGGTGACTCAGTCAGTTAAGCAACTGCCTACTGCTCAGGTCATGATCTCAGGGTGCTAGGATCGAAGCCCCACCTCGGCTCTCAGCTCAGCAGGGAGTCTGCCCCTCCCTCTGCCCCTCCTCCTGCTCATTCTCTCTCTCTCCCTCTCTCAAATAAATAAATAAAATATTTTTTTAAAAAAGACTTCTGTTCCCACCAATATAGGGAACCGTACTACCAAAAAGAAACAATGTTGTCCCACCTATGATCCTGGAGAAAATATAATCAATACTCATGAATGCAGGGCTGAAAGAATTGAAAGCTACCAAAAAGAGAAAGATAAATCAGAAGATATATTCATTACAAGCCACCTGGAGCTGGAGTTCTGTAAGTAGGAACAGAAAGAAAACCATGCAGCCAAGCAAGGCAAGGAACTGAGACTCTGGAATAAATAGGAGATATTCCAAGGGACACCTCAAAGAAAGAAGGTGAAAAAGTTCACTCACTGGCTCAGAGAAACAAGGAAAAACACCTGACTCCATATCTGGATGGCAGTATAAACCTCCTGTGAAGATTCACAATCATGGCCCTACCAAACGTGGATTTGGAGTTCAAATTTATACTACCCTTGTGGCTCAGGAATCTCCAAAGTGAGAAAGAGGCCTAACAATTGGTGCTGGGCCAGGGTCCCCAGGGAGGCCCTAGCAGAAGCAAATACAAAACCCCTCTCAAGGGACATGCCTTCCATCCAGGCCATGCAGGATTCTCAAAGATAAACCTATGTTTAATATGAGCTCACAATAAAGCATGCACGAGGAAAAACCCACCATGAGCAAGGTTCAGCAGACTTCAGAAACAGCAGGATAAACCCCCCCAAAAAAGCTTCAGATACCAAAATAGTTTGAGATAAAAACATGTGTAAAATGATTAAAATCAAAAGAAGGAATCAAAAACCGCAAAAGAAAAAAAAAAGGCTGCCAAAAAAAGGGGCCGAGATGAAAAAGAGCCAAGGGGAACTTCTATAAATGAGAAATAGAGAAACAGCAAGTTCAATAAATACACTCCACAGCATGTCAGCACCGAAATCAAGGGCAGCACAAGTGCTCCCAACGCAACACAAAAAGATAAAGAGGTGGAAAGTATGAGACAGGGATTAAAAATAAAGTAGACCAGATGAAAATAGCAATATACATCTAAGAGGCAGTTAAAGTGAAGACCCAGGAGCTTGGACAAAGGCCATAGGCAGCAATCCTAGCTGAGGAGGGAGGAAATCCGTGAGCGGACAGCCTCAGGAAATGAGGGCTGAGCAGGAAAAGTAAAGGTAAATCCACACTCAGTGCTCATCGAGTCAAGTGTACGCTTAATCCCTTCATCTATGGCTCCCATCCCCCAACTGCTCCATCTCTGTGGTGTACACCTGAAGCTAATTAACATTGTTGGTTAACTACGCTGGAATTTAAACAAATAAATAATTTAAATCCTTTTTTTAAAAAAATTTTTTAAAGATTTATTTATTTATGATAGACAGAGAGAGAGAGAATGAGAGAGAGAGAGAGAGAGAAAGGCAGAGACACAGGCAGAGGGAGAAGCAGGCTCCATGCCGGGAGCCCGACATGGGACTCGATCCCGAAACTCCAGGATCACGCCCTGGGCCAAAGGCAGGCGCGAAACCGCTGAGCCACCCAGGGATCCCCCCTTTTTTAATTTTTAAAGAGTAATTCCGTACTTGTAAAAAGATAGCAGATCACCAAGGAGAAGATCTTCAAAGCAGTCCAAGACAGAAGACAGCCTACCTGTGAGAGCACAGCAATCACAAGGACAGATCTAACAGCAATAAGAAAGTACAGAAAATAACACAATGAGGTCTTAGAGCCCTGCAAGAAAAGGAAGGTTAACCTAGAATTATCACCAGAAAAACTACTCAAGTGTGTACTTCCAGAAGCCTGAAATTATGCCAAGAAGGAAATTTGAGAAACTAATAAGGATATGTATCTAAATAAATTAGACATTAAGAATTATCAATGTGAGAAGTTTTTTTAAAAATAATCCAAAACATCATAATTTCTCTATTTTGCCCAGACTTGGAGCAAGTTTAGATTTTCATTTAGTGCCCAAATTCTGTAGCAACTCATTTTTCCCCAAGGGTCTTTCTAGATTCAATTTTTCATGAAAAGTCTTGTTTTAAAAAATAATAAATGTGAGAAACAGGAAAGCAAAGTGAAATTAAAATGCTCAACAACAATTACACATAAGACAGGAGGGCAGTCGTCAAAGTTAAGCATCCTAAAGTCCTTGTATTGTTCAGAAGAAGGAAAGAGATTTTTTTTCTCTTTTTTTTGCTTTGAAATTGAATGTAAGATTTCTAAAGCAATAGATGGAGTGAAAGGGAATTAATATCACATGCAAAAAAATAAATATTAGGGCTCCTGGGTGGCTCAGTTGGTTGAGCATCCAATTCTTAGTTTTAGTTCAGGTCATGATTTCAGAGTCATGGGTTCAAGCCCTGCATCAGGCTTCATGTTGCTTGTAGAGCCTGCTTGAGATTCTCATTCTCTGTCTCTCTGCCCCCCTCATCCCCCCTCTAGATAGATAGATAGATAGATAGATCTTTACATCAATCCAGTAGAAAGCAAAAAAGGAGACATAAGTAGCAAAGAAAGAATATGGCAAATAGAAATGACAAAGTAAGATGCTAAAAATAAATCCCATTGACTGTAATCACAATGGAAGAACCTTGCCAGTTAAATGTGATTGCTAGATTACATTTTAGAAATACAATTTTGTATTATGTCATTTGTAAGAGAAATTTTTAAGACACAAGCATACACAAAGATAAAAATAATGGATCGGAAAATTCAAATGTCCATCAGATGAGGAAGGGGTAAACACTATATAGTATATCCATCAAAAGAATGTTATTCAATCAGAAAAAGGAACAGAGTACAGATTCATGCTACAACCTGGATAAACCTTGAAAACATGATGCTAAGTGAAAGAAGCCAGACCCAAAAGGCCACATACTGTATGATTCCATTTATAGGAAATGCCCAGAAAGAGCAAATCCATAAAAATAGAAAGTAGATGTGTGGTTGCCAGGGGCTAAGGGAGAAGGAAATGGAGAATGACAGCCAATGAGTAGAGTGTCTTTTAGAGAAGGTGAAAATATTCTGGAAATACATAGTGATGATCATTGTACAACTGTGTAGATATACTACAAGCCACTTAACTGTACACTCTAAAAGGATGGATCTTATGGTCTGTGAATTCTATTTCAATAAAAAAGACATACATTAAAAAAGGTAAAATGATGGGATGGAATATAAGTCAAATACAATTAAAAAAAAAAAAAAAACTCTTCTGGTCCTATTAATTCCTGACAACAGACTTTAAGCAAACAGCAAGGATAAAGAGAATTACTGCATGATAAAAGTGGCCATTCACCAGGCAAATAAAAAAATTTTAAAAACATAGCTTCAAAACACATAAAGCAAATTTGATACTTTTATAAGGAGGAACTGACAAATTTACCATCATTCCAGGAGATTTTAGTATATAGCTCTCTCAGTAACTGTCTTCAGCAAATAAAAATTGCCAAAGATACAGAAGATTTGAACCACGCCATAAATAAGCATGATTCATAGGTATGTACAGAACCTAGCAATTAGAGAAGAATACAGTCTTTTTAAGCTACATACAATGTACTACATACAATGCCACAAAAAAAATTTCTTAATACCACAGGCCCAAAATCACAAAACACAATGTAATAAAAACAGAAATCAGGGCAGCCTGGGTGGCTCAGCGGTTTAGTGCCGCCTTGGGCCCACAGCATAGTCTTGGAGACCCAGGATCGAGCCCCACATCGGGCTCCCTGCATGGAGCCTGCTTCTCCCTCTGCCTGCATCTCTGCCCACCACCCCCCCCTTTCATGAATAAATAAATAAAATATTTTAAAAAGATCAGTAACAAAAAATATAATCTAAGAACCTCTACACATTTGGAGACTTACAAGTAAATCTGCAAATAATTCTTATGTCAAAGAAGTCATAATGGAAATTAGAAAATATTTCAAAAGAATTATTAGAACTATATCTATACAGATTACTTGAGATATAGTAAAGACATATAATTAGAACTTGTATGATGCCCATATAGCAACAGATAGAGGAAAATATGTATGTTCAAAAAAAAAATGTCTGTATTAGGAAAGAACAAAAGGCCAGGGGCACGTGGTAGCTCAGTCAAACATTTGACTCAATTTCAGCTCAGGTCATGATCTTAGGGTTCTGGGATCAAACCCCACATCAGGCTTCATGCTCAACTGGGAGTCTGTCTGAGATTCTCTCTTCTTCTCCCTTTGCCCCTCCCCCCGACTCTATCTCAAAAAAAAAAGAGAGAGAGAGAGAGCAAAAGGATAAATATTTTTTAAAAAAGGATAAATACCACAGAATGGAGGATTTGACTCAAAAAAAATCACAAAAAGGACAGTAAACATGAAGAATAGGCAAAAAAGAAAGGATTTTTAAACAGAAAAGAAATGATTAATAAAACCAAAAGGTAGTTTCTTGCAAAGATCAATAAAATAGCAACCTTATAGCAACACTGATCAGGAAAGAATATAAACAATATAAGGAATGTAAAAGAAACTGAGTTACCATAGATCTAGCAGAGATTTTTTTTTCTTAAACATAATAGATTAGTAGGAACAACTTTAAGAAAACCATATGAAGACTGAAATGCAGTGGACCATTCCCTAGAAAAATGGTTTGCCAAAACAAACTGAAAAAGAAATGGAAACCCTGAATAAACCTATAAAAGAAAGCAAATCAATAGTTAATCTGCTCACGGAAAAAAAACCAAAACCAAAAGCCCAGACAGTTTAAAGAGGCAATTCTATCTTATACAAAATGTTTTAGAAAACAGAGAAGGGAAAGCTCTTCCATTCACTTTATGATGCTAGTAAACTCTTAAAACAAATGCCAGATGAGAACAGTAAAAGAAAGGGAAATTATGGGTCAATTTTACTTATGAACAACAGACAGAAAAATTCTAAATAAAACACCAGCTGATTTGCTAGTGACTTTAGAAGATAACACCTCGAGACCAAAAAGAACATATTCCAGCAACACAGGCATAGATAAATTTTTATTCCTATAGTTTACTACATTAACATATTAAAGAAGAAAAATCTCTGATCATCTCAGTAGATACAAAAAAAAAGCACTTGATAAAATTCAACACTCATTCATAATTTTTTAAAAAAAGAAGAAAGAAACAAAAACTCCTAGCCATTTAGGAACAGAAAGAGGCTCCCTTGGGAAAAATCGGGTTTGGGAATGATCTCCAGTAATGCCCTTTGAGTGCTATCTCTAGCACTTGAAACTGAGTGGGCAGAGGGACCTCCCACCTGGCCGTATTTAATCATTGCAGCTGGGTACCTGCTCTCCCCTCCTCTTTTCTGAATAGAAATTCTAATTGGGCTTCACCGCCAGTCACCTGCTAGGGGTAGAGAGGCTTGGGACCTGTCCTTTGAGTCCATAAATCATCAGATGATATCAGGATCTCAAGGAGAGCCTGCACATCACCTGGTGATCTGCTGGAATTCAATCTCCTATGGCGAACAGGTGTGACCTGCAATAAGTCACCTGCAATGGTGAGAGGGTACTAGGTTATATGCCTGTGAGAAAGGCTAAAACAGTTACAAGGCGCTCGTAGGGGCTGACCATGGCAAAAAGAAAAAAAAAAAAAATGCCTGGCTGGTCACAGAACTCAGTTCTTCTTCCTTCCGGGCACGTAGGTATACAGAATCCTGCCTCTGCAGTTATGTGTGGCCAGATGACTACATCATGGCTGGTGGAAAGAAAGCCTAAGTGATGTGCACCACTTCCAAGCCTGACCCATAAAACCCTCCTGTGTGAGACCCTCCATATTCCTCCTACTTTCAGGTATCCTTGTTGGGGGCATGTTGGGCCCCTTGTGTGATGGTTTAGAGAAGTGGCCACCCATCAGAATCATGGGATTTGAAATAGAAGAGAGCAAGGAATCAACTGAATTTTTGCTACAGATGCTGAGATTTGAAATCTGTTATAGCCGCTCACACTATCTTAACTAATAGACGTAAATAAAACCTACATCACACTTAAAGTGAAATGTTAAACTCCCTCCCTTTAGAGTCAGCAACAAACCAAGGATGTGCAAGGTCTCCACTACTTTTCTGGAGGCTCTAGCAAGTACAGTAGTCTGACTGACTGATAGCTACGAGGGGGAAGGTGGATGAATAGGTAACAGGCATAAGATAGAAAAGGAAAAACAAAAATATCATTATTTACAGATGTTCAATATGCAGAAAATCCACAAGTTTCTAAAAACAGTAAGAGTTTGACAGCTTTACCAATCGATATAGAAAAATCACTGGAGATCTTCTATAATAGCAACAAAGAGTTGGACAATGTAATTTTTCAAGAAGGTATCATTTATAGTAGCACCAAAAATACAAGGTACCAAAGAATAAGTCTAACCAAAAGGCACATGTTTTATAGAAAAAAAAATTGATTCATAATAAACAATTAAAAGGGACACTTGGGTGGTTCTGTGGTTGAACATCTGCCTTCAGTTCAGGTCATGATCCCGGAGTCATAGAATCAAGTCCCACATCTGGCTCCCCTCAGGGAGCCTGCTTCTCCCTCTGCTTGTGTCTCTGCCTTTCTCTCTCTCATGAATAAATAAATAAAATCTTTAAAAAAAAAACATAAATGATATATGCTATGTTCATGACTAGGAAGCCCCAATATTCTAAAAATTAAAATTTCCCCAAAATTAATCTTTAAGTTTCATGTGACTTTTTTTACGATTTATTTGTTAGAGAGACAGAGTGCTAGCAGGGAGAGGAGCAGAGGGAGAGGAATGGGCAGACTCCTAGATGAGCACAGAGCCAGATGTGGGGCTTGATCCCAGAATGATAGATCATGACCTGAGCCGAAATTAAGAGTCAGACACTTAAACAACTGAGCCACCCACACGCCCCTAAATTTCATGCAATTCTAATCAAATCTAATCCAACTCCAGTGAGGCCAAGCATAGTCAAGACAATCTGGAAAGTGAGGAATGGCAGGGTTGATCTTAAAATAAGATTTCTTACAAAGCTATAGTAATTACAACAGTCATATGCTTTGGGGATGAATAAATACACCAGTGGAACTGAGTCTAAAGCCCAGAAACAAACTGACATGTACATGGGAGCCAGATACTTGGCAAAATAGGCAGCGTTACTAACAATCAGGGAGAAAGTATCTGCGATTCAGTCAGTGGTCCTAACACAGTTAACTATCCCTGTTAAAATAAGATAAAGTTAGAGCAAAACTATAAAACCTTTAGAAGCTAACATAAAATATCTTCAAAACTCTTAGGACAAAGATTGCTTAAATAAGTACACAACACAAACCACCAGGGGAAAGATAAATCTGACTACATTTTATAACGCAAGGGGATTTATATTTGTACTTGCTTTCGTGTGCACAAAGAAATTAGGAAGCGTGTATAAGAAATGAATAACAGTGCTGAAGGGCTGGATGGTTGGGGACAAGAGTAGAGGCAATCATTTTATTTATTCTTACAGTATTGTTAACCATGACCATACCTATAACCAAGTTTAGGTGATTATACTACCTATTTTTTAAAAAAAGATTTTTTAAATGTCTGTAACTCCAAAAGGTACCAGAAGCAAACTGAAAAGACAAGCCGTAATATAAGCAAGATGTTTATAGTCATATAATAAAGTATTAGTATCCAGGGGCACCTGGGTGGCTCAGTCGGCTGAGCATCCTGCTTTTGAGTTCAGCTCAGGTCACGAGCCTCATTGCGCAAGGTGCTCAGTGCAGAGTCGGCTTGAGATCCTCTCTCTTGATCTCCCTCTGCCCCTCCCCTCACTCATGCACGTTCTTTCTCTCTAAAATAAATAAATCTTAAAAAATAAATAAAATAAAATAAATAAATCTTTCAAAATAAATAAATATATATAAGTATTAGTATTCAGACTACATAAAGAAATCACTAGTAATAAAAAGACAATCCAGTAAAAATTGGGCAAAGATACAAACACACAAATCACAGAACTGAAACCTGGAGGCCGATAAAAAAAGGAAAGGTTACTCCATTTTGTTAATAGGAAATGCTATTTAAGTTTACACTGCAATACAGTTTCACCCTCATCAAAGTGGCAGTAATTAACTAGTCCAATAACACCCAGTGTAGATGAGCTCCAGGGAAAGCGGGGCCTCTCAGACACTTCAAGAGGAAGTGCAAATTGGCACCACCACTTTGGAGAGCAATTTGGCAAAATCTAATTAAGTTAAAGATGTGTATATCCTGTAATCCAGCAGTTACATGTCCAAGTCTCTACCCTCTAGAAAGACTCCAATACATATGCACAAAGAAACATTTAAAGAATGTTCTCAGTGTGGGAAATATCAGAAAGGGAGACAGAACATGAGACTCCTAACTCTGGGAAACGAACTAGGGGTGGTGGAAGGGGAGGAGGGCGGGGGGTGGGGGTGAGTGGGTGACGGGCACTGAGGGGGACACTTGATGGGATGAGCACTGGGTGTTATTCTGTATGTTGGTAAATTGAACACCAATAAAAAATTATTTTATTAAAAAAATAAGAATAAAATAAAAAATAAAAAAATAAAGAATGTTCTCAGAACTACTGTTGGTTAATAAAAAAAAAAACTAGCAAGAACTTAAATGACCATCAGAAAAAGAACATATAAATAGTGTTATGATCACAGAACGCAATAGAACATGAATGAGTTAGAGCTGTGAGTACTAATGCCAATGAATCTTAAAAACATAAAGTTGATTTTTTTAAAGATTTTATTTATTTATTCATGAGAGACACAGAGAGAGAGGCAAAGACATAGGCAGAGGGAGAAGCAGGCTCCTTGGGAGTCCCTGATGTGGGACTCGATCCTGGGACTCCAGGATCACGACCTGAGCCAAAGGCAGAAGCTCAACCACTGAGCCACCCAGGGGGCCCCCATAAGGTTGACTTTAAAAAGCAAGTCATGGGTCTCCTGGGTGCCTCAGTCAGTCAAGCTGACTCTTGATCTCAGCTCAGGTCTTGATCTCACGGTCAGGGGTGTTTAAGCCCTGCAAATAAGCTCCACACTGGGTGTGGAGCCTACTTAAAAGTAAATAAGTAAATAAAAGTAAAAATAAAAAATCAAAAGCAAATCACATAAAAATATGCACAGTATGACGTCATTCATATAAACTTTTCAACATGTGGAAAATAATAAGATACCATATGCTGTCTGCTGATACAGTCTTACATAATGATAGTACCAATACATGATAAAGACAATCCAAAAATCCCTACCAGTGATTACATCAGAGGTGGGAGAAGAGAATGGGTGAGGGAAGGGCCTGTAGAAGACCTTAACTGCATATGTACTATTCCATTTTTTTTTAATCTAAAGAAAATGAGCAAGATATGGACATGATATAGCAGGGCAGTGGGTAATAGAGTATATCAGTGTTTGCTGTATATTAGTCCATATTTTTCCATATAACAAACACATTTTTAAAGCTACACTCAGACTACAAACAACTTGAGAATCATTTTTTTACATTTTTTAATTTAAATTCAATTTGCCAACATATAGTATAACACCCAGTGTTCGTCCCATCAAGTGCCCTCCTCAGTGCCCGTCACCCAGTTACCTCATCCCCACCCACCTCCCCTTCTGCAACCCTTTGTTTGTTTTCCCAGAGTTAGGAGTATTTGTCTCTTCTGATGGCTGAGGAATATTCCATTGTATACATAGACCACATCTTCTTTATCCATTCATCTTTCGATGGGCACCGAGGCTCCTTCCACAGTTTGGCCACTGTGGACATTGCTGCTATGAACACTGGGGTGCAGGTGTCCCGGCGTTTCATTGCATCTGTATCTTTAGGGTAAATCCCCAGTAGTGCAATTGCTGGGTCATAGGGCAGTTCTATTTCTAATTCTTTGGGGAACCTCCACACAGTTTTCCCAAGTGGCTGCACCAGTTCACATTCCCACCAACAGTGCAAGAGGCTTTCCCTCTCTCCGCATCCTCTCCAACATTTGTTTCCCGTCTTGTTAATTTTCCCCATTCTCACTGGTGTGAAGTGGTATCTCATTGTGGTTTTGATTTGTATTTCCCTGATGGCAAGTGATGCAGAGCATTTTCTCATGTACTTGTTGGCCATGTCTATGTCTTCTTTGGACAAGTTAAGAATCTTGAGAGAATTCCCTCCTTTATGCTTTACTTTATTTCCCATTTTTAAAAAATTAATTCACTGCTATGCTTTTTGTCATTTCAAGTACAAATAAGTACATACCTTAAATTCTAATAGCCTACTCTTTAACACAAATAGAGCTCTGGAAGGTGGGTATAATTTTCTACTCTTCTGTTTTCAATTAACAAGAATTCATTTCAAAATTCCATAAAGGCAAGCAAAGAGAAAAAGCAATGCAGCTTTAGTTTCCAGATGATAAACTAAATCAAGGCTACCATCTTCTCTTCTGGCAACAAATTCATAGAAATATCAGCAAAATCTTTAACTACACACACACACACACACACACACACACACACATACACACACTGTTCAAAACAAGAAAGGAAACTAGTTGACCACAAAATATAAGAAATGCCTGAAAGACAAAGAGAAGATGAACAAAAGAGCTATCAACTGCAGCAGGATTCCACTGGCCAGGATAATAAACAATTCAGGTCCAAAAACGGAAAATGAGGAGCACTTGGGTGGCTCAGTGGTTGAGCGTCTGCCTCTGGCTTAGGCATGATCCCAGAGGTCTGGAATCGAGTCCTGTATCAGGCTCCCCAGAGGCAGCCTACTTCTCCCTCTGCCTATGTCTCTGCCTCTCTCTCTGTCTCTCTCTCATGAATAAATAAAATCTTTTTTTAAAAAAAGGAAAATGATAACAGATACTTCATGCTCTTAGTGGAGAGCCAGAGCCAGAGGCAGCCCAGGTCACTGGTGATGACTAGGGACACTGCACCAAGAATACAGGTGCAACCCTGCAGGTTCCCACATCACACTCAGTAGGCCAACCATCAGCATGAAGGTGTCTGCCTCCAGTGAGGAGCAGTGAGTATAGATGCTCAGACCAGAGATAGAGGGTGGTACCCCAGGAGATGGCTAGTGGACAAGGAACAGGACTCACCATGCCTGTAAGATCAGCCACCAACATCTCCCTCAGTACAAGCAGGAATGTTGGTCTCACTCACTCCAATGCAAGCACTGCACAGATGGCAAACAGACACTAAGGAATGCACAGCTGAAGATAGGAACATTGTCATGGACCAACAAACGTCAAGACCAGGAAAGAGAAACCAACTTAGTCAACAGGAGAGCTAATTCAAAGGAAAAAGAGTCCATAGAGGAAATAAGAACAAGATTTTTCTTTTTTACCATGAAAAGATTCGATATACTTAGAAAAATATGAGAATAGCATATCCATTAAATAAACAGATTATGAAAAAGCACCAGTCTTAATAAAAACACATTGATATTTTAAAAAGACCCCACGAAAGAGCTAAGTCAGTGAGCAGACACCAGGCACCAGAAACTCTTCCAGAGCAGGGCACCAAGGCATAGAAAGATAGAAACAACACAGGGAAAGTCATGAGGGAAAGGAGAAGAAAACAAAGGAGCGTTAACCATCTGCCACAATATGAAGATAAGTATGTGTCTGCAGAAGGAAAAGACCTAAAATAAATCTAAATGCTAAAATAAATAAATCTCACGTTCACACCAGCCCTACCAAATATGAAAATATATCATAAAGCCTCTATGATCACAGCAGTGTAGTACTGTGCATGGCTAAAGAAAAGAGAACAATCAGAAAAATGAAAATTTAGCTTACATCAAGGCAGTGCCCCCAAATCAATGGGGAAAAGATAGGCTTTCAGGAAAAATGCTGTTAGTATGCTAGAAAGTCAGAGAGAAGAAAATAAAACTGGATCAGTTCCTTACACCAAAGCCTAGAATAAATTCCAAGCCAGTTCCAAAGATCTAAAAGTAAAAATTGAAACTATACAAGCATTAATAAAAATTAAAAATTTTTAAATTAAAAAAACATGGGTGACTATTCAGCATATGAAACAAAGTAGGAAATTTTTTACTTATTGACTCAAAATCCAGAAGCAATTAAAGAAAAATTATAACTACAACAAAGTCAAACTTATATGGGACAAAAAATAAATAGCTCCTATAAACTAGCACTAATCAATTATAATACATAGAGGGAGAAGTATCAGTGCCATAATGTATCTTGAGATATATGTAGTAAGAAATGTGCAAGAAACAGTATAACCCTAAGACTTAACTGAAGGATAATAAAAAATGATCTAAATGGAGAGAGAAACCATTTTTGAGAATACAAAGGTTTATTCTAATTATCAGTCCTCTCAAATAAACTATAAATTCAATGCAGTCATAATCCTGATTATCAAGATTTTTCAAGGAATTGCGTAAGGTGATTCTGAAATACACATGAAAATGTAAACACAAAAATGGGACAGCCACTTTGAAAGAAAGTTCGGGGGTTTCTTAGAAAATTAAACATGCTCTTACTGTATGATTTACAATTGTGTTTGTTGGTATTTACCCTTCAGGGTTGAAAACTTATTTCTACATGTAAACCTGCCCACAGATGTTTACAGCAGCTTCATTCAAAATTGCCAAAACTTGAGGAGGGGCAGGATGGTGGAAGAGTAGGGTCCCCAAATCACCTGTCCCCACCAAATTACCTAGAAAACCTTCAAAGTTTCCTGAAAATCTATGAATTCGGCCTGAGATTTATTTATTTTTTTTAGTTTTTTTTTTTTTTTTTTTTTATTTATTTATGATAGTCACAGAGAGAGAGAGAGAGAGAGGCAGAGACATAGGCAGAGGGAGAAGCAGGCTCCATGCACGGGGAGCCCGATGTGGGATTCGATCCCGGGTCTCCAGGATCGCGCCCTGGGCCAAAGGCAGGCGCTAAACCACTGCGCCACCCAGGGATCCCCGGCCTGAGATTTAAAGAGAGAACAGCTGGAATGCTACAGTGAGAAGAGTTCGCGCTTCTATCAAGGTAGGAAGACGGGGGGAAAAGAAATAAAGAAACAAAAGGCCTCCAAGGGGGAGGGGCCCCGCGAGGAGCCGGGCTGAGGCCAGGGCGAGGGTCCCCAGGACAGGAGAGCCCCGTCCTGGAGACGCAGGAGTTGCACCAACCTTCCCGGGCGGAAGGGGGCTCGCAGGGAGTTGGAGCAGGACCCAGGAGGGCGAGGATGCCCTCGGGTTCCCTGGGACAGTAACAGAGCAACTGCGCCCCGGGAGAGCGCGCCGAGCTCCCTAAGGGCTGCAGCGCGCACGGCGGGACCCGGAGCAGCTCGGAGGGGCTCGGGCGGCGGCTCCGCGGAGGGGGCTGCGGGGCGGGAGCACGAATCCAACAGCGCAGGCCCCGGAGCACAGGGCGCGGGGACACAGCCCAGGATCCGGCCTCCCCCCGGGACAGGCAGAGGCCGGGAGGGCCCAGGACAGCAAGGACGCTCCTGCCCCAGCTGAGCAGATCAGCGGCCCCGCCCCGGAGCCTCCAGGCCCTGCAGACCGAGAGCTCCGGAGTTCCTGCGGGGCTGAATCCAGGGCTCCAGAGCTGGCCCTGCCACTGTGGTTGTTCCTCCTGGGGCCTCACGGGGTAAACCACCCCCACTGAGCCCTGCACCAGGCAGGGGCAGAGCAGCTCCCCCAAGTGCTAACACCTGAAAATCAGACAGCAGGCCCCTCCCCCAGAAGACCAGCGAGAGGGACAAGTTCCAGAGGAAGTCAAGGGACTTAAAGTATACAGAATCAGAAGATACTCCCCCGTGGGTTTTTTTGTTTTTGTTTTTGTTTTTGTTTGTTTTATTTTGTTTTGTTTTGCTTTTTTATTTGTTTGCTTCCCCCACCCTTTTTTTCCGTTTCTTTCTTTTTCTTTCTCTTTTTCTTCTTTTTTTTCTTTCTTTCTTCTTTTTTTTCTCTTTCTCTTTTCTTTCCTTCTTTCTTTTTCTCCTTTTCCCAATACAACTTGCTTTTTGGCCACTCTGCACTGAGCAAAATGACTAGAAGGAAAACCTCACCTCAAAAGAAAGAATCAGAAACAGTCCTCTCTCCCACAGAGTTAGAAAATCTGGATTACAATTCAATGTCAGAAAGCCAATTCAGAAGCACTATTATACAGCTACTGGTGGCTCTAGAAAAAAGCATAAAGGACTCAAGAGACTTCATGACTGCAGAATTTAGAGCTAATCAGGCAGAAATTAAAAATCAATTGAATGAGATGCAATCCAAACTAGAAGTCCTAACGACGAGGGTTAACGAGGTGGAAGAACGAGTGAGTGACATAGAAGACAAGTTGATGGCAAAGAGGAAACTGAGGAAAAAAGAGACAAACAATTAAAAGACCATGAAGATAGATTAAGGGAAATAAACGACAGCCTGAGGAAGAAAAACCTACGTTTATTTTGTTGTTGTTGTTTTTGTTTTTTTGTTTTTTTTGTTTTTTTTTTAAACCTACGTTTAATTGGTGTTCCCGAGGGCACCGAAAGGGCCAGAGGGCCACAATATGTATTTGAACAAATTCTAGCTGAAAACTTTCCTAATCTGGGAAGGGAAACAGGCATTCAGATCCAGGAAATAGAGAGATCCCCCACTAAAATCAATAAAAACCGTTCAACACCTCAACATTTAATAGTGAAGCTTGCAAATTCCAAAGATAAAGAGAAGATCCTTAAAGCAGCAAGAGACAAGAAATCCCTGACTTTTATGGGGAGGACTATTAGGGTAACAGCAGACCTCTCCACAGAGACCTGGCAGGCCAGAAAGGGCTGGCAGGATATATTCAGGGTCCTCAATGAGAAGAACATGCAACCAAGAATACTTTATCCAGCAAGGCTCTCATTCAAAATGGAAGGAGAGATAAAGAGCTTCCAAGACAGGCAGCAACTAAAAGAATATGTGACCTCCAAACCAACTCTGCAAGAAATTTTAAGGGGGACTCTTAAAATTCCCCTTTAAGAAGAAGTTCAGTGGAACAATCCACAAAAACAAGGACTGAATAGATATCATGGTGACACTAAACTCATATCTCTCAATAGTAACTCTGAACATGAACGGGCTTAATGACCCCACCAAAAGGTGCAGGGTTTCAGACTGGATAAAAAAGCAGGACCCATCTATTTGCTGTCTACAAGAGACTCATTTTAGACAGAAGGACACCTACAGCCTGAAAATAAAAGGTTGGAGAACCATTTACCATTCGAATGGTCCTCAAAAGAAAGCAGGGGTAGCCATCCTTATATCAGATAAACTAAAATTGACCCCAAAGACTGTAGTGAGAGATGAAGAGGGACACTATATCATACTTAAAGGATCTATCTAACAAGAGGACTTAACAATCCTCAATATATATGCCCCGAATGTGGGAGCTGCCAAATATATAAATCAATTAATAACCAAAGTGAAGAAATACTTAGATAATAATACACTTATACTTGGTGACTTCAATCTAGCTCTTTCTATACTCGATAGGTCTTCTAAGCACAACATCTCCAAAGAAACGAGAGCTTTAAATGATACACTGGACCAGATGGATTTCACAGATATCTACAGAACTTTACATCCAAACTCAACTGAATACACATTCTTCTCAAGCGCACATGGAACTTTCTCCAGAATAGACCACATATTGGGTCACAAATCGGGTCTGAACAGATACCAAAAGATTGGGATTGTCCCCTGCATATTCTCAGACCATAATGCCTTGAAATTAGAACTAAATCACAACAAGAAGTTTGGAAGGACCTCAAACACGTGGAGGTTAAGGACCATCCTGCTAAAAGATAAAAGGGTCAACCAGGAAATTAAGGAAGAATTAAAAAGATTCATGGAAACTAATGAGAATGAAGATACAACCGTTCAAAATCTTTGGGATGCTGCAAAAACAGTCCTAAGGGGGAAATACATCGCAATACAAGCATCCATTCAAAAACTGGAAAGAACTCAAATACAGAAGCTAACCTTACACATAAAGGAGCTAGAGAAAAAACAGCAAATAGATCCTACACCCAAGAGAAGAAGGGAGTTAATAAAGATTCGAGCAGAACTCAACGAAATCGAGACCAGAAGAACTGTGGAACAGATCAACAGAACCAGGAGTTGGTTCTTTGAAAGAATTAATAAGATAGATAAACCATTAGCCAGCCTTATTAAAAAGAAGAGAGAGAAGACTCAAATTAATAAAATCATGAATGAGAAAGGAGAGATCACTACCAACACCAAGGAAATACAAACGATTTTAAAAACATATTATGAACAGCTATACGCCAATAAATTAGGCAATCTAGAAGAAATGGACGCATTCCTGGAAAGCCACAAACTACCAAAACTGGAACAGGAAGAAATAGAAAACCTGAACAGGCCAATAACCAGGGAGGAAGTTGAAGCAGTCATCAAAAACCTCCCAAGACACAAGAGTCCAGGGCCAGATGGCTTCCCAGGGGAATTCTATCAAACGTTTAAAGAAGAAATCATACCTATTCTCCTAAAGCTGTTTGGAAAGATAGAAAGAGATGGAGTACTTCCAAATACATTCTATGAGGCCAGCATCACCTTAATTCCAAAACCAGACAAAGACCCCACCAAAAAGGAGAATTACAGACTAATATCCCTGATGAACATGGATGCAAAAATTCTCAACAAGATACTGGCCAATAGGATCCAACAATACATTAAGAAAATTATTCACCATGACCAAGTAGGATTTATCCCTGGGACACAAGGCTGGTTCAACACCCGTAAAACAATCAATGTGATTCATCATATCAGCAAGAGAAAAACCAAGAACCATATGATCCTCTCATTAGATGCAGAGAAAGCATTTGACAAAATACAGCATCCATTCCTGATCTAAACTCTTCAGAGTGTAGGGATAGAGGGAACATTCCTCAACATCTTAAAAGTCATCTACGAAAAGCCCACAGCAAATATCATTCTCAATGGGGAAGCATTGGGAGCCTTTCCCCTAAGATCAGGAACAAGACAGGGATGTCCACTCTCACCACTGCTATTCAACATAATACTGGAAGTCCTAGCCTCGGCAATCAGACAACAAAAAGACATTAAGGCATTCAAATTGGCAAAGAAGAAGTCAAACTCTCCCTCTTCGCCGATGACATGATACTCTACATAGAAAACCCAAAAGTCTCCACCTCAAGATTGCTAGAACTCATACAGCAATTTGGTAGCGTGGCAGGATACAAAATCAATGCCCAGAATTCAGTGGCACTTCTATACAGTAACAATGAGACTGAAGAAAGAGAAATTAAAGAGTCAATCCCATTTACAATTGCACCCAAAAGCATAAGATACCTAGGAATAAACCTAACCAAAGAGGTAAAGGATCTATACCCTAAAAACTATAGAACACTTCTGAAAGAAATTGAGGAAGACACAAAGAGATGGAAAAATATTCCATGCTCATGGATTGGCAGAATTAATATTGTGAAAATGTCAATGTTACCCAGGGCAATATACACGTTTAATGCAATCCCTATCAAAATACCATGGACTTTCTTCAGAGAGTTAGAACAAATTATTTTAAGATTTGTGTGGAATCAGAAAAGACCCCGAATAGCCAGGGGAATTTTAAAAAAGAGGGGGGCATCAGGTTGTACTACAAAGCTGTGGTCATCAAGACAGTGTGGTACGGCACAAAAACAGACACATAGATCAATGGAACAGAATAGAGAACCCAGAAATGGACCCTCAACTTTATGGTCAACTAATATTCGATAAAGGAGGAAAGACTATCCATTGGAAGAAAGACAGTCTCTTCAATAAATGCTGCTGGGAAAATTGGACATCCACATGCAGAAGAATGAAACTAGACCACTCTCTTTCACCATACACAAAGATAAACTCAAAATGGATGAAAGATCTAAATGTGAGACAAGATTCCATCAAAATCCTAGAGGAGAACACAGGCAACACCCTTCTTGAACTCAGCCACAGTAACTTCTTGCAAGATACATCCACGAAGGCAAAAGAAACAAAAGCAAAAATGAACTATTGGGACTTCATCAAGATAAGAAGCTTTTCCACAGCAAAGGATACAGTCAACAAAACTACAAGACAACCTACAGAATGGGAGAAGATATTTGCAAATGACATATCAGATAAAGGGCTAGTTTCCAAGATCTATAAAGAACTTATTAAACTCAACACCAAAGAAACAAACAATCCAATCATGAAATGGGCAAAAGACATGAACAGAAATCTCACAGAGGAAGACATAGACATGGCCAACAAGTACATGAGAAAATGCTCTGCATCACTTGCCATCAGGGAAATACAAATCAAAACCACAATGAGATACCACCTCACACCAGTGAGAATGGGGAAAATTAACAAGGCAGGAAACCACAAATGTTGGAGAGGATGCGGAGAAAAGGGAACCCTCTTGCACTGTTGGTGGGAATGTGAACTGGTGCAGCCACTCTGGAAAACTGTGTGGAGGTTCCTCAAAGAATTAAAAATATACCTGCCCTACGACCCAGCAATTGCACTGCTGGGGATTTACCCCAAAGATACAGATGCAATGAAACGCTGGGACACCTGCTCCCCGATGTTTATAGCAGCAATGGCCACGATAGCCAAACTGTGGAAAGAGCCTCGGTGTCGATCGAAAGATGAATGGATAAAGAAGATGTGGTTTATGTATACAATGGAATATTACTCAGCTATTAGAAATGACAAATACCCACCATTTGCTTCAACGTGGATGGAACTGGAGGGTATTATGCTGAGTGAAGTAAGTCAATTGGAGAAGGACAAACATTATATGTTCTCATTCATTTGGGGAATATAAATAATAGTGAAAGGGAATATAAGGGAAGGGAGAAGAAATGTGTGGGAAATATCAGAAAGGGAGACAGAACAGAAAGACTCCTAACTCTGGGAAATGAACTAGTGGTGGTAGAAGGGGAGGTGGGGGGATGGGAGTGAATGGGTGACGGGCACTGGGTGTTATTCTGTATGTTGGTAAATTGAACACCAATAAAAAATAAATTTAAAAAAAATTGTCAAAACTTGGAAGCAACCAAGATGTCCCTCAGCAGGGATATAGATAAATAAACTGCAGTATATCCAGACAATGGAATATTGTCTAGTGGTAAAAATAAATTAGCTATCAAGCCATGCAAAAAAAAAAAAAGAAAAATAGGAATTTTTTTTTTTTTTTTTGAAAAATAGGAACCTTAAATGCATATCACTAAATGGAAGAAGCCAATATAAAAAGGTTATCTAGTGTCTAATTCCAAACTATGTGACTTCGGGAAAAGGCAAAACTGTGGAGACAATAAAATGACCAAGGGCTGCCAGGGCTAAGAGGGGAGAGTGGGGTGAATACGAGGAACACAGGGGATTTTTAGGTGAAAGTACTCAGCATGCTACCGTAATGATGGGAGTCTATCACTAGACATTTGTCCAAACCCACGGAACGGACACCACCAAAAGTGAACCCAAGTCTAAACTATGGACTGTAACAAACGTCATACTCTGGTGGCAGATGCTAAGAGTGGGGGAGGCTGTGCATGTGTGGGGACAGGCAGTACATGGGAAATCTCTGTGCCTTCCCCTCAATTTTGCTAGGAAAACACTGCTATTAAAAATTGTCTCAATAAATATACATTTTTAAACTTTTAATAATTTAAGTATACCAATAGCATAAAAACAAATTTAAAAAACAACAAAGGAGGAACTTTCCCTGCCAATTATCACAGCGTAAACATATATGCTATAGGAATGACCCCTGTTTTTATCAGAGTAAGTACAAGCAAATAGAGCAGAAGAATGTAACTGAAAGTCCAGAAATGGGTCTATGTGTCTATGGGGCATTTCAAATCAATAGAGGTACAAAATTAGACCTTAATAATGGTACTGAGACTATTGATTCTCCATGTGGGGAAAAAGTAAATTTATGTCCCCATGCATTGTTCTCAAAAAAATAAATTTCAGATTGATCAAAGACCTAAACAGTAAAAAAAAAAAAAAAAAAAAAAAAAAGCTTTGGAAAAGATGTGAAGTTAGAGAAAGTCTTCTTAAATCACAGATATATACACAAACTTAAAATGATACATTTACATTTGACTAAATAAAAATTACAAGTAGGAGTATGAACAAAAACAACAAAAGACCATGAAGCATAATGCTGCATACTAGAAAGTACATCTGTCACTTATCTAACAAAGTATCCAGCCTACATAAAGATCTGGTAGGAAAAAGATAATCCAATAGACAAAAATGGATAGACAGGTAATTGACTGAAAGAAAAACCACATAGACAGTAACAATGAAAATATGTTATGTGTCCCCTGCCTGTTACAACTTACAATGGCTAGTGGCATTCCTAGTCTTGTGGCTGCATCTCTGCCTCTGAGGTCCCGCTGCCTTCTCTCCTGTGAACAATTATCTCCCTCTTGTCTCCTTCTCATACACTTTGTGACTTCACTTTGGGGCACACCCAGATAATCCAGGATACTCTCCCCACCTCGAGATCTTTAATTTTATCACATTGTTTGCCATTTAAAATCATATTCATCCTCTTGTAATAGTCACAGTCTCCAGGGATTAGAATATGATAACCCTTGTGGGAGGAGGGTGTTGTGCCCAAGATTGCGAATCCGAGAAACCACCAAGGAGCCGACACCGATGCAAACACACGAGGGTTTATTACAAGCTCGAGCTTGGGTCCAAGTGTACCCGACAGAGCGGAGCAGGGACTTGGACCCCGAGGCTAAGAGGCATAGCAGCTTTATAGGGGCCAGTGGCCAATGGGATATGCAGAAAGTTGCACAGTCATGTCAGTTCACACGCAGGTGGCCGATTGAATTACATTTTACCCTATAGTATCCATTTGAACTGACCTATCACTGAGCCGATTTCCGATTAGGGTGTGCCCTGGGCTTGACTAGGGTGGGGCAGCGCCCTAAGCAGGTCGCACGAGGCAGGGTGCAGCACAAAATGGAATCAGTCCTGCTCTGCTTGTCCAGGGGTAGGGGATTTTTGTTAAATTTCCTGGGTCCCACAGAGGGGGGCATAATTCACCCTACCACAGGCCACTTGACCCCAGTTGCCTTGCTGTAGAGTGGGGTTAGTCAAAACTATCCAATGGGCATCTGGATAACTGAATGAATTAATCCATGTAAAGCAATTAGAACAATGCCCAGCTCAAGAAATAGTATATGCTGCTATCAGTAGTAGCAGTAGTAATACTGAAGGACTTTTTAAAGCAAGACACACAAAGCCCAAACTATTAAAAAAAAATGATTTTATAAAGTCAACTCCATTAACATTTAGATTATCTATGTGATGAAGAACTCTAAAAATAAAAATGAAAAGATAAACTTCAGACTGGAAGAAGATGTTTGCAACCCACTAATTAAAGATTAGAACCTATGAGGTATAAAGAACCCCTATAAATCAAGAAGAAAAAGATAACACTATGAAAAACAGGCAACAGATATAAATAAGCAATTCATAAAAAGGAAATGTAAATGGCCAATAAATATGAAGTGATTTATAACCTAACTAGTAATCAGGGAAATGCATTTAAAACGGCAGCAAGATACCATTTCCCTCCTGTCAGGTTAGTAAAAACCTAACAAAGTCTAACAATGTAGCAATTACTAAAAAGGACAGAGAGCCATGGGTAATGCAGAGGCCATTATAGCTGATTTGGAGATCAAGCAGGGTATTTAACAGTGTTTATACCCCATTTCACCGTATCTAAAACAACATCATTATTAAAAGACACATCATTATTTTGCATATCAATAAAAGAATGATACTGTGAAATAATTGTAAGACATCATGGAGTTCAGAGACGTTAAAATGAGAAAAAAGGTCTGAGACTGTATGAAGTGTAATAGTGGGAAAAAATTGGAAATAACCTTAATGTTTATTCATTCCAAAATGGCCCAACAAAATTCACGCTATACATTCATACAGTGAAATTCTTAAGACAGCCAAGAGGAACAGATCACAAAAAGATATTATTGAATAAAAATATCAAGACGCAGGATCATATCATACAGTCATACAGTATGACATTTATATTCACGCATGTGCGCACACATACACACAGATGCACACAAAATCACACCAAGCTTTTTTAAGTTACCTTTTGTGGTAGGATTACATCAATACCTCAAGCCTTCCTATTTCCCTGGACCCGTGCCCTTTGGCAGTGCCTGCCTTTACTGACCTACGAGGTCTGGTTAGGCCAACAGGGCAGTAGGAAACATGACATAAGCAAAAGCTTGAATGAATGCTTCAGGCGTTGCCTGTAGACCCTCCCAGCTAGACAAAAGAGAATCTAGGTGTCTCAAGAACACTGTCTGACAAGTAGGTAAGCCTCAAAAACATGAAATTCTGTAAAAAAATTATAGGTGTGCCTTTTGGAAAATGGAATTAAATGGCATCAGATGCATTTGGAAATACACAAAGTTTTTGAAGGCGTTGTTTTGTCCTAAGTACTCCCAGGGTGGAATGAAATTCTTCAAAATCTAAAATGGCCTGAGGACAAGTAAAAGGCTGAGAAAAGACTCCTAGGGCGCATTTCATTTTCAGGCATGGCCACAGAGGGCCGTGAAAAAGGAAGAACACCTCAGAGGGTGGTGCCAAGGCCTTGGAAGGTAACGCAACTAGGAAGCCGCTCCAGGGGAGCAGAATTAGGCGCCCATCAAGGGACATTCACCACCTCTGGGTAGCAGGCACCTAGATGTGAAGTCCTGACAAAAACAGAGAAACCTAGTTGGGGAGCCTGGGTGGCTGAGTCAGTTAAGCATCCAACTCTTGATCTCAGCTCAGGTCTTGATCTCAGGGTCTTGAGTTCAAGCCCCACACCAGACATGAAGCTTGCTTTAAAAAAAGAGAGAGAAACCTACCAACATTCTTCCAGCTTGATTTCAGAAGTGCAACGGACAGGGACGCAATACCATTCCTCCCCTTCTAAGTGGGGGTGTCCACTGCCTTCCTGGTTCCTGTCTAACCATTGTATTTGGGGGTGGCGGTGGGGGAGCAGTCATTTATTTGTCTTGGTTCAGATGTCTCCAGATGCAGAGATGCTGCATTCAGGGAGCCAGAGCCAGATGTGATGCACATTATGGGATGCTAGACTCCAAGCATAATGATACAATTGGAAAATCTCTTAGGGATCCTGGTGATACAGGAGAGCTTGATTCTTATCTCATAGAGTCGAAGAATGAATCTCGCCTACGAGAGTGAGCAAAGCAATAGAGGTTTATTAAGCAGAGATACAGGGGAGGCTCTCAAAGGCGAGAGGGGTCCCGACAGGGTTGCCACTGAGGGCTTTTAGGGTCTGTCCTTTATAGGAAACTGACCAGGGAACTTGGTAAATTTCTAATCACCATCAGGGTGGATATTTACAACAAACATGGTGGACTTGCAACTATCATAATAACAAACAAGATGTTTCTGTAAGTATCAGGAGCCCAAACAAGGGGTTCCCTTCTCTGGGGTTAATATCTCCCACCCTTAACATTTCTCTACATCTGGGATTTCTGTGATTACTTAGTAGCCATTAAAGGGGATCCTCTCTAACATTTTGGAGCTAGGGAGCAGGTTTAAATTTTTTGTTTTTATTGTCTTATCTCTGTTTTCTTGAGATGGGTAGGAGCCTGACTCGGGGCCTTTCGCTCATCTTTCCCTGCCTACCCTTGTCTGCCCTAACACGTTCCTACATCACTGGAACAGGGGAGAGCCTATTTTTGTACAGAGAAGGCGTGTGATTAATGATGGCCAAAGTGTGCACTATGGGAGACTGATGGTGGCATTAACGGCCCCAGTGCTTCACATCACCCTGTATCTGTGCCTTGTAATGGTGCCCTCTCACAATGACCCTGGACTTGGCATAGCCAATGAGACACTAGCAAACTGGACACAAGCAGAGTCTTCTAAAAGGATTTCTGTGTTCCCATATCCTTCCTTGATCTCCCACACTGAGAGCATGCCCAGAATATACTCATGGAAGAATAAATGGAGAACAAAGTTGTTCCATGCTAGGCTATGCAGCCATCCTGCCAGGTGATCATCAGGTTAGTTCTAATCCCACAAATTACCAGGCCATCTGTAGACTCATGGATAAACAGGTTGCTGCAAACTACTACGTTTTGGGATGATATGTTAAAAAATAGAATGGTAAAGAACTTGAGCCTTACTTATAATTTGCCTTTTTAAAAAAAAAGATGACGGGGCACCTGGTGGCTCAGTCAGTAAAGCATCTGCCTCCAGCTCAGGTCATGATCTTAGGTGTTGTGCCCAAGATTGCGAATCCAAGAAACCACCTAGGAGCCGACACCGATGCAAACACATGAGGGTTTATTTATAAGCTCGAGCTTGGGTCCAAGTAGACCAGGGACTTGGACCCCAGGTGGGTTTCAGCTTAGTTTTAAGGACTGGTCTAGGGGACCTCCAGAAGGGGTGGAGCAATTCCTCAAGTTCTGTTTACATTTTGATATGGGGCCTTCAAGGGCATTGAGCTCTGTTCTTATTCTAATAGGGGCTTCCTGCCACTGGCTTGGGCTCTGTTCTCATTCTAATAGGGGCTTCCTGCCCTTGGCTTGGCCTCTGTTTTTATTCTAATATGGGGCTTTCTAGGACGTTAAGCTGTAAGCTGTTTTCTTCCTGTAACTGAGGTAAGGTAAATTCTGCTCTTATTCACAGGGGCCTGGGATGGCTGTACTTGTGATAACGCTGAACTTAAAGTGGAATGGCCTTAATTTTCTCGGCCTCCACAATTCTAAGATCAGAAATTTCAACTTTTAGCTTCAATTTAGAACCAAAAAGCACCAAAAACTATTGTGCCTCCTTACCACACCTCCCCACAGACTAATATGCAACTCTCAAAATTAAAAAAAAAGAAGATATGAAAAGACATTGCATCAGAAAGGATATACAGATGGCAAATAAGCACATGAAAAAATGTTCAACAGCATTAGTCCCGAGGGAGACACATATCAAGATCACAATGAGCTCACTACACCTGCTAGAACAGTAACATAAATAGTAACATTGCCAAAAGCTGACCAGGAGGTAGAGAAATTCTAGCTCTCATATAGTGCCAGTGGGGAGCATGAAATGGTACAGACACTCCAAAGCAGTTTGGCAGTTTATTTTTAAAAACTATACATAGGGGCACTTGGATGGCTCAATCTGTTAAACATCTGCCTTCACTTCAGGTCCTGAACTCAGGGTCCTGGGATTGAGTCCCACATCAGGCTCTCCACTCAATGGGAAGTCTGCTTCTCCCTCTCCCTGTTTGCTCTGTGTGTGCGTATGTGTGTCTCTGTCTCTCTCAAATAAATAAATAAAATCTTTTAAAAAACTATAAATATATGAGGTACATTTGTGGTGAGAATCCAAGAGTTGTCAAATCACTATGTTGCACCCCTATAACCAATGGAACATTATGTGTCAACTACACTTCAATAATCATGAGTATATATGTATTAGAAATATCCTATGACTCAACACATTTGACCCAGAAATCCTAGATAAATAAAAACTTACAGCCAAACAACGCTTATGCATGATTGCTCATAGCACGTTTTACAAACCAAAAATTGGAATCAACCAAAACCTCCCTTAATAGGTAAATGGCTAAGCCATGATACTTTCATAGCATGGAACACTATTCATCAATGAAAATAAAGCAACTATCCATACATACAACTTAGATCCATCTCCAGGGCATTATGCAGCCTGAAAAAAGCCAGTCTCAAAACGTCACTTCTATGAGATTGTATTTATATAACATTCACAAAAATTATAGATGAAAAACAGATTAGTAATCACCAAAGTTAGGGATGGTTGAGGAAAATGGGGATGGGTTTGACTACAAAGGAGTAGCAAGAGGGAAATTTTTCAGTAATAGAAAAGTTCTGTATCCCAAATGCAGCAGTATTGCCACAAATCTATACAAGTGATAAAATGAGGAACTATGTGGACACGATGTATCAATGTCAATTTCCTGATTTTAACACTGTACTCTAATTATGCATGATGTAACCTTGAGGGAGGCCAGGGGAGGGGTACACAGGACCTCTCTGGAGTATCTTCACATCTACCTGTGAATCCATATTTCAAAATAAAACGCTTTAAAATAACTAATTTTAGAAATACCAAACCATAACATAAAAATTATATATATATGCTAAAATAGCTTATTTCTAGATTTTCTGATTGCAGAACTAGAGACTATGTTATCAGAAATGAACTAGCCATTTTGGGGGGTTCCTGCTGGGCAAAGTGGTAGGTAGTCAGGGCACAAGTTCATTCAGGCTTACTACACGACAACCCAGCCAGGTAGCTTCTGGATCAGCGTTTGTCAAACCATAGGTTGAGATCTACTTGCAAACTGACAATGACCGTGGCTAACAACCAGCACTGATCTTTTTAAAAGATTTTATTTATTTGAGAGAGACGGACAGAGACAGAGCATGAGCAGGAGGGAAGAGGCAGAGGGAGAAGCAGACTCCCCTGCCCAATGTGGGGTTCGATCCCGAGACCCTGAGATCACAACCTGAGTCGAAGGGAGATGCTTAACCAACTGAGCCACGCAGGTGCCCCAACGGGCACTGATTTTGAACAAAATTAAGTAAAGTAGCTTAGAAAACACCAGAATGCAACACAGGTAGTAGGGACAGGTATAATTTCTTAAATTTTTCATTTAAGTTTTATTGAATGTGTCCACTGACTGGGTCACTACATTTCTTACTGGGGATTACCAAAAATACTTTCAGAAAACCCTGTCTCAGAACAACACTTTCCCAAGGATACAAAGAAGTGGATACAAAGAATCCTCGGCCGGACTATGGGTAAGAGAGGAACCTGGGAACTTAAACATCCATCTTCAACAGGGGGATGGCAAAATACTGTGATCACACCAGGCAACAGCACTGTATTTGTCTTCTATTGCTGCTGGCAACCTAAATAAAGAGGTAAGCCGCGGCAGGCTTGAATTACCAGAAATTGAGTTTATTCGAGAACAGCAGAGGAATTACAATTTGGGAAATACAGGCTGTAGCAAGCAACGGGGCAGCCCTGGGTGTCTGGGGCAGGTTGTGTTTATGCAGAAGAGTGCAAAAGAGGGGGATGTGCAGCCAGAGCCCAAGCAGTAAGTTCTTTGGCTTGAGGATGGGGAGGGATTGTCATCAGATGTTCTTCAGTCAAGCATTTACAGGAAACAGTCCCTTGGTTCTTAAGTCCTATTCTGAGGGCGCCTGCATGAAATACTCCATTTCTATTCACTGGTTCGAGATTAAAATCCTTTCACAGTGCCTTATCAAATTACTACAAACTTAGGGACTTAACAACACAGATATATTCTTTTACAGTATTTTTCACAAGTCAGAAATCCAGTCCAGATTTCAGCAGACTGAAGCCAAGTGTCTGCAGGCTGTGTTCCCTTCTAGAGGCTCCAGGGGAGAACCCACCACCTGTTCATTCAGGGTACCCACAGAATTCCATCACCTGCACTGCTTCACAGAGGTTCCTTTCCTCGCTGGTTCCAAACTGAGGGCTATGTCCAGTTTGTAGAGGTCACTGCCTCCCTTAGTTCATGCCCCCCCCCCCTCCATCTTCAAAGCCAGCAGCAGGAAGCCCTTTACACATAAGGTTTCTCTTACCTGTCATGCCTCTCTCCTCCACTGCTGGGGACTAGTGATTCAACGGGGCCCACCCTGCTGATCCAAAATCATCTCCCCATCGCAAGGTCCCTACCCTTAACCACATCTGCAAAGTCTCTTTGCCATGTAAGGGAACGTACACACCCTACCTTTATATCTGTCGGGAGTGTCTGCATCGCTCTTCCCTCCTCTGCTGCTGCTAACAACCACATGATGACCCACTCTACTATAGAAAACTATTTGTATGTAATTAATGTATGCTTTCTTGTTGATAAATGCCTGAGTTAAAAAGAAAAACGAAAAAGTTTGGCATATTTATCTACTTTGCTGTGTACCCGTTAGTCCTTTGGCACCCCTCCCCCAAACAGATGACATTGTACAATAAAGGACTTTGAGAGAAAAAAATAATGGGTGTGGGGATTAGGGTATGGACAACGTGCAGAGGGACACACATTGTTCTGCCTACCACAAACATGAAGCAGTTTTTAAAATGAGGTGGACCAAAAAAATATATATATATAAATAAATAAATAAATAAATAAATAAATAAATAAATAAATAAATAGAAATGAAATGAAATGAAATGAAATGAAATGAAATAAAATAAAATAAAATAAAATAAAATAGGTGGACCTAGGGGCACCTAGATGACTCAGTCGGTTGGGCATTTGACTCTCAATTTTGGCTCAGGTCATGACCTCAGAGTTGTGAGATTGAGCCCCAAGTAGGGCTCTGTGGTCAGTGCAGAGTCTGCTTAAGAGATTCTCTCTCTGGGGCACCTGGGTGGCTGAGTGGCTGGGCATCTGCCTTTGGCTCAGGTCATGATCCTGGAGTTCCAGGATCGAGTCCCACATCGGGCTCCCTGCATGGAGCCTGCTTCTCCCTCTGCCTGGGTCTCTGCCTCTCTCTCTCTCTCTGTGTCTCTCATGAATAAATAAATAAAATATTTTTAAAAGTAGATTCTCTCTCTCTCTCTCTCTCTTTCTCTCTCTCTCGAATGAGGTGGACCTGTCAGTGTGGATATGGCTAGATCACGGAGACATTTTGTTAAGTGAATATTTGTTAAGTAAGTCCTAGAATGACATATGGTATATTATTTCTTGTGGGTTTTTTAAAGATTTTATTTATTTATTCATGACAGACACACATGGAGAGAGAGAGAGAGTCAGAGGCAGAGGGAGAAGCAGACTCCATGCTGATGAAGCCTGATGTGGGACTTGATCCCTGGACTCCAGGATCATGCCCTGGGCCAAAGGCAGGCGCAAAACCGCTGAGCCACCCAGGGATCCCTATTTCTTGTGTTTTTATAAATACACATAGACACACAATACTACACACATAAACACAAATAAATAATACAGATTTCCCATGGAAATCTATACTAGATCTACACTAGATATACTAGACTGAGAACTGTAGCAACTTCTAGGAAGATGGGAACAGAACCAAGATTGGGCTGGTCAGAGGAGGCTACAGCCTTATACAGTATGGTTTTCCTTTTCAAAAATGAGACTATATTTATATACATCTTATTAGAGCACTTATAATTTGTAAAGTAATACAAAAGTCTTGTTTTGGGACACCTGAGTGGCTCAGCGGTTGAGCACCTGCCTTTGGTTCAGGGTGTGATCCCGGTCCTGGGATTGAGTCCCACCTGCATTGGGCTCCCTGCAAGGAGCCTGCTTCTCCCTCTGCCTATGTCTCTGCCTGTGTGTGTGGGGGGGGAGGGGGGGGTCTCACGAGTAAACAAAATCTTTTTTAAAAAAATTTTGTTTTTCTAAGACTTTATTTATTTGAGGGAGAGAGTAAGAGGAGAGAGAGTGAGCATGGGAGGGAGAGGGAAGGGGCAGAGGGAGAAGGAGAAGCAGGGAACTGAGCAGGGAACCTGATGCAGGGCTCATTCCCAGGACTCTGGGATCATGACCTGAGCTGAAGGCAGATGTTTAATGGACTGAGCCACCCAGGTGCCCCAATACAAAAGTTTTTAACAACTACTCAATTATTCTGAGGAGCCAAGTATAAATTGTCCCTTTAATGCAGAATACAGTAAGAGAATCAGGATTTTGTAAATTTTATTTTATATAAAAAAAGAAAAAAGAACCCAGGAAAATAGCTCCAGAAACACATTTACCCTCCCCTGTCTGACAGGTGTCAGCCAAAACTAGGTATTTGGTTTCTGTGGTCCTAACACTTCAAGAGTGGGCCTAAATGATTAGCCATGAAAGCAAGTCCACTGCTACCCTCTGCCAAGGGAAAAACTCTTATCTTTGAGGCTATGCCCCCAGTAAGATCAAATACAGCTGTGTCAAGAGCACCTCCAGTTCTCTGTCTGGCCCCAAAGCCACCCTCCCACCAGAAGAGTGAAGTACATGAGTGCCCCTAGGCCTATTGACAGCTCCAAGTGGATCTGAGCCAAGGAAAGCCCAGTAACCCTCCACAGAGAGAAATATGGAGGTACAGAAGGCTATATAGAGGCTAAGAAAGGAGCTCAAGAGCACCTGATGACTTGCTGCACCCACAGGTCCACGTATACACACACACACACACACACACACACACATATACAGAGGAGTTAAGAAAAAGCTTCATTTTCCCCAGGTCCTGGACCCACAGTAAATCTCACTGTCTCTAATACCCATGAGAAGGGAGAGAGGCCACTTTATCACTCATTCCACAGAAACCGATTCCAGACTGTGGTCCTAAGTATAACCCACAGGTCTCTACCAAGGCTGCTGTAGATCCAGGGTCAAGTGGATGCCCAGGACCAGATACAGGCAGTGACCCCAGATCCCAACGGTGACAGTGTAACGTACTCATTTGCTGCATCCTCCCATCCCAGACCCCTAATGCCCTATTTCTCAGCCTTTCCAACCTAGTAGCTTGATTTGGATCATTGGTTCTCAGCCTCATCCATTCAAAAGGGCAACCTCACACCCTTCCAGACCAAGGGAGTTACAGATGAAGCAAAAATCCTTCTTTAAGAGATTGTTCAATCTCTTAAGGAAAAGTGAAGCATGAAAGCACACTTTAACAGGCCAGTGTAGGGGTCTAGCATTAAGTCATACCAGGTATTAAATCCCTACACCTTAGACACATGCTCTCCTCTAATTCTTTCACAAACAGCTCTGCACAGAAAGATTTGTAGGTCATGGAGCTGGTCAGAGGCTGAGTTAGAATTCTGACCCTACATTTTTCAAAGTATGACACAAAATCCAAATGTTATAATAGAAAATAAGTGAACATTTTGACTACATAAGCATCAAAATTTACCTATGCCCCCCAAAAAGAAAGTTGGAAAGTACACACAGCAACATACCCATCAAAAGACTAAAAGACTCACAAAAACCAAGGAGAAAAATGCAAGAAGAGAAAGAACAATAGATATAAATAGTTTACAGAAAATAAAAACCTTACAACAAGCCAATTTCCATGCCTACTTCCTTGCCTGCGCTGGTTTCAGCAAGATCATATCTACCAAAATAAAAATTATATTCCCTTTGACCTAGTAGGTGCACCACTAGGATGTGCTCTCTAAACTTATTCGCCAAGGCTCCCCAAGAAACATAAAATCATTACAGCATTGTTAATAAGAGCAAAGAAAAAAAAAAAAACAGAACAAACCAAAGTGACCATCAAGGAGATTAATTAGAGAAAATTGTAGTATATTCAGACCAGAACCACTATACAGCTGTGAACAAGGATGGAAGAGATCTATATATACTGACAAGAGACAATCTCCAGGATAAATTATTATCTGAAGAGGAAAAAAAGCAAAATGTAGAAAAATGTAATCCTCTTTGTGGGTTTAAAAAGAAAAGACTATGAAATCATACATACAATGATATGTCTAAAATACCCACCATTTGCTTCGACGTGGATGGAACTGGAGGGTATTATACTGAGTGAAATAAGTCAATCGGAGAAGGACAAACATTATATGATCTCATTCATTTGGGGAATATAAAAAGTAGTGAAAGGGAATAAAGGGGAAAGGAGAAAAAAATGAGTGGGAAATATCAGAGAGGGAGACAGAATATGAGAGACTCCTAACTCTGGGAAATGAACAAGGGGTGGTGGAAAGGGAGGTGGGCGGGGGGTGGGGGTGACTGGGTGACGGGCACTGAGGGGGGTACTTGATGGGATGAGCACTGGGTGTTATGCTATATGTTGGCAAATTGAACTCCAATAAAAAATAAATTTTAAAAAAACAATGATATGTCTAATTTTTCTGAAAGGGAATCCATGAGAAACTCAAACAGTTATCTACAACAAGAGGATAGGGGAAGAAAGTTCAGGGTTTTTTTTCACCCCTTTCTGTAGCTTGTGTTTTCTAACCTTAAAAATGTTTCATTTGCTTTTGTTAATGATACTGCCAGGATTTTTCCAAATTGGAAGATTATAGCCTATTGTTTTTCTTCCCTGCAGCTCCCTACATTAAAAGAAAAATAACCTGGAGTGCCTGGATGGCTCAGTCTGTTAAGTGTCTGACTCTTGACTTAGGCTCAGGTCATAATCTCAGAGTCATGAGATCGAGCCCTGCATCGGGCTCTGCACTGGGTGTGGAGCCTGCTCGGGATTCTCTCTCTCTCTCTCTCTTCTGCCCCTCTACATTCTCTCTAGGAAAAAAAAAGAAAGAAAGAAAAAAGAAAGAACGAGAAAAAAAAAAAGAACCCATTCAAGAACACAAATACATAAACTTAGTGAGATATTGAAGATGAACTGACACTAGCAGTGTCTTGCCTGTTTCCTGTGGTCTTTGCTGAAATCACCCAGGCCATGAGTTCCTACCCAACTCACAGGATTCCCACCTGCTTCTTGTCATGCCTCCCAGCCCACTCTCACGGCTCCGGCCTCAGGCAAGACAATCACTGCTTTGTACCAATCCTTCCTGAGAAGGGCAAAAAGGCCAAGAGAGCCCTCCAAAATAGTTCTGCCCCAACTGAAGGCAGCCAACAGAGTAGCTCAGTGCTCACATGGAGAAGCAGACTTCTTCCCTGACTGAGCTGGTGCCTGGTGCCAGGAACCTGACCACAAGGATAAGCCTTCAGGCCAGGTCAAGGGACCCATCCAGGAAGCAACATTTAAGGAGCGCCAGAGACATCTGATTTCTTGGGCTCCTTTGCTCATTTTTGTAAAACTCCATGCCTGAAAGCCCTGTTCCCTTTGAAGACTCTCATCAGCTCCTTGGGCACTTACTTTACTCCAATTCCACACTCTGATTGTGACACAAATTGATTTTTCTGGACATAACAGGTATTCACTGAATCTCCATGCTCCCTTGTTTAGCTCCAGGCTGGAGCAGCGTCCTGGTTCTGGAGCTCGGGAGTCTGACCTGGCTGGCCTGCAGGTGACACATTGGTGGGATGTGATGATCAGATCCACATTTCCTACCTCCAACAGGAGCCCCAAAGGAATATATGTCCTGATCATTTATGCTCCCCTTGTTTTTAGCTCTGGAGCTATGAGACCATCTTTGTACTCATTCAAGTTTTACTATCTTAAAGAAAAAAAAGTTCCTACTCCCTGGTCCTCAAATAATCACCCATATGGACACCTTCATTTACTCCTGGCAGCACCCAGGTACCAGCACATAGGCCCCAGATTGGAGGCTTAGACTGAGCAGCCAGGAAGCGCTCAGCATGGAGAGGGGTAAGTCACAGGAGAAGTGTAAGCTGGAGGGGACTCAGGGCAGGGGTCACCACACAACCAGCATGAGAAAGGGTTCTGGCACCTCCATCCAAACACACACACACACACACACACACACACACACACACTTGCTGCTTGGGTTGAAGATCAATCCCTATATGCAACCCTGCTCTGGATGCTCCAGCTTGTGTCAGGGCTCATGAGCCCAGGACTGGTGGTGCCTCTCTACTTACCAAAGCAGGACAAGGACTCTGAGGAATACAGGGCCTTCCCAGCTGAGCCAATCTCCTGCCTGAAGCTTAGCCCCTTTGCACACAAATGTGACACCTGAGGCCCCAGATACCACTGGAAAACACCAAGAGAATGAAAATTGACCCTGTGTTACTGCCTGCAAATAGATGCGATTGTGATCATTTTTTTGAACCAGAGAAGCTGGAAAGAGGCCAACAGAGACCAGTACAGAGCAAGAAAGGACACAGGGGACACAGAAGAGAAGGAGAGCCAAGCCAGTATGGTTATCTTCTTAAGGGAGTCTGGGGAAGGTGGTGGCACAGTGAACCCAGGATGGGGACAAGATGCAGAGACTTGCTGTCCCCATACAGCTGCTAACCTAAGGTCAGACACAGCCTCTGAGAGAGCGAGGACCAGCTCTCTCCAGTCACCCCAAAGTAGGGTGAATAGCCATTCTGGTTTGCCTTGGACTGATGGTTTTCCCAGACTTGAGGCTGTGTGTGTGTGTGTGTGTGTGTGTCTAAAATTAACTAAGTCCAGAGCAAATCTAAAAAGACTTCACTGAGAATCCAGAAACTCAAGAGAAGCTCTCAGAGCCATTTTTCAAAGGAAAATTTCTATCATTTTTCTCTTCAGCTCTTGTAAGTCCAGAATTGACTCAATCACAGGGCCCAAGTCCTGTGGATCACCGTGCAGGGCCCCGCGAAATGCCTTTACCCTGGTGGCCAATCCTGCTTTACAAGCCCAGTATGTCAGCCTCATTCTGAGACAGGATAATGGGAAAGACATCAAACAAAGCTCCCAGGCTCCATATTGCTTTGGAGACTCTGCCTTTCTGGCCTCAGGTCCCAGCCCTTATGATAGAGGGAGGACCGGAGCCATCAATGCCCTCCAGTGTGGTAATCAAAGCTTTACAGATAAAGGGTGTTGACTTAACAACAAAAAACAACAGCAAAAAAAGGGGTGGGGAGCAGAGCTCTAAGAAGTTCAAAATGAATGCAAGTTGGTGGGACTCACTTCTCTAGACAACCAAGGACCTTCATGATGCTCTTTCAAACCCCACAAGAGGCTGAGCATCTCTACAGGCTCGGGCTAAGGCAAAGAGGCAAAGCCAGTGACTGGGTACAAGTCTTTCCAAGCCAATAACGCTCTGAGTTTTGGCAACATGACCCACAAGGAGCCTACACCCTGCCAGGCTACACCCCCATTCTCATACTAGGGACTCAGACTCGGCTCCTCACACCAGCCAGAAGATTCTGGCACAGGGGAACAGAAAGCCAAATGCATACATCTGCTACCACCTCCTCAGGTCTCAGGGAATGCCTGCAGGAACCAGCAAAGGCAGGCATGGCTTTTACAGATGAGCAGCCATGCTTCTGTTGTGAGTCACTGTGAAGACCGCAGCGGGCCCTGATGGGGTCCAGAACCAGAATACCATTTGTTAAGCAGTCAGGTGTTACACAGAAAGTGTCCCTGTGGCCACTGGGCAATTGAATGTCTTGACCTTCAGTTCCACTTTACTAAGCAAGTCACACCATGTTGACTTGACGTATGAATACATACAGAATAATGAGATGAAATATGGGAATATTAGTCAAAATAAATATACTTTTACAGAGCTGGATAAACTAAATGGGGATCTCATCCTTCAAGACTTTTTCTACCTTGGCTCATTTTAATTATCTTTCTTTTTCTCAGTTGTTCTAAGAAAACTAGCCATCAAGCCTTTTGAGGGGAGACACTATTCCAGATGTACAATGAAAAAGATAAAAGGAAAAAGAATCCTGTGGCTTACCCGAAAACCACTTACCATCATACTGAGGAGCCAACATACTTGTGAAAATGATGGGCATTCCAGCTGCATTGGCCAGCCATCCTTCAGACTTCTCTAGAACATTCTAAGGACACACCACCAGTGAGAAAATGAGGCCCCAGAACAGAGGACAGAAGGGAGGTGTGAAGAACACAGCATCTCAGCTCCACTAACCGTTGCCTAAGCCCACAGGAGCTACACCTGTGAGGCAGCTTTCTCCCAGGATCTATAATCCGGGGTGTTTAGAAGAGGGAACTTCTGGAATTTAAAGCACTTCTACCATGAGCAATTCAGAACTATGGAGATCACCTGTTCTCCTTTTGAAGAAGCCACAGCTGCTCTGCATTCAGAGGGTCAGTGAGAGAGCTTGTGACAACATAGGCACTTCCAGGGAGCAGCATGGCTTTGAGGCCAGGAAAAGGGAGAAGTGGCCACGCCACAAGGAAATAGCCAAGCCTAACCGGCAGGCCTGGCTATCATCCTCTACCTCTCCTCACCAGGATCTGGCCCAGGTACCATCAGGCCAGGAGGACTGAGACAGGAGGAGCATGGGGGTCCTGGTAAACACTTGAGCAAACAGCTTGCAATGGATCCTTGGAGCTCAGAGAGCAAGTTCAGACCATGCAGGGCTGCCATCCAGCCATTTCTCACAGCATTACCTGATGGAGTGTGTTCAATAGGTAGCAGATGACTATCTCCAGGACTGTGGGTTATCTGCCCATTAAATCGGATTGCTAATAAGAGCTTTTAATGGAGAGTATGAATCTTAGAGCAGTAACAGTTTACTTCAAGTTTTTGCACTAAATACCCTGAAATGAATCTCTAAACAAAAGAACATCTGTCATAGCAGCAGCTTTAGTCAACATTAGACAGCTGGGCCAATCCCAGGTCCCTACCAAGCACAGAGATGCTTCCATGGTCACACATACACACACACACACCATGCATACACACCAGAAGTGGTCCTCCCCTGCTGAAGAGTGCACAGCGATAATACAGGGTCACCCAGACTTGCCCCAAGATGGTCCTTCCTCCCTCAGCTGCCCCAACCACCGAGAGAACCCTTAACCACACCCAATATCTCTCTTTTGTGGCCATGGTGTCACACACGTTGGGCAGGGATGCCCCCAAACAGAAGCAAGGGAGGCAGAGAGTTGGCTGAGATACCCTCCCAAAGTCCTTTTCTTGGGCCACAGAGTAAATTATTCTCAGAATCAGAATCACTGATGACTCTACTTTGGAAGAAGAGAGATGGTAGATACTAAGTGTGTGATAGCATGTGACACACTACAATCCAAATTCAGCATCAGTTAGGGATTCTATATAGTAACTAAACTAACTCCGTACCACCCCTGCATTTAACGATGGTGACGTGCCAGGTCCAATGGTGAGCACTTGCTTTATCTCATTCATTCTCACCCTCACCCTAGGAGGCTGTCACCCCAATTCATAGATGAGAAAACCGAGGCCCAAAAAAGTAAAGTGACATGTCTAAGTTCACAGAACTAATATGAGAAGGAATCCAGATTTTAATCTGTCTTAATCACTAAATATCTTCTAGCAATTAAAAAATTTCATGCACAAACCTGTAAGATGTGCATCTATGAGAGAGAGGACACACCAAATGAAAATAGATGTGAGGGCCGTGACCCTCCTAAGCTTCATGTCACTGGTCTGGCAACACCAATGGAGAGAATTGGCCACACATCTTTCCCATCAAGGCCCTCATGCCTAAGATATGATCTCTGATTCCACAACATGCCCAGAGACTTACCCAGGACAACCGGGACTCTCTCTGTGCCATGCAGAGAGATCCTCACACAGGAACCAAGCCTAAACCACAGCATTTATCCAATGATACTATCTTGACACAAAGTACCCAACGAGACAGAAATAGGTTATCTCTGTTCCATCTCCAACTGAAACAACACTTATGGGTTTTGGAAAATTAAAAATCTACTTTGCTGACAGCCCACTACAGTGGCAAGAGAAAATAAGCAGGCCTGTGAAACACACAGCCCTCAAGGGCTGCCAGGCATTCCTGTGGAGGAACACACCCCAGAACACAACAGGGAAACTGAGTCCTGACCTGAACTCACTTGAAGTCCAGCAGACACCCATTTCCACCAACACATCTCCCCCTCGATGGGTCAGGGTGTGTTCCTCGAGAGGGGGATACTGTCCGCGGAGTCTGGGCCAGGCTTCTGGCTGCCCTAAGATCCCATCTCCACACACCCTCCATGCATGCCCACCCCCAATAGTCTGGGTGCAGGGGCAGCCCTGCGAGCACAGGAACCAGAGAAACACATGACAGACGCCAGTACAAGCAGGTAGAGAAGGGGCCCCGCGCACTGTGATTCTCTCCAAGGATGAAAGTTCTGTTGGGGACTCATCCCACACAAAGTTATCAAGTATCTAGGCCCAGGGCTAATACTGGGGCTGCAGCTGAGTGACCCTGGCCTGCCCTCATACAGCTCAGCAGCTGCTGGGGCAGAGGGGCAAGTAGACACAGCCCAGCATCATCAACACCGTGATACAAGATGTGCAGAATCTTCTAGGACGACTGGTCACCAGACCCAACAAAGGATGTGAGTCACGGCAGAATCAGGAAAAGCTTCCTGGAGGAATTTCTAAGCAGAGACTGAAAGGATTACAGGCCCGGACAGGACAAGGAGCAGAGCAGGGAGCTGGCATGGGGCCTTTGCAAGGGTCGCAGGTCTCCCACAACTCAGCGGCCAACACCCAGTATCCTTTGAGCACACCCTCCTTGTGATGCTCGGCAGAGGCGGGGGGGTGGCAAAGGGGTCACTGCCCAGCCTGTCCTGCTGTGCCTCCTATAAGGAGTCCCTACAATGAGAATGGAAGGCTTCCTTTTGGGATTGGGAGTCAGAGAGAGGTGACATCAGCCTTAGCAAATGTGGCCAAGACGAATGTGGGGAGACACAAATTAGAATTAGAATAGAGGATACCAGGGGCAGAAGGGAGGAGGCATGGAGAGTGACTATGTAATAGGTGTGGAATTTCTGTGTGGGGTGAAAAAGTGCTACACATGGCGAATAGCGACAGTTGCACAACATTATGAATATATATGATGTCACCGAGTCAGGTACATAAAAATGGTTTAATTGGCAAATTTTATATTGCATGATTTTACTGTAATTTTTTTAATCAGCCAATGCAGGGGTCACCTAAACTGCCAGTCCTTCCTTGCCCAATGATGTAGACACGAATCAGAGTGAGAAAGGTTCAAGTCCAATATCTGGCACATAGTAGATACCAGATACATGACAGTTACCATTCTCACCATGATTATCAACGTCACTTGGTTCATCCTGAGGCTGCCTAAGTTATGGCTGAATAAATGTTCCTCTAGTACTGCCAGAGAGTTTCTATCACAATTAAATATTAATTAATTCAACAATCACTGTAGAATCCCCATAATAATCTGCATCAGAGGCTTTCACATTCAAGTTCAGCTTACTCCCATCACCCACAATAAGATGTTTACTGTGGCAATTATTTTAGTTCCAACCACTGTGATCACTGTACTTAAAATTCAATCAGGCTTCTAATTTTAAGCATCTTTTTTGTGTATAGCGCCAACAGTTGACAAGCGTCCTGAATTTAACATCTGTTCCCAGCAGTAAATGGTTTTAAATTTGAGAACTGAAAACACATATAAGGCAATTATGAGCAGCTCTCACACTGTGATTCATGGCTGCGTCTCAGCATTTTCCTCCATGACAGCAGTGGCCTGACGGATGGGCCCTCAGCCAGCTAGCCAAACACGGGGGCTAAATGAGCTGCATGGACACCCCACTGGTGGCAACCAGAATGCCTTGCGACTAACAGAAAAACAACCTACTGTGCACCAAGAAACCTGCTGGATATTTTTATAGGCTCTCTCTCTCTCATGTAGTCCTAGAGTAAGGAGGGCTCCCCAGAGCCAGGAGTAAAGATGGGGCTTCAGGGGCAACCTCGCAAGTGCCAACAGCCCTCTCTGGCAGCCTCGTTGATGTCCACAGCCAAGAAACCATGGAAGGTGGCCCCTGACCCTGCCTCAGCTGCCTCTGTAACAGTGCAGGTGTCTGTGCCAAGGCTCTGCTGTTCAGACGATGAAATTCTGGGCTAATGCAGCTAGAAACTAGCCAGCTGGGCTCATGGACTTGGGTCTAAACTTATAGAAAGAGGGAGGTACCAACAGAGCCAAAGGTGTTCTTCATTCAGAGTTGGGACATAACGAACCAGCTGAGACAATGACACAATCATTAAGTATATAGAAAGAAAGCAGCGATTTCTTTGGCTTCTGTCACATGCTAATTATACTTAAATTGGCAAACTGTGAAAAGAAATGGGTATAAAATGCTAGAAATACACTACGCTATTGCGGATGTCTGAAATTTTCCTTTAGGAATTTTAATATTTGTAGCTCTCTAAAAGAGAGCTCCTCTAACACCTAAGCTTTCCACCAGGCTTTCCAAGATCATCAGCCTCTACTCAAAAACCTCCCCACCTCATTGGAAACCTAGCTTTCCATGGAGATACTCCCTCCCTATATCCTCGGGGATGGGAGGTGAAGCTCCCTTCCTCTATGCTGTCACATCAAAACTTCCCCCCAATGATGAGCAACTCATTCATCTAACACTTAGGCTCATGGCACCCCATCTTCCCCACCACCCTCACTCCTTCCCAGCTCCTAAATACCAATGTCCACATGGAGGACACATGCTGCATGCTGGCCTCCATGTCCTAAACTACCTCATTCCAGTATCCTCATCCCTTCATGCCCTCTTAGCCACCCAGAGTCACACCCAGAACCCTGTCATCTACCACTAGCCCTCTCAACATCAATAAGTCAAACATCACCCTCTGACCACCCCCTCCTCTTCCCAGATTGCTTGTTAGACTGCTGCCTTACAACATTCTCTGAGGGTTCCAGGACCTCCATTCCTTTATCCCTTCTCTTTCTGCCTAATCCATCCATACATTGCAGGTGCATAAACAAAGAGACCAACTGAAGAGATCATTAGATTAAACAGATTTGTCTTTGTCCTCATTTAAGTTCGAAAGCTTCTATTATTTCATTCATCAGCATGATGCTGCTTTGACTTGGGGCATATGAGTACATGGTTTTTAAAAATAATCTTAAAAAATAACACCAGTCAATCAAAGAGTGGTCAGAGGAAGCCTTGGCTACATTTAGGAACAAATTTGGAAGGAAGGAAAAGAGGGAGCCACATGGAAGAGGGTTCTAAGCAATACAAACACTAAATTCAAAGTCTTGAGGCAGTAGCATGTTGGTGAATCCAAAGAAGAGTGAGAAGGCCAGCAGAGCAGCTGCAAAGCCAACAAGGGTGAGAGTGGTAGGACATGAAGTCAAGCAAATGGAACAGGCTGGTGGGACAAGGTGGACCATGGAGAGCTTCCAAGGCCAAGTGAGGGTTGTGGCTTTTACTCTGAAGGGAAGGGTTTTACATGGATAAGGGCAATGACCTAACTTGCATTTTGAAGGTCACGCTCCAGCTGCTAGGTTAGGAATACACTACAGGGCCAGCCAAGGGTGAACATAGAGATTCTAGGTAAACTATGACAATAATCCAAGTAAGAGATGGACAGGGATGTAAGAATTGGTTAAAAGCAGTCAGATCTGGGTGCCTGGGTGGTTCAGGTTAATGTCCAACTCTTGATTTTGGCTCAGGTAATGATCTCAGGGTCCTGGGATCAGGCCCCACCCACATCCTGCTCCACGCTGGGTATGAAGCCTGCTTGAGATTCTCTCCCTTCCCCTCTGCCCTTCCCCCTACCTTAAAAAAGGTGGTTAGATCTATTTTGAAGATAAAAACAACTAGACAGATAAATAAAAATAAGTAACAGATAGGAGATAACTGGAGAGCTGATAGGTGGTAGATCAACAAGATAAAGTAGGTGCACATGCATATGTGACAGCACATCCACAATTTACTATTGAGTAAGAAGCATATCACAGAGCAGTACATACGATCCTACTTACACTAAGAAATTCTGTATTTATACATTCATAGGGAGGTATTTGGAATGATACACACCCAACTGCTCACTAAGAGTGACTTTCTCTGGTAAGTAGGATGAGAAGGGGCACAGGGGAGCTATCCTCTTTTCTACACATTTTTGGTTTCAACAGTGAGCATACATACTCACTACTCATGCTGAACAGAACAGATCATGTGGCGGTAAGCACCCCTCCACAGGACAACGAGAACCCTTAGCCAGATGACCTCTTCATAGGTAAGTCCTCAAAGAGAGCCAAACACCAGACAGCATACTGGACCTACAAATTCTTGCCAGCCATTGGCTTCCTTCTCAGGATAAACCATCTTGCAGGGTCACCTCTCCTCTTTGAGCTTACACCAGTAAGACAGGGGTGATAGCACCCGCTCCACTGGAAGGCTGACATACTGTATGTAAGCTGTCAGCAAAGCATCTAGGACACGCAGGCACTCCCAGCTCCCCAACAGGATTGTCTGGGCTAAACATGCTCTAGTATTCCCTGTTACAGGAAGGCTGCTGAGCTATTTGGGGTTCCAGCACCATACACACACACACCAAAAAGGGAGAAGGTCTCCCTCAGAGCTAAGGGCAGAGCTGCTTCACTCTGACCCATGCTGGGGAAAGGCAAAGAGTCATGTAGAAACACCCCTGTTCTAAACAGCAGCATATGGTTGGATTCCCGAAAGTCCAAGTCAAGGTCAGAAGTTCCTGACGAATTGTGATTTTCTTCTCTTGCCTGAGAGAAGGGCATGGGAAAAGAGAAAGAAAAGCTGAATGCTATTTATCTAAAATCACTAATACTTTCTGAAAAGCTCTAAAATGTGCATGCTCTTGCCAAATGGATGTCAAAAGAGCTTTGATCTCCATCTTGGCCAGAAATGACCCGTTCCCTTCCTAATGCAGATATATGGTTTTCGTGCCTCAAATCTGTCCAGTCAGATGCACAGCACATTCTTAATTATTCTGAAATGATTAAAAACGGAGCTATAAATCTATGCTTTGACACGACATGGTGATTTGACCCCCAGACATATCATAATGGGTTATTAACAATGCATCCCAAATCTATTGAAATTTTTTTCCAAAGCTATTCACTAATTAATAGCTGTTCACACAATGATCACTTTTGAGTAATTATGGAACTGTGCCACATTATTTTGTGATGAGAACATAATTATGTCCATTAAAATTATTTGTATAGTTTTTAACCTTCTGGCAGAAATAAATGAGGCTAGTCTAAGGGTAACACAAACTTGGTGACAATACCTAGAGGTTATCTCCTCTGTGACACTTCCTGCCCAAAGCTTACTGTATAGCCCATACACTTGGGTTTCTTCCTTGAGCTTTCTCAGAGTCCCTGGAAGCAAAGGGCACTGAGAAAGTGCCTGGGGGGTAGGGAGGCCTGTCCTCCTGATCTTACTGGCTTCTGTGGTCATCAGGCTGCTCAGTCTCAGCTTCTGTGATATCCCGGATGGCCCTGTGCCCACCTCCTCCCTCCAGTCCATCCTCCTGACCAAGCCCTTAACATTCAGTTTAAGCCACCAGCCTGACCCAACTCCTACTTCCTGAGCGCATGTCCTACTTCTTTTGACTGACTGGGACCTGCTGGAAGGCAAGAGCTCACCTCACTCATCTCTGTGTCCAGCAGACCCTGAATGTGTGTTGTCCAAAAGGCCACACAGCCCAGTAGAGGGAGGTCCAGAGAACTTCCTTAGTTCCTGCTTGCATTTATGCAGCAGGACTAGGTAGGAAATTAGGGGCCTTCCTGTTTCATGTCCAAAGACTTTACTTTTTGCGGAGAGTATCTTAGGGTGTGTTTGTGATCAAGGGAAGGTGAGTCTTATAGCTTTTCCAATGAGCTGTCCCTCCCAGGTTCTAGAAGCCTCCTCCCTCGGATCTGGGTAAATCAAGAGGCCCCGAATATATGGAGGCAACTTAAACAAAAAATAGTATTCATTATCTATCTGAAATCCTAATTTCAAGGGGAATCTTGCACTTTATCTGGCAACTCAAGATGGAGATGGAAGCAGGTGTCCACCTACATAGTACCTGCACAACCAGCCAGGGGTAGGGAGGGGCGGTCTCCCTCATTCCTAAGGCTCAGGCCAGCACAACTATTCCTCTCCTCAGCAGCCACAGGTCAGGTGTTCTGGGCTGAAGCTCAGAGTTCTGCAGGGCCAGAAATGAAACCTTACTGCAGGTCTTTTTCATCAAAATAACTATGTCATACTGCCTTAGCCCTTGCCCCTCTGTCTAGGTGATTCGTTTCCTGCCTAGTATTCACCTTCTTCCCCTTCCAAGAGACAGGGTTCTCTCCCAAACCTCACTGTTCTGCCAGCATCTCTAGCTGTGACCACAAGAGACTTCACTGCCTGAGGTCACGGTCGAGGGCAAAGGGGACAGAGTTCCAAAGGGGATGGCCCCTAAAACTGGTTATCACACATTCCAAGAAAGAACTTCCTTTGTATTGTGTGGGGAGCTGATTGTGGGTGGAGGAGAAGCAGTAGTGAAAGGTCATGGCAACAGTCAGGCTTGTGACCTGTCCCCTCTTGCTCCCTGTCCTCTATGAAGTCTCCCCAGGAGAGGAGGCTTCCGCCAACTTCCCCACCAGACTCATTTCATTTGGCTAACACGTACATATTACACCCTTACTATGTCCCAGGAAGTGCTCTAGATGCTTGGGATACATCAGAAAGAAAAAGAACAGAGATCCCTACCTTACATCATTTACTCAGGGAGCAATCCAAAAACTCCAAAACTCAGGAACACAACAGTCACAAATCAAAATAGATACCAAACTTGCAGCACCTGTGTTAAAAGTGGGTAACACTGCCTTGGATTGAACTCAAGGATTGTTTCAAGAAAAACAGAGAGGAGAATTTTAAAAAAGAAAACCATATCTGGGGGCATCACAATGCCAGATTTCAGGTTGTACTACAAAGCTGTGGTCATCAAGACAGTGTGGTACTGGCACAAAAACAGACACAAAGATCAATGGAACAGAAAGAGAACCCAGAAGTGGACCGTCAACTTTATGGTCAACTAATATTTGATAAAGGAGGAAAGACTATCCACTGGAAGAAAGACAGTCTCTTCAATAAATGCTGCTGGGAAAATTGGACATCCACATGCAGAAGAATGAAACTAGACCATTCTCTTACACCAGACACAAAGATAAACTCAAAATGGATGAAAGATCTAAATGTGAGACAAGATTCCATCAAAATCCTAGAGAAGAACACAAGCAACACCCTTTTTGAACTCGGCCACAGTAACTTCTTGCAAGATACATCCACGAAGGCAAAAGAAACAAAAGCAAAAATGAACTATTGGGACTTCATCAAGATAAGAAGCTTTTGCACAGCAAAGGATACAGTCAACAAAACTAAAAACCTACAGAATGGGAGCAGATATTTGCAAATGACGTATCAGATAAAGAGCTAGTTTCCAAGATCTATAAAGAACTTATTAAACTCAACACCAAAGAAACAAACAATCCAATCATGAAATGGGCAAAAGACATGAAGAGAAATCTCACAGAGGAAGACATAGACATGGCCAACACGCACATGAGAAAATGCTCTGCATCACTTGCCATCAGGGAAATACAAATCAAAACCACAATGAGATACCACCTCACACCAGTGAGAATGGGGAAAATTAACAAGGCAGGAAACCACAAATGTTGGAGAGGATGCGGAGAAAAGGGAACCCTCTTGCACTGTTGGTGGGAATGTGAACTGGTGCAGCCACTCTGGAAAACTGTGTGGAGGTTCCTCAAAGAATTAAAAATATACCTGCCCTACGACCCAGCAATTGCACTGTTGGGGATTTACCCCAAAGATACAGATGCAATGAAAAGCCGGGACACCTGCACCCCAGTGTTCATAGCAGCAATGTCCACGATAGCCAAACTGTGGAAGGAGCCTCGGTGTCCATCGAAAGATGAATGGATAAAGAAGATGTGGTCTATGTATACAATGGAATATTACTCAGCCATTAGAAACGACAAATACCCACCATTTGCTTCGACGTGGATGGAATTGGAGGGTATTATGCTGAGTGAAGTAAGTCAATTGGAGAAGGACAAACATTATATGTTCTCATTCATTTGGGGAATATAAATAATAGTGAAAGAGAATAGAAGGGAAGGGAGAAGAAATGGGTAGGAAATATCAGAAAGGGAGACAGAACATGAGACTCCTAACTCTGGGAAACGAACTAGGGGTGGTAGAAGGGGAGGAGGGTGGGGGGTGGGGGTGAATGGGTGACAGGCACTGAGGGGAGCACTTGACGGGATGAGCCCTCGGTGTTATTCTGTATGTTGGCAAATTGAACACAAATAAAATATAAATTTATTATTAAAAAAAAGTAAAAGAAAAACAGAGAGGAACCAAAATAACCCAAACATGATACAAGGAGAACATTAATAAATACATCGAAGGTTGTTCTTTGGGGAAAATCAGATCCAAATGGTCAAATTTCTGGCAAATAACCAAAAACAGGTAAAATTTAAATGATAAGGCAGATAAAGGGAAGAATTATAAATTTAAGTTAGCTGGTATTTTTTGCTAACAAATTTGAAGATCTCAACGACATGGAAGATTTTCTAGGGAATATATAAATTATCAAAATGAATCCCATAAGAATTTTTTAAGACCAACAATCAAGAAAAAGTTTACCAAATATTTACTTCCACAAAAGGCTCCAGGTTACACATGTTGAATTTAACTTTCCAGACACTGCTAATCCTCATCACGTGAACTGTTCAGCAACATGAAAAAAAGTTGTACAGCAACGTAATTTAAGAAACTATTATAATTCAGGGATCCCTGGGTGGCTCAGCGGTTTGGTGCCTGCCTTCAGCCCAGAGCATAATCCTGGGGTCCTGGGATCGATTCCCACATCAGGGTCCCTGCATGCAACCTGCTTCTCCCTCTGCCTCTGTCTCTGCGCCCCACCCCCCCGCCATGGGTCCCTCATGAATAAATAAATAAAATCTTTAAATTAAAAAAAGAAACTATTATAATTCTAATACCAAGATCTGATGGAAGTAGTAAATAGACAACAAAAACAAACAAAAAAAAACTATGGATCATCCTCACCTATGACAAGAGATATAATAATCCTAAATAAAATGCCAGGCAAGAGAATTCAACAGAATATTAAAAGGATAATATATAACAATAAAGTAGGGTCTATCCCAGAATTTCAAAAAATGATTACATGTTAGCAAATCAGTCCTATCATCTCTTGGATCAGGACACCAATTTTTTAGCAGTAGCCTTATGCTTAGACTCTTATTAAATTCAACCTCTTCTCTTGAAATTCCTAAAACTTGGGAATAGAATGATACTTGCTGAACATAATAAAGTAATATACTGTGTAAAGAACTTCTCTTCCATAAAGATACTGGTTCTATCATATGGTTGTGTATTTCGTTATGTGACACTGTCAATAAGAAAACAAATACATGCTCTCCTTGGTTATTACGAAACATGTTTCTTTCACATTGTTGAAATAATGTCTTTCAGTCAATGTACAAAGTTATTATTAAATAATTCCTCCCCTCTCCCACCAAGCTATCATTAAGTTGGTGTGTCTTAGAACCAATATCATAATTTAAGGAATAAGATAAATCTCAGATGAACAACTCACATCATACTTACCAGCATGACACTTGAGTTTTGACATTAAAATCAGGAATAAGACAGGGATGCTCATTATCACCACTGAAATCTAAAACTGTTCAGAAGGGTCCAATCAATATAATAAGGAACAGCATTTAAAAACATAGCTATTAAAAATGAGACTATACTGTTATTTTCATTCAATCATTCGTGATAAGACTGCATTCCTATAAAAGTCAAGATAATTTAAAAACCTATCAAAACTAGTAAGAAGAGAGTTTCCAATCACAGTTTTTAATAAATATGCAAAAACTCATGAAGTGGCAAATGTGTAGTGAAACGAACATACTCCTATGCTGCTCATAAGAATTTAAGTTGGTAAAACCCTTTTGGAAACAATTTGGCAATCTGTACCAGAAATCTTAAACTATTCATAGAAAAACAAACAAAAGTTAAGACCTCCTACAGCAGATACTGTTGCTTAATGAAAAGCTATTTGTGTTTCTTTCCTACTAAGAGAACTTAACTTTGTGGACCAATGTCTTCACGTTGCCAGTTTTGAGGCAACCACAGTAGTCCTGTCACCTTTTCCCACTGATTGATGTAAGATGAGGCATTTGATGTAGACCATGTAAAGGAAAGTGCTGGAGACTTCAATCCTTGGGAAAAGAGAGAGTTAAGGAAAAACCTCTTTTACTTCTACCCTTTTCCTTCCTCTTTGGGATTCCATCAAACAATGATGTGATGCTTAGAGACGTGGCAGCCACTTTGCGCCATGAGGGGAGATGCTGTCACTGAAAAAGAGAAAACAGCTGGGCTCTTGATAATATCACTGAGTCAGGGACCCCTGGGTGGCGCAGCGGTTTGGTGCCTGCCTTTGGCCCAGGGCATGATCCTGGAGACCCGGGATCGAATCCCACGTCGGGCTCCCGGTGCATGGAGCCTGCTTCTCCCTCTGCTTGTGTCTCTGCCTCTCTCTCTCTCTCTCTCTCTCTCTCTCTCTCTCTCTCTGTGACTATCATAAATAAATAAAAATTTATTAAAAAAAAAATATATATCACTGAGTCACTGCCTGTTGAAAATACACAGCGGGCACCCATCATTCATGGCTGTCTGACATCTTTTTTATAGTCCCATGATATTTCAGTAGTTTCAAATCAATCTTACCTATACAGGAATCCAAAAGCCCACTTATCAGACTTCCTTACTACTAGACTGAGAATATGAATCCCAGGTTCTACAAATGTGAACCATTCATTTGGACTTGGATCCAAAAGGAAGAAGGAAATGGATAGCCATGTGCAAGATGCTCAGTTGTTCACTAGTGTGGTACTGACGGCAGCTGTTACTTCTAGACCATCTGTGGGAGAGCTTCTGGAGTTCAGAAATTGGACGCATTAGAACAAAGCATTAGGAAGCGGCAGTAATGTTTCACTAGAAAGTTTCACAATAGGATGGAGCATTGTTCCTGGCTGTCCTATAAAAGCCTAGTTCTCTGCATCACCATCCCAACCCCAGAGCTATTTAATACCTTGTGTAAAGATTCCTTTCTGCTTAAATATCAACAGCATAGTCTCTCATTTACAAGCAAGGACCTGAACCTGTAATTCCACCTCTAGCAATCTATTCCCAAAAAATTTCCAAAACCCAGAAAGAACCTTATTCATAAAGATGACTATTTCTGTACTATTTGTAATGGTGAAAAACAATTTTCAAACAAGTTAAATGTTCCACAGTGAGAAAATTAAGTAATTTGTAATGAAACCCTTGAAAGTCCATAAAATGTTAGTAATACATAGAAAACTAAGATGACAATGAAATAGGACAAAAATCATGCATAGTTGATCAGAGCCGTGTAAACAGCAATGCAAGTGCCATAATCATTTCTCCTACTTGGGTAAAAGATTCCTTTTACTTGTCCAATGCGTACGTCCTATGGCAAAAACCTCAGGGGCCTAAGAGTCATCCCAACCTCCCTGAGAATCTGTCTTCCCACAGCACAAGTGTGGATGCAGACAGCCATGCTTGTGCATCATGACTGACCCCCCTCCTCGATCACAGTTGATTGGACCTGGGGAGACTGTCTGCCCCAAGCTGGCTCAATGAGAATTTCCCCAGGTATTGGACTCAGAATGTTAATTTCCTCATGTGACTGGAAGTGCATGCCAAGTACAAGCTCAAGCGGTCAGGGGGGTCGTCTTCTACCTTATGTCCAGAGACAAAGGAAACGTTAGCCTGCACAGGAAGGGGGGGTGCTGGGAAAGTGTGGGGGAAGGGTCAGGGAAGAAAAATGGGATGGGGCAACGGGGGGAAATGGGGGAGGAAGAAAAAAGGGGGAAACAGAAAGGAATAAAAGGGCTAGATAGTGAAAGACAGGGAGAGAAAGAAGACAGGGAGGAGAAAGAGGGGGAGACAAGAAGAGGTAGCAGGGGGGATTTCTAGGTTCTCCTCTCAGCCCATTTCTGCATCCCCGCTTCCTTCCTGTCCTTGGATTCTGAAAGAAACACCTATGTCCTTATAATAATGTATTTCCAATAACTAGATTGAGAGGGTTTCTGTTCCTCAGAACCAAGGATGATTTAACCAGCCCATTTCTCAAGATGAAACCTCAGGATAGCATGGGCAATCTGAGGACATCTCAGCCTCAGCATCCTCGACTTCTATCTACCTTCACCTTCCCAGAGGCTACAGCTTGCCCCTCAGCCTGCACAGCCAAGCTCAAGTCACCCCAAGCAAGCCTGGCCCAAGGAGCCTGGAGGGACTAAGTTCCTAGCTCCCCTCATTAGACTGGTTGGGGCGGGGGACCAGGGGAAAAGGAGAATGACCAAGAAAATGTAAAGCCATCTACTAAGAATGGACTTGTCCTTACTGGAAGGAAAACAAAAATTTTGGACCTGAGAGATGTTTTCAAAGTCTTGGCCAAAGCAAGAAGGAGCAGTGGGGGAAGAAAAGTCCAGAGACTGGGCATTTTGAAAAGAAAGCATATATTTTAGCAGTGGCTATGTCCTCACAAGGACATAAATGAGTTCAAGAGAACACTTAAGAAGTTTGCTGTGTAACTTCGGGTTGATGGTCCCATTAAGCAAACCTTCTGCAAAGCTGTTCATTACCCTCATCAAGGCTTTTGGAGCCTCATGCATTTCTTTCGGATGTTTAATTGTACTGAGGTTGCCTTAATGAAAGAAGGTCCAGGTTTTTTTCTCATTTCACAGGGAGAAAAAAAAATCCATGCACCACTCAGAGTTTGGAGGATGGGATATATTGTAATGTTAAAAATCAGAGGAAAGATTTTTGCGTTTTCTCTGGGAAGCACTGCTGGTGACTGTACTTCTGACAGCTGCCCAGAGAGCAGGTGGGCTCCAAAGGGCAGAAATGCTCGAGTCATCCTTCTGTGCCATTTGCAATGAACCATCTCCAGGAATCCAGCTTGACATGTCACTGAATTTAATGGTAGGAGGTGACTGCTGATCACCATGATGAAAGCCTTTGCTGACACAGAAAATCCAGAACCTCCAAATGGTCAGACCTGCCATGTTTCTCCCATCCCAATGTCCTGGGCAGTAACACAGCATGACCAGGGTGGTGGACTCCATCTTCCCTTCATCCCCTCTGGGCTCCTGTCACTAGAAAGACAAAAAGCTTCCCACCCAGAATCCAACCCTGCCTTCTGCTGAGAGAAGATGCAAATCTAAAAGTATGATGCCAACTTTTCTTCTGAGATTCATCTTCTCCCAAAGGAGACAGGCTTTCCATGCCACGTCCAAGGACGGTTGAGTAAGGAGAACAGGCATCTCAAGAAAGAAAGCCCCCTCTGGCAGGTCGACGTCTACAGGTATGAGGGCACTTATCACATGCCCACATGGGTCAGGTATCATGTCCTAAGAAGAAATATTTTGTTTAAGATTGTATTTATTTATTTGACACAGAGAAAGCAAGAGAGCACAAGCAGGAAGAGTAGCAGAGGGAGAAGGAGAAGCAGGCTCCTCACTGAGCAGGAAGCCTGATAAGAGTCTCAATTCCAGGACCCCAGGATCATGACCTGAGCTGAAGGCAGCTGCTTAACTGACTGAGCCACCCAGGCGCTCCAAGAAATCTCTTTCTATCCTATCTCCCTTCTCCCACTGACTCAGATCCTTTAAGACACATTCTCTTCCCTCCCTCACTCACACTCTTGGTTCCTTGATTATTAGCAAAGTCCTACAAGGTTTGTATAGAAAGACAATTGACTTTTCCTAACAAATTCCCCACACACACTCTAGCAAATATATCATCTGCACCCCATACACATGTCCCAACCTGCCCCCTAAAACTGACCGAGGTGGCCTGCAAGGGAGCTGACAGTTCTAATGAGGGAAAGGCTTGATTAGCATAGCCAGAGCAATGACAGCTCCCTGGGGAAGATGATGAAAGCCTGGAAAAGCTCAACATGTCTGGGCAAAGCACGGGAATGAAGGAAGAGAAACATGATACGTGCTGACCCTAGGAGGTAATGTCCTCAATAGTGCTTGTAGTGGGAGGAGCCCCCTTCAATCATCCTTTCTTGACCCTCCATCAACCCACCAACTAATTTTCCCTCCACCTCATCGCCCATTTCCCTTTTACCCACTCTGGTATCTATGCATCCATCCAACCACCCAGGTAGCCTCCTGCACGAATGTCCAGAGATTCACCATCTACTGTTCTCATCCACCCTCTCAATCACCCATTTTTTTCTACCCAAATATTCATTTACCCATCTCTCTGAGCTCCATCAAATCATCTGTTCCTCCAGCAGCCATGCTTTCAATCTCTTCATTTACTTATGTCCTCAAGAAGCCTTCCTGCCACATATCTATTCACCCATCTATCTAACCATCCAACCAGCCTGCTACATGCAGGATCTATGGCCAAGTTCTGTGGCTACAGATATGAGTAGAAGCTATTCCCCATCCCAAAAGACCTCTTGGCCTGGTGGGCTCCCATGAAGAGGGGCCTTTATGAACAAAGCCCATACAGTAAGCTCCTCTAGGGACTAAATGTGTTGCTCTGTCTGGAATCCTCAAGCAGCACCACCTGGCCAGCCCTACACAACCTGCAGGAACTGTCTCCTAACAGGCCCAGAAGGCAGAAGAGGGGAGTGACATCCCATGCACAGCTGCCAAGACATGAGTGTCTGCTTCCCAGAGCAGTGCCTCTTAAGTGCCCAGATCAGGCAGGAGGGAGGACTCTTCAAAGTTGCAAAGTGCTCCTCATCTACATGGCTTCCTTCATTCAGCCTCTAGACCAGCATTGTCCAATAGAAATATAGCACAAGTCATATACTTAAAATTTTCTAGTGGCCACTTTAAAAAAAATTTTTTTTAAGGTGAAATTAGGGGCACCAGACTGGTTCAGTCAATGGAATATGTGACTCTTGATCTTGGGGTTGTAAGTTCAAACTCCATGTTGGGTGTAGAGATTACTTAAAAATGAATAAAATCTTCTTTTTAAAAAAGGGTGAAATTAATTTTAGCATATTTTACTTAACCCAAATATATCTAAAATGTTGTTATTTTAACATGTACTCAGTATAAAAATTATTACTAAGATACTTTATACTTGTTGTATAAAGTCTTCAAAATCACCTACGTATTTTATATTTACAGGACATCTCAATTCAGACTAGCCTTTTCAAGTGCGCAATAGCCACAAATGCAAGCATCTACCATACTGAAGAGCTTGGTTCTAGATCCTACCACTACCATTTTAAGGCCTTAAGAGAACCCACTGACAACTGGGACAGGAAGGACAGGATAACAAAGGCTCTGCCCAATACTCATACCCCCTGTTCTGTCCCAAACAAGTGAGGTCCGGCCCTAAACCTGCACAGCGTCCAGGACCTGCAGTTGCCAGACTGGCCTCCTCCCCAAAAAGGCTAGGTACCCTTGGTGGTTACTTAACTGTGCCACCACTTCTTGGAAGGTGGAAGGCTATCCCCACTTCTTAAAAGCTGCCCCCACTTCTTGGAAGGCTGTCCCCACTTCTTAAAAGCCCCTCAAAGTAATTCTTCCCAACTATATGCAGGACGGGTTATTGTGACGTGGGGTTTTCTCTGTCTTCCTGCATGTTCAGGACTACGTAAGCTCCTCTCAGAGACCGGGCTCCAGGATGCTGTGCAACCAACCTCCCTCTTCACCAGCTTTATCACAGGTCAGATGGACTCTTCTTTCTTCCCCAGAACCAACAGATAAGGCTAGGAAAACACAGAGATACTGATCTACAGGACACAGACTTCCTAGTTGCTGCATACGTGGGCTCCTGTGACTTCACCAAAACAGCCTTGCCATCTATGGAAAGGGAACACTGTCTCATTCTAGACATGAAGAAACTGGTTGGAAGAGGCTGAGTGATTTTCCAAAGTCACCGAAGGCATCAGTAGAAGTGATGCAGCCTGGCTCCCCGAAGTGCCCCTGCCCACTCTGTTGTCCCCTCCCTGCCACCCTTACTCACAGGCAGCCCCTCTTGACATAGAGACGAGGCTAAGGAGATGGTCTCGAAAGGTTATCTCTCAGGTACTGGAGCCAGTCCACCTCCAAACCAGACCCACGAAGAAGAGCCCCACTGTCTGGTCCCACCTTCCTCCCAGCCTGTCTCCCAGAAAGAGCACCCCTGGAAAGTCCATACCGTAAGCTACCTTCAACAAGCTGCAGGACTTCACACCTCTGGCCTCTGCCTCCGCTGCCCCTTCTACCCACTGTGTCCTTCCTTTTCTTCCCTTCTATGCTGGGCAAAATCCTTATTTACAAGGTCCCTTCAAAGCTCAGCCAAGCCTCAGCTCAAGGAAGCCGTCTCTGACACCCTCAGGCAGGATGACTGCTCCACGTGCATTTTATCCTATGAACAATACTCTCTTTTTTTAAGATTTTATTTATTTGACAGAGAAGGACAGAGCACAAGCAGGGGGAGCAGCAGGCAGAAGGACAGGGAGCAGTAGTCTCCCCGCTGAGCAGAGAGCCCAACCCGCGCCTTGATCCCAGGACCCTGGGATCACGACCTGAGCTGAAGGTAGACGCTTAACTGACTGAGCCCCCCAGGTGCCCTTGAACAATACTCTCATTGGTACTCATGTTCCAGTGCCCCTCCACACTCCAGGCTCCCCGAAGAGGAGATACGGAACCAGTAACCGCAACACCGCCTGATAAGCAAGGGACTCAGAAAACGTTTATTGAAGAAGTAAGTGCAATGCATATGGTACACTGAGAGCCCATGTCCCCACTGTGCTGGCAGGCCCCCATGGGGTCTCAGCCCCCTTCTGCTTCTCTGGACCCCCAAATGCCTATGGAACACCCAGGCCCAGTGCAGCAGGACCCCTGGGAAGACCCTCCTGGAGTGACTCTCTGGGGTCCCAGCTTCTGTCTCCAACTCTCCGCCCCCTTTGCTACAATGCTACAGACATAGCATCTCCCCCTCCCCATCCACACCCTCAAAGTGACATCGCCTTGGCTCTGGACGGGAGATATCAAAAGTCACAGGTGATTTAGTTTGCTCAAGAGCATAATGGGGGATTATTTATCTGTGTTCTCTAGAAAATGAAAGCCGTGGTAGATCTTGCTGATTATATGACCCCCCCTGAGAGGCAGAAATAATCTTGAAGGTAGCGAGTTAAATCACTACTTTGTAATTTACTAAAACAAAACTAATACCCAAAGAAATGTTTTCTCCACCGTTTTATAGCAATTTCACCATTAAACTGTCTTTGATTGCAATTCATAACAATGAGTAAAAAAAGGAAAAAGGGTATCTTTAGGCCAGCCAAGAAATTTATTCTTCTAAACACTAACGATTTTCCCCATAAGCAAAAACACAGGGCATCATTGCCAGAGGAGCCATAGCCCACCTAAAATGATAAGTGGGAGTTACCACGGTCACACTGCATGAGCAAACTGCTTCATCCTCCCTCCTCCCCCAAGAAAGCCACAACTCTCCTTGCTGGTGGGATGGCCTGGATGGCCCTCACCCTAAAAGCCCAGATGAGTCAGCATGGCAGCACAGAGGACCCCAGATCCTGCCGGGCATCATCTTTGGCCTTCAGAGTCCGGGAGTGTTTATGCTAGAAGGCTCCTAGAAGGAGTAGGGAGCCAGCCCCAAGGTACAGATGGGCTCTCTACACTATGCTGTAGAGTGTAGAGTGTCTACACTATGCTGACCACAATTGCTGAGGGAGGGAGGTAAGACCACTGGCCATATTGAAAGATCTATATCCTGGTGCCCAGAAAACCCCTACATGTCTAGAGGCCAGTAGCTACATGTCTAGATTCCATAACCCCAAGGTGAGCAACCTTGCACGGTCTGGGATGGACAGACAGGAAGAAGGTGGAATACTAGACACCCCACTTAGCCGGTGGATCTCTCCTCACTTAGACACTCCTCTTGGGCCACCTCCCTCACCCCTGTGGATTCTATTACCAAGTGACCCTCAAGTATCTGTGTCCTGCCCGCTCTCTACTCTGAGAGCCAGACTAAAACAACCAACCTCCACCATGACAAGTTCCTCTCAGACATTTCAGCAACATCACTAAGTCAGACATTTACAATTCAACCATCCCAGTAAACCTGATGTTCCCTACATAAGGCAGAGCCACCCATATCCATCCTACCATCCCACTGGGCAAGCCAGACCCCCGGATGCCACCACACCTCCCTATTCCTAGTAGCACATGCCCAGCCTCCTCACTGAATCCAGCAATTCCACTTCCTAAATGTCTCTCAATTAAGCGCACTTCTCTGCACATCTACCTCCACCCCCCTGGCCCACATCTCTCTAGCCAAGACACCCACAGTCCTCTCCCAGTTGGTTTGTGTCCTTCCATTCTGGCTCCTAGGCCCTTCATTCTCAATCAGGAGCCAAGTAAGTTAGTCCGCTTAAAACTTTCTACACAGGGGCACCTGGGTGGCTCAGTTGGTTAAGCATCCAACTCTTGGAATCGGCTCAGGCCCTGATCTCAAGGGTCGTGGGATGGAGCCCCGAGTAGGGCTCTGTGCTCAGCAGGGAGTCTGCTTGAGATTCTTTCCCTCCGCCCCTACCCCTGTGCACATGTGCTCTCTCTCAAATACATAAATAAAGCTTTGATTTAAAAAAAAAAAAAAAAAAGCCAATCTTCAACACTACCTATTGCTCCAATGATAAAGGCCACATTTCCTCCCCCATGAAGGCTGTGTGTGGTCTGACTGCAGCCTGCCCACCCCTCCTTCTATCTCCCACCATAGGCCCTTGCTCTCTGCTCTCCAGTCACCAGCCTTCATTTGGTCCCTTGAACTCTCCTAGATGCCTCCTATTGCAGGGTCTGTGTCCTCCATGCTCGCATCACTGTCTTGATGGTTTTCCTTCAGGTCTCAGCTCAAGCATGCCTCCCCATGGGGGACGGACTTCCCTACTGCGCACATTTTCCTCACAGCACTCATCACAGTTTAGAACAATGCTTTCACAGGTGTGGTTATTAAATGTCTAGCCCTGGTGGAACCTAAGTTCCTGAGGGCAGGAGCCACAGAGTCTATTCTGCTCATCAGCATATCTCCAGGGAGTCATTTTGTATAAATGAACAATGAGTAAGGACAAGATCAGGGTTCCAATGCCATGGGCCCAGCATTTTTTCTCAAAGGAAGCATATATTCTTCACATGACAGCCTAAATGTCAGCCCCCTGTGGCCGCCCTGACCATTGACCCCCAACTGCAAACTGACTCTTGACACCAGCCCTTCATTAACTGCTCCATTGAGTGAGACAATATGATAGCTCAGGGCCACTTATCTACATACTTGGAGAGAGACAGTGCAGTGCTTTCCCAGGCAGCCCCTTGAGGCCCGGCTGAGGGGCACCAGTGATACCACAGAACAAGAAGCAACAGGCTCAGGAGGGCGGGGGGTGGGGGTGAATGGGTGACGGGCACTGAGGGGGACACTTAAGGGGATGAGCATTGGGTGTTATTCTGTATGTTGGTAAATTGAACACCAATAAAAAATAAATTTATTATAAAAAAAAAAAAGAAGCAACAGGCTCCTCTCTCAGAAATGTAGGGTCATTGCAACTCAAGCTACCTTCTCACCCATGTGCAGTTCCATATGCCCCTGTCTGCCCCCACCCCACAAACAGTTCCCATTCTGCAATATGCTCAACATCTTTTTTTAAAAAAAGATTATATTCATTTATTTGAGAAAGAGTGCACACAAGTGTTGCAGGTCGGGGGCGGAAGGAGAAGCAGACTCCCCACTGAGCAGGGAGCCTGATGTGGGGCTTGATCCCTGGACTCCAGGATCATGACCTGAGCCAAATAACCAACTGAGCCACCCAAGCGACCCATCCTCAACATCCTTGAGAGAGAAACATCATCCTTAATAAACCCCAAGAAAAATCGTATATACAGGGAGATGTGCCAGGCTGAGCACATCTCCAGCAAAGCTTAACAACATGGTAGGATAGGCCCCCCAGGTGTCCATCTGCTCAGACACGGAGGTACCTCCCAGGAGAGTACTTGCCCTGAGAGGAAAAAGGCCAAGTATGATGACCTTGACCCAGAGACAAAGTCCTGTTCCCAGGTATTTAACCTGAGGGCAAAGCTATGAATCAAAGTCAAGGAGTTTGATCTCCTACCAATTTTGCTGTGCTGTGGGACCTCAGCAGTCAGACTGTGTGGCCTCCAGCTGAAGAAAACATGAAAAAGGAACTGGTGCCTTCACTTCTGATTGAGCTCAAGGCCACACACACAAACCAGAAGTACTCAAGAAGGCAACTTCAGGGAGAGATGAGAGGGCACTTTCAGAAGCAGAAGGAGGGCCTAGTCAGCATCAGCCAGGCCCAAGGCTGCACCAGGGCCCCAAAGATGGACCTGGAGCAAAAAGCAAAGAGCAGGATCCCAGACAGCACCACGGTCCCGGACTCAACCTGTTCAAGGACATGCTGAGCAGCCACAAAATATTTGGGGAAATCATGCTGGGCATCAGCTCCTGATGAGCCAAGAGTCAAAGGAACACATGTGACTACATGCCAGCCAGGGCAGAGTTCAACTCCCCCAGGAAATGTGTGGAATTTGTAAATCAAAAATGGTCCCCAGAGACTCAGACCTTCCAAATCTAAGTCCAGGGAGACAGGTTTATAGATCATTATTAAACTGCTGAGCAAAGATATAAACCAGGAGAATACTGGACATCAATCAGACAAATGAGGCTGTGGCCCCATTAGTAATGGGGAGACTCGGACATGGGTTAGCAGCATCTGAGTCTCACAGGTACTTGGTTCTAAGCGAGCAGGGGATGGGCAAGGGTAAAAGCCTGAGCTTCACACAACCCCACCCAGAGCCAGCGCCAACACTGCCACTGGGCTTGAGCTCAGGAGGGTAGAAACACAATCTGGTCCATAGCAGGTGCCACATAAATGCTATAGGGTGGAGGATGTGCTACTAAAGGCCATTTTCATGGTTGCACTCTCTGAAAAACACACCCCAGCAGGGCCAGGGACAAAGAGGATCAAGCCCCCAGAAGAGCAAGCCTATCTTCTGGGGAAGTGGAGTAAATGTTGGGAGATAGAGTTCGTCTGTTTGGGAGTTTGGGCTGACCCCAAACAGAACAGCTCTGGCCAAGCAGGCCTTTCACCTGTGCATCCTGACACCCCTCCTGCCCAGAGAAGGGAAGCCAGGGATGTTACAAAGAGGGAATGCTCACAAGGGGTCAATGACTATAGAGTGTCCTTTCCCAGATGAAGAGGAGAGATGGTTCTCTGCTCCCAAATCTGTGTGGGAGCTTTGGGGGTGCCCCTGATGAGGAGCAGAGGTGTCTCCAGGAAGGAGACTCCAGCTCACTCCCCCAGACTTTTCCTGAACTGTGGTATCACAGGACCTGGGGTACCAGCCTAAAAGTACAGTTGGAGGCACTCAGTTCTGAAAGGACACAGAATCCCTATATCCATTTTACACACAAGACTAATGTTCTCAGAGGGTATGTCAACCATCCGAGATGAGGCTGCCGGGTAGGCTCAGCAACTTGTCTCACCTTCTGCTTAGGGAGCAGGTGCCAACATCTGCCAACATTCCCCCACATGGACTGTACACACCCTGAGGGCACTTCCCAGAGGGAATCTGCACATGAGACCACCCCCCAAAGTCCTCTCCCTCCTTGCCCAAGAGTCCCCCTCCCCTGCAGGACCTGAGCACCAGAGGGTCAAGAGCAAAGCAGGGTGACCAGATGACTGCTCGTGGACAAACCTGGCTTCTGCCCACTGTCTTCATTCTATTTCCACCACTCGTGCCTAACACAGCTGCTGCAACACAGCTGATGCTAAGCTTGAGCTGGCAAGGAAAGATGCCCTTTTATTTTACTTTATCAACTACTTCACTGAGGGAAGGCAAAAAACGGAAACAGAATGGGTAAGTTAAAATAACTTAAATAGAGGTACCTGGGTGGCTCATCTGCCCTTGGCTCGGGTTATATACATACACACACACACACACACAGTGGAATATTACTCAGCCATCCAAACAGATGAATACCCACCATTTACTTTGAGTTTCACTCATACGTGGAATATAAGAAATATAAAAAAAAATCTTTAAAAAACTTGAATAATTTTTACCTAGGAATGTCAATGTGAACAAAGTTCAGGCCCTGGAACAGCTCTCTCTCACCTGAAGGCACAGCTCTGCCATCCACTGTGATGGTCTTGGTACCACTGGTTTATTCAACAAACATTTACTGACCACCCATGACACCCTGGATGTGTCACCAACACTGGAATACAGGCATGATCAGGTGAGACAGGATCCCTGCCCTTGTGGAGTTTAGAGTCTAAGGGCTTAGGACACCATTGAATAAGAAAAGTACAGACTGGAATGTAAAAAAAGAAAAAGAGAGAGCGCAAGTGTTTGATTCAAAGTACACAAAAAACCCTGAGGATGTCCTGAGCCAAGGAAAGGGGATACTCAGATTGATTCTGCTGAAAGGTGGGCAGGGGTGGGACCTCAGACACTGAATCTCCATTATCACATCCACAAGCAGGGTCTTGGCACACGGAAGGGCCTTTGGGGAGATGTCATAAGAGAAAACCTTACTGTTGATGGGAAACAAAGTTTTCATGCATTCCCCAGAGGGTGCCACACATCTGGAGGGTCATGGGCAACGAACCCGCCCCAGGGTAAGGGATGTGAAGTCAGAGACTCAGCCTCCAGGGAGGACATCTCTGAATCCAGTTGACAATATGGCCCAAGGTCCCTACCAGACTGGCCTCTCCAGCCACCCATGTCCCACTTCAGGCGCACACACACACACACACACAAAGTGCTTTCCCTTCCAGACCTATCACAGTTCTATTCCCTAAGAGCGAAATTTAGAGTTAGGATGAGAAAGATAGATATAGGCTTATCACCGAGAAATAAGTGGCAAAGTTTTGGCCTCAGCTTGTCCTCACTGCCAGGAGTTTTCTTCTCACTTGCCCTGCCACGTACACTGTGGCACTGGACCCGGAGGATGTAAGGGTAGAAGAGCAGGGCTCAGAAAAAAACTTGTTCCCTGGGGTGTGCATGATTATATTAATAACCATAAAATTTCCATTCACTGAGCCAGACATTTACACTCAATCTGCACAATAATCCTAGCAGGTAGGCCATGGTTCTTTTTTTTTTTTTTTTTTTTTAAAGATTTTATTTATTCATAGAGACAGAGAGAGAGAGGCAGAGACACAGGCAGAGGAGAAGCAGGCTCCATACAGGAAGTCTGACGTGGGACTTGATCCGAGGTCTCCAGGATCATACCCCAGGCTTCAGGCAGTGTTAAACCGCTGCGCCACTGGGGCTGCCCCCTTTTTTTTTTTTTTTTTTTTTTTTAGGCCATGGTTCTTATGCCTATTCTGTGGACAAGAGAGGAGTCCCAGAGAGGGTAAGTAACACTTCCAAAGTCACACAGGTGATAGAGTCAGGATTTTAACCCACCCCCATCTGACTGCACAGACTGTATCATTTACACTTCACCAAAAGGATCTTTTTACAGTAGAAAGCTGGGCTGGGTCTATCTCACACTGAATGCCAACATGCCTTGCTTAACCTGATGCATAAGAATAGCTAACATGTACTGAGGGCTTGCTGGGTGCCAGGTGCAGTGCTAAGCCCTCAACACACACCACCCTGTTTCAACTTCAAAGGGAGATTCTTTAGTTACCCTGATTTCACAAATTGGGAAGCTGAGTTCAGAGAAGCGAATTACAGGCTCCAAGGGCTGGGTCACAGAGGAACTGGCCTTTGGACTCAGGGTTGGCTGAGCTGCATGACCAGTCATGTGTTTGTTGCTGGAAGCTGGTATGCTCTGGGGCAGACGGGAGTCAGGGATTCCTCACCAACCCCACAGGAAGACCAGATTGGAATTTTCAGTGAAGGGGAGGAAAGCAGAGCCTATCTCTGGACCATACTAAAAGCAGCTAACTTGGGGGGAGGCGCTCCCTAAAGGAACTGCTCTAATTTCAGCTCTTCCAGGTAAGTCAGTCAGATGATCTGTGTCGAGCAAGGCCAATGGACCCAACAGAGAGGCCCCAAACCAGGGAGTTCCTCTTCCCCAGACCTCATTAAAACCTGGAGCACAGGCTGCAGACCCACTGGGTCCCCATTATCCCTGTGCCCTGAGAATGCCCCACCACAGAAACAGAGAGGAAGCTCAGCTGGAGCCTCACCCATGAAAAAAAAGGACATCAAAGACCTCATGGGTCCTCTTCACCAAACCAGAAGCCACAGCAGGTCTTACTCAGCGTCTTTGCTCCTACAGCCATTGAGGCAGGGCATGTAGAGGCAAGGACTGGGGTGCAACATGACAGCTATGTGGTGAGCTGTGCAGTAGAGGGACACTGCCCACCCTGCCAGCCAGCCCCGAGGGCAGGGTGCCATCAGCAACTCCCCCTCTCCTGTACAGGACCACACCACCTGCCACAGGGAAGAAAGCCATGCGGAACCATGGCCGAAGCAGCTCTCTCTTCCCAACACTGCCACAGCCCTCGAGTGCCCTGTCGTCAGCCAGCTGGTCCCCAGAGGTTTGGTCCCGCTCTCTCCCTGCCCACCCCTGCTAGTAACAGACGACTGTGGGACCTCTCTGAGGGTGCAGTATGGTGCCAGGCCCTCACATGAATTCCAGTTAATCCTCCTACTCGCCCCAGCAGATAGGATTAATTATTATCATCTCAACAGAACAGATGAAGAACCTGAGGCACAGAAAACTTCAGGGCCTTGCTCATAGTCACTCACAGTTCATGCTAGTGTAGCCAGGAATGAGCCAGGCCCATCCAGCTCCAAAGCCTTCCACATTTTCCCTCAGCCTCTGGCTGCACCAACATCTCTGCACCCCATCTCCAGAACACCAGAGCCCAGGGTCCATGAGGCAGCAGGAAGCCCCCAGTGCCTCCTTCTCAGGGAGCTGTAGCTCCCAGCAGTTCTCCTCTACCTCCTGTCCCCAGGGCCTCCTTGCAGAGCATCCTTGGACTCTCTACACTGTGGCTGCCCAGGCAGCACTGCCAGGCCAAAGCTCAGAAACTTCAAGCCCCCTGGCTGCAGCATGGCAGTGTCAGCCTCCCCAAATGTTGTTTACTAATAAATCCCTGAGAATTTATAATAAAGTTGATGGGGCCTAACTGATGGGACCAGGACAAAAGGGAGCCAATTACCCGACACTCTCTGTTAGGATCTTAAAACAGATGTTTGCATGCGTAAAATTATGGCTCGTGGTTGGGAATCACAGATACAATTCCAACCTTCCTTTTATTGCCACTCATAAATGTTCGATGCAGGGAGATCCACACTAGAAATTCAGTTGTTGCCATTTTGTCCCATGTTTGTGAAGCCAAGGCTCCATTTGGAGTTGGCGTCCTAGTAATAACTCTGCAGCTCCAAGAAAAACATGCAGAAGAGAACTGGTACCAAGTAGCAGAGGACACACCACCCAGGGCTCACCACTCACCACCTCTGTCCTGGAGCACAGGTGAAAGGGGTCGCCAGCCCCTGCCCTCTGGAGCTTATACTTTTGTTGACTCAAACCCAGACTAGCAGATTGGGCTCCTCCCAGACTTCCAGAACCCAAATCAGCCTGACTCTTGGCACACTGAACACTGGCCAAGGAGAAAGATTGGGCTATTGCACATTTGGGTGTCATTTTGGGGTTAAAGCTGGTTCTCTGGCATCTTGCTGGGCCACCCACAGCACAGGTGCCAGGAAGCCAGCCGTGCGACCAGCTCTGCTCGCAGGCCTCCTCACACAACTGCCTGCTCTCTTTGTTCCTTTGTGGACCTATGTGTGCTATTAGTGGCAGTGGGAGGTACAGAGGTAGGAGAGATGCACAAAACGAAGTCTGGGAAGGTGGAACTCCTCCGCTCAGACTTCTCAACAACCAAATACCTCACCCTCTTTGTTTAAACCCAGAAGCCCTTCTCAACATACCAACCCCTGGGCCTGCTCACAAAACCCCAGAAAACTTCAGCCAGCCCTGCCCCATCTCTGAGCAGGTGTGCCCTGGAAGTCCCTGAGAAACCCACAATAAAAAGGGGCCTCTTATTGGTTGAGTAGTGATCCCCTCAAGAAAGGTATGTGCAGGGGCACCTGCATGGTGCAGTCGGTTGAGAGTCCAACTCTTGGTTTTGGCTCAGGTCCTGATCTCAGGGTTGTGAGATCGAGCCCTGCCTGCATTGGGCTCCATGATCAGTACAGAGTCTGCTTGAGATTCTCTCTGCCCCTCCCACTTGTGCACACACTATCCCTCTCTCTAAAATAAATAAAATAAATAAATCTTAAAAAAAAATAAAAAGGTATGTTCAAGTCCTAACACCCAATACCTCAGAATGAGACCTTATTGGCCAAAAGGGCCTTTACAGTGTTCACAAAGGTAAAATGAGATCATTAGAATAGGCCCTAATCCAATATAAATGATGTCCTTATAAAACAGGGAAATTTGGGGACACCTGGGTGGCTCAGTGGTTGGGCATCTGCCATTGGCTCCGGTCATGGTCCCAGGACCCTGGGATGAGTCTCACATCAGACTCCCTGCAAGGAACCTGCTTCTCCCTCTGCCTGTGTCTCTGTCTCTGTCCGTCTCTCATGAATAAATAAATAAAATCTTTTAAAAAGGTACGGGGCGGGGGGGCATTTGGACACAGAGACGGACGCACACAAAGGGAAGGTGATGTGAAGAAACAGGGAGCAACCCATCCACAAGTTCAGTTAATACCTATGGCTCCCAGAAGCCAGGAGAGGGCCACTCTCCCTCACAGCCCTCAGAAGGAACCAACCCTATACCAATGCCTTGATGTCAGATGGCAGGTCTCCAGAACTGTCCAGTGATAAATTCAGTGGTTTCAGTCCCCTGCTGTGCGGTACCTCCTTACAGCAGCTCCAGAAACCAGATCCACCCACTGCCCTGGGACGCCAAGTTTGACAATAGCAAAGCTGGAAACGGGCCACTCATCATTCTTAGGGGGCACAGCTTTGTCCTCGGTCTATCCAGTGCCCAGGGCAGAGGCCAGCCACCCTAATCTAAGCCTTTTCCAGGCCCCAGGCAGGGCACCAGCAAGAGTAGTACCATGTTTTTGGTGAAGTTGGGAACTGGGCTTTTACCACAAATAGGGCTGAAAAGAAAAGAACATTTAATCACCGCCAAATTGGTCTGAGATTAAGAAGGAAAAGCCCCAAAACAGCATAAAGGGTGCATCACCAGAGTCTCCACGAAAGCATATTTTTTTTAATTTATTTTTTATTGGCGTTCAATTTACTAACATACAGAATAACCCCCAGTGCCCGTCACCCATTCACTCCCACCCCCCGCCCTCCTCCCCTTCCACCACCCCTAGTTCGTTTCCCAGAGTTAGCAGTCTTTACGTTCTGTCTCCCTTTCTGATATTTCCCACACATTTCTTCTCCCTTCCCTTATATTCCCTTTCACTATTATTTATATTCCCCAAATGAATGAGAACATATAATGTTTGTCCTTCTCCAACTGGCTTACTTCACTCAGCATAATACCCTCCAGTTCCATCCACGTTGAAGCAAATGGTGGGTATTTGTCATTTCTAATAGCTGAGTAATATTCCATTGTATACATAGACCACATCTTCTTTATCCATTCATCTTTCGATCGACACCGAGGCTCCTTCCACAGTTTGGCTATCGTGGACATTGCTGCTATAAACATCGGGGAGCAGGTGTCCCAGCGTTTCATTGCATCTGTATCTTTGGGGTAAATCCCCAGCAGTGCAATTGCTGGGTCGTAGGGCAGGTCTATTTTTAACTGTTTGAGGAACCTCCACACAGTTTTCCAGAGTGGCTGCACCAGTTCACATTCCCACCAACAGTGCAAGAGGGTTCCCTTTTCTCCGCATCCTCTCCAACATTTGTTGTTTCCTGCCTTGTTAATTTGCCCCATTCTCACTGGTGTGAGGTGGTATCTCATTGTGGTTTTGATTTGTATTTCCCTGATGGCAAGTGATGCAGAGCATTTTCTCATATGCATGTTGGCCATGTCTATGTCTTCCTCTGTGAGATTTCTGTTCATGTCTTTTGCCCATTTCATGATTGGATTGTTTGTTTCTTTGGTGTTGAGTTTGATAAGTTCTTTATAGATCTTGGAAACTAGCCCTTTATCTGATACGTCATTTGCAAATATCTTCTCCCATTCTGTAGGTTGTCTTTGAGTTTTGTTGACTGTATCCTTTGCTGTGCAAAAGCTTCTTATCTTGATGAAGTCCCAATAGTTCATTTTTGCTTTTGTTTCTTTTGCCTTCGTGGATGTATCTTGCAAGAAGTTACTATGGCCGAGTTCAAAAAGGGTGTTGCCTGTGTTCTTCTCTAGGATTTTGATGGAATCTTGTCTCACATTTAGATCTTTCATCCATTTTGAGTTTATCTTTGTGTATGGTGAAAGAGAGTGGTCTAGTTTCATTCTTCTGCATGTGGATGTCCAATTTTCCCAGCACCATTTATTGAAAAGACTGTCTTTCTTCCAATGGATAGTCTTTCTTCCTTTATCGAATATTAGTTGCCCATAAAGTTCAGGGTCCACTTCTGGATTCTCTATTCTGTTCCACTGATCTATGTGTCTGTTTTTGTGCCAGTACCACACTGTCTTGATGACCACAGCTTTGTAGTACAACCTGAAATCTGGCATTGTGATGCCCCCAGATATGGTTTTCTTTTTTAAAATTCCCCTGGCTATTCGGGGTCTTTTCTGATTCCACACAAATCTTAAAATAATTTGTTCTAACTCTCTGAAGAAAGTCCATGGTATTTTGATAGGGATTGCATTAAACGTGTCAATTGCCCTGGGTAACATTGACATTTTCACAATATTAATTCTGCCAATCCATGAGCATGGAATATTTTTCCATCTCTTTGTGTCTTCCTCAATTTCTTTCAGAAGTGTTCTATAGTTTTGAGGGTATAGATCCTTTACATCTTTGGTTAGGTTTATTCCTAGGTATCTTATGCTTTTGGGTGCAATTGTAAATGGGATTGACTCCTTAATTTCTCTTTCTTCAGTCTCATTGTTAGTGTATAGAAATGCCACTGACTTCTGGGCATTGATTTTGTATCCTGCCACGCTACCGAATTGCTGTATGAGTTCTAGCAATCTTGGGGTGGAGACTTTTGGGTTTTCTATGTAGAGTATCATGTCATCGGCAAAGAGGGAGAGTTTGACTTCTTCTTTGCCAATTTGAATGCCTTTAATGTCTTTTTGTTGTCTGATTGCTGAGGCTAGGACTTCCAGTATTATGTTGAACAGCAGTGGTGAGAGTGGACATCCCTGTCTTGTTCCTGATCTTAGGGGAAAGGCTCCCAGTGCTTCCCCATTGAGAATGATATTTGCTGTGGGCTTTTCATAGATGGCTTTTAAGATGTCGAGGAATGTTCCCTCTATCCCTACACTCTGAAGAGTTCTGATCAGGAATGGATGCTGTATTTTGTCAAATGCTTTCTCTGCATCCAATGAGAGGATCATATGGTTCTTGGTTTTTCTCTTGCTGATATGATGAATCACATTGATTGTTTTACGGGTGTTGAACCAGCCTTGTGTCCCAGGGATAAATCCTACTTGGTCATGGTGAATAATTTTCTTAATGTACTGTTGGATCCTATTGGCCAGTATCTTGTTGAGAATTTTTGCATCCATGTTCATCAGGGATATTGGTCTGTAATTCTCCTTTTTGGTGGGGTCTTTGTCTGGTTTTGGAATTAAGGTGATGCTGGCCTCATAGAACGAATTTGGAAGTACTCCATCTCTTTCTATCTTTCCAAACAGCTTTAGGAGAATAGGTATGGTTTCTTCTTTAAACGTTTGATAGAATTCCCCTGGGAAGCCATCTGGCCCTGGACTCTTGTGTCTTGGGAGGTTTTTGATGACTGCTTCAATTTCCTCCCTGGTTATTGGCCTGTTCAGGTTTTCTATTTCTTCCTGTTCCAGTTTTGGTAGTTTGTGGCTTTCCAGGAATGCGTCCATTTCTTCTAGATTGCCTAATTTATTGGCGTATAGCTGTTCATAATATGTTTTTAAAATCGTTTGTATTTCCTTGGTGTTGGTAGTGATCTCTCCTTTCTCATTCATGATTTTATTAATTTGAGTCTTCTCTCTCTTCTTTTTAATAAGGCTGGCTAATGGTTTATCTATCTTATTAATTCTTTCAAAGAACCAACTCCTGGTTTTGTTGATCTGTTCCACAGTTCTTCTGGTCTCGATTTCGTTGAGTTCTGCTCGAATCTTTATTAACTCCCTTCTTCTCTTGGGTGTAGGATCTATTTGCTGTTTTTTCTCTAGCTCCTTTATGTGTAAGGTTAGCTTCTGTATTTGAGTTCTTTCCAGTTTTTGAATGGATGCTTGTATTGCGATGTATTTCCCCCTTAGGACTGTTTTTGCAGCATCCCAAAGATTTTGAACGGTTGTATCTTCATTCTCATTAGTTTCCATGAATCTTTTTAATTCTTCCTTAATTTCCTGGTTGACCCTTTTATCTTTTAGCAGGATGGTCCTTAACCTCCACGTGTTTGAGGTCCTTCCAAACTTCTTGTTGTGATTTAGTTCTAATTTCAAGGCATTATGGTCTGAGAATATGCAGGGGACAATCCCAATCTTTTGGTATCTGTTCAGACCCGATTTGTGACCCAATATGTGGTCTATTCTGGAGAAAGTTCCATGTGCGCTTGAGAAGAATGTGTATTCAGTTGAGTTTGGATGTAAAGTTCTGTAGATATCTGTGAAATCCATCTGGTCCAGTGTATCGTTTAAAGCTCTCGTTTCTTTGGAGATGTTGTGCTTAGAAGACCTATCGAGCATAGAAAGAGCTAGATTGAAGTCACCAAGTATAAGTGTATTATTATCTAAGTATTTCTTCACTTTGGTTAATAATTGATTGATATATTTGGCAGCTCCCACATTCGGGGCATATATATTGAGGATTGTTAAGTCCTCTTGTTGAATAGATCCTTTAAGTATGATATAGTGTCCCTCTTCATCTCTCACTACAGTCTTTGGGGTAAATTTTAGTTTATCTGATCCACGAAAGCATATTAAAATACTGCCTGCCTGTTCCCCGAGAGCACGGTGTGAGAAGTCAGGACATCCGTCTGCATTTCCACCAGGAGGAGAAAGCTGCCACTAACAGCAAACAGAGGGCCAAGCACAGGAGGCACAAACCGGTGGCTGAAGAAGCCCTTCCATGCATGCTCGCCCTAAGAACGGCACCCGTGCGATCTCTGGCACCACCACTCTCGACTGCTTCCTGGGCAATCCAGAACAGGTATATTCCTCTTTCCCACCAGCTTAAGAGAAAAAGATGAGGTCACTCATTTCTCAGCAAGCTAAGCAATAAGCTTGGTCCCTGCAATTGTGAGTGGGGACCAACATTTCCACAGAAACCCCTTTTATAGCTGGATGCTAGATATTAGGGCACCGGGCTGAACAAGGACAATATGGGGCCAACGTGTCTCCAAGTACTGAGCCCCACACAGCTCCACGGTCATGCCAAATCACCTGCATCCTGACAAAAGTCGCTCCTGCAAACCACCCCCTGACCCCATCCTATCCCACTACTCTCGAATCCCCCCGTCCTAAGGGCCAGGGGTTGGAGGAGATACGGGCTGTGGAGAAAAGACACTCCCCAAGCGGATTGCTCCGCTTGTGGCTCACAGGGTTCCCACTCTGAATATGTGCCAATCTTTTTTCTTTTTTTAAGATTTTACCTTTTTAAAGTAATCTCTACATAAAACATAGGACTCAAACTCACAACCCTGAGGTCAAGACTCTGACGCTTTACCAACGGAGCCAGCCAGGTGCCCTGCCATACTTCATACAAGTTTTTCCTAAAAGCAGATTCCCTCTGATTCTACTCAACACTGGTGACTCCCCACTTAAACACAGAAACCTGGACATAATCTCTGCCCACCGCCCTCATAGCCCACCCCCTTCCCAGGATTCCTGTCTCCCCTGGCGGCAGGCCTCTGCTCAGGACCCACAGACAGTCCAGCCCAGTCACCACAGCTCCACCCCAGCCTCTCTGCCACCAGCCTGCCCGCCTCTCCCCTCCACACAAACGGCAGGATCTCTCTACAACGAAAATCAGACCCAGCCATGTCTCAGCTTAAAATTTTACCAGGGTTTATCAACACCCCCTTGGGAGAAAAGCAAAAGCCCTTTTGTTCCCTCTATGAAAGACACAAGGTGTCCATCGAAAGATGAATGGATAGAGAAGCTGTGGTCTATGTATACAATGGAATATTCCTCAGCCCTTAGAAACAAGAATACCTACCATTTGCCTCAACACGGATAGAACTGGAGGGTATTATGCTGAGTGAAGTAAGTCAGTCGGAGGAGGACAAACATTGTATGTTCTCATTCATTTGGGGAATATAAATAATAGTGAAAGGGAATAGAAGGGAAGGGAGAAGAAGTGTGTGGGAAATATCAGAAAGGGAGACAGAACATGAAGACTCCTAACTCTGGGAAACGAACTAGGGGTGGTGGAAGGGGAGGAGGGTGGGGGCGTGGGGGTGAATGAGTGACGGGCACTGAGGGGGGCACTTGACGGGATGAGCACTGGGTGTTATTCTGTTTGTTGGCAAATTGAACACCAATAAAAAATAAATTTATTATTAAAAAAAAAGACAAGGGTTTGGAACCCCAGAAATTATCTCCCCTATTTATCTGCTGTGTCCTGTAGGGGGGTGCCAGCCGTCCTTACAGGCCTTGAGCCCAGGCTTGAATTCTCACAGAGGTGGGGGGGTGGCCAAGGGTGAGCCACCTACTGCACTACCTGGCCCTTGTTGCACCCGTTCAAGTGTGCTACACTCAGGCAGCAGCAAGCCCCAACAAAGGTGAACCAAGGCCCTGCAGATTTGGGGACCAGCCACCTCCACAAACACACGCCTAGTAGAGGGGGCTAGGTGAGGATGCATCCCTCCATCCTCCTGTATCACTAAGCTGGAGTCCAGCATGGTTTATGAATTCTCTCAGGGGTCCCCGTGGCCTTTCCTATAATGTGACCTTGCTCACCACAACCCTATCTCCGATGCTGTTTATCATATTCAAATTCAAAGGGCTCCAAACCCCTCTATAAAATTAAGGGTGCATGGAGTGCCTGGGTGGCTCAGTCAGTTAAGCATCTGACTCTGGACCTCCACTCAGGCCTTGATCTCAAGGTCCTAAGTTCAAGCCCCTAGCCTTCAAGCCCCAGCATGGAACCTACTTAAAAAAATAAAATAGGGGCACCTGTGTGGCTCAGGTGGTTAAGCATCCAACTTTTGATTTCAGCTCAGGTCAGAATCTCAGGATTGTGAGATCCAGTCCTGCATCAGGCTCTACCCAGGACATAGAACCTGCTTAATGTTCCTTTCTTTTCTTTTCTTTCTTTTCTTTCTTTTCTTTTCTTTTCTTTTCTTTTTTTTTTCTTTTCTTTCTTTCCTCTTTTCTCTCTCTTTCCTTTTCTTTCTTTCTTCCTTTCTTTCTTCCTTCCTTCTTTCTTTTCTTTCTCTTTCTTTTTCTTTCTTTCTCTTTCTCTCTCTCTTTCAAAAACAAAATGAAGGGGGCACCTCGGTGGCTCAGTGGTTGAGCATCTGCCTCCGGCTCAGGGTGTGATCCTGGAGTCCTAGGATCGAGTCCCATATCAGGCTCCCTGCATGGAGCCTGCTTCTCCCTCTGCCTGTGTCTCTGCCTCTCTGTGTGTGTCTCTCATGAATAAATAAAATCTTACAAAAAAAAAAAAAATGAAGGCTGCAAAGGGGGTCGGGGAGCATTTTATGTGACTGCCCACTGGCCCTTGGCCCTTACCTCTGAGGATTCCCTGAGCGTTCCATCCTAAGCTGTGTGTCAATCCTTGCACACCTTTGGGCAAACTGACCCTCTCTCTCTTTACTGCTTATGCAAGCAGCACCCACTCATCCTTTGCTTCTTAGTTTCTGGCCCACCCCCTGAGACCGCGCCACCACTCAGTCTAACCCAGCGTCCATTGTGAATTATCTGCTTATTTGCAGGCCCTGCTAGACTGAGAGCTACATAGAGACAGCCATGGGCTCTGCTGATGTTTGCATGCCCAGGCCAGGACAGAGGTCCCACAGCGGCCTAGAGAGCACGATAGGGGAAAGAAGCCAACAAATGAAGTTCTGACACACACGCCCACCCCTGCTGAAGTCCTGCGAGCACCGAGTCCCCTCAGCTGATTGCCAGGGCTCCCAGGTAAAACCCGCCAGTGGCCACTACCGGCCATTCCTGAGACGTGGGGACAATCATAGCGTGATGCCAGATTGTCAGGAGCCATTTATTTTGTAAACTCAAATTAACAGGAAGCAATTTCATTAACAGATAGTGCTGCTTGATGAGTTCATTCCAATTCAGGGCTTATTTTTTAAATGTCCTTAAAAGCTGTGCAGAGCAAGTTAAAGAGCTGAGCCTGAGAGAATGGAAATTGCGTGACACCACGTCTCACCTGGGAGACTTTTCCACAAACTGTGAGGACACCCTCCAAGTCACGGCCCCCTTCCGGTTTGAAAAGAGGGTGGACGGGGGTGTGCCTACTTGAAGCTGGGTGTTGGAGCCAGAAGACCCAGCTAGAGAAGGGAACTCAACTCAGCAACTGCTCCTCCACCTTGGAGAAGCTGTCAGCCCAGCCAGGACAGAGACGCGTGCCAGGAAAGGAATCACAGCCTATGCACTCCACGAGCCAAGGCCCTGGGGTGCACCAAAGAGACGAGCCAAAGACCAGTCCCCCAGAGGAGGGAGGCGCCGCACGTGATAGAAAGTCAGGTCAGATCATTTAGCCCAGATCACCCCCATGGCCAGTGTCCACCGGGTGTAATAGTTAAAGAGACACAAAGTCCTGCCATCTGGAGTAGTTTCAGAGTAATTTCAAATCTGACTTAGCATTTAAGGAACGCTGCATTTTTCTCTCTGCAACTATACCTGATTTCCCCTCCTGCCCACACAGCTTCTCCCCCGGCCGTTTATTATGTCAATCAACAGCTACATTTATTTCCCCTTTATGCATCACCCAAGTTCCCCTGCCTCAGAACAAAGCAGCAGCGTCACCTAGGAACTGTTTGGAATGCAAATCAACGGAGTCAAAAGCTAACCTGTGGGCCACCTGGGTGACTCAGCAGTTGAGCATCTGCGGTCAGCCCAGGGCATGATCCTGGAGACCTGGATCGAGTCCCACATCGGGCTCCCTGCATGGAGCCTGGTTCTCTCTCTGCCTGTGTCTCTCTGCCTCTCTCTCTCTCTGTGTCTCTCAAGAATAAATAAATAAAATCTTGTTTAAAAAAGCAAGTTACATGCCTGGTGTTCACAGTACTTTTATCCGTCTTGTTTGTTGTGAAAGGCTTCCATGTCTGTCTTCTCTGTGATGGACAGGACTGGCGTGATCCCAATTTTACAGATGAAGAAACTGAGGCTCCTAGAGTTTTAGTCTTTTGGAGACTGCGGTGCAAGATGAGCATCACCTGGGAGCCTGCTAGGAGTCCCACCCCCGCCTACCGACCGAATCACAGTAAGCCCCAGCCAGAGCCCCAGCTGAGTGCGAGAAGCAGCGGGGCTGGGTCATTCCGGCCAGCCCCATTCTCTTGGAACTAGTAAGACCACCCCGGGGCGGGGTAAGAACCTAGGGCCTCACTAGCACATACTTATAAAGGAGCCCCTGTTTTCCAGCTGGGGGGCCTCTACTGAGCCAAAACGATTCTGCTTTTTGCTTTCCTGGAGGAGAGGAGAGGGTCAGCTGTATTCTCCAAAGTCTGGGACCACTTCCGGGCTGAGGGCTTCAAGGAGTGGGACCCAAGGCAGAGGAAGAGCGATGCCGCCCTCCTGTGGCAGCCTCCAGGCAGCGGCTCATCCAAGGCCGCGGCCCAGCCAGCGGCAGGGGGCGGTGGATGATCACCCAGCCGGTGGCCCTCCAAACGGTGCGCTATTCTTAGCAACTCATTTTGGGCAGGGGGGGTGGCGGGGGGGGCAGAAGCCCCATATTCTAGTGGAACAAAGTTCCTAAGATTAACGTTCATTGTGACAGCTGGAGATGGGACTCCCAGCCCTGCTATCCACCTGTTCTGTGAGCTTCACCTGCATGGACGTGTGTAGGCCCCCTCCTCGTCCACAAAGCGGAGGCTTGGGCTAAGGGGATGCCACTTGAAGTAGGGTTCTATTGACGGGCTGGCTGGGGGGCCGTTCTGCGCAGGGCACAGCCCGCCCCTCAGCTGTGGGAAGCAGAGCAGCCGAGGACAGGAGTGGGAGCTGCTGCGGGCTCCCACACAGCTCTCCCGGCCGCTCGGCCGTCTCCCTGAGTCCCAGCAGTCTCCCTCAAACGCTTCTCTGGGATTTCTATCTTGGAAGCTGAGCCACTGAGCCGGTTCTCCAAGTGTTGCCAGTTTTATCTTCCCTGGGCATTAGCCACGTCTTAACTGAATAGACCAGTATACTTGAAGGTTTTAAGCGCAACAATAACTTGTAACAGTAACTTGTGGTAAGAAAAGTTATTTTAAGTGTTCTCTCCCTCTCCACGGATACAGGGCTCCAAATCTAACAGTATACCTGGACTTCAAAGGATATAAAATCCAGACACAACCAGGGAAAAGGCCCAAACACAACTCTGCATATTCTTATTTTTTTCTGCTTGTTGTACTTGATTCTGGGAAATCCCACTGAGGAGTTAAAAGTGTGTAACCCTCCCATTCTCCCTCTGTCCTGAGAGCAGGTGCCAAAGGTGGAGTGACAGGGTCAGGATTAGCTTGGCACTTGCCTGTGGCTGTTGGACAAACGTAGAAAGCAGTCTTCACCTTTCCCAGTCATCTGAGGGCTTCCTTTCCCTGATCCCTCAGTAATTTACTTTATCTTCTCCTCTCCTGAAGTGTTCCTACCACAGCATGACCTGATTTCCATTTTGTCTCCTAGCCTGAAGAAGTCACCTCATTCATTTCTCCACCTGTGACAGCTACTCCGAATAGCAGTATCCAACTCACAGAAGTCAGGGGCACTGAAGGTCATTTCCAGACTGTTCCAGCCAGAAGCAAGGGAGAAGCCCCCAGGGAAGGAATGCACTGTCACCTCCAAAACAGCCATGGTCCCCAGGTAAGTGATGGGAAGAAGCTTCATTTGCACAGTAGACTCAGGATGCTGCCCAATCTCCTTTCTCCCCCAGCTGATCTGTCATCCCAACTAGCCACACTTTTTTTAAGGTTTTATTTATTTATTCATGAGAGAGGCAGAGACAGAGAAGCAGACTCCCCGCAGGGAGCCCAATGCGGGACTGGATCCCAGGACCCTCAGCCCATGATCTGAGCCTAAGGCAGATGCTCAACTACTGAGCCACCCAGGTGCCCTGAGGCCACGCTTCTTGACCAAGTACTCTCCAACTGCAGCTTCACCACACACCCCTGGAGCCCAGCTGCCATTCTGAATGTGCCCACACAGCACCTAACCCAGCTGGCCACTGCCACCTCTCACTTGTCACCCTCTTGTCCCTAACCTGCCTCATACAGGGTTGCTCCTCTCTGGCAGCTTTTTTCCTCCATAGCTTCCACTTGTTCTTCCTGACATATCCCAACTCAAGCCTTCATTCCCTAAACCAGGAATGCACCCCAACCCCCAAAGCATCCTTCCACACCCAGTACAGCTTTGGGATCTCTCAACTCCATCTTACAAGACTTGCTAATCCTTCCCAGCCACACTCACACCAGCTTGTCCATGGATTCCTACAGTCTTGAAGTTCTGCTTCTTGATCACGTCTGCTACTCTAGGTTCAAAAGCTGGGAGCCATTCTTTCAAAGAATTTTTTCATTACAAAATTCCAAAATGCTTATAACAGAAATCTTAGAAAATATTAACAAGCTAACATGGACAAACAGCAATCACCCCCAAATCTATCTTAGAAGGAAACCACTTCATTCTGAAACACCCATCTCATTTTAGGTTTTATGCAAACATATTTCATGTTCCTTCCAAACATGAAAAACTGTGTGTATATTGTTCTACAACCTACGTTTCTCAAGTAAAAATACAATATTCTTTGTTAAAGCCATTTTTAAAAAAATGATTGAAATCCATCAGGTCCACAGAAGAGTATCAAGAGCGGGATCAACAAAACCTCGAGCCCCTGAAGCCTGCATTGCACGGCCATGTCATTATGCCACAGAGCTTAACTACATTCCCAGGTTCAAATAGCGGAGTTCTACTTAGAAATCTTTCCTGTTCCTTCAGTACCAGGACCTACTATTTCCCACTTCATTCGGCTCACTCCCTCAAACATGGATTTTTAATGTCCCACTATCTCTAACTTCCAGGCCCAACTCACTCTGCATACCTCATGTGCGCATCCTTAAACTCTGACACTGTCAGGCTAAAGGATCTATAGCCCCAAGATGTCCACACACCAGAATTCTTATCTCTCAACTACCCCGCTTCCAACAGCTCTACAAAAAAAAAAACACTTCAGATGGTTGGGGAAAAAAAAAAAAAAAAAGCCAAAGGCCACTGGTCTAATGACTCTTCATGAATCCTCACCAACCTCACTCACCTAGCTCTGAAGTTCTTCACGTCAAGCTGAAGCTGCCACATTGCAAAACCTTCACACCAGCCTGGGCTTCACCTCCAACACCTTCTTCCTTAATGACATGCAGGGCACTGGCTCCTCTCCTTGGTAAATAGGACTGTTACTCTCTTTCCACATAACCCAACACCCCTGTTGCCCTGGATGACTGCTAGCTGGTCCCAGGTTTCCCACTAAATTTACCACTTGCCTACTTCTTTCCCAAGGTCAGAAACTCAAAAAGAAAGCCAACCTTGCTACAGACACATTTGTTGAAGGTGGCTGACACAGGCCCTACTGGTAGGACCTGGCAGTTCAGCTCCTAGTAACACAAAGCACTGGGACTGTTAAGTGGCAGGACTCCAGGAAGTTAGGTCCCATACCCCTCCCCCATAAGGGCCCGAGACCCTATAGTTAGGTGTCTTCTGATGGCTTCATCCCCTTTTAACACCACCATCCCACATTCACACCAATACACATCTGTGTGTGCGCGCGCGCACGCACACACACACACTACACATACAATGGTGGCAAGTGTTACTAGTACACTCCAGGCCATAACATTCTTTAAAGAGGCAGGCCTCAATCCTGGCACTGGTTGGTCCTCAATGGGACCATAACCTACCTTCTGCTGCTGTAAAAACTCTCAAAGGGACAGACGATGCAAGACATGGATTCCTACGTACCAGGGAACTTGGCCAAGAAGATTCAACATGTGAGAATTTTAATACAGAAAAAGATCAACTTCTTGCCACCCAGTGCGCTACCTCAACTGTTCTTCAGACAAAAGCTTTCACTGAAAACAAACTCATACATACATACACACACACACACACACACACCTTTCGTTAGGAAATTAAGGAAACCATTCCTGTGAGTGTAAGACAGGTTTTTTATTAATTTTTCCTAAACTTGTCTGTTTATTTAATGTTTCTCTTAGTGTAAGAACGTGACCTGGAGCTTTAACAAACCAATGTGGATATTATAACCTGGATAAATGCTTGTCTGCAAACAAGTCATCAATTATCACACTCTCTGGCCTGACCTCCAAGTAAATCCAATTGGTCTTAAAGCCTGTCTAAACAGAGAGCAAGCAGACCACATCATCTTATTCTAATTTAAACTTCAATTTCACCCCCATCCCAACACCCATACCCTCCCCCACACAAAAAGTTTTCTTAGAAGAAACGGCCATCACGGACTGAATCAGTTGCATAAGAATTGGCTTAATCCTGCAGCCAGCACGCCAAGTAGCTACTGGCCTCATTGCAGGCCAGCTGGAACTCAAAGCATGACAGGTACAGAATGGACAGACACTCTTAAGAACAGGGCCAAGTCCTGGTGCCACAAGGCTTCCATGTGTGCTCAGACATCGACATAAATACACTTCCACCTTCCTCCTCTAAGCAGTTTCTCTATAGCACTTCAGAACTTGGTAACACTAAAATTGTTTAGTGCAGAGATGGACAGAAACTTATCCTAAATAGGCAAAGTATCATCTTATTTCTAACATAGGCCAAAATTAACAGAGAGGCACTCTGTTACATAGATAACAATTATTACAAAGATCCAAAAGGTAACCAACAAAGCTTATAACAGTTTCTAAGGCAGGTACCAGCTATGGCCCCTAATATAGGCTTCCCTTGGAGTTTCCAATATGCTTCCCTCCTAACAACACTGCCATAAAGGGCCGTCTCAGGGAATGCTTTGGTGCACCTGACATGGGCCACACAGTAAGAATGCAGTGTTGCTCAAGTCAGACACCATGTTCTTTAACACTAATTTCAGACTCATCCAGTACAATCCAGTGTATCTTAGGCTTTTGTTTTTTTGTAGATTTTTTTTGTAAGATCTGTCAGCTGTTTGACACATAAATTGGCAGGTTCATGGCAGGTATTAACACTTAACATACAAGTGATTGTGAATGAGCTAAAAAACTTTTAACTCTTGTCCTAGGACTTAAAGCTATACCTCAAATTTACACAGAACATCTCTCACCTGAATAAGCAGGCCAGGATACAAATCTTTACATCATAATTAAAAATCAATTCCTCAGCTCAATTTATCATGCCTATATCCAACAATACATCTATCCAATTCTAACTCTCCAAAGAGAAAATTATTTAGACTTGATATTTGGGGTATTTGTGAATGTACTTTCCAGAACATACTTTCTCAGGAAGAGCCTCCAGGTCCAAAATCCTCAGTTATCAACTTGCTACAGGTGAAGGGGTCTATTTTCCCAAGAGCAACACATGGCATTTTAAAGAGGAGCTCCTTTATTGGGAGGCAGGGAGAAGCAGGGGTGGGAGTCTAAGTGGAGTGGAAGTGCAGCGTGAAGGAGCTCAAAGCACACCTCTCATGTTCTGCTGTTAATCCATGCCATGCCCTCAGAAAGAGGAGGACCCCAGCCCCATTCCCACACCAGGTGGGGAGCCTTCATCGCAATCTCCACAACTGATTTTTGCAGCACAATTTCGAGAGTTCCTGCCACATAGGTCACAATGAAAAGTCTGCTTAACAGCTAGTCAGAGCCTTTGCTATAGCTCAGCTTTCCAAAACAAACTTATCCTTGTGTAAGCATGATTAAACATAAAAGGAGTGAAGCAGAAGCTCGGTAAGTAAGACTAACTGGGCTTCTAAATAGTACCATTATGAAAAAGATACAATGCACTTAATTTCTGTATCTAACTATTTAGAAGTCAAAATGCTCCATACATTACCTATATCCCCGCCCACGAAATCCCCTAAAAACTGACTAAGAAATCTCCAGTATTTGATTGCTCTAGTTGATATTTAGAACAAAGTTGACAACTTAAAGCTTTATAATAGTCTGTTTTAATATAAACAATTGTTGGAATCAATCAATGTCCATTTCAGGAAGCTTCTTGTCTGAATCCGAAGGCACAGCTGTATCTGTACCCTGCTCAGCAGCCTGAGGGCCTGGGCTGTCTCCTTGTCCGTCCACTGGTCCATTCTGCTCTGCGTTTTTTTGCTCCTCTTTTGGAGGTTCCACTTTGGGTTTGGGCTTTGAAATTATAGGGCCACAGACACTCATCAGCTCCTAGAATGGCAGAGGAGAGAAAATTGTGGGTTCTTAAAAATAACAATTTTACATGACATTTTCAACTAAACCCAAGTCCACCCACCTCCCAACTAGAAGCCAGAAACTAAGAGGCACTAATAAAGCTTCCTCCTAAGTGTTGCTTTAAGGACCATTAATAATAAATAACAAGGCTGACAAGAAAAGACTATTAAATATTCAAAGCCATAAATTACCTTAATTTTAGCTTCAATTTCTTTTGCCTTGACAACTGGATCCACAGTCAGACTCTGCTTGTTCTGCAGATTCAGTTTGTTATTCATCCACTCCATGGCCTCATTCGTGCTTTTTTCTACCTTCAGCATGTCAGCAGCATCCAAATGGTCATACTGGTCCTCCTGCAACCAGGAAACAACCAGGCAAGTGTCAGAGGATGATAGTCTCCCCAACCCAAATATTACCTAGTTCTTTGCCGTCTTTCAAAAAGGTAGTCTTTCCAAAAATGAAGCTCATTCAGCCTCACCATCCAAATGGACGTTCAATTCCTTAAAAAAAATTCAATAAAGAAAAAGTAACGACAATTTTTAAACCCTCAGGAAATAGACTTAAGGGCCAAAAACTTACATAAGGGTAGCAATTAAAAGACTTCAATGGTATAAAAAGCACCAGACACACAATCTTATGTAGGTAATTTCACAAACACAACATTACAGGTCATGAGATGAGAGAGCAGAGGTTTAGGCATGCTACTTGGGAACCAAAACAATAATTAATACAATTTTTTAAAGATCTCTCAGAAGTAAATTTTTTTAAAGAATAAACAAGCCCAATTTTCTCACTGACAAGCCATCAAGAACCTGGAGTCGAGTGGAGCAGTTAGGAACCCACAATTTGTGGAGTCAGACCTCAGGCCACACCTCACTTCCTCATAGTAACTCTAGGTGCTACTTAAAGACAATGAGGCTAAAAAAAAGTTAGACGTTACCTGTAACTACTGACAAGACTACCTACACTTCATTAAGTATTCTGCGGATTTAATTAAATAATGCATTTATGGAATGTATATCACAATGCTCAAAAGTGTTCAGTAGTTTACTGTTCAGACAGTCTAACATCTACATAACAAACCAAACTATATGCCTAATGGTTCTCAGAAAGACCAAGATAGATGCGGTTAAGTCACTGATTAAGCACTTCACAGCACGACAAGGAAACTGAACAATACTGCTCACTTCCTGATTTCACCTACTAAAAAGAGTAGCAAATCCCAGGGTTCTTAGTAAGATTCTATAAAATGATACACATTACACTAACATCCAAAACAAAACAGTATAATTAAAAAATAATTCTAAAAAACCAAAAATTGCTATGTAAATGCCTCAAAACTTAACTCTACCAAAATAACAGTAGGGAAAGAAAAAAAAATAGATACCTTGTTTTTGAAAGAGCTGATTACTTTCATATACTGTTGGATTTGTTTCCCTAGTTCTTCAAATAATTTTGGTCTTTCTTCAGATTCCTGGAATCGCATCTTAATAGGTTGACCTAGATTCTTAACAGAAGAAAGAATGCTTAAACTATCAGAGTAGTATCATTTCTACTATTACTGAGATATACCATGGATTAAAGTACATTTTGCCTCGATGTGCTAGATGTAAAAAGTTCATCATCACTCCCCATCCCACTGAAATATATTCTAAGGCTAGATATGAAAATATACCTCTATACTATTCCTTATGGAGCCACTTCAACTTGTCACTGGAGTCAAAACACAGTAGGGAGACAACCCAAAAAGAGGTGCCTCCTGATAGAGATACACAAACCTAAATACGAAGCATACTACAAAAAAAATTTTTTAAGAACTAATCTGATGAAGCCTCTCGTTCTAACCATCAATGTATCCGATAATAAACAGCATAGAAATGAGTTAGATAATAATAAATAGCTCAGAAATGAACATCAGCAAATCCAGACTGGGTGAAAATCTGACCCAGAAAATCTGATCTAGTTTTTTATTTTTTATTTTATTTTTTTTTATTTTTTTTTTTATCTAGTTTTTTAAATAAATCAGTAAGGGAGCAGAAATGATAGAAGAACTTCACAGATTTAAGAGAGAAAGCAATAAAATGTACAGTCCTCATGAGGATTCTGAGTCATAAACTAAAAACTTATAAAACAATTGGAATTTGAAAACTGAATACATGGTGATATTAAACGTGATCTATTAAGGAGTTTTTTGAATGTGATAACAATACAGTTTAAGGTTACATTTTCTTTTAAATACATATTGAGGGACACCTGGGTGGCTCATGGTTGAGCGTCTGCCTTTGGCTCAGGGTGTGATCCCTGGATCCTGGGAGCCTGCTTCTCCTCTGCCTATGTCTTTGCCTCTCTCTGTCTCTCATGAATAAATAAAATCTTTTTAAAAATATGTATTTAAGTATTTTCAGATTAAATATAACATAAAGGACTTTCTTCAAATAACTGGGAGTGAAAAGGAGCAGAAACGAAACAAAATTAGCCATTTGCTGACTGTTGTATTTTAATGTGTTTGACATCTCCCACAATTAAAAGTAAAGCAAGAGATTCCATGAAAGGAATCTCACTGAAAGCTCTTGTTATCTTTCCAGAATGACAGGAAAACCACATGCACTGTCCTTAAGCAATTCTATTCCAGAGTTTAAGCACAATGGCCCAATTTGACAGGAAAGTAAGTAATCTACAGAAATGTGAGTTCTTCTAGCACATTTGCATCCTTCTGCAAAGGCCTCAATCTTACACCATTTTTTATATTTTTTAATAAAGTTTTATTCATATACCATTACTTCATTTAGTCCTTAACTTGGAGGAAAGGCAATGACCCTGGACATGCACTTAAAAACTTACTGTACCAAGAAAGAACCAAGGATCTTTAGACCTTCAGCCTGACAATCTCCCAACTCAGCTACTGTGGCACATTCATTTTTTTGTACTTTTAACCCTAAGGTTTGATGATCAAGTTCTTTAAATACAAAACCAGATGCTTTCCTTTACTGAAAATCAAAGCTCTATGAACAACCCTTCCCCAGCTGTACTGCAGGTGCCTTTAGGGCAGGTTACATCTTTCTAGTCTTTCAATCTCCACACCAAGGATGCAGTCTCCTTCAGGGAAACATTTTAAAGTCTAAACTCAAATTTTTAGAAAAATAATTTTGTTAACTATAAGGTTCTAAAAATAAGAAAATGACCATTAAGTGATAAAGGGTATAGTTCTTCAATCACTTTCAGCCTGTCTTCATTACTTGACATGAGACTTCCTCTCAATTTTAAGATAAATCCTTGGATATGGGGTGGGTTAGGGTTTCAGAATACCCCTGCTTTCAAGAACCATTTTTTTTATTTTTTAATTTTTTATTATTTTTTTTATGGTGAAAAAATTTAGATTTAGATTTATAGCCGGCTGGACTCAGTTTAGATGATCCCAATTTTGTTGGCAACATCCAAAGCATCATAGTCAGGAGCCAGTCGAACATATGCTTTCTTCTCTCCATCAGGCCTGATCAAGGTGTTGACCTTGGCCACATCAATGTCATAGAGCTTCTTCACAGCCTGTTTGATCTGGTGCTTATTGGCCTTGACATCCATAATGAACACAAGTGTGTTGTTGTCTTCTATTTTCTTCATGGCTGACTCAGTAGTTAAGGGGAACTTGATGATGGCATAGTGATCAAGCTTGTTTCTACTGGGGGCACTCTTTCGAGGATATTTGGACTGCCTTCGGAGACACAGGGTCTTGGGTCGTCGGAGTGTAGGTGACATGAGGATCTTTTTTTTGTGACTGTGCACGCCTTTCAGCACCGCTTTCTTAGCTTTCAAAGCCTTTGCTTTGGCTTCGGCTTTGGGAGGGGCAGGGACTTCCTTCTTCGCCTTCGGCGCCATCTTCGTGAAAGGGATTCCCTTTTTTTTTTTTTAAAGCACTCAGAAGAAGTGCTCTCCATTCTTCTGCTTTATTTAAGTAAGCTCTAGGCCCAACCTTGGGCTTCAATTCACTATCCCAACATCAAGAGTCCTATGCTCCACCGACTGAGCCAGCCAGGCACCCCCAAGAATCGCTTACTTTTAATTCCGCCAATTTATCGACATAAACTTGCTTTGGCTGGTCTTCTCCATCCTCATATAACCAATTTTCAGTATCTTCCAGTTTCAAGGTAAAACTGTTACGATCCTAAATATGAAGAAAATATTATGATTAGGTCAATCAAAAATCAACTGATTGACCAGTGAAGTCACAGGCAAAGACTGCAATATCTGAATTTGCTTTAAAGTACAGGGCAGGGGGCTGCAGGGGATTGGGGGGCAAGGGTGGACGAGTGACACAGACAAAAATGGCAATGTTGTTTTGCTTGCTATCTACAGATGATTTTATCATGCTCTCTGCTGTAGGGGATAGGTTTAAAGTTCTGGATACATCCAGATATTTGAAAATTTCAGAAATAAAAACTGCATTTAAAAATATGTAAGCTATTAAAAAAGTAAAATGTTAAAAAATGTAACCTACATAACTAAAATACTATATTGTCTATTTGAAAGCTTATAATAGGGCAGCCTGGGTGGCTCAGCGGTTTAGCACCACCTTCAGACCAGGGCCTAATCCTGGAGACCAGGGGTCGAGTCCCATGTCGGGCTCCCTGCGTGGAGCCTGCTTCTCCCTCTGCCTGTGTCTCTACCTCTCTGTCTCTCTGTTTCTCGCTAATAAATAAATAAAATCTTAAAAAAAAAAAAAAAAAAAAGCAAGCTTATAATAAGTAGCTCTTAGAAGTTCTCTTCACAAGAAAAAAAGAACTTTTATAACTATGTATAGAGATAGATGTTTAACTAGACTTACATGATCATTTCATAACATATATAAATATCATTATGTTGTACTCCTGAAAATAATATGTCAATTATACCTCTATTTTTTTTTAAAAAGTGAATTAAAATAGAGTAAACACGAGAGAAGAGTGATGGCTGACTTAAAGAAAAAATCGGTAAAAAAAAAAAAAAAAATCGGTAAATAAAAGCATGGGAATGTATCAAAACGTGATGCATTAAAAAAAAATTATGCATGAAGACAAGCCTTTGGGAAACACTGGACTAACAGAAATATAAAAATTTTTCCCCAAAAAAGGACATCTTTAATACCTGACTGTGTACCTACAACTGCCAGTAAATAAGCCTACCACATTTAAGGTTACTCCCAGAAGACACCTAGTAGGTAGGCACATACTTACATCTTCACTCACAAACTTCTCGTACTCCCCACTAAGCTTGTCTCTCATCTCATACACATATTCTTCCACTGCATTCTTGGCATCATTCCTCTCCTTCTCCAGTTTATCCTGCATGATCATCTTACCCTGAGAACAGTACAAATTAGATATTCAGACAACTGACACAATGTCCTCTTAAATATTAAGTACTGTAATTATAAAAGTGAAGAATCCTTCTTCCCCAAATCCTCTTAGTTCTGAGAATCATCCAAGAAAGGAGATGTGAAAGAATTAGTCTTCAGTAAATTATGAAGCTCAACTGTGAGTTCTGTGGATGTGCACAGGAAAAAAAAAAAAAAAAACAGTAATAGAAATATCAAGATTTAGGGATCCCTGGGTGGCACAGCGGTTTGGCGCCTGCCTTTGGCCCAGGGCGCGATCCTGAAGACCCGGGATCGAATCCCACGTCAGGCTCCCGGTGCATGGAGCCTGCTTCTCCTTCTGCCTGTGTCTCTGCCTTTCTCTCTCTCTCTGTCTCTCATGAATAAATAAATAAAATCTTTAAAAAAAAAAAAAAAAAAAAAAGAAATATCAAGATTTAAACACTCAAAAGCAAAAATAAGGAAAAGAACTTAGGAGAACTTTAAGAAACAATTAGCTCAATGTCACAAGGTAGTATACTCTGCTGTAGGATTACTCTGCAATACCATGAAAAGAAAAATGATGTACATAGTATGTTACAGTTCTATAAAATAAATCTAAGATCCAAGGGATACATGATAAAAAGAAAACCTCCAAGACAATAATTAATTCAGCAATTTGTGCACCAGGGGGCCAAGCCTTGCATCACTCACCATAACAAGAGCTCAATATTGACTAGCAATAGAAGGAATAAATAGAACAGCACTACCACTAATGCTTCCATTTCTCCTACTGATCAAAGTCTATGACCCACCACTTCAAACATCCTGAGCTCCCAAGTGAACATACACACAAAACCCCAATATGAACAATACCACCCCTAAACCAAAGACATAATGTCAAAGATCTCTTCAAAGAGCTTCTAGCTATACAGACATATTACCATTAAAGAATTCTGGCATCACACGGTATGTGCCCTTGCAGTACCCAAAAATCTAAAATTATTGCCTTCAAATCCAAACAACTGAAAATGCATAGAAGTCTCTAGACCAAGAATTTCAATGCTAAGGCCACATTGATTGGTTAGCTTATTATCCTAAGAGACCTGAAATAACCACCTCATTTTCAATGTACAAGTTGAGCATCTCTCTGTCTATCTGCCACAACAGCTGATTCTCAATTGGCAGGTCCACAGTACTGGTCTTCACTTTTGCCTTCTTGGCTTGAGGTGGTTGGTCCATCTTTTTATCTTTTGATGCAGCTTGAGAGGTCTAAGATAACAAGAAATCATTATTAACACACACGTATGCAGACGATCTTAAACTTCTAAATGGGTCAGGTTTCAAGAGCCCTTTTTGCTTTTTTTCAGTTGTTCTCTAATGATCTAAATAACCTGAAATGACTACTTATAATATCTAGAAAGCTAAAAACATAAATATTATATGAATAGTCAAATCCAGAGACGTGAACTGGTGCAGCCACTCTGGAAAACTGTGTGGAGGTTCCTCAAAGAGTTAAAAATAGATCTGCCCTACGACCCAGCAATTGGCACTGCTGGGGATTTACCCCAAAGATACAGATGCAATGAAACGCCGGGACACCTGCACCCCGATGTTTATAGCAGCAATGTCTACAATAGCCAAACTGTGGAAGGAGCCTCGGTGTCCATCGAAAGATGAATGGATAAAGAAGATGTGGTTTATGTATACAATGGAATATTACTCAGCCATTAGAAACAACAAATACCCACTATTTGCTTCGACGTGGATGGAACTGGAGGGTATTATGCTGAGTGAAATAAGTCAATCGGAGAAGGACAAACATTATATGGTCTCATTCATTTGGGGAATATAAAAAATAGTGAAAGGGAATAAAGGGGAAAGAAGAAAAATGAGTGGGAAATAATCAGAAAGAGACAGAACATGAAAGACTCCTAACTCTGGGAAACGAACTAGGGGTGGTGGAAGGGGAGGTGGGCAGGGGGTGGGGGTAACTGGGCGACAGGCACTGACGGGGGCACTTGATGGGATGAGCACTGGGTGTAATTCTATATGTTGGCAAATTGAACACTAATAAAAAATAAATTTATATTAAAAAAAAAAAAACAAATCCAGATACAGAAAGTAATGTTGGGTGCCAGGGGTGGGGGAAAGGAAGATGCGGGAATGGGGAGTTGCTGTCTAATGGGCAGAGTATCCATTTGGCAAGATAAAGTTCACAAGACTGCCTGTACCACAACGTGAATATACTTACTACTACTGCACTGTGTATACACACGACCTCTCATAATCCCACCATCTGCACATCACTATTAAATCTTTTCCAATTTTCATCCATTCATCTAAACGTACATATGTGCATATGAAATTAGAAGGTCAAGGGTATGAAATTTTTATAGTTCAGAAACACATTACCATTATGATTTCCAGACTGTATCAATCTGCCATTGTCATGGAAGGTGAAGCAGACCATCCACCATGCCCTGGCCACAGACCAGTATTTGTTTACCATCATCTATTGTTTTCTCTGGGTCAATAACCTTTTCTTACACACTTATCAACAATACTTCTTCACATTATCTCATCATAATTAAACCAACATCTCTTAATATTTTAATTATTTTTTCTCTCAACTAATGGGATTTTCTAGTTTCTTCCAATTTTATATTACTTATCTATCTGTACAAGTTGAATGTATCCGTCCTCCTTTGTGATTACTTTCATTGCTTTCATGCTTTCAAAGCCCTGCATGATCCCCAGACTGGAAAGATAATTCATTCCAGTTGTTTGTTTTCTACTTAACTTTCAAACTCATCTGGAACTCAATGTGCTGCTCTATGACATGAGGTACAATTTCAAAGTCATTTCTCCACCTCCTATCCAAGTTGTTAGTTTCTAAAATTTATTTAGCATTTGAAAAAAAAAAATCAAATAATATTTATTTAGCATTTCTATTTCACTATATACTAGGAAAGGCACAATTCTCAAGCCACCTCATTGAAGAAGCCTAAGTAAGAACCACCTCCCTAAAATCTCCCACAGCCCCACAACATATGGTAGGGGGAAGCAGCTCTCCTTCCTCCTCACCAGCTCTCCACATACACATCAAGTATGTTCTCTCTCACCCCGCTGCCCCCAACCACACAACATGAAGGTTTTCACCCTGAAAAAGGCCTTTCCTTTTCCTCTCCCCATTATTTTATTTTAAGATTATTTGCACAGCCAAAGCCAAGTAATTAAAATTTATTAACTGATATGAAAATGAGTTAACAGGGCAGCCCAGGTGGCTCAACGGTTTAGCACTGCCTTCGGCCCAGGGTGTGATCCTGGGGTCCCAGGATCAAGTCCGGCGTCAGACTCCCTACATGGAGCCTGCTTCTCCCTCTGTCTGTATCTCTGCCTCTCTGTGTGTGTGTCTCATGAATAATTAAATAAAATCAAAAAAAAAAAAAAAAAAAAAAGAAGAGGGAAAATGAGTTAACAGACTAAAGCCACCTACAGGCTCTGCCAAACCTTTTTAAATGCCACAATCAGAAATACCTCACAAAGTGAGACTATATATTGCAATGTCATAATGTGAAAGAGAACAGGTTTTCAATACTGACGCCAAACTTAAACATGAAAACTTGGAAGTCAGAATTAAAAAACAGAATTGTTGGGGTGCCTGGTGGCTCAGCAGTTAAGTATCTGCCTTTGGCTCAGGTCATTATCCCAGAATCCCTGCTCAGTGGGGAGTCTACTTCTCCCTCTCCTGCCCCTCCCCACTGCTCATGCGCTCCTCTTCCTCTTATAAATAAAAAAAAATCTTAAAAAAAAAAAAAAAAAAGAACAGGATTGTAAAAGATTCAAAAATGTTAGGTATTCATTTAAATAACTACTTGGGATAAATATACTATTTATACTATTTACAAAATACATTTAAATACTTTTATTTAAAACACTATCTTTAAACGAAAGAGTCAAAGAGGTAACAATATTTGAAAACATTTTGTCTCATTTATCAGTAAAGAATAAATTATGGCTAGGATGACTAATAGTAACAGTCACTCAGAAACCAACATGAACCAATCAATAGCCTAGTAAAACCACAGTTTATGAGTGCATTCTTCCCACATACTAAAGGGACTAGAGTTCAAAGTTCTTGTCAAATATACTTTCCAAACCCACTACAAAATCTTGCTGAAAAACTTCAGATATGGGGGCACCTGGGTGGCTCAGTCAGTTAAGCAGTTAGACATCTGCCTTCAGCTCAGATCATTATCCCAGGATCTTGGGACTGAGTCCTGCATCCGGCTCCTTGATCAATGGGGAGCCTGCTTCCCACCTCCCCGTTTGTGCTCTGTTGCTCTCCCTCTCTCTCAACTAAATAAATAAAATCTTTAAATAAAATGGAAAGTAAATTAAAAGAAAAAAAAAACTTCAGATATATTAAGAACTCCTAATACGGTTGACCCTTAAATAAAACAGGTTTGAACTGCACAGGACCATGTATATACAGAGTTTTGATAAGTAACGGTACAATGCTGTAAATGTATTTTCTCTGCTTTATGATTTTATTAGTAACATTTTCTTTTCTCTGGCTTACCTTACAATAAGAACATAGCATTTAATACTGAAGAGGAGTTAATCAACTATCTTATTCTGATCAACAGAAGAGGCCATAGTGAAGTTTTTGAGGAGTCAAAACTTATATATGCAGATTTCCTACTGCATGAGGGTCAGCACCCCTAACCTGCACATTGTTCAAGGGTCAACAATGTAACTACCCTCTAAGACACAGTATCTGTGAAGAGATTACAAATCCTACTCTAAAACACAACTTGTACCTCCATTTCTTCAGACTCTGCCTTATTTTCTGCTGGCGTCTGCTGTTGCTGCTCTTCAGCATGAGGTTCCTCCTGGTCCACTTGCATCTTCTGAAATACAGGTCACGTCAAATTTCGAAACCAGGTAATACTAACAAAAGACTAAGCAACCCTCATGGAACATTGGCAAAATTATATGGTATCAAACTCCTGATCAATTACCAGCCATCAGAATACCCAGACTTACATTCCAGCTATGACATATATGTTACCTACTAACAGGGAAGTTTTCCTCTCTGGATCTTAGTTAATAAATCTGTACAATGGAGTAAACACCTGCCCTACCCCACCTGTATGCAAACAAGAATGACTGTAGATCTACTTTGTAAACCACAGGAATACTCATCTTATGGAATAAGACAATATTTAACACAATGTTTCTGAAAAGTTCAGGATTCCTTGTAGTAAACTTCTCTCAGAAGTCTCAGCATTTTCAAGCAGTTTTTAAAATTAGTCTTTTCATCCTCATAAGTACAACCACTGTCCATTAAGGGAGGTGAACACCTTGAGAATTCTGTTCAAAGAACAAAGATTGGGGATGCCTGTGTGCCTCAGTCATTTGACTTGGTTTCACCTTACATCGTGATCTCAGGGTCATGAGACTGAGCTCATGTCTGGCTCCCCGCTCAGTAGGGATTGTACGTGAAGATTCTCTCTTCTTCTGTGACTCCCTCTACTCAAGAGCATAGGTGTATGCTTTCTCTTAAATAAATCTTAAGACAAAAAAAACGAAGCCTAACAATGACAAAGAAGGGGAAAAGTTTGTGGAGACCTGAATCATGGGCTCTCAAAGTTTGCAGCACATTAGAATGACCTCAGAAGCTTCTAAAAGGGATATCTGGGCTGTAACCCAGACCAATTCAAGATCTCTGGAGACTCAAAACATTTATAGTTTCATAAAACTTGATTTTGATGCACCAAAAGGATGACACCCAGGGCTTGAGTCCAATAAATGAGTGTAAAATCAACTTATGAAAATAATAAAAAAAAAGAAAGAAAATAATCAACCAAGACTCAAAGCATTTTTCAATAATGAGAATCAAAAACAACTCAACTTGAGAAGTACATAGGGTCTGAAAGTAGAAGCCAAACTACATTCCATCTCTATTAGAAAGACTGCATAAAGCCTCCTGCTATTTCACCAACACTGGGATAAAGGGACACAACGCAAACCCACTCTCATCAGCTCTGTCACAAGGTTCCTCCCTTGTCACCTAATCAAGTTGTTACAATTTATCAAGTCATCTCTACACCATTATAAATGGTTTAAAATGGTATAAAATATCCAGATTACCTCTTCCTCCTTTGCATTCTGATCTGTTTCCATCGGTTCCTCGTTTTCCTCAAACTTGAGCACTTCCACTAGAGATGCACTGGACACACTGAAGATGCCATGGACATTTACTCGAACCTTGACTTTCACTTTTGAACTGGAGCCATCAGATTGAGGAGTAACTTTCTGAACTAAAAACTGAGCTAGGAACATATGAAGCAAAAGAGAACATATAACCTAAGAGGACTAATTTAAACATGAATATATGCCCACATTGCCAGGTTATGCCCATTTCTCAGTGACAGGTCAGTAACATGACACTTAAAGAGAAGTACTCTTACAATCCTAAATCATCAGATTTCTCCTTCTTCTCTCATAAATACTCAAACTCTTAGTACCTTGACCCAATTAAGGTCTCAAACATCTCCTAACTCTCCAAAAATTTCCTTACCTCTGGTCCCTTATTCTAATTCATCTTTATATGCCACTGCAAGTTCTTTTTTTTTTTTTTTTCTTTTTACCAGTTAAGTTCCTAAACCTAGGTCACCTCTCTACTGGAAAAAACAAAAAACAAAAACCCAGTTATGCCACACTGCTTCTGTCATTTATCAGGAAATTGCCATACACTGAGTCAGTTACTGTATCAGAGTCTTACTTATGTTTTTTAATTCACAAAACTCTGCAAAATTTGAATTATCATTCTTATTCCTGCTTTACAAATGAGGAAAACAAAGTGGGTTAACTTTCCCACAGTGTCCAAGTGCCATTCAAGATATTCCTAATACTTTACTCATGTATTCTAAATCCATAATGATCATGCAATTCCAGTACCTCTCCTCATCTGGTAGAATTTCCAGATTTTAAGAGTTTCTGAGGGTCTATGAAGACTCTAGCCAACATGACATAACAACTGTCTAATGATTTTCTGTGTACATCTGATAAAACTCTGTTACGGTCAAAATGGAATTTAACTCCTTTGCAGTATCTGTGTACTACCACATTATGTACAAGGTATACCCACTATATGTATTAACCAAGAAATACTGCTCACACAACAGGAGATCCACTTAAATAATAAACACTCTACTAGTACTAAACTGGTCACAAGACTGAAAGAGACTTTTTGTGTGTGATTTAAAATGCCAAATTTCAGAATATTATACTTGCTCTGCTCTCCCAGTTCTCCCAAGTACATAATGTTTCCTTTTTTTTTTTTAAGTTCCCAACTCTACTTACCTATAGCAGGATCTGGATAAGGCAAGTCTTGTGGAGAGCTATAATAGGCCTCAAGAGTAAAAGGTTCCTTTCTATAAAATGTGAGTACTTTAGAGAAAGGAGCAGAATGATTTTTTGTAAAGACTTCACAGTCACTAGATGGAGGAAAAAGACAAAAATCACACAATTAATATATTCCTCAACACTTACCAATTGATTCTACATTTGTAATTATTGCATGGCTCTAGTTATTACTCTTCTCATGCTCTCTCATCTGGCATCATTTCCAGGATATAATAGGTTCCAAGGAAAAAAAACTTATATGTATCTCTAAAACTATATATGAAATCAGTTTTAAGAAAAGAAATATAAAATATTCAGTTAAGTACGTAAAAGGCACCAACTACTTCAGCAGGATCAATTATAGTAAACTAAGGACACAAAATTATTCAAGACTAAAGTAAGGCATCACTTTGCTTCATGCACTGTAATGAAATGTTACAAATCTTAGAAGTTGAAATAAAAGACACTATTTTACTCAGACTTAACACTAAGTTAACTGTTAAGTATAAAAATAATAAATTTGGGATGCCTGAGTGGCTCAGCGGTTGAGCATCTGCCTTCAGCCCAGGGTGTGATCCTGGAGACCCAGGATTGAGTCCCACGTCCGGCTCCCTGCAGGGAGCCTGCTTCTCCCCTCTGCCTCTGTCTCTGTCTCTCCCTCTCTGTGTGTCTCTCATGAATAAATAAATAAAACCTTTAAAAAAATAATAATAATAAACGTTATTACCTTGACCCTTCTTCAGCAGGAGAATTCCATCTCAGAGATATTGAATACGGTACTACATCAGTTATAGAAAATTCTCTGACTTTGAAAGCAGGCGATAAGATTGCACACTACAATAATAATTTTTAAAAATTCCATTATGACAAGTACAGACATTATGAACTGTTACTATGAAACCTATAAATAATGACTTCAAAAAACCATCAATAGTTTTTAAGTATTTACATTAATAATTTAATGATGTGTAAGTAAGCGGTTTTAAAAACTTCTATCATATGTCAAGTTAACTATTATCTAGCCATTACTTATCATTTTTCCATTAACCCGAAACCTTTATTTAACTGATGTACAATCCTACTTCATATATAGACGATAATATGCCAAATTCTAATATTATTTCAGGTTTATCTATGTTTCTAGTAAATTAATTCAGCTCATTGCATGTTACAGAGTACAATTCCATTTATCAACACTACCTATAAATCTTTTGTAAAACTAAAATTTTAGAATCTTACACCTAGAGATCTTGAGCTAACCTCAGAGTATAATAAGCTAGTTACAGACAAAGCAATGCCTTCTTGGTAATGACCTATAAATGGATGGTTACCTGTGAAAGAGAGCTCACCTGCAATGCACAGCCTCTAGTGACAGCTTCATCAGCATTTAGTGTTGTACTAAGTTCTTTACCAAAAAATTTGCTGATCTTCTCTTTCACTGCAGGGATTCGTGTCGCGCCACCAACTATCTCCACTGCATAAATATCTTCTTTCCTTAACTCTATTTTAAAATGGTTAGAATAGACATTGAAATTAAAACAATCCCTAAATTAGTATTTTACAATAAAAGAACATAACATTAACACAACAAAATTAACATAGATTTGTAACAAAACCCCCCACTTTCACCCCCTCACCACCACCACCCATACACACACATACACACACACAGGTGGCCTCAGAAAACAAGGAGGTATGTTTTGATGCACCAAGGAGCAGGGGCAGTTGTGGCACGATATTGGGACTTAGGAGGACAGTGCAATGGATACTAAATATCCTGTAGCATAAAAACCCTGTCATCTCTGAAACAGTCCCACACAAAAAATTGTTAAAACATCAATAGTTAAGCTAGCCACAAAGAAAATAAGAGGGCCTTGAAATACTGAGTTACCACTGACATGGCATGATTCAAATCCCAAGAAGCCACATCAGCACTCCATCCAGAGCATAGATATAGTACAGATTATGAACAAGGGTGCAGCCTCCTCCTAAGAGAAGTAAAGAAGGTGCACATCAAAGCTCTTCTCTCACTCATAAAATACTCTTAACACCACCTGGTTTCCAGGCGACATTTTATGCAACCAATACTGCTGATGTGTTGAGAAGGGCTATTTAAAGAAATGGGCCATACCAGTATGGAAGAACATGCCAGTTTGCCATAAGCACTCTGATTTAAGAGCTGACCTTTGTCAAGATGACAGTACATCTTAACACTCTGAAATACTTAGCAACCAACATAACAGTGAACTCCCAAGTAAAAGTATGCTGATGGTTTTAGGAAAATTAGTGACACGTTCCTAAATCAAACTTCTACTTTTAGCTAGAAGGAAAATTAAAGCATCCTGTTAAAATAACTATGTGGTTATCACATCCTCCCTTGGCTGTATTTCTCAGTCAGCAAAAGATTCACAGAAAAGCATGTACAACTACTACAGGCAGCAATGCAAAAGACAATTTTTACCACTATGAAATAAATGAGATGTTTATATTCATCTTTGAATCCAAATTAGCTTTCTTGAGAAAAGTATTAGATTTCCCTGGACACCATTATCAAAAGGGGTGGGGCTGGGGGTGCTCCAGAGGAAAGACAGACATAAAAAGAAACTTAATATAGCAATGAAGTAGTAGTTTATACAAGGAAAATTTGTATACCTTAAAAAAAAAAAAAGTAATAAACAACATGTTCCAAAGAGCCTTGATTATAACAAACAATTCAGTCACAGTAGGACTTACTGGCTTGTTCCAAAACACTACGAAGTGGTGGCTCCACTCTGGCTAAGAGATCATCACACATCTCCAGAAATTTGCCCCTATGAAAAACACAGCAATAGATTTAAATCACATTCCACTTTTAAGTGGGGGAATAAATAGCTATAATCAAAAAGGCAGATAAAAGTATTGGCAAGGATGTAGAGAAACTGGATGCCTCGTACATTCCTGGTAAGAATATAAAATGGCGTGGCCACTTTGGAAAAGAACTTGGCAATTCCTCAAAATGTTAAACATAGTGTTACCATATGACCCAGTGACTGCACTCTAGGTATATAACTAAAAGTGAAAACGTATGTCTACACAAAAACTTCCACATAAATGTTCTTCATAGCAGCATTACTTACAACAGCCAAAAAAGTGGGAAAAAATCCTAACGTCCATCAAATAACATTCAGGAATAAAAAGGAATAAATACATTAAGAGAAACTGATAAATGTTAAAACATGGATAAACTTTTTAAAAATTGTGCAAGGTGAAAGCAGTCAATCAAAAAAAAGAACATATATTATATGACTCCATTTATATGAAATATTCAGAAGAAGTAAATCCCAAGAGACAAAAAGTAGATTAATGGCTACCTAGGGCTGGAGGAGGAACAACAGATGATGAAGAGATAGTTCATGACATAATTTCTTCTTTTCCTTTTTTTTTTCTTTAAATACATTCTATTTTTTGTATCAGTTTTAGGTTTACGGAGAAATAAAGTACAGAGAATTCTCACAAACCCCTCACTTTCAGCCCTCCCCAGTTCCCCTACTAACATCTTACATTACTATGATAACATTTCTAACTGATGAGCCAATACAAGCATGTGACAGTATATATTAGAGTTCTATAGGTTTTGACAAATGTATGTTGATAAGTATCCAGCTTGATAGTTATCACATGGAAGAGCTTCAGTGCCCTAAAAATCCTGTGCTTTACCTATTCATCCCTCACTTCCCCTGAACTCCTGGCTAACCACTGATGTTTTCACAGTCTCCATAGATCTGTCTTTTCCAGAATCTTTTATCATTGAAATCAAACAGTATATCACCTTTCAAAGTGGCTTATTTTGCTTAGAAGTATGTATTTGGGGGTCCTCCAAGTCTTTTTATACCTTGATAACTCATTCAGGGTTTCTTTATGAGATGATGAAAATATGCTATAATTGGGTTGTGGTGATGGTTGCCCAATTTTGTGAATATACTAAAAACCACTGATGAGACACTTTAGAAATGTGATTCTTATGAATTATATCACTGAGGTACAAAATGTACACACCAGAATGGCAAAAATTTAAGACCACTTATACCAATATTGGTGAGGATTCAACAACTGCAACTCCTACCTGTTGGTGAGAGTTTAAAATGAGTTTTCCCAAAAAAAAAAAAATAAAATAAAAAATAAAATGAGTTTTCCCTATTAGCAAAAAAAAAAAAAAAAAAAAAAACTGGAAAAAGCCAGTGTCCATCAGGAGGGGAAAACATTAAATGTACAATGACACAACTACTCAGCAATACATAAGAAAGAATAAATAAAAGATTAAACTAAATGAATCAAATTTTATGCTGAGCAAAAGAAGCTTTACCCAAGACTGACTACACACTGTATGGCTACTTTTCTAGATGTCCAGAACAGGCAATTTTCATCTCCAATCCCTTAAGATAAAAAGTTCCCATCAGCAGCTACCCCTGGGCATGAAGACCTGGGGAAACATTTCCGGACATGATGGTCTGTCTCCTGAGACAACTGGCCAGTTGTCAAAATTCAGCAAAGGACCACTTCAAGCTTCAGTATGTCATGATATAAAAATAAAACAAAAAAACATAAAACAGTGAGTTCTGATTAATATGCAAGCTTTAGAATCTGGAGAGAAGTATACAGATGGATGTCTGCAATTTATTTTGAGGTGTATCAAAAAATAAAACTGGTGGGATGGATAAATAAACACAGGATGGAGAAATGAACAGGTATGTGATTAAACAGGTAGAATTAACGTTATAAATACAACCAATGGCATGATGAGGATGTTCACTAAAAAATTATTTTGCTGCAGATTTGAAAATGTCCATCATACAAAAACAAATAGACTCCTGCAGAGAAGAGCCTAGAAATTGCCTATGGCAATAGCAGTCATAAAGGCTTTTAAGTTGTTTAGAAAAATAATTCCCATAACTATAAAATTCACCTATTGTGTTTCTGCCTCTGTCTCCCATGAATAAATCTAAAAAATAATTAAAAAATAAAATTCACCTATTTAAAATATATAATTAAATGGCTTTTAATATATTCAGAGCTGTACAACCATCATCACAATTTTAAAACACTTCCATCACCATTAACCATTATTCCCTCACCTACCCCTCAGCCCTAGGCAACCACTCATGCTGGACATCCCATATAAATGGAATCATACAAAATGTATACTTTGTAACTGGTTTCTTTCATCTGGCATAAAATTTTCAAGGTTCATCCATGTTATAGCATGTATCTGTACAACATTGTTTTAACTTCCAAGTAATATTTCTTTGTATAAACATATCACATTTTGCTTATTCATTTTAGTAGTTAATGGACACTGGGGTTGTTTTGTTTTCTTTCTTTCTTTCTTTCTTTCTTTCTTTCTTTCTTTCTTTCTTTCTTTTTTTGCTATTATGAGTAGCACTGCTATGACCATTTGTTTAAGAATTTTTTGCATATACATGCTTTATTAATCTGGAGTGTATACCAAGGAAATGAATTGCTGTATCATATGGTAAATCTAGGTTTAACAGATTTCAAGGGATTGCCACCTAGTTTTAAAAATGGGTGCACCATTTTAGACTGCCACCAGCAGTGTATGAGGATTTCTCCACATCCTCTTCAAGGCTATTGACAATAGGAATCCTGGTGGGTGTGAACTGTTGTCTCATTGTGGTTTTTTTTTTTTTTAATAATTTTTTTTAAAAGATTTATTTATTTATTCAGAGAGAGCGAAAGCGAGGCAGACACACAGGCAGAGAGAGAAGCAGGCTCCATGCAGGGAGCCCGACGTGGGACTCGATCCCGGGTCTCCAGGATCACACCCCGGGCTGCAGGCGGCGCTAAACCGCTGCGCCACAGGGGCTGCCCTCTCATTGTGGTTTTGATTTTGCATTTCCCCGAAGGCTAATGATGTTGAGCATCTTCTCCTGCCCTTTCTAGACATTTCTTTTTTTTTTTTTTTAAGATCTTATTTATTTATTCATGAGAGACAGAAAGAGGCAGAGACACAGGCAGAGACAGAAGCAGGCTCCACATAGGGAGCCCGATGTGGGACTTGATCCCAGGACTCCAGGATAACGTCCTGGGCCCAAGGCAGATGCTCAACCGCTGACCCACCCAGGCATCCCACTAGCCATTTCTTTATCTACTTTGGAGAAGTATCTATTGAGATCCTCTGCCCAATTTTTAATTAGGTTGTAATTTTTTATCCAATTATAATAGTCTCTACATATTCTATATACAAATAGTATAGTTTTTTCATCTCTTCATATCCTGTCAGAAAAATACACAAAGCAACTAGGATAGCAAAACCAAAACCCCATTAACACCTACAACAAAAAGAAATAACAGTATCCCCCACGAATCCTAAAATACAAATGAGAAAAACTACCAACAATATACAACTCCTCTACAAAGTATCAGTATCTGTGCAAAAGCCGAAGAAAACAGGATATATAATAGACCTGAAAAAATAATGGATCTGAAAAAATAAACCAAAACTCAACAGGCCAAAATGAAAACAGCAGGTAAAATGAGGAGGCACTGGCACACTCCAAAGCAAAGGAATATAAAAAAGGTCCTCAATACGGTACAACATTAAGAACCAGGGTGAACAGGAACCAATAAACTTTACAGTAACCAAGTTAAAGTTTCCTTCAAGGAAAAAGAGCCACAATAAGGAAAAACTGCTGATAAAATCCAAACCAAAGGGTAGCCCAGGTGGCTCAGCAGTTTAGTGCCACCTTCAGCCCAGGGCCTGATCCTGGAGACCCGGGATCAAGTCCCATATCAGGCTCTCTGCATGGAGCCTGCTTCTCCCTCTGCCTGGGTCTCTGCCTCTGTGTCTCTCATGAATAAATAAATAAAATCTTTAAAAAAAAAAAAGAACACATTGGAGACAAAGAATAAAGAAAAAAAGATGGAAGCCACATCTTTGAAATATTTCATAAAAACAAAAGAGGGCACTGTGGAGCAATGAAATAAAAAAAACTCTAAAATGACACTGCCCTTCTGAAAGTTCACAGGAATACTTAAAAAGAGAGAGAGAGAGTGAGAGTGTGCCTGAGTGGTTCAGTCTACTGAACGTCTGGTTCTTGGTTTCAGCTCAGGTCACAATCTCAGGTTTGGTTGGTTGTTTGTTTTTTTAATATTTTATTTATTTATTCACGGGGGGGGGGCGGGGAGACACAGGCAGAGGGAGAAGCGGGCTCCATATGGGGACCCCAACGTGGGACTTGATCCCTGGTCTCCAGGATCATGCTGTGGGCAAAGCAGTGCTAAACCGCTGAGCCACCCGGGCTGCCCACAATCTCAGGGTTTTTAAATAGAGCAAGCCCCTTGTCTGCTCTGCTCAGGGGGGAGTCCGCTTGAAAATTCTTGCCCTGCCTCTGCCTCTCTCTGAACTGGAACTCTCGTGCACGTACTCTCTTATAAATAAATCTTTAAAAAAAAAAAAAAGTTCAGGGATCCCTGGGTGGCGCAGCGGTTTGGCGCCTGCCTTTGGCCCAGGGCACGATCCTGGAGACCCGGGATCGAATGCCACGTCAGGCTCCCGGTGCATGGAGCCTGCTTCTCCCTCTGCCTGTGTCTCTGCCTCTCTCTCTCTCTCTCTCCGACTATCATAAATAAATTTTAAAAAGTTCAGGAACACTGACTTCACATAAAAATGAGACTAGGCAAAAAAAAAAAAAAAAAAAAAAAGGAGACTAGGCAGGGGCACCTAGCTGGCTCAGTCAGTAGACCATGTGTCTCTTGATCCTGAGGTCATGAGTTCAAGCCCCACTTTGGGGGAAGAGTTTACTTTAAAAACAAACAAACAAACATCAGATTAAGTAAATCCACTGAGATAGACAGTAGACTGGTAATTGCTTAGGGTTAGTGTGGGAGGAACGGAGATGACTGCTAATGGATAAACATTTCTAAAACTAGTTCATGGTCCTTGTTGCACAACTTTGTGAATATATTGAAACCACTGAATTGTACACTTTAAAGTTTGATAAATGTAATGGTATATGAATTGTACAACGAATAAATGATACAAAATGAAAGAGCAACAAACAGAATTAGAAAAACTAAGAATAAGAAATAAAAGAACAGAGGAGCCTGCGTGGTTCAGTCCATTAAGCATCTGCCTTCAGCTCAGGTCATGATCCCAGGGTCCTGGGATGGAGCCCAGTATCAGGCTCCCCGTATGCAGCACTTAGCCTTCCTCTCCCCTCTGCCTCTTCACATCCCCTGCTTGTGCTCCCTCGCTCTTTCTCTCAAATAAATAAAATCTCAAAAAAAAGAAAAAAGAAAAGAATGTCAAAAATGAAAAATAACATAGAAATAACACAAAGACAAATACTCCGAATAGTGACATAACGGGATGAATGGAAAGAGAATGGCAAATATAGATTATAGGCAAGAAAGATCCAACATACTCATATAAGATTTCTGGAAGAATGAAATCAAAGCACAAGAAACGAAGAAGTACTGAACGATGTAATTCAAGAAAACTTCCTTGATATTTAAATAGCTGTGAAACTGCATACCAAAACACACACTGCATACCTAGGAAAAAATGATCAAAAACAACCTGCAACAAAGCCAAATTATCCTTGTAAATTAGACTTTCCAGAAAGAAAAACAAAAACTGGGGCATCTAGCAAAAAAATAACTGAAAAAATATATTGTCACAATTAGCAATGCTAAATGCTGAAAGAAGAGTATTACTCCATTTAAGATAATCAAGGAAAGGGTCACCTGGCTGACTCAGGGAAGTATGTGACTCTTGATCTCAGGGTTGTAATTCTGAGCCCCACGTTTTAGGTGTAGAGATTACTTAAAAAATAAAATCTTTAAAAAGAATAAAACAATCAAGGAATGAATATGAGGTAAGGTTATGTTCTAACTGGGTATAAATGTGGAATACATCATCAACATGCAAGAACTTCACACAGTTCACATGTGCCATTTTTTAAAAACCTATTAGGAGATTATCCTTCCAACAACCAAAATGATGGAGAGACATTAACATAAATAAAGCAGTAGTAAATAACAAGCCTGAGCAAAGATGTGGTGAAACTGAAACCCTTATACATTGCTGGTGAGAATGTAAAATGGTCCAAATGCTAGGAAAATAGATTGGCTATTCCTCAAAAAGCTAAACATAGAATTAGCATATGACTCAGCAATTCCACTCCTACACTTACTCCAAAAAGAACAAAAAACAAAATTGTCAAATACTTATTCATGAATTGTCATAGAAGCACTATTCAAGATATCTAAAAGGTAGAAACAAACCAGGAAAGGATTAAAAAAAAATACGTGATATGATCCATACAAATGGAATATTATTTCCCATAAAAAGCAAAAAAGTACTAATACACGTTACAATGTGAATGAACCTAGAAAACATTATGGTAAAAGTGAAAGAAGTCAGATACAAAAGAAGCAAACCCCATAGTTACAATTCCATTTATACACAACATTCAGAATACATAAATCCATAAAGAAAAAAGTAGTAGTTGCCAGGTATGATAGGCAAGGGAAGATGGAAAGTAACTGCTTAATAGTTATGAGGTTTTATTTTAGAGTGTTGAAAACATTTTGTCACTAGATAGAGGTGGTCACTGCACAGCAATGTGAATGTATGAAAAACACCAGAGTTGTCCACTTTAAAATGGTATGTGAGGGGATCCCTGGGTGGCTCAGCGGTTGAGCACCTGCCTTTGGCCCAGGGCGAGATCCTGGAGACCCGGGATCGAGTCCCGCGTCGGGCTCCCTGCATGGAGCCTGCTTCTCCTTCTGCCTGTGTCTTTCCTCTCTCTCTATTATGAATAAATAAATAAATCTTTAAAAAAAAATGGTATGTGAAATTTACCTCAAAAAAAGTTAATCAGAAGTCTACTATGTCAGAAATAACCCAGTTTTGTTAAAGAAAAAAAAGACTGCTGGTGAGCATTACAGACTACATGAAGACTATAAACTAGGGCCGAGAATATGACAGCCTTGCACTCAATGTACACAAAGTCCAAATGTTTAAAAAAGAACAGCACAAAGGTTAATTGGTTTCAGTTTTTAAAAGGTACAAACTACTTACAAGTGTCTACCTGGCTCTGATTATCACAAAACATTCCACTAACAATTTCTGAGAGAGACACCGGTACTCTCTTGCCCTCTAGTCCCCCTAACACAAAATGAAAACCCTCACTTTCAAGTGTGGAGAGGAAAAGGGACTACAAATATAGTTACCAGGCACAGTAATGTAATTCCAATTCCATCTCAATTTTTTGAGGGTCACTGAGGCCACACTTCCCCAAGCAAGTCACCAATCGTACCTAAATTTCTACCAGTAAAGTTCACATCCTAAAGAACTTATCACTCCCATCATCTAAGGAACTCAAGAGACAACAGTAACATTCTGAGTGTTTCTAAGGATAGCCGTGAAATGTCAATTACCCAGAATTCTTGCAGCAGTGTACAAAAAGAGCTGTTGCTCACACGTGACCCTGAACTATGCAAGAACACCAATTTCTCAATCAATGACTAAAATCAAATTCAGTATTATTCAGCATTAAAGCAACTTGCCCTGATTTTTTGAAAACCAGTAACTCACATATAATGCACACACCTGTCAACTTAGTGGAATAATCAGAACAAAAAATTAGTCTACATTATTAGGATAATCAAACCCAAACTTTACGTAAAAAGCCAAATCCTGAATGGTCTCTAATTTTTACCTACAGAACAGAAATTATCTTATAGCAAGCATGGTAATTTCAACATTTAACTAAATAAATGCTAATAGAAGTAAACAAAAATCACAGTTCAGTTTAACATCAAAATATTGATCTGGTTACCTATTCATAGTCCCAGATACATCAACATCATTCATAAAACATTCGATGCTCAAAGGGAGGTCTGAAGCGTTTGCACTCATCAATTTCTTGAGTTTCTCACACTCCTGAGACAGTCGTAATAATGCACGGATTTTGGACTTTATGTCTAGCTTGTATTTCTTCCCAAATTCTTCACAGAAGTGATTTACTAAAACCTCATCAAATTTTCTGCCTCCCAGTGTCGTGTCAAATGCAGTGGCCAGAACCTTAGGAAAAAAGATAATTAATTCAAAAATAAACCAATTTAAAATTTTATCATGATATATATTTAACTGGTAAATTACAAGAGGGCACATTAAGGTTGAGACAAAGCAATGTGCACCCGTCATTTAATCACTATAAAATGAGACACTGTAATCCTCAATTTACAGATGATGTTACAGGCCCAGACAGATCAGAGATAATCTGCAGGTCACAAAGCTAATAAATGGCAGAACTTCAATTCAAAACCTAATCCTCTCAATTCCAAAATCCAAGCCCTTTCTACTACACCCATCTGACTGCAAACTAAAATTAGATATCCAAAGTCAAATGCATGAACAGGTCATTACACAATTCTGGTCTTATTACTGTCACAAAACTATGAATAATACCAAAGGCCTACCTCAGTGCAGTTTACTAGCACCAAAGATGCTAAAGGATTAATTCACAACAACTTGTAGAAGTCTCATTAGCTTTGATTATCCATTACCCAAATCTTTTACAGATTAGGAGCAAACCAGATCTAATCCAATTCAATAATAGAAAGTAGGCTAAATAAACGATTACATCTTTATGAAAAAATAAAATCAATAAAAAACAATCTCTTCAAAGATGTTAAATGTCGTGGGGAAATCTTCTTAATATGTTCAGTGAAGAAAACGGACACAGAACTAATTTTGTTTTCTTCAAAAGACTAAAATGAAATACAGCATATCCTGTTCATGGTAATAAGACTGTGACTGATTTTTCTACCCCAGCTTGGGGGTTGGGGAGGGGGGTTTCCATAATGAGTATTTTTAGAATTAAATTTTAATTATAATCGCAAAACTGACAGGTGACAGGACATAATAAAGGACAATTTTGGTGAGGAAATAAAAGGCAACTAATCACTGACACACACCACTTTGACCCAAAATCAAAGCTAAATTATGGCCAATAGCTTCCGTTTAAAAAGGTCAAAGTATACAATGGACTTTAGAAATAAAGCGATTAGTGATTATAAAGTTCAAGTACTAAGAATTATACTTGGTCCACATTTACAACTGTAAAAACCATGTAACTGTTATTTCCCAACCATCCCAAAGATTTTTCCTTTTATTAAAAAAGAAAAAACCCTAGAAACGATATAAATCAGAACACAAAATGAAACCAAGTCTAGTTTTCAAAATAAGACTGTAACAAATAGGGTCTCAAAATGCCCTCTGAACCTAATGAATACTTACTGTGAGACAGATAGATCCTCCCCACCAATCCACAAATTTCAAGGAGAAAGGCAACTGAGGCCTTTGCCACAAAGAAGTCTGATATTCAACCCTAATAACTAAAGCAAACAACTCAAAAACACATTGATTCTTAAGCAAATTCTAGATTAAATCAGCTAGAGAACTGATTTTATATCCCATTGTGGAACTAGTATATGCCAGCAAATTCAAATGCAACCATGTTCATTCTCTGGCCTTCCTTGCCTTTTGCACGCCTAAGACTTCTCTTTATAGAAAGCTCCATTCTCCAGAGCTCTACGATTTCCAAGAATATAGAAAGAATATCACTCCCAGTCTGGGAGTGATTATTTCTGGCTGTCCAAGTTTTAGTCCGCACACTCTTTTCCCATAACACTCAAAACCTTAAGATTAAGCACAGAATACCTTTGTCATCCCTTCAATCCTCAGTGTAAAAAAATATACAAAGGGACTTCCTGTTAAAGCATCCTCATAAGCCTACAGAGTAAGCATTATTTTCTACACATTACAGATTAGAAAAATAAGGATCAGAAATCTTTAGAGCTTTCTCAAGGTCTGTACTTTTTGCTTCATGTCAACTCTTAATGAATTACAACTTCTACTCTACCTCTACATAGTTTAGTTTACCAAGCTTCCATTAATGCAACAAAATTCTCTATTATTTCAACTATCTCCATAAATTCCTAATTACCATACAGTTGCAATATAGTTCTCCAGAAATAATATACTTACTTTAAGTTTTCCTCTATTAAACGCACATACAGAAACTTGATAAGAAGAATGCCCCATGTCTACAAAAACTACATTTCTTGGTTTCTCTTCTAGGGCAGGAAGATCTTGCTTATAGATTCCATATGCAAGAGCAACTACATAAGAAAAAAATTAAATTCAATGTAATATTATCATTTAAATAGTACATTTAAAAGTCACTTTAAGTAAAAAAAATATATATATAGTGAATAGGACTACATCATATGCTGTTTTGGAAAAATCAAATTCTCCATATGCTTTGCATAATTTATTCATGAGGAACATTAACTACAAAGAATCAAAGACTGACATTCACTTAGACCTCCTTAACATTTCCAATTTTCAATTCCAATGACCTGGGCTGGGCTATTTTCCCCCACCACTTCCCCCACTTTTCCAAAAATATTTTCCAGGATTTCTTCTAATTTATGCCACCTCAACATTCCTACCTATCTCTCCCTGAGATGTTTCTTTACACCCCATTACAGTGGTGGAAAAAAAGGCCAATCTTTAAAACAACACACTGCTCTCGACACACAGTAACTGTGTTACTTTCCAAACAAGCATGTGATTACATACCAAAGTAAGTGCTATGTGGATAAAGAAAAAGCACTGGTCAGATGAATTCTTTATGAGTGACACAATATCCAAAAGTACTATGGCACATATGTGTAAGTGCTGCAAGCAAAATAAAGAACAAGAAACCCCATAGTTTTAAGACTGCAAAACCTTCAAGATTTAGCAAGTCACAGATGCTAACAACCCCTGTTACCTGCAGTTGTTTCATTCATTAATCGCAGGCAATTAAGACCAGCAATTTGTGTCGCATCCATCACTGATCGTCTTTCTGCATCAGTATAGAAACAAGGAACCTACAAAAAAATTTGAAAGTTTACTATATTAGGGAGTCCTCATTTAAAACATATCTGCCAAAAAACAGCAAAATCCAGAAATGTCTTCAAATACCTACAGCAATTTATTCCGTATACAATCAAGGAAGTATTTCAAATAAATAAAGAAATGTTAGAATATTCAGTAAAGAGCATTGGAATGGATGAAAGAGAAAAATTATGAGGTTGCATCCCTACTGCACACCTCATACCAAAATAGATTTCAAATCAAAGATTTAACAGTTTAAAAAAAAAAAAAGAGCACCAGAAGGAAAGGCAGTCTTTACCATCAGAGTAGGAAAAAATTCTCTAAATGTAACACAAAATAGAGAAGAGGAAAAAAAGGGGAGAAAAGATTAATATATTTGAATAGCAACATTAACAGGACAGATGGCAGCTACACTTGTGTTAAACAAGCGTAAAGTACAAACTTGTCAAATCACTAAGATGTACACCTGAAACTAATGTAACATTGTATGTCAACTATGAACAAAACAATTTTTAATCGATTAATATATTTGACTCGGACACCTGGGTGGCTCAGAGGTTGGGCGTCTGCCTTCAGCTCAGGTCGTGATCCTGAGGTCCCAGGATCAAGTCCCACATCAGACTCCCCACACAGGGAGCCTGCTTCTCCCTCTGCCTATGTCTCTGCCCCTCTCTCTCTCTCTCTCTCTCTCTGTCTCTCATGAATAAATAAATAAAATATAAAAATAATACTAATAATAAATTTCACTCATAAAAATTCTAATGACTAAATGGGGAAAAATATTTGCAACTCATATCATAAAATGATACAGCTTATCTCTTTTATATGAAGAACTACAGATCAAAATGTACACCATAAACTCAAAATGAGCAAAGAACAGGAATGTCTTATGTAGAAAAGGAAATAAAGAAACCTTAAATTTAAAAATGTTCAACTTCAAAAAAAATAAAAAATTAAAAAATTAAAATGTTCAACTTCACCTAAAGAGTAAACATTAAAATCGCATACACTTTGATAGCATTATTCAACTATTACAGAACTAGCTAACACCTCAATAAGTTGTGATGAGGCTGTTGTCCAACAAGTCCTCTTATACTCTGCAGGGAGAAGTGTGATTACAAATTCTTTAAAGGACAATTAAACAGCTGCTGTTATAATTACAAATACACATATTCTTTGTCCTAGCAGTTGTACATCTAGGAATTTAGCCTATAAATCCTACAAACTTAACACATAAGAGCAAAATCTTATCATCAAGTTCATTGACTATAATAAATTTTTAAAATTTATTTATAATTAAAAAAAAAAACCTGGAGGGGCACCTGGGTGGCTCAGTCAGTTAAGCATTAGACTCTTGACTTCAGCTCAGGTCATGATCTCAAGAATCAGGGACCCCTGGATGGCTCAGCGGTTTAGAGCCTGCCTTTGGCCCAGGGCGTGGTCCTGAAGTCCTGGGGTCGAGTCCCACAACGGGCTCCCTGCATGGAGCCTGCTTCTCTGTCTGCCTGTGTCTTTGCCTTTCTCTCTCTCTCTCTCTCTCTCAAGCCTGCTTCTCTGTCTGCCTGTGTCTTTGCCTCTCTCTCTCTCTCTCTCTCTCCCCTTGTCTCTCATGAATAAACAAAATGTTAAAAAAAAAAAAAAAAAAGGAATCAAACTCACCGAAACAACACAGTCCACAACAGGCTTCTTGAGAACACTTTCTGCTGTCTCCTTCAGTTTGGACAAAAGCATGGCTGTCACTTGCTCCGTAGTAAAATTTCGCTCTTCCTCCATATATTTGACCTGCAATAAAACATAAGGATCTGGGCTTATTCCAGCTTTTCATGACCTAAAAGCCTGAAATAAGCAATGTCTAACACATCATCAACGGAACATTATCTTAAGAAGGAACTGAAGAACACTAGTTTGAGAAGCAAAAACAACTTGAAGGTCACTTTTAGCTTTTTAACATGTTTAGCAAACATTAATACTCCAGATAAGGACCATTATGTAAACAGTATGTTGTGACCACCAACAAAACCTGAGACCATTACCGTGCAAAAGCAAACTGATGTAGCTCACCATGGCCCACACTGTACCTCCATAAAGGGGTCTGGTGGTGGACATTCTACCATCTGGAATACTATGTGTTTTAGTTCATTTACCGTGTTGACTTTAAGATCATTTCTGAAATTAGGATCCAATCTAACCTGAGGTCATAGTTTATTTCCTGTTATAGGCCAAGACAGGACAAACTTGACCCAATAAATACTTGAATTAAAGGATAAATGAGGGATCCCTGGTGGCGCAGCGGTTTGGCGCCTGCCTTTGGCCCAGGGCGCGATCCTGGAGACCCGGGATCGAATCCCCCATCGGGCTCCCGGTGCATGGAGCCTGCTTCTCCCTCTGCCTATGTCTCTGCCTCTCTCTCCCTCTCTGTGTGACTATCATAAATAAATAAAAATTAGAAATAAATAAATAAATAAAATAAAGGATAAATGAATAATGATTCAAGATAAACTACCCTGCATAAAAGTATGCAACTTCAATAAGGGCTACAAACTTTAAATGCTGAAAAACTGACTAGGACAAGCCCCAGCCCACATGCCCATAGTCCCCAAATACAACCCATCCCTGAAAACATTTACTCTCTTCTTTCCGCTGCTGCTCCAGGTGACCTAAACACTATTTTCTCCTCCACTCTTAGCTCCCCAGCCCAAACATAATTTACTCTGATTCAGAATCTAGTAGTCTCTTACTTTACTGCATGATAAAGATGGGAAAGCACCCCTCCCCAGGAGTCTCTTCTTCCCTATCTGCTGGTCTATTCATCCACTCCTATACTTGGATGCACTTGTTCCCGAGTCTTCTCCCTAGTCTCCTCTTTTGGCTCTTGCAATGCTTATGACTAAATCTGACAATACCTAATCCTATTTCTTTCCTATTAGTATTCTCCATTTACTCACCTCTTTTTTCTCCCTGCTTCCCTCCCCTGTACTCCAGATTTATCTATTACCAGCCATTCAAACTGTTCTGATGACTGCCACAAATAATCTAAGTAAACCCAGTGATCATTCTTCAGTTATCAAAATTCTTCACTTCTAAATTCAACTGTGTTCTCAGCTACAACAGGACAACTCACTACCTTTTTCTCCCAAGTCTCATCATTTATTGCATTCTGAGCCTATTTCCACGATCCTAACTTCCCCAACTGCAATGTCTCAAACACCAAATCTCCCCTTGCTAAACTCACTTGCCTCTTTTGTATTATCAATTCACTGTATGCTTCACAAACTCTTCTAGATGTCCCAGAGATATCAAAGACTAAACTCCCTTTTCTCAAAAGAATACCTCTTTCCAATCTAAGAAGTCCTATTGTCAAGAGTATTGTCAAGAGTATGACCATACACCTGGTTAGTGACTTTATTTTTTTTAAGACTTATTTTCTTTTTAAAATTTTATTTATTTATTCATGATAGACATAGAGAGAAAGAGAGGCAGAGAAACAGGCAGAGGGAGAAGCAGAGGCTCCACGCCGGGATCCCTGGTTAGTGACTTTAAAGTGTTCAGTTATTTGTTTGGTATTCCAGAAGTGTTCACTAAAGTCACACCAGAAAGACTGCTCCATCAGTAAACAATACAAGCAGCAATGGCAACGTTAACTTCAAATCACCACTACCCATCTGTCCAACTCATATTAAGAGTGCAACCTTTCATTTCCAATTAAAATTCAGATTATGTGGGATGCCTGGATGGCTCAGTGGTGAAGCATCTGCCTTTGCCCCGGGGCATGATCGAGTCCGGCATCAGGCTCCCTGCATGGAGCCTCCTCTCTCTGCCTAAGTCTGTGCATCTCTTTCTCTCTGTGTCTCTAATGAATAAATAAGTAAAATCTTAAAAAAAAAAAAAAAATTCAGATTATTCAAAAACACCAAAGGGTCTTTCCTACCAAAACCTTCTCCTAAACATTTACAAACATTTTCATTCCAACTTGAACTCAGAATGGTACAAACATGTATTGACCTGATATAATAAAACACTGTATTTCAATTACAAGGCATTACTTTGAGATCTTACCTTTATACCTGTTAATCCAGTGGGCAGTTGCACAATATCATAAGCAAGGTTAGATTTTTCTGCTTCCACAAATGGATCAGAGAATGCTCGGCCATGGAATCTTTTAAATCCCTGGACTGTGTTCTTTGCATTGGAAATTACCTAAAAGAAAGAACATCAGAATCAAAGAGTAAAAAGACTAAGAGCAATTAGGGGGAAAAAAAAAAAATCAACAATGTCAGAATAAACTAGCATCATTTTAACTTTAACTTCAAGTTTCCTTCTGAGTTTCATTTTCTTCAGCAGTACACCTTTCTGTATAATGCCTGCTCACATGTGAAGTGAGGAACAATGCATTTGTACAGACCACAGTATAAAGGATGGGACCAGAGCCTAGCTTGTCCTACTTCTCCATGAAGACAGGTCATTGAACATGTACAAAGGTAGTCTTCTGTTCTTAAACTTCTAATCAACATTTACATAAAATGAGCTTTAATTTTTAAAAATTACCATAATTTATGATTCAAACTTTCGGAGTCAATTCAGGGCATATCAATTCAGATTCTAGTGAAAGAAACTAAACATATTGGGGAAAAAAGAGGACAGTAAGTACACAAAGATAAATGTAAACAGACAGTAACCAAGTATTATTTACAACAGCAGAAAACTGGAAACAGCCTAGATGGTCAATTAACAGGAGAATGGATAAATAAATGATACACCCATACAATGGTAACTTTTTTTCAGAAAGTTGGAAGACAAGTATCTATATGGTATGATCTCACTTTTGCAGCAGGGGAAGCATTTAAATCTGCAGAAAAAGGGATCCCTGGGTGGTGCAGCGGTTTGGCGCCTGCCTTTGGCCCAGGGCACGATCCTGGAGACCCGGGATCGAATCCCACATCGGGCTCCCTGCATGGAGCCTGCTTCTCCCTCTGCCTCTCTCTCTCTCTCTCTCTCTCTCTCTCTCTCTCTGACTATAATAAATAAATTTTTTTAAAAAATTAAAAAAAAAATAAAAATATATCTGCAGAAAAAGTACAAAAGGTTATACATTAAGATACTAATGGTGACTTTGGATAAAGGCAGCAAGTGTAACTTCCAAATTTCTACAGAGCTCCTCTGCATCAGCTATGTTACAAAGCACTCAGAAGTCTTTTATAAAACAATGAGACCTCCAACATTGGGCCCTACTTTCAGTAGGCTGCCAAACAGAAACTCAGTATCACAGTGACTAATCCTAGAACTAAGTTGCCAGTTTAGTACAAGAACTATTCTCAATAATTAAAGCAAGTTTAAAAAAAAAAAAAAAAAACTCACTGGTATTTTAGAAGAGAAGACATTTTAAACTAGCTCTGGACATGTTATCTACTGCTTCCTAACAAACCTTTGATTTTTTTGAAAATGAAATTATAAAACACTCAATGTTTAAAAAATTGGCTAAGCACCATTTTCTTAGGCTTTTTTAAAATTTATTTTATTATTATTTTTTAATAATTTCTATACCCAATGTGGGGCTCAAAACTCACAACCCCAAGATCCAAGAGTCACATGTTCTCCCAACTAAACCAGCCAGGTGCCCCTGGACTTTTAAATCATCGGCCCTGCCCAACCCAGAAAAAAAGACCGTTAATTAATTCTTTATGGTGATCCAGAATGAACCATTAAAAGGTCAAATATGCAATTCCTTAATTTTACAAGCTCAGACAACCAAAGCAGCAGAACTCTTGGAGTTTTGCTGCTCTGGTTACTTAGAAACCAACAAATAATGTTAGGTTCCTATTTTATAAAGTAAAAACATTAATGTCAAGTGTGCTTCTACAAGTACGCTTTATTTCCTTGAGCTCCTTGATTAACAAGATCAAATCTACAAACATTAACTCTAAGTATGACTAAGATGAAAACCCAAAGAGACAGACTTTAAGGAACACGTAAAATATACAGGAATAAGCAAGCCTTGCTTAAACAAGTCTGGGCAAAATACATCCCGGTAGTCTTCATTAAAGAAATTATGCCGTTCAAGTTATTTTTTTTTTCAAAGTAGGGTCCATGCCCGGCATGGAGCCCGCCCAATATCAAGCTTGAACTCACAACCCTGAGATCAAAACCTGAGCAGAAATCAATCAAGAGTCAGAAGCCTACCCAACTTAGCCACCAAGGGGGCCCCGTTCATGCTATTTTAAAAAGCTATTTGCTTCTCACTCAAGCACAGGAGACTAAGGATCAGGCCTTTTTCATCTGTTCACCTAGGAACGGTCATACTAGGCACATAATGGGCACTGAAATACTTACTGAATGGAAAGATGGACAAAGCAGAGAAATAAGTCATTTAGGAAAAAAGGAAACAAAACAAAACTCTACCTGGCTTTTAGCTGCTGCTCCAATTGAACGATTCTTAGGACCAAAAGAAATGCAAGCCCTAGGGGAAAAAAACATTTAAGCATCAAACCTTACTGCATACAACATTACATCCAAGAGGATTACATCACCATAGCAGGCAACCTTTCTGAGTCTTAACTAAAAAGCCACACATTATAAAAGCGCACTGTAAATATTTTATTTTGATCTCTCCATTGAGTAAAACTATCTCTAAGAATGGCTGGCCTCTTAGAATAATGGGAGTCCTGTCATTTAGATGTTGAAGCACAAGTCTGATGTGTTAACCATTAGTCCTAATAAGTTTATCTAAGTGACTAGGTAACAGATTATCTTATATCTATAATAGAATAGAATACTATCTAGCCAACCTCCACTATTCCTTACTCTTCAAGTCTGTTGCTCAAAATCCCAATATGAAATATTGTACCCTCTTACCAATACATCAATTAAATGTTCTTGCTTTCTCAAATAGCTTATAATTTCCCCTAGAGAACAGTCTATAAGCCATGAGAAGAACTCTTATCCTACTATGTATTAGTAAAAAATAATTTTCCTAGAACTAGCTTCCAAGGACTCACAAATTTTTTTTAAAGTTTACTATTTTTTTTTTTTTTAAGTAATCTCTACACCCAACCTGGGGGCTCAAATTCACAATCCCAAGGTCAAGAAATTGCATGCTCTTCCAACTGAGCCAGTCAGGCACCACAAGGACTCACCATTTCCGACAATAAACTTCATTGTCGCTTGTGAACACCACATTCTTCTGTGAACACGTTCTTCCAAATCACCAATTCATACACTACCTGCATGTATTTGCAGTTTCATGCATGTGCAGCTTATTTTAGAAACCTAAGGCTCACAAGTATAACTACTTCAAAATACCATGTTTAAGCTTAGAAAGTCAGTTATATTGGAATTGATGGGTTTTGCTAGCATGGCCTCTATACTTCCCCATAGGTTTTTCATTCTCTCTTTTTTTAAGATCTTTTTAAAATTTTATTTATTTCCTCATGAGAGACACAGAAGGAGAGAGAGGCAGAGACTCAATCCAAGGTCTCCAGGATCACGCCCCAGGCTGAAGGCGGTGCTAAACCACAAAGCCACCAGGGCGGGCTGCCCTCTCTCTCTTTTAAGATTTTATTTATTCATGAGAGACACAGAGAAAGAGAGAGGCAGAGACATAGGCAGAGGGAAAGGCAGGCTCCACGCAGGAAGCCTGATGTGGGACTCGATCCCAGGATCACTGACTGAGCCAACAGCAGACGCTCAACCACTGAGCCACCCAGGCGTCCCAGTTTTTTCATTCCTATTAATCCCTCTGGAACCCTGCCCCACCCTCTACTCCCATTTATTTGACACCTCTCTTTCCAGTGGCTGCTTTCTTTCTTTCTTCCTTTTTTTTTTTTTTTTTTGGCTGCTTTCTTTCAAGCTAAAGATCAAATTCACTCCAAAGCACCCAAAAAATCCTAAAAGACAAAACTAAATCCTAAACAGTCTATTTTCTCCTCAATCTAGTAAAACCTTGTCCTCTTCCTCTTTTAGTAACAAGGAATGCACAAATTGCTGTGTATTACCCTCATTAAATCTTCAAAAAAAGCACTCCATCTCAGTTTACTGAGTCCAAAAAGATTATAAGTAAATTTATACAGGGTCACAATCTGAAAGCAATGGAGTCAAGACTCTAGGCCATTTCTCCATACTTACACTCTAGCTATGGCCCTATCTGTCCCAGACCCCAAGCTCTTCAAATTTAGAGTATATAAGCTCTGGAGCCATAATGCCTTGGTCCACATCTGACTACATTAGATGATCTACTGAGGATTATTTCACTTAGACAAACTTACTAGCAGCCCTGTGCAATCTGCCAGAATGCTGGGCCTCTCTGTGCCTCAGTGGCCTTTTCAACCCAATAGGTAAGAAGCCTTTAGTCGATCTCCCAGAGCAGGTGCAAGTAGCTATGCACTGTATAAATACAGCATAGCCTGGGATCTTATTAGATTTGCTCTGAACCCTAAACACTGCAGGCCCAGAAGATACTGGAGATAGCCTCCAAGAAACACAGGTGGTCAAGCTTAGCCTTTCTGCATATATATACACCTAATCACTAATTTTTTAAATGTTCTCGGTACCATAGGAATGCCTCTCCTATCACAGCTCTTGCTGCCCTTTAGGAAACTACCAAAGACCATTTATCCACTCCATTCACTCTCCACCCCAAAAAGGCCTTCTAGCCTAACCCTAACGATTTGGTAAACTCACATCTTTTCTAAAAAAGCCACCAGATCCCACCAACAACTCAACCCCAAGGTAAATTACAGGGCAGTGTTATCTATCTTCCATTCTTTACTGCAGTCCTTTAAAACTGAAACCTTCATCTCCTCAAAACAATTGCTGGCCCTAACAATAGAAAACATTAATGTTCTCAAGTTTATTATATATCCTGTTGGACAATTTTCTATTCTACCTGTTTAACCCTGAAGCCACCTTGCTTGTAATTATCTTTCAAACAAAACCAGTAATTGACAAAGCCCAGATGCTTTATGGTGGAACTTAAGGCTCAAACCACCCCAACCCCAACCCCACTTTCCACCTGCATATCAAGCATAGTGAACCAATGCCAAGTTAGTCTTTCCATCTTCCTTGCTAGTACCACTTTTGCCACCTGAAATGCTCTCATCCTTCTTTACCTCACTCATTCTCCAGAAATATTACCTACTTTGTGAGGCCTTCCCAATGGCCCTCAAGTAAAATTCAAATCATTTTTATCTCTTAAAACTTGTTAGAATTGCATACAGAATGCTGATACAGAACATCTCCATCTCAACAAATGTTCTATTGTACAGAGTTGGTCTAGGTAATATTCTCCCTTAAAGTCTGGTAACATTTTTACTTTTTTTTTTAAGATTTTATTTATTTATTCATGAGAGCCACAGAGAGAGAGGCAAAGACACAGACAGAGGGGAAAGCAGGCTCCCCGTGGGGAGTCTTATATGGGATTCAGATAAAATAATCTTTTTTTTTTTTTAAGATTTTATTTATTTATTCAAGAGAGACAGAGAGACAGGGAGAGACAGAGACAGAGAAGAGCAGAGACACAAGCAGGGGAGAAGCAGACTCCATGCAGGGAGCCTGATGCGGGACTCAATCCCAGGACTCCAGGATCACGCCCTGGGCCAAAGGCAGGCACCAAACCACTGAGCCACCCAGGGATCCCCTTACTTTTAAAATCTACATCTGCCTTAACAGTAATAAGAGCTGCTTTGTAATTCTTGAAAAGCTAAATAAAAGTTTGTCTCGGGTCAAATTACAGCTGACCCTTCAACAAAACTGGTTTGAACTGTGGGGATCCACTTATAACATGGATATTCTGTGATACTCTACTGCAAATGTATTTTCCTTATTATTTTAATAACTTTTTCTCTAGCTTACTTTATTATAAGAATACAATACATAGTAGATACAATATACAAAATGTGTTAAACTGTTTCTGCTATAAGGCTGCCAGTCAACAGCACACTATTAGTAGTTAAGTTTTTGGTTTCCCAAGTCACCCCAACCCCAAAACTGTTCAAGAGTCAATCGTATTCATCCTTTTTTGGCTCATACTCACACTACAAACAATTAACTTCTTAGAAAACAATCAAGTGTCACTACTGGAATGGCAATCTTCACATGATATAGCAGGCAAACAAGACCGCAAACAAGGCATAACTCCTGCCAAATATGGGGAAAGTCCACAGTCTTCTTATCCTAAGAAACCAATATCCTATCATTACAAAGCAATTCTTACATTCCTAAAAAGTTCTGTTAACAGTAAGCTTATCACACTAAAAAAAAGAAATGCTTAGCTTTTCCACTTTGCCATCAACTTTACTGTATTTACAGAGAGCTCAAACACCAGAATCAGTATGGGTCTATCCAAATCTCTTCTCTGCCTTTTCTAGCTGTGTGAATTCTGTTACTTAATCTCTAAAATTCTAAAATGGGGAAAATTAGGGCCTCGGCCTTAGCAGTTGAAGAGAGAGGGAGTAGGTCACAAAGGCATGAAGATAGGATCCTCCTCCTACCAAACACAAAAATCACTCTGATGAGAAGTCCAAGGATCATTCTAAATATAAAGGGGCCACCAAGGAGTGGAGCGAGAAGGATCTTGACAAGGATAAAACTTGGAACAAGGGCAGCACTTCCAGTGGTGGCAGCAGCACCAGGTCCTGATCCAGCTCTACCCCCAACACCAGGACAGGCTCCAGCAGTGATTCAAGGTCCCCCCTTCAGTGTCAAGCTGCTAGGGAAATACAGCACAACCTACAGCTCCAATTCCAGCAGCTTCTCTAGCTCAACAAGTACTTCTGGGCATTTGCATGACAACAGGCTGCATTCCCATTTCAAATCCAAAACACCCAAAAGAGATGAAAAGAAAAGGAAAAAGCAGAGTCCTTCCGCTAAACCAGCTCAAATGTCTATCAGGAGGCTCACTAGAAATGTGAGCAAGGACCACGTGATGATGATGGTCTCCACCTCTGGGAAAATTACTATGACTCAAATGCCTGTAGAAAGGATGTAACCCCATCTTTCTAAAGGCTATGCATCTGTGGAGTCTGAAAATCCAGATGAAGCCAAGAAGGTGCTAAAGGACATGGACGGAGAACAAATTGATGGCCAGATCACTGCCCACCGCTACCATCACTAGGACACCGCCCCCCCCCCCCCCCAGGTAATTCAGCCCTCCCAGGAAAATGCTGCCATCGCCCTCCACATGGCAGGTCCTCTTCTCCCCATCCCCTCCAGGCGATGTCGCTCCAATGGCTGCTGCTGCCACAGTAGCCACTCCAGCTCCAACTTCTGCCAATAAATAGCCACTAGGCCCTATAACTTCTATCTCATCCACTCCAATTTTGTCACTTTCCTAGCCAAAGGAGAATTGGTAAGAAAGAAATTACTTAGGGCAGGCTTTGAAGACAGCAACGGGGACATCTCCTCCAAAAGCAAAGTTCCAGCTGCAGGAGTGTTATTGTGGTTCAGGGCTGCGCCTATAAAGATGCCTTCCAGTTTTCTGGCTAGAAAGCTCCCATATTTTGAGTTCCCGAGAGAGTCAATTTAGTAGCAAAGCCAGCAGGGACAAGCAGGGTAGAAGTGTAGCCCCAACCTGCAGGTATGACTTTCATTTCCACAAATGACCAGGGGCTAGTCTGGTGGCCTGATCATGCCCTTGCTTGTTGGTCTGCAGAGCGTCTCAGGAAAAGGCGGACTTTCATGCAGCTGCTGTTCCTGCCAGCCTGGCCCTGCTCCCCTGGCCCTGTCCTTTCCCAGCCTCTAGGGTCAAACACCCCGTGTAAGTTACCGAAAATGGTTCTATTTTTACATGTACTCATGCACACACACCCACATCCCAGGTCTCCCTTTCTCTCTGAAATTGATGAGCAAGTTGAGAGCAAGCTCTGCAGGGTCATCACAGACCCCTCTATCGCAACTCTTGTTCATAGGGATCTTGCAGGCTACCTTGGCAAAACATACACTGCTTTTTTGGCTTTTTAACAGTCAGTATAAATTTTTTGTCTTGAGTCTTATAAACTTCTAGCATTTTAGGTGCTGTTCTGTTGTTTTTTTTTAAAGATGTTATTTATTTACGTAAGAGAAAAAGAGAAAGCACAAGTAGAGTGAGGGGTGAGGGAGAAGCAGACTCCCCACTGAGCAGGGAGCCTGATGAGGGGCCTGAACCCAGGACTCCAGATCATGACCTGAGCCGAAGGCAGACCTTTAACTGACTGAGCCACCCAGGTGCCCCAGCACTGTTGTGTTTATACTTTGTCATGTAGGCTGAAAGGATTGTGCTGAATAAACCTGGGAATAGAATGCAGATTGCAAAAAATATATAAAAACATAAAATGGGGAAAATTATAACCCTACCTCATATACCTACTATAAAAATTAAATGTTGTTGATACACCATTTTGGGGGGTGGGATAGGGGCAGAGAGAGGGAGAGAGAAAATCTTAAGCAGGCTCCACACCCAGCACAGAGTGAAGGGTTCCATCTCCCAGCCTTGAGATGACCTGAGCCAAAATAAGAGTCAGACACCTAACCAACTAAGCCACCCAGGTGCTCCATGTTGGTCCACGTTTGAAGGATTTATATCAGAGATCGGCACATCATAAATAATAAAGTACTAGCGATTTTACCATTGTTCCACTGAAATCCTGGTTTAAATTCCACACAAAAATATACTAACTAGTTTGCTATGAAAGTTCTGCTTCACCTTTCCAAACTATTCATTAAAATCCAGTCAGCTAGCTTCAAAATCAACCCATGAAGAATAAAAAGTCCTACTTTCATCCAAAAAGAACTGAATAAGGGTAAATAGTTAAATAGCACAAAACAAAGGGTTTTTAAAAATAAAAGCTCAAAAAAATAAAAATAAATAAATAAATAAAAAAATAAAAGCTCACACAAAGAAACCTAATTTAAATGTGAAGAAATCCCAAAAGATTAAGTCAAATATTAGAGCCCATTCTAGAACCTAGTCCAGGGCTTTCTAGTTAGTTTAAGCTCATTGCAGAAAATTAGAAAACAAAAAGTATGACAAAGAAAAGAAACATCTGTAATTCTACAACCACCCGCCCCTGCCCCCACCACGCATGGCCACCATTAGCATTTAAGTAAACACTCCTATACAATGCTAACAGATATAGTTAAGTCGTGATCTAAAAAATCTTCAGTGGCTGATTTATTCCACTAGGATTTTTACAAGCAACAAGTACGGAACAAAATATTTAAAAATTTATCTACTACTCTCCACTCACCAGGAACTTCCAATATCTGCACAGAGCCTGCATCCAATCTTTAGCTATGGCAGTGTCTCTTTCATCCAAGCAAGGTCAAGCTCCCACACCTGTTCTTTTGCCAGTGAAGTCTAGCAATCTATACTTGATTTTCCCAAATGCTCAATACTACTATGGTCCAATTTTATAAATGAAGATCTGATTCAAGATCCCTGGGTGGCGCAGCGATTTGGTGCCTGCCTTTGGCCCAGGGCGCGATCCTGGAGACCCGGGATCGAGTCCCACGTCGGGCTCCCGGTGCATGGAGCCTGCTTCTCCCTCTGCCTGTGTCTCTGCCTCTGTGTGTGTGACTATCATAAATAAATAAAAATTTAAAAAAAAAAAGATCTGATTCAAGTCATATTAATGTATCCAGAAACATAACTGGTAAATATAAGCATCCAAGATTCAAAATCAGGACTACCAGACTCCAGACCCCATATGTGCCTTTTTTTGTACTGCCAAGCAAACCAATTAGATTTAGTACTACTTCTATACCTTCAATTAGACCATCCCGATCTTTCCATCCATGTGTTTTAACCCCATGTGCTCAAGTCCCACCCCTGCCTTTTCTATCACTCCACTCCCCCAACGTAACCTCTCCTCTGCACTGATACTTTAAGTCTGTACTTAATAACCCATCCATAACTGTACTTATTTTCTTATTTACCATTGCTTTACATCATTCATATTTACACCTAGAATGGTTACATCTCTAGACATCAAGAATCTTTATCCTAGACTTCCTCTCTATGCCACACCATTCCAATTCAATGCTGCTAAAAACAGACACTTGCTACCTGACATTACTGTTACTCCACTCCCAAGTACAGGTTGGTAGTTTAGTTCAAGACTCCTCTATTCCAGGACGCCTGTGGCTCGGCGGTTAAGCTCCTGCCTTCAGGCCGGGGTGTGATCCTGGAGACCTGGGGTCGAGTCCCACATCCGGCTCCCTGCATGGGGTCTGCTTCTCCCTCTACCTATGTCTCAGCTTCTGTGGCTCTCGTGAATAAATACTAAATAAATAAAACCAAAAAAAGACTCCTCCTCTGTTCTAATCATCAGATCCTAGAAATAATCACCTTTTTAGGCCAGAGAATAACACAGTTCTCCCTTTCCTGGGTAAGAGATACTAGTGACCAAATATTTATGCACATTCTAATGGGATGTTATGAACAGCTGCAATCAACACAGATCCTTAAAAGGCAGTTTCATGTTTGTAAGAATGTGTAGAACTGCTCTTGAGATATTTAGAACAGCTGTTGCTCTAATTCTTAACTGATATAAAAAAATGAGCTTATCAGAGAACCCACAATAACATTTAGATTATCAAATAACAGATTTAAGCAAAATTGTCATGGAAAAGATTACGTGAGTTAGAGTATCGCTTACGGCCTTAGCCCTGAACAAGAAAGTACCCCAAAAACCTGACATCAAACAGACCAAACTCACACTTAGGATACACAGTTCCCTAAAGCACAGCAAATTCTCCAATCAGGAAGATGCACACATTAAAAGCTATAAACTATGAACCCTTCAGGCAAACTTCAATAGTTTTCATTTTATTATTCCAATATATATATCATTAAATGAAGAGGAATAGTAAAAAAAAAAAAAAAAAAGTACAAAAAGTACTAACAGCAATACTAGAAAACACCTGAGCGATATTTACTGTGAACAGCTTTACACTAAACACTTTAGTTTCAGCTCATTATAATCTTTACAATGCCCAGTGAGAGAATCACTTATCTTCCTGTTATAAATTAATCCCTTAAATTTGTGTGAAGTATCCTGGTGACAGTCCTTTAAGAATACATTGCTGACTCTTGAATAGTATGGTCTGAAATGCGTGGGTCCATGTATGGATAGATTTTTCAATACAATACAGTAGTATAAATGGATTTCCTCTTATGATTCTACTAACATTTTTTTTTCCCTAGCTTACTTTGAGAATACAATATAGAATATATATACAGAATACATGTTAACTATTTACATTTTCAGTAAGTAAGGCTTTTGGTCAACAGCAGGCTACTAGCGATTCAGTTTTTGGGAAGTCAAAAGTTTTTATACATAGATTTTTGACTGCACAAAAGTCAGCATCCCTAACCCCCACATTGATATACAGGTTCAAATGTGTATTCTTTGCACTAGCAAATTCACATCTGTAACTCTACCCAACAAAAATAAAAGCATTAACAAGTAAATCCAATTATAAAGACTATTTTCCAATTAACTGTTTATTACAAAACTTAGAAATAACCTGCTTGAAAAAAAATGTTACAGCCACGATGAAGAATATTATACATTTAAGAAGGTAGAGATTGATATTTACTGACTCTGAAAGAGGTCTAAAACATATGTGAAAGAAAATTTACAAAATATAATATGATCCTATTTAACATACCCACCCCCCCATGTAAATTTGTAGAAGTATGGGGAAAAGGTACGCACGGATATACAGCCAACAGCAAATAATGAGAAGGACAAGAACTTCAGCATTTTAGTCTTTTTATTGTTACAACAAACACATATCTTGTTAAAATGTTTTCATTTAGGAAACCCAACTGAGAGCCTACGATATAAAGTTCCTGTCGACTAGTCTACCAATTTTGTATACAAGATTCTGTTATAGCTCCTTAATGATTCTAAGGAACTACTTTCACAACTGGCAATCAAACATATACAGGAGAATGGTGTAAGCAATGTGAACTTTAGTTAACAAATCAACTTTCCTTTTCTTTAAATCCAAAAGACTCAAGATCCTACTGCTATACTTAGCTCTACACAACACGTAAAAAAAAAAAAAAAAACATTTACTTCATAGGAATATGTTTCTTGCACCAGTTATATATATGTTAATATTCCAGTTAACCAGAAAATACATACTTTCAGCTTCTGCTCTCTCAAGGGCAGCTAATAGACAATTTCATCTCTTTAAATTCCTAATATATCACTTTATTAGGAACTAAGTCCATGAAAATCATAATATAAACAATTCACATAGAGAAATTATTTTAAGTAATTCATTTCTACCCTATAAGTTGTTCTTTTTGGAAAGTATGGGCCAATTCTTCAGTAATGTCTGGCACTCCAGTAACATTTTTATTCCAAAGCTTTAAGGTTGTACCTTTCTAGTGTAATAATCCTACTAAATATATAAATAGGTTCCTCATCTTACTCCAAAGCCTATGATCAAAAAACATTTACATGGATGCTCCTAATTTAAACCTCCAAAGTTTATCTCAAAGCCACCCACACCTCCCTCCCATGCTACACTAGTGGAGAACAGCTCCCACATGGACTAAATACTTCCCTAACCTAAGTAGCACCCTACTTCTTCCTCTTCCCAGATAAAACCATTCTCCATGAAAATAGCAAACCATATTTTTAAAATTTAAACTGCACTGGGCAGCCCGGGTGGCTCAGCGGTTTAGCGCTGCCTTCAGCCCCCAGGCATGATCCTGGAGACCGGGATCAAGTCCCACGTCGGGCTCCATGCATGGAGCCTGCTTCTCCCTCTGCCTGTGTCTCTGCCTCTCTCTCTCTCTCATGAATAAACAAAATCTTTAAAAAAATTTTTTTTAACTTCATCAACTCTCACTGCACCTAAATAAAAATCCTCAACATGATTTACAAAGTCCTGCCTAACTCCTCTCCAATCCGTCTCACACCATTCTCACAAGTGGCTCAAGATTAGTTATGATCTTCTCAGTCTGCCAAGTGTGCCAGGCAGTCTGAATGCCTCTGGTCTCCCTCACTTGCTGTTCCTTCTGCCTTAATCAACTCTTCCTTAGACCCACCCACCAGGTCCATGTAAATTTCTACTCACTCTCCAGGTCTCAACTTAAATGGCACTTCTTTAAAAGCACCTTTCATTCATCCAATTTAAAATAAGCTCCCCCCAATCCCATCATCCTATTCTGTACTTTCCCATCTGGATCTTCACCAGTTGGTAATTACATCTTTGTTTAGCATCTGGCTTTTTTTTTTTCCACTACTCCTGTCCATGATGGCAGGATCTTGTTTATTCGTTCAGAGTACTTCTAGTACTTCTAATGCTTAACACAATGGCTGACATATTGGAGGCACTCAGCAGTTGCTAAAATAAAGCAAGCCTGTACTTGGTGGAAAAGCAAGGGTCTCTTCTGGGCAAGAGTCAACCAGATCCTCAAAAACTGAATCGAAAAACTATTACACCCACTATGTGAAATGAGGTACTTCCAACACAGCCAAACCTCCAGAATCTGCATCTCACTTCCACTAAAGCAAACCCACATCATAGTCTCTGTGTACCTGAGACAAAAATCCATTTTCCTTTACTACAAAAATTAATCTTTCCATTCTCGTTTTCTACTTAGGGACTCCAAGAAAGAAATTTAAGCTAATCAAAAGCATAGTTCAAAAATTACTTTCCTAGACGTTCCTGGAAAATATAAAATATAGGTTAAATCATATAAGGAAAACCATTTAAAGTATTTAAGTAGTATTTTCTTATCACAATTACGTGATGTATCTGGTCACACATAATCTAGTCACTAAGACAAACTTAATTTCAATTTGGAAAAATGAATCTTTTTGTATGTGAAACAATTTTCAGTCCCAAACAATGGAATTTTTGGTAACTGTTAAAGCTGTTGTTTGCCTTTAAAAAGGGGGGGAAGGGGGCATAACATAGTCTAAAAAAAAAAAAAAAAAAGACAGGAACACTGTTAGTTCCAATATTGGGGAATTCTCCCTCTAGATCAAAATTATGTTCAAATCTAGGCAGGAAAGGACCAAAAATGTTAAGCACCTGACTCAGTGCACCAGCCTTTTTAAATTTCTTAGGGAAGACTATCTTTACAAACTTGGATCTGGAGAGGAAGACAGTATCAAATAAAAAATTAATGCTTAAATACTCAAAAATAAACCCGTGCTTAAAAAAAAAAAAAATCAAAAAAAAAAAAAAATCAATAAACAATACCTTCCCTGCAATTAGAACATAAAACTCATTGTTAAAAACTATAAAAAATAGGGGGTACTGGTGTGTGACAGCTAATGAGTACAGGACTTCTTTTGGAGTCATGAAAATGTTTTTAAATGGATTGTAAGGGGATCCCTGGGTGGCGAAGCGGTTTGGCGCCTGCCTTTGGCCCAGGGCGTGATCCTGGAGACCCGGGATCGAAGCCCACATCAGGCTCCCGGTGCATGGAGCCTGCTTCTCCCTCTGCCTATGTCTCTGCCTCTCTCTTTCTCTCTGTGACTATCATAAAAAATAAATAAATAAATATTTAAAAAAAAAATAAATAAATTGATTGTAGGGATAGTTGCAGTATTGTGACTACACTAAAAACTGGAAGTGTATGCTTTAAACAGGTATAAACTATATGTGAATACTCTATAAGGCTCTGAAAAATTATAAATTAATTGACAAAGGGACATCAAATCACATTTTAGGATCTGGGATGGGTTTTCAAAGAAGCACCTGGTCTAGGTCTAAAACAAGAGGCAGAAATTTGACAAATGTAATGGAAATGTTGTGGGTCTCTGGGCAGCAAAAATCAGTGGAGGTAGCAATCTAGTTTGGCTACCAAACTCCTGAAGGGTGACCAACGTCAGGGGGGAAGATAGACCTTGGAACAGAAAACTTTTTTTTTAAATTTTTATTTATTTATGATAGTCACGGGGGGGGGGGGGGGCAGAGGGAGAAGCAGGCTCTTTTTTTTTTTTTTTTTTTTTTTATTTATGATAGTCACAGAGAGAGACAGAGAGAGAGAGAGAGAGAGAGAGGGAGGCAGAGGGAGAAGCAGGCTCCATGCACCGGGAGCCCGGTTGTGGGATTCGATCCCGGGTGTCCAGGATCGCACCCTGGGCCAAAGGCAGGCGCCAAACCGCTGCGCCACCCAGGGATCCCTTTGGAACAGAAAACTTGAAAGGCCATCTGACAAATAGTAAGAGAACCTAGAAAATAATAAACTTCCTAAAAGATTTTGCCCCAGGGGCACCTGGGTGGCTCAATGGTTGAGCTTCTGTCTTTGGCTCAGGTCTTGCAGTGATCCTGGTGATCCTGGGATCAAGCCCCGCACTGGGCTCCCCGCAGGGAGCCTGCTTCTCCCTTTGCCCGTGTCTGTCAAAAATAAATAAATAAAATGTTTTAAAAAAAGAAAAAAATGGGACGCCTGGGTGGCTCAGTGGTTGAGCGTCTGCCTTCGGCCAAGGGCGTGATCCCCAAGTCCTGGGATCGAGTCCCACATCAGGGAGCCCACTTCTTTCTGCCTAGGTCTCTGCCTCTGTCTCTCATGAATAAGTAAATGAAATTAAAAAAAAAAAAAAAAGGATAGGGATCCCTGGGTGGCGCAGCGGTTTAGCGCCTGCCTTTGGCCCAGGGCGCGATCCTGGAGACCCGGGATCAAATCCCACGTCGGGCTCCCGGTGCATGGAGCCTGCTTCTCCCTCTGCCTATGTCTCCGCCTCTCTCTCTCTCTCTCTCTCTGTGTGACTATCATAAATAAATAAAAATTAAAAAAAATAAAAATAAAAAAAAAGGATAGAGGGGATCCCTGGGTGGCTCAGCGGTTTCGCGCCTGCCTTTGGCCCAGGGCGCGATCCTGGAGTCCCGGGATCGAGTCCCGCGTCGGGCTCCTGGCATGGAGCATGCTTCTCCCTCTGCCTCTCTCTCTCTCTCTATCATAAATAAAAATAAATAAATAAATAAAATAGGAAAGAAAGAAAGATTTTGCCCCCAAAACTGGTACCTCTACAGTAAAAAGCAGACTTTTTTTACCCAAGGAAAGACTTGAGTGAGTCACGACTTCTTAGAGCTGAGTCTATACTGGTCCCTTAACATACTATAGGCTCTAAAAGTCAAAGTGAGACCCTGAGTCATTCATTAACAATTGCGGCCAACACCCTGGTTGGAATGTATTAACTATGAAAGTGAAACGCTGTTAGGTGTGGACCCGCAAATGACCCAACAGAGTTCAACATACTGAAACAATGTGAAAAGCCGACGTGAACGGAAAGGTATCAAAAAAACACATTGACTTCACAAAGTAATTTTTTTTTCTTTTTTTTTTTTTTGGTAGCTGTGCGTTCCACCGCGAGCCCGAGCCTCCGGTGCCCCGGCTCCCTCTTCCGGGTGCTGCCCCGCCCCCACTCACGTGGGATTCTGGCCGCTCCATCTTCACGCCGCCGGCAGACACTAGAACCCGTTCGATTCAACTAACTTTTATTAGGCGCCTGCTGTGTGCAAAGCCCTGAACTCTGTAGTAGGCTGAAGAAACGGCAGTGCGCCCTGGGCCTGGCCTCCGCCCTCTGAAAGAACTCGGTCCGCTAGACATCCGTGCCCTCCGCTGCCTTCCCTCCAGCTCCCACCCGTGCCCTCCGCTGGCAGGAGCACCCGCGCAGAGCCCTCGCTCAACCGGCAGGCCGCTAGGAAGAGGCATCGCCGCCGGCGCACACCCTCGAGGCGAGCCGTGGCCACCAGCGACCTGACACCCAGCGGGGTGTCCTTACCCACCAGGACTCCCGGCCCGCGCTCCCCAAGCCCGCGCGGGTCGCAGACCAGAGCAGGCGCTACCTCCCCACCCCGAGCGCACGCGGCCGGACCGCCCCACACTCACGGCGTGCAGCGGTCGCTGTACTCATTAGCGATCGTCTCGATGCCGCCGGCGCGGGCCACGGCGACGTAGCAGCTCTGGAAGCCCAGGTCTATCCCCACGACCGACATGGCGCCGGCTACAGTTCGGGCTCAAGCCCAGGTCCGGCCGGCGAAACGGGACACGGACCCAGGTGGGGCTGGCGCGCGGAGTGCGGGCCGCGTGGGCCGGGGGCCGGGGGCTGGCGGGGGACGTGAGGGAGCCCTCGCGGGCGCGTAGGTCCCTGGGAAGGGAGCCGCCGCGGAGAGCGCTGCTCAGGCCGGCTCCGGCTCAGCGGCCGCAGAAGAGGCGCCGGTAGCGGGGGCGGAGAAGATCTCGAAAGATCTCGTCGCGACGAGAGTAAAGCCGTAGCGCGAGAACTGCGAAGGAGAAGCGTGATCTCGCGAGACCCCGGCTCAGACGCTTTTCCTTCTGAAGTTCCGCCCCCAGTTACGACGAGCCTACGTCATGTCCAGGCAGGAAAACCTCGGAAGGGATGGAGCGGGTGAGAGAGGGGTGGGAAGCCAATTGAGCCTGCGCGCAAAGCCCGCCGCAGCGACTCCCAATGGCGGCCGAAAGCAGTGGGGCGCCTTGCCTTCTAGAAGAAAGTAGGAGAGCCAGCTTGAGGCAAAATACCGAAGAGGCGTTGGCCTACTTCCGCCGTTTTTCTGCATCAAAGAAACTTCCGGTGATGGGACCTCCTGCGCCCCACTTTGTGTTGCGCCCCCAAAATGGAAGCGCAGACTAAGCTTCAGAACCCAGAGAGTCTGAGCCCTTAGGGCGGGTCGGCCCGTTGAGGACCAGGCTGCCCTTGGAAAGAGGCCCTGAGACGGGCCTTAGGTAGGTCTCTGTCCAAGTCCGAGACAGCGCCCTCCCCGGCGGAGAACGGGAATCGTCTCGGTCGCACTGGCGTGGTTTTTCTCAGTCTTGCCTCACCGTTCTCTAAGCTGCTGGCGCCCTTAGAGGCCGATAGGACTTAAAACTTGAAATCCCCAACACAATCCAAGCACCTGTCCTGAGCTGAATGCAAGAGTCACAGATGGATGATACGCTACCTAGGTCCGCTCAGACCAGCCAGTAAGTGACAGGATTACTTGAGGCTAATGAATCTTAAACTTTAGGGCCCCTCACTTCCGGAGTGTTCCAGGAGCTGGCGAACTCCATCCTGCCATCGGAAAGCAACTCTAGATAATAAGAATTTATTCTCTCTTAAGATTTTATTTATTCATGAGAGATAGGGAGAGAGGCAGAGACATAGGCAGAGGGAGAAGCAGGCTCCCTGCGTGGAATCCGGTGCAAGACTTGCTCCCAGGACCCTGGATCATGATCTGAGCCAAAGGCAGACGCTCAACGACTGAGCCACCCAGGTGTCCTTATTTCTGATAAATTGATTGAAGAGATCTCAGTGGGGGAATCTGTATCTCCAAATCTCCAGTAACTGATTCTTTTGTCCTAAATACTTTGTGACTTTTTTTTTTAAAGGATTTAAATGTATAATATAAGCTTCAACCTCCCAAAACCCGAATCCCACCGGCCTTGAGGACAGCTAAAAAAGTAAAATGAATCCCAATACAAGGCGGCAAGTGTTATGTGCAAAATGGAGGCGGCTAGGAGGACTTTACAGAAAGGCAAAAGCCTGCTTTCAAGTTGTGGAAAAAAAAAAAAACACAGCTTAGCATGGTTTGCTGAAAACTACAAAAACTGATGTATTGCTGAAACGGAGACTGAGTTGAAGATCTCAACCTTAAGGCTAGAACAATCGGATCTTTTAATGAATGAGCCAAGAAGAAAGTACATTTTCTCAAATCTTCATTTCTCACACACACACCCTCAGTCTCCTGGAGCAGTGCCCAAAGGCCAGATTGTTTGCCTGTACCCTTGCAAAATACCACACAGTTCTTATATTTTGGCTAAACTGAACATGCTTTGTCTTCAACACCAAGTACTGAGTGCTACCTAAAGTGGGAGGGAGGTGGGTAATAGGAGTACAGGCAGCAAGAAAAGGCCTTTGAGCATAGAGAACAGGGATAAACAGATACTCTACACCCATGTTTATGGCATTATTCTCAATAGCCAAAAGGTGAAAACAACCCAAAAAATCACTGATGCATGAATGGATTTTTAACGATGTATACATGCAATGATACACTATTCAGCCTTAAAAAGGAATAAAACTCTTTAACACATGTTACAACATGGCAGAACTTTAAAAACGTTATGCCAAGTGAAAGAAGTCTGACAGGAAAGGATAAATTTTGTATGATTCAATCTATAGGAGGAAACTTTAGAGGATGCTTTTGGGCAATCAACTTGAACTATGTAAGCCTGAGAAAGGAGGAAGGCCTCCTGGCTGATACAGTCCCATTAGGCAACCCACCTCAAAACAGCCATAAGCGCTAACTGACCAATGGGTTATTTACACCCATTTGTTGTAAATCAGGCACCAAAAAAGGAAAATGCTGTGAGTTCCCATACTCTCACCTTTCCTCTTGTACAGCAGCCCCCTAGCACTGCCTCGGGGCAATCTCTATTTTGCTGTCCTGCCCACCACTTCATTGGGGAGTCTTCAGTAAATTTCTACCTCCTTTGTTCTGCCTTTGGTGAAAGAATTCACCCGATCTGGTTGCCCCACATTTGGTGGCCCCCATCCAATATCGACATGCCACAGAAATCAGTAGGCAAATTCATGGAGACAGAAAATAGAACAGTGGTTAGCAAGGGCTTACGAGTAGAGGGGAATGAAGAGCTACTGTTTAATGGGCATAAAGTTTTGGTTTGGGATAATGTAAAAGTTCTGGAGATGTATATTACTGGTGGTCACACAATAGTACAAATGTATATGTAATGCCACTGATATATATACTTTTAGATGGTCAAAATGATAATTATGTGTAATTTACCACAGTAAAAAAAAAAAAAAAAAAGGTTGACCTTGACCTTCTGTCTTATATTTGTGTCCTACCTAGGAGGATATCAATGGCACCAAGAACAGTATTGGCCTTTGTAATGACAGAGTTCTGTGTCTGCCCACTCTGGGTTATAAGCACTGGGCAGACAGAGACCAGGCTGCCATAGGCTGAAGTGACTTTTCTACTTAAAATATCAGTAGGTCTGGGGGAACCTGAATGGCTCAGTCAGTTAAGCATCTGACTTCTGCTCAGGTCATGATCTTGGGGTCATGGGACAAAGCCCCATGTCAGGCTACCACTCGGTGGGGAGTTTGCTTATCTCTCTCCCTCTCCCTATGCCCCCCTCCTCACTCGTGCTCCCTCTCTTTCTCTCAAATAGATAATCTCTAAAAAAGAAAATATCACTAGGTCTGGGTTATGAATTCTTGCCTTCCTTCTTGTGGGAGACCTCCCCAGCCTTTAACTAAACTGGCAAAAATGTACAACCGTATCTTTTTGTGTTCCACCATCATACCTACCTACCTTATTTGCCCTGGCTCTGCTTTCAGTTTAAAATACCATTGGCCCTATCAATCTTTTTAATGATTTGTCCTTCTCAAAATAAAACATAACATCAGTCACAGAGAGTACTCATCCTGTTATAAATAGTTTCCTGGATCATCAAACTTATAGCTCAAGAAGCTATTCTGGGATGTTTAAGTAAATGAAGTCAGAAGAAAAGTTATTTAAGAATTCTGAGGAATCTAAAGTGACAAGTTTCCAAGAACCACAATAGTGAAGCAATGAAGCTGCCAGAACATTTCATATTGAAGGCATCATGGTTGCAGCAAAATTCCTTTTATTCAGCAGAGCATCTTGAGAATTGTAGAAGGAAGTTATTGCAGGCATTTCTCTGATACAATGATTAAATTTAGTTTTAAGCAATCAGGAAGGTGTCTGTTTTAAATATACAGTGTTAATAGACTGCCCACCATGAAACAAAAGGTTTTCAGTTGGGAATTCATAATCTTCCCTGCCAAGTGTCCAGTGGAATCTTGTCCTACACCCTGAAGCAGCTTCAGGTACAAGCTCTGGTAATGGTATTTTCAGCCCTCCATGAAGTCACACTGAGTGGACAAAGTGCCCTTAACCCAGCAAGCACTCCTTTCTTAAACTCTAACATTCTAGCAACTCAGTAATAGTGGTAATTATCTCATCTCTATAATCTCTAGATCCTACATCATGGGCAATGGTGCTGAGTGATTTGGATATCATAATTGAATTAATCTTCAGAGCAAACCCATAGTAGGTGTTATTTTCCAGTTTTATAGATGAGAAAACAGATCTGATGAGGTTAAAGAACTGGTTCAAAGTCACACAACTTTCCTGACTTCAACATTGGTCTCCTACAACTATACCACTCTAAGTTCATGTTCTTTGCAAAGGGTCACTGAAGTGAATACGGAAATACAAGAGTAAGAGAAATAAAAGAGGAAGAGGAGGAAGAGAGGAGTACCTGGGTGACCCAGTTGTTTTAAGTGTCTGCCTTTGGCTCAGGTCTTGATCTCAGGATCCTGGGATTGAGCCCCTAGTCAGGCTCCCTGCTCAGTGAGGAGCCTGCTTCTCCCTCTCTCTCTCTGCAGCTCTCCCTGCTTATGTACACTCTCTCGTGCTCTGTCAAAATCTTTTTTAAAAAAAATGAAGAGCAATAATTCAATCAGAGTCATTCATTGTTGACATTTTGGAATATATTTCTCCCTGTCACTATTTTTGTTATATATGATGGTTGAATTGGGTTGTGCCTTTTTAACATTAGGTTAAATCAACCTTTCCCAAACTGCTCCATTAGACAGTGTTCCCTGAGATAATAATAGATTAATATTGCCATTTTATTTTTTTTAAGATTTTTTTATTTATTCGTGAGAGACAGAGAGAGAGGCAGAGACACAGGCAGAGAGAGAAGCAGGCTCCATGCAGGAAGTCTGATGCGGGACTTGATCCCAGGACCCCGGGATCATGCTCTGAGCTGAAGGCAGACGCTCAACCACTGAGCTACTTAGACGCCCCATAATATTGCCATTTTAGAGCAGCCGTGGTGGCTCAGCAGTTTAGCACCACCTTTACCCCGGGGCCCAATCCTGGGGATCCAGGATTGAGTCTCACATCAGGCTCCCTGCATGGAGCCTGCTTCTGTCTCTGCCTCTCTGTGTGTGTGTGTGTCTCTCTCATGAATAAATAAAATATTTTTTAAAACTATTGCCATTTTAAAGACACTAAGAAGTCCTATAGAAAATCTGTTTAACTTTGTTTTATCATGAATACAAGTATAAATATAAGAAATACTATTTAAGGAATAGTACAGCACAATTTAGTCTTTTTTTTTCTCAAGTATTTTTCTAATCCTAATGCTCCTTTAATATAAAAACTACCATTACAGTTCACTTGTAAGTCCAAATTGGCTGAAATTTTAGTGTCCTTTCTCACTCTATTATAAACTGCCTGCTTACATAGTAACACCATGATGTCATTCTGAAGTACTTCCCCAAATCCCCACTTTTTTTTGCCCTTATTTGGTCTGATTACCGTTATTTTATGTCTTGCAGTGTCATTATCAATCCCAGTCCTTTCCCTCTATATAATCCTAAAATGCTAGATGAATTTTGCACAGATACCTCCAGCCCACATAAGCTGATATGATCATGAAAATTTAACCATTAGTTAACAATCATTTATTAATTTATCCATTAGTCAACAATCATTTTCCTGGCCTGACTCACAACCTCCTCACCTATTGGCTCAAGACTCTCCTTAGCCAGCCACAGACTCAACTGAGTCTCCTCCCATTTCTAGTAGCTGACATTCCAGCTCCACTCCAAAGTCCTGCCTGTGAAACTGGTCTGCTGAGAGCAGAAACATGACTCTGATCTGCTCAGCCCAACTCTCCTGGGGCTTTTCCTGTTCCTGAGCATTGGGGGACCAGAAATATATCTTGCCATAGTAACAGCTGCCATCTCATTTCTACTAATTATGAAATTTTCTTTATAAGATCTTTCATTTTAACTTCAAAGTCTTTAGGGCTCAGAGCATCCTATGCTTGTTTCCCTTCAGCTGAATACAATTCATTTCTCAAGACCAAATGTTCTTTGCTTCTTGCTCTAAGACTCAAAGAAAATGATTTTTTAAAGGTTCCGTGGCCTCTGATAATAATTCATTCTTTAGGTTTCCTGATTAATGAGGAATCTGGAGCATGGAGTGTGCATACTTGTAATATGATTAAGAATCAGTGTTACTATGAACAGTGTTACTATGAACAAGCTCACATGGCATACTGCCCATACATTGCTTCATAACCAGAGGGGACCATTTATTTTCTTGTTGACCTGTAGTTAATGTGAGTTCAAAATCTAAATATATCACAGACGATTACAGTTTGCAGCTGAGTGCCAGCACTGTAAGCCCTAACTCAGAGGAGAGTGAATAACATGTTTTCCTGGCAATGGCACAGGAATCCATCCTATGGTCAAAGGCAGAGCAGCAGCAACAACAAGCTAAAACAAGAGTGGAGATGATCTGAGCTCACTAGAAGTATCAGAGTTTCTTTTCCAGACAAGACAAAGACAAGCCAGGGAAAGGTGACCAGAAGAAGCTTCAAGATATTATGAAACAAAAAGCATAATTAAAACTTCATGTTTTCTGGGAGTACCTTAGTGGTTTAGTTGGTTGAGTGTCTCCCTTCTGCTCAGGTCATGGTCTCAGGTTCCTGGGATTGAACCCCACACTGGACTCTCTGCTCAGTGAGGAGTATGCTTCTCCCTCCCCATCTGCCTCTTCTCCCTATTCATATGCATGTTTGTTTGTTTTTTCTCTCTCTAACAAAGATTTGTTTTCTAAAAGTGAAATGCCCTTCCAAAGTCAGGGGAACACAGTGACAACTCAGTATCTCTATGTAAATCAAGAGGAAGTATAACCACATAATGGAGAGGAAGTTCATGAATGGATCCTCCACCTACTCCCTCCCTTGGCAGGTGGATCTATATATACTCTCTCTCTCTCTCTCTCTCTCACACACACACACACACACACACACACACACACACACACTTCAGCATTTACTTTGATTGCTTAGGGGTCTTTCCCTAAAATTTTCAATGGAATTTTCTAAAGCATGCAACACATTTTCACTGTAATATCTGAGAGCTCCTGCTATGTGTAAAGCAAGGCTAGCCACTTGCTCCTCCTTTGTGAGGAACAGTCCTCTTCATTGAAGGTGTGGTTGTGGGTAGCAGAACCATCCTGTCAGAGCTGCAAGAGAGAATACAGCATAATGAAGCAGTTATAATAATTGTGATACTTATACCAGAAAAGAGAAAGACAAACAGAAATAAAAGTCCAGAAACAAACCCAAGTATGAGAATTTAGCAATTGATAGATGGCATTTCAAACAAGTTGTAGAAAAAGTAATTTGCAGACATTAGCTAGCCATCTGGGAAAACATTTTAGATCCCTACCTCAAACCACATACAAGAACATACTCCTGGTAAGTCAAATATTTAAAAGTTTCTAAGTTAAATTTCAAAAATAAAGCCAGAAAATAAAGGTGATCAAATACATATATGTCGTGAATTTTCATAAGCATAACACAAAAGACAAAAAGAGTAAAAGAAATCAGAATGCAAAAAAGACCATAAACAAAGGCAGCCTGGGTGGCTCAGCGGTTTAGTGCTGCCTTCAGCCCAGGGTGCGATTCTGGAGACCCGGAATCGAATCCCACATCGGGCTCCTGGTGCATGGAGCCTGCTTCTCCCTCTGCCTATGTCTCTGCCTCTCTCTCGCTCTCTCTGTGTCTCTCATGAATGAATGAATGAATGAATAAAATCTTTTTTAAAAAAAAGACCGTAAACAAAATTAAAGGCAATAAATACAAAATTAAGAAAGTTTACCCAAAATTGGAGATAAGGCAAAAAGATTACTGCTTGCTCTTTCAATACCATATTAAAACATTGTTTACTAAAAAAAATATAAAATAAAATAAAACATTGTTTACTGAGCCTACCTAAGGGACCTGATTCTCTAGGAAAATGTAACTTTGTTCCCTTTGCTATTTTCTGTTGATTAGGGCCCAGGCTGTAAAATTAGATGTGAACTTTATAGAAGATTGATAAAGTGCAAGTGGTGTTTGTATGGGACAGATGCAAATGATTTCTGTCTAGTAGAAAAGATATTTCCAAAGACTACGCTTTTATTGCCTGGTAGAATAATAACAAGTTTTGTATTTCATTTAGCACTCTGACTTCATCATTCTTTCCTTCACTTCAGCCTCTTGAGTTCTTCAATGAATCAGCTATAAGATCCTGCTGGTCCTCTCACTAATGAGTTACATAAATCACTGACACATGTATGTTTTTAAATTTTTAAAAATCATACTTTGTCCAGACAGTTAAACACAGAATTGCCATGTTATACAGCAGTTCTGCTCCTACTGTGAATAGGAGTATTATTCACAATAGCCAAGATGTGGAAACAAGCCAGGTGTCCATCAATAGGTGAATGGATAAATAAAATATAGGATACATGTGCAATGGAATATTATTCAGCACATGAAATGCTCATACATGCTACAATATGAATAAACCTTGAAAACTTTATGCTGGGCAGCCCCGGTGGCTCAGCGGTTTAGTGCCACCTTCGGCCCGGGGTATGGTCCTGGAGACCTGGGATCAGGTCCCACATCGGGCTCCTTGCATGGAGCCTGCTTCTCCCTCTGCCTGTGTCTCTGCCTCTCTCTGTGTGTCTCTCATGAATGAATAAATGAAATCTTTAAAAAAAAAGAAAGAGGGATCCCTGGGTGGCGCAGGGGTTTGGCGCCTGCCTTTGGCCCAGGGCGCGATCCTGGAGACCCGGGATCGAATCCCACGTCAGGCTCCCGGTGCATGGAGCCTGCTTCTCCCTCTGCCTGTGTCTCTGCCTCTCTCTCTCTCTGTGTGACTATCATAAATAAATAAAATTTTAAAAAAAGAAAGAAAGAAAAAAAAACTTTATGCTAAGTGAAATAAGCCAGACATAAAGGGACAAATATTGTATGATTCTATATATATGAGGTACCTAAAACAAGCAAATTCACAAAACATAAAATAGAGATTACCATGAGCTGTGGGAAGGAGCAAATCCAGAATTACTTTTTAAAAGGATGCACAGGGATCCCTGGGTGGCGCAGCAGTTTGGCGCCTGCCTTTGGCCCAGGGCGCGATCCTGGAGACCCGGGATCGAATCCCACATCGGGCTCCCGGTGCATGGAGCCTGCTTCTCCCTCTGTCTGTGTCTCTGCCTCTCTCTCTCTCTCTGTAACTATCATAAATAAATAAAAATTTAAAAAAAATTTTAAAAAAATAAAAAGGATGCACAGTTTCTGTTTGGGATGGTGAGAAAGCTCTGGAAATCATTAGTGGTGATAATTGCACTACAATGTGAATCCACTTAATGCCATGCCATTGTACACTCAAAAATGGTTAAAATGGTAAGCTTTATGTTATGTATATTTTAACATAATAAAAAATTTATTCTTTGACAACTTTGGAAGGAAATATTCTTGGGGGGGACATTCTCAATATATATGACATCAAAGAAGCAATATGCTTGATCTATACATGGTTGTTATAAACCAATCAGAAAAAAGGGACCAAAGATTAAAAGACAAAATTCACTCAAGAATAAATACAAATGACAAACCTCACTTGGTATTTTTAAAGAGTTAATTAAAACAAGAATGTAATTCCATTTTCCCAAACCATATTAGAAAAAAATTGCATTAGAAAGTACTGGCAAAGTATATGAGAAATTATGATCTGGTTCAGACTTCCCAAAGAGCATTTTGGGAAGTGTGTATGCCCTGTAACAATAATTCTACCTCAATAAATATAACCTTAAAAAATGATGGGCAAGCATGCTTCCCATGGGTATACAAGAGAGGGAGTATAGTAGACTGTTCAGGGTTCTTCTGTAGCCCTACAACCTGGGCTTGAATACCAGTTACACCATAATTGCCAGAGTGCCTTTAGGCAGGTGGCTTAATACTCTCTAAGCCTCAGCTTCCTCTACTGAAAAATGGAGGAAATAATAGGACCTACCTCATAGGGTTGATGTGATGATTCAAAAAGACAGTTAAGATAAAATGTGTATTGCCTGACACATAGTGAGTCATCAAGAAATGTTAGAATGGTGCCTGGCTTGCTCATTCGGAAGAATATGGGACTCTTGATCTCAGGGTTGTTAAGTTGTAGGTTGTAAGCTCACTGTGTGAGCCCCACAGTGGGTGTAGAGATTACTTAAAAATAATTTTTTTTAGGGGATCCCTGGATGGCTCAGTGGTTTGGTGCCTGCCTTCGGCCCAGGGCGTGGCCCTGGAGTCCTGGGATTGAGTCCCACATCGGGCTCCTTGCATGGAGCCTGCTTCTCTCTCTGCCTATGTCTCTGCCTCATTCTCTCTCTGTCTCTCTCATGAATAAATAAATAAAATATATAAATAAATAAATAAATAAATAAATAAATAATTTTTTAGAAGATTTTATTGGGGAGCCCCGGTGGCGCACCGGTTTAGCGCCGCCTGCAGCCCAGGGTGTGATCCCAGAGACCCAGGATTGAGTCCCACATGGGGGCTCACTGCATGGAACCTGCTTCTCCCTCTGCCTATGTCTCTGCCTCTGTGTGTGTGTGTGTGTGTGTGTGTGTTGCTCATGAATAAATAAATAAATAAATAAAAATATTTTTTAAAAAGATTTTATTTATTCATGAGGCACACACAGAGAGAAAGAGAGGCAGAGACACAGGCAGAGGGAGAAGCAGGCTTCATGCAGGGAGCCCCATGTGGGACTTGATTCCAGGACTCCGGGATTACGCCCTGGGCTGAAGGCAGCGCTAAACTGCTGAGCCACCTGGGCTGCCCAAAAATAAAATTTTTAAGAGAAAAAAAAAAAAGAAATCTTACAGATGATTGCTACTGTTGTCACTCTAATAGGATACTGCATAAGATCTTTTTCCCAATTGTCCCAGAATTGGTGATTAGGGCCCATAGATGAGAACAAAAAAGTGCTCACTAATCTACACCTTTAAGAAAATTGCCAGTAACTGGAGCTGACCAACTTCCCCAAGAGAGGCAGAAACAGCCTAGATTTTTCTAACCTCCTCTCCATTCCAATCACTCCAGCCCTCCAGTCTCTATAGAAGAACTGGGGAAGAGCGGAAGGGAGATGGGGAATTTGCTTTGTGGAGAGTGCAAATTACTTCAAGGTGGAAGTGGAAGGTGCTGTCTCAAGGAAAAGACAAGTGAGGAGGCTCTTAGAAAGACTAGAGAGAGGTACATACCAGGAAAGGAGACCTCCAGTCTATGCCCTAGTTGGCCATCTGCCAAGGTAGTACACTAGCCAATTTCCTTCTCTGAACAAAGGAGCAACAGATATGAACAAAAGAGAAGAAGACTGGGGAGACCTTGCTATCAGAAGGAACCAGGAGAGGAAAGCAGTATGTCATGACAAGGGAATTTTTATTTCCCATGGATCCACTGCACATTGGAATTGGTGGCTGAACTTGGACTGTCTCACAAGACTCTACCCAAGAAGACTGCTGGCTCTGAGTGAGGACCCTTGTAACAAGAAGTAATAGTTGAGAAGGAATGGTCAAGCTGGAGCCAAGATCTCTCTCACTGGGAAACTGTGGAGTAGGACATGTCTCCGAAGACACCTATATTAGACCCCTACCACCCAGTGGGCATTAGCATTGACATGAAACAGCTTGGACTAAAGAGGCAGGGACAACCCAAGAGAGCATTACAAACACCCTCAAGTAAGTATGAAACCCTTTTGAGTTGAAATTTCTATGACTTTTAGCTAAAAGTATTTTGATATACTTCTTTCTCTGCAGAGCATATACTAACTGCCCTCAACTTGGAATGTACATGCTTCAAGTCTGGTTCTATACGGTGATGAAAACTTAAGACCTTCAGTTCTTTACTTTTTTTGAGATTTTATTTTTAAGTAATCTCCACACCCAACGTGGAGCTCGAACTCACAACCCCAAAATCAAGAGTCACATGCTCCACTGACTGAGCCAAGCAGACACCCCATAGACCTTCAGTTCTAATACAAAATTCCCAGGTAAGAGATCCTAACTGGTCCAGCGTGGATCAGTCAAGCTAATTCAGTCAAGTATAACTGTGAATACAGGGTCCCCACTACCCAGTCTCAGAGGACAGACATCATGAAACTAGAAAGACACCCTCGTGGTATTTTTGTCTCATGGTGTTGATGTAGTGAAATAAAATGTGACCCAGAATACTAGAAAGCTGAGGAATCCAGATAGAATTGACTAGGCTTTGAAATAAACATCTCACTTTCTGGAGAGTTTTTACAAAGTGATATACAGGGACTATGGGTCCCTTTTAGAAGGGGCAGAGAGTCTTGATCTGAGATGAAGTAAGGGAGATCAGTAACAGCCAGAGAGAAAGAGAGTGGTCACTTCATCTACAATGTGACCACCTTCCCCTTGAAGCCCATAAGTCTTCCATAAAGTCATGAGATGCCTGGTAGGATGGGATATCTGGTGGGCACCTGCAAGGGGGAATGCAGTTTCACATACCCAGCTATGACGTGAATAGGAAAAGAGACAGAGAAGCCTAAGAGGAATCAAACCATCAAATATACAGAGTGATCTCTGAATTACTCCAGAGCCGGATATTGAAGCCAAGTTTACTGAATTCTCTGAGGGTGCTGAAGCCCTCAGAAACCATAAAGGAAAAGGAAACCACAAAGATTTCACCAATAGCAGCCTGATTAAGTCACTTGTGACTAAATCCAGCTAACCTATCAATTGGGATCCCAATCCTTCACAGGATGGGGTTTTTCTGCTCTATTTTCCTATTGGCAGTTGGGGTAGTGAAATAGAAAGGTGAAGCATTTCAAAGCGCTTTAGTGTCCTTTAGATACTAGGACGTCCAGTCTATATTTGCTTCTTTGAGCACCAGCTGGTCCCAGGAGTCAAATTTCCCTGGGACCTTGTTACAGGGGGGCTTGTTTTCTCCCCACACTGATTCATGATTATTCATGAGGCCTTAAAGCTCTTAGGGAGTAGGAGCAGGGATATCTGTGATTTTAAATCAGTAAGTCCAATTTGGCCTCAAGCAGAATGGGACCAGGGAAAGTATCTTATTTTTTTTTAAGATTATTTATTTATTCATAGAGACACAGAGAGAGGCAGAGACACAGGCAAAGGGAGAAGCAGGCTCCATGCAGAGAGCCTGACGTGGGACTCGATCCAGGGTCTCCAGGATCACGCCCTAGGCTGTAGGCAGCGCTAAACCGCTGCGCCACCGGGGCTGCCTGGAAAGTATCTTTAAAAAAATTGTCAAAGCCAAAATGAAGAGCTTGAAATATTACTAAAGGCTCTTAATATTTGAGGTTTCTGCTTTGTAGCCTTGACTGGAAAAGTCAATTTTTTCTAAGGATGGAGACACAGGATATCATGTGAGACTCCTCAAATGGTTTCAAGTTCTAGAGAAAGGATTCATGGTAATTTACCAGTACTATTACTACAGAGCTGCTATTTAATTTTGAACAAAGGTTTGTATCTTAGGCTTTAAGAACAAATTCTCACAATTAGCTCTGTTGGAATTAAACTGTGACCGTTTGCCCACTGTAGAGCCATTATCTTCTGTCTTCCCACCACCCCTTCTCTTCACCATTCTGACAACAGGGGTGGGCTTAACCCAGGCTGAATCACTCACAGAACCTCTTCCCACTGGGCCACAAAGATTGAACCAGAGATAGCTAGATGAGCATGGGACCAAGCACAGGGCTGTTTCAAAGATGTGTCTCTTGCAGCTGGTGGGAAACTTTCTTTTTCCCTTCTCTATTGTAACAATGTTGAACTTTACCTAAGCCCTCTGTTCCTAGAAAACTGAGGTTAAGAAAAACCCCCAACTCTTTCAGGTTCCAACTTTACTACAAAGAACCACTCTTCCTCATGTGACCTATTGAGGTCTCATAGATGACCCCCTGGTTTACCTATGATAAGGCAGAGAGAGGGACTCCTGGGTGGTTCAGCGGTTGAGCATTTGCCTTCAGCTCAGGACGTGATCCCTGGGTCCGGGATCGAGTCCTCCATTAGGCTCCCTATAAGGAGCCTGCTTCTCCCTCTGCTTATGTCTCAGCCTCTCTCTCTGTGTCTCTCATGAATAAATAAAATCTTAAAAAAAAAAAAAATGCCAGACAGAAACTCTCCAAATTCCCATCACACTGTCTCATAAATGATTACGTGAGTTATCTATCCCTCTGAAACTGGCTAGACACAAATCTTTCCTGTTCAGCTCACTGAGTCCCCTTGATTACAAAAACAATTGCAACTGTAAAATCACTCTACCTAGAAGTTGTCCACTTCTCCCTAGAAAGGTATCCAGACAAAATCACCCTGCCAAGGCAACGATCTTCAGATCTGGAATGATCTTCCTATTGTAATACCCTAAGTAAAATCAGTTTGCTTATTGTTTGGTTTTTGTCTTTGACAGATTGTGGAATTGTAAAGATGTGTTCCCCCAAGGTTCTAGTGGGCATAGAGAGGTGTCTAAGGGAATGAAGCTATTACTCAGATGAAAGTAGAGACTAGTGGGGCACCTGGGTGGCTCAGTCGTTGAGTATCTGCCTTTGGCTCAGGTCGTGATCCTAGGATTCTGAGATCAAGTCCTGCATCAGGCTCCCTGCGTGGAGCCGACTTCTCTCTCTCCCTCTGCCTATGCCTCGGCCTCTCTCCCTCTCTCTCTCTCTCTCTGTGTCTCTCATGAATACATAAATAAATAAAATTAAAAAAAAAAAAAAGCCCTTAGTGACATCCATTTCTAAATGGCTTCATGAAACTTCACTGAAGAAATGGTAAAAAAAATAGAAGAGTTAGTAAAATTTTTATTCATGAAACAAAGTATAATTACCATTTTATTTCTGCTTCACATACCATATAAATGGAATTATGATTTAGTAACTTTCTGATTAGCATCCTAATGAAAAATGAGTTAGAGGAATTTATTTTGAGGTACTTTGGACAGTTTGGGATTTTTCACTAGTATCACTGGTAACTTAAAAAAATAAAGCCTTTTTCAGTTGTTTTATCAATCACAGAGCAGAGCATTTAATTCTATAAAATATTACTTGCTTCACATTTTTTATTTTTTATTTTTATTTTTATTATTTTTTTTAAAGATTTTATTTATTTATTCATGAGAGACACAGAGAGAGAGAGAGAGAGGCAGAGACACAGGCAGAGGGAGAAGCAGGCTCCATGCAGGGAGCCCGACATGGGACTCGATCCCGGGTCTCCAGGATCACACCCTGGGCTGAATGCGACGCTAAACCACTGAGCCACCGGGGCTGCCCTTGCTTCACATTTTTTAAAATGTAACATATACAAAGACATTAATGAATTTTTACAATTTACAATAAATGTTTTACAAATGTTCAATCCATATACCTAAGGACCTATAGGTAAATTGTATGTTTTCCTATTTTTTTTTTTGCATTTACCAAAAGTAAAACTTTTTCAAAAGAGAACACTTAAGAAATCATTTTGTCGGGATCCCTGGGTGGCGCAGCGGTTTGGCGCCTGCCCTTGGCCCAGGGCGCGATCCTGGAGACCCGGGATCGAATCCCACGTCGGGCTCCCGGTACATGGAGCCTGCTTCTCCCTCTGCCTGTGTCTCTGCCTCTCTCTCTCTCTCTCTCTCTCTCTCTGTGACTATCATAAATAAATAAAAATTAAAAAAAAAAAGAAATCATTTTGTCTAGACTGAATAGAGAAAGTAGGTCTACATGAAACTCAAATTTTCTTCTTTTTTTTTTTTTTGAAACTCAAATTTTCAAAAAGCAAATATATTCTTCAGGGAAAGTGACACCTTTTTAAGATGCTAATTAATGATAGCTGTAAGGAACTGTCGGAATTCTACACATAGGAAAGCATCCTCCCCTTAATGGCCAAGCAATGGGGCTGAGAGTGATGAGGACACTGTGAAATGCAAAAAACGAACACCTTCGTTCCATTCCAGATAGACTAATGTGATGGTAGAACTCTTACTCCTCATGCCTCTTGCTATGCAACATTGCTTTACAATTTGTAAAATCACTGAGAGAATGTTCTATATTTTGATTTAGGTGGTGGCTGTACCTTCTGTGGTTAAATGGATGTACTCAGTAAAATTCATTAAGCTATACAGTTAAAAATTTGTGCATTTTATTCTATGTAAATTATACTTCAACTTTTGGAAGTACTACATAAAAGCACAGAGTGTGACCATCAATAAATGCTGTTGCTAAAAGAAAAAAAATCACCAAGGAGCAAAGATCTAATTCTGCTCAGGAAAATTAAAAATTCCACAGACATACATTGTCTGTGGTATTTTAAAATGTGTTATAATTAGTTAAGAGTCAGTTGTGGATATAGGAATAACCTACATTTCCCAAAAGAGAACTTCAAACATCTCTACCTGTAGATAACAGAAGGTAATATACAATATTTTTTCTTAATCTCTACTTCCAAGTTTTTAGATAATGAAAATGGATTACTTGTGTTTAAAAAGGGAGGTGTGGTTTCAAGTTTATTATGTTCAAATTGGAATAAAGTCATTTTAGCTTGAGAACCCATGCTGCTGGAAAGATGTAGTGGAGGGGGTGGGAAGCCAGAGCAAGCAGTTGGATGAATGAGGATACGTCTAGAAAAAATATAACAGCATCATTCTGGAATTTTATGTGAACTTTTTAATAAAACATTCCCCATGTATCTGACTAGGCAATTAAAATGATTGGATTTAGATCACAGATGTTTATCATCCTCGCCAGAAAAAAGAGAAAGAGAACTACCTTCTTCTGGCTTTGCTATATGACATCTCTAAATGCTTTCCAAAACCCTGTGACATCTCTCCCTGCATCTAGCTGTGAACAATTTACAAGAAAGATCTTGTATTTCACTTGCATTTCACTCAGGTCTTATGTCCTGTTACAGGAAATAATGTCCATCTTTTGTTTTTTCTGCTCAGTATTCATCCTTTAAGGTGTTCCTCTACTCTTCCTCATTCTGGCAGGCTGCTGATGGTGGGATCCCACCCATGACTGGGGGGATGGACACATCTCAGTAAGACGCCAAGGAAACTTCTACAGGGAACTTTACTTTTGACCTGAGGCACACAGGTACTGCAAGGAGTTGGACCCAATCATCTGCTGGCAAGAGCCAAAGAAATAGCAGACAAGTTCCCCCACTAATGAGATCTAGACTCCCCTGGTTCAAGAACTTCTCAAGGCTGGGAATGCAATTCCTCCTCCTAAACTATGATCTAGCTAATACACTGCCAATAAATTCTTTGTGCGTTGTTTTTTTTTTTTTTTTTTTTGCTAAAGTTTTGTTTTGTTTCTTACAATTGCGTCCTCAATGATATAGAAGTGGTTCTATGTTATTTCAAAATAAACCCAACTGGCTAGAAGGGAGAGAGAGTTATGTAATAGAAAAAGCTCAGGGCTATGTACTTTGAATAAACCACTTAACAAAGAAGCCTGAAGCTTAAGCACAGTGGTGGTATTTTAGTCAATGAGGTTTATCAGAGGCACAATTATTTCTAATTGAAAACCTTTCCCAATACCCTACCCTGTCTTGAGGACTTGAAACAAAGATGCTTGAATCTCTCAGTCCCTTCATTTGTAAAAGGGGGATAAACATTATGTCTGGTGGTAAAATCACTAGTTCTTTGGGGTCAAGACACAAAAACTCAACTTGGACCATCTTTTTCTTTTTCTTTCTTAAGTTGGCTCCATGCCCAGCATGGGGCTTGAATTCACAACTCTGAGATCACAAGTCACATGCACTACTGACTGAGCCAGCCAGATGCCCCGTAACTTGAACCATCTTAATCACAAAAGAGATTGGCAACAGAGAAGCCATGATAACCAAAAAAGGAAAACAATCAAGTCTAGGTAGTTATTGTTCTCTCATCTATGGTCCTCTCAGCATGTCAACTTCCTTTTCTCCTCCTGCAGATACATTTAATTACAAGAGAGGGAACCAGCAAATCCTGTACTCAACAATCACACAGTGTTACGAGCACTCCATGAAGCTATGTCACAGCAGAGTGTTATATCTAGGCCCAAAAATTGAGGAGTCCAAGCAGGTCTGTCTGAAGATAAAAGAATGTGACACAACTTTTAAGTAGTTTGCTGTCAAGCCATCTCAGGAAGTGGAAGCAATTGAGGAAAGCAGCTCTCTCCCAATTCCAGGGAGCTTCAGGCACTGTTCTCACCTCCATGCTCAGAGGTGAATGGAAGAGCCATCCTTCGTTTGGAGAACCAAAGCCTCATACCCACTGAGGTCCCAATTCCACCAGTCCCCTTGCATGGCTATTCTTCTTTAAGAAACAAATAGTCTCCCGGTTCTGGATCTCTCTCTTACATTTATTATGTAATTAGAATTAGTCAAATTCTCTTATCCTACCATAAAGAAAAGGGCTCCTTTGGTTGTATGCAAAGGCATATGAGGGCAGAACCACATTTGATTTTGCCCCAGGATCCAATTTTACAACACTGAGGTTTCTTGAATAGTTACAGTAACTAGTCGTAAAACACAATGAAAGGATACAAAAAAAAATTTTTTTTTTAAATAATAGCCACCAATCTTCAGGGAAAAGAATGATTCTGAATTCCAGGAAATGTGGGAGGATCAGTTCTCTCCCCTCTTCTGATCCTGGTGGGGCTAGTTTGCATTTCACTCAGGTCTTACAGCCTCTTGTGAAAACACTTTGACCAACTTCTGGTGCAGACTAATTACATAATGTATAATAGGGCCCAGTGCAAAACTAAAATGCAAGGCTCCCTGGTCAAAAGTTATTATGATGCAGTAGCACTGCATGGAATCAAATGTGGGACTTCTCTAAGCACAGAGCCCTGAACTCTAGATAGCTTGCCCATGGAGCAGGCCCTGTTCTGTAGTCAGCTCTCCAACCATAGGTGCTCACTAACAAGCCCAAGGGCGGAGCAGGAAACAAGCATCTTGCCCAAAATCATCCCTGGCCAGAGAGATGCAACTTTCCAACACAAGCCTTTCACATCCATCTTTCCCCCAGTTCTTTGAGACATCTTATATAACTGGAAAACACTTGGGAGGTTTTCCTAGAATAAAGAAAGTCTGCTTAAAGTCTAGTAAAATGTTCATTCCTGCCAGATAGAAATTACTTGCAGCTTTCACAAAAATTTTTAATTCCTTCAGCTGCAACCCATTAGGGTTTACAAAACTAAGTATCCAGGGACACCTGGGCGGCTCAGCGGCTAAGCACCGGCCTTCAGCTCGGGGCATGGAGTCCCAGGATTGAGTACCACATTAGGCTCCCTACACGGAGCCTGCTTCCCCCTCTGCCTATGTATGTGTGTGTGTGCGTGTGTGTGTCTCATGAATAAATAAATAAAGTCTTAAAAAAAAAATACTAAGCATCTGAATTTTGGCCTAAATTCTCTGAGCAAAGCTGAAGGTCCCTCAAGCCCATGGGCCCTCAGTGAGAAAACACCTACATTGACTTTCTTTCGCCACTAAAAAGCAAATTGTTATTGCATTTTGTGTATATGTATCTGACCTCTACGTTGAACACTCTATAGACTTTTTAGTTAATTCTTGTAGGCTTTCCAGGTATGCAACCAAATCATCACAAATAATGCCATTTGCTTTCTGCTTTTGATTTGTTGTAGCTTATTCTGTCTTATTTGGCTATAATGCAGTTTCTTTCAAAATTAACTGAGAAATGAATCTTGTTTTGTGGGAAACTTGAAAATTTCAGAATACAGCTTATCTAGGGAAATAAATGCCTAGGAGCAATGAAAAAAATTGAGGAAAAGTATTAATTAGGAGGGATTACTGTACCAGATATCAAAATATCCTATTGAACCATGGAAACTAATGACAGATGGGCACCTGGGTGGCTCAGTTAGTCAAGTTTCTGCCTTCAGTTCAGGTCATGATCTCAGGGTCCTGGGATCAAGCCTCCCATATGGCTTCCTGCTCAGTGAGGAGACTGCTTCTCCCTCAGCCTGCTCCCCCTGCTTATGTGCACACATGTTCTCCCTCTCTCTCTCCCTCTTTTTCTGTCAAGTAAATAAAATCTTTTAAAAAATAAAATAAAAGGGATCCCTGGGTGGCGCAGCAGTTTAGCGCCTGCCTTTGGCCCAGGGCACGATCCTGGAGACCCGGGATCAAATCCCACGTCGGGCTCCCGGTACATGGAGCCTGCTTCTCCCTCTGCCTATGTCTCTGCCTCTCTCTCTCTCTCTCTCTCTGTGTGACTATCATAAATAAATAATAAAAAAATAAAATAAAATAATTTCACATCCTGACAAAAACAAGACTTTCAGAAGATCTTAAAATGTTCAAATTAATTTTGTACATATTTAGTATACAAGAAAGTAGCATTTCAAATCAATAATGAAGTGATTATTTAATATATGGTGTTTCAAAAACTAAAAATGAGGATTAAGAATATAACCATAATTGTAACTATAGAATTACAAGAAAATATTTTATTTTATTATTATTTTAAGCATTTTTTAAAAGATTTTATTTATATATTCATGAGGGACACACAGAGAGAGAGGGAGAGACACAGGCAGTGGGAGCAGGCTCCATGTAGGAAGTCCAATGTGGGACTCGATCCTGGGTCTTCAGGATTATGCCCTGGGCCAAAGGCAGCACTAAACCGCTGAGCCACCCAGGCTGCCCTTATTTTAAGTATTTTAAGTATTCTCTACACCCAATGTCCGGCTTGAACTCACAATCCCAACGAGACTCACAAGCTCTATTGACTGAGCCAGCCAGGTGCTGCTCAAAATATATATTAATAATTGTAGGACATAAAAGACCATTCTAAACATGAATCAAATCCAGGAATCCATAATAAAAAGATTGTTAAAGATGCCTATTTAGAGAGGCACCTGGGTGGCTCAGTGGGTTAAGTGCCCAAATTTGGATTTTAACTCAGGTCATGGGATCAAGCCCTGTGGTGATCCACTCTGGACCTCAGCTCAGGACTCCATTTCAGGGTCGTGAGTTCATGCCTTCTGTGGCCTACTTCAAAAAAAAGAGTTAATAAAAAACCATCTACTTAACAATGTAATGCCTCTGGATGGGTTAAATGATCACAAAGTTGAAAGACAACAATCAAAACAGGAAAAATATTTGTAAAATATAAAACAAAAGTGTCTTTATATAAAATATTTAAATATTCTACAAATCATTAAAAAGATAAAAATCCAATAGAAAAATAAGCAAAAAATTTGACAATTCATGAAAAAATAAAGTCTCCAATGATATGAAAAGTACTTACCCTCACCAATAATGTATCAGTTGGCTTGTTAATTTGACCATTCTCAGTTATAGTGAGGAAATACATTTGGGTAAAATCTATTTAAAGGACACTAGGGGGGATCCCTGGGTGGCGCAGCGGTTTGGCGCCTGCCTTTGGCCCAGGGCACGATCCTGGAGACCCGGGATCGAATCCCACATCGGGCTCCCGGCGCATGGAGCCTGCTTCTCCCTCTGCCTGTGTCTCTGCCTCTCTCTCTCTCTCTGTAACTATCATAGATAAATAAAAAAAAATAAAAAAATAAAGGACACTAGGTAATACCAAACAAAATTAAAAGTGCACATACCCTTTGACCCAGCAATTCTACCTCTAGAAAGTCATATTACAAGAACACAAATGAGTGCTTAAAAATCTATTCATCTCACCTTTGTGGTAAATGATCTAATCGTTCAAAATTGAGTACTGGTTGGATAAATTGTGGAACGTCCATGTCATCCATATAACTTAACAGAAAAAGAATGAATCAAATCTGCATGTGCTGACATGGGAAAAGATGTCCATAAGTACATAGAGAAACGACCAAAGCAAGCTGAAGAAGAGAACATATCTGTAAGATTCCATTTTATTAAGAGCAAGATGGGCTCAAAAGTCAAGAATATCACCTTCTCTAACTCCCAGTGCTAAACCACTTTTTATCCTCTTACCCTGAATTTTTTTTTTCTTTAGAGTATTTACACTCATAGGACATTGCTTTTGTTCATTGTTTGTAGAAAGCGCCACGTGTGCAAGGACTTTATTTTTTCAATGCTCTATCCTCACTTTTTAAAACATTTTATAAAGAAGATGTGGTTTATGTATACAATGGAATATTACTCAGCTATTAGAAATGACAAATACCCACCATTTGCTTCAACGTGGATGGAACTGGAGGGTATTATGCTGAGTGAAGTAAGTCAGTCAGAGAAGGACAAACATTATATGTTCTCATTCATTTGGGGAATATAAATAAGAGTGAAAGGGAATATAAGGGAAGGGAGAAGAAATGTGTGGGAAATATCAGAAAGGGAGACAGAAGGTAAAGACTGCTAACTCTGGGAAACGAACTAGGGGTGGTAGAAGGGGAGGAGGGCGGGGGAAGGGAGTGAATGGGTGACGGGCACTGGGGGTTATTCTGTATGTTAGTAAATTGAACACCAATAAAAAAATTAATTAAAAAAAATATTCTCTGAAGAGCCAAAAAAAAAAATTTTAGGTGCTCCATAAATAATACCTGAAAAAAAATGAGTGGACGCCCAGAAACATACATACATATATAGCTCAAAAGGTCACGTACTTTTCAAAGAATGTGGATTTAAGGGGAAAAAATTTCCATGATCTGGCACTAAAGGCTAAAATACCCTAAAGTAATTAATATTTGTAGGATCTTTTTCCAGTAAACAAAGCAGCTTTAGTTACACAGTCTCACTTGGTTCTTTTAACATCTCTATGAAATACATAAATATAGAAATAATTAACATTTATTTGAACTATATGGTTTACTATATAGTTTTCCCATTTATGGTCCCAATCTTGCCCAATTCATGCCTTTTTATTTTGTTTTCCAGATTAGTTCTGAACAGCTACATATATATATATATTATATATATATATTATATATATATATATTTCCCTCATACGAAAATCTTTCTCCCTGCCTTTCCACGCAATGTACCTGCACTGATCCTTCAAAAGCCAGCTCATGGGAGACAACCGGCCTCTTTCTTCTTTTCTAAACTACAGACCTACACAGGGGACGAGACACACCACCTCCCCATCCGTAGCTTACCCCAAAGGCTGCCCCAGAAGACCTCCAGGCCTCACTGGCTCCGCCCACGCAGGCGGACGCCGGGGTCGAAGTCCCCGCCCCTTCCGAGGAGTTTCCCAAAACCCCGCGCGGCAGTGCTCAGCCGCGCTAAGATGGCGACTCCCATGCATCGGCTCATAGCTCGGAGACAAGCGTAAGTGAGGCCCCGAGTAGGGCCGCGGGGCGGGCTGGGGGCGGGGAGAAGCGCGTCAGCCGGCGGGTGAGCAGGGGCCGGGATGCGGGGCTGGTATCGGATCTTCCGTGTGGACGGGCGGAGGGTGGTCGTGCCTCTCACTTGTTGCTGCTCCACAGGGGCTCGGCCCGGGTGATAAGTTTGGTGTCGAAGGGCTAGTGATTGCGTGGAAGATGACTGCGTAAGGTCCACGGGGCGGGACCCAGGTTGCGGGGTGGGTGAGTGTGTGTTGGGGGGAGGGTCTGAAGAGAGCCCAGCGTTTGCTTTCCGCGCTGGAGACGCCGAGGAGTTGGGCACTAAGTGGCGTACGCCCCTTGGCCCCCCCAGCCGCCCACCCTGTGCGTGGCCGGAGGAAGCCTAAAGGGACCCCTTCCGCTCTCACCGACGTAAACCTTAGCTTGCTCTGCAGCTTCCAGCCCAGCTGGCTTTTCCTACCCCCCTTCCTATCGCCTTCCCTAGAAGCAGCCTGACCACAATGCCGGTTTTCCGCCCGAGTTATTTTCTCGCTTTCTGCCATTTATTCTCTTCAATAAATAACTGATTCATCATCTGTTTCTCGCTGTCAGATTTTGGGTGTGAAGAAAAAGAGGTGTTCAAGATAGGAATCTCTGCTTTCAGGAAAGTTACATTCCATTCGTTAAGAGTCGATAAACTGAACATTTTAAGTAAATACAGTTGGTGTTAAGAGCTTTGAAGGAAATAAGAGGTGATGGAAAGAAAGGCCCAGGTTACATTGGTAGGACTGGAAAGACATCCCTGAAGAGGTGGCGTTTAAACAGATTGAAAGTGTGAGAAAAGAGCCAGACGTGAGAACATTTGGGGGAAAAGCATTAGACGGTACCATAATTCCTTTGAGACAGGAAAGAACTTTAGTTTTGGGTGTTTTTGTTTGTTTGTTTGTTTGTTTTTAAGATGTATTTATTTATTTATTTATTTATCTATGATAGAGAGAGAAAGAGAGAGGCAGAGACACTGGCAGAGGGAGAGGCAGGCTCCATGCACGGGGAGCCCGACACGGGATTCGATTCCGGGTCTCCAGGATCAGGCCCTGGACCAACGGCAGGCGCCAAACCGCCGAGCCACCCCAGGAAGTGGCGGGGTGGGGGAGGGGGAGTAGTTTCTTAAACTGGCTATACAGCCAGTTTGGAGCTAAACATGAGGCTGGATCCCTGACCCTGAGATGATGACCTAAGTGGAAATCAAGAGTTCACTGCATAACTGACTGAGCCATCCAGGCTCCCCAAGAACGTTAGTTTTTAAGAACTGAAAGCTGGCGATAATAGCTGGTGACCAAGAGACTGTGGCACAAGAAGTGCCATGGACACATAATGCAGGTATTGTCCAAAATGCCCCTGTACTGTAAAGCGTTTTTTCTTCTACCCCCCTGCACACCTTAACAATCTGCCATTTTTTCATTCTCTTAGCATTTCATGCTGTTACCATTTGCAAGTCCATAACATATCACTCATAGTCTGCTTGCATATATATGTGTGTGTTTCTTTTTACATTTCTGTTTTTTATTTTTTATTGTTGTTTTTCCTTCTCTTCTCTCCATCAGATTCTACCTTTCACACCTAATGAAGAGTTCTTTGAGCATCAAGATGAAGACCTAGGGAGTCAGAGTAGTATGCCTGGTGGAGAAGGCTTTGAAGTCAGACAATTCTAAGGTTATGAATAGAGTGAATTTAACAATAGGTGTGCTACATTGGGTTTCCAGGGTCTCTAACACTCAGATTTGTTCTTTTGAGTGTTAGTTCCACACTTGGATAGGTTCATTCCGTTGGTCTCAAGATGGCTCACTATCTTTGGTCCTTTATATCCTCTCAACTTCAACTTGATAGCATATCATTTGTCTAGATTGAATCATGTCTATGGGATTGTGATGCTCTGATTTGCAGATCTCATTCTTTTACCAGCACAATTGGATGGATCTCTATAAACCAATGATAAGCTAGATAGGTAGTTAAAATAGATAATAATTTTAAATTATTTTAAATTTTAAAATAGATAATAATTTGCCACTAGGGTGACAAAACCAAGCAATGTCCACTTAAATATGAAGTGAAAGACTTTTAGCATCTAAAGAGTATTGCTATTATTTCAGAAGTAATAGAAAGTTGAACAAATACTGTTTTTCTATGGAATGCCTGTATTTTGTACATGAGCTACACAGAAAAATAAAAGACAAATCTTACCTCTAGGAGCTTCTTGTCTTGTTGGCAAGAAAACAAATGGTGTATAATAAAAGTAGTCATGGTATACAGAGTAAATCCTCAGGGAGTTGGAGAAGGAGACTTTTAGCATTTAGGGGAATCTGGTAGAGTTTGGGGAATATTTTGGGGGGAGAAACAAGAGGAACCATTACTTATCATTTTGTGTTCATCAGAAAGTTTTAATGTTATTTATAAAAAGCACATATTACTTCCATAATAACAAGTTTTAAACTTTTTTTTTTTAAATTGGTTATAAGAAGTTGAGAAAGTACTGTTGTTCTTTTTTTAAGACTCTGGACTAGTAGAGGGGAGGGAGGAAATAAAAGAGAAAAAAAAAGAGAGAGAGAGAGAGAGAGAGAGAGAGCCTAAATTTGAACTTCTTATTCAGCAGATCTTTCAGGGAGTTAACTTTAAATCAATTGAAATGAAATTACTTTCAGTTTGTTAATTGTAATTACATCTGCTTATATGTAAGTAAATTGTAGAATCTTGGCACTATCTGGGGTCATTTCTTCTGCTAAACCTTCCACTGGATTCCAGTACTGTCTTCATCATCCAGGGGAATTATCTAACTTTAGCTTGAGGACCTTCAGGAAGGACATACTTACCTCCTAAAGTAGCCCGTTAGCTTTTTCAAATCTGTCAAAAAGTTTATGTGGAACTGAAGGGAAAATAATATTTATGAAGCTAAACCCCGCTCCTTTCTAATTTCCTAGGTTTGGACCTAAACTGTGGTTTCAGTTAATTAAAAACCCTAGGTGTTGGATGCATGGGTGGTTCAGTCAGGTAAGCATCTGCTTTCAGCTCAGGTCATAATCGCAGAGTCCTGGGATCGAGCCCCATGTCCGGCTCCCTGCTCAGTGGAGAGTCTGCTTCTCCCTCACCATCTTCCCCTCTTCCACATTATGTGCTCGCTCTCTTGCGCTCTCTCTCTCTCTCTCTCTCTCAAATAAATAAAATCTTTGAAAAAAAAAAAACCTAAGTGTTAATCAAGGTGTGATCAATTGCCATCAAGTCAGGCTTCCTCTGTCTTGTATTGATTTTCAGGACTTAAGTGTTAGACTTACTTTTACCCTTGTTAAATTTCATCTTGTTAGATTTGACACTGAGTTTTACTCTGTCAAGACCTTTTTTTTTTTTTTTTTAAGATTTTATTTATTTATTCATGAGAGACACAGGCAGAGGGAGAAGAAGGCCCCATGGAGGGACCCTGACATGGGACTTGATCTGGGGTCTCCAGGATCACGCCCTGGGCTGAAGGCAGTGATCCACCTGATCCAGCTGAGCCACCCAGGCTGCCCTCAAGACCTTTTTGGATCTTCATTTGGTCATCTTTTGTATTAGCCCTCTCTCTTAGCTTTGTGTCGGCTACAGGTTGGATAAATAGGCACATCTGTGCCCTCCCAAGTCATTTCTAAAATGTTGAACAAGTCCAAACTGAAGACCAAGGCCTCAAGCCATCACTGGATACCTCTCTATACATTTACTTCAACCCATTAAACAGTAGTCTGTTGTCCATGATGATCAACTGATCTACCTAGTTATTCTGTTTTGTTCACAAGGATGTTGTAAGAGACTTTCCAAGATGCCTTATTGAAATTCAAATACCCAAAAGCCAATAAGGGTATTAGGTGTAATGATTTGATAGTTGGTGATCAGGGCTTTTCTTTCTGAATGGATTTAATAAATCTAGCCAGAATTTTGCCTGGAATGGATGTCAAGTTCAGTGTTCTACTTTGTGGAATCTACCTTTCTCCCCACTTTGAAAATCAAAACTGCATTTGCCTACTTCCAGTCTTTCACTTCTGTTTGCCAGGATCTCTCAGATTACCAGCAGCAGTACAGTCATCTCACCTGGAAAATCTCTGGTATGTTTAGGGAGCAGTTACTTGGGCTGTGTGACTTAAACATAATCAGAATGGATAGAAGGGCTCTGTTACCCACCCCTCACTATCTTGGGGTTCAGTTCTACTCTTCTAATCATGCATATAATTGTGTTTGAGTGAAGACGGAAGCAAAATTAAAATAATCCTACTTTTACTCGTAGCCTACAACATCACATTGGTGGTGTGTTCACCTAGCACCCTGAATAATGAGCTATCCGTTTTTTGGTTCTTTAAAAATAGCTTTAGGGGCAGCCCCGGTGGCGCAGTGTTTGGCGCCGCCTGCAGCACAGGGCGTGATCCTGGAGACCCTGGATCGAGTCCCACATCAGGCTCTCTGTATGATGCCTGCTTCTCCCTCTGCCTGTGTCTCTGCCTCTCTCTCTGTGTCTCTATGAATAAATAAATAAAATCTTTAAAAAATAAAAAAATAAAAAATAAAAATAGCTTTAAATATAGCTAAAACACAAAATAATTTGTGTTCTTGATATTTTTCTCAAGCTTCAGCTTATTTTGGTAAGGCATTTATTTATATTAGGTTTAGATGTTTCTGTTACAGGCCTTTGTTGTTGTTTTTTTTTTAGATTTTATTTATTTATTTATTTATTTATTTGTTTATTTATTTATTTATGAGAGACAGATAGGGAGAGGCAGAGACACAGGCAGAGGGAGAAGCAGGCTCCATGCAGGGAGCCTGACGTGGGACTTGAGCCCAGGTCTCCAGGATCACACTCTCAGCTGAAGGCGGTGCTAAACCGCTGAGCCCCCAGGGCTGCCCTGTTATAGGCCTTTGGCACTCTACTGTATTCTTTAGTTATATGTTCCTTTGAAAAATATCTTTTATGATTTGTTTTACGATTTCACATGCAATCCATGTTCATTATAGGAAAGTTGAAAATACAGATAATGAAAAAATATGCTATAATCATACCTCAAAGATAATCATTTTTACATTTTAATGTATAACCTTTCAGGTCATTTTTAACTTTTTTTTAAAAAATATTTTATTTATTTATTCATGAGAGACACAGAGAGAGAGGCAGAAGCACAGGTAGAGAAGCAGGCTCCATACAGGGAGCCCAATGTGGGACTTGATCCTGGGACCCCGGGATCATGCCCTGGGCCGAAGGCAAACGCTCAACTGCTAAACCACCCAGGCATCCCCATTTTTAACATTTTAAATGGCCTCATAGTGTTCTTTATGGATAAACAATAACTTTTGGCCATTTCCTTTGCTCTTGCATAATTATTAGGTTTACTCTTTTTTTCTTTTCTTTCTTTCTTGAGTATAGTTGACACACAATGTTATGTTACAGTTATACACTACTGATTCCACAAGTTTATACATTATGCTATGCTCCGTGCAAGTGTAGCTACCATCAGGTTTACTCTTATAAACCACATTGTATCTCCTATAATAAATATACAACTCAATTTTTGCATACATCCATTATTCTCGGTTAACTGATATAGACATTTTTAAATCCAGTTTACTGATGTTTAATTTACATTTAACGAAATTCATTTTTTTATTGAAAGAGATCATGTGTGAGCAAGTGAGGGAGGGGAGGGGCATGGGGGTGCAGAGGGAGAGAGAATCTTAAGCAAGCTCCATGCCCAGTGCAGAACCCAGTGTAGGGCTCAGTCTCATGACCCTGAGTCCATGACCTGAGCTAAATCAAGAAACAAATGCTTAACCAACTGAGCCACTCTCTTTTTATTTTTATTTTTAGATTTTTTTATTTTTAAGTAGTCTTTCCACCCATTGTGGGGCTTGAATTTATAATCCCAAGATCAAGAGTTGCATATTCTACCAACAGCCAAGGGCTCCAAAATTTATCCTTTTTAATGTACAGTTCTATGAATTCTGACAGATACTGATAGTCAGATAATCATTACCAAAATTAAGATATAGAACAATTTTATCATGAAAAATTTCTTCATGAGCCTTTGTAAGTAAACCCTTTACCCCACCCTCAGCCTCTGGAAACCACTGATTTTTTTCTGTCCCTATAATTTTACCTTTTCTAGAATGTTGTGTGAATAGATCTATAAACCTTTTGAGTCCAGTGTCTTTCACTTGGTTAATTAATTCATTTGAGATCCACTGAAGTTCTTGCATGTATTAATAGTGCATTCTTCTTTTTTAAATTGTTTCTAATAGTATCCCATTGTATACATATACCAGTTTGTCCATTTGCCAGTTGAAGGATATTTTTATTGTTTCCAGTTTGAGGTTATTTTGAATAAAACTGCTATCATGTATATTTTTCTTGTTGTTTTTGAGAGAGTTTGTGCCAGAGTGTGGGGAGGGGAGGGACAGAGGGAGAGGGAGAAACAATCTTAAGTAGACTCCACGCCCACCTTGAGCCCTATGCAGGGCTTGACCTCACAACCCTGGAATCATGACCTGAGCCAAAATCAAGAGTCAGGCAGTTAACCAGCTGAGCCATCCAGGGCCCCCCATATAGTCTTTTGTGTAAACTTAAGTTTTTCTTTTTCTTAAGTAAATAATCTAAGAGTGGATTGCTTGACCATATAGTAACTTTATTAGAAACCTTATTGGAAACTGGCAGACTTTTTCAGTTTGTCTTTTTGCACATCACAATCTGATTATTCCAGTACCAGTAGTTGAAAAGACATTTTTCTCTACCAAATTTTTCTTGCATCTTTTTTTTTTTTTTAAGATTTTATTTATTTATTCATGAGAGACAGAGAGACAGAGGCAGAGACAGAGGCAGAGACATAGGCAGAGGGAGAAGCAGGCTCCCTGCAGGGAGCTAGATGTGGGACTCAATCCCAGGACCCCGGGATCACAACCCCAGCCGAAGGCAGATGCTCAATGCTGAGCCACCCAGATGCCCCTTTTTTGCACCTTTGTCATAAAACAGCTTCTGAAAAAAGGGTACCTTAACAGTCTTAAGTTTTCTGATCCCATGAGTATGTGTGTGTGTGTATTCATTTTTTATGAATACTTTAACTCACTGATGTTTTATAATTCAGTGTAGAGGTGTTGAACAACTTTCATCAGGGTTATCTGTATTGTGGTGTTTTTTAAAATTTCAGTTGTTTTATTTCAGTTGTTTGTTGCTGGTATGTAGAAATACAATTGACTTTTGTATATTGACCTTGTATCCTGTGACTTTACTAAGTAGTTCTGTTTTAGATTCCTAGGAATTTTCCAGGTGGATAATCATCATTTATACTATCTTTTTTGATGTACATTTTTAAGATTTTTCTTCTAGTTACTAAATGGCCCTTCAGAAAGTTGGTGCAACTTATATTCTTACCAGCAGTTAAGAATATATATCTTATCATATGCAGAGTGCCATTCTTTACCTCTGCCATCAATAGGTTATCAATGTAGCAGGCATGTCCTACTATTTTAGGTATTAAAGGTCATTTCACATAAAAAGCCTATACCACTAGAACACTTCCTTAGGGCTTAGCTTAGAATATAGAAATAGAATATTGTAGGGACTCCTGGGTGGCTCAAGAAGTTAAGCGTCTGGCTTCAGCTCAGGTCATGATCCCAGGGTCCTGGGATCAGGCCCCACATCAGACTCTCTGCTCAGTGGGAAGCCTGCCTTTACCTCTCCGTGGCGCTCCCCCTATTTATGCTGTCTCTCTCTCTCTCTCTCTCTCTCTCTCTCTCTCTGTCAAATAAATAAATAAAATCTTAGGGGCGCCTGGGTGGCTCAGTGTTTGAGCATCTGCCTTTGACTCAGGGCGTGATCCCGGAATCCCGGGATTGAGTCCCATGTCAGGCTCCTTGCAAGGAGCCTGCTTCTCCTTCTGCCTACGTATCTGCCTCTCTCTGTCTGTGTGTCTCTAATGAATAAAAACATAAAATCTCTTAAAATAAATAAAATCTTAAATAAAAAAAAGAATTGTAATATTGTGAATCGGGTATCCATATGGTTAGAAAAAATGCTAATCTTATTTATTTTGAAATTATAGTTCTGCCTCATTCAGCACTCTGAAAGATTGGTATTTTTAGGGGTGATTAATTAATGGTTAAAATAGGGACACCTGAGTGGCTCAGCGGTTGAGCATCTATCTGCCTTTGGCCCAGGGTGTGATCCTGGAGTCCCAAGATTGAGTCCCACATCAGGCTCCCTGCATGGAGCCTGCTTCTCCCTCTGCCTGTGTCTCTGCCTCTGTCTCTCCATGTCTTTCATGAATAAATAAATAAATTCTTTCAAAAAGAATTAATATTTAAAATATGTCAATCGTAGATAGGCTTTAGATATTTGTGAATATTCTATTTATAACAACAGAAAACTCCACAATGCTGGTGGATAATATTTTTAATCGGTGGCATCTTAAGTTGTAAGTTTCTTAATATTGGGGCACCTGGGGGGCTCAGCCAGTTGAGCCTCTGACTCTTGTTTTCAGCTGAGGTTATAATCTCATGGGGTTGTGGAATCAAGCTCCACATTGGGCTTTGTGCTCAGTGGGGAGTCTGCTTGAAGATTCTCTCCCTCTGCCCCCTCTCCACTTGCTCCATGCATGCTCTCTTTTTTTCTTTCTCTCAGATAATAAATAAATCTTTAAAAAAATAATAAAATTGATTAAAAAAATAAGTTTCTTAATACTGGGAAAACAGCCTATGATTGGAGAAGACTTTATTTCCTTGATTCTAAGAGGCTTCCCCACACTACCAATTGTATTTTCTTTGTTAGGAAATATTGTGAAAGGCTTTGAAATGGATTTCAAAACAAAGATTACTAGGTGTCTTGTCTAATCCACTCTTCCTGGCTATGTGACTCTATAAGGGCCTATGCATCATTGTCTTTGAGCAATTTTATAACTCTAAGTTTGTAGGAAACTGGTAGAACATATTTTTACCCATAAAAATGTACAGTTGATTCTTGCAATGTAGCTATTAACTAGTTTTTAACTATCTGTAAATTCAAATATTTCAGCATTCCTGATTGCATATATATGTGTATTGTTTGAATTCTCTTTTGAACCAGTTGCACCATCTTACTGATTCCTTTATTAATTAATGATTAAATAAAACCTTTAACATATGTTTGTTTTATATATATTTGTATGAGAGTCATGATTTTGCACTTTTTACAAGTTATCTTTGTTTCTGAATTTACTATTTCTGCAGTGCATCTTATTTTTTTTAATGAATTTATTTTTTATTGGTGTTCAATTTGCCAACATATAGAATATCACCCAGGGCTCATCCCGTCAAGTGCCCACCTCAGTCCCCGTCACCCAGTCACCCCCACCCCCCGCCCACCTCCCCTTCCACCACCCCTAGTTCGTTTCCCAGAGTTAGGAGTCTTTCATGTTCTGTCTCCTTTTCTGATATTTCCCACTCATTTTTTCTCCTTTCCCCTTCATTCCCTTTCACTATTTTTATATTCCCCAAATGAATGAGACCATATGTTGTTTGTCCTTCTCCGATTGACTTATTTCACTCAGCATAATACCCTCCAGTTCCATCCACATTGAAGCAAATGGTGGGTATTTCTCGTTTCTAATGGCTGAGTAATATTCCATTGTATACATAAACCACATCTTCTTTATCCATTCATCTTACAATGGACACTGAGGCCCCTTCCACAGTTTGGCTATTGTGGACATTTCTGCAGTGCATCTTATAATTCTGTATATGTTAAATGTGTTAGTGGTAGCTTTTGCCTCAAAAGCTAATATTAAGGCCATAGAGTGTTTTATTATTGTTGCTCTTAAAAATTCACTATGACATTAGATACTCAGATAAGGCCTGAGGGGCACCTAAGTGGTTCCAGAGTCCTGGGGTCAAGCCCCACATCAGGCTCCCTGCTCAATGGGGAGCCTGCTTCTCCCTGTGCCCCTCACCCCTCTTGTGCTTTCTCTCACTCTCTTTCCATCTCTCAAATAAATAAAATCTTAAAAAAAAAAAAAAAAGATAAGATCTGAAATTACAGTCATGGGTTTGGCAGTTGCTTGGTAACATTTAAGAACTATTACTAAACAAAAACCTGAGTCTTTATTATCTTTTTTTTTTAATTTTTTTAAAAATTTATTTATGATAGTCACACAGAGAGAGACATCGAGGCAGAGACATAGGCAGAGGGAGAAGCAGGCTCCGTGCACCGGGAGCCCGACGTGGGATTCGATCCCGGGTCTCCAGGATCACGCCCTGGCCAAAGGCAGGTGCTGAACTGCTGCGCCACCCAGGGATCCCTATTATCTTTTAATATTACATCTACTGACATAGTTTTTCTTCACTTGTAACCTTATTTCTTCAGATTAGAATTAATTTAAATTTTGGACACATGCTAAAACTAAATTATTGTCAAGATTACAGAACCTGGCCCACAATGCAGGAATTAATTAATGAAAAAGCCCATAATAAGCAATATATGTTCTCTTAAACACTTGACTATTTCAGCAATCATTCATTTTACAAATATCTACTGAACACCAATTATGTATTCTCCAGGGATAAAAGAGGTGACTGCTATCAGTCAAAATTAAGAACCCAGCAACTTATCATGCAACCATGGTATGAGAAAATTTAAAGTTCCTTGTATTATTATTCCACACAATTGATTAGCCTAATATGTAGATTGACAATAATAACTGCCAATTAATTGTGTATTACGTACGCCAGATGCCTTACTGCTTGCTATATACACATCCCAGTCTATAGAGTGAGGATAATGCTTTCAAACTCACTGAGTTGTTATGGAGATTGGATGTGATTATGCATAGCTGATACTTAGTTAAATTCCTGGCACCCAGTAAGTATAAGCCATGATTATACTTTGATGATTTTGCATGATTCTCACAATAACCTAGTAATGTAGGTATTGCTACATTTCTTTTCTTTTTTTTTAAATTTTATTTATTTATTCATGAGAGACACAGAGAAAGAGAGAGAGGCACAGACACAGGCAGAGGGAAAAGCAGGCTCCATGCAGGGAGCCTGACGTGGGACTTGATCCCGGGTCTCCAGGATCACGCCCTGGGCTGAAGGCGGCGCTAAACCACTGAGCCACCCGGGCTGCCCTATTACTACTTTCTTAGAAGAGGAGGAAACTAATGTTCCAAAATCACTTTGCCAAAGAGCCTACAGCTATGTGGTGAAAGAGCCAAGATTTTTAAAAATCTTTATTGTGAAATACAACACATATACAAAAAAGTTCAAACAACATAATTATGACACTTAACACATTATTATAAAGGGATAATTCCATGTGACTACCACCCAGATCGAGTAATAAAATTGCCAATATGCCAGAAAGCCTTTAAGGCCTTTGCCAGTCATGACTTCCTACCTCCTTCCCAAAGGAAACCAGTGACCCAACATTTATGGTAGTTTTTCCCTTGCTTTTCTTTGTGCTTTTACCATCTTACTATGCACAGGAGTTTAATTTTTCCTGTCTTTGAACTTCATACAGAATCAGACAATTTGGATTCTTTTGAATATCTGGCTTCTTAGATCTAAGATCTATACAAGTTAAACTATAAAATTTGTTCATTTTTAATACTGTATTTCACTGTAGTCTATGCCATAAATTATCCACTCTACTTCAATGTTACTTCCAATTTTTTAAAATTATTTTTATTTATTTTAAAGATTTCTATTTATTTATTCATGAGAGACACAGAGAGACAGAGACAGAGACACAGGCAGAGGGAGAAGTAGGCTCCACGCAGGGAGCTGGACGCGGGACTCAATCCTGGGTCTCCAGGATCATGACCTGGGCTGAAGGCGGCGCTAAACCGCTGAGCCACCTGGGCTGCCCTGTTACTTCCAGTTTTGAGGATTATGCTGTTACGAATATTCTTACAGTTCTTCCTCTTCCCTTCTTGAACAAGTTATGCCTAAAGCTATTAAGTAGTGTGGAACAGGGTAGGCTTTCATGCAGAGGGTTGACTTGGCATTGGAGTACAGGGACTGAAGTGGGGATAAGGAAGGGATCTATAATGTCAGCAGGATTGGAGGGCAAGATCCAAGGTAGGGTATGAGATCCCAAGCGAGGTGAGGAAGGTGTCCACACAGGAGCAATTTAGCATAAGTTGTCACCCTAATGGAAAGAACATCTACATAAGGGAGGGGAGGTGTAATTTGGTGTGAAGTGTCAGCCTAAGTGGAAAGAAAAATGTGACTCTAAATGTTATTAGGGCTCCATCAGTCTGATTTCAGGCTGGTACAGGGAAAGTAGATAAGCCTGAAATATTTTGTTGTACCAGAAAACAAAAAAGTGCCTCCCAAATGAAGCCGTGTCAAAAGAATACAGAATCCAACTTAAAAGGATTCCTTTCCACTGACCACATCTAGGACAATCTGAGTATCAAAATAAATTGTGGTAATGGATCGTAAGTCATTGAATAAAATTTACTGAATAAAATAGAAAAATATGAGTTCAAACTGATAAATGAATAAATGAACTAAAAATTTAATGGGCAGGATATTTATGTACTTTATACCAACCCACAAAACAGTTATTAGTTGTTATATTAGTTTTCACTTACAGTTGTATGACAAATCCAGAACTTAGTGGCTTCTGACAAAATATATTTTCTCAGTTTCTCTGGGTTAGGAATCCAGGAATGACTTAGCTGAGGGTTCTAACTCATGTTCTCCCTTGTCCTGGTCAGGATGTTGCAAGGGACTGCAGTCATCCAAAGGCTTCACCAGGACTGCAAGACCTTTTTCCAGGATAGCTCATTCATGGGACTATTGGCAGGAGACCTCAGTTTCTCACTGTGTGGGCTGTTCAAGTGTCTGCATGACATGGCAGTTAGATAACTTAATCTTCAAAGTCACACTCCATTACTCTGCTTTATTCTGTTAGAAGCAAGACACTAAGTCTAAGCCCCATTCAAGATAAGGGGAATTAGGGCTCTACCTCTTGAAGTAAGGAGTATCAAAGAATTTGTGAACATTAATTTAAAACCACCACAATTGGGCAGCCCCGGTGGCACAGCGATTTAGAGCCGCCTGCAGCCCGGGGTGTGATCCTGGAGACCCGGGATCGAGTCCCACGTCGAGCTCCCTGCATGGAGCCTGCTTCTCCCTCTGCCTGGGACTCTGCCTTTCTCTCTCTCTCTCTGAATAAATAAATAAAATAAAATAAAAAAAGAAATGTAGTAATACCTCTCCTTAATCAGGAGATCAAAGTGCAATAATAAGACAAATTGTAGTCTTTTGTCACCTGGTAGGAATACAGTGAGGACAGCACACTTCTGTTATATTTCTGTCAAAGATGCATGGCCAGAATCTAATCATGTAGAGATATCAGATATGGTAGTTGACCTTCAAAATGACCCCCAATGATCCCTGCCTTCTGGTATTCACACTCTTGTGTAGTTTCCTCCCACATTATACTAGGGTTGGTCTGTGTGACGATTAGAATACTGCAAAAGTGATGGTATGTCATTTCTAAACTTAGGTTATAAAAGACTGACTTCATTCTTAAGTTGTCTTGGTCACTCCCTCTGGAGAAAGCCATGTTATGAACAGCCCTATAAAGAGGACAACAGGCAGGGAACTGAAGCTTCCTACTGAGAGCTCTATAAGTGAGCTTAAAAGCAACTTGAAGCATGTTCTACAAATAAGCTGGCCAAGGGACGACTGGTTGGCTCAGGGTGTGATCTCGGGGTCTTGAGATCAAGTCCCACATCGGGCTCCCTGCAAGGAGCCTGCTTCTCCCTCTGCCTGTGTCTCTGTCTCTCTGTGTGTGTCTCTCATGAATGAATAAATAAAATCTTAAAAAAAGAAAAAAAAAAAAGAATTGGGCAGCCCGGGTGGCTCAGCGGTTTAGCGCCACCTTTGGCCCAGGGTGCAATCCTGGGGACCCGGGATCAAGTCCCACATCGGGCTCCCTGCATGAAGCCTGTTTCTCCCTCTGCCTGTGTCTCTGCCTCTCTCTCTCTCTCTGGGTATCTCATGAATAAATAAAATCTTAAAAAAAAAAAAAAAGAATTGTGAGTTGATAAGTCATCAGGTTGGCAACTTACAAATGGTTCAGGAAAAATAGTTCTTTGAATGATACTTACAAATTTTCTGTAAGGTTATGATTCTTTAAAAAATTTTAAGAGCTACATAAAGGAAACCAATATTCTTAAACATGTTATCTGGTATAGCTGTGCATTGATTCCGTGCTTTTGTTTTTGTTTTGAGAGTGCTTACACAATGGGGGGTGGCTGAGAAGGGGCAGAGGAAGAGGGAGAGAGAGAATCTTAAGCAGGCTCCACACCCAGTATGGAGCTTGCCCCAAGAGTCCATCTCACAACCCTGAGATCCTGACCTAAGCCACCCAAGTGGTACTGCAGTGATTTCTATTATTATATAAATAAATACTTATAAGTAGAATTGCTGAATCATGGAGTGTGCATCTCTTCAACTATAGTAAATTTTTTTCAAAATGGTTGTACTAGTTTGCATTCATCCTCACAATGTGTGGGTGTATGTCCCTCTTGCTATGTATTCTTGCTAACATTTGCTATCATCAGTTTTTAATTTTAGTCTTTCTGGTACCTGTTGGGTAGTTTCTTCAGGGTGTTTTGTTTTTCAGGTATTTATTTGTTTGAGAGAGAAAGCTCACATGCAAGAGAGGGACAGGCAGAGGGAGAGGGGAAAGAGTATCAAGCAGACTCCACACTGAGCTTGGAGCCTGACTTAGGGCTCAATCTCACAACCCTGAGATCACGATCTGAATGGAAACCAAGAGCTGGACTGTATTCCATATACAATTGGTTTATTCTTAGGGTATAACTCTTCAGAGACCTAATTCTGGATAGTTTGTCTTCCTAGCTTTTTGTAAGTGAGGTTTATCCTGTTAAGTTGGGCAAACATTCCCAGCACAAAAATTCACTTAAATACAGAGATGGCTACTTGTTCTTTGCCCCATTGTTAGTTCTTTGATGCCTCAAGCAGATTATTAAAAATGTTTTGACATTCTTTTCTATTTCTGAGCTATCTAGTCTGCCATTACTAGATTGGAATTAAGGAATGAAGATTTGAACTCAGTTCTGTCTAACTTTGAAGGTCCATGTACTTATTATACTGCCTTGTGACTAAATCTAACACAATAAACAATTTAAAGTATAAAAATATTTTTACTTTTGACCTAAAAATGTTCATATTTTTATACTTTTCAAGGTAGAAAATGTCAAGTCAAAATTTTAAGGCCTGTGTTCTTTTTTTTTTTTCCTCTGTAGTGAAGCAAATAAACAACATGTAAGATGTCAGAAATGCTTGGAATTTGGACATTGGACTTATGAATGCACCGGAAAAAGAAAATACTTGCATAGGCCTTCAAGAACAGCAGAACTAAAGAAAGCTTTAAAAGAAAAAGAAAACAGATTATTATTATTGCAACAAAGGTAAGTTGGCCTGTGGTTTCCAAAGGAGTATTATTTATTGATAGAGTTTATTCATCAACTAAATGGCTCATGGTGGTTATCCAGATTTAGATTATACTGTTAGCTAATGTCTAATGAGTGCTTACTAATGTGCCAGGCTGTGTATTAAGCTCTTATAAGTGTTAACTTGTTTAAGCATCACCTCTGTACCATTAAAGTATGTGCCATTCTCCCCATTTTACATGTGGAGAACCTGGGGCCTAGAGAAGTTGAGTTACTTGTCAGTGTCACACAGCCAGTAAGTGGGAAAATTAAGTGTTGAACCAGCCAGTCCATGCTCTTTATCACTTTGCTTTGTTGACTCAGCTGCCAGTGAAATGGCAGCAAGAATCCTACAAGGTAGATGATATGAGCTGTTAGCCGTAAAGATAAAATGGCCAGTTATTTTACCAGCAAAATGGTTTATTTGGGAATAGCAGAGGAATTGCAATCCAAGACAAGCAAACTGTGGCAAGCTATAGGCAAGTCCAGAGAAAAGACAGGGGCTTGGTTTTGTTGAGGAAAAGAGGAAATTGGGAAAGGTGAGTGAGAGTTCAAGCTTCTCGTTGGATGACTGTGACAGTTTCTCATGGGCTGTTTTTATTTGCGAGGCAAGAAGAAAATTTTCCTTCCTCCTGCTGGAATAGTAAATTAAGCTTCTTCCTCCTGAGGAGCAAGGTACTGGTCTCTGTGTGGGGGCCTGCACTTGTGGATGGAAGGTAGTGTGTGAGTGCTCCCCCTTCAGGGCTTCCCAAGTCCATTTTAGATACCATTCCCTTTATCTTCACAGAGCTGATCTGGAAAGATATCCAAGATACTTAAGACTATAAACAAAGGTAGAGAACAGAATACATATATATGTGTATGTGTGTAATATTTCTATTATTTATGTTAAAAAAGAAAAAAGGAATAATAGAATTTTTTTTGGAAACAGAAATGATGTGTAATAGTGGCTCCTTTCTAGGAGAACTGGGTAGGAGAGAAACTGGAAAAAAACACTCTTTTGTGTCCTTTGAATGAAGCTTTGAATAAAGCTCTTAAAATTGCTATGAATTAAGTAAGTAAACATGTTTTAGAAACTGAAATAGGAAGGTGTCAGGTGTACACAGTGCTGTAGATTACAAGCAGCATCTTCATGAGTACTGTAGTATAGTACTACATAGTAATATATATATATATATATATATATATATATATATATATATATATATATATATGTGTCTGAAACAGGTAGACTTGTCAGGCAGTGATCTCCCAGTTAGTGGACATGATGGTTCTTCAGAGCTTGTGCAGAAATAGACAGGTAATCAATTTTTTGGGTCATCAACATTCATATATAATTTTTCCAAAAATAAATTTATGTTAGTACTTTCCTGCTCATCCTCCTTTTCTACTTCCCTTTTCTTCATGTATAAAAATTTGGACATTTTTGAAATACTGGTGTTTGTACTAAGAAAGTAGATAGCTCTAATTATTGGGAATAAATTCTTTTGTAATTTTTTTCCCAGCAAAATTGAAGAAAGACCTAATTGAGCTACCAATTTAAAAGTATTTTTTAGGGGTGACTGGGTGGCTCAGTCAATTAAGCATCCAGCTCTTGATTTTGGCTCAGGTCATGATCTCAAGATCATGAGATCAAGCCCTGCATTGGGCTCCATAAAAGGTATAGGGGGGATCCCTGGGTGGCACAGTGGTTTGGCGCCTGCCTTTGGCCCGGGGCGCGATCCTGGAGACCCGGGATCGAATCCCACGTCGGGCTCCCTGCATGGAGCCTGCTTCTCCCTCTGCCTGTGTCTCTGCCTCTCTGTCTCTCTCTGTGTGGCTATCATTAATAAATAAATAAAATCTTTAAAAAAAAAAAAAAAAAAAGGTATAGGGCCTGCTTAAGATTCTCTCTCTCCCTCTCCCTCTCACCCTCCCCCCCAATAATAAATAATAAATAAAAGTATTTTTTTAAGATATTATTTATTTACTTTATCATGAGAGACCCAGAAAGAAAAGCAGAGACATAGGCAGATGGAGAAGCAGGCTCCATGCAGGGAACCTGATGTGGGAGTCGATCCCGGGACTCCAGGATCATGCCCTGGGCCCGAAGGTAGGCGCTAAACCTCTGAGCCACCCAGGGATCCCCAATAAAACTATTTTTTAATGATTCATCTTTGTGACTTGTGGACCACATCATCGGAGATATTCAAACAGTGACATCACTACAACAATACTCTATTTCCATCTATCTATTTAGGGTAAGAAGGTTTCTTAGGGTTAAATCTATAAATGTTAAATACAGGAATTGAATTAATGCTGAACATTGTCACAATCTAGCAGTAAGATCCAGAGATACATGAGCTAGAAAAACAATCGATGCATTTCAAATAAATTTACTTTGATGTGTGATAATTATTAAAATGTGTAATGTATTCCTATATTATTTTAATCAATTACATAGTAATATTAGTAATGGCAACTCAATTCAGAATTTTATTTTTTAGAAAGGGAGTAAGAGAGGGGCAGAGGGAGAGGGAGAGGCAGGTTATAACAAGAATTACTGGGCTCCGTACATGCCACAAAAGACAGAGTGTTTCTCCAGTGAAAGACAGTTTGGGGGATAGCTGAAGGGTTTATATGAACTGTGTATAATCACTTTATTAACAGGAGCTTCCCCCTCTCTCCCTTCATGTTTATCAGCATCGGAGAAACTAATGTAGAAAGGAAGACCAAGAAAAAAAGGTATGTGTGGCTTTAGGAGTATTATGTGGATAATAAATAATACTAGTGAGAGGAATGGGAAGAATGCTTTAAAAATAATTGTGATAAAGTTTGGATCTGAAGTCTCTTGTTTGTCATTCCTGATTAAGTATCATCCTTATTTCATGATCTGTTCCTCTCTTTACCCAACTGGACCTTTCTGCCTTCACTTTTTTTTCTCCAGCTTTCCAGAGGCTTTCTCCCTGGAAATAGTAAATAATTTCTCTTAAAAATCTCTTATATTAGAATAGGAAATATTATTAGACTGGTAAGAAATTGTTGACCAGCTATATCTGATTCAAAGTAAAGATGTTGAAACACCATGCTACCTGAGGTTTAAGAAAGCCCAGTTGTTCCACTGCAACTTTATTCTAACATTATTCTTCCTGGATCATAGTACAGTAGGAGTACTTATTCTTGAATTCTGTCCAAGATAGTTAAAGTGCCAAAGTAAAGGACATTGTGGTTGCCACGGGATTTCTACAGTTATGCAATCCCCAGCGCTTCGGGTCTAGTGATTCCATGCTAGCAGAGCTTCAGTGTATGCAATCGCTTCCCCATGAAATTGCTCTCCAACAATCTGTTAGGTGTCAGCTTCCTGTGCGTGTAACTCCTCACTGTCTACTAGGTCTAAGAGTGTAACCAGTTCCAGCAGCAGTAGCAGCGACAGTTCAGCCAGTGATTCTTCATCAGAGAGTGAAGAAACGTCTACCTCATCCTCCTCAGAGGACAGCGACACTGATGAAAGCTCCTCCAGTTCCTCATCTTCATCCTCCTCCACAAGCTCTTCCTCGTCCTCTGATTCAGACTCAGATTCCAGCTCTTCCAGTAGCAGCAGCACCAGCACAGAGAGCAGCTCTGAGGATGAACCACCAAAGAAGAAGAAAAAGAAATAGAACGCCATCTCTCTTGTATTGCTGGACTCAAAAAATTAATGTGACTTTCGAAAGGGGTATTTAGACTACATTAAGGCCATATAGGGTAACCAGTCAAAATTACTGGAGTTCAAAAATTTCTAAATGTTTTACATCAGAAGAGCATAAAGAGTATTAATAATGGATTATATATAAGACTTTTTTTATTTTAAGAGTAAATCTTGTTTTTCTTTTTTATTTTTAATATATATCTCTAAAACTTAATCAAAGCTGAATCCAGTAAATCTGTTTTGGGGATGAGACTTATCTTTTCTCCCTGTGAGATAATTGCCATCCTTTGTTATATGTTAGTGCTATGTACCAGACATATTTTCAGGATAATGCATCAGAATATCTGGCAGTGAATTTCTTTTTTTTTTTTTTTTTTTTTGGCAGTGAATTTCTAATGCTTTTGGCTGTGTGTTATTATATAAGATTTAATACATTGTTACTATAAAATTAGAAGTGTTCCTCTTAAAAATTGTGCCCTATTTTTATGTTTATGTTCAGAAAGTTATTCTGACTTCTTGTCCTAAATGAAAAGCTCAAGGAACCTGTTATTATATTTATACCTTTTGGATGGTACAAATGTCAAGTTATTGTGTTATATCATCCATTTTCTTCTGGCTCTTAGAGTTACTCTTTTTTTTTTTTTTTTTTAAGTTCGTGCTGGGCTCGAACTCACAACCCTGTGATCAAGACTTGAGCTGAGATCAAGAGTCAAATGCTTAACTGAATGAGCCACCCAGGTATCCTGTAAAGTTACTCTTTTTCTGAGGAAAATCAATCAGAAGAACCTAAAAAGGAACCAAAATTCTGAAACTACTTAGGAGTCTAATCTTGGTGCCTTTTGATAAATTCTGTGTATTAGAAAAGAGTCATTTAAAAGCCTAACTTAAGGAAAAGTGATACAAGTATCTTTGTGTTGTTATGCTATAAAAGGTAGGAGAGGAAAAAATAGGTACAAAGGTAATTTTAACAGAGAATTAGGGCAATGTTGGTTGCCTTTTATTAAGTTTTTCTAAGCTTTCATAAGGATTGCCTTTTACCATTTTTGCAATTGTGGTATAAGTTTATATGGCAGCTGGTCATATATGACATTCTACTGCATAAATATGAATGACTTGGACTAATCTGGTGTGTTTACATAGCATATACACAGTTGAAGTGTAGCATGAAAGATTAAAAAGAAATATTGCACAATGTTTCTTAAAATACTCTGCTGTGGTGAAATTATTTTGTTTCGCATGACATCATTCTGTGATGTCTTTTAAGCTCTTTGGAAAGAGGTATCATTTGTAGAAAAATCTTGATTCGGGCTAAATATGGGTTTTTAAAACTATGAATGTTGTCTTTTTTATATTTTTATGAGAAAGTAGTAGAAAATTGCTTTTGAAAAAAATGGGCTTCTATTTAAATGTTAAAATATGTGTAACAAATGTTGTAAGTTTAAGGAGCCTGTAATTCCTTGTATGTTTTATAGAACCCTCTGCTTTCAGTGATTGTAAATAAACTCTCAAAACATCATTTCAAAGTCTCCATACAGAAGACATCAACTGACATAGATTTAATAAATAATTAAACATATTTTACAATGTTGGTCATCTCTCCGTAAGGGCATTTTTAGCAGTTAAAGAACATAGAAGAGAAAAGTGTACAGAGGTTGCAACACTTGCAATTGAATAAAACTCATCATTAGTGCTTATAAGCTTAAGCATCTATTATCTCTTTGCTGTTTTAATACGAGCTCTTATTCATTTTGAGGGTAAGGACATTTAAGTAAATTCTAATTATTTTTACTATTTAACTATTACAACTTGTCTCTGGAGAAGGGCAAGAGGTAGGAATTCTCTTCTTTTCTAGTCACACAGTTCAGTCATAACAGAATCAGTGGCAAAGTAGAGCTAATTCCAAAGAGTTTCCCCTTATCCTGCCAAAAAGTAAAGATGCAGAACTTGAGTGCCTGGCAAATGTATTAAATATATTATTTCTCAACCACAACCATATCAAGAAAAGTCATTAGATCATAGGTTTTCATTCCAAAACATGTCAGGAATACTTTATCCTGGAATTAAACTACGGTTGTAGGGGGACACCTGGGTGGCTCAGTGGCTGAGTGTCTGCCCTCAGCTCAGGGTATGATCCCAGGGTCCTAGGATTGAGTCCTGCATCGGACTCCCTGCAGAGTTCCCCCCCTGCCTATGTCTCTGCCTCTGTTAGTGTCTCTCATGAATAAATAAATAAAATATTTTTAAAAATAAAATAAAATATGGTTGTAGGCCACATGTTAGCCCTTATAATAGGGAAAAAGTGCAAACAAGGTATACTTCATAGTTTTACTTATTCTTTTAAATTTATTTCAAACTGATTGTAGATTTGCAGAAAAATTGCAAAAATGTTGCTGTTTCCATATATCCCTCACCCTGCTTCCCCTTATGTTAGCCTCATCCATAAGCATAGTTCCCATTAATATCCTTCTTCTGTTCCAGAATATCACCCAGAATATAACGGTTGCTTGTAACTCTGCTACTGTCTGTAACAGTTCCTTAGTCTTTCCTTGTCTTTCATGCACTTATCACTTTGAAAGAGTATTAATCAGTTTTTTTTTTGTCTGATGTCCCTCAATTTGGGTTTATTTTATGTTTTCTTGTGATTGAACTGAGGTCATACTTTTTGGAAGAGTATGACCTCAATGAAGCTATGTTCTCCATCCATCCTATCACCGGATGCCTAGTGTCTATGTCTTATATATTATTGGTGATGTTGACCTTGATTACTTGCTTAAGGTGGTTTGTCAGATTTCTCCATTGTAAAGTTCCCTTTTTACTGAATAGATACTTTGAGACTATGTGAATTGTTGCTTCAGACTCATCCACTAGTTTTAGTGGGTCTTGTCTATAATTATTACTGTGATGTTTTGCAAGTGGTGATTTTCTATTTCCCTATCTCCTTCTACACTAATTGGAATTCTATAAGGTAGAGCTATCTCTTTCCCCCCATTTAAAATTTATTTTATTTTCTAAGATGTTATTTGTTTATTTGAGAGAGAGATAGCACAGGTGCAAGAGAGAGCAAGGGGGAGGGTGCAGAGGAAGAGGGAGAAACAGACTCCCTCCTGAGCAGGGAGCCTAATAGGACCTCCATCCTAGGACCCTGGGATCAAGACGTGAGCCAAAGGCAGACACTTAACCAACTGAGACACTCAGGTGCCCTCCTTCTCCTCCATTTTTTAATCTTAATTTTTTGGAGATGGAATTAGCTTTATTTTTTTAAAAAGATTTACTTATTTATTTGAGAAGAGACGGGCTGAGGGAGAGCGAGAATGTCCAGCAGACTCCAGGGGCTGAGCACAGAGCCCTAGAAGGGGCTCAGTCCCATGACCTGAGATCATGACTTGAGCTGAAATCAGGAGTTGGCATTTAACTGACTGAGCCACCCAGGCGCCCCTGCAATTGGCTTTATTAAGCAATTTGTGAATTGGTTAGCATCCCATCAAGCAAGTAGAGAGAGGCTCTTTCCCTATTTATCTAACTGATTATTTATACTATGGATTTAGAAGTTTATTTTGTCCTCTGAGTTAAAGTCCAATAATATCACCGTTTCTTTTGTTGCTCAAATTGTTCCACCTTTGGCTATGAGGAGAGCTCCTTCAGGATAACTTCTTTCTTCTTTCAACAAATCCTCATCGGGCATTTTGTTTGTTCTTAGCATGTCCTTACTTTCTGGAACCACAATATGTTCCAGGTTTCATGTTCCAGGTTCACATCTCCCTGATGCATCTTTGGAACCAACCACATCTCCAAGGGGCCTGCCCTGGTTTTTAACTGAAGAATGGTGTTTACAATCCATGATGTGGGTGTTGTCTTACTATATTTTATGCATTTTGAGTACTAGTGTTCTAACATAGTGAGACAAGGCATGGAACCTTTCCATTAGCTGGAAGAAAGAAGGAGTTATCACCTTCAACCTTTCTTATCTACCTACCTTTACTTTTATATGACTTCCTCAGAAGCAATACTTTCTCTAACAGATGGGTGAGGCAGTCTTTAATTAAAAATTGTTCTTGGGGGATCCCTGGGTGGCGCAGCGGTTTGGTGCCTGCCTTTGGCCCAGGGCGCGATCCTGGAGATCCGGGATCGAATCCCACGTCAGGCTCCCGGTGCATGGAGCCTGCTTCTCCCTCTGCCTGTGTCTGCCTCTCTCTCTCTCTCACTGTGTGCCTATCATGAATAAATAAAAATTAAAAAAAAAAATAAATAAATAAAAGAAAAAAAAATTGTTCTTGGGGTGCCTGGGTGGCTCAGTTGGTTAGGCGACCAGCTCTTGATTTCAGCTCAGGTTATGATCTCAGGGTTATGGGAATGAGCCGAGTCAGGTTCCACATTCAGCATGGAGATCTCTCTCTGCCCTTCCCCCATGCCATGCTCTAAATAAGAAAGTAAATAAGTAAATATGTTTTAAAATTTAAGAGGGAGAATGTGCGAGGTGGGGGATCATAGAGGGAGAGGGAAAGAGAGAATCTCAAGCAAACTTCCCACTGAGCATAGAGCCAGGTGCAAGGCTTGATCTGAAGACCCTGAGATGACAACCTGAGCTTAAATTAAAATAAAATGTATTTTTAAAAAAACTTATTATGGCCTCCTTTCCCCTACTATATATAAATTCAGAATGGGGGATCCCTGGGTGGCGCAGCGGTTTGGCGCCTGCCTTTGGCTCAGGGCGCGGTCCTGGAGACCCGGGATCGAATCCCACATCGGGCTCCCGGTGCATGGAGCCTGCTTCTCCCTCTGCCTGTGTCTCTGCCTCTCTCTCTCTCTCACTGTGTGCCTATCATTAAATAAATAAATAAATAAATAAATAAATAAATAAATAAATAAATAAATAAATAAATTCAGAATGGGCCAAGTAGCCATTTTCTGAAACCAGATTGAGTTGTTGGCAAAAACAAATATTGTGTCTACCGATGACCATACTGCCACAACTTGGATTAGGGTGGCTTAATTGAAAGAAGTTGGCCCAGAGATGCCTGAGTGGCTCAGCGGTTGAGTGTCTGCCTTCAGCCCAGGGCATTATCCTGGAGTCTTGGGATCGAGTCCCACATCAGGCTCCCTGCTTCTTCCTCTGCCTGTATCTCTCTGCCTCTCTCTGTGTGTCTTTCATGAATGAATAAATAAATAAGTCTTTAAAAAAAAAAAAGTTGGCCCAGAGTACTATTTCCAGTTGTATTTTTGGATGCTGCCCTGCAGGTTTTCACACCCTGGGCAAATTGTGCCATAAAAAAATTTAGATGTGGTACACATGCATGAGTGTATGTAATAAAGAGGGAGAGGTGCATCTTTAAAGAGGAAAAGAGAAAGCAAAGCCAATATGATACCTGGGCTGCAGACATTCCTTTTTTTTTTTTTTTTTTTTAATGATAGTCACAGAGAGAGAGAGAGAGAGGCAGAGACATAGGCAGAGGGAGAAGCAGGCCCCATGCACCGGGAGCCTGATGTGGGATTCGATCCCGGGTCTCCAGGATCACGCCCTGGGCCAAAGGCAGGCGCCAAACCGCTGCGCCACCCAGGGATCCCGTCTGCAGACATTCTTAGATGAATTTTAGGAGGGGATACAGGGGAGGTTGAAGACCTAAAAATTGCCAGTGTTCTTGAAAAGTACCCTGAGGGGTACCTGTGCTTGCTCTTAGTCTGTAATATCAACCATAACCATGAGTAAAACACCTGTTTAGAAGGTACTGTACAATAATGTATAGATAACACTTCAACACTGGTTTCCTTGGAGCTCACTATCTCGCTGGGGAGACCAGGCACACACGGAAATGTGAACAATGAAAGGGACTTTGAGTGAAACGTGACAAATTGAACCCATGTGTTTGTTACCATTCCTCCTGAAATCCAACCAAAATGGCAGAAAAAAACATAAACCCATAAGGCAAAGAGAAAAGAACAAGAGGTGAAACATGAGAAATGACAACTATTTCAGAAACTCTAAAGTTGATGGAACAGTGGGTGCTGATACAAGGCCAAAGCATATGCTAGCAGTGAGGGAAAAGCAATAGGAAGAAGCCAGTTTGTGCCACAGAACTCTAGAAATGTCCCAAACTTGGCACCATATGCTTGTTCAACAAGGTTCAGGGAAGGCTTAAAGACAAAAAGACTGGAGGAAAGTTTATGTAAGAATCTGCACCTTTGGGGCAGGGCCTGGGTGGCTTAGCCGGTTAAGCATCTGCATTGGGCTCAGGTCATAATTCCAGGGTCCTGGGATCGAACCCAGCAGGGAGCCTGATTCTCTGTTTCTCCCTCTGCTGCTTGCCATGTTTGTTCTCTCTTCCCTTTTCTCAAGTAAATAAATAAAATCTTTAAGAAAAAAAAACAATCTGCACCTCTGTACACAACTCTTCTGTTTATGCTGTATTAGTGATTTGTTTCATAACCCCTTTACTGCAAGATTTCACAAAAAAATGGCAATGAGCACCTGTGTTTAACCTGCCCTGATTAAGAAGCATTATGTTAATTTGAAATTAAATAAAGACAGGGCACCTGGTGGCTCAGTTGGTTAAGCCTCTGCCTTTGCTCAGGTCATGATCCCGGGGTCCTGGGATCAAGCCCCTTGTTGGGCTCCCTGCTCGGTGTGGAGCCTGCTTCTCCCCCTCCCTCTGGCCCTCCTCCCTGCTCATGCTCTCTCTCTTATAAATAAAATATTTTTAAAAATAAACAAATAGAATAAAAAGATGGTTTCTGTACTAGGGAAATCCATTATAAAATCCAGGATCACAAAGCATGTAAGCCAACGCCATTAGATATTTGCGCAATCCCTAACTAGTTAGCTATCCTAAAGGGAATCATGAGTATTTGGACAAAGGAGAAAACACTCATTCATCCAAAATTTAACAGCTATTACTAAATACCCTGTCTCTGTCCTCCAAGAATTCACAGGCTATTAATAAGCAAGTATAGATATTGTTTAAGTAATACAAAGAAGTTGATAGAGAGCTTAGAGTCTGAAACAATTGCTAGGAAAGTTTGGATTAGCCTTTCACAGGAGGTATATTTGAGTGAGAAAAAATTGGTGGGCATGACTAGAATCCTGTTTGTGTGGGACACCAGCAGGTTCAGGCTACAAAGGGGAGAAAGGGATTGCTATATTCCCAAGGCTATTACATGTCAGGGTATTATAAAAATTGTATTTTATCTGGGAAACAACAGGAGAGACTCACATTCAAAAAACATTTAAAATCTTTTTAAGAATGTCAAGCCTGGAAGCAGAGAAACCAAGTGAATGACATGATCTATAAGAACAAGCCAAGCTGGGACGCCTGGGTGGTTCAGCGGTTGAGCGTCTACCTTTGGCTCAGGGCTTGATCCTAGAGTCCCAGGATCAAGTCCGACATTGGGCTCCGTGCTTGGAGCCTGCTTCTCCCTCTGCCTATGTCTCTGCCTCTCTCTCTTTCTGTGCTCTGTGCCTCTCATGAATAAATAAATAAATAATTTTTAAAAAGCCAAGCCCCGAGTCTTCACTAAACCAAATTGTGACTCAAATTCTATTATCTCAGTTTGTTTGAAATAATATTACTAGATCCTTTAGAAAATATCAAAAAAGGAGAAAAGAAGGAAGCAGTAGGACCAGGAAGAGAAAAATTAGTACACAAGTAATGAAGAAATTGATAAAATCCATGATGTCAATGGTGTGGGTAAATATTTATGTATGTGTCATTAATACTCAATTATATGAAATGCATAGCTTTAATTAATTTAGCACCTTACAATCAACATTTTTAAAAATTGTAAATTTTATTTAAATTCAATTAATGTATAAAGTATTATTAATTTCAGAGGTAGAGGTCAATGATTCATCAGTCTTATATAATACCCAGTGCTTATTACATCACATGCCCTCCTTAATGTTAATCATCAAGTTACCCCACCTCCTCATCCTCTCTCCCCTCCAGCAACTCTCAGTTCGTTTCCTACGATTAAGTCTCTTATATTTGTCTCCCTCTCTGATTTCGTCTTGTTTTACTTTTTTCTTTTCCCCTATGATCCTGTCCTGTTTCTCAAATTCCACACGAGTGAAATCATATAATGATTGTCTTTCTGATTGACTTATTTCACTTAGCATAATTTCCTCTAGTTCCATTCACATCATTGTAAATGGTAGGTATTCATCCTTTCCGATGGCTGAATAGTATTCCACTGTATTTATATATTACATCTTCTTTATCCATTCATCTGTCGATAGACACCTGGGCTCCTCCCATAGTTTAGTGTTTGTGGACATTGCTGCTATACACATTGGGGTGCAGGTATCCCTTCAGATTACTACATCTGCATCTTTGGGGTAAATAGCCAATAGTGCCACTGCTGGGACACACGGTAGCTCTATTTTCAACTTTTTGAGGAACCTCCATACTGTTTTCCAGAGGGGCTGCACCAGCTTGCATTCCCATCAACAGCGCAAGAGGGTTCCCCTTTCTCTGCATTCTCACCAACATCTGTCATTTCCTGACTTATTTTAGACATTTTGACTGGTGTGAGGTGGTATCTCATTGTGGTTTTGATTTGTATTTCCCTGATACCAAGTGATGTAGGACATTTTTTTCATGTGTCTGTTGGCCATTTGTATGTCTTCTTTGGAGAAATGTGTATTCATGTCTCCTGCCCATTTCTTGACTGGATTATTTGTTCTTTGGGTGTTGATTTTGATAAGTTCTTTATAGTGTTGGATACTAGCCCTTTATCTGATATGTCATTTGCAAATATCTTCTCCCATTCTATTGGTTGTCTTTTCGTTTTGCCAATGGTTGCCTTTGCTGAGCAAAAGCTTTTTATCTTGATGAAGTCTCTCCATCCCTACACTGTGAAGAGTTTTTTTTGTTTTTGTTTTTTTATTTATGATAGTCACACAGAGAGAGAGAGAGAGGCAGAGGGAGAAGCAGGCTCCATGCACCGGGAGCCCGACGTGGGACTCGATTCCGGGTCTCCAGGATCGCGCCCTGGGCCAAAGGCAGGCGCCAAACCGCTGCGCCACCCAGGGATCCCTGTGAAGAGTTTTAATCAAGAAAGGATGTTGTACTTTGTCAAATGCTTTTTCTGTATCTTCTGAGAGGATCCTATAGTTCTTTCCTTTCTTTTATTAATGTAGTGTATCACATTGATTGATTTATAAATGTTGAACCACCCTTGCAGCCCAGGAATAAATTTCACTTGGTCATGGTGAATAATCCTATTAATAAACTGTTGGATCCTATTGGCTAGTATTTTGGTGAGAATTTTTGCATCCATGTTCATCAGGGATGTTGGTAAGTAATTCTCCTTTTTGGTGAGGTCTTTGTCTGCTTTTGGGATCAAGGTAATGCTGACCTCATAGAGTTTGGAAGTTTTCCTTCCATTTCTATTTTTCAAAACAACTTTAGAGTAATAAATATTAATTCTTCAAACGTTTGGTAGAATTCCCTTGGGAAGCCATCCAGCCCTGGACTCTTGTTTGTTGGGAGGGTTTTTTTTTTGTTGTCGTTTTTTTGGTTTTGGTTTTTTGTTGTTGTTGTTGTTGGGAGGTTTTTGATTACTGTTTCAATTACCTTACTGGTTAGGAGTCTGTTCAAGTTTTCTACTTCCTCCTGTTTCAGTTTTGGTAGTTTATACATCTCTAGGAATGCATCCATTTCTTCCAAACTGCCTAATTTGTTGGCATATAGTTGCTTATAACATGTTCTTATAATTTTTTGTATTTCTTTGGTGATCTCTCCTCTTTCGTTCATGATTTTATTAATTCAGGTCCTTTCTCTTTTCTTCTTGATAAGTCTGGCCAGGGGCTTATCAATCTTATTAATTCTTTCATAGAACGAACTTTTGGGCACCTGGGTGGCTCAGTTGGTTAAGTGTCTGCCTTCAGCTCAGGTCATGATCCCAGGGTCCTGGGATGGAGCCCCACATCAGGCTACCTGCTCAGTGGATAGCCTGCTTCTCCCTCCCCCTTTGCTTGGGCTCTCTCTCTATCTCAAATAAATAAATAAAATAAATCTTTTTAAAAAAAAAAAAAAAAAAAACAACCAACCAGATCTTAGTTTTGTTGATCTGTTCTGTTCTCTTGGTTTCCATTTCATTGATTTATGCTTTAATCTTTATTATTTCTCTTCTCCTCCTGGATTTAAGCTTTATTTGCTTTTCTTTCTCTAGCTCCTTTAGGTGTAAGTTTAGGTTGTGTATTTGTGGCCATTCTTGTTCTTAAGAAAGGCTTAAGAACAATATATACAAAGGCTTGTATATATTGCTATATACTTTCCTCTTAGGACAGCCTTTTATGCATCCCAAACGTTTTGAACAGTTATGCTTTCATTTTCATTTGTTTCCATGAATTGTTTAAGTTCTTCAATTTCTTGATCCATTCATTCCTCAGTAGGATGCTCTTTAGCGTCCATGTATTTGAGTTCTTACCAAATTTCCTCTTGTGATTGAGTTATAGTTTTGAAGTATTGTGGTCCGAAAATATGCAGTAATGATACCAATCTTTTGGTGCCAATTGAGACCTGATTTGTGAAAGTATGTGATCTATTCTGGAGAATGTTCCCTGTGCCCTCAAGAAGACTGTGTGTTGGGGATCCCTGGGTGGCTCAGCGGTTTACCGCCTGCCTTTGGCCCAGGGCATGATCCTGGAGTCCTGGGATCGAGTCCCACGTCAGGCTCCTGGCATGGAGCCTGCTTCTCCCTCCTCCTGTGTGTCTGCCTCTCTCTCTCTCTCTGTCTATCATAAATTAAAATAAATAAATAAATAACTTTTAAAAAATAAAAATAAAACAAAAGAAGACTTATGTTCTGTTGCTTTAGGATGGAATGTTCTGAATATATCTGTGAAATCCATCTGGTTCAGTGTGTCATTCAAAGCCCTTGTTCTTTTGTTGATCTTTTGCTTAGACAATCTGTCCAATGCAGTGAGTGGGGTGTTAAAGTCCCTACTACTATTGTATTATTATTGATATATTTCATTAATTTTGTTATTAATTGGCTTATACAACTGGCTGCTCTATGGTAGGGATTAGATATTTACAATTGTGAGATCTTGTTGGACAGACCCTTTCTGATATAGCATCCTTTCCCATCTCTTCTTACCATTTTTGGTTTAAAATCTAATTTGTCTGGTTTAAGGACTGCTATCCTAGCTTTCTTTTTATGTCCATGAGCATGATAAATGGTTTTCCACCCCCTCACTTTAAATATGGAAGTGTCTTTGTGTCCAGCATGAGTCTCAGCATATCAATGGGTCTTGCTTTTTATACAATGTGATACACTGTGTCTTTAGATTGGGGCATTTAGTGCATTTACATTAAGAGTAACTATTGAAAGATGAATTTAGTGCCATTGCATTACCTGAGAAGTCCCTGTTTCTGTATATTGTCTCTGTTCCTTTTTGGTCTATGTTACTTTTAGGCTCTCTCTTTGCCTAAAGAATCCCTTTTAATATTTCTTGTAGGGCTGATTTGGTCATCATATATTCTTTTAGCTTCTGTTTGTCCTGGAAGCATTTTATCTCTCCTATTTTGAATGACATCCTTTTTTGGCTGCATCTTTTTCTCATTTAGCATCCTGAATATATCATGCCAGTCAGGTTACAGACCTCTTGTCCCAAACTGTTTTCAGGATTTTCTTTGTCTCTGAGATTTCCAAGTTTCACCGTTTAATGTTGGGATGTTGATTTACTTTTATTGATTTTGAGGGGGTTCTCCGTGCCTCCTGGACTTGAATGCCTGTTTCCTTCCCCAGATTAGGGAAGTTCTCTGCTATAATTTGCTCTAATATACTTTCTGCCCCTCTCTCTCTTTCCTCTTCTTCTGGGACCCCAATTCTTCTAATACTGTTTTACTTTCTGGTATCACTTATCTCTCAAATTCTCCCCTCGTGATCCAGTAGTTGTTTATCTCTCTTTTTCTAAGCTTCTTTATTCTCCATCATTTTGTCTTCCACATGCTCCATTCCTCTAGCCCTGGAGTTCTGCAGTTCTCAGTGTTCAGTAAACTTGGTCTTGGCTGGATACTCTCACGGACCTTCTGAGGGCGTGTCTGCCCGGGGGCGGGGTGGGGATTCCACCACTCTCGCCAGGGGCCCGCCTAAGTGGGCTCGGGAAGGCTCCAGGTGGCTTTTGTTCACTGAAGGCTTCCCAGGCGGTTTTAGAGAACTTAGTGATCAGTTGATTTTTAGAGGATGAGCGTGTAGAGTGGCCGCCCAATCTCCCTGGAGCCAGGAGCTTGGCGCCCTACTCCTCAGGGCACCCTCAGGGAAAAGCAGTCCCTCACTCCTGTCTCCCTAAATCTGTCCCGTCCCTACTGCGTGCTCACCCAGCCCTTGACCCAGCTTTGCTGTCTCAGGGCGCAGCCCCATTTGGAGTCCCCAAACCCTGCAGGTTCCTGTGGCGTGCTGTCCCACGGGAGGAAGGGGGGCTCGCAGCTTCTACGGCTTGCTTGGCTCCTGCTCCAAGAGTGGTGGAGGACTCTGCCGAAGTCCACAGGGTATGGCCACCCCAGGCTGAGGCTCGCTGATCCCAGGCGGTTTCCCGCTCTGAGGCCGGGGCTCCACCACACTCAGGCACCGCGCCTTCCTGTGATCCTGAGGGTCCTGAGACCACACAGTCCCACCGACGGTTCTGCCCTGAGCAGATTCTTCACTATCTGAGCACCTTACAGGCAGAGAGTGCCTCACCTGAACCAGCTTCTAAAAGTTCTGATTTTGAACTCCACCGCTCCAGCACTTTTTAGTAGCCCGTGGCTGGAAGCTCCCCCACCCCCGTGGTTCATCTTCCCTTATATCACCTCAGATTCACTTCTCTGCGCTTCCTACCTTACAGAGAGTGATCACTTTTCTATTTGTGGAGTTGCAGCTATTTTTTTTCTTAGATCTCCGGGTGAGTTCACAGAAGTTCAGAATGATTTAATAACTAGCTGAATTCCTGGGATCCTATGAAACTAAGGTCTCTTACTCCTTGTCATCTTGGACTCCCATCCATAATCAACATTTGAATGCTCAAGAAAAATTGTCTCTTTATAGGTTGTTAACTTTATTGTTTTAAAACCTTTAACATTAAGTTAAAATAGTGAGAGATATTATTGCAGTTGTCCAGAAGATAAATAAAGATCACTCCTGGGGACATAGGTCATCAGAGCCTTGACACAGTGACTTGTCCCCACCACTAAAGCCAAAGAGAATTCACCCTTTTATGGTAGAATCTATATTATGTGATTTTGTGTTCTTCCTTATAATTTATGCAAATTGCCAAGATATTTATACACACCTGACACATTAACAATGAGGGTGGAAAGGAGGTGACAAATATTAGAGAACTTAGTGATCAGTTGATTACAGTGGATAGGTGTACTTAGGAAAGTTTTCAGATCTGTTGCTGGATGAATACTGAAACAAAAATATCCATTTTAGTACAATTATAATAATAATAGCAACTATTCCCTTGACAGATACCTCATGGGTATCTGATAATGTTGTCTGTAGAGTTCCATGTGACTAAATTGCTAACAGTTTTCATATTTGAGTAGTAAGATTATAGATGACATTTTTTTCTTTCCAATTTCTCTTTAAAACTTTAACATGGATGGAGCCAGGGCATATGCTGCTAAGTGAAATAAGTCAGTCAGAGAAAGACAAATGCTATATGACTTCACTCATGTGGAATTTAAGAAACAAAACAAATGAGCAAGGGGGGGAAGAGAGAGAGAGAGAGAGAAAGAGAGAGAGAGAGAGAGAGACAAGCCAAGAAACATACTCTTAACTATACAGAACAGATTGGTGATTACCAGAAGGGGAAGGGGTGGCAGGATGAGTGAAATAGGTGATGGAGATTAAGGACTGCTCTTGTTATAATGAGCACTTAATGATTGATTATAATAAAAACTTAAAACTTTATTGAAGTACAGTTGATAGAATAATCTGCATATGTTTAAAGTGTATAATCTGACATACGTGCACACTTATGAAGTCAACACAAGAAAGATAATTAAATCTCATCCCCAAAGCTCCCTTGTATCCTTTAGTAATCCTTCCCACCCATTCCTTCTAGCTTACTCCACTCCCCCCCACCAATAATCCCCAGGCAACCACAAATATAGTTTCTTTAACTATAGCATAGCTTGCATTTTTTTGTATTTTATATAAATTGAAAAATACAGCATGTTCTTTTTTTGGTCTACCTTATTTCCCCCGTGTAATTATTTTGGGAGTCATTCTTTTTTTTCTTAAGATTGTTTTATTTATTCGAGAGAGAGAGAGAGAGAGAGAGAGAGAGGCAGAGACACAGCAGAGGGAGAAGCAGGCTGCACGCAGGGAGCCCGACGTGGGACTCGATTCCGGGTCTCCGGGATCATGCCCTGGGCTGAATGTGACGCTAAACCACTGAGCCACCCAGGCTGCCCCGAGAATCATTCTTTTTTATTTTATTTTATTTTATTAATTATTTATGATAGTCACAGAGAGAGAGAGAGAGAGGCAGAGACACAGGCAGAGGGAGAAGCAGGCTCCAAGCACCGGGAGCCCGATGTGAGATTCGATCCCGGGTCTCCAGGATCGCGCCCTGGGCCAAAGGCAGGCGCCAAACCGCTGCGCCACCCAGGGATCCCCGAGAATCATTCTTATTCTTACATCTATCAACTATTCCTTTCTTTTTAGTAATGAGTAGTATTTTGTTGCATGGATATATCAAATTTGTTGATCTAGTCATATATATATTATATATATATTTAAATATATATATATTTAAAGATTTTATTTATTTATTCATGAGAGACACAGAGAGGCAGAGACACTGGCAGAGGGAGAAGCAGGCTCCATGCAAGGAGCCTGATGTGGGACTCAATTCTGGATCCCGGGATCACGCCCTGAACTGAAGGCAGGCGTTCAATTGCTAAGCCACCAAGGTGCCCTGATCTAGTCATATATTAATGGACATTTAGACTGTTTCCATTTTGGGACTCTTACAAATAAAGGTATTGTGAACATTCATGTACAGGTCTTTGCATGGATGTATGTTTTCATTTCTACCGGGACAAGTCCTAGCATGGATAATGAAATATACTATGAACCCTAAAGCAACCAAAAAAATGACAAAACAAAGAGCTATAGCTAATAACCAAACAAGGAGATAAATGAATCTTAAAAAAAAAAAAGAAAGAAAGTAAAGGAGAAAAAAGACAGCAAAAATCAAAAGGAACAATTAGACCAAAAAATAAGATGGTAGATTTAAACCTAGTCACATCAATAATCTCATTAAATATGAGTGGTCTAAACATTCCAATTAAAAGGTAGGGATTATCAGATTGGATGAAAGCGTAAGACATTCTGCCAACCAGAAATCCACAAATAGACATGCCAACACCAATAAACAGAAAATTAGAGAGCACGTATTATAAAATGAATTAGATTTTTAAAAAATATTTTATTTACTCATGAGAGACACAGAGAGACAGAGAGGCAGAGACATAGGTAGAGGGAGAAGCAGGCTCCATGCAGGGAGCCTGATGTGGGACTCAATACTGGGACTCTGGGATCACACCCTGAGCCAAAGGCAGACTTCAACCGCTGAGCCACCACTGAGCCACCCAGGCATCCCGAATAAGATTTTTTTTTTTTATAATGAAGTAGATTTAAGAAGAAAACATCACCAGGGCTAAAGAAGATGATTTTATGTGATAATATGATCATCTTATCAAGAGGACATAATAATCCTAAATATGTATGCACCTTATACTAGATCTTGAAACTATATAAAGTAAAATTGATAGAAATAAATTCATAAGTATAGAGATTTCAATATCCATACTCAATAATTGACAAAACAAGCACATGCAAAACCAGGAAGGATAAGGAAAACAAACAACTCAATTTGGTATAATTAGCATTTATAGAACACTACCCAATAATAGCAGAATATACCATCTTTTCAAAGTGCGCTCAGAACATTTACTAAGATATATTTACCAAGGTAGCCCATATTCCTGATCATAAGTCAAGTCTTAAAAAATAGATAAGTATTTAAGTCATGCAAGGTATATACAAAGCATATATGACCATAGTGGAATTATTTTTTTAAGATTTTATTTATTTATTCGAGACACAGAGAGGCAGAGACACAGGCAGAGGTAGAAGCAGGCTACATGCAGAGAGCCTGATGTGAGACTCAATCTGGGGACTGTGGGATCACCCCATGAGCCCAAGGCAGACACTCAGCCGCTGAACCACCCAGGCCTCACGACCATAGTGGAATTAAACTAGAAATCAATAACAGAAGTATTTTTAGAAAATCTCCCAGGGCATGGAAACTGAATATTACACTTTTTAAAAAATATATTTTATGTATTTATTTGAGAGAGAAAGAGACATGAGCGGGGGCGGGGGGGGGGGGTGCGGGGGGAATGGGCAGAGGGAAAGGAAGAAACACGTTCCTCACCCAGCAGGAAGCCCTATGCAGGGCTTTATCCCAGAACCCTCAGATCATTATCTCAGCCCAAGTCAGAAGCTTAACCAACTGAGCCCTCAGGCACCCCTGAATTACACTTCTATACAACCCATGGATCAAAGAACTCAAAAGGAAAATTAGGAAGTATTTTTAACTAACCAAAGATGAAAGCAAAACATACCAGTATTTGTGAGATGCCTCTAAAGCAGTCCCTAGGGGAAATTTGTAGCATTAAGTATTAGGAAAAAAGAAAGTTCTCAAATCCATGATTTCAGCTTGCACCTTTAAAAAGTAGGAAAAAGAAAAAAATCACAAAATAAGCAGGAGAAAAGAAATAATTAAGATCAGAGCAGAGATCAATGAAATAGAAAATGGACAAACAAGAGTCAATAATCCAAATGATCCTACAAGATTAGTCAAATTGATAAACCTCTAGCCAGAATGCTCAGGATAAAAACAGAGAAGGTACAAATTACTAGTATCAGGAATGAGAAAGATGACATTACTACATTTCCATAGATATTAAAAAGATAATAAGAGAATAGTGTAATTTTATTAATTTAATAAATGAAATGAAACAAAAGTTACTTGAAAGCCAAAGAAGTTTCACTCAAGAATGAACAGATGATTTAAATACTCATATTTATAAAGAAGTTGAATTTTCCCACAAACTCCATTCTTAAAGTGTTTTTATGCTTTTTTTTTTTTTTTAAAGATTTGTTCATTTTAGAGAAAAAGAGAGCATGTGTAAGCGGGGGGGAGAAGCAGTGGGGGAAGGAAAAGGAGGAGGGGAAAGAATCTCAAGCAGAATCTGCACTGGGCATGGAGCCTGTGTACGATTCTCTCTTCCTCTGCCCCTCTCCCTCTCTAAAAATTTTTTAAAAATTAAAAAAACCAGAACTCTACTCAGAATTGCTACTGAACAATATATGTTGAATACTTTGTTAAAATCTTCCACATAAATAAAATAATCGTATAATTTCTTTGAGTTTTATTTTTTTTCTCTTATAGCTATATGGTTGGTATTTTCTACTATTTCTCCATTCTGTGCAGTTGATGTACATTCTGGAATATAAAAATAGAGCCAGAAAATTCACTTTTTAAAAATGGATGCATCTGATTAAATACAATGATAGAGTATTAAAATGTTACCTATTGAAAAATAATTCTAGGAATTTTTTTCTCTTATTGCTGAAAGAGAAGGAAATTCTTTTTTCTTTTTAAAGATTATTTATTTATTTATGAGAGAGAGACAGAGATACAGGCAGAGGGAGAAGCAGGTTCCATGCAGGGAGCCCGATGTGGGACTCGATTCCGGGTCTCCAGGATCACACCCCGGGCCGAAGGCAGCACCAAACGGCTGAGCCACCCGGGCTGCCCTCTTTTCTTTTTTTTAAAGATTTTATTTATTTATTCATGAGAGACACAGGCAGAGGGAGAAGCAAGCTCTATGCAGGGAGCCCAATGCAGAACTCAATCCCCGAACCCCATCACACCCTGAGCCAAAGGCAGATGCTGAACTGCTGAGCCACCCAGGCATCCCAGGAAGGAAGTTCTTCTTTGCAGTATATTGCCAAAAAAAGTCTCCATTTTTTATCCTCAGTCCCCCTTTATTGGTTTTTAAGTAAGGTCCTCATTTTGTATTGAAAAGTTATTATGATCCTTTACAGAACAAAAAGCATATTATCATCTGGTTAACCAAATAACATTTATTCCAAAATAAGAAAAGGAACCTTCTTGTAAAGTTTATTAAATATCAGTTTGCATCTTAGTACTTCTTCAATTATTGTATAAAGGGATAATCTTTCTTTTACTTCTTCCTAGGCAAAATTTCAAAGAAAGCAAATAAAATTGGCTCAACTACTATGGAGGACAATTTGGCAATATCTATCAAAATTAAAAATACCTTTTGATCTAAAGGTTCCAGTCTAAGGATTTATTGGAATAGTTGCCCATTATATGCTGTAATTAGTTTCAGTTGCTGCTTAGTTTGTGATAGTATGGCTTGGCAACAACCTATATGTCCACCTATAGGGGATTGACTAATAAAACAACTGTGGTACTTGCATATAATGGAAAGCACCATATATTGCTAGTAGGAAGAATGAAGCAGTTCTTTATGTAATGATATGTGATGATGTATAAAAGCAGAAAAGAATGTTCACCTTTAGCCCAGAGAGGTGACCTATACCCTGCAGTTTCGATAAGGATCAAACATGGGCTGGCTGCTACATTCTTAAGGGGTCTCATGACTCCCTGTAAATCTCACCGAAAGTTAATATCGAGCTGAATGATAAGCACCAGAGAAATCTTCCAAAACTAGTTTTATGAGTAGAAATTCGAGGAAGACATTTGGTATCTAATACTTCCTGCACATCCCCTCCCCCTTGAGCTCTACACATATCACCATTGGCTTCATATAGTAAAAGTGCAGCTCCCTCTGTCCACAGGTCCCATACTCATGCTACAATAAAAGCACGTTTTTTTTTTTTTTTTGCACTGAAAACATCTCAAGAATTCTTTCTCAGCCATTCACTTGCTGTCCCACATCAATAAGGAAGGATTCCAGGATATTTTAAACAAGAAAAGGACCTTAACAGTATATGTAGTACATTATCTTTCCTGTAAAAAAGAGGCATGAGCATATTTTCATGTTTATTTATAACATATCTTGGGAGGGATACATTAGAAAATGCTAAATGATTGCCTCCAAGACTACCGAAGTTGAAGGGTAGGGATGGGAGCAGGAATTATTTTTCAATCTTATAGTCCCTTTTTGAATTTTGCATTTATACATTTCCTCATGTATATACATATATAGATGAGATCTATTTGAATAGTGAAGCTTAAACAATAATAGGTGGTCAGTTCAGAATTTTTCCTTTAAGATTTTATTTATTTGAAAGAGGGAGAGAGAAGCCCAAAGGGAAAGGAAGAAGCAGGCTCCGGGAGGGAGCCCCATGTGGGACTTGATCCCACGAGTCTGGGATCATGACCTGAGCCAAAGGCAGACGCCTAACCGACTGAGCCACCCAGGCGCTCCAGTTCAGATTTTTAAAAAGAAAAAAAGAAACAAAACAAAACTTCTATTGATACTGGTGAATTACCAGTCAGGGCTGATAAAAACATTTTCAATATGCACATTCCTTATGATAGTTTATCACAAAGCTCCTCGATAACCTTAAACCGAAAGAAAAAAAAGAAAGAAAAGAAAAGAAAAGAAAAGAAGAAAAGAAAAGAAAGACTTAAACCGGGCGCCTGGGTGGCTCAGTGGTTGAGCATGCCGTCAGCTCAGGTAGTGATCCAGGGTCCTGGGATCCGGTCCTGCATCAGGCTCCCCACAGGGGAGCCTGCTTTTCCCTCTGCCTATGTCTCTGCCTCTCTCTGTATATCTTTCATGAATAAATAAAATGTTAAAGAAAAAAAAAATCTTGAATCTTATCAAAAGCAATCTCTAAAATGCTTTTTTCAAAATCAGTAGAAAGTCAAACAAAACGAAACACAGCTTCCTGAGGCCTTTTCACACAAAGAAAACCGGTAAGAGGCAGGAGATTATAAAATGTTTTTCAAATAATGAGCCAGAGGTAGACTCTCTGCAGTTACCAAACTGGGTTCTATGAGACCCTTTGAAAATTCCGTCTGGTCTGTAACTATTATTTTACTCTCAATTAAATTACAGCTTGCCCCGACCGTAAGGACGTTAGGAGACGAAGGAGGAGTGTTGAAATGATATCCTAAAGAACAGTAGTAGTGGCAGAAGATGTTCGGATGACGAAGAGGGGCTGGCGAGGCTCCCTGGGTGAAGTTCGAGTGAGGGTCTAACTAAGCCCCGTCCTGCGGCCAGTCCCCGCCGGGGACTTCCTTCCTCGGCCGACCTGCTGAGGGCTGCCGGACTGGGGCGCGGACCTTAGCCCCCGGGAGGCCGGCCGCCCGACCTCCGTCCCCTGGGCCCCAGAACTGGTAGATCCGGCTCGGCCCGTCCCCGCCCTTGCGAACCTCGGTAGCGGCTACGTGCACGGGAGGGGGCGCGCGTCGCGATCTGCAGGCTGGGTCCTGCCCGACCGCCCCGCCACGCCTCGCCCTGCGCGGCCGCCGCGCCCGCAGCTCGGGCCTAGGCCCAACGGGGCCGGTGCTCCCGCCCGCCCGGGAGGGCCCGGCCCGCCAGCCGCGCACGTCACCACCCCCGCGTCGCCTCCCGTCACCGCAGGCCCGCCGGCCCCCGCAGCCCCCCGCAGCCCCCCGCTCTCCTGGAGGGGAGGGGCGGGGCGGGGCGGGGCGGGGCGGGGCGCGGCGTCGTCACGTGACGCCTCGCCCCCGCCCGGCCCCGGTCACATGGGTGGCACGGCCGCTGCGTCAGTCCCAGTCCTGGCTGCGGGAGCCGAGCCGCCGTCGCCGCCGCCGCCTCCGCCTCCCGCGGACGGGGCGGGGATCCCGGTGCCAGGTCCGCGTCGGCCCGCCCCTGCCGCCTCAGTCGGCCGTCCCGGGCTGGGCCCGACCGTCATGGAGCGGGGCGGGACCTCCGCATGTTCCGTGTAAGGCGCGTCGCCGCCGCCGCCGCCGCCGCCCCCGCCTGCGCCTTTCCAGACCTCCCGAACCGCCGCCGCCGCCGCCGCCGCCTCCGTCGCCGCCCGGAGCCCGGAGCCCCTCGCCCTTGGCAGCCTGTCGCCGCCGCCACCCCACCCCCCTTCCCGGGCGGGCTCGAATGCGCGTCCCGTGAAGGTGCAGGCCCGGCGCCGCCGCTGCCGCAGCTGGGAGATGGTTCGGGCCTAGCGGAGCAGCGATCGGAGGTGAGAGGGGCCGACGGAACTGACTGAGGGCCGGGCCGGGCCTGGCCGCCGGGTGGGGGCGGGGGCGACGGGAGAACCGGGTCCGCCTGCGGTTCTGGGAGACCTTCCAGGCCGGGGCTGCTCCATCCGGCTTCGCTTCTCTCCTGCTCGTTTCACCTCCCCCCTGCCCCCGCCCTCGACAAGAAAAAAAATAAAATAAAATAAATAATAATAATAAATAAGGCTAACCCATCCTAACCGAAATTCCCAGAAATCCTCCTTTTGGCCGTTTCTCCTTTCCGCTTTCGTTTCTCAGTCCATTCCTGCCCTCACAAATGCCGTCGACTGATTTGTTACTTTTTAATACCCTCCTCAATTGGAAGTTATTTCTAGTTAAAGAGAAAATAGGCCTAGATGCTGGCTATCATTACCCAACTAGTTCTCGCTTTCCTTCTCGCGATCCTGCGCACGTCTCCCTCCCCCCCACCCCCACCTTCTCTGCAAAAAAAAAAAAAAAAAAAAAGGAAAAATTTCCACCTTCGTGTAGCGAAGGGGATTAACTAAAAATGGGAACGTGGAGGGGGGGTTGTAATACTTGAGTACCCTCCCCCCCTCCTCCTAACTTCGCCATCGGTCTGTTAGCTAGCTATCCCAATAGCTCATATTTGGATATTGATGTTTAGGCCTTTCCTCCAGCTGCCTGTGCCCGGGGTTAATCTCGTAATTGACGTCAGTGCTTTGTTCCTTCCACTTTGCTGTTCCCTTCCACTCTTTGAGGATGGATCATGGGGTATAGGACTTTGAGGAGTGTCCTTACTGCCTTTTCTCTCACAATGGATAGCATCTATAGGAAGTTGAAAGTACTAAGCTGAAATGCTCGTGTGTGGAGTTGAACTAAGACGAAGAGTTCGATTTACGGTTCTCGTAGTCAGTTGCAATTCAGAATCGTGCGATCTCTTTCCTGATGGCCTTGTGGAAATTTTAAATTAGGGCCGGTACCTTTTTCAGGGACCGGTATCTGTCTTGACGGAATCTAAGCTCTCCGTGCCCGTGAATAAGATGTTTGTAAACGTGACGTTTAAAATAGGTGTTGATTTTTGGGGACTCAGGTATTTAAAAGCTCAAAGCTTTGTTTCCATATTGATTCTGCAAAAGCTTTGAAAAGTGCTTTTGTTATTCAACTCTACTGTGACATCAAAATTGGAATATTTATGAGAATTTTCTTAATTAGGCATTTGATAAAGAGGCTTTGTGGCCTCTGAATCTGCTTGGAATCATCTTTGGTCATATGTGCATAAAGAAGTATTGGCAAGTGGCCACTTGGTTTTTAACAAAGCTGGCTTCTTTAAATTTCTCGTGTTGGTTTTCCTTGTTCGTCACCGCGTCTTTGGTTCTCTAAACATAAAAAAAAAAAAAAAACCCTCAAGAAGTTATTTTTAATTATCTTTTAGAGTCACTTTACTTGGACTCGATAATTTTTTATTTATTCATTTTTAATATCAGCAGTTTCATTCAGTTTGTGGTGGCTTGCCTGCTAATGACTTTGGTTTTTGTTAGCTCTGCAGGAACGGTAGGCAGATTCTATTTTAAATAAAATTTTGCGTCAAATGGGGACAAGATAGGATGTCTGTGAATGGCCTAATCTTTACCGTCTGTGTTAATTGGAAAGTGCTCTACAGTTTTGGGGTGTAAAGATGATTGTACGGTGCTTTGCTGAAGCTCTGTGATTAAGAATTCCTAAAGATAGAATATTTTCATTCATGTTCACTTTCTACTTGTGAGATGAAATAACATTCCCTGTGTTCCTGAGTTATTGTATGCCTTTTGTAACAGTTGATACATTCTCTTGTGTTGTAATTTTTTTATAGGTCCGTTGTAGTATGTTTAGAACAATAACTATATTTATATCTTCCGGATCCCCCCAGTATTTAACACAGCTATTGAATTTGAGTGTGATATCCAACCTAAGATTTCATAGGAGGGTATTCTAAAGAAAACTGTATGAGCAAGTGGTCAGTATTACAGGGGAAAAAGTGACTGTCAGCTGCAGAAGATGACAGAAGATGAAGCCTTCTAAAAGTTTTTTATCTTACCTTTTTTGAAGAGTTAAGGTAAATGTCATGGCTTTATGTGTACCTGAGAGGAACAAAGAAAACAGGTATTTCTTCTTTTGTGGCCATCTACTACTGATTTAGAATGGAGTCCAAAATGTATGAGGCCTTCTCTTTGTAGTATTTTTCATAAAATCAAAGAGGCGTTCTTGCAAGTATTGAAGACACACATCGACAATGATCTAGAAGTGCTGTGTGTATTATAAAAGTTGATGACTTAGGTTTTATTTTTTTAATTTTATCTCTATTCTCCAAGTATCTTACTATGAAAACTTTCCTTGTGTCAACTATACTCAAAAAATTTTTTTTAACTTTCCAATGTAATGTAAAGGTTTCCCAGCTTTTAAACTCCCAATCCTCACTTTATTTTACTCATTTCCTTTTTCATTTCCTCTGATAAGTGGAGACGATTATATTTGATTTCTGGGAGGGTGTGTCCCCATTTCAGTTATTGTGAAATAAGGTGTAGTCGGTGATTAAAGACTGCTTAAAGCTAACCTCGCTTTGCTGCTTTTTCCTTTGCTTTAAGAAAAGCACCCCAACTTGTAGTAAGTTTTAATACTCATCATGGTTGTTTGAAGTGATCTCTAGTGTAGTACATGGAAGAGGATGTAATAAACATGACAGTTACTGAGTTTTGGCTGATTATCTGCATTCCTGTTTGTCTTGATGTTCATTTTCACTGGCATCATGTTATAAGAATTTTAATGGTCTTGGTGAACAGAAAATATTAGAACCACTGAATTCATTTCCAAAATATTCCAAAAACATTTTAACATTGGGACTACTTATTAATTCTGTTTTTGAAAGAAAAAATGATTTAAAATCTACCTTCTTCAAATGGCTAAAATCGAAAACTCAAGAAACAACAAGCGTTGGTGATGATGAGAAGGAACCCTTGTTCACTGTTGGTGGGAATGCAAACTGGTATAGCCACTGTGGAAAACAGTATTTCATCAAAAAAATTAAAAAATGGAACCATCCTGCAATTCAGTAATCGTACCACTGGGTATTTACCCAAAGAATATGAAAACACTAATTCAGAGGGATATATACACTTCTGTGTTTATTGCAGTATTATTTGCAATAGCCAAACTATGGAAGCAGCCCAAGTATCCATTGATAGATGAATGGATAAAGAGGATATGAGTGTCTGTGTGTGTATGTATGTACACACACAATGGAGTATTACTCAGCCATAAAAAGAATCCAGTCTTGTCATTTGCAACAACATGGTTGGAGCTAGAGAGTATAATGCTAAGTGAAGTGAGTCAGAGAAAGAAAAATACCATCTGATTTCACTAATATATGAAATTTAAGAAACAAAACAAAGGAAAGAGAAAAGAAGAGAGACAAACCAGAAAACAGACTAACTCTAGAGAATAAACAGACGGTTACCAGTGGGGAGGTGGGTGGCAGGAATGGGTGAAATAGGTGAAGGGGATTAGGCATGTGCTTGTCTTTAAAAAAAAAAAAAAAATTCCCATATAGTTAACATATAGTGCACTTGCACATGGTACTGTGCAAGAGGAGTACAGTTGTTTAGATGAGCACCTGCATAATGTATGGAACTGTTGAATCACTATGTTGTATACTTGAAACTAATACAGCATTGTATGTTAACTACAGTAGAATTAAAAAAAAAATCAGTAGATACAACCAAAAAAAAAAAAATAAAGTCTATCTGCTTCATCAGCTATACTTTATTTAAAATCTGTAACCTGAGGAATATTCTGAAGGAAGGCATTTCATGTAACTGTGCCTCTTTTGGAGTGCCAGTGAACCATGGTGGGAGCTTTTGGGTGAGTAGACAGAGCTTATTATTGGGTACCATTTTAAACTAATTTTTTTGATTATTTCCTAGGATGAGTAAAAGAACCTAATGCATTGTTTTTCCAAAGTTATGTGTGTGTGGCAGGGAAAATGAGGGATTCATGTGAATAGATTGCCCTGGAAAGCCAGTATGGTTTCACTACCAGGTAGTGTCATGATCTATCCTGGGACTACGTTTCCTGGGGCTGCTTTAGGGCTGAATGGGTCTCTTGATTTTGTTAAATAACCTTTTTTTTTTTTTTTTTTTTTTTACTCATGACACACACACACAGAGGCAGAAGGAGAAGTAGGCTCCACACAGGGAGCCCGATGTGGGACTTGATCCCGGGTCTCCAGGATCACGCCCTGGACTGAAGGCGGCGCCAAACCGCTGAGCAACCCGGGCTGCCCTGTTAAATAACTTTTAACTTTGACTTTTCTTGTCATTATTATGGTAGTGATAGTTTTATGGAGAGGTGAGTATAGGCCAATGCTCTGGATTGACAGGCCTTCCCACCCCTTTGCAGTTGCTTCTATTTCTTCCATCTGGAATATCACTTTTTTTTTTTTTTTTTTTTGGAATATCACTTTTCCTCTCTTGTTCTCTACATGTTAAAGTTTTGTTGTCTTTTATTTATTTATTTATTTATTGCCTTTTTAAAAAATTTCTTTTTTATTGGAGTTCAACTTGTCAACATACAGCATATAACCCAGTGCTCATCCCATCAAGTGCCCCCCTCAATGCCCGTCACCGTCTTTTAAAACTCAGTTCAAGTACCATTGTCTTCCTAAAGCTTTGCTTGACTCCCCTCACTACTCCCCTTAACATCTACCTTCTTTGAATCTTTCCATCACTTTGTATCTTTCTTGTTTTGTTAACTATGGACTATAGCCTGCTGGGTAACACTAACATAGTGTATCAGGGAAGACATAACTAGTAAAATAAAGACTGTATAATACTATTTTAGTATGTATTCCTAAAAAAAATAAGGATAAAAATGATAATCTAATCTTTCACTGAAGAAATTAATACCAATTTCTTAGTATCAACACATATCTAGTCAGTATGCAAATTTCCCTGATTACAATTTTTGTTTAACAGTTTGTTTGAAATAGGATCCAAATAGAGATCATATCTTTTTGTTCTTTTTTTTTTTCAGGATTTTTAAAAATTAAATTAAATTTTATTATTTTTTATAATAAATTTATTTTGTTCAATTTACCAACATACAGAATAACACCCAGTGCTCATCCCGTCAAGTGCCCCCCTCAGTGCCCGTCACCCATTCACCCCCACCCCCCACCCTCCTCCCCTTCCACCACCCCCTAGTTCGTTTCCCAGAGTTAGGAGTCTTTCTGTTCTGTCTCCCTTTCTGATATTTCCCACACATTTCTTCTCCCTTCCCTTCTATTCCCTTTCACTATTATTTATATTCCCCAAATGAATGAGACCATATAATGTTTGTCCTTCTCCGATTGACTTATTTCACTCAGTATAATACCCTCCAGTTCCATCAACATTGAAGCAAATGGTGGGTATTTGTCGTTTCTAATAGCTGAGTAATATTCCATTGTATACATAGACCACATCTTCTTTATCCATTCATCTTTCGATGGACACCGAGGCTCCTTCCACAGTTTGGCTATTGTGGACATTGCTGCTAGAAACATCGGGGTGCAGGTGTCCCGGCATTTCATTGCATCTGAGTCTTTGGGGTAAATCCCCAACAGTGCAATTGCTGGGTCTTAGGGCAGGTCTATTTTTACCTCTTTGAGGAACCTCCACACAGTTTTCCAGAGTGGCTGCACCAGTTCACATTCCCACCAACAGTGTAAGAGGGTTCCCTTTTCTCCGCATCCTCTCCAACATTTGTGGTTTCCTGCCTTGTTAATTTTCCCCATTCTCACTGGTGTGAGGTGGTATCTCATTGTGGTTTTGATTTGTATTTCCCTGATGGCAAGTGATGCAGAGCATTTTCTCATGTGCGTGTTGGCCATGTCTGTGTCTTCCTCTGTGAGATTTCTGTTCATGTCTTTTGCCTTATTTCATGATTGGATTGTTTGTTTCTTTGGTGTTGAGTTTAATAAGTTCTTTATAGATCTTGGAAACTAGCCCTTTATCTGATACATCATTTGCAAATATCTTCTCCCATTCTGTAGGTTGTCTTTTAGTTTTGTTGACTATATCCTTTGCTGTGCAAAAGCTTCTTATCTTGATGAAGTCCCAATAGTTCATTTTTGCTTTTGTTTCTTTTGCCTTTGTGATATCTTTTTGTTCTTATCCTTAGTCCTATATAATTTGTTGTTAAAGAGGCCACATCTTTGCTCTATGAGAATTCTCAGTCTAGACTGTGCTGATTGCATCCTTGTGGTTTCATGTAATATGTTCCTCAGTCCCTTTTTTCCCCTATTAGTTGTTACATCTAGAAGCTTGATCTGATTGAGGCTTGAATTTTTTTTTTAAAGATTTTATTTATTTATTCATGAGAGACACACAGAGAAAGAGAGAGAGGCAGAGACACAGGCAGAGGGAAAAGCAGGCTCCATGCAGGGAGCCTGATGTGGGACTCGATTCCAGAATCACGCCCTGGGCCGAAGGCAGGTGCTAAACTGCTGAGCCACTCAGGGATCCCTGAGGCTTGAATTTTTAAGTAAACTGTGCTGAATATGGGGCTAGAATTCACGACCCTGAAATCAAGAGTCACATGCTCTACTAACTGAACCAGCCAGGCACCCTGAGGCTTGAATTCTTTTTTTTGTTTTGTTTTTTTTTAATTGCAAGATTACTTCATGGGTGGTGTTGTGTACTTCCTCTATACTCTTAAACCTTCAGCCTGGTTTCTCATCCTGCCAGTGAAATTGTTATTACCAAGGCCACCTGTGACTTCTGTATTTCCAAATTGTATAGTCATTGCTTACTCCTTTACCTCTTTCTCTACTTTTATAAATTTTTAAAAATATTTATTTATTTATTTATTTGAGAGAGGAGGAGAGAGCATGAGCAGGGATGGGGAGGTAGAGGGAGAAGCTGACTCCCTGCTGAGCAGGAAGCCCAATTTGGGGCTTGGTCCCAGGGTCCCAGGGTATTGGGATCCCCACCTGAGCTGAAGGCAGATGCATAACTGCTTAATCACCTGAGCCACCCAGGTGCCTTCTACTTGCTTTTGTTAACCATTTCCTTCCTGATATTTTCTTCCTTGATTTTTATGACTGTCCCTTTTCTGCCTTTCTGCCTACCAGTTGCTTTTTTTTGCAGACTATTCTACTAATCCCTTGGTATTGATAATTCTGGATTTTAGCCTTGGCATTCTATTTTCAGTCTTCTGGATGATTTTTTAAAATTTTATTTTTTCATGAGAGACCCATAGAGATAGAGACATAGGCAGAGATAGAAGCAGGCTTCCTGTGGGGAGCCTGATGTGGGACTTGATCCCAGGACCCCAGGATCACAACCTGAGCCAAAGGCAGATGCTCAACCACTGAGCCACCCAGGTACCCCTCTTCTGGATGATCTTCTCCATTTATGTTGCTTCAGCCACCATCTCTAAGTGTTTGTGGGAACCGGAACTCTTTCATTCAACTGAATACCTCCCGTTAGATTACTCAGTAGGCCCTTTGTCTTAGTTAGGAGAGTGACATATATAAGCAAAAAAGAATTTATTGAGAATGTATCAGGTATCCAGTGAATTCTAAGAATGGCAATCAACCCATAGGAGGATGGCTAGTACTCAGGAACAGGTGGATCCAGAGCCTGTGAATGTGGTTAGGAGTATCTCTTTATTGCTCATTAGATGCTCCTTGTGTGTTCAGTTCTCCTTTGCTACAGACCAACTTTAACAGTAATGTCTTTTGAGTTATAAATTTTACGTCTTTTGCTATCAGAAAAAGACTGCCATGATTCTCAGTCCCACTTCCAGGAAAAGGACTCATTAAGTTACATGTTCATCTCTGGACCATAACTTTGGTTAGGGGGCTACGCCGTAATAACATGCTCTAACTGCAACATTTCAGAGTGAAGTGGAGTAAAGGACACCCTAAAACGTAGTTGTCCCCCTCATTTATCCCATGGCTGTTTAGTACATACACAGTCCTACTTTTTCTTACATATATATTTAGTATTTTTTAAACATAATCTGACTATCTGTATATACCAGCAAATTACTCTCATCTCTTCAATGGAGACAATGCAAAATCTATCTGGCTAACACATATAGAGGTCATTGTTCTCTGAGTCCAGATTTGAAAGGTGATATCCTTTGTTAATTGGGCCTAGATATGCTTTGTCAGTGTCTGAAAATTGTGGGCTAAATACTAAATTTAATCATTCCTGACCTAATATACAGTTGTTGAAGAAAAAGACAACAGACAAAACTAAAACTCTTAGGAGGGGAGGAAAGGAGGGAGGAAGGTGCCATTGTTCCAAAACTTATACATATCTTGCTGGGCAAGTGCAGTGTAAGGTAAATGGCAAAACCAGCCAGTTACATGGGCCTTCATTTGCTGTCCTACTTCCTTGCAAATGGAGTGAGTTCTTTGGTAAGCCAAATGAAGATTTTCATTTCTGTCAACTAGGATTATTTTCCTTGGATATTAAGGTTAACCCTGAAGACATCTGGAAGGAGTTTTATGGGAAGGCAGTTCTGTGTTGCCTTAGCACAAGGATCAGTAAAATATGGTTAGGCCCAGTGTTGCCTTTTGTATGACCTGTGAGCTGAAAATAGTTTTTACATTTTTATTTTTAAATCTTATTTATTTATTTTTTAAAAAGATTTTATTTATTCATGAGAGACAGAGAGAGAGAGAGAGGGGTAGAGACACAGGCAGAGGGAGAAGCAGGCTCCATGCAGGGAGCCCAACATGGGACTCGATCCCGGGTCTCCAGGATCACGTCCTGGGCTGAAGGTGGTGCTAAACCACTGAGCCACCTGGGCTGCCCTGGTTTTTACATTTTTTTATTTTTAAAGATTTTATTTATTTATTCATGAGAGACACACACAGAGAGGCAGAGACATAGGCAGAGGGAGAAGCAGGGAGCCCGACGTGGGACTCGATCCCGGATCTCCAGGATCACACCCTGGGCTGAAGGCGGCGCTAAAGCACTGAACCATCTGGGCTGCCCAGTTTTTACATTTTTAAATGGTGGGAAAAAATTATAGTATTTTGTGGCCTGTGAAAATGATAGGAAACTCACATTTCAGTGTCCATAAATAAAGTTTTATTGGAACACAGATGACACACCCATTTGTGTTTGTATTGTTTGTAGCTACTTTTGCTACTCCTATGACAGAGTAGACTAGTTGTGACTATAGGGCCTCAAAGCCTAAAATATTTACAATGTGGCTTTAAAAATGTTTGTCAGCTTCTGTCTTAGCATGCCTGTGGTAGATACTTGGGTTTGAGGATTGTTTCAGGATTCAATAGTTAGTCCCTATTTACTGTGGTGGTAGTTAGGGTTTTTTGATTGTAGAATGTGTGTGTATGTATATGAATAGATATAAATAAATTAAAAATATATAGGGGCACCTGGGTGGCTCAGTATTTCATGCATCGAACTCTTGATTTTGGCTCAGGTTGTGGTCTCAGGGTTGTAGGATCAGCTGCATTGGGCTCCACACTCAGTGGGGAGTCTACTTGGGATTCTCCTCTCCCTGTTGCTATGCCCCTTTCCCACCTCACACAGGCACGCTTGTGTTCTCTCTCTCTCAAATAAATAAATCTTTTACATATATACACATACACACATACACATATATGTATGAAACAGGTGTGATCTGGACATTGGCTTAGCTTTTTTAGTTAGGGATTCAAACTTCATGGAACCCTTCAGTTGTACCCTAAAGGTGAGGTGGATAGGGGCAAGAATTTTACAGAAAAGCTGGAGGAGATGTAAGGCTAGAGCTGATTAGATAGTCTCTATAAGTGTTCATCATGTAGAAATTAGCTCTAGTTCTAGTGCTTCTCAATCCCCAACCCCCAAATCCTCCACTTTCCCTGCTTTGGGGAACACACCACTGTCCTTGCTTTTTCAAGAAACCTACAAGTTGTTCTTGATTCTTTTGTTTTACTTCTGACATCTGGCTGGCCCCAAGATTCTACTTCCTTAACATCTTTGAATCTAAACCCTTTCTCTACATTATCTACATTCCTAGTATTACTTCCTAAATTCAGACTTTCGTTTCTCACCTTGATATTCCAACAGCCTTCTTGTTAGCTTCCTTACTTCTAGTAAAATAATCTACTCCACCCTGTATCATAGCACTCTTTCCCTCTAAATTACAAATCTGATTTTGTCATTTCTCTTCTTGAAACTTCTTAGTAGTGTTTCATTTTCTGTAGTATTCCTCTACCTAGGGATTCTTCAACATTAATAAGTTTTTTGTAACTTCTGAAGTACTGCTTTGTAACCAGCTACTCCCTTGGGAGTTTGTTGCTGTGTTTAGATTTTGTTTGTTATTGTTTTGTGCCACGTTATAATGCATTATACTAATGATTTCGCTGTGGCTCAGACAAGGAAGGATGGTGAGTAAAACTGGATCATGTCATGGTGGGTTGTTAATATAGGCAGGCCAAACCCAAAAGAACCCTGGCATAGTACTTAGCCTCATGTTTTCACTGTGAAATGTATCTGGTGGACCCTATCTATGTAATTAATCAAATGAAACAGTTTGCAGTCTCAGTGTTTTGTTCCAAACCTCAGCAGTGATTATACTAGACACATATTTAATGTAGATTTCAGTAAGGTACTAAACCACATATGGACAAGATAGATTGCCACAAGTGAGTCTTCTTTAAAATTGAAATTGAAGGACTGCTACCTGGTATGTTAGTATATGGTTGTATTTCTCTAATCTGGGAAATAAACATTTGCAGTTATTAAGTCCATTTAGTATAACATATTTACAAGTATTTACTGCATTAGTATTATTGAAGTCATGTTATAGAAGAGGTTTAATAATATTGAACCCGACCTGAGACTGTATATTTCCAGGGTTGAATACATCATTGCTCTAGTTTCTGCAAAACAACATAATGTTACATTAATGTTAGTTTAAATTTGTATTTTATTTTTAAAGTTTGTTCTGTATAAGAGCTATAAACATAGTGAGTTTATACCTAATTTTTATTTTACTATTATTAACATAATAAAACCCTCGTCCAAGATCTAGGAGATTTCATTTTCTTTGAAAAGATATCTTTATATCTTTCAGATATAGAAACAAACCCGACAGGTCTAGTCTGATCCTATGTATCTCTCCAGTCTTATCTTTTATTTTGCACTCCTCCAACCCTATTTTCCAACTATACTTGATCTACCTCTTTTCCCTGGATGTGTTGTGCTCTCTCTCCTGGGCAGTTGCACTTGTTCTTTCTGCTTAGAATTAACCTCCCTCCCTTTCTTCCTTTCCTACTTTTCCTTACCATTTTTCTCTAGTCAAGCTAGCTGCAACCAAATCTTGGAGATGAGGGATACTTTTACTTTTTTATATTCTTAGCATTAGCGCAGTGTCTGGCACAGTGTACATTCTGGTTAAGATATTGTTGAATGAACTAAAATGTTAACATTGTACTTTATAGTATAGGTCTTTACTGAAGAGATAGGTTGTGTTTTTTTTTTTTTTTTTCTTAAGATTTTTTTTATTTATTAGAGAGAGAAAGAGAGAGGCAGAGATACAGGCAGAGGGAGAAGCAGGCTTCATGCAGGGAGCCTGACATGGGACTGATCCCGGGTCTCCAGGATCACACACTGGGCTGAAGGCAGCGCTAAACCGCTAAGCCACTGGGGCTGCCCTTTTTAAAGATTTTGTTTATTCATGAGGGACACACAGAGAGGCAGAGACAAAGTCAGAGGGAGAAGTAGGCTCTCTGCGGGAACCCAATGTGAGACTTGATCCTAGGACCCCGAGATCACAATCTGAGCCAAAGGCAGACTTTCAACCACTGAGTCACCCAGGTGCCCCTGAAGAGATAGGTTTTAAAATGAGGATTGTAAAGCCTTCAAAATTCCTTCTGAATTCTGTTTAAATATGTTAAGAAGTCAGTTAGAAACTATTTTGAGGGGTGCCTGGGTGGCACAGTCTTTTAAGCATCCAACTCTGTTTTGGCCAGTTCGGGATCTCAGTTTCATGAGATAGAGCCCTGCATCTGGCTTTGTTCAGCATGGAGTCAGCTTGGAACTCTCTCCCTCTTCCTCTGCCCTTCCCCACTGTGTGTGCACGTGCACACACTGTTCTCTCCCTCTCAAATAAGTAAATCTTTTTTTTTTTTTTTTTTAAGATTTATTATGATAGACACAGAGAGAGAGAGAGAGAGAGAGAGAGAGAGAGGTAGAGACACAGGAGGAGGGAGAAGCAGGCTCCATGCCGGGAGCCAGACGCGGGACTCGATCCTGAGACTCCAGGACCGCGCCCTGGGTCAAAGGAAGTGCCAAACCGCTGAGCCACCCAGGGATCCCAAATAAGTAAATCTTTATTAAGAAAAATAAAAAAATATTTTGAAAGTGGGTTTACTCGTATAACTCAAAATTTGATCTTTTAAAGTTTTTTAAAAGATTTTATTTATTCATGAGAGACACAGAGAGAGGCAGAGACACAGGCAGAGGGAGAAGCACACTCCGTGCAGGGAGCCCGATATAGGACTCGATCCTGGAACTCCGGGATCATGCCTTGAGCTGAAGGCAGATGTTCAACCAACCGCTGAGCCACCCAGACTTCCCAAAATTTGATCTTTCAAAGTAAATATTCTTTGTGTCATAATAAATAACTCCTAATTCATGTTTCTATTCCAATGAATAAAGAGCAACAGCCTTAAGTGGCTTTAGCCTTTCTTTTTAAGTTATTTATTTTTGAGAGAGAGAAAGGACAAGCAAGAAAACGAGCTAAGGAGAGGGGCACAGAGAGAAGCTGACTCCCTGCTGAGCAAGGAGTCTGATGTCAGACTCAATCCCAGGACCCTGGGATCCTGAGCAGAAGGCAGACGCTTAACTGACTGAGCTACCCAAGCACCCTGGCCTTAACCTGCTTAAAGCAATATTCCTGTTTACGTTTTAATAGAACCTTATTAACAGAATGTAGGGTGGTTAGGACTGGGACTTGAATATATTATTTTTTCATTCAGTACATTAGCATTTCCCTCCAACATTTTTTATAGTGTTCTAAGGAACTAAATATATCTCAAGAAATCCAGGTACTTTATTATCGGTCTTTCATATATGCAAATGATGAAATTATTGAGATAACTCCTTTTTAGTGTAAACTCCAAGGAACCTTTGCTATATAGTGTTTTTAAACTTTTGATTAATGTATTATGTGCATTTTTAGGTAAAAAAAAATTGCTTTTATTTTACAATTTGGACTTACACTATTTTCTTTTGGCTTCCTCAGGTACTACAAATGAAAGCAGTCTCATAGTGTTCTGTTGAACAGATAATTTCTTTCTGGATGTTGTAGACTGAAACATTCAGTTTTTACACCTTCTTAGTTTGCCAAGTATGATTCTGAGATTTTACAGTCTAGCACTTACATTTGGTGAACATTTGAAAGTACAGGGTTTAAATAAAAATAGAAATTGATCATTTCTGTACATGTATTTTTTTCTTGAACATATGTTGTTTAACTTTTAGATAAACTCTTACAGAAAAAGTGCTTTAAAAGCAACAGATAATTCATTTAGTATCAGTATTAATGCTTTTATTGGATTGATAATATATTGAGTGTAATAAATGGAAGACCTGCTGTCTTCTTGGCACGAGATATAACCAAAAGTCTTAGGGAAGAAATGGGAGACTATCTGTGGGTAGAAAATGAGGGGTGACCTCATCTTCTGAAACCCAAATTTTAATGCGTATTCTCACTGACTGACTCTTGGGGCATAATACGACAATTGCGACCTTTATTCATCACATATTTTTAGGATCTGTTGTATGCTTGCTGCTGTATGAAGCAGTGGAGGGGAGATACGGTGGTAAGTCCAGTGATATCTATAATTCTTACTCTCTAGCAGCTTGTAATAAGGAGGTGACTAGGGAAGACAGATAGAATAACAATAAATAATCCTAATGTAAGGCAAATGATAAGGGCCAGATGAGATACAAAGAAATGCTTTGAGAAGTAAATTATTTTAGTGACAAAGGAAACTTGGAGGCTTTTTGAAGGAATGTGGTAAATTTTGAAATGTATGTATTTAGAAATGGGGAGAAGGAAGGACATTCTAAGTAGAGAGACTAGTTTGAGTAAAGATCTGGATCTGAACATGTAGTTTATTTTCAGCTTCAGATAAACCCTAAAGGTTTTATAGAAATGGCTAAGAATTGAACTGTGAATAGTTTTAAATCCTGGGACGAAAACTTTGGACTTAGATTTTTCATAGAGCTTGGAGTTGCTACTGACTTTTAAGCAGGAGAATGTGTTAAGTAGGTCTGTTTTTAAGAAGATAAAGTAATTATCGATGCATACATTACAGAAGTTTCCAATAAGAGACCTTTGTGGGTTTTGAATATTTGCATACTTTTAAAGTGAGACACTAAGTCAAAAGGTTGTTTTCTTCTTATAAAAAGAACTGTAAACTCTCAATTTTAACCATTCTCTCCACCCAGTTATTCATCTTCAAAGATAAAAATAGACTTCTCAACTTATTTGTCCATATGCTTTTAGAATTTGGTAGTAACAATTTTTGAGATGTTTAAACTAGTTAAATTTGGTTTACATAGTTCTCAAATATTAGTAACCAGATGTATATTTGATTTGGTTTTGATTCTGAAATAGCTACATGGCATGTAAAACTGCAGGACTACTGGGAGGAGGAGCATTTAGTGTAATTAGTGAGAGAGACATCTACAGTCAGCTGGTTACAAATAATAGGAATACTCCTTTTCTTTTCTTTTTTTTTTTAAGATTTTATTTATTTATTCATAACAGAGAGAGAGAGAGAGGCAGAGACACAGGCAGAGGGAGAAACAGGCTCCATGCTGGGAGCCCGACATGGGACTCGATCCCGGGTCTCCAGGATTACACCCTGGGCCGAAGGCGGCGTTGAGCCACCGGGGCTGCCCAGAATACTCCTATTCTTACGCTCACTCTTACATGTGAGCATATTTGCATATATAATAAACAATCCTTGAATCAAGGTTTGAAATTGTCTGATTTTATTTTATTTTAATTTTAAATAGGTACCACACCCAGCATAAGGCTTAAATTCATCACCCTGAGATTAAGAGTCTCTACCAACTGAGCCAGAGAGGTATCCTGTCTAGTGTTTTAAAAAGAGTAAGTTTAAAAAAAAAACAAAAAAAAGAGTAAGTTTATAGTCATCAGTTTGGAAAATACTGTTCCAAATTAGTTAATGAACAATTGAATGGCTGCCTAATGATATAATAAACATTGATTGTGGTACTGTGTGGGCCTTAAGATGAGGAAATAAAGTTTTGCTTTATCAGAAAAAGTTTCATAGAGGAAGTAAATGGAATATAGTTATAGAATCAGAGTTGTATAGATTGACAGATAAATAAGGAAATGTGTTTCAATTCTGGTTGATCTAAAATAATGCAAATGTTAAGTATTTACTGAATTAAAATTTTTGCAGATGGTATCTGATTTTAGTGTAATATGAGTATTAATTCCAATTTTGAAATATTGGTATTTGTGATATTAGGTAAAGACTATCATGATCTTTAGGCATTATTTTGTAATAAGTGAGATAACTGCTGCTTTCTAACCAGACCACGAAATTCATTAGTCTGCTAGGTTATGTTCTAGGTATGCATTGCAGAACACAACATACATTCCCTGATTATCCTCTAGTAATAGAGGAAATACTCATGAACATCAAAAGAAGTGTAATTAATTGCGATTAAGTACTATGAAGGAAAAGGGAATTGTCTACATGAACTTCCTGAAGCTGAAAAGAGCACTGTAAGTTCAAGAAGCCAAGAAAATAAAAATAAAAAACCTTTGGTGGGAACTCGGAAGGGAAGGTAGTAAAATACAAAATAAATTTGATAAGATAGGTAGGAGTCACATCAAGTAGAAGTTGGGTCATTGCTTTGTAGGCCATATGAAGGACCTTAATGTTTATCCTAAGGTAAATGGAGAGCTTGTTAAAATTTTTTAAGCAGGGGTTGGGTGACACAGTCTGGTTTGTGTTCTAAAAAGATCACTTTGGCTGCTGTATGAAATATGGATTAGAGAGAGAACAGGGGAACCAAGAATCCAATTAGAAGGCTGTAGCATTTGTTTAAGGTGTAGATAAACTGATGACTTGTTTTGAGCAGTCGCTGTGGAGAAAGTAGTAAACAGATAAATCCAAAATATATTTTGGTAGGCTATGGTTATGGATTGGAGATGGAGAGAGGTTAAAAGGAAGATTGAACAAAAGCATTTGTTTGGTACAGTGAGGATTACTGCACCAGGAGTTGTTGGCAGTAGGGGAAAACCAGTCAGGGAATCAATCTGGGATGTATTAAGATTAAGATCCCTCAAAGAACACGATCAAACAGGTTCTCTATCTCAAAAGAGAAAAGTGTGGTATAGTGTGTATTTGAGTATTCGTAGCATAGGGTATATAGATAGCTTTTTAAGCAGTGAGATTGTAGGGAGAGAATGGAGAATCAGAATAAGACCCAGGGCTGAGCACAGAGAAGTACCAACTAACAACTAGTACTACTACTACTACTTTCTTTCTTTCTTCTTTTTCTTTTTCTTTTTCTTTTTCTCTTCTTTTCTTTTCTTTTTTCTTTTCTTTTCTTTTCTTTCTTTTCTTTTCTTCTTCCTTTCCTTTTCCTTTTTCCTTTTTCCTCTCCTCTCCTCTCCTCTCCTTTCCTCTCTCCTTTCCTCTCTCCTTTCTCCTTTCCTTTCCTTTCCTTCTTTCGAGAAGTACCAACTTCCAAGAAGTCTGGTAGGTAGAATGAAAGGAGACAGGTGATAGGAAAACTGGGATGGCTGGAGATACAGAATCCAGGAGTATATAAGGAGCAAGCTTGGATATTTATGTCCTGCATTTGATGCTGTGTGGCAGTCCAAGTTGAGTGAGCTTCCGAGTATCCAGAGGAATGCCAGTGTTTGCTGCAGTAACTTCCTCAGCCCACGAAGAGGGTGAACATTTGACTTGCACTTGAAGTAAATTGGATTTTTTTTAAAGATTTTATTTATTTATTTGAGAGAGAGGATGAGCGGAGGAGAAAGGCAGAGGGAGAAGCAGACTCCCCACTGAGCAGGGAACCCAACATGGGGCTTGATCCCAGGACTCTGGGCTATGACCTGAGCCGAAGGCAGACACTTAACCGACTGAGTGACCCAGACACCGCTAAGTAAATTGGATTTTATATATAAGGAATTTGCGGGCAGCCCGGGTGGCTCAGTGGTTTAGCGCCGCCTTCAGCCCAGGGCCTGATCCTAGAGACCTGGGGTTGAGTCCCACGTTGGACTCCCTGTGTGGAGCCTGCTTCTCCCTTTGCCTGTGTCTCTGCCTCTCTGTCTCTCGTTTCTCATGAATAAATGAATAAAATCTTAAAAAAAAAAAAAAAAAAGGAATTTGCTGTACAAGATACAGCTGAAGAAATGTATGATATTTGGGAAATATGGATCTTTCTGTCACATCTGAGTGGGGAACACGCTCAAAACTAGAAGAACAGCTTATGTGGTCTGTGAAGATTTCTTTAATGCCAAGAATATGTGTGATCACTTTTCAGGATTCGGTGTTTGTAACAGATACTTGGTGGTTCTGTACTAAAATGTCAACAGGGCGCTTTAGAAGATGGACACAAAAAAGAAGGAACACCAATTGAAGCTTCTCAAGGAGAAATATGGCATCAACACATATTCACCAAATTAAATGTCTTCTGCATTTTTATTTTGGACTAAAAGCCAGAAATGACCACCATCACCTTTTTTTTTAAAATATTTTATTTATTGGGGATCCCTGGGTGGCGCAGCCGTTTGGCGCCTGCCTTTGGCCCAGGGCACGATCCTGGAGACCCGGGATCGAGTCCCGCGTCAGGCTCCCGGTGCATGGAGCCTGCTTCTCTCTCTGCCTCTCTCTCTCTCTCCCTGTGTGACTATCATAAATTAAAAAATATATATATTTTATTTATTCATGAGAGACATACACAAAGAGAGAGGCAGAGACACAAGCAGAGGGAGAAGCAGGCTCCATGCAGGGAGCCTGATGGGACTCAATCCCAGGACTCCAGGATCATGCCCTGGGCCAAAGGCAGGCGCTCAACCACTGAGCCACCCAGGGATCCCCACCCATTTTTGTTTTTAATTGATGCTGAATATTCTGATTTCTTTTTTTTTTTTTAATTTTTTATTTTTTATGTATTTATGATAGTCACAGAGAGAGAGAGAGAGGCAGAGACACAGGCAGAAGGAGAAGCAGGCTCCATGTACCGGGAGCCCGACGTGGGATTCGATCCCGGGTCTCCAGGATCGCGCCCTGGGCCAAAGGCAGGCGCTAAACCGCTGCGCCACCCAGGGATCCCTGATTTCTTTGAGATTCAGAACAACTGTGCATGATCTTGGCAAAGTGGAGTGTGGGAAGTTGGAAACAATAGAATGTTGAATATGGTTGGATACATTTTGGAAAGCAATTTGTCTGTATCTGTTAAAACTGCAGATGCTCATGTCTTGTACCCCAGCAATTCCACTTGTAGTTGTCTATCCTAGAAAAACTCTCACTCATTGGTATAGTGAGAAATGCACAAAAAAATGATCATTACAGCACTATAATGGCAGAAAAAGGGGAAACTGGAGAGTGGTTAAGTAAATTGTATGGATACATAATGAAAATAAATGAGCTATAGCAATATGTATCAACACGGATATAACCTAGTGACATAATGCTAGGAATTAAAAAGGCTTGGTCTTTAGCATATACCCTTTTTAGAAGTTGTAAAACAAGCAAAACTATTCAGTGACTCCTTTAAGGATACGTACATCAATTATAAAAATATAAATGGATTTATGGGAATGATTATCACCAAAATCAGAAGAGCAGCTACCACTTGTAAGGTGGAAGGATCACAGGAGATGTGATCCAATGAGGCTACAGAGTAGCCTTTGCCTATGTTGGCAATGCTGTATTTTCTAAGATGGTTCATGGGTAACCACAAGTGTTTATTGCTTCAGGTAGTTTTTTATATCAATGGTTGCAGAGGAAGTAGAGAATCACCAAGAGTCCTTTTGAGAAGCTTGGCCATGAAGGAGAACAGAGAAGAGAGAGAGTGGTAGCTGGAGAGAGATGGGGTCAGAAAAGTCTCTTTTTAAAGAATATGTTTGAATGCTGCTGGAAAGGATTCGTTATAAGTTGAAATTGCTAGAGAGAAGTCAGGGACTGTTAAAGGTCTGGAGGAAGATAACAAAATGGGCAGACTTTTTCTTTCACAGGAAAGAGAAGTTCTCTATTTTAACCAGAGGAAAGAAGAGAATGGATGTAGATATTGGTAGTTTGAAAGTTGATGGCTGATGGATGAGATTTCTCTCTTATCTTTCCTTTTTTTTTTTTTTTTTTTTTTTTGATAGAGGGAGAGGCAAGCTGGGAGGGGCAGAAGGAGAGTAAGAGAGATTGGAACCCAACACAGGGCTCTATCCTACAACCCATGAGATCATGACCTGAGCTGGTATCTCGAGTCGGGCACTTACCTGACAGTGCTCCCCAGCTGCCCCTCTCTCTCATATTTAATGTTCTATTTTTAGTTTTTGTCAAGTAAGACAAGGTCATTTGTGGAATGCAAGTTAGGGGAAAGAGAGTCCTAGGAAGATACTGTGAGGAATAGGAAAGATCATTCATCTGTGAAAGATAGTGAAATTTTGGGAAGCTTTCAGGGCCTCGTTCAGGGTGAGTTATGAAAAATGATTATGAGAGATTCAGATAATATATAAAGATATGATGAACAAAGCACAAATAGTATGGAATTCCCTTTGTTTCCATGTGTTTCATGATAGTATTTTAAACCCAAAGGCTATAGAAGTCTCATGACTGATTCGGGGGCAAAGATCCTTCTCTGCAAAATAGTTTTGGGACCTGGTGTTTCACTGCTAGTGGCTTTGATCTCCAGACATACAATCTTAGTTTCTCTGCCTTTCAGGAATTAACTTCTTCAGATTCTCAAGATAGAGAAATCCTACCAAATGAGGCCAAGAAGGGTTTCGGTACTCATGAGGGTTTTGCTTTAATACAATACATTGTGATAAGGTTACAGTTTAATAGCATTTCTTATATACTGAATCCTGAAATGATTGTGATCTTAGCTCAAGTCTCATTTAGACTTTTGGAGTTTAAATCATTTAATGGTCTGGTAGTGGAATGGCTCTGTCAGCAGTTTAGTTCTAAGACAGTACTTGAAAAAAAAAACATAGTAATAGGTTCTGAACACCACTAAGAGGTAAGTTAAAGGTCACATTTTTAAAAAAATATTTTATTTCTTTATTCATGAGAGACAGAGAGAGAGAGAGAGGGAGAGACACAGGCAGAGGGAGAAGCAGGCTCCATGCAGGGAGCCCGATGTGGGATTCGATCCCGGGACTCCAGGATCATGCCCTGGGCCTAAGGCAGGCGCCAAACCGCTGAGCCACCCAGGGATCCCCTAAAGGTCACATTTTACTTAAACTTTTTGTAAATAAAAAAATGTAAGGGGTGCCTGAGTGGCTTAGTTGATTAAATGTCCAACTCTTGATCTCAGCTCAGGTCTTGATCTCAGGGTCATGAGTGTGGGGCCTATTTAAATTTAAAATGTAATAAAACTAATAATGTGTTTTTTGAAAGATTATAGAAGATTAATTTCTGGTTCATTTGGGAATGCACATTAAAATTTTTTACTGTGTGCTTTACTGTAATTTTTTATTGTGGTAAAATGTATATAACACAATTTATTTAAACCATTTTAAGTGTATAGCTCAGTGGCATTAAGCACATTCACAATGTTGTGTAACCATCACCATTATCAGTTTACAGAATTTTTTATCATCCGAACAAACTCTATACTTGTTAAATGTAGTCCTCTATTCCTCCTTATCCCCAGCCCCTGGCAACCACAATTCTACTTTCTCTCTTTCTGAATTTGCTTTTTCTGCGCACCTCATGCATGTGGGATCATATAGTATTTGTCTTTTTGTTACTGGCTGATTTTACTTTGTATGATATCCTCAAGGTACATACATGTTGTAGCATGTCATTCTTTTTTAAGGCTCAGTAATGTTCCATTGTAGGTATATCCCACATTTTGGGATGAATGGATTTTGTTTTTTCCATTCATCTTTTGATGGGCATTTGGGTTAATTCTACCTATTGACTCTTGAGGATAGTCTGCTATGAACATAAGTGTCCAAGTGTCTGAGTCCCTGCTTTCAGTTCTTTTGGGTATAGATGTAGGAGTGTAATTGCTGGATCACATGAAATTGTATGTTACACTTTGAGTAACCACCACAGTGTTTTCCACTGCAGCTGCACCATTTTACATTCCCACCAGCAATGCACAGGGTTCTAATTTCTCAACATTCTTACCAAGAGTTATTTATTTATTTATTTTTTTACTTTTTGAAAATAGCCATCCTAATGGGTGGTTATATGGTATCTCATTGTGGTTTTGATTTGCATTTCCCTAATGACTAATAATGTTGAGCATCTTTTCACGTATTAACTGGCCATTTTTTTCTTCCTTTTCTTTTTAAAAAATTTAATTCAGTGTAGATAACATACAGTGTTACATTTCTTATTAGCCATTTTTATATGTTCTTTGGAGAAATATTTAAGTCCTTTTCCCATTGTGTTATTATTTACCTTGGCACTTTTTTGGAAAATCAGTTATAAATGTGTGTTTCTGGACTCTTGGTTCTGTTTGATTTATATGTTTGTAGTAAGTTTTGAAATTGGAAAGTGTGTATCTTCTAGCTTGCTTTTGCAAGACCGGTTTTTTGTTTTGTTTTGGTTTGGTTTGGGTTTTTTTGGCTGTTTATGACCCTTTGAATTTCCATACTAATTTTAGGATCGGATTGTCAATTTCTGCATAGAAGTCAGCTGGGATATTGATGGAGATTGTGTTGAATCTGTAGATGAGTTTAGAAAGTATATCCATCTTAACAATAATTAGATCTTCCATTCCATGATATGAGATGTCTTTGCATTTATTTTGGTCTTCTTTCATTTCCTTGATTTTATAGTTTTCAGAGTATGTTTGTTTTTTTGTTAATTTCTGAGGGCTCTGGGTGGCTCAGTTGGTTGTGACTGCCTTCAGCTCAGGTTATGATCCCAGGATCTTGCTCAGCACAGAGTCAGGTTCTCTCTTTCCCACTCCCCCTGCTTGTGCTCTCTTTTCTCTGTCAAATAAATAAAATCTTTAAAAATTTTTCATTTCTGAGGATTTTATTCCTTATGATGATACTGCACTTTCAAGTTCAAATCCTAAGAGACTATAATGTTTGTCCTTATTTATATCCTTTATCTCTTGAGTAACATCTGATTGTTGTTTTAATGGTATGAGACCTCATTTGTTTCTGATAGGGAAACACACAGTTTAAGCAAAAGGTGAGGAGCCTGAATTATTTAAGGGAATGCACTGGTGTTCAGCCCATCCGTAAGGCCTTGAAGATGGAGGAACAGTTGACAAATGGTAGTAATCAAGGATCCTTTTCAAGTTAATATTCGTTTATTCTTTTTTTAAAAGCAGCTTTATAGAGATAAAATTTCATAAAATTCCCTCATTTTTAAGCCTACAGTTGAGCAATTTTTAATCATTTTATAGAATATGCAGCTATCATCACAGTTTATTTGTAGAACATTTCCATCACCCCAAAATGATCTCTTGTGCTTGTTTGCAGTCACCTTTCATTCTTTGTTTTATCCTTTATGCGTGTGTAGTCGTAAGTACCCAGTACATTCAAATACTTTTCTCATTTAATCAATATCATCAGAGTAGTGTGGACATTTTATGAGAGACAAAACTGAAATTTAGGGAGCTTACTCAAACCTAGTATATTATATAACCAGGACTAAAAATCTGGTACCCTTAACCTGTTCCAACTACTAAATTACATGCCTCACCTGTTTATAATTCAGTTAAAATATGGAATTTACATTACTTTGTTAATTAAGAGGTAATTGCCTGTGTTGGTTTTTGATTACTAGACATTTTATATTTTAGAATGTTTATTAGCCAGGATACCATGCTACATCTAGATTATCAAATAAATCCATGATTATAGCTAAACCACTTGAATCACCTACAATTTAAGGTACTGTGTATTGGGAGATAAAGGGTCATCTTGAGAATTGATACCCTAGCCTCTTGATGGTGATTACAGAGAAATAAAGACCTCTCTTTTGCCCCCAAATATTCATCCAGCAGATAGTTATCACACATGTATCATATTATTGAGTTATTCTTGATGTTCTTCTGAGATTGCTATTCTTTTTTTTTTTTTCTTTTTTTAAGATTTTACTTATTTATTCACAACACACACACAGGCTGAGAGACTGAGAGGCTGAGACATAGACAGAAGGAGAAGCAGGCTCCATGCAGGGAGCCTGATGCGGGACTTGATCCTGGGACTCCAGGATCACATCCTGGGCCAAAGGCAGGCGCTAAACCACTGAGCCACCCAGGGATCCCTTGAGATTGCTATTCTTAATCCCTCTCTCATTGCCTGCCTTTTTCCCCAAGAGGTCCTAAGGATCTTCAGAGAAATTTAAATGGCTGAGAAGTAACCTCTTTCTAATTTGCCCAGTTCTACTATAAATGCAGTTTGACTTGGCTGGAGCTGCTAGTCGTGGGTGGATGAGACTTTTGTAATAACTGCAGTGGGTGGCAGGGGCTGCCAATGAAAGCCAGCTGTTTCCTTCCTTAAATACTCCAATCCCATGTTGTCCCTAATAGAACTCATTTTTGGTCTTTTTGGATACCAAATAACTGAGAATTAAAGATATAGATAGCACAGTATCTGTAGCATTGGAATTTAAAATTATTTAGATTAATTTAGTTACCTCACAGAAATAAAGAATGGAAAATTCCAGAGAGGCTGAGCAGTTGCAGATCAGGGTGAAAGGAAGGAGGCAGACAGAAGAAATAAATCATGAGACTTGGAGAGATAACTGACAAATTTCCACAACTGCAGTATGCTTTACTTACTGTGAAGGGATTGAGAAGAGTTTAGGCATGGCTTGCCAGTAGAGTTTGGGAATAGTCTTGGAGAAGGAGGCAGAAGATTTGAAAACAGGTAGTCAGTTAAGTTAGAATGCACACTTAAGTATAAGATTTAATTCTAAATTGGTATTCCTAAAAAAAGTAATAATAATAAAAAATAAATTGGTATTCCTTAGTTAAGATATGTGACAAATTGAGAAAGCATAGGTACCACATAATCAAAAGACTGTCACTTTAATAGAGAAATGGACAAAAGATGTGAATACATAGTTTACAGAAAAAGAAATATAAATAGCTAAGTGACACATGAAATATGTGCAATCAGGGATCCCTGGGTGGCTCAGCAGTTTAGCGCCTGCCTCTGGCCCAGGGCGTGATCCTGGAGTCCGGGGATCAAGTCCCACGTTAGGCTCCCTGCATGGGGCCTGCTTCTCCCTCTGCCTGTGTCTCTGTCTCTGTCTCTCTCTCATGAATAAATAAATAAAATATTTTTAAAAATATGTGCAATCTAATTATCAGGAAATTCGGAAGAATGCAGTTATTAACTGTGAGATCGGCAACGGCTATCTCTGTCATCCACCATTTTATCCCTAGCTCCTGGCACGGTGCCTAGCAATAGTAGATAGGCTCATATATTGGTTGAGTAAATGAAATAAACAAATGAAGTTGGGTTTTTACCCTCTTGGGTTGGTGGCACAATTTAAAAAGATTCCTAATGCCTAGGATTGAGAATGGCATGATTAAAGAAAGGGCAGTCTTGTATTTTGTTGCTGGAGTTGTCCGTGATACAGTTTTTTTGAAAAGCAGTCTGGTGATACATATTAAAAGGGTGTAACATGTACTCTTTGACTTAGCAATTGTACACTTAGAAATCTATCTGAAACTAAAATAATTTCACATATAAACATTCACTGTAATGTTTATGATACTAAATTTTGGATATAACCCAATTATCAGGGGTTTCTGGTTAGATGAATACTATATAGTCAATAAAATAATGAAAATTCATATATATTGATATGGAATTATGTTCATTATGTATTAAATGAAATAAGAATTGTGTAGTATTTTTTGCATGATATGACTGTATGTGACTCCACATTATTGCTTATTTCAGGGGATTGAAATTGTTGATTTTATTTTTTTTATTTTTTTAATTTTTATTTATTTATAATAGTCACACAGAGAGAGAGAGAGGCAGAGACATAGGCAGAGGGAGAAGCAGGCTCCATGCACTGGGAGCCCGATGTGGGACTCGATCCCAGGTCTCCAGGATCGCGCCCTGGGCCAAAGGCAGGCGCTAAACCGCTGCGCCACCCAGGGATCCCATGAAATTGTTGATTTTAGATTTCAACTTTATATTAACCATATTAGAGTTTTTAAGCAAAGAGTATACTTTTATATTTGGAAAAACAAAACCATTTAGGTTTATCTCTTTGAAAAATGCATAAGTGGAAGAATATTTTTCATTCACATTTACAGAACCAAAACATTTATTGAGGACCAAGAAAGAAGATATAGCTAAGTAGGGAGACATGCTATATCTTGTGTATGAAAACTGTATATTCAATTTTCTGGTGTTTAGCTTGTCAGAGTATTCATTGTCACATTTTGATGTTAGTTGAGTTAGTTGTATCTAATTCTTATCTATGTGTTCAGCACCTAACAATTCTACTTATGAAGTTGGGCAGCCCAGGTGGCTCAGTGGTTTAGTGCTGCCTTCAGCCCAGGTCGTGACTCCGGAGACCTGGGATTGAGTTCGACATCGGGCTCCCTGTGAGGAACCTGATCACTCCCTCTGCTTGTGTCTCTGCCTGTCTTTCTCTTTGTGTACACGTTCTCATGAATAAATAAATAAAGTATTTTTAAAAAATAATGAAGGATCAGTCATATTATATATATTGTGTTATATCTACTTATTGTCACATAACAGCAATTATGGAAATCCCTTCAAGTTCATGGGCAGAGGTCTACTTCTTTTGTTTTAATAAACTGGCTTAACTGTTAACTATTTTTCTGTTCTTGGTCATGTAGTTATTTTTAGTTGTTTTGCCACTAACAACAGTGCTTCAGTAAATATTTTTATAGCTTATGGCAATATAAGCCATAGCCTTTGGGATATAGCCCTGCAAGTGAGGCTCCTGGATTGAAGGGTTTGTGTATTTTTTCTGAGTTTGAAACATTGCTTCACCGTTTTAATGACTCATTTTAGGAAAAATACTTGGCTTTTACTGTTGTTATTAAATAGAACATTTTATTTTATTTTTTTTCAAATTATTTTTATTTACTTTTTGAAAGTAATCTCTATACCCAGTATGGGGCTCCAGCTCATGATCCCAATGGGCTCAATAGTTGCATGCTCCACTGACTGAGCCAGCCAGGTACCCCTAGAACATTTTAAATAAAACATTTTTTTCTCGGGGATCCCTGGGTAGCTCAGCGGTTTAGCGCCTGCCTTTGGCCCAGGGTGCGATCCTGGAGTCCTGGGATCAAGTCCCACGTCGGGCTCTGGGCATGGATCCTGCTTCTCCCTCCTCCTGTGTCTCTGCCCCCCCCCCCCCCCCCCCGTCTATCATGAATAAATAAATAAATCTTAAAAAAAAAACATTATTTTCTCATTGAATTTGATTTGTGAACTATTAAAATCCCATATATCTTTGAGTTTATTTCTGGTTTCGGTTTTGGAGATAATTTCGTTCATTTCTGTGCACTACCATGCTATTTTGATAATGATGATTTTATAGTAAATTTTAATATCTACTGTGACAAATTCTTGTTTTCTCTCTGGTACTAAGTATATGATCAATACTTCTTGCATGTTTATTAAGTTAATAAGTAAACTTAATAAACATAATAAATATTAAATATTCAGTCTTGGCCTTAGATAAATTTGACAAGCCTATTTACTTTAGGGAAACTGAAGCATGGCATGTTGATGGTTTGCCCTACTAGCCAAGAATGATATTACACTTTCTTAAATGTAATAAACAGTGATGTAGAGGAGGAGTTTAGAATTGAATGATCAGTTTGAACATGGTAGGCATGAAAGAAAACTTGAAGCCCTAGAGAAGAGATAGTTTGATTGTAAATCCCAAGGCTGAAAACTGCTGGAGAGTACCCATAGTGCTCTACTATATAAATTTTTATCACTCTTTTCCTTCTTTTATTTTAAAAAATTTCAAACCCATAATATGGTATATGTCCGTATTCCCTTCCATCTGGTTATACCAGTTGTCAGTATTTTTACTGCAATTGCTGCTGCTCTACTGTTTGCTTCCTGTCTTTTGTCCCTCCTTCCTGTTCTCTCTCCTTCCTCTGCCCCCGAGTGTGTGTGTGTGTACACACACACACATTCTGTTTCTTTTTCTATCGCTCACTCACTGTCTACACATACTAGATCTATATTCAGATGGCTACCGAACCATTTGAGAGTTGCAGACATGATGATATTTCACCTGTGTATGTTTTGTACATTGTAAGACCCCAGAACATTCTCCTACATAAGCAGTTATAATTATTATAGTTCAAAAACTAAACATTGATATAGTTATCTGAAATACTGTTCATATTCTGATGTCCCCAAGTTTCCCTATAATGCCCTTCACAACCATTTTTTTCCTCTCCAGATCTAGTATGTGAATCATACATTATTGCCCTTACTCGTCGTTTTTCCTTGCATGTAGAAGAATATAGAAGTAATCCCCAGCCTCTTTTGTTCGTTTTCATGATACTGGCTTTTTTTTTTTTTTTTTTTATACTGGCATTTTTGAAGAGTCCAGGCCAGTTTTGCAGACTTAAGGTTTGTCTGCTTATTCCTGATTGGATTCAGATTAAATTTTTAGCAGGAAGAATACCTAGGTGGTGATACGTCTGATCAGTTGATTTGAGGATATTGTTTATTATACTTCTCTGTTTTAAAGATTTTTTTTCTAACAGTTTGTGGGGTGATACTGAAGATTCCATTCCCCCCAACTTTTTTCCCAATACTTCTAGCTTTGGTTTATTTTTTTTTTTATTTTTTTTTTTCATTGATGATTCTTAGTGGTCACAAAGTGATTTTCTAATTCTTCTATTTCTTCTGCATTTATTAGTTGACATTCTTCTACAAAGAAGGCCTTTTGCTCCCTGCTTTATCTCTCTTCATTTTATTTTTACTGTGGACTCAAATATTTGTGTGTATTTGTGTGTGTGTGTGTGTGTATTAACTAGGCTCCACACTTGCATGGGATTTGAACTCAACCCCAAGAGCAAGAGTAGCCACACTCTACTGACTGAGCTAGCTAGGAACCCCTCGGGGAGCCTTTTTTTACTCATTTGGTTATATTCCATTCTTGTCTTTATTTTGATGCGTGTGTTTCTAAATCTGACCAGTGAGAGCACCTTCAGGCTGGTTCCTGTGCCCTTTTGCTATCTCCATCTGTTTTTATACATTTTCTTGCTGTTAAAACAAGATGTTTTAAGGTCTTTTTGTACTTCCTCTACTGCAGTCTTCGAATGAACTATTTGTCCAAGAAGTTTATTTCACTTTAGTAGGAAATGATAATAGAAATCAGAATTTGCATGCTTAGGGTGCTTCTTTTTTCTGGTATGTCGCTGCTCCTAGAATTTCAGTATACAGAGATGGAGATTGTGTCTGTCTTTCTGGAAGTAGATAGATCGATAGATATATTTTTAAAAATATAAGCATGTGTTCATAGTGCTACTTCTGGTTCCCAATGCCCAAAAGTTCTTTTCTCTTTATTCTTTTGTATATTTGTACCCCTCTTCTCTCACAGTAACATGCCTGGATCCCCAAAAATTTCAGTATATTTACTCATTTGCTTCCTCTTGTAGCAATGCAATTGCTACACCATAGAATATTATTTGTAATAAATGTATCAGCTTAAGTACTTCATGGGTACTTAAAACCGTTTACCTTAAGTAATTAAAAAAATTTAGATGGAGAACTCTCTTTTCTATTTGCTAATATTCTTTTAAAAATTATTTTGTCTGGTGGTCCCACAGATTTTGTTTTGATGAGGCAGTTAGCTAATTTTAATGGAATCCTTTTTCAGTGTAGTAGTTGCAAATGTCCTGAGGTGTACATGCTGTAAAACAGGTTTGTCCATACAACACAGGTGTACTTCAAATTGACTCATTTAAATTTTAATTTTAGGGGAACTCAGGTTTGATCACTTGATTACTGGAATTATTACTTTGTGTGAAACTTTATCCTAGGCAGAAATACTCATGTTTAAAGACACAAGAGAAAAATGCGGATCTGATAAATTAGATGTGAAAATAAGGCACATCAGAAAGAAATTAGAGAACAAGAGCTATACCTAGGATATTAGTTATTATAAACAGTCATTTAATTTTGTTTTGCTTCTTGGCAGTCTTTTTAGAATGAAATATTCAGTCAGATGACTTACATTGCTTAAGAAAAGAAAACACTATGAATTGTAGGAGGAATTTTATTGTGGGAATCATATCTGTTCCTACAATAAATGTACAAGTGTTCTTGCATGAGTATTTTAGTGGTTTAATTAAATTATAGGCATTTCTTTTTCAGGAATTGAATTTAGGAAATACAAGGAAATTAATATTTAGCATACTCTTTAGACTCTTAGGATACGAATAACCTCATATGCAGTAGCACCATAGCTGTAGAGGTCTATCTGAAACCTGATTGTTAGTGATACACAGTTATTAGTTGGTTCAAGTGTATTATAATATATATGTTCTTTGGTTTTACTCTTTGAATACCAAAATGTAGATGTTTTCTAGTATTTATTAAAGAAAGAATCAGGGATGCCTGGGTGGCTCAGTTGGTTAAAGGTCATGATCCCTGGGTCCTGGGATTGAGCCCCCAGTCAGGTTCCCTGCTCAGCGGGACTCTGCTTCTCCCTCTTCCTCTTCTGCTCCCCCTACTTGTGCTCTCTCGCTCTCTGTCTTTCTGTCAAATAAATAAAATCTTAAGAAAGAATAAAATACTTTAAAAGATTTATTTTAGTGAGAGAGGAAGTGGGGTTGGGGATGGATGAGAGGGGCAAAGAGAGAATCCCAAGCAGATATGGGACCGATTTCACAACCCCAAGATCATGACCTGAGCTAGGATGCTCAACAGATTGAGCCTCCCAGGTACCCCAAAAGAATCAAATAATTTTAGTGATTCTGTATAGTGTTCTGTACCAGGGAGGCCAAAGAAAGCACATACTATTTCAGTACCTCAAAATAGCTTATATTCTTGTCTAAATTTATTTTAGAATACAGACAAATTGAAAAACCTGAATATACATTTAGAGTACTTAGAATATTTTTTAAATATTAGATTGCTTTAATAGATGTTTATTTTTTTATTTTTATTTTTTAAAGATTTTATTTATTCATGAGAGACACAGAGAGAGAGAGAGGCAGAGACACAGGCAGAGGGAGAAGCAGGCTCCATGCAGGGAGCCTGCGTGGGACTTGATCCCAGGTCTCCTGGATCACACCCTCAGCTGAAGGCAGCGCTAAACCGCTGAGCCACCAGGGCTGCCCAGATTTTTATTTTTGAATGTTTACTTGCACTGTTCTTACCATATAAAAATCTCTGAGTATATTGGTTTTACTGTCCATTCTCTTGTTTGTTTTAAAATTTTATTTATTTGAGAAAGAGAGAGAGAGTTCACAAACAGGGTGAAGGGGAGGGAGGAGGAGCAGAGGGAGAGAGAGAAGCAGACTCCCCACTGAGCTGGGAGCCCAACGTTGGCCTCAATCCCAGTACCCCGAGATCAACACCTGAACTGAAGGCAGATGCTCACCTGACTGCACCACCCAGGCACCCCTGCTGTCCGATTCTGATTGTACAATTACAGTTTCTTTCCAATCTTGATTTACATTAATTTTCTGGATAGATTTGATTCATGAATCCTAAGGCTAGAAATGCTCTACAAGTATAACCTGGTTTTTCCCCTTTGGTCTCCAGCAGGAGTTTCCCCTATGCCCCCCTTTAAACAAAACCAAGACAGATGATTTACTCTATTTCCAAGGAAGAATGTTGCAGAGTCCCTGGTAATCCCTCATCCCAGGGTTTGACAACTTTTTTATTATCTAACCATAAGTCCCTGCTACTATAAATAAACTATCTTCTTTGGTTTGTTCTTAGTACAAATACAACATGCTATAATGTTCATAGAAATGACACCCTCATTTTCCCCTCCACCCCAAAAGACTTTCTTTTTCAGTACAATTTTGACTACTATTACTAACCCAAGTTAATTTTAGATTCTATTACTGAAAGCCTCAGTTTTGCCATTTATTGAGGTATTAATTGAAATATTAATGTATTTAGAGCAGAAATGTCGTTTTTTAGGGAATCTAGAGCAACAGCAAAGCTGAGGTCAAACTGCCATAAGGATGGACACCAAGGAAGCTGTGTTTGGGACAAAAAGAAATCAAGATAAGGTAGATGCAAAGTAGAGAAAAAGCACTGGACCCCTGGGGGGGAGGGAGTGGTAGGCGGGAGTGGGTTTGTGTGCCTCTAATGGCAAAGAATAGTTAGATTTCTGAAGAGGAAGCCGTGAAAGGCTTATAGGAAATATTAAGGATTTGGGTTTAACTACATCTGTCTGAATGTATAAGTTTTAACTGACTTTTAGTTAGCTTGACTACTTTAGAAATTGCTAAGGTTAAGTGTTTCAATGGGGTGGATCCTAATACTCTGGGCTAGTGTTTCCTGTCTCTATAGTTGTGCAAGACACTATTGATATTAGTTGATAAAATAATTACCAATACCCAGCTTCAGCACTAGGCCTGTTACTACTTGGAAGTCGAAAGGGACTCTCGAATGAAACATTAAACTCACAAAATGAGTACAGAACATTTAATTTTTCCTATCCTTTTTGTGATACAAAAATTGTGTTTCTCTTCTTAGCAACATGAACCGTGAAGACCGAAATGTGCTGCGTATGAAAGAACGGGAAAGGCGGAATCAGGAAATTCAGCAGGGCGAAGACGCCTTCCCACCTAGCTCTCCTCTCTTTGCTGAGCCATACAAAGTTGTAAGTCGTCCTGTGAATAGTTTTTTTCCCTTAACAGTGTGACATTTTTGCTTTTTAAGTGTTTATACTTGATTTTTATAGTAGAAAAGAGTTACTATCATATATGCCATTTAACATTTTTCTTTTCCTCTAAGTAAGAATGTACTTTTGGGGGGTAAACTTGTCATTGAAGTATAACATACATACAGAAAGGTACACAAAACCAGTGTTTTAGCTGAAAGAATTTTCACAATATGAACAACCTTATATAATCAGTACCCAGATTAGGAAACTGAGTATTGTTAGCATACTGAAGTTGGCCTCAAACCCAAACCTCCACCCCTCCCCCTGCTGCTATCTAGTATTCTTGAAAATGTGGTCCAGATTAGCTCAGACAATAATCTCTGCATCCCAGGCATTTCACCTTTCTGAATTAAATTAAAATTTTGAAGATTGGTGTGTATCATCTGCTATTTCCTAGGTTCTTTTGCGTATAACATTAAAGACAAATATGTCAGATTCTTTTGTTTCTCACTTATTTCTTGCCATTTGCTTACTTAGGTTTTTTTTTTTTTTTTTTTAAAGATTTTATTTATTTATTCATAGAGACAGAGAGAGAGGCAGAGACACAGGCAGAGGGAGAAGCAGGCATCATACAGAGAGCCTGATGTGGCACTCAATCCAGGGTCTCCAGGATCACGCCCTGGGCTCCAGGCGGCGCTAAACCGCTGCACCACCAGGGCTGCCCCTGCTTACTTAGTTTATTAAGTATCAGCAACTGCTACTGTGTTTGAATAAATGTGTCTTCAGTATCAGTCTGGTTCCTTTTTCTGTTATATACTAAATTTATGGCTTTTTTTAATGTGCTTAATGAACCATATCCATTTTAGATTAAGAGCTTGTTGTCAGATGTTCAATGAAGTGAACCAGTTACTATTTTTATAACTTATCGTTGTACTTGATTTGAGATCACATAAAACACTGAATGGTATCATCACTTCTCATGACTCTAATGTGGCCACAAATGTCTCTAATATTTGATTTGGCTTTGGATTTCATTTGATCTACCTTTAACATTTTAAAAGCTTATACTGTGTATAATGATATTGCAGCAGTAATGACCATTTTTGGTTTACAGTGTGAGACTGAGAGTGTTAGACCTTATAACATTTGGTGTTTGTAGAAGCCATTTATGAGATCTATAAAAGCCATTTTTTTAGAGTTTTTAAGGATTTTCATTTAAAGGCAGTTACACTGACATCATTTATTTTTATTTTTATTTTTTTTTAATTTTTTTTTTAAATTTATTTATGATAGTCAGAGAGAGAGAGAGAGGCAGAGACATAGGCAGAGGGAGAAGCAGGCTCCATGCACTGGGAGCCCAACGTGGGATTTGATCCCGGGTCTCCAGGATCGTGCCCTGGGCCAAAGGCAGGCGCCAAACCGCTGTGCCACCCAGGGATCCCCAGTGACATCATTTATATGAGTGTAACATAAAACCTAGGGTTTGGGATTAGGAAGTAAAGGCAATTAAAAAAAAAAAATTACAAAACAGGAACTTGGTCCAGAATCTTTGAATCATACTACCATTTATTTTGTTATTACATTGTAATCAATTAGATTCCTGATCTTTTTTTTTTTTTTAAGATTTTATTTATTTATTCATGAGAGAGAGAGAGAATGAGAGAGAGACAGGTAGAGACACAGGCAGAGGGAGAAGCAGGCTCCAGGTAGGGTGCCTGATATGGGACTCTATCCCGGGTCTCCAGGATCACGCTCTGGGCTAAAGGCAGCGCTAAACCGATGAGACACCTGGGCTGCTCTTGATTCCTGATCTTGATGTTATCTACAAATTGCTATGTATTTTCCTCTCTTGTTTAATAGAGGTCAGACTGATTTTTCAAATAATCTAAAGTCATTATCAATTCATGCCAACCTCAAAATAAATTGTAGTTCTGTCTTAATTTCCTCTTTAATGCAATCAGTAAGCTTAGTGTCTTTCATGTTTATGAATGTGAAAGAGTTCTTAAGCTTGTAGATATTTTGGACTGTTTTTTATTATCCAAGACTGATTTTTAAAACTTCAAGTCTCTACCATTGACTTCAAAACTTGGAGTGTTTCTTGGTCAGAATTAATAGAGTTAATATTTGAAACTTTATCAATGGATTTTCCATCCTTTTTTTAAAAATTTTTATTTATTTATGATAGTCACACAGAGAGAGAGAGAGAGAGGCAGAGACATAGGCAGAGGGAGAAGCAGGCTCCATGCACCGGGAGCCCGACGTGGGATTCGATCCTGGGTCTCCAGGATCGTGCCCTGGGCCCAAAGGCAGGCGCTAAACCGCTGCGCCACCCAGGGATCCCGGATTTTCCATTCTTAATTTGTGATTGACTTTTATTAACGTAGTTGGTCATAGTAACAGAAGGAGTTAAAATTTCATTTCTCCTTTTAATTATATCATTGAACTCTAGGAATATAATGTTTTCCTAGATGGCCAGAATAATGAAGAGTTGGCTAATCTCACCTAGAACTTAACTACATAAGGGCATATTACTTCTCTGCTCTTCAAAAGATTTTTATTACTGTTCAGTATATTTATTGGTGAAATTTTTTCCCCTCTTGGAATCTTGTACATACTTCTCAGTGTCCTATAGAATATTTGTGTCTATGCATGAATGTTTTTCACTTTCACTGCATTTTTTTCACTATAAAAATTAGGTATTTGGAATTTGCTTTTGAGATGTTAACCTTAAGATAGAAGATGAGGCCTCCTGTTGAAAAGCCTCCTTGAATTTGAAGTTAGGAAAGTCTGTTTAGAAGCATTATTTCCATTTATGCTAATTATATTGTTTTACTTTACAATTTTTTTGTAGACTAGCAAAGAAGATAAGCTATCAAGTCGTATTCAGAGTATGCTTGGAAACTACGATGAAATGAAGGATTTCATAGGAGACAGATCTATACCAAAGCTTGTTGCAATTCCCAAGCCCACAGTACCACCAACAGCAGATGAAAAATCTAACCCAAATTTCTTTGAACAGAGACATGGGACCTCTCATCAGAGTAGCAAATGGACTCCAGTAGGACCTGCACCCAGTACTTCTCAGTCTCAGAAACGGTCTTCAGGCTTGCAGAGTGGACACAGTAGCCAGCGGACCAGTGCAGGTGGCAGTGGTGGCACTAATAGTAGTGGCCAGAGGCATGACCGTGACTCATACAGCAGTAGCGGAAGCAGTAGTCGGAAAAAAAGCCAGCATGGATCAGAACACTCCAAATCACGCTCTTCCAGCCCTGGAAAACCCCAGGCTGTTTCTTCATTGAGCTCTAGTCATTCCAGGTCTCATGGGAATGATCACCATAGCAAGGAACATCAGCGTTCGAAATCACCTCGGGACCCTGATGCAAACTGGGATTCTCCTTCCCGTGTACCTTTTTCAAGTGGGCAGCACTCAAATCAGTCTTTCCCACCTTCATTGATGTCAAAGTCCAGTTCAATGTTACAGAAACCCACTGCCTATGTGCGGCCCATGGATGGACAGGAGTCCATGGAACCAAAGCTGTCCTCTGAGCCCTACAGCAGCCAATCCCATGGCAACAGCATGACTGAACTGAAGCCCAGTAGCAAAGCACATCTCACCAAGCTGAAAATACCTTCCCAACCTTTGGACGTAAGTCTCACATTTAGAATTTTTTGTTTGCTTTTTTAATTTATACATTTGTTTTAGAGAAGGAGAGAGGGAGAGAGAGAAGGAAAGAGAACCTCCAGCAGACTCCCATCACCTCGAGATCTGGACCTGAGCTAAAATCAAGAGTTGAACGCTTGATCAACTGTGCCACCCAGGTGCCCCTGGAGCCTTTAATATTATGACTCTGTGAAGCAGTTGACTATGAAATTATATTTGAACTTGAACTGTGTCTCTGTTTAAATAATAAGATATATATAAGTTTAAAAAAAAGACTTGTGGATTGACTCCCAAGTGGATCGGTAGACCAGTTAGCTTCCCCTATTGGACAATAGAAGAAATGTCACTCACTGTTTTGAAATATTCACATGATAATCAGTTATCGAATAAAAGTATTATCTTTGAAATCAAAACTTTATTTTATTTTTTTTTAAAGATTTTATTTATTCATAGAGAGGCAGAGACACAGGCAGAAGGAGAAGCAGGCTCCATGCAGAGAGCCTGACGTGGGACTTGATCCAGGGTCTCCAGGATCACGCCCTGGGCTGCAGGCGGCGCTAAACCGCTGCGCCACCGGGGCTGCCCTGAAATCAATACTTTAAATTTCCTCCTTTTGATTATACAAAAGAATACATCTTGACTTCTTTTTTTTTTTTTTTTTTAAAGATTTATTTATTTATTCATTCAGAGAGAGCTAGAGAGAGGCAGAGACACAGGCAGAGAGAGAAGCAGGCTCCATGCAGGAAGCCCGATGCGGGACTCGATCCCTGGTCTCCAGGATCACACCCTGGGCTGCAGGCGGCGCTAAACCACTGCGCCACCAGGCTGCCCCATCTTGACTTCTTTTGTTTAAAAAAGTTATCTTCTGTATTCTCATTGGGATAATTATGAGCGTGATGTGGGCCGTGGATCATTGTAGGGAATATTGGGATTTTGGGAGGGGGCATCCATCAAGATGGTAATATTGATAATTTTCAATGCCATGATCTTTTTCTCTGGTTACACTTAAGGGTTTGAGACAGCTGCTCTAGATTCATAGTGGTGGTTTGAAATTTACAGTATTTATAACTGCATACCAAAGCATCAGAATAACCAAAGAAATTGAGGATTGACTGTGAAATAGTTGAAGTTTTATCTTTTAATGTAAGTCTTAAAAGTGGTGTCTATAACTGATAATCATAGTTCATAGCTTTTTTTATTTTATTTTATTGACTTATTTGACAGAGAGAGAGTGCACACACAAGCAGGGGGAACAGCAGGTAGATGGAGAGAGAGAAATAGGCTCCCCACAAAGCAAGGAGCCCGATGTAGGGCTCAATCCCAGAACTCTGGGATCATGACCTAAGTGGAAGGCAGGCACTCAACCAACTGAGCCACCCAGGTGCCCCAGTTCATAGCTTTTAAAACAGTGGCAGAAGGGATCAAGGATAGGTAAAATGCTATTTTGAGAACATTTAAACATTTTTCTAGTGGCCTTGAGAAACTCATGTTCATGGCAGTTGTCATCTAATTATTTCTCTCAAGAAAACAGTGAAGTGTAGTTATTTGTACTTTTTTCAAACAGTGTGATTGTTGGAGGTAGACTTATGTTCAAACTCTAGCTCTTTAATTCCTGATTGTGCTTTAGAATAAACAACTTTTCTGTGATTTTAGAAAAGTAGTGTAAAATGTCCATCATGTTCCAGACAAGTGTTCTTTCAATAATAATGGTTTTATTCTGTTTGTTAGTTTATGTGAAATGATGTATTTCAGTATCATGGTATATTTTGTACATAAACTCGAATTTTTGACAAATTGCTCACCTGCAAAATGACATTTAAAAATTTATTTCTAATCTAAATATAAGAAAGATAAAATTTTAAAAAAAAGGAAAGATAAAATTTTTCAAAAATTTTGGAAAATACGAAGTTCTTCAAATCCTGTATATTTGTTGATTAAATCTTTTTAGAGCTTGAAAAATTTGCATTTAAAGAAATTTGTTGAAAGATTCTAATTAGTGTTGTGATTTAGAGTTGTGGGATCATAAATATGTCTTTAAATTTAATTCGTTTTCTAACAATGTTGCTGAAATTGTGCAAGAAATGATAAAAATCTAAATAATAAATGACTCTAAGTCTAACGTGTATTTCTTTTCCTTTTAAGGCATCTGCTTCTGGTGATGTAAGCTGTGTGGATGAAATTCTTAAAGTAAGTTGTTGTTTTAATACTTTAGGTCTTTTTTGTTTATGATACTCTACTATATTCTTGTCCTCTTTTCCCTGATATTTCACAAAGGTTCTAGGGCAGCAGATTGCTTACATGTGAAACCATATTACATCTATGAAAAATAATGCTGCTGTGCTTACTTTCATACTTAGTTTCTGAGTCATTTGGTTTATGTACTCTCTGCCCTCAAAGAACTGGTTTTGTTTGTTTTTCATTTTTAAGTGAAACAAGTTCCAGTCATAATAGTTTGCCTTGAAAAGAGAAAGAAACCAAATACAACAATACTTTCTAAGGCTTATCAGTAAATTACCAGTCCAATTATTTCACTGAAAATAGCTTGCTTTGTAATTCATCTGTACACACTGGTCAACTCCTACAATGAAAGACCTCCTCTGAATACTGCTCATTTTGAGTGTTGGATGGAATATTTTTAAAATTGATACATGACCGAAATGTGCATTCCTCTTTTGGGAGAAGAAAAAGTTGTCTGTTGGAAAAAGAGAAAAGTCCAGTGGGTTAATCAGTGGCAGTGACTGCTTTTGGCTCAGCAGTGAAAAACTGTCAGTCATACATTACTTGTGTTTTTACATAAGCTCCTGAGTTTTTTGTGTGTATATCTGCATTTCACTGTGGATACTTATGAAAGACTACTTTTGTTGCTACTTATGCACTTTATTCCCTCCTTCCTTTCTTCAGCCCAGCACAGTCTCATTTACCTCTGTCATTCTGCTGAAGCTGTTTCTGTAAGGTCCTGATCTTCCCCTTCAGTGGTGGCTTATTTGAGTTCTTTGCTCTTTCTGCTATTTCATCGAATTTTTAGTTTTTCCTTCTGGAAACCTCATTCTTCCTTCGTTGCTTGTTGTTATGCTTTATTTATTGTTTTTATTTCCATCTACCTTTCTTGTCTCTCATTCTCTGCCTTTTGGGAACCTTTGTGTCTTCTTTTACCTTTTAAATATGGTTCTTTTCTCTCAGTTTCTTTCTGCTCTGTCTTGATTTTCCTCCATTGTTAACGGCTTCACCTGTTAGGTAACTGTTTGGTCTTTCTCTCCTTCCTGGCCTCCTCTGAGTTCTAGTTTATGTCTCTTCTTTGCTTCGTAGTTGTGTGTCCTTTGCATTTCTCCTTGCTTCTTTGGACTCAGTGTATCTAAAGGCAGATTTCTCAGACTTCCTTCTCTTAGTAGTGCCTCCTGTGCTTATAACTGCATGTACACTTCGAATATTCCTTAAAAATACCATTCCTTTATTTCCATTTTTGTCACCTTGAGCTTTAAGAACTGTAATGTATAGTCCTCGCTTTGCTCATCTGTCTTCTGCATTGCTACCAGATTCTCCCTTTAATCCATTATGTTCCTAAGTTAATCTCCACCTTAGAAATTTCAGTGATTCTGTAAGCCTCATAGAACATTGTAGACCTTTCACAGATTGATTCCAGCCTCTCTTGCTGTTGATTCACCACTTCTGTCAAATTGTCACACACTTTCTTTCCCTTTTACCTTTTTAAAGTAAATTTAAGTGAAATAGGTTTCTCCTTTGTCTTCATATACAGATTCTGTTTTTTCTTAGAATTCCAGTGAAATCCTTCTTTCCCCTGTGTCAGACCATCAGATCACAATAGTAACTCTTTCTTTTGAATCTCATACAGCATGCATTTCTCAGTTGCCACGTATATAAAAAGTGTAACGGACTGTTTATCATTTCTCTCTGAAACCTCAGGAACGCATAGCATTGTAATACCTGGAAGAATCTTTTTCTTGCATTTAATTATCTCTTTGATGATACTGACCATTTATTCTACATTTTATTTATGCAGGGCTTGGCACATGGCCTTGGATGTAGTAGGTCATTTAATTTAATTTAATGGAGTTAAGTATATTTTCCTTTGAAAGTACTTTGGTATTTGAGGTGTAAAATGCCATCACTGAAAACCTGGAGTGTTTGAGTTTGTTTCCTTTCCCTGTATGCAGTACATAAGGAACTGCAGGCCCAAATTACTTTCATGTTTTCTTGATGTTTATAATCAATACTGTTTCTAGGAACTCCATAATGAACTTAAAGAAAAAACTTTTAATCTAAAAATGACATATGTTTATTGTAAGAACAAAAAAGGTTAATTTGCAGCTTTCTAATAAGGAAGCACCTGCCATGTATCAAGCTCTTTGGATACAGTACTGATAATGATAGTGTTGCACCTTTGAGCTGACGTTCTTGCTGCATATTGGAAATAATTATGCAATATTTCAGAAAATGAAATGCTATTAAAAAAATAAAGCATTGTAAGAAGAGAAAGAGCAATTACTGTTTTATGAGATTCCAGTAGTAGAGATTGTATCAAGTGCCCATGTCTCTTTCCCCTTCTGTTGTTCTGTTGCCCAAAGGTAACCAGAGATTTTTTTCATATATATTTTTTCATATTTAAACATTTACTAGGACATGGACTATCAATTAATAGTATTTTGAGGACATCGTTTCACATCAGTAGTTAAGTCCCTTATTTTACTATCTGCTTGGTGTTCCATTGTATGGCTTTCTGGTAATTTATTTAATCTGTGCTATGGATATTTAGGTTGTTTCCATTTTTTAAGTGTAGGCCCCTTGAACATGTATCTTTACATAACTGGGTGGGTATAACCACAGGGTAAATTCCTAAAGTTAAACAACCTTTAATTTATTGTATTTTCTTAGTCTTCCTAATGGCTCACTTTGAACCACATGACAGAAATAAAACCCTCCCTCCTTATTCTAGATCTGATGTTTCTCTTTGCTCCTCTAACATATATATTGTGATCTTATCCAGATCTCCACTTGAACATAGTTGGCATGTGATTAAACAAAGTGTTGAATGAAATCATACTTAAGACCTTGCTTGTCTGTCTTCCTTCTCATGTGTTTTTGATCTCTCTCTTCTGGTTTCCTCCACCTGACCAAAACTTGCGAATGGGCTCTGCAGCCAGACTTCCTAGGATGAAATTTTGTGTCCATTTGTGTCCACAAATATGTGATCTTTAATAAATAACTTCTGTGCTTCAATTTCATCACACATAGAGTTAGGATAATGATGGTCTCTACCTCCTAATATCATTGTGGGAGCTAAATGAGTAACAGACATGCAAAACGGTATCTGGCCCATTAAAGGTCCACAAAAAATGTTAGCTCCTTTTCTTATCACTATCCCCTCCTCCTGTTCTCACAGCACGCTCTTCCTCAGTAGCATTATACTGTGCACCTTGTATTTGATTACAGGCTGATTTCTGTGACAATTCACAGGTTTCATCATCTTAACTCTAAGCTTGAAGCCAGGGAGGGTATATTATTTATCTGACTACTTCCTACCCCATAGTACCTTGCACACAATTGTGCTTAATTAATATTTATTGATTAAATATGTATACTTTTGGAGGAGCTATCATGAAACCAGCATTTATAATACAAATCTGGTTTTTAGCTATGTAATTTTTATCCTTGAACTGGTTGAAAACAAACTGTAATAATTACGTTTCAGGAGATGACGCATTCATGGCCTCCCCCTCTAACGGCTATTCATACACCATGCAAAACAGAACCTTCCAAATTTCCTTTTCCAACTAAGGTAAGTAAATAACATGTGTCTTTGGTACTGTTAGAAAACTCTAAATGGCTTGACTGAAATCATATAAATTCAAAATTGTCTTGCCATTTCCATTCTAGTGGGAGACAGACAATAAGTGAATAAATACATAAGTTCAAATAGTGGTAATTGCTGTGAAGAAAATAAAACAAGATAATGGAATCAAGAGTGACTTGGATTAAGAGGTTCTTGAAAAAGCTTTGAAGGCAATTGGGAAGAGAATTAAAAGGCATCGGGGTTTATTGCAACCTGTTACAATGTTCTAGGCTGCAGGTGGTAAGGGCTTCTCAAACTTTTGTCTGAGGACCCCTTTTCCATTGGACGTAACAACCATACTAATGTGCTGTGGAAAGAGGTTCCACAAACAACAATTCCAAGTGTGACTGCAATTAGAAGATGTGTTTTTCTTTAACATTAATTTATATTTACACGGATCATGCAAGAATATATTCTCCTTGTGGGAGTTTGACCAGAACTCCTAATAATAGCCTTCCCCAGTGTTGCCTCCTCCATCTTACCAGAGCAACTTCCACGCATACCTTTGCAAGTCTTTTCACATGGATTTGCAGACATACGCATGTGATCATTGTATGTAAGCACTCTCTCATTGACTTTGTTTCTGCCCAGATCTTTTGTTCTGGTTTTTTAATCAGCAACAGGTCTTAGAGACCATTCCATGTTATGGTGTCTTTATTATAAAAAGATCTTAGATTACATATAGAGGTATTTCACTTCTTTATTTACATCCATAGTATAAGTGTATCTTAGTTCTATTATTTTCCTTTGGTATTTAGGTTGTCAAGTTTCATTTCTGTAAACATTGCTTTTGTGGGTATCTTTTTGATGCCTTCTTGTGTGCATATGAGTTTCTTTTGGGTAAAGTAAGAAGTAGAATTGTTGAGTATTGAGACTATATACTTAATATATATTCTCAAATTTCCTCTGTATCAGTTGTACCAGTCACCACTCCCCATTTGTATTCCCTCTTATTCCTCACATGCACACCACCGTTTATTACTCTAAGCACTAATCTTTTGAGTGCAGAATGGCATTTCATTTCCTAGATTGCTAGCAAGGTTCATCATCTTTACACATTTGTCATCTGTGTGAGTAAATTTACCTGTTTCTTCAGCCTTGGGATTGCATCCTTCACCTAAAGAGTTTCCGGAGGATTTGTTTTTGTGTTTGAATTGTGGATTCTAATATTTTCTTCTGTGTGCTGCTACAAATACATCTCCCAAATTAGAGGCCTTTTAAGTATTATGGTCTGGAAGGTTTTAATTTTGATAAATAAGTAGATCATTCTCTTCTGTGAAGCTTTTACTTTTTTTTTTTTTAATTTTTATTTATTTATGATAGTCACAGAGCGAGAGAGAGAGAGAGAGAGAGAGGCAGAGACACAGGCAGAGGGAGAAGCAGGCTCCATGCACCGGGGCCCGACGTGGGATTCGATCCTGGGTCTCCAGGATCGCGCCCTGGGCCAAAGGCAGGCGCCAAACCGCTGCGCCACCCAGGGATCCCTGTGAAGCTTTTACTTTTTATAATGTCTTGTTAAAGAAGGTTTTTCCTTCCCCAGGATCATAAGCATACCCTTTTATTTTTTATTTTAATGTAATTGTAATTTTGTTTTCTATGTTTATCTTTAGCCCAATTTATTTTTGTGTATAATGTAAGGGAGACATGTAACTTTCTGCCTCTATGTGTGCCATCACATTCTTTTACTTTTTAAATCAACCTTATGGGTGCCTAAAAAATGCACATGTATTTAATGTACAGGTGTGTAAGTATATGCACCTGTGTAACCACCATCCTAATCAAGAATTAGAATATTTCCATCACTGCCAAAAGTCCCCTCATGTTTCTTTGCATTCTACCTCTCACCCCCATCATTGGCCCCTCAGTTACTGACCTGTTTTATGTCTAGAGAAGTTGTACTTTTTCTAGAATTTCATATAAATGGAATCCATACCATATGTACTCCTATTGTATATATGTTTTCATTCTTTTGCTCAGCATATACTTTTGGAATTCTTCCATGATTATGAATGTATCAGTAATTTGTTCGTTTTTACTCTTGAGTTTTCTTTTTATTTGTGTTGTATGAAAATATCAGAATTTGTGTATCTATGACCTGTTGATGAACATTTGGGTTTTTTCCAGATTTGGGCTATTAAGAATAGACTATAAAACAAGCCTTTGTGTAGACTTAAGTTTTCTTTTTTCAAGGATAAATATTGGGTTATATGGTAAAAAGTAGAATTGCTGAGTCATATATTGAATTCATGTTAAATTTATACTACAGTAAAAACTATTTTTCAAAGCAGTTGTGTCATGCTCCTGCCTCACTCCACTCACATCCCTCAGCAGTATTTGATTTATTCTATATCCTTTTCTACTTTTGGTATTGTCTTTTTAGTTTTAGCCATTTTCCTGGACATGTAAAGGTGACTCATCCTGGTTTCAGTTTGTAGTTCCCTGACAACTAATTATGTTGAACCTCTTCTTCTTATGACCTTATTGACCATTCTTTTTGAGTATCAGTTCAGATCGTATGCCTGTGTGTGTGTATGTGTGTTTGTGTGGTGGTGGTGGCAGGAGTAGGAGATTTTGTTTCTGGTTTTCTTTAATATCTTTGGTTCTGGTATCAGGGTAGCTGTAGCTCTTTAAAAGGAGCACAGAAATGTTCTCTTCATCTCTGTTTTCTGTACGGTTTGTGGAATTAGTTTTCATCCTTCCTTGAACATTTTAATATACTTCCAACAGTGATGCCTTCTGGGCCCATCGTGTTCCTTATTAGAAGGTATTTAATTATAAGTTCAGATTTTTCCTTAGACATGGAGCTATTCAGATTTTCTTTTCCTTGTGTTAGTCTTGTAATTTTTCATTTCATCTAAGTAGTCAAATTTATTGACAAAGTTATTTATAATATAAAGTTATTCTTTTAATATCTGTGTAGGATCTCTAGTAAAGTCATTTTCTCCCTGATAATCAGGGATTTGTATTTTCTCTTTTTTCATTTTCCTTGATTAGTCTAGCTAGAGGTTTGTTGCTTTTATTGATCATTTCCAAGAACCATCTTTTAGTTTTTTCAGCTCTCTATTTCTTTGGTTTTTCCTTTATTGCAGTTGCTTTCTTTCAGCTTATTGTGAGTTTCATTACTTTCTTTTAACTTCTTCAGATGGAAGTGTAGGTCATTAATCATAAACATTTCTCGTTTTCTGTATTTAAAACTATCAGTTTGCCTCTGAGCCCTACTTTAGATGTATCTCACAAGATTGTGATATATTGTGTTCTTATTACCATTTAGTATGTCCTATTTATTTCCTGTGTGACTTCCTCCTTGATCCATGGGTTATTTAGAAGCATGTGGTTACATTTTCAAATATTTGAGGATTTTCCACATACTGTTTTATTACTGATTCTGATTTATTTGTATTCTTGTTAGAGAATGTAAACAGTATAATTTCAGTTTTTAAAAATGTACTTTAATGTTTTACGGCCAGTACACAATCAAGTTTCTTGGTGAGTATTTTATGTATGCTAGATAGAATATGTTCTGTGTCTATCAGATCAAGTTGGTTGAGAGTAATTAGTTGTCTACATTTTTTACTGTCTTTCTGTTTGTCCTATCAAATAATGAGAGTGTTGTCATCTGCACCTCTATTTGTGGGTTCTTCTGTTTTCCTTTCTCAGTTTTGGCCATTTGGGATTCATGTATTTTGACGTTTTGTTATTAGGTATGTACACTTTCAGGATTATGCTTTCTTTCTGATAAATTGATCCCCTTTTTTCATTATGAGATGTCCATCTTTATATCTGATATTATGCATATTCTAAAATCTACTTTAGAATTTTGATCTTCATATAGTCACTCCAGGTTTCTTTTAATTTACTGTTAACACAATTTAACGTTTTCTATTCTTTTATTTTTAATCTATTGGTGGCTTTATATTTAAAGTGAGTTTCTTATAGGCAGCATTGTTGGGTCTTGGTTTTGCAGTTTGCCAATCTCTAGCATTTAATCTTGGAGTGTTTAAAACCATTTCTTTTTAATGTAGTAATTGATATTGTAGGGTTTTTTTTTTTGTGGAGTTTTTTTTATATTGTAGGGTTTAAATATACCATTTGCTGTTTGTTTTCTCTTTGTCTCAACAATTCTTTCTTTGTTCCCTTTCTTGAGATCGTTTCAGATTAAAATAATTATTTTTAATATCCTACCTTGAATTATTTAATAGGTATACATCTTTTTTTAATTGCAAAATTAAAGCTTGAGTTCATTAGAAGACTTTGAGCATAAGTTCATAGTTCTGGCTTATGAATGCAAGTCCATTCATAATTTTTTTTAGGTAACAGTTTTACTGAGGTATAATACACCATATAGTTCAGTAACTTAAAATGTACAGTTAACTGGTTTTTAGTATTTTCATAGTTGTGTAATCATCACCACAAATATTTTAGAACATTTTATCACCACAAAAAGAAACCCTATACTATTTAGCAGTCACTTTTTTATGTCCTCCAGCCCCCTACCCTGGCCCTAAAGCCATCACTAATCTACATTATATCTCTATTTATTTGTCTATTCTGAACATTTCATATAAATCAAATTAGACAATATGTGGTCTTTTGTGACTGGGTCTTTTACATCTAGCATGATGTTTTTATTTTATTTTATTTTTATTTTTATTTTTTTTTAGCATGATGTTTTTAATTAGCAATAATCGCACCTCGGATAAACCTCATTGGTTCTGAAACTGCCACTGGGCAAAGCACTAGCACGATGTTGTTCCATATTATGGCTAAATATATTTCATCGTATGGATATATCACATTTTGTTTATGTTTAGCAGTTGATTGACATTTGGGTTGTTTTCAGTTTGGGGCTATTTTTTTTTTGTTACATTTTAAAAATTTAAATTCAATTTTCCAACATAGAATATAAGACCCAGTGCTCACCCCATCAAGTGCCCTTCTCAGTGCCCATCACCCAGTTATCCCATCCCCCCACCCGCCTCCCCTTCTGCCACCCTTTTTTTGTTTCCCAGAGTTAGGAGTCTCTCATGGCTTGTCTCCCTCTCTAATTTTTCCCACTCAGTTCTCCTCCTTTCCCTTATATAGTTTGGGACTATCATGAAAATTGCTGCTGTAAACATTAGTGTGTAGATGTAGATTTTTAGTTCTCTTGGTTATTCCACCTAGGGGTGGAATTGCTGGGTCATATAGTAACTGTGTTTAATCTTTTGAGGAACTGTCTGATAATTTTCCAAAGTAGTTGTTCCATTTTATATTCCCATCAGTAGTGTATGCGAGCTCCAGTTTCTTCAAATCCTGGCTGAGTAGTTACCCTTCTTTTTGACTATAGCTGTTTCAGTGGGTGTGACATGGTTTACCATTGTGGTTGTGATATCCCATTGAATCTCCTTGGTACCTTTGTGGAAAATAAATTGACCATAAATGTGAGGGGTATTTTGTGTACTCTGAGTTCTTTTTCACCGATGTATCTGGCCTTATGGCATTACTACACTGTCAGGAGTACTATAGCTTTGTAGTGAATTTTGAAATAGGGAAGTATGAGTTCTCCAGGTGTGTGTGTGTGTGTCTGTGTGCCCGCTCTAGGGTTTACAGCATCACATCGTACGATTACTTTAATACATCATTTCGCATACAGGTTAATTGTAACAGTTTAACTTCATTTCCTTTTTATTTTTTCTGCTTTTATCATACATGTTGCTGTCTGTATGTTATAAACCGCACAATACATTATTATCCCTTACATTTTAAACAATCAAGTAGGGACGCCTGGGTGGCTCAATGGTTGAGCCTCTGCCTTTGGCTCTGGTCGCAATCCTGGAGTTCCAGGATCAAGTCCCACATCAGGCTCCCTGCATGGAGCCTGCTTCTCCCTCTCCCTATGTCTTTGCCTCTCTCTTTCTGTGTGTCTCATGAATAAATAAAATCCTTAAAAAAACAAACTATCGGGCAGTCCTGGTGGCTAAGTGGTTTAGCGCCGCCTTCAGCCCAGGGTATGATCCTGGAGACCCGGGATCGAGTCCCACATCAGGCTCCCTGCATGGAGCCTGCTTCACCCTCTGCCTCTGTCTCTGCCTCTCTCTCTCTCTCTGTGTCTCTCATGAATAAATAAATAAAATCTTTAAAAGAAAAAAAATAAACTATCAAGTATATTATTTTAAGTAGCTTTATTGAGTATTATATTCAATAAACAGAACATGTTTTAAATTTGATATTTTGACTTATGTGTAAACCCATTATGACAGTACAATTAACATATCAATTACTCCAAATATTTCTCTTAAAAATTTTTTTGGGGGGATGGGTACCTAGGTGGCTCAGTCCCTTAAGCATCTGACTTTGGCTCAGGTCATGATCTCGGCATCCTGGGATTGAGCCCTCTGTCGGGCTTCCTGCTCAGTGGGGATCTCTTTGTCCCTCTGCCCTGACCCCTGCTTGTGCTCTTTCTCTTTCTCTCTCTCTCTCTCAGATAAATAAAATCTTGAAATTTTGTAAAAAATTAATTCCTCTATAATTAGTATAGTGCTGTATTAGTTTCAGGTGTACTGTATAGTGATTAAACAATTCTGTACATTACTCATTGGTCATCATGATAAGTGTACTCTTAAATGCTTTCACCATTTCACCCATTCCCCCCACCTCTCTTCTGGTAGCCATCTGTTTGTTCTCTAGACTTCAGAGTCTCGGTTTTTTGTCTCCTTTTTTTATTTGTTTTCTTAAATTCTACATTTAAGTGAAATCATATGGTACTTTGTCTTTCTCAGACTGACTTGTTTCATTTAGCATTATACTTTCTAGACACATCCATGTTGCAGATAGCAAGATTTTATTCTTTTGTATAGCTGAGTAATGTTCCATTATATGTATATATTACGTGTGTGTCACTACAACTATTTTACATATATGTGTATATATGCGTATGTATGTATGTATGTATCTATTGATGGACACTTGGGTTGCTTCCATAATTTGGCAATTGCAAATAATGCTACAGTACATATAGGGGTGCTTATTATCTTTTTGAACAGGTAGTTTCATATTCTTTGGGTAAATACCCAGTAGTGTGATTATTGGATCATAGAATAGTTCTATTTTTAATTTTTTGAGAAACCTCCACACTGTTTTCTAGAGTGACTGCACCAGTTTGCATTCCCAGCAGCAGTGCACAAGGGTTACTTTTTCCTCCACATTTGCCAGCAGTGCTTGTTGTGTCTTGTATTTTTTATTTTAGCCATTCTGACAGGTTTGAGGTAAGATCTCATTGTGGTTTTGATTTGCATTTCTCTCATGAGTGATGTTGAACATCTTTTCATGTGTCTGTGAGCCAACTGTATGTCTTCTTTGAAGAAATACATGTTCTTGTCTTTTGTCCATTTTTTTAAATTTATTTTTTGGTGTTATGTTGTATAAGTTGTTTATATATTTTGGATACTAACCCTTACTGGATATATCATTTGCATATATTTTCTCCCATTCAGTAGGCTGTCTTTTTGTTTTATTGTTTTCCTTGCTATGTAAAAGCCTTTTATTTTGAAATAGTCCTAATAGTTTATTTTTACATACTTGGAAAAATGTTACTATAGCCACTGTCAGAGAAATTATTGCCTGTACACTCTTGTAGGATTTTTATGGTTTCAAGTCTCACATTTAGGGCTTTTAATCCATTTTGAGTTGGTTTTTGTGTATAAAATAAAAATAAAAATGGTGTGAAAGTGGTCCAGTTTCATTCTTTCACATGTAGCTGTCTGGTTTTCCCCACATCATTTGTTGATGAGATTGTCTTTTTTTTTCTTTTCTTTTCTTTTTTTTTTTAACAGATTTTATTTATTTATTCATGAGAGACAGAGAGAAAGAGAGAGGCAGAGACACAAGCAGAGGGAAAAGCAGGCTCTACACAGGGAGCCCGATGTGGGACTCGATCCCAGGTCGCCAGGATCATATCCTGGGCTGAAGGTGGTGCTAAACCACTGAGCCACCTGGGCTTCCTCTTCTCTTCTCTTCTCTTCTCTTCTCTTCTCTTCTCTTCTCTTCTCTTCTCTTCTCTTCTCTCTTCTCTTTTCTTTTCTTTTCTTTTCTTTTTTTTCTTTTCTTTCTTTTCAGATTTATTTATTTATTCTAGAGAGAGAAAACTTTTGCATGAGTGGAGGGAGGGGCAGATGGAGCCACTCTTAAGCAGACTCCCTGCTGAGCACAGAGCCAGATGTTGGTCCCAACTCATGAGATCATGACCTGAAACCAAGAGATTTGCACACTCAACTGGCTGAGTCACCCAGGCGTCCCCCACCCCATTGCATATTCTTGCACTTTTTGTTGTAAATTAATTGACTGTATAATCATGGGTTTATTTCTGGGTTCTCTATTCTGTTCCATTGATCTATGTGATCAGTGTGTCTTTTTGCCAGTGCCATGCTGTTTTGATTACTATAGCTATGTGTAGTATATCTTGAAATATGGGATTTTGATACCGCCAGTTTTATTCTTTTTTAAGATTACTATTCAAGGGGCAGCCCGGGTGGCTCAGCGGCTTAACGCCGCCACCTTCAGCCTGGAGACCCGGGATCGAGTCCCACGTCAGGCTCCCTGCATGGAGCCTGCTTCTCCCTCTGCCTGTCTCTCTGCTTCTCTCTCTCTCTCTGTCTGTCATGAATAAATAAATAAAATCTTTTTTTAAAAAAAATATTGCTATTCAGGGGCTTTTGTAGTTCCTTACAAATTTCAGCTTATCTGTTCTAGTTCTGTGAAAAATGCTATTGGTATTTTGATAAGGATTGTGTTAAATCTAGATTGCTTTGAATAGTATAGACATTTTAACAATATTTGTATTAATCCATGAGCATGGATTATCTTTCCATTTGTTGGTGTTTTCTTCAATTTCTTTCATTAGCGTTTTGTAGTTTTCCTAGTACAGATCTTTACCTCTTTGATTAAATTTATTACTAGGGGGATGCCTGGGTGGCTCAACGGTTGAACATCTGCCTTTGGCCCAGGACCTGATCCTGGGGATCTGGGATCGAGTCCCACATTAGGCTCCCTGCACGGAGCCTGCTTCTCCCTCTGCCTGTGTCTCTGCCTCTCTCCCTCTCTGTGACTCTCATGAATAAATAAATAAAATCTTTTTTAAACAATTTATTACTAGGTATTTTATTATTTTTTGGTGCAACTGTAAATGAGATTGTTTTCTTAATTTTTCCTTCTACTTTGTTATTAGTGTATAAAAATGCAACAGATTTCTGTATGTTGACTTTGTATCCTGCAGTCTTACTGAATTCATTTATTAATCCTAGTAGTTATTTGGTGCAGTCTTTACAGTTTTCTGTATATGGAATGTCATCCACAAATAGTGAAAGTTTGACTTCTTCCTTACCAGTTTGAATATTTTTTTTCTCTCTCTCTTTCTTTCTTTTCTTTCTTCTTTCCTGATTGCTGTGGCTAGAACTTCTAGTACTATGGTAAGAGTAGACTTGTCTTGTTCCTGATCTTAAGGGAAAAGCTTTCAGTATTTCCCCATTGAGGATGATGTTTGCTGTGGGGTTTTCATAATATGGCCTTTATGTTGAGGTATGTTTCCTCTAAGCCTGCTCTATTGAGGGTTTTTATCGTGGATGGATGGATGGATGTTGTACTTTGTCACATGCTTTTTCTGTGTCTTTTGAAATATTCATATTTTTTAATCCTTCCTCTTGTTGGTATACCCCAAATATTCCTTGATACTTTGTAATGTTCTCTTCCTTGTAATCTCTGCCCTTCCCATCCCTAGGCAACCACTAATTTGATTTCTGTCACTAAACATGTACAATTCAAAAACTAAATAGAATGATTATACATGTACTCTTTTTGGTTGGTTTCTTTCACTCAGCACGATTACTGTTTATTAGAGCGCAAGCAAGCATGAGTTGGGGAGGGGCAGAGGGAGAGAGAGAAGGACAGAAGCCGACTTCCCTCTGAGCAAGGAGCCCCATGTGGGGCTGGATCCCAGGATCCTGAGGTCATGACTTGAGTCAAAGGCAGATGCTCAACTGACTGAGCCACCCAGGTGCCCCTCAGCACAATTGTTTTAAGATTCATTCATCTTATCAAATGTTTAAATCATTCTTTCTTATTGCTAAGTAGTATTTGGTTTCATAATTATACCAGAGTTAGTTTACCTGTTTAACTACTGATGGACATTTGGGCTATTTCTGGTTTGTAGTTAAAAAATAAAGCTACTGTGAATATTTGTATACAAGTCTTTGTATGGGCACATGCTTTTATTTTTCATCAGTAAATACCTTCAAGTATAGGGTGAATGTACATTTAACTTTTAAGAAACTCTCATATAGTTTTCCAAAGTGATTGAACCATTTTATATTCCTACTAGTGATGAGAGTTTCAGTTGAATCACATATTACAAGTGTTTGGTATCGTTAGTCTTTTTAAATTTTAGGCCTTTTAGCAGTTGCATAAGAGTGCTTCATTTGGTTTTGATTGGCATTTCTCTATGACAGATAAGGTTGAACACCTTTTTATGTACTTGTCATTTGTGTATCTTCTTTGGTGCACTGTTTAAAATCTTTTGCCCATCTCTTACTGGATTGTTGTCCTCTTTTTATTGAGCTTGAGAGTTTATATTTTCAGGAGGCAGGTCCATTATTGGATACAGGATTTATACATTTTGCCCCCAGTAAGTAGCTTCCCTTTTCATTGTCTTAGCTTTATCTTTGGAAGAGGAGAAGTTGCTAATATTGATGAAGTCTAATTCATCAGTTTGTTTACAGATCATATGTTTGGTGTATAAGAAATTTTGCCTAACCCACAGTCTCTTGTGTTTTTGTTTTGTTTTGTTTGTTTTTATTTTTATAGTATTAGGCTTTACATTTAGGTCCATGATCCATTTTAAGGTAATTTTTATATATGGTGGCACGATATGGTCAGTTTAAATTTTTGTGTAATATACCCATTTCCATCATCATTTGTTTAAAAAGCTTGTTTCTGGAGGCTCGTGGGTGGCCTAGTCAGTTAAGTGTCAGACTCTTGATTTCCAGCTCAGGTCATGATCTCAGGGTCTTGAGTTTAACACCTCCCCTCCCTCTTATGGGCTCTGTGCTGGGTGTGGACCCTGCTTGAACTTATCTCCCTCTTCCTTTGACCCTCACCCCCACCTCTTAAAAAAAGGAAGCTTGTCTCTGTATGGAATTGCCCTAGCAATTGCAGTTGATCGTGTATTTTTTTTTTAAGTTTATTTATTTATTTTTAAAGAGGGGGATAGGGAAGGGGCAGAGGGAGAGGGAGAGAATCTCAAGCAGACTACCCCACAATGAAAACAGAGCCTGATCCCCTTTCCCATGACTGAGCCGAAATCAGGAATTGGACACTTAACCATCTGAACCACCCAGGCACCCCTTGAAGTTTTCCAATTTTCTTGCTCTTCTAAAAAACTGCTTTTGTTCCATCATTGTTTTTCGGTTTTATTGCATTGATTTCCATTGTCATCTTTATTATTTTCTTATTCTGCTTTCATGTGGTTTAATTTACACTTCTTTAAAAAAAAAAGTCTTTTTTTTTTTTTTTTTAAGATTTTATTTATTTATTCTTGAGAGACACAGAGAGAGAGAGAGAGAGAGGCAGAGACACAGGCAGAGGGAGGAGCAGGCTCCATGTAGGGAGCCTGACGTAGGACTCACTGGATCCCAGGTCTCCAGGATCACGCCCTGGGCTGAAGGTGGTGCTAAACCTCTGAGCCACCCAGGCTGCCCTAAAAAAAAAAAAGTCTAGAGGAAGCTAAGGTCATTGATTTGAGATCTTTCTTACTTTCTCATACAAGCTATTAGTGCAATGAATTTTCCTCTTAGTAAATGTTTTATTTGCATACCACAAATTCTGAAATGTGTTCTCTTTTTTATTCAGTTCAACGTACTTTCTGATTTCTTCTATATTCTGAGGATTGTTTTGGAGTATCATTAAGTTTTCAGATATTAGGAGATTTTCCACCTATTTTCTATTACCGAGTATATTTTGTCACTTGTGGCTTAATTCCATTGTGGTCAGAGAATGTTCTTTGGGTTACTTGAATCTTTTTACATTTATTACAGCTTATTTCATGATCCATAATATTGTTTTTTTTGGGGGGGGTAAAAGTTTTGTATACACTTGAATATGTATTTTACTGTTTGGTAAGTGGAGTATTTTGTAAGTGTTGGTTAGATCAAGTTGGTTTATAGTATTAGTCTTCTATGTTCCTACTCATTTTAATTCTACTTGTTCTATCAATTGAGAATTATAGTTAATAGCCAATTACTTTGAATTTATGATTTTGAATTTGTTATTCATTTCTTCATAGTTCTAGGCGTTCTTTTTTTAAGGTGCATAAACATTTGGGATTGTTATTAGTTCTAGATGAATCAATAACTTTACTGTTCTGAAAATGATCCTTTTAATCCTGATGATAATCTTTACTATAAAATTTACTTTTTCTGATATTAATATAACCAGCCTAGCTTTCTTTTGATTAGTGTATATATTGAATACCTTTTTCCATTCTTTATTTTTAACTTATCCATGTTCATTTAAAATACATTTCTTTTAAGTGGCATTTGCCTTTTAAAAAAAAAATCCAGCCTGATACTCTGCTCTTTTATTGGGGCATTTATTTATTTGGGGCGTATATGTAGGCTATTTACATTTAATGTGGTTATTGATGTGCCTGGGTTTAAATCTACCATCTTACCTTTTGATATCTACTTGTCCTATCTGTCCTCCCCCTCTTTAGCTTTCTTTTGGATTGAGTATTTTTTATATTTGCATTATAGTTTTGGCTTATTAAATTTAACTGTTTTATTTTATGTTTGCTCCAGGTCTTATAGAATATGTCTTTGTCAAAGTCCTTCTTCAAGTAATATACCATGCCTTTCTGTTATATAAGAATTTTCAACATTGCACTGTTTCTCTCTTCCCAGCATCTGTTCTATTGTTTCATACACTTAAGTTATAAACCCCACAGTGTTTGTACTGTTTTTCATTTAAACAGTCTATTATATTTTGAAGAGATTTAAATAATAAGGGAAGAGAGATTTTGTTTTTCTTAATATAATTACCATTTCTTTGGCTCTTTATTTTTTTGTGTTCATCCAGATTTCTGATTGATGTGTTTTCCTTCTACCTGGAGGACTTCTTTTTAACGTATCTTTTAATACTTGTCTGCTTGTGATGAATGCTTCCTGCTTTTGTGTGTCTGAAACTTTTACTTGACCTTTTTTCTTAAGATATTTTTTTTACTAGAAATAGAGTTCTAGGTTAAAGATGTTGTCCACTATCTTCTGGCTTGCATTGTGTCTGATACATAATTTATTGTCCTTTTTTTCCTTCTCTGTATATAATGTGTCTTTTTTCCTTCTGGCTGCTTTTAAGATTCTTTTTGTCTCTGTCACTGATTTTAAGCTGTTTGGTTTTTATGTGTCTTGGTGTGGTTCTTTTCATCTTTTTTGTGCTTGGGATTATTTTTAGTTTCTTAGAACTTTGGTTTTATAGTTATTATCACATTTGGGAAAAATGTTTCATATTATTTTCTCAAGAGAATTTTCTGTATTCCCTCTTTCCCTTTTCTCCTTTACTTTTGGGGCTCCAATTACATGTATATTACGCCTCTTGAAGTTCATAACTGTTCAATTTTTTCAGTCTTTTATCTTTTGTTTCATTTGAGGGTAGTCTGTTACATCTTCTCTTTTGGTAATCTTTGCTTCTGCAGTGTCTAATCCGCTGTTAATCCCATTTAGCATATTTTTGATCTCTGGCATTATGGCTTTCATCTCTATTAATTTGATAGTTATTTGTCAAACATTTACTTAATAAGTTCTTAATATGTTCCAGGTATCATATTTAACAATGTATTCTTTATTGATGATACACTTTTAATTAGAAAGCTGAGGGCCAAAGAATGATTGCAGAGGCACAAAAGATACTGGAGACGGTGAACATGTAAACGAAGATTTTCTTTTGAGGCATTGTCTGTAAAAGGGAACAGAGAAATGTGATGGTGCCAAGAAGGGTATAGTGATGTTGTCAGGTGAGTATTTTCATAAGATAAGAATATTTTACCATATATACATACATCTGTAATATGTATATATGTTGATCATGATGTTTTAGTAAAAAAGAAAAACAAATGATACATGGGAAAAACAGAGGGTAACTTTAGGAAATCTCCAAAAGAGAAGTTGAGATTCAGTGCTCAAGTAGAGAATATTGACTTTAGAATAGAGCACAGTTAAGTCATTTTCTGTCATAGAGGGAAAGCAGATTAGGTGGGTATAGTTGGGAGATAGGTTGGTAGATTTTCCAGTGACAGTTTGAAGCCTACTAAAGCTTTTAACTGCCCTTGCACATATTCAGTATATGTTTGAAACAACAACTGGCCGTGTTCTAGGTGCTTCAGAGGTATAGCATTAAGTCATTTGGATGTTACCCCTATTCTAACTAAGATTGGTATTTTAAAAAACAATTAGGATAGTATGTGCCAATGCCTAGAATAGTTACTGGCGCATATAGCTGTTCAGTAAATGTTTGTTTACTGAATTTGGATATAAATACTCAAGTAATGTGGTTAGATTTTTGGTTTTTCTGAAACACATCAGTTAGCTACTTAGTGATCATTACTTTGATTGGGTTGCTTTTACAAGTTGGGTTTTGCTTTTTTATACCCCATCTCACTCTGACTTTTCAGTGAATATACCTTTGTGTGTGAATATAGTTCATGGCTTTATACAAAGCTTTAATAGGTATTTATTCTCTGGGTGTGCCAACCATATGAACGAAGTCCACTGAGAGGACGGAGAAGGGAATAAATTTTGATACGTAGGGAATTTGGAGATGGCATCCTAAGATGATGATACCAACTGGGCTTAGAAGAACTATAAGATGCTAGAAGCACATGGGAAAATAAGGAGCACAATAGGAAGATTTCACACTCATTAGCAGATCCGAAAGATCAGTTCACATATGGCTTGTGGTGAGTGAGAAATTGAGTTTAGGAGTATGTTTGGAGAGCTGGTTTGGTGAATCCATGCCATTGACTTAAACATCCTTGATCTGTCCAATTTACAAACACCATCATACATACATACAAAGAAATAGATCCCACTATTCCATGTGATTCTCTAGCCAGTCCTCCTCCCTAGAGTTAAACTTCCTGAAAGAGTAGTTCCTCATTGCTCTTTGTTATTCTTTCCTCAGACACTCCTCAATCTAGTCTGGTTGATCTTGCTTTTTACCCCTGATACCTCACCATAAGGATTTTCATTATGACCACATTTTGTAAATCCAATTAATGTTTTTCATTTTTTATCTTCATTTGGCTTCTCATGAGCATTAAATACTATTTTAACCTATTTCTTCCTTGTCTTCCACTATACGTTGCTCATCCAGAGTTACTTTGCTTCTCTGACTTTTCCTTTTTCTCCTCTATCTTTGCCTCTACCAATGTAACTTTTCTAGGCATTGTGCTCAATGCTATAATAGAATACAAATGAAATGTGTTTTGCTTCAGTCTGCCCAACATTGGTTGTGGAAATAAAATAATACAAAAGAATGAAAAAATTACATATTACTGTTTATGTGGATGCGTAGTTATACATACCATGCTTAGACCTAGATTGTTTTGTCCTTTGTATCCTATTCCTCTTTACTTAATGTGTTCCACAAATTTTTATCTTAATAAAATTTTTTATCTTAATTCCAGATACATATATCCAGCTGCATAGTTGACAGTTCTTAGATGTTGAGTTTCAAGTCCTTTGAGACATCTTCCAGGGAAAATTTGTGATTCTCCCTGCTAGCTCCCAACCAAAAGCATGAGAAGACAAACGTAATTGTCTTTTACTGTTCCCTGTCTTAGTGAAGCTAGGAAAACCTTGTTGGAATTATCTTTAGTACTTACCTCTCTTTCATACCCAATAAACTGTCACCAAGTCCTAATGATCTTACCTCCTTGAATGTGCTTTAATTCTATTCATTTTTCTCCATCTTTATTCTCACTACTGTGGTAAGTCAGTGATCTCCAAAGTGGAAAGCATATACTCCAGTGTTGTGTGTATTAGAGATTGAGGGTGGTGGTGGGGGAACAGGATGAAACTTTATTATTTTTCAGTTCTCAAATTCTCTATTTTTCAGTCTCAGAAAAAAAATCCAAGTAGTATTGCTTGTCTTGATCTGAGTGGCAGCTGGTCACATTTTATTTCTGAAGTATTGCAAGAGAAGGTTAGGTCTTCTCATTATGGAAAAGTTGATAGTTGATTGTTCTCATTGATTTGCTCTTACTGGCTCCAGCATATCACAGTTTTAAACGGGCTTGGTTAAGATGATTTGCAGATTATTTTAACTGGTTTTAATTCAGCTAATCTTCACTAAATGTGCAAATGGTTTAAAAGATAGACCTGCAGTGAAACTACCCAGTGGAAAATAACACTAAAATGCATTTCTAAGCAATCAAGAAAATGACAGAGCTGAGATTTTTCTTCTTCTGGTATGAGCTCTTTATCTGTCACTGTACAAAGTAGAAACAAGGATGCCCTAAGCTAAAAAAAAAAAGAAAATATCCAGATTATCAACAGTAGTTTGAATGTGCATATATGTCATTAGCCTTGCTTTTAGTGTATAATGTACCTCGAGATACTAACAAAATTATGAGGGCATCATGATTCATAGTCACTGGTATTTTGAGTTGTGTGATAATTCAATTCAGTCCTTTAGCATTTAAGTTTAGTAAGTTGTATTAAAAACCTATTTTGAGATTTCTCCCAGTGTTCTATACCTTTGTCCAAAAACTTGGTCTTTCTGCTCTAGTGAAAAATGAGTAAAATCTAGTAAAGAGAGAATATATTAAAATGCATTTCTTTGTCTGGAACCACTTTTGAGGCAGTTTTAGAAAACGTAGCTGAAGATTCAAGAAACAAATACTAGAATAAATCATTCATTGTATAAAATTAGCTATATAGAGGTCGATGAAAGTGCAGGTGCTTCTAATAATCTCAATTTGTGATTTTTGTTAGATTCTTTTCCAGTTATAAAACATTTGAAGAGCTACTACTTTGTGCATCTCTCAAAGAAAGATAAAGATAACAGAGACAATATAAACTCTCAAGTATAATGTAAATAATTTATCCTCCACCCTCCTCTTTTTCCCATGGAGAATCTACATAGTAATAGTACTCTTGAATCTTTTTTACACTAATATAGAAGTTCATATCTTTTTTAAAGATTTTATTTATTTATTTGAGAGAGGGGACATGCCCATGCGCACTCACACACCCATGAGTCCGGGAGTGGGGGGGAGGGGCAGAGGGGAGAGAGAGGAAGAGGGAAAGAATCTCAAGCAGAGCTCCATCCCAGAACTCTGAGATCATGACCTGAGCTGAAATCAAGAGTCAAATGCTCAAACAAGTGAGCTACCCAAATGTTCCAGAAGTTCAGATTTTTTACACTAACATAGAAGCACTGGTTGCTTTGTGACATGTTACCTTATGTGAAAATGAGATAAACCTTCCCCTTAACCCCCCTTCCTCTCTGTCCCTCCCACAAGTCCCCAGTTTTACTAAATAGATGTGGTTGTGTGTATATATATATATAAAGATTCTTTAATGTAATCTCTAAAGTCTGCATGCTATAGGATCTAGCCTTTTTAGTCTTGAGTCTCATTTCTCACTACCCTTCCTCCTGTACCTTTTCCTCTCATGGACTGCCTTTCGGTCCTTTATTTTTTTTTATTTTTTATTTTTTTCGGTCCTTTATATACTAGTTGTGCTCCTATCTTTTCTGGCTTTACACGTGCTGTTCTCTGTACCCTGAACACTTTCCCAGTTTACTTCCTACCTACACTTCAGGTCTTAACATGAATGGTACTTGCTCAGGGAAGCCTTTGTTCATCTTCCTGGCTAGATCTGTCTGTCTCTCCCTCTCTTGCTCTAAACTCACACATTCACTCACATGCTCACGTACACACAATTATAAGCTCTTATATAATATACTGTATGTATTGCCTTTCATTGTGTACTTAACACAATTACCATTTTACCTTTATGTGCATGAATAGTTGCAGAGATAGTCATTGACATTATTCAGATGAGTGTTAAGTTCCATGAGTTACAAGGCCCTTGTCTGTTTTTGCTTATTATTCTTTTTTTCCAGTTCTTAGATATATGAATGGATAACATGTAAAGAGTTTGAGTTTCATCCCTAGGAAAAACAAAAAGAGCCATTGAAGGCTTTATGAAAAAAGAGTAGTGGTGACTCATACTAGGATTTGGGCTTTAGAAAGATTAATTAGAGGCTATGGTTGAGTGAAGGAGAAAGATTAGAGCCAGAAAGACACACCCACTAGATGGCCTATGTAGATTTAAAAAAATGAGGATGGGGTGCCTGGGTGGCTTTGGCTTGGGCCATGGTCCCAGGATCCTGGGATCCAGCCCCATCGCTGGCTTCCTGCTCATTGGGGAATCTGCTTCTCCTTCTCCCTCTGCCCTGCTTGTGCTCTCTTTCTCTCAATTAAATAAATAAAATCTTTTTTTTTTTTTTTTTTTTTTAATGTGAGGACCAGAAAAGTCTTTGCAGTGTAGGTGGAGAGGAGATGGTGTTGCATTAGTAGATGTTTTGGAGACAGATCCACTAGCATTTGGAGACCAGCAAACTGACTTTTGTCAGAAGTGTGAGGAAAAGGGGTCTGAGATTAATTGAAAGTTTGGGCTATTAACTTTTAGGCCATTTACCACTAAATGAATATAAAATAATTAGCAATTCAAGGAAGTAGAAGATTATTTGCATCTTTAACACATTTCACAGGCATGAGCTTGGCCACTGCTCTATTTGCAGTTTTTTAAATAGTTTGATTGAAATACAATCCACATACTTGCCTCCCACCCATTTAAAGTGTACAATTACATGGTTTTGAGTATATTTATAGGTATGTGAACTATCACAACAGTGAATTTTAGCGTATTTTCATCACCTCAAAGAGAAACTCCCTCTTCTTCTATTACCCACTGTCCCTCTGTCTCCCTCCCAGCCCTATGAAACCACTGTTCTTTGTTTCTGTAGATTTCCTTTTTCTGGACCTTTTGCAAAAATGGAATCTTAACCATAAATGGCCTTTTGCACCTGGATTCTTTCACTTAGCCTAATGTTTTCAAGGTTATCCCACATTGTAGCATGCATTAGCACTTCATTTCTTTTTTTTTTTTTTTGTGGCCAAATACTTTTCCATGTATGGTTATATATCACGTTTTGTTTATACATTCATCAGCTGATGAACATTTGAGTTGTTTTGAGCTTTGGGCTATTGTGAATAATGCTGCTGTAAACATTTGTGTACAAATTTTTGTGTGGACATAATGTTTTCTTTTCATTTGGCTATATAGCTAGGAGTAGAATTACGAGGTCATACAGTAACTATATGTTTAACTATTTGAGGGACTTCCAGAATGTTTTCCAAAGCTAGCTGCACCACTTTATATTCCCACTAGGCTTTCATTTTCTCTTCATCCTTGTCAATACTTGCTGTTATCTGTGTTTTTGATCCTAATCATCCTAGTAGGTGTGAAATGATATCTCATTATGGGTTTGATTTGCATTTTCCCTGTGACAAATGATATCAAACAACATCTTTTCATGTGCTTATTGACCATTTGTAAATCTTCCTTGTAGAAATGCCTATTCAAATCCTTTGCTTATTTTTTACTGGGTTGTCTTTTTATCATTGAGTCGTAAGAGCTCTTTATATATTGTAGTAAGTAGTCTCTTATCAGATATATGATTTGCAGATATTTTCTCCCATTCTGTGGGTTGTCTTTTCACTTTCTCAGTGGTGTCCTTTCAAGCACAGAAGTTCTTAATTTTGCTGAAGTCCATTTTATCTGTTTGTTTCTTTTGTGTTTTATGCTTTTGGTATCATAAGTATAAGTTCTTTGCCAAGTCATTAAGGTTTGACTCTAAGTTTTCTTCTAAGAGTTTTTTGAAGTTTTATCTCTTACATTTAGGTCTTTGACCCATTTTGAGTTATTTTTTTAGTACTGTCTGAGGTAAGCATCCAACTTCATTCTTTTACATATGGCTATTCAGTTGTCCCAGCACCATTTGTTGGATGCTCTTCTCATACTTGATGAAAATCAATTGACCACAGATGTAGGTTTACAGTGTTTTTTTTGTTTTTTTTTTGTTATCAGCAAAACTGTATATTTAAAAATTCATAGTATGTGGATTTCTCTTTCACAGATAATTCTATCATTAAAGTAAGATTGTGCTTATTTTTAAGTGGGTTTTTAGGGATGTTTGTGTAATTTTAATACTACATTGTGTACTACAGACTTAACCTAGAAAAATGCACAATTTGCACATGTATGAAACAGGTGTTGTGATCATGAAAGTTGACTTTGGAAAGCCATGTTTGTTTCACTGACAGTGACATTTGGGCTTGCTTTTTTACTAGTGCTTCCTGAGTGCTAGACACTGTACCAGTGCATGGCATACAAAGAAGTACATGACAATCTTTTCCTCAATTTGCTAATTATAAGATATTGGGAGTGGAAAAAGGAAGGTAGTAAAATGACATGTGAATACCATGTGAGGTTTTTAGTTCATGAAAGTGGTATCTTTGAGTCTATATAGGCTGCACAGCTATTTTCTAGTGTAGGTTTTTATTTTGATTGATTGATTGATTGATTCATTCATTCGTTCATTTTAGAGAGAGCATGCCGGCAAGCTGAGTGGGGATAGGCAGGCAGAGGAGAGGAAGAGAGGAAGAGAGAGAATCTTTTTTTTTTTTTTTTTTTTAAGATTTATTTATTTATTCATTCAGAGAGAGCGAAGAGAGAGGCAGAGACACAGGCAGAGGGAGAAGCAGGCTCCATGCAGGAAGCCTGACGTGGGACTCGACCCCAGGTCCCCAGGATCACACCCCGGGCTGCAGGCAGTGCTAAACCGCTGCGCCACCGGGGCTGCCCAGAAGAGAGAGAATCTTAAACAAGCTCCATGCCCAGAGCAGAGCCTAACACAGAGCTCTATCTGATGACCCTGAGATCATGACCTGAGCCAAAATCAAGAGTCAGACACTTAATCAACTGAGCCACCCAGGCACTATTCATTCATTCATTCATTTTTATTTATTTATTTTTAGTTTTCTTTTTTTTTTTTTTTTTAAAGAGTTTTCTTAAGACCAACATTTTCTTAAGACCAAGAATCTTAAATTGAAATCATTTGCTTTCCCAGGGCTCTAAATTAGGATAAGAGTACCATGGGTGCTGCTGAAAGAAATGAATAATAAAGAGGAACTATTAGGTAGCTTGATGCTTTTTTTTTTTTTTTTTTTAAGATTTTATTTATTCATGAGAGACAGAGAAAGAGATAGAGAGGCAGAGACACAGGCAGTGGGAGAAGCAGGCTCCATGCAGGAAGCCTGACGTGGGACTCGATCCCGGGTCTCTGGGATCCTGCCCTGGGCTGAAGGCAGCACTAAACTGCTGAGCCACCGGGGCTACCCGCTTGATGCTTTTTGTAATGAGCTTTGGGAAAGTTTATTGTTGACCACATGATTACTGAGGCTGAGCAAATGTGATTGTGAAATTCTTCCATTGTTTTTTCTTTTATGTGTTCTTAGGAACTCAACAGGATCTTTCATTGAATTAGCTGGAATTGAATAGTTTAATTTAAAGCATATGTCACTAATGAACGTTTCTCTTAATGCCACTGTATAATTTTATGTCCCTTTTTCTTAGGAATCTCAGCAGTCCAGTTTTGGCCCTGGAGAACAAAGTGAGTATTACTTTTCCTCTTGGTTTTCAAGTTAAGCTTTTTATTGAGCATTTATTTCTCAGGCTCACATGATCTATTGCTTTCATAATTCCTTCACTTACCTTATCCCAGTTTTTAGTATCTGTTGATTAGTAATGAGTTAAACCAAATCTTGATATACTTAAAAAATGAAGAGTTACAGATCATTAGCAATCAAAATTAACTATTTTTATTAAATATTTGAAGTAATAGTTCAGAATTCATAAATTCAGTTTGATGGGCCCCTCTTAAACCCAAGAGCCATTTTTCTGTCTTCCTGTCTCCTTTGTGAAGAGTTGGTTCTTTGAGAGTTAAACTAATAAGCAAGAAGGGGTTGTAGCTTTCCGTAGCTCTTCTCTTCCTATGTCTGTATTTATTCCTTTTTCCCAGGCCTTTCGATCTGGGAAGAAAGTCCACTGTCCATCTTCTGTCTTTTGGTTTCTGAGAAGAACTTAAGGAAACTATAGCCTTAGAGAATTTAAGTGTGGTCTCAACAGAGACCAGAGACTAGGGGGTAAGGTCAGGAACCTTGCAGGTGTCTAGGCTTCCCCCATATAGCTCTGTAACAAAATAAATGGTCTTTTTGCCAAGAGTAGTAACTTCTTTAATAAGGTAGATTTACACTGGTTCTGCCTTAAAGCTATAGTTGTAGGAAAAAGTGACCTGCCATTATTGGTATGTAGAAAATAGCTATAAGCTAGAAAGTATACATTTTCTCTCTTAAAATGTTTTAAGAATGTCTCATTTTTAGTTCTGTCCTCCTCTCCCCATAACTAATAGTAAATGGGATCATAAACTGCCCTTACTATTTATTGCTGTGTTTTCCACTTTATTTTATTTTTTAAGATTTTATTTATTTACTCATGGGAGACACAGAGAGAGAGAGAGGCAGAGGTACAGCCAGAGGGAGAAGCAGGCTTGCAAGGAACCTCATGTGGGACTCGATCCCAGGACCCCAGGGTTACACCCTGAGCTGAAGGCAGGTGCTCAACCACTAAGCCACCCAGGCATCCTTCACTTAATTTATTTTAGAGCTGTGTCTGTATCAGTATAAAAATTCTGGTTCATTCTTTTTAACATGAAAGTTGTGTTATATTATATGAATGTACCATAATTTTAGTACCTCCTGATAGACATTTGTTTCCAGTTTTTGCTGTTACAAACCATACTGTGATAAACGTCTCTGTGTGTGTGTGTTTATGTATTTTTCCAGAAACTCCTGTAAGGTAAACATTTTTTTTTCATCATAATTGCTTACATCAGTGTATACGTGCATTTCCAGTATCAGTAGGATAATATTACCAGATTGCCTGCCAAAAAGATCGTATGAATGTATAGTCCTACAAACAGCTTCTGAGCATGCCTGTTTCTACCCATATCTCATATTTATTGGACTTTGTAGTGTTGCCAATTTGGTGGAGGGAAGAATTCTGACTCATTGTTTTGATTTACATTTCTTCCAGGGTATATTGCTACATATTTTATAATCTATATAGCCATATTGTAGTTGTTAATTTTTGCATTCTTTTTGTTCTAGAAAGATACAATCCTTCTAAAACTTCAAATGGACACCAGTCTAAATCGTAAGTTTATTGCTTAATAAGTTTGTTTTGCTAAAAGTCTATCTGTAATGTGTACATATTAGCACCACACTTAAATATGTGTACTTAATCTTTTAAGGAAGGGGCAGGCAAACTTTTATGTAAAGGGCCAGATAATGAACTAGTTTAGGCTTTAGGGGCTTAGATGGTTTTTTTCCCAGCTAGTCAGCTCTGCCATGGTAGTATGAAAGCAAATATAGGCCGAGGGTGTGGTTATGTTCCCATAAAACTTCTTTATGAACAGATAGTAGTCTATATTTGACTTGGAGGCCATAGTTTGCCTATACTTCCTCTGAGATTATAGTTTTTTCTCATCTCTTAGAGATGTATTTGTGTTTGCAGGTAGGTTGGTAGTTTGTTTTTAATAAAGACCCAAAAATACAGGATTCTTCTTAGTACGCCCTCCATTTAACTGCTGTATATAGTATTTTAAGTCAGCATAGCATAATTGTACCCTCTTTAAGTTTTCCTCCTTCTGTAAGTAGAACAGGGCGGGAATATATATCAAAATGTAATTAGGCTAATATATTGGACAATAATAAATTCCAGCTTATGGGATGAGCTCCTCAGTTCCTGAGACCACATGTTGACTCGCTTGATTAAAATAAAAATTCTGAAGAAATTGTGGTCACAGTGCTAGCTTCTAAGCTCTAACCCACAATCTGTACTGATAACCTCTTCTGCTGAACAGAGGGAGAACTGCGTGAGAATGACCTTATGTGAATGCAAGAAGTCCCTCTCACTGCTGAAGAATTAAAATTATATTCATATTTATCATATTTATCCATATGCAAAGAACTGGTAAAAGCCTACCATATATGTGCGAATCACTTTGGTTTGCTGAGGAAACAAAAGCATGCAGGACTTTGAACAGTCTGGTAAAAACTTTGACATATCCACATGTGTGAACAGGTTCATTGAGCTGCCATTATTAAATCACAAGGGCTGAGAGAATTCAGAGTAAGTACATTTCCTTACAGGATATCAGTCATAGAGATGCACTAAGCCCTGTCCAAAAGAAAACTCTTTTTTTTCTGTCCCACTTAATTGGGCCAGCCTTAAAACACTTTTCATAATTCTGTAATCATCTGGTTACTTTGTTTCAAGGTGATCTTTTAGGGGATAATCTGACTTTGGGGTCAGATTTAGAAATTGAGGTTAAGCTTTGAGGGGAAACTATTAGTAGTTATTGGAGTGAAAGAAGATTTCCTTTCCACTGATTGGAGACTGTCATGAAATTTTAAGAAGAAAGGTAATGGAACTACTAGTAATGAGAAATTAAACATTTTTCTAGTGGTTTTTGTATTAATTTTTGCTCTTCTGTAAAAAGGCAAGGAGTGTTTTGTGGGTCATTACTCAGGTTCTCTATTTTAATGTTGATTTTATGGCCTTAAGGAAAATTTAAATCTGTAATTTTACTTTGAAAAATGAACTTCAGAAACTATCAGTTTATGGTATTTATTTGTGTTTTTTTTAATTGATTTGAACTTTGATCACGGAAGATGAGGCTGGAGCTTATTTTTCTTTTTAAAGATTTTATTTATTTATGAGAGAGAGAGAGGCAGAGACACAGGCAGAGGGAAAAGCAGGCTCCATGTAGAGAGCCTGATGTGGGACCTGATCCCGGGACTCCAGGATCAACGCCCTGGGCCTAAGGCAGGCACTAAACCTACTTAAGCCACTCAGGGATACCCTCATTTCTATTTTATATAAGGTTCTTACTCCAAATTATTACTTCTCCAGAGGGCAGTCATCTTTCAAAGCAAGGCATTTAGGAACCAGTGCTTTGACTTTGTGTTCTGGTTTTCACAACCACTTAGTTGTATGAATCTCTTTGTGGAGCATGAGGAACAGTGAAAGAGAATTGCTGAAACTTTCATTTTATCTTCCTTCTTTTTAGGAGTTTTATCTCTCTAGGGGACTGTTGGGTATGAGTATGGTAATTTGTTTTACTATGAATGAATGGGTATGGATACAATTAGAGAAAAATAGAGATAACTGAGTATAAGAGTTTGTAGAAGGTGACTTATTTAAATTAGAAAAGATGGTTACATGTTTAACTTACGGAAAAGTGAGAGCTTATGAAATGTTCACTTCCTCCTTTCTCAGTTTTTACTCTGGATGTGAAGCACACCAGACAGAGTAAGACGTACTGGTTCTTTTCCTTGTTTTTTAATTAAATCTTTGGCTGCCACCATGATTATTTCTAGAATGATTAGTAAATATTTAATACTGTGGTGTGCCATGATAAACTGTTACAAAAATACTAATTCTTTCTGCCTTTTCCCTCTAGTATGTTAAAAGATGACTTAAAACTAAGCAGCAGTGAAGACAGCGATGGGGAGCAGGTGTGTCTACTGCTTTATGAGTTTGCCAGTATCATACAGTATTGATTTGCATTGTATTTTTTAAGAATTATAATTGAATGATACATTTATGATTCATTTATTTAAAATGAATTACTTAAATTAAGTTCCTTAACTTCTGACAGTGAAATGTTGTCATGTTCTGGTCTGTCTTTAAACCTGCTTTTTTTTTTTTTTAAACTGGCTTTTCCTTACTACTTATGGATCAGAGTGTACTCCTGAAGTATAAGATTGTTGCCAAGAAGAACTATTAACAAAGCTTTTCATCTTAGCCTGGAAGTTAGTTATTCTTTACGTAAAAACGGTGTGTCCTAAGTGTTAGGTAAACTAACACTTGATTGATGTATACATTAGAGCTGCTAGTGTTCCTTTTAGGGGTTCAGATATTGTTCACATTAAGCAGATAGAGTGCTACTTACTCGTTCACAGATTTCCTCTCGTGTTTTATTTTTAGGATTGTGATAAGACAATGCCAAGGAGTACACCAGGAAGGTATGCATCCTTTTATTTTTAGTTTTCTTTGGAGCATTGTAGTAATATAATAACCTTATAAAGTAAATATGGTTGGAATGGCGATTGTAAAATCTTGTAAATTAATTAAAAATCATTGAATTGTACACTTAACATGGGTGAATTCTGTGGTATGTATATTATACCTCAGGAGAACTGTTTTTAAAAGATAAGTGCTAATGGCTGAGCAGCATATTAGAAACTTTTTAAGGAAGCATTTTACTTATAAATGGAAGTTCTGGATTCATAGAGCTGTAATAGCGTAACAAACCATAAATATTTTAAGTGGATTGTCAGATTTGGATGTTTTCCTGCTATCGCTGTAAAACAACTTTGGTCATTTATATGTTTTATGTCTTTTTAGTAACTCTGAACCTTCACACCATAATAGTGAAGGAGCTGATAACTCCAGGGATGATTCTAGCAGCCACAGTGGATCTGAAAGCAGCTCTGGATCTGACTCAGAGAGTGAAAGTAGCTCCAGTGACAGTGAGGCAAATGAACCATCCCAGAGTGCATCTCCTGAGGTGAGAGGGAGGCAGGGGTACCTTCCATAGGCCTCTCACAGCCCCTGCTGATGGCCAGTTAAGACCTGATTAGGAAACAAGGTTAAGAAATTGAACTGTGTGTCTTGGAGAAAACTTAGGTACTTCAGTTTCCTTGTTATTTGAGCAAATGTTCAGTCTACATTAGGAATTAGTTGAGGTCATATTTCAGGTCCCTAAAATACTGTATTTCTTTAGTCTGTGCTTCTTTTTCTGTCTCAGCATGGTAATTTATATTATGTAGTTACTTTGGTAAAAAGGAGTATTAAATTATACAGTTTTACTGTAGGTTGATAAAATATGGTTAAAAATCTCTTATCAGTACCTAAATCATTTGTTTACTTTCTGGAATTAAGTATACCCCCATTGTCATTTACCCCCATTTACCTTTCAAGCTGGGTTCCTGACAGGAATCTTTAATGTTTGAAGGCCATATGTAACATCAAGCTTAACTTCTTATTCAAGTGATGAGAGCTCTGATGGTCAATATTCAGCCCTTTGCTTTAGTTCAGTCAGAAGTGGGAACAACAAATGCCTTTATGGCCTTAGACATTGTGCTTTTTTTCTCTTCCTTGAGATTGTTAAGGAGGGAGAAAGCTTCAGTATTGAAAAAAAACATACTTATTTCTCTGTTTTTCAGCCTGAACCACCACCAACAAACAAATGGCAACTTGATAATTGGTTAAATAAAGTGAACCCACATAAAGTGTCACCAGCTTCTTCTGTGGACAGTAACATCCCGTCATCTCAAGGCTATAAAAAGGAAGGCCGAGAACAGGGCACTGGGAATAGCTATACTGATCCAGGCGGACCTAAAGAAACAAGTTCTGCTACTCCTGGACGAGACTCCAAAACTGTACAAAAGGGATCAGAAAGTGGGCGCGGGAGGCAGAAGTCCCCTGCACAGAGTGACAGCACAACACAGAGGAGAACTGTAGGCAAAAAACAACCCAAAAAGGCTGAGAAGGCAGCCACTGAAGAGCCCCGGGGAGGCCTGAAGATAGAAAGCGAAACCCCCGTAGACATGGCTACCAGCATGCCTTCCAGCAGACACAAAGCAGCCACCAAAGGCTCAAGGAAACCCAATATCAAAAAGGAGTCCAAATCTTCCCCTCGACCATCTGCAGAGAAGAAGAAATACAAGTCAACGAGTAAATCTTCCCAGAAATCAAGGGAAATCATAGAAACAGATACCTCATCCTCAGATTCGGATGAAAGCGAGAGCCTTCCTCCTTCCTCACAAACTCCTAAGTACCCTGAGAGTAACAGGACTCCCGTGAAACCCTCCTCAGTGGAGGAAGAAGATAGCTTTTTTCGGCAACGAATGTTCTCTCCTATGGAAGAGAAGGAACTTCTTTCACCCCTCAGTGAGCCTGATGACAGGTATCCACTTATTGTGAAGATTGACCTGAATCTTTTGACCAGAATACCAGGAAAGCCTTACAAAGAAACAGAGCCACCCAAGGGGGAAAAGAAAAATGTGCCAGAAAAGCACACAAGAGAGGCTCAGAAACAAGCCTCAGAAAAAGTTTCCAACAAAGGCAAGAGGAAACATAAGGTTTGTAAAGGGTTTTTGTTGTGTTGTTTTTAAACATCAGAATCTGAAATGCAATGGAAATCTCAGTAAGCCAGAAAATACCTGATTGAGTCATAGCTATGAGAGAAAATAGAGGGTGAGCCTAAGACTCAGGGGAGGCTACAGACAGAACAGTCTCCTACGGAGCCCTGAGCCTCTACCTGTCTCCTTTACTGTCTAATCCAATAAGAAATGAGCCAGTGCTTCTCTTCAGTGTATGTGTGCTGGCCAGGGTGGAGGTGAGGGTGAAGCAGGGATTGCAAAGTGGCCTTCACAACACTCTTAACATTTTGATTTTAAATGTCTTTAGTTGAGGGGCATCTGGGTATCTCAGTCGGTTAAGTATCTGTCTTTGGCTTAGGTCATGATCTCAGGGTCCTGGTCAGGAGCCCCTGCGTTGGGCTCCCTGCTCAGCGGGAGCCTGCTTCTCCCTCTCCCCTCTGCTCCTGCTCTCTCACTCTCTCAAATAAAAAGTCTTTAAAAAACCCAAAACAAAACAAAGCAAACAAACAAAAAAACCCAAAACACTGGGCTATATATTTTCCAGGTTGTCACAGTTTTTAATACTCTCTTCTCTTTTATACCCCAGGCCAAGTCACACTTTTTAAATTACTAATTGCAGCTTCAAAATTGACACCAATTTTGACACATCCTTAAGAACTTCACTAGTCCTCTGTACATATCTTTTTTCCCTTTTTGAAAAACGATGTCTACAAGTTCAGAACTAAACACGTTTGCTCACACACGGCCAGCACTTGTCCTTAAATTCTTCTGGAATGATTTGAGTTGAGAGGTGAAGCTTGGTGTATATTTAAGATCAGCCTTTTTAGACTTAGGAGATGGGAAGACTCACACATGTCTCTGTTGGGAGGATAATGGACAGAGGATGAAAAGATCTGAATAACTCACATGTGTAGATGGAGATTCTTTGGGGAAAACACCGTGATCTTTCAGCTCTAGTGAGAATTTTTTAGAAGAAATTTTAATGATTTGTATTGAAGAATAGTATGATTTCTCCTGGTGAATATGACTGTGTAATACCAAGGTAGTGAGCACGTGGACTCAGAGCAAAACCTCAATCCCAAATGACCTTGAAGATCTCATAGTAGAGGATAGGAAGGATAAAATATTTTCTTAAAAGGAAGTGAGGAGGAGATTTTTCCTCCTCTTCTTAAGACCACAGTGCAGTGTGTGCAGACAATGATGTATATTTGACAAACTAGAATAACCTTTTTTTTTACTTAAAAAATTGGAAGATTTTTAAAAATTTGAATTTCAAGAAAACTGAAGCTTACTACTTTGGGCACTGTAGCGAATGAGTTTCCATTATTGTAGTATGGGGAAACTTTTTCAACCAGTAAGTTCAGGGCTGCTACCCCTATTAAGCTACAACCTCAGACTGCTGGACTTGGTTATGTAATTTAACTTATAGGATTACATGAAGTGAGAGCTTATATATGATGGACTCTGCTCTTTAGAAAGCTAAGGTACTTCTTAAAGAATTAAGAAATGGTCCTTTTGTGTTTGAAAAGTATTACATATTCTTTGTAAGATTCTATATAATACAGAAATACAACATAGAATGTCCTTTTTACTCTTTGGTAAAATTGTCAGGGGTAGTTCCTGAAGATAAAGCAGATGGTACTGAGAGGAGTCTCACCCAAGGGTAATGAAGGATGATGTAGATTCTTTTGTCTCATGTTTTTATGTGTCTACTTTTAATGATTTGTGTAGGAGAACAGATTTTTTGTCATGGCACAATGTTTTAGATTCTTGGGCCCTGAAGTTTAAAGCAATAGGAAAAATTAGGATCAATCAAGAAAGTAGCTTTGGCAATGATGGCTCACAGCTTTTGTTTCAGCAAAAAGAATTTTTCAGAATCATCAAGCTTGGCTATAATAAAAAATATGGACAATAACAAGTATTGGTGAAGATATGGAGGAGTTAGATTTTTAATTGCAGTGCTGATGGGAATATACAATGATATGTAGATCAGATTCTAACTGCTTTAGAACACAGTTTTGACAGTTCTTCAAAAAGTGTACCTGTATGACCCAGCAATTCCACTCCATTCCACTTAGGTATAAACCCAAGAGAAATGAAAACATGTCCACACAAAAACTTATAGGTGAATGTTCACAGTAGTATTATTTGTATTATCCAAAAGGTAGAGACAACCCATATGGTCATTAACTGATGAATAGATAAATAAAATGTAGCATATGCATACAATGGAATAGATTCAGCTATAACCAGGAATGAAATCCTGATACATGCTGCAGTATCAATGAACCTAAAAAATATACTAACTGAAGAGAACCAGAGACAAGAGTCCACAAATGTGATTCCATTTATATGTGAAATGTCTAGCATATGCAGATCCAAAAAGACAAAATACAAAAAAAAATTTTTAATTTTAAAAAGGACAAAATACATAGATTAGTGACTACCAGAGTCTAGGGGTGGAAGGAATGAGAAAATGCCTGCTGAAGGGTCCAGGTGTCTTACAGATGATGAAAATGCTCTAGAATTGTTTGTGGTAATGGTTGTACACCTCTGTGAATATAGTAAAAGTCATTGAATTGTGTACTTTTAAAGAGTGGATTTTATTGTATGTGAATTATATCTTAAGTATAATTTCACTCATCCCCAGAATCATTAGGATGAAAAGATGTCATTTTAAAGATTATAGGAAATGTGTTTCAGTGTTTGGGCCCTGTTTATCTAAAATAGGAGACTTAGTCTTGAAACTCAGTTTACTAAACATTGTTTAAATGAATTATTTCACTTCACATTTATCTTCTTTCTGAAACTTATCAGGGATAAATTATTTGAGGGTGACTCATGCTGGAAACTGAAATTAGATGAATAAAAAATCAACCTAGTAGTTTCTTTTTTTTTCTGTTTTTTTTTTTTTCCAGAACGAAGATGATAACCGAGCCAATGACAGCAAGAAACCCAAAACAGAGGACAAGAATTCAGCAGGTCACAAGCCATCCAGCAACAGAGAGTATGTCCCCAAAACATGTTACATGTGTGTTAAAATGTGTATGTTGTTTGCCAGTGGGTACTTTCTAATGTGTTCTGAGAATGTTCCTCTCAGTAAGTGTATGTCATATGCATGTATACATTTACATAGACCAACGAGATGGGAGCTTTTGCTGTCAGCTAACAGGGATAGAAAGTTTTTAACATTCAGTCTCTCCTTCCTTTCTTCTTGTAGTGAAGTAGGATTGAGTAGAGGCTAAGAGTTCAAGTAAAGCTTTACCACTTTCTAGTTAGATGACAAGCTTATCTCTATCTGTCCAGAGGCCAGTTTCCAACTTAGGAATTTCATATCTTCATCATTCCTCTTCTCATTCACATAACCAGGATTTATGGAATACTTGCTGTGTGGCAGGCCAGCATTTAGGTGCTGGGTGTACGTACAGCCAGGGAGTGGAAAACAGAGATGATGTCTGCCCTCAACTTTGTTTTGTTAGAAACCGTGTGTCCTAGTACTCAGGGAGAAACAGACTTGTTTTGAGAGCAGGCAAAGAGAAAAAGAAAAAAAAAATCTATCACCCCTATATGACTTGGTGGAAAAGTGAGGGCATTTGTTTGATTTGGCAGGTCATCTAAGCAAAGTGCTGCAAAAGAAAAGGATTTGTTGCCGTCTCCTGCTGGGCCCGTTCCTTCAAAAGACCCCAAACCAGAGCATGGCTCTCGGAAGAGGACTATTAGTCAGTCATCATCATTAAAGTCCGGTGCTAACAGCAACAAAGAGAACAGTGCGAGCAGCAGGAACAGCTCCTCCACATCCAAGCAGAAGAAGACTGAGGGGAAGACCTCCAGTAGCTCCAAGGAGGTCAAGGTGAGGCGTTGGGACTCTGAGCCTTCTGAAAAGTACTCTCATTGCCACAGGAATTCTCCAAGGTGACACTGCTTTGACAGTCTTGTAAAGCTCTCATTAAATTTATAGACCTGTGCATTTTTGCTCTGAGAATGTCATAATCTTGATAATAAATGTACGGGGTTGGTCTGAGACTGTAAAAGCAATGTTTCACCTGGCCACGTGCATACTAATTAAGACAGAAACCCTTAATTGGAAAAGTTGGTTTTGGAAGAAAGTAGTTGATACTGATCTACTTATAAATTACTCCAGTTGTTAGGATCGAGTTGTCTGTGGCTTGAAATTGGCTTCAGATTCTTTAGAATTAGATTTTACAAGCAAGTGTATTACACAAAGTGAGAAAGTAACCAATTTGGCTTAGATTCGTGAAACAGAGAAAATTCTTTAGCTGAGGTAGCACGGGAACTATTTCCAGGGCATGATCATAATGTAGAGGAATATTCTTCATATTTATGGATGGAGAATTGGATCGCAGAAGCTTTTTCACGGGTCTGTTTTATTAGATTCTCACTCTCGCTTTGTTTACTCGGTTATTTGCATTTCTAAACCGTTTTGATCAGGAGCAAACGCTCTGACAAAACTAGGAAAATACGTAGTTTTTTTTTTTTTTAAGATTTTATTTATTTATTCTTGAGAGACAGAGACACAGGCAGCAGGAGAAGCAGGCTCCATGCAGGGAGCCCGACGCGGGACTCGATCCCAGGTCTCCAGGATCACGCCCTGGGCGGAAGGCGGCGCTAAACCGCTGAGTCACCCGGGCTGCCCGAGTTTTAAGAATAGATTTTTAAGAATTCACTGGGTTGTTATTTGTGACTTGAGTAAGCAAAGTTTTGAGAGTTGAAAAAAATTGATCATTAAATATAGTTACTCATGCTTATTAAGTGTGGTAGTTTAAGTCTTTTAGATTGAGTTGATTTTAATTATGAACAGTGGCTCAAATTGAGATATACAGATGACTTTTTCTCCAGGTAGACACCCTTCTCTAGTAGCTTAGAGAGTTAGTCCTAGTGTCCTTAAGGAACTTAAGTGTCCTTGTGGTCTCCTTCACCGTCCTAGTTCTGTGTCTGCTTGCTAATTGGCTTTCTCTATTTTCCATCCTTTACCTGTAGGATTTCTCCCTCTCCCTCTCTCTCTCTCTCTCTCTCTGTCTCTCTCTCTCTGTCTCTCGATTTATTTGAGAGAGAGAGAGAGTACCCAAGTGGGGGCAGGGGAGAGTGAAGTTCAAACAGACTTCCTGCTGAGTGCAGAGCCCATTATGGGGCTCAATCCCACAACCCCGAGATCATAACCCCATGCTGAAATCAAGAGTCAGAGGCCTCACTGAATCACCCAAGCACCATCCCCCCACTCCTCTGCTTTTAAATGTATTCTTTAAATGAGCTCACCTGTTCATTTGGCTTTTGCGATCTCACAGGTAAAACTGTCTCCCTTTATTGGCTTGTCAGGTCCTTGAAAGCAGGGATTTGTATCTTGTTCTAGGTTTTCTCCATTTTCTGACTTACTAGGTAATCAGGAAATATTTGTTGGATCAAATGTAGTTATTTGGTACTCTGTTATTGACAATATAAAATATAGGCACTGACTACTTTGATTTCAACATCTTAGGGCATGTAACTGTTAGAATGTTTTTTTGAGATTTTGTTTATTTATTCATGAGAGACAGAGAGAGAGAGGCAGAGACACAGGCAGAGGGAGAAGCAGACTCCATGCAGGGAGCCCGACGTGGGACTCAATCCCGGGTCTCCAGGATCACACCCTGGGTTTAGGCAGGTGCTAAACCGTTGAGCCACCCGGGCTGCCCAACTGTTAGAGTTCTTTTTTTTTTTTATTTTTTATTTATTTTATTTATTTTTTTTTTATTGGTGTTCAATTTACTAACATACAGAATGACACCCAGTGCCCGTCACCCATTCACTCCCACCCCCCGCCCTCCTCCCCTTCTACCACCCCTAGTTCGTTTCCCAGAGTTAGCAGTCTTTACGTTCTGTCTCCCTTTCTGATATTTCCCACACATTTCTTCTCCCTTCCCTTATTTTCCCTTTCACTATTATTTATATTCCCCAAATGAATGAGAACATATAATGTTTGTCCTTCTCCGACTGACTTACTTCACTCAGCATAATACCCTCCAGCTGTTAGAGTTCTTAATGTTAGTTTTGGCAATTTCCAATTTAGGCAATTACATATGGGTTTATTAAGGAAGAATTTATAATTTAGTTGGAAAATACGTTTTTTCTTATTTTAACTAAAGAAAAATTAGGTAATATGGAAAACCAAAATTACATATACTTTTTTTTTAAATTTTTATTTATTTATGATAGTCACAGAGAGAGAAAGAGAGAGAGGCAGAGACATAGGCAGAGGGAGAAGCAGGCTCCATGCACCGGAGCCCAATGTGGGATTCGATCCCGGGTCTCCAGGATCGCGCCCTGGGCCAAAGGCAGGCGCCAAACCACTGCGCCACCCAGGGATCCCACATATACTTTTTATCTTATGTTCTCTACATAGTTATATTATCAAATATTCAAAATATGTTGGCATAAAGTTGTTCATTACAGTCTTTTATGCTCTTTTTTTCTTTTATGCTCTTGATATCAGTAACATCTCTACTTATATTCCCCTTTTATTCTTTTTTTTTTTTCCCTTTTATTCTTAATATTAGTTCTGTATGCCATTTCTCTTTTTCCTTGATCAGGCTCATCAGAAGCTTATTAGTTTTACTTGTCTTTTCAAAAAATAGCCTTTGTTTTTGTTGATTCTGCATGGTTTATTTTTGTTTTCTATTTCATTAATTTATCGTCTTGATGATTTCCTTAGTCTTTCTTTTTGCTCTACTGTTCTATTTACTGACTCCTAAAAAGATGGATACTTAGCTCATTAATTTTTAAATTATATATATATATATATACACACACACACATATATATATATATATATATATGGAACCTGGTTCCTTTTCAGATTTTTAAGCACAGGAGTAAAATTAATTTTATATTAATTGGGTTTTTAAATGTTGAAACATTCATGCATTTATAGGATAAATTCTGCTTATTTCTGGTGTTTTATTGTGGGAAAATGTGTATAGGAAAGCAGTTGGAAAGACAGGATCAGTCCCTGCATAAAGGGCTATGTAGATAGAATACAGATTAAGAAAGTGGCTAGCCTTTTAAAATGTGACAGACCTGGATTTAAAAGCCACATTCCAGGAATGCCACTTAAAAGCTGTTTAAACTTGGCTAAGTTACCCTCCTTTGCATTGCTCTTTATTCTGTCCCAATAGCAGTATGCATTCCAGAGGGTTGTGGAAGGGTTTAACAACTGTGCCCAATATGCAGTTAACTTACTGCCAGGTAGGCAGGCAGTAAGCATGGATTAAGTGTTAGATCTTATTATTGCTGTTTTCATTGACCAATAATTTTCAGTAAATTTTGTCTTAAGCAATACTGCTATTGTGATAGTAGGTTTGTGTCTTCCTTATGTTTTTATTTTTTATTTTTTAAGATTTTATTTATTCATGAGGGACCCAGGGAGAGAGAGAGAGAGGCAGAGACACAGGCAGAGGGAGAAGCAGGCTCCATGCAGGGAGCCCGATGTGGGACTCGATCCCAGGATTCCAGGATCACACCCTGGGCTGAAGGCAGGTGCTAAACCGCTGAGCCACCCAGGGATCCCCTTCCTTATGTTTTTAAATAGTGTCTATTTCAGTGTCTGGTACATAGTAGATCTCTGCTATTATTATTATCATTATTATTTTTATTTTTATTTCACACATATGAACCAAGGAAAGCTTTATTTATTAAAATTTTGAGAACAGGGACAAAGTATTTTCTTTTGTTTTAAAATATTTTATTTATTCATGAGAGACACAGAGAGAAAGGCAGAAACATAAACAGGGAGAAGCAGGCTTCTCACAGGGAGCTCGATGCAGGATTCGATCCCTGATCTGAGATCATGCCCTGAGCCAAAGGCAGGCACTCAACAGCTGAGCCACCCAGGTGTCCCAGACCTCTAATATTAGAATGAATATTTTTGGTTATATAAAGTGGACCCATTCTGTTAAAAGGGTTTTTACATTCTGAATTTTAAAAATTCTGTAACAAGGAAATTAAATACTAAAGGCAGTGGAATTTTGTTTCCTTTTACTAGTGGTTCAAGAAATATTTTCAGTTTAATATTTATCACCTCCGAATTCAACATTTTATATTTTCGATGTTATATGTTTCTTTGGTCAGGAAAAGGCTCCAAATAGCTCCTCTAACTGTCCTTCATCTACACCAACTCCTGATGCTTCTAAGCCTCGGAGAACAAAGCTTGCCTTTGATGACAGGTGAGAGAAATGTTTTTTATGTATTGAAGAAATCATCCCAGTCAGCATATAAGAAACTCATTTAAATTTCTATCAGTGACCAGAAGAATTCATACTTGTGTTGTGATCCCCAGAACATTTGGATTTTAATTTGAAAGGCACCCGGTAGTCCAAGTATTGCTCCTTTAACTGAACTTCATGACTCCTGGGGGATGTGAGTAACATGACTTCATGTAGAACCTGATTCCTCCTACCACTGTTCAAGATGGGGGCTTTCTTAAATAAGGAAGAGCAGTGTTGAGGTTTTCCTCCATTTCGTAAAGAGGTTATTTCCCTTACCCACATTCCATTTATTCCAAAATTTTCAAACAACTTAGCATTTAATACTAGGGAGCTTGATTTCTCTTTTCCTAAGGTAGAAAATTTGCCAGTTGGCCAACAGGAGTTATGCTCCTAACCCAATAAAAACATTTGTCAGAAAACATGGAGCTAAATGTTTAGTGGTAGGTCATCTTCTTTACTTGAGGACATGAAAACTGAGGGATGCTAAGACTAAAATGAACAAGCAATATGGAAATATTTACCATTTTTATTTACTATAAAAATTTACATTGCAGAAATTATTCAGCAGACCATTATTTACAAGAAGCAAAAAAGCTAAAGCACAATGCAGATGCATTGGTATGTAAACATTCTCACATTTGTTTAATCAAATTAACTTAAATTCTCATTTGTTGTTTGTGTTCCCATAGTACCTCAGTGTATCTCTCATTACCTTTATTCTCCTTTCTTCAGTCTGATAGGTTTGAGAAAGCTGTATACTATCTTGATGCTGTGGTATCTTTCATTGAATGTGGGAATGCATTAGAGAAAAATGCTCAGGAATCCAAATCCCCATTCCCTATGTATTCAGAGACAGTGGAGCTCATCAAGTAAGTGGGAAAACTTGCTGCCCCGTCATTGGCACTATTATTTCTTTGGTTCATTTTGGAAGGGGCTGACAGAGCTGTATACAGTAAAGCTATGGAGGGTCTTAATCCTTTCTTGTCCTGGGATAAGGAGAACCAGCTACTTCAGTGGGTATTTTTGCCTTTGTTTAGGTTGGGTTCTAACGTTCTGAGGACTAAGGAAGTCCTAAGATCAAGGTGAAGTACTGTGTTTTGTATCATTTGTTGCTCTAACTCACAGATACACTATGAAGCTAAAGAATTACTTGGCACCTGATGCTACAGCTGCAGATAAAAGGCTCACAGTACTTTGGTAAGTGTTGTGTCCTAGCCTCTGCTAGATGACCAGCTGTTCCCTGGGAAATTTTGCTGTTTGTGCCCTTCTGAAAGTTATTCTTGAATCAACCTTTCATAACCCAGGCATGAATCTATTCTTGATGGGTAAAGTAGAAAATAAGTCAAAATTCCTACTGAAAGATTTTAGTTGTTGTCAGCTCCGATCCATTATGCTCAACGGCAGAAACATTGGGATCTGACCTTAGAACTCCCAGTGTCCCTTTTCTGGGTTCTTCTTTTGATATCTTGCTCCTTATTCACACGTAAGTGTGATAAGTACCTTTCCTTAGGGAGCAAATGTTGAGCTTGTTCAGAGTGAAGAATGTGGCTTGTTGGCTTGGTCCCAGGGAGATATTATCAGATCATTTGTTAAAAGTATTTATTCTACCTGGCACTGGGTTTAGCAACTGGGAACGTAGCTGTGGATAAACTGACATAGTCTTTTTTGTCATGGGATCTAGTGTCTGGTGTGAGGAGACACAAATTAAGTCATCACACAAGTATATGAATTCAGTACTTTTGAGAGAAAAGAATAGTAACTGTAAGAGTAAAGTGTAGGGACACCTGGTCTTCAGGTAGGGGGGATATGTGCAAGGGCTGGACAGTGGAAAGAAACTGGGAATGACTGAGGAACGAAAGAGAAGACCAGAGAGAAGGGAAAGGTAGGCAGTGGTGATCATGCAAGGTTTTTGTAAGCCATAGTAAGGTCCCCATATGTCACATCAGAGATGTACTATGCATAGTTGAGTTTCCTAGTTTTTGTTGTTTAATTTTAGATATTTAAAATTTGACATAGAGATTCTGCTTCTCAGTGATTTCTTTTAATGCATATGTTATGATATGTTGGTGTCTTGTGGATGAGGTTTTTATTTTTTATTGTCAGCAAATAGAGTAGCCCTGAGTCTCTTACCCTCCTTTGGGTGTGCACCGTAATAAACGCATCTTGCAGTTTTACCCGAGGGTTAGTGTCATTGACTTTATAGTATGTGTTCACATGAGCCAGTCCTGTATTCTTGCACAATACAAAAGTTGTCTGTGCAAATGTGGCCAGAGTCTGCTGTGCTGGTAAATAAGCTCCCTTTTCCATTGGCTAGCCTGCGATGCCAGTCTTTGCTGTATCTGAGGCTATTCAAACTGAAGAAGGAGAATGCTCTGAAGTACTCAAAGACACTGACAGAGCACCTGAAGGTAAGTGTGGAAAAGAGGAAGGGCCGTGGCCTAGGAAACAGATTGGTAGTCTCCTGTCCCAGCCCCAGAGTGCCTCTTCATATTTTGCCTACCACCGCGAGAGAGGAGCTACTGTTCACTAACTTTCACATGGGTTTGAGATTGCTCGGAATGTTTTTTCAGTGCACATACATCTGATTGTAGAATCTGTGTAGCCATATGCAGGGGCTCTTACTAATATTTCAGTAGATGTAACCTCTATCAGGAGACCTAGTTTCTACTTCGCAGATAGCATTCTGTTTTCACTACCACCCTTCCTTAGACTGTTGTATTAGTTTCCTAAAATGTCTAGGTTTTTTCCCTCACACCACCACAGAAACCTTAAAATCTGCCCCTGGTTCTGAGTTGGAGCCCTTCGGTGACTTACTGTTGCTTTTGCCATGTCAGGTATAAACTTCTTACCCTGACCTCAAACCATCGAGGTCTCTGTCTCTTGTTCCTTACCTCTGCCTAAGGGAAGCTGTATGGGTCACGTCCTTTCACAGCCTTTGCATATAGTATGACTCAGGTTTTGTCTGAGTGTTACGCATGCTTTAAGCCTTCTGGAACCCCCAGCTCTCACATCTTTGTCGCACATTTACACACACAGGCACACACTTTGTCTCGCTCTCAATGATTATACTTTGTGTTCTTAAATGTGTAAAGCTTCTTAAAGAGCAGTTTAGCCCATTGCTTTTAAATATATATAGTTCTTCAGGAGTCGTGTTTTTTTTTTTTTTTTAATTTAAGTACATTTTATTTTTCCACAGAATTCTTACAATAATTCTCAAGCACCATCACCTGGCTTGGGAACGTAAGTAAATTTTATTTTATAAAATATTTTTTTTGTGACAAAATTACTTGTTTTTGTGTAAAAGTGGAATGGATAGGGCCCAATTTCCAGAAATGGAAAGGTGACACTTTTTAAAAAAAAAAAAAAGAAAACCATCTCTAATAAAGTATTTTTTTAAAGTTTCATTTTTTTCTGTTTATTTTTTACTAAGTTATTTTTTACTAAGTTGAAAATATTGGTAATGAACATAGTTTTAGAAGGAGTAGAGAGGGGACATTTCATTTGTAGAAATATGAGTTTTTATGACAGCATTTGAGTCCTTCTTAGAGTTTAATTTCTACAGCTACTTGGGTTTTTATCAGTGAGCTTTATTTTACTCAAGTCTTGACACTGCCAGAAATTAGTAACAGTGGTGCAGTTATGGTTTCTCCTCCATCCCACATCACCCCCTAAAGGAGGAAAATTACCATGACAGCTTTTGGGTTGTGATTTTTTTCTGTTCAGTTATTATTTTTGTGTTAATTGACTTTCTGTCTTTGCCCTTGTGTATTTTCCTAACCAAATTTATGGTGCTAAAAGTGAAGATAAAAAACTATTCATAACAAATCATTTTTGTCCCCCCAACTTTTGTTTCATTTTCCTTTTTTTTTTTTTTTTTTTTAATGGCCTTGGACATTTCCACAAATTTTAGTACTGCTGAAATGAACCTGTCAGATTTCAGCATGTATTTCTTAGAAATATTTGATAGGAAGCTTGAGATAACGGCAGTTGATTGAAAAAGCTGTACCTCTTTGTCAGCTTTGAGTAACTTGGTTAAACAAGGAAAGTACCAATACTTTCCATTGTTCCAGAAATAATGGAATCAAATTAAGATGTTCCTGTCTACCACAATTTTCTTGTGTTAAATTGCAAATTCCATCCAACTTGCTACAAAACAACTTGAAAAGTACCTAGTTACATGCCAGAATAGAGGGAAAGTGTGTCAAGCTGGGAGTGAGGTGATCTAGCTTCTAAGCCTTGGAACTACTGCTATCAAGGTGTGTGACTTGTCATTTCTTTGTCGTCTTTTGTTCTTTTGCCGTTGTGTCCTTCATTAAAACAAAGAGTCTAGACGTGATGATTCACTGTGGGCTTTAGTGAGCCTTATAAGTGTTTACTGAGAAGAAATTGTACTTCTCTGGGAACTCTTCTGGTTTAAAAGAATCTTTAAATTGTAAAAGCTTTCATGGAAGAAGAGCCTGTAGAACATTGGTTTCATCCTATTCACCATATTCGTATGAATAAGCTTCCTGTTTCTCTGTGTGTAGCAAAGCCGTTGGGATGCCTTCCCCTGTTTCTCCAAAGTTGTCGCCAGGCAATTCAGGAAATTATTCTTCAGGGGCCAGTAGTGCTTCAGCAAGTGGTTCTTCAGTGACCATTCCACAGAGGATCCACCAGATGGCAGCCAGCTATGTTCAAGTTACATCTAACTTTCTCTATGCCACGGAAATTTGGGACCAAGCTGAACAGCTTTCCAAAGAGCAGAAAGGTAGGAAGGTCTCTAGAGAAACTTTGAAGGATGAAACTGTTAAAGGAACTTTTATGATCTACGTAAATAAGAGTCTGATTTGCATTTGGTTTATTATGTAGTCTAGAGTTGGCGGTAAAGAGTTTCCTAATCATCATTGCTTACCGGTCATACTATATGTACTGAATTTAGTCAAAAATATCTTTCACTGTACCAGTGACACACACTAAACTTAAAAATAGCTCTTTCCGGGATCCCTGGGTGGCGCAGCGGTTTGGCGCCTGCCTTTGGCCTAGGGCGCGATCCTGGAGACCCAGGATCGATTCCCACGTCGGGCTCCTGGTGCATGGAGCCTGCTTCTCTCTGCCTGTGTCTCTGCCTCTCTTTCTCTCTCTGTGACTATCATAAATAAATAAAAATTAAAAAAAAAAATTTTTTAAAAATTAAAAAATTAAAAAAAAATAGCTTTTTCCCTAAGACACATATGCCTTTGTTCTGGCATGTTAAGTGCAATTCCAATTATAAGAGTAATAAAATATATGTTCTACTCTAGGATGGTAAACAGTAAACTTGGCTTAGGCGTAGGATTATGTGCAGACATCTTGTATATGTGAGATATTTAATATATAGGAAAGCACATTCAGGGGCACCTGGCTGGCTCATTCAGAGAAGTGTGTGACTCTTGGTCTCAAGGTCGTGAGTTCAAGCCCTAAGTTGGGTGTAGAGATTACTAAAATAAAACTTAAAAAAAAACAAACACAATCATATTGGATTTTTAAGTGAATTAGAAAACCTATATGATAAAGGAGACCACAAAAAAATCAATTTCTAACCACCAGGGCACCCCAACTATACTGGATTTGAAATTTAAAATAATAAGTAAACAGAAGATCCCAGGTAAAAGTACTATATAAACACCATTTTATTTTCGTCATTGTTAGTAGCAGATGTGTGTGTGTGGCAGCTATTCAGGTAGATCTTTTGTAGAAAAACACGATACTAGTAAATCAAGTGTCTTTTTTTTTTCACAGAGTGCATTTAAATATTTATAATATAAACAGGTAATCACATGAAGGTGAAAGATTCCTATTCCTAAAGAAGGAAAATAGTGAAAGGTAGAAGAGGAACCCCAACATCTAACAGAAAATCCTGTTTCTCCTTTCCTAAAACTGTATTGCTCAGGAAAAGTTACAAAGCAGAAATTCTAATTAAATCACTCCTGCTTTATTTTCCATTTTTCTCCTTGATGCCAGTTTTCTAGGCTAATTTTTCCTTTTTAAAATATTCTTTTTTATTTTTACTTTTTTGTATGGTACTTTTCAGATGTTGACAACAGGAAAGATAATGGCATAACAATCCCCGTGCACCTTTCATTCAACTTCAGCTTTAGCAACGCATTTTGCTAATCTTGTTTCATCTCTTTCTTTCTGAATCATATTTTTCTCCCTGCCCCCCAGAGTATTTAAAGCAAATACCAGTTATTGGTGATGTTTCACCTGAATATACTTAGGTGTATGCATCCTTGGGTGATAAGGATTTTTCAAGAAAGTGATTGCTGTGCCTTTAACACAGTCACCAAAATTAACAGTAATTCCTTTCTCGTACCTGGTCTGCCATCCAGTTTCCCTATTGTTGCAAATACACCTATTTTTTCCCCCCTTTCCAGTTCTGTGTTTCCAACAGGATCCAAACATTCCTTCATCAGTCTCCGAAGTCTGTCTTCTTCCTCCAGTTTTTGGTGTTTGAGGGGACAGGGCGCTGCGCCATTTATTTTGAGGAGAAAATGAGTCATATTGTGATTTGACTGACTCCTTCCTTATAGTATCATTTAGCTTCTCCTCTGTCCCCCTTATTTCCTTCATACTGATAGTTTTATCTTGAGATTTGATTAGATTCATTATTTGAAATAACATTTCGTAGGTGGTCCTCTAGATTGCCAATTATATGATACTATGAGGCGTGTAATGAATACTTACCTCTTGTTTAGTGATAGTAAGATTCGACCCCTGATACAATTCAGGAGGTTTCAGCCTCATCAATTTGATGTAAAATTCCCCATTAAACCTTAATTTAGGTTTTAGCACTGATTGATGGTCATTTCCTACATCCATTATTCCATTAGGAAATAGGAATTTTCAGAATGCCTGGGTGGCTCAGCCAGTTAGGCATCTAGCTCTTGATTTCAGGGTTGTGAGTTCAAGCCCCACATTGGAGCCTACTTAAAAAAAAAAAAAGGAAATTGGAATTTTCTATTCTGATACTGCATCTGCATTTATTATCTGGAATTCTATAAAGAAGACCCTTTTCTCTTCAATTCCTTGATTGCTTCTTGCATTATTTGAGTAGGCTGAGGTCTTTATCATGAGAATGACCCCCTTTTCTCTGCACGTATAAAAACTCCTTACTGTCTGAGTTCTACATGGGGATCAAATGTTAGGATACTGTCGTTCCCTCCTCCTCTTCTGCACCCACCTCACGTGCAGATCAACCTATATTTGTTCAAATAGGAAGAATCCTTTGATCTCCATCCTTTACATTTTTAAATTATACTCTCTAAAATGTGGGATTTAATTTATCAGTGTTGCATGGTATATGATTACAGCAGAAGGTTTGGGGACAGGACAGACTGTCATAAAGGAGCTCTTAGGGATGGAGAAACGTACAAAGAATCTCCTTGTTTCCTGTACCACTCACTTCTTACACAAAAACAGTACACAGGGGCACCTGGGTGGCTCAGTGGTTGAGCGTCTGCCTTTGGCTCTTGTAATGATCCCAGGGTTCTGGGATCAAGTCCCATATCCGTCTCCCTGCAGGGAGCCTGCTGCTCCCTCTGCGTATGTCTCTGCCTCTCTCTCTATGCCTTTCATGAATAAATAAATAAAATCTTTTTTTAAAAGAAGTACACAGACTGTTTGGAGTAATAGTACAATATATACATTGTCTCCACTTTAGTAATGTTTACTGCATACTAGCAATTGATAATTTCCATCAGTAGAATTCCATTTTTATATATAACAATTCCTAACCATACAGTCTGTTTGAAACATTTCATGATTACAGGAATAATAGAACTTGAAAGAGATTAGGGAATGGTTTGTTCTGAAATATGGATGGGCATCATATAGTGCAGGAGGGAGTGGTTTTTTTACTTCATTTGACTACTATTTATAATCTAGACTAAAATTTTAAAAGCAGTGGTTCAGGAGAGTGTGTGCATCATTTAATGACTGTTTTTGATTTTCTAGAATTCTTTGCTGAACTGGATAAAGTGATGGGCCCTCTCATCTTTAATGCGAGCATCATGACAGACCTAGTTCGATACACCCGGCAGGGACTGCACTGGCTTCGCCAGGATGCCAAGTTGATATCTTGAACTGAACACATTCTCGTTGCCTCTGATTTTCTCCACAACACTGTGTCACATCACGAAGGAAAACTGCCATAACATGCCACCTAGTCGACACTAAGAATGAGGAATGGTTTTCTCCTCCCTGGTTCATGTGTTTTTGTTATTTATGACCCAAAGCCATGATGTCAGTTGAGCCCTTTAATATTCCCAATATGAAAAATTATTTAAATGTTTTTAAATCTGCAGCACATTGATAAGATGGTTTTGGTGATCTGTAATAAGATTGAAATTCCAATTGCAATTTATAACTGATCAATTGAAATTCTATTTATTTTAATTTTTTTAAGTTCCCTGATTGGGGCTAGCTTAAAACTTAGTAGTTTCTGCCTATAAATTTACTCTGTTGAAAATTTAGCGTAAATTTAATGTAGGCATTTTTATTTATATACTTGGGGAGCTTTGTTACCTAATGTCTTTTTGTGGTAGCTCTTCTAAGAGTAAGAGTGGGTTCATCTAAAATATGGACATGTTCTTTCTACACCTACTACCTGATATTATTTTAAATCTTAACTACAATTTTATTGCAGAATTTATGCTTAGTATTAAGGATACTCTTCTACACATGAAAAATCATTTAAATATGAGAAGATGGCATTCTACAGATAGAAGATGAAATGTGTCTGATTTGGTATGCATTATTTCAAGAACTGTGAATGTGTTAATAACACTATAGCAATCACAAGGTGACTATATCTTGCATTTAATGCATTACAGAAGAGGGCATGCAACCTTTCTAGGAGAAGGATATTTTGTAAAGGGTTTTGTAGATGGACAATCTTGAACTTCATGGATTTTATTAGAACCATGTGTTCTTTGTTGTTGCTAATAATTTGATGGTTAATTGAAAGAGAGTAAGTTACTGTGGAACGAAGGGTGATCCAGCTCCTGAGGGCTGCTGCCTTGATCTCTTTCAGTGATGATGTTTGAAGGGTTAAAGTTCTCTTCAGAATTCTTATTTTTAAAATGTTTTTGCCACACTAGATTATGATGCTCTCATGGGAGCATACAGTGACAAATGCAGGAATGGGCTGGAGCTTTGCTGTGTGTGCTTTTGCTCTACAACTTACGGTTGTAATGCCTGAGGTAGAGATGAAGTTCTTCTTTTAAATCTGTCTTGTACTGACTCCTTTTGTACTATGAAGGCCCTCACCAATGATTTATGTTTCTGATGATATCAGAAGATTCACACTAGGAAAGTACCTGTTTGGTTCATTGTTAGCTCTCTTGGGCAGGGGAGGGGAGCAAGAGTAGAGCCGAAGCCAACTCTGTTAGGAGTTGTATTTCAAAGTACCTTTCCCTGTAAGGTGCATATAGGAGTCAAAGGTGAGAAATGTACCCTCGATCATGCCCCGATCATGTGCCCCTATCATGTCTGGTGTGCCTTAAATCTTACCTTTGAATGAAAACTCTATGGATTGTTTACAGATGAAGTTTTACACTAGGACCAGATCACCTGTTATGGTTGGTCTTTGGCAGTAGTAATGTTAAATTCTCTTTTTTAATCTTCGTTTAGGGTCACATAAAGAGGAATTATTTCAGAAAAGTTAATGCTTTGGTTACATGACTTAGTCTGATTGGGTAATGCTGCTCCAAAAAAATAGTTTGTCCTTCTCCCCATTCCAAAAATGAATTAATCCAATCAGGAAAAACAAAAACAACAAAAAAAAAGGATTGCCCTGCTATTCATAGATGGTTGCTAAAGCTTGAAATGGGAAAGAAAGGATAGAACTCCCAGGCCCAGTGGTGCAGTGAATCCTCTGTGTTTGAGTCTTTTGTACACTTATTTCTGAAGCTTGTGAACCTTCCTTGTCCTGTGGCTTCATATTTACAGAGCTTTTGTTTTTTTTTTGTTTTTTTTTTTAACTGTTCTGTACCTCCGGCTGTTTTTGCATGTCACTGGGGATTGGAATCTAGAAATTATGCTGAAGTTAATCTTTTTCCCTTGGAGAAATTGCCTTTGAAATCTTTCTAACTTAATCTTACTAGTATGTTTTAGGAACAGTTTTCCTTAAGAAGACAACTTCTTGGTGATTAGGGTAGTTATTTGGTAAGAAACTTGCCCCTGTTAATCAAGTAGATGTATGTCCTGTCCTTCTCTGGTTGCTCTTACTCTGATTCCTTAATTTGCAGTGATATCTTAGAAATGGATAAAGTATCCTCCGAGCTTTTATGCTTTCAGCAACAGCAGCCAGTGGGGCACCTCTGAGTTCCAGCGTGTTCTAATCTCTTGTGTGTCCTGAAAGGCAGCAGGAGTGTTTCTGGGGTCACACTGATTTTTTGTTAAGACAATTTCCTGCATGTTTTATGGTGCTGTTCTAAGTTAATTCTCTAAAACTGTGTTAATTCTTATGGAATGAATTTTTTCAAGCTTTTCATTGTGGAGGGATTTTCCCACGATGGTAATGGGCAATGGATCAGAATCCTATCCTAAATAATTGAATTTTCAATGTAATAGTCTGTGGAAACACCACTCCCCTTCCTCTGTCCATCTCCTCAAAAGTTGTCTGTGTCTTCATCTGCTCCAGCACATACTTTGGATTCCCCTAATAGGCCACCATTCCTCCTTCCTCAATAGGTGTCTTCAGTGTTCTCGAACCATTTAAAACTGAATTTGACAAGTGGCTAAAAACTTTACTTCGTCTGAGACTTGTACTTTAATATATAGTTAATTATAGAAATAGCAACTATTTAAAAAAAATCACTCTGTTGACTGCTCTTTCCAACCACACTTGTATGCCAGGAGGCAGCAGCCTATACCACTGGACTTCCCAGGCAGCCAGTGAGCAGTTCTGCCCAGCCTGGGCTGGGCTGTGGGGGGCCCTCCCCTCCAAGCCATTCAGCTTCCACTGTCCAGCCGGGGTGCAGTCTGGCTGGGGAACACTCAGCCCAGTTCTTGCCTCAGTGCCACCTTCTCCTGGGCAAGGAGCCAAGAACTAAGTTTATAAGCAACAAGTACTTTAGATAAATCTTCGGCTTTAGTTGCCGAAGAGTGGAGAAGGTTGACCCTCACTGACGTAATTCTCCGGTGCAGAAGCAGTGTAGCGTAACGTGTGCACGTGCCCACACATGCCTGCGCTCTGGGTAGCTCTCCCCCTGGTGGATCCATAGGCACCTGGGCTGCACTTTGCATTCACTTGTGGCTTTACTAGACTCACTGTTGTTGTTGTTTTTTTAATTGTTGTTTGTTTCTTTTTATTAAAGAAAGATTTAATCAGCTAAATCAGACAAGCATCATTTTGTATTTAATGACAGAAACTTTGGGAAATTATCTTCATTGAGCGAGCTTGCATTGTGAAGCAAGAGCCTACAGAAGGCACCTGTTCTGAATGAAAGTTCCAGTTCTGGAGTCTGTGGCAGCACTGTGGAGCTCCAGAGCAGCCAGTGGTCGCTCCAGTCGGTGATGCCTCATTGTGTAGTGGAGAGGTATGCTGTGCGCTCTTCTAGGTGTGAGGGTATGCAGCTTTGGATTTTAAAATTATGTACACATACACACTTTATATATATGTATGTATGTATGAAAACATGAAATTAGTTTGTCAAAAATGTGTGTGTTTAGTATTTTAGCTTAGTGCAACTATTTCCACATTATTTATTAAATTGATCTAAGACACTTTCTTGTTGACACCTTGAATATTAATGTTCAAGGGTGCAATGTGTATTCCTTTTAGATTGTTAAAGCTTAATTACTATGATTTGTAGTAAATTAACTTTTAAAATATATTTGAGCCCTTCTGTAGTATAATAGGGCTCTTACAGGGTGGGAAGGATTTTCATTTTCCAGTTGCTAATTGAACAGAATGGCCTCATTATGTATTTGAATTATAGGAGTTTGCCTCTGGGTCCCAGGAACATCTAATGGGAATGACTGTTTTAGGCAGATTGTGATGATATTTTTTTTTTTTTTAAGCTAAGTAAATTGGGAAGCAAAGCATTTCACATTCATGTAGACTCCTATCACCCATATCCTCTAATTATGTGGAGCACAGATTTCATTTTGATTTCATGTATTCATGTGTTGGAGAGGCAGAATTTTTTCCAAAAATAAGTAATGCTGCACATCTAAGATTGCTATTCAGTAAAATTAAGAGAAGAGATAAGTATCAAACGATTTGGAGTATCCAGAGGAAGAGGCCAAGTTGGTCATGTTTTTTTGTGTGCTTATCTTTCCTGTACTCAGTAATGGAGAAATTCAGTTTAGACTTCTAGACCCTAGAACCAAGCTGGCAAGTGACAGGAAGTAAGTTATTACCAGTAGGTAAAGCAGATGCTGAGTCTCTTCATTTGAACCACATGGTTAATTAAAAAGAAGTCACTGTCTTTAGAAAAACAGTGAAAAATATCTAAATCTTTTCCTTTCAATGAAATCTGGTCACAGATTAAGAGCATTAGAGTTAAGTCTAAAACAAGTCTTCTAGATGTTTAAGCATCCTGAAATAGCAGCCTAAACATCATGTAATGAAGCTGACTTTGGGACTGTCAGCATTGACCTCTCCGTGCCACCATTGCTCAGCTAAGCATAAATTGCTATTCTTAAAAAAGAAACAAACAAAAAAGCTCTCTAAATGAGCATTGGGGAAAAAAGTTCCCACCCAGAAATTCTAGTGGTCTGCAGTTTTGACCTGTTACTGCTTCCATGTGGGGTTTCTTTTCAGCTTTTAACCACTGGAACTTTCTACCTGTTATGTTCCTCTCTGGAAAATACCTGTTTGGAAATGCTGCCTTTCATATCTATGCCATGGTTATCCATACTGTTGAGTTTGTTGTTGCTGTTCAAGAAGTGTCCCCATTTTATAACTTGATGCACACACCTGGCAAATCATTGACATGAGCGTTCAACAGTACTGGGGTTGGGAGGGGGGTGGGAGGGCTCACCAACAAAGCTGGCCCAATGGGCAATGCCTGGAAAGGCACTACCTTTGAGGACCAGATGTGAGGTTGGTTAGCGTGGTTATGGAAATTTCTATCTAGCCTCCGTTTTGATGGTTTTAAGAAATTTTGTATATGGAGGATGGAAATGCTTATATATTTATTGAATCCTTTTATCTTATTTGAAATTAAAATTATTTGGTGAATAACAGTTTGATATTTGGGGAGGGTTTTGGAGGGGAAGTAATGTCACTGATAAAATAAAAGCCTTGTTGATTTTGCAGAAAGGTACTGTTACTGTCTGATAGGATGCCTTTGTTTTGTACATGATCCAAATCTTTGTTTTACATTTCTTTTATCCAAAATATTTAGGCATCTGACATTTTCAACCAAAATTTCAATTATATACTGTGATTTTTATTTGTTGCAATACATTAAAATTTCAGAGGTACTTTGGGGCTCAAAAGCTAGGATTTCTAAGTATGTGCATTTCACATAATAAAGCTGTTAATGGTGAGCAAAGTATTATATACTAACTAGATTTTTCCACATCTGTATAGTATATTATATGTATTTTGTGGTATTGAGATTATAGAAAGTTTAGAGTGTCAAACATGCGTTTAATGTGTATTTTTAAACAAATTTATGGCAATTAAAATATTTGGAGACAAGGGTATCACATTTCAATTTGTAAAGATCTTTTTAACTCTACTGTGTCATTAAGATGCTTTGTACAATGCCAAACCATAGCTGGAGAAACTAAGTTTAATAAATATCAAATAGATTTTCTGTATTAAAGTTTATAAACACTGTGCTCTTTAAACTTCTTCAACTCTTACTTTGCCTTTTCATGTAACTTCTGTTTTGTATCTTAGTGTCTGCTGGTAGCTACTCTGCTTGAGAAGTCTGGTCCCCCAGTCCACCTCTCATTTTCTGATTACAGAAATTCTGAATTTGCTGGCCATGAGTCCTTTTGCATAGATCAAAGTTCGCCCTATTCCAGCAGAAATCTTCAAAAAGTCTTTTCTGCTGTTCTTGGGGGCTTGGGCTTTTATTGTTTTTATTAAACTAGGTTTCTCGTGCAATTCTCTGCCTTCTCTTCAGTCCTAGACAAACTCGGGCACATCATCAGGTCGCACATGCCAACACTGCCCACCTTTGACACCTCACTGAAGAGTTCTGACACAGCGCAGGGCCAGGATTCAGAGCCACAGCTTGTGAATGTGCCAAGGCAGATCACATGGCTATTACTAAACTTTCATCTTTCAGTCGTCATGTTCTTTGTTTCTTAAATGTTCACTTCACTGTACTTTGCAGATTGAGAAGTCTGCTATTAGGCAATGCTGGGTTGGTTGGTTTGTTTTTTCTTTTTCTGTAACATACAGAATGAATCATTTTCTCCTAAAAAGCTTGAATTCCAGACTGAAAATTTTGAGACATTTAATGTATACATAGAAAAATAAACTCTTAACAAAGTTTAGTAATGCATATCCACATAACATTCTAAGAAGAAACGGAAACCAGTTTAAAGCACATATCTGTCTTTAAATATTAAAAATACAAGATTGCTTCATTTAAGTGTCTCCAGCCAAAATGCAGTTAATCAATATTCCATAGAACGGAGCATTGTGGTAGGTAAGTGCTGTCCTCCTTTCCCCTGGTTGGACATCATTCCTGGGCCACACTTAGGGAACAGCGTCTTTTTCTAAAGGAAAAGAAAAGGTGGTTTTTAAGACAATGGTTTAGCAGTGCCCAGAGCCAGCCACCTCTGATGCATTTCCTGCCTCTGTTTGCTCTATCCAGCCTCAGGACAAACTGCAGAAAGGAAAAGCACCATTCTAGTGGTATCTGTATGGAGCTGTTCTTGGTTCTGCAGTCCTGGGGGATTTGCCATGGAGCTCCCCACTAAAGCCCAGGCAATCGCCAGCCCAGTTTTATTCTTAGGTCTGTGTGTGTGCTGCGCTTTCCTCTGCCCTGCTCTCAGGTTTGTAGAATACCTGCACAGCCTCGTGATACACTCAGAATCGTCCCGGCAGGAGGATCCAATGGGCCTTAGGGAAACCCCTCTCCAAAATGGGGTCATTCTCCGTGGCCTTCTCTTGGTTGAACTCAGTTCCATTATGGGGGAGCCATCTACCTGTAGGGCGAAGACCAATCAGCCTCAGGTATGGAAACATACACCCTCCCACACACCCTGGGAAAAGGATCACCCCCAGGAGGCTGTAGACTCCAGAGCAGAGTCCCCCCTCCCCCCAACCACAGTCTTTGCACATCCATCTCTTACCTGGTTCAACAGCAGCAAGCAGATCATAAGCACTGCAAAGAGTTTGAGGTGCCACATCTTGACTTATGGAGGTTGTTGGATCCCAAAATCCAGCGGCAGCTCCCACTTCCTTTTATAGAGTGAAATTCACTTCTTTTATGGTTGCCAAGTGAGATGGGGCAAAGTTTATATTTGCCATCAGGGTCAATTTAATAAGTTAATGTCTACCAGAAGAATGTGCTCAAGGCTTGCCTTTCAGGCACGTTGTATTTACTGATCCCTCATCTGGACTTTGGATGATGGTGTTGCTGGCTTGGACCCTTTCACCAAAAGTCAGCACAACCCCCTACTTACCTTTGAAAGCCACGTGAAGCCACTGAGGGAAACCAGGCACCTAGCCACATTTTGATTCCAAAATAGCTCAGTGAGATCACTGTAATCAAAATAGAATTCTCATAATGAGGTTGACCCCTTTCAGCCTTGTCTGGGAAAGAAGCACCAATCTCTTGTGTTGTAGGCAACTGGATAGGGCCTTACCTCCCCTCTGTGGGACGTTATGCCAGCCAAGTGTGATTGAACAGTGCCGCAGATCCCCCTTTTGTATAGATGGCCTGTCATGCTAGTTACCTGCTCCAGATCGTCTCCCTAGAAGAATGGACCCAGCTGTGGCAAGTTGAAAGTGTGATCTACCTGCCTTCTCCCAAGGGAAAGGCCATCATGAGTGGTGTGGGACTTGAACTGTGGGTGAATAGAATGAATGATAGTACTGGTGGATTCTTTGTTTTTAAAAATGTGAATGAGGAGTTAAGGAGCTCCTAAACCAGTGGGATTGTTTGATGGTGACAAGTCACAATGCAATCCTTGAATTATGGGCTCTCCTCCCAGTAGTTGGCTGGGGTCCCCTGTGGAGCATAGCCTTCTAGCAGCTTTGGGGAGCTAACGTAGGGCTGAACTTCAATCACTACAGCCCAAAACGTCCATCAACTTAAGTAGGCAGTGCTGCAGATTGCTAAAACAAGAAAGTGCATGTACCTAAGTCAGGAGGAGGTGTGGGTACTCATTAAATCACATGGATATTTTAATAAATTTGGGGGAAAGGTGTAACTTCTCAGGAAGATTTATAGGACTTCAGATCTTCCTATGACCTGGAAGAATGAGCCAACAAGACAAATGTAACAAGATTATTTCTCTAACTGGTGTCTTTCTCAAAGCTTGACTGATAACTTCTTCGCAAAGCCCTTATTTTCAGAAGTTGGATATTTAGTTTGAGCCTGCTTGTTCCACAAGGTGAAGTGGAGGAGATTAGGGACAACTGAAGGTGGAACAGGATGGTCACCAGTCCTCTTGTCAAGGGAGAAGAGGTTGGTAAGGTGGACCTCAGAACTGGGACAGGGGGCAAGGGTGGTATGACTCCACAGTTCTGTCTGTCCTGGTTCAGGTCCATTAGGACCGTGGAGCCAAGCCCAGAGGCAGACACCACTGCTTGCACTTAAGGAACGTGGAGAGGCAGGAGGAGTCAGCTGCTCTTTCTCTTTACCCCTGAGTTTGGATGCTCAATCACCCCACTTAGGGGCTTAACTAGGAGCCTTTGTGGGGTGGAGAAGAAGCTATATGTGATGACCTAATGAACATTGGGTAAGAACACAAACCTGATTAGATAAGAGACTGAACAACGTGATGTCCTAGACACAGCTGGGTCTGCAGCCACAGTGCCAGCTTGCTCTTAAGAGGGAGATGCCAAATGGCATTTGGAAACTAGTTCCAAACATGGGTACTTTCTCCCCATGTTTAATCCTTTCTGCCTTCCTGTACTTCAAGCAAAATCAAAGTAGCCTTCTGTGTTCATTTATATAGCCAGTACCCCAGCCAAGGAAAGGGCCTGAGGCTATGGTGTGCATAGGGGGAAAGAAGTACCATTCATCATCACAAGTGTGACAACACTGTGGAAGCCTCTGGGGTTTGAGCCTCTATCTTGCATGCCGCCCCAACCCCCAAAAGAAAAAACCCGTTACTGTCCAAGGAAGGAAGCAGTTAGGAAAAGTATTTCAACATAGGTCTATGTTACCTGTCATTGTTTTAAATTAAACGTGGAGGGGATCCCCGGGTGGCTCAGCGGTTTAGCGCCTGCCTTCAGCCCAGGGTGTGATCCTGGAGACCCCGGATCGAGTCCCACATCGGGCTCCCGGCATGGAGCCTGCTTCTCCCTCTGCCTGTGTCTCTGCCTCTCTGTGTCTTTCGTGAATAAATAAATAAAATCTTAAAAAATAAAAAATAAACATGGAGCAAAAATCAAAGTTTTAAAAGCAAAGTAGCATCCAGACAGTATTAGCTGAAGTAACAGCAGTTGTCCACAGCCATCCCATAGCCCTTGAATAGTTGTGAAATCCTATTCCTGAAATTAATGAATATGAAGAATTCATGGGCTCTCCACAGTCAAGTATTTTGCTGAATGAACACAGCTACATACTCCTTCCTCCAGCAGAAAGGTCTCAGCAGCCTTTAACAGTTTCAGGCATAGGAGAAAGAATTCCTGGCTGAGAGGCAAGAGGGGGCGTCTAGGTTAATTGACCACAAGCCAGCACTTTCCCTTTGAGCTTTAGTCTTGTGTTCTCTCAACGACATGGGAGTAGATCTGAGGCCTCTCAGGCACTGACATTAGGTGTTCAAGTAATTAATTTACAGGAAGGAAATGAGAAGCATGTTTGATAGCTTCTAGCTTAGTAACTCTAGGATAACACCCAGGGATTTCTGCTGTTAAGTGCATAGGATGAAATGGGAGGAAAAGGGTGTAGCTACCTGAGCAGTTTGAAATACATTCCAGGTGGAGAGGAGACCATTAAAAGCTTGGCAGTAACTGGAGACGTTTTTTTGCTATCCCTGAGCAGGATATGCCTAATAAAAAATTAAAGACTCTGAAATGAAAAACTTTTCCAGGTAAAACTTCAAGGGCCAAAGTGTGTTTGCTTTTTTGCTGGTTGGACATGGCACAGACTTCCGGGCCTCCACAGGCGATGCCTGCGTCGCGAGAACTTGGTTGGCAAACTGAAGTTCACTTTGCCACCCTGTACAGCCCAGAGATAAAAGCCCTGCTGGGGGCAGGGTGCTGCTGAGGTCAAAACGGACTAAATGAGTAAGTGGCTGTGGCCGGGAGCAGAGAAAGGAGCCACACCCAAGCCTGGAGGCTCCAAGTGCAGGGTTCTAGGCTTTGGGACCCACAGCAGTGGTCCCCTTCTTCCTTGAGACTTCACCCATGTTTTTTTCTTTATGGATTTTGCCAGATCCACTGGTCCCTGAAATAATCCCAGATCCCCTATCACGTACAGGAGCACTAAGCTAGGACAACTCCCCACATTCTAGCCTCCCACCCACTTCATTATCCCACTACACAGGCTCCATGCCTCCCCTTCCCCCCAGCTCAGAGAACAAAGCCCTTTGGTGAGAGGGTGAGAGACAGGCTTAGGATTGACTTTCACCATTTTCTTCTAAAGCAGCTCAGCACATAAAAGGGCTTACAGCAGGGTCTTCTCAGCATGCTCCTAGGAGAAAATGGATTCAGACCTGGACTCGATGCCTGGTCAGAGCTGAGAAAGGGTATGTTTGCTTTTGAGCTGTAATCTCCAAAGGCACCAAGGAATCAGGAATAGTCTTGGGGTAAAATGAAGCCAAAATGGGAGAGGGTAGCCATCTCCCCGAAGCTTGGGGCTAATCAGAGAGAAAGAATAATGTCCCGTCAAGGCAGGGCCCTTCCCTGGCGCCTGAACCTGCTCAAACTATGCAAAGTGAAGGATGGGTGGTACATTTACATCTTCAGGTCCACAGCTTCATTGGACTCTCAAGTCTATGACACAAACATGCGGTAAACCCTGGCAACAAACTTGAATGGAGCCCAAGAGAGCCAGACCATGCTGGGTGAGGCTGGAGTTTTTATTATAGCGGTCCTTTGTGACGCCTGCCAGACCTACAGATCACTTATTTCACCATTACCACAACCCTAGGGTTTTAAGATTACCTTACCTGTGAAAAGGTCAAAGCTCAGGAATGCAGGTTACTTGTATCATATAGTGAAGCACAGGATAAAGGGAATGGACCCAAGGTCACCCAACTCAGAAGTTCTTTATCCTACCTCCCAATCAATACAATTTTTTAAAGATTTTATTTGAGGGCAGCCGGGTGGTGGTTTAGCACCGTCTTCAGCCCAGGGTGTGGTCCTGGAGACCTGGGATCAAGTCCCACGTCGGGCACCCTACATGGAGTCTGCTTCTCCCTCTGCCTGTGTTCCCTGCCTCTCTCTTTCTGTCTCTCATGAATAAATAAAATCTTTTTTTTTTTAAATTTTTATTTATTTATGATAGTCACACAGAGAGAGCGAGAGAGGCAGAGACACAGGCAGAGGGAGAAGCAGGCTCCATGCACCGGGAGCCCGATGTGGGATTCGATCCCGGGTCTCCAGGATCGCGCCCTGGGCCAAAGGCAGGCGCTAAACCGCTGCGCCACCCAGGGATCCCTAAAATCTTTAAAAAAAAAAAAAAAAAAAGATTTTGAGAGACACCATGAGCATGAGCAGTGAGGAAGCAGAAGGAAAAGGAGAAAACAGACTCCCCACTGAGCAGGGAGCCACAAAGCAGGGCTGGATCCCAGGACCCAGGGATCATGACCTGAGCTGAAGGCAGACACAATCGAATGACCAACCCAGGTGCCCCTCAATGCAATTTATAGCACCATCTTTTTGTTTTGAAGTATTTTAACTCTGGTTCCTAAAAGATAATAATCATTAGAATAAGAAAAAATATACAGACAGAAACTTAACTACACTGTAAAAGTTGCTGTTCCGGCCCAGCAAGCAGTTGTCTGCAGAAGTGAGGAAGTTTCTAGAAATGGAGCAGGGAACCAGAAGTATAAAGCTACCAACACCTACTTCTACCATCTCCTGGTGATGGAAAAAGGGTTACCTTTCTACTAAAAAGGTAATTCAAAGGCTCTAGAACAGGGGTAAACTTTTCAATAAAGGGCCAGAGTAAATATTTTAAGCATTATGGACCATATGTGACTAAAACCCACTATGAGCACAACCTGGTACAAACACAGGCAGTTTAACTTAAGAGACCAAGGGGAGACCTCTCCCCTCCTTTATAGCTGACTTCCTTCCCCTCAGATTAAGAAAGGCCTGTCTAGGACAGCTTTAGGAGCAAAAACTTCAGGGGCTCCTAGGTGGCTCAGTGGGTGAGAGTAGGCCTTTGGCTCAGGCTGTGATCCTGGGGTCCTGGGATTGAGTACCGCATCAGTCTTGCCACAGGGAGCCTGCTTCTCCCTCTATGTCTCTGCCTCTCTCTGTCTCATGAATAAATAGACAAAATCTTTAAAAAAGCCAAAACTTTAGTAACAGACTCTACCATTCGTTAGCTGTGTCATTTTGCTCAAATTACTTACTCTCACTGTGCTCGTGTGTCCTCATCTGCAAAAGGAGTACAATGATACTTAATGCAAAGGCAGTTGTGAAGTTTAAAAGCACTTATTTGTGTAAAGGGCTGAGTACCTGACACATGGTAATTACAATATAGCTACCGGATTTTATGGTTACTATAGCAGCAGACCCCTGGGAACCAACTGCACAGCTGATGCCACCCACAAGTGACCAGCTGCAGGAGTAGCTGCTGCTTATTTCCTGCAGATTATAGAACAAACACTAAGCCCAAATCCTTCACCCAACTCAGAGAGTAGCCAAACTTTTCAGGACTCATGCGACAAGGGGAGTTCATGAGCTTGAGCAGCAGCAGTCACACCAAGGACTTGCTCACAAAAATGCAAAATCACAACAGTGCAGTCCATAATAAGTTTATTACTTCTTCAAGTCGTCCAGACACTGGGAACTACGATCCAGATGAGTGGCTCATTTGTCATTTTCATAGGCAGCTGGATTCTTCCTCTTGGATTTCTCAAATTCCTGGGTTCCCCATGTGTAGACAAGGTAAAACGCTATGAACGCTTTAAAAATCAAAAATGACAGGAGTGAGCCCAGGGTGTCAGTCTTTTCCCACTCACTGCACGCTCTACCCTACTGTCTCTAGCTTCCAAGAAGCCACTTTGAAACCAGATGGTCAAGGAAGGTTTGGGGCACGAGGGCGGCTCAGTGGTTGAGCCTCTGCCTTTGCTCAGGTGGTGATCCAGGAGGCCTGGGATGGAGTCCCTGCAGGGAGCTGCTTCTCCCTCTACCTTGTGGCTCTGCCTCTCTCTGTGTGTCTCACGGATAAAAAAATTTTTTTAAAGATTTTATTTATTCATGAGAGACAGAAAGAGGCAGAGACATAAACAGGCTCCATGCAGGGAGCCTGACGTGGGACTCGATCTCGGGTCTCCAGGATCCCGCACTGGGCCGAAGGCGGTGCTAAACCGCCAAGCCACCCAGGCCGCCCAAATCTTTTAAGGTTACATCACACACCCATTTTACAGGCGACCAAAAGAAAGGGCCAGCCCAGGAAAATCTGTCACCCAACCTTTCCTCGCTCTTCCATTGCACACACGCACACAAAAAACGTTAACGAGATAATGAGATAATTCAGGTAACATGCACCTGAATGTAACATTTACATTCGGGGCGCTTCCCCTCTGCCATTTAACAACTAGTGGTCACTTCTGTGGCTTTTGTGTGTGTGTGTGTGTGTGTGTGCGCCAATTCACAACGCTGTGCTCCCGCCATCCCTATCCGCTAACGCCTAACAGTTCATCGCTACGAAGTGGCCACCTCGGAGGGAGATGCTGGCACCACACAAGGGACCAAGTGTTGGTCTGTGACTCAGTTTGCTCCCTTGTAGGACGGGCGGGCGGGGGGGGGGGGGAGGAGAATACACTAGGGCGAGGGCTTCCAGTGAGAAACCGCGTGTGCGGGGCAGGCTGCAGAGCGCCGGCGCCACGGAGGCTCCCCGAGGGAGGGCTCCGCTGTCACTCAGCATCCCCCGACCCGGCCAAGGCACTCACGGGGCACGACGCGAAGGGCGCACGCCCGCGTACGGCGCAGCACGTTGGGGATGCCTTTGCTGAAGTAGTGCGGGAAGGCGCGCTGCTCGAAGGGCGACAAACTGTAGGTGATCACATGCCGCATCCGGGTCAGGTTCCCAAACTCGCGGCCCATGGTCGCGGCGGCGCCTGCAAGACCGAGGGTGGACGGGCGCCTGCCTCAGCCCCCGCACGCGCCGCCCCCGCCTCCGCACGCGCCCCGCCGCGGCGCCCCCACCCTCCCTGGTGACCACCCAGACCCCGCGACCCACCTCACTCCCGCACAGGGGTCACTTCGCCCTCCACCGTCGCGGGAACCGCCGGCGTCCGCCCGTCACTTCCGGGAGGCCGTGAAGTCACTTCCGGGGGATACCAGTTTCCGGCCGTCTCCGGGGGGAGGCGTCGTTGCTCCCCGTTCCGCAGAGAAGTGTTGTGCCCGGTGGCCCCGGGAGTGGGCGGGGCCGGCGCGGGACGCGGAGTACGGAGCGGGCTTTGGGGCCCGGGGGCGCTTCCCCTCTGCCTCCTGCCGCGCTGGAAGCGGCCGGGGCCGCGGGGAACAAAGAGACGTAGTGACCTCCGGCCGCGCCCCTCCGCGCTCCAGTCCGGGCGTTGAAGGGGCTCCGTTCTCTCCAGGACAGCGGCGACGCCGGCACCAGGAGCGCGCGCGTGATGTGGGGCCTTCTCGGCGGCCTCGGGCCGACAGGCCTCTGGCGGGCGTGCGCTTGCCTGGGTAGAAACGTCTCCCCCGGTGGCGCCCCCGGAGTCCCCGAGGAATGGCGGGGGCGGGGCCGAGGCCACCTCGGAGCCGCGCAGCCAGTCCGGCCCCGACGCGCTGCGGTGCGCCCCCGCTTCTCCTCTGCCCCGGCGGCCGCCTCGGGATTTCCGGAAGCGCCCTGGGCGGGAGGCTGCTGCGGGCCCGGCCGCTCTGCTCGGCGCGCGGAGTCTGTGACTTGCCCGCCCGCCGCGTGTGCTGTCGGAGCACGCTGTCACTCAACAGGGGGCAGGTGTTTTATGGGACCCTGCCTCCCAGCCGGGGCTCAGGGCGCCTTGGCACGCAATCGAACTGAAAACTCGCAGACTTGCCTCAGTTTCATGACCCTAGTAGGTACCGCACAGAGTGCCCGTGAATCTTGTGCCCTGAACGCGGGTTGACGTCCTTCCAGCACGGTCTCCTTACGGGTGGCACCGGATAAGCCCTCGTTTCAGCCTTTCACGGCACAGCTCAGTCTCCTGTTCCTAAAACATCAGCTCTAGCTTTGTCTCAGCTGCAAGAACGTAAGTCCTTAAAACAAAAACACCCTAGCAAGTTAAATTAAAAATTAGAATTTAAGTTTAAAAACAAAACAAACAAAAAACCCTGCAAACATCTTCAAATCTTTCAACCCAAGTCTATGTAGGTGAATGTGTGGACCAAAGTAAAGGATCAAGATCTTACATTTAAAGATGAGTCAAGGTTAAAAGTGATGTCCTTTATTAAAACATAGTGCAGGATTCCAAGTACATAATCCATAGGAAGCTCCCTGAGAATTGGGCAACCCAAAGGTTCTCTGCTCTCTGGAGTTTTAATGTCAATTGTGACTTTTTTCCTCACTCTCCAAAGCAATATGCAGTAAGTAATTATTCTAACCACCTGGCAGTGGGGGAGGTGATGAGGATGAAGGGAGAGGAAGAGGGAACAACCCAATAAATTACATAGCAACAGACCTTCATATCACCATGAATAATTAGCTTTCCCACTTGCTTTGGAAGTCCCAGCAAGTACCTAAGGAACTTTTTAAGAATCCTAATCTCAAAAAAATGGTTGGTTTTATGATCATTTCTCAATTCCGTTGGCCTTTCAGTTTGCATAACTAGTCCATTGGCATAACAATAACAAGAGGTTTTAAATAAATGCCTCTAAAAGGGAGAGAGGAAAGTGAAATAACAGATACATTTGTATCTAATGAGGACAAATTAGATAAATAGGACGTTATCAGCAGTTTGATGCACAGCTGACAAAAATTGTCTTCAGCTAGGCGTCCTTGAGGTTGATTACAGAAGTGACCCTAGCCTACCCCCACACCTAAAATTTATTTAAGAGACCAACCTAGGTACTTCCGGGCTTTTAGGAAGAAGACTGATATGGGGAAATGCATCCCTGGCTAGCTCTTCCAGGCCATGGCACTTCTCAGCAACTTCTTCCTTTGGTTTTTCTGCTTAACGTTGCTGTGTTTTCCTATTAGTCTTGGTTCTCAAGTTTCGAGAGGAGAAGCTCGGGCTGCAGCTGGAGCTGAGTCGGAATCTGTGGCTGAGCCTTGGTCATTGCTGCGGCCTCCAGATGGAAGAGACAGATCTGGCTTCCTTTCTCCTCTTTTCAAGGTTCTATATGATGGGCAAGGTGGCACGCCTAGAGCTTTGCGCTACATGAAGAGGCTCTATAAGGCCTATGCTACCAAGGAGGGGATCCCTAAATCCAACAGAAGCCCTCTTTACAACACTGTTCGACTCTTCACGTCCTGTGCCCAGCACACGCAGGCTCCTGGGGACCAGGCGACAGGTGTGTAGGAGCAGACTGGTTAACGGGTGGTGGGAAGATGATAGACTTGTCTGTGTTGCAGTTATTAGAAAGGAGCTGGGCCTTGCTCCTCGAATTACATATTACTTTGCATGATCCTCAGTATCCACATTGCAACAAATCTGGTACTTGATCTTACTGTTTCTTCCTAATGCTCTCCTGGAATAAGGGGGGCTCCTATGGTAGAACTTTAGAGCTAGAAGAGACTTAACAGCTCTAAAAGCTGAACAGAGTGTGGCTGGAGGTTGGCTTCTTATCCAGGTCACAAAATTCAGACTGGAAACCAGGTATTTTGACCTCTCTTGGCTTATTCTTACCATTCTATCAGTGTTGACCTGGAACTGTGTCTAAAACATCTCCTAGCTACCGAAGTATCTATTGTGTTAAATAGGATTTTACTGCTTTATATGAGGAAAACTGAAGTCTGCATTTGGAACAGTAGGTCCTCTGAAGAACCAGGTGTTGGTCATCAACCTGACCCAGCACTTTGGAGTCCTATGTGAGAAAGGAGCAGTGCTTTAAAAAACAAAACAAAACAAAAATCCCTCTACATTCTTACTAGCTCATGACCAAAACTGTTTTTTTGTTGTTGTTGTTGTTTTTAAGATTTTATTCACTTATGCATGAGAGACCGGCAGAGAGAAGCAGGCTTCTCTCTGAAGAGGAGCCTGATGCAGGACTCCATCCCAGGACCCCGGCATCCTGACCTGAGCCAAAAGCAGATGCCCAACCACTGAGCCACCCAGGTGCCCCTGACACAAACAGTTCTAACCCAACAGGTCAGCTGTGGCTGTTTTAAACCCTTTCTCCTGGGCAGCTCCGGTGGCTTGGTGGTTTAGCGCCACCTTCAGCCCAGGGTATGATCCTGGAGACCCGGGATGGAGTCCCACATCAGGCTTCCTTCATGGAGCCTGCTTCTCCCTCTGCCTGTCTCTGTCTCTCTCTCTCTCTCTCTCTCCTTCTGTCTCATGAATAAACAAAATCTTAAAAAAAAAAAAAAAAAAAAAAAAAAAACCCTTTCTCCTTTTTCGAAGTCTTATTACAGTGGCTTTAGAGCCTCCATTTGTTATCATTCTCAAGTGTTCCCAATTAGACCATTAAGTTTTTCGTTGATTCTGTTCATTAGGGCTTAAAAAGTCGTCTTAACAAGACCAATAAATGTGTTTGAGTTTTCTCTCTAGAGATTCTCCAGGAGAAAAATAGTATTTATTAGCTGCTTCTAGGTTTGGAGCCAATGATTGAGATTGGGAAACAATGATTTTCTATGGTTGTTCACCACCAAAGCCATTCAGACTTTCTGTTGATAAAATAGCTAGGTTGGGCACTCTGGCAGTTAGCGTGGTACCTGTAGCAGGTATTTTCTCTGACTCACCTCCCCCCCCCCCCCTTCCTCTTTAAGGCTGGGGGAAGTGGGGAAAGAGAAGGGAGAAAGCACATGACAAGGACAAATGCCTTGACTGCTTGTTATGTTGTGTTTGTATGCAAGCACTACTGGCAGGTTGTTTTTCTTCTCAGGCTCTGTTCCACCTGTGGACCTGCTCTTTAACCTGGATCGTGTTCCTGCCGTTGAACACTTACTGAAGTCGGGTTTGCTGTACTCTTTCAGCAATTCCATTTCTTTCCCCTCTGCCGTTAAATGTCTGTGCCACCTGGTGATCAAAGAGCCAGAGTTTTCTAGCTGGACCCCCCAGAGAGCTCCATCCTTATTGACCTTTAACTCACAGTTTGAATTGAAAAAGAAATACAAATGGTTTGAGGTTGATGTGACCACTGCTCTCCGGCCTCTAGTGGCCTTGCACAAGAGAAGTCTTCACATGTCTGTAAATTTTACCTGTGTGAGAAACCAGCAGCAGGATCCTGTGGCACAGGATGGGCCGTGGAATAGGACGCTGCTGGTACCCCCGTCCCTGCTTTTATATCTGAATGACACAAGTGCTCAGGCTCATCACAGGTGGGATTCCCTTCACTATAAAAGGAGATCTTCACAGAGGGCTGACCAGAAGGGAGGTCTGTCTGCCTGTCCCATAGGAGAGGAATCGACTGAAGGTGGAAGATCTTCCCGTCACCGGAGAGGTCAGGACACCGTCAGCTTGGAACTGCACAAGCCTCTGGCTCCCGCTGCTTTCAATCTGAGTGAATACTTGAAACACTTTCTTTTCCCCCAACACGAGTGTGAGCTCCACGACTTCAGGCTGAGCTTTAGTCAGCTGAAGTGGGACAACTGGATCGTGGCCCCGCACAGATACAACCCTCGATACTGTAAAGGGGACTGTCCAAGGGCAGTTGGACATCGATATGGCTCGCCAGTGCACACCATGGTGCAGAACATCATCCATGAGAAGCTCAACTCATCAGTGCCAAGACCATCGTGTGTACCTGCTAAATACAGCCCTCTCAGTGTTTTGACCATTGAGCCAGATGGCTCAATTGCTTACAAAGAATATGAAGATATGATAGCCACTAAGTGCACTTGTCGTTAACATAGGCTTCTTGAAATGAAAGCTTTTGAGCCTCTTCAGCAGAGGAAGTCCTGAGCGCCTATCTGTGCCTTCAAGGGAGAGTTCTGGGTGTCAAATCACTTTAAGTGCAGTACGAGTTGTATAAGAAGGAGCCTGTGTGGATGAACCCATGGTGTGGCACCTGTCAGTGTAAAGTGGTAACATCTGCCTTTATTTCCAGATGTAAACAAAATAATTTTGGAGGGCTTTCAACTTTTTTCCCTGAGCGATTTTTTTTTTTTTCTTGGAGTCTTGTTTTTGAGTGAAGAGAAAAATCTTAACATAAACCTTGGATGGAATTGCAGCTCTAAATAGTTGAGTGCTATAGTTTTATTTCCTGGAAGAATAAATCCCTCTCTGTGGCATAAATTTACCATGTGTGTGCCTTTTTTGTTTTAAAGGATTGCTTTCAAATGGTCTTTTGGGAGGGAGAAGCATACCTATAAGCTAGTTTTGGCTTAACTTTTGTCTTTTTAGAGTAAAAGAGAAGCTAGCTTCTCCACCTGAAACCTGTTGAAGGGTATTTATTGGGACTGTAAGCACATAACCTATGTCCATTTGTTAGTGTGATGGGTGTACCATATGCTATTTCAGCTCTTCAGGTGGCACATATAAATAGGGTGGCTCACATAAACCCCAACATTTGTCCTATTTTTTTAACAAATTGTTTTGCAGATTTTTACAAGAAGATGACAGTGTTGAAGATTTTTAGAATATTTTCTCTTTTATGTATTTAAAACCTCTGACCTCACGGAAGGAAGTCAAGGAACATTTTTTCCTTTTTGTTTTTGCAGATTTCCCTCAGCTACCATCACTGACCCCATACATTTTTTCCAGGTGGATTTGGGAGTGTTGCCATTAAACTAACCTGGGAGTGATGAGGTTACATTACAGAACAGGCCCATTTGGATATGATGGTTTATATGTAGGTTTTCAATAAATCCTACCTTGGGAGAGCCCTAGAGGTACACAGTTAGGATTAATGCAGTGATGCCTGTTTCAGCATTTCTAACACCCTAATACACAAACCAAAGTAACTCCTAAATGCAAGATGTACTTTTAATTCTTTTTTTAAGGTTTTATTTGAGTAATTTCTTCAGCCAACATGGGGCTGGAACTCAGAACTGCATGATCAAGAGTAGCTTGCTCTTCCCAATGAGCCAGCCAACCACCCTGCACTCTCATTCTTGTAAATCTTTTCTTAGTAGTTAGTGCTTACTGCCTAAGGAGCCAGCTGGGATTTTGATCGGGATTGTGTTGAATCTGTCAGTTTGGGAAGTATTAGCATTTTAGCAATGTTAAGTCTTATAATCCCTGAGCATGGGAAGCTTTTCCTTTTGATTGAGGTCGTCTTTCATTGCTCTCAACAATGTTCTGCACTTTTCGAATGTAAGTTTTGCACTTGATATTGTTAAATTCTAAGTATTCTTGCTGTGACTGGTAATAGAATTTTTAATTTCCTTTTCTGTTTCCTGGTGTGGTGCCATCTTCCATACATGTCACAAGCCTGCACAAACGGACAGGAGTGCTCTTAGCTGCTCATGATTTCTTCCTCTCAAAAACATTTTTTTAAAAAGAGCCTGGGGCATCTGGGTGGCTAAGTTGGTAAAGGAATCTGTTTCTCAAAAAAAAAAAAAAAAAAAAAAAGAATCTGTTTCTCCTCGGCTCCTCGCCCTGCTTACGTGCGTACGTTCTGTTTCTCTCAAAAACGTGAAGGAAAAAGACTGAAACAAGGGGAGAAGTTTTAGGTGGCTCAGTTTCCAAGTAACTTTGCCATCTTGTTTAACCTGAAGGCGTTCTTATTCTGTCGTAAATGAGGCTGGCCAGTCTAAGAGATGGTGTTTCAAGGGTTTTGTCTGGTCCTCTGTCATTCTTGAGGGTGTTAAAAAAAAGGCATGAGTAACGGTGGCGATATACAATTGAACTTACTTGAAGGTTAAGTCTCCCTTAAAGATGGCTGTTTTCCAGTGGACCACATAAAATATGTATCACGTTAAAGTATTCCTCATTATTCAAACTAAACTTAAACCCCCCCCCCAAAAAAAGGGATTTTTTTTTTATTCATGGCCTAGTTGGTTTTTTGTTTTGTTTTTCAAAGATTTATTTATTTATTCATGATAAACAGAAAGAGACCCAGGAAGAGGGAGAAGCAGGCTCCATGCCGGGAGCTCCACGTGGGACTCAATCCCGGGACCCCAGGATTGCGCCCTAGGCCAAAGGCAGGTGCCAAACTGCTGAACTGCCCAGGGATCCCCTGTTCTTTTTTGTTTTGTGTTTTGATTCATGAGAGAGACGGAGAGGCAGAGACACAGGCAGAGGGAGAAGCAGGTTCCATGCAGAGAGCCTGATGTGGGACTCGATCCCAGGACTCCAGGATCATGCCCTGGGCCAAAGGCAGGCACTGAACCACTGAGCCACCCGGGGAGCCCCTCATGGTCTAGTTCTGTGGTTGAGTAGGGATATGGTTTGCAACCTGAAGTTTTAGGAAAAAAAAAAAAAAGTTCTGATAGAAGCTAAGTGTTAGGGTCAAAGCCAAAATTAGGGGCAGAAAAGTAGTTCATCTTTAGAGGTAAGTTCTAAAGGAGACTTAATTGTGTATAGTATTTAGATGCTACAATGGTGTTGTGATAGCATGAACTGTAAGTTTGGCTTCCCTGTTATTTTGGGCTTTTTTTTTTTTTGGTGGGGGGGTTGCTTGTTAATCTAGTTTCTTCATTCATGGGACAGTGCTAATACTAAGGGATGATAAATCTGCTCAATTTAAACTTGAAAAAATTCTCTTCTGCGCAGCACAGGAGGATATACACTAGTCTCCCAAGTACCGCCTTCAAATGAAACCTGTTTTTCTTTAGTTACTCTTAGAAAAGCTGCCGCTTGAGAAAAGAAATGAGAAAGGACAATGGTGATTGAAATCTGGAAATTCAAGGATGAGGCTACATGTGCCTTAAAGAGATGCATTCAGCTTTGGTATTTAGTCCAGATGAGATAGGAGGTCACCTAATGGGATGGGTGCTTTAGTATGCCAAGGAACAATGGGGCATGTCAGGAGCCAGTTTTACTTCAGCTCTGGGTTTCCTGTTCCTTATCTGTTTAAATCAACTCCTGTGTTACACTGAATACTTGGTGTGTTACTAACTAGGTTCAAGGGTGGCAGCCACTGGACTTGGTTTAGACTGTTTAGACAGTCTGGGGAGGGGGGGGAATAAAGCTACTCTGTGGTGGGGTGGGTAAAGGAGGAAGTGTTCATGGTTATACAAATGATAAAAGCAAAATGTTCAGAACTTGATTTATATCCAAATTGTAAGTAATCCATTTACATTGGTAATTTAAGGATTGTAAGTTATAAAATGATAAATGAAGTGAAATGAAAATACTTCAGATATTATTTTAGAGGATGTTAGTCCCCAAAACATTTTTTTTAAAAATTTTATTTATCTGACAGAGAACGAACACAAGAACCCTGGCCAAAAGCATGCTGTTAGGGACACCTGGGTGGCTCAGCGGTTCAGTGTCTGCCTTCAGCTCAGGGTGTGATCCTGAAATCCAGAGATCAAGTCCCACTTCAGGCTCCGTGCATGGAGCCTGCTTCTCCCTCTGCCTGTGTCTCTGCCCCTCTCTCTCTCATGAATAAATACATAAAATCTTAATGGATCAAACAGCATGTTTTTTTTTTAACTGTTCTCTAAATAGAAGGAAAAAAAAAAACACAACTAGAGGGTTCAAACACTTCATTCTTGACCAGAATTGACAGGTCAAGTAGGCTCTCTGTGTGTTTAATTACTTCCTGATGCAGTTGTCTTTCCCAAAGCACAGATTTATTAATCTTTGGAAAGGGCCCTAATATGTTAGACCAGGGCTATTTCAGTACTTAAAGAATGGGGGGAATCCCTGGGTGGCGCAGCGGTTTGGCGCCTGCCTTTGGCCCAGGGCGTGATCCTGGAGACCCGGGATCGAATCCCACGTCAGGCTCCCGGTGCATGGAGCCTGCTTCTCCCTCTGCCTGTGTCTCTGCCTCTCTCTCTCTCTCTCTCTCTCTCTGTGACTATCATAAAAAAAAAAAAAATTTAAAAAGGGATTTTTTTTAGGTCGTCTATAAGTATTTGTCCCTTTTTAATATGTAATGCAACTAGCATGTAACTATTGAGTAATATATGTGGGTAAGAGTCAACAGTATTTTAGACCTTGCTTGAGAAGTGCTACGTGAACAGTTCTTTACAGATCTGTCTTTGGTGCTGGTGTCTTTCCCTTTGGAATGCTATGACGGACACTGTTAGGAGTTCACAGTCTGTGCCTCGGTCATTTTGGCTTTCTCAGAAATAGCTCACTGAATAAATATTTATCGAACACAGACTATGGGCCAGGTGCTATGTGTGGTTAAGAACAGAGTCTAATGTTCTCAGCTGCAGGAAAAATATATCACGTACCGGAAACAGAAACTTCCTTTATTACTCTAAATTCCAAAAGTGAGCTTTTATCACCAGAGAACATTCTTTGGAGGAATATACTTTGAGGTGATACTACATAAGCAGACTGAATGAATAGTATTTTTAGGTTGGAATTCTTTAAAACTTAAGGTAATTGTAGATAAATATGCAATAGTAAGAAATACCAGAGATACCATGTTTATCTTTTGTCCAGTTTTCTCAATGATAATATCTTGTGAAACTGTAGCATGCTATCTCAACAAGGATATTGTTGTTGATAGATTTTATATATATATACATACACACACACACACACACACACACACACACACACTGAAACCTACTGGTTGAAGGGAAATGTTCATCCCAACATCAAAGTCTTAATAGACCCTGGTGTTTTGTTATATTAATATTTTTATATTAATTGATTGAATACTTTTTCATCTTCCATTTCACTCCTACCCTTGAAACTTGGAATCCTTTAAACTATAGTTTTATTTATTCAGGAAGTACATATTGACCATATACCACACGTTAGGTACTCCTCTAAGTGGTTTAATAGTGGTAAATAAGATAAACATGGTAGTTGTTCCTATGACGCTTATATTACAGTGGAATGGAACAGGCAACATACAAACATCAGGAGCTTCTAGGCAGGACAAACTGAGGTGAGAATGAGCTTGTGTTCTAAGAACTGGGTGTGACTGGCAAGTAGGAAAGGAGGGAAGGGTGGAATGCCAAGTGGAGTGGGAGGAGAGGAGATTGAAGAGCAGACTGACCAGATAGATGATAAAGACCTTGTTTAGCCAGCACAAAGGGATTGGCTAGGAAGCCACTGACAATCTTAAATCAGGGACCAGAAATAGTTGGATTCACTTTTTTTTTTTTTTTTAAAGATCACTCTTTATGTCACATGTGCAGTTGTTTGGCAGAACCTAGTCTGAAGCATGAAAATGGCTTTAGGGGACTCTTGTCAGCATCCAAGGGAGAGAGGATGCTGACTTGGATTATGGCAGCGGAGATGGGGATTTAGAGGTGAAAAACTTGGCATGTTTTTCCGTGGGTTCTTGATTTTTGTTACTGGGCACATCCCTCTGAGGTTGTAGGGTTGCAACTTTCTAGACAGAAGAAACTCTGGTGCATGTGGTGACGCGAGAGAATAAAACTTCTCCCATTCCCTGGCTTCATATTCCCATCCACATGAGCTGTGTCTTAATTATAACTTTTGTTGGTTCTTTTGGTTTTCTTCATATTTCTTAAGAGTTCTATTGGTTTGGGGGCATCTGGGTGGCTGTTGGTTAAGGTCTGTCTTCAGCTCAGGTCATGATCCCAGGGCTCCCTGCTCAGTGGGGGTCTGCTTCTCCCTCTGCCCCTAACCCCACTCATGCATGCTTGCACTCTTTCTCAAAAATCTTTAAAAAAAAAATACTAAAAGTTCTGTGTGTTTGGTCTTTCCCTTTCGTGTTAGAGGTGTTTCCAAGAAATCTTCTGTTGTGCATCTAGAAGTCCAAGGCCCTAGAAAGCTGTGGGAATATCTGGGTGAGAGGGCAGGAATTGTTTTCATTTAAGGCTTGTGCATTTGAGGCTTCTAATGGTTTCTATAGGTTTCTGCACAGAAGAATTACTGTATCTTCTGATGGGAGGAAGAGGGGACAAAATACAGACTGCAGCTGATGGTTGTAGACCTCAGTAATGCAAGGGACTATGGGCTTTTACCTAATCTTCTTATCCCCATATGGTGATTCCACCCCCCTTCCCCCAATCTCCACCACACCTGGAGTTGACTTGTCTGGAGCCTCTTTGATTACATACTTACACAGAATCAACCTTCATTCTCCTCTACTGGGGTGGAGTTGTTCACCTAGCTGCTTGGAGTAGGGGAGTGTACACTGGAGTCTAATTGTGGTATCTCTAGACTCTGTCAATACTCAGCATCCTAGCAGGCACCATTGCCTTCTATAGTATACAGCATCTTTATTTCCTGATATTTCCCGGGCTTCTCTCTGCACCTCAGGTAGTGTCTTGTTGACATCCCCATCCATAGCAGGTTTAGGTTTCCTTTTTCATGGGTGCTGCTGGCTCTCGCAGCCAATCTCCACTACCCCAAATTTATTCACACTCATCTTCTAAACTCTCCTCTCCTATCCTTTGTCCCTGGGAGTATATTTGATAATCACTTGCTCCAATGGCAGTGGAAGGGAGTAGAGATGAAGGCATATGAAAAGTCCCATGTAAAGTCTCTGTTCAAAACTTAGAGAAAATTGATTAGAAAACTAGAGCAAACTCTAATCCCTTTGTAATCTGCAAAGAACTTTTTATATGTTCCTGTTTGGTAGCTTCCTTAGACTTCTCCACCTTATCCTTGAGGTCAGGTCAGTTTTGGGTAAAGAAAGTGAACTTACGGGATCCCTGGATGGCTCAGCGGTTTAGCGCCTGCCTTCGGCCCAGGGCGTGGTCCTGGAGTCTGGGAATCGAGTCCCATGTCAGGCTCCCTGTATGGAGCCTGCTTCTCCTTCCGCCTGTGTCTCTGCCTCTCTGTGTCTCTCATGAATGAATAAAATCTTTAAAAAATATATACAAAAAAAGTGAACTTATTTCTAAGGCAGGAGAATATCCAGTATGTGGACTGCATGCCATATTTAAGATTTTTTTAAAGTACCTCATTAGATAGTACTAAGACTAGTCTACTTGTCAATAAGCAATTGAAAGTTTTGCCTCAATGTAGAAAATTTGAATTCATTTGTACGTTTTAAAAAGGGGGAAACAGTTTGTTAAAGTCAAAGGTTAATGTGCCCAACTTTCATTGTGTCATTTGCCAGGAAAATTTGTGCTGTAAACTTGGCAAATCATTGCATGGTTGGAGAAGAAAATGCTCAGGATCACAAGTTGTCATTGTGTTCATGCCCTTGACCATTGTCAGTTTGTGAAATACAAAGGGCTAAAGCCAACTGGTGGCGATGAAGGATTCTTGGAGATGGACTAAAGTGATGGCACACAGGGACCTTTCCCTGGAACCAAAGGGTTCATAGCTTCATCTTTTTCAGCTCTTTTTTTTTTCCAACAACTCTACTGGCAAGTGGGGCAAAAGGGATCCCCAGCAGAACAGCACTTTGTTTATGACCACTCATCAAGATCCTACTGGAGAGAGATGCCTGGGTGGCTCAGTGGTTGAGCATTTGCCTTTGGCTCAGGTCTTGATCCCCAGGTCCTGGAATCGAGTTTCCCATCATGCTCTCCGCCAGGAGCCTACTTCTCCCTCTCCCTCTGCCTATGTCTCTGTCTCTCTGTATGTGTCTCCTGTGAATAAATAAAATCTTAAAAAAAAAAAAAAATCCTACCAGAGAGAGAAACGGTAGACCTAGGCAAGAGAGGAATGAAAACCACAAGCCCTGGAACCACCTTGGCTGTATCTTGGGGCACTTGAGCTAACATCTCTGAACCCAGCTTCCTTATCAGTGAAATGGAGATACTAAGAGTGCCCATTTAATAGGGTTGTTGGGAAGATTCAATGAGTTAATACGTGTAAAGAGCTGAGAACAGTGTCCAGCAAATAAATTCTCAGTGCATGCTGTTTTTATTAGTACCATAACTAAGACGCTCTGAAGCTGTACTGTCCTAGTCATTACCATATGTGACTATTGAGCTTTTAAGATAGGGTTACTCAAAATGGAAACAAGCTGTGAATGTAACATATACAACAGCTCTTTAAGACTTACTATGGGGATCCCTGGGTGGCGCAGTGGTTTGGCGCCTGCCTTTGGCCCAGGGCGCGATTCTGGAGACCCGGGATCGAATCCCACATCGGGCTCCCGGTGCATGGAGCCTGCTTCTCCCTCTGCCTATATCTCTGCCTCTCTCTCTCTCTCTATCATAAATAAAAAAAAAAATTTTAAAAAAAGACTTACTATGAAAAGATGTAAAATATCTAAATGTTATATTGATTAGGTGTTAAAGTGATGACTTTCTGACATGTTGGATCTATTTGGATATATTAAATATGTATTATAAAAATTCATCTAAATTTTAAATGAGGCTATGAGATTATTTATTTATTTTTTTTTTTTATAAAGATTTTTTTATTTATTTATTCATGATAGTCACAGAGAGAGAGAGAGAGAGAGAGAGAGGCAGAGACACAGGCAGAGAGAGAAGCGGGCTCCATGCAGGGAGCCCGATGTGGGATTCGATCCCGGGTCTCCAGGATCGCGCCCTGGGCCAAAGGCAGGCGCCAAACCGCTGCGCCACCCAGGGATCCCTAAAACTGCATGTGTGGCTCATAGTATTTTTACTGGACAGAACAACAATCTCTTCATAGGATTTCACTGTGCACTCCAAACTGACATTGTTTCCCAAGGAAGAGCTCATGACATTTCTAAAGTACTCGCATTATATATTTATTAATCTGATACACTTCCCTCCTATTATGCAGTATCTTTCTCTTGAATAATGATCAGGGGTACTTCTCTCCCACTCTTGAACTGCCCAAGCATGGTAGAACCACTGATGGTAAGAGATGAATCCCAACTCTCACTGGTGAAAACCATCTCAATTGGAGGAGAGAGGCACAGATAGAGAGAGATACATGTGAAACATGCTTTCATTTCCTGTAGCTACCTTTGGATCACAGTTCTCAGGCTGATTATCTGCCCTGTCCGAGTCAAAGGAGTTGACGTACCATGAAAGTCTGCCTACCAAGAGCACTCAGGATCTGTCCTGCCAAAGTTCCTTTTCTTTCATGTCTACATGTTCTACATGTCTACCATGTAGACACATAAGTGCTGTCAGGATAAGATATGCTATAACTTGGTAGGTCCTGAGAATAATTTAGATATTCTAATGATTTCATCAAGTCAGATCAAAATTAACAGATGGCACTAGGCTGCATACTTTTTTTTTTTTTTTTAGATTTTATTATTTACTCATGAGAGACACACAAAGGCAGAGACATAGGCAGAGGGAGAAGCAGGCTCCATGTAGGGAGCCTGATGTGGGACTCGATCCCGGGACTCAGGATCATGCCCTGAGCTGAGCCACCCAGGCATCCCAAGGCTATATACTTGTAAACAGGCTGCTTTTGTATTACTGCTAAAGATTTGTTTTTACGTAATTAGTAGACTTTAATTGGTCCTCAATAGTAGTTTCTTAAAAGTCCTAAGACTTTCATGCCTATGAATATCAGAACATGTAGCCCACAGATAAACCTCAGATCGCCTGGGTTGCAAGATGCTTTAGGTCTCTGGGCAGATCTCTGCTGTGAACTAAGTGAGTAAAAGAGGTTGAGTATGTGAACTTTATTTTTGCTTTTATTTTTAAAGACTTTATTAATAAGAGAGCACGTGAACAAGAGAAAGAGTAGGAACAGGGGGCAGAGGGAGAAGCAGACTCTTTGCTGAACAGGGAGAGCCACATGGGGCTGGATCCCAGGATCCTGAAACCATGACCTGAGCTGAAGGCAGCTGCTTAACTGCTTAACTGACTGAGACACCCGGGTGCCCCCCCCCCTTTTTTTTTTTGCCTTTAAACATTAACACTCAAAATGCCAGAGTGGTTAGAGCACTTGGAGGCTAACCCTTGTTTTGTATATGAAGATCTTGAGCAAGTATTGGCCAATGTCAGCAACAACTGTTAACTCCATGTGTATATGTGTATTTATCCTATATTTATCTCTGTATGTGTATATACATACACATACAGAAAGAAAAGTTGGCATACTATAAAATTCAGTGTTAAAAACTACCATTTGTGATTTTGTTTTTTCACAATGTTATGCAGCTATCACCATTATCTAACTCCAGAACTCTTCTATCCTCTCTTCCAAAAACTTCATACCAATTAATACTCCCCCATCCCCCTCCTCCCAGCCCCCCTCTGCTTTCTGCCTCTATGGATTTGCCTGTTCTGGACATTACATATAAATAGAATCACAACATGTTGTCGTTTTGTCTTTTTCCATTTGGCATAATCTTTTCAAGGTTCATCCATGTATCAGTACTTAATTACTTTTTATGGTTGAATACTCCATAGTATGAATATACAACATTGTGTTTATTCATCTGTTGATGGCCATTTGGGTTGTTTGTACTTTTTGGCTGTTATGAATAATGCTGTTATAAACACATACTAGTTTTTGTATGTGCATATTTTCAATTCTGTTGGTTATATACCTAAGAGTAGAATTGCCCAGTCATAGGGTAACTGATAAACTGACAAACTGTTTCCAAAACAGGTGCACCATTTTAAGTTCCCAGCAGCAGTGCATGAAGGTTCCCGTTTCTTTAGGTTCTTACCATTTTAATAAACGGTCTTTTTGATTCTAACTATTCTAGTGGGTGCTAGGTTGTATCTTATTGTGGTTTTGATTTATATTTGATATTGAGCATCTTTTTCATGTGCTTATTGGCCATTAGTATATCTTCTTGGGAGAAATGTCTATGCAAATCCTTTGCCTATTAACAAAAAAGGTGGATTATTTGTCTTGTTGACTTGTAAGCCGTTAAGTGTATTATTAAGGTAAATTTACTTTAGATAAAGCACTCACTGCTCCAGGGAGACCAGATGGTTGCAGTTTGGCTTTATTTTTAATTCTTTGCAGGCATGTTTAAGTCTTTGGAAACAACCATTGTTTTTTTGTTTTTGTTTTTGTTTTGTTTTTTTAATATTCTGTTTATTTGAGAGAGAGCACAGGAGGGGGCAAGAGGGACAACCGCCACTGAGCTCAGAGCCCAACGCTCCATCCCAGAACCCTAAGATCATGACCTGAACCAAAGTCAGATGCTTAAAAACTGAGCCACTGAGGCGCCCAGAAACCACCATTGTTTAGAGACTGAAATAGTACCTACTGCCACCACTAATAAAGATTATTGATTTAATCCTAAGAATCAAACAGAGGGCTGGGAAATTCTATTGAATGCTCTTGGAAATCCTTGATTCCATCCTTGGCACAGCATCCCAGATCTCTTTCTGTTATGCCCAAGCAAGTGAGTAAAGCAATCTACTCTGAAAGGAAAGTTAGCCCCTTCTAGTATGGTAAGTCACATCTTTTTTTGTTAAAACTACCAAAAGGAGAAAGCAAAGCAAGAATAGTAGATACCTGCTTATTCCCCCACTGAGCATATGAGGTGGAAGAAGCAGATGATCCAAGACCTTGCTGGCCAGCCCAAGGGGAGTGGCTAGGAGTCCAGCCCTCACTGGGAGAACAGGCTTTAAAGCAACATTAGATCCTGGACTGGTCATTTCCTTCAAGTCTCTGTAATTCTCATTGTGTTTTCTCCTTTTGGTAGTTCTAACACAAATTCTTCCAGCCAGTCTGCCCATGAGCATAGCCGGCAGCCCCTCTGAAGGATGCTGATGCTGGAGTGGATACATGTTACCGAAAACGGCTCTCTGTGGCAGGAAGGATGCTGCTGACTTCCTTTCTGGCTCTTGGCTCCTAGGATTTGTGTCTCTTGCCTCTAATTTTAAGCTATGAGCCAGTTGGTACACACAATAACTTGCTTGCTTATTAAGTGATTACTTTTTACACCATCACTTCCACTGGAGGGCCACTTGATACCTAGAATGCTGCTTGTGTGGGCATTCCCTCACACCTCCCCTGAAGCACATGTACACACATGTACACATATACATGCTAATTACTAGATCATGGAAACCAAGACCTACATCCTTGGATGTTGCTACCAGCTGTGAACTCACAGAATGGAGGAATGACACAGCTATCTGTCCAGATCAGGGTTCCTAGAAGCATTTGTTCAACAAGTTCTGAATCTGGCACAGCCAGGCATCCTTTTGAGAGTTCATATTCTGTCTAATGGGGCAGACAAATGACTATTCTACAGTGTAGCATTAGATGGGGCAGCGAGCAATGAACTCTGCCTAGAGATATTGGAGGAGCTTCACTGAGGAGGTGATACTTTGTTCGAGGGTTGTGTAATTCAGTGTCAAGATGGGTCTTCACTAGGGATGTTTGCTAGTGGGGGAGGAACAAAAAGAAGAAACTTGAACATATGCCCAGCTCTCTGTAGGAAGTAGCTGTGGGAGGGAGCCTATGATTCTGGGTCTCAAGGCAAGCCCAGCTTGGCCTGACCTCAGCTTGGACCTTTGGTCCATTCTGGTATGAAGAAACAGGTAGAATCCAGGTCAACCCTCTTTGCAAGAATAGGAAAAAGAAACATTGAAATTTTCCTGTCTTTGATTTTATGTTTGTTAAGGGAAATCTTGTTTTCACTTTTGTAGTGAATGTTTGTGACTTTGAACCAGGAACTTGCCTGCCTTGTGTTTCTCCTGCACTGCTTTATCTTGTTTCCTGAGTTGGTAGTTTGGAGGTTGTGTAAGACTTGCTCAGGGGTCTCCAGCCACATCAAAGGCCTGGGATGGCCTCCCCTTAGCCCCAGAGCAGCTGTGCGAGAGCTCTCTTGCTCCATTGCCTGGTAGTTACTTCTTCCAGGGAAAGAGTAGCTTGCAATACCCAAGTCTGACTAGATTTCCTCCTGCCTAACACTGGTATCTCAGTGTTGAAAGAGGTCTTGGCTCCATATCAGAAACTTCTTAGTTTCAAGCAACAGCAACCAGTTATGTCTGACTCACTCAACAAAAGGAATGTATTAGAAGGAAGTGTGGTAGTTCATAGAATTGACTAGAAAGCAGGAGGACCAGACTATGAAAATGGACAGTAACCAAAAGAGCCTGGGTAACAAGAGCAGGAGACAGCTGGTCCTAACCTCCAATGTCACTGTACCCCCAGACTTTTGGTAGCTTCTCACCTGTCCTTGTGTCTCTATGCCACTCACATGAGAATCCTGGCAGGGTGTCAGATTGGTCAAGCCCTGGTCTCAGGCTTGAGCTGAGGCTTTCAGAGTTGGAGGAGGGGCCTTGTCTTTACATCACAATGTGGGATTCCCCCAAGAGGGAAGTGTTGGTCCACTGCAGCCCTGTTTGGGGGGAGTAGTAACCAAAGTTTAGTAGTAAGCAACCAATAGCATGACCAACACTCATGGGGAGCCTCTGGTGATACATAAACCACCCTTCGAGATAAAATTGAGGCTGGGACTAGGTGATATTGTATTCCCCATAGGGGAGGCTGAAGTGAGGAATAGTAGTTGACATCATTTACTGATGGCCTGCTGCAAGCCTGCTGCTGAATATATGTGATGAAATCTCATTTAATCTTTACCCAGCAAATCTGCAGTCATATCTCTGTTTTACAGATGAGGAAATGGAGGACCAGGAAGGTTGGGGTCTCTCCGGGGTCATACAGAGACTGGCGTTCACATTGAGTCTGTCGGGCTGTAAGCTCATATACCCTTCTTCCCACTTCCCGGTTTTCCTATACCTGGGACGCACTGAATTGGAGAACATATCCCTGTTTTGTGGAGAGAAATCATAGGGTGGCCAAAAGCCTGCCTTTAAATCCATCTCTGCTTCCTCCAGGCAATTACTGTTCATTGCTATTTAACCCCAGAATTCCTTTGGGAATGTACCCAATCAATAGGTACATTCCCCCATGACCTTGTTAGCTGATTTGCTAAAAAGTCAAAAGTAACTTCCTACCTTGGTTTTTCTTTTCTAACTCAAACCTCTCTTGAGGTACAAAGAGCGGCCAACTAGAGGGTGTGTGTGTTGTCACATTCACCCCCGACAGGGTTCTAAAAATGCATGGAACATGATGGATGCTGGACATGGGCATCTATAGGTTTTAGAACGAAGTCTCCTTCGTGTGAGTAACTGATCAGATACATCAGTTAAAATCAACATTTCCTACCTGAATGTTAAATAGCTGCATGATCCACTTCCAGAGCCAACCATGACCACAATTTCTCCCACATGCACATGGCATGCTCTGACCCAATCCTGCCCAAGTCCAGCACGCGGCTTTTGTGTGCAGCTCTGGGACCAGGGCTCTAGAATTGGATTACTCTCCCCTTACAAATGCTGACCCAGCAACTTCTTGGCAAGCGGAGACCTTGGAGATCGAGCTCAAAGAGAGGGCACTTTTAGGAGAGGGCCCTTTGGGGGAGCATCTCATGGCTTTGTCAGGGCCTGAGCACAGAAGAGGTGGTTTGGCCATTTCTGAGCTTGAGCCACCTGTTGCCCTTTCTGGGCAACGCTGTTGGGGGTCTTGTTCAGAGATTGAGTGTGTTTGTGTGTGTGTGTGTGTGTGTGTTTTATTTATTCATGAGAGACAGAGAGGCAGAGACACAGGCAGAGGGAGAAGCAGGCTCCAAGCAGGGAGCCCGATGTGGGACTCGTTCCTGGGTCCCTGGGACCACCACCCAAGCCAAAGGCAGACGTTCAACCGCTGAGCCACCCAGGCGCCCTGAGTTTATATTCTTGAAGACCAGCATCAAGCTTAGCTGACACTTCCTCTGGGTCCCAGGAGACCAGAAGAGCAAAATAGAAATGCTTAGTTGACCACTACTCATCTGTCCTGGATCCACTGGGCAGGAAAAGAAGAGAGGCTTCTATCCATCTATCTCATTTAACCTCTCTTGTCCAAGGGTATGTAGGCAACATCTGAACAAAAGCAGACCAGGAAGATGAAACAGTCCCAGTCTTGAGGCTTGGGCTAGGTTAGAGGAGAAAAGCTGAATTATTACGGTTAGAGCAAACAGAGGTTGAGATGTCACCCACTCTCTGTAGAGAAAAGTTGATATATGTGAACTTAATAGGAATGTGACAGCCCAACATTCCTGCTGACCTGAAAGGGAACTTTGGTTTAATCCATGACAGTCCCTACTCAGCCTTGTCAAGAGACCTTACCTGTCAGAAGCCCCCACAGGAGGGGGGCTTTTATCTCATGGCTATCTTCCTGTGAAGTCTTATCTTTAAACAAGTGTGATGAATTCACTGTATAATAAGAAAGCGAACAAACTTGCTGCAAGGGAGCATTTACAATTTAAGTAGAGACTTGTGTATAAGCAATGATTAATGTTTTGTTGGATTTTTAAAAACAGGCAACATGATTTTATCGAAAGCTTTCTAGACTCTACCGTATTTTAACCAATACATGGCTATCTCAACTGATTAAGACAGCTATGTAGCTGCTGTCTAAAAGAAAGATAAATCTTTTAATTCAGCAAGGGATTATATATTTATTACAGATATATTGCCACCACAAAGTCAAAAGACACAGCCTTGGGAAAATACTCGCCACACATAAGAAAAACAGTTAATTGCTTTAATATATAAAGAGATCTTACAAATCAATAAAAGACCAATAATCAAATAGAAAAATGGGTAAAGGGAATTGACAGATCAAGAAAGTGAATACAAATGGCTTCTAAATGTACAAAATGGTGTGTACTTTCATTTATTAAAAATGTAAACTAAAGTAGTGAGCTACTATTTTTGCCTTTCAGATTGCAGGCATCAAATTTTGACAATACTCTTTATTAGGGAGGATGTAGGAAACGGTCACTCTCCTACATTGATAGAAATGCAAATTGGTACAACCTCTTTGTAAGAAATTTAACAGTATCAACCAAATTTGAAAATTTACATTTTCAAATGTAATTTGTAAATTTCAAATTGAAATTTACTGTATAACAAACTACTCCAAAGCTTAATGACTACATTTACAATTATTTTGCTTGTGATTTTGAAGGTGAGAAATTGAAGAAAGGCTAGGTTGGCTGGTTCCTCTCTGATCTGTATGGTGTCAGCTGGGGTGGCTGGGAGGATCCATTTCCAATTCATCTTTTAGGAATTTATCCTACAAACAAATGTCAGCAAAGGTATATGATCAGGGGTACTTATTACAAAATAATTAATAGCAAAATACAGGGTTAACCTAAATATCCATCAATAACCCAATTTATTTATGCCCATGTAATGGATAACTATGCACTTATTAAAAAGGATGCTACAGGGGCGCCTGGGTGGCTCAGTGGTTGAGTGTCTGCCTTTGGCTCAGGGCACGATCCTGGAATCCTGGGATCGAGTCCCACGTTGGGCTCCTTGCAGGGAGTCTGCTTCTCCCTCTGCCTATGTCTCTACTGCTCTCTCTGTGTCTCTCATGAATAAATAAATAATACAAAATCCTTTTAAAATAGGATGATACAGCTCTAGGATGATACAGCTCTATGTACAGATAGTGAATGAGCTCCAAGATATAACTTCAAATTTAAAAAATCAAGGTGCAGGGGCACCTGGGTATATCTGTAGATTAAGCACTGGACTCATGATTTCAACTTGGGTCCTGATCTCAGAGTTGTGAGATAGAGCATGGTGTCAGGCTCCATGCTAAGCATGGAGGCTGAGTAAGATACTTTTTTTTTTTTTTTTAAGATTGTATTTACTTATTCATGATGACTACAGAGAGAGAGGCAGAGACACAGGCAGAGGGAGAAGCAGGTTCCCCTCAGGGAGCTCGATGCAGGACTTGATCCCGGGATTCCAGTATCATGTCCTGAGCCAAAGGCAGACACCCAACCACTGAGCCACTCAGGCGACCTGTAATTAAGATTCTTTATCTCCTTATCTCCCTCCCCCACTACCCCTCTCCCTCTCTTAAGGAAAAAAAAAATCAAGTTGCAGAACCCCTGGAAAAGTTATCTCTTGAAAGAAAAGTTTTGACCAGCCCTTTATAATAAACCCATGGAAACTATGTGAGATTTAGCCCAGATGTGTATTAGACCATTCAGGACATAGAGAGAAGGGATTCTGTTTGGGATCTTGCTGCTGCTCATTTCTCACCTTCCCCATTTACTTTCTAGTCCTGCTCAATCTGAAGTCAAAATTCTGCTGTCCTACATGGGCCGGAAGGGTGCGTGGACATCCATATCTTGCAATTCTTTTCGCTGGTTATGTGAAAATGGCCTTTGAAACCAGCCATCATGGCGTTAAATTTTACCTCTACTTTTAAAAAGATTTTATTATTTTTATTTGTAAAGATTTTATTTATTCATGAGACGCAGAGAGAAAGGCAGAGAGAGAAGCAGGTTCCATGCAGGGAGCCCGATGTGGGACTCGATCCAGGGACTCCAGGATCACACCCTGAGCTGAAGGCAGACGCACTCAACTGCTGAGCCACCCAGGTGTCCCAAGATTTTATTTATTTAAGAGAGAGAGAGAGAGAGCATATGAGTGGGGAGGAGGTGCAGAGAGAGGAAGAAGCAGGCTCCCCATTTGAGCAGAGACCTGGACGTGGGGCTCAATCCCAGGACCCTGAGCCAAAGGCAGTTGCTTAATTGATTGAGCCACCCAGGTGCCCCACGTCTACTTCTTATGAGCTACCTGACCTTGACAAGATATTTCATCTCCCCAAACCTCAGTTTCCTCACTTGCATAATGATACCTACTTCTCAGGAATAACAAGGTTAAAAAGGTAAGTAGCACAGATTGAGCCCAGTGCCTGGCCGCAAAGACATGGTGTGTAGTATTTATACCCTTGTCACATCACATCACCAAATCTAAGGAGGTGCAGGTATCAAAGCAAGCAGCCACAGAGACTTGTGAGGGGTCAGTGACTGAGGTATGTTTCAACAGTTCAGATGCCAAGCCATGTGGAGTGTGGCCCATCACCTTCCCCCACCCATCAGTTCCCTGAGCTAAGGCCTGGCTGGCACTGCAATCCTGACTAAGCCCTGTCACCTAGGAGGCTCTTTATTTTATTTTTTTTAATATTTTATTTATTTATTTATGATAGTCACACACAGAGAGAGAGAGAGAGAGAGAGGCAGAGGGAGAAGCAGGCTCGATGCACCAGGAGCCCGACATGGGATTCGATCCCGGGACTCCAGGATCGCGCCCTGGGCCAAAGGCAGGCGCCAAACTGCTGCGCCACCCAGGGATCCCCCTAGGGGGCTCTTTAAAAAAGACCTTTCCCCAGCCTGGGAAAATACTGAGATACTAAGGGACACAGAAATCTGTTTTCTCATGTTGTAGAAAAATGTGATAAATATGTGGATGTCTCCATCCTCTTCAGAGCCCCTCCTCCCTAGCCACCACTGTTAAAGGTGAACTGAACTTTGCAGTGTTTTTTCTCCTCCCCTCCATCCCAAGATTCTTTGAGCTTCTTTTTAAAAAAATATTTTCATATAATATTTTATAAGAGAGCGCATGTGCAGGTGCTAGAGCAGGGGTAGAGGGAGAAAGTGAGGGATAAGCAGACGCCCCATGGAGCTTGGAGCTCCATCCCACCACCCTGAGATCAAGACCTGAGCTGAAGACAAGAGTTGTCTGCTTCACCCACTGAGTCACCCAGGTGCCCCTTCTTTTCACTTTTATAATAAAGGTCTAGTAGGGTTTTTTTTTTTTTTTTGGAGATTTTAACATGTCATTTACATTAAGCATACACAGCAAGAAAGCAACAATACACACCTTAGAATAAATACAAGGCGATACGTGCCAAATACATTTGAATTGTCACCTGTGGCAGGGAAAGGAAGGGTATAAATTGGCATTTCTGTACTTCAGCACTACTGACATTTTGAGCTATATAATTCTATGTTGTGGGGACCTGTCCTGTGCATTGTAGGATATTTAGCAGCATCCCTGGTCTCTACCCACTAGATAAGAACTAGGAAAATTAATGCTCTCCAGTTGAAGACCACCAGGAACACACCTGTAGTTGAGCAAAGTGAAGGGGAATGCTCAGGCATGTCAGTAAGAGGGCATTAGAAAGGACTTACAGAATTTGGGCTTGTGTAGTGCCTTTGGAGACAAGCCCTTTCTCAGTGTTTGATGCCATCAGGAAGGAAGAGTAAGTCCATGATTGGGCTTATCAATAAGTCTTATCCAGAAAGAAGAGTAATGAGAATGAAGCTAAAGCCACAGTTGGGGAGCACCTGGGTGGCTCGGCGGTTGAGCAGCTGCCTTTGGCTCAGGTTGTGATCCCGGGGTCCTGGGATTGAGTCCCGCATCAGGCTCCCCACAGGGAGCCGGCTTCTCCCTCTGCCTATGTCTCTGCCTCTCTCTCTGTCTCCCATAAACAAATAAATAAAATCTTTAAAACCAAAAATAAAGCCACAGTTGGTAAAGAAACTGCAGTTACTCATATTAGCCAGGACAGAAAGCTATTTGGTCATTTTTATGATGTGGACAAGGTTCATGGGTTGTCTGTGTTCCGCTGTGACTACAAAAGGGTTACCGAGGAGCCTTATGTAATGTTGGTGTCCTATGAAATCGATTATGTGCAACAGGAGAACACCAAGGCCTTGACTATGAATGTCAGCTCAGCTCCTAGTACAGGTCAACTTTCAGATGTCAGGGGGCTGCTTTTCTTCAGAAGACAGCAGGCAGGAGAGAAGTGGATAGACAGGATTTCAGTCTTCTGGGAGATAGGCGGAGCTTCTGTAGAGTGTGTAAGAGAAGTAAGGGAGCAGGAAGGTTGAGAGAATTAATAAGAATTGCTGTGATCACGGTGTCCACGTTGTGGTTTTCAAGATACTTTTTTCAATATAAAATTGAAAATATACATTTAAAATGTGAGCAGTTTTTAATTGGCTTTTGGTTGCTGGGTTGTGTTCCCTCTATTGTGATAATGCTCTGAGCCCAACCAGGGGGATCAGGAACTTAAACGCAGCGGGGCCTTCAAAGCCAAGAGGTTCTGAGCCACTGTCTTAGAGCCCAGGGATCCAGCTCCAGCTGAAGCTGATGCCAGAGTGGGAGTGGTGTTCGGAGAAGCAGAGACAGGAGGGCGCCAAGCAGAAGCCAGGCTCAGGTGCCTGCTGTCTGTCTCCACCCCTAGAAGACCCAAGCAGTTCTCCAGGGTTCTCCAGGCTCCCCATGCGCCCAGAAAGTGGCAGCTTTGACCCCTCATCTGAGTTCTGGGCCCTGTTAATGCCACCAACAAAAATTGTCATCCAAGGATGCCAGGATGGGGGCTGCAGTCCCCACCCTCATGCAGGCTGCTTCTGTGGGAGAGCAAGGGGTGCCCACACCAGGGGCAGAGGAACTGGAGGACTGGAAGGGATGGAGCATTTCTTGGTGGAGCCAGGATTCAGAGGATAGAGGTTTGGGAAGTCGGGGCAGGGAAAGCTGAGGACATGGCTGGGAGGAAAGCACGGTGGCAGATGACTTTAGAGCATTCTCCGAGGTCTGGAGAACCCCAGAGTCAGGGACCTTGAGAGCCAGGCTCCAGGCTGGAGTGAACGCTGTCCCAGCCGTAGGGGGTGTGCATAGCTGCAGCTACCCGGGCTGGGGTTCCGGGCGCGGGCCTCGGCGATGCGGGATAGTGGGAGGAAGGCAGAAAAGGAGACGAGGGGGCAAAATGGGAGAGAAGGGTCCACAGTGGGCGTCAGAGAGCTGGAAGAGTGTGGGCACTGCGGGACCTGGAGGGAGAGTTGGTCAAGGAGGGACTTAGCGTCTGAACGGTACTCAGAGGCTCGGCAACAGAGGCACGAGCCCCAGGCTTACTCGCCAAACCGGAAAGGAATGGGGGCCGTGGGGACCCCCGGGGCCCCCGGTCCCCCCCAGCCGGCGCACCCCGGGAGCTGAAGGCTCGCCCGGCCCGGAGGACGGCGGGCGAGCGCCGGGGTCGCCCCTCCCATCCTCCTCTCCTCCCGCTTCTCCCGCTTCTCCCGCCCGGAGCCGGAGGCCGCTGTCCGGCGGGAGCACGAGCGTCCACCCCTCGCCCTCCACCCCGCCCCCAGCCCGGGGCCGCGCCGCCCGGAGGCCACCACGGGGCGGGGGTGGGGCGCGGAGATCCCGGGGCCGCGCCGCCACTCGGCGCTCCCGCCCCCTCCCCTCCCCTCCCCTCCCCGCGGCCGGACGTGGCACCTCCCCCGCGGCGGCTGGAGCCCGGAGGTGGGGTCGGGAGCCCGGGCCCGGGCGCTGATGTCACCGCGCGGCCGCCGGCGCCCGGGAGCGCGTCTCGGGCTGGAGTTCAGGTACGCGGCGGGGCCGGGCGGCGGGCGGCGGGATCGCCCGGGGGGGTGCGCCGCGGAGCAGCCCGCGCGCCTGGTGGGCCGTGCGCGGGCCGGGTGCGGGGCTCCCCCGCGGGGCGGCGGGGCGGCGGGGCGGCGGGGCTGCCGGGGGAGCGCGGCGGCGCACAGTGCGGGCTCCGCCGAGCAGCGGGCGGAGGCGGGGCCCTCGCGCCTGAGTCCGCGCCGCGCCCGCCCGCGTCCGGTCCCGGCCTCCCCGACCGTGACCCGGGCGGGAAGGGCCCCGCGAGGCGCCCGCCGGCGGCCAGCGGCTCCCCCGGCGTCCACGGGTCCCGCCGTCGCGCCGCGCCGCGTGACTCTGCCGCCCCCTGCGGTCGCCCGCCTCGGCTCGAGTCCGCCCGGGGCCGCCGCCTCCCGCCCGCGGGCGCGGGCGCGGGCGCAGGCAGCGCGGAGCTCGAGGCCCTGGGGACCACCTCGGGGCGACAGCGACGCGGAGCGGAGGCCACGCGGGCTGCAGGCTGCCGGGTCCGCGGACCGCGCTGGGAGAAAGGGCCCGCAGGGCGCCGGGGGAGCCGCGCAGCTTCCCCGCCGCCTGCCTGGCCAGACCCAGCCTGCGGTGCCGGCGCCCAAGACGCGGCCCGGCCCGCTCAAAGCCCCGCCCGGCGGGGACGCTTGCCCCCCCGAGAGCCCCCCCGAGAGCGTGCCACCCAGGGGAGACCGCTGAGCCGGGCGGCCTGACGACCTCTCCACGGAGAGGAGTGACGGGAGGTGGCCTCTGAGAGGGTATGCTTTCATTCCCCATCATTGCGCATCATTGGAGGTTGCCTGCCTTTCTGGCAATCTTACCTGGATCTGCCCCCGTTGCATGGGTGTGACTTTACCAGCCCGAAGCTGCCCTCATCGATTAACCCAGCAACCTCTCACTAAAAACCTGAGTGGGCCTGCTTGCCTAGTCTAAACTGCTGAGGTCTAGACCCACATTGCAACTTCCCAGCTTCCCAGACTTGCCACAAACACTGCAAAGCCTACAGGCCCCAGACTGAATGAGCCCTGGACCCTGGACCAGACCCCATCTCAGCTTCCTCCTTCCTGAGAACCCGAATCCCTACCTCCCAGGCCTCCAGTCTGAACACCGAAGTCATCTTTGTCTCCTTTTCCTCTCTTGCTCTTTCATTCAGGTGACAAGTATATGTGACCTCCCCCCACCACTCTACTGCCCAATCCCAATCTGGCGCTCTTCTGGCAGGGATTCCATGCTGCTTCCCCGGCTTTGGTGGGGCTTGGCCAAAGGCCTAAAGAGCTTTTTGACCTCTAGCCTCTGGACTTCAGTGCTCTGTAGGCACTGGCTCTGCAGCCCAGCCTATAGCTGACGCTAATGTTAGGGTTCTGGGGTGTTGCCACCCACAGCCACAGTGGCTAGCTGGACTGCAAGAGGCTCCCTGCAGCCAGATACATTTGCAGACTCCTTGCTCTTTGTGTTGAGGCCCCAAAACACATTAACGGAGTTGCACCCTCCTAGTGTAACAGGTTCTGCAGAAGGTACAGTGTGAGTATCCTGCAGGGTTACTGGCCTACTGAGGCCACCACTGCAGAAGTATCCTCAAGACAAGTGATGGGCAAAAAGCCAACATATGTACACACAGTTTTATTATCCATTAAGCTGTTTCTTTTGGTAAACTCAATCCTTTGTGAGCACAGTAACTCACAAGATTAAAAAAAATTTTTTTTTTTAAGATTTTATTTACTGGAACCCTGGGTGGCTCAGCGGTTAAGCCTTTGGCTTTGGCTCAGGGCATGATCCCAGAGTCCCAAGATCGAGTCCCACATCAGGCTCCCTGCAGGGAGCCTGCTTCTCCCTCTGCCTGTGTCTCTGCCTCTCTTTCTCTGTGTCCCTCATGAATAAGTAAATACTTAGAGGCAGAGACACAGGCAGAGGGAGAAGCAGGCTCCCTGCAGGGAGCCCGGAATCACATTCTGAGTCAAAGGCTCAAACACTGAGCCATCTAGGTGTCCCCAAGATAGAAATTTTCAGGCCTTTTTGGAGGAAACTTCTTCGTATGTGAACAATCACTGGTGCCTATAGAGGCAAGAAGCCAACAATGGGCAGGCAAGGGTGGCATGAACAGGGAAAACAATGCTCCAAGGTGGGCTCAGACTAGGAAGAGAGAGGGCTAGTGCCTGGGTGTCTAGGGTGGGTTTCCTAAAGGAGAGAGGTCCCCAAACCTGACTGTGAGGACCAACCTGCAGGGCTGGTGTCGATGGGCATAAAGATACCTCCAGGTAGGCACCACCATTCTGGTCCTCGATCAGCTGAGAGCCCCTCCTTGAGAATATTGCAGGCACTGCCTCTCCCTTGTGGGAAATACCATATCCTCACACCACTAATCTCCCCTACCTTCCTTGACCTGTAATCTGTAGCGTCTGCAGCCTTTGGGAAGGGGGTAGAGGGTGACCCTGAGTTCCAAATAGTATTTAGGAGGCTCAAATGAGCCTGCTTTTCATTTCCCACCCCAGCTGCCAGTCGCCCTCCTCTGCACTCCTCAGCAAGCCAGCTCAGGGACAGTGAGCCCTCCCCACTTCCCAAAGTCCCCATAGCCCATATGGAGCTCCAGCTTCCTAAGACTAAAAGCTACTCTCACCCTTGACCCATGCATACCCATATGCATGGACATAGCACTGAAGTCCAGAGGCTAGAGGTCATCTCCTCCCCTTACTCCCTTTGCTCCCTCCCTGGCCCTGGGGAGGTACTGATTTCTGGCCTGTCCTGCTCCACCTGTGCTTGCCTGCTCTTTTGGTTCCTAACAATGCATGAGTAACAATGCATGAGATACTCTACAGTGTCAGCAGCCTCATTCATTCTGTCTTCTTCAGAGAAGATGAATAGGGGGATGCCTGGGTGGCTCAGCGCTTGAGTACCTGCCTTCGGCATGATCCTGGAGTCCCAGGATTGAGTCCCACATCAGGGTCCCTGCGTGGAGCCTGCTTCTCTCTCTGCCTACGTCTCTGCCTCTCACTCTCTCTCTCTCTTTCTCTGTGTGTGTGTGTCTCTCATGAATAAATAAAATCTTAAAAAAAAAAAAAGAAAAAGAGAAAAGATGAATAGGGAGAGAAGAGTGGGGAAGCAAAGGAGCCCTCTTCCTTCTCCACCAAAGCCACCTCATCCACTCATTGCAAGTTTACTTCTTTCCTTGCTATTCAACAAATATTTCTCTCTCTCTCTTTTTAAGATTTTATTTATTTATTTGACAGAGAAAGCACAAGCAGGGGAAGTGGGGAGAAACAGGCTCCTCACTGAGCAGGGAACCCAACGGAGTGCTGGATCCCAGGATCCTGTGATCATGACCTGAACTGAAGGCAGCCGCTTAACCAACTGAGCTGTCCAGGCACCCCTCAACAAATATTTCTGTAACATCGACTACGTGCCAGGCACTGAGGGTACAGAGATTAGTAAGTACAGGGCCTGTTCTCAGGAAGTTCAGGGGTGGGAATGGGAAGAGGGAATCGCAAGCCTGCCAACAATTACACTCCAAGGTGATGAGTACTGTGTTGGGGGGTGGGGATGGAAGGGAAGCTCTGAACACTGTAGGGGATCCCAAAGGGTCAGGAGCCCCCTAAGCTGGGCCCAGTAGGAGGAGTGCGAGCAGCAGGACAGAGTCAGGGTGTGAGGCTGCAAAGCAGAGACCATATTATTTTGGAATCTGCTAGTATTTTGAGAGCAGGTGGGGATAAATTTCCCACAGTGGAGTTTAGGTTTTGTTGAAGGCTTCTGGCAGTTGAGGGACGGAGGTAAACTAGCTTTCAGCAGTGTTTGCTTCTAGGAAATTGATTCTGGCTGCAGTGAGCTTGGAGGCAGGCCCAAATTCCAGATAGGGTTCTGCTTCTTACAGGCTGTGTGTGCCCTTGGGCAAATCATTTCCCCCTTAAAACTCCAGTGTCCTCATCTGTAAAATGCAGATAGTAGTTGTGAGGATCAAGATAAATATTTATATAATGTACCTGGAACATAACTGACACAGAGGCGGGGAAGGCTGCGAAGCTGCCTCTGTCACCTGACCTGGGTCTTGCTCCTTCCTTTCTTGGCTCCCCTGTGATCTCAGAACGTTCTTGACCATTGTTTATTAGGGGAAGATCACAGGGAGAAGCTAACAAAGCTGCCAGGAAGCTGCCTGGGTGGGACTGGGTTGGGGAGGGAAGGAATATGGGTACATTCTCCGCGCTCCAGGAGGTGCCAGGGTAGAGGCCAGGGCTGGCCTCCTGGAGAGCCTCTGGAGGTAATGGGCTAGCCACCACCTAGCGCACCCGTCCCCCCACTCCCCTGCAAGCAAAGGGGAATAGCTTAGACCCTCAAACTCCAGAGGCTAGGGGCTAGCCCTACCTATGTCGTCCCTGACCCAGTGTGACCAGGGAGGGGAGTGTAAGCCCCTGGCTGTCCCTGTTGGAGGGGCCAGCCTTACCCGGGGCTCCTCCCGCACCTCACCTCGCCGTCTGTGTTCCTCCAGGCCCCACGGAGCTGGCCTCAGCACTCACCTGCGCAGCCATGGAGGCCCCAGGGCCCGGGGGCGACCGCGCCTCCCCAGCCTCGTCCACCCGCAGCCTGGACCTGCGGCGGCTGTCCGCGCGCGCCGACTCGGCCTACAGCTCCTTCTCCGCGGCCTCCGCGGCCCCCGAGCCGGAGCCGCGCACGCCGTCGCCCGGGACCGACCTCCTCCCTTACCTAGACTGGGACTACGTGCGCGTGGTGTGGGGTGGCCCGGGCCCCGCCGGCAGCCTTCGCGCCTCCGCGCAGCCCCGGCCCGCGGCCGCCGCGCGCAGTGGGCCGCGGCCGCCCGAGGTCCAGGGCACGCCGGGGCCGCTCAGCCGGCAGGCCACCCCGCTGCTCTTTGCGCTGGCGGCCGAGGCCGAGGCGGAGGCGGCGGCGCGGCTCGTGGAGCCGCCCAGCCCACCGGCCTCGCGGGCCGCGTACCGCCAGCGGCTGCAGGGCGCCCAGCGGCGAGTGCTCCGGGAGACGTCCTTCCAGCGCAAGGAGCTCCGCATGAGCCTGCCCGGCCGCCTGCGGCCCGCGGCCCCCGCGCGGCCCCCCGCGGCGCACCCGCGCTCCGCCTCGCTCAGCCACCCGGCGGGCGGGGGCGGGGGCGGGGGCGGGGGCGGGGAGGTGGAGCCCGCGCGCCCCGGGGCCACCGCCGCCCGGGCAGACGTGGGCCGGGGGCGCCTCGCCGCCCAGCAGCGGCAGTGGTGCTTCTCCGAGCCGGGGAAGCTAGATCGCGTGGGGCGGGGCGGTGGGGCGGCCGGGGAACGCTCCGGTGAGGCCGCCTGCAGTTCTGGCATCGCCAGGCCCGGCACCCAGGAGCGGAGGGTGCTGGCGGAATTCCAAGGCCACCAGACCAGACGGCTGCCTGAGTCGCCGCCCCGAGGCACAGAGGACCCAGAACCCGGGTCCGCGAAGCTTGGTGACGCCTATAGGCCCTCCGGTCGGAGTCAGAGTCAGAGCGCGTCAGGGGAAGTCTTGGCTCCCTGGGGAGGTCCAGGAGGGGTCATGCCCATTGTCCAGGTGTGGAAGTTAGGGGCTGCGGGCTTGGGGTGGGAGACATCTGGGAGAATGAAAACTTGAGCTACATTTCAAGCAATGATTTGCCTTTCCAGGCTGTTCCCCAAGGAGCAGAAACCCCCAGACCATTGTTTCAGGCCCAACTTGCCAGGTGAGAGACATGGACCACCAGGGAGTGGTCGACAAAGGCAGTTTTCATAGTTCTTGCCCAAGACAGAGAGGGCCTCTCACCTATTCTCAGTTTGAGCCTTCTAATTCTGTCTTTTGCCAACTACATCCCCTCTTGCCCTCCACCCCCACCCCGGTGCCACGCCACTGTGTCTCTGGTGCAGCACCAAGAGCTCCGTTCCTGGTCACTGAGGTGTCCCTTCCTACAGGTTCCTGACTCAGAAGGAAGCTGCAGTGGTTTGTTCTGCAGTGTATCCCCAAAGTAGTCCTGACTGTGAACAGAGAGCCTCAGAGACATGCATTGGGTGTACCCGGCTCCCATCCCTTCCAGATGATGAGGTTTTCCTGGAAGAAGTCCCCCTGGCCAAAATGAGATCACCTCTAGACACCCATACCTGCCCAGAAAGCCCAACCAGGTGAGTTGCCTCTTGCTTCCAAGCTGAGTGAGACATTTCCTCCCTACATATATCAGCCAAATGCTAGAGGGGCAGGGAACCCTCTCCTAGCTGGACCCTGGGAGCCTGGCTGGTAGGGATGGGGACAGGTGGCCCTTGGAGGCTACTGCTTGGTTTTGGACAGAGCTTTTTCTGACTCAGTGTCTCTTCCACTTCCAGTATCTATGTCTCTGACCAGCGGTATGGAACTGGCTCAGGCCAGAGGGCTGACCAGGCTACAGACTCCCCAGAGAATCCCCTCCATGAACACCCAGAGACTGCAAGGGCAGATGACTGCCACCAGAGGATACATGGTTCTGTGGGTGTCTCTGGGACCATATACTATAGGCCCCCTGGGACTGCAAATGGTGACATAGCAACCTTTCACACCAATGGACTGCTGACCATTGACTCACTTGCAGCTACAGAGAGTGACCCGCTCAAACCTCTCCCAGTTGATGTCCTCGGACCTCCAAGCAACAATACCCCAGATGCTCCTGGCTGTACTGCCGAGGCTTTGGCCGCTGGCCAGCCCGGTTCTAGGCCAACATGGCCCAGTCCTCGCCTTGAGGAGCTGGTTCAGGAGCTGGCCAGACTGGATCCCTCTATGAGTGACACTCTCACTTCCTGTCCCAGCCCAGAGCCACCCCTGGACCTTCTAGATGGGCTGATTCCTTTAGCCGAGGTCTGGGCTGCAATGAGGCCAGCCTGTAAGGAGGCTGGGAAAGAGGCTGCTGGTAGTCCTGAGCCAGGGTGAGTTGGGGGCACCAGGGACTCAGGGGATTTGAAGTCCCTGCAATTTGGGGCAAGACAGCCCAGGAAGCTGTGGCTTTGTCCTCAAGTTCTGTCTCTTTAGCTCCAGCCAGCTCCTGCCAACTTCTCAGGAGGAGACAAGGTTTGAAAACCAGACCACCCGCTCTGTGCCTGACCAGGCCTGTGGCGAGCATCTCCCTGATCCAAATAGCAGCATCCAAGCCAAGAAGGTGAGTGTGGAGGGACTAGTGGAGATGGGGTGGGCAAGAGTAGGGGCTGAGAAGGGTGGTCTGGCCTCACCCTTAAGTACCCACGCCTCCCCTGCAGATGGAGCTAGCCGACCTCCTCCAAACGATGCTGCGGAACCTTCAGGCCGAGCAGGAGCAGCTGCACCAGGCGGCCCAGGCTTGGGCCAGGCGCGGGGCTGCTCTGGAGGCCGCGGTGGGGCAGGCCTGCGCTCCCCGTGACCTAGAGCGGTTCAGCAGGTTCATGGCCGACATAGAGCGTGTGCTTGGCCTGCTGCTGCTGCTGGGCAGTCGCCTGGGCCGCGTGCGGCGCGCCCTGGCCCGGGCAGGTGCGGACAGCGACCCAGACGAGCAGGTGACAGGGGCTGGAGTGGGGCGGTGAGGGGCCTATTCTGTCTGGGACCATCCCTGGAACGGCGGCTCACCGCCCTGCTCACCGCACGCTGTCCCTTCGGCTGCAGGCCTCTCTGCTGCAGCGTCTGGGGCTCCTGCAGCGGCAGCAGGAAGATGCCAAGGAGCTGAAGGAGCACGTGGCGCGGCGCGAACGGGCCCTGCGCGAAGTGCTGGTGCAGGCCTTGCCCCCCGAGGAGCTGAGCGCCTATCACTCCCTGCTGGTCGGCAAGGCGGCTGTCCTGGCCCAGCAGCGCAGCCTGGATGAGCGTGTCCGGCTCCTTCAGGACCAGCTCGACGCAGTCAGGAGCGACCTTGGCCCTCATCCCCTGCCTCCCAGGCTGGCCTGGCTCCCAGAGGCCTGTCTTCCTGATAAACCGCCCTTCTTGCCACCCCTCATCTAATGACAGGCAGTGGGAGTGGGGAGCAGTGCCCCTGCCCCTCACCCACCTAACTGGGGGTGACTCTGGTGCTTTCCCTTTGCGGGGCGGAGGAATGGGGATGGGGCAGGGCCAGTGTGGAAGACCCAGGCCAGGGCTTCCTAGGACACGTCTAAGTGTTTTCATGTGGTTTTACCCATTTCTTGTGGATTATTTGGTGATTAATTTATGAATTTTAAAACTACAGTATTCCCCCTTTTTGTGAGGAGAGAGGCTCTGTCTGGGTTGATCAGAGGGAGGAGGAGACAAATTAGAGGAGCATCTGAACTTACTATGCAAAACAGTTTTTTCTTTTCTATCTTACTAATAATAGATGTGGGAAGTATGTGTGTCACCTGGAGCCTAGCTTGGGGAAGGAATCTTGTTTACAGACAATGGACACCAACCTTGCCTGACTAGAGCAGAAGAGGGATTTGCTGGAGGACATCAGTCAGGTCTGAGAATCCTTAGGAAGACTGGGATACAGGCTTGAAACCAGGAGGATGCCAGGCCTTCCAGCTCCACTGCCACCAGGAATCCCTAGCACTTCTGGTGATCACATCACTACCACAAAAGCCTAGGCCTGATTGGCCGACTCCTTCTCCTTTGCTGGTTTTTACCCAAGCCTCCAAGCTCAATAGCAGAAGTGAGGGTAACTGCTTTCCTTCAAGACTTAAGGGATAGGGAATATCCCTATACACAAAATAGATTCAGTAGCTTCACTGCCTAAAAACCTTGACGAATTCAGGGACATTTATTCCAAGACTCAGAAGGAACTTTGTCTTCCAATTATCTTATCAAAAGTGAGTTTCTCCAGCTCTCTTTGGAAACCCCACTGGATCCACCAGGCTTGAGGAGGGCTGTTGGGCATGGGAGCTGAAGGTGAGCCGTGAGAGACCTGGAGATCTAGAATGTGGGGGCTGAGGTGTGGAGAGACTGCTCTGTTTGTGGGCCAAACAGGCTAAGCTGGGAGTGAGCTGGGGTTGGGAGAGGAGAGTTAGGTGCTGGTGTGGAATGAAACAGAGGCCACACACTCCCTTCTGTTTGTGCATCAGGCCTGTGTACACAGAGTCAATGTGAAGTTCTCAAATATACATGGGAAAATGTGCTTTAGTATTTGCAGCTGCAAAGGCCAGGGCCAAGAACATTGTTCATGCAAATGTTCAGTGTATTTTTGGAAGTTGGGCACATTAAAAGGCATGTGTATGTGTATTTAAAGCCAACTGACCCCAAAGTGAGAAATCTCTGCTTCTGGGCTTGTTTTCTGATGCGTATTGTCACTAAGTGCAACTGGTTGGGAATTTTAAATGGTTGTATTCATACCAAAAGCATTAGTTCCAACAGTCGAACTATTGAGCACAGAACAATGCTAACATTGTGCCTTTTTATAAAAAACATATGGGACTCCTGCTGAGGCAGTTGCGGGTTCTAACATTATGCTTTTGCTTTTCTCCTTTGAATGCTGTGGGCGGGGCCTCCACTCCAAAGTCCTCAGCCTAGCAGGGCAGTTCTCTTTGAGATAGTCCGGATGGAATAAACTTATTTCTGCCTTTTGCCCTGTACAGCCTCCCCCGCCACACTCATTCTCCCAGTGTGATATTCTTGGAAAAACAACAGTCATCAGTTAGGCCAATAGAAATTGTGTGCTGTTCAGACAAAGCACTTCCAGCCTTGGATGGGCTTGAGGAGCACTGTCTGCTGTGGTCCTGCTAAACTGCACTTTGGTTCTGTGCTGGGTTTTTCCATGGGGGAATTATGCGGTTCCTGTGCTTGTCCTTATCAGATGGGGAGAGTAGGGCCACACCTCCTGCACCCCCCCTTTCATCGTGCCTCTGTGTTCTTCCTGCCCCATTTAATGTCCTTTCCACACCATTATAACGTCAGAGTGCAAGAATGAGCACCACAGGTGTTCAGTATTGATGCCATAGACTAAGATTTTTTTTTTTTTTTTAAAGATTATTAGAGCACTGAGAGAGCGCATGGGAAGGGGCAGAGGAAGAGGGAGAAGCAGACTCCCCACTGAGCGGGTAGCCCCGTAAGGGGCTCTATTTCAGGACCCTGAGATCATGACCTGACCTGAAGGCGACCTTAACCCACTGAACCACCCAGGCGGCTCCAGACTCAGACTTGGTGGTGCTGTGTGGGCAGGTGCCAGAAGCCCGGTGAATTCCACCCTCCAGGACGCTGCCAGCAGAGGGCACTGTTCTCCTTGTGATGAAGGCTCCTACGCTTCACCGTGGCCTCCTCCCCAGCCCAGTAGGCCCTCTGGGCTAACCCCAGGGGCTTTGCCTTCCGTGCAGAGCAGTGCTAGTTAGGCCTGAAGACTCGATGTGAGCCTTTTTGCTTCTGTTGGAAACAAATTCCGTCCAGCCAGCCACGGCGAGGCTGGCTTGCCTTCCTTTGCCACCAGGCCTTCGCTGGAAAGTTGTTGGTTAATGCGAAGTGGGGGAGGAGGGAAGCCGGGGGCGCTGATCTGGAGTATCAGTATCAAAAAGAGCCTTACTTAGTCTCCGAGGGTGGAAAAGAGGGTTTCATGGGTCTCTGTTGGGGTTTCTGCCTCCACCTCCTCAAAGCCACAGGTGCCCCCGCCTGCTGATTCCGCCCGCATCCCCGCTGCCCGCCGCGCGGCCCTCCGGGTTTTGGCGGAGGGGAGGCTTTGGCTGGCGCTGTTGCTAGGCAACGGGCGGCCGCGTGGCCACCTCCGGCGCTCGCCGCGCCCCGCCCCCGCTGCTCCTCCTAATATGGATTTAATTAGAGTACTTTTTACCTTCAGACTGTCAATTGGAAACCGAACAGGGAAGCAGCGTTCGGCGGCGCCCGCTGTCTGGAACAGCGCGTTCCGCGCACCACGCACCTGCGGGAGCGGCTGCTGCAAACCTCAGGGATCCTCGCGGGAGCGCAACGCGCTGCTGTTCGTTCACGTGTGAATCGGGAGCCTGGGTGGCAATGTGGGTCACGTGTGCTCGAGCGCCGCCGAGAGACGAGGTGAAAGGGGAGCGTGGGGGCAGGAGGAGGAAGAGGTGGGGGCCGGCGACTGCTCTAAAGCAAATGCTCTCAAGGACCCCGCAGTGTTACCGTCACATCCTGGCTACGGGCAGGGCAGGTGCTTATCGGTTGTCGTTGAAACTTAAATCAGCATCACCTACCCCCTAGGAAAATGGTGGGTTCCCCCCCCCCCCCGCCCCCGGAGGAGACATCGGGACCTTCTCCTTTTTATCTCTTCCCTACAGAAACGACTGAGACCACCTGGGCTTCACAGGTTCAAGTCCAGAGGTGTGGCAGTTCTGGAAGGGTAAGGCCAGGACAGAGGTTCAAGGCAAAAAGCTGTGTGGAGAGCAATAAAAAGTCTATTTATCAAACTATTATGAAAGGCCAAATAATTTCTTCCAGGAAATGGCCCAAAAAGGGGGGGTCAAATATGGGTCCAGAGAGGGCCCAGCTTTATAACTGTGTTGAGGAGTGCTTTCAGCTCAGCTGGCTGGATGACCTGTTTAGGTTCAGAAGACAGGGGTACGTATGCTAGAGGAATGTTAAGAAAGACATGGTGATGTCTATTTTTAACTGAAGTGATATACAGAACATGAAATAATCTCCCTTTGATGGGACTACATCCCCTCCCCAGTCCATTGTTATTTATGTATACAAATACTAACATGGTTAGTGATTATAAGAATGGTGATCATGTAAAGCCAAGCTACAGATGAGAGCTATTTGGTTTTGGTACTGAGGCCACAAACCCCAGTGGGACCAATTGGGCACCGTGGTAGTATTTCAAGATGGTGTTGCAGTTCTCAAGGAGCCCTAGGTACTCCCTCCCTATGCTCTACCCTCCTCACAGCCTGTAGGATAGATGCTGCAGTCTTACCACCCACGGAGGAGGGAGATAGAGTCTGGAGAACTGGATGACTTGCCTAAGGTCACTAGATGAGTAAGGGCTGAGATGAGGCCACCTTGCTTTTCTGCAGCAGGACACTGTCAGGGAAAAGAGAATCAGGAGGCCATCCCATCTGTGACAGTTATAGCTGTGAATCCTGGACAAGGTACTCATAGTTTCTTGAGGCTTCCATTCCCTCACTTTAAATTCCAGATACTAACAGGACATACCTTGTAAGGTTGAGGTTAATACCTGCACAGTGGTTAAAACTGTACTTGGCACTTAATAAACACAGGCCATATGTGCATCACCCATATCCTGGTCTCCATTAGGTGTGACATGTTCTAGAATAACCTCCAACCTCCTTTAAAGGAAGTATAAACCTTTATTTAAAAGTTTGTTCTAGATGACTCATACACATCTATATAACAATTAACTTCTCCCCCATTAAAAGGAGTGATTCTCTTCTCCATGACAATTCTAGCCAGCTAAATTGCCTTAAATTAGAAACAATTTTTCTTTTTTTTTCTTTTCTTTTCTTTTCTTTTCTTTTCTTTTCTTTTCTTTTCTTTTCTTTTCTTTCTTTCTTTTCTTTTATTTTGTCATTTGTTGAAAATACCCCTCACAGGTGTACCTCCCGCTAGGCAATATGTAGTTCTTGAAAACTTTCCATATACATATCAAAGTATAACTTCTGACTGATTTATAGTTCTGGAACATCTTGACCTGCAAGGAAAAAATGATGGTTTCTAATACCTAAGTTTTAGGCTTATTGATCCTAAACTCTTGCCAAATGTTTTACTTCACTTGGAAGGCTTGCAGCATGCCCTTCTGAAACACAGAGATTCTTCTGGCAGTTTAAGTAACCCTCCTCTGATTTAAGTGTGCAGTAAACATTAGTTATTGTTATTACTACTCTCCTGGTTTAGATTTTGTTTTTCTCAAGGCAGGTCATACCTCTGTTTGTGACCTTTGTTATCCTGTCTCAGTCAAGCCTCTCTCTTACCATGGAAAATCTCTAATATTTTATTCTGTCTTCTAGACCTTCAGCAACTGAGACTGCTATAATTATTGCCTCCTACAATTTTTTTTTCTGCAGAGGCAGATTTAATTTGCATTTTTAAATAATTTATGCAGCTTAGCAAGAGTTCCAGGCAAGGAAGGTGGGAAGGAAAGGGTCAGATCAGGGCCTACATTCATCTGTTGTTGTTTTTTTTTTTTTTTGGATACTATATCCGTGTGTGGATGCTGCCTTTATTTAGCAGATCATTCCAAACTCTTTCAATAACAGAATGCCTGGAAGAGGCAGAAGAGGATGAGGAAGAACTGAAGAAATTAAGTAAATAAAAAGACAAGAAAAATACAGTAGTAAGGGCTGTAGAATGTTTAAGGGAAAGACGTTACCACACAAGTAAGAACAAAATGGGAGACTTGTTTATTTCAGTGCTTAAATCAAAACATTCCATTAAGGGCTGCCTTAAATAATGTCACACAGGATATATATGGAAGGGAGAAAACACACTCCCCTGTGCCACAAAAACTATTTGATATAACTAATGACATGCAAACACGATTTGCAAAAGCAGAGCATGACCACAATATGATATTTAAAAAAAAGGCTGGTTGAGCAAACAGAGTCCCCATCTTTAAAACAGAAAAAGAGACCTTATAGTTAGAGTGGGTTGAACCTGGTACCTCTTGGTAATAGCAAACCTTCTCCATTACAGATAGGATCAAAGGTCCAGAGAAGTTAAGTCATCCCTGAAAGGTCACTGAGCAAAGAATTCTGTATTTGCTATTTTGGAATAAGTGGTTTGCTTTCAGATGGCTTTTAAAAGTGGATATATTTTTTGTTTCTATAGAATCTTCATATAAAATAGTTGCTCTTTAAGTGTATCTACTTTTATTTAACCAATTATTTTTCTGGTATAATGCTATGACATGTTGTTGTTCTTTAAATATTCACCTACTGCATTGAAAGGCACATCCAGATTGGAAAACAAGATTCAGAAACATGGCACAATGGTGCATTCACAAGTAAATCATACTTAAAAAATTAAATATTCATGCCAAATCAAAATAATCACCCACTAGTGCCGAAGACAGTTTATATTTCATCATAAAGACAACCAGAAATTGCAAGTATTTGCCAAAATGTCTCCTTTCTCTCACTGTTAAATCATTCTTACTCCCCAGATGCACTTGTTTCCTAATAGTTAGCATTCACAGTACAACTGAAATGAATTACATTCACAATGATCACATTCTGTGTTCACGTCTCTCTAGAATCGCCTAAAATGAGGTAGATAAACGTTTAAGGGTTTTGTTGGTTGGGACTACTTTCCTTTAGATCATGATCACCTGTTTGTTTGTTTTTCAATAGAATTCCAAAATACTCAGCAAAAGATTGAAAATGAGCATTTTGCCTAAAAATGGAAAAATATAATTTCAAAAGGTTATTATGAAAGTTGTTTTACCTCATTTTAATTTAAAAACAGGATAAAGGCAGCAAATTACAAAACCACTGGATATCTTAAAGCTGACAGTCCAACAGAACACGTTTAAAGAGACCCTTGCTCTAGTTCTGGCTTGGGAGTGTGTGGTTGCAGAGGCATCGCGTTCACTCGTTCGGGGGCCCTTAACTCTGACCCAATATTCAAGACTGATTTCTGGAGTTCTTTATAGAAGGCTCTCCCTGACGTCTTGACTCCCATCTCCAGAGGCAGGTCAAGCCTCGGGCGGGAGCTAGAACAGGCTGCACTGCGCGCAGCTGGAGACGGTGCTGAGCGGCTGTGAGGGGCAGGCCGGGTTACATCGACCGAGCCGGGCCTCAGGGACCGTCAGGTTGGGGGCGGGAGACTGGGCACGAGCCCAGCCAGGGGCCCGGGAGTAGGTCGACGAGAGAGTTCTGGGAAAGCCGGCAGGCCGCTGCGGGTCTTCGTCTTTTTCCGTGGAGCTGTGGGCGAGGCACCCAAGAACTTGCTAAGGGAGCCCGACTTCCTCATGCCTCGAGCCAGGTCTTGGAGCATCAGGTCGTCGGCCAGGACGCCCAGGAACGCGCTGGTGGTGGAACTGAGGATGGTGGCGGCCACCTGCACCGGGCGCCGGGCCGCGTGGGAGCCACTGCCGGCCTCGGTGGCGTCGGCGTCGGCAGAGCCTGGAAGGCAGGGGTCGCCGAGGAGGCGGCGGAGCGCGTACGAGGCGCCGGGCGGCAGGTACTGGTAGGCGCGCCGCCCGCTGTGGTCGCGCACGTGCACCTGCGCGCCCAGGCGCACCACCAGCAGCACGGCGGCGTCCTCGCGGCCGTGCAGGGCGGCCAGGTGCAGCGGCGTGTAGCCGCCGTGCGAGCGCGCGTTCACGTCCACCCGCGCGCCCCCTCGGCGCGCCACCTCCACCAGCTGCAGCGCCATCTCGCGGTCGCCGCTCTTGGCGGCCCAGTGCAGGGCCGTGAAGCCCGACATGAAGTCGCGCTTGGCCGCCAGGCCGCTGTCGCGCAGCAGCAGCCCGTGCAGCTGGTGGGTCCAGCAGCCCCCCGCCGCCCGCACCAGCCACTCGTGCTCCGTGGGCTCCAGGGGCACGGCGGGCGGCGGCGGCGGCGGCGGCGCGGCGGGCACTTCCTCCGCGTCCGGGCTTAGCAGGCGCGGGCCTGCGCGCGGCAGGCGCCTCAGGTGCGGGGAGCGGCCCGGGCCGGGGCCGAGGCCCAGGCCCAGGCCCAGGCCCAGGCCCAGGCCCAGGCCGGCCTCCTCCACCGACAGCCGCCGCCGCAGCAGCGGGGAGCTGCGCGGGCTCGGCTCCTCCGACAGCTGCCGCCGCAGGCCCTGCTCCTCGGCCCGGATCCGGAGCGCGGCGGGGCCCGGGACGCAGCGCACGGGCAGCATGCAGGGCTTGGGGGGCGGCGGCGCCTCGGCCGTCGGGCCGCGCCCAGGTTCCGCGTCCGGCGCCGCGGCGTGGGGCGGGGGCTCCCCCGACAGCGGGCTGGGCGGCGCGGCCGCGTCTGCAGAGAGCCCCTCGGGGGCCAGGGCTAGCTCAACGGCGGGGACCCGGGGCCCGGGGGCACCCCCCGATGGCTGGGCGGGACCCGCCGGGGGCTCGGCGGGCTCCGCGGGGGGCTGAGCGGGCCCAGAGGCGTCCTGCGGCTCCAAGGGCAGGGCCGCGTGCTCGCGTAGTGCCCCCGGCTGCTGCGGCGGCGGCGCGGCCGGGGATGGAGCCCCCGCGCCAGGCGCTCCCCGGGGCGAGACGGGGGTGCTCCGGGGGTCGCCGGGGTCGCCCGGGGGCAGGGCCCGCGCCGCCTGCCGGGGCCGCAGTCTCTTCTTCAGCACCACGAACTTGACGCCGTCCAACTCCTTCACCACCGCCACGTCGTTGACGAACTGCTTGAAGCGGTCCCTGCGGGCGGCGCGGCCGCGCGGGTCGCCGGCCTCCAGCAGGGGCTTGAAGCGGCTCAGCAGGTCGCAGCTGCGCACCTGGCCGCCGTGCTCCAGCAGGAAGCCCAGCACGGCCGCCTGGCTCACCCCGGCGGCGGCGGCGGCGGCGGCGGCGGCCAGCGCCATGGTCAGCGCAGCCCCGCGGGGGCCCGGGCCGCCGCGCCCCCGCGCCCCGCGCTCCCGGCTGCCGGCAGGGGCAGGTGCACGCCGCGGCGGCCGCTGGGACGGGCGGGGGCGGGGGCGGGGGCGGGGGGCTCCGGGGGCCACGTCCTCCCCGGCCAGGCTCACCCGACCGTTTCCACCGAGGCGCGACGGGCGTGTCCCTGAAGCTGGACCTTGGTCACGCCCGCGCCGTGCCGCCCGGGGGCCTCCTGGAGGAAGGTGCGGGGGGCCGCATCGTGCACCCCCCGCCTCCGGGGTAGGTTTCTGCCTTCGTACTGCGTCCGATGGGCGCCGGGCTCCATCCCCCGTGCTCGGTGCTCCCTTACAGGTGACAGCTGCCACCGGGACCGCGGCGGGAGGGGGGAGCGGAAATTATCCGCCGCCCCCTCCCCCACGGGAATTAAAGGCGCAGTGCCACGCTTCAGCGGGCGCCCGGTTGCCAGGTGGGTGTGCTCCCCAGGGATGCCGTGGTCGACCGGGAGAGGCGACGCTTTTTCTTTCCTTAAGGAATAGCTCGCCACCACAAAAATACCGGGAGGTTATTTAACAGCAATTATTTGTTCATCGATACCGCTCCGATTGTCGACTGCGTTGACCGCGTTTCGCACAGGGAAAGGGCATCTTGCAATTTGCAGCTGAGACAGTGGCCATGCATGTTACCCAAGGTTTAGAAGGGATGTTTTAAAAAAGCAGTTGTTTCATGATGAGATAGTACATTTTCACATGGAAGTTTGAAAATAAAACCACAGAAAGATACAAAGGAGAACTATCACTTGAAATCACCATTAACATTTTGAAACATTTTTCTTCTTCCTTCCATACACACGTGCATACATGTTTTTTTGTTTTAGAATAAAAAGCGAAATGGTAATCATGCTATATTTAAATTTTTTCATTTAAGACACAAATATTTGTTGAGCACCTAATTTGGGCCAGTACCTTTTCCGGCTGTAATACATCAGTTAGCAAGAGAGATAAAAACCCCTAATCCAGTGGAGCTCACGTGGCAGGGAAGGGGGAATGGAAATAATATGGTGAATCTGAAAATTCTGTAATATGCTAGATAAATACAATGGAAAAATAAAACAGTAAGACAGGGGGGTCAGATTGCAATTTTGCACCTTGTGTTCAGGGCACGACTCATTTAAAGGTCCCAATTATATAAGGACTAAGGACTTGAAGAGATCAGGTAGTTATGCAGCTAGGTAGGAGAAGAAGCTTTTTGGCTGAGTAAACCACCAGGGGCGAAAAATGGGATCAGTTTCTTAACTTACAAACACCTTACTACAAGTATATAATCAGAGGTACCATTTCTTAGTAGTTTAAGAGAATAAGCCTGGGATCATAATTGCACACTCGAATCATAGCTCTACCTTGGCTTACTTGATTGACCTCTCTGTGCCTCAGTTTTCTTATCTATAAAGTGGGGATGATAATAATGCCTACCTCATCAGATTGTTGTGAGAATTAAGAAAATAAACACAAGAGACTTAAAGCAACGCTTGGCCCAAAGTAAGCATTCAAATTGTATAGCAATGATTATACCACTATTAATGACCAAAACAAAAAAGAAAACAGTAAAATGTGAAAGGCCATCCTTTTCCCAATCCCATTTCCCAGGGCAATTTCTGTCTTCAGTCCTTAAATGCATACGATTTAATCTTTTTTCTCCCACTTTTTATTATATTGTGAGCATTTTCCTCAATGACAATATCTATTCTTTAAATATATATGATTTTTACTATAGCATCAGATAAATATAGTATTACGCTTATTTTCTTATAGTTAGTAGTCTAAATTGTTTCCAGTTTTTAATTCTTGTGAATAGTGGTGCTCATATATAAAACTTTGTGCACATTTCTGATTAATTCCTTAGGATAGAATCCTACCAGTAGAATTACTAGGTCAGAGGGAATTCTTTTCAAAACTCTTGAAACTTGGGGCAGCCCCGGTGGCGCAGCGGTTTGGCGCCGCCTGCTGCCTGGGGTGTGATCCTGGAGACCCAGGATCCAGTCCCGCGTGGGGCTCTCTGCCTAGAGCCTGCTTCTCCCTCTGCCTGTGTCTGTCATGAATAAATAAAATCTTTAAAAAAAAAAAAAAAAAAAAAAAAAAAAACCTCTTGAAACTTAACGCTAGATTGTTTTCCAGAAAAGTTACAGTCCTGTAAAAGTACCTTGTCTTTCCCTCAATGGTATTGAGTAGCATCTTTTAATTTGTCAGTTTGGAAGGTGAAAAGTTGTAGCTCACTCTACTTTTTATTACTAGTGATGTTAAACTTCCCCCCACTTATTGTCTATTTGGATTTTTTCTTTTGTGATTTACCTTTCCCCCCCTTTATCCATTAATATCTTCCTGTTGATATGTAGTTATTAACCTTTTATTATATACATTGTCCAGATTTTCCCAGTTTGTCATTTGCCTTTTAATTTTATTGATGACTAGTTTTTTTTATTGTAAATACTGTATCCTTGTAGCTTAAGAATGCTAGTTCAAAATATGAAGATACATCTCCCATTTAAAGGAGAACGTGTAGGATCAACTTACTCTGTAATATTAAGCAGTCTACATCAGAATGGTAACAATGCCCTTGAAGAAGTCCCTGTGTTTTTAATCATGCAATGATAACTGTAATCAGCTATCATTTATGTCTGAATATTACCTTTTCTTCAAATCCAACTCAAATCGCACCCTTGCAAAGTCTTTTGCAGCTGCCCCAGGGGCATCCTCCTCCTCCTTTTTTTTTTTTTTTTTAAGATTTTATTTATTAATGAGAGAGAGCGTGGCAGAGACACAGGCAGAGGGAGAAGCAGGCTCCATGCGGGGGCCCAAAGCGGGACTCGATCCTGGGTCTCCAGGATCACGCCCTGGGCTGAAGGCCGCGCTAAACCGCTGAACCACTCAGGCTGCCCATCCTCCTCACTTCTATGATCTATTTCAACAAACATCTATTGACTATCTTTGGGTGCAAAGCAGTGAGCCAGGTGCTCAGGGGAGAAGGCGCAACCTGCCTGTGGAGAGCTTACTGCTTAGTGGAAGAGAGAAAAACAGTTAATTATGTTACATTCAGATGAAATCAATGCTCTGCAGGCTTACCAGTGCACAGCTTCTAAAAGACCCATGAGGAAGTCTTCAGGAGGCAGGCCGAATTTGCATATGCACAAGATAGGCAAGGGTTTGCAAGTTGGACAGTGAAGACTGAATTCAGGGTAAACAGTCTAGTGTGTTTTCTGTTTAAGTTACGTGTTAGAGGTACAGAAGATAATGTCAGGGAAGTAATCTGGGGTCATGGATAGAGGACCTTAAATTATACTTTGCACTTTATCCTGTTTGCAGTAGATTGCTGTGGAATGCTTGCTTTCTTTTTTCTTTTTAAAAAGTAGCTTCAATTCTTTTTTCTTTTCTTTGTTCTCCAAAAATGATGGGTTCATTTCTTTAAGATTTTAATTCCATTAGTTAACATACAGTGTTGTATTAGTTTCAGGTGTACAATATAGTGATTCAACAGTTCTATACATCACTTGATACTCATCACAAGTGCCCTACTTAATCCCCATCGCCTATTTCACCTATTCTCCCACCCACCTCCCCTCTGGTAACCATCAGTTCTCGATATATTTTAATTTTCTTTTCTTTTTTTTTTTAAGATTTTATTTATTAGAGTACAAGGGCATGTGCAGGCGCATGCATGTATTCGAGACAGAGAGAAAGAGAGAGAACAAGACCAGAGGGAGAAGGAGAAGCAGACTCCCTCCTGAGCAGAGAGCCCTAAGCAGGGCTAGATCCCAGAATTCTGGGATCATGACCTGAGCTAAAGGCAGACGCTTAACTGACCGAGCCACCCAGGTGCCCCTAATTATTTTTTGATTATAGAATTCATGATTATGTTTTCCCAAATTCCAATAATTTCCAAATTAACAAAATAGATCACATGTTTGAGAAGCATTCCTAATATTTGTTGGCTTATTCTATGAAGCTTTTTATCTACCTCCCTAGGTATAAACACAGCCATGTATTTGTTCAGTGCAGGTGGCATTAGAGCACCCATTATTTTATAACCCATGCTGCTTTGCGGCCTGCCTGCTATAACTGATGCATGTGTGGTGAAGGGATGGAGGAGTGGCACTGCTGGAGGTGATGGCACGTCCTTGGGAGAGACGGAGACAATGAGCTACGGCAGCAGGGCAGAAAGATAGGAATAGATGCCAAAGCTATTTCAGAAGCAGAATTTGCATTATACTGCCTGTTTTAATTTTTAGTCACGTTCCCTTCATTGTGATTTTCATTTCCATAGCTACTTTTCATATGACAAATTGCTGGTGCCTCAGAAAAATTATTCTATGATCTCATAGGAAGTGGAGCCTCAATCGAGCTGGAATTTTGTTACTGCCTCCTCTCTCTAAGAGGAGGCGGGAGAAGAACCCTCTGTTAAAGATCATTACTGACTTATGCGGTTTGAACTCGTTCTGACTGTGATCACCAAGAATAGACAACGGATTAAATACTGATTGAAAAGGAGTTGCTGGTACAAGCAAAGTTTATTGACAGTGCTTGACAGGCTTCAGGCTCTGAGCTATACAAAGCAATGTAACCAAGGTCACAGCTTATTATTGGCTGAGCCCAATACTAATTTGTACTCATTTACCATTTAAAATTAGCTCACCAATTACTTAGAAGCGATGTTCTGAATGTTTAATAAGGAGAAAACTCATATAAAAGTCTAGCTTAAACCTTTACACTTGTGCATCTGAACATACTCCACTTTAATATTTTAAGTGATGCATTTATAATTTGGCAAACATCAGGGCAAGTGTGCCAATGACATCCAATTCCCCAGGCTACTTTTAAAGTTCGGTGCCCTCCTGACAGTGAGGCCATCAAATCAATTCTTCCAGTGACTCAGTAGTTTTCTCATAAATATTAGGAAAATCAAATATAAAATGTACATTTATAGCAAGGGTAAAATTTTATGTGTCTTGAATTTGGAGGAAGCAACAGACATTTGTTTTCTATCTCATTTCTCTCAAATCTCATATCTATTTCATTTTTCCTATCTTTCAAGTGTTTGCTTCTATCTCAGTATCTTAAATTTGAAAGTCAGCATAGATGGCCCTTTGTATTTTTTAAAGCCACATTTAAAAATAAATGTAAAATTTTAAATCCCCCATGCTCTGTATTCCATAATGTATTGTTTTGTTTTGTTTTGTTATATTGTGTTGCCTATTCCAACATACAATATCCCTTGAACTCTATGTCTGGGCTCCACAGAGACCCAGAGTGGATGTTTCATGTTTGTGACTGTCTCGCCCCCATAATGGGACAAGAATAGGCCCCTTACATTAGGCTTCATCCACCACAGTCTGGCTCCTCTGCCTCCTGGTGTCTCACCATGCATCATCATCAGTAAAGAAGAGTGTCTGGGGCCCCAGTCAGCAGGAGCTCCAAGGATATGAGGACGATGGTCTCCCCAGAACGGCTGTAAAGGGACTTTGCCCAGATAGCAAGCTTTTGCAGTCATGACTTCCGGAATAAATCATGTTTTGTTCTTGCTTACCAGCTCAGAGGGAGCAAAAAGGGCCTCTTTCTCATGCCTGTGACTTGTATAGTTCCCTTTTCTTCAAGGTTGAGGGACTATCTTTATTTCTTTTTTTTTTTTATTTTTTTTATTTTTTTTTATTGGTGTTCGATTTACTAACATACAGAATAACACCCAGTGCCCGTCACCCATTCACTCCCACCCCCCGCCCTCCTCCCCTTCTACCACCCCTAGTTCGTTTCCCAGAGTTAGCAGTCTTTATGTTCTGTCTCCCTTTCTGATATTTCCCACACATTTCTTCTCCCTTCCCTTCTATTCCCTTTCACTATTATTTATATTCCCCAAATGAATGAGAACATATAATGTTTGTCCTTCTCCGACTGACTTACTTCACTCAGCATAATACCCTCCAGTTCCATCCACGTTGAAGCAAATGGTGGGTATTTGTCATTTCTAATAGCTGAGTAATATTCCATTGTATACATAAACCACATCTTCTTTATCCATTCATCTTTTTTTGGACACCGAGGCTCCTTCCACAGTTTGGCTAATCCTGGTGACGGGATCCCTGGGTGGCGCAGCGGTTTGGCGCCTGCCTTTGGCCCAGGGCGCGATCCTGGAGACCCGGGATCGAATCCCACATCGGGCTCCCGGCGCGTGGAGCCTGCTTCTCCCTCTGCCTGTGTCTCTGCCTCTCTCTCTCTCTCTCTCTCTCTCTCTGTAACTATCATAAAAAAAAAAAATTTAAATCCTAGTGACAAGTGTCACATCCTTCATTATATCTGAGATCCATTTCTCAGGATGCTTACCAGATTCTGCAGATGTGCTCGGTGGGTTGTTAGAGCACCAGTAGGTCTAGTCTGTGGACACTCGGAAAACTGTCCATGGTAGGCAAATCATGAGCAGATGTGGTCATTTTCTGCCTTTAGTCATTCCTTCTTGGCCTATTTTATTCTCATAGATGAGTTTTGATTAAAAAATATGTTTACCCCCCCCAGAGGGACATTTTGGGACTCCTTTTTATTTTCAAGGGAGTCAGTGTCTAAATTAGGAGAGCTTAGTTCCAGAGGCCTGCAAAGTGCTACTTTAACCATTTCCTTAATCATAAAGTGGAGTCCCTGCTTGGGTCAGAGTGAATAAAACAGCAACCCAAAACAGCCCTTCCACTATGGACTTCCCCATTCAAGAGGGCTTTGAGAAGACAGCACCAAGTGTATGAAAATGAGAAATCCACCAACATCTGGCTTTAAAGATGGACAGGTGGAAACAGTTTAAATCTCTGAACTCTTGTACTATATATACTACTATGTATACTATGTAATATATTATGTTTAACTTGCCTTCCATGTAACAACATGGCTAAAGGTAGAAAGAATTCATAGATACAAACTCATCCAATTTCCTAGTCAGTGATTCTAAGAGCTCATTAATGGAGAGCTCCAAATAAACTAATTTGAAGTAAGTTATACAGAGCCTGAAAGTTATGCATTGGTTGAGACCCTTCTAGAGGGGATGTGTTGGGGGAGGAGTCAAACTGAGGTGTGCAGTTGGGTGGTGGTTGGAAGTGACAGGTGGGTTGTGGGATGGACAATCAGCCAAAGGGCTAGTTCCAGGTGCTCAGCTTGCTTGCTGAGCACTTGCTTCAAGATTTGCTTGCTGCTTCAAGACTTACTTGCTTGCTTGCTGCTGCAAGACTATCAGCTAAATAAATGGTGAACAGTTTTATTAACAGTCCTCAGAGTAATAATTGGTGACACTGAACAATGGGCAAGAAACAGGAAGATGAACCCTGCCTCTGAGGCTGTGTGGTCTGGGGAACAGGTCATTAACAGCATGGGCTTTACTTATCTGACTGTGCATCAGTGAAACACAAGGATTGCTAAATGGGAACGAGGATAACACAGGTCCTTTTCCTATATTATTTCCAATATTCCTACTCCTGAGATGGCTCAGGCTCCTGGGAGTGAGATGCTATGTGTCACCTGTTGGGACATAATGCTAAGTGTTCCATAAATATTGCTAATAATGGAATGGTGACAATCTGTCACATGATAGTGACTTTCATTGCTTTGATTTTTCTGATTCAGAGTGGGCTCAGAGGATGCTGTCCTCAATAACTAATCAGTGGTTACTTAATGTGTTCAATAACTACTGATAATGCTGAAACAGTAACAGCTTGTCACATGACAGTGACTCTCATCACTTTGTTCCTTTGCAAAATGGGGCAGTTACTGTCCATAAAGCTGGCTCCCACCTGGGGGTAACCCATTTGGACATGTTATGGTGGGTTACCTTGGTTCAAGAGGCCCATTATTGCCAGAGTGAGGAGTGAGGCCAGAAGAGATCTGCTCTTTTTGGACTTTTCTGAATATAAACTTCTGGTTACCTTTTCAGATATGGATTGAATGGAGGTGAGTATAGCACGGCTAGAACACAAGCTACACTAACCCTGCAGGCTTCAGTTCCAGATGAAATGGCTGGAGCAAGAGCAAGGGAAAAAATACAGAAGTGCTTGGTGGTGCTCAGCAGGAGGAAAGGTTCCACTTCCCCACCCAGTCTCAAAAACACAGACAATTGAGGATTTCTCTCAGAAAGAGAGAAACCCTCAGCTGCAGCTTGGCGCTGGGTTCCTTCCTCTCTCCATCCTTTCCCGATCTTTCTCTTCTTTACCAATGATGATAGAATTTCCTGGGCAAAAGAATCCATTCTTTTTTAACTGGAACTTTTGGGCAAAATGTCACAATGTTCTTCTGTCTTCAGAGCTCAACATACTGGGCCTTAGAAACTTTCCAGGGGAGAGACAATAAGGCCACAGTCTGCACAGAGCCTTCTGTGTGGCTGTCACAGTGAAGACAAAAACAATCATGGTAATGTTAGTGAGGCTTGGGTTTTTTTTTTTTTTTTTCTGCTGCTTCTTTGTGATAGTTTTTCACTATTCTGTCTACATTTTTAAAGAACATTGTTTATGCCCTCATTAAAAGAAATTGTTTATGTCTCAAAATTATCAAATCCTGTGTCTTATTGGTCACTTTCCATTCAGAAGGTGTAGGGGATTGAATGGTGGCCCTCCAAAAGAGATATGTCTATGTCCCAGAACTCATGAAAGTGACCTTATTTGGAAAAAGGGTTATCACGGATAAAATTAAACTAAGGGTCTCAAGATGAGAGCATCCCAAGTTATCTGTTGGGTGCCAAATCCAATGACAGGTGTCCTTATAAGAGACAGAAGAGAAGACAGAGAAAAGGAGAAGGTCATGTTAAGACAGAGCCAGAGATGGGAGCGATGCAGGCAAGGAAGCCAAGGAATGCCTGGTGGTAGTAGAAGCTGAAAGAGGCAAGGCAGGAGTCTCTCCTGCTGAATTTGGGGAAGTGCAGCCTGCTCATGCCTGGGTCTTAGATTTCTGGTCTCCAGAACTGTGAGAAAATACATTTCTGTTGTTTTAAGTCACACTGTATGTGATAATTTGTTATGTCAGCTATAGGATACTGATAGAGAAGGTTAGAAAAAACTGGAGGATTTATCCAAATCCTCCAGGACTGGAAGATTGCATCCTGAAATGGCTTTCTTCAGGTCTGTAGGGCTCAGATGACCCAGGGCTGTGAAGGGATCTGGCCCAGGCATGTCTCAACTAAATCCCATGGTGTGGCTGCATATTGGAAAGTCTTAGCGTCCAGGTCAAATGTTGGGAGGAAAAAATTCCCAGATAGTATAAAGCTATCCAGACCCCAAGGTAGGCCCCTCAGTCTGTGAGGCATTCTAAGTGATGAGATGGCAGGCCAGAAGATTCTTTTTACTCCATTTGGGAGGGGTGTTCTTTTTTTTTTATCAAAATCTTTTAAGATTTTATTTATTCAGAGAGAGAGCATGGGGGGAGGACACTGGGGCAGAGAAAGTCTCAGGCAGACTCCCTGCTGAGTACAGAGCCCAATGCAGGACTCTATCCCACAACCCTGACATCATGACCTGAGCTAAAATCAAGAGTCAGACACTTTATAGATTGAGCCACTCAGGCACCTGGGGAGGGATGTTTCTTGATAGTTCATTCAATGAACTCCTGGTTCCTCCCTGTTCCTTCTCCTCCCATGACAGACTTTTACTTTCCCAGAACCCCACCACACCTTGTACCACCTGCATTTGTCCAAAATCATCTGCAACATGGCATTCCAAGTAGTCATCACCAAGCTGAGAGAGTTGACAAACTAGGTGAAATATCTTCATATTTCTAACTTGAAGGATAATAGGTGACAGTTCCTATCCCCTATGAAACAATTGCCTGGTAGGGAAAGTAGACATATGAAAAAGAGATTTATGGGAGGATGTGCTCAGAGCTAGACAAAATCTGTTAGCATGCTGGGGCACCCAGAGGATGGAGCGCTTCTTAGGAGAATCTGAAGGTTTTCTGAGAAGACAAGAAATGTGAGCTGAGTAATAATCAGAAACTGCAGACTGAGAAGGGAGAAGGAAGGCATTCTCACCAGAAGCATTGGCATGAGCAAAGACATATATATATATATATATATATATATATATATATATATATATATAGTATGCTTATGGAACAGCAAGAAACTCAGGGTGATAAGAGAACAGGGGTAGGGATGGCAGAGGGTTGCTGAGTGCAGAAACAGGTTGGAGAGGGTGGTTGGTGCCAGACTATGAAAGGCCTCACACATCCTTGATGACTCAAACTGAACGTGTCCAAACTAAACTGGTTATCTTCTTCTCAAACCCTCTTGCCCCACCCCCAGGGTTCTCCAGCTCGTAAAAGGGACCATCACTCACGCAGCTGGCATGATTCTTCCAAACCTTCTTTAGTACCTCTTGAATCCATCCATCCAGCTCTCTCTGTTCCTATGCCAGGCCATCATCAGTCTGGACATCTGCAGCTGTCCTCCTGCCCTGCTCTGCCCCTACTCCCTCACACCTCCACCTTCTGGCTTGCCTCCATTCCATTCTCTGCCTGCAGCCAGAGGGGTCCAATTAGAACACAGATCTAATCATATAACCTGGTTGTCTGTGTAAAACTCTAAACTATTTTAAATGGCTCACAAGACCCCCTATAATGTAGCTACTGATCAAAGCAATACATACCCAGAGAAGCTTATCATGGAAAGCAGTAGTGCTCCAACATAGTCTTCCCCATCCTGGGCTTCCTTCCTACAGACATTTTCAGCAGTTCTGAGTCTTGTACTTCTGGTGGTTATCTCTATATCCCCAAATAGTATGCTTATACTGAAGCTTCTTGATTTATCAATCTTGAATATCCTAGTATAGTAGGGCATATATAAGGTTTCATTGACTTCTATTACCTTTGTCTCTCTTCTCCATTACCAGACTATTTGCAGTTCCTCCTCAGGCTTGTTTTGAAATTTCAAAAAGTATACTTAAACCTTAACTTCTTGCCTATCAATCTTGAACAAGTTTACCATTAACCTATCCCTTTGTAAGATGGGAACATTAGAGCTCCTAGCCTATCATCCACCTTCTCTGCCCCAACCATTCTGTACCTTATGCATTTTTATTATGTTTATTTTCCATTTAACCATAGTGAAATCTCCCATAAATTTTTTCCAAGTTGATTCTAAAAAGGCAAGAAAACAAAAACAAAAAAACAAAAACAACAAAAAAAATGTTGTTTGTTTACTTTAGAATAACCACGAAAAACTGTTCAGTGCAGCTCATGTCTATGCTATGTCTCAGTTTGCTTCATATTTGACTCTGCTGTTCTTGTCTGCTTTTTGTTTTTCTGGAAATGTCACTGTCTTTTCTTTCTTTGTGTTCTGTGAATTTCCCGAGCCATCGATCATACTCCCTATTCTAGTCAGTCCCTCCCCAACCCCCCACATCTCTGGTCAAGCCAGCCCAGGCTGTCCCTGCTTGGGCACAGCTCTGCGCTCCCATCGTGAGACTTCCTTTCACTGCTCCCTCCATTAGATGTACTGTTTCTGAATGTTGGATTTTTCTCTTGGTAACTGCTAGAGCACGCGATTGAGTGCTAGTGAGTAACTTCCTTAGAAAGAATGTTCAGGGGATGATTTTTTTTTTTTTTTACATTTTTGTTATGGGAAACTTCAAACACATGTAAAAGGAGAGCAAATAATACAATGAACCCATATACCCTATCAACTACCTCTAATAGTTATCAACCCATGGCCAACCCTGTATCATGAGTACTCCTAGCTGCTTCTCACCACCCCTAGATTATTTTCAAGCAAATCAAATCCCAGATAGCAATTACCAGTAAATATTTTAGAATTTATTTTGAAAAGGTACAGTTTTGTTTTGTTTTGTTTTGTTTTAGGGTTTTTTTTTAGAGAGAGAGAGAGAGAGAGAGAGAGAGGATAGGGCAAGCAGGGTAGAAAGAGAAGAGAGAGACTCTTAAGCAGACTCCATGCCCAGCATGGAGCCTAACGTGGGGCTCAGTCTCACTACCCTGAGATCATGACCTGAGCTGAAATCAAGAGTCAGATGCTTAAAAGACAGATGCCACCCAGGTGCTCTGGTACAGGCTCTTTTTAAAAAATATAATCACTGTACTATTAACACACCTAAAAAATAGCTATAATTTCTTAGTATCATCAAATAACTAGTCAGCATTACTAGTCAGCATTCAGATTCCTTGATATATATAAATGTTTGCTTGTTTGAATTGGATCCAATTGCAGTTGTTTGATGTGTCTCTTGCATGTCTTTTAATCCATGGTTCCACCATCCTTTTTTCTCTCTTCCAGTTTGTTTGTTGAAAAAAGAATTGTTTTTTAGTTTTGTTTTTCTTGTAAAATTTCCCGCAATCTGGATTTTGCTGATTGCATTCCTGTCCTGACTTTTGACATGGTCTTTTATCTCTCGTACTTCCTTGAAATTAGTAATTAAATCGAGGTTGTTGATCAGATTCAAGTTTGATTATTTTGGGGGCACTTTCATAGGTGGTATTGTGCATTCCCAAAAGGATGCACATCGTGTCTACTTGGCTCATATCATGATGTGAGTCGCCACAAGTGATCCTTGTGTAGGTGCATTATTTTATTGTGGGTTGCAACATGGTGTCACTCTTTCAATTAATGGCTAAAAGATTTCTATATTAGAGAGAAACTTCCCCTCATTTACTATTTAGTTACCCTGAGGCTCCTATGGGAAAGGTTGGATATAGTCCCTTTATTTACCATTTTTCAAAATAATGAGTCCCTAGCATCTTCCAAAGGCAACCTGTGAACTTTTAAAATTTTAGTCATGGACTTAAGTGTGTTTGATGTATTTCAATTCATTATGGTTTTGTCATTACTGGTGCTCACATCATCCCTTCTTTTGCTACTATAAACTTTGTTCAGTTGGCTCCTGAGACTCTTTCCTATTTTCTTTGTTGGTATCTGAAATGATAGATATTTCAGTTTTATTTTATGTATTAGTCCTAGACATGGAATGAACTATTTCTTATTGTTACTAGGTTGGTCTTGTATTTCTAGGTCTTTTTAGTAGATAGAGCTAGAAATGCATTTTTATTATTTTTAAAAAATATTTTGTTTATTTGAGTGAGTGTGTGAGAGAGATAGAGAGAGTGAGAAAAAGCATGAGTGGCAGTGGGGGCAGTGGCAGAGGGAGAGAGATGAGCAGACTTCCCACTGAGCAGGAAGCCTGACCAGGCTCCATCCCAGGCTCCTGGGATCATTACCTGAGCCATAGGCAGTCACTTAACTGTCTGAGCCACTCAAGTGACCCTAGAAATGCATTTTTAGAAAGAGAAAATACATAATGACTTCACACTGAAACTTCTGAATCAAATTGAAGACTAAGGATTTTTACTTAATTTCATGGATCTTTTATTTTTTTTCCCCACACCCAATATGAAGTAAGCCTTTTACCTTTTGAAATGTCTGAACATTTCTTTATTCTCCCTTATGCTGAACTGACAGGTTCACTTGGTATAGAATTCTGGGTTGAAATAGTTTTCCATGAGAACTTTGAAGACATGCTCCATTTTCTTCCAAGCAACCAATGTTACTATTGAGAAGTCTAATGCCATTCTGACATTTTCTTGTATGGAGACTTTTTTCTTTTCATTTAAGGGAGCTTTTAGTATATTTTCTTTATCCTTATAGCTTTGGCATATCACTATGAAATGTCCAGGTGTGGATCTTTTAAAATTAACCCCGATCCACACTTGCTTGGAAAGATGGATAGGGAGAAGTATTCAATATGTAGGTGGCCAGTTAACCTCTGGCTTTTAGCTCCTCTTCTGATGCTTGCTCTATGTGGCATCGGTGGTCTCTGAGTCCAGAGGCAGGGAGGGTGTGTGAATAGGTGGATGTAGTCCTCTCTGTGAGGGTTCTGGTCTTCATGCACTCTGCTTCATACATAAGCATTCATCCTTCCAGCTGCTGCTTTATAGAAATGTGTTGATAAAATCCTTTATCTGAAATCTTGCAGATAAATCCTCTTCTGTATTGAGGAAGAAAAGAATATGCTTTGCAATTTTTACTTATCGTCTCATCATGGACTCTTGGAAAGAGTGGAGATGGACATGAACTGGGAGCCTTGGCCCTCCCCTAGCTCTCTTCCCTGACCACTGGCTCTTCTCAGTTTTTGCAAGGGGACTTGCTCTCTCTGAATTCTGTTCCTTCACCCCAAAATATTTCCCCTTCCCCACCTCCACCCCACACAGACTTTGTGCCTGGTGACTCCTGATCATCTTCCAGTCTATGGCCCTTCATCAAGGTGATCCCCTTGCTCCTTCACAAGATCTGCCCCCCCAACTTGTGCTCCCCTCACATTCTTTACTTTCCCCAGTGTCACACATCTCCATTCACTCCCATTACCTGCTCACTGCCTGTCTCCAGACTCTGAGCCCCTTGAAGGCAGGATCTCATTTGCCTTGCACATCATGATACTCTTCAAAGTCGTTCTCTCTGGGCAGCCAGCAGCCAATATGTGGCCAGCGTGGTTTTGAGGAAGCCATCAGGTAGTAGTGTGGGTGATGAGCTCGAGAGAGTCATATTGAGGAGACAGATTGGGAGCTGGAAAAGCCCTGGACTAGAGCAGAGGCAGGAGGGAGGGAAAAGAGAGCCCGGCTGTGCAGAAGTTTCTGAGGATGCAGGATTTGGCCACACATCCTACAGAGGTGAGGAAACGTGAACATTCAAAGATGACTCCACAGTTTCTGTCTTGCAAGAAGAAGAAAATGGTGTTGCTGTTTCCTGAGATGGGAAATATTAAAGAAGGGAAAGGTGCAAGTTGAGTTTGGACAAATTGAATTTTTATGTTAAAGGGTATTTGTAGGTCACCTGGGAAGTAGCTGCAAATGAGGACCTGGAGCTCAAGAAAGGCATCTGGGCTGGAGCTACAAGAGTCATGAGCTCCTAGATGGTGGACGACTTGAGGGTGTGGGCAAGGCCTTCTAGGAAGAAGCATGTAGGCTCTTGGGGAATGTCAGTCCTATAGGAGTGAGTGAAGGAACAGTTTGTGGAGGGGAAGAGGAAGGAATGGACAGAGAGCTATGAGGAGAGTCCCGAAAGCCAAAGGAGGAAAGAGTTTCAGGAGATAAGGACAGAGAGAAATGACTAAATTGTGGCATGCCCATGTCCTTGAAAGATGAAGAAAGAAGAGCCGTATATAGTGATGAGGAATTAAGTGCAAGTATGATTTTTACTAAATGAACCCGGTGATTTCATTCAACCATATTTATTGAGGGCCTACTGAATGTCCAGGTCCTGGGGATTCATGAGTGAGCAAAACAGCTAAAAATCCCTGTCCTTATGGGGCTCACAATATAGTGGAGGAGACAGAGGACAAATAAGAAAACTGAAATACACAGTATGTGAGAAGCAAAGGCTAGCATAGCAAGCATAATTGTCAAGTGCTAAGGGGCAAAAATAAAGCAGGGAAGAGAAATGGGAAATGTAGGGAGTGTTGTGAAGTCGCATAGGGTGGCCAGGGATGGTGACTTTTGAGAAAGAACTCAGAGAGTGAGGGAGTGAGCTGTGTGAATATCTTGGGAAGAACATACCGGGTAGAGAAAGGACTATATTGGGAGTGCTCCAGGGACAGCTCGGAGTTGTGTGGCTAGAGTGGAAAGAACAAGAGAAGGGGTCAGAGAAGTAATGGGGGCTTATATCATGTACCACCTTGCCAGCCTTGATATAGACCAGGGCTTTACTGTGAGGGAGGTGGGAGCCATTGCAGATTTAGGAGCATGGTAGTGACAGGATCTAAGTTGTGCTTCAACAGAATCGCTCACTAGCAAGAGGCTGGGATTGAAAGTTCATGCTTGGAAGCCCCAAGGCAATGATATGCAGAGTATAGAAGGAGAAAGTTCAAAAGTTGGAGGTGTACTCAAACAAGATAAACATTTCTGTGGACCAGAAATAGATCATCAATCCAGGGACTCAAACACAGCCCCGATAGACTCACAATCAAGATGCAATGGAGATATCCAGAAGTGCCAGTGGCTAAATGCATTCCCCACAAGACCCATTGCCGAAAATCAGGTGCTGGGGTGGAGATTGTGCAATGAGATGTATAGTTTTTCATGTTTTCTTTCTTTTAAATCCAAACTCTAAATGTATATGAATTCTACTTTTATTTATGAGCGGACAAATATCTAGAAAGACACACATGGGAGTAGAGTGGGAGGTTGAGGCAGGGGTCTCCCAGTCTTTCCCTTTTCTAAACTTTGGGTGTATTTGGATCTTTGGCTCAGTGAATATGTACACCATAACACAGAAAGCAACAGAATTCTGGTGCAGTGTGGAAGAGTAGAAGCCACTGGGTTTGGCCAATAAGAGGTCATTGGTGGCCTCAACAAGACCAGTTTCTTGGATTTGTGGAGACAAGGGATAGGCTGCCAAAAGACACAGACACATGCGTGAGTTGACAAGTAGACTGCTCTTTCAAGAGGTTGAATAGGAAAGGGAAGGAGGGAAACCAGAAAGGTCCATGGGGCAGGGGCAGGGAGGGAAGACAAGACTTGGTGTCTTCAAGGAGCCTCCATGAGAAGGTGAAAGGAGGAGGGGAATGAGAGATTTAAGATCTGGGAAGAGGAAGGAACAACTGACCTGCTAACAGGGAACACCCCGAGGAAGAGCCAGGAGCTCTTCCAGGTGGCATCCTGGAGCCCCGAGGGTTGGTGGTCCAGGCAGCACCGCTAGATATGGGTGTTGGGCTGGGTGGAGAGTGTGGGTAGGGCTCAGGGCTCTGGAAGCTGGCCCATACCTAGCAGCTTCAGTTGTAACACAGTCTGTCTGCTTCTCACCTGTCTGGATTTCTCTGACTCTGCTGTGAGGGCAAGAAGTACTCCTGCTGTATCCCTGTGGCTCCAGCACACAGTAGGCCCTCAGTTAATGTCTGTTGATTGAAGGAGTGGATTATTCTTGTTAAAAAGAAGTCAAGTGGGAGGGCTGGAGGCGCGGGGAGAGTGACTAATGTTTGGAGCTGTGGCTGGGGAATGGGCCAGGGCAGTGGCCGGGAGCAAGCTTCAAATTTCTAAGCGACTCTGGGAGGTCTGCTGAGCATGGAAACATCAGGAGGTAGTGCTGTCAAGCAGCATGGCTGTGATACATTTTTTTCTCTCTCATGCAACTCTGGGCAGTGCAGGAGCATGCAGAGAAAGCAGATGGGTTTTTTGTAAGTGAGTTGACCTGCTGTCATCCTCTCAGTGGAGGCCTAGAAGAGTTAATGTCACTCCCGAGGCCCTGGCTTCCTTCCTAGAGAGGGTTTCTGCCTTGGGTGGGCTCATTCTTTGTGTTTGTAGCTTCTGTGACCAGAGCAAATTAGTGTGTAAGCCTCAGCCCAAATGTCACCCCCAGGGAAGCCTTCTCCTTTTCTCTCCTCCTCATATCTTCCTCTGGGTCCCCAGCAAGGGTCCCATGAGCCGCCGCCGTAGGAAGCCTGGGCTGGGGTGGGGGTCGGGGGCAGTGTCAGCCAGGGTGGAGCACTCACTGGGAGGGTGAGACCCAGGGTGGGACATCAGGGATTCACCAGCAGGCTTTCCTCAGGATTGCTGAGCCACACAGAGAAGGAACAGGACATTAGCTGAGACCTAGAACCCCAAGATTCTGGAGGCCAACTGAATGCACACAGGCTAGGAAAGGGAGATGGGTATCAGGGGACAAGGTGGAAGTTGGCAGACAGACCACAGCAGGCTGCTGGCATGAGGTAGCTCAGGTTTGGGCTTAATAATGCTGCTGCTTGTGCCTTTTTATTAGACTTCCTACACATTTTGCTTTGCTGCAGGCAGATTCTTAAAGGGGTGGCCAAGTTCAGCCATATATTGTTATAATTAATAATGTTTATGTTGGCCATCCTGTTGAACTCTGAACTCTGGCAGGCAGTAACCATGCCTTATCCTCATGCCCCCGGCACACAGGCCATGCTCAGTAAATCTTTGTTTTGCGAAAGAGTAAGTGACCTCATTCAGTCCCAAACCTTCTACAATCATACTAGCACAGGCCAGCACCATCCCAACAAGAAACCAGCCAGTCCTTCCTCTCCACTCCAGAAGGGACTTCACAGATGAGAACAAATTCTAATCATCCTGTATCTGCAAGTTGTCAGAAAAATGGACTCTTATCTCAAATGACTTTGTCTATCCTGGAGTCAGAAGAACAAACTTATTTTATTTTTTAAGTGAAGTATAGTTGACACACAACGAGCCATTAGTTTCAGGCATATAACATAGTGAACTGACAACTCTGTGCATTATGCTGTGCTCACCACAAGTGTAGCTACCATCTGTCACTATACGATGGTATTTCAATATACTTCAGGCTATATTCCCTGTGCCGTGCCTTTCGTCCTTGTGACTTCATTTCATAACTGGGTAGTGGGAGCCTGTACCTGTACAGGCTCCCACTACCCTTCACCCATGTTTCATCCATCCCCCCATCCCCCCGCCCTTCTGGCAACCATCATTTTCTGAACTCTCATGACTTCAGGCACCTCCCCAATAGCCATTCTCCCCTTCTTTCTGTCAGGACTCAAATTCTGTTCAGATAGCAATGCTTCTAAGCCCTAAGGGACAAATCATTATTGTTTGTCATGTGGGAAATTATCTCGATGTGATGCAGTGTCTAAGTACTCCATCAGGCAGGCTGTTCAGAGGTCGTGAGCAGAAGGACTTAGAGACCAATTTAAGATCGTTGAATCACCCAGTTTAAGGATTCAAATTAATGCTTGCAGTGAAAAACAAGGGGAAAGATGGAGCAGGGGAACCCACTTAGGGTAAGGTGTAGGCACGGTGGAAGGAGCCCACTGCCTGAATCTTGTGTTCCCTGGCCTTCACATTCTCCACCCGTCCCTCCCTCCCTCCCTCCCATCATCCTTCCCCACTGAGCATGGTCATGAGAACCAGAGTCGAGGGGCTTGGCAAACAGAAGTTTCCAGGAGCCAACACATGCTCTATCAAAGAAACACGGGAGCAAGTACCCTTGGCTACAACCATAGCATGCGGATGACCCTATGGAAAGCTAGAGAAGAGCACTCAAGAGATCAGGATGGGATCATAATGAGGGCCACCATGGGGGTGGGGGGTGGGGGTCATTCCCAGCTGGGGATGACAGCTGTCAATCTGGAATTAGCATGGTCCTAACCTTACAACTTGGTTTTTCCATCCCTTTTTGTGTACGAGTAACACTCTTGTGTTCTTGTATCTTTTTAATCTATGTTCAACATCCATATGTTTCATTTATTCTGTGTCTAGCACGTCTTGCAAGTTACCAACTACTGTCTATACTTAACACATTTTATGAATTTTGCCTGTCTTTTATTTTTTTTTGTCTTCTACAGCAGACTTAAATATTCTCAGTAGTACAGCCAATACACATTATTGTACATAGTGTAATATACACCTTTGGCAATCCTAGAACTTCTGAGTGGTCATGTGGCAAATCTCTGGTCAGTGAGTCCCTAGGGGGAATTTTTAGGGGGCATCTGGGAAAGATTTTCTTCCCTGACAAAAGGCAAAAGCAGTGTACAGAAGAAATCCTTTGTCCTCTTTCTGATCTCCATGTGTCTTTGGCAATGAAATAATGAGTGGCACATAATATACACTCAACAAACCATTGAATGGGTGAATAAAAGGCACCAGCGCCCAACTTTAATACCTGTGACTCTGAAATCATGCTTTGTCTTCTGATAAGCTTCATTCCTAAATCTAGGGTTGGGAAGATGGAAGCAGGATAGTGAAAACAAATCCGATGATGATCATTTAATAATAATAATAATAATAATAATAATAATAATAATAATAAATTAACTGCAGCTTACATTTATTGAGAGTTTACCAGGTCAGAAATGGTTCTAAGCATTTCACACTTAATCCTCACACTAACCACATAAGGTGGAAATGATTATTATCCTTGTTTTGCACATGAAGACACGGAATCACAGAATGTAAGGTAAATTACCTGAGGTTACTCACCTGACAAGTGGTGGGCCTACTGCTGTAAAATTACAACAGTGTGGCTTTACACAACGCAAATTTGCTGTTATATGGTTCTAGAGCCCAACGCAGTCTTTCTGGGTTAAAATTTCTGTTGGCAGGGCTGAGTGTGGTCCTTTTGCAGGGTGTAGGGTTGAGCACATCTCCCTGCCTGTTCTAGAAGCTGTCTGAATTCCTTGCCTTGTGGCTGCATTAATTCTGATCTCTGCTTCCATTGTGACATCTCTCTTTGACATTCCTGACTCCCTCTAGCAAGACTCATGATTACATTGGGCCCATCTGGATAATACAAGATAATTTCTCTGTCTCAAGATCCTTAACTTAATCACATTTGCAAAATCCCGTTTGGTTTGTAGGGGAATATATTTACAGGTTCTAGGATTAGGAGAGGGATATCTTTGGGGAGATCATTATTCTGATTACTCCACCATCCTGCCCATGCAGGTCCTGAACCAATGGGCCCCCCATCCTTTAGCAGAAGCTCTGTCACACACCAAGGAATGGAGGAGTGTCCCCTCAAAGCTTTGTCTGCTTTCCTAAGAGCTTCTATTTTGTGCGAGCATGAAGGAATACTCAGTAGAGCAGTAATATGAACCAAACGGCTGAGTTATGGGGCTTTGGCCTCTTGTCCATCAGTTCATCTAGATTGTTTTTTTTTTTTTTTTAGATTTTATTTATTTATTCATGAGAGGCAGAGACAGAGGCAGGGGGAGAAGCAGGCTCCCTGTGGGGAGCCCGATGCGAGACTCATCCAAAGACCCCAGGATCATGAGCTGAACCAAAGGGAGATGCTCAACCACTGAGCCACCCAGGTGTCCCTAGATTGGGTTTTGTACATTAACCAGATCCTTAGTTCTATTTTCATTTCAGTCAGATGGCCTCATTCTTGTGTGTGTCTGTTCTTTATTGCTAATTTGTTTTTATTTCTATTCTGAATTCAACTTAGAGTAATTTCTGTCAGTTTCCTTGAACTCCTGCCTCTATTTTCCCTGGCCAACCCCTTGGTTGCAGGTAAAACCTTACCTCTCAGCTATCTTGACTCAGACTCACTGATTCCTCTGGATTCCTTTCAGCAGCAGCCCTTTCCAGATCCAGTTTGTCCCTCTGAATGGATTCTCACCAGAGGTGTGGTTTCCAGGCTTATTTTTAGTTGCAGAGGAACCCTTCCTTGAAGTGAAAGCCCATCATATATGGCAGATGGAATGGAGCTGTCTGTGGGGAGGGGGTACAGCCCCTCCAACTGGACCCATTCTCCTCTCCACCCTTCTTCATGGCTCTTCTGGGCCCGAGTTGAAAGCCATCACTCTGGGGACTCTTGAGTGGCTCAGTGGTTGAGCATCTGCCTTTGGCTCAGGGTATGATCCTGAGGTCCTGGGATCGAGTCCCGCATTAGGCTCTAGGGAGCCCGTTTCTCCCTCTGCCTGTGTCTCTGCCTCTCTCTGTGTGTCTCTCATGAATAAATAAAATCTCTTTAAAAAAAGAAACAAAAGAAAACCATCACTCTGCATGTGGATTTGCTTCTCCCTAGTTAGCTGTCTCCTGTCCTGATGGCTTACTTCCTTAAATGCCTTGGCCAGCATGAAGCATGTGTCCTCTCTCGAATCTCCCTCATTCTCTTTGAAGGTCACATTTTCCCCAACAAGCACAACATTTTAACTTCTCATCTCTCTAGTGTGTCCCCAGGTGGGGCTTCCACTCACCTGCTTGTGTCCCATCCGTTCAGCCTTCAGGGCTGAAAGCCATGCTGGAAAAGGCTGGCTGGCCAGCTGCACATCACCTGGCCTCTCTACCATGTGACCATTTGAAGTCCTTCACTTAGGCCATAGCTCTCTGGTTACTGAACAATTGACATATTTTTTTTTTCCAGAGAATCTTCTTTGGTCACAAGCACCTTGGAAGAGCAGAGATGCTTCCAACTCAGGGAGGCAGGGGTTCCATGAGCCTGTGAGGAAAGGGGTGTGGAGGCCAAGCTGTGGGCAGGATCTTCCGGCAAGCCACATGGAGCCCCTTGTAACGCTGGCGTCAACCCTTGTCCTCCGACCCTCCAAGCCAGGTTTGGAGTGGGCTACCCTCCCTAGTGGGCAGCTCTGGATGGCAGGGAGTCCCGACAAACTGGGACTGGGGACTTGTGGGTGTCTCTGTGGCCCATTTACTGAGGGTTTCCTGGACATCTTGGAACACATTATGTGGGTCTTTTCCAAGCTCTGTTCTTTTTTTCTTTTCTCATTCTACATAATTATTTCCATACCTAATCTTGTACTTATAATTGTGTATCCTTTCTCGAAGAAAGCCTTCCAAATTCTATAGGCTTCAGGCCCTCTAAAACCTGGATGTAAATAAATAAATAAATAAATAAAACCTGGATGTGTCCCTGCAAACCATGGTCTCGGGGCTCTCCCAGTGGACCCAGGGACCCATGCTCTAGGGGGGGTTCCTAGGGGAGGCAAAGATTCTCATCTCCAAGGCTTTCCAAGACATCTGTAGTACTTTGTGTACAGGATGTCCATGGCACATGTTCTGGTGGAAGGCAGGGAGGCCTAAGTTTTGAAGTGCTTCTTGTCCTGTCCACAGCATGCCAGTCCCACTGTAGAACCCTAAGGCAGAGGACAACTGGAAACCCATGAGGGTAGGGAAGGGCTACTTTCTGCTGGTTACTCTCCTTGTGCCACACAGCTCCTACACCCAGCTTTGGTGCAAACTTTCTGGAAAAAGGATTCAGTGTGGTCCCTTCTCTCCAGAATGGCTTTTTCATCGGGCTGGGACTCCTGGTTTAGGCTTCAACCTGGCAGTACTGGTGCTTGACTATAATTCCTAAATCTAGCTTTTAAGAGTCACGTATTACATAATGGGAGATTTTGCCTGCCTGGGACATCTCAGGACTTGTGAGTTCAGTGCCTAGGACCCAGTAGGTTTTTTGGATCTGCTCTTTGCTTTGCATTGTTTCATAGCCATTGATACAAGTCAGATGTGAAAGCCAGTGATAGCTAACACTATTTTTTTTGTTTTATTTTAAAGATTTATTTATTTATGAGAGCGAGCGAGCAAGTGAGCGAGCTTGCAAGGGATGGGAGCAGAGGGGGAGGGAGAGAGAGAATCCCAAGCACATTCCCCACTGAGCATGGAGCCCAATGTGGGGTTCAATGTCACAACCGTGAGATCAGGGCCTAAGTTGAAATCAAGTCAGATGCTTAACCAACTGAGCCATCCAGGTGCCCCAGCAAACACTATTTTAAAAACGTGTAGGGACACTTCTAGATATAGATAGTGGATTAAAGCTTCCCCAAGGCATTTCTCTTTCTTAATTTCTAACAAAAGAAAGTAAATAAAACTACAAGGGAAATTTCCTATCAGCAACCAATACAATCAACTTCAAATTTGGCATCCAAAGAAAGATACAGAAGGTTTTGGAATGCTATGGAGTGGCGCAACACATCTCTGCTTTCTCTCCTGTCCCGAATGCCCAGAAATGGGCAAAATCCTGAACATTCTCCCAAATGCTCCTGAATCTGAAAGGAAACAGATGTGAGTCATGCCCTTATATTCTTCCTCTTCTGAATGAACCATATTTAAAAGGGTGCTGGGGAGAAATAGGGGAAGCAGGGAGTATGACCCATGGAGCTGACTCAGTTGATGGAAAGAAAACGCTTAGAACAACACTCCAACTGGGAAATTGATGCAAAGCCTGGGTTCTCCCCTTTCCTTGCAAAGGGTATCTAGTATCCTTCTCTCCATCCCCAATCAGGTGACCTGAGCCTTGCGCAGGACATTAATCAGAACCTCAGGACAGGAGCACATGCAGGAATTCCAATGAAGACTGCACTGTGCTTCAGTTGAGCTCTCCTCTCTCCCTTCCTCCCCTCCAACTTCCAAAAAGTGTACAAAATCCAAATACCCTGCCTCTCACTTAGGTCAGAGGGAAAAATAGACTGATCTCAAATAGTGGGGAGATAGTCAATGAGCTCCTCTCTCCTGCCATCATGTTACAGAAGCATAATGTAGGTCTGGACAGAGCTACCAAATCAAGATGAAAAGAAACGGATGCCAACACATGGCAGCACATAATTAATGATAAACAGAGGGGAAAATAGTTGGCAAAAAACAAAGCCTCCTCCCCCTCTCGCCCCTACTCCTATCTCCTGCCAAAGGAAATTGCTTTCAATTGTTTCACATTGAAAACAACTTAATAAGAACACGAATTCAATAATCGAAGGCTCAAAGATAGGATGATAAAACGAGACTTGATAGCAAGGAAACAAAATGAGGACAAAAACAGCATTATGATAGAACTAAGAAATAACTTAGAACTAACAAGAAAGACAACTAACCACACAGAAACTCACATTCCTGAACTGGGGCAGCTAAACAAAGTAAGGAGATTTAAGAAAGTAGAATTACAGAGCACCTGGGTGGTTCCGTGGTTGAGCGTCTGCCTTGGCTCAGGTTATGATCCCAGAGTCCTGGGATCGAGTCCCACATCAAGCTCCCCTCAGGGAGCCTGCTTCTCCCTCTGCCTATGTCTCTGCCTTTCTCAGGAATAAATAAATAAAATCTTAAAACAAACAAACAAAAAAAGAAATTAGAATTACTAGAAATGGAATACATACAAAGATGATCCAACATAAGGATTAACTGGTATCCCTGAAGAAGGAAAATAAAAAATAGAGCCAAAAGAGAATGCCTAATGCAGAAAAAATGTAAACTGCAGATTGAAAGACCCATTATGTTCCAGAAAGGCTGGATTCAGAATGTTTAATGCTAAGACATGTCTTGGTTAAATCAATGAACTACAAAACCTGATGGAAAGTGACTTCTTTAGGCATACAAGTAGGACAAAGAGGTCACCTACAAGGGGGAAAATTCAGACTTGTTTCAGATCTTTTCCAGAGAAGAAAGTGCAACATCTACCAGACTCTATGGGAAAGAAGGTGAGACCCAAGAATATCATACCTGGCCAAGATCTGGTTCCAGTGTACAAGCAACAGGCAGGCATTCTTAAACATCCAAAACTCTTCTTGATAAAACAGCTTAGCGATGAAACTCAGTCCATGAAGAGATGAATTGAAATGAAGAGCTTGCAATGGAGAATCCTTGATAAAAGGCTTGGAATGCATTTAAATCTACAATGTATACCAAGTAACTGCAATTATATTTCTACAGAACAGAATATGTTTCTTATAATCCTGGACAATGTAACAATATTAAATAAGTAACAAAAGTCAGGAGGCAGGGCAAGGGAGATTGGCAAGTGGAAAGGATCATGCACGTGTGCGTACACACACAATTCAAATGTATCATTTAAAAAAAATGACTGAATATCTTAATGCTTTTCACCATTTTTGTTTACTCTCAGAGGTACCTTTCAACAAGTAAGGTGGTAATTGTGGTCAAGAAACATGACTTGAAAGTCAACTCTTCCTTCAGTTTCAAGTAAAATTAAACGTCATACTTCAAATTAAAATAGCATCTGGGGATCCCCGGGTGGCCAGTGGTTTGGCGCCTGCCTTTGGCCCAGGGCGCGATCCTGGAGACCCGAGATCGAATCCCACGTCGGGCTCCCGGTGCATGGAGCCTGCTTCTTCTCCCTCTGCCTGTGTCTCTGCCTCTCTCTCTCTCTCTCTGTAAGACTATCATAAATCAATAATAAAAAAATAAAATAAAATAGCATCTGCATTTTGCTCCAATTCTTGTAAAGTATCTCTGTGATCTCTCTTCCTTTCTTTATGCACAAAAAGCTTTCTGGAATGATGTGATGTAATAGTCATTTCTGTGGTCGATTCTGAAAGGTCGTATACAGCTGGTTATTTTCTTGCATGTTACTTTTTAATATTTAATCTTCCGATACATCTACGAATAAACAATTTTAAGTATTAGAAACAAAATTTTCTCAGACACCTCACTGCAATAGAATAGTCCAAAAACAGACTCAGCAGAGAGGGCTGCTATTTCCCAGCATCTACTCTAAACATTTTATGGAATTTTTAGCATATACATGATGGCCAGGATGCAGACCCCATTTCCTAGCTGGGGTTCCGGCCGATAGGATGTAGGCAGAGGTACCATATGGCAGCTTGTGGGTCATTGTTGAGTACTTGATCATTTTCTCTTTATCACCTTCATTCTTTCCTGCTGTCTGGAATGTGGATATCACTATATGAGACCAAGAGATCAAGACTTTGAAAGCAAAGGGACACAGAAGGTGTGTATAGTGTGTCACATCACCTAGACTGCCTTTGTGGATAACATGAGGAAGAAAGAAACTTCTGTCTTGTGGAAGCATTGGAACCGAAGCCTAACTGACCCACAGACCTACACGTATGCATAGAGAAATCTAGACTCTGATAACTATTTGCATTGTACATCAGTGGGGAAAGACTAAACACCTGGCTTGGCACATGCACAAACAAATCATCCTTGGACCTAAACGTGACAACAATTTTAAAAACGCTTTGTAAGGGATCCCTGGGTGGCGCAGCGGTTTGGCGCCTGCCTTTGGCCCAGGGTGCGATCCTGGAGACCCGGGATCGAATCCCACATCAGGCTCCCTGCATGGAGCCCGCTTCTCTCTCTGCCTGTGTCTCTGCCTCTCTCTCTCTCTCTCTCTCTGTGACTATCATGAATAAATAAATAAAATCTTTAAAAAAAAAACGCTTTGTAAGAAAATGCAAAGGGAATATCTTTATGAATGTGAGAGAGGGAAGGACTTTTTAAAAAGATGTTTTATCGTAGATATCAGAAAGGAAACAATAGGTAAACTATACAACACCAACATTTTACTCTTTAGTATGACAAAAGGAACTATAACAAATGTAAACGACAAGCAACAGTGAAGTCTGTCATGTTCAAGTTCATTGAGGTGCCAGATGTGTATATGGGGTGGGGGCAGAGGGGTGGTCAACTAAGCAGAGAGCTGCATATCCATTCCTTTTTACCTCTCAGATAGTGGCAATGCATATTAGCTTATAAAAATATCTCAGAACTTCTACAGAAATCTTTTTTTTTTCTCGTGTGGAACTCAGCATTCATACAGTTATTTTATTTCTAACTGTGGGACCATTGTGTGTGTTGTGTGTGTGTGTGTGTGCGTGTGTGTGTGTGTGTGTAACATCTATGAACTTCTCCTGGGTGTTTAAGGAACACATGAGAATGCTGCCGTAAGAAGTAACCCTCTGCTTCATGTAAGAAATGATTGTGGCATTCACCTTTGTGTGCCCACAGGTAACTCTTACTCGTCCCATGGTTTTGGCCAGTAGTAGCATTGGAGGGGAGATGAAGGAAGTGGAGAGGGTGGAGATAGAGGTGGAGGAGAAGAAGAAGAGAGAAAAAGGAAGAAGATGAAGAAGGGAAAGGGGAAGAGGAAGAAGAAAGAAAAAGAAATTTGGGGTTTGGGGAGTAGGTGTAAATTCCTCTAGTGAAGTGAACATATCTCAAGAGAAGGAAGTCAGCTGTAATTTGGGTTGTTCCTTCTCATAGCCATCAGCTGGGATTACTACAAGTAGACATTTTGAAACATGTCCGACTAGGGAAAAAAGGATCATTTTTAAGATAACTTAGGGGGTGCCTAGGTGGCTCAATTGGTTAAGCAGCTGCCTTCAACTCAGGTCATGATCCCAGGGTCCTGGGGTCCAGCCCCCCATGGGAGGTGTCTCTGCTCAGCAGGGAGTCTTCTTTTTTTTTTTTCTCTCTCTCCCCCCCCTCACTGCTCATTCTCTTTCTCTCAAATAAATAAATAAATAATCTTTAAAAAAAAGATAATTTAGGGCAGGTTTCAGAGAGTTGTGATGCAGAAAATGGCATTTGTGACAGATTTCTTACTAGTTATGGAGGGAAAAAAAGGAAAGAATAGATATGGTCTAGGATGGTCAATTCAACATTGATCTGTGTGTGTGTGTGTGTGTGTGTGTGTGTGTAGTCTGTTTGTGTGTGTGTGTGTGTGTCTGTCTGTCTGCCTGTCTCTCTCTACTCTGACATTAAGGCCTTTATAGTCTTTTTTTTTTTTTATTTCCAAGTCATCTCTACCTGCAATGTGAGGCTCAGACACACAACCTGGAGATCAGGAGTCTGCTGTGTGCTCCACAAACTGATCCAGCCATGTGCCCCAAAGCCTTTATGGCCTAGAGAGAGATTTTACTAAGCATTTTATTTCAAATATAGTTTAAAGCTCCTTACTTATTTTGTCTCATTTAATCCTATGACATAGGTACTCTAATTCTTGTTTTTAGGATGAGGAAGAAGACGAACACTTAATTGTGTAAGGTTAAAAACTTAGCAAGGGATTAGAAGCAGGATTGCAACCCAGGAGATTTGCCATTGGTACAACTCATTTCCCCACTGCTCTATCACTTGTGGATAACTACTATGTAGCATGTGAAAACCACCACAGTAGAGGGGAACAAAGGGAACACATTGAGTAGGAAAGGACCACTGGAGTCAGTTTAGTTTAGTGACAAGCTACAAATTGGGTGGGAGAGGAAGAGAAAGCCATTTTAGGGTAAGAAATTTACCTACCTGCCTGCAAGCCAGTGGAAGGGTCAGGAAGGGGGCTCATCTTAAATCCAGGTGTGCCAAATCCAGATATGGTCTTTGGGCACCTCCTCCCAGCACAAGTTTCTGAGTAGGAAGAACAGGCCACGTTGTTTCTCAGAAGATATTGGGGGTGATGTGGGGGAAGTATGGAAGGCGGAATGACCGGAGAGGAGGCCAATGGAGGAACAGGAGGCAAATCTTGCCATATTCCCAAAGAGAGAGCAGAAAGGCAGAAAGAAGGGAAAGAAAAAAAAGAGTTTTAGAGGATTTGGAGCTAGATTTTGTAAGGCTGGTCAGTGAAAAGGACCAGAGCTCACTGAAGCCATCGGCTTGCTTTGAAGTGTTGTTTCTCTGAGATTTATGAACATTTTGAGTAGCAAGGTTAGCAGAGAGAATGTGCGTGCCCTGAGACGTGTGGTTCTCTTTGCACGGGGCCCAGATTCCACTGCGACGTCGCCTCCAGTCCCTGGGGCAAGCAGGGTGATGAAACTTGCAATCCTGCGCCTCGACGGTCGAGGTGAAATGAGCATCCTGCGCATTCGTTGCGCAAGGACTCAACCCGCAGGAATGGAAGGCTGGTCTCTTCCCGGGAAGGCCGCCCGGCCGGACTCGCAGGTCCCGCCCGGGGTCCCGCCCAGGCTCGGATCGGAGCACCAGGTGGGGCCCCCGGCCCCCGGCCCCGGCAGACGGGCTCCGGCGGCCTCTCCCGGCCCCGCGCGGCAGCGAGTGGGCCGGTGGTCCCAGGGCATTGGCCGGCCCCGACGGGGTGCAGGCAGCTCGGTGGCGGGGACACCCCTGGGCGCCCGCAGCACCCCACTGTCCTCGCCGCGAACCTGGCTTCCTAGCTCGCGGGGCCCAGCCCCAGCCCCAGCCCCAGCCCCCGCGCCGGCTGCAGCCTCGCAGAGACCCCGCACCGGCGGGTGGCGCCCAGCCACTGCCCTCCCGACCCCGCGCGCGGACTACAAGTCCCAGCAGCCCCCGCAGCCCGCACCTCCCGCCTCGCCGCGGAGACCCCCGGCCGTCCCAGCGCGGCTCGGGCTGCGCTCGTGGCGGGGCCGGGCGGGGAGGCCGGTCCCGCGGGCGGGGGCGGGGGCGGCTCCGCGACTTCTCCCGCCGCCGCCGCCGCCGCCGCCGCCGCCGCCGAGGGGAGTTTCCAGGAAGTGGCCATATTGGATCCATTCAGCCGCAGCCGCCCGGGCGGAGCGCGTCCCGCAGCCGGCTGGTCCCCTCGCGGCCCGGGTGCTCGCCCCGGCCCGCCCGCGCGGCGCGGAGCTCGCCATGGCGGCCACTGACCTGGAACGCTTCCCGGTGAGGGCCCCGCTGGGCCGCGGCGCGGGCGGCGCGGGCGGCGCGGGCGGCGCGGGGAGGGGGCCGCCCTGCAGCTGCCCGGGGGCGCCAGGCGGGCTGTCAGCTCCGCGCGGCCGGGCCTCGACGCCGGGCCGGCCTGGGGCCCCCAGAGCGCCTCGGGCTCTGCGCAGCGCCGGCCTGGCGCCCCGGGGCGTCGGGGGGCGCCCCCTTGGGCGCGCGGGACGCGGACCCCTTCGCCGCAAGGAGCCAGTAGACACCTACCTGGTTCCAGCCAGGTGCGAGGGCAGGCGGGGGCCCCAGGAGCGGGACGCGGGGCAGTGCGGGATCCTCCGACCCCCGCGGCTCCCGGGGAGCCAGCCGCGCAGGTGCTCTCGGATGGGCACCGCCTGCGAGGATGAAGCCCAAAGGCTCCGAGGGAGTCCTTCAGGGGAGCCCAGGGTAGTTGCAGACTTGGCTCCTGGAGCCCTGGGGCCTGCTTTGCCTTCTCCCTCCACTTGTCTCCCCTCCCCACCCCCACCCCCCACCCCCCACCCCCCACCTGAGCGCCCGGATCCTGGGCTTCAGTGGTCCCGTCTGGGGCAGCCGCTCCCCCAGGAACGAGGAGCGATTCTGCATTCAGCCAAGTGGATGTTTGTTTGGGCCCAGTCTGGACGTGCCTTCTGCAGGGCTACCGGCTGGGGTGGTCCCCGCAGGGGTCTCTGTGGGGCTGAGCCCCACCAACAGGCAACTTCCTAAAGATGTTTATAATTCACCTGGGGATGCGGGGAGCCTTTGGGGGATCGTGTCCGCCTGTCCCCGGGTGTCTAAGGCTGGATCTGGGTGTGTCTGGGAGGCTGGGCTGTGACAGTGAAGGAAGCTGTGTCCTCTTGCCAGCATGTGAGGCCCTGGTCTGCGAGAAGAGGGAGGGAGGGCCCGGGCCGTTGGTGGGGGGCGGGGTGGGGGGGCGGACGGTGAAATGTTGAATATGTGACTGATAAGGAATTGGTTCTGAGTCTAAATAAGGGAGGTAGGACTTATGTAATTAATGCTATAAATACTATCATCTGAATTTATGCACGTACATTTTCCCTTTAATCTGAAAATACGTTTGTTGGTCTACTTTGCAAATATGCATAAATGAAGCAGAAGCTGTTGGTTTCATAATTTCTAGACTGAGGTGTTTTATTCCCATCGAGGAGGGGGCTCTGTGTCAGTCAAGTAAGTTTAAATACGGGGAGGAGCGGAATCAGAGGTTGGGTGAATCAGAGGCTTACCTCACCCCGGCACTATAAATTGGAATTTATGTACCCAAGGAGGGCAGTCCCTGAATCCTAAGAGACATGCTGATTAGCTGAAGGCCAAGAGATCTGTGAATGTTTGCGCATCTGTGCATGCATGTCTGTGTACATTTTTTGTGCCCAGCTGACCAGAAAGTTATGTCTGAGTCTTGTCTGTGGCCAGAGGTTGCTCTAACAGTTGGTCTTGCTGGTGGGAGCAGTATGTAGGGTAACCGGAATCAGATTGCCTGATATGAATCCTAGACTACTACTCATTGGCCATGTGACCTTGAGCACATTAGTTAACCCCTCAGTGTTCTTATCTATATAATGGCATGAAAATATTACCTTCCTCCTAGGGTTATGGGGTGGATTCAGTAAGAGAATCCTGGTGAGGTACTTAGAGCAGTGTCTGGCACATGGTAAGGATTCCATAAATGACACATGATACCTAGTGCCTGAGTGGATGTGGAAACTGACCCTCTTTGTAAGAAGGCAGCAGAAAATGAGTTTGCTCCATTACACGGTCCCCTCCCTCGGGCTCCGTTCACTGTATGCCCAGAGATTGTCCTCAGTCCCTGAGCTGAGAAGCCTGATAGCACTGCCTGGGAGGTGGGGTGCAAAGATTCCCTCAGATTCCCCGTGTTGGCGTTTCTGTGAGGATTTCAGGTATTATGTCCTTGGTAGGTCAAGGCACAGAGAGGGGATTGACTCAGGTATGGCTGTACAGCCTGAGCTCAGGGGCCTTGGTTACTGCCAGGTTAAGCTGGCTGAATGAACGCCTTCCACACCCTCTGCACTCTGAGCCGTCAGCCTCCTGGGAGGACTTGCATAGGGTTGATTTGGGTGGAGACCAGGGGTGGGGTTTGGCCTGAATTTAGGAGTCTAGGCTCCATTCTCCTCTCCCGGCTTGTCATCCTGGGAAAATAATTTCTTTTTCTATCTTGCTATAAAATGGGCCCAACCATACTAATATTCTTCAAAGAGTTTGTGGAAGGTTAATTACAGTCAAGGACATGTTTAGAGATATGCTTTGGTGTCTCTCCTGCCTCAGGGTTGACTTTGGTGTTAAGTGCTGGACATGAGGCTATGATTTGATTGAACCCCGCCCCCCACCCCTCACCTCAGGCTGGTTTAGTGGTCAACCGGGCACCGGCTGGCCTGGGAACTGTCCCGTCTTGGAGCTTAGATGAGCATACGGAGTTGTACCTCGAGGTCAGTATGTACTGGGTTCCTATTCCCCGCATGCTATCTACAGGCTCAGTAGCCTTTACATCTTGTGGCTAGGCTCTGCTCAACCCTAGGTCAGCTGAGGGGTGGTTAGGGTTGATGTCTCCTGGCTGTGCGTGTCTGGGAAGCCCTCCGGGGAGTTTCTGTTGCCTCTTGTCTTCCTTGAGCAGCCAGACTCCTGTGTGCTTTTGCCATGCTCCTCCTCCTTGCTGGGTCCCAGGGTTTCCTGCCCCTAGGGCCATCTCCTGTGTTCCTTCAGTCAGAATCTGATGGGGCAGGGTTCAAACTCCAAGGCAAGGGAGGCTATAGAGTCAGGAGAAGTGGAGCTGTGAGGGGGAGAGGGAAGAAACGTGCAGCATGGCAGCCTCACGCCTGGCATTCCTCCCAGCCAGTCACCCCCCCACCATCTCCGCTTTATCCCCAGCACCATCTGTCACTTCCGTTGTCACCCCTGTAATCTTGACACTTCCCCAAGAAGCAGGCTATCCAAGGAGTGCCTATTCTGTCCCTAAAGCAAAAACTGGTGGGAAGGGGTGTGGGAGGCAACTCTCTCGTGCAACAGGGTTCTGTCATGGAGTGGTATCTCCCTGTCCTGGAAAAATGGCCAGGAACCTCCTTGCTGAGCCATTCTGAGAGAGATACGAGAGCTCAGCAAGTGACATCTGTGAAGCTCTCAGTGCCTGGTGGTGGTGAGAGGTCATAAGTGAGCACCACCTGCAAGGCTGTAGCTCTGCCCCACCTCCCTCATGGGCATCATGCCTTGCTCTGGGAGCCAACTTCAGGAAAGTCTGCCTGTGATCTTGTTTGAAATAGGTCAGAGTAGGGAGGCTGGTGGGAAGGGACCGGTGATCCAAGGGAACACACAATAAGGGACTGACCAGGGTAGGGAGAGAGAAGGTGGCAAGAAGGAGCCCAATTACAGTGTCAACAAGATGGGAGAATGGATGAGGCCTGGGAACCCAGGCCTGACTTCTGTCAAAAGCTTTGGGTGGCAGGGAGGGCTCTGGATGTTTTGTGCCACTGGGTTGTGGATGGCAGCAACCTGCACTCCGGTGATGCTGCAGGTGCTGGACATTGGTTAGTTTAGGTCTGAGACCCAACCCCAGCACCTGAGTAACCCTTGAGATGACAAAGATGGTGAAGCCCTCTGAATTTTGGGCTCCAAGATGGGCTAGGTGGAAGTATGTATTTGGGACATTAACTACCGTGAATGGCTCTGTGGCTTGGGTCCAGCTGCCAGAAGAAAGCAGCTGCAGGATGACAGAGCAGAGGCCCTGAGGGCTGGCTGGCCTCTGTGTCCCCTGCAGCTTCTCTAACCTTTCTGCGCCTTTGTTGCCAGCATGGGTCTTGGGGTCCCCAGGCATGGCCCCAAAGGTACAAGCTTTGCTAGACAACCAGACATGGAGCTGTGCAGGCAGGAGGGAGACACATATAACTGGGGAAGGGATGTTTTCCAAGGGCAGCATGCCATCATGATAGAGTCGGAGTGTTCTTTCCTGGAGCCGTCTGTATCTTCAGGACTTATATGAGGAACCATAACTGGGAAGAGGTGATGGAAGACAGGGCAAGGAACATCTTGGTTGTATCTTTACTTTAATTGTCCTGGGTGGTCTTGAGGCAAATTAGGTATTCTCAGAACACATGGCTTCCAGGCAGTTCTTGGTCCCTATCCTGGAAGCCATGTTAGAGGGATAGTGCCAGGGGAGGAGGGAATAAGGACCCATTTTAGATTGTAGGTGTCAGCTACTCTTTGGGGGGAGGTGGGGGCTCTTGGGCTTGGGCCACCTGCAGCCCAGGGTACCAGAGAGGCTTTGGGCATGAACCTAAGTCCACTTTCCAGACCTGGTTTGGTGTGAATTCCAGGGTTTGAATCTGATACATTGCATGGCACTGGGGTGAATGAGGCAGGCAGCAGAATGATCGTACTGCACCCCTGAGCTTCCACTGGCCCATGTTGGTATCCTTGTATTTTTCCGCCCCTTCCCAGCACCAGCATTATCCTGGGATTGGAGAAGGGGGCGGTCACCTTCATTGCTCACATTCTCCCTTCCAAGGATAGGATCTCATTCACTGTGGAACACAGTCTGCTTCCTATCAGTGATGTCCAGACCACTTATGGCTTTTCCTGCTACAAAGCAGTGGGGGCTGTCGCTGGAGTCCCTGAGCCAAGTGGGAAGGTGTGAATACATGGGTTTCCAGTACCTTCTGAGGTCCAGAGTACCTTTCCCATGTGCTCCATGGTGGAATGGACCACTCCTTCTCAGCACAACAAAGCCCAAGAAGGTGTTGCGTTCTAGACTTGGGGCAAGCTGATTTGGCCCAGAAACCAATAAGTGTATTTAGCTTCTTAGAAACCTTTATTTTGATATGAGAAGTGTGAAACAAGCTATCCTATATTGCTAAGTGGCAGCCCTGGCTTTCTATGTGCACAGAATGGGAGGAAAGTGCCTGCTAGTGAGCCAGGGACTCAGAATGGAGTATAGGGGTCAGGGCATGGGGTGGCCTTAGGCTCCTGGGGGTAGTTTTGCTCCTAAAGTCCCTTTATTTTCCAGGAAGGAGGAGGCGATGACTGGCCTTTTTTTTTTTTTTTTTTTTTTTTTTATGACTGGCCTTTTAAGAGTGATGCTGGCCTCCTCCTGGGACCTAGCTACCATGTTTCCATTGTTGCCACCATGTAGGTTGTTCCTGTCTTCTCCCCAGGTTTTTGTTTTGTTTTGTTTTGTTTTGTTTTTGTTGTTGTTGTTTTTGTTGCTGCATTAGGAGAGAGACACTTTTGTTCACAGTTGTCATCTTGACCGTGGATAGGTGAATCCTGCCTCTGTCCTTTCCTCCTGGCCTAGGAGAGCCACATTCCCCCCCCCCCCCCCATCCCCTTGGTTATTTCCCGTAACCTTTGACCTGGGCTTAGAGGCTTGCTGTGGAATCCTGGGATGTGAGCCTAAGCCTTTCCTGGGAAAATTCCTAGGATTCCTCTCAGACTCAAGGACAGTTGTGCTATGACCACGGGTTCTGGCCAGCGGCCTCTGCTCTGGCTATTTAAGGCCCAGGCTGCTTAGAGTAGCTAGAGCTGGGGGTAGGGTAGTTTGTGCCAGGAACATGGGTGGAGAAGGCCCCCAGTAGAGCGAAGACTCCTGAGTTCATGCTCAACATTAATAGGGCTTCCCTAGGGCTGGGAATAATAGGGCTGGGTCTCTCTTGGGGAGTGGGCTTCCTCTTTGCCTGGCAGGTGCTCAGGCCAGTGGATTCTAGGCCTGGGAGCCTGGGGGAAAAGGGTATCTGAAGACTGAAGCCCCAGAGAACTCTTTGGAAGGCCTAAGGGTGGGGATTTACTCTTTGTCCGGGATTTGGGAGCCAAGTACCTGTACAGTAGGGTACCGTTTCTGCTTCCATCCCAACAACCAACCTACTTTGGGAGTTTGACCTCAGGGTTCTTTATTTACCCATACCTTCTTTGGCTCTGTAGGTTCAGACATTCAGCAGATTTCTAATTTCTTCAGGATAAAATCCTATTCTTGTGTAGGCGTGCCATCAGACATGGTTCCTTCCCAAAACCCACCTCTCTTCCTGGTGAAAGGAGCAGCTCCTTTTGGCTGACAGTTAGGGCTGCTCCAGAGAGCTCAGACAGAGCATTTCCTGGTCAGGAAAAATGACGTCCTAGTTATCCACTGGGCTGCAAAACAAAATGCCATTCTCTACTTTGTACTGGATAGCCAGGCATGGAGGAACTCGGTGGGCCTGAGCAGTTGTTATTTTGGTTGTTGTCTTTGATGTGCCAAAGAAATGATGACACAGAAGCCTGGGGCCTGGCTCAGGAGCCAAAAGCTTGTTAGTGATTAGAGAGGGGATAATGGCCCTGTGGAGTTTCCCCTGTAGAACTCAAAGCTTCCAACTCTGTTCTGGAGCTTTGAGAACACAGTTAGACCCTCCTGAGCCAGCACCCAGGACCTGGGGGTACACATGGGGCAAGAAGTGGGCCCGCTCCTCCCCAGGGTCTGAGCTGAGTTATGTAGCTGAAGACTCTTAGTGGGGAGCTCTTGCTTGCGAGTCTCCATGCCCCAAGAGTGAAGACTTGGGTGTGTTGTCCTTCCAGCTCACTCTCCTCCCAGATGCCATGTTGCAGACTGTCAGGCCATGTACCAGGTACAACCTCTACATAGCTTGTGTTGGGCCCCATGGTCTTCTTGATTTGTACTGGTTGCCAACCTTTAAAAATGAGAAGTTGCATGTAAAAATCAGGATCTGTGGATTCTCCTGAAAAATTGTAAGATTTGGACGCCCTAGGCCTCTATTCCCACAGTTGGCTGGAGTTGCAGTACCACGGCCGCTGCAGCCCGAGCACAGGCTCAGCCATTCCCACCTCTCCCTGCGGGACCCTGCACTCAGCCAAGTCAGCAGGTCTCAGCCAGCAGGCCGTGGAGTGATGTGCTTGGAAGTATGGCTTTTGCAGGCATCTTGTCTCCATTCAGATCCTGGCTTTACCCTCCTGAGCGGTGTGGTCATGGGCAAATTACTTAATCTTTCGGAGCCTCAGTTGTCTCATCTGTTTGATGGGGGTGGTGAGCCTACCTCACAGGGCTGATGCACGGACAAAATGACGCTCAGAGCTGCATGTGGTAAGCTCTTGGTAACCGTTATGTATGGTTATCCTTGTCATTACTCTACTTTTTCTTCTTTGCCCATTGACATTACCTGCTTGGCTTCTCTAGCCCTTTGAATTTTAGCTGCGTTAGATGGAGCCCCCAAGGTCTAGGATCTGGTGTTCTCATTTTTTTTCTTGGCAGCCCTCCCAGTGCCTGGCTCATGCAGCAGATGGGCCCAGTGCATGGGTGCTGGGTGACTGAATGAAGGAGTCAGGAGCCTTGTAAGTACGGACAGGGCAGACGGTACAGCACAGTGGTTTGGGGCAAGCGCTTGGTTACTCTCAAATCCTGGCTCTGCCCCAATTTGTTATGTAGCATCTGTTCACCTCAGTTTACTGGCCTATAAAATGGGGATAATGGTGTCTGCCACACAGGGTGGGGAAGGACTGTGTTGGAGCCTGTAAACCACTTGGCTTAGTTCACACCAAGTGGTCCTCAGTGAGGTGTTGGGGCATCATTTGACATTATTCCTTCCTTTGGTTGTAAATACTGAGACAGTTTCCTTGGCATACTTTCACCTTCCCTGTCCTTACTTTCTTTGCTTTCTCCCTGTTCCTCTGTGTTTAGATTTTTACTTTGCAAACCCTAGCAGTCAGGATGTTCTCAGTTGCGAGTACTGGATAGGCCCACTCAACTAGCTGAAGCAGTAAAGGAGGGGAATATGGCCAGGGGTAAAGGGAAAAGCCCAGAAATAGAGCAGAAACTGGCTTTCTCTCTTCTGTGATTTTCTTGGCACTGCCGTCCTTGAGTGGGCTTCAATGTTATGCTAGCTCCTTGGTTGTACAATGGTCATATGGTCATATGGGTTGAGCCTGGGTCACTTGCCTATACCTGAGATAGTCATGGGATCATGCTGATTGGCCCAGGGCTCTCAGGACCTACCCTTCGAGTTGTAGTTGAGGTCTTACCTGCAAATTGCAGGGCATTTTCAGAGTCACCAGGTAGATCTTTGGGAGATCTAAAGTTTCTTTCTGAGTTGTGTTAACGAGACATGCCAGTGATACTTTGGGGACTGCTAGCTCCTCCTAGGCTGGGTCAGCAGAGACACCCGGTTCAGGGACCTTGGAGTGAGCAGTATACCCAGGATCACATGTTGTTGATGCCAAACATAGGATCAGAGAGGTTGGCCTTAGTGACAGTCACACCACAGTAGACCAGGAAGTCAGATCAGTCTCCCAAGACCAGGGAACAACAGTCTGGCCTCATCAGGACCAGTAGCCATTCTTCTGTGTGTGTGCATGTATGTGTACGCACACCCCAGAGATCGACACTCCCATGGTCCCAGAGGCTCCTGAGCAGACATTGATTGCTCCAGGTCTATGGTCCCTGGAGTGACAGAGTGCAGCCTGGGCAAGAGTCTGGGAACAAGCTCCTCCCTATACTCCACACCCTTTTCCAGAGAGAGAGAGCTGAGTTGTGTGGGTGAAGGCAGCCAGGGCTAGCTGAGCCAGGACAGGTAGACTTTTGTGAGAAGCCCCCTGCTACTACCTGCACCCCATTGCTGCGCTTGGCCTTTGGAGCCTGGAACTGTGAGAAAGTGGGGAAAATCAGAAACAGGATGGCCTCTATTTCTGTGCAAGTACTCTGCAGCTGAGTGTGCGCGCGCGTGTGTGGTTTCCAGACGCAGCTGACTGGGTGGGTTTTGGCGGCAGGCTACAGGATGTTGGATTGCATCCTGATTGTGTCACCCTTGGAAGAAGAGGATGAATAAACACATAGCCTTCTCTGCAAGCACAGCACGCCTTATATTTTGGAGATTTGCAGTCTCGCCTGAGAAGAAACATGCTCTAGACTAACTGTTCTGTCCTCCATTTGATCCTTAAGCTGCGATGAGCAGGTGGAGCCGAGACTACATAATGCAGCTCTGTGTGAGGTGGGCAGATGCCCCTGGGTGCCATAGCGGTTGAAGACAGCGTTCAGTGGTTTATAAATGGCAGCGTTGTGTGGCACGTTGGGCATACTGGTGGGAGGGTGGGAAGAGCGGAAAGCCTGACCTCCCCCAGCCTGCAGTCAGCCTCAAGGAACTTCTAGAAGAGTTGGAAAACCAGGATGCATAAAATAAGGACAACGAATAGTGCAGGGAAATGGGGACACAGCCAAGGGAGGGGTGTGGAATATAATAGTAGAGCCAGGTCAGAGCAGGTGCCAGGGAAAAGGGAGAATGAGCTGTGGAGCCCAGACAGAGGGACCAGTCAGAAGAATGAATTCAGAGGTAAACTGGCTGACTCTGTAAGGAAGGCCTCAGACTATGAAGGGCCTAGAATGCCACACTGTGGGTTTGGACTTGACCCAGCACATCCTATGCTTTCTTTACTGTTTTTGATGTAGGTCCCAGTGAGAGGAAGCTGCCTTTGGGGCCTCTTTGTCTGGCTATGTTTGCAGCCCAGGGGGGAGCCTAGGCTTGAGTGGGGAGGTTGTAACAGGATCCCCTGGGGCTAGGGGATATGGGGAAAGGGTCAACTGTAGGAACCGAGGCTCTGAGGCTCCGTAGAGAGAGGGTTATCAGAGAGCAGGTTTTGGGGTAATCCTGACTTGTTTGAGGGGGTAGCACAACTGCCCAGGGGGTCCACGTGGAGCCTTAGCTGCCAGCACATGAACCTGGCCGTCATCAATGAAATGCTGCAGTGGCTGAGCCAGGGTGTGGGGTGAGGGGAGAGAGACAGGCATTATTGGTCAAGGAGGGTAAGGTCAAGTATGTGTGTCTGGGGGCTCTGGTTGAGAGGAAAGAATGGTTGGAGGGGTTCTGGCTGAGGCAACAGCCTGTGGCTACTAAGAAGTCAGAGAGGGCTCAGGTGCTGAGCAGATGCCTCTGTAGGAGGGCAGGCAGCCAGGGCCTACTGTCTGGTATCCACATTGGCATGAGGGCGGACACTGTCCTGCTCTGTAGCTCCTAGGGCTGCCTTCATCTAGGCCTTTGTCCTCCCCTCTGGAGCTGTGGGGAGGACAGAAGGATGGGACTCACACCCTTGGCCCTTCCCTGGCCTTGTCCTTTCTAGTGGGCAGTTAAGGCAGAGGGCCTCAAGAATAGAGGGGATGTGTTTCTGCCCAACATGGAGTTGTCAGAGGCCTGCCCTCACGACGGCCAAAGCTGGAAAGGCTGAGCCTGGGAACCTTCCCTTGGAGGACAGCATTTTATCCCCATTCCCAGGGAAGCAGAGAAATCATCTGCACAAAGTGGAGTCTGACTTTGACCCTCTCCTTCGGGTCTTGGTGGTTTCTTTTTATAGCGCTGTGGGCCAGCTCCACTAGTCCCAGCTCACTCGGGACCTGCTGCCTGCCTCTCTCCTGAGGCCAGGCCTCCATTTTCTCATCTAGAATCCTCTGTCCAAACAACCAGGGTTGGGGTGGGTGTGGGAGGGTGGCATGAGCCAGAGCCTGGGAGTCCCTATAGAACACCACCAAGGCAGGAGAGTGAGGCCTCAATCACAATGCCTCAGAGATTAGCCCTGAGACCCAGTTGGTAGGTGTGAGGGAGCACTGGCCCTGTTAGCAGGGCCCATTTGTGTACTCTACGGTTGGGTGCCTCAGGAGCAAGGGGTGCATGTGGGGAACTATGAGCCTGGCCCAATGGGGGAGGGCCCTCTGATGGAGAATAGATGTGAAGGGGTCAGGCCAGACCTGCCTCTGTTTGAATCTTGCTTCAGTAGGAGTGTCTTTGAGGTCTGGGAGAGAGCTGCCAAAACATACACACTATCCAGTCTTGGCCTCTTGAAATCTTAATTTAAGATCCGGGGACCATCTGGGGCCTCTTCTTGGGCAGGAGAACAGGTGTACCCTCCAAGGTAGCAAGTAGGGTAGATGGTTCCCTGGGCCATCTGTGCCTGGAGATGTCCCAGGCCCAGGCATTGCTTGCCAGCCCAGGTAGAAAAGAGGCACGGGTGAAAGCCCTTTTCTGGGCTGGAAACAGGCCCTGGGGTACACTGGGCTTCCTCTGTGGAACCTCTTCCTGGAGTTGGAACTTTGGTGCACTCACACTGTGTCCTGAGATTTGCTGAGAATTCAGACAAGTTGGGAGGCGGACATCACTGGGGTTGGGCCTCTCCCCACGCGGCCCCTCTTCCCCAGTGAGCTCACTGCCTTGCTCCATTTCTTTCTTGGCAGAATGCAGAGCCAGAGCCTCGGAACCTCTCCCTTGGTGGTCATGTGGGCTTCGACAGCCTCCCGGATCAGCTTGTCAGCAAGTCAGTCACACAGGGCTTCAGCTTTAACATCCTCTGTGTGGGTATGTGTCATGGTCCAGTTGTGGGGTGGCCTCGGGGGGTGGACAGGAGCCTTCTAGGAGATGGGGTGCTGCCGCCCTGTCCACCTGTTGAGTTATAAGGGACCTTTCAGGCAGAGACACTTTTTGGGAGTCCAGGCGAGGCTTTAATTGGTGTCTTTGCCAGGGTCAGGGACAGAGCTGGGGGGCTTGACTCCAGTTGCCTTGAAGATTGAACAAAATTAAACATGTGAAAGTGCTTTGTAAACTGAGAGTTTATCACAGAGGTTCAGATTTATGTGTTTGTTTTAAAAACATTGACTGTCATTCGTATTGTGTGTCAAGGACACTTGTGGTAAACAAGACTCTCCTACGATGGCAGCTCCAGCACGCATCTGAACAAATACAGCTCCACACAGGGAGGTTCTGGGAGGTTTCATGCGCCTCAAGGCCCAGGGCTCCCAGAGGGCACAAAGAGCTCTCTGCCAGACCCCCTACAGGTGCCTGCGCCCTGGCCTCTGCCAGGCTACGAGGGCTCCTCCAGAAGCAGCCTATCCTGAGCCAGATAAAGCTGAATGGATCAGGAGGCCACTGATGGCTTCACACCCTGGCCCTCCTGGGACCATGACCAGCCTGGGCCCAGGAAGGATGGTGTGCAGACTAGGTGACTGGGTCCCATTGAGGCCGGCAGAGACTACTGGCCAGTGCTTACAGTTACCCACATAGCCATGGCTTTGTCCAAGTCAGCCCTCTGGCCCTTGTTTCCACACATTATGTTTGAGACCACAGAGAAGGGATGGTTCCTGGGATTGGGAACACTGAGTGATGCAGTTAGAGGCCTGCCCCTCCCTCTTGTGTGGAGGCTGAGGATGCCTGAGTCCCACCCACCCATCCTAGCCAGCAGCCAGGGGCAACCCTGGTTCCAGCAGTCTTTGACATCCTGTGTCATCCACTCCTTGCTTCCCAGGGGAGACTGGCATTGGCAAGTCCACACTGATGAACACACTCTTCAACACAACCTTTGAGACAGAAGAAGCCAGTCATCATGAGGAGTGTGTGCGCCTACGGCCCCAGACCTATGACCTCCAAGAGAGCAATGTGCACCTCAAGCTGACCATTGTGGACGCTGTGGGCTTCGGGGATCAGATCAATAAGGATGAGAGGCAAGAGGCGGGGGATCCCTGGGTGGCTCAGCGGTTTAGTTCCTGCCTTTGGTCCAGGGCACGATCCTGGAGACCTGGGATCGAGTCCTGCATCGGGCTCCCTGCGCGGAGCCTGCTTCTCCCTCTGCCTGTGTCTCTGCCTCTCTCTCTCTCTCTCTCTCTCTCTCTCTCTCTCTCTCTGTGTCTCTCATGAATAAATAAATAAAATCTTAAAAAAAAAAAAAAAAAGAGGCAAGGGGCGGGGAGGGTGGCCCTGCCCTTCCTCTTTCCCTTCCTCCATGGCAGCCTTGGTTCTAACACTCAGTCCCAGCTCTCTTCATTCCAAGCTGCCCCCACACAAATCACACCCCATGGGGGCCAGAGGCAGGCCTCCTGGGGAATAGCTGAGGTCTTGAGGACCCCTTGGGAGGTTAGGATACAGGACTGGCCACCTGTACCCACACAGGGACATCCCAGGCAGAAGCCACTTATCTGCACAGAGGGAAGGCTGGTGGATAGCACCACAGTGCCTGCCTCCTGGGTGATGGAGCTGTCTCTAGTTACAGGCCTATCGTCGACTACATCGATGCGCAGTTTGAAAACTACCTACAGGAGGAGCTGAAGATCCGCCGCTCACTCTTTGACTACCATGACACAAGGATCCACGTCTGCCTCTACTTTATCACACCCACAGGGCACTCTCTCAAGTCCCTGGATCTGGTGACCATGAAGAAACTAGACAGCAAGGCATGTACCTCCTGCACCAGACTTGTTCCATGGGCTTCCTCCACTGAGTTGGGGGCTGTGGTGCAACTGCCCATTGTGGTCCTTAGGGGCCTGCAGATAGGCCCTGGGTTGGTCCTCTATCTTCTCTTGCTTTAGTCCCTACTATGCCAGTGGGCTCCCATCACTCTGGGCTCTTCCTCTAGAGCTCTGTCTCCTGGGTCTGGTCCTGACCCCCTGCCTTTTAGCTACATTGATTCTTATTCTCAGGTTAAAACTGGGTTTGCCCAAAGGACTCATTATGGGGCTGAATGGTGGTTTGGGGGAACCAGGACTATAAGAAGCACCACAGATGATTGTTACCACCCATTAGAAAGGTCCCAGTGGCTGGGTTCAGGCTGGGACTACCCATGGGAGCAGCTCCATCTCTCTGGCCTCCTGCCCTTCTGCCCGGGGATGTGGCCTAGGTGGGGCTGTTCACAGTCAGGGGGACTCAGGAGGACCTAACCTGCTGCTCCTCTCCCCTGATCCTGGCAGGTGAACATTATTCCCATCATTGCCAAGGCTGACACCATCTCCAAGAGTGAGCTCCACAAGTTCAAGATCAAGATCATGGGCGAGCTGGTCAGCAATGGGGTTCAGATCTACCAGTTTCCCACTGATGATGAGGCTGTTGCTGAGATTAACGCAGTCATGAATGTGAGCATTGGGCACTAGCCTCAGGGCCAGAGGGCTCGGTGCCAGCACAGATCTGTGACACACAGCCCCAGAGACTCTGGTTTTCCAGGATTCCAGCCTTAGCTTCTCCAGGAAAGAAGGGTGGGCATCTGGGAGCCAGCTGGCCCCATGTCCTATGGCCAGGAGATGGGAAGAATTGGGTATTGGGCTGGTGCTGGGCCTTCCCTGAGTTTAAGTTTCACAAGATAAGGATTCTGGGCAGGAGCTGAAACCTGTAGGAGTGAGCAGGCAAGGTGCCAGGGCTTGGGAACTTGGAAGAAAGCCAGGCTTGCAGGTCCTATGAGGGACCCTCTAATGGTCCCTGTGGAGCCCGAAGGCTGAAAGAACCCCTTAAATATGAGGAAGAGGGGGGCGTGGGTTCAGCCTCCCCCCTGTTTGGAGGCTGTAGGGTGCTTCTTCAAAAGCCAGGAAGTGAGCATCTGGCCAGGCCTCGTTCAGGTCTGGCAGCCCCTCCCCCGGGCCCAGGCCAGGGTCTGTTCATGAGCATGTGTCAGCTGGTACTCAGCAATACTTGGGCTCCTTTCTAGGCACACTTGCCCTTCGCTGTGGTGGGCAGCACTGAGGAGGTGAAGGTGGGGAACAAGCTGGTCCGAGCACGGCAGTACCCTTGGGGAGTGGTGCAGGGTAAGTGTGCTGGGAGAGCCCATCCCCAGGTGAGGGCCCACATTTAGTGTCCTGGCCCCCCTGCTGCCCATGGTCTCTGTCCCGTGTCCTTCCTGTGGCCATCCATTGCCTGTCCTGCCTCTGGAGTGCACCTGTAGCACTGTGACTGCTGTCCTGTGTCCTTTCCCCCTGGGGCCCATCTGTGTGCCTGCCTGATGCCCCATGTGCCCCATGCTTTCAGTGGAGAACGAGAATCACTGCGACTTTGTGAAGCTGCGGGAGATGCTGATCCGGGTGAACATGGAGGACCTCCGAGAGCAGACCCACAGTCGGCACTACGAGCTCTACCGGCGCTGCAAGCTGGAGCAGATGGGCTTCCAGGACAGCGACGGTGACAGCCAGCCCTTCAGGTGACGGCCTGTGCAGGGAGTGAGCCTGTCTCCACAGCCGTGGCCGGACTGGCCAGACTGGCCAGACTGGCATCTGTGCCTGGGGGTTTTGTGAACCAGTGAGAGAGGCTGTGGGGACCACAGCAGCGCCGTCATCTCCCGCCCCCCCCCCCGGAACCCCCCCTTTCCTTGGCTCTGCCCCACCCCCTCCCACCACAACCCTACCCTTGGCCTATTCTCTCTGGGTCCTCACAGCCTGCAGGAGACCTACGAGGCCAAGCGCAAGGAGTTCCTGAGTGAGCTGCAGAGGAAGGAGGAGGAGATGAGGCAGATGTTTGTCAACAAAGTGAAGGAGACAGAACTGGAGCTGAAGGAGAAAGAGAGGGAGGTGTGTGCGAGCTCCGGGTTGTGGAGAGGCCGTGTGAGGGAGTGGGGGGCCTGGCTGGGCACCCACGACATCTGCGCTCCTCCCCCTGTGCTCCCAGCTCCATGAGAAGTTTGAGCACCTTAAGCGGATCCACCAGGAGGAGAAGCGCAAGGTGGAGGAGAAGCGGCGGGAGCTGGAGGAGGAGACCAACGCCTTCAACCGCAGGAAGGCCGCTGTGGAGGCCCTGCAGTCCCAGGCTTTGCATGCCACCTCCCAGCAGCCTCTGAGGAAGGACAAGGACAAGAAGAAGTAGGTGGTGGGCCCCCTGTCCACACTGGCTCTTGTTCCCTCTGGGCACTCACTCTGTCCTCCTCTTGGCTCCTTTACTTGGGCTTGGTTCTCGTCCATGCTCACCTGTTCACCATTGTGCTCTCATTCTCACCTGCTTTCCCACCTCCTTTTTGCCCATCTTTCTCTTCCTTTTACTGGTGGGTGTGATATCTCAGGATCCCAGGTATTCGTGCACTCTCCATCTTGCACAAGTGATCCCTTGCTCCTTGGTACTTCCCCCCCACCTCTCCTCTCTCTCTCTCTACTCTCTTCTCTGTTCTTGTTCTTTCTCTCCTTCTCTCCCCACCCTCTTCTGCAGCCCCTTCAGAGCTGGGGTAGTGAAGCCTGGGCCAAATAGGCAGGGTGTGGCCCCTGAAAGGGTGTAGAGGTCCCAGGGAAGGTCTTTCAGGCTGGGAGAGGGGCAGGGCCTGGGAATGTCAGCATTTCCAGATTCCAGAAGCTCCTGTGGTTTCTGCTTGCACAGCTGTGGCGCCTGCCCCTCAGGCTCGGAGACGGTGGATGTGGGACCCATGTTGGCTGGTGGATGGTGACTGAGGGCAGGGGACACGTGAGCCCAGGCAACGCTGACCCCTTGGGCAGTATGCTCACCGCCTGGTGGAAGGAAGGACAGCAGCTCCCCATAGGGGCTCTGGGGGTCCTGCTCCATAGAGGGGCTGCCCTTCAAGTTAAGAGTTGGAAGAGAGAGGACTCGGGAGGGCAAGGAGGCTTTTTCCAGCCTCCAGGAGTGCAGTTAACTTCTTGGCCAGGTGGGGGCAACTCTGGGTCATGTCTCCCTGCTTTTTTTCATAACCTCTTTCCACACTCTCCTGGCTTCTAGGGATCTCCCTCCTTCACCTCACTTCATTCAGTGCCCCATACCACCTCACACTGTGGGACCTTGTCTGTCCCTGCTTCTCTCTTCTCCTGGCCTCTATTAGGTACCTCTATTAGGTACTTCTTTCTCTTGTCAGCTGAGGAACTAAGCAGGTGATTCCATTGTTGCCCTCATCTTTGGGCTCTTTGGATTCCCAATCCTTCTTGGAACATTTGGGAATATGTGTATCCAGCCCTTCTTTCCTTGCCTTGTGGTTAATGCCATGAAGCACATAGGAAGCTGTTGGGTCTGGGATGCTGCTCGTGGCATTGGCACGCTCCCCACCCCCAGTATTGCATTCCCCAACATGCACACACCCATGCACCCACACCTACTCGTACACTGTGTTACTGTCACTCTAGCCCCATTGTATCCACAGACTCAGGCACACATCTCCCAACACACTCCACCCCCAAGATACACAAGCACGGAGGCAGAGAGACATCTAAGGAAAAGAAACTTCATGAGCTGCTCCCTGGGGGTGGCCAGGGGTACAAAGCCAGGTGTTTAGGAATTGAATGCTAGTTCTTATGCCTGAGGCCTCCCTCTGCTTTGGGACAGACCCTCCTCCGTTCTCTAATCTCCCTTATCCTGCTTACTGGTGCCCCACCCCATCTGCTGGCTCTGCTGGCAGAGATGATCCCCTGCCTGTGCCCACATTCCTCCTCAGCCCTATGAATTTGCTCTCTGCTTTGCATTTGTTTCCAGCCCGGGCCCCATCTCCAGCTTTGGGCTTGGTGAGCCCGGGGACTCCATGAATTGGAATCCATTTGGGTTTTAAGCTAGTGGCTCAGAAATCTGGTTTCTCCTGGAAAGGGGTGGTTATGTGGGTATGTGTCTCAGGTGTTGGCTCCTAAAGAGACTTTGCCCTGCTCCCCACCTACTTGGCCCAGGCCACCTTGTTTCAGAAAAGGCAGAGTCTCCTAGGAAATAAGTTATGGAAAAACCACTCAGAAACTGAAGGCAAGGACCTGTGGCTGGGTAGGGGCCAGGAGGTGGAGCGCAGGTTGACTGCAAGGAGCACTGGCACGGCCCCCAGTGTCAGGTCTCCCTGCTTTTCCATGTGGCCTGGGTCTGGGAGACAGGTCTCTTCTGCTTGCTGGACATGCCAGAAAGCTTCAGTCAGTTTGGCCTTGGGGAGAGACCCTGTTCTCCCATGCTGGCCTTGCAGAGGCCAGGAGTGGGCTAGGTCAGGTGGCTAGGAGTACTCCTTCCTCCAGCCCTCGTCAGGGGAATGGGCTAAGTGAGGAATGCATTGGAGGCAGTGGTGGTGGTGGTGGTGGGGGGGTTGTTTTTCATGACCATTTAGTTGCATTGCTTTGATTGGTTATACTTGGTCTTCAAATTTTAATCCATTTTTGCAAAATTACTTCCCAATCAGATCTTGACTCTCAGCCTGGGATGCCACAAACTGAAGCGAATTCTCTGCTTTGCTCGTCACAAATGCCAAACTGACTGCCCTTTCCCAGCGTCCAACTTGTCTTTTGTTTCTGTTTGATTTGGTCGTCTGCGTACCTTTTAATGTGTCTGTTTTTTGTTTTGTTTGTTTTATTTTTATTTTTCAGTTAACGCACGCACAGACTTACAAAGAGCGGACTTTAGACTTTCATGTGTTAAGTTCCTTGAGTTACACCTTGTGACCCTTCTTCTCCCATAACATGGTGTGAGGACGGACTGGGAGCCGGTACAGACTCCAGTGTTTACAGCCTTGCTTGATCCCCTGCCCCGACCCCAGGCTGCCCCGGGCCTGGAGGGCTACCCCTCTCTATGCAAACACATCAAAGCCATGAATGCTGGAATCCAAAACTGACAAAGTTTATTTTTTTCAGAGCCAGTGGCTGGTCTTCCATTTACAGTGTCACTATTCCTTGACGGAGCAGTTATGTGCCACTCTAGCGAAGGCCCCAGCCGGCGATGCTTGACCTAATTGTTCAGCGTCAAGATGGCAACTCACGCGGTGCCCTAGGTGTGGTCGCGTGGTCTGGTATACATGCTGCAAAATTCACCCGATTCCCCTTCATTTTAATTTTTCTAACCTAGAGCTTAATTTCAATAATAACTTTTAAGAAACTTCTAAATTTTTATTTTGGCACAAGCATAAAGACAGATAATATCCTCTCCCATTATTTTCATAAGTAACCCAGTTTCCCTGATTTTTAAAAACTAAAAGTATCTCTAAACCTTTCTTATGTATAAAGCATCCCTATAATATTTAGGGAGAGGTGGGCAATAAACATCCTGTAATGACAGTGTTTGGAATTTCTTTACGGATGAAAGTGGATCATGAACAAGACCACGTCCAGTGTTTTTAATGTGAATGTAAATGGAACAGCAGCCCAAAACCATTGTCTGTGTGTTTCAGAGGTGCTACTTGTAAACAGAGACCAACTCCAGGTGTGTGTTAAGTGTTTGACTCCAACTAAGACCCAACCAATCCTGCATATTCCAAATGCAGAGTACTCAGTTGGGGAAAGGTTTTTATCTCAAGGTCCTTGTTTTCTGTTTTCCTGGCTGAGTCACAAGGAAAAGAGATGAATGTGGACAATTTCAGAAAACACTACCAGCAAAGGAGCTGTCCCCTCTCCACTGCATTCTTCAGGGGATCATTTTAAGAAAGCACTAGCAGCATTGATTCTTCTGTGTTCCTGTTGGTTTGCGAGCCAGTGGGAGTGTCAGGGCTGAGAATATGGTGTGATAAAATAGATGAAAAATGAGTAGCTCAAAAAAAGGATTTCATTTAATGTTGATGGAGCACTGTGCTGGGCACAGGCTACCCAGAATAATGCGCAGCCCTTCCCTCAAGGAATTCACAGTCTAGAGCACTCCTTAGACAGAAGCCTTGGGAAGCTGCGCTAACTTATTGTTGGATTGGTCGTTTGTTTTTCCTTGTCTTCCATCCTCCTTCTCATTAATGTTTTCCCTCTTTCTGCCTTGGCCTGCTGTAGTGATTTCCAGGACCAAGTCCTGGCTTCATCCTGGCTTCTGAGACAGGGCTCCTTTGAGAATGGGGACAAGGGGTGAGCTGTGTGTGTCCAGAGAGGCATGTCAGGAAAAAGACAGCCTTTGCCTCCTCACCAGGAGCAGAGGTTTTATGGATGCCCAGAGTGAAACTATTCCAAGTGTCCTGCTAAGACCAGAGGTGGATCAAGATTTTGAGGGGCTTCCCTGTGGGCATTCAAAGGCAAATCAGTGTATACCTAAGGCACATGTGGGCTAAGAATGGCTTGGCTTTAGGGGGATTCTATGTGTTCAGTTGGATTGAAGTGCAGAGCCGTTAAGGTAGCCTCCATTAGCTAACATACTTCTGAAGATGAAGCTCAGTGACCCAGTGGATTAATTGGTCATATAATAAATGGAGACTCCTGGCTTACAGGCCAGTCTGGGGACTCTGGAGTGGAAAGACCCTGCCACTCATCCACCACGGCCTGTGGGCTGTTCTGCAGGCTTACTGGAATGCCAGAATTGTGGCTGGTTACCTGCCTGCGGGTGCAGGGCTTCCCAGCATCTCTGGGGAGACCTGTCACTGTTAAATTTTCTGGGGTCTGAGCTGCCTCCACAGGTCCCATCGGCTTTAGTGAGCCTCACTGCACTTCTCTCCCTGCACTGCCTTTGTTTAAAAGTTTATCGTCTTTAGCTGAGACCAAATTAATCCTTGGTGAACAAGGTGAGCTTAAAACATGCCATTATTTAATAAGCGCTCCATCCCATGATGGGATATGATTTGCCGCTCCTTTTCAGAATCCTCTTTTGGCATTATTAGAGCTGTCATTGGGGTTACATTGGCATTTACTATCATGTCTTTCATAAGCCAAGTTGGTCTTGGGTAGAATCATATAATTTATTGTCCGAACTGAGACTTTACAGAATGAAAAGAGGTTCTGTTAATAATTATGTCAGATCAACAGGTGTAAGCTGGAATTGTCTCAGGCAAACTGGGATGTATGGTCACCCTGGTTATGGGTAACCCGAGTCTAGGTGGTTTGTAATTGTGCAGACTGCATATATGTTTCTGTGTGTCTATGTGCGGGTGCTTGTTAAGTGTGGCTCATATTACTGGATAAGAGGCCCGAGGGAAGTGTGGCTTGCTCGTCTGTTATGTTAACAAGCTTTTCTAAAACTGCTTCACTTGTTAATTCATTTATTCCTTCATACATTGACTGTTTTTGTTCCTTTCCATTCACTTTGTACTCTTTTTTTTTTCCCATTAAATTTTGCATTTATTTTGAGTTTTTGTGGTGTCTTTTTTGGGCAATAGCTTTTCTGATTTAACACATTTCCTAGCCTATTAATCTGCTACAATTATGGTAAAATACAGCTTGTCTTTTCTGTGAACTTTGTGGGGTTGATCAGCTTCTACAGGAGTTATGTTTTAATTGTGACTCCTGCTCTAGGCAACTGAGAAAGGCTCTGGAATGGGTGTGGAATAGAGGAAAAAGTTAGGAAAGGGAAGAGGAGACACAGCCCCTGGTCCATGAATTTTTGGTGGGTGGCTGGGTGCCAGACATGGAGAAGGCAAACACTGCCTTTTAAGAGTTTACATTGTGGTAGACTTGACACAGGACAACTAACATTTGGGTTCTTACAGTTTGTCAGGCATTGCTCTAAGTTGCATTATGCACATTAATTCCTCTAATCTTCATCATGATCCTATGATTAGGTACTGTTTTCCCCATTTCATAGGTAAGGCACAGAGAGGTAAAGTAACTACCCAAGGTCACACAGTCTAGTAACGAGGGGAATTGGGATTTGAATATTGGTGCTCTGTACCCTCAATTCCGGAGCTATAGCTCCCCCTTGGCAACCCAATGGGATGATGGAAGAACAGTGAAAACGTAGCCAAAATCCAAGTGTGCAGTTTGACAGTGTGAGTTGGTGGACCTGAGACAGTTCTATAGAGGTGGGATGCCCTGTTGGGTGAACATTTGGCTGAGGAAGGGCAGACTGGTGGTTGAAGGAAGCCAAGACATGCTCGTAGACCCACCTGTTGAACTTTCTCTTTTGGGCACTAGGTTAATCTCTGGGAAGTCCAAAAAGAGGAGAGGGGGACTAAGGGAACTGACAGCCCAGCAGGGAGACATGCAGACATCCCTAATGAAAATACACCTCTGCTCTACCTGCAGGAAGGTAGGCAGCAGGGAAGCAAAGGAAAGAGACTCTCCAGGAAACGGGGGAGAGAAAGGCCTCACTGGTGGAGGGAACAGTACTGTACAACTCCGTTCACCCATGTGGGGAAAGTAGTATTTGGACAAGTGTTAAAAAGGCCCCTCCTGTTCATCTCCCCTGCTCTCAGCCCATCTGCCTGTCTCCACACATTTCTATGTTCTGCAGCCATAGTCCTTCACCAATGTCTGCCCCTCTGTAGATGGGGACAAGAGCAAAACAAGTTGTGTCCATATTTCTCTCACCACATCGATCCCCAATCTCTGATCTGAAGTGGGATAGGAGTTCCTTTAAAAAAAAAAAAAAAAGTAGGATGGAACCTGGAATCCCAAGGCAAGCTTGAACATCATAAAACTTAAACGCCCAAGTGGTACTTTGGCAACGCAGGAGTTTGCTATCCCAAAGAGAAATATGGTTTACTGAAAGATGGAGCAATAGGGCTATACCTTATCCCAATACAGGGCTCACAGGTCTACCTTCTCCTTTCTCTGGTTTTCTCTGATTGAGAGATTAGCTCTGAGGACCCAGTTTACACCCAGAGCTACCTGGTTAAGAGACACTGCAGTTCTCCAGAGTCAGAGACAGCTTGAGCTGAAGTGGGCCCTCAGCGTGAGCCCATACCCCACCCGCTACAGTGCCCACTTCCAGGGCAAGGAAGGAGGCAGAGGGCAGTGATGGCCCCCAGTGGGAATGGCTGTGAGCAGCATGCCACCTCTCCATCTGTGCTGGACTGGAGATAGTTGTTGTTGGGCTCTAGGAGATGATATTCCCAGTATACTAGACTATCAAGTCTAAAGCCGTGGTATCTGATACATTGAAAGTAAGGTTGAAAGGAATTCAGGTTTATTTTTACAGAAGCTCCAACAAGCACATTTGTGTGGAGAAAAGGTAGAGATTTGTACAGACACTAGTATCATTTATCTGGTCTCTGACCATTCTGTACCTACTAGCAGTCCCTGTGGCTTAGCACAGTTCCAAAAAAAAAAAAAAAAAAAAAAAAAAAACCTGCTCACGGTGGAAAGACTTCACAAATCAGTGGCATATATGTAGTTCACTCATTCCTGTCTGCAGCTCTAGCTGGCAGAGGTGGCTGCCTAGCGAAGGGCTCTATGGTGTCACGGTGCCAGAGACAGCTGGCTTCACCCTCACAGCCACGCTGGTAAGCTCCTTCTAGCAGCACCGTGGCTGCAGCAGGCTCAGCCTCAGAATCTGCTCATCTCAATCCAAAACTCTCAGAGCTGTGTTTCCCTACCGGGGGTCAGCTGCTAAGATCATTCATTAGCATGAAATTCCTCTAATTAAGCTAATAGACAACTTTCAGAGTAACATAGGAAAAACCTGTTTTAAGCTTGATCAAATTACTGTACATTAAACAAAGCATACTTGGTGATCCAGTTCTTGTAAGAGAAGACATAAGTCATGACCAGGGCAGGAGAAATGCACCTGGAAAGATGGTCCCATTTCTGCAATGACAGGTAGGGTCACTGGGACTTGAAGGGCTACATGTGTGCTTGGTGTAAGCCTGGGGAGCTGGATACAAGAGCCTGAGCAGCTCTGGCGAGAGGAGTGATGAGAACTGATCTGCCTGCCAGACCCAGCCCGGCCCTTTGGTCCCACCGCTGGCTTGACTCCAGCTCTCTAAGGGGCTCATACCAGCCCTTGCTGGAGAAGGAAAACCAAGCTGCAGTGTGACTGTTTGCCCCTTCACACTGGTCTCAGACCCATGGGAGAAAAGAGAGAAGGGTCTTGATCTGTCAGGCTACCCTTCCCACCAGTGACCCTGACCTACTTTTTCCTCCTTATTACCTCCTAAAAACACAGGAACTTATTCTCAATTGCTTTCCAGTGCCTTTCCCCCTCCTTGTTACAGGAGCCAGAAAGCCTAGAATTCAGAGCAATCCCAGCAAGGATGGGTTGCCATTATGCTCCAAAGGATACTGAGGGTAGGAGCACAGACAGTGGGAGGTGAAACAGAAAGGTCTCTGAGCAGGAGGAGGACTACAAACTTCTCAGATGCTGCTCTACAAGCTCCTTGCAGTGGCTCAACTGCTCAGTACTGACCTGTAATTAAAACAGAGTGGTCATCCTTAAAGCAGGACCATTTTACATTCTAAGTAAGATTTTGAGTGCTAAAATGTTAGCATAGAGCAGTTTCAGGAAGGTCTAACCACTCGACTTAAGAGTATTAACCCACCATTTCAGGGGCCTCCACCTCCAACCTCAGCAAAGCTGTCATTAGTCTAACTATGCATTCCATCTTACCCCGTCCATCCTCAGGGATTCTGACCCTTCCATGCCTGCCTCCTGGTACCCTGGGACCTGATACCACATAGTTATATAAAGGGTGAGGGGTCTGAAATTTAACCTCTCTCATATTAAGCTCAGAGGTGCCTCCTCCTGAGCTGGGCACGTCCCCCTGACCTGACCCCATCCTCTTGACTACAAGGGCTTCCACTGAGATAAAGCTCTTCTTATGGTCAGAGAAACCCACCACTTGGTCCAGTAAAGGAAACATATATTCTGTACTTGTCTAGAGGGCATGCCACATGTGCAAAGCCTAACCCTTAGGAAGACTCTTCCCAGAGTCGCTGTGGCCAGAGCATCTTCTGGAGCCCACAAGGGCTGAGAAGGGCGATGTGTACCATTTGGGGGGCAGAGTGCATCAGCTAAAGGGACAAAGTGGAGAGCCTGGTCTGGAGCAAAGTTGATGTCTACCTGTGCTTTCTTTAGCAGATCAGATATAGGAGTACACCAGTCGGGCATGAGCCTCTCCAGCTCTAAGGTGATGATGACCAAGGCCAGTGTGGAGCCCTTGAACTGCAGCAGCTGGTGGCCCGCCATACAGTGCTGCAGCTGCCTGGTCAGGGACGCGACGTGGAGGGAAGGATTCCTCTGAGGCAGCAGCTCCACCACGTGGGGCCAGCCCAGGACCAGCAGGGCGTGGAACTAGAGACCGTGGTTTTTAATGTTAGAACACAAAACCCCCCTACCTTTCATAGATAAATGACCAAAAATGCAAACAATTTCAATTTCCATCAGGGAACTTCAAATGTTGCCCCACCCTTTTCATTCCCATCCATGCCCCACCCCCCCAAGGGACTTGAGACTTAATACTCATTCTGTGGCCAAGCTGAGCTTCAACCTTGGAGAGAAAAGACAATCTGCTTCAGTGACATGGTCATTAGGAGCTTTAAGTACCGAGATGACAATGTTTCCATTATGAAAAACAGAAGCATACTATTCAAGATTAAGGCAGCAGAAAGTTACTTGTATCTGTTTGATGTGAGAAGAAACTGCAACTTGGCAACAGTGACCAGGTCTCATAATGAAATAGCCCTTAGTGATTTGATCTTCATGCTTCATAACAGACCAAAACCCCGTGACATTTCCACATTGCATAATTTTGCCTTACTAACAGAATCATATCCTTAAGGATGACCATCATTCCCCAACTAAAAACAAAACAAAAAAACTAATACGACATTTTTTAAGTGCCAGATCAATATGGTCTAAAGCTTCAATAAGGATTGTGTGTAGGTGAATAAAGACAGCTAAGTGAATGTGTGTAAAGTGTAGCACAAGCAGACAGCTTTTTATGTACAGTATTCATAGAATGGAAAGCTAAATATTTTTGCAGTGTGTATTTAAAAAGAAAAACTCACCACAATAGTGCCGTCTAAAAATCTTTATAAAGTTAATTTAATGTATTTGAGAAGTGGGAGTCTGGTGGAACTGTGTTGGATTTGCGATACATTTTCACTCTTGCATATGTCGTGAGCCTTGTGGGTCACCTTCCTGTGGTGCATGTGCAAGGCCATGTGCACACCTGTGCTTGGCCGTCCTATGTTGTGAACAGCTGTTCCAAAGGTACCAATGAGTCTAGAGTGGACTCTGCCAACCCCTCGTACTTACTATGGTCAAGAAGTCCAGCGGCGTCCCAATATAGAGGTCCCAGTGCAGTTTGTCCAAAATAGCCAGCTCCATCCTCAGCAGCTCATTCGGGCTATAGCCAGAGCCATAGTGCTTTAAGAAGTCTTTTACGCGTGGAATTAACTGTAAAAAGAAAATAAAGAGGCCAAAGCCCTGTATCATGTCATCGTAACTTGTTTTCTTATCCATGGGAACTTGTTTTTCTTATCCATGACCCGAATAGAGTTGTCTTCTGGTGACCTGTCACAGAAAATGCTTCTGAAAGAAAAACCAAATCAGATCTTGGCAGTGTGGCAAGTCCCCAGGTGGGTGATGACAATGTGTAGTGGGTGTCACATGGTCATCCTCTGCAAACAGGCTTTTAATTCCAGTGGAGTTAACATTCGGTGCTATATTAATTTCAGGTGTACAGTACAGTGATTTAATGCCAAAGGGCCTTGATCCCTAAATGTACTCCAGCTCATACCCAAAGGTGCTTTCGAGGGCGGGGCTCTGCTGTCTCCCCTATTCAGCTGCACGAACTCACCCACGGTTTTCATTCCTATCATTCTTGTTCTTGACACCTACTGTAATTGCTTGTCCTCCAGAGAAAGAGTATGCCTTTGAGCTTCCTGGTCTACACCAGACAGGCTCACTCACAAAACCTCCCAAGGTTTTGGCAACACCGTTGCTGCAACCACACTTCCTTCAACCTTGATTTAAGGCGGTTCATCTCTGGAAAAATAATGGCTTTCCCCGCCAGAATGACTAGTAAGGCTTGTCTATGAGTACACATTCAAGTGCACGTGCTTGGAAGACCATTCTACTTTTTTAGGTAAACAAAGTATTCCTGTAGCTTCCATACATGCTTCTTTTAAGGGCCATTTACATGATTTTTAGTTGGACAGACAGAAGCAACTCTGGGGGAGCACCAATTATATTTTAATGAATAGGTTAAAAGCATTTTTATTGAAGGCTTGGAACTGGACAATCCATTTTTTTCTGACTCTTCAGACCATGAGCTCAGCCGAGGGGAACCCTGTGGAAATGGCAGAGGCTTCACTATTACCAAAGGGGGACAGGTTGTGGGGAGGGAAGGAGGGAGGTCTGGGAAGGGTATTGGGAGAGAATCTGCTGAACAGAAACCACAGTGAAACCGCTAAGTCCAAGCAAGCCCAAAGCACTTGTAGGGGCATCGCCTCTTAGAGAAGGGTCTCAGAGTCCCTGAGGACCAGCTTCGTTGACACAGACAAGTCCTTAAGTCTCAAACTTCTCAGATGTAGTTTCTAGGGGTGGCCATTAGGCCACATTATTTGGGAGGTCTTTTTCCTAGTTTAACAGCAGATGTTTCTGTTTAGTGGGAGGTGGCCTCAGACAGCAACCAATGAGGTAAGATACATTTGCCAGGAGGTCAAGCCTCTGGGTTTGCCTGACCAGGAGAATTCAGCTGTTCTAAGTGCCCATTTGTGGGTCCTGGGGTCCAGTGAGGCAGAAGAAGGGACAGCAGAGATCCTGGGAAGTCAATGAATTTTCCAACATACCCAACGTTCCTAAGGACACAGACCTTTCAGGAAGTCTGAGCACTGCAGCATTACCCTCCTGTACCCCAAAAGCAGCCCAGAGCAGACTCCCACAGATGCCTACCTCCTCTTCTTCATTAACTTTGGCAGCGAGTCTCAAGGAAGTAATCATGACACATTGGAGTATTCTCTCTCTCATCTGCAGTACAAAATGAACACATTTGAGCAGAATACGAATGCCAGAAACAAATAGTAAAGCATTGGTGGGCTTCCTTAGGAAATGAAGTTTTTAAATTTTTTTTCAAAAAGAGATTGATTGTATCCCTCCACAAGTTAGTGCCATTTTTAGCTTGACCAGTGAATATGCTCCTGATTTCCGAACAGCAAATGGCTAGTCAGGAGTCCTCTGTTAGGGGAATGAATAACAGTAGGAAATACAGCACCATCTCAAGGATGTACTGGTCTAGTCCAGACAAGCACGCTCTACCTCTTCGCCCAGCAAGTCCTTTCCCAACCAGGTCCACTCGGAAGGCCACACAACCCTGAGCCAGGCAGGCAGAGGAGTGGGATGTAAAGAGATTCCAGTTGCAGCTCTGGCAGCTCTGGTCCCTAGCTGATGAGCCTCTGAGCATCTGGGATGACGGAGGTCAGTTTCCTCTCCCACCCCCGTTAACATCCTCACAGGCACCTACCTTTAGCGAAACCAGGAGGCGGCTGAAGGTAGTGAGAGCCAGATTAAACGTGGTCTGGGAGAAGTGAAAAATGTTCTTAACCTCCAGGAGCCACAACACGAGTTCCCGGACCGTGTGGCGGATCTCGACCTGCCCGGGAAGAGCGGGGTGGGGTGGGGGAGTCGTCGGTGGCCAGTCCCGGTTGGCCTGCGGCACAGGTCGGCTGAAGGTGACCAGAGGGGCTGTGCGGAGTCCCTGCATCTTGCTTGGATCGCGGGGGGTGGGGGTGGGGGTGGGGTGGGGCCCTCGGTGCTTCTCTGATGCCCAGCGGCTCACGGATTGAGACGACGGTACTTACACCTCTTCTGCGAGAGGGGCCCACGATTCCCGCCTCGGGCCTCGTGCTCAGCCCGCACCTGGGGAAGGTCCCGGCACCCGGGGTGCGTCTCACCTGCGCGCGGACACAGGTGGAGCCCGGCCGCGTCGCGTGCGCGCGCGGGGAGGGGGGTGAACGTGCTCCCGGGAGGCCCCCGCCGCGGGGCCCGCTACCTGGGGGTGGCCGCCCCGCCACAGGCGCGCCTCGCGACCCAGGGCCAGCTGCAGGTGGGCGACCAGCCGGCGCTCGTCCAGGGGGCCTCCCCGGTCGCACTGCAGCGGCCGGGGTGCGGGCCCGAAGGGCTGCCGCGGGGACTGCGGCCCCGGGGCGGCGCCGAGGGCGGGGGCCGCAGCCCTGGGTCCTCTGGGGGACCGCGGGGAGAGCCGCCCTCCCGAGGCCATTGCGAGCACCGGGTCCCGGGTCTGAGACCCGCCATAGCCGGCCTTTTATAAGCCGGCACCCAGGGTCTCCGGCCCAGCCCCCGCCCCCCGCAGCTGCTCCCGGCGAGCCCGACCAGCGGGGTTACGCCCTGGCTCCCGGGACGCTGCACCTGGAGCGCGCGCAGGTGGGTGAGGCATCCCCGCCCACAACCCGCGCCCCGGACCAGGGTCCCGAACCCGGGCTGGGGCGGCTGGTGACCACGGCGGCCCTGAAGAAGGACACCCTGCCTCTCACCCACAGCACGTCTTTGGGGCACGCAAGACCGGCTGGAGAGGTGTCTGGAGCGCTCCTCCCTCAGACAAGCTTGAGATGCAGAATGCTGACTGTGTGATCGCCTATAGGTGACTGTCTCGGTTACTTGTCTCTTAAAAAGCGACAGTATCTTCCTTACAAAATAGCTCCTTCACGGGTACATTTTTTCCGATCAGCAGTTATTCCACGAAGGCCTACAAATGTGTTAGGACACGACAGTAAATAAAATAGACATGGAATTTACATTGTAGCCAGGAAAGACAGATAATGAGCATGAGTAGAGTCCCAGTGATTTCACTTCTAAGTGTATGCTCCGCAGAAATTCATATACGTACACCAAAAAGACACCTACATAATGTTCAGAACAGTGGTATTTGTAATAGTCCCAAATGTCCATCAACAATTGAATGGGATAAATTGTTCTTTGTTCACACATGGAATACTACACCACATTGAAAAAGAATGGACTATACCCAACAAGAAGGAATCTCACAAACATAATAATGAATGTACAAGGACAGATACAAAAGATGTCATACTGGATGATTCTATTAATATAAAGTATAAGAACAAGAAAAAAATAGTATAATGTTAAGAGTTAACGTAGTGGTTACCGTTAGGGGGCAGTGAATAGTAACTGGGGAGGAACGCAAGGAGTTTCTGGGGCCTGGTAATGCTCTGCTTCTTGATTTAGATGCTGATTACACAGATGTATTCACTTTGTGAAAATTGATCAAGCTGTGCACTTATTTGTGCGCTTTTCTTTGTATAAGATATATTTCATTAAAAATTTACATTACATTAAACCTACATAAAAGTTTACCCTTATATAAATATATGGGTATGTCAGAAGAAGAAGAAAGAGGAAAAGGAATTTGGAGTGGTAATGACAGAATTTCCCCGGGTAATATCAGACACCAAACCACGGAACCAGGAACCTCAGAGAACACCAAGCAGGATAAATGCCCAAATACCTCAGCATATCATATTCAAACTACAGAAAATCAAAGATAAAGAGAAGAGAAGGGGCACCTGGTTGGCTTAGTAGGTTGGGTGTCTGTCTTTGGCTCAGGCGTTGATCCCACAGTCCTGGGATCAAGCTCTACATCTGGCTCCCTGCTCAGTTCTTCCCACCCTCTGCCTGCTACTTCCCCTGCTTGTACTCTCTTTCTGTCAAATAAATAAATAAATGAATAAATAAACAAATAAATAAAATCTTAACAACAACAACAACAAAAAGCAAAGTTTAAGAATTACATTGTACTTCTCTTCAGAGATCTGCAAACAGGAAAAAAGTGGACTGAAATGTCTAAAGTGTTGAGAGAAAAAAGCTATCAACCTCGAATTCTGTATGTAATAAAATTATCTTTCAAAATTGATGAAGAAATAAGGATCTTATAAGTAGAAGATCCCGAGGAATCCAGTAAAAAACTACTAGAAGTAAAAAAGTTCATGAAAGTTCAGAGTACCAGGTTAATGTACTAGAAAACAATTTTATTTCTATACAATACCAATGAACAGTCTGACTATAAAATTAAGAAAATAATTCCATTTCGATAGCATAGAAAAGAACAAAATATTTAAGAACATAACCAAAAAAGTGCAGCATTTATGCATTGAAAACTACAAAACATTACTGAAGGAAATTAAAGAAGGGATGCCTAGGTGGTTCAGAGGTTGAGTGTCTGGGGATCAAGTCCCACACTGGAATCCCTACAGGGATCTTGCTTCTCCATCTGCCTGTGTCTCTGCCTCTCTCTCTCTGTTTCCAAGGAAAAAATAAATAAAATCTTTTCAAAAAAAGAAATTAAAGAAGACTTAAATAAATGGAGATTCTATGTTCATAGATTAAAAGGCTTACATTGTTAAAATGGCAATACTTCCCAAATTGATCTGTAGGTTCAACATAATCCCTATTATGTTTCCTGCTGCCTTTTTTGTGGAAATTCACAAGGTGTTTCTAAAATTTCTATAGAAATGCAAGGGAGTCAGAATAGCCAAAACAATCTTGAAAACAGAGACCGAAGATGGAGGCCTCAAACTATATGACTTCAAATCTTACTACAAACCTATAGCAATCAAGATAGTATAGTACTGGCATTTGGTTAGCTATTTAGATCAATGGAACTGAATTGAAAATCTAGAAATCAGCAGTCACATTCATGATCAATTGATCATTGACAAGGGTGCCACAGTAGTTCAGAGGAAGGAAGAATAGGATTTTCAGCAAATGGTGATGAGACAGTAGGATATTTATAAGCAGAAAAATGAAGCTGGATCCCTGTATCATACCATATACATAAATAATTCAAAATATATCATAGATGTAAATGTAAGAGTTAAAACTACAAAAATCTTACAAGCATAAATCTTCATGACCTTGAAGTAGGAAATGGTTTGTTAGTTATGTATCAGAAGTACAATGAAAGAAGTAAAAAAGAAAAAATACATAAGTTGTATTTGATATAAACTAAAAACTTAAAAAAAATAAATTAAAAACTTTTGAGCTTCAAAGAACACACTCCAGAGATTAAAAAGACGACCTACAGAATGGGAGAAAAATTTGTGCATTGTATATATGAAAAGAGATTTGTATTTAGGATATAGAAAGAAGTCTCACAACTTAATAATGAAAAGGCAAGTAAAATGGGCAAAGGATTTGAGTAGGCATTTCTCCAAAGAAGATGTTCAAATGTGTAATAAGCACATGGGAAGAGGTGCATCATTAGTTATCAAGGAAGTTTAAATCAAAACCATAAAGAAGACATGCTATTTACTACCAGGAGGATGGCTGTTATCAAAAGACCAGAAAACTGCAAGAGTCGGTGAGGATATGGAAGAACCATAGACCTCATACACTGTTGATGAAAATATCAAATTGCTGGTGGTATTGCTGCTATAGAAAACAGCTCAGCAGTTTCTCAAAATGTTAAGCATTAGAGTTACTGAATGACCTGGCAATTCCACTTGTAATCATATTAGACCCAAAAGAAATGAAACATGCTCACTGAAAAGCTTGTAGCAGCAATATTCATAATGGTCAAAAAGTAGAAACAAATCACATATCTGTCAACTGACAAGGGTATAAAAGTGTATATCCACACAATGGAATAAAAGTAAAGAATTACTGGTATATGCCACAATAGAGCTGAAGCTTAAAAACTTTACTCTAAGTGATAGAAGTCATTCACAAAAGGCCACATATTACATAATTCAATTTATATGAAATATTCCAAAGATGCGAGAGAGACAGTTGATTGGTGATTGCCTAGGGCTGGGATGCTGGCGAGGGGAGCGTAGAGGATGAGTGGAAGTGACTGCTATGAATTTAGAATTCCTTCTTGGGGTGATGAAAATGTTTAAAGTTGATTGTGGTTATGGTCTGTGTATATAATTAAAACCATTTTTTAAATGATTTCATTTATTCATTCACAAGAGACACACAGAGAGAGGCAGAGACATAGGCAGAGGGAGGAGAAGCAGACTCCATGCAGGGAGCCCGATGCAGGACTCAATCTCAGGACCCCAGGATCATGCTCTGAGCCAAAGGCAGATGCTCAACCATTGGGCCATCCAGGAGTCCCAATAATAAAAACCATTAAGGCTGTGTATATGTATATACATAATATGTATCATATATACAGTATATCAGATGGAGATGAATACTCTGGAGAAATATAGAAATATGGAGAAGAGATAAGACTGGGGCTAAAAGTTGAAATTTTAAGTAGAGAGATTATGATAGGGCTCACTGAGAAGATGATTTGTAAACAAAGCAGTGCGGGAGTCAGGTGGATATCTAGGGGGAGAGCTTTCCAAGGCCTTGGTTTGGATCATCTGGGTTTTGTCACTGCCCATATATCTGACCTTGGACAACTAATAGCTCTGTGCCAGAGTTTCTTTATCTGTAGAATAGCTGTTCCTATTTTCTAGCAAAATGACAGTACCTATTTCAAATGGTTATTATACAGATTAAATTAATAATAAAAAAAGAAAGTAAAGCACTTAGAATAGTACACTGGGCACTAAGTCAAATGCTTTATAGTTGTTTTTATTAGTGCCTACTGCAAGTGCAAAAGCCCTTGCATTCTAAGATGGAATCATGCCCAGAATGTCCTTGACTCAAGGAGGCCAAGTGTAGCTGGTGCAGAATAAAGAACAGAGGGAAGATGATAGAAAATGGGGAGAGGGCCTGTGAGTTTTAGTCTGTGACATAGGTAATCATTGGTAGGCTTTGAATAGAGAAAAGACACTATCTGACTCATGTTTTTTTTTTTTTTTTTTTTTTTTAAGATTTTATTTATATATGAGAGAGAGAGAGAGAGACAGGCAGAGGGAGAAGCAGGCTCCATGCAGCGAGCCGGATGTGGGACTCTATCCCGGGTCTCCAGGATCACACCTGGGGCTGGAGGCGGCGCTAAACCGCTGAGCCACCCGGGCTGCCCCTGACTCATGTTTTTACATCATCACTCTGGCTCCTGTGTTGAAAACATACTGAAAGACAAGGATGCACTCAAGGAAACCGGTTCTGAGCTATTGTGGTAACACAGATGAGAAGTGGTGGTGGTGGTGATAAGTGGTCAAATTTTGGTTCGGCTTTGAAGATAGAAACAAGCCCTGCTGAAAGATTAGGTATTGGGTATGAGAGAAAGACGGTTTTGATCTGAGCAATTGTCAGAATTCAGATTAGATTTATGCGGAGGGAAGTATGAGAGGGCGTTTTCTGTTGTTTGTTTTTATGTTTGGAGGGGGTTGGGATGGGGATGGGGCAGGTAAGAGTGTGTGTATGGGCGGGGGGGGGGGCGAGAATCAACCTTTCAGTTTTGGACATGATCATCTTGAAATGTCTATTGCACATCCAGGCGCAGTAGCTGATGTTCAGAGCAGAGGTTCAGACAGGAAAGAGGATAGATCATTCGTTCTTTCACAAATATTCATTGAAAACCCGTCCTGTGCTAGGTCCTATTCTAGGCTCTGGAGATATTTGTGAGAACACAGACAAAGCTCCTCCTGACTTCATCTGTAATAGAGTCAAGGATTTTATAAACAAATCAGCAATCAAGCGCATTCATGTGTGCGAAGTCTCTAGCTCTCCAGATGGACACAATGTACGACTGCTTTTTTTAATTTTTAATTTTTTGCTATGGTTGTTTTCAATATCTGGAGTGTTGCAAGAGACAGAAGATTGACCGTGCGATCCAGGTGCGCCTCCCTCGGTCAACCGGTGGTAGGTAGCCAGGTGCCCCCGCCCCACTGCGGGCCAGATTAATAAAGCGGCCGACCGGCAGCACTGCGCAGGCGCGGCCTCAGCCGGGCGTCCTAGGAGACGGACTCGGAAAGCCTCCGCGCAGGCGCAACTCCGGAGGCCGAGGAAGCGAGAGGCCCGGGGACGGGGCGGGGCGAGCGCGGAGTGCGCTTGCGCACTGCCTGCTCTCGCCCGAGGAGCCGCAGTCTCGAGAGCGCCCGGGCGGTGTTTCGGCGATCTCTGACAAACGTCTCCCGCGAACCCGGCGCCGTTGGACCACTCCCAGGGCGGAGACCTCCGCCGGGCACCGGAGGGAGCCACCATGCCGGTGAGGAGAGCGGCTCAACCGCTGGGGTTCCTCATCCCGGCGGCCTGGCTCGGGGGCGCGGCCGTTGCCATGGAGGCGCGGATCGGGCCGGCGGCCGGGCGGGGCGGGGAGGGTCGGGCTCGGCGGGCGGGAGCGGCTGGGGAACCTGGCGGGTGGGCTCGGGGTCCTGGGAGCGGCCCCGGGCGGGCCCCGGCGCCTTCACGGGTGCTGCATCCCGCAGGGCCTGCGCTGCCTGACATAAAGGCGCCGCGCCGGGGGATGCGCTCTCGCTCCCAGCCCTGCTAGCGGAGTCGGGCGACGGGGAGCGGCCGCGCGGAGTCGGCTCTGGATGCGCCGCGCCCGGTGGGCCCGCGGCACCTGCTGGGTCGGTGCGCCGCGGGGCCGGGGGCTGCTTGCTTCTACTCCAGCTGTCGTTCCGGTGGTGGTGCCTGAGCTTACGGTGCGGAATGTAACCCGTAGGTGTCTTTGTGTGTGAGGGGGGGTGGGTAGTATGTTTGTCTTGTAGGATTTCGCAGGGTGTTACCGTACCTTATAGGGGGCGTCCTAAGTCCACTGTCGGGCCACGGAGAACACCTGAGCTTGGGTCGGTTTCCTCCTGGTTGTGAGGCCTGGGACGCTTATTTCGTCTTTCTGGGTCTTTGGTTCCCACATAATTAAACTGTTCCTCATGGGATTGTACCAGGATGAGATAAAGTAACGCACCGCGGCTTTGAAGGACGGTGCTTGACATTTAGCGTGAAATGCCCAGTATTTGTTCCGTGTCGTTGCTTTCAAGTTATTTTTCAGTTCATTCAGCAGATGCTTGGCATCAGCCACATGTTGGGCCCTGGAGGTAAAATTTTGAGCAAAGCCAGCCAGATTCTTGAACTTGGGAAGACAGAAACTTGCCTTCAATGGGCAGAAGTGAAAGGCATGTTGATAGAGACAAACAAGATGCTTACCATTAAGGAAGGGAATGGGTGGTATAAAACAAAGTAGATTCTGGTGAAGGGTAAAGTGTTCCCATATAGGAATGCTGGCCTGCAGATGTCAGATCATCTCACCCTCCCCCCCCCCGAGGGAATCTGGAAACTGACATTTTGTGGAATTTCTCCATTTTTAAATTCTAGCAACTAATTCAAAAATGTTGTTAAATGCTATGAGCTAAACAGAAGATATATGTGAAGCTGAATTCAGCTTCTTGACTACCAGTTTGCAACCTCTGGTGAAGACAGAAAGGACAGACATTAATACAATAAGAAGCAAACAAAAGTTGATTTGAAACCAGTTGTAGGGGATCCCGGGTGGCTCAGCGGTTTAGCATCTGCTTTTGGCCCAGGGCATGATCCTGGAGACTGGGGATTGAGTCCCACATCGGGCTCCCAGCATGGAGCCTGCTTCTCCCTCTGCCTGTGTCCCTCTCTCTCTCTCTCTCTCTCTGTCTTTCATGAATGAATAAATAAATTTTTTTTAAAGATTTTATTTATTTATTCATGATAGTCACAGAGAGAGAGAGAGAGAGAGAGGCTCAGAGACATAGGCAGAGGGAGAAGCAGGCTCCGTGCACCGGGAGCCCGACGGGGGATTCGATCCCAGGTCTCCAGGATCGCGCCCTGGGCCAAAGGCAGGTGCCAAACCGCTGTGCCACCCAGGGATCCCTGAATAAATACATTTTTAAAAATCTTAAAAAAAAAAAAAAACAGTTGTAGAAGGCAGAGGGAGAAGGGTGCTCTCAGGGCCTATACCAGGATTTGACCTAGTTAGGGTCTTCCTGAGTGAAGTGGCTGTTTTGCTGAGATCTGAGAATAAGTGAAGATGAGAGTGAGGAATGTTCTAGGCAGAAGGAACAGCACATGAAAAGGCCTGTGGTAAGAAAGAGCATGTTTACAAGTAAAGGCTTTTAAAAAGCCAGTGTGGCTGTGGCTAAGAAAGCCAAGCAGGGTAACTTGTGAAATAAAACTGGACAAGTAGACACGGGCCAGAGCCAGGTCTTACAAACCAACCTAAGGACTGATTTTTATCCTGAGACCTGTGGAAAACCATGGAGAAGTTTTAAGTAAGGGACCAATATGATTAAATTTGTGTTGAAGCTAACTGCCCTGTAGAGAAGAGACTATAGGAGAACCTAACTAGATGCAGGTTTATAGTTTACGGTGGGATAACGGTGACCTAGACTTAGGTGGTGGAAGTAAAGATGGGGAGAAGTGTGTTGTATCGATACTGTTCAACGAAACTATTGAACTTCAGTAACAGGATTGTATTTTTTTAATTGAAGTGTGATTGACATAAACACAATAATTTCACCTGTGCAACATGATTTGATATTTGTGTATCTTGTGAAATAATCCCCATAGTCTAATAATCCCCATCCATCACCATATAGTCAAAAAAATTTTTTTCTTATGATGAGCGATTTCAATATACACTATTTTAGTGACTTTCAAATATGCAGTGGTGTACTGTTGACTTTAATCAAAGTGCTATATATTACTTATACATGATTTATTTTATTATTATATTTAGTTATTATATTAGTTATTATTAGTTATTATTATACTAATATTAGTTAATATTATACTAATATTATTATATTAGTTATTATTATTATATTAGTTATTATTATTATATTAGTTATTATATTTAGTTATTATTTTATAACTGGGAATTTGTATATTTTGATCCCTCTCACCCATTTTGTCCACCTCTGTACCCCACTGCCCTCAGGCAACCACCAGTCTGTTCTAGGCAGAATTTTGTTTTGTTTATCTCTTGTTTTTTAGATTCCACATGTAAGTGAAATCGTAGTGCATGTGTCCTTGTTTGGGGTTATATTTTAGCATAGATTCTTAATCACAAAATTCAGAATTCAGAAGTTGAAACTTTACGTATACAAATGTTCATAAGGTTAGAGAGATACTAAAACATTTCTCTGCGGTTGGACTTTGTTTTCTGTGTTTCATGTTATCTTCTATGGAGAAGATAGACTATATATAGTTACATGGTAAAAAAAAAATTTTACTGATGCCTTGTAGAAAAATAAAAAGTCTCAGGGGAACACAAGACCTACTACTTTAGTCTTGATTGAAGTTGTTAACCATGTTCAAATGTGTTTTCCGTCATGCAGGAAACTCAGTAGTAGTCAGGGATTTTTATTGCAGGAGGACAGTCCGTAATATACTGATTAATTTTCTGCTTGAACAGCATTTATTTACTATAAATGTAAATTAGGTTTTATTTCCCATCATTTGTGTTGTAAAAAAAAAACCTATTTACCTTTTCATATCTTTAACTTTTTTTATATATCCGTAAGATCTTTAATTGCATTTAACAGAAATTTGTGGAGTGCTTAAAATATGCAAGGCACTGGGATGGCACAGTAGCCTTTTTCAGATTTGAAATTTAATTTGCTGAAGGTAAAAGTAAATGTGCTTTTTTCTTATTTGTGAATATTTTCTCCACTAGATCAATAAATCTGAGAAGCCTGAGAGCTGTGATAATGTGAAGGTCGTTGTTAGGTGCCGGCCCCTCAACGAGAGAGAGAAATCAATGTGCTATAAACAGGCTGTCAGTGTCGATGAGATGAGGGGAACTATTACTGTACATAAGACTGATTCTTCCAATGAACCTCCAAAGACATTTACTTTTGATACTGTTTTTGGACCAGAGAGTAAACAACTTGATGTTTATAACTTAACTGCAAGACCTATTATTGATTCTGTTCTTGAAGGCTACAATGGTGAGTATATTGTTCACTCTTTAAAACAACTTTACCAAGGTATTAATACCCTATAAATTCATCTATTGTAGTTGCATAGTTTGGTGAGTTGTAGTAAATACATACACTTGTGAAACCACCACAACCCAGTTTGATGACCTTCCAGTTTTTTTTAATGTCCTTTTGCAGTCCCACCTCCAGGCATCCATTGACCTGCTTTTGTCTATAGTTCTATCTTTGCTTGAAATTTCATATAAATCAAGTTACACCCTATCTCATCTTTCTTACCTATTTTCTTTCGGTTGCATAATGTTGTTGAGGGTCATCCATGTTGTTGTATGTATCAGTACTTTGTTGCTTTTTAATGCTGAATTGTATTGCATTGTTTGAATATACTATACCACCTTTTATATCTTCGAAGGAAATCTGGATTGTCCCACTTTTTTGGTGATTGTATATAGTTCTGCTATGAACATTGTTTTATAGAATGTCCTTTGTGCAGATAAGTTTTAAAGTTTTTCTTGGCTAGATATCTAGAAGTAGAGTTGGTGAGTTATATGGTTAATGTATGTTTATCTTTTGAAGAAATTGTCAGACTGTTTTCCAAAGTGGTGACTATTAATTCCCCCTGCCCCCCTGCCAGTGTGCTATGAGGGTTCCTTTAGTTTCTTTACATTTTTCACCAACATTTAGATTGTCAGTCTTTTTAACTACAGCTGTTCTAGAGGATCTGTAGTGGTATCTCATTGTTTTAACTTGTATTTCTCTATTACAAACAATGTTGAACATCTAATCCCGTACTTTTATTTTTATTTTTTTAATCCCATTCTTATATATTTTTGTATTTTTAAAAAATATCTTACGTACTTTTCAGTTTCATTGGCTATGTTACTATTGAGTCATGCTCTTTATATGTTCTGTATTCAAATCTTTTGATCGGGTAAGTGATTTGGAAATATTTTCTTCCAGTATGTGGCTTGTATTTTCATTTTTTAATGGTCTTTTGAAGAGAAAAGATTTTGAGTTTTGATTAAGTCCAGTTTATCATTTTTTTCTTTTATCATGTTTTCATTGACACAGCCAATAAGTATTTGCTGAACCCAAAACCAAAAAAATTTTCCCTTATGTTTTTATCTGGAAGTTGTAAACATTGTAGGTCTTACATTTAGGTATATGATTCATTTTGAGTTAATTTTTACATGTGGTGTGAGGTAAGGGTGTAAGTTCTTTTCCTCCCCCGCCCCCCCTCTTACTTATGAATACCCAGTTGTTGCAGCACCATTATTTAAGACTATCCTTAGCCTATTGGTGCTTTTGCCAAAAAATCAACAGATTACAGTGTGTGGGTTTATTTCTGGATTGATTATTCTGTTCCAGGTCTGTCCTGTTTTTATTACTGGGTTTATGTTTTGAAATTAGGTAGTATATGTTCTCTAGCTTTACTTTTCTTTTTCAAAATTGTTTGGCTTTTCTGGATTCTTTGTATTTTCATATAAATTTTAGAATTACCTTGTAAATTTCCACAAAAAAGAAAACCTACTGGGATTTTGGTAGGGATTGTGTTGAATTGTATTCTGACCATATTGAGTCTTCTAATCCAGAACATGGTATTTCTCTCCATTTATTTATTTATTGTTTAATTTCTCTCATTAGTATTTTGTTGTAGTTTTTGATGTACAGATCTTGTGCTGCTTTTCATAAATTTATTCCTAAGTGGGTTTTTTTTACCTGTTTCCTTTTTTTTTCTTTTAAGATTTTTATTTATTTGACAGAGATAGAATGAGTGAGAGAGAGAGAGAGAGAGGATGTGTATGCATGCATAATGGGGGAGGCAGAAAGAGAGGAAGAAGCAGATGTCTCTGCTGAGCAGTGGAGACTGATGTGGGCTTGATGCCGGGCTTGATTCCAGGACCACAGGATCATGACCTGAGCCAAAGGCAGACACAGTTAACCGACTGAGCCCCTCAGTGCCCTACCTGTTTCTTTTTTAAATTTAAATTCTAGTTAACATACAGTGTATTACTATTTTTGATGCTTTTGTATATAGAATTGTTTTTATAATTTCATTCTTAGAATTGTACATTTTGATACTAGAAATGCAATTGATTATTTTAGGGTTTTTTTTTTTTTTTAATTGAGATAAAATTCAGGTAACATAGAGTTCACTTTTTAAACCATTTTACTATATACAAGTCAGGGGCTTTAGTACATTCATAGTACTTTTAAAAAAATTTTTATTAATTTATTCATGAGAGAGACACACACAGAGAGAGGCAGAGACATAGGCAGAGGGAGAAGCAGGGCCCATGCAGGGAGCCCGATGTGGGACTCGATCCCCGGTCTCCAGGATCACACCCTGGGCTGAAGGCGGCGCTAAACCGCTGAGCCACCGGGGCTGCCCAGTATATTCATAGTGTTGTGTAATATCACTGTTACCTGTTTCCAGAACATTTCCATCACCCCCAGAAGAAACTCTGTATCTATTAGCAGTTACTCCCAGTTTTGCTTCCTCTTATACTTGTACCTATGTATTTACTTTCTAATGTGTATGAGTTTTCCTGTTCTGGACATTTCATATAAATAGAATCATATAGTCTTTTGTGTATCTCTTCTTTTACTTGGTACATGTTTTCATTGTTCTTCTACCTTATAGTATGTATTAGGACTGCATTTTTTTAATGATCAGTTAATAGTCCATCTTATGGATATGCTCTCTTTTATTTATCCATTCATCTGTTGATAAACATTTGGGTTGTTGCCATTTTTTGACTATTAAGAAGTGTTGCTATGAATATTCTTGTACATGTTTTTGTATAAATGTGTGTATTCCCTTTGCTTAGGTAAATATCTACGAGTGCAATTGCTGGGTCAAAAGGGTAACTGCCAGATTGTTTTCCATAGTGGCTGGCTGCACCATTTTTACATTCCCACCAGCAATGTATGAGGTTTCCAATTTCTTCACATCTTTGCCAAAACTTGTTGTCTTTTTGGTTACAGCCACCATAGTGGATATGAAATGATAGCGCATTGTATTTTGCAATTGATTTTTATATATTGACCTTGTACCCTGCAACCTTGTTAAACTCGCTTATTATTTCTGGTAGGCTTTTACTCATTTATTGGTAAGCTCCCTAGGATTTTCTATATGCAAGAGTGTTTTCTATATGCAAGTATTTTATCTGCAAATAAAGATAGTACAGTTTCTTTGTTTCCCATCTTTTTGTTACCTGAATTGCCTTGGCTAGAATCTCAGGTACAGTGTTGAATACAAGTGATGAGAGTGGGATCCCTGGGTGGCGCAGCGGTTTGGCACCTGCCTTTGGCCCAGGGCGCGATCCTGGAGACCCGGGATCGAATCCCACGTCAGGCTCCCGGTGCATGGAGCCTGCTTCTCTCTCTGCCTGTGTCTCTGCCTCTCTCTCTCTCTCTCTGAGTGTGACTATCGTAAATAAATAAATTAAAAAAAAAACAAAAAAAAAACAAAAAAACAAGTGAGAGAGTGAACATTTTTGTTTTGTTCCTGATTTTAGCATTCACTGTTTTACCAGTAAGTATGATGTCATCTGTAGATTTTTACCTAAGTTCCCCTTAAAAAAAAAAGTTCCCTTCTTATTCTTTTTTTTTTTTTTTTTTTTTTAGGAATGGATTTTGGATCTTATCAAATGCATTTTTTTCCTGCACCTATTGAAATCATCTTTTTGTTTGTTATTATGTTCAGTTATGTTGATTTTTAAATTGAAACCAGCCATGCCACTTGGTCATGGCATATTATCATTTTGTATGTTGTTAGATTTGATACGCTAAAATTTTAATTTGTGTGTGTGTGTGTGTGTGTGCGTGTGTGTGTGTCTGTGTTCAGGAGGGATATAGGAGTTTTCTTGTAATGTCTTTATCTGGTTTTGGTATCAGGATAATAATGCCAATTTCAGAGAATGAGTTGGAAAGTATTCCCTCTTTTTAAGTCATGTGTAAAAATTTGTCTAGAATTAGTGTTACAGCTTCCCTAAATGTTTGGTAGAATTTACTAGTGAAGCCAGATAGGCCTGGAGCATTTTTTTGTGAGAAGGGTGGGTTTTTAACTTAAGATTCACTGTCTTCAATAACACAGAGCTTTTTGAGTTACTTATTTTTCTTTTAGTGAGCTCTGAAAGTTTATCTTTCATAGAATTTGTCTCTTTCATCCAAGTTGTTGAACTCATTGGCAGATAGTTGTTTATATCAATCCTCTATTATTCTTGTGTTAGAATGTGGTGATGTAATTGGATATTGATTTATGGTATATGATAGATGGAGTTTGTTTCATCTGTTTTTCTTGTGATTAGTCTGGTAGGAGGTTTATCAATTTTGTTGATCTTGTCAAAGAATTGACTTGGTTTTATTAATTTTCCTTTATTTTTTTTTACACTTTATATTCTTCTTTGATCTTTATTTTTTTCCTCCTACTTTATTCCTCTTTTTCTACTTATGGTGGAAGCTGAGGTCATTGTTTTGAGACATTTCTAACTTTCTTTCTTTTTTTTTTTTTAAGATTTTATTTATTTATTCATGAGAAACACAGAGAGAGAGAGGCAGAGACACAGGCAGAGGGAGAAGCAGGCTCCCTGCAGGGAGCCCAATGTGGGACTTGATTCTGGGTCTCCAGGATCACACCTTGAGCTGAAGGCGGCGCTAAACCGCTGAGCCACCCAGTCTGCCCTAACTTTCTAATATAGAGATTGAATGCTATGAATTACTCCCTAAGTACTGCTTCAGTGGCATTGTACAGATTTTGACATACTGTGTTTTCATTTTCATGCAGTGCAGGGTACTTTCTCCCTTCCCTCTTGATTTTTTCTTTGATCCTTGGGTTGTTTAGAAATGTGTTAGTTTTCAGATAATTTGAGATTTTCCAGGGATCTTTCTGTTGTTACTGATGTCTAGTTTAATCCCATTTTAGTCAGAGAACATAGTATGTAAAACTCGAATCTTTTGAATTTAGAGACTTGTTATATGACCCAGAATGAAGTTTTTTGTTAAATGTATGTATATTCATGAAAAGACTGTGTTGGATGGAGCATTCTATAAATATTCTTTACATCAATTTACTTGGTAGTGTCATTCAAATTTTCTGTCTACTTAATTATTTTCTGGTTGGTCTATTGGTTCCTGAGAGAGGGATATTCGGTTCTCTTACTATGTTTTTCTATTTGCCTTTTCCTTTCAGTTCTATCACTTTTTATTTGATGTATTTTGAAACCCTGTGAGTAGGTGCATAAATGCTTAGGAGTTTCAAGTCTTCTTCATGCATTAACCTCATTTTCCTTGTGAAATTACTCTTTGTCCTTAGTAATGTTCTTTACTCTGAAACCTACTTCAATATGAATTTAGATAGATATTCTAACTTTCTTTTGATGTAATGTTAACATGGTATATCATTGTTCATCTTTTTACTTTTAATATATTTGTATTTTTGTAATGCAAGTGCATTTCTAGTACCTAGTTATACTGGAGATCACTAAGATTACCCCAAGTTCAGAGGTTGGTAGGAGAAGTCAGGGGACTCAGGATATAATTGTACTTACAGCTTTGGTTTATTACAACAAAAAAGAAAAAAAGAAAAAAGAAAAGAAGAAAACAAAAAACAGCACGGGGAAAATGGAAGAGGTGCATGAGGTAAAGTGTGGAGGAAACCAAGTTCAGACTCCTAGTGGGCACACAGGTTGTGCTTAATTCTTCTACCATTTAATGTGACAGTACTTGGGAAATCATATCTGTCAGAGAAGCTCTGTAGGCAGTACAGTGTCCCAGGTTTTTGTTGGTACCTGCTCATGTGGGCACCCTCAACCTACCACTTGCCAAGGTCCCAGACTCTTAGAAGGAAAGCAGGGGTTTAGCATAAACCACCTTGTTTATAGAAACAGTTTTGGCATGATGAGCTACTCTTACCTGGTAGGGATTGGTAAGAACCCTCCCCAAATCCAAATTCCCAGATGGTAGTCAAAGGCCAAACTTGAAAGCAGGCCTCTCAAAGAATAGCAGCCCCAGATCTGTTGTTAGCTCCCTTCTGCACAGCATTGTACAGTTGGTAGTGGTTTTGTTTTGTTTTACCTAGTCTTGCTGTCTCTGCCTTTTTTTTTTTTTTTTTTTTTTTTTTAAAGAGAGAGAGACAGAGGCAGAGACACAGGCAGAGGGGGAAGCAGGCTCCCTGCAAGGAGCCCATTGGAGGACTTCATCCTGGATCCCAGGATCATGCCCTGAGCTGAAGGCAGATGCTCAACCGCTGAGCCACCCAGGCATTCCTAAAAAAAGGTTTAACTACTTGTCTCCTTCCAAGTTTTGTGCTCTTGTTGTCCTACATTTACTTCAACACGTTATAAACTCCAAACCACATCATTGTTATTTTTGTTTAACGCATCAGTTATCTTTTAAAGAGATTTGAATAATAGGTAAAAACATATATTTTCGTACTTATATAGTTAACCATTTTTGGTATTCTTTATTCCTTCATGTAGATCCATATTTCCATCTAGTATCATTCTTTCTGCATTGGAAAACTTCCTTAAATGTTTCTTAGAATGACTGGTGATGAATTCTTTCAGCTTTTGTATTCTAAAAGGTATTTATTTTGCTATTGTTTTTGAAAGAATTTTCACTGGATATAGGATTTTAGGTTGATAGTTTCTTCTTTTACTACTTGAAGAAAGTAGTACTTTCTACTGTCTACTGTCTTCTCATTTGCTTTTTCTTCTACTGGAATTCTCTTTTCTTTATCTTGGTTCTTCTTTACATAAGTGTCTTTCTCCAGGTGTTTTTAAGATTTTCTTCTACATCCCTGGTTTTGAGCATTCTGATTATGATATGCCTTGGTGTATTTTTCTTTGTTTCTGTGCTTACAGTTCATTTAAGCTTTTTTGGATCCGTGAGTTTGTAGTTTCCATCAAATTTGAAAAAATTTTAGCCATTTTTTCTTTCAATGTTTTTCCTTTCCCCACTCCCTTCTTGGGGGACTGCAATGACGTGTATGTTAGGCTGCTTGAAATTGTTCTACAGCTCATTGATGCTGTTTGGTTTTTTTCTCTGTATTACCTTTTTTATGTTTCTGTTGATATATGTTCAAGTTTAATGATCTTTTATTCTGCAGTGTCTAATCTACCATTAATCTTATCTATTATATTTCTCATCTCAAACATTGTAGTTTTCGTCCCTAGAAGTTTGATTTGGGTCTTTGTTGTATCTTCCATCCAAGTTCTTCCTGACTTCCATCCAAAGTTTCCACTTAACTTTTTAACATGTAGAATACAGTTTTAATAACTGTATTTTAATAACTCATTTAATGTCCTTGTGTGATAATTCTAACATTTGTATCAGTTCTAAATTGGTTTGATTGATGGAGTTCTTCATTATGAATTGTATCTTTATGCTTTTTTGCAAGCTTGGCAAATTTTGGTTAGTTTCCATATACTGTGAATGTTACCTTGGCTCTTGTTTTTTTTTGTTTTTGTTTTTTTTTTTTAATTCCTATAAATATTCTTGAGCTTTTTCCCGAGTTGCAGTTACTTGAAAATGGTTTGATTCTTTCAGTTTTTTTTTTTATTAGTTTCAGAGGTAGAATTTAATGATTCATCAGTTGTATATAAATGTTCATCATTTCCAACACTCATTTACATAGTTTCACCTTTTCTAGAATGTCATATAGTTAGAATCATGTATGTATATATATATTATAACCTTTCAGTTTAGCTTCTTTCACTTAGTAATATGCACTGAAGTGTTCTCCATGTATTTTCATGGCTTGATAGCTTGTATCTTTTTTTGTGCTGATTATATTCTGTTGTCTGGATGTACCACAGTTTATCAATTCACTTACCTCCTGAAGGATATCTTGGTTGCTTCCAAGTTTTGGTAGTTAAGAATATGCGCTGCTGTAAACATCTATATGCAGATTTTTGGTAGACCTTCTACCATTTTTAAAATATAGTAAAAAATGGGGAGGTTGGATAAAATTTCAGGTCATTTCTAGTTTTTAAAAAGTAAAGTTTAAAAAAAAAAAAAAAGTAAAGTTTTAAGAGATGTCCATATTGAAGGAAATATTAGCATTAGATTTGTTAAGTTGGACATACAAAAACTAGAAATATAGAATCTCATCTCTGAAAATGAGATGAGATTCTTTTATTCTAGGGGATTCTTGGCTCTATAATTATAGATTACTATTCTTTTAAAGTCAGTAATCTTCATATATTTAATGAATTCATAGAAATTACATTAGGAATTAATTTTAAAAATTTTGGCCATTACATACTTCTAAAAAATAAGGGCTCTAGAGCCAAATGGACTGTATTCACAGGTTGTTTGTACCACTTACTAAGACATTGAACAAGGTAAGCCTTTGTTTCCTTAGCTAAAGCATGGGAGTATAAATAGTGCCACACTCTTAGGATTGGGGAGAAAATTCAGTAAGGATGTGTGTAAAGTACATGGCCTAGCTCATAGCATATGATCAGGAAATGACAGCCATGTGTCAGCTCTCACATGTGGTCTGTGCACTCATAATATTTTCAGCTCTTTTGAAGATTAGTACATTACATTCTTAATGACACAGTTTGAAACACTTAGTGAATTAGGAAAAAATAAGACTTTTTTTTATTCCATGTGTAAAAAATGGCTTCTGTTGTGATTAAGTGTTGTGATGGTTGTCACAGAAAGTCTTGAAAGTGATGGTGATGTAAGAGGTTACCTGCATGGAGTGGAAGTAGTTAAAAAATGTTTGTGCTGTATTCTCACACTGTGCTGTCTCCTGCAGAAATTGTACCTGCTCCCAGGGCTTTACTGGCCAAATACATCTCATTCCTTCACCTACCTGCTTAACGCATGCATTTGAATGTGTCATGGGCACTTAAAGCTCAGTAGGCCCTCAGCTGAATTCACTATCTTTCCTTTCAAACCATCATTTCAAACCATGGTGGTGGTCACCATCTCAGTATACGGCATAGCCATACATCTCCTTGTTCAGGCCAGAAATTTGAAAGTCATCCTGGATTCCTCCTTTACCCTGGTCTCCTGGTTAGTTATTTCCCAGATGCTGTTGCTTCTAACGGTTGCATGTCTCTGAAATCCTTCCACCTTTCATATTGCCTTCTGTTGTCAGCATTAGCTCTCACGTGGCTAACTACTCCAGCTCTTCACATCTCCCCTTGCTTTTCTTCTAGTTCCTTGTATACAGGGTAGCCTTAGTGATCCTGGTGTCACTTCTACCTGCAAAAATATTCTGTGGTTTCACTTTGCTTTTAGGATAAGTTCTTAAAATCTTAGCATGGCCTTCATGGCGGTGTGCATTGAGGCCCCTGCTGATATCTTTATTCTCTGTTTCCATCCACCTTCATTTTCCATCTGTTTCTTCCATTCTGATCTCATTTCAAGTCCTCAAAACCTCTCTTCTCTTTCTTGCTTCTTGCTGTCCCCTCTGTTGCTGTGTAACTCTTACTCATATTTCAGATTTTATCTTAAACCTTACCTTTCCTGACCTCCCTCCACTTTCCTCTTATATTATTTCTTCTGCCTGGACTACATCCCTTTACTCTCAGCTAGAACTCCATTTCTCATTTCCAACATTCATCTTGCTTATAAGTATTTGATCAGTATCGGGGCGCCTGGGTGGCTCAGTGGTTGAGTGTCTGCCTTCGGCTCAGGCCATGATCCCAGGATCCCGGGATTGAGTCCCACATCAGGCTCCCTGTGGGGAGCCTGCCTATGTCTCTCCCTCTCTCTGTGTGTCTCTCATGAATAAATAAATAAAATCTTAAAAAACAAGTATTTGATCAGTATCTCCTCTTCAAGGTTATGCATACCAGAATATTAAGGATTATGTTGGTCTTATTTGTCACTCTGTCCCCAGTGCCTAGCATAATGCCATACTCAGGTGTGTGCTACGTAGTTGTTGAATGAATTTAGGTATTTGGAAAGTTTAAGTTGTATCTACAATTACCAGTAATAATTGTCACATTTTCAAACTCCTCCATTTCTTACAACTTTTACTTAAAAAATACATATTTTTAGGATGCCTGGGTGGCTCAGTGGTTGAGTGTCTACCTTTAGAGCTCTGAGTGCTGGGATCGAGTCCCATTTTGGGCTCCCTGCATGGAGCCCACTTCTCCCTCTGCCTATGTCTCTGCCTCTCTCTCTCTCTGTGTCTCTCATGAATAAATAAATAAATAAAATCTTTAAAAAAATACATATTTTTAAAAGGAACTTATTTCAGGATTAAGAAGAAAAAACCCTGCCGTTTACTTGTACATGACTAGGCATCATGCTGATCAAGTGGGGTAAATTGTTTTATTTGTTCTTACTGTTTATGTCGGGTAGTTATTCTTGTCCTCATTTTACCACTGAGGAGACAATCTCTGGGTCGATTCTTGTCTAAGCTCAGGTGACTGAAAAGTAGCAGATGTGTGGATTCACACTGAGGTCTTTCCGTTCTAGAACCTGTAGTATTTCCTTGCTGCAATTTTTTTTTCCTTGCTGCAATTATACTACCTTCTCTAATTTAATGTCCACATTCAGTAATTAACATATGCATTACAGTCAATTTCTTATAATTAGCCATAGTGTAAAATTTTGCATTTAGGGCTTGCGGGATGCTTTTAATTAATGGTCAATATCTCATTGACTCTAGAACTATAACAGCGCTTGGCTCATATGGCAAAGAGTATGTATTGTCATTGTCGATAATAAAAGTGAAATTTGTACTTGAATAAATATTAAATCCAGGGAAGAAATCACATCACAGTGTCAAAGAAATAACTTTTAAGAGCTATTGTTCTGTAGCATTAGACTCTAAAAAGTAACTGATTCTCTTAATTTTCAGGGACTATTTTTGCATATGGACAAACTGGAACAGGCAAAACTTTTACCATGGAAGGTGTTCGAGCAGTTCCTGAACTTAGAGGAATTATTCCAAATTCATTTGCTCACATATTTGGTCACATTGCTAAAGCAGAGGGTGATACAAGGTAAAAAAGAATTATTTTCTAATATTGAGAAGTACAAGCACAAGGAAGGCATATATGTATAAAACTTGTAAACACATTTGAAAATAGCTCTCATAAATATTTCTCTGCTTTTTAAGATGATGTTTTATTTATAGATTTTTGGTTCGAGTGTCATATTTGGAAATATATAATGAGGAAGTCCGTGACCTTTTGGGCAAGGATCAGACACAGAGGTTAGAGGTAAGGATAACTGAAATTGAAGTATTTTCCAAAGTAGTAGACTGTTACTATATTAAGATTCTTTTTCTACAAAAGTTATTTTTAATATTTTACTTATCTTTTGACCTTGTGTAGTATATGATCATGATTCAAAATATAAAATAGTATGAAAATTAATGCATTGAAAAGTTGTTCCTAATCCTGTGCCCCACTTCTCCCCACCCTAAGATAACCATTTTCAGTATCCCTCACTGTTCCTCTATGTATATATTAACAAATATAATTTTACTTCTACTCCATAAGTAGGTATACATGTACAATGATCTGCACTTTTTTTTTAAATTAAAATTCTTATCCAGGTAAGTGTAGAGTCACATGTGACTGTATGAAAGAATATGGAGAGATTACCCTTTACATAGATGTACCTTTTACGCAGCTTTGCCCAGTGGTTAACACTTTACGGAGCTGTAGTAGAGTATCATGATCATGATACTGTTGTTGATACAATCTACAGATTTTACTCACAGTGCCCTGGTTTTTCTTGTACTCTTTGTGTTTAGGTTAATATATCCGCTACTACATCAAGGTACTAAACAGTTGAATCACAGAGATGCCTCCTGTTGCCCTTTTATGACCATATCCACCTCTGTCCTGACTACATTCCTCTGTAGCCATCCCTGACTCCTGACAATCTCTAATTTGCTTTACAATTCTCAAATTTTGTTTTATTTGTTCTCAAAAATGTTATGTAATTAGAACTATACAGTATGTAACCTTTGGGATTGGCCTTTTTCATTTGGCATAACCCTCCTGAGATTTATCCAAGTTGTTGCATGTATTGAGAGTTCATTACTTTTTATTGCTGAGTGGCATTGCATGATGTATACGTGTAAAGTTTAACCGTTCACCTGTTGAAGGACATCTAGGCAGTTTATAGTTTTTGGCTATTATGAATAAAGCATCTATGAACATTTGCACACAGATTTTTTTATGTGAATGCATGTTTTCATTTCCTGGTTTGAAGGCCAAGAGTACTCCAGAATTTATTTTAAGTCAGAAATTTTTAAGGTGTTAAAGATACTAAGACCAATCATGAATGTAGTAAAAAACACTAGCAGTTTTCAATCTTTCTTTTACCTAAAGGAAAAACTAAAATTTCTGATTGAGAAATTTTAGTTTGTACTCTTTGGGGTAATAGATTGGCAGGAAAGACTACTTTTATCCTGCATTTCAGAAAAGGGAAATGTGAAATTACATGCGTAATAAATATTAGAGAATTACAAAATTACAAAATACATTATGTTTACTTACAAACTTAGCTGATTTATATTGTTTTTTAAAATAGAGATGTAATCCACAGAGGCTAATAATATTCACCCTTTTACAGTATACAATATAGCAGCTCTTAATATATTCACAAAATGATACAGCCATCATTATCTAATTCTGGAACATTGTCCTTACCCCCAGAAGAGGTCCTATGTCCATTAGGAGTCACTCCCCATTCCTGCTTCTCCCCACCTCCTGGTAATCAGAACTTAATTTCTGTCCCGATGGATTTGGCTATTCTAGATATTTCTCATAAATGGAATCATATAAAATGTGATCTTCTGTGTCTTGTTCCATTTAATACAATGTTCTCAAGATTCATTGATGGACTTCATTTCTTTATTTAAGAAATAACTTTATTGGGACACCTGGGTGACTCAGAGGTTGAGTGTCTGCATTTGGCTCAGGGCGTGTTCCTGGAGTTCTGGGATCAAGTCCAACATTGAGCTTCTGCAGGGAGCCTGCTTCTCCGCTCTGCCTGTGCCTCTGCCTCTCTCTCTCTCTCTGTGTCTCATGAATAAATAAATATTTAAAAAAATAAATAAAAACAGTTTTATTGAAATATAATTCACATTCCATACAATTTACTCACTTAAAATGTACTATTCAGTGATTTTTGATATATTCATAGAATTGTACATCTATCACCACAATCAATTTTGGAACATTTTTCTTACCCTAGAAAAAAACACGGTGCTCCTTGGATATCGCTCCTAACCCAGTCCCAGGGAACTACTAGCTTACTTTTTTCTCTATAGATTTGCCTATTTTGGATACATAATATAAAGGAATAATATGTGGTCTTTGATGACTAGCTTCTTTCATTTAGAATCATTTTTCATGGCTCATCCATGTTGTAGCATGTGTTAGTACTTAATTTTTTTTGTTATTGCTGAATAGCAGTCCATTGTGTGGATATAATGCATTTTATTGATTCCATCAGTTGAACATTTGGATAGTTTCATCTTTTTGTCTGTTATGAATAAGACTGTTATGGACTTAGACTTTTACAAGTTTTTGTGTGAATATGTTTTCGGTTCTAGTGAGTACACCCTACTGAATGTAATTGCTGGATCCTTTGGTAACTGTATACTTAAGCATCTGAGGAACTGCCAGACTGTTTTCCATAGCAGTTATACCATTTTACATTCTTGTCACTAGTGAATGAGGTTTCCAGTTTCTCCACATACTTGTCAGTGCTTGTTACTCTTCCTCTTCTAGTTAGCCATTTTAGTGGGTGTCAAGTCATATTTGTGGGTTTGATTTCCATTTCTGTGGTGGCTAATGATGTTGAACATCTTTTTCCCATGCTTGTTAGCCATTTGAATACCTTCTTTAGAGAAATGTCTGTTCAGATCCATTGCCTGTTTTTAATTGGGTTGTCTTTCTGTTACTGAGTTGTTAATACTTCTTTATATATTCTAATGGAAGTCCCTTAGCAAGTATATGATTTACACACTTTTTTCTGCATTTACGGGTTGTCTTTTTCACTTTTTTGATTGTTTTCTTTGAAACACAAAATGTTTAAATTTTGATCATGTCCGATTTATCTGTATTTAGTTTTGTTGCTTGTGCGCTTGGTGTTGTATCTAAGAAACCATTGTTTCATCCAAGGTCATGAAGATTTATGCTTTTGTTTTATTCTAAGAGTTTTATACTTGTACCTTTTACATTTAGATCTTTGATCCATTCTGAGTTTTTCTTTTTCTTTTTCTTTTTTTTTTCTTAATGTGGTTGAGGTAGAGGACCAATTTCATTATTGCTCATGTGGATATTCAGTTGTCACAGCACCATTTTGAAAAGACTGTTTTTTTCCCCCAATTTGTGTTGCTTTTTTGACTGTGGATTGTGGCATCTTTGCATATCAGTACAGAGAGAAAGCCTCCTCGTTCTTGTTTTTTCTATTGTCCTTTTATTCTTTTTAAAAGATTCTATTTATTTCAGAGAGCAAGCGTGCAGGTGCATGCATGACAGCAAGCATGAGTGGGGAGAGGGACAGAGAAAGAAGCAGACTCCCTGCTAAGCAGGGGGCCTCATGTGGGGCTTGACCCCAGAACCCTGAGATCATGACCTGAGCCCATGGCAGATGCTTAACGGACTGAGTCGCCCAGGTGCCCCTCTGTTTTCCTTTTGAAAATGATGTCCATATACTATCCATTGTATGGATGTAATTAAAACGTATTTGGCCAGTCCTCTCTTGATGAACACTTGGAGTGTTTCTGATCTTTTGTTTTTACAGACAATTCTGTAGTAAGTAGTGTTGTACGTATGTGATTTCATACATATGAAGGCATATCTGAGTTTAAGTTCCTGAAGCTAGATTGCTGGGTCAGGTGATAAAGAATTGGTAAATATTGCCAAATATTTTAGGATATGAGACAGACAAAAAGAGCATTTAAAATATTAATACTGGAATTTTGTTTAGAATTCCATTGTAAGTAAAATAATTAAAGAATAATGTGCATATGGTAGTTGAATAGAATATAGAATAGCAGTAACCATTATCATAGAGTGGTGTAGAATACATGTAGAATAACAGTGACTACTATTATTAAGCTCTTATAATGCAGGAGTAGACATTCAGTACAGTAAATTGTGATAGTAGTACATAGTTAATTTCATTTACTCTTCCTAGCAGTTCAGTTTTGTTGATGTGAAAACCAATGCACAGAGAGGTTTCTGACTTGCTCACAGTCAAATAACAGATTCACCTAGAATTACAGGGGTGGTTTTAGAGTCTTACCATTCTGGCTATGATATATTGAGCAAGTTACCTAACCTATATGAGCCTTAGTTTTGCCACATGCAAATGGAACTGATAACAGTATCTACTTCGTAGGATTATTGCCAACATTAACAAGTTAATACAAAGTGTTTAAATCAAGGCTTGATACATAAAAAAGTATTAAATAAATGTTAGCCTTCCCTCTCCCCCGCCCCGCCCCCAGAGGAAAGAAAAAAGGGGAGAGGGTGAAAGAGGGAAGGAGAATCTCAAGCATGCTCCATGCCCAGGGCAGAGCCCAACAGGGGGCTCAATCTCAAGACCCTGAGATCATGACCTGAGCCAAAATCAAGAGTCGAATGCTTAACTGACTGAGGTATCCAGGTGCCCCTAGCCTTTTTCTTTTTAAGTTTACTATATAAACTGGGCTTTTGGAACATAGTATTACAGGCTTAGGTATTGTTTGTTGGACCTTAAGGTTTATTCTGTAATGATGATGCATACATAGGAAATATCATGTTTCTTTTTTGCTAGTTGTCATCTTTGACGTTATTTTTGATGGATGCCTTTTAAGTTTCTCATTGCAGAAATTATTAGAATAAAAATCATTTAGAAAGAACATTTTCCCTTGTACCAGTAATTACAGATTAGATTTATTCTTAGGAACATTTTTGTCAGTGATTCTCAACTCTATTAAACCCAGTGCCCCTTTTTTTATAACATATTTTGTAATGTCCCTTTGACTATCCTGAAACAAAATTCATAGAAAATAAAATCTACCTACACAAATAATTTTTAGGTTATCAGTATACTGACCAATTGTACTATAAACAAGAATAAAGTAGTGAAAAAATAAAATGCTATTATTTCATTATATAAGTGCTTAGATGTAACCACACTCAGTGACATAACCAAGTAGTCAGAGGCATAAGTAATCATTATGAATGCAACAGCTATATATGCAGACGGTTATAGATCTGTTATATTGGTGATCTAAATCTCTTGAGTGGTGTTCTTTTTTTTAAATTTTTATTTATTTATGATAGTCACAGAGAGAGAGAGAGAGAGGCAGAGACATAGGCAGAGGGAGAAGCAGGCTCTATGCACCGGGAGCCCAACGTGGGATTCGATCCCGGGTCTCCAGGATCGCGCCCTGGGCCAAAGGCAGGTGCTAAACCGCTGCGCCACCCAGGGGTCCCTTGAGTGGTGTTCTTGTCAATGAAATGGTCTTTTAAAATAGTGACAAGCTCTTGATAGAGTTCTCAACAAAATTAAGTAGTAGTTCTTTCCTCAGTTTTCTGTATTCCTATTCCTATATTAGTGTGGAAAAGCACTTTGTCTTTTTTTTTTTTTTTAAGATTTTTATTTATTCATTCATGAGAGATACAGAGAGAGAGAGAGAGGCAGAGACCACAGGCAGAGGGAAAAGCAGGCTCCATGCAGGGAGCCCGATGTGGGACTTGATCCTGGGTCTCCAGGATTCTGCCCTGGACTGAAGGCAGCGTTAAACCACTGAGCCACTGGGGCTGCCCATGTCTTTATATATAAAATAAAATCAGAGTTTAGACTCAGGTAATCATAAATAATTTTTTTTCACCCATATGCATATATGCTAGGACATTCGACATTGTGTGAGGAGACAATTCTTCATTGATAGACCATCCTACCTATTTCAGGATGTTTAGTATCAATTGCTCCTGCCTATGAATGCTAATGGTGTCCTCAAATGAACCAGAAACTCCCACTACAAATTTCTGAAACATTCTAGGTTGGGAGTAACTGCTCCTTTGAGATCTGTTGTTCTGTTACAAACTGTATTTGTTATAGAAGTTAAATTTCTATGCTTTTATGATAATTATTCTATAGCATTACCCAGCTAAAAAAACTTTCATAAATTTAGAATCATATTTGATTCTTTTCTTCTTTCTTTCTTTCTTTCTTTCTTTCTTTCTTTCTTTCTTTCTTTCTTTCTTTCTTTCTTTCTTTCATTTATTTATTCATGAGAGACACATACGGAGAGGCAGAGACATAGGCAGAGGGAGAAGCAGGCTGCCTGTGGGGAGCCTCATGTTGGACTTGATCCCGGACTCTGGGATCATGCCCTGAGTTGTAGGCAGACGCTCAACCGCTGAGCCACCCAGGCATCCCAATTTCTTCACCTTTCATATCTAAACAGTTTATTTATACTTACTAATTGAATTTTGAATTAATGTCATATTTGATTGGAAATGACCTTAGATTTTGCAAACTAATGTCAGTTGGAAGTGTGTTTCTGGTCTGCAGTGACTTGAGTGCAGCAAGTGAGAATAAATGTTTAAAAACTTATAGCAATTTGACATTGCTATAACATCAGGTGCATGATTTTTATATTTTTCAGAGATATGGGTTTGGCAGATTAGAAATACACACATTGTTTTTTTAGTATACGTTTAATGAGAGACATTGATATACACCAGTAATTTTCACACATTTAAAATGTTTAAAGCATTTAAATATATTCATCAAACCAGACCTTACATGGGAGCACAGTGTGCAAAACACACAAAAATAAAGCTCTCTTCAGAATTTGGGCCCTAGGAACCCCAACTCTACAGTAGCCCCCTCCAGGCCCCCATGAACTCTCTGGGGCTCTCAGAGCACATTTTGACACCCCCTGGTTTATAGAGACCAGCATACTCCTTTACTACTAATAAATTAGGGCATATTTATATCCCATGACAGAAGAAAAGAAGTTTTTCCTTATGTATAAATATACCTTAAAGATTGTTATAAAAAAGCGACCAAAAAATTTCCAAACCTCCAACTAGATGTCGGCACCTGAAACTTGGAGTGTCTGCCCTTGTGATGTTTGTGTCTGGGATTGTTTTTTAAACTTGTGTTTGTCATCTTTGTCTATGAGGTCCTACTATTTGTGGAATGGTTCTCCCCACTGGCCGCTACAGACCTCGGCCTCAGCTTCACTTTACAAGCATACCTTGCTTAATGGGGCCGTCCCTTTATAATGCTTTCCAGTAACTGTATTTTTTACCCTGTGTCAAACAACTTAGCACCATTTTTCAAACAGCAGTTGCTCATTTCATGTCTCTGTGTTGTATTTTGGTAATTATTGGAGTATTTCAGACTTTCTCACCACTATTAATATTGGTTATGGTGATCTCTGATGATCTTTGACCAGTGATCTTTGATGTTACCATTTTAATTGTTTTTGGTGTGCCACAAACCATCCTCAGATAAAACAGCAAACTTAATAAATGTGACGTGTGTTCTGACTGCTCCACTGATTGGCCTTTCCCCATTTCTCTTCCTCTCTTTGGGACTCTATTCCTTGACAGACAGCAATACTGAAGTTAGGCCACGTAACCCTATAGTGTGGCTTTTAAGTGTTCAAGTGAAAGGTAGAGTTGCATGTCTCTTTAAATCAAAAATGATTAAGCTTCTAGAAATGATTAAGCTTTATTGAGGAAGGCATGTTGAAAGCGAAGATAGGCTGAAAGTTAGGTCTCCTGCACCAAATAGCAACTTTTGACTGTAAAAGAAAAGTTCCTAAAGGAGATTAAAAGTGCTATTCTAGTGAACATACAAATGATAAGGAAGCAAACAGACTTATTGCTGATGTAGAGAAAGTTTTAGTGGTTTGGACAAAAGATCATAGTAGCCACAACTTTCTCTTAAGCTAAAGCCTAATCCAGGGTGAGACCCTAACCCTCTTCAATTCTGTGAAGGCCAAGAGAAATGAGGAGTCTATGGAAGAAAAGTCTGAAGCTAGCAGAGGTTGATTCATGAAGTTTAAGGAACCCATCTCTGTAACATGAAAGTACAATATGAAGTAGCATGTGCTTATGTAGGAGCTGTAGCAAGTTATCCAGGAGATCTAGCTAAGATAATTCATGAAGGAGGCTACTTTAAACAGATTTTCAATGTTGATGACACAGCTTTCTGTTGGAGGAAGATGCTGTCTAGGACTTTCATAGCTAGAGAAGTGAAGTCATTGGCTTCAAAGCTTCAAAGGACACACTGACTCTCTTGGTACGGGATAATGCAACTGGTGACTCTAAGTTGAAAGCAGTGCTCATTTAGTACTCTTAAAACTCCTAGGTCCTTAAGAATTATGCTAAATAGGGATCCCTGGGTGGCGCAGCGGTTTGGCGCCTGCCTTTGGCCCAGGGCGCGATCCTGGAGACCCGGGATCGAATCCCACGTCGGGCTCCCGGTGTATGGAGCCTGCTTCTCCCTCTGCCTATGTCTCTGCCTCTCTCTCTTTCTCTCTCTGTGACTATCATAGATAAATAAAAATTAAAAAAAAAAAGGATTATGCTAAATATATTTTGTCTTTCATCTATAAATGGCCAGCAAGGCCTGGGTGACAGCACATCTGTGCACAACATGGTTCACTGAATATTTTAAGTCTACTCTTGAGACCTCCTCAGGAAAAAAAAAAATTCTTTCGAAACAATACTGCTTGTTGACAGTGCCTCTGGTCACCTAAAAGCACTGATGAAGTTGTACAATGAGGTGAGTGTTTTTTTCATGCCTGCTAACACAACAACCATTCTGCAGTCCCTGGATCAGGTCTTGTTATTGAAGAATTATATTTCCTAAGCTGCCATAGAGAGTTATTCCTCTAAGGGATCTGGGCAAAGTCAATTGAAAATCTTCTGGAAAGGATTCATGCTTCTAGATGCCATTAAGAACATTCATGATTCATGAGAAGAGATCAAAATATCAGCATTAACAACAGTTTGGAAGAAGTTAATTCCAACCCTCATGAATGACTTGGAGGGGCTCAAGACTTGAGTGGAGGAAGCCGCTGCAGATGTGGTGGAAACAGCAAGAGAACTAGTATTAGAAGGTGGATCCTAAGGATGTGGCTGAACTGCTACAATCTCATGATAAAACCCAATGGATAAAAACAAACAAAACCAAAAAAAGAAACCCCAAAAACCAATGGATGAGGAGTTATTCCTTGTGGATGCACAAAATATATTTTTGAGACAGAATCTACACCTAGTGAAGATGCAGTGAAGACTGTTGAAATGGCAACAAAGGATTTAGAATAGCTCATAAACTTTGTTGATAGAGCAGTGGCAGGGTTTTGAGAGGATTGGCTCCAATTTTGAAAAAGAGTTCAGCTGTGGGCAAAATACTATCAAACAGCATCACTGTTCTACGGAGAAATCATTCTTGAAAGGAAGAGTCAATCACTGCAGCAAACTTTGTTGTCTTATTTTAGGAAACTGCCACAGCCACCCCAGCCTTCAGCATCCCCCAACCCTGACCAGTCAGCAGCCATCAGCTTTGAGACAGGACCCTCTACCAGCAAAAAGATATCGACTGGCTGAAAGCTCAGATGATGGTTAGCATTTTAGCAATAAAATATTTCTTGATTAAGGTATATGTTATTATTTTTTAGACAATGCTATTACACACTTAAAAGATTATAGTATAATGTAAATAATTTTATATACATTGGGAAACCAAGAAATTTATTTGACTTGGTGTATTTGAGTATTTGCCTTATTATGGTGATCTGCAACTCAACCTGCAGTAGCTCTGAGTATACCTGTATTTTGTTGATTTTGGAGGTGATTTCTAGGGTCTTACAAAGTGAATTTTACATTTCTAACACTGTATTTTAGGTAAACCTATCCTAAATATATCCTTCATATTTGGTAAATAAGTTTTACTCACAGAAAGGTAACGGTTTTACATAGATGTTATATAGATCTGATTCACTCATTTGTTTGAAATCCTCCAGTGTCTTCAAGTTGCTGTTAAGATAAAGACCAATAACTATGCTTAGTCTTATCTCTGACTGCCTCTGTAGCCATATATCCCACCTGTTTCTCCCATACTTCCCACTGTTTCCAGCCAACCTGGCTTTTTGTTTGTTTGTTGTTTGTTTGTTTGTTTGTTTTACTTTTTCTAAGTGCCTAGTGTTGACCCATTTCAGGATCCTCACACCTGCTCTTTTCCTGCTACCCCAATCCAGTTTGGCTACCTCTTATTTCAGCAAGAGGTCTTAGCTTAAATTTCATCTTGGGGAAACTGTATGTCCCTGGTTTACTAGCTTAGTTCCTCTATACTGTGTTCTCATACTGTCCTGTGGTTTTTTTCTTCATGACATTATCCCAATTGAAATAACTTGTATTCATTTTTATGTTCTCGCCATAGATTGTCACCTGTGCAAGTGTAGAGACTATGTCTACTTTGTCCATCACTGTATCCTCATTTCTTAGCAGGGTGTTCAACACACAGTAGATATTTGATAAGTAGCTGGAGGAATTATGGTATGTGTATAAGATCTTTGGGTCAGTTTTTTTCTTTTTTCTTTTTTAGGTTAAAGAAAGACCTGATGTGGGAGTTTATATCAAAGATTTATCGGCTTACGTGGTAAATAATGCTGATGATATGGATAGAATTATGACACTAGGCCACAAAAATCGTAAGTGTAGTAAATAATTGTGATTGAACATTTATGTGTCGAGTAGGCTTTTAGAAGCAAAACTGACCCCACAGAGACTGGATTTTTAAGTTTCTTGATAGCCCTTTCTCTTTGATTATTTACTGTGTAGAGAACATATATGAATGAAAGAGATCACAGATTGCCTTCTGTGCTGACCAGAATTTTGTTTCTTGGTTATGGCGCTATATATATGAAATTCTTCTATTGTTAGCTGTCTCTTTTAATTAATTAGTTTATTTTTTAAAAGATTTTATTTATTCATGAGAGACAAAGAGAGGCAGAGACACAGGCAGAGGGAGACGCAGGCTCCATGCAGGGAACTCGATGCAGGACTCAATCCCGGGTCCCCAGGATCACACCCGGGGCCAAAGGCGGTGCCAAACCGCTGAGCCACCCGGGCTGCCCTAGCTGTCTCTTTTTAGCTATAATAATAAGTTTGTCAAACACTAACTGTGTGGTAAGTGCTTGTGCTAAGTCCTTTCTTTATAAGAATGATCTTTTTTAAATCCTCAAACTGAGCTGTGAATGTACTAAATTCCTGTTTTGACTGAGGAAACCAAGACTTAGTCTAAATAACTTGTGCAAGGTTATGTACTACTTAGTAGGTGGTAGAGTGAGTGTTTGAACCTAAGCCATTAGACATCATTAACTGATCATTAGCATCAGTAATGCTTTACTGCCTCCCTTTTGTTGACAAGAAAAGCAAACCAAAATTAAGTGACATTCTCTTTAATAATAGTTTGAAGTTTTGTCTAAAAAATAGAAAGTTGCAGCACTATTTAATACCCAAGATGCCCCAGACTTAGTACTAATGATGTTGCTAGCAGCAATTAGAGGTCAGAGGTAAAAAAATAAGAATGTAGAAAGTAAACATTTTTTAAAAAGCTTTTTTGACTAGCCTGTAAATCTAGGAAAGTCAAGGAAATTAAAAAATTAAAAAAAATCAGTTGCATTTTTATAAATCAAGTAGAGAAAGACTAAATTCTAACAGAAAAATGAGCAAAAGATATACATGAATACATAGCAGCAGGAATACAGAGCATGTTCACCTTGACAAGTAATTGGGGAAATGAGTATTAAAAGAATAGTAGGAGATATTTTACCCATTATTTAGGATGGAGGGATATCCAGGTTTGTGCAGCTCTGAAGAAATGGGCACTGGTGATGGGAGTGGAAAGTGCTCCAGCCTTGTTCAGGGGCATTGTAACAGTATCTGTTGAAATTTTTTAAATGCATTTCTTTTCACCCAGTGTTTCTAATTTATATATATATATATATATATATATATATATATATATATATATAATTTCTATATATATGTATATTTCTGGATATGTATGGATGTATCTATATTGAGAAATATCTAGAAAAATATCTTTAGACATAAAAAGATGCCTTAATGGAACATTATTGATAATAGCAAAAGGTTTGATGCAGTCTAAATAAATGTCAGTAAAACATTGGTTTTATGAATTGTGGTACAGAAGTACTCTGGACTGTAATGAAGCTATAAAAAAAAAAAGTTAAATATACATGTAGATACCTGAAAGATTTTCAAGATACATTGTTAAGTGAAAGGAAAACAAATTATAGAATAGTATGTACTGCATCACCCCGTTTAGAGATGTGGAAAAAGTCTAAATTGTTAAACTATGTATTTGGGCTGTGTGTGTGTGTGTGTGTGTGTTAAATATATAATGAAAGGACATTTGATAGTGATTACCTTTCGGTAAGGGGAAGTAAGATAGGAGAAAAGGGGTATGTGGAGCTTTTACTTCATGTTTTTGTATGTCTGTATTTTCATATTTTTTATACCAGGAATATGTTCATATATTGCTTACTCAATAAGAAAAAATTTTGACTCGATTCCTTTCACAGTAGTGATCAAAACCTTTCATTGAAAATAGAACAACAAAAAGCCTCCACAAAAAACCTACCATTAACAACTGAGAATTAATTTGATTTGGTATGTGAGCTTCATTCAAGGAAAACTAAACAATTCTAATAAAAGGAGTAAAATGAAATGAAGACCAAAGATTTTGAGGACCTAAGATAGCAGAGGAAAATACTCCTAATTAATAGATTGAGTCTAAGAATTAGATATTTAGTACAAACATCCACGTTGAAAAGTTCTAACATAAAAATACTAATTTTATCATACTGCAATTGCAATAGAGTAAAATAACTATTCAGGGGAAAATAGAAGAAGGAAATGCGACAGTAAAAGCTGCTATTCTTTTTTTAAACAAAGATTTAAATTATTTATGACAGAGAGAGAGAGAGAGAGGCACAGAAACACAGGCAGAGGGAGAAGCCGGCTCCATGCAGGGATCCCAACGTGGGCCTAGATCCTGGGTCTTCAGGATTACACCCCGGGCTGAAGGCGGTGCCAAACCGCTGAGCCACCCGGGCTGCCCTAATTTTCAAATTCTAAAATCAAAGCTTGCATGGAGAAGTTCTGCATAAATTTATAGTAGAATAATTTTGACGTTGGCTAAAATTAGCAAAATGCTTTCCAAATACTTGGCAATTTAAGAAAAAAACTAATATATGCTTATTGAAAAAAAACTTTAAAAAAAAATATTATTTATTTATTTGTTTATTCAGAGAAAGAGAGAGAGAGAGAGAGAGGCAGAGACACAGGCAGAGGGAGAAGCAGGCTCCATGCAGGGAGCCTGACGTGGGACTCGATTCCGGGCCTCCAGGATCACACTCCGGGCTGCAGGCGGCGCTAAACCACTGTGCCACCTGGGCTGCCCAAAAAACCCTTTTCTTTACACAATATGTAAAATATTTATAGTTGCACAAATACTTAGTATATTTTGACTGGATGCTTTTGTTTAATAGAAGAAAGAAGATTGTACTATATATCTTTTTTTTTCATATGTTAAGGGTATCTTCCCATGTTATACATACAGATCTGTTTTGTGTTTTTAAAGGGCTCTTGAGTAGTCCATAGTAGGACTATTTTTTTTTTAAGATTTTATTTATTTATTTAGAGCATGCAAGCAGGGGGAGGGGGAGGAGGAGAGGGAGAATCTCAAGCTGACTCCGTGCTCAGCTCTGAGCCTGACATGGGGCTGGATCTCATGACCTGAGCCAAAATCAAGAGTCAGATATTTAACCTACAAAGCCACCCAGGCGCCCCATCACTATTCTGCAATAGATTAACCACTTTCCTTTTGGTTATTTCTGATCTCTTGATATTGCAAAGAGTGCTGTACTGAATATCCTGTATCATCTAATGCATATATGCAAGTATTTCTGTGATTTAGATTCTCAGCGCATAGTACTTTTTAGAGACAGCTGAAATGGCAAAAAATTCAAAAGTATTTAACTTTTTTTTTTTTTTTTTACCTAAATTAGTTTTCTTTTTTTTTTTCTTTTTTAGCCAGTAATACTTGGGATTGAAATTAAGCTTTTTGTCCTAAAATTACCTCTGTAATATGAGAAACATTACAAATTCTTTTGTTATCAACATATAAATTGTCAGAGACATTTCTAATGTTAAGTAAACCTGTGCTTTTCTAGCTCTTCACTGTGATGAAATTAAGTATTTTAAACCAGTCTGGATATTTGATTATTTTTAAAAAATGCTGCCTCTTGTTATGCTTTTCAAGAATTTCCTTCCTTCCTTCAAGGTTCTGTTGGTGCAACTAATATGAATGAACATAGTTCCCGTTCCCATGCCATCTTTACAATTACTATAGAATGCAGTGAAAAAGGCGTTGATGGTAATATGCATGTCAGAATGGGGAAGCTCCATCTTGTAGATCTTGCTGTAAGTAACAGGATACTCCTTAAGGAATAACTCTTGTGATATTTTACATATTATAAGTGAATAAAAATTCCAGTGAAAATGTGACTTACATACAGTTTTTAAGTTGTTGACTTGTGTATGTGTTTAACTTCTTTTGTATTATGGAATACTTATTTATAAAAATAATGAGAGTAGTACTGTCTCCCCATGTACCCATGACTCTGCTTCAGCAGTTATCACTTCATGGCCAGTCCTGTTCCATCTCTGCCATCAGCCACATTTTCCCTTCCTATATTATTTGAAGCAAATTCCAGATAAATATCAGATTTTTAGTGTCAAATTTTGTTTTAAACTTTCAGAGGAATACTCTGTATTTTTAATTTTAGCATTATTTCTGTCTTTGTTTATTGCTAGGGTTCAGAAAGACAAGCAAAAACTGGAGCAACTGGACAGCGCCTAAAAGAAGCCACAAAAATCAATCTTTCGCTTTCCACCCTTGGTAATGTAATTTCTGCCTTGGTTGACGGAAAAAGCACTCATGTTCCATATCGCAACTCAAAACTGACTCGTCTTCTTCAGGATTCCTTAGGAGGAAATTCAAAAACCATGATGGTAAGACTTCATTGTAGAATAGTTATCATCAGGAAAATGTCAGATTCCTGTTTATGCCAATAATTGATATGCATAGCATTTTAAAAACTTGATTATTTCACTTGTAGTGATTTGTGGTTATTCTTTTTAAGTACATTGTGTGTGCTAACCCATGTAATGGTGTTTGGAAATCCATGTAGTTGTTGCTTTCTTGTTCAAGAAAGCTAGAGGAGAACCAGGTTTCACAAATTCTTTTTGATAAATTTATCATGGTAGTATTAATTTTAACTGTGTCATGTGTAAAATGTTTTGTATTCCTAATTCAACAGTGTGCAAATATTGGGCCAGCAGATTACAATTATGATGAAACTATCAGTACATTGCGGTATGCTAACCGTGCTAAGAATATTAAAAATAAAGCTAGAATTAATGAAGATCCAAAAGATGCTTTGCTTCGCCAGTTTCAGAAAGAAATAGAAGAACTGAAAAAGAAGCTTGAAGAAGGTAACTTTTTCTCAGAATATTGTTGGCTAAAAATATGTTGCTTAACCACTAAGTGTTCTACTAAAAACCACTTACTAAAATTCCTTGAGCATCTAACTTTGATTTTTTAAAAAAATTTATTTAAATTCAGTTTGCCAACATATAACCCCCAGTGCTCATCTCATCATGTGGCCTTCTTATTGCCTGTTACCCAGTTACCCTGTCCCTCCACCCACCTCCCCTTCTGCGATCCTTTGTTTGTTTCCCAGAATTAGGAGACTCTCATGATTTGTCTTCCTCTTTAATTTTTCCCCACTCAGTTTCCCCCCTTCCCTTATAGTCCCTTTTACTATTTCTTATATTCCACATATGAGTGAGACCATATGATAATTGTCTTTCTCTGATTGACTTTTTTCACTCAGCATAATATCCTCCAGTTCCATCCACGTCAATATAAATGGTAGCTATTCATCCTTTCTGATGGCTGCGTAATATTTCATCGTGTTTATATACCCCATCTCCTTTATCCATTCATCTGTCAAAGGACATTATAGCTCCTTCCACAGTGTGGCTGTTGTGGACATTGCTGCTATGAACATTGGGGTGCAGGTGTCCCATCGTTTCACTACATCTGTATCTTTGGGGTAAATATCCGGTAGTGCAATAGTGCAATTACTAGGTCATAGGGTAGCTCTATTTTTAACTTCTTAAGGAACCTCCACACTGTTTTCCGGAGTGGCTGTACCAGCTTGCATTCCCACCAACAGTGCAAGAGGGTTCTGCTTTCTCCACGTCTTTGCCAACATTTGCTGTTTCCTGTCTTGTTAATTTTTGCCATTCTCACCAGTATAAAGTGGTATCTATTTGTATTTCCCTGATGGCAAATGATGTAGAGGTTTCTTCATGTGCTTGTTGGCCATGGGTAGATCTTCTTTGGAGAAATGCCTGTTAATGTCTTCTGCCCATTTTTTGATTGGATTGTTTGTTTCTTGGGTGTTGAGTTTGGTAAGTTCTCTCTAGACCTTGGATACTAGCCCTTTATCTGATATGTCATTTGCAAATATCCTCTCCCATTCTGCAGGTTGTCTTTTAGTTTTGTTGACTGTTTCCTTTGCTGTGCAGAAGCTTTTTATCTTGATGAAGTCCCAAGAGTTAGTTCATTATTGCTTTTGTTTCTCTTGCCTTCATTGATGTATCTTGCAAGAAGTTGCTGTGGCCATGTTCAAAAAGGTTGCTGCCTGTGTTCTCCCTTAAGATTTTGGTGGATTTTTGTCTCATATTTAGATCTTTCAACCATTTTGAGTTTATCTCTGTGTATGGTGTGAGAGAATGGTCTAGTTACATTCTTCTGCATGTGGATGTCCAATTTTCCCAACACCATTTTATTGAAGAGACAGTCTTTTCTCCAGTGGGATATTCTTTCCTGCTTTGTTGAAGATGAGCTGACCATAGAGTTGAGGGTCCATTGATCTGTCTGTTTTTGTGCCGATACCATGCTGTCTTGATGATCGCAGCTTTGTAATACAGCTTGAAGTCAGGCTTTGTGATGCCCCCAGCTTTGGTTTTCTTTTTCAACATTCCTCTGGCTATTTGGGATCTTTTCTGGTTCTATCTAACTTTGATATTTATTTATTTATTTATTTTTAAAGATTTTATTTATTTATTCATGAGAGACACACAGAGAAAGAGGCAAAGATACAAGCAGAGAGAGAAGCAGGCTCCATGCAGGGAGCCTGACGTGGGACTTGATCCCGGGTCTCCAGGATCAGGCCCTGGGCTGAAGGTGGTGCTAAACTGCTGAGCCACCTGGGCTGCCCTAACTTTGATATTTAAAGGAATATTTCTGCAAGGTGTTTGATACACACTTCAGCATTTTCATATTAAGTTTAATTATTTAATATTTATGTCATTTTAAAAAATTGTTTTAACTTAAACCTCCATCTCAATCATCTCCGTCTCCATGACCTTTTATAGATTTCATTTGACCATTTACTAAATAATGAATTTTTTTTTTTTTTTTTTTTTGTCGAAGAACAAATTTTACCATATATGTATTTGGGTGAAAATGACCCAGAGTTCTTTGTGAAAGATACCAGTCACTGTTATTCAAAGTAAAGAAACTTATTAGAGTCATGAGTAAACCAAATTTACAATAAGTAAAAATTCATTGCCTTTGAAAATATGCTTTCATGCTTAAATTTGAACATGAGATTCTGTTTGGAGAATTCTTTTCTAACGATGTTAGAAGGTTAGAAAGTTTGAAGACCTTGTTCATGAGGGTGAGAAGTTTACTGCTTGTCATTGAGTGGTCAGTGACTTGCTACACTTTCATGCTAAGAACTGATAGGTATAGGACTCCTTTTCATACCAGATAAAAAAGGGCTTTTGAGTGGCTTTTTTACAGTTTACAGGGAAGCTGGATAGAACAGATATGAACTGCAGAGATGCCACCATCACATATGTTTGAAAAGGGTACTGGTTTAGTAAACTTGAATAAGATTATTTTTTTTTTAATTTTTATTTATTTATGATAGTAACACAGAGAGAGAGAGAGAGGCAGAGACACAGGCAGAGGGAGAAGCAGGCTCCATGCACCGGGAGCCTGACGTGGGATTCAATCCCGGGTCTCCAGGATCGCGCCCTGGGCCAAAGGCAGGCGCTAAACCGCTGTGCCACCCAGGGTTCCCTTTGAATAAGATTATTGAGGAATAATCTCAATAGCTGAGCTGCCCTCTCAGATAATGAAATTTGGTATTTTAAATATGGCCACTAGGTGGTATTTATAGTCAATATGTCTTAAAGATTTAAGATTTCTTAGATTTGTTAATGTTGAATTCACACCTTTATTTTCCTGCCTTTATTTTTTCACGTTTTTTCATAGGGGAAAAATATACATGATGTAAAATTTACTGTTTCAACTATTTTTATTCTGTGGTATTAAGTATGTTAAAATTGTTCTGTAACCATGATTATAATCCATCCCTTAAACTTTTTAATCATCCCCAAATGAGGTTCTGTACCCAGTAAACATTAACTCTCCATCCCCTCCTATCCTCCTCTCTGCCTCAGCTCGTGATAACACTATGCTATATCTGAATTTGACTATTCTACATAACTCATATAAGTAGAATCGTATAATATGTGTACTTTTGTGTCTGGCCCTCAGGGTTCATCCATGTCATAGCATGTATCAGAATTTCCTTCCTTTTTTAAAAATTTTTTTTAATTTTTTTCTAATTTCCTTCCTTTTTGAGGCTAAATAATATCTCTTTTTTTGTCTATACCACATTTTATTTATCCATTCATCTTTTGATGGACACGTAGGTTGCTTCTGCCTTTTGACTACAAAAAATAATCTGGCTATGAATGTGGGTATATAGATAATACATGTTTGAGTTCTTGTTTTCAGTTCTTTTGAGTATATATCCAAAAGTGGAATTTGATAGATCATGTGGTAATGCTGGCTTTATTTTTAAACACTTAATTTCATAGATGTTTATGATATTTGTTTTTATGATCCAGTTAACAGTGTTATGATTAGTACAGTTGATCATATAAACAATAAAAAAGTAGGTGGAAAACATTTAAAAGAGTAATTTTTAAAACTTTTTATAGACTTCTAGAAAACTTGGAAGTATGATGAGTTTCTGTATACCCATCACCCAGCTTGTCCTAATGTTAGCATCTTATATGACTGGAACATCTTAGAGTGAACATCTTACAGTTATTGGAACCAGGAAATTTACATTGATACAAATTTATTAACTAACCTATCAATTTTATTCAGGTGTTGAGTTTGCCCTCTAGTCCAGGATACAGTCTAAGATCACATGTTGCATTTAGTTGTCAGGACCTGTTGGTCTCCAATCTCCAGTTCCTCATCTTTCTTTGTCTTTCATGGTCTTGGCACTGTAAAAGTCATATATTTGAAAAATGTTCCTCAATTTTGGTTTTTTGTAGTTCTCATAACTATTCTGCAAGGTCTCTTCACTACGAATTCTATAATTTTACATTTTCCTTTAAACTTAAGGTGTGTCTTGTGGGGAGATACTTTGAAACTATGAAAAGGTCCTGTTTCTCATCATACTTTTCTCCACTAACTGTAGCATCCTTTAGGGGTTCTTGCCAGCAACACTAATTCTTTGGCATCTGTTCATTGGGTGACTTTGTCTTCTCATTATTCCTTTTAATGTTTAATGTTAAGAATTCTATTGTAAGGGGAAATAGTCCCTTCTCCCCCACTTGTTTATTCAGTTATTTATTGATATCAGTATCAATTCATGCATATTTATTTTAGTCTGTACATTGTAATACAATAATATCATTATTTGTCTTGTTGCTCAGATTGTCCCGAGATTTGACCATAGGAGCTCCTTCAGGGTAGCTGCTGTATCCTTTCAGCATGCTTCCATCAGTTTTTTGATTTTTGGTTTTAAGTGCTTCTTTATTTCTGATACCACAGATGTTTTAGATTCATTTTATATGTTCCCTATCCTGGCCTTAAATCCATCTATTTCTCCCTGGTTCCTTTCAGTGGAGACTGGTATATAGAAACCCAAGACTTGGACATTAGGTGCATTTGTTGCTACCAGGATGTCATTGTACTAGGCCTAAAGAAAATATATATATTTTTAAAGATTTTATTTATCTACTTGAGAGACAGAGAACATGAGCAGAGGGAAAGGCAGAGGGAGAAGCAGGCTCCCCTCTGAGCAGAGATCGTGATGTGGGGCTCTATTCCAGGACCTGAGATCATGACCTGAGCCAAAGGCAGACATTTAACTGACTGAGCCACCCAGGCGCCCCAATAAAAAAAAAAATTTTAAGATTATTTATTTATTTATTTATTTATTTATTTATTTATTTATTTATGATAGACACACACAGAAAGAGAGAGAGAGAGGGGGTGGGGGCAGAGACACAGGCAGAGGGACAAGCAGGCTCCATGCCGGGAGCCCGACACAGGACTCGATCCCGGGACTCCAGGATCGTGCCCTGGGCCAAAGGCAGGCGCCAAACCACTGAGCCACCCAGGGATCCCCAATGAAAATATTTTAAATGAATTTTTCTCCCAATATGCTGATCTCTTCCTATCCATTATTTAATGTTTAGATATTATCGTTTATGATTAGTGTATATTTATTTTTTTCACCAATTACGTTTGTTTTTTTAGACATTTCATTCATGGACAGTGTTATTTTTAAATAACTACTATGGAAGTTATTGATATTAGTTTAATTACACCCTTTTATTTGATTTTTTGTTTCTTTTTAAGCTATTTTTGTACTAATAAGCTCTTCTTATGATATAGTCCTTCTTTTCTTATGATACAGTCCTAAAAGTGGGATCACTGTGTTAGATGAGTTTTATTGTTCTTAAAAAATATGTAGGGTGAATGAATTTTTTAAAATCTTGAACAGAGGGAATCCCTGGGTGGCTCAGAAGTTTGGCACCTGCCTTTGGACCAGGGCATGACCCTGGAGTCCCAGGATCGAGTTCCACGTCGGGCCTCTTGCGTGGAGCCTACTTCTCCCTCTGCCTGTGTCTCTGCCTGCCTCTCTCTCTCTTGTGTCTCTCATGAATAAATGAATAAAATCTTTTTAAAAATTTAAAAAATAAAAAATCTTGAACAGAGGGGGCGCCTGGCTGGCTTAATTGGTGGAACATGTGACTCTTGATCTCTGGGTTGTGAGTTTGAGCCCCAGGTTGGGTATAAAGATTACTTAAAAATTAAAAAAAAAAAAATTTTTTTTTAGGATTATTTACTTATTCATGAGAGACACAGAGGCAGAGACATAGGCAGAGGGAGAGTCAGGCTCCCTGCAGGGAGCCTGATGTGGGACTTGATCCCAGGATCCTGGGATCATGACCTGAGCTAAAGACAATTGCTCAACCACTGAGCCATCCATGTGCCCCTAAAAATAAAATCTTATGCAAAAACTGAGAAGAAAATGCTCCTCCAAAATGATTACTTTTTTAAAAAGCTGAAATAATGACTTCTAACGTGAAATTTTTATGTATACATAGAACTTTATTAAACTTATCATTTGAAATTTTAAGTAGATTAGAATTTAACTTTTTAGGAACTTTGAAATAAAGCCTCTGTGTACATTATATCTTTTCCTGAGGTTAGCATATGTGATATACTGTTTAGAAACATTAAAATACAGTTTGTTTAGGGCAACAGACTTGATTGATTGATTTAGATTTTTATTCATGAGAGACAGAAAGGCCAGAGACATAAGTAGAAGGAGAAGCAGGCTCCCCGTGGAGCAGGGAGCCCAATGATGGACTCAATTCCAGGACCACAGGATCATGCCCTGAACTGAAGGCAGATGCTTAACCACTGACCCACCCAGGCATCCCAGGGCAACAAACCTAATGAAGAAAATTGATACAAGCCATGACCTGGTATAGAATATAAATTGTTTTGTAAAATTTCTATTCAAGGGGAAGAAATATCAGGTTCTGATATCAGTGGGTCGGAGGAAGAGGATGATGAAGAGGGTGAGGTTGGAGAAGATGGAGAGAAAAGGAAAAAAAGAAGGGGTAAGTTCTTTTTAGTGTTCTAGAAATTAACTGGGATTGCTCCCTAAATATGGTTTAACATTCATGCATGCCTTTTCTTTTGCCATTTTTAGTTATGGTAGCAATTCACACAGGAAATATCCATATACATAGTTAACTTTGCCTTATTTTTTCCTCCTATGCTGATCTCCTACTTACAGTTGAATCATAATACCATATGTTCTGTCCTTTACAGTTTAGAATTGTAAAAATCTGTGATAGTGCTTATACCATGTAAAGATTTCATTCAGGGTTTTAATTTTATGTGAGGCCTTTGATTTGTGTTGGGAACCTAAAATGTTTTTTAGGAAATCAGGTTAATGTGGAGTTTTTCTCAAGCATGCTTAGGCTTTAGAAGTCACTGTATTTTTAAATGGTGAATTTCTATGAGGATTCCATTTTTTAATTTAATACTTTGCTTTATAAAATGTACTTTCATTCTTATCCCTTTTATGGGGCATTTGTTGCCAAGTGTGAAGTTTGTATTTATTGTGATAAAGATATAGTTAACAGGCAAAAGAGAGAGACATATTATAATGGCCCACTTTTCCAACATTTTTGCTCTTAATGTTCATTTGTTTCAGAACTCTCTTCCATTAATGTGGATCATTAATGTGTGGATCATTGTTTTCAAGCTGGTGCATATTTTGCTTGTCTTACTAAAATGATCTTGCTCTGAAATAAACCCAGAAGTCCCAAATTTTAAAACAAAGGGTTCTGTAACTTCAAAGGACAGGAAGAAGATGATTTAGAGAAAGAGCTGACCAACTATAGTCTACTGGCCAAATCCTGCCCACCACCTGTTTTTGTAAATAAAATTTTATTAAAGATCCATGAGCATTTGTTTACATTTGGTGTACAGCTGCTTTCACATGAGACTATATGGCCCACAAAGCCTCAAGCACTTATTATTTGTCCCTTAACAGAAAATGCTTGCTGACCCCCTTGTTTAGATAAATCATTTTGTCTTCATCCCTATTTTCTCACAGACTATTCATAGCTAAAGCAGATAATAGATTTGTTAAAAATAAAATTTAAAATAGAAAAAAATGCTGTTGCTTAATATGTTAAAATATTTTTTAGTAAGGTATCCTTTTAGGCTTAAAATTTTTTAAATTTTCATTGAGCCTTTCATAGTTTTGCTATGAAACCATGAGCTTACATAATTATATCCACTTGCTTGATGTTTTGGCGGAGAGTAAAATTGGAGACAAACCAAGCTATCTATAATGAAGGGTAATTCATCATTACTGTAGTTTCAATTGTGCATGACTTTATTTTTTATTTTTTATTTTTTGTGTGCATTACTTTAAATTTTAAAACTCACTTCCTGTAACTTACCAACTAAGTAGTGTAAATAATTTAAATTTTAAATATCAACAAATGACTTAGTTTTTTATTCACGTCATTCCAACCCTCTGAATTACTATGTTTTAAGTGGGTGATGCAATTTTCCCACAGTAAGATGCTTAAGGGAATCCAGTTTCTAATTGCCCTGTCTGGCTTTGTAACCAGAAAATATTGGGTAGTCTACCAAGACTGGTATTAAGGGAAAGTAAGTTTTGATTTTTTAATGCAAAGCTTGATTGTTCTTTAAAATTCTTTCGCTGGAACTGAATTTTCCTCTGTGTATGTGTTCATTTACTTGTTTCCTCTTTCTTTGGTTCCCGTTGGGCTCATTTCTTTGTCTTCCAGGCAGTAGCAGCAGCAGTAGTTCAGACTCCACATGTTCTGTCATAGAGAAACCTCTGGATAAGTCCTTGCCTAGTGAGTGGTAGCTCTTAAATTCTCTCACAGAGCTTTGGCTTTTCCATAACCCATGGGCTTCATTTGAGAAATGCTGCACTGCTCCCCGTCATTACTTAAAGAATACGTGTTGGACTTCTCAGTAGAACAAAGCATGTGGTTATTTCCTCCCTTCTTCATCGCTTCCAGTTAACCATAATTGTTAAAATGTGTGCTTTAGCTTATCTTTGAGACAATGGAAGAGAGATTCATGCTTTTGCCATTGAGATAATGTAAAGAGAGCTAGTAAGCTGTATAAAAGAATAATTCTTATGGTTCCTTTTTATGTTTTGGAATAAACTAATCCTAGTCAATATAAGAGATATGCAATAACAAATCCTGAATTTCTAAAAGTACAAATGTTTGGCAATACACCAGTGCCCATTATAACATGTCTTAAGTTATAAGATTTTATGCTTTGGTGTCCTATTCTTAGGTGTAGCTTAAGCTTGAAAGCTCCCAAATAAAGAAAAATGTAAAGTTTGAAGCAAGTAAAAATATATTGGATAGTATTTTATTTCAGATGGCCACTTTTCTCTATTTCTCAACTACCTGATTGATTTTAAGAAACTTTCTAAGGTATGATTGGAGAATTCAGATCCACAAGAAGTTGTTTATGCAGGATCTGTCTAGATGTATTTCAGTCCTAAAAGCTTTTTCTTAAACCTTAAATCAGTTTAAAAATATTATTAATTTTGTGTATATTTTTAGAAGAAAAGGGAATTGATGTTTTCTTCTACTAGATTGCAGCTTACTGCCTTTTAAAGCATTATCTTTGTAGTTATTTTTCTAAAACTATTAAGTTATTCTTACACATTTAGCTTTCTAGAAGAAGAATTCCAAGAATATTAGAATTGTTTTCTCTCTTAACTCTTACATTTTACCAAAACAATTAATTTCATAGGACAATTTCTGAAATACAAGAAATTGCTTTAGAAACCGCATAGAGGTATTATTTTGTATTATAAACTGTCAGATACGAGGAAATACCTGAGTGGAGGCATTATAATTTAATTTTCTATTTTAAAACTTACCTTAATCTTTAAAAAATAGTTACATGAAAGTATGTTATGAAATGAGTTGTACTTGGTTCAGTTCATGCAGTTTTAGTTACTGTTTGTATATCTAGCACATTAAGTTCTTCTGTTGTGATGTGGGTGTGTTGGTGAAATGGAAAAATGGTTTTCCCAGCATGTGGTTGCTGTGTGTAACTCGTATGTACCTTCCCTTTTAAAAATACGAATGGCTTTTTTTAAGGTGTTCTTTGCTTGAGTCATCAGTTGATCATTTACCTCTATGGAATCATAATTACCCTTAACAAGCTATGAATAAATTGAATGCAAGTTTGTTATTATACAGGTGTACTTCACTTTATGCAGTTAATGTTTTTTTTTTTCCCTGAAAAAATTGCCTATAAATCAAATCTATTGGGAGAACTTGCTGTCCTTAATATTTCTTCATTAAATCCTTTTATTAATCAAATTATCACTGCAAATTACTATAATCAGTTCATCTCTTTAGTTGATTCAGGTTTTTGTGTTGGATTTTTCTTAAAGGGGAGCCACACCTGTATGGAATCTTTATATTAGAACATTGAATTGGGAAATTTTGAAATCAACAATGCAAATTTTGCTCTTTTACTAATTTTTTTAATTGGCATGATTTTCTGTTTTGTCCTTTTAGATCACTTCCTGATCTTAGCAGGTTCCCAATTCCATGTGTACCATTAATATAACGACTTGGTGCTGAACTGTTATATTTGCAGGAGTTTGAGAGTCCTTGTGAGCTCTTGAGATCTATTTGAATTGTAATCTTAGTCTAGATTAATCTTATTTGCTTAAATTACATCTCTGATTGTGTTAAATATGCTTTTCTTTTTACATAAAGCTCTGTTTCAGTTTTGATAATGATTTATTTCTATATACTATAAATAAATGCTATTATACATTTTTCTTTGTTTTACAAAGGAAATAATGTTTTTCTTTTTTTCCTCTTCATCTCTGTGCATATGCTTCCTGTCTACGATTTGCTTACTACTCTTACTGAAAGATCAAGCAGGTTGGTGTGATTGATTTGCACTCCACATGGTACAATTATTTAAACTATAAAGAACTTTGTTATTTAACTACATTACATTTTTAAAATTTAATAGTTTTTTTTTACAAGGTAAGTATCTGTCTTTTGTATTTAAAAAAGCAACATTAGCTTTAAAAAAATTTTTTTTCGGAATAAATAAATAAAATCTTTTTTAAAAAAGAAAAAAAATTTTTCTCTTAAAAAATTTTATTTCAATTTTTGTTCAGGAAGATATTAGGAACATTCTTATTTCCAAATGATCTTTTTTGAAGAACAATTCATAAGTATCAGATTAACAGTGACAACCACACTGGATTCTCTAGACCTAATTAACAAAATAGACAAGAATAAATACTACACCAGAACCAGATGTTTCTTTTTTCCTAAATTTTTAAAGACTTTTAAGCCAAATTTTGGTAATACAAATATAAATGATTTTCACTGTCAAACATTTTTTTAGAAGCAAGGAGTCAAATACTTGGTTACTTATGCCCATGGGTGCTCATGTAATAAAAATAAAATTAATTCAGTTAACTCTTCCTAAAATTCTTCCCCTTTATCTTGCCAAAGTTCATTTTGATAATTTTGGTTGGAACACATGGCAAAGGGCAACTAAAAATATTACTACTCCTGTTTGTCTTAATTAAATACTTTATGACATCACCATTTTCCTAAGATTTATTTACCTGAAATTTTTTTGCTGAATACTGTCCTGCCATATTAGAAGAAGGGGTTTTGGTTGGTTCGGTTAAGATTTTTAGAAAATGTTTAAAAAAAAATCAATTTAAAAGTGACTTTTAGTGAATGTCATGATTTTAAGTGCCTGGTTAGGAGAGTTGGAACATATTCATATTTAGCCTAAAATGCTATTTGGAGAGAAGTACAATGATTTATGTGAATAATACTGGCTAGAAATTATGTTACTTAAATATTAAACTTTTGAAACTGAACCTAGCTGTAAATGCATAGTCATCTTTATGAGAATAAGAGCACAATTAGATATTTGCTGCTAAAGCATCAGTTTGAAAATAATACCTGAATTGTTTTGAATAACTAATATAATTCAGGCCTAATAGTAATTCATCAACAGGTTGTGCTTTTGTATTTCTACATATAATATTTTTTTATTTTACTGCCTCTTAATGGGGTTGGGAACTGTATGTTTTTGACTGTTGTTAACCGAACATTTAGAACCCTACCAGCCTAAAAATTAATGTGCATATGTTTATCAGATCATTTCCACTATATTATTAATATCCATGTCTTCACATAGAGGGTTTTTTTTTTTTTTTTTTTGGCTATAACATACTTGCCATTTTTCTTTATTTATAATTCTGAGGTAGAAAGTAACTTAAAATTTTTTAATGCATGCATTTTATTTACTTATTTTTAAAGATTTTATTTTTTACGTAACCTCTATACCCAAAGTGGGGCTCAATCTCATAACCCCAAGATCATGAGTTGAATTCTCTACCAACTATGCCAGCCAGGCACCCTCTGCATGCACTTAATACCTGAACTTATGCTTTTCCCCCTCAGATTTCTAAGAAGTAGTACTACTGATTAGAAATCCTTTCTAGGAGTTCACTGGGAGCAGGAATTAGATTACTTTTTAAAATTAATGTTTTAACAGCATAAATCAGAACATTCAATATAGGCAACTGTGCCGAAGAAGCCAACATATTCAGGTCTACATCCTGACTTTTGGAATGCAATGAATCACACCACACCAAAGCATGAATTTGGATCAGTGCTCTTATTTACTCTTATTTTAACTTACTTGTTTTGTGGCTTAAGTTCTCTTTGGACTTTTATTTCTGGAGAAATGAAAGATGTATTTTGCATCTTTGAGGTTTGGTTTTTTTTTTTTTTTTTTTTAATAATTGTATCCTAAAGATTTAAAATCTATGAATGATTCTTCATCTCATGGTTCCTGAAAGTACTTATTCAGATATATATCTGCACCATCATTATCTTTCAGTTCTCTTCCCTTGTTAGCAGGAAAGGCTAGCTTTTGGGTGGAGACATTAACAATTTATAAACTCTTCTGGTTTATGCTCTTCTGTGGTCCTTTGGGAAGGAAGTTAAGAATGACAGAAGCTTTCAGGAGAGCCTCTCACCAATTCTACGAAAAGTTTGATTGTTTTTCTACAGAAAAGTATGTTTCAAAGAAGTTGTATTACCAGAAATGAATATATTTGATTCATTTCATAACCAGTTTAATAACCTAGTTTTTTGATTTTCTGATTTTTCATTTTAATTTCATGATTTTGAAGTTTATCCAATAATCTTTTATTGAACATCTGTTGTGTGTATATGAAGCCCTCTATGAGGCATTATAGCCAAGATAATCCTTTGGAAGCTGTATTTCCAGCTCTATTATTTGGTAGTATTTCTACTTATATTTGATATTTGACATATTTAAAATGGCTTAGGTTTAAGATCCTGCGCTTGACATAATAACGAGCTATTTTAGTTGTTCATTTAAGACATGATGATAGATCATGGTAGATCAGCAACTGTAAAATGTCTGGTTATAAAATAACCATTTTATAATTAGTGTAGAACTTCATCCTTTAAAGTATACTATGAGATGAAATACTTCCAAGTAATTTTATTAGACATAAATTTTAGAAAAAGTGTGAAGATATATGTTAAAAACTTCCTATTATAAATTTTGCCTGACACTTTCATCCGTGCATTTTATGCCTACTTGTGACTTCTTTTCATTAATTTATTTTAACAAATTTTAGGAAGGTATTTTGGGAAACCACTTGATTTTGTACCTAGTTATCAGAAAAAAGTAAATAATCATACTGTGTTTTTGAACATATGTATTATTTGGGGACACATAGGTCTTTGGTTTTTTATTTACTTGGCTTTTTTTTAAATTTGGCTTTCTTTTATTAATCTTTCTTTCTCTTTTTTCCCCCTACATACCTGTTTTGCTTCTCTTTCACATATTTTTGTTTGTAGTTATCGCACAATTACACAAGTTTGTTTAGCAATTAGTGAAAAAGATATTCCAGGAACATAATAAATAGAAATAAAATATTCATTTGATTTCCTTATAATGTTGATATTTGATTTTGTATTACTGAGGAATGTATCTTTTATAATTGAAGATAATTTCTACAAATCTGAAAAATGTGCTCTAAAGTGATTATTGGAACTAAATAACTCATATAGGTAAAAAGAAAGTGTCCCCAGATAAGATGGTTGAAATGCAAGCAAAAATTGATGAGGAGAGAAAAGCACTTGAAACAAAGCTTGATATGGAAGAAGAAGAAAGAAACAAGGCTAGAGCTGAATTAGAGAAACGGGAGAAAGATCTTCTTAAGGCCCAGTGAGTAATACTTAATTGAGAGGGATTTATGATTTAGATTTCTGGTATTTTTCTTAAGATGTATAAGCAAGAAAATTGAATCGTAATTGGCTTGATTTTTGTCTTCAGGATAGCTTTTTTGGATAGAAGGTTTTGTGGTATTTGTTCTATTTCTAAAAATTTGTTTTTATTACTTTGTCTCTAGGAGGAAAAATTATCAGTGATTTGGATGTTAGAGATTAAATCATAATACTACACTGTGATATAATTTGATAGAAATGTTACATGTTTATATCCCTCTTTTGAAATTTTGCATTGAAATACTTGTAAAGTTTTGGAAACTACTATTGGTAGATAGTAGATAATTGATGGATATTAAGTATTCTCATTTTTAATCAACAGACAAGAACATCAGTCTTTGCTAGAGAAATTATCTGCCCTGGAGAAGAAGGTAATTGTTGGTGGTGTTGATTTGTTGGCAAAAGCTGAGGAACAAGAGAAACTTCTTGAAGAATCTAATATGGAACTGGAAGAACGGAGGAAAAGAGCAGAGCAACTTCGCAAAGAACTTGAGGAAAAAGAGGTGAGTTTCTGGTTTTGGTTGACACTTTGCATTAGGTATTAACTTCTCTAATGAAAAGCTTTATATCCACTATCTTTAAGTATAGTGGGCACACGGTGTTACACTAGTTTCAGATGTACAACATGTCATGATTAAATGTCTCTCTTTGTTATTCTATGCCCATCATACATGTAGCTGCCATCTGTCACCTATGATCCTATGACAGTACCATTGACTGTGTTCACTATGCCGTACCTTTCATACCCATGAGTTACTCCATAGTTGAAGGCCTGTACCTCCCATTCCCCTTCACCCATTTTGCCTGTCTCACCCCGAACCCAGCCATCTGTTCTCTGTAGTGATGAGTTTCTGCTTTTTGTTTACTTTTGTACATTATTCTGTGTTTTAGATTGCACATATAAGTGAAATAATATGGTATTTGTCTTATATCTATAATCTTAATAAAATTTTAAAGCAGATCTGTGAATTGCTTTGAAAGATAATAGTTGTGAGACGCATGAGTGGCTCAGTGGTTGAGCATCTGCTCTCGGTTCAAGGCATGATCCGGGAGTCCTAGGATCAGGTCCCACATTGAGCTCCCTGCATGGAGCCTGCTTCTCCCTCTGCTTATGTCTATGCCTCTCTTTCTGTGTCTCTCATGAATAAATAAAATCTTTAAAAAAAAAAAAGATAATTAGTTGCTAAACATTTTTATCATCTGTTAAATAACTTATGATTTAATGAAGAAAATAATTCTGAAGTTTATAAATTTTTGTCACAGCAAGAACGCTTGGATATTGAAGAAAAATATACCAGCTTGCAAGAGGAAGCACAGGGAAAAACCAAGAAATTAAAGAAAGTTTGGACTATGCTAATGGCTGCAAAATCAGAGGTTGGTCTCCTAGAAATTACCTACAAATGTAGCTCTGAATTAAAAAAAATTTTTGAATAAATATGACTATGAATCTTAAAGAGATCACAGTGTATGCTTACAATTTTAAAGAAAGAACATTTTCTCCTTTGTGTGCAATTTCAAATTTTAGCTGTTAAGTTATATTGTATATTTCCAACCTTAATAACATGGACATAGACAGTGATGGGCAGTGTCATTCTGTCCATTGTTTATGAAAGAACTGAGTAAGCTTTTACAGAGTTTCTTAAACCAGTGCCTATATCGGATGGGACTGTGTTATATTTAAAATCTATTTTCCCTTAGTATTTTTATTGATTTTTCTGGTAGATGGCTGATCTCCAACAGGAGCATCAGAGGGAAATTGAAGGCCTACTGGAGAATATTCGACAACTTAGCCGGGAGCTCCGACTTCAGATGCTTATCATTGATAACTTTATACCTCAAGATTATCAGGTAAGAGAGAAGTTTTCTGCTCTAGATAGTACATCACTGGTTGGAGTGAAGAAATAAGGATTATAAATTCTAATTTAATTGGTGGTAAATATTTACATTTAAGTTGTTGACAGTAAAATTTTCTTGAACTAATGCCATCACATTTCACTTCAGCTATTAATTTTTCTTAATACTAAATTCTCTGTTTGAGTATATAAGTGTCTATATAAGAATTTCTCAGCCCTTTGCAGGAACCCAAATTTATGTAATTGCATTCAGAATCAAGATATAGGTCTTATTTATTCATTCAGTATAATTAATCCTATAAATAGAATAAACAGTACTCTTTTGCTAATTTTTCCTACCTGCTTATGGATACCAGTTGCGTGCATGTGTATGTGTGCTTTCATGTGGTGTAGTGTGGTAAATATGGTAAAATATACATAACATGTAATTTACCTTTTTTTTCTGGAGATACCACTTACTGCAACATTATTTATAATAACAAAGACATGGAAACAACCTAAATGTAGACAATAGAAAATGTGCATACATGTAGTAGAATATGCTGTTTTGTTTTTTAAAAATTTTTAAAAGATTTTTTTATTTATTCATGAGAGACAGAGAAGCAGAAACATAGGCAAAAAGAGAAGCAGGCTTCATGCAGGGAGCCCAATGCAGGACTCGATCCGGGACCCCAGGATCATTCCCTGGGCCGAAGGCAGACTCTCAACCACTGAGCCACCCAGGCATCCCAGAATATACTCATTTTTTTAAAAAAAGGGAAATTCTGCTATTTACTACTACATGGATGAACTTTAAAGACATTATGCTGAAGGAAATAAATCAGACACAGAAGAACATATAAGCTATTGTCTTAAAAATAAAAAACAGTGAAACTCATAGAGGCAGAGGATAGAATGGTGGTTACCAAGGGCAGGGGGCAAAAAGAATCAGGGAGATGTTGGTTAAAGATTTTATAGTTTTACTTAAGGTGAATAAGCTTTAGAAATATATATACCATACTGTGTATAGTTAACAGTATTGTAATGTATGCTTAAAAGTTTCTTTTTATTTTATCTTATTTAAATTCAGTTAATTAACATATGGTGTATTATTAGTTTCAGAGGTAAAGTTCAGTGATTCATCAGTTGCGTATAACACACAGTGGTCATTATATCACGTGCCCTCCTTAATGCCCATCACCCAGTTACCCCATCCCCTACCCTCCTCCTCTATAGCAGCCCTGTTTGTTTCCTATAGTTGAGTGTTTCTTATTGTTTGTCTCCCAAAATTTACCTTTTTAAACAGTTTTTAAGAATATAGTTTAGGGGTGCCTAGGTGGCTCAGTCAGTTAAGCGTCCGACCCTTGATTTCACCTCAGGTCATGATATCAGAGTTGTGAGGTCAAGCCCTGCATCTGGCTCTGTGCTCAGCAGGGAGTCTGCTTGATACTCTCTTTCTCCCTCTCCCCTTTCCTGCTCTCTCTCTCTCATACTCTCTCCCTCTCCCCCTCTTTCCCTACCCCCTTTCTTTTTCCCTCTCCAAAATAAATAAATTAATTTTGGCAGAAGAAAAAGAATACGGTTCAGTGACATTAAGTACATTCACAGTGTTTTGCAATCATCACTGCCATCCATCTCCAGGTGGCTGCTGATTTTCAATTCAGCAGTATAACTTTAAAAGTTATACTAGTTTTAGTTATAACTAGTATAACTTTAAAGTCAGCCTTTCTGTTTCTTTACTCAGTATTTCCATTTTTCTAGTACATTTTATTTGTTTTAAAAAATTTTAATTTGTTGGGGATCCCTAGGTGGCTCGGCAGTTTAGCGCCTGCCTTCGGCCCAGGGTGTGATCCTGGAGTCCTGGGATCGAGTCCCACGTCAGGCTCCCTACATGGAGCTTGCTTCTCCTTCTGCCTGTGTCTCTGCCTCTCTCTTTCTCTGTGTCTCTCATGAATAAATAAATAAAATCTTAAAAAAAATTTTTTTAATTTGTTGATTGACTAATTGATTTTATTTGTTTGACAGAAAGAGCACACACAAGCAGGGAGACACAGCAGAGAGAGAGGGAAAAGCAGGCTCCCTGCTGAATAGGGAGGGACTCAATCCCAGGACCTTGGGATCATGACCAGAGCTGAAGACAGACACTTAACTGACTGACCCACTCAGGCGCCCCTCTAGTACATTTTAGTACACCTTAACATACTGATTTTTAAAAAATTTTTGAGTCTATATAGCTTAAAGATTTTTTTTTGAAAATCGCTTTAATATTTCTTTTTCCTCTGGACTCGGGTGCTCAGAATTAATTATTGGTTTATGGTACATTTCCTTATTGGTCCTTGGATGACCTGCTTTTATTTAGTTGGTTAGTTTTTGGTTTGTTTGTTTGGGTTATTTTGTAATGAGCTTGTCATGAATAGCAAAAGCTAGTATCACCACAGTAACCTACTTCTAACCAAATGGTTTTCCTCTTCCCTCTTCCATCCCTTTGCCTCTTCCAACCCAAGGTAACCATAATCCTGAATCCCATGTTCTTCACTTGCTTTTTATATAAGAATATAGTTTACTTGCATTTACAAGTATTCTTTTAAAGTGTATTCTTTTTAAATGTATAAAAAAGTTATAATCCAATATGTGATGTTTTGAGGCAACTTCTTTTACTTAATAAGATTGTAGTTTTATGAATATTTTCCAGTATTTCAAATGTTACTAAACATTAACACTAGACCATGTTTGACTCTTTAAAGGAAATGATTGAAAACTATGTCCATTGGAATGAAGACATAGGAGAATGGCAGCTAGTGAGTATTACCTTCATCCTTTCATGAAATACTTATAGAGTGTTTCCTATAGACTGGGTCTGTGCTGGCTTTGGGGAGAGAAGGATGTTCCAGACAATGAATCAGATGAGAAGCCACTAGGGTGGATAAGATATTTTTCTAATTAACTATATTGTAGTTACTATATTAGTTACTACTAATATACTAATTAATTATATTATAGTTACTATAGTTCTATTACCTTGGAAATGGTGTAGTTTAGGCCTTCTTAGGACTGTATGACCTGTAGGTCCTTTTCTTTTCCAACATTCAAATTTTCAGAATGCTTTATGAGTGTAACATCAGTATATCTCATAGTAATTTGCCTTGTTTACAATATTAGTTGCTAATTAAGACATTTTTCCTCCCTCTTCTTTATTTTCCTTTTTTGAGAAATGTGTTGCTTACACAGGAAATAACATGAGGAAGCAGACTCCAGCTCCTGATAAAAAAGAGAAAGATGTGAGTGCTTTTTTTTTTTTGAACTACAGTTTCTTTATAGTAATGTGGGTCACTAAGTTGTGTTATCACTATGATATAAGTTAATCAGCTCTGCTGAAAAATAGGCCGATCTCCGAGAAGAGAAGCCTTTGGAGGGGTAATAGAGAACATTTCTACTCCCCTCAGTCATGAGAAAAAAAAAAAAAAAAAAAAAAGTCATGAGAGCAGGCTTAGGCTTTGCACCACAGGAGGGGCATGGCGCTTCTTCAGAGCACACTTCACCACCTCTCTAGGCCGTGGGTTGATAGAGACCAGAATGGGTCTGTACTTCTCAAAGCTAATCCTAGACATAAGTCAGCAAGAGGAAGTAGCAGGTGTAGGGAAAAAAACAAGTGTTCCTTTCCTAGAAAGGAATTTATAGTATGTCAGGGCTTCTTATTTACCACCCTTTGGTGAATACATTTGAGATAAATGGCATTAAAAGATATCCTTACACATTTATTTGGTCTTGTGTCCTGCAGGTGTTTTCTAGGAGTTTATTCAGTATTTAAAATCTTCTCCTCAAATCTGGTTTAAATGCTTCCTAAAAGAGTGTCTTTTGTTTGTTCCCTTTACTTAGCCCTTTGAAGTGGACCTTTCCCACGTGTATCTTGCCTACACTGAGGAGAGTCTCCGGCAGTCCTTGATGAAATTAGAGAGACCACGGACTTCTAAGGGGAAAGCAAGGCCAAAGACAGGGCGAAGGTAAGGCACTAGGAAATAAAAGGCAGTAAGATATTCTAATTAGACACATTGAGAGGAAATTTAGTTGACATAATAAATATTTTAGTTCTATTAAAAAGCTGCATTTTAGATGTATTTAAATAAATATCAGAGTCCTTATATAGTTATGATTTGAGTAAGTAAAAACTAAAGAATTAAGTCTTCCAACTTCTTTAGCCCCCCAGTAGAGTTTAATTTACTTTGTTCTATCCAAATGTATTAGAAGTCATCTATTATCTTAATTCCTTAATTCTTAACAGTAATTCTTCTATTGAAATGGTTCTTAATTTGCCTACTCGACTCCCAAAGTCTTGTATTTGCTGCCTTGCTTTTCTATCATAAACATTGCCCCAATAACCTTGACCTTCTCAGTCACCATTCTTTCCCTCTCCTTTGAGTGCTGGTTTTGACTGTTGAGTAGTCCATATATATCATATATAATAAGCCCAGGGAAATCAGGGCTGAAGCTTATTTTTTTCTTCTTTCCTTACATTACTATCCTGCTTATTTAAGTTGATTGTAATACATGGGCCTCCTGAAATGATAGGAAATAATAAGCTTGATTTTCCCCCTACTTTGAGTATGTAGACTTCTCAGTTACTTGTAAGATGAAGTTGTATGGTTTTACTATCTTTGTGTTACATAACATAGATGGTAACCTAACATTTTTAAATTTGGTATAGTTGAACTCAGGAGGAATCAGTAGCATTTTAAAAGTGTACAAGTTTTTACCTTTTTTTTTTTAAATCGCATTTAGGTGCCAGTTGTTAAAAACTTTTCATATGTCAACAGAACCCATGTGTATAATACTTAGTGAATGAAGAAATCAAAGAAATACAAATCTCGTTAGATCTTTCGTTTTCCCATCTTTAATAAAGATATTTTCCTTTTAACTCTGCAGTTAATAAGAAAAACTACAATGAAAGGTGATGATAAGTAGTAAGGCAGTTGGCCTTAGCCTAAGAAAAATAGGCAGTGGTTGGGACTGGGGCAAAGTGAAGAGTGGTCTGTCTGGATTAAGTGGCAACTACCCTGTTCCTAGTTAGTTTTGGGAATAAAGGGCCTATTGTTTCTGGATCTTCTCATTTCAGAGGAGGAGCTAGAAATCCAGATTATTTAAATGACATCTCATAGTGTTTAGTCACTTTCTTTTTTTTTAACCATTAGGACTTAAAAGAAACAATTTGATAAGGTATGTGAATAGAGTTTTCAGAATGCTCACTTAAAAAATACTTCTTTTTTAGTTTAACATAAAAAAAAAATTCATGGGCAGCCCTCGTGGTGCAGCAGTTTGGCGCTGCCTGCAGCCCGGGGTATGATCCTGGAGACCGAGGATTGAGTCCCACGTCGGGGACTGCTTCTCCTTCTGCCTCTCTCTCTCTGTCTCTCTCTGTCTGTCTATGAATAAATAAAAATAAAATCTTTAAAAAAAAAAATTCATTTGAGCTTACATTAGATGAGCCAAACTTTTTTTTTTAGATGAGCCAAACTCTTACCATTAGCCTTCCAAACAATAGATGGCCATAAACATAGCTAAATATATACAATATAAAGTTTATTGATAATGCATTATATTACCTGATAATGCTTAATGTGATATCCTCATTAAAAATTCATAATTCGGGGGATCCCTGGGTGGCTCAGCGGTTTAGCGCCTGCCTTTGGCCCAGGGCGCAATCCTGGAGTCCCGGGATCGAGTCCCATGTCAGGCTCCCGGCATGGAGCCTGCTTCTCCCTCCTCCTGTGTCTCTGCCTCCCTCTCTCTCTCTCTATGTCTATCATAAATAAATAAATCTTAAAAAAAAAATTCATAGTTAGGTGTGCCAAGCAAAGTTCCAGTGAACATAGTACATTCATGTAGCATTTCCATTGGTTCCTATACATTGTCTGTAAGTTGTTGCTTCAGATGATTTGTGTCTCTTTTTTTTTCACTGAACAAACCTATACCTTCAGCATGCCCCAGAGCAGATAATCAAGGGGTTCAAGTCTGAAGCCCACGTGGCCTGTCTAGTCCAATTTCAAAGTTTTCATCCACTCAATCCCTTACATTCTGGTGGTGGGATGGAGTGCCATGCTCTTGCATGTACTTTAGATGACTTCCCCTGGCCTAAAAAGGTGGGCTTTAATTGATCTCCTAACATGGTCAAACGTGTCAGACATTGGCCTGTTTCTAGACCTATGACCACCCTGTTTTACCTGCTACATAATGTAAAGTGTTTGCATTCAGTCTTCTAGAAAAGCATTCATGTTGTCTTTTTTCTCTTCTCCAAACAGAAAGCGTTCTGCAAAGCCTGAAACTGTAATTGACTCTTTACTTCAGTAAATGTTACAGATTTAAAGTCACAATAAAAATTAGTGATATTCTCATGTCTGGACAAAGTCTTTAATTAAAACACTGAAGACTATTCTGTAATTTCAAATAATGGAAGCTGTAATTCATGGAGTAAGACTGGAACTAATGACTTGCCTAATAAGTCTTAGCCAATATATATATATTAATGTCATATTGAAATTGTACAACTGATAATCCTTCAAATTGTTGTATTATGCTCCAGTTTATAATTGTGCAGGGAAGTTGGGGGAGCAGCTCTTACTATAAAGAGTTGCAGTTTAAATGTATACATAAATCTGCTAGTGATTTATTCAGCTACTGTATGATTAGGTAACTAGGTAGTCAGAATAGAAAACAAACAATGTATGTCCTCTTTTGCACACAGAAAGTAGCAGATCTCCTTGTCTTGTTGTTGTGCTGTCATATATGAATGTATGGGCTACATATATAAGAAATTATTTGATCTTAACACCTGCCTGGTCTGTTTAAAAATAATCTAATTTTTACACTAACATTCATTGCATTTTAAGTATAAAATGACTCATCTTACTGATCTTTTGAGAATTTTATAATTCAACCGTCAACTCTTAGAAGTATACATGTTTAAAATACAAAAGTTGGAAATATGTTTCTTCTAGACTTCTCATGACCTTTTTTGCCACTTCAAGTCAAAATGCACTTTTTTTGTTATGGTTTAGTGTTCTTTTGAAGCATTGAATTTGTACATAGATATAAAGGAGTCACAGTTGCAGAAAATTAAGAAGCTAATGGTCTCTGATCTTTGCCCATATATGTATATTTTCTAAAATTCACTTTGAAGTATAACTAGTGGATACTTTTCTGTGTCTGAGTTCTAAATTGTGTTGGAAATTGCTCTGTATTTCCCAAATGAGAAAGGTCTCCATTTTCCACAAAATGCAACCAAAGCAGAAAACACTGTTTTATTTTTATTCATATTTTATTAAAAAAATTCTTCCCTCAATTTCTTTTATTTACAACTTTCAGATCATATTCCTCTAAAACTAAAAAAAATATGGTAAAATAAATTGTAATAGTTAGAATTGTTCTTATGTTGGCTGCTTACAAAATTTTAAATTTTTTGTAAGTTATGGTACTTCTAAACCACTTAATATACCTTCTGTGAGTTTTACAATTATATAATCAGCCCTGAAGTCCATTGGTTGCAAGTTTGAGACTTCATAAATAAGTATTTACTAAGTGAACAGTATTTTAATAAGTTTGGTTAAATATTGGTTTGTAGTTACAAAGCTGTGTGTAGAGTGGGGGTGAGCAAAGGTGGCATACTTGTAAGTTGGTGGTAATAATGTGTCCCTAAATTTAAAGTACATTCCGGAGGTGGTGTACTAAATGTCCTGTGTATAGTGAATATTTTCTAGGTAATAAGAATTGCATTTAACTAGCAGCATTTTTTTTTCTAATGTGTAAGATAGAGGTTTATGACTTCTATGGGGCATTGTTTAGGTACTGTGAAGACTAGAGGTGAATTTGTGTCTTGTGAAAGCTTTGTGTGTACAGAATATCTTGGCAATTGCAGTTGCACATTTAACTGTTAGTAATTGCTCTAGAGAAATCTTAATTTTACCAGTGGAAACAAAAGATGCATATTTCTTTTTAAAAGTCCTTATGTCTAGCCTCTAACCACCCAGTTAATAGGAAAGGAATAACTTTATTTTTTATTTATTTTATTTTATTTTTATACTTGAGCATAGTTGACATGGTGTCACATTAGTTTCAGGTGTACAACATAGTGATTGAACTGCTCTGTTATGCTGTGCTCACCACAAGGGTGGCTACCATGTGTCACCGTAACAGCGCTCTTATAGATATTATTGACTATATTCCCTTTGCTGTGGGAAAGGAATAACTTTTGCATTAAGCTTTAAAACATAGGACATTTAAGCCAGTATGTTAGATTTATTTTTCTATTCCACTTCCGCTGCAATAACAAAAAGAAATCTGTAAAAACTCAAAACATTGAAGAATTTACAAAACAGACCACTTTAGCAGTTTTTTTTTAAAGGGTTTACACTAGAACTGATTATACCAGATGTACATTAGATACTCATTTTATGAAATACCAAAATCATATATTCGAGCCAGGCTTGAATATCCATATGAAAACGTGGGATACTGACTTTAGAGCTATTCATTTAGCTTTAATCATAGCAATTCTGTGGTTTCTTCACATGTACTATGTCTTTGTCCAAGAAATGAAATGTTATGTGACTTCAGTGTTAATTTCATTAAAGAATATAGATGAAGAAACCTGCTAATTATTGGAAATATAAATAGGCAAAATTAAAATGAGTGTCACATATAAATAGGTTGTTGAGTAGATATTTTCTCTTTAATTTAAAAAAGTAATGTTTATTTATTAAAAGGAGCCTTGGTAGTATGTTGTTTGTGGTAGCTTCTTTAATAAACCCTGTTTTAAAACCTCAATTATCCATACTAATAATTAGGATATTAAAATATACTAGCAGCCCCCCATTTTCATTTAGATTCTTGTAAAATATAAGCCTAATCAAGGTATGGGGGTGGCCTGCATCTTTGTGTTTGTCTGGCAAGTAGAGTCCATTTGACAAGGTATGTCTTCTTTTTTTTCTGGGGAAACAGGACCTTTTTTTGCAGCAAGAAATTTAAGGGTACTTTAGGGGAGAGGGCATTGCTACTTCATCTGTAACATGTTTCTAAAATTATGGTTATGGATTTTGAGTGGTTTTTGTTTTCAGTCTTTTAAAAATATCTTTCCCCTTAACTCTTAAATTAAGGGAAATCCCTCTCTTTCCTACAGGGCTGTGAATTAAGGAATGGGTAGAGTTTACATTTAAGCACGCCAGTGTCTGCCCAATTTCTTAACGTATACATTTGTTTTTCTTTTCACTTATTCTTTGTTCTTAAAATGCTAGAAGAAAACCTAGATCTTCCTAGTGCCTTTGAACCAATACTGCAGTTTGATTAATTTAAATCATTAATAACTTCAGTAGGATTACTACAGACTGTATACTGGCCAAAATTGCAAATCTTACAATGAGTTTGTTGCATTAATTTCAAAAGCCACACCTTCATTGTATTTCATGTATAAATTATATTTGTTCAAATGTATATATTGATATTGTATGTATACATGCAGCATGGTTGAGTTAGAAATAAAAATCTTTATCTAATACCTATAGTGGTGGTCTGTTTTTTTCCTGAACTATCTTGTGTTTATGTGCATCTTGATACTAATGGGCATGATACTTTACGCTTGGCATTGTAATTTTGTATGGTTTAAAGAACCCAGTGCATCTTTAAACAAATCATTATGAAACAAACCCGGGAGAAAGGTTTTAAAATGTGCTTCTTCTAATTGATAACATGTATTTTCGGGGCCCCTGGGTGGCTCACTTGGTTAAGCATTCTGCTCTTGATTTCGGCTCAGGTCATGATCTCAGGGTCCTGGGATTGAGCCCTTTGTTGGGCTCTGTGCTGGGCATGGAGCTTGCTTGAGATTCTCTTTCCCTCTCCTTCTGCCCCCACCCCTCACCACCCCATGCGCTCTCTTTCTCTCTTTTTTTTTTTTTTTTTAATTTTTATTTATTTATGATAGGCACACAGTGAGAGAGAGAGAGAGGCAGAGACACAGGAGGAGGGAGAAGCAGGCTCCATGCACCAGGAGCCCGACGTGGGATTCGATCCCGGGTCTCCAGGATCGCGCCCTGGGCCAAAGGCAGGCGCCAAACCGCTGTGCCACCCAGGGATCCCCCTCTTTCTCTCTTAAAATTATTTTCACCAATTTTTTTTTAAGCTTATACTCATTTATTCGTGAGAGACAAATACAGGCAGAGACATAGGCAGAGGTTAGAAGCAGGTTCCCTATGGGGAGCCTGATGCGAGACTTGATCCCAGGCAGGACCCTGGGATCATGCCCTGAGCGAAAGGCAAGGCACTCAGCCACTGAGCAACCCAGGCGTCCCTCACCAAAAATATTTTTATCCAAATTTTACTATCCTTTTTTACTAGGTGTTTGAGAACAGAAACTTAAAGAGCTGTATATGTGAAATGTATCTGACTAGAAGGTGAAAGGAGACATTTCTTAGTGCAAAAGTACTGTGATCTCTTTCAAAAACTTTTTTTTTTTTTAAAGATTTTATTTATTTATTCATGATAGAGAGAGAGAGAAGCAGAGACACAGGCAGAGGGAGAAGCAGGCTCCATGCACCGGGAGCCCGATGTGGGATTCGATCCCGGGTCTCCAGGATCGTGCCCTGGGCCAAAGACAGGCACTAAACTGCTGCGCCACCCAAGGATCCCTCTTTCAAAAACTTTTAATGAGTTTAATGTATCTGCAAAACAAAACATTGCTTGGATTATTGTTAATCATATATTCCTATAACAAACATTTATTGATTAGCAGGCACCGTGCTGGGCGCCGTGCTGAGTGGCCTGGCCTTAAGAAACTCACAGCCAGCACTGAGAAGTTTTGATTTGTCAGCAGGTCTCAGAGGACTTAAATGTGCTTTCTGCATAGGATAAGAGACTCCTCTGGCCCTTTCAGGACTTGCTGTCTTCTTTTTCCCCACTGCTAACTTAGGTCACACTCCTACATTGTGTAGAACATGAAAACAAGATGAAAGGCCTGCCATGGCCTAAGCAAGATAATAAATAGTTCCGCCTTCGCATCCTCTCCGCATCCTCCCAGTTGAGTTTTTGGAGCTCTGACACTTTCACCAAGCCCTGGCACTAAGGCTTGCCCTCAGGAAACACTACAGCCTGTGTTATCAGGATGCTGCTGAGGACATTGTCCTTATGAAGACCCTTGAGAGACTCTCTTACAACCAAGTACAAAAACAAAGCAAAAAATACAGCCAAAGACCAGCCTAGGGAACCACAGCTAGCCGGTGCCTGCTGCCTGCGGGAGCAGTTATTACATTTCTGAAGCCACAGCCTAAACTTCAAGGGAGCTAGAGGAGCCTCTAAACACATTTGTTACAACAGTAGCTAAATGTCTCATTCTTAGGCTGTTTCATTTGCAAAGCAAATCAGGTCTTCAGTCCTCCTTCGGAAGTTGAACAAATGTGTGGGAAAATGATTATGAAGAGGCTACTTCAAAAAGAACCTGTTTCCTCTCAGCATTTATCTGGGCTTCCTGTGACCCAATCTTCAAGTTACTTTTATCAACGTTATCAGAACATCACTTTGTCTTACCCAAACACGTTTATGGCTCTGACTAAAGAATATGACAGATCACACATTCTTCCACACCTGCTCCCCTCCCCCACCCCTTGTCAGAGGGCTGGGGAAATTTTAGTTTTTAATCAAAGGCTTTATTTCTCCAGTGGTACAAAGGAATTTAACTGGGACTTTACAACTGCATAAAATATTTCTCAGAGTTGATAGTAATCTTAGTGAGAGGATATTGCCTAACTCGACCTAAAAGTACCAGAGTCATTACAGAAATATTATGTTGAACTTGATTTCTAACTCCATCATGAATTGTGCCACTCCGTCACTGGTGCCTTCTGTATTGACTGTGTGCCTACACCCTACTGAGTAGAAGGTCTTTGTGATGCTCACAGCCTCCCTCAGGAGGGAGAAGTGACTGTGGAAATGAGAATGCCAGCGCAGCACGTTGAGGGCTGTAATTCAGGAGTGTGAATGGTGAGCTGCCAGGCCCGGTGTTCTTCCCCAGCAGCTAAGATGGTACATAGCACTTGTCTACCTGACCACAAGGTCAGAAGGGGCTTCTTCCCAGGGAAAGTGCTGTTGGAAATGTTGCAGCAAGTCGGATAAAGTGTCTTGGGCAGCAGGAGTAACATGAATTTGGATGCAGTGTGTACTGATAGGATATGGGACGAAGGGCAGAAGGCATCGGGACAGGTGAGCCAGAAAAGGGAAGCGATAGGCCAGGACCCTATTGTGAAATTGTGTCCTGTAAGGAATGGGAAGCCTTCCTTTAATGGGATTTAAAGTGGGTCCCTCACATCATTTGTGTTTTAGAGAAACAACATACAGAAAGGTGAAGGAGTAGCTAGTTGGGAGCTGGGAGAGCAGATGGTGTGCACACCTGGATCCTGGAAGCTCAAGTGGTCCCAAGCCAAAGGAGCCAAGAGCCCTGGCTTAGCTAGCTAGCTCCCTTGTTCTCTTTACTCGTGTTGCCTATCAGGTACCCAGGTGTGCGGCCAGTGCACCAAACATCAGAACGTAATGGTGTTTGGTTAAACACTGGCTTATAGGAAATAAAGAGCAGACGGCTGAGAGCCTGGAGTGCAGCTAAAAGGAGTTTTGGGAAGGATGGATCAGAAGAGCTGTACTGTGGAGAGCTGAGGAGAAAATATCTGAGTGCTCAGGACGAACTCAGTTTGGGAAACGCTGGGCATGGCAGCAAATTAGATTTTAATTCTCTACCTGGGGATGGAACTCCAACAAGCTGATAACTTGGACCAGGGAATCAGCCCTGGGAGCAGAGAAAGTGCATGCCTTGCTCTCAGTGGAAGCTGGTAGGAACGGAGAGGCTAACTTGAATGCTGATAGGCAGGAGGTACTGTGCTACATGAGGAAGGTGTACGCTGCCCTCTGTGCTGAAATTCCCCATTCTCAGATGATTTGAGCACTCCAAGAGGCCCACCAAGATGATATGTGGGAGAGAGTGGGAAAAGACAGGGTAGGATAACTGGCATGGACCAACCTACAGCAACAAGAGCACCCCTGGTGCATCCCTAACTGGGGCCCAAGAGTGCTTTCATGAAAGACATTCAACCATAGATTTGAGTGAAATGTATTTTGTTCATTTATTCAATAAGTATTTCTTAGCTTCTAATGCCAGAGATACAATACACTTGGAGGCAAGAGGTGGCGATAGCTGATGGCAAAGGGGGAGTGGTTCAGACTTCATTATGTCACTTGGTCCACAGAGGCGCGTACCCTGAAGCACGGGCTGTGGCTAAGTTTCCTAAGTGAATGTGCTTAAATGGCAGCTGTCTCACCTTTCACTTAATCCCCATTTCTTACTCTTTTAATGTGTGTCCTCAGTTCATGTGGTCATGCTCTCTCGGTAAACTCAAGGGCTTATTATTGGGTGTTTCCATGCAGAGCCCAGAACCACCCGTCCGGAAGTAAATAGACCTGTTAGTTGCATCTTAACCATCGAAACTAAGCCTGTGACAGACCAGCCTGGAGCCCGCATGTCCTTCCGATGGCCCCTTATAACCCTTTCTTCCCAACAATCTTTCCTTTTACCATCCTGGCCCCGTACACAAATATAACCCACAACTCATATCCTGTGGCAGACTACAGCTCACATTAGCCATTGAATGCAAATGAGTCTCAATCAAAGAAGAAAGGAAACTAAAGTTTTCAGTGTGGCCTTAGAAGGCTCCATGACTCTCTTAGTTACTTGCTGCCCTTGGCATGCTGGTATTTTATGTGGGCAGGGTGAAACTGGCTGTGGTCAGGGTGAGACTTTAAGCTTTTGATTTGTTCCCTTATTTTGAGAGGGTTAAAAAGATGTTACATGTTTTGGTATAATTTTAGTACTAGTATTAATTTTTGTCACATATGTGTAAGCGAGGATGAAACGCGAGTGCTCATTCACTGTTACTACATCCATAGTCTTGCAGAAAACTTGGCTTCAAAGGGCAAGTTTCAACAACTTGCCACTGTTTTTGTTTACTCTCCTACTTAAAATAATAGCTTTATTAAGATATATACTGAAACTATACTAATATACTATCAAATCTGTCTTTCTAAAGTATACAATTCAGTGGTTTTTAGTATATTCACAGTTACACAGCTGTCATCTCTAATATGAGAACATTTTCCTCTCTCCTAAAGGAAGCCCTGTGTCCATTAGGAGTCACTCCCTAGTCTTCTATCCCCTCAGCCCCTGGCAACTGGCATTCTACTTTTACCTCAATTTTTTTCCTCCAAATTTTTATTTAAATTCTAGTTAATATATAGCATAATACCGGTTCCAGGAGTACAATTTTAGTGATTCATCACTTATAGCACCCAGTACTTATCACAAGTGCTGTCAATACCTATCACCCCTCTAGCCTACCTCTTGCTTCCCTCCCTCCATCAACCCTCAATTTGTTCTCTACAGTTAAGAGTCTCTTAACATTTACTTCCCTCTTTTTTTCCCCTTCCCTTATGTTCATCTGTTATGCTTTCTAAATTCCACATATGAGTGAGACCATTTGGTATTTTTCTTTCTCAGACTGACTTATTTTGGTAGCTCCAACCATATCATTGCAAATGGCAAGATTTCATCTTTTTGATGGCTGAATAGGATTCCAGTGTGTGTGTGTCTTCTTTACCCACTCTTCAGTCAACAGACACTTGGGCTCTTCCTGTAGTTTGGCTGTTGTTGATCTACTTTTGATTTGCCACTTCTGGATGTTTCATATAAATGGAATCATGTAGCCTTTTGTATCTGGCTTCTTTCACTTACCCTAGTGTTTCTAAGGTTCATCCATATTGTAGCGTGTATTGATACTTCATTTGTTTTTATTGCCAAGTAGTATTTTGTTGCATGGGAATACCACACTTTCTTTCATCAGTTGATTGACATTTGGGATGTTTCTACCTTTTAGCTATTATGGATAATGCTGTGATGAACATTGGTGGAGAGATTTTTGTGTGGACGTAAGTTTTCAGTTTTCTTGGGTAGATACTTAACATGGAAAGCCAACAGTCTTCTGTCTTGCTTTCACTGATCCTTATTCCAAGACCCATTCCCAACAAACCACCCTCCCTTTTGTTTGTAATATTTATGGTTTTGCTACTAGCTATAGTTTGCTACTCTACTACTAGCATAGTTCCACAGATTTCTCAGTCACTCACTATGGGATTTTTTTCCCCACTGTTTGTTATGAAAACTTATAAATGTGTATAAAAGCACAATAGTATAATTAGCTCCAATGTACCCCATCCCCAGCTGCAACAGTCATCATCTAGTGACCACCCCTGCCAACTGGTTTTTGATTTTCCAACCTTGGATATTGTGTGTTAATTTCTGTATTGAAAAGTGAGGGTTCACTTCATTTGTACTACCCCTTCCAAATTTTTTATAGTGAATTTATTTTCAGATCTTGTATTACCTGTGCAAATTTGAATACTTAAATCTCTTGTTCTTATTCCATCATCTTTAGACAATATTGTTCAACTAATCCCTTCCCCAAGTGAGCTACCTTTCTTTCCTTCTGCTTTTACCTATCAACCATTTCCAGTTGTATCTTTTGTGTCATTAGGTTGATAGCATTTAGTCTGTTCTATAATTACAGTTAAATTGTGCTTTGTCTGGTGGTTGGTCCTAAGACTTAAAAATCAAGGGAATTTACACTATCAGGACTTTATTTTTTTTGTTTTGTTTTTATTGACATTCGATTTGCCAACATACAGTATAACACCTAGTGCTCATCCGTCAAGTGCCCTCCTTAGTGCCCATGACCCAGTTACCCCATCCCTCTTCCCGCCTCCCCTTCCGCAACCCTTTGTTCGTTTTCCAGACTTAGGAGTCTCTCATTGTTTATCTGGACTTTAAATGTTGTTCAGTGCAGAGCCATGTAGTGTGCTGGAGCTCCATTTTCCCATCTTAGACTCAGTGTGACAACCGTGTGCCAGTGGGAGAGGAATGTTTTCAGCATTCAGTTAACACCTTTTTATATTAAATTTTATATTAAATTTAATTTTGAATTCATTTAATTTTTAAATATTTTATTTATTTATTTATTTGACAGCTCGAGCAGAGGGAGCAGCAAGAAGAGGGAGAGGGAGAAGCAGCCTCTGTGCTGACCAGGGAGTCTGATGCAGGGATCAATCCCAGTACCCTGGGGTCATGACCTGAGCTGAAGGCAGATGCTTAACCAACTGAGCCTCTCAAAGTGCCCCAATGCCTTTTTTCATTCAACATTAGTTGGTAGGTAGTAGTACTCATGGACCCACTCTGCAAGCTCTCCTATCATGTACATCTTGCATGGCCTTGTAGTCTTTAATCATTTTGTACATTATGTCCTGCTCTGGAAAGGGAACTCCTTGAGAGGGGAATGATTTTTCTTCTTTTACTTCTATACCAATTTTAGTCTCTTAGTAAATTAAATTGGTTTCCCCAAAAGTTGTCAAGTAAATATAGCCAATGCCATTGAAGTGACACTGTGCTGTTAGAGTCTATATATATTTTATTTTATTATGTTATAAATATATAAATATTTTTAAAATAAAGCTATTTAAAAACTCATAAATTAAAATATTCAGCTTCAATGCCTGTAGTATTTCTTCTGCATGATCACTTTTAGCCTTTCCAAGAAGTCTTTCAGTGTACTCTTCTTGATTTCATTCATAGAACAGGTCTGCAAAAAAAAAACCCAAAACATTTCATTAGCTTGCATTGCTAGATCACTGAGTCAGGCCTCCTCTGGCACTTGTCACCTGAACAATTCTTTCCAACCAAGGCCTTCAGTCTAGTTTGCATGAGAATCTGTCTCTGCCAGTAGGCCAGCATGGTTTCCTGGTCTTCTGTACATTCTAATATTCTAATTCTATGCTTCTAGAATTGGTCACTGTACCATCACTAACCGTGTACCGTTAGGGGGTGCCGCAGACTCCGGAAAGGTATGTCACAGCTAGGTACTGTTCAGGGCTATAACATGAGGTGTAGGGCCTTTTGCATGTCTGCCTGGACTGCTGAGAGAGAGATTCATTCCCTTTGCCCTCCTGCCCATAAACAGCAACACTCCAGCTTGACAGCACCTCAGGTGGAAAGGATTCCAGGTACCTACCCCAGGTCACTGCTTCAGTTTGAACCTCAGCTCTATTAATTACATTGTTTAGGACAAACCACTTCATTTATAAAAGCTTCAATTTCCTCCCTGGGTAAATGGGGACAATTGTGCCTACTTAAATGATAATTAAATGGATTAAAAGAGAGAATGAGTGTAGTGTCACCTCCCTCTTCCTTTTCTTTGCCTTAAGAATCAGGTGACAGGCTCAGCAAGGGGATGAATGTCCCCAATTCTTCCATTTGGCACTAGGTAACATCTACTCTGAGCTCTTCCTCTTTCCTACACCATCAATTCTCCCCTCTCTGCTGGATCATTCCCACTGGTATATTAACATGCTGGACATATGCCCCACCTCAAAAGAGCTTCCCTTACTGCTGCCCTTCAGCTCTTGTTCTGTTTCTCTGCAATCTTATAGCAAAACACCTCAGAAGGGTTTTCTGAACTCACTGCCCCTTTCTTTTCACTCCTCCTTACCAGCATTCTCTGTGGAACCTGTTCCAGTCAGGCTATTATTCCAGATCCAGTGGCCATTCTCATCTTCATCTGACTTGACCTTTTGGTACACTTGACACATTGGATCTCTTCTTATTAAGAGTTTCTTCCCTTCTGTTTGGGGCACCATACACTCTCCAGTTTCCCCCTTCCTTCACCAGCTACTTCTCAGTCTTTTTTGCTGGATCTCTTCCTGACCTCTTTATGTTAGAATGCTTCTGGGCTCAGTCCTTAGATCTCTTTTCTATGTCATGCAGGTCTAAGACTTTTGAATAACATCTTCTGAGGACTCTTTCTTTTATAGAACAAGTTCTGACTTCTCCCCAAAGCTTCAGTCTTTTCCAATAATCTCAGCATCTCCACTTGACTATCCAAGAGGTACCTCAAACTTAGTATTGATAAATTGAACTCCTGATCTTCTGCTCAACCTCCAGCACTGCTCTGCGCTCAATTTTCTGGGCACCAGCCCTCTCCCAAAAGGCTCAGGCTGGGAACCAAGAGGCCCCCTTTTACTCATTCCCTCATCCCTCACAATGGGTCTTCTGGCTCTATTTTTATTGTTTTTTTTTTTTTTTAAGATTTTATTTATTTATTTGACATAGAGAACACAAGTAGGTAGAGGAGCAGGCAAAGGGACAGGGAGAAGCAGGGAGCCTGATGTGGAACTTGATCCCAGGACCCAAGGATCATGACCTGGAGCCGAAGGCAGATGCTTAACCGACCAAGCCACCCAGGTGCCCCTTAGCTCTATTTTTAGTTATATCCCAAATCTAACAACGTCTTTTTTTATTTTTAAGACTTTATCTATTCATGAGAAACAGAGAGAGAGGCAGAGACAGAGACACAGGCGGAGGAAGAAGTAGGCTCCATGCAGAGAGCCTGACATGGGACTCGATCCCGGGTCTTCAGGATCACACCCTGGGCTGAAGGCAGCACTAAACCGCTGAGCCATCTGGGCTGCCCATAACAACCTCTTTTGCTCCCAGTCTGTTGAAACTACTATTATCTCCAACCTGGGTTACTGTGATGGCCTCCCAGTAGAACATCTTGCTTCTGTGCTTAGCTCTTTTCAGTTTACTTACCACACAGCAGCCAGAATGATTATTTTAAATAATATAAATCAGATTGTAGTCTGTTCAGCTCCCAACTCTGTGGATGCGTCCTGCCATACTTGGGGTAGAAACCAAAGACCATGTGTAATCTGCCAAAATCCCCCTTGCTCAATCTGATCCAGCCACCCAGTCTTTCCTCCTGATCTTTGAACATGTGAACCTCATTTCTACCTCAGGGCCTTTGGACAGCTATTTCCTCTGCCTGGAATGTTATTTCCCCAGCTAGTCATTTAGCCTGCTCCTTCACTTAATTCAAATGTTTGCTCAGATGATGTCACCAACTGTTAAATCATCCTTCTCCCTCATGACCTCTATATTCTTCATTCCTGTATTTTTCTTCAGAGCATTTATCTCTCCTGGACATAATATTACATGTTTGTTTGCTTTTCTAACTCTCCCACTAGAACATTCTGTGAGACCAGGCACTGTATCCTGAGTGCCTAGAATAGCACCTTGCACTCACAGACCCTCAATAAATATTTGCTGAGTGAATGAATGGGTTGATTAACCAAGGGTATTATGACTCTTAAGGAGGAATGTTTAAAAGTCAGGAGCCAAACTGTAGGTATGATTCAGATTACCTTGTTTGCCATGCTGCTGAGGTTCCTGTAGAGTCCTCTGAGATATCTGTTGGAGCAGTTGTGTGTATAGATCTGCCGCAGTACAGTAGCAGCTCTGCAGAAGATTTCCTTATCGCTTGTGTTCTAGAAAGATAAATATTGCAGTTAGCCATGTGCTAGCCCTGTTTTGAACATGGGAGAGAGTTTTTCTTGTGATTGCTTTTTTCCAGGAAGACAAGTGGAAAAATGTGAGTTTGCTCAACTGTGGATCAGGTATTAAGAGAATTCTTTCATGTGAATGAAATGACAGTAAATGACCTCTCCTGATTACCTACAAATGCAGCAACCTTCTCATTTCCCTTGGACGGTTTTGCTAAAAGGCTGCCCGAGTAAAGGTGCTCAGCTAAGTAAATGACAGAGCAGGGATTTGAATGTAGAACCATATGTCTCTGCCCATGATGTCTATTTCTCTCTACCAGGCAAGCCTATGTGAGCTTGTAGTCACATTGCTCTGTCTCATTGCAGAGGTATTAAATAAAGTCCAAGTGTCCTAGAAATCCTACATGGTCGTCAAATAAATGATTGTCCATCCTTTGGCCTGGATATTGGTGCTTTGGGCAGCACTCTCCAGTTAGCTCCCCCACCCCCCTCCATGGGAGGTGGCAAGTGTCTGCAAAGCCTGGGGTCTATGTGAGGAGGTAAGACATCTGCCCAAACAGCTGGAGAGGCAAGCCAGGATCAGGGCTAGGCGTGAGATCAGAGGAAGCTTCTGGAAGAGGGTGCAGTTGAGCTGGGCCATGGACACAACTTCTGGAAAAGGCCTTTGGCCTAGGAGGTATAGCATCAGAAACACTGTGAACTACTGGCAGCCCAGATGTATGTCTGGTCACATGGCTATTTCTGGAGATGTCTGGGCCTTAGAAGAGGGAATGTACAGGTGGGAAAACAGCTTTTTTTGGGAACCTGGCAGAGGCATTGTGACTTAGTCTAAATCAGGCCTGGTGTGTCCTGTTGCTTTCCGCTGAAGAACAAAAACAAGGAATGTGGGGAGTGGTCTAGCTTGAGCCTGATTCAGCTCCCATAAAGCTATCTCTAGCCTCTGCAAGGACATACTTTAGTTCCTTGCCCCGCAAAGTGTGGGCCAGGAAGCAGCAGCATGGTCATCACCTGGGAGCTCATTAGAAATGCAGAACCTCCAGCCTGCCCCCTAGCCGCCTGAATCACAATGTACATGAACAAGATCACCTGGGGATTTATATGAGAAGTACGGGGGGGGGGGGGGGGGGGGGGGGGGGGGGGGGTGCGGGGGTTTAACTGCATTTTTTTTCTGATTATTAAAGAAATATCTGTTTACTGTAAAGGTAATATATAGTCATCAAAAATGAATTCACTCATTATCCCACCAGCCAGAGATAGCTATTGATACTTTGATAAATATCTTCCCATTTTAAAAAAATATTTTTTTTAAAAACGAGGACCAACTGTTGATACCGTTCTGTAGCCTTTTCACACAATAGATAGTTCAAGGGGATCCCTGGGTGGCGCAGCGGTTTGGCGCCTGCCTTTGGCCCAGGGCGCGATCCTGGAGACCCAGGATCGAATCCCACATCGGGCTCCCAGTGCATGGAGCCTGCTTCTCCCTCTGCCTGTGTCTCTGCCTCTCTCTCTCTCTCTGTGACTATCATAAAAAAAAAAAAAAAAAAAAGATAGTTCAAGCATTAAGTCATTCAGTAGTATATAAGAACATGGGATGGGATGCCTGGGTGGCTCAGTGGTTGAGCATCTGCCTTTGGCCCAGGGGCGTGATCCTGGAGTCCCGGGATCGAATCCCACATTGGGCTCCCCGTAGGGAGCCTGCTTCTCCCTCTGCCTGTGTTTCTGCCTCTCTCTCCCTATGTCTCTCATGAAAAAATAAATAAAATCTTAACAAAACAAAACATGGGATTGAGAGCTACATGGGAGCCCAAGGCATATTTGAGCCACAATTGGTTAGTATTCTATCATTGCAGTTTTTTGCTTCTGTAAAATAAAGTGGCAGTGAGTCATCTGTGTAAATCTTTGTGTTCATCTCTTATATCTTTAGGCAAAATTCTAGAAGTGCATTTTATATTTTAGGGTTTTTCCAGGAAGATCTAGACCCAGACTGAAGTAGGATCCTGACCCAGGATCCTAGCCTGCACAAGCTTTCCCTTTACCCTGTGGGCCTTGATGGACCATTGGCGAGGACTTTGGAAGGACATGTACTTAGTGAACTTGCCAAGAGCCCTCCCGGGTTCTGATTGTAGTTGGAAATTAAAGAGCAACACAAGCATCTCTGGACTGTGAGAGTCAAGAAACCTCCCATAAATCTCCATATCTTTGGAGGGTTAGTAGGTGAGCAGAGGTGGGGAAGCTAAGGAGGAAGGCAGACACTAAGCTGTACGTGCACAGGTAGGTGCATACCTGTGCTGCTGGAGAGAGAACAATGTGGTTCAGGAAGACCAAAAAGACAAGAGCCCCTTTGCTTATTTTTTCATCAAAATCTCATGAGACTTTTATAAAACTTTGGCTTGGAGCCTAGAAATTAAACTGCCTCTGTTTTGAGTATATGGCCTTATAATACAGGAAAACACCCTCTAGGCAAATTCTTCAATGTACTTTCCAAAGGCAATTAGGATATAAAGGAATTGAAGTGTTCAAATCAAATGGAAAAACTCTAAAAGAACTGATTCTAAAGGCAGTTTTCATTAAGACTTTAAAGTTTTAGTTCCATTGAAATTGCAGCTACAGGATCCTACTATGAACTACTGAATGACCACTGACATCTGCTTGACCAGCTTTCGCTGCCTGACAATATCTTGCTCAGGAGGCACACTTTGACAGCCTGGTGGACCTTGCAGTTCAGGACTGCTCAGGAAAAGAAACTGCACTGGGGAACTTAGGCCTATGCTAGATAGAAGCCTAACACTCATGGGGATATCAGCAATTGGTGGAACACCATTTAGGGCTGCTTCTCTGGCAAAGATGCTGTTAGATTTCTAACATGGCTCTTGACTAGCTTCATTTAGGGCCATAAAAATCTAGTCCTGTGCGATCCCGGAGTTCCAGGATCAGGTCCCATGTTGGGTTCCTGCATGGAGCCTGCTTCTCCTCCCTCTGGCTCTCTCTGTGTCTTTCATGAATAAATAAATAAAATCTTAAAAAAAAAAATCTAGTCCTGTTTGTGTTGTATTCATTATCCCCACCTCAGCCCACATTTAGTCAGCTGATGCTCTACACAAGAAAATCTTTTGCTTCTACTTAAAAAAGAAAAAGATTTGAGAGTTGGTGTAAAATTCTGAGGAATCATGGATTTGACCTCTCTTTGAAAGTAGGAAATACCTTCTACTAATGGTCCACCCAAGAAATCCATCACAGACCAGTCAGCTTGCTTGTTTTCTACTTTGCTGTTTCTCAGACCACCTTAATTTCAGAGATGCTGGATAAACATTGCCTGTGAAGTCCAGGATTTAGATGAGCACTTTCTTTCCAGCAACTACCAAGAACAGGATCCCACCTGACTTGAAGATAATAGGATTCTTGATCCGCCAAAGAAAGAAAACTGATACAGTGGATTTTGGAAAGATGTCTTCCTTTGGGAACACCAAGATACCCACATACCACATTGATGGGCTTTGAAAATAACATCCTTTCCTTATCCTGTAGTATCTTAGTAGATAAGTAAGCAGGGCTGCGTCTTTGAGGAAAAGAAAGAATAGAACAAGGAGATTGGTAATCCTTGGAATAGAAGCATTTTGAGGAAGGCATATGAGACAGGTAGGAATGAAGGAGGACAGTGGGGACTTTGTTTCAGCAGATGTCTACCCATGCAGTGAGGGGCCTGTGTGATAACTGATGAAGAGGATGGCCAAGAGCAGCAGAAAGGTTGTGCAGCTTGGCCTGCACCTCGGCAAGGATGAGGCTGGCCTGGTCTTCTAGAGATGGCTCAGAGTGGAGTCACAGAGAGTTGGATCTTTTCTAGCCACCAGCCCCTCCTTCTTAGAATGATTGCTCCTCTATAACCAGTTTTTGCCTTTAACTAAGAGTTAGATCATTTTACATTAACACTTTCCACTAACTCAGGAATTGAATTCCAACCAACTTTCAAAATCACTTTCATATCTTCAAATGTGGAAACTGAGGCACAAAGAGATATGGAGACTGGCTAAAGGCCACATAGCTAGTTAACAGCAAAAGTGTGCCTAAAGCCACAGGCTGTGTGTCACTTCGAGACACTCGGCACTTTGGAGCCTAATCCCTGGCTTTGATAGAGCCTTCCCAGCAGTGCGGTGCCATCTGAAGAACCCAGGCACAGCCCTGTGGGCTCTTGGCTATCTCATATGTATATAAAATGTTGATAGATGATATTTATATATTATATAGTTCCATGTATGTATAAAATCTCCAAGCCCTTCCAGCCTCCTGATAGAGTCTGAAACAGGATGAGATGCTAAAGGACAAAATTATATAATATATATTATACATTATGCATTAATATAATATATATGGCTGTATTACATTATGTATTATTGTATATTAGACTCCTGGACTAATCTTTAATGAGATGAGATAGCCCAGACAGAGCCTGAAGAAGTTTCCCTCACAAGGTAGGATGAGTCTGTTCTGTGGCCTGGGTGCTGGGCCTACACAGCTCTACTCCTGGCCACCCTATCCTCTTCTAGTCCACGTGGAAAGCAGGTGGTTAGGAGACCACTGGTAAATTGAAGCTTTGGGTTTTTCATTCTCAGTCTTGTGTTTCCATGAAAACAGGAACTGATGTGCACAAACCTATTGACATGGCTGTAGTCATATGTTTGTCAGAGAAAATGTACTATCAGCTGTCAAATCTGTCTCCTCCCACTAAAGATAGAGGGGCGGGGGTGAGATGGCACAGGAGGCGGAAAGGCGAGATGCCCAAGCAGCTAGGGCCAGGGATGAGTGGGGACCCCCTGTGGCGGGGCAGTTCCAGACTGGGCTGGAAGGGGCTTGGCAGGACATTGCAGGCGAGGGTCTTTGGATTGCCACCCCCAGAGCCAGTGGGCTGTTAGGTGACCAGGCTGCGGAAAAGGAGGGGCTCTGGCGATACCTTCTCTGTTGCCGTAGGAAGTCTCTTAGACAAAATGAAAGCTCCCCCAGCCTGTAATCTCCATATCTATTTTCGTGACACTATTTGTTTTTTTCAGAAATGTGCGGGCTGGAAAAACTCTCCTTCAACAAGCATTTATTGAGCACCTCCCGTGTTCCCGGTACTAGGCTGGGATATAGGAGGAAAAGAAGGAGCTATTCCTTGACCGGGGTCTGAATTATGATCACAAAATCCAAGCTCTCCACTACACATCTTCTAAACCATGTGAAACCAGAAACACTAAAACATGCTTGAAAGTAAAGATCAGAATTCTCATTCTTAAAAACCTCTAACACCTTCTAGTTCATCTGGGTCTATTCACTTTCTTTTAAAGAAGAGTTTCTTGTTCAGACACTTGTGGATGGCTTTCCTCTCCCAAGTCACTCATGAGCCAAAGCGGACGCTGGGACAGCTCTTACCTTTGGGGCAGTGAAGACGTCCTTGACAGTCAGCTCCATGCACGAGTCCTGGCCCAGAATGAGAGAGAGCAAGAGACAGTCACTTCCAATTGTACAGAGGGATGCTTGTTGGGCAGCCCTCACTCCCTCTGACCAAGCAAACTTCCCACAATCCCTCAGGACAGAAACGCTGCTGCAGAGCAATCTCTACTCTGCTCCTTGTCCGTCACCAACCACCAACTTCTCTGGAAGCTGTGATGTTCTTCTCAGAGTCTAAGAAATACCCACGGCATCTCCAGAACATCTGGAGAGATGGTGCCAGATAGCTTACTCACGTTTCTCGCTGTGAGGATGTTCAACATTTTGATGATCTCTTTAATAGTAATATTGAAGTTATGTCCGTGGACAAAGGTGCTGGTGAGTGCTAGTAAGCAGACCAGAGTTGGAATCAGTTGGGAGGTGAGACCCATTAATAGATCTCTATTTGCAGTGACAATAGCAGACAAATCAGTTTACTAGGAGAGGCTCACAATGCAATTCTGACAGAGATATCTCTATATATATAGATTTAAAATTGCTGAAACTGAGGGAAAATGAGGGAAATTGGAAATTTTCGTTACACCAAGTTGTCAGTCATTTGGGGCCAATCAGCACCTCTCTTCCAGGAGAAAAAATACCTCACAGAAATAGGTAAAATGTTCCTGTGAAATCATACCAATAGGAAAATGAAACCTTTTTTTAAAATTAACTACAAAGTATCAGCATAGGAAATTACACCATAATTTGCTCTTTAGATTAATCTTATCAGCTTGGGGTTGCTGCTGGCTTTTTGTTTGCACAGAAGGAAGAGGCCACAGGTGTCCGAATTTGTTCTAGTGCAGTCCTCCTGGGGAAAGATAGAGTAATATCAAGAAAGTTTGACTTGAATAGTGTTTCAGCCAGGCTTCTTCCAAGTACAGGTGGCATCTTGGAAACTATCCTCTTATGGAAAAGCTGATCTGAGGTTCTTTCTCTGGGTAGAACCCAGACTCTTTCCTGTCCCAGCACTCAGGGATGCCATTCCTCCCGGTTTGGGATTCTGACAAAAGACAAGTGGCACCAGGTGGGGCTTAGCCTGGGTCACATCAGGTCCATGGGTCCTTAGCAGTACGGGGGCCCTAGGTAAAGCGTGTCTATCTTGAGGTGTCAGAAATGACCACTTTATAAATGGAACTGAAATATATCCTAATTAGGAAAAAGAACCACAGTCTTCCTGGTTTTCAAATCAGTTGTCTTTGTCAATGCCTCACAACCTGCCCTGCTGCCTTAGTCTAATTGCCTCGGCCCTGGTGAGGTCCTAGCACCCTTGCTGCTTGCTCTGGTGGAGTGAGATTCCTGGGCCCCAGGACCACATGGCTCTTTCCTCCTGAGATTTTGCTTCTCTGTCCTGTCCACTCCTTTCCCCTGCTTTCTGACCTTCCTCTCCCTACTGATTTCCTCAGGTCATCTTGTGAAGGACAGAATCCACGTGAGTGTATGAGGAAGGCCCTGCAACCATATTTTGGATCCTTCCTCTGCACTGTGGCACGGGTTTGCCAAACTTCGTACAATGACTTCTGATGCCAACTGTGTGAAGTTGGGTTATACTTCCCAGGTTAAGGGCATGGCTTCCATAAGACTGCCCTCACTTCACACAGCTGCAAAGTTCAAGGATTCCCTGCCCACCCTCACTTTTGGCCAATTGGCTACAAATTTAAAAGTTCACACTACCTCCTCAGGTTCATAATTCTCCGGAGTGACCCACAGAACTTGGAAAAATATGTAAGGTTATAGCTGTGTAACCTGTAATACGAGCCAAAAGAACAGACACAGAGGGTGATGTCTAGGAGGATCCCAAACATGAGGCTTCCTCTGTTTTCTCCCCATCGAGTCAGAATGTGCCACCTCCCCAGAACCTTGATGCATGGCAATGTACAGGGTACCGCCAGCCATGGCAACTCACCTGAACCTTGGGGTCCAGAGTTTTACTGGTGTGTTGTTCTGTAGGTGCAATTGACTGGATCATTGTCCCCTCAGTTGAGACCACTGTGGCCTAATGGTCATGCTAGTCCCCACCCTGAGTTGCCTAATTAGCATAAACTATCAGGACCCAGACACTCTTATGACTTGGGAAGTCCCAAAGATTTAGGGGCTCCTTCCCAGGAACTGCTAGCAAAGGCCAACCTCTTTATTCTAGAGGTTTAGAAGTTACCTCCCAAGAGCTGGGAGAAAGGCCAGATCTCTGGGTAAGTTTGTTTTGTTTTGATAGAGCATGAGATGGAAGGAGGGGGAGAGAGAGAATCTTAAACAGGCTCCATACCCAGTGCAGAGCCCAACATGATCAAGAGTCTGACACATAACCAACTGAGCCACCCAGGTATCCCTAAGTTTGTGTTTTTTAAAAAAATTTGTGAATAGGTATTTCTTTTTATTCCTCAGTTTTATTATTGACATATAGCATTGTATGGGTCTAAGGTGTATAGCATAACAACTTAACATATATACTGTGAAATGATTACCATAAGCTTAGTTAACATCCATCATCTTATTTATAGACAACAGAAAGAAAAAAATATTTTTCCCTTGTGATGTGAAATTTTAGGATTTATTCTAATAATTTTCAAATATGCCACAGAGCATTGTTAATTGTCATCACTGTGTTGTATATTGCATCTCCTGTACTTACTTATAACTGGAAGTTTGTACCTTTTGACCACGGTCATCCAGTTCCCTCTTTTTCTACCCTCTATAGTGACCACAAATCTCATGTTTTTTTCTATGAGTTTGGTTTTTTTTTGTGTGTGTGTTGTTTTTGTTTTTAGATTCCACATATAAGTGAGATCATACAGTACTATCTTTTCCTAACATTTTACTTAGCATAACACCTTTAGGATCTATTCACGTTGTCACAAATGGCCGGATTTCCTTCTTTTTTATGGCCAAATAATATTCCTGTGTGTGTGTGTGTGTGTGTGTACACACCACAAGTTCTCTTTCCATTCATCCATCTGTGGATACCTAGGATGTTTCCAGGTCTTGACCTATTGTAAATAATGCTGCCATGAACATAGGGGTTCACATGTATCTTCGACAGAGTGTCTTCATTTCCTTTGGGTATATTTCCAGAAGTAGAATTACTGGATCATGTAGCATTTGTATTTTTAGTTTTTTGAGGATTTTTCATACTGTTTTCCATAGTGGCTGCACCAGTTTGCTTTTCCATCCATAGTACACAGGGTTCCTTTTTTTACGCGTCTTTACCAACACTTGTTGTTTCTTGCCTTTTTGATAATAATCATTCTAACAGAGGTGAAGTGATATCTCATTGTGTTTTTGATTTGCATTATTAGTGATGCATCTTTTCATGCATCTATTGGCCATTCACATACCTTTTTTGGAAAAATGGCCATTTTTTTTTTTTTTTTTGCTCATTTTTTTTCATGGGGTTGTTTCTTTGCTCAGGTAAGTGAGGTCCTCACTATAGAGATGGGGAGACAGAGTTCCTTCCAGGATAGGTGGAGACTTCAAATCCAGATGAACTATTATTTGGAGTCAATGGTGCATTTTCCTTTTTTGAGGGAAGGTCTAAGTTTTTGAGGAAAGGTCCGAGTGTTGAAGTTAAAACTGTGAAGTGTGGACATCCTAGAGGGAAGGCCAGGGTACAGAGCTTTGGGATTGAGGGAGAGCTGGAGAGGAGGGAAGGTCAATGCGATTCAAAAGCTATCCATGTATTCAGTGGTTGTGTGTGTGTGTGTGTGTGTGTGTGTGTGTGTGTGTGTGTTTAAGATTTTATTTATTTATCCATGAGAGACACACAGAGAGAGGCAGAGACACAGGCAGAGGGAGAATCAGGCTCCATGCAGGGAGCCTGACATGGGACTCGATCCTGAGTCTCCAGGATCACGCCCTGGACCGAAGGTGATGCTAAACCGCTGGGCCACCCAGGCTGCCTAACAGTTGTGTTTTTGAGTGCATGCCTTCGCTGAGGGCTATCCCCCAGGTTTAAGGCTATGGTGGCAAAGATGTAAATCAAAAGAGCCAGTAGCTCAGAAGCACAATGAAACTTCTTTGTTTTGTTTCAGTGGTTGGATAAGGCCAGGGAAAGTAGGGTGAACTTTCCAGAACATCAAAGAGTGACCAGCAGGTCCCCCCAAAGGGTAGGAGAAAAGGAGCTGTCCTCATTGCAGTGTGGCCTCATGGCAGCTGTACATGTGTCTCGCTGGTCGGAGGTCTGCAGATCAGGGGCAAGGACAGCCAGCACCCACGAAGGAGCCTCTCCCCACCTTCAGGAGTTGTGGGTGGTGATTATACCAGGTGGGCAGGCAGGCAGGCACTGAAGCTCAGGGAGACATTGACACTGCTGGGCTCTGGCTGTGTCAGTTGTAGAGCCCTTCCTTTTGCCCTGCCTGGTTTGTGGGGCCTCAGAGCTTTCCTTTCAGGCCGTAGAATGTGGGTCCAGCAAACAAACCACTTGTCAATTCTATGACCAGGAACAGATCACTAACTCTCTCCAGGTCTGTTTCTTCATCCGTGCTATGGCCATACTATGGCTCCTCCTCCTAAGATTCCGCCAGGAGTGCGTGAGAGGTTCTGTGCAGAGTGCTTGGCACACATCAGTCCCCAAGGTGTGGCTGCTCATGGAGTCCACCTCAGCGAGTGGCAGGCCAGGCCACTGGTCAGGGCTGGCTCCTCGCCTTTCTCAGCCACCTGCATAAAGTGAGGGCGTTAACAGTACCTACTTCACGTGGTTGTGGTGTGGAACAAACAAGTTAATGTTCCTAAGTTGTCAGAATAGTGCCTAGCACGTAGTAAGCGTGCTGTCAGCGATAGTAGCAGCAGCCGCAGCAGTAGTAGTATTGCCATTGTTTCTAATCATAACTTTGGTTGGTCACGTGACTGTGGTACTTAATCTACTAAACAAAGCCAAGTCTGGACAGGGCCAGTGGAGGTTTCGCCCCTGGACACCACCCTACACATGTCCCTCCTGGATGTGTCTGTCTCCTTAGTCTTCGGGGCCTTATCCTTGTTTGGGGGTGTCACTGTTGGTTGCTACACTGCAGCCCTCATACTTAAGTCTCTGGAATCATTGCAGGAAATAGATACCGTGGGGCATCTTATGCAGAGAGCACTCAGTGCAGAAAAGTAGGTGTTTATGAAAATGTTGGGAGGATGGAGGAACAGGCTGGGCCCAGAACTCTAAAGAAATGACCCACAGGTAGGGCTGCTGCCCCTGGGGCTGCCGCTGCTGGTGTAGAGTTCAGGAGCACACAGCTGAGGCTGCAGCCTGGGGGTCCTGCTTCAGCTGTGCCCAATCACCCCCCCACCACTGCTCCAGGAGAAAACTTCAGCTTCCCACCCCAGCCGAGGGCACAGGAAGGGGGCGTCTGCCTCCTCCCAGCTCCTGCAGCTCTCTGAACAACAGGGAGCAGTGGGTCTTGTGTAGAGCATCTCTGCTTCCCTGGCCCTGGCTGAGGAGTTTTCCACAGCAGTCGTCCCCATGGGTCCCTGTGGCCCTGTTCCGCCCTGAGCCTTGCACTCCTTGCACTTGATCTCTCCCCTGGCTTCTGTCAGCGATGTGGGACCACACATGGAATAGCCCTTTCCAGCTCCTCCTAGGTGTACTCATGATGAAAGTAAGACTCCTCCAAAAGGAAGGATATTTAGTAGAGATTGGAGTAAGTAGGCCTTAGCAGGGGTAGGGGGACAGTTCGTGGAAGGCCAGCAGGCCTCTCTGGGGCCTGGAGGAAGTGAGCGAGCCAGCAGGCATGGGAGGGCAGTCTTCTGGAGGACTGCAGTCCCCAGTCACTATGAGCTCGGAGCAGCAGCTGGCCTGGATTGCGGGGCATGGATCTGGACCTTGGATTGCATGGGGCCCTGGGAGCCTCAGGTCTGAGAGTGACTCCCAGCAGTGCAGTGTCACTGAAGGCCATGTGTCCTGCAGTCAGCAGGGCCTCCTACTCCTGAGTCCCAGCTCTGCCACTTTGTCTTGGGGTGACCTTGGGAAAGTTTCTCTGCCCAGGATTCTCTGTCAAACTGGGCTAATAATAGGGATATGGGAAGATTACATTATACAGTGTTTTGTGTGGTGCCTGGCATGTCGGAAGCCTATACATGCCAACTGTCATCATCGTCGTCATTGTCATCGCAGTTGGGATGGGCTGAATATGGGGGTGAGGAAGAGTGAGAAGTCACAGAGGACCCCAGGTTTCTGTCTTGGGAGCTGCTATTCACAGAGATGGCAGTTTCAGAGGGAAGGTCCAGAGACCATGAGCTGAGGCACATAGGACAGACTGGGTTATAGACACAGAGGGTGAGGAAGTGGTGGGGAAGGATGGTACTGGCCAGGGCCTCTGGAAGAGAGGGGACCAGAAATGACTGTGGCATTCCAGGGCTGCTGGGAGAGGGGAGGGAGGGAGAGGAGGCAGCCAGCCAGCCAGGCTGAGAGGAAACCCGGGCATGAGAGAGTCTTGGAGGAGAAGCGAGTGTTCCGTCAGTATTGTAGATGTTCTTCAGGGATGGGCTAGATAAGGTGGAAACATTTCCACTGGATTTAGTGATAAGAGATAATTAGTGACATCACTGAGATCGTTTCTAGGGTGTGGTAGGGGCAGGTGCCCAATGGAGGGCAGGCTCTGCTGGCATGTGTGCTGCAAGAGGGTGGGGGGCTCCAGGTGATCAATAGTTTTTCAACCTGAGCCCAGGCTTCCCCAGCTCCGTAAAGGCACCTGACACCAACGGAAATGCCTCCCATGCCCACATCCAGTCCCACACCAAAGCCTCTGTATTTGAACTGTATCCACACTGAAAGGTATGTGGGCTTGGACGGTGGATGGAGGGGGCAGGTGAGGCAGAGACAAAACTGAATTGGCCTTGAGCTGCTAACTGTTAAAGTTGGGCCGTGGATACTGGGGAGTTACTTTTGTGTGCTTTTGAGATTTCCCATGGTAAAGGAATTTTTAAGACTTCCATGGTTAGAAAAGTCATATATTTATATATCACGTACTATACATATATCGATGATCTCAGATGCCACACATGTTTATGTAGATGATGTGTAAGTGTGGGTCATGTAGGTACCACACACAACTCCAGAACCTGGTCACATTCACTCTTTCACTGTCCTACCCCACCTGGGTTTCTACAAGATTGTTCTCACTGGTCATCCTGCTCGCATCTTTGTCCCCACATTCTGTTGTTCACACAGCAGCCCAAATGCTGCTGTCACATGGGAGCCATCTCACCAGAGCAAAGCCTTCCTGCCCATAGAACCCTGACTGCCTGTCCCTCTTGTTCCTGCCCTTGGCCTCTGCTCTCCTCTTCTTGATGCTGGTGGGGGGCATTCCAGCTCACTCTACCTGTGAATGACTTCCTCCCTCTCTCCCTCCATCCAGATCTCTATTCTGTGTGAGCTTATCAGAGAGGACTTCTCTGACCTCCCCTCACAGCACAACCCCTCACCTGACCCCGCTGCCTCCTTGTGTCCCACAGCACTCGCCACCACCTGTACTGTCTGTGTTTTCTTGTTTGCAGGCTCTATCCTCCACTAGGAGTAACCTTATTTTTGTTCATCATGGATCCTCAGTGCCTTGACACTTCCTAAAGACCTCAATGGCTAATTATTAAATGAATGACTAGAGCTCCATTTCATGGAGAGGGCAGCTGAGAAGGGTAAGGCCTGAGTAAGAACGAGGGAAGTTAGGGACCTAGCTGGGACTTGTATGGACCCTATAGTCTTTGCCCTAGCCCCTGGAGAGGGCAGGGAGGATTGGATCCTGAGGACAGATGCAAGAAGGACCCCTCAGAGGGAGTGAACTGGGGGATGAGGGAGACCAGGCAGGCATAGCTGTGGACTCTGGCTTTTCTGAGTGGAGGCTCCATAGGCTACTGGCCTGTCTTTTCTTTGAGAAGCAGATGGAAGGTTCTCCTCCTGGGAGAAGGAAGCTGGCTGAGGCATCTGCTGGACCTCTCCATCTGTCCCTGAGGCATCAATGTCACTTCAGCCTCAGAGGGGACTGGTGGCCCATCATTTCCCATCCTACCCCCTCTTCCATTCGCCAGCACCAGCCTGGCAGACTGGGGCTGGGCAAAGCCCCCCAAGAATGGCATTTCTTCCTCGCTTTTGGCAACACAGGATCTGCTTGGCCCTTGGGAGGAGTGGTGCCAAAACTCCTGCCTCCTGGGCCCCTGCTGGGCCTCTCTGCTCCTGGGCTGGCTAGCTCCCCGGGGGTGCTGGGAACTGAGCTCAGGGTCCTGGCTGGCCCATCCCGGGAGGGCTGCTGGCCCTTTCCTTACCCTTCATGGACCAGTCACCAATTTCATGTTGTTTTGTTTTAGTGTTTGTTTGTTTTTTAAATTAAATTTGTCTTCATCTCCCAGTAAGAAATGAATACATGCTCATTGTAGAAAATGTGGGGAAATGGAAATGAGCAGAAAGAGGAGACATTAAATGAGAGATTGCCTTTCTAAGGCGGCGTCCCCGGGGCTCCTTGGGCCCAGAACCTGGGGCTCTGCAGGGGCCTCCACAGCAGGCAAGCTTTCAGGAATCGTCCTCGTCACGGGCTCCAGCTTGACCATGTGATGCAGAGTGCGGAACTGACGAGAGTTGCTATATTTACCACTGGTGTCTGCGTCACCAGTGACCACACAGTAGCATCGGCCCGGCGGTGCATCTGCTGGGGCGTTTCTGAAGGACGCTCTGAGAGCTCACTTTCCACAAGAGAAGGCATGGTGCAGGGGAAGGGAGTGAGCGCAACAGAAAGTGAGGTCGTAGGTAGAAAATCGCTTCTGGGATTTCAAATGGCTTCGTCATGGGGCCCTCCCTTGCTGCCGAGAAATCAGTTGATCTGGGAAAGTTCGTTGCAAACCCTTTATTCTGTTGCTTTTGGGTGGAGCTGAGAAATGAATGAAGATAATGAGGCTTTATGACTTTTATTTTTCAGTGTAGGAGTTGGGCAGCGTGTGTGGGTGGGGTGACCACGGATACAGCCACCAGTCCCAACACCAGCTGGGGCTTCTGGAGAGGCTGGATGCCTGGCCAGTGCATCCCAGGCCAGGCATCCAGCCTAGCACGGTCAGCCTGGACTTGGCAGGGCCTGCTTAGAAGGCAATCAGCTAAAGGGAGGAATAGTTTTTGGTTTTGTTCAAACTGACCAGCTAAATTAAGATAATAAGCAGAAGGCGCTTTCCTGTTGATAATAATGAAAAAGCTATGAGGCGATGGATTTGATAAACCCCGTCCTTGAAGCTGCTGGGTCACAAGGAAACAAAATGTGACCCTTCATCCTCCTGAGCCTTGAGCAGTTCAGAGGGCCAGCCTTGGAGAAACCCCAGCAGTGACTCGCAATGTTTTCTGACACCTCATCTGAGCAGCAAACAGAAGTGTTTGGTGCCAAGTTCACCGGAAACTCAAGTGTGTCTCACTTCTCACTTGAACCTTGGCCCCTCTTCCAGTGAAACCTCTGGGGCCTGGGGTTCCTGGGGTGCAGGGGGGCTCCCCGCCTTGGGCCCCATGACCAGCATCTCCCTCCCACTCAGCAAGCACTCTGCCCCTTCCCAACCCCCCTTCCATCCGGCATTGCTCAGAGTTTGCCTCTCCACCTGGAAGAAGTGAGACCACACACACGGTTTGAGAAACTCCCAGCAAATACCCCAGGCCTTAGTCCCCAGGTTGGGGTGCTCCCAGCCATAATAGCTGACACGAAACCTTTTTTCCTGTTTCATCTTTTTCTTTCTCTCTCATCCCTGGCTGGGCCCTCCTCCCTTTTGCCACCCACGCTGGCTTGGTACTGCGGCTCTGTGAGGTCCGTCATTCCTGGAAGGACCTGAGCCCCCTAGGCTGGCTGCATGCCTCAGTGACTACAGGTTCCTCATCTGGTCTCGGGGATGGTCTCAGAGGTAGCTGAGGACGTGGTGCGCTGTGGACCCCTAGTGGTGGAGCTGTACACCCTCCTGACTATCCCCTTGGAATACATCCTTAGGGAGTCCTTGGGGCCGGTCCACACCAGTCTCAAATGCAGTCTTTGCTCTTGGAAGATTCACACGGAATTTCATCCAGAGATTTTCCATCTTTCTTCAGACAGACAGGCTGGTGCTCTCATTGGGGAGGTGATGTGGCCAAAGGTGATGTTACTAGAGAACAGATGGCTGAGTTTGGAATAAAAATACAATCCTCTGGCCTTGAAACCCTTGAGACTCTGGTTGGAGAGTGATTGCAAAACCTTGGCTCCTGCCCCCAGGCCCGACTTTCCCACCTACCTGGTAGATCACCCCTTTTCCAGATCTGCCATTGCTCAAAGATTTCTTTCTGGTGCCTACTCACAAGGCCCAGAGTGCTGGAGAAGTGCAAGCCATGTGCAGCCCGCCACAAGTGTACTGGGACTCAGCAGGTTCTGAGGCTCCCTGGCACCACAGAGACGGTCCAGTGCCTGCCCTGGACAGCCTGTGGGATACTCAGCTCCCATGCCCCCTCCCTAGATCTTCCCTCGCTTTGCCTGGGTGCAAGGGGTCCGCTCTCTTTGAATGGTTCCTGGAGCTGCCCACTATGGTCATCTACCCCTGGATGAGTCCTTTCATGGCCTCTGTTGCCTGAATCACACGCAGCTTCACCTCTCACTGTTCCTGGGTCTGTCTCCACTGGCTTCTGAGCACGGCTGTGGATGTTCCCACCAGGCTTGAGGCTCCCCAGGGAGGGTACCTGCCTGCCACTTAGTGTTTAAGACCAGTCTCTGATGACCCACCACCCTCTGCAAAGGCGTTGCATCCTTCTGGGTGCCTCTTGGAGATTGAGTGTAAACCACTCCTGATGGGCATGAGCATTAGCTGTGGTGTGCTGATGCCTGGTACTTCTGGCACTCGTGGTACTGGCCTGGGCCAAGGGAGAAGCAAAAAACCTGTTTGGGATGGTGGTCTGCCCAGGCCCTGTGACCTTGGGTCTCTACTTGTGACTCCATAGTGCAGGGGTCATAAGTCAGTTGGTGAATCTTCATTCACAGAGGTAATGAGTGTGCAGTAATAATGAGATGTGTCCAGGGACTGACTAAACAGTCTCTAGAAAGGAATTTGTGAGGGACATCTGGGTGGCTCAGCGGTTGTGTCTGCCTTTGGCCTGGGGCATGATCCTGGGTCTAGGGATCGAGTTCTGTATCGGGCTCCCTGAGAGGAGCCTGCTTTTCCCTCTGTCTGTGTCTCTGCCTCTCTCTCTGTGCCTTTCATGAATAAATACATAAAACCTTTTAAAAGAAAATGGAATTTGTGAGCTTCCTACCAGGGGAGGTGCCCAAACAGGTTGATGTCAATGTTATATAAGTTATGGGACACCTGGGTGGCTCAGTCAGTTAAACATCCATCTCTAATTTCTTTTTTTTTTTTTTTTTTCATCTCTAATTTCTCAGCTGAGACGTTGATCTCGGAGTTGTGAGTTCAAGCCCCATGTTGGGCTCTATGCTGGGCATGGAGCCTACTTAAAAAAATACTCATCCTTTTAGGCCAGATAGCATTTGGACAAAGGAAGGCAAAGTGGCTAAGTGTGTGGGTTTTGGAATTGGAGTGAGTTCTGGGTTCTAATCCTGGTTTCGCTCCTTACCAGGTATGTGACCTCAGGCATGCTACCTTCTCTAACCTGAGAATCAGAGAGATTCTGAGGGAGACACTGGAGGGTGTGTGGGTGGTGTCAGACACAAGCTGGCCCACCCCTGGGGGCCTGCTTACTTCCTTCATCCCAGGTCGTCTCCCTCAATCCCCCTGCACTCCTCCCTAGGCCACCTCCTCCACCTGCCCCACTTCCCGGAGAGCTCCTCAGAGTCTTAGGAACCGAGGCCAGGGTCCCCACAGGCCAAAGTAAAAGACAGACATCATTAGGTCTCTTGTCACCATCTTTATTTCTGGCTTCCAGTTTGACAAAGTCAGTGAAAGAGCACATTCAGTGACAACACCCTCCCCCCCACCCGCCCCGGCCTGGCCACACACACCAAATGCAGCCTTTTAGGCTACTCTTCTATATATTATTAACTCTTTGATAACATATTTTATTTCTTAACTTTAAATACAAGGAAAAACAATAAATTACTGCTTGGCTGAGGGCCAGCTGCTGAGTGGCAGACAAGAGCAGCATCTCTGACCCTTTCTCCTGTCCCCTGTGTCGGCCCCAGGATCCCAGTGAGGTAGCAGAATTTTACACACAGTGCTTATTCCCAGGGACTCTCTAAACCCGAGTCACTGGGCCCCCAGCTCCAAGCCACTCCCTGTCCCCAGCACAAACAAACACACTTGTTTAAATAACACACAATAATAAATAAGGCTAAGAAGAAACATGTCTGTGCCACTCCCAGGTACAGCAAGACCCCCTCCCACACATATCTGCCTCCACTGTAATGCTGCACTTTGCTCTGAGGAGGGGACAGTCATGGGATGCAGTGCTTTCCCTCAGCGTTGATGAAGTGCAGACGGAGGAGGGCCACCCGGCTGGGCCCCATGCACCAAGGCAGGGGTGGCTGGGCTCAGCTCCATGGAGGCAGGCGGTGCAGGCTGAGGTCCCAGCTGAGGAAATGGTTCTTCCCCCCCCCCCCTAAGAAATTTGTGACATCGGAAAGAAAAATGAATCTGGAACTTAAGTGGTCAGGTCTGGGTCTACAGATAAGGATGCTAAGTTTTCATGCTTCATCTGAAATTTCCATGGCGATAAACTCCCCTTACATAGGTGAGCAGGTTTTTCACCAACTGGATCACTTCAATTTTGGTGTCTCGGCTGCGTTCACTGGAAATCTGCTGCGGGACAAAGAGATCAGCGTGCCGGTGTGACACCAGAGCAGAGAGGACCGGCATCTGCCAGGGGCTTTCCAGGAACTGGCTTACTGAATCCTCACAAAAGCCCCCATGAGGTGGGTACTGTCATTACCCGTATTTCACAGATGTGGAAACTGAAGCTCAGGTAGGAGTCAGGAGCCCTCAAGCTCAGGTCCTGGAAATCCCAAAGGGCATGTTCCTGCTGCCACAGTGGCCCCACCCCCAGGGTGGACGCTTGCCTTCCCGATGCTCAGCCAGGTTCCCTTGGAGCCCCCAGGGAGCACCCAGGGCTGGCCCCAGTGGATGCAAGGTTGGGGCTACAGGACAGAGGGCCTTACCCCTGCCGCGGGCTTTTGAGAGCACAGTGCTTTCAGCATCCTCTGGGTCCTTTGGATGGCACTGCAGTCGGAGACATTGATCAGAGATTCTAGAGCTGCGCAGTACTGCGGAGAGAACACGGGATGTCAGGCCCTGCTGGGTGCCCCCAGCCGTGTGGCTCAGGCGGCACCTTCACTGGTCTGCATGGACCTCACAGGAGGTGGGGTTTGAGAGCCCTGACGGAGGTGGCTTTGGTAGTGGCAGGGGTCCAGATTGTGAGGGCTCTGGTTTGTGGGTATCTCGTGAAGCTCGCTCGGCTCCCGGGGAGCCGTGTGCGTGAGGCTCAGAGAAGACAAGCACAAAACCTACAGCCTCTGCTACGTCCCTCCTCGCGGCCCCGGGGGCCTTACCATGCCGGCGGTCAGGTTGACGCTCCACACCATGCTGCCGTTGCAGAGGGATGCCTGCGGGGGCAAGACGATGGTGAGCCCAGGCCAGGTCTCCAGGGGCTCCACCCCACAGGCATCCCCGGTGTGGCACGGAGGTAGGCCTGCCCCCCCACCCCCAGTGTTCCTGAGCATCAGTTCCTGCTCCACATAGTAGGGGAGACCTATTGTACAGGGTCTTGGGGCTGAGAGAGAAACATTTGAGTGACACAGCCAGTAAGCAACAAGCCTTGTGTGAAGCTTTCTGTAGCCAGGGCTGCAAGACAGAGAACATCTGGCTGGTCAGTAGGACAGCCACAGGGAAGAGTCAGGACAGTGTCGGGTGAGTGGGGAGCAGTGGCCGCCTCAGATGGGAGGCAGTGAGGGCTGGCGTACAGAACCCTGTCCTCTGAATTGGGAGACACTGCAGTTTGAAGCATGGGCACTGGGTGTCAGCCAGGCCTGGCATGAATCTGGCTTTTGTCAACTTTAATGAAGCTTCGTCAGTCAAAGAGGGTCATTATACCTGCCTTTTGAGGTGGTTGGCAGTGGTGAAATGAGATGGAAAAGCACCCAGCACTAGGCTTGGCACACAGTCATTGCTCAGAAAGTGTGAGCCATCAGCACTGGGGACAGGAGCTGACTACCAGTGAATACTTCCATAAGAATGGATTTAACCAAAATGCTGTGAATAATGGCCCCATTATTCCATTCAAATCCCGCTGGCAAATGCTAAATAGTCCCAGGGGATGTGCTAGCCCCTCTCTGCTTTCCTCTTCTTGAACGAATGTGTAGGAGCTGGCCACTGCAGGCAGGGCCGGGGGGGGGGGGGGGGGGGGGGGGGGGGTGGTCAGGTAGTCCCTGGGGGCTCCACCAAACCCCTTTATGGGTCCACCCAAACTGTTGCCCCCCATCCCCCTAACCTGGCTCTTCTCCCTCATGGTGGGGCCCATCCTGGTCCAAGGGGCTTCTCAAGACAGGGCCTAGCCTTCATGGCCTGAACCATGACCAACACCCTGCCTAAGAGTCACCCACTCCAGCGCCCTCAGACCTAGGACCTGCAGAAGGTACTCACCTGATTCTGGGTGATGTTGACCAGCTCCTCAATGAGCTCCTTGAGGGTTGGGGAGGGAGTCACAGGGCTCGGGGAGGCAAGGCCACCGAGGCAGGTGAGAGCAATGACCACAGTCAACCAGAGCGCCATGGAGCCCAGAGCCAATGCAGGAGGAGCGAGAGAGGAGCAGGCAGGTCGTAGGCTGGCCTAAGCTGAGTGGCTTGTGGCCTTGGCCTCTTGTGGCAGCTTTTATAGGCCAAATGATGACGCCTCCCACCCTGGTCTCCGCTTTGTCGGGTACTATCTAGAAACCACATCTTTACTCATCTTGATTTTACTTTGTGGAAAATCCAGCGTCGCATAAAGGAAAGAGTTTGATTTCTTGTGGACTTATCATTGAGAGGGGTCTGGAGCGCTTTCCAAGATATGGATGGGCTTGCTCCAGGAGTAGGTAAGAGAGCCCTGAGTGCAGCCTGATGTCAGCCAAGCCAGCCGGAACTGCAGCAATTTTGATTGGTAACCACCTTGAGTGCCCAGCCCTGTCCACAGACCGTTTTGGGTCACCAGAGGCTCTCAGCAAACCGTGCTCTGACTACAGTCTACCAGATGTGGGAATTTCGGGGTTTTATTTTTTCAATGAACCGGTCTCTAATACTTGATTTGGATACAAACTCAAACAGGATAAAAAGGGGACACCTGGGTGGCTCAGTGGTTGAGCGCCTGCCTTTGGCTCAGGTCCTGATCCCGGGGTCCTGGGATCAAGTCCCACATCGGGCTCCCTGCAGGGAGCCTGCCTCTCCCTCTGTCTGTGTCTCTGCCTCTCTCTCTCTGTGTCTCATGAATAAGTAAGATCTTAAAAAAAAAAAAAAAAAGATAAAAAAAAGATAAAAAGAAAAGAGGGAAGTTCATTCTTTTTCATCCACGATTCCCTGTTGGCCCTACTGTGGGAAGGATTATAAAAGTTTAGATTCACAGGTCTCCACAGAAAGATCCAGTCAGATTCTGGGATCCTTCTGGGACCTTTTCTCTTTAAAGTGGCTTTGATGGTAACTTTGAGCATAGGCAGTGTAAACATTGAGTGCCCAACTCAGGCTTTTTCAGCCTGGGCCCATCCTGATGCGAAACCCTTAATGGGCCAGGTTGGCAGGAAGTGGGACCCAGCCTTAGCCCAGGTAGGAAAATGTAAGTGTTCCCACCAGTATCTGTGGGACAAAGCCTTCCCCGCTGGGGGACCCAGGTTTGTGCAGACTGAAGGCTGTGGAGGGAAGCTGCTGGGCCTGCCCCGCTTCAGGGACCCCACTGAGCAGCCCACCCCTGCAGAGACCCTGGCATACAGCCACTTTCCTGCTTCTCCCTCCCTTCTCTGGAAGTCCTCCAGAAACCCCTGCAACAGAGACCGCATCATTTGCCTGTTGAGTACTGATGTCAGGCTGTCTCCCTCAGCCACTTCCTCCCCTAAACCAGTGTCTACCCCTCCAGGCCCCTTCTCTGCTTGCTCAGGCTCCCTTTGTCCTACTCTCAGTGAGGCTCAACCTCCTCACAGGGGCTCCCCAGTGATGCTCCGGCTCCTGCTGCGAGGCTGCCCACCTTGCCCACCTTCTCTGCTCGCCAGACCCCAAGCTCGAGGCCGGCTGTAGGCCCTGACGCCCCGAAGCCAGCCCCTGCCCCTGCCGGCCCCCTCCTCCAGTGCCTGGTGTGCTGTCACTTGGCTGTACGACAGACACGTCTGGGTGTGGGCCGTGGGCCCGTTTCCTCCTCTGTAGCGGGAGGCTCTGTGTTGAGGGCAGGAGCAGGGAACCGTAGGATGGAACCGTAGGTGGGATGTAGATGTCCCGGGCTCTGCGGGCGGTGGCCGCGATGCCCCGCGGAGATAGGGCCGGGCCTCATGCAACGGCAGACGGGGCTGATAAGCGGGATCCGCGCCCTCCTCCGCCGCGACCCGCCGAGGGCGTGAGCGCAGAGCCCACCCGCGGAGCCGCCACGCGCCGCCGCCCCCGCCGCCCCCGCCGCGCGCAGGTCCGGGCCGGGCGAGGGAGCGGGGAGGCGGGCCGGCCCCTGCCCCGCGGGTCCAGCGCCCCACGCGCAGCGCCCGCACCCGCCCGCCTTGGCCAAGGGCAGCGGCCCGCGCCGTCCACCGGGGCGCGGGGGCCCATCCCGGCTTCCACCCCGAGACGAGCCCCGCTGGCTCCGTCCTGCGTCTCTCTGGGTGTCTCTTGACTTTGGGGCGGCTCCGCTCCCGCCCCGGGTCACCGTGTCACCGCGCACTACGGCCGCGCTGCTCCGGCCCGCGCACGCGTCTGTCCCCCGGGCGTGGCGCCGGTCCCCGCGGCGGGCGGCTCGGGCCGGGAGGCGGGGCCCCGGGAGCGGAGGCGGCGGCGCGTCCACCCGCCCACCCGCCCGCCCGCCCGCGGAGCGTCTTTTCCCAGTTGCCGCCCACGCTGTTCTCCACGCGAAGGAAGGGATCCCCAGTCGCTGGGAGTACGGGGTAAAGCTAGTAGGCGAGTCTTAATGATTTAACATATCTCACTTAGAAGTTTTTATTTTTATGAAGGTTCTATGTGTGTGTGGTTTAAAATAATCAAAAACGAGTTTGGGGTATGAGCTCCCCGTGGGTCCTTTGCACTCCTGCAGGACTCGTGAGCGAGGCGCCAAGGGGTCCTTTGTTCCTCAGTATCTTTTGAAAGATGTTCGTACAAGAAACAGCCTTGGACACAGGGCGTCTTCCTCACCCACAAACGCAGGCCGACCTCCTAGCCGTCCTGAGACTTCGGCTTCCCTAAGCTCAGGCTTGTTTTTCCGCAGTGCAACCCCCCGGGTCCTAGGGGCCGTGGCTTCCGTGGCACCACGCTGCGAGAAGTGGGGTTCAGAGGGCAAAAGAGCGCTTCTGTGTCTGTTCTCAGGGCCTTGTGTCTTCTGCCAGCACCCATGAACTTCTTAGCTTGTTACCATGCAAGTTAGATAAAATCTCAGAGCCTCCAGTTGTTGACAGGCCAGCCATCCCCCTCCCCTACCTACCCCATTAGCCTCTTCTCCAGAGGAACCATGATTTGAACTGTTCCTTTTGGTATTTAGCTCCTCCTTTCTAAATTTGATCTTTCAGGTGTAGGCATTTCCTGTGGTCTATGATGAATGTTTAATTCTCTTTCCTCCTTGCTGTTGTTCTTCCATTTGCTTCCTTCCCCTTTTCTCATCCCATTAGTACAGATCACAATTTGGGTCAGTCACAAGGCTAGTTCGTCATTTGCATAATAATACCAATATAGGGATCCCTGGGTGGCTCAGCGGTTGAGCATCTTGCTTTTGGCTCCGGGCATGATCCTGGAGACAGGGGATCAGGTCCTGCGTCGGGCTCCCCTGCATGGAGCCTGCTTCTCCCTCTGCCTGTGTCTCTGCTTCTCTCTCTCTCTGTCTCTCATGAATAAATAAATACAATCTGGGATCCCTGGGTGGCACAGGGGTTTGGCGCCTACCTTTGGCCCAGGGCGCTATCCTGGAGTCCTGGGATCGGGTCCCGCGTTGGGCTCCCTGCATCGAGCCTGCTTCTCCCTCTGCCTGTGTCTCTGCCTCTTTCTCCCTCTGTGTCTATCATGAATGAATAAATAAAATCTTAAAAAAAAGAAAATAAATAAATACAATCTTTAAAAAATAATAATACCAATATATCCAAAGCTGGAACAAGTAGTTTACTGCGATTACTTTTATTTCCCCCTCAAAGCTTCTTTCCTCTGGAGTCAAGAATAGGTTTTTCTATTTGCTTCGTTTTCTCTGTTCCTCTGTGATTTGACCTTAAATTCCTGGCCACTTAGATAACTCTCTTCTCAGTATTTTTGGGTAAATGAGTTATTCTCACAATCTCATCTTCCCTAGAAAGTTGGCCCGGAGCCTGCTGACCTGCCCTGACTGACTGGACAGCGCCCTCTGACAACCTGTGAAGGCTGTCATCCTGAGGTCTGCTGTCACCCCTGCCCTGGGACTTCCCTTCACCCCTCTCCTGTGCAACCCTCTGACTTTGCATGCCAGGTCTTCCTCTTTCTTGGGGAAACACATCCTAACAAACACAGAATTTCAGGCAGGAAATAATTTTCTTTCAGAAGTTTTAATGCCTTTGATTTTGCGTCCTGTCTCCCAATACTGCTGTTCAGAAATCCTCAAGCATTTGAATGCATATCTTTCTAACTGTCTCTCTGGAAATTTGTAGGACATTTTCTGGGCTCCCACGCTCCAAATGTTACAGTGATATACTTCAGGGTCTTTTTTTTTTTTTTTTAAGATTTTATTAATTCATTTGAGACAGAGAGATACAGAGAGAAAGACAGAGCATGAGCAGGAGGAGAGCCTGAGGGAGAAGAAGCAGATGGCCCACTGAGCAGGGAGCCTGATGCAGAACTTGATCCCAGGACCCAGAGATCCCGACCTGGGCTGAAGGCAGACAGTTAACCATCTGAGCCACCCAGGTGCCCCAGGGTAAATTTGTTTTCATCTATCATATCAGATGCACAGTGGGCCCTTTTAAACTGAAAACATGTCATTAAGTTTTGGGCAATTTTCTTTCCTGAGAAAAAATTAAAACCTCTATTATCTTATTTTATTTTAAATTTTTAAATTTTTATTTATTTATGATAGTCACACAGAAAGAGAGAGAGAGGCAGAGACATAGGCAGAGGGAGAAGCAGGCTCCACGCACCAGGAGCCCGACGTGGGACTCGATCCCGGGTCTCCAGGATCGCGCTCTGGGCCAAAGGCAGGCGCCAAACCGCTGCGCCACCCAGGGATCCCCTTATTTTATTTTAAAATATTTATGTAAAGTCATTGTTTTTTTAAAGATATATATTTTTTTTTAGGGACGCCTAGGTGGCTCAGAGGTTGAGTGCCTTTGGCTCAGGGTGTGATCCTGGTCTGGAGATCGAATTCCGCATGAGGCTCCCTGCGAGGAGCCTGCTTCTCCCTCTATCTCTCTGCCTCTCTCTGTGTGTCTCTCATGAATAAATAAATAAATAAAATCTTTAAAAAATATTTTTACTAGATTCACAGCAAAATTGAGCAGAAAGCCCAGAGTTACCATATACCCCTGGCTCCTCACATACACAGCCTCCCCAATTTACCATATTCTCTGCCAAAGTGGTACATTTTTACTTCTGATAAGTCTCCAATGACACATCATTATCACCCAGAATCCATAGTTTACTTCAGCGTTGACTCTTGGTGATGTACATCCTGAGTTTTAATGAATGTGTAATGGTGTGTATCCACTGTTATAATATCATATGGAGTAGTTTCATTGCCTTCAAAATTCCCTGTGCTCCACCTTTCCATCCTTCCTTCCCTCCCAACCCCTGGCACCACTCATCTTTTTACTGTTTCCATAGTCTTGCCTTTCCAAAATGTCATATAGTTGGAAGCATACAATGGTTAGCCTTTTCAGATTGGCTTCTTACATTCAGTAATATGTATTTAAGTTCCTTCATGTCTGTTCTTGGCTTGATGACTCACTTCTTTTTAGTGCTGAATAATATTCTGTTATCTGGATGTACCAAGTTCATTGACCCATTCACCTACTGAAGGATACCTTGGTTGCTTCCAAGTTTTGGCAATTATGAATAAGGCTACTGTAAGCATTGTGTGCAGGTTTTTGTGTGGGCATAAATTTTCTATTCTTTTGCATAAATACCAAGGAAATGTGGTTACTGGATCAGATGGTAGGAGTATGTTGAGTTTTGAGTGTCTTCCAAAGTGGCTGTACTATTTTGCAACGGCGACAAATGAGAGTTCCTGTCAGTCAACGTGGGGCTCCATCTCACAATCCTGAGATCATGACTTGAGTCAAAATTAAGAACCAGACACTTAACCGACTGAGCCACCCAGGTGCCCCAGCTTCTCATTTCTTTCTTTTATGGATTTTGGCTCTGGTGTTACACATAAAGAGTCATCAAACCCAAAGTCATATACATCATCTCTTCCATTATCTTCTAGAAGTTTGATAGTTGTGTTTTATATTAGGACTGGGATCCATTTTGAGTTCATTTTTGTGAGATGTGTAAGGTCTATGTCTATTTTTTTTTTTTTGCATGTGAATGTCGAGTTTTAGTACCATTCATTGAAGATTATCTTTGCTCCAGTGAATTAATTACCTCTGCTCCTTTGTCAAAGATCAGCTAACTCTATTTATGGGGGTCTGTTTCTGGGCTCTTTATTCTCTTCCTTTGACCTATTTGTCTAGTCTTTTCCCAATGCATGCTGTCCTGATTACCATAGCTTAATAGTAAGTTTTGACACTGAGTAGTATCAGTTCTCCAACTTTGTTCCTCTCCTTCAATATTGTGTTGTCTATTCTAGGTCTTCTGCCTCTCCATGTAAACTTCAGAATCACTTTCTTGGTATCTACAAAATAACGTGTTTGGATTTTGATTGGGATTGCATTGAATCTATAAATTAAGTGGAGAAGAACTGATATCCTGACAATATTGAGTTTTCCTGTCCACAAACTTAGACTATCTCTCCATTTATTTAATTCTTTGATTTCTTTCACCAGGATTTTGTAGTTTTGGGGCACCTGCATGGCTCAATGGTTTAAGCATTTGCCTTCAGCTCAGGTCATGATCCCAGGGTCCTGGCATCAAGCCTCACATCAGTCTTCCTGCTCAGTGGGTAGCCTAGTTCTCCGTCTCCCTCTGCCTGCTGCTACCCCTATTTGTGTTCTCTCTCTCTCTCTCTCCCTGTCAAATAAGTAAATAAATAAATATTAAAAAAAAAGGATTTCATAGTTTCCCTTATATAGATATTGCACATATTTGTTAGATTACATACATATATATACATGCCATTTGGGGGGTGCTAATGTAAATAGTGTTATGTTTTGAATTTCAAATACTCCTTGTTTATTACTAGTATACAGGAAAATGATCAGCTTTTGTGTAGCCTCGTATCCTGCAACACTACTATAATCACTTTTTAGTTCCAGATTTTTAAAATTGATTCTTTTGGATTTTGTTCTTAGATGATCATGTCATCTTTGAACAAAGACAGTTTTACTTCTCCCTTCCTAATCTGTATACCTTTTATTTCTTTTTTGTCTTATTTCATTAGCTAAGAATTCCAACAGAGACACAGGCAGAGGGAGAAGCAGGCTCCATGCAAGGAGCCCGATGTGGGACTTGATCCCAGGATTCCAGGATCATGCTCTGAGCCGAAGGCAGACGCTAAACCGCTGAGCCACCCAGGTGTCCCACTAAGTTTCTTTAATAGATATAACCTATTCACATTTCCTCTTCTTCTTGTGTGAGTTTTGGCAGATTGATCTTTGAAGAAATTGGTCCATTTCATTTAGGTCATTAAATTTATGGGCAAAGAATTGTTCATTATATTGCTTTATTATCCTTTTAATGTCCACGGGACCTGTAGTAATATCCTTCTTTCACTTATGTTATTGCTAATTAATGTCCTCTCTTTTTTCTCTTAGTTAGCCTGGCTAGATGATTATTGACTTTATTGATCTTTTCAGAGAAACAGGTTTTGGTTTTATTGATTTTCTCTATTGACTTTCCCATCTTTAATTTCATTTATTTCTACTCTAGTTCTCATTATTTCTTTTCTTCCGCTTACTTTGAATTTAATTTGCTCTTCTTTTTCTAGTTTCCCAAAGTAGAAACTTGGATGTTTGACTTTTTATCTTTCTTCTTTTCTAATATATGCATTTAATGCTGTAAAATTTCCCTTTAAACACTACTTTCACCACATCCTACAAATTTTGATAAGTTGCATTTTTATTTTAGTTCAAAAAATTATTTAATTTCCCTTGAGGTTACTTCTTTGACTCATGTGTTATTTAGATTTTTTTTTTTTTAATCTCCACGTCTTGGGACTTTTCAGCTATCTTTCTGTTACTGATTTCTAATTTAATTCCATGAGGTAGGCAATTGTATGATTTCTATAGATGGTGTCCAGCTTACAGTGGTTTAACTTATGATTTTTTGACTTTATGATGGTGTGAAAATGATACACGTTCAGTAGAAACCACACTTCAAAATTTCAATTTTGACCTTTTCTCAGCTTATCAATATGTGATACAATGCTGTCTTGTGATGCTGAGCAATGATGGCTGTATCTCGCAGTCAACCACACAATCACAAGGGTAATTGACAGATATACTTAAAACCATTCTGTACTCATACAACCATACTGTTTTTTATTTTAAAGATAGAATGTGGGCAACCTGGGTGGCTCTGCGGTTTAGCGCCACCTTCTGCCCAGGGCATGATCCTGGAGACCTGGGATTGAGTGCCACATTGGGCTCTTTGCATGGAGCCTGCTTCTCCCTCTGCCTGTACCTCTACCTCTTCCCCTCTCTATTTCTCATGAATAAATAAATAAAATCTTTTTTTTAAAAAAGGATAGTATGTAATAAATTACATGATATGTTTAACCATTCATTGTAAAATAGGCTTTGTGTTAGATAATTTTGCCCAAATGTAGACTAATATAAGTATTTTGAATACAGTTAGAGTAGGCAATGCTAAGCTATGATGTTCAGCAAGTTAGGTGTATTAAGTGCATTTTTGACTTAGAATATTTTCAGCTAACCAGGACATAACATTTTAAGTTGAGGAAGAGCTTTATTCTTGTAAATTATTAAAGGTGTGTTTCATGGCTCAAAATGGTGCTCTATCTTAGTGAACTTTTTGTGTGAGTTTGAGAAGAATGTGTATCCTGTTGCTGGATGAAATGGTCTATGAATGTCTTTTAGGTCGAGTTGATTGGTGGTGCTCTTGAATTCAACTGTATCGTTACTCATCTTCTGCTTGCTAGATTTATCCATTTCTAACAGAGAGGTGTTGAAGTCTTCAGCTATAATACTGGATTCATCTATGACTGTGTAATCTTATCAGTTTTTGCCTCATGTATGTTGGAACTCTGTTATTAGAGGCATACATATTAAGGATTGTTATATTTTCTTGAAGAATTGCCTCCTTTATCATTATGTAATGCCCTTTTGTATTCCTGATGACTTTCCTTAGTCTGGAATCTGCTCTGTGAAATTATTACATTATTAATATTAGCATAGCTACTCTTTTTAAAATTAGTGTTATCATGGTACATCTTCTATATATTAACTTTTATTCTAGAATTGTCTTTATATTTAAAATCAATTTATAATTGGGCCTTGTTTCTTGACCCACTCTCACAGTCTGTAAATAATTGGTGCATTAAGGCCATTTGTGTTCCAAGTTATTATTGATGTAACTAAATTCATATCTACCATAATTGCTATTGTTTCCTATTTGTTGTTCTTTGTTTTTTAAAAATTAATTAATTATTTATGTTAGAGAGCAGAGGAGCATGAGTGGGGGGAAGGGCAGAGGGAGAGGGAGAGAATCTCCAGCAGACTCCCCACTGAGTGTAGAGCAGGATGTGGGGCTTGATCCCACAACCCTGAGATCCTGTCCTGAACTGAAATCAAGAGTTGAACACTTAACTGAGCTATCCAGGTGCCCCTGTTCTTTGTTTTTGTTTTTTCAATATGCATATATTTAAAGATGTTATTTATTTATTTGAGAGAGAAAGTGAGAGAGCACAAGGGGCCAGAGGGAGAACCAGATTCTATGCGGATCAGGAAACCTGATGTGGGGCTCGATTCCAGGACACTGGGATCATGACCTGAACTGAAGGCAGACGCTTAACCAACTGACCCACTCAGGTGCCCCTCCTTTGTTTTTATTGTTGTCAACTACCCTTTTTCTGCCTTTGGTTTTAATTGAGCATTTTATATTATTCATTTTTCTCTCCTTTCTTAGTATATTAGTTATACTTCTTTTTAACTCTTTTTAGTGATTGCTCTGTAGTTGGCAATGTATGTTTACAACTAATCCAAGTACATTTTTAAATGACACTCTGCTGCTTCAAGGGTAAGGTGAATACCTTATAATAACAAAATAATCCTGATTCCCCCTTTCCATCTCTTGTCTTGTTGGTATTCATTTAACTTGTATGTAAGTATGCTTATGTATGTACATGTATATTTATATATATTTACATATAAATATAAGTAATCAAATATATGGTTGCTATTGCTTTAAACAGATTGTTATGTTAGATTAAGAATAAGAAAAATAAATGTTTTTATTTTGCCTTCACTATTCCTTCTCCAGAGTTCTTCCTTTCTTTTTTTTTTTTTTTTTTAAAGATTTTATTTATTTATTCATAGAGACACAGAGAGAGAGGCAGAGACACAGGCCAAGGGAGAAGCAGGCTCCATGCAGAGAGCCTGAAGTGGGACTCAATCCAGGATCCCCAGGATCACACCCTGGGCTGCAGGCAGCACTAAACTATCCTTTCTTAGTATAGATCTGAGTTTTGTCATTTTTCTTTTCTAAAGAATTTCTTTTTTTTTTTAATTAGCATTTTTGCATGGCAGGTCTATAAATTTTGTCTGTTTGAGAAAATCTTTATTTCTCCTTCAGTTATGAAGGATAATTTTACAGGGTATAGAATTTTAGGTTCATGGGAGTTTTTTTCTCTCAAGATGTAAAATATTTCACTTTGCTTTCTTTTTTGCCTGCCTGGTTTTTAAAGAAAAGTAGGTATAATTCTTTGCTCTTCTATAGGTGAGGTTGTTTTTTTTTTTTTTTTTTTTTCCTTCTGAGTTCTGTTAGGATTTTTTCATAATTTTTTTCTGTAGTTTGAAAATAGTATGTCTGTGTGTATTAGGGTGGGGGCATTTTTCATGCTCAGTGGTCTCTGAGCTTCCTGGATCTATGGTTTGGTGTCTGACATTAATTTGGAGAGTTTCTCAGTCATTTTTTTTCAAATGTTTCTTCTCTTCCGCTTTTTGTCCTTCTGGAATTTTGATTATGCTTATGTTACACCTTTGGTAGTTGTCCCACAGTTCTGGATATTTTCCTTTTTTTTTCTCCACAGAGACTTTTATTATCATTGCTTTTCAGTTGTGGTGGTTTCTGTTGAGAAATCCTCATGCTCAGAGGTTCTTTTCCTTTCCTGTGTGCAGTCTATCAGTAAGCCTGTCAAAGATTTTTTTTTTTACTACACTTTTTTTGAGCTCTAACATTTCTTTTATTGTTCATTCTTAGAGTCTCCATCTCTCTGTTTATCCATTATTGCAAGATGTCTCCTTTGTCAGAACCTGCAGCATCTTTTTTTTTTTAAGATTTTATTTATTCATGACAGACAAAGAGAGGCAGAGACACAGAGGGAGAAGCAGGCTCCCGTGCTCGCTTCGGCAGCACATATACTAAAATTGGAACTATACAGAGAAGATTAGCATGGCCCCTGTGCAAGGATGAGAAGCAGGCTCCCTGGGAGGAGCCCGATGTGGAAGTCAATCTCCAATTCCAGGATCACGCCCTGAGCCTGAGACAGACACTCAACTGCTGAGCCACCCAGGCATTGGGAACCCTTAGCATCTTAATTGAAGTTGTTTTGAACTCCTAGTCTGATAGTCTCAATGTCATGGCCATATCTGAGTCTGGTTTCCAGGCTTGCTCTGTCTCTTCCAACTGTGTTTTTGGCTTTTTAGGTTGTCTTGTCATTTTTTTCTTGATAGCCAGGCATATGTACTAGGTAAAAAGAACTGCTGTAAATTGCCCGTTAGTAACATGGTGGAAAGGTGTGTCAGGAGGGAAGTATTCAATAGGCCTACAAGGAGCAGGACTTACTACTCATAGGCAGCCTGTGAACTTCACACATGCTTCTCGGTCCCCATGCATCTTATGTGGGACAGGATGGCTAGAATGGCCTGGAATTAGGTTTTTTTCCTTCTTCCACTTGGAAGGCTCGAGCTGCTTGGAGCTGGGTATTTCTCTTTTCCCAAGTCAGTTACACTCTGATAAAACTGCAGCAGGTTGGGCTTTGATTAAATAGTTTTTCCTGAGGGCAGGCCTTGTAAAGAAGAAATAGAAGGTTCTGGCGTATTTCAGGATGTTACATTTCCCTTACCCCTGCTGGAAGCACAAGATGGTTGTTCTCTTATATTCCACTAAGAGGAAATAGTGAGCTTCTGGAGACAAAACTCAGAAAAGTATGAAGCCCCCTGATGACGGAGCTTCTTGGATTTTGATCTCTCAGGCTTGACAGTGGTGAGCCTCCAGCAGTTCCTCATTGAGAGTTCAAGTTTCCCTACCTCACCACTGGTTCCTGCAGAGTAATTTTATTTTTACTTCTGATTTTGAAGTTCTAATCACATGGCTCAAAAATCAAAACTGTATAAATGAAAAAAATTCAGTGGAATGCCTCAACCCCCCTCACAAATAATTGGTTTTATTAGTTTTCTGGTGTATCCTTTCTGGATTTATGTAAATATCAGAAACTATGAGCATGCAGTTTGATTTTGCTCTCCTTCCTGCATTTGACATAGCATCCCCTACACCTTTTGCATCTTGCTTTTTCTCACCTATCTTTATTAAGATCTTTCTCTATTCACACTTACATTTCTTGGAATATTTTTGAAAATAATTTTTATGACTTTTTTTCTCTGCATTTCTTCTCTTCCCTCTTATTGGAACTACTTTTTTTTTTTTTTTAATTACATATCTCCTAGTGTGCTCTTATTTTCTTTTTTCCCCTTATGTTCCATCTAAAAATGTTCTCTCCTCTGGGATATTTCTATAAGATGGGATCTCCCATCCCAAGGTATTGTGCTCTTTTCGGAATGTGTCTGTGTGTGTCTAATAGCACTGTGTTCTTGTTTCATTGATGGGATGTCTTAGCAATCTGTGAATTTTATTGATAGTTTTTTTTCTTTTTTTTTAAGTTTCTGTCTTCATAGGAAGTCTATTTCCTTCATGTTTTTTCTTTTTAATTTAATTTGATCTTTTTTCTTTCATGTTACAGGTATTTCCTTGGATCAGGTGATCCTAAATTCTGTGCTCATATTTAAGAGTCAGAGGTACTAAGAGCAGATTGAAGCCAACAGAGAGAGAGAGAGAGAGAGAGACAGAGAGAGAGAAAGACAGAGACAGAGAGGGAGGGAGAATGTGTATAGAGGTGGGGGGAGTTCACCATAGAGCAACTGGCTTGTGTTTATCTGGGGGACCTTCCATGCCAGCTTCATTGGGCCATTTTTTGACAGGTTGGCAGATTCCCCAAAGAAGAATCTCCCTGTCTCCAGCCTGGGCTAACAGCATTTTGGCAGCCAGGGGCAGGTCGGGCATGGGGGACCTCAGCATCTGCTAATTATTCGCTTAGTGCCCTAATTTCAGCACAAGTAAGCAGCCAGATGCCCTCTTCAGAGAAAAAATACTTCTGTCTTCTGCTGGAGTGGAGGCCTTCAACTTTGAGGAATGGAAATGGGGATCAAACTGCTTTTTAAAAAAATTTTATTTAAAAAAAAAAAAAAATTTTATTTTTTAAAGATTTTATTTATTTGTTTGTTTGTTCATGAGAGACACGGGGGGGGGGGGGGCAGAGACACAGGCAGAGGGAGAAGCAGGCTCCATGCAGGGAGCCCAATGTGGGACTCGATTCCTGGACCAGGATCACGCCCTGAGTCAAAGGCAGACACCCAAATGCTGAGCCACCTGGGCATCCCCGAACTGCTTTTTAAATCAAGTTTCAACCTATTTTCAGCATTCCTCATCCAGAGGTGCTTGGTCTTCTGCCACTGCCTGAGCATGTGGGGGCATCTCTCCATCAGTGTAGGCCTCAACAATCTGCAGCTGGTTTAGGATTTCCTTTTCTTAGTTTAGCCAGACTGTCAGCCTGTTGTCATTCTGCTTTCCACCTTTCAAAATGCTCTTGCTCGGGGGATCCCTGGGTGGCTCAGTGGTTTGGTGCCTGCCTTTGGCCCAGGGCTCAATCCTGGAATTCGGAATCGAGTCCCGCATCGGGCTCCCGGCATGGAGCCTGCTTCTCCCTCTGCCTGTGTCTCTGCCTCTCTCTCTCTCTCTCAATGTGTGTGCCTATGATAAATAAATAAATAAATAAATAAATAAATAAATAAATAAATAAATCTTTTTAAAAAACACAAAAAACAAAATTCTCTTGCTCTTGTCTTTTTCTCCCTTTTTCATGGGTTTAATAAACCTTTAAAAAAATTTTACCAGGTGGGAAATTACACATCTATTCACTGACTTGACTTGGAATACATGTTTTCAACATTGTGGAGAATTTGTGGAAGGGATCAGCCATGAGAAGCAAACAATAATCTTTGTACCCCTGGCACAAAGAGACCTTAGTATGTAGTAAAAGTCCTTTTCTCATGCACATTCATATTTTGTTACAAACATGGGACAGTACATAATGTAATTTTCACCGCCTTTTTCACTTAAAATGTTTCCCATGTAAGTATTCTGCACTTTAAATAATTACACAAAAATGTTACTGTGTGAAGTGTAGATATGCAAAGAAAGAAAAATACCCTGTAATGCCAGCACCCAGAGATAATCATCACTGCAATGATAAGTACTTTCTCCCTTAGCTAAAACTGAAATCTTGGGGCACCTGGGTGGCTCAATCAGTTAAGCGTCTGCCTTCCACTCAGGTCATGATCCCAGAGTCCTGGAATTGAGTCTCGCATCAGGCTCCCTGCTCAGTGGGGAGCCTGCTTCTCCCTCTGCCTCTCCCTTCTTTCCCACCTCCCTCTGCTCATGCTCTCTCTCTTTCTTTCTCTCAAATAGACATATAAATAAGTAAAATCTTTAAAAGTGAAATCTTTGCTTTAAGTATTCAGCCTCGTATGGGAGACATTTTAAAATAATTACAGATACTTCACACAACAATTATAAGTTCATTAATTCATTAAGTAAATGTTTATTGTATGCTTACTATATGCCAGGCACTAAACAAAACAGCACAGACCTCCCCTTCTTAGAGATCCATTCTAGTAGGTGGAGACAGATACATAGTATGTCATGTGGTAACAAGTGCAATGAAAAAGAAAAAATGCAGAGGACAGGCAGAGGAGATATTTTATGCTCTTCTATATGGGATGGTCAGGAAAGTTCTCCCGGAGGTGTTACTTGAGCAGAGACCTAAAGTACCTGAGGGACTGAGCATGCAGATCACGGGGAAGAGGTGTCCATGCTGAAGAGCAAGTGAGGAGTCTCTGCAGCAGGAGATCTCCCAGTGTACTGAGGATTAGCAGGGAAGCTGGTATGGTGGGATGGGGTTATCCAAAAGCCTGGCATGCCATTGTGAGGATGGGCTTTCAGATGAGTAAACCAGAGGGCCACTAGAGGTTTTGAGCAGAGGAATTACATGACTTGATGTGCACTTTGTTCTTTTTCAGAAGAACTTTTTATTTTGAACTAGTTTTAGATGTGTAGAAAAATTACAAAAATAGAGAGAATGTCCTTATTTTCCCATAGCCAGTCTCCTCTAATGGTAAGATCTCACCTAGTCATAGAGCAATTACCAAAGACAGAAAAATTGACATTGGCTTATTATTATTATTTTTAAAGCTATTATTTATTTATTTGAGAGAGAGAGAGAGCGCGCGTGCACAAACAGAGGGAACCCAATGCAGGGCTCAATCCTAGGATCCTAGGACCCCGGGATCGTGATGCTTAACTAACTGAGCCAGCCAGGTGCCCCTTGCCTGAAATACGTTTTACCATGGTGTTTGCCTAATGCTGACTTTTCAGTTTCCTTCTTTTCTTTCACAAACATAATTTGTAGACAAAACTTGCCTTTGTCCCCTCTTTATCTAATGAAATACTTGTTTCCATCAGTATGACCTTTAACCCGAGTCCTTTGGGATCTAGACCCTGAAGTGGAATTGTTGGATCATGTGATGATATCCTTTTGAATTCTGTGAGTAATTGCCAGAGCGGCTCCACCATCTTGTGTTCCCGCTAACAGGGCACAAGAGTTTCAGTTTCTCAATATCCCTGTCAACATATTTTCTGGATTTTTTTTTCTAGCCATCCTAACAGATGTGAACCAGTATCTCATTGTGATTTTGCTCTGTGTTTTCCTAATGATTACCAGCGCTGAACATCTTCCCATGTGCTTTTTGGCCATCAGATTATTGTATGGGTTTTTATAGCAGCATCCTACTGTCAGTACTTTACTGAGTACATCTTACTCTCTTGGTTGGTTTGGATTGCTGTTAAAAGAAGTACCAGAGACTGGTATTTTTAATATCAGCAAGTTGCTTGAACAAAAATTTATTTATCACTGTTCTGGAAGATTAAGGCACTGACAGATTCGGTGTGTGGTGAGGGCTGGTTTTCTGCTTCATAGATGGCCTTCTTGCTGTGCCCTTACATGATAGAAGAAGTGAGAGAAGCACTGTGGGGTCTCTTTTATAAGGGCACTAATCTTATTCAGGAAGGCTCCATCCTCATAACCTAATTACTTCCCAGAGGCCCATGTCCAAGTACCATCTACTTGGTGATTAGGTTTCAACATATGAACTTTGGGAGGCACAAACATTAAGTCTCTAGTAGGAAGTTTAGGTTATTTATTCGAGATTTTTTTAAAAGATTTTATTTATTCATGAGAGACAGAGAGAGAGAGGCAGAGACACAGGCAGAGGGAGAAGCAGGCTCCGTGCAGGGAGCCCGATGTGGGACCTGAGCCCGTCTCCAGGATCACACCCTGAGCTGAAGGCTGATGGTCAACCACTGAGCCACCCAGGCGTCCCTCTTTTTTCTTTATAAACATAGGCATTCATAGCTATGCATTTTCCTCTATGCACTGCTTCTGCTGCATTCCATACGTTTTGGGGGTTGTATTTTCATTTTCATTCATCTCAAATCTCGTTTCCCTTGTAATTTCTTTTTTGGCTCATTATTTACTTGAAGTCTGTTTTTTATATTTCCATATATTTGTGACTTTCCTAACTATCTATTATTGATTTCTAATATCACTCTGTTGTTGGAGAACATACTTTTGATGATTTCAATCTTTTAAAAATATATTGAGGCTTGTTTTATGGCATTATATATGGTCTATTTCAGGTAATGTTCCATGTCCACTTGAGAAGAATGTGGAATGTTCTAGAAATGTCTGTCAGTTTAGTTGGTTTACAGTGTTGTTCAAGTCTTTTATTTCCTTGTTGATCTTCTATTTTATCCACAATGGAAAGTGGGGTATTGAAGTCTGTAACTATTACTGTCAGAATGGTCCATTTTTCCTTTTTATTCTGTCAGTTTTTTGCTTCATATATTTTTATATTGTGTATCTGTTGTTAGTTGATGCATGTTTATAATTCTTATGACTTCCTGATAGATTGACCTTCTCATCATTATAAAATTCCATTCTCTATCTTTTTAACAATTTTTATCTTAAAATCTATTTTTTTTTCATATAGTACAACCATTCCATATCTTTTGGGTACTGTTTGCATAGTATTTCTTTTTCCATAATTTTATTTTCAACCTATTTGTATCTGTGAATCTAAAGTGTGTCTCTTGTAGACAATATATAGTTGGGTCATGTCTTTTTTCTTTTTTTTTTTAATCCATTCTTCTAACTTCTGTTTTCTAATTGGAGTGTTTAGTCCATTTACATTTAGCGCAAATATAGAAAACATATGATATATGTCTCCTATTTTTCTATTTGTTTTCTGTTGGTCTCATATATTTTTTTTTTTTTTCTTAGTCCTCCATTACCAGTTTCTTTTGTACTGGGTATTGTGTTAGATATTTCCTAGTACAACATTTTAATTACTTTGTTTCTTTTGCTTTATGTTTTTGGGGAGGGAGCCAGTTATTTTCATACTGGTTCCTCTGGGGATTATGAATTAACATCTTAACTTAGATGAATAGCAACCTAATTTGTATTTCAAAAGCTCCTATATAGCTCAGTCCTTTCTTCTTTATACTATTATTATCACATGAATTACATCTTAAATTATAAGCCCATCAATACAGTGTTTAAAATATTTTGTAATGTAGTTATCTTTATTTTTATTTTTTAATTTTATTTATTCATTCATGACAGACACACACACACACAGAGAGAGAGGCAGAGACACAGGCAGAGCGGAGAAGCAGGCTCCATGCAGGGAGCCTGGATCAGGCCCTACCTGGACTGAAGGCAGCGCTAAACCGCTGAGCCACCCGGGCTGCCCTCTCTGATTTTTGACACTTTGTGATGCATCTAAGTGCAAATATCTTCGCGTTTGATTTGTTGTTGTTGTTTAGAGAGGAATATGGGGACAGAAAGAGAGACAATTTTTTAAAAAGATTTTATTTATTCATTCATGAGAGACACAGAGAGAGAGGCAGAGACACAGGCAGAGGGAGAAGCAGGCTCCATGCAGGAAGCCTGCTGTGGGACTTGATCCTGGAACTCCAGGATCATGCCCTGAGCCAAAGGCAGATGCTCGACTGCTGAGCCACCCAGGCGTCCTGAAGAGAGACAGTCTTAAGCAGGCTCCATGCCCAGTGCAGAGCCCAATGGGGGTTCAATCTCACAACCCTGAGATCATGATCTGAGCTGACATCAAGAGTCAGATGGTTAACCAACTGAGCCACCCAGGTGCCCCTCTTTGAGTTTTTAATATTAGAGACGTATAATTGACATATAACATGTATTTAGTTTCAGGTGTATGACATAATCATTCAAATTTGTATATATTACAGAATGATCATCACAATCAGTCTAGTTAACATCCATCACCATACAGTTACAATTTTTTTTCTTGTGATGAGAAATTTTAAGATCTACTCTCTTCACATCTTTCAAATATGCAACACCATAATATTAACTATAGTTACCATATTGTACCTTATATCTGCATAACTTATTTATTTTACAACTGGAGGTTTCTACATTTTTAAAAAAGATTTTATTTTGTTTTATTATTTTTAATTTTATTTTTTTTAAGTAGGCTCCATGCCCAATGTGGAGCCCAGTGCAAGGCTTGAACTAATGACCCTGAGATCAAGACCTGAGCTGAGATCAAGGGTCAGATGCTTGGGGTGCCTGCGTGGCTCAGTCAACTCAGTGTCCAGCTCCTGATTTCAGCTGGGATCTTGAGTTCAAGCCATCTGCATCACCCTTACCCATTTTACCACTCCCCTAATCCCCACCTCTAGAGACTACCAATCTTAGCTCAGTTTTGTTTTTGTTTTTATTTTTTAGATTCCACATATAAGATCATACAATATTTGTCATTCTCTGACTTATTTCACTTAGCATAATGTCCTCAGTCTACTTATGTTGTCTCAAATGGCAAGATTTCTTCCTTATTTATGGCTGAATAATATTATAAGATTCTGGTGTGTGTGTGTGTGTGTGTGTGTGTGTGTGTGTGTGTGTCTGTGTGTAGCATATGTTTTTAAAAGTTAACTTACCTGTCAATGTTTGCTTCCATGTTTTGGCTATGTTAATAATGCTGCAGTGAACATTGAGGGTACATATGCTTTTGAGTTAGTATTTTAGTTTTCTTCAGAAAAATGTCCTGAAGTGGAATTACTGGATCATATGGTAGTTCTATTTTTAATTCTTTAAGGAACCTCCATACTGTTTACATAGTGGCTGTACCAATTTACATTCTCACCAACAGTGCATAGGGTTCCTTTCCTCCACATTCTTCAACACTTATTATTTCTGGTCTTTTTGATAATAATCATTCTAACAGGTATGAGGTGATACCTCATTGGAGTTTTGATTTGCATTTTTCTGATGGTTAGTGATGTTGACACCTTTGCATGTATCTGTATGTCTTTGAAAAACTATCTGGTCTGATCTGTCCATTTTGTAATCAGACTGCTTTGGGGTTTTTGCTACTGAGTTGTCTGAGTTCTTTAAATATTTTGGATATTAACCTTTTATCATATAAGTGATTTGCAAATACTTTCTCCCGTTTGGTTTCTTTTTCATAGTGTTGGTGGTTTTCCTTGCCATACAGAAGTTTTTTAGTATGATGTAACCCTGCTTGTTTATTTTTGCTTTTGGTGTCAAATCCAAAAACTCATCACCATGACATATGAAAGAGCTTACTCCTTATGTGTTCCTCTAGGAGTTTTAGGTTTCAGGTCTTACATTCAAGTCTTTAATCCATTTTGAGTTAATTTTTGTGTGTGATGTGAGATAATGGTTCTGTTTCATTCTTTTGCATGTGGTTGTCCAGTTTTCCCAGTGTCGTTTGTTTAGGAGACTTCTCTTTCCCCACTGTATATTCTTGGTTCCTTTGTCATGTTAATTGACATATATGCATGGGTTTATTTCTAGCTTCTGTTCCATTGATTCAAGTGTCTGTTTCTGATCCAATACCACATTGTTTTGATTACTATGTCTTTGTGATATCATTTAGAATCCAGGTGTGTGATGCTTTCACCTTTGTTCTTTCTCAAGATTACTTTGGGTATTCAGGGTCTTTTGGGGTTCCCTACAAATTTTAGGACTGTTTGTTCTATTTCTGTGAAAACTGACATTGCAATTTTGTTAGAGATTGCATTGAATGTGTAGATTGCTTTGGCTAATATGGACATTTTAACGGTATTAATTGTTCTAGTCCATGAGCACAAACTAATTTTCCGCTTAATGTCCTCTTTGATTTTCTTGCATCAGTGTGTTAGAGTTTTCAGAGTACAGATCTTTCGCCTCCTTGGCTACATTTATTTATAGATATTTTCTTCATTTTGGTACAATTGTAAGTGAGATTATTTTCTTAATTTGATATTCTGATAGTTTGTTATTAGTGTGTACAAATGTGATAGATTTGTGTATATTGATTTTGTACCCTGCAAATTTACTCAATTTGTTTATTAGTTCTAGCAGTTTTTAGTGGAGTCTTTAGAGTGTTTTCTCTCTCTCTCTCTTTTTTAAAAGATTTATTTATTCATTCAGAGAGAGCGAGAGAGAGACAGAGACACAGGCAGAGGGAGAAGCAGGCTCCATGCAGGAAGCCCGACGTGGGACTTGATCCCGGATCTCCAGGATCACACCCTGGGCTGCAGGCGGCGCTAAACTGCTGCGCCACCAGGGCTACCCTCTCTCTCTTTTTTTGTTAAGATTTTATCCATTTGTTTTACAGAGAGAGAAAACAAGAACAGGGAGAGTAGCAGACAGAGAAAGAGGGAGAAGCAGACTTCTTCCTGAGCAGGGAGCCTGACACAGGGCTTGATCCCAGGACCCCAGGATCATGACCCGAGATGAAGGCAGCAGTCCAACCTACTGAGCCACCCAGGTGCCCCTAGGGTGTCTTATATATGATACCACATCATCTGCAAATAACAACAGTTTCATTTCTTACCATCTGATTTGGGTTCCTTTTATTTCTTGTTTAATTTTTCTGGCTTGGGGGATCCCTGGGAGGCGCAGTGGTTTGGCGCCTGCCTTTGGCCCAGGGCGCGATCCTGGAGACCTGGGATCAAATCCCACGTCGGGCTCCCGGTGCATTGAGCCTGCTTCTCCCTCTGCCTGTGTCTCTGCCTCTCTCTGTGTGTGTGTGTGACTATCATAAATAAAAATTAAAAAAAATTTTTTTTCTGGCTTGGATTTCCAATATTGTGTGGAAATAAGTGGCAAGAGTGAGCATCCTTGTCTTGTTTTCGATTTTAGAAGGAAAGCTTTCAACTTTTCACTGTTGATTATGATGTTAGTTATGCGTCTTGAGTTTATTCATTTTGGAGTTTGCTCAGCTTCCTGGATAGGAAGATTGATGTTTTTCATAAAACCTGGGAGGTTTTTGGCCACTACTTCTTCATGTTCTTCCTGCTTCTTTCTCCTTGCTTTTTCTGGGATTCCCATTATCCTTGGTAAACTGAGTATGTTGGTATACCTGACAATGTTTCACAGGTATGAGTCTCTGTTCATTTTTCTGCATTATTTTTTTCTGTTTCTCAGACTGAAGTAATCTCAGTCTCAGGTTCACTCATTCTTTCTTCTCTCATTTCAGATCTGCTGTTGAGCTCTTCTAGTGTATTTTTATTTCAGTTATTATATTTTTTGAACTCCATAATTTCTATTTGGATCTCTTAAAAATAACTTCTATCTTCTTAATGGTATTCTTTATTTGGTGAAAAATAATTCTCATACTTTAGTTCTTTAGACATGGTTTCCTTTAGTTTCTTGAACACACTTTTTTTTAATTTTTTATTTATTTATGATGGTCACACAGAGAGAGAGAGAGAGAGAGAGAGAGAGAGGCAGAGACATAGGCAGAGGGAGAAGCAGGCTCCAGGCACCTGGAGCCTGACGTGGGATTCGATCCCGGGTCTCCAGGATCGTGCCCTGGGCCAAAGGCAGGCGCCAAACCGCTGCGCCACCCAGGGATCCCTTGAACATACTTATAATAGCTGATTTAAAGTCTTTATCTGGGCTTCTCCAGGAACAGTATTTATCAGTTGCTTCTTTTCCCTTTACTATGCATGGGTCCTATATTCCTATTTCTTTGTATGTTTCATAATCCCTTGCTGTAAACTGGACTTTTTATTTATTTGTTTTAGAGAGAGGAAGAGAAAGAGGGGAGGGGCACAAAGAGGGGGAGAGAATCCTAAGCCTGCTACACAACTGGCATGGAACCTGACATGGGGCTCTATCTCATGACTCTGAGATCATGACCTCAGCCAAAATCAAGAGTTGGATGCTTGATTTTCTGGATGGCGCCATCAGAAATGCTCTGGAAATTAGACATTTTAAATAATATAACTCAAGTCTGAAAATCAGGGCATTTGTAAATGTTGATGTTTGATTTTACTGTTGTTTCCTGGGTAATTTTGTTTTTGATTTGATTCATTTGGTTCCTATCTTTTTTTTTTTTTTTTTTCTTGATGAGTCTGGGTAAAGATTTATCAACTTTGCTTATTTTTTGAAAGAGTCAGCTCTTGGTTTCATTGATTTTTTACATTTGTCCATCTTGTTTTTGAGGTAGAACCTATGTCTCTATAAATTTCCCTCTTATAGTGGCTTTTGCTTTGTTCCAAAGATTTGGACCATTATGTTTTCATTTGCATTTGCCTCCAGATATTTACTTCCTATTTGATTTCTTCACTCATTGGTTGTTTAGAAGTATGTTATTTAGCTTCCACGTGTTTGTGTCTTTTCCTGTTTTTTTTTTTTTTTCTTATAATTGATTTCTAGTTTTATACTGTTGTGGCTGGAAAAGATACATGATATGATTTCAGTCTTCTTAAATTTATTGAGACTTGTCTTTTGGCCTCATGTTATCTATCCTGAGAACATTCCATGTACACTTGAAAAGAATGTGTATTTTGTTGTTTTGGATGGAATGTTCTGAATATATATAAAGTCCATTTGGTCTAATCTGTTGTCAAAGACACTGTATCCTAGTTGATTTTATGCCTGGATGATCTGTCCATTAATGTAAATGGGGTGTTAAAGTCACCTAATTATTATATTACTGTCCATTTTTCTCTCTTTTATTGGGGGAGAGGGCAAAGGGCGGGAGAGAATTTTTTTTTTTTTTTGATGGGAGAGAATCTTAAGTACCCAACATGCAGCCTGACTCGAGCCTCTATCTCACAACCCTGAGATCATGACCTGAACTGAAATCAAGTCAAACACTTAAACAACTGAGCTACCCAGGTGCCCCTATTTCTTTATGTCTGTTAATAGTTGCTTTATGTATTAAGTGCTCCAATGGGACAAAGATATTTATGCTTGTTATATCTTTTTGTTGAATCCATCCCTTTATCATCCCTTCTTGTTTCTTGTTACAGTCTTTATTTTTTAAAAATTTTAAAATTTAATTTGAAAAAGAGAGCAAGAAAGAGAGCACAAGGAGGGTGGGGAGGGGTAGAGGGAGAGGGAGAAGCAGGCTTCCTACTAAGCAGGGAGCCCAATACATCATGGGACTCAATCCCAGGACCCAGAGATCATGACCTGAGCCAAAGGCAGATTCTTAAACAACTGAGCCATGGGTGCCCCCAGTCTTTGTTTTAAAGTCTGATATAAGTCTTGATATTCTGGCTTCTTTTTTTTCTTTCTTCCATTTGCATGGAATATTTTTTCCATCCCTTCACTTTCAGTTTGTATGTGTCTTTAGGTCTGAAGTGAATCTCTTGTAGGCAGCATAGAGAGGCATTTTAAAAAATCCATTCTGTCTTTTGATTGGAGCATTTAGACCTTTACATTTAAAGTAATTATTGAGGGGATCCCTGGGTGGCTCAGTGGTTTAGCGCCTGCCTTTGGCCTAGGGTGAGATCCTGTAGTCCCGGGATCGAGTCCTGCGTCAGGCTCCCGGCATGGAGCCTGCTTCTCCCTCCTCCTGTGTCTCTGCCTCTCTATGTCTATCATAAATAAATAAATACATAAATCTTTTTAAAAAAGTAATTATTGGTACTTATTGCCATTTTGTTAATTATTTTCTGGTTGTTTTATATTCTTTTCTGTTCCTTTCTTCTCTTGCTCTCTTCTCTTGTGATTGATGAATTTCTTGAGTGTTAGACTTGGCTTTCTCTTTATTTTTTGTGTATTTATTATAGGTTTGGTTGTGGTTACCATGAGGTTCATATATAACATCCTACGTATATAGCAGTCCATTTTAAATTGAGGGTCACTTAAGTTCAAATACATTCTAAAAGAACTTCATTTTTACTCCCCCCTTCATGTTTTATGTATATGTTGGCATATTTTACCTCATTTTATTCTGTGAATCTTTTTATTTTTTCTAAAGATTTTATTTCTTCATTTGAGAGAGAGAAACAGTGAGCAAGAGAAAGCATGGGGGTGGGGGCAGGGGTGGAGGGACAGAGGGAGAAGCAGAATCTCCATTGAGCAGGGAGCCTGATGTGAGACATGGTCCCAGGACCCTGGGATCATGACCCGAGCTGAAGGCAGCTGCTTAACCGACTGAGCCACCCATGTACCCCTCTGTGAATCCCTTTAAATATTTTTCTTGATATAATTGATTTTGCTCCTTTTGCCTTTTCACTTTCATACTAGTTTATAAGGGATTGTTCTAAGAAGTGCCTGGCTGGCTCAGTCAGTGGAGCATATGACTCTTGATCTTAGGGTTGCGAGTTCAGGCCTCATGTTGGGCATGGAGCCTACTTGAAAAGTAAAATAAAATGCTATTTATAAGTGATTGTTGTAATACCTTTACTGTACATTTGCTTTTACTCATGAAATGCTTCCTTTCATAGTTTTCTTCTAATTATGGCCTTTTCTTTTCCACTTAAAGAAACTTCTTTAACATTTCTTGTAAGGCCACTATAGTGGTAATAACTTCCTTTAAATTTTTTTGTCTGGAAAACTCTTTCTCTATCCTTCAATTCCAAATGATAACATTGTAAAGTCTTCTTGTGGTTTTTTTTTCCCCAGCACCTTGAATATATCATGACATTCCTTCTAGCCTGCAGTTCCTGCTGAAAAATCAGCTGATAGCCTTATAGGATTTCCCTTGTACTAGTTGCTTCTCTCTAGCTGCTTTTAAAGTTCTCTCTTTGTCTATTATTTTAATTAGTATATGTTATGATATGGACCTCTGTGGATGTATTTTGTTTGTAAGTCTCTGTGCTTCCTGAACCTGGATGTTTGTTTCCTTCCCCAGGTTAGGGAAGTTTTCAGATACTTTTGCTTCAAAGAAGTTTTCTGCCCCTTTGTCTCTTTTCCTCCTAGGACTCCTATAATGCAAATGTTTGTTCACTTGATATTATCCAAGAGAGCCCTTAACCTATCCTCATTTTTAAAATTCTTTTTTTCTTTTTGCCGTTCACCTTGATGCTTTCCATTACCTTGTCTGAATGAGTGCTGATTCTTCTGCATCCTCTAATATACTGTTGATTCTCTCTGGTGTATTTTTCATTTTGGTTATTTTGTTCTTCAACTCTGATTATTTGCATCCCCCCCGCCCCCCTTTGTTGAAGTTCTCATTAAGTTCATCTACTCCTTACCCCAGTCCGGTGAGCATCTTTAATGACCATTATTTTGAACTCTTTATCAGGCAGGTTGGTTATTTCCATTTCATCTAGGTCTTTTTCTTTTGTTTGGAGCATGTTTCTCTGTTTTCTCATTTTGCTTGACTTTCTGTGTTTGTTTCTGTCAGTCATGTGGAACAGCTACTTCTGGACTTGAAGGAATGGTCTTATGTATGGTCATTCCCTGTATAGACTTTGTAAGCCTGATTATTTTGGCTGGCTGGCTGGAGTTGTGGCTGGCATGGGCTGGGGGTCCCAGGGTACTTTATGATCCTGAGGCTCTTCACATAGAGGGTACCCTGACAGGACAGCTGAAGCTGAAGTAGGTTTGAGCTGGGGGGTTCCCTGGGTTTTTCATGCAGAGGGTATCTTGACAGAACAGATGAATTTATTTTTATTTCATTTATTTTATTATTTTACATTTTATTTTATTTTATTTATTTTTAGGACAGCTGAATCTGATGTGAGTGCAAGCCAGGGTGTCCTGGCTGGGTGGCTGGAGCTGAAGTGGGTGCAGGGTCATCCACACAGGGGGTGCCATGGAAAGTAGTGTGGGCTTGGAATGTTCCTTTGTGTCCCGTAACTGTGTCACCTTGGCATGAGGCTGGAACTATAGTGGGTGCTGACCAGGGGTGTCCAGCTGTGTGCCATGCTGGGGCCACCTTGGTGGGTAGTTTGGGCCAGTGTGGGATAAAGGCTCAGGGCTCACTGAGGACACAGACTGGAAATGGTGCCCAGACTCTGTTCCCATCCACCTTATCAAGATGTAAGGGGGAAAAAAACCTTGGTGCTCACCAGGACCTCAACCAGAGACTTCCAGCAGCTCTCCTGCTGTTTGGCAGAATTCTGGGGCTGGATCTTTTATATTCTAGTTCCTCTTTTAAGCAAAGGTGTTGTTTTTTTTTTTTTTTTTAAGATTTTATTTATTTACTTGAGAGACTAAGCACAAGCAGAGGGAGAGGCAGAAGCAGAGGTGGAAGCAGAAGCAGGCTCTCCACTGAGCAGGGAGCCCGACATGGGGCTTGATCCTAGGACCCTGCGATCATGACCTGAGCTGAAGGCAGATGCTTAACAGAGGGAGCCACCCAGGTACCCCTAAGCCAAGTTTTTTTCTCTTTTTTTCCTTTCCTGTACCCTAGGGCACCTCTATGTGCTTCTGACCTCTTAGTACTCTCCCTCCCCCTGCCGCTCACAGGGTCAGGGGTAAATTTTGTTTCAGGATGGTGTATCCATCTGTCTTGTCATTCTCTATGTGGTCTCTCTTTTGTTATGCAGAAGTTGTTCATTCAGCCCTCAGTTCCTCTTCAGGAGGAATTGTTTTGGAAGTAGGTGTGAATTTGGAGTGTCAGTGGAGGAGGTGAGTTCAGGGTCTTCCTACATCATCTGGGACCTGAAGCCTCCTTTCCTGGACTAATTTTGTAAAGCTATATTCTTTGTTATATGTGGTCACTGAATTCTCAGCTTAGTGGTAGTTAATGTTCAGACAGAGATTTCATGTCTTGAACTAATAAGTTTCCAAGCCTTTGTTGAAGGGCTGTGTCTTAGCAGTGATTGCGATTGCGGTTAGAGGTGCTGAAGGGGGTGAACTCCATTCAGGTCAAATAAAGAACAGCCCTGAGGATGGAGATTTTCAGTGAGCTTGCCAGACAGGGCAAATAGGAGTGGTTCTCTGTGGCTGAAGATTTTGGGGCACTCCAATCCATTCTGGTCCTTCCAGTCAGTGCTGGTTTCCACAAGTACTGTAGTTATGGGGCTTCTGGTTTTCAAAGCCCCCCCCCCCCCCAGAGATGGGGAGTGGGGCAAAGCCACTGGCTTTTCTGAGATTGTTTTCCCTCAATAAACACTCCTTGGCTTATAGCAAGCCTTTAGTTAATTTCCAAAGTTCTGAAAAAGTTTACTAGCTTTTACCATTGTTCTTAGTGCTTTTACGAAGAGCTGATTTTTGTCAGATCTACTATTCCTTTATTCCCACATACGACTCCATCCCTTTTCCCTTCTTTAAAGGAAGTAGAATTTCTGTAGATACTAAAATTACAAATTTAATCGACACTTTGGATTCAATCCTTCAGGATTCTTTTTACAGCCTTTCCCCTTTCCTGATACACAGACATAATTCTCTACCAGTGAGAAACTGGTTCTTATTATCTACAATACTTGTATGTGTTTGATTTTCGTGTATAAAGTGGTTTCAGAATTGCTAACCATCCTGCTTTGAGAAACACACTGAGTTGGTTTACTCTTACAAAGATGACTGACAGCTGTGTTGAGAAGCTGTGAGCGTCAGGGGCAGGTCCAACCAGTGAGAGCCATTAGGTAGCTCCTCAGATTATTCAGGTTAGAGATGATGGTGACTTGGGCCAGAACAGTGGCGGTTTAGAAGGTAAGATAAGGTGAGATGGAAACATTTTGAAAGTTGAACGCAGAGTATTAAACTGATGGACTGGATGTGGGGCAGGAGATAAACAAAATATGAAGGATGCTGCCAAGTTTTTGCCTGAGTGATTGAAAGAATGGAAATGCCATTAAGTGAGAGCCTATGGGAGGTGCAGTTTCTGGGGGAAGGATTGATTATGGTCATTTTAAGTTTCAGATGTCTGTTAGATATTCAAGTGCAACTAGATGTCCAGTAGGCAGCTGATTCTGAGTCAGGAGCTGAGACAAGATCTGGACTGGAGACACATCTGAGGAGTCAGCATCTAGGGGATCGTGGAAAGTGCTGTCAGTGCCCTGCCTCTATCATAAAAGCTTCCGGTGTGCTCCTCCCCATTTCTGTCTGCTGCTGTTAACTGAATCTTTGTCAAAAGGCTTTTCTTAGTTTTTGTTTTTATTTTCTAACTGTGAAAGGCAGCTCTGTGGAAGGTGTACCTGGCAAGTCAGTAGCTGCCCCGCTCTGGAATGGCCCTTAGTCACTCTCAGGAGGTAGTAGGTGAATACCATGGCCCTTAGGTGTGTACTCTGCCACATTTCCCAGAATGTTCATGTGGGATTCAACTACAGTTGCCAGATGTGGTGACTGGCTTAAGAACACACTTGGCTTTTTATGAAACTCCCTAGTCTCCTGTTTCCTTCTGCTGGAATCATTTCAGATTCTACTGTGGGTGGAGAACTCAAATTAAGGTAATGTGAAAGCCATGAGAGTGAATGAGATCTCCCAATGAGTGCAGGGCTCAGAGGAGCAGACTCTGAGGACCAGAGGGCTGCCGCATTCTTAGGTCAGGGAAGTGGCATGTGCAGGGAGAAGCGGGTCTCTTGCAGCAATGTTGGGGTTGTTAGGAGTTTGAGGACAGAACCTAGGTGAGACAGTGATAGAATGATAGGCCACAGAATCTAGGCTATTGAAGGAGAAAAAGGTAGGAGGGAAGCCAGGAACTGAAAAAGTGACAATATGGTAGGTTGAAATATTCGTGGGCTCACAGGATTGCTGGGGTTGGAGGCCCCCAGAGGGAACTGTGAACTTCTCAGGGGGTTTTTGGAGAGTGAGGTGCTGAACAGAGATTATGGAGAGCTTTGTTACTAGAAGTACTAGACTCTGGATAAGACAAGGGAGTGTCTTTTCATTTCAGGAAAGAATGAGGAGCCAAGAGGCCAAGGGTTATGTTACATCATCATCCAAAGGCTGAAATCACTGTGATTATGAAGTTAGTCTTGGGAAATGATGGCAAACTGGGAGCTAAAAATGCCCATGAAGAAGGGGGAGTGAGCAGGCTGGGGGCTAAAGAAAAAGAAGCCAGAAAGAGTAAAACGAAGATGGATTTTTCTTGAACAGCCACCTGCTACTTACATTGTCAGGCAGTGCTAAGTAGTTTATGGTTATTTAATCCTCATTAACAACCCCCCAGTATCTGTTTTACCTATTTACCTATTTTAAAGATAAGGAAATGGAAGTAAAAGCTCTGGATTCCAGAGCCAGTGAGTGGTGGTACTTGGATTTAGCTCAGGATTTTGCCTCCTATTCTTCCTCTCCACATTGTGCCACCTACTCATCCCATGTGTGAAATGTGTCTAGAAGCAGCAATGAAAAGAAGGGACCCTACTCCACCTCCAGGACACAGACACAAGGGGAAATGGAGAATGGAAATGGGAAATCTCTTTTTAACTTGTAAATGACTGTTCAATTGCTTCTATTTATCTTGTATTGCCCTGTCATTTCATGTGGCAATGGCTGGAGCCTTAAGAAATATGTTGATAGAAGACGTGTTTTTTATTTAATGGGAAATGCTTCCTCTTTTGCTATTAAGAGGACTTTAATTTTGATTGGATGACAACACGAAGAAAATATTTTTGGGGCACCTAGGGTGCTCGGTCAATTAAGTGTCAGACTCCCATTTGGGCTCAGGTCATGGTCTCAGGGTGGGGAGATGGAGCTCCATGTCAGGCTCTGTGCTCAGCTCAGTGTGAAGTCTGCTTGAGATTCTCTCTCCCTCTGCCCCTTCCCTTGCTTGCACACTCTAAAGAAAGAAAATCTTTAAAAAATTCTTTGCAAAGTTATTAGGTTTGCTAAAGCTAGGAGATAATGAATTTTATAAAAAAATGGTGTTTGCGGTGTCTCGGAATTTTTCCTTTGGCTTTACTATGGTGATGATTTATGAACAGATTCATCGTACTTTGAAATATTCTTGCATTCCTGAGATACTGGTTACTGTGTTATTGGTTATTATTTAATATATGGCTGGAATTGAAGCACTTCTAAGTAATTTACAAATTATTGGATCTTGCTCTGAGACTGGTCTTTTTCTCATGGTACTGATGTGGAGATCATGCCAGTTTGGTACACAGGGGAATTTTAGTTTTTCAAAGCATATTAGGATGACTGAACCTTGTCAGTCAATGGATAGGAAACAGATGGCTGGAGTGGTAGCTATGCTGCTTGGCCCTTTTACCCAGGAATCGGGTGAGGGTCTGGACCAGGCTTTCTCAACCAGAGTTCTTCATGTGAATAATAGGACACAGGAAATGATGCAAGTAACTTTTTTCAGTTCTTCCACAGACAGTATGTAGCTATAGCTGCCTTTGAACTCTGAACCCAGGGGCTAGGGGAGGCCAGCCCTCAGAAGGCGCAGTCACAAATCTTGTAGAACTTTGGACTACCTCAAATCTTGTAAAACTTTGGACTAATACTGCTGACCTGAAGCAGTTGATAAACACATATTCTCTGTATTATATCATATACTGTATTTTTAGCATGAAGCTAGAGAAAATACTAAGAAAAAGGAAATATATTTACAGTACTGTTCTTTATCAGAGGAAAAAAACCCCACATATACGTGGACCTGCACAGTTCAAACCCATGTTGTTCAAGGATCAACTGTAAGATCACTTTAGATGCACAGAAACTGATTACATACAGCAGATATAGTACGAGTTTCCTACTGCTGCTACAATGAACTAGCCTACACTTAAGGTGCTTAACACTGATTCTCTTATACAACTTGGGAGGTAAGAACCCCAGAATCAGTGCTCATAAGTCACTGTGTCAGCTGGTTCCTTTTAGAGGCTCTGAGGGGCAAGGGTTCCTTTGCTTTTTTCAACCTCTCTTGGTTGCTTATATTGCTTGGCTTACAGCCCTTCCCCCTCCTTCAAAGCACAGCACTGCAGCCTCTGCCTCTGGCAGCACATGCTCTCTTGATTAGGCTATTCATGATTACATTTAGGGTCCACCAGGATGATCTCATCTCAAGATCCTTACCTTTAATCACATCTGTCAAGTCCCCTTTGCCACATGAGGGAATACTCACAGGCTCTAGGGATTAGGACTTTGCTATCTTTGGAGGTTATTCTTCAGCCTATTGCAGATACCTTAGGACCTAATTCTTTCCACACCCTGGTTGAGAAAGGCTGTCTGTACCCTAGACTCAGTAGATTTACAGATGGCTCAAAACTGGTTGTGCCACATGACTGAGACTCTGAAAGATAAAACTCCACAGTCTAATTCAAAAGTGTGTGACTTGGTAGCATTCTGTGTATAATGCGTGGGAAAAGCTTCCCGATGTCAGCTGGCAACTCTAGGAGAAAGTGTGACTGGACTTTTATTAGAAATGACATCTGAGGGATCCCTGGGTGGCGCAGCGGTTTGGCGCCTGCCTTTGGCCCAGGGCGCGATCCTGGAGACCCGGGATCGAATCCCACATCGGGCTCGCGGTGCATGGAGCCTGCTTCTCCCTCTGCCTATGTCTCTGCCTCTCTCTCTCTCTCACTGTGTGCCTATCATAAATAAATAAAACAAAAAACAAAAAAAAAAAAAAAAAAAAAAAGAAATGACATCTGAAATGAGCATGAGTCCTGCTCTTCCAGGTCTGGCTGGACCCCAATGGAAGGAGGTTAGGACTTGGTGAGAAGGCCTTGCTTGCCTACCACACTGGAATGCACACTCGGTGAACAATCAGGATTGATGGTGAGGCAGATAGTTGATACATAGGATGGATATAGAGGGACAGACTTCTTTATGATGGCAGCTCATGCTCCAAGCCAAAGGTGGCTTGCTCTTGATCAGAGCTTTCCAAAGGTGGATGTGCATAGTGGAGAACTTCCTCTTGTCTAGAAAGCCCCAAGCTGTGATGGCTACCTGGCAAGGGCATGTGGGGAGAGACGACGATAGGTATTGATTTAAATGATTACTTAAGGTTCCTTCAAATGCCAGTGCCCCATTTGACTACTGTGAATTTTATTTGGGGGAACCGGAGTCTCAGTGAGGGAGGTCACTTCCTGGATTTCTGAAGTTAAGAGCAGAGCCAGATATTAAAACCTCTTCATTTTTGGTCACCTTCAGATATTAATGATGCTCACTAATAACTCCTAAATTATCAAGACAGTGAGAACCTACTTCTCAAAAGTACATTGGAAAGTGGAAGTTGAGTGAAGTAGCTTTAGGTAATAGGAAGCAGTCATTTCCACCAGGAAGGGAAGCAGAGCAGCTGAATCACCTGTGTTGCTATTGAGCCCCCCCAAACCTGTCAGAGGCTGCCTGCAGGGGGTTGAAGTTCAGGAAATCAGTCCAAATTTCATGTGGAACAATTTTAATGATTCTAGATGCAGAGCTCCTCTGAGGGGACAGATTTTCCTACTGAGTAAGTTGATACCAGAAATAAGCAGTTGCCTGAGGACATGTATTTTTAAGGCAAAATCTTGACTATTTTTAATGAACGTAAGAACCCAGGGAGCTAACATTACATGTCACAATCTCTGAGCACTGATCGATGTTCTTCTTAATCCTGTAGAATTTCTCCACATATTCAGAGCGGCCTAAGAGCTCTACAAAATCTTCATCGTGAGTGATGACCAGAAGCTGGAAGTTACGCTGCTGTGAGCGACTCTTAATTATCCTGAAACAGTATATTCAGAACATTTTATTACTGGAAAGCTTAAATAGTCCTTTCCTTTTATATGAAAAAGCCACTGAGAACCTTGTCACAGTGGATGACACCATGTGTGCTGTGATGACCAGGGCCCCTGCCAGCCATGCAGGAAGCTGGAGAGCCTGGGGTGGCCTGAGGCCTTCAGTCCAGCTGGGTAGGAGCCCCCATCTCCTCTCCAGACAGTGCAGGTGCCCACAGTTGACTCTTCACCTAGGTCTGACTCAGGCACTGATAAGAATACATGATCTAGTTTCTTCCAGAACACAAAGTTGTTACTAAAGCAGGTAGAAATGTTTTACCTAATTTTCTTTAATATCCGTGGTGTTCAACTTTAGGAGTCTGACTTATTCCTTTGTCTGGGGTTTTTGTGTTTTGTGACCTGTTACTAATTCTCTCTGGAAGAAGAAGAAAAAAAAGACCAACTACAGGCAAGGGAAATTACATTTGCAAGTCCCACTACCTTCTTGGGAGCTGAGTCTACTTAGAATTCTGCCACCACCAGTTACCAGATGCATCATTAGTATGACACACAGGAGACCTGAGTGGGTGTACTGGGAACATTTTTGCTCATTATCTATATGCTGAGGTAACTACCTAAGAGACTGAAATCAAACTTTTTCTTTTAACTACTCATTTATTTATCCCTTGCCTACAGCTGGATGCACTTAGCTTTCAAAAGTAGTTGCCCTTGTGTGATGGGCACACAAGACTACCAAGAGATGGCTGAGAAAGGGGCCCCATCCCTTCATCTCTGCCAGAAAGAATGTGTCTGGAGCCAGAGTACCCAAAACAGCTTCTCTAGCTTGGAAAAAGTGCCTTTTCTTTGCCAGCACAGTCTTTCAACTGCTGTCCATCCCTGGAGCCTGTACCAAGGGCATGTGAATGTGGCAAAGGTGTGTGCAATTTTACTTTCTAGATTCTACTTAACCACTATTCCACTTTTTGAATAAGAGCTGTCATTTCTCATAAAGCTGGGGAGATGGGCAAAATCCACTATTACCACCTACAAATGTTTTAGCAGGGCAGCTAAGTCCTCTACATGATGTGTGGGCATTGCTGGTGCATTTACAGAAAAACCAAACCAAGCCAGGAAACCCTTCAGTTTCCCTATGAACACACTCGGGGAGATGCAGGATGTGTCTGGGACTGCTGTTCACCACCTAGTTCTTTTTTAAGTATCTGAAGAATTACTATCAAAGGTCTGGCACCAACCAGTTTTCCCACAGAACACCCATCCAGAGAGGGTTTTCACCGTAATTTTTAAAGTAAGGTAAAGAGTTCTATCATAACCTGCCCCCAAACCAGAGATTCTTACTCAACAAGAGCATGTGCAAGAGACTCAATGTTTTCTCGGTCAAGATTTGTTGTTGGCTCATCCAAGGCAAGGATGCCACAGTTCAAGCAGAATGTTTCAGCCAACGCCAGACGAATGATGAGTGAGGCCAGTACCTGGAATAAAGCACCAGAGCTGAGTTGTGCATTGACCTTTTTCTCATTCACTTTAGGAAAACAGGCAGACCTGGCCTAATGTCTTTATAAGGGAAAGGATCAATGTCACGAGGTCACTGACTTTAGGCAAATCATTGCTCTTTTATATGGGAGAGTCTGGCACTGTGATCAGACTCTTAAACCCTTCCAGAAGGTGAGCCATCAGGTATATTATCTCAGCCTATCGTGCAGTGAAATAAGATGCTAAAAGCAATGGTGATTTTACTACCCCCAAATACACACAAATCATGTCAGCTATAATGAAACTTGAGAGCACACGTTTGAATCGGAAATGCATTACTTTTACTCAAAGTATAAGATTAACAACCTTAAAAAATTCAAGTCCTATTTTACTTTCCTGATAATGATATTTGTTAGAAAACGTAGACACGTTACATCTTCCAGAGTCCCACACACACTTTTCCCCTGTGAGTTATCTTTCAATCTCTATGTTCTATGGTGCAAAAGGGGCACCAGGTACTGTGGTGTTATTTACCTAGACTTAAGTGTAAGCCAAGAGAGAGAGAAAGAATAGTCCTGGATCAATTTATCAGGAGTGTAGGAGTATGGTTTTATTTAAGCTTACCTACAGGACATCCAAGGAACTGACACTTTGAGGTACTTTCTTGGTTAATTAAAAACCTAATGCTAAAACTCTCAGATGCAGCTGAAGCCATCTGAGGTATAAGGGGCACAGAATCAAGAGTGACAGAATAGTCTAGAAAGTAGAAACTATTTTTGCGTGAGCCGTCAATATCTCCTTCCACCAGTCTGTGAGCAAAGGAGCATCAGTGAGTGGAGTTAGTGATTTCAGGGCAGTTTAGAGCTTCTCTCTGATACCCAGGGCAGACTGGCAGACTGAAGCCAGGATCATAGCTTGGCCCTTTGGGGAAGACACCTTTTTCCTGTATTTGAACCCTACTGCAGCTGCCTCTTTCACCACCATGTACTCAGAGTAGAGTCTAAATGAAGTTCCTGGCCAACTTCTTTTTTTTTTTTCCTGGCCAACTTCTAACAAACTATTTGTCTTCTCCCCCAACACCAAAGAAGCAATTAATACTAATTTTTATAATTTAGAGTATCTATGGGAAATCTACTTTGTTCAGAAAATAATTTTCAAAAGTATTTTTAATCCAAAGGGACATGTTTCAAACTCTATTTTCTTATTCATTACCACTGAAAATCACCAAAGCAAGTAGGAATACTGATTATAGATCACAAATTTGTCATTTTTGCAAAATATGATTAAGATAATAATCTGCATGTGCCTTAAATTGGTATCCGCCATCTGGGCTGACAACAAAATACATACACGCAGGATGGTCTTTAAGCAAAAATTGAAAATTATGAAATACCTCAGATAATGTGAGCAGCCATTTCTAGAATCTTAAGATTTTGGTAAGAAACCCAGGAGTTCAGAAATGTTATCAAATATAATCCGCTTCTAATCTGAAAAGAGGAAGCTCAAGAATCTAAGCCACCATGGTTACAAACCTGTGCACAAAGGACCCAGCTTTGTTTCCAAAGACACAGACCAATTTTCCTGACTCTTTATTTAAAGCTTTACTCCTCTTTCTGATTTGCTCTGTGCTCCCTATCCAACATAGCCTGTTCTGCCAGCCTCGTGTGGAGCTAAGTAGCCTGGCTCAGTAGCTGAGGGGTGTGTCAGGGTGTATGTGGTACACGCACAGAGGGGAGAGGCAGCTGTATGTGTCATGGCTTCTGGTCTAGCAGAACCTTCTTTTAACATTTTTAAGCAATCTTTACACATGATGTGGGGCTCAAACACAACTCCAAGATCAAGAGTGCACATTCTACCAAATGAGCCAGCCAGGTTCCCTTAGAGGATCCTTCTTTCAGAGGGTGTGCAGGCCAGACCCATTGGCTAGGCCGATGGCAGAGGTTGGCAGGGACTCAGTCTCATGATGGGGCAGCTTTCTCAATGAGAATTTTACATTTTAGTGCCTCACCTGGCTCAGCCTAGGATCTGACTTAGTAATACTGCAGGTCACTCAGTCTATCATCCCACCCCACCTTTGATTGTTCTGAAATCAGAATGCACTCTTGCAATTAGTTGCATTTTTTTCTTTCTTGGTGACACATAAAATAGTGTTATGTCTTAGAACTGATGACACATTAACTTTATTCCTGTAAGGAGTAATATGATATAATGGTCACAAGCTGCATGTTCTGTGTTTGGCCTGTCACGTGAGAATGTTTCCGACCTTTCTCCTAAAGGACCATCTATGTTGCAGGAAATGCTGATTAGAACTAGAAGAGTGTAACGGGATAGCTGATCTGATCAACTTGATGCGGCAACAAAGAGTGCTGTGAGGAGCTTCTCAGCATTCACAGGCAGCCCTAGTTGCTTTCACTGCACTGACAGCAGTTTCTTCCCGTCAATTCACTGTGCACAGGTTACTCCCTAGGCTTTCGAGATACCTGCCTTTTGTCCAGCACTGCATCGTCCTCTCATATCCAAGGCTGTGTCTCCTTTTAGCATCACCACGCGGTAGTTATAATTCCGCCTTTTATCAGAAGCGGATACATTTTCATCGGCATCAGACCGAATTTCTATGTATTCAATATCTAACATACAAAAAAGAAGAGTTCAGAGAAACCTACATTCTGTAGCTTCTTGTCACTTGCAAATATCAAGTAAGCCCCCATGAAACAACGTGTGAAGCTGACATTACCATTCAAACTGGCTGAGATGGTTCATGAGGCAAAAGCAACCCCAGATGCCCCAACCTTCAGTCTCCACTCTGCCTTTCTTAGTTCCCCTATTAAGAGTTTCCTCCTGCTGGTTTTCTTCTTATCGCCTTTCAGCTTATCCATATCTATGCTTCAACAGAATCTATTAGGTCATCAGTTAAATATAATATGTACATAACCAAATATGTAAGTCCTGTCAGGCTTTGGAATAGAAAACTTTGCATTTTTTTTTCTTGCTACAAGATGTCGTCAAGATAAGAATTCTTAGAAAATCTCCAAGAGATGTTTAGAAAGGGGTCTAGGAGGTAATGCTGGCATGATGAGAGATCCTATGTGCCAAGAACTAGGGACGGGGCTTTGGAAAAAGCATTCACAACAAACCATGTCAATTACCTTGTCCACGATAGGTACTTCGCCAAAGGTCACGTATAATTTTGTTGATTTCCTCCATTTTCATACTGTGAAATTTCATGATTGCTCTGGAAGAAGAAGCCATTGATACTTAAAAGGTAAAATAATGTAATGGTAAGATTAATGATATGTAATAGTATATTTTAAGAATATATGAAACATATAATGTATACTGTAATAAAAGAAACATCTTAACAATCTCATGAAATAACGAGTATTTCCAATGATAAAAGCAGAATACAGTAAGAGCTAGAAACAGGAACCAGAGCTACAACACTGCTGCATGGTCATGAATGAATGCAGCCAGGCACGTTCCCGGGCTCCTGAGTCCTGGCCCTGCCCATTGTCACTCCATGACAGGACAAATACTCCCTGAAAGAAATATTTAAATACTGTGAAAATCTCAGAAACTTTGTGGACAACTTTTTCCTTGGCTTACTGGAAGGACTGTAGCCACTAAGGCCTACCAGGTACAGAAGGACCTGTTGAATAAATGGATGGTAGTGAGTTAATAAATATGGGGGGCGAGATGTACAGGGTCCTCTACTCTGTGGGGACATAGTGTGACTCTGAACTGCTGTCTTTTTTCACTTTCTGTTACTATTAAAGTTTACCACAAGTGAGCCTGTTAAGGTATTTTAAAATTCCTCAGATGTGTGAGCTTTTCACCAACCAGAAGGTGTGGTTCAGAGAGAACAATTTAGTAAGAGACTTAAGCTGAGCTGAACCTCAAAATTTCTATTTTCCCTTCCTAGTTGAGGGATTAAGAAATCTTACCTCCAAGTATATGCATTAATTTCCATTTGGCCTGTCAGCTTCCACCCCCACTCCACAACATACTTTAAAAAACTAATACTTTCTGAATTCCAAAAAAAAAAGGGGGGGGGGGAAGAAATGTTAGTTTTTAACAGGCTACTTTTGTTTTTACAAACTTCATTCTTACTCTAGTCTCCTTTCATGAAAAAGCCCTTTGGTTCTTTGGAAATGGGTTTATGAATTAACAAATGTTGCATCGGTGACAAAAAGGCAAACATCATTGCCATGACCATACAGAGGATGTGAGGTGGCTCTACTTCCATTTGCAAGTCTCTTATCTGATATATACAAAAAAAGAAACTGAACGTAATGCTACTGCCTCTGCAGAATCATTTCATGATCTTTTGGTTCACCAGCAAGAGAGAAAGAAATGACTCAACATAAATACATTTTAAATATCAGATGAAGGATTTTGAAGTAATCAGACTGGAAAAAAACCGTATATTGTGCTTGCTGGTGAGAATGCTGCAAGCCTCCATTTTCCAATTCACACGCCTATCCCAGCCTGACATTTCACATTCCTGTCAAAAGGACGGACCAAATGTCTAAGTATTTTCCAAATAAACAACAAAATTCCTTGAGAATGTTCTTGGGACCAATCACGTAATCCATAGCTCTTCACACATTATAATCCTAATTTTTCAAATAATTTTATAAAAAGGTCATCTTTTCATTCAATTTAAAGATCTTTTATAACTAACCTAAATAAGCAAACCCAAGGTGGAGAACAAACTCCAGGTGTCCAAGGTATACACACACAGCCCCTGCCATGGGTTCCTTATAGAACAGAGGTGGTGTATCCTGGCCTGAGAGAGACAGCACTACAAGAAACGGCTCTAGGGGATCCCTGGGTGGCTCAGCGGTTTTAGCGCCTGCCTCTGGCCCAGGGCACAATCCTGGAGTTCCAAGATCAAGTCCCGCATTGCGCTCCCATGTCGGGCTCTTGGTGTGGAGCCTGCTTCTCCCTCCTCCTGTGTGTCTCTGCCCCCGCCTCTTATAAATAAATAAATAAAAATAAATCTTAAAAAAAAAAAAAAAAAAAGAAGCAGCTCTAGTCCTGAGAGAGATCTGGATCCCCCAAGAGGTGTGTCACACCAAGTTGATGCCTATTGGTTGGCCAGACCATCAGCTAATCTTTGTATTGTCTCTCTCCAGTATGGAGTTTACCACACCACTTGCAACAGTAGGGGATGATGAAGATAACCACATTAAATCCACTTGAGAATAGTGACATTAGTTGTTACTACTAATGACCATTTACTTTCTGGTAAATAATTAAATGTCATTTAATCCTTACAACACTGAAGAGTTATCTTTATTTATCCTCATTTTACCATCAAGAAAACTGATACTTTAACAATGAATTTTCTGAAAAAGAAATCGATCCCATTTATAATAGCATCAAAACCAATAAAATACTTAGGTACGAATCTAACCAAGGAAGTCAAAGATCTCTACTCTGAAAACTTCAAGACACTGTGAAAGAAATCAAAGACACATGTAAATGTAAAAGTACCTCATGTTTGACTGGAAGAATTACTATTATTAAAATAACAGAAGCCATCTAAAGATTCAGTGCCATCCCTATTAAGATCCCACTGGGATTTTTTTTACAGAAATAGAGAAAACATTCCTACTATGGAACCACAAACTACCCTAAACAGCCAAAGAAGTCCTGAGAAAGAACAACAAAAGCAGGAGGCATCACACTTTGATTTCAAGCTATAGTCTTAAAAACATTATGGCACTGGCATAGAAATAGACAAACAGATCAGAAGAATTTAGAGCTCAGAAACAAACCCAAACATAAGCAGTCCAACTAATATTTGCCAAGGAAGCCAAGAATACTCAATAGAGAAAAGACTGTCTCTTTCAATAAGTGATGCTGGGATAAATGGATAGTCACAAGTCAAAGAATGAGACTGGACCCCTATGTTCTACCACTCATACAAAAATTAACTCAAAATGGATTAAAGACAAATTTGAATGTAAGACCTAAATCCATGAAACTCTTAGAAGGAAACATGGGAACTAAGTTCTCTGACATGACTTTTTATAAATTACACTGAAAGCAAAAGTAAAAAAAATAAAAAAATAAAAAAATAAAAAATTGGGGTGCCAGGGTGGCTCAGTCATTTGAGCATGACTCTTGATTTTGGCTCAGGTCATGACCTCATGGTTGTAGAATCGAGCCCCACATTGGGCACCCAGCACATGGAGTCTGCTTGATATTCTCTCTCTCCCCCTCTGCCCATTCCCCTGCCTTGTTCTCTTTCTCTCTCAAATAAATCTTTATATATATATAAAAAAAAAAGCTTCTGCACAGCAAAAGAAATCATAAATAAAATGGAAAAGAAAGTCTACAGAATGGGCAAAGTATTCACAAATGATGTATCTGATGGGGTTAATATCTAAAATATATAAAGAACTCAGAGGTACCTGGGTGGATCAGCAGGTTAAGCATCTATCTTTGGCTGAGGTCATGATCTCAGGGTCCTGGGATTGAGCCCTGTATCAGACTCCCTGCTCAGCAGGTAGTCTGCTTCTCCCTCTCCTTCTGCCCCTTGTGTTCGCTTCTTTTGTAAATAAAATCTTAAAATATATATAATATATATATACACAAACATATACATACATATACAAAGAACTCCTTTAATTCAATAGCAAAAAAAAAAAAAAAAACGTTGACTCTTGAACATGGAGGTTAGGAGTATCAAGTACCACACAGTCAAAATCCATATGTAACTGTGGCTGCCCTAAACCTAACTTCTAATAGTCTATTGTTGACTAGAAGAAGCCTTACCTATAACACAAAAAGTCAATTAACATATATTTTAAATGTATTACATACTATATTCTTATATATACAGAGATAGCCAATAAAGTACATTAAAAGATGCTGTCACTAGTCTTTAGGGAAATACAAATTAAAACCACAGTGAGATAACATCTCACACCTGTTAGGATAGCCATCATCAAAAAGACAAGTGATAATGAATACCAGCATGGATGTGGAGAAAAAGGAACCCTTGTGCACTGTTGGTGGGACTATAAGTATAGCCATTATGGAAAGCATTATGAATGGTCCTTAAACAAAAAATTAAAAATAGAACTACCAAATGGATCTAGCAATTTCCACTTCTGGGAATATATCCAAAGGAGATGAAAACACTAAAGAGAAATATTTACAGCCCATGTTTATAGCACCATTATTTACAATAGCCACATCGTGGAAACAACCTAAAATGTCCATGGATGGATAAAGATATGTAGTGTATATATTCAATGGATTATTATTCAGCCACTTAGAAAATGAGGAAATCCTACTATTTGGGACAACATGGATGGGCTTTGAAGGCATTACTTTAAGTGAAAAAAGTCAGAGAAAGACAACACTGTGTATGATCCCAATTATATGTGGAATCTCAACAAAACAAAAACACCGAACTGACAAAAAAGGGATCAGATTTGTGGTCACCAAGGTGGAGAGTGGAAGGAGGGAAAACTGGAAGAAGGTGATCAAAAGGTACAAACTTCTAGTTATAAGTAAGTACTAGGGATGTAACATATACCATGAATGAATACAGCTAGCACTGCCATATGATATAGAGGAAAGTCGTTGAGGGAATACATCCTAGCAGCTGTCATCACAAGGAGACATTTTTTTCCTTTTCTTTTTATTGTATTTATGGATTCTTTTACCTATTGTATCTTTTTTATTGTATTTCCTTTATTGAGAAAATGGATGTTAGCTGAACCCATTGTACTAATCACTTTGCAATATACGTAAACCAAACCATCACACTACATCTTAAACTTAATACAGTGGTGTATATCAATTATTTCTCAACACTGAAAAAAACCTGAAGTCTGACAAAATTACTAACATGGTTACAATTAGAGAAAAGTGATTACGATGTTAACAGCACTTGGATATCATAATTAAAATTAAAAAGACAGTTAAAATGCCACTTTAAAAAATATTTTACTGATTTTATTTGACAGTGAGTGAGCCTGAGAGGGAGCACAGGGCCAGAGGGGGGAAGAGGAAGCAGACTCCCCTGCTGAGCAGGGAGTCCGATGTGGGGTTCGAGCCCAGGACCCCGGGATCATGACTTGAACCGAAGGCAAATGCTTAACCAACTGAGCCACCCAGGCACCCCAAAATGCCATTTAAAAAATATTTTATTTATTTATTCATGAAAGACAGAGAGAGAGAGGCAGAGACACAGGCAGAGGGAGAAGCAGGCTCCATGCAGGGAGCCTAATGTGGATCTCCATCCCCGTGACCTGAGCCAAAGGCTAATGCTCAACCACTGAGCCACCCAGGTGTCCGTTGGTATGTCTTCATTATGTCTCTCTCACCTCTTCCACCATCCCATCTAGGTAACCTAGAAGTTGATGCTTATTTTACAAAATGCCATCTTGAGGGCAGCCCAGGTGGCTCAGCGGTTTAGCACTGCCTTCAGCCCAGGGCCTGATCCTGGAGACCCAGGATCGAGTCCCACATCAGGCTCCCTACATGGAGCCTGCTTCTCCCTCTGCCTGTGTGTCTACCTCTCTCTCTCATTAATAAATAAATAAAATCTTTTTAAAAAATGCCATCTTGAAAGACACAAGGCTCAAATAGTTTTAGGAGTAAATGTTAGCTCTAAAGTATATAGAGTATTACACAGCAAGGAGAGATATAAGAAAAAAAAGGATATAAGAAAAAAAGTACAGGCTTAATTATTTTGCTTATAGATGCAGATACAAACATTCTAAATAAAATCAAATTTGGTGCTAAGGTAGTAAAAAGACCAAGCAATATCATGATCAGTGTTATCATGACCAAGTAGCATTTATCCCAAGGAAGCAAGACTAGTACAACAGGAAAAATAATTTAAGATAACTCACTGTATTAACAGATTAAAGAAAAAAATGATTATCTCAAAAATTTGTCAAAAAAAGTATTTGATATAAACCCTGAGTTCTGACAAAAATACTCAGAAAGTGAAAAACAGAAGAAATTTTTTTAATTTGACAAAATGACTATCAGATATCCACAGCAAGCATCAAATTTTACGTTAAAATAGGAGTACTTCTAAAGTACAAGAGAAAAATGCCCCTTCTTATGGCTACTTTACAACAATATCTTCGAGATCCCTAACAATTCAGTAAGACAATAATAAGAAATGGAGAATAAATGAGGAGAAAATAACTTGTCATTGTTTCTGCAGGTGATATAATTGTGCACTTAGAAAGTCTAAGAAATCAACTGAAAAACTATTAAGACTAATAAGGTGATCAGAAATAAACATAAAAAAATTATAAGTATTATTATGTAGTAAGCAAAATCCAATAGGAAACATAATAGAAAATAGGATTCTACTCACAGTGGTAATAAAAACTATGAAATACCTAGGAAGAAATCTAACAAAATGGTACAGGATCTAGAGGAGGAAGCTATGAAAGCTATAAAAGCTTACAAGAGAATAACCCTTACAAAAGAACAAAAAGAACTAATTAAGTAGGAGAAACTTACTACTGGGTGCAAAATGGGAGATATTTAATGTTCCAGAGAAGTCCATTCCTTCCCCTAAGTAATCCATTAAATTAAATGCACTCCAAATAGAACTCCCAACAAGAGTAAAAAAAAAAAAAAAAAAAAAAAAATTAAATGAAATCCACAAGGTGACTCAAGTTAGTATGTAAGACATAACAGGAATAAAGATGAAATAAATCCAAATACAGAGAGAACTTTAGTTTATAACTGCTATTTCCCATCAGTGAGAAAAGATTCAAGAGTGTTGGGAAGAGGGAAAAATCAAAACTTTATTTCTTTTGCCTTTTATTTTTTAAAAGAGTCATTTATTTTAGAGAGAGAGAGTGTGAGAGTTAACAATGAGTGAGGGGAGGGGCTGAGGGAGAGAAATTTGAGCACTCCTTGTTGACATAGAGCCTAACATAGGGCTTGATCTTATGACTCTGAGATTATGACCTAAACTGAAATCATGAGTTGGACACTCAACTAACTGAGCCACCCAGGCACCCCATGCATCACTATCTTTATTAGACCTTAAATTTCAAACTAACTAAAGGATTAAAAGTTAAATAAAATTATCAGAATAAAAATTAACAATTATAAATAAATAATAAAGAAATAAATAAAACCATCAGCTTTGTAGTCTTAGGACTGGAAAGCTTAAGGGAGAAGCTATAAATAAGACAACTAAAGGTTTTCTGGGACTCCTGAGCGGGTCAGCAGTTGAGCGTCTGCCTTTGACTCAGGGCATGGTCCTGGGGTCCCAGGATCGAGTCCCGCATTGGGTTCTCTGCAGTGAGCTTTCTCTTCCCTCTGCCTAATCTCTGCCTCTCTCTGTCTGTCATGAATGAATAAATAAAATCTTAAAAAAAAAAAAAAAAAGACTAAAGATTTTCCTACCTAAAAATGAAAAGTCACAAAAAATACCATAAAGTTAAAGGTCAAATGACAAACTGGGAGTAACTACTTGCAAGCAATGTGAAAAGGATTACCATCCAAAATCTATTAAAAAAAAAAAAAGTAGTACAACTCACTAAGAAAAAGATAGCCTAGTAGATTGGTAAAGAGATAGGAACAAGCAATTCTCAGAGAAATACAAATAGCCAACCTATGAAATGCCGTTTAACCTCACTACTAAACAAGGAAATGTAAAATTCAAGTGAGAACTTTTTTGTGCAATGGATTGGCAAAAATTAAAAAGGTTGATAATATGAAATGCAATCATGGAGAAATGGGCACTTTCACACACTACTCATGGAAACACAAATTTTGTGCTTTGGGAAGGCATTTTGGCACTAATGAGCTAAAAATGTACACACCCTCTGTCCTAGTAGTAACTGTTTCTAAGAAGCTATCTTTCTGGTATATCTGCCCAAGTGTGCAAAGACATATGTTGTAGCATGTGTAGTATCAAACATTTAAAAGCTTCCCAATATGTCCACTGGTGGTTAAATCAATTAGGTAACATCCATTTCATAGAATATTATGCGGCTATTAAAAATAATGATATACTTACATATATGAATATAAAAAATTTTTCATTACCTGTAAGGGACATAACAGAAAAATACCTACAGTGTGATACTATTCACCTATAACAAAGATCTATTTGTGTGTACATAACATGCAAAAAAGCAATGGGAGGGCAATGACAATGTCATCAATGTAATAATATCTAAGTGCTCAATAAATTCTAGTCATTGTCACAGAAATGAACCTAAGTCTGCTATAAATCTTGTTCTGTGATTTACATAGTAATGGACAACAGGTGTGCTCGCTTCGGCAGCATATATACTAAAAAAAGTAATGGACAACAGGGAAGCACAAATATCTGTAATACATGGCTAAATGGTATAAGTAGTACAAATATCATGGAGTACAGGGAAGGAAAAATCACATCAATGGGAAGGGCTTCAACAAGGTAACATTCCACAGAGGATAAAGAGCACAGGGAAATGTGAGGTGTCTTCAGGGAACAAAATGGTTCGATTTGGTTAGAACATAGTGAATAGTGAGAGATGAGATGGGCAAGACCAGAGGTGGAAAGTCTTTAATATTACAAGTGAACAGGGACCACTACCTTTAGGAAAATACACCTGGTAGAAGTATAATGGGTGGTGAGGGGGAGTGCAATACAGGACTCTGTGGGAGCTGACTGATGCAGGCCCAAAGATGAACTTCACAACACACTTTGCAGCCTGTGGACTTTACAAGTAATAGACATTTAAGAATGACCTTGAAATCCCTGACCTGTAGTAAACTATCATTCTGCTCAGGCAAAGGTAAGTATTTCATGGGCTGGAAAGTGTTGTGGGTAAGTGGTCATCTGAGTAGCTGCACCAGCCCTACCATGTGCCTGAAGTGTGTAGGTCACTCTGTTACATTTATCCTCACTCTTGGGAAGTAGTCTGTTTTGTGAAAACTGACTTTCAGAAGAAAAGGTCCAACATCTAAGACAACAGTGGTTTATAAATTATTTAGTCTTATGTTTAAATACTTTTTTCCATGTGAAAGATTCCCTTAAAAATTTCAGTAAAAATTGGCTGGGTTCAGTAAAAATCCTGGCGTCCCCAGGACAGTAATTCAGGATTTTTGCCACTTCTCTGAGTCTATTTTTTTAAATTTTAATTTTATTTTTTAAGATTTTAATTTTATTTTTTAAGATTTTATTTATTCATGAAAGACAGAGAGAGAGAGGCAGAGACACAGGCAGAGAGAGAAGCAGGGTCCACGCAGGGAGCCCAATGTGGGACTTGATCCCAGGACTCCAGGATCAAGCCCTGGTCCAAAGGCAGGTGCTATACCACTGAGCCAAGGATTCCCTGAGTCCATTTTTAAAATCATTTTGGACCCAGCCATTAGCAGAGAACTGAACATCTGAAAAGGAGTCAGAGCAGGTACTAAGGGGTTGGAAAAACATCACAAAACCTTACCTATCAGGGAAAGATCTTTCTAGTTCTTACTTCTTCCATTATTTAAACCATAACCAAGGCTCAAAATACTAGGAAAGAAGACTATCATTCTACAAAATTTGAAGTGACGCTTAAAATCTGAAGAGCACATAAAATGGCAAGTGGAAATGGATTTCTCCATAGTCTCAGCTATTTCACTGAATAAAACATTAAGTAAAAGAGTCAAACACATATGTCTTATTAATAAAAAAATTAGTTCAGAAGTATGATAAAAACTACCAAGTTAATGAAAAGTTACCAAGTTAGAAAAAAGCAGTAAGATAGATTATACTTGCAAAAGACATTTTCCAAGATTATCCTCACTCTTGTATTTAAAAGTGTGCCAAATTTTGAGATATATAAATTGCTAAAAAAAAAAAAAATTAGCTATGATCACTGCTATTCGTGATCACACTGGATACTCTTCCTTATTGCCCTATTATTTACCACCGTGAGAACTTCCTGTCTCCCTACATTTAGGTCAGCGGAAGCACTCTTCTACAAGGGAATCTTCAGTGTTATGTTCTACTGAGTATCACGTCCTAAACAGTGACTTTCACTGCTTAGCAAAACTCAAAATCTGTCACTTACCAAACCGAAGTTGTACTTTTTTTTTTTTTTTTGATTTTTTATTCATTTATGATAGTCACAGAGAGAGAGAGAGAGGGGGGGGGCGGGGGCAGAGACACAGGCTGAGGGAGAAGCAGGCTCCATGCACCGGGAGCCTGACGTGGGATTCGATCCCGGATCTCCAGGATCACGCCCTGGGCCAAAGGCAGGCGCCAAACCGCTGCGCCACCCAGGGATCCCCGAAGTTGTACTTTTAAAAGAAAAATGACCTCTTTTTTTAGATGAAACCCTTAAAGGTTATTAAACTAATTTCCTAAAACCCTTAAAACTGTTGAGCTAATTTCCTTTAGCCAAATTCTTAAATATCAGCTTTTAAAATTCAGGGAGTGGTTCAATCACTGTTGAATGATAAACATTTGGTTAAAGAAACAAGCAGTGAGTGAGAAACGCCACCAGCCATCTTTTGGTTTTTAATCTACCTGTGATGCTAGAGAGGCTGCTGATGTGGAACTGTACTGTATTCACAGTGATGGCAAGAATGGTGGCTATGAGGTGAGCCCTGATCAAGCCCTCATCCCTAAGTTCTCCTCCAGTACCAGGAGCCGGGTCTGACAGACTCAGAGCTGGATGCCTCAGCTGCAAAACTATAAAAGTTAAGTGTTTCCAGTGAGTTTCAGAAGAAATGTGACTTAACAGGCAACATTCTGTATTTGGGGGAAAATAATAGTGGAAAACCTGGGGCACAGGATAGAACATAGTACTGAATGATTTATTCCAAAAATCACTTAATTGATGCCTTCTTTTTAAAGCAGTAAGAGGTAGTATATTCTAAATGATGTAGTTTCCCCCCATTCTCATATAGTGTTAGTGTCTCTGACCACTGGCAAGCTTATAATCAGTGATGTTTTTAGATGATTACTAATAACAGATGGTAATCAGCTTTTCTTGAAAATGCACTGCTAATTTCCTGTGTTACCCTAAATAGACAGCTGAATGCAACAATTACACTGATTGCATGCTTCATTCTAAGAGGTGAAACAATAAGGGAAATTTTGGACCTTTCTTCTAGGTGAGAAGGCAAATTAAAGGCTCACAACATGAACCTTACGAAGGCCACTATTTGCCAGCATAAGCCCACAAAGACTCAATTTTGGGGAAATCTGTACCACTTTTCTTCTCATTTAGAAAAATCCATTTGATTAGCAGATAACAGAACACAGTAAACAGCCTGTCTTTGTTCCTTAGGCAAGCCTAAATTGCTGGAAAGCACCTCTGCACCTCCTCACCCCCACAAGCTCCTCCTCACTGGCCCCATCAAGCCCACTCTGCTCAGTGTGATGGATCTGGCACTAAGGTACTTTTCTCTACTGAAGTGCCCTTTGTTCATTATTCAAGGCAGAAGGCAGATACAGACTGTTACTGTGGAGCACCTACCATGGCTCCCCTATTGGACCATTAGCAGTTTGCAGTAGGGACAGGGTATGATACTTCTGTCTTCTCACAGCCTGACAAGAAAAGACTAACGGGGTTTTTCAATGAACATGTGCCTGACAGAGGGAATTCATTTTCTACCTGCTGTCAAGGCTTCTTAGGGTATGTAGGGATAGCTGGAAGGTTCCTAGATATAGTCTTCTATTCAGTTAACACATATGGAAACCCCAAGTCTGCAGTTTAATGTAGTATGAGGAGGAGTTACCTTATAGCAGAACACCTACAAGTAAAATTTAAAAGAAGACCAACCTGCCTAACTTGGCCCCTCAGTCCTGTCTACCTATCACCCCACTTAACAGCTCCCCCTTCACAGAACTTTTCATAAGAATTAACTATGCTGTCTCCACTTCTTACCCCCATTTTCTCCTCATCCAACTCCAAAGCTTCAGTTCAAACCATGCCACTGACATTGTTCCTCAAAATCAATAACATTTCCATTTGTCAAATTCAAGGGTCACTTCTGAGTCCTCATCTCATCTGACCTCTCAGTAACTCTAGATTCTTTTCTTTTTTAAAAAATTTTATTTATTTATTCATGAGAGACACAGAGAGGCAGAGGGAGAAGCAGGCTCCATGCAGGAAGCCCAATGTGGGGCTTGATCCTGAGACTCTAGGATCACGTCCTGAGCCAAAGGCAGACACTCAACCGCCAAGCCACCTATGTGTCCCAGTAACTCTAATTCTTTTTTTTTTTTTTCTAGATTCTTGAAATACTTTCTTCACTCAGTTTTCAAGATACCACACCTTTTACATGTTTCTCCTACTTCAACTTCGGAAACATCTTGAGTCATGGAACCCTTCTCTTCTTTAAGTCATGTCACACGGTATCACTCTGTGGCTTTAAATACTACATCTATGTTGATGATTCTCAAATTTATACCTTTCCTCAACTCCAGACTCTAGGTTACACATCCAGCTGCTTCAGGTGCCTACAAGTGCCTTACACTTAAACTGTCTAAAACAAAACTGTTGCTCAAGTAAAAATATGTAGGAGCAATCTTTGATTCTCTTCTTTCCTTTTCCTCCCCTATATTCAATTCAGCAGCAAGGTCAGTTAATTTCATATACCAAACAAACTTGAGTCCATCCACTTCTCTTCATTTCCACTGCTACCTCCCTAGTCTAGTCCACCACTATTTCTTGGATTATTACAACAGTCTCCTCACTGGTCTCCTCACTACCTTTGCTCCACTATGATCCATTCTCCAAACAGAAGCCAGGGTAGTTTCTTTTCTTTTCTTTTTTAAAGATTTATTTATATGAGAGAGAGAGACAGACAGACAGACAGACAGAGGGAGAAGCAGGCTCTCTGCAGAAGCCTGATGTGGGACTCGATCCCGGGTCCCAGGATCACGACCTGAGCTGAAGGCAGCCGCCCAACTGCTGAGCCACCCAAGCGTCCCAGTTTCTTCAAGCTATGAATCAGATTATGTTACTTCCCTGCTTTAAACTCTCCAGGGACTTCCTGTCATACAGAGAATAATATCAAACTGTTTACCAATGCTATAAGGGCACCACATACACTGGAGACCATGTTTCTCTGACCCTATTCCCCTGCTCATTCTATTCTAGCTATGCTTACCTTCTTCTAGTCCTTGAATCCCTCCTGTTCAAACTGGTCTTGGAGCCTATACATTGGCTATTCTCTACACCTGGAAGGCTTGCATCTCTTTTTGTGTATATGTTGCTCCCTCTCATCAATCAGGTCCCAGCTTAAATGCCACATTCTCAGAGAAGATCCTGCCTTAGAAAAGGCTTAAAGTAGTCCCTCAATTACTCCCATCATCAAAGTTAAATTTGCTGGGTAATCCTAAATATCTTCTTAATCTTTTTGATAAATACTTGACCATTATAGGGTAAATACAAGAATTCAATTAGATTATGGCTAATATACAGTAAGTACTGATTCAATATTAACATCCTCTCTGTACAGCTCCCACCCTTGAAAAATTGAATCTCAAAGAATGTTTAAATAGAAACAGAAACCTACATTTTCCTATTAATAAAAGTTAAATTCCTTAGTACTAGTAAGGAATAGACAGTTCAAGAATTTATATTAAAGAATGGAACATGACAAAGAAAGCTGGACTAAATGGCCTCTGAGTTTCCCTTATAATTTTGACTCTACAGTGACTCTAATTGACTTAAAAAAAAGATTTCCATTTTATAGATAAGGAAACTGAACCCCCAGGCATTTAAATAAGTTGCTAAATATCAAAAGTGAGAATTTGAATTCAAGTAGTCTCCAGGGAAAATACTTTAAACCATGTATTATGGATTTTTGAGACTTCAAAAAGGTAGAACTTGGCTCTCTGCTCCTCCCTGTTCAACAGACAGCCTCATCTTCTGGTGCAGTGCCAGCTGCGTCCCCGAGACACGTTGGTGAAGGTCAGAGTGAATGGATTTGGCTGTATTGGGTGCCTGGTCACCAGGGCTGCTTTTAACTCTGGCAAAGTGGATATTGTCACCATCAATGACCCCTTCATTGATCTCAACTACATGGTGTACATGTTCCAGTATGATTCTACCCATGGCAAATTCCACGGCACAGTCAAGGCTGAGAACAGGAAACTTGTCATCAACGGGAAGTCCATCTCCATCTTCCAGGAGCGAGATGGGGTCTCCATCAAATGGGGTGATGCTGGTGCTGAGTATGTTGTGGAGTCCACTGGGGTCTTCACCACCATGGAGAAGGCTGGGGCTCACTTGAAGGGCAGGGCCAAGAGGGTCATCATCTCTGCTCCTTCTGCTGATGCGCCCATGTTTGTGATGGGCGTGAACCACGAAAAGTATGACAACTCCCTCAAGATTGTCAGCAATGCCTCCTGCACGACCAACTGCTTGGCTCCTCTAGCCAAAGTCATCCATGACCACTTTGGCATCGTGGAGGGCCTCATGACCACCGTCCATGCCATCACTGCCACCCAGAAGACTGTGGACGGCCCCTCTGGGAAGCTGTGGCGTGAAGGCCGAGGGGCTGCCCAGAACATCATCCCTGCTTCCACTGGCACCGCCAAGTCTGTAGGCAAGGTCATCCCTGAGCTGAACAGGAAGCTCACTGGCATGGCCTTCCGTGTCCCCACCCCCAATGTGTCAGCTGTGGATCTGACCTGCTGCCTGGAGAAAGCTGCCAAATATGACGACATCAAGAAGGTAGTGAAACAGGCATCGGAGGGCCCCCTCAAGGGCATCCTGGGCTACACTGAGGACCAGGTTGTCTCCTGTGACTTCAACAGTGACACCCACTCTTCCACCTTCGATGCTGGGGCTGGCATTGCCCTCAATGACCACTTCGTCATGCTCATTTCCTGGTATGACAATGAATTCGGTTACAGCAACCGGGTGGTGGACCTCATGGTCCACATGGCCTCCAAGGAGTAAGAGCCTCCTGGACCACCAGCCCCAGCAAGAACAAGAGGAAGAGAGGCCCTCAGCTGCTGGGGAGTCCCTGCCCCAACTTAATCCCCCAACACACTGAGAATCTCCTGAGCTCCAATTTACATCCTAGACCCCGAGGAAGGGGAGGGGCTTGGGGAGCCCTACCTTGTCATGTACCATCGATAAAGTACACTGTACCCAGCCAAAACAAAACAAAACAAAAAACAAAAAGGCAGAACTTATCAACTTTTACAAAAACATTTTTTTTTTCATGACAACCAATAGAAATTATCTTACTGTATAATAGGTTTTTAATGATAGAATCTATTTTGATTCTTATCTCTCGAAATAAACTTGCCTTACTAGGACCAGGTCTCCTATTCCTTAGTGCTCAAAAAAGGTTTAGCAAGTTTATTGGGCAAACAGCATCTGTTGCTGAAGAACTAAAAAAGTAAAAAGCTTCCTAAAAGCATATATGAGATAGCAGGAAAGACTAAAAAGAATTATGAAAGGCAAAAAGGAGGGTATGTATGTGAACATGTAGTCTACCAGGCATAATAATGTCTTGCTAATGCTCTTGTTTCAAAACCTTAAATTTCAATACTTTAAACTGCTGGACCCCAAAACTAGGGGAGTTTTCAACATTTACAAAGGTTAAAAAAACAAGAGTTCTCACTTGATGCACACACAGATTTCAATGAGCTAGGAAAATGTAGAATGTTCACCTATTACACTTACCATGAAAGAGGATAGAAGGTGTGCTCATGGAATAACCGTCTAAGAGTCATTTTGGAATGCTAACTTAATCGAACAAAAATCTTAGTAGTATTAATTTAAAAAAATAACTAACATAATAGGCTCATTCCCAGTTTTCATGGACCCAACTTGTCTTAAAATATTATGAACTTCCCCAAAATTGTATATTCCAAAGTTATGGCTAGGTTATTCTGGGGCTACCTAATATTTTCATCATTACCTAAAACATTCCTCACACTGAAAGCAGGGTTCTCCTGCCTTCCTGAGACTGGTCTGTTGACTATGCACTTCCTGATTAGAAGAGAACCCATCTGTCTAGTTCTCTTAGCACTGGAGAGGATATTTTCCTTTTCAGAAAGCAACAAACAAAACCTAAGGTAAATGATAATTCTTCTGCCACAAATGCCTACAAACATGATAAAGATTTTTAACAAGAAGTATTTTACGTTCATAGTTGAGTTCTTAAGAAATAAAGGAAAATACCCATGTGATGGAAATAAAGGACTGAAAACCAACACAGTCAGTGTGTGATAGGATACTGTAGCTAAACTTGATTATTGGGGATCCCTGGGTGGCTCAGCGGTTTAGCGCCTGCCTTTGGCCCAGGGCGCTGTCCTGGGGTCCCGGGATCGAGTCCCGCATCAGGTTCCTGGCATGGAGCCTGCTTCTCCCTCCTCCTGTGTCTCTGCCTCTCTCTCTATGTCTATCATGAATAAATAAATAAATCTTTAAAAAAAATAAACTTGATTATTATTTTCGTAAACTTCGCATTGGGTACTATCAACCAGATAGAACATAAAGCATAGGGCTTGAGAGGCACAGAATTAGAAATGATCCAACTTAAAGGTTGAGACTCTTAATGATCTGTATCACCAACATTCAACGAAAAAATGGAAAAGTAGTAAGTTGAGCATTCAAAGTCCTGGGCAAATGCCTTACATGGGATGAGTTTAAGGTTCAGTGTTTTATTACCAGTGTAGTTCAGGAACTCCCAAACTGAAAAATTAACATAAAAACTGGACCCAGGCCAGTGTTATCCCTGGAGCTCCTAGGAGATAAAAACCAAAATTGCTATGTGGAAGGTCATTCTCACAAGAAGGTCATGAGGGAGTCTCACAGAAAAATAAAAAAAGCACTATGAAAGATAAAGTTACAATTAAGCATTGCATAAAACAAAAAATAATTCATTAGGGGTTAGAATTAGCACAAATAGTAGAAATATACTCCTAAAATGTGAAACACAAAAATCCTAATGTAAGAGTATAAAATATGAATTATTTAAAATGAGTAAAAGACACTTGAGAAATCGCAATACTAAGGAAAAAATATAAAAGAATTTCTATACAGGGGAAAGGAGAAAAAATGAGTGGGAAATATCATAAAGGGAGACAGAACATGAGAGACTCCTAACTCTGGGAAACGAACAAGGGGTGGTAGAAAGGGAGGTGGGAGGGGGGTGGGAGTGACTGGGTGATGGGCACTGAGGGGGGTACTTGATGGGATGAGCACTGGGTGTTATTCTATATGTTGGCAAATTTAACACCAATAAAAAATTAAAAAAAAAGAATTTCTGAAAAAACAAAAGCAAAATAAAACTTAGAGAAATGAGAAGCTTTAAAAAGGCAACTGTTAATAGGCAGGATGAATAGCAGCTAAAGAATTTATGACCTGGAAAATACTTATGAGGAAGCCAACCAGTTTATTACCAATACATGCATGCCTGTGGAGGAAAGAATGAAAAGGCTTATTTATATGCAATGAGAAATGAAGGGAGGAGAATAAAGAGAAATGGGAAAGGATGATATTTGAGGAGATAATACACAAGAATTTCCCAGAAATGATGAAACCTATCAATACTAAGATCAATAAATATGGTACTTGAACAGAAGAACTGAAAAGTGACCTACCTCTGGAAGCACTCACACACAAAAAAATGCAGAATGCTGGAGACAAAGTAAAATCTTAGGAGAACCAGAGAACAAAGGCATATTACTTCCAAAAGAATAGTAAGAATGATTTCTCAACAGTAACAGTGGAAGCCAGGAAAGAATGGAATATTTTCAAAGTGCTAAATAGGCACTTTGAAAAAGGGGGAGGAAACAACCAAAAAAACCCAACCTCTTAACCTAGAACTCTACACTACAAAAATTAGTAAGGGTTATACCCTGGGGAGGATAAAAAGGAAACAGAACAGAAAGAAATGAAGAGTAGGACTTTCAAGAAATTGGTAAACATGAGGGTTTATCCAAATAAGCACTGAGGATGAAACTACTGCAGTAGTAATTATTACTAATTTGAGATGATATAAAAACACAGTGAAACTAAAATCCTAGAGAATAGAAATACTGCAGACAAGATCATTCATATTCAGGAAGAAGATCAAACAATTCACATTAGAGCCATAGTTTTTCAGTTTTGATGTGCATTAGAATCACCGAGTTTTGTTCAAATGCTGCCTGCTGGGCCCTGTCCCCCAACATTTCTGATCTGGAGTAGAGGCTGAGACTTTGCATTTCTAACAAGTTACAAGGTGACACTGATAATGCTGCTCCAGGACCTCTTTGAGAATCAATGCATTTGATCTTAAATCAAATACACATATTAAAAATTGAAAGGGGGACACCTGAATGGTTCAGTCAGTTAAATGGTAGACTCTCGATTTCAGCTCAGGTCACGGTCTCAGTGTTATGAGACTGAACCCCTGCATCTGGCTCTGTGTCTAGCACAGAGCCTGTGTGAGATTCTTTCCCTCTGCCTCTCCCTCTCTCAAAATAAATAAATAAAGGTAAATACCCAAATCACTAAAGGAGAGCATATCATTGTAAATTGAATTACATATCATTGTAAAACCTGAAGAAGGGGAAAAAAAGGAATAAACAACAATAAATTAATCTCACAGAAAGCAGGTAAGTTGAAAAAAGGGTACAGAATTAAATACAACTCTATTATCAATTAAAATGAATTAAAAGGACAATTAAAAAAAAAGATGGATTAGACTAGATAAAAAAAATCTATTTGTTGAGTATATCATAAGGTTGTAGTAATTAAGACAGTCTCAGTAATGGCAAAGAGTCAGACAATGTGAGCAGTGACACAGAGCAGAAAACGCAGAACCTACTTGCACACACAGGGATTTCTGATATATAACGGAAATGACCACTATAGATCGTTAAGGAAAGGATTGGCTACCCAATAATTAGATTCAGGATGGCTGGTTATCAAGGAAAAAATGAAACTGGGTTCTCACATCACAATGTATATAAAATTCAATTTAGGATTAAATACTTAAAAGTAAAAAAGCAATATTAAAGCTTTTAGAAGAAAAAACAGCAGTAGGAAAGGATTTCTTAAGATACAAAAAAAGCTAATTAGAAAAGATTTATAAATTCAACTGCCTTAAAATAAAATCTGTTCATTAAAAGTTTGAGATGATATTTATAATACATGTAATTAAAAAATTAAGATACAGCTGAGATAAGAACACAGGCAGATCAGTGCCACCACTACCAAGACATTAAAAATGGGTGAAAGATGGGATCCCTGGGTGGCGCAGCGGTTTGACGCCTGCCTTTGGCCCAGGGCGCGATCCTGGAGACCCAGGATCGAATCCCACATCAGGCTCCCGGTGCATGGAGCCTGCTTCTCCCTCTGCCTATGTCTCTGCCTCTCTCTCTCTCTCTCTCTCTCTCTCTGTGACTATCATAAATAAATAAAAAATTAAAAAAAAATGGGTGAAAGACATAAACACTTCAAAGAGAAAAAACAAGAGTAAATATGAAAAGATGTTTAGCATCATTAGAAATCAGGGGACTGGCAATGAAGACCACAATGGTTTACCACTATACACCCACCAGGTTCACAAAAATTAAAAAACTGACAAAATCAGTGTCAGAAGATGCTTTAGAGAAAACCCTTACATTCTGGTAACAGTGCAGATTAGTAAAACTACCTTGGATAACAGTTATTTTGTAAAATTGAGTGCAAAAAAAGTTCTACTTGTACATATATCTCAGAGAATCTCTTACACCTTTTTCTTCAGAAAAAAAAAAGGTATATCTCAGAGACATATCTTGGATAACATTATTTTGTAAAATTGAGTGCAAAAAAAGTTACACCTTTTTCTTCAGAAGACCTCATAGGAACGTTCCTAGCAGTAAAGGTTATATTAGTAAAGACCGTATACACCATACAGTGTGGTATAGTCCCATGTCAGAATTCTGTACACATCAGTGAAAATGGATGAACTATAGCTATAAAAGCAACATGAGTATATAAAAACAAAATAAAAAAAAAGACAAATCCTAGAAGAGTACACAGAACATTGTATTTTTTAAAAGCTTGAAAAAAAGAACCAATACACACGATGATTTTTTTTTTAAAGCAGAGAAAGCAAAAATCTGTGTCAATTGTCACAGGGAGTAGGGGATGACAGAAGGCTTCGATGAGGAGCATCTAAGTGGATCCTAGTTAGTGACAATGGAAGAGTTCTTGGAATGACTATGCAGGGTGGTATCAAGAGTACTCTTTAAGATTAATATGCTGTAAAACTTAACTTCATAACTTAAGTAAGCATGCATGTGTGTGTATATACATGTATATATATTTATTTTCCCATTCTGATATATATAACTATATTTAAAACATAAAAAAAGAGGAAAATATGACTAAAATATGCTAGTTTATACTGACTGCAGTCGGAATCAAATCCCCAGTCTAATACTTACTGATCAAGGGTCTTATAATAAATGTCAAGATCCTTGTTCACAAGCTCTGTTGTTCTCATAACAATCATCATTTCCCTGTGCTTTTCCTCTGCATCCCGAAATTGAGGTTCTCGAAGTTCTCTTTTAAAATGAATAATTTCTTCCTCGTAGCCTTTCTGTCGTCCTATTGCCAAACTGTGATTTCTTTTTATATTGTCTATTTTTTCTTCCAACTTCTGATGTTCACTATAAATGGTAAACATGACAATTAAGGACCATTTTTAGCTTTTAGCAGCCTGAAGTGAAAAGTCAGATCTCTCTAGATAAAAAATAAGTCTCTCCTTGCTTTTTATTTAAGGCTTTAATACTAAAGAAATTTTTCTTCCTTCCCAAATCTCTGAATCATCCAGATTTCTGAACAGCTGATTTCTGTGTGCCAAAAAACTCTTATAACACGCAAACACTGACCAAGTTCCTCACTTTTAGACACCTAAAAAAAATGTACTCTTGGTGATTAAATTACAAATTCACAAAATTCTGATTGTGAACTGAGAATGCACACTTACCAACATGGAGAAGTTACTAAGTAATAGGTGTCATCATTCCATTCACAATACATCAAAGGCAAAATACAACTTCATCTCAAACTATTAGTTTCTGTGGTAATACTTAGTAAAGGTCTGTACTTTATGAAAATAAAATTTCACTTGCACAAGTATAGCATAATAATGATCAAAGAAAGTAAAATACACAAACTTTTCTGGTAACTAGGGAGATAATAAAGATTTGTGTGCTTTAAAAAATCGTATTCATTTAACAATTACTTATTAAGCACCCTCTTATTAAGCACTACAGTTTATGGACATCATTACAGAACTGGCTTGATTATCTGTTTTGTTGACATTTCCATTGCATTCTAATTTAAGACAGATTTGACAAGGAGCACTTGTACTTAGTCTGAATGAATATTAAAAAATCACTCTTATGTAGTACCAAGCACAGAAGAAATTATAAAAATATCTGGTTTTGGTCTTCAGCAGTGAAAAATAAACTGTTTCAACTGTAAGATTATTCTAAAAGCTTCACTCTTTCAAACTTGCCACTGAGAGCACTACTATGTTAAATAGCTGAGGCTTGGGAACTAGGATATCTAGGTCACATTCCAGGCTTTTGTTATAACTTCCTGTGGATTTTTTTTCTGGGTCTCAATGTCCTAATGCTATAAAAATGAGACTGAAGATGAAGAGCTCTTCCAGTTGTAAAGTCTGATTTTTTTCAGTATATGAAAGAGATTTTAAACAGCTAAACCAATAGCGCTTACAGTAAGATTAAACCGTTAGGCTTTATAGAGTAAATTAAAATTTCATTTATAATATCCTTTAGAAAAAAATTAAACATTCTTTGATTCCGATCTAAAGTCAAGTCAAGAAGACAAAAAATCTATAAGGAATGGCTAAATTAATTAGAGGCCTATTTTTAACCAGTTAAGGTGGTTCAAAAATCTATTTGGCTAGTCCAGCCTTTTATAGCAGTCTAGTGCTTAAGCATCAACCATTTCCTAGAGAATTCCTGAGGCAACTCTAAGGCAAAAAGGTAGCAACTGAAAGTAAATATCAATAAAACCACATGAAAGAAGTAGCAGACTAATCTTCAAAAAACAAAAACAAAACAGATCTGGTTGGCATGCAATTATAATGAGGACCGTCTAGAATGGGTCTCCAATGACAAATCACTTTGGCACTAAGTCCTCTGGCAGTATTAGAGACTATACAAACTGGGACCCAGGCATGGTCCACAGGCCATCTGTGTTCTTTATGCTTGATACCATTATCTTGTGAAGCAGGCTAGCAGAAATCTGGGACTTTGCATATTTAATCCTGCCCTTCAGTGCAGTAGGACTATAAATTCTGTATCACTTCTTCAGTTTATAAAGCCAAGACTTATGGTTATATAAACACTCTGTCTACCTTCCTGTAAGTCTCAAGGGATATTTATGCTAAAATTCTTTTTTAAAAAATATGTATTGAATATTCTTCATACTTCAATAAAAAGATCTTTATTTAAACTAAAGACCCCTTTTAAAAACATACTTCTTCATTTGTAAAACCTGCATTTGACCCATTTCCTTCAAATGCTGTTTTCTTTCTTCTTCAACTTCTTTTAGTTCCTCATTTCTTTTTCTTAAAGTAAGGTTATCCTGTAGCCATCTCTCTTGGATCTAAATAATATTAAATTGGTTAACAAAAATAATCAAGTTATCAACTGTGATTCATAATAAACAATTGCTGACAGGTAGTACTAATTATACCTTTACTTAGAATTATGGTAAACTCGACAGAGGGAGAAGCCAGGGTAAAGGGATCTTGAAGCTTGGAAGAATCTGGATAGCCCACAAATACAAATACACAAAACAGATATTTAAATGACAAAATAAAAGAATATAACTAGATGTTTTAGTATTGTATAACTATATCCCATTGGATCATCTTGCATGGTAACCCCACAATAGAGCTTATTGATGTAAAAGATCACAAAAGAACAATATACTATCAAAAGTCTCCTCTCAACTTTTTTTTTCTAGTTGTATTTATCTCTTAACATATGCCAAGGCTGAGATACCATTAGGTATGTCAGGTAAGATCTTAACCTTAAAGCTGACAAATAACAGTCACAAGACAGAAGTTTCACAAAAATAGTATATACCTACATACCTGAAGACACTATCCCTGGACATTGAACTGAACTGAAAATTTAAGAAGTTGACAGGTTCTGAGTAGTTCTGTCCTTAAAAAGAGACCTGATCTGGTGATTATGAACTATGTCGTCAAGAGCCAAAAAGGAAACAGTTTACAAGTTTACAAGTTGACTCTTTGGAATGTAGGGGGAAAAAAATCACCTGCAGAAATAGGTTTGGCTCACAAAAGTCTGAATATAGAAAACTCAGCCTAAGTTCAGAGTCTAGACCTCTCAAGGAGAAAGCTAGGACCCTCCTCCAGTAACCCTTCCAACTGAAATAAACCCAGTATTGCGGGAAGTGGGAGGGAGGGACAGATCTTTGGCCTTACCTTGTTGCCAACAGTAATGGCACAGAAATTACTAAGGAGTAAGGATCTGGGAGGTGGGCCAGAAGAAGGGAAGCCAAGGATTTCTGCCACATGCTTAACCTTGCCCACCTATGAATCACTATTCTGAGGTGGGTTTTCAAAAAAAATTGTCATTAAGGTCACCTTCAGTTTTCCTACAAATAGTAATACAAATACATACAATGGACTAAGGGCATTATTATAAGTAGTTAAAAATAACTAAAATGATATGGTTGTAAACGTCCTTTTGATGCCAGGTAACCTAATGTACCACTGCAGCTGCTGTGACTCTCAAAAATTCTTCCGTAGAAGACTACACTTGGACTTTTTCCTTATTAGGAACAGAAAACTAAGCACTTTTTTTTTCTTTTTAATTAGGTCAGCTTCTAGTTGCTTTTAACAATCATTTTGAAAGACATACAGTACAGTTGTTAAACAGCACAAGTTTTGAAGTCAGGTACACCTAGGCTCAAATCTCAGCATTACAACTTTCAAATTTGATGACTTTGGGCAAATTAATTTAAATTCTGAGCCTCAGTTTACTTGTATATATTATGATAATAATTCCACCTGTCATATAATGATGTGAAGACTGAATGAATGAACATATATGTAAAATAATCAGCACAGTGCCTAGCTCAGTAATTGATAGTGAAATGCTTTTTGGGTCAAAAATGTCCTTGTACTTTAAGCGTGAGAATTCCAATTATAGTCTACAAAATATAAAGTACTGGAGAAAGAGGAAAGAAAGCCAGATGCAGTTAAAATACAACACAATTGTTTTTCTGTAATATTAGCAATTTGGCAATGTTAGGTCACATTCTACTTTGGTTACTCACTACTTTTGTGACCTTGGGCGAGGCAGGTCACCTCCAGTTCCTTTCATCTAAAAAATGAGGGACACAGATTATTCAACTTCCAAATTTTTTATTCTGTGGACTAAATTTAGTAGAGCTTAAGTATGTAAATAAGGTACTGTTACGCTCAACTCTTAAATATTAACCCCATTTAGCTCAGATGACAGTCTATGCAGTGTGGTACCTAAAGCAAAATCTAAATATTAACTGCATTCTAGTTAACTGTGATGTAGTAGCACAATGAATAGACTGCAGTTCAGTATCTACCAAGTCTGGCTGGGAAAAACACCATTAGAGAGGATAGCCTGAAAGTTCTGCAATGCTCTGGCTCAGTGATTGAGGATATATATCAGAATCCCTGAGGAACTTTAAGAAGGCACAGATACTTCTGCCCATACCCCAGAGATTCTGACTTATTGGTCTGTAATGGAGACATAAACAAGTATATTTTTAACAACCCACGTGATTTTTTTAAAATGGAGATGTAATTCATATGCCATAAAATTCACCGTTTTAAAGTGTGTAATTTAGTGGTTTTTGTATATTCACAAGGTTATTTAAGCATCATCACTAATTCCAGAACATTTACCACCCCCATAGAAACTCAGTCCATATTAGCAATCTCTCTCCTTTCTCTCTCCTTGCCCTAGCCCCTGGCAACACTCATTTGCTTTTTGTCCATTTGGATATTCCTATTTCATGTAAACAGAATCATATAATATATGGTCATTTTTTTTGGATTCTTTCATCACGTAGCAAGTTTTCAAGGTTTATCCAAGTTGTGGCATGCATTACTATTTCATTCCTTTTCATGGCTGAATAACATTCCTTTTTATGATGTGATGGTTAATAGTGTCAACTCAACTGGGCCTCAGGGTGCCTAGACATTTGGTTGGAAATTATCTGAGTGTCTTGGAGACTATGAACATCTGAATTGGGAGACTGAAACAGGTTGCCCCCCCTAATGTGGGTGAGCCTCATCACACCAATGACAACCTGAATAGAACAAAAACACCAAATCAGTGGTTACTGCTCCTGCCTGAATGTATGAGCTGGAACCCTGGTCTTTTCCTGCCTTTGGTCTTGAACTGAAACCTCGGCTCTTCTAGTTCTTACACCTTCAAACTCAGACTAGAACTATTTCATCAGTTCCCCTGGGTCTCCACCTTACTAACTACAGATCTTGGGAGTGCTCAGCCTCCACAAAAGTGTGAACCAATTCCTTAAAATAAACTTCTTTCTATAAATTTGTGTATATGTATATAACCTGTTGGTTCTGTTGCTCCGGAGAACTGTAATACGTATTGGATATATCACACGGATCCATTCATCAGCTGATGACCATAATTTGACTAATGATGACATATTTTGACTAATGTGAATAATGCTGCTATAAATATTCTTGTACAAGTTTTTATGTGAACATGTTTAAAATTTTCTTGGTTGTGTACCTAGGAGTGGTAAACCCAGGAGATTCTGATGGGTTCCCCTAGCTAACCTTTGCTCTCTAAAACACTCCAACATTTATTTTAGGCCTCAATCACACAACCTTCTAAAGAACCTTATTAAGGAAAGACAAAAGAGATGCTGAAACACACCGTGGGGGAAAAAAAGAGAAAAAGCTCCATGAGGTTTGTTAAGGATATAGTGTTAATAAGCTACAGTGTCCTTCTTCCCATGAATGTCTATGGGAAATATTTTTCTTTGGTCTTAATATGGGTCCTTTCAGCTCTCAGACAATGTGAATCTTAATTATAGTTGTGACTTCCTATCTTCCTGTGACTATTGGAATCTTTAGCAAGCATATCACATTTCATGGGCTACATTTTATACACTTACTACTCAATTGCCACATTGTCTCATTTTCCCCACTAACTTAAAATGTTATTTGGCATTACTCTATGTATATAACTTATAATTTCTATAACAAGGTAGTTTACAAAAGTGAGCTAATACAGTCAGATTCACTAAGTTTAGATCATCAACTTGAAAAGGAAAGAGTCGGGCAGCCCGGGTGGCTCAGCAGTTTAGTGCTGCCTTTGGCCCAGGGTGTGGTCCTGGGGTCCCGGGATCGAGTCCCGCGTCAGGCTCCCTGCATTGAGCCCGCTTCTCCCTCTGCCTGTGTCTCTGCCTCTCTCTCTGTCTCTCATGAATAAATGAAAAATCTTAAAAAAAAAAAAAAAGAAAAAAGAAAAGAGTTACAAATGGGTAAATCTTAATGATCTTTGTGTATGTTATACACGGAGGGACACTGATTTATAGACTGGGATTTTAAACAGGCATTACACCTATAAGCAAAGGATATATAAGTATCTTGTTATATATGCTATCATCAATTTGTAGTTACCCAGCATTTATTAGATGGCAGAGATTACTTTTTTTTTAAGCTTTTATTTTTGGGATTACCTGGCTAGTTCAGTCAGTGGAGCATGTGACTCTTGATCTTGGGGTTGTGAGTTCGAGCCCCATGTGGGGGATAGAGATTACTTAAAAATAAAAACTTGGGGTGCCTGGGGGTAGAGTCAGTTAGGAAACTGACTTATAACTTCAACTCAGGTTGTACATAACCTCAGGATCATGAAATTGAGCCCCACATTGGGCTCTGGGCTCATTGAGATCCTCTCTCCCTCTACCTCTGCCACCTGTATGTGCACTGTCTAAAATACATCTTAAAAAAATAAAAAATAAATAAAAATCTTAAATAAAACAAAGATTTTATATTTTTCAGTAATCTCTACATCCATCATGGGGCTTGAACTTACAACCCTAACCTCAAGAGCTGCATGCCTCACCGACTGAACCAGCAAGGCACCCCTAGATGGCAGAGATTTACTTTTGACTAATATTCATATATTTGAAATACCTAGCACTATGGCCAGAGGCCCTGCAGGCAGGTGATACAGCTAATCTTCAAACTGATTTTTAAAACACTATAACTAACTAGAATGAGGGATCCCTGGGTGGCGCAGCGGTTTGGCGCCTGCCTTTGGCCCAGGGCGCGATCCTGGAGACCCGGGATCGAATCCCACATCAGGCTCCCGGTGCATGGAGCCTGCTTCTCCCTCTGCCTGTGTCTCTGCCTCTCTCTCTCTCTCTCTGTATGACTATCATAAATAAATAATAAAAAAATTAAAAAAAAAATAAAATAAAACACTATAACTAAATGATTAAAGCATTCATATAGCAAATTTTGTTTATAAGAGCAGGAATAGAGAAATGGTAGACATTAACTATCATGCTTACATAAGGAATGCTGAAGATAATTTCTCAATGTGATTTTAATTATACTGTAGAAATTAATGTCCTTAATGGAGAAAATGAGACAGGAATTAACTGAAAAAAATGACAAAATATACAGATATTATACTTACAACTTTTAAGATTATTATGCCTCTATTCTCGTTTTGTGTGAATTTACGTTTCATTAGGTAAGAAAAGACAGAGGAAAAAAAGATATATGCAGGATATTCATTGTTACCATTTGCAGTATAAAAAAAAAGTGATCAATTTATGGCCCACACACAAAATCGAGTATTTCATAATCATTAAAAAGTACATGGTGGATCTGTGAGCTAACTTGATATAAAGATCAAATTGCATTAAGTGAACAAATGTGGAGAATATGAATGGTATGATCTTATACATAAAAGTAAATATGCTCACATACATACACACAGATATATTATTGATTTATCTACCTGCTGATATGAATAAGAAATTTCTTTAAGAACAAACAAAAAACTGTTAATAGTTATGACATCTGGAAATGAGACTGAGAATTGGCAGAAGGGGAGGGAGAATTTTTTTTTAAAGATTTTATTTATTTATTCACGGGTGACACACAGAGAAAAGCAGAGACAGGCAGAAGGAGAAGCAGGCTTCTCACAGGCAGCCCGATACAGAACTCGATCCCAGGACCCTGGGATTACGCCCTGAGTCAATGGCAGATGCTCAACTGCTGAGCCACCCACACATCCCGGGGAGGGAGAATTTTAAGTTAAACTTTTTATGTTTAAATGTTTATATTTAAAATTAGCTTTGCGGTGCCTGGGTGACATAGTGAATTAAGTGTCTGGACTCTTGCTTTTGGCTCAGGTCATGATCTCAGGCCCATGAGTTCGAGCCCTACACTGGGCTCTGCGCTGGACATGGAACCTGCTTAAGATTCTCTCTCTCCCTCTCTCTCTTCCACCCTGCTCATGCTCTAAAATCAGTCAATAAATAAAAGCTTTTGTGTTTATACTTTTACCAAATGAGTCTTTTTTTTTTTTTAAATAAAATTGGAAAAAAGGAAAAGACTATGTTATTAGAATTGCTTTTCTCTACTGTATGCATTTCTACTCGATGGATCTATTGAAAACAAAAGTAAAAATAAAGTAAAATAAATTAAGTAAAAACATAAAGAGAAGAATGTTACTGGTATAAGTAATATCAAAAGCCAGTAGCAAAAAAGACCTACCTTCTGTGTATCAATATCTTGTCTCATGATTCCCATTTCTTTATTTATATTTTCTTTGTGTTTCTCACATTCACTTAGTTGAGCTATTACTTGATTAAGTTCATTTTCTTTTTGCTGTACGAAAGAAAATTCTTTGAGCATGGAAAATAAAAGTATAAACAAATAAATAATTTTAAGTTTTAAATTACCTTCTTATAGTCATCTTTCCCATCTTGAATATAATTCTCAATGTCTTTCATATAACCATGAATATTTTTAACCTTTTCTTTGATATCATTCATCTGTGGAAAAATATTTATTTTAGTATTTATTTAATACTAATGTTTATATACTGGTTGGGACACGGCATTTAGAAAGATTTATTTCCAAAGAAATATATATTAAGGTAACAAAAACTTAATAGGCAAGCCCAGTGGAACAGTGGCTTGGAAGTTGGGAGACTTGGGTTCCACTTCCCATCACCACCAAGTTTTATAATGAGACAATTCCCTTTATCATCTATGGGATTGGATTAAATAGTCTCTATTCTCAACTTCTATTTTAGATTAAAAAGCAAAATAATTTAATTTTAATCTTTAACAAGAATTTTTAATGTCAATTATGTCACAGATCTGAAAATACTATTTACCTTATGTTTTTAATTTCATGTGAAACACTAATGTCCAACATGGTGCTCTGAACATTAAGTTTAATATAATGTATTTGATAATAAAAATAATATCTTACTTTATCCTGTGCTATTTTGTTGCTTTTATTTTTTTTGTTGATTAATTCTTCTTTTTCCTGTTGGAACTTCTCCAATATTATTTCCAAAGGGCTTAACTGCTCTTTAGCATCCTAAAAATAAAAAATACAGACTTATACTCTATCATTTTATTTCAGGTGTCAGACTTTATAGTCCTCATAAAAGCACCTTCTATGTGTCAGGCTTTAAAAATTAACTCATTTGCTTTTTCCAATAACCCAATGAGGAGCCCTACCATTATTTTCATCCCATATGTCAGATCAGTAAACAGGCACACTAATGATTTGTCTGGGGTCATAAGAGCCAATAAATGAAGGATTCAGTATTCAAATCCTGCCTAGCACCTGAGTCTTTCTCTTAGCCACTATGCTACATTGCTTCACCACTGACTTGATTCCTAATCCAGGCCATGTGCCCCAATTATATGAGCATGTGGCTTCAGGTGTAGTTTTTATGAGTTTGTAGGGGCTCTGTGTGACCAAAGAAGCGGTTCAGTTCAGGCCTCTCTTTTACAGATGGGAATATGACTACAGAGGACACTTTTGTCCTTAAGGTTAGTTTGCTAAGGCTAAGTAGGTATTTTACAGTAATAAAAAAAATATAAGTACATTGATGTTGGTGTATCCACACCTATATTGGAAGAAAGGGGGCTTTGAAATAACAAACTATTTTACTAATCAGGAGTCTACGTTGTTCAGCCTTACAACATTTCTAGAGCAGAATTACATGACTACCACTGTTGAAAACAATGATCCTCAAGCACTCTAAAATAATGAATATTGAACAAACCATAAAAGTAGAAATAACTCCTTAGTATCAGACTTCAGTATAGGTAAATTTTTGCATTTTATCATATTGAGAAGAGGTATGGTATGCTGGGAAGTCAAATGTAATAGACATTGAAGACCTATCTGAAAATAAACTGTGCCTCTTACTAGCTGCATGAACTTGGCTAAGACCTGGGGTGTCCCTAAGTCTCAAACTTTTTTTATAAAAGGGGGATCTAGTCACAATTCTCAACCAGGCTAATAAGACACTGAACTGTTTAATGTTAAAGGGCTTTATAAAGAGTAAAAAACAAAATTTTTAAAAAATATTTAATTTATTTATTCATGAGTGACACAGAGAGAGGCAGAGATTCAGGCAGGGGGAGAAGCAGGCTCCCTGTAGGGAACCTGATGTAGGACTCAATCCCAGGACTCCAGGATCGTGCCCTGAGCTGAAGGCAGATGCTCAACCACTGAGCCACCTGGGTGTCCCAAGAGTAAAAAAAAAAAAAGCTATTACTATTTTATATCATACTCTAAGCCTCTTATCATATGCAATCCAAAAATACTTATGAAGCATTTATGGTAATTAGTGACAGAGTCAGTAATATATTTAGTGCTCACTGAATGTTTATAATTATGAAAAACTAGGTAAAATTGTTATGTCTAAGGGGCACCTGGGTAGCTTAGTTAGTTAAACATGTGCCTTCAACTCAGGTCATGATACCAGGGTTGTGGGACTGAGCCTTGCTGGACTCCCTGCTCAGCAGGAAGCCTACTTCTTTCTCCTTTGCCTTCTGCCATTCCCCCTGCTTGTGTGCTCTCTCTCAAATAAAAAAATAAAATCTTTAAACAAACAAAAAACCGAAATTGTTATTTTTTTTTAATTTTATTTATTTGAGAGAGAGAGAGCGCGCATGCACGCGCGCACGAGAGGGGCAAAGGGAGAATCAGACTCCCCACTGAACAGGAGCCCAACGCAGGGCTTGATCCTGGAACTCTGGGATCATGACCTGAGCTGAAGGCAGATGCTTAACTGACTAAGCTACCCAGGCACCCAAGATTATTATTTCTAAAACCGTTTAAAAATTTGAGTGGGCCTTAGATGTGATTAATCTAGATGAGATGCCAAATGGTTTCCATTCCACGTAGTAACTCAATGCCTGCTTACTACAGTGGGAAGGATTCTGAAACTACATCTAGAATCAAACAGAAAAAGCATTACGACTAAGAGATAGGGTCTGCCATGGATACAGGATCGGCAGGTAAGACAAATATCCCAGACAGGCAGGAATCCTTCTGTGTAGTTAGCCAGCCACCTAACCACTTCCAGTAACAGGAAGTTCACTAATTAACCAGGCAGCCAATTCCTCCATATTATGGCCAAAACCTTTACCTATTAATACAAGGTTTGTCAACACAGGAGCTACAAAAGAATTATACTATTTTCTATTTAATTCTCACAATAACCAGAGTTCTAGTCACTATGCCAATAAGAAGCATTTCACATATGTGAACTTATTTAAAAAACAGGTATGTGGGACATCTGGTTGGCTAAATCAGTAGAGTATGAGACACTTTATTTCAGGGTGGTGAATTAAAGCCCTATGTTGGGCATAGAGCCTAATTAAAAAAAAAAAAGATAAAAAACAGTTTTGTATGAAATTAAAAAAAAAGAAAGATAAAAAACAGTTTTGTATGAAACTTACCTTTATCTCTCTGGATAAGGACTGAACTTCAGTGGATAATTCCACAGTCTGTTCCTCCATTTGCTGTCGACGTTGTAAATTAGTGGATATCTGAAGTTTCTCTGATTTAAGTTCATTTGTTGTACTTTTTAGGTATTGAATCTGTTCCTGCTGGTCCTGTATAAGCTTACGATTCAATTCCATCTTACTGGAAACTACATGAAAACATAGTCACACAGCGATTAGTTTAAGGATACAGAAAAATACTATGATCAGCGAGCTTCCATTTTTATAGCTCTATGGAATTCACAAAGGCTCAGCTTCTATGGATCCCACCCACTGCAAGAAAAGTGATACAGAATCCCTCCTGGTCACCCATGGGTTAAAATCACAGGGCAGGCAGGACTAAGAAAGAGTAGAGCTCATCTGATATCCATCATTCAAAATCTGTTATGCAAAGCAAGGAAACAAGTAAGGCTTTTAGAAAGAGGATGAATATTGCGAACTGGAAGAAAGACAGTTCCCTGTCCACATGATAGATATAAAATGTATGATAAAAAGCATATGCTAGGATGTTGAAGTCTTTATGGGTACATGAAAAAACTAACTATATATAAAAAAAAAGAGAAAGAAAAAACTAACTATATTACCTGTATCTAATTTGTGTTGTTTTTCTTGTTTTTCCTGGTTTACTTGTTGAACAGTTCTATCCAAGTCTAGTCCTTGCAGCTTAGCTGCTTGTTGCGCAATTTTTCTTTCAACATCTTTAAGTTCCATCTTAAGAACAAAACAGTTATTTCCTTTAACAAACTTACATTATCATTATTTGGTATCTTTAAAAGTTGCTATTATTTTAAAATCTCAATTTGGCACCAATTTCAGATATAATTTTAACAAAGTTTAATAGGATAAAATGAATTTTAATAATTTAAATGATATAAATAATAGGAAACTAAAAATGAAAATGAATCACCATGAAACAGGTTTTATTTGACCTTCAACTACAATAAACTTACCTGGAACCTCTCCATAATTGTAATATCTGTCAGACAAACTTTAGCACTTTCTTCTTCAGGCATTATTGTGCCTAAGAGCGTTTCCTGTTCCTCTATGTCATTCTTTAAGCGCTGTATGTCTCTATTGACATTCTGCAGTTTGTTTCTTAATTCTGGTATTTCCTTCTCCTTCAAATCAATTATGCTTTGCCTTAACAGAGAACACAATTAAAAATAAGCTAACAAATAATAATAATTTTAAAAAAGCTCTCTAAAAAGCTCTCGAATGCTAATACTTTTTTTTTTTTAATTTTTTTATTTATTTATGATAGTCACCGAGAGAGGAGAGAGGCAGAGACACAGGCAGAGGGAGAAGCAGGCTCCATGCACCGGGAGCCCGACGTGGGATTCGATCCCGGGTCTCCAGGATCGCGCCCTGGGCCAAAGGCAGGCGCCAAACCGCTGCGCCACCCAGGGATCCCTCTCGAATGCTTTCTTATCATGAAATGAAGGTTATGTATTTTTGGTAAGAGTATCATTAAGTGACTGTATCCTCCTCAGGGCATCAGATCAGCGGTACATGATGTCATAATATCTTATTAACGGAGATGTTAATCTTATTCACTTGGTTAACATGGTGTTAAGCCAGGTTTTACCCACTATAAAGTTACTATTTTTGTCTTTGTTATTAATAACAATCCTAGGAATACATGGGGACTGTGTCAGTATCTTGTTTCTCTTCAAATTTTTGCCCACTGATTTTAGTATCCAATAATAGATTTTTCTCAAAACAATTAAATAGTCTCCCCCTACCCCCATGCTGATCCACGGGGGATATATTTCAAGATCCCTGGTGGATGCCGGAAATCATGGATAGCACCAAACATTATATTATTTTTTCTGCAATAGAATTTATAAACTAGGCACAGAGATTAACAACACTAATAATTAAACAATTATAACAATATACTGTAATAAAAGTTATGTGAATATGGTCTCTCTTGAAATATCTTGTACTGGGGCACCTGAGTAGCTCAGTTGTTTAAGTGTCTGGTGATTTCGGCTCAGGTCATGATCTCACAGATTGTGGGATCAAGCCCTGAATTGGAGAGTCTGTACTCCAAGTGAAGAGTCTACTTGAGATTCTCCCCTTCTATGCCTACCCCCACCCAAGTATGAATGCTCTCAAATAAATAAATATTAAAAATATCTTATTGTACTGTACCCTCCCTCCCTCTTGTGATGTTATATGGTAAGTTGCTTATATGATGATATGAAGCAAGGAAAATGATGTAGGCCTTGTGACTTCAAATTGGGCTACTGTTAACATGATGATATGTCAGGAGGACCATCTGCTTCTGGACCACAGTTGATCTCAGGTTAATGTAAAGAACAGAGAAGAAAACTGCAGGTAAGAAGGACTACTGTATTACTGTGCTATTTGCCAAACTGAGAGATTTTCAATAAATTAACTGACTATACTGATCAAAAGTGTCAAGATCATGAAAGACAGACTGAAGCACTACTGAAGACTGCAGGAGCCTAGGGAGAAATAACAACTAGGTGCCAGGTGCGATCCTGGGCTGGGTCCTGAAATAGAAAAACAACATTAATGGAAAGACTGCTGAAATTCTAATATGCTTTGTAGTTTAGTTAACAGTGCCACACAAATGTTAATTTCTTTGTTTTGACAATTAACTTATGGTTCCATAAATTGTGAATATCAGGAAAAGCAAGGTGAAGGGTAGATGTGAATTCTCTGTATATTTTTGAAATTTTTCCGTACATCTAAAATGATTTCAAAACAAAAAGTTAAAAAAAATGATAGGAGACCACTCAGCCAACTGTTACACGTGTTTACAGTACAGAAGCTGTTAACCACTTTACTGCTGCTACTGTTGCAAATGGATTACAACTCCTGTGGCAGGTACTGGCTTCTTATCTATTATTGTTGACACCTCTGAAACAATAAAACTGATGTTTAATCTTAAAAAAAAGCTATCAACTGTACTTCTGAAAAATTCCAGAATTCTTAATTATAAATTAGTATATGATGAATTAATTTCTAATGGAGTCTTATAATAAACTAAAGGAAAAACCAGAAACTCAAGGGTTTGCTCTTACATACTACTACTACTTAATGATTTTTAAAAAATCCACACCATGACCAAGAAATGCCAACCTAAAGTGGTCTTTGGCAACAGAAGACCTAGTTTGTTATGCCACTGAGATGAAAAAATGTCCTGAGTAAATATGAAGGTATGTAGATTATGAGTAGTTCCATACCCATGTTACTCCCTGAATCTTGTGATCATAGCCCAGAAGTTGATCTTAAAAAATGTTCCCAGTACCTAAAAAGTGACATAGCTATGATAGCCTAATGAAATCATTCACTTCATCTTTGTGAAGAACTACATGTATCCATTCAAATTTAGCCCTATCTTTACATCTTCACATACACACACAAAAAATCCTCTTATTGATGTGGTCCAGGGGTTTTTGACAATTTCTGGCAATTATCTACGATGCTAAACGCTAAAATAAGTATTATCAGAAAGAGAAAAGATGTTTCCCAAAAGAATAGGTTATTGAAATTAGGATGCTTTGGTTTTCTAAAATTTTCACAAACTCAGCTCATCTTTTTGTGACAGCATTCCTTTTCCAAGGGAATTTTATGTAAAAGAAACCAACACAGATATGGTTGGTTGAAAAATCAAAGAAATGGGGAAAAATACTTTTTATTTAACTGAGATTTGTAATAAACCTGATTCAGTATGAAGCAAAATGAGAAACAGGTATATTTTCATCTGAGATTTCATTCATGAAGGTGTTCTTAAACCTTTGGCCTTTAAATGGTTGGTGTTGGTGACCTTTGGCCTTTAAATGAAAATATTTTCCTCAGAGAGAGTAAGATGTGGCTCTTCACTAGCTCTTTGAGCTCACTTTCAATTACTTTTCCCTTTGGCCTCAGGGATTTTGTACTGCCTGGAATGTTCTTCTCCTGGACAAATGCATGGCTAGCTCCCTTACTTCTCTCAGGTCCACACTCAAATGCCACCTTCAACAGCAATTCCCCTCTCATCAATTCTCTACTTCCTTATCCTGCTGTATTTTTTTCCAAGGCATTCATTTACTTCTCCATTACTTATTTATTTTTCCAGTTCAGGTTATCTTACTTTGCATGTGACAATCAGAATGACATATGGGTGCCACTCTAGATACTGGGGTACTATATGGATTAAAGTTAGCCACAAATACTTTGACAGTCTTCTCGCTGAGAGGTGGAGTCTGTGTCCTCTCATTGAATCTTGGCAGGCTCTGTAACTCTGACAGAGACCAAGGGATAACAGCAGAAGTAACACTGTGCCAGTTTCTGGGCCTATGCCTTCAGATACTAGGAGCTTCGATTGCCTGTCTCTTGGACTACTTGCTCTTAGGATCCTTCATTTGGTAATCCAACCACTATGCTGTCAAAATCCCAAGACACATAGGCACTGTGTCTGACAGCCCCAGTTGCCTTCCCAGCCTGTAGTGTCACTGCAAGTCATTTGAGTAAGCCACCTTGAGCAATGGGTTTAGGAGGGTCTTGAGATGACTGCAGCCAACATTTGACTACAATCACATGAAAGACTCTACGAGGAACTACCCAGCTAAACCCAATTATCCCACGGACCCATGAAATATTCTAACAATGACAGTTGTGAGCCATTAAGTTTTGAGGAGGTTTGTTACAAGCAATAAATAACTGGAACAGATATTGTAGCTCTCTTTTTTTTTTTTTTTTTTTTGTAGCTCTCATTTATTCAGCAAATACTTAGCAATGTTACAACACAGATCCTTAAGGAAGTACAACTATGAATAAGGAATGTACCTTACTCTGAGATGGGGAGCTTTGATGGCAAGCGTCATAAAGTATAATACAAAGCTGATTTCTGCTATTTATATTAGTATGACACAGAATGAAGCTCTCAATTCCTCTAAGTGCACTTTCTACCAACTTCAAATTTTATCTTTTCTTTTCCTTTTGTCTCCTTATCACATTCTCTCTATAGACCCCAATAATCTCATTTTCACCCTTTCAAGATTATAGAACTTCTCTATTATTGCATAACAAAATATCCCAAAACTCAGTAGCCTAAAACAACAGCACTTATTTCAGGATCAGGAACAACCATATGGGTCCTCCTGACTCAGGCTGTTTCACTGAAGTTCCAGTCAAGCTGTTCGCCAGCGGTGCAGTCACCTCAAGGCCTGACTCCTGGATAATCAGTGTCCAAATGGTACTTGTGGTGGAAGGCCTCAGGTCCTTGTCAAGTGGGGCCTTTCACAGGGAGACTCACATGGCAGGTGGCTTCCCCCATATCCAAAAGAAAAGGAGAACAGGCAGCTGTACTGCCTTACCTAACTAACCTAATCTTGGAAGGGATATGCTATCACTTCTGTCATAATTTATTGGTTTCATAGACCCATCTGGGAACATGGGAGAAGACTATACAGGAGCATGAATACCGGGAGGGAGAGATCGATCACTGGGAATCATCCTGGAGGCTGGCTATCACAAAGCTTATCTTTGTAGCCTTTTCCTGAAATTCCTCTTCAGTTTTCCGGACAACATACTCTCTTAGCTTTTCTGCTTCTAGAGTTGTTCTCAGTCTTATCCATTCAATATATTAACATAAGATTAATTTCTTAAAACACATTTTTCATTAAACCCCCATCATCTATCAGTGAATGTTGTAAATAGGCCTGAACATATAACATAGCCCTATCTTCTCAACTTATGGGAATCAAACTCCCCAAATGATTCCTCTAACTCGAGATCACCTTTCTTTTTTTTTTTTTTTTTTTGAGATCACCTTTCTATTATAGCACACTCTCCTTCCCTTTACACACAGTGCTCTCATTTCTCTCTATACTTGCCTTCTGTTAACTGAGTCAAATCAACTTCCCTACATTTTATTTTTTATTTTTAGAAGATTTTGTTTATTTGAGGGAGAGCCAGCATGCGTGTGGGGGTGGAGGGGCAGAGGAAGAAGCAGACACCCTGCTGAGCAAGGAGCTCAAAGTGGGGCTTGATCCCAGAGTCCTGGGATCATGATCTGAACTGAAGGCAGACACTTAACTGACTGAGCCACTCAGGTGCCCCCTGCTTCTTTTTAAAGATTTTATTTATTTGAGAAAGTGAGAGCACAAGCTGAGAGAGCAACAGAGGGAGAGGGAGAAGCAGGATCCCTGCAGAGCAAGGAGCCCAATGTGGGGCTTAATCCCAGGACCCCACGGATCATGACCTGAGCTGAAGGCAGACATTTAACCAACTGAGTCACCCAGGTGCCCTCAAATTTCCTTATGCTTTACATTCCCCTCCCATATGTTCTCAAAATCTTATTCTCATTCTGTAGTCTTCTAGCTTCTCTCCTCTTAACTAATGCATTTGTCTGGACCAATTAAGAACTTAAGTGCAGCTTTCTAAATATTCAATTCGGAGAGCTTGTCTCCTTACATAGACCATCAGCCCCTTGAAGATTGTGTCATTTTGGTCTCTGTGACCAATCTCTGCTCTATGTTGTGGAAGACACCAAGGCATCATCACATACTTTTCTGACTTGATTTTATTTATAAATAGGCCATCATATGAATTTCTTGAATAAGTGAGGGAAAAATAAACAAAATCATGATGACTCATTCTTCTTGAAAGTGGAAAAGACATACAAACATAGTTTAAAGTTTATCTGTTGGGGGAGGTTTTCAGTATTTTAATTCTTTTGATGAATTGAGAAAGTGAGAGATCAGCAAACAGGTCTGTATCTGTCAAAATTTATGCCCTCAAGCCAAGTCTCAGAAATTAACACATACATACACACAAACAGAAAACAGTAGAAATTATAACTGCTCTATGACTAGTTTAAGAAGTCTACTTTTACATAATTTTTTTCTTTTTTAAAAAATTTTTATTTACTTATTTGAAACAGAGAGAGAGAGAAAGAGAGAGAGAGAACACAAGCAGGGGAGAAGGGCAGAGGGAGAAGCAGACTCCCCGCTGAGCAGAGAGCTGGATGTGAGGCTCAATCCCAGGACCCTGAGATTATGATCTGAGCCAAAGGCAGATGCCTAACTTACTGAGCCACCCAGGCACCCCAATAATTGCCTTTTTTCTTTTTTTTTAAAGGATTTTATTTATTTATTTGACAGAGAAAGAAAGCACAAGCAGAAGGAATGGCAAACAGAGGGAGAAGGAACAGGAGGCTCCCTGCTGAGTAGAGAGCCCCACTTGGGGCTTGATCCCAGGACTCCAGGACCATGATCCAAGCCGAAGGCATATGCCCAACTGACTGAGCCACCCAAGGGCCCCACTTTTCCTTATAAGATAAATAACATGAGATGGGACACACTGGTTCAGAATCTTGACTTGTACTTTTATTCATCTAACCCACTGTGGAACACCTACCATATGCCAGGGACTGGATGGGTACCTTTTACAGTGCTGCTGTTCATGTACAGTAATGGTAAATCCCTATTCTTACCTCATAGGGACAAGTCCCAGCATTTCATCACGCCGCTTTTCTTTTTTCTTTAGTTCTGATTCTGTTGACTTGAGTTTATCTGGAGCAAGCCGCAGCTTAGACTGCAAATCACTGATGACTTCCTGTAATTCAGCTTCTGTTTGAAAAACCCTCTGACAGACAGGGCAACATGACTGGTTTTCATCCGTTAGCTGAGTAATGAATTGAGAGTAAACTGCTGTAGCTCCAGCTAGCATGGCTAATTTTAAGAAAATACATAAATTACCAGTGAGAAGAATACACAATATAGTTTTGTCATTATGGTTCTATCTTTGATATATGATTATTCATCATTTATAAACATACAATGAAAAAAATAAAAATTCTGTTATTTACATATTCTTTGAAAGGGCACAATATAGTCAGATTTGTATAAATTACTTTCTGGTAACACACAAAAACCATCACAAAATTTTGGAGCATATTGTGTGCCAGAAACTGTTCTAAGAGCTTTATACTATAATCTCATTTTCTCTTCTTTAACATCCTGAGTAGTAGGTAATTATATCCTCTGAAGAAAAGGAATGATTTTCTGAAGAAAAGAATCTGAAGAATCTGAATCTAAGAAAAGGAATGATTTGGTAATTTGCCCAAAGCCACAAAGTCAGTAAGTTGTAGAACCGGGACTGAAACTTAAGACCTTGTTTCTAGAACCAAGTTTTTAAAACTCTCATCCTTCATAATAACCTGTGAGTGAAAATTTACGAGTCAAAGTGCCTTGACAATATAAAGATGGTAACTTACCTCGCTGTTTTGAGGATTTTTCAATTTCTTCTTTAAGCCTGTCTAAATCACTTTCAAAGTCCTGGCTACCACAAACATCAAACAGCTTGTCTTCATAACTGGACAACTGCTCTTCTTTCCTTTTTAGTTCATTATTTATATGATTTTTATTTTGCTCAGCCGAAGCTAGCTCTTTGCTAAAATAAGAATATGGATTACAATTTTACAACATGAGAAATGAGTTTGAAAAGTCTAAGTAGATACAAAACAAAATCTGCCAATAAGTATTTCAAATGTTTGCTGTGACTAAGTATTTTTTTTGAGAAGTCAAAGCAACAGTCCATTTCTGCCTGAACTCTACCCCAAAGACAGTGATCGCCTTCCAAACCTGGTTGTTAACCTACTCCCAGACAAATGTGTGTAGGCAAAACTGTGTGATTTCTGGGGGTTCATGTCTTAGATCTCAGGTTAGGAACCTCAGCAAGAATATGCCTGCTGGGCAGCCCTGATGGCTCAGCGGTTTAGTGCTGCCTTCAGCCCGGGGCCTGGTCCTGGAGACCTGGGATTGAGTCCCGCTTTGGGCTCCCTGAATGAAGCCTGCTTCTCCCTATGCCTGTGTTTCTGCCTTTCTCTCTCTGTGTCTCTCATGAATAAATAAATAAATAAAATCTTAAAAAAAAAAAAAAGAATATGCTTGCTGGACATACTGGAGAGAGAGAAGAGAAAGGGAGAACATTCTCTTAATTCCCTTTGAACCTTTCACAGTATCACTTCCCTTCACTCCTGAAAGAACTATAGGATACACTTCCCTTACACTTACAGGATACAAAGAATACACTTCCCTTCACTCCTGTAAGACCTTTATCCCTTCCTTTTTTTTTTTTTTAATATTTATTTATTTATGATAGTCACAGAGAGAGAGAGAGAGAGAGGCAAAGACCTAGGCAGAGGGGAAGCAGGCTCCATGCACCGGGGGCCCGACGTGGGATTCGATCCCGGGTCTCCAGGATCGCGCCCCGGGCCAAAGGCAGGCGCCAAACTGCTGCGCCACCCAGGGATCCCCCTTCCTTTTTTTTTAAAAAAAGATTTTATTTATTTATTCATGATAGACATACATAGAGAGAGAGAGAGAGAGAGAGAGAGAGAGAGAGAGAGGCAAGCAGAGACACAAGCAGAGGAAGAAGAAGAAGCAGGCTCCATGCCGGGAGCCTGACGTGGGACTCGATCCCAGGACTCCAGGATCATGCCCTGGGCCAAAGGCAGGCGCTAAACTGCTGAGCCACCAGGGATCCCACTTCATCCCTTCCTTGTTGCTGTCATCTACTTATGACATTATCCATTCCCTCTCATTCATCAAAGACCTTGCTCAATAGTATAATTCATCTCCACTACAACTCCTAAAATTATCCTAGCCAACCTCCATACCAATATAGATGAGGGTTTGCAGGTTATGATGCACTAGGCAAGTCATTATGAAGTCAATATAATGGATCATATTCAGCATATATTTAAAAATGAGACAATAAAATACATTGGAACAGACTACCCATGGTTAGGACACAAACTATTTTGAGAAACTTATTTCAGATTAATGTGTATAAGTCCATGTGTGCTACATCTTGATACTTTCCATTATGAGTCACAGTAAAAATATGGCAAAAATAAAGGTGATGCTTTGGCCATCCCAGCCACTGAGCAATGGTTGTCAACATCACTATCTTAGCACCTAACACTCCTTTATTTATTTTTTGGCAAAAATAAAGGTGATGCTTTGGCCATCCCAGCCACTGAGCAATGGTTGTCAACATCACTATCTTAGCACCTAACACTCCTGACCCCCTCCTTGAAGGTCTATTTTCTCAAAATGTCAAGAACTACTCCTGTCTGGCTCCCTCCAGCTCCCTGAATTCTAGTTTCCTTCACTTTCTCCTCTTGCTTTGCTTACCAACAGTAAATGTTTTTCTCTTTTCTTCATATAACCCCTTTAAGATGATAGTCTATACTAATGATTCCAATTATTAGTCATTCACAAAGCAACAACTTCCAATCTCCTGAACTTCAAGCTCTAATATTCTATTCCCTAATAGACATTTCCGTAAGAAACACAAACATGGCCAAAAGTGAATTCGTGATCTTCTCAAATACCTGTATTGAATTTTTGACTCTCTTGACACTTTGAGTGCAAAGTGACAACAGAATAAAGTGATCACTTTATTGTGGTAAAAACCAAATTATATAAACTTTACCATCTTGATCATTTTTAAGTATACAGTGCAGTAGCATTAACTATATCACATTGTTGTGCTATACATCTCTGAAACTTTTACATCTTGAAAAAATTGAAACTCTGTAACCATTGAACAACAATTCCCTTTTCCCCCTTTCCCTACTTCTTAGCAACCATCATTCTACTGTTTTCAAGAGTTTGACTTCTTTGGGTATCTCACATAAGTGGAATCATGCAGTATTTGTCCTTTTGTAACTAGATTATTTCACTTAGCAAAAATATCTTCAAAGTTCACCCAATTAGTGCACGACAGGATTTCTACCCCCCAACCCTCAGTAAGCTTTACACTCAATGTGGGGCTTGAACTCACAACCTGGAGAGCAAGAGTCACATGCCCAACTGAATGAGCTAGCCAGGCACCCCAGGATTTCCTTCTTTTTTAAAGCTGAGTAATATATACACAAATATCCACCAAATCTTTATCCATTCATCATCTGGCTGCTGACACTAATGCTGTAATGAACATGGATTTGCAAAAATCTCTTCAAGATCATGTTTTCGATGCTTTTGTATACTCAGAAATGGGATTGCTGCAATATCTGGTACTTTATTTTTATTTTTTTTAAGATCCTCCATTTTCTCTATAACCTATATCATTTCATATTCCCGCTAACAATGCACAAAGGTTCCAGTTTCTCAACATCCTCACCAATACTTACTTTCTGGTTTTTCTTTTTTGGTAGTGGCCTTCCTAAACTGGTGTGAAGTGATATATCATGTGGTTTTCATCTGTATTTCCCTGATGACTCAAGTACTTTTTCATATACTTACTGGCCATTTGTATATGGTCTTTGGAGAATGGGAAAAATTCTTTGCCCATTTTTTAATGCAATTATTTGTTTTTGTGTTGTTGAATTACAGGAGTGCTTTACATATTCTAGGTAATTATCACTTATTAGATAAATGGTTTGAATATTTTCTCCTATTCTGTCAGCTGCCCTTTCCATAATTGTTTCCTTGCTGTGTAGAAATTTTTAAGTTTAACGTAGTCGCATTTATCTATTTTTGCTTTTGCTGCCTATGCTTTTCATGTCAGGTCCAAGAAAATATTTGTCGATTTCAATATAATGAAGCCTTCCCCCTAAATTTTCTACCATTAGCTTTACAGTGTCAAGCGTTGCTTTTTGTAAAGGAGAATTTTAATCCTCTCATTAAATTCTGCAAACTTTTAAGGAACAAAAGGCCCAAATCAATTTCAACATTTCACTTGATTTATAAAATACAGAAGAACCAAAGTCAATTAACACAAAACATACCAGTTTATAACAATAAATAATAAAACAACTAAAGCAATGAAAAATAAAAACATGAGATAAGGGATCTATAGTACATCTTCAAATGTTACAACTACTTACTTCAATTTGGCCAGTCTGTCCCTGGTCTGATTAATTTCTTTTGATTTACTATGAAGCCAGTCTTCAAGCTGTTTTTTGTTGGGAAAATATCCTAACAATGAAGTTAATTCATCACTGTGTCGAGATTTTATTTTTCTAATTTGTTCATCTTTGTCAGCCTACAGAAAAAAAAAAATTTTAAATAAAGTCCAAGATTTTGCACATTGTATCAAGAACAAAAATAAATTTTAATTTACAAATCTGAGATCAAGAGTTACATCCTCTACCGACTAAGCCAGCTAGGTGGCTCAGAACAAAATAAATTTTAGACTGATTAAAATTCTAGGCTTAAAAAATAAAACAATAGAATGCAAGAAGAAAATAAAAAAACGTCTTGAAGTTTCACAGTGGGAATTGCCTTTCTGTGCCATAAGAGAAAAGAGTCTGACAATATATAAAAATTAAAATTTCTGTATGATATATAATAAAAATTAATAGCAATGGGCATGTGTATATACACTTCTGTATTATTAATTTTTGTAATCAGAAAACAGTTCTGCTCTGAAGTCTTTTTTATAGAGTATTAAGCTCACTTAACTCCTAAAATACATTGCCAGCACCACCTAAACACTTCACAGTGCATCTATTATGAATGTAAATTATTTTAAATACCAGAAAGTATAATTAGAACAAAAAGAAAGTCATACTTTGTCTTTGGTCAGCATTTCCATCTGGGTGCGTGTTGTTGTATGATGGTTTAACTGTTCCATCTCCTGGTCCAATTTACGCAGGGTCCTATCTAGGTCTGCTTTCTCATTTTGAAGGCTTATTACTTCTGTTTTTAGAACTTCTACATTGCTGTTTTTCTCAGCCTTGCTTAGCTCACGTTCCTTATTAATAATTCAAACACACAAGTTTATATGTTTTGTGTTAAAATAAAGACAAAATGTATTAGAAATCAACTATTCATCAGAATTACCAAAATATTACTGTTTACCTTTATCCAAGAAGAGAAAAAGCATAAGAAATAAGATTTTTAAAGAAATTCTTATAAAGTTATCTTACTAGGTTATAATGGTAGAAAATTAGTTAATAAATCTTGGAAGGACAAACAGGAGGGAAAAGTGAGAATTTAGTGTAAAACTGAGAAAAATATACCTACATATACAGTTTAGTGACCCTTTAGTTGGTAATTATTTATCAAGTACCCATGTAACTCATTACATTGCTTGGCATGTAGAAACCATAAAATAGTGTAATACGGTCTCTGACCAATGCTTTGCCATCACAAGGCAATATTGTGACAAACTGCTAAACTGACAAAAATGTATGGTAGATGGTACAGAGCAAATAGAAATGTTTACTTATATTATCAAGATGGGATCTGAGAGGGAGATTAGCCAAGCTTTAGGATGCCCACTTTGGTGGCAGAAATGTGAAGGAAGGGGACAGATTAGAAATGAGGAAGAGAAACTTGGAAATTCATGAAAAGAAGAGATGGTCTAAGAAAATTTCTACCACACACAAAGTGAGAACATGTCAAGAATCATATAAAATCTACAGTGTTTGGAACCTAGAGGGAAAATACTTTTTTTAACTTAGGTAAGTGTTTCTTAGCCAAGGTACTCATAACAATCACCTGGTTTTGTTGGGAACACATTTTTCTTTTTTCTATTTATTTGTTTATTTATTTATTTTTAAAGATTGTGTTCATTTATTCACGAGAGACACAGAGAGAGGCAGAGATATAGGTAGAGGGAGAAGCAGGTTCCCTGTGGGGAGTCTGATGTGGGACTCAATCCCAGGAGCCCAGGATCACGACCTGAGCCAAAGGCAGATGCTCAACCACTGAGCCACCCAGGCACCCCACGTTTTTTTTTCTTTTAAAGATTTTACTTATTACAGAGAGAGAGAGAGAGAGAGAGAGAGAACATGCATGAGCAAGGAAAGGGCCAGAGGGAGCAGCAGATTCCTCGCTGAGTGGGGAACCTGACATGGGACTCAATCCCAGGACCCTGGGATCCTGACCTGAGTTGAAGGCAGATGCTCAAGTAACTGAGTCACCTAGGCACCCCTGGAACACATATTTCTATTCCCCAATCTAGAGATTTTGATTAACAAGGTCTGAGGTAAGGTTTAAGCATAAGTCTTTTTTAAAAGCTTCGGAAGTGATTCTAATTTTCAATCCACCTAGTTCCAGAATCAAAGAGTTGGTATGATTAAATATTCAGATGTTTTCATTTTGTATGAGATTCATAGACAAGGTTGACATTTTTATTGAAATGCCATAATCTTAACGATTAGCAATAGGCAATATACCTCAGAATATAAGATTCTAAACATTTGATATCTTAAAATTAATAGATTACTCAAATAATATCTTACAGCTTTTGAGAGCTCCTGGTCCAGTTCAAGAATCCTGTCTGAAGATCCTTCCAACTGCTGTAATTCATACTTCACATTTCTCAGCTCATTCTGCTTCTTACTTAGGATTTCTGATTTTAGCTCAATTATTCTTCCCAGTCCAGTTTTCTTATCCCTTATCTCATCTATCTGTTCTTGTTTCAGAGTCTCTTTTTCTGCAAAGTCATTCTACATATGAGAAGAATGAGCATTAACAATTTTTTTCACTGAACAATTTATTAATAAAGTTTCTTAAATGCAAAATTAACACATGCACACTAAGGAAAATATAGCAAAGTAAAAAATATAATGACTATCAACCAGAGAGAATTATTAGTAACTACGAGCAAACTTTTTCTTTATAATCACCTTTAAAAAGAAAATTTGGAAGACAAATACTGTGTGATCTCACTTATATATGGAATTTAAAAACAAACCCAAAAAACAAAAAAACTCATAGAAAGATTAGATTTGTGGTCATCAGAGGCAAAAGGCGAGAGGAGAGAGAATTGAAGGACAGTGGTCAAAAGGTTCAAATTTCCAGTTATAAGATTAGTAGGTACTATGGATATAATGTATACCATGAGGACTACAGCTAACACTGCTGTATAATACATAGAAAAGTTGTTAAGGAAGTACATCCTAAGAGTCTCATCACAAGGTAAATATTCTTTTATTGTAACTACATGAGGAAATGGGTATTAGTTGAACCTATTGTGGTAATCATTTCACAATATATGTAAATCAGTCCATCATGACATATGCCTTAAGCATATAGAGTGGTATATTTTTTTAAATTTATTTTTTATTGGTGTTCAATTTGCCAACATATAGAATAACACCCAGTGCTCATTCCATCAAGTGCCCCCCTCAGTGCCCATCACCCAGTCACCCCCACGCCCCACCCACCTCCCTTTCTACCACCCCTTGTTCGTTCCCAGAGTTAGGAGTCTCTCATGTTCTGTCTCCCTTTCTGATATTTCTAGAGTTGTATATGTTAATTATTTCTCAGTAAAACTGGAAAAAGAGAAAAGAAATTTAACTTAAAATCAAATTTAAAATATAGCCTGTATTTTCTTCATATTTTTATCCTTAAAAAAACTGAGGACAAACATTATATGGTCTCATTCATTTGGGGAATATAAATAATAGTGAAAGGGAATAGAAGGGAAGGGAGAAGAAATGGGTAGGAAATACCAGTAAGGGAGACAGAACATGAAGACTCCTAACTCTGGGAAATGAACTAGGGGTGGTGGAAGGGGAGGAGGGCAGGGGGTGGGGGTGAATGGGTGACGGGCACTTGAGGGGGGCACTTGACGGGATGAGCACTGGGTGTTATTCTGTATGTTGGCAAACTGAACACCAATAAAAAATAAATTTATTATTAAAAAAAAAACTGAGGAAAGTTGCTTCCATAAAGTTTTGTTCTATCTCATATAGATTATATCCTAACACTAACCTGAAAATCTGACAAAACTCATTTTGTCAGAGGTCCACCCAAAAATTAAAACTATAATATCACTAGAGAATCTGACACAAACAAAAGAATATAGAAGCATTTACCATCAGTTGGCTGGCAATTTCTGCTTCCCTTTCTTGCCTCTCTCTCACAAGTTTGTGAAAATTTTTAATATGTCTTTCACTGAATGGTCCACGCTCAAAGCCGTCCAATTCTAGCTGTGTTGCCAAAGATTGAATTAATGAATCTCTAGCTCGGATGTGTTCTTGATGCCGATCTGCTTGTAGCTGTAGACGACCTTTAAAAAACACAACCATAATGATTCTATTTTCAACTGGTTTTTTTAAAAATGAAAAAACCTGGGGATCCCTGGGTGGCACAGTGGTTTGGTGCCTGCCTTTGGCCCAGGGCGCGATCCTGGAGACCCAGGATCGAGTCCCACATCAGGCTCCCGGTGCATGGAGCCTGCTTCTCCCTCTGCCTGTGTCTCTGCCTCTCTCTCTCTCTCTCTCTGTGACTATCATAAATAAATAAAAAAAATTAAAAAAATTTAAAAACCTGTACATTCATATGCAGCTATAAAAAAAAACAAAACACAATAGAATCTCTTATAGCCTTTACCCAGATCTCCTCATTGGTAAATGTGGTATTGTGACATAATAAGAAATACATATTTGGTCTTTGTCCCTGCCTCCTAACACAAAACAACCAAAACTCTTAGAATTTCTGAGTGATACAGGTGAAAAGAGCATCTTTTGTTATTCATTTTAAGTCCTTTTCAGCCATACTTGAGTTTATTCTAATGAGGTGACTCTTAAAAGGATGAGAGCTGGTTGTCAAAAGAACTATGTGATTATAGAGTAGGAATTTTCAGTATCCACCTTCTCAACTCTACAGAGCAGCTGAAGATTAATTCAATCACCAACGATTTATCCAACCATGCCTATATAATGGAACTTTCCCATAAAAACCCTGAACAACAGTGTTCAGAGAGCTTTCAGGGTGGTGAGAACACATCAAGGTACTGGTTCATGACTCCAGACAATTAGTCTCAAGAGCTGAATTCTGTCTGCTGAGAATTGGAGAATTAAATTACTTGGTATGGAAAAACCCACACATCTGGTGTCAGAATTGTTGTGAGCAGAAAAACAGGCTGCCGCCTCCGTTCCCGCGCAGGCCCCGGGGGCGCCGACGGCCCGGCCCAAAAAAAAGAAAAACAGTATTTCCTTTAGTAATATTTTGTAATACTATAGCATAATTTCACAGTCAGATATTGACACTGATACAATTCATCAGTTTTATTAGATTTCCCCAGTGTTACTTTTATCTGCTTGTGCATATTAAGTTCTATATGACAGTGAACATAATACAGTTCAAATACCACAATAAACTTTTGTAACCATAAGGTTTTATAACTGTAACCATACTTGTTACTTTTTTTTACCTTTTTTTTTTTTAATAAAAACTTTATTTGAGAGACAGAGAGAGAGAGAGAGAGCAAGCACAAACAGGGGGAGGGAGAGGGAGAGGGAGAAGCAGGCTGTCCACTGAGCAGGGAGTCCAATGTGGGGCTCAATTCCAGGACCCTGGAATCATGTCCTGAACCAAAGGCAGACGCTTAACTGACTGAGCCACTCTGGTACCCCTGTTTTTTTGCCCTTGTCCCTTTTATAACCATAACCATACTAAACCTCCTGCCCCTCCTCCTACTCAGTAACCCTGGCAATCACTTATCTGTCCTCTGCTTCTAAAATTTTGACATTTCAAAAAAGTTATATAAATGAAAACATACTGTAAAAGCCATCTTTTGAGATTGTCTTTTTTCACTCAGCATAATTTCCTGGAGATTCATCATTCATGCAGAAAATGCAAAGTTGGAAAAAAGACCAAGTTAACATTTTGTCCTACCCTGCTCAACAAGCAGTTCTGATTTTTCCTGATTGAGAAGCCTTGATTCTTTATTTAACTTTTCCAGTTCACGCTGACAGTCTACCAGTCTCCTTTCTTTCTCCCTTACTGTTCTCTGGTGATTGTGATATAAGTCATTTAGTTGCTCATCAGTCCCTTGAAAAACCTGTGTAGAGAACCAAAATAAAGAGCTTTATTGAATAAATAGAAGTTATCACTCTAAGGTACAAAATATGAAACAAAGCTTATTCAAAATCCTTTCTTTTAACACATACATGGAAGTCACACAAACATCAAGATTTGTATTTTTTCCGAAATATGAGTGGCAAATGGATTCAAATAAGGCTCATTATAATAATCTCAAAATTCTGAAGGAGAATAAAATTCTACCACCACAAACCTTTTCCATTTTCTGTTCCAGTTCACTATTATCTTTCTCCATTTGCTTCTTTCGGCTATCCAAGGCTTTAATTTCATTGTCAAGTCTCATTATTTTAGAGAGATTTTGTTCAATTTCTTTTAGACGATTCTGAAAATAAACCAATACTCTACATAAATTTCACTACAGTTTATAGTGGAAATGAATGAAAAGAATAAAGATGTCCTGGGCTAGATACTTAGTAAAAGTGATCTCTCTCATTTAATGCTAATAATGCTGTAAGTTATAGGAGGCACTGAGAAACTGAGGATCAGAGACATTAAATAATTTGCACAACTTCTCAGAGCTACTAAAAAAAAATCAGTAATTAAAACACCACTTCTAGCTCCAAAGCCCATGTCCTACCCTCAACACCTCCCACAAAAGTCATTCATTCACTGGGTAGAGTCACATTATGTAAAGTACCACATTATAAAAACTTAATCTTTAACAGGCTCATTTATTTAAAAAAAAAAACAAAACTACTGAGTGGGCGAGAAACTCATCATGAGTCACAAGTGCATTCTGAGGCTGAAGGCAAAATTTAGACAGAAAACTATATTTTGATTCAAAGTCTGCTCAAGCGCAGAGAATTCTGAGCAAGTGAAGTGTGACAGATGATCTCACTGGCCTGCTTCCAGGGACAGTTGGTTGCCTGATCTCCTAGGAATACTTAAAACCAGGCTCAGAGTGTTCTTTCCTTGGACTGACACTGAGGATACTCTTCTAATGTTTGCCTCTACAATTCCAAGGCTGACCAATTCCTCTTCTGAGAAGGGGTGCCTGGGTGGCTATGTCGGTTAAATGTCTGACTCAGTTTCAGCTCAGGTCATGATCTCCCAGTTGTGGGATCGAGCCCCAATCAGGCTCTGTGCTCAGTCTGCTTCAGATTCTCTCTCCCTTTCCTCCATACTCTTGTTCTTAGTCTCATTCATATAAAATAAATAATAAAATAATAAAATAAAATAAAAAATAAAAAATAAAATAATAAAATAAAATAAAATAAAATAAAATAAAATAAAATAAAATAAAATAAAATAAAATAAAATAAAATTCTGGGGAGGAAAAAAACCCTAATTTTAAAAACTGCCACACTAGTAGAGTGCTTTTATATCAACTTTAGCTTTCACTGGTGTACCTAAATACACCCTTAATTTCAATGTCATTTAATAAAGTTATAGTAATACCATATCTTGTGATTTGTATATTAACATGTAGCATGTAATCACCATAAAAACAGGAACTTTGTTTAGTAATGCATCCCCACACATGAAATTGGTGCTATGTTATTAGCTAAATCAAAGGAATAATTTTACCGATTATAATTCATAGCTATCATTGCATCAATGCCTACTATATTGAAGACATTGTTTAAGATGCTGCTATACATTCACTCTAACCCTTACGAGACTACTAGCTAAATAGGAGACCTGGAGGACTCAATGTGCATGAAGTCACATTCTTAATAATGTGAGGTAAGATTGGAGGCAGGGTGGTGTCGCTGCTAACACTATAGGCTCTGGGTACTGGAACAAGGTAAATCTCAACTTTATCTTGCACCATATAAAAAATTAACCTGAAATGGAGCATATACTTAAATGTAAGAATGCAAACTATAAAACAGAGAAGAAAATTTTTGTGATTTTGGGTCAGGCAAAGATTTCCAATTAGGAAACCAAACAAACTGTATGAGGAAAAAAGGATAAACTTGATTTCATCAAAATTAAAAACTGCTGCTCTTGGAAAAGCAGTTAATAAAATACAGTATTTGCAAAACACACACATGATAAGGGCCTATATCCACAATAAAAAGAAATCCCACAGCCAAATAAAAGACAAAAATCCCATTTGAAATAGGCAAATAGGGGATTCCTGGGTGGCTCAGCAGTTTAGTGCCTGCCTTTGGCTCAGGGCATGATCCTGGAGACCTGGGATCGAGTCCCACATCGGGCTCCCCGCATGGAGCCTGCTTCTCCCTCTGCCTGTGTCTCTGCCTCTCTCTCTCTATCGTAAATAAATAAATCTTAAAAAAAAAAAAGAAATAGGCAAATATCTGAATGATACTTAGCAAAGAAGATATGGCAAACACATAAAAAGACACTTAACATCTATAAGCATTAGAAAAAAAATAAATAAAAATTATGATAAAAAAAAAACATTTGCAGATACTACCATGCTATAATGGCTACAATAAAAAAGACTGAAAATACTAAATAGTGTGAAGGATGAAGAGCAACTTCACTCTTATATGTTGTTAGCAGGACTACAAAATGGTACAATCACTTTGAAAAGTAGTTTGGCAGCTCATAAGGTTAAACATACACTTACCATACAACCTAGCAACCTACCACTAGGAAGTTACCCAAGAAATTTGAAAAGATATCTTGAAAAGCCTGTATACCAAAGTTTATAGCAATTTTATTCCTAATAGCTAGAAGCTGGAGAGAGACTATTATCCATCAACTAAGGAATGAAAAAATTATAATATATCCACACAATTTATCCTCAACAGTAAAAATAAATTAACTACTCATACATGCAATACAGGTAAGTTAAAAAGATTTAAAAGATTATGCTAAAAACCAGAAACAAAATGCTATCTAATACATGATTCCATTTATATGACATTCTAGAAAAGGCAAAACTATGACTTAACAAATCAGTGGTTACCAAGAGCTGAGAGTAGAGGGAGGGGACGACAAACAAACTTCAGAGAACTTTTTTGGGATAATGTGAATGCTCTATATCTTAACTGTAGTGATGGTTATGCTACCGTATGCATTTGCCTAAACTATCAAATTACGTACTTTGCAAAAGGTGGATTTTACTATATGTGAATTGTTTTTCAATAAATCTGACTTAAAAAATATGGACTTAGTGAAGTCTGGACTCAAATTCTGGTTTCACACCATAGGAACATCTGTGCAATGTGAACATCTGTGCCTCAGTTTTCTTGCCTATAAAATCTCATAGGATTACTACAGGGCTTATTACACAGTGCATTTTAAAGCACTCTTATCCGTGACTAGCATATCATAGACACTCAACGAATGGGACCATTCATATCACTTGTGAAAAAAATTCTGTGTTCTGAAAAATGTCTTTTGAGCAGTTTAACAAAGAGACCAGACTGATTCTTAAAAGCCCTGGATATTAACACCTCAGCTATGGTACTACACTCAGAAACTTGTCAGCTTCTATTACTGTCTTTTGTTGGCATTAACCTTATCTGGGCTTGGATCTATTTTGACACCTCTAGTGACTTCATTCCTTAAATCCAGCCAGTCCACCATATCCTGAATATCATTTCTTTGAAATCTGTTTTTTTTTTCTCAATTTTCATTCCAGTGTAGTTCACATACAGTGTTATATGTATATGTGTTTCTGTTCAGTCCCTGCAGCACAAAACCCAGGTTCTATTCCCAGAGCACACCACCTGGTAAAAGAAGCCAGGACAAATACAAAGACAACACAAAATGTAGCAGTATTTAAAGCTTAGGTGTTAGTGTGAAATGAGACCATGAGCAAGTTCAGGTATCCAAGAACCATGAACTTATGTGTGGAAGAATACACAAACAGGCCAGAGGGTATTTTTTGAATTCAAAAACAAGTTTCCCAAGGCGTTTCCACTGAAGGCAAAGAAGGGCCAAGGTCAGGACAGATTGTGGTGGGATGAGAATAAAGCAGTATGACAGAATTCCTAAAGAAAGAGGGAATCTATAAAAAATGAGAAGCATGAATGCAGTATTGAAATGAAGCGGGCTTCTAGAGGACTCCTGGGAAGGTGATCGGACTCAAACTTTATGTTTAGTTCCACGAAGGAAAGAAACCTTGTACGTTAGAGCTAAAACCAAACCAAACAAAAACTTTGAAATCAACCACTTAATAAATATTTTCTGAACCACCTGCTATGTGCCAGACACTGGGATAGGCTATGAGGACTCAGAGAATAAAAATTAAACCCAGGGAGAACTAATCAAAACTAAACACAAATAAAGAAACAATATATATATATGTAAGTGATGAATCACTAAATTCTACTCCTGAAAGCAACATTACAGTATATGCTAATTAACTAGAATTTGAATAAAAACTTGAAAAAAAAAAAAGAAACAATACCTCACTATTTGTTACAGCCTTAGTTAGAATCCTGGCACCACTCAGCAAATGCCAGTTGTTATCTGTTTGCCATATCTTGATATTCATTCCTTTACAATGTTGTTTCTACCAAATGGATTTTCTTGATACTGTTTAAGAAAAGTTTGTTTTTCACTGCCTCTCCATCTCTAATTACCCACTTATTCATAGTCAACAAAATCATATCCCCAATTCATTCCTCTCTGGCCAACTCAGACAGAAATTCTCTTTCTTATTCCTTAGAGGTCTTACACCTGTCTCTCTCTGCTGTATGTGTGCCTTTCTAACCAGGCTGCTCCTAAAGAAGGTAAAATGTGTTCCAGTATCTTGGGAATTGCCACACAATATCTATACACGGTAATCAGATAGCTCATTCTAAAATATCATTCTTACTTTCATACTTTCATTTTTCACTTATCATTCATACTTTATCATTCTTTTGTCTATTAAACTAAATTCTAAACCCAATGGTTCTCCATAATCTGACTGCAATTCCCTCTCACTCATTTTACCCTGGTTTACTTAACCCAGGCTCTTCCTCACATGATCCTGTTTAATAAACTGTATGTGTGAATACAGACATATAAAAATGTAGATGTAAATACATTTATACTGTATATATACATAAAAAGAAAAACTGCAGGTAGCCTGTATCTGGAAGGTCAGAAATGAGGAGTAGGAAGATTATCTCTTACTTTTCAACTCATATTTTTTCCATAATTTTTTTCACTGTGAGCATATTAGTTTTAAAAGAAAAAAAATACAAACATACATAAAATGCCTTCTACTCAAGTCAGTTTGATTTTTCCCCATTTTTTAAGGAAGAGTTCAGCCATCCCTCCTCCTTTGAAGGCTTTGTGACCAATTTCTATTCAAGACCATCCCCCTCTTTTCTAACAGCTTTATTGAGATAGAATTCACATATCATTAAATTCACCTGTTTAAAGTGTACTGATTTTCAATTCTTGTTAGTATATTCATAGAATCGTGCAACCATTACCATAACCGAATCTTAGGATGTTTCAACTTCCAAAAGAGAAACTGTGTCAATTAGCAATCACTGTTCATTCCATTCTACCGTCTACCCAATGCAATCATTAATGTATTTTCTGTCTCTATAGTTTGCCTATTTTGGACGTTTCAAATAAATGTAATCACATGACATACAGTCTTGTGTAATTGGCTTCTTTCAATTAGTGTGTTTTTGAGGTTCTTGCCTGTTGCAGCATGTATCAGAACTTCATTCCTTTTTATGGCTGAATAATATTTCAATGTAAGGTTATGCCACATTTTATTTAGCTAACGGTTTCCATTTTTTGGCTATTATGAATAATGCTGCTATGAACATCCCTATACAAGTTTTTTTTGTAGATAAATTTTTTTAAGTTCTCTTGGGTGTAAGATTCTCAGGAGCAAAAATGCTGGATCAGGGATCCCTGGGTGGCGCAGCGGTTTGGCGCCTGCCTTTGGCCCAGGGCGTGATCCTGGAGACTCGGGATCGAATCCCACATCGGGCTCCCGGTGCATGGAGCCTGCTTCTCCCTCTGCCTGTGTCTCTGCCTCTGTCTCTCTCTCTGTGTGACTATCATAAATAAATAAAAAATTTTTTAAAAAATGCTGGATCATATGTTAACTCTATGTTTAACATTTCAAGGAATTGCTTAACTGTTTTCCAATGAGAATGCACTATTTTACATTCCCACCACCATATATGAGGGTTCCAATTTCTCCCTATCCTTATCAACACTATTGTATGTCTTTTTGATTTACAGCTATTCCAGTGGGTGTGAAGTAGTATCTTACTGTGGCTTTGGTTTGTATGTTTGTGATGAATAATGGTGTCAAATTTCATGTGTTTTTGGACAGATATATACCTTCTTTAGAAAAATATCTATTTAGATCCTTTGTACATTTTCAAATTGTTATTTTTTTTTATTACTGAGTTATGAAGAGTTTCTTACATATTCCGGGAAAAAGTCCCTTTTTAGATAGATGACTGGCAATTATTTTTTCCCATTTTGTGTCTTTTTGCTTTCCTGATGATATAGTTTGCAGAGCAAGTTTTTTTTTTTTTATTTTGAGGAAGTCCTATTTATCCATTTTTCTTTTCTTACTTGTGCTACAGCCACCACACCTTTTGGCTCCTAAAGAATCTATATTTTAAACTATATTATTTGCATAGCTCTTTAAATTACTCCTCTGTGATCCTAACTATCTTCTTAAAAAGTATCCTTGTTTCTCCAAATAGATTTTAAGTTCTTTAAAAGCAAGGTCCAAAGTTTTGGCCTCTTCATCCCCAAGAGCAACTGCACAGTGCTATGCAAAAAACAATATTCACTAAATAATGCAATAATGTCAATGGATACTGAGAATCAAAATCAAAGCTTTTCTAGTTTACAATCCAAAAATCTGTATCAGGCAGTTGGAGGATGGCAATGAAATAGAGGAGGACCCTAGGCTCACCTCATCCCACAAATACAAGTAGATAACTATTAAATCATCTTACGTACCCCAGAAGTCTATCTGAAGACTGGCAGAACAAACTCCACAGCTAAAGGTAGAGAAAAGGTCACACTGAAGAAGGTAGGAAGTGTAGAGATGTGGTTTGGGAGAAAAGGGATTATGAGCCCTGGGTGAGGAGGGAGCTGCAGTTGCAGAGAAGAGTGAGGAAACAGACTAACATACAGGGTAGCACACGGGGAAAATGGATCCCCAGAGCGATCGGCTTAGAAAGCGAAGAGGGCCTGAATTTTTTGAGTTCTTGCAAGCAGCCTGGAGTTTCAAAGTGTTTGACTCTAGGAAAGCTCAGAGAGCCATGAGGCTGCTCTTGGAGAAAATGCTGGACAAACAGCCAGTAGTCATATACCGTGGAAAGAGCAATCTAAAGAACACCTGGGGCACACAGTGGGGAGGTTAGTTGTTCATCTCAGAACATGTCCTAAAGAGGCAATGTTCATTCAGGGATTGGTCCAGAAACAAAGGAATTGGCATTTCCCTACCCAGCCCTCAGGGCCATCTGTAGGAACCAGCAGAGCCCTGACACTCAATACCTAACTTATACCAAGCTACACACAGCCTCCACACTCTAGTGGAACCTCCGGTCCTTGTCACACTCATCTCAGTCCCAATGTAGCAGGTCTCCTCCCCCAAAACACTGGCCCAAATCTCTGCCAACACCCCATCTCCCAACTTGGGAGTTTTGCAAAGCTTCAGTTCTAGTGGCAGTGGTGACAGATCTCATTTCACAAGCAGATCAGAGTACACCTAGTTAAAACATGCCACAATCAGGCCAGGGACCCACCATTGCCCACAATAGGCAAAGACAGCCTCTGCAGATGACTGACTGGCTTGAAGGATAAAGCAGCCAGGACACAAAAGGAGATCACATGAAGCATACATAGGAGATGCTCCCAGAAGGGTCAGGCCCCATAGAACAGGGGACACTATATGGCAGGGCACTACAGGACCTCTTCTTCATAAAGCCATTACTCTCAGAAATAGGAAACATAGCTGACTTTCCTGACACACAGAAACAGGCAGAGAGATAGACAAAAATGAGAAGACAGAGATATTTCTCCCACATGAAGCATACATAGGAGATGCTCCCAGAAGGGTCAGGCCCCATAGAACAGGGGACACTATATGGCAGGGCACTACAGGACCTCTTCTTCATAAAGCCATTACTCTCAGAAATAGGAAACATAGCTGACTTTCCTGACACACAGAAACAGGCAGAGAGATAGACAAAAATGAGAAGACAGAGATATTTCTCCCAAATCTAAGAAGAGGACAAGGCCACAGCTAAGGATCTAAGTGAAACAGATAAAAATAATATGCCTCTTGGGAGAATTTAAATAAATGATCATAAGGATATGCACTGGACTTGAGAAAAGAAGAAAAGACAATAGTGAGACCATTAACGCAGAGTTAATGAATAACATAAGCAAATATAAAGAGCTCAATAAATGAAATGAGAGGGGCACCTGAATGGCTCAGTAGTTGACATCTGCCTTCAGCCCAGGGCGTGATCCTGGAGTCCCAGCATTGAGTCCCACATTGGGCTCCCTGCATGGAGCCTGCTTCTCCCTCTGCCTATGTCTGTGCCTCTCTTTGTGTGTCTCTCATGAATAAATAAATAAAATCTTTAAAAAAATAAATAAATGAAATGAGAAACACATTGATGGAATGAATAGCAGGCTGGAAGAAACAGAGGAAAGATATAGTAACCTAGAAGAGAGGTTAATGGAAAGTCACCCAACTGAACAAAATGGAGAAAAAAGAATTATGCAAAATGAGAACAGGCTTTGGGAACTCAGTGATGCCACCAAATATAATAATAGTTGTATTATAAGAATCTTAGAAGAAGAGAGAGAAAATGCGGCAGATAATTTATATGAAGAAATAATAGCTGAAAACTTCCTTAATTTGAGGAAGGAAATAGATATCCAGATTCAGGAGGCACAGAGACCCCAAACAAAATCAGTAAAAGCAGATTCACATCATAGTATATACTGTAATTAAAAAGGCAAAATATTTGAAGCATCAAGATGAAAAGAAGACACTTATATACAAAGGTAACCCCTTAAGGGTATCTATCATCTGACTTCTGAGCAGAAACTTTCCAAGCCAGAAAGGAGTGGCATGATATATTTAAAGAGCTGAATGGGAAAAGTCTATAGCCAAGAATACTCTATCCAGAAAGGCTATCATTTAGAATAGGAGATCAAAAATTTCCCTGACAAGTAAAAACTAAAGGAGTTCATGATCACTAACTCAGCCCACTGCAATAAATATTAAAGGGGGACTCTGTGTGTGGAAAGGAGCCCAAAATGACAATATGAAGATAGGAAACACAAACCAAGAAAAATGACTGTTTCTGTAAAAAAACCACTCAAGAAATCCACAAAATAAAAACTGTAAAGTATTATGTCATATACCTAAAATGTAGGGAGGAAAAAAGTAAATGGGTTTAAACTTAAATGACCATCAACTTAACATAGGCTACTATATGTAGAAGAGATTATATACAAATCTAATGGTAACCTAACGGTAACAAATCAAAAACCACTAATAAATATGCAAAGAATAATGAGAAAGAAATCGACATATATCACTAAAGAAAGCCAGTAAATATGAAAGAGATAAAGACAGAAAGTATCAGAGAAAATCTTCAGAAACAACCATAAGACAATAAAATGGCAATAAATACATATTTATCAATAATTACCTTGAATGTAAATGGACTAAATGTTCCAATCAAAGACAAAGGGTTACAGGATGGAGATAAAAAAAAAAAAAAAAAAAAAAAAAAGACCTATACCAGAGCCTCGTTTTATTTCATTTTTTGAAAGATTTTATTTATTTATTTGAGAGCGAACAAGCAGTGGTGAGGGGCAGAATGAGAGAAAAGGAGAAGCAGACTGTTGGGCAGGAAGCCCGATGAGGTCTCAATTCCAGGACCCAGTGAGCATAATCTGAGCCAAAGGCAGATGCTCAACCAACTGAGCCACCCAGGCGTCACCAGAGGCTCATTTTAGGCCCAAAGGCAGGGGCTGCCTGGGTGGCTCAGTGGCTGAGCAACTGCCTTTGGCTCAGGGCATGATCTCCTTCTGGGGATCAACTCCTATACTGGGCCCCCTATAGGGAACCTGCTTCTCTCTCTGTCTGTGTCTGTCTCTCTCTGTCTTTCATGAATAAATACAATCTAAAAAAAAAAAAAAAGAATTAGACCTAGAGGCAGTTGCAGGGATCCCTGGGTAGCTCAGCGATTTAACGCCTGCCTTGGCCCAGGGCATGATCCTGGAGACCCGTGATCAAGTCCCATGTCGGGCTCCCTGCGTGGAGCCTGCCTCTCCCTCTATCTGTGTCTCTGCCTCTTTCTCTCTCTTCTCTCTCTCTCCCTCTCTCTGTGTGTGTGTGTGTCTATCATGAATGAATAAATAAAATCTTTAAAAAAAATAAATAAAGGCAGTTGCAGATTGAAAGTGAGGGGATAGAGAAACACTGATCACACAATTGAATGTTAAAAGGAAACTGGGGTAGCTGTACTTATATTGGACAAAATAGGCTTTAAGACAAACACTATAACAAGAGAAAAAGATACTATATAATAATCAAAGGGACAATCCAACAAGAAGATACAAAAATTGTGAACATTTATGCACCCAACATAGGAGCACCCAAATACATACAATAGTTAATAACAAACATAAAGGAACTAATTGATAGTAATACAATAATAGGAGACAAACACCCCACTTACATCAATGGACAGATCATCTAAAGAGAAAATCAACCAGGAAACAAGGTCTTTGAATGGCACACTGGAACAGATAGACTGAATAGACATATTCAGAATATTTCATCCTAATACACGAGAATACACAATCTTTTTCAAGTGTACATGAAACATTCTCCAGGACAAATCATATATTAGGCCCCAAGACAGGTCTCAACAACTTCAAAAAGATCAGACATCCCATGCATTTTTTCTGACCCCAAAGCTATGACACCAGACATCAACCACAAGAAAAAATGTGAAAAGAACACAAGTACATGGAGGTTAGATAACATGCTAAGCAACGAATGGGTCACCAGGAAATAGAAGAAAGTACAGGGAAGGGTGCATGGCTGGCTTGGTGGGAGGAACATGCTACTCCTGATCTCAGGGTTGTAAGCTGTGCTCACTTCGGCAGCACATATACTAAAATCAGGGTTGTAAGTTTAAGTTCCATGCTGGGTGAAGAGATTCCTAAAAAAATAAATTAAAAAAGTAAAAAAAAAAAAAAAAAAGTACATGGAAACAAATGAAAATGAAACACAACAGTCCAGAATCTTTGGGACATAGCAGAAGTCATTCTAACAGGGAATTTTATAGTAATACAGACCTACTTAAAGAAGAAAAATCTCAAATAAACAACCTAATCCTACACGTTAAGGAGCTAGAAAAAGAAGAGCAATCAAAACCCAAAACCAGCAAAAGGAAGGAAATAATAAAGATTAGAGCAGAAATAAATGATATAGAAATGGAAAAAAGACAAAGCAGGGGCACCTGGGTGGCTCAGTTTGTTAAGCATCCAACTCTTGGTTTTGGCTCAGGTCATGATCTCAGTGTTGTGAGAACAAGTCCGGTGTCGGGCTCCATGCTCAGCAGGGAGCCTCCCTCTCCCCCGCCCCCGTCCCCCCTCACCTTTCTCTCTAATAAATAAATAAATCCTGAAAACGAAACAAAATAGATCAATAAACCCAGGAGCTGGTTCTTTCAAAATACCAACAAAACTGATAAGGTCCTAGCCAGACCCACCAATCCACTAGTCAATAAATAAATAAATAGGGGATCCCTGGGTGGCGCAGCGGTTTAGCGCCTGCCTTTGGCCCAGGGCGTGATCCTGGAGACCCGGGATCGAGTCCCACGTCGGGCTCCCGGTGCATGGAGCCTGCTTCTCCCTCTGCCTGTGTCTCTGCCTCTCTCTCTCTCTCTCTCTCTCTGTGACTATCATAAAAAATAAATAAATAAATAAATAAATAAATAAATAAATAAAGCACAAAGAGAGTGCTCAAATAAAATCACAAATAAAGGAAGAAAAGTAACAACCAACACCACAGAAATACAAACAATTTTAAGAGAATATTATAAAAAACTATATGCCAACAAACTGGACAACCTAGAATAAATGGATACATTCTTAGGGACATATAACCTATCAAAACTGAATGAGGAAAAAATAGAAAATTTGAACAGACTAATAACCAGCAAGCAAGTTAAAGAAGTAATCAAAAAACTCCCAACAAAACAAAACTCCAGGACCACATGACTTCACGGGTAAATTCTAGCAAACGTGTAAGGAAACATTAGTATCTATTCTTCACAAACTATTCCAAAAAATACAGAAGGAAGAAAAGCTTCCAAATTCATTCTGAAGCCAGTGTTACCCTGATACCAAAACCAGATAAAGACAGCATAAAAAAAAAGAGAGAGCGAACTACAGGCCATTATCTCTGATGAACACAGATGCAAAAATCCTCAACAAAATATGAGCAAACCGAATCCAACAATACATTAAAAAAATCGTTCACCACAATCAAGTAGTATTTATTCCTGGGTTGCAAGACTGGTTCACTATTCATAAAATCAATCAATATGATACATCACATCAATAAGAGAAAGGAGAAGAACTATGTGATCATTGCAGCAGATGCAGAACAAACATATGACAAAGTGTAACATCCATTCATGATAAAAACCCTCAAAAAAGTGGTTTAGAGGGAACATACTTCAACATAATAAAGACCATCTAGGAAAAACCCACAGCTAACATCATCCTCAATGGGGAAAGACTGAGAACCGGAATTTCCCCAAGGTCAGGAACAAAACCACTTTTATTCAACATAGTACTAGAAGTCCTAGCCACAGCAATCAGACAACAAAAAGAGACAAAAGGCAACCAAATTGGTAAGGAAGAAGTAAAACTTTCACTATTTGTAGGTGACATGATACTACATGCTATTAATGCATAGTATACTAAACCATGTATGTATAGTATACATACACTAAACTGTATATATGTATAGTACATGTGAACTCTATATATCATACATTCTAAATATGTATATATACACACACACCTGTATATATAGACATGTAACTGGAAAGACCACCAAAAAACTGCTAGAACTGATAAATTCAGTAAAGTTGAAGGACACAGGATCAATTGTGTTTCTGCACACCAATAATGGAACAGCAGAAAACGAAATTTAGAAAACAATCCCATTTACAATTGCATCAAAAACAGTAAGACACCTAGGAGTAAAGCTAACCAAAGAAATGACAGGCTCGTACTTTGAAAACCATAGGATCCTGATGAAAGAAACTGAAAATGACATAAAGTGGGAAGACATTCCATGCTCATGGATTGGAAGAACAAATAGTGTTGAAATGTCTATACTACCAAAAGCAATCTACAGATTTAATGCTATCAAAATACCAACAGCATTTTTCACAGAACTAGAATAAACAATTCAAAAATTTGTAAGGAACCACAAAAGACCCTGAATAGCCACAGCAATCTTGAAAAAGAAAGCAAAACTGGAAACATCCAATTCTAGATTTCAAGTTATAGTACAAAGCTGTAGTGATCAAAACAGTATGGTATTGGCATACAAAGAGACACATCAATCAATAGAGCAGAAAATCCAGAAATAAACCCACAATAATATGGCCAATTAATTTTCAAAAAAGCAGGAAAGAATATCCAAGGGAAAAAAAGACTGTTCAACAAATGTCAGGAAAAATGGTCAGCTACATGTAAAAGAATGGACTACTTTCTTACACCATACACAAAAATAAAACAAATTAAAGACCTAAATGTGAGACCTCAAACCATAAAAATCCTAGGAGAGTGTAAGAAATAATTCCTCTGACATAGGCCATAGCAACTTTTTTGACAGGTCCCCTCAGGGAAGGGAAGCAAAAGCAAAAATAGACTATTGGGACTACATCGAAATAAAAATCTTCTGCACGGTGAAGGAAGCCATCAAAGTAATGTTAACTTACAGAATGGAAGAAGATATCTGCAAATCACATATCTGATAAAAGGGTGAGTATCCAAAACATACGACGAGCTGATACAACTCAACACCCAAAAAACAAATAATCCACTTAAAAAATGGACATAAGACATGAACAGACGTTAGACGTTTCTCCAAAGAAGACATCCAGACACATGAAAAGATGCTCAACATCACTGCTCATCAGGGAAATGCAAATCAAAACTACAATGAGATATCATCTCATGTCTCCCAAGGTGCTGCTGAGGATGCAGAGAAAAAGGAACTCTTGTACACTACTGGTAGGAATGCAAACTGGTGCAGCCACTCTGGAAAACAGTATGGAGGTTCCTCAAAAAATTAAAAACAGAACTACCCTAAGATCTAGCAACTGTACTACTGGGCATTACCCAAAGAACACAGGAACACTAATTCAAAGGGAGACATGCACCCCTATGTTTGTAGCAGCATTATTTACAACAACCAAAATATGGAAGCAGCCCAAGTGTCCATCAACCGATGAATGGTTAAAGATGTGATGTATAAAACAGTGGAATATTAAATAGCCAAAAAAACTGATGAAATCTTGCTATTTGCAACAATATGGATGGAACTAGAAAGTATAATGCCAAGTGAAATAAATTAGAGAAAGACTGATTTGATTTCACTCATGTGGAGTTTAAGAAACAAAACAAATGAGCAAAAGCAAAAAAAAAAAAAAAGGAAAAAGACAAACCTCTAGAAACAAACTCTTAACTATAAAGAATTAATGGTTATCAGAGTGTACATGGGTGAGAGGATGGGTGAAATAGATGATGGGGATTAAGGAATATTTTTGTCATGATGAGAACCAGATGATTACAATAAAAACCTTTTAAAATAGACAAATAAAAAATCTTTAAAAATCTATACCAGTATTTGGAGACAAGTTTAAAAAGCCAGATCAGTAACCTTTAAATGATTTTTAAAAAAATCTTGTAGTTCTTGTACCTGTAGTAGTTCTTGTACCTGTAGCCCTAAGCACCATATACCATGTATATCCTTCACACACAGGAAACACTCAATAAATGTTTAGGAAATCAGCATTTTTATTTATGGTCTTTATAGCCTTTCTTATAAACCACAGAAGTTTAGAAAGCTGAACTCATATGCAAATATTATCAACATGTTATGCATCAATTCCAAATTCTGTACAATGTTAAGAACATCTTGAAAATTACAAAAATTCCCTGGAAAGATGTGTCAATTAAAAAAAAATCTCCTTAAGAATATAGAAATGTGGAAGGGGAGGTGGGTGGGGGGATGGGGTGACTGGGTGATAAGCACTGGGTGATATGCTACATGGTGGCAAACTGAACTCCAATAAAAAAAAAATATATAAAAATGTGTAAAGTGGGGTTATTATTCAATTACTAAACATCTACATTAGTAACTTAGTATGATGGTACCAATCCTTCTACTCTCAAATCCAAGCTCTTTGGGCAATTCTAACACTAACCATCTATTACACACCTAAGATATTAACCATAACTTTATATAGTGTCTGATAATTTTTTCAAGAAATATATATATTAAAATTTATATAAAGTGCTTTAGGGGTGCTACCACGATAAAAGGTTACTTTCTTTCTTTCTTTTTTTTTTTTACTTTCTTATTATATAAGAAATCAAATTACCTTCAATGGATCAAGTTCGTTCTCATAGGATTTGACAATTTCCTTTGATGATGTTAACTGGGCTTCCTTACTAGTAATCTGATCACGTATCTCACAAGCTTTTTCCTTATTTTGCTTCAAATATTTTAATTCTGTTTGACATTCTTTTACTTTCTGACCTTGTGTCTGACGTACCTGCCGAAGTGTTTCCAAGGCTTTAATGTACCTTTGGAGATATTAAATAAAAATCAAACTTCTGTACAAGGCAATTACAGTAGATTCAAATGATGGAATATTACACAGTTGTTAAGATAACATTTACAGAGTTATTAGTAACTTACAAAATGCTTATGATATAATGGTAAATGAAAAAGTTATATAAAAATTATTAGCCAGATCAAGAGAGATGTGCAGAAAGTAAACAGAAAGGAAATAGGCCCACTGGTTACTACTGGATGACAGATAATAACTGATGACATTTTACTTTTAAAACTTTTTCTCTTTTAAAAAAAGAAGCATCCAAATTATATCATTGCTCAATATTTTAATGGGTTATAAAGTCTCATTAAAGGTTACAAACCTTGTTGCTGAAAAAATCTCATCAAATTTTTGCTTCAGGGCCTTTCCCTCACTTAAAGGCCAATTAGAGTCTTCTTGGTGACAAAAAATGACATTATTTAGCACAGACTTGGAAACACCAAGAGAACTTATCATCTCTCGGTCAATTTCTGCACACTTAGAGCTGAGACTGACCTTCTCACCATGCCTACAGAAAACAAAAATTGAGAATTTATGTAAAATAAAAGAACCCCTCCATTTGTACTTATTTAACTGTTTAATCAATCCTTTATGCTGTACTTGTTTTAAAAAAAAAAAAGAAGAAGAAAAAAATAAAAGTCCCCTCATTCATCCCATTACAATAGGTTCCTCAGGGTAAAAAGTTTAACTCTTAAATGATCAGCAGTTCCATTATGAAAAGGAGGTAAAACAGGGCAGGACAGGAAAAGATGCCAGAAATTGATTTTTTACATGTCTGTACTTTTAAATATGATAATTTAAAATATTTATAGATGGTAAACAGAGAAAACTACCTTACATCTCCAGAACTTGAAAATAAGAGAAATAAGAGGCTTAAAAGAATAAAACAAAACATGATGGTCCATAGTAGACAGGCAATGGTGCCAATAAAAACATGTGAAGACTATGTTGTTTAGATAAGGACTGTTCAGTAACAGACACGCTGTGAAAAGAGAACAAACTTTAGTGATACTCACCTAAGCAAATCCAAGGAGGATTCTTAATCAGTAGACCTCAACTTCTAAGGTGACAGAGACAAATAAATCCAACAGAGAAGTGTCTTTAGGGTCTTTTATTTTTTTTCTTTAGGGTCTTTTAAAAGATGAGCTCCCTACATCATTATACCTAGGGCCAGGAGCTTCCATGCCCTTCAATTCCAAGAGATCTCTCAATACCTTTCATCAGAAGGACAAATTCAACATTTTCTTTCCTATCTTCTGTTCAGTATCTGTTAATAACTAGATTAGGAGGGCAGAAGCAGTGTCTGTGTTTATTGTCATTTATATATTCCAATATGCATTTTGAAAACACTACACCAAATACACTGAGAATGTTTTATTGGGGGATTGAATGACACAGATCAAGAGGTTATCTGGGTAGCCCAGTGGGTCAGCGGTTTAGCACCGCCTTTAGCCCAGGGCCTGATCCTGGAGACCCGATATCGAGTCCCACGTCGGGCTCCCTGCATGGAGCCTGCTTCTCCCTCTGCCTGCGTCTCTGCCTCTCTCTCTCTCTCCTCTCTGTGTATTCTCATGAATAAATGAATAAAATATTTTTAAAAAAGGAGATTATCACATTAGACCAGAGAAAGATGATGGTAGCTTGAAATCGAATGGACACTGCACAGATGGAAAGAAAGATTCAACAGACCTTTAGGTTAAATTCACAGGACCTGGTAATGAACTGAATATAGAGGGCAAAGAAGTGTCAAGATAGAGGTTATTGGTTTGTTGTCACTGTATGGATAGGGGTGCCATTGGCTATGATGAAGAGCACTGTAAGAATATCAGGCTGTGGGAGGTTTGTTAGAAGGCACCAAGGAGAAAGACTTGGTTTTTAACA